>NC_135232.1:566120980-568620980 GCF_051348905.1 Ranitomeya variabilis
GTAGGGATGAAATCAGATTCAGCAAAAGAGGCCCACTAGTACTAGAAAGCAGAAAATAGAGCAGGGGTCTATGCGATCAATAAAAAACCCTTACAAAATATCCATCCTGAGATTACAAGAACCCACGCACCAACTAATGTGGAGAGAAACTCAGTCCACTAGAGCATCCAGCAAGCAAGGAAATCACATTTTAGCAAGCTGGACAAGAAAACATGATAAACACTGCTGATCAAAAAAATGAGCAAACAAAACTTAGCTTTGTCCTGGATGGACTGGGAGCAAGGTAGTCAGAAGGAATCTGAGTAGCACTGATTACATCGACAGCCGGCAACAAGAAGTAAAACAGAGCTATATAGGAACCTCCCAGAGGATAACGAACCAGCTGATAGCCAGAGACCAGCAGGATAACAAACAAAGCCACCAGGGGGAGCCCAAAGCAAAAGTCACACCATACCACCAGTGACCACAAGAGGGAGCCCGAAAACAGAGTTCACAACAGTACCCCACCCCTAAGGAGGGGTCACCGAACCCTCATGAAAACCCCCAGGGCGATCAGGATGAGCCACATGGAAGGCACGAACCAAATCGGCCGCATGAACATCAGAGGCGAGAACCCAAGAATTATCCTCCTGACCATAGCCCTTCCACTTGACCAAATACTGGAGCCTCCGTCTAGAAACACGAGAATCCAAGATCTTCTCCACCACGTATTCCAATTCTCCCTCAACCAGCACCGGGGCAGGAGGCTCAACCGGAGGAACCACAGGTACCACATACCTCCGCAACAACGAGCGATGGAACACATTATGAATAGCAAATGATGCCGGGAGGTCCAGACGGAATGACACAGGGCCAAGGACTTCCAGAATCTTATAAGGACCGATAAACCGAGGCTTGAACTTAGGAGAGGAGACCTTCATAGGAACGAAGCGAGAAGACAACCACACCAAGTCCCCAACGCGAAGTCGGGGACCCACACAGCGACGGCGGTTGGAAAAGAGCTGAGCCTTCTCTTGTGACAACTTCAAATTGTCCACCACATGATTCCAAATCTGATGCAACCTATCCACCACAACATCCACTCCAGGACAGTCAGAAGGCTCCACCTGACCCGAGGAAAAACGAGGATGAAACCCCGAATTACAAAAAAAAGGAGAAACCAAAGTAGCAGAACTAGCCCGA
The DNA here is from genome assembly GCF_051348905.1 of Ranitomeya variabilis. Taxonomy (NCBI): domain Eukaryota; kingdom Metazoa; phylum Chordata; class Amphibia; order Anura; family Dendrobatidae; genus Ranitomeya; species Ranitomeya variabilis. Next base: position 566,122,163 of record NC_135232.1, read on the forward strand.
TTATTAAGGGCAAACTCGGCCAACGGTAAAAAAGTAACCCAGTCGTCCTGGTCAGCAGAAACAAAACATCTCAAATAAGTCTCCAAGGTCTGATTAGTTCGCTCGGTTTGGCCATTCGTCTGAGGATGGAAGGCCGACGAAAAAGACAATTCAATGCCCAACTTAGCACAAAAGGTCCGCCAAAATCTAGACACAAACTGGGATCCTCTGTCAGAAACAATGTTCTCAGGAATCCCGTGCAAACTAACCACATTTTGAAAAAACAGTGGAACCAACTCGGAGGAGGAAGGCAACTTAGGCAAGGGCACCAAATGGACCATCTTAGAAAAACGATCACACACCACCCAGATGACAGACATTCTCTGAGAGACAGGGAGATCAGAAATAAAATCCATGGAAATGTGCATCCAAGGCCTCTTCGGGACAGGCAAAGGTAACAGCAAACAACTGGCACGAGAACAGCAAGGCTTCGCCCGAGCACAAATTCCACAAGACTGCACAAAGGAACGCACATCCCGCGACAAGGAAGGCCACCAAAAAGACCTGGCCACCAAGTCTCTGGTACCAAATATTCCAGGATGGCCCGCCAACACCGAAGAATGAACCTCAGAGATGACTCTGTTGGTCCATCTATCCGGGACAAACAGTCTCTCCGGTGGACAGCGGTCAGGTCTATCCGCCTGAAACTCTTGCAGCACACGTCGCAAATCTGGGGAGATGGCAGACAATCACCCCTTCTCTAAGGATACCAGCCGGCTCTGAATCTCCAGGAGAGTCAGGCACAAAACTCCTAGAAAGAGCATCAGCCTTCACATTCTTCGAACCCGGCAGGTACGAGACCATGAAATCAAAACGAGAGAAAAACAACGACCAACGAGCCTGTCTGGGATTCAGCCGCTTGGCCGACTCGAGATAAATCAAATTCTTGTGGTCAGTCAAGACCACCACACGATGTTTAGCTCCCTCGAGCCAATGTCGCCACTCCTCAAATGCCCACTTCATAGCCAACAGCTCCCGATTACCGACATCATAATTCCGCTCGGCAGGCGAAAACTTTCTTGAAAAGAAAGCACATGGCTTCATCACAGAGCCATCGGGGCTTCTCTGCGACAAAACAGCCCCCGCTCCAATCTCGGAAGCATCAACCTCCACCTGGAAGGGAAGTGAGACATCTGGCTGACATAAGACCGGAGCCGAAGAAAACTGACGCTTCAGCTCCCTAAAGGCCTCCACAGCCGCAGAAGACCAATTAGTCACATCAGAACCCTTCTTGGTCAAATCCGTCAAAGGCTTAACAATGCCAGAAAAATTAGCTATGAAGCGACGGTAAAAATTAGCAAAACCCAAGAACTTCTGAAGACTCTTAACAGATGTAGGCTGCATCCAGTCATGCATAGCCTGAACCTTGACTGGGTCCATCTCAATAGTAGAAGGAGAAAAAATGAAACCCAAAAAAGAAATCTTCTGGACTCCAAAAAGACATTTTGAGCCCTTCACAAATAAAGCATTGTCACGTAGGACCTGAAAGACCATCCTGACCTGCTTAACATGAGACTCCCAATCATCCGAAAAAACCAGAATATCATCCAGATACACAATCATAAACTTATCCAGATATTCACGGAAGATGTCATGCATAAAGGACTGAAAGACTGAAGGAGCATTAGAAAGTCCAAAAGGCATCACCAAGTACTCAAAATGGCCTTCAGGCGTATTAAATGCAGTTTTCCATTCATCACCCTGTTTTATACGCACAAGGTTATACGCACCACGAAGATCTATCTTGGTGAACCAACTAGACCCCCTAATGCGAGCAAACAAATCAGTTAACAATGGCAAAGGATACTGAAATTTGACCGTGATTTTATTCAAAAGGCGATAATCAATACAGGGTCTCAGGGAACCATCCTTTTTAGCCACAAAAAAGAATCCTGCACCAAGAGGGGATGAGGACGGGCGAATATGTCCCTTCTCTAAAGACTCCTTTATATAACTCCGCATGGCAGCATGCTCCGGCACAGATAAATTGAAAAGTCGTCCCTTAGGAAACTTACTACCAGGAATCAAATTTATAGCACAATCACAGTCCCTATGAGGAGGTAGAGAATTGAGTTTGGGCTCCTCAAATACATCCTGGTAGTCTGACAAAAACGTAGGGACTTCAGAAGGAGTGGACGAAGCAATAGACACCACAGGAGCGTCACCATGAATTCCCTGACAACCCCAACTTGACACCGACATAGCTTTCCAATCCAGGACTGGATTATGAGTCTGCAACCATGGTAGACCCAACACGACGACATCATGCAAATTATGCAGTACAAGAAAGCGAATCACCTCCTGATGAACAGGAGTCATGCACATGGTCACTTGTGTCCAGTACTGAGGTCTATTCGTAGCCAATGGTGTAGAATCAATTCCCCTTAGTGGAATAGGGAATTTTAAAGGCTCCAAATCAAAACCACAGCGCCTGGCAAATGACCAATCCATCAGACTCAGGGCGGCACCTGAATCTACAAAAGCATTAACCGGGTAAGATGACAGGGAACAAATCAGGGTAACAGACAAAATGAACTTAGGCTGTAAAGTACCAATGGTGACAGATTTATCAACCTTTTTTTTGCGCTTAGAGCATGCTGAGATAACATGAGCTGAGTCACCACAGTAAAAGCACAACCCATTTTGCCGTCTATAATTTTGCCGTTCACTTCTGGTCAGAATTCTGTCACATTGCATAGATTCAGGTGTCTGTTCAGAAGACACCGCCAAATGGTGCACAGGTTTGCGCTCCCGCAAACGCCGATCAATCTGAATGGCCAGAGTCATTGACTCATTCAGACCTGCAGGCGTAGGGAACCCCACCATGACATTCTTAATGGCTTCAGAAAGACCTTCTCTGAAATTTGCAGCCAGGGCACACTCATTCCACTGAGTAAGCACCGACCATTTCCGAAATTTCTGGCAGTACACCTCTGCTTCATCTTGCCCCTGCGAGAGGGCCAATAACGTTTTTTCAGCCTGGTTCTCAAGATTAGGTTCCTCATAGAGCAATCCAAGGGCTAGAAAAAACGCATCTACACTAAACAATGCAGGATCCCCTGGCGCCAATGCGAAGGCCCAATCTTGGGGGTCACCACGCAAAAAGGAAATGATAATCTTAACTTGCTGAACGGCATCACCAGAGGAACGAGGTTTCAAAGAAAGAAACAACTTACAATTGTTCCTAAAATTCAGGAACCTAGATCTATCTCCAGAAAACAACTCCGGAATAGGTATTCTAGGCTCTGACATAGGACTGTGAACAACAAAATCCTGAATACTTTGAACCCTAGCAGCAAGATGATCCAGACTGGAAGCCAAGCTCTGGACATCCATGTCAGCAGCTGAACTCAGAGCCACACCAAGATTAAGAGGAGGAGAGAAGCTAGCCACAGCAGCTAGACACACGGCAAAAAAAAAAAAAAAAAATTCTCAAGGCTTCTTTTCTCCTGCTTTTGCCATGCAATTAACACTTTATTGGCCGGCTGTACTGTTATGATCCTTAGTGGCTGAGGATCACGAATAGACCAGCAAGTGAATAAACTAAGGACAAGCTCTAGGGAGATGGTAACTGGACTGATCGCAAATCTGAACCTATCCAAAACAACTAGAGGTAGCCGGTGAACGTGCCTAAAAAATTCCTAGACGTTTCGAGCCAGCCTGAGGAACTAGCTACCCCTAAAGAGAAAGAAAGACCTCGCTTGCCTCCAGAGAAATAATCCCCAAAGATATAGAAGCCCCCAACAAATATTAACGGTGAAGTAAGAAGAAGGCACATACGTAGGGATGAAATCAGATTCAGCAAAAGAGGCCCACTAGTACTAGAAAGCAGAAAATAGAGCAGGGGTCTATGCGATCAATAAAAAACCCTTACAAAATATCCATCCTGAGATTACAAGAACCCACGCACCAACTAATGGTGTGTGGGGAGAAACTCAGTCCACTAGAGCATCCAGCAAGCAAGGAAATCACATTTTAGCAAGCTGGACAAGAAAACATGATAAACACTGCTGATCAAAAAAATGAGCAAACAAAACTTAGCTTTGTCCTGGATGGACTGGGAGCAAGGTAGTCAGAAGGAATCTGAGTAGCACTGATTACATCAACAGCCGGCAACAAGAGGAAGTAAAAAAGAGCTATATAGGAACCTCCCAGAGGATAACGAACCAGCTGATAGCCAGAGACCAGCAGGATAACAAACAAAGCCACCAGGGGGAGCCCAAAGCAAAAGTCACACCATACCACCAGTGACCACAAGAGGGATCCCGAAAACAGAGTTCACAACAGCGCCCGCCGGCCAGCACCTGGGAGATCTTTGGGGTCTCGGCTGCTGGGGGTAGCCGAGACCCCAAAGAACTTGATCGGGGTCGGTTTTTACCGACCCCTGTTTTGCGATCGCCGGTAATTAACTGTTTACCAGCGACCGCAAAAAAAAAGCGATGTGTAATTCTCTGTCTTCTGATGTGATCGCACATCAGAGGACAGAGAAATAGGGGGATTCGGGGACCCTGTCATACTTACCGGTGTCCCTGGGTCCTCCTGCGTCCTCTCCTGCCCGCCGGCTTCTTCCTATGGAAAGAAAATGGCGGGCGCATGCGCAGTGCGCCCGCTCTCTGCTGCCATCTGCCGGCCGGCAGGAGAGAGGAGTTGGGGCTAAAATTAGGGTTAGGGCTAGGGTTAAGGTTAGGGCTTAAAACGCGAATTCCCATTTAATTTCTCTGTCCTCCGATGTGCTCGCACATCAGAGGACAGAGAAATGGGGCCCTGTCATGTTCTCAATGGCAAGAGAACATAGCATCAGCATATATAGGAACTAGCTCTTGGAAGATGGGAACTGAGCTGACCATGAACTAAACCTAACGCACAACTAGCAGTGGCCGGGTAGCATGCCTACGTTGATTCTAGATGCCCAGCACCAGCCGGAGGACTAAATAATGCTAGCAGAGGAAAATATTAGTCCTAGCTCACCTCTAGAGAAATACCCCGAAAGGAGACAGAGGCCCCCCACATGTATTGGCGGTGAATTAAGATGAAATAACAAACGTAGTATGAAAATAGGTTCAGCAAATTTGAGGTCCACTTACTACATAGCAGAAGACAGAAAGGACACTTTCATGGTCAGCTGAAAACCCTATCAAAACACCATCCAGAAATTACTTTAAAACTCTGGCATTAACTCATAACACCAGAGTGGCAATTCCTGTTCACAAGAGCTTTCCAGACACAGTAACGAAACTTCAGCTGTGAACTGGAACAAAAATGCAAAAACAAACATGGACAAGAGTCCAACTTATCTAGTAGTTGTCTAGGAGCAGGAACAAGCACAGAGAGGCTTCTGATAACATTGTTGACCGGCAAGCAACTAACAGAGCAGCAAGGTTATATAGCGACTCCCACATCTTGATGGGAACAGGTGAACAGAGAAGATGACAACACCAGTTCAATTCCACCAGTAGCCACCGGGGGAGCCCAGAATCCAAATTCACAACAGTACCCCCCCCCTCAAGGAGGGGGCACCGAACCCTCACCAGAACCACCAGGGCGATCAGGATGGGCCCTATGAAAGGCACGAACCAGATCAGAGGCATGAACATCAGATGCATTCACCCAAGAATTATCCTCCTGGCCGTATCCCTTCCACTTGACCAGATACTGGAGTCTCCGTCTGGAAACACGAGAGTCTAAGATTTTCTCCACAACGTACTCCAACTCACCCTCAACCAACACCGGAGCAGGAGGCTCAACGGAAGGCACAACCGGTACCTCATACCTGCGCAATAATGACCGATGAAAAACGTTATGAATAGAAAAGGATGCAGGGAGGTCCAAACGGAAGGAAACAGGGTTAAGAATCTCCAATATCTTATACGGGCCGATGAACCGAGGCTTAAACTTAGGAGAAGAAACCCTCATAGGGACAAAACGAGAAGACAACCACACCAAATCCCCAACACAAAGCCGAGGACCAACACGACGGTGGCGGTTGGCAAAAAGCTGAGTCTTCTCCTGGGACAACCTCAAATTGTCCACCACCTGCCCCCAGATCTGATGCAATCTCTCCACCACAGCATCCACTCCAGGACAATCCGAAGTTTCCACCTGACCAGAGGAAAATCGAGGATGAAACCCCGAATTACAGAAAAACGGGGACACCAAAGTGGCAGAGCTGGCCCGATTATTGAGAGCGAACTCCGCCAATGGCAAAAAAGCAACCCAATCATCCTGGTCAGCAGACACAAAACACCTCAGATATGTCTCCAGGGTCTGATTAGTCCGCTCGGTCTGGCCATTCGTCTGAGGATGGAAAGCGGACGAAAAAGATAAATCTATGCCCATCCTAGCACAGAATGCCCGCCAAAATCTAGACACGAATTGGGTCCCTCTGTCAGAAATGATATTCTCAGGAATACCATGCAAACGAACAACATTTTGAAAAAACAGAGGAACCAACTCGGAAGAAGAAGGCAACTTGGGCAGAGGAACCAAATGGACCATCTTAGAGAAACGGTCACACACCACCCAGATGACAGACATCTTCTGAGAAACAGGCAGATCTGAAACAAAATCCATCGAGATGTGCGTCCAAGGCCTCTTAGGAATAGGCAAGGGCAACAATAATCCACTAGCCCGAGAGCAACAAGGCTTGGCCCGAGCACAAACGTCACAAGACTGCACAAAGCCTCGCACATCTCGTGACAGGGAAGGCCACCAGAAGGACCTTGCCACCAAATCCCTGGTACCAAAAATGCCAGGATGACCTGCCAACGCAGAAGAATGAACCTCAGAGATGACTCTACTGGTCCAATCATCAGGAACAAACAGTTTATCAGGTGGGCAACGATCCGGTCTATCCGCCTGAAACTCCCGCAAGGCCCGCCGCAGGTCTGGAGAAACGGCTGACAATACGACTCCATCCTTAAGGATACCTGTGGGCTCAGAGTTACCAGGCGAGTCAGGCTCAAAACTCCTAGAAAGGGCATCCGCCTTAACATTCTTAGAACCCGGTAGGTATGACACCACAAAATTAAACCGAGAGAAAAATAATGACCAGCGCGCCTGTCTAGGATTCAGGCGCCTGGCGGTCTCAAGATAAATCAAGTTTTTGTGGTCAGTCAATACCACCACCTGATGTCTGGCCCCCTCAAGCCAATGGCGCCACTCCTCAAAAGCCCACTTCATGGCCAAAAGCTCCCGATTCCCAACATCATAATTCCGCTCAGCGGGCGAAAATTTACGGGAAAAGAAGGCACAAGGCCTCATCACGGAGCAGTCAGAACTTTTCTGCGACAACACTGCCCCAGCTCCGATCTCAGAAGCGTCGACCTCAACCTGAAAAGGTAGAGCAACATCAGGCTGACGCAACACAGGGGCAGAGGAAAAACGGCGCTTAAGCTCCCGAAAGGCCTCCACAGCGTCAGGGGACCAATCAGCAACATCAGCACCCTTTTTAGTCAAATCGGTCAATGGCTTAGCAATATCCGAAAAACCAGCAATAAATCGACGATAAAAGTTAGCAAAGCCCAAAAATTTCTGAAGACTCTTAAGAGAAGAGGGCTGCGTCCAATCACAAATAGCTTGAACCTTGACAGGATCCATTTCAATGGAAGAGGGAGAAAAAATATATCCCAAAAAGGAAATCCTCTGTACCCCAAAAACACACTTAGAACCCTTCACACACAAAGAATTAGACCGCAAAACCTGGAAAACCCTCCTGACTTGCTGGACATGAGAGTCCCAGTCATCCGAAAAAATCAGAATATCATCCAGATACACAATCATAAATTTATCCAAATAATCGCGAAAAATATCATGCATAAAGGACTGGAAAACTGACGGAGCATTTGAAAGACCAAAAGGCATCACCAAATACTCAAAGTGGCCCTCGGGCGTATTAAATGCGGTTTTCCACTCATCCCCCTGCCTGATTCGCACCAAATTATACGCCCCACGAAGGTCAATCTTAGAGAACCACTTGGCCCCCTTTATGCGAGCAAACAAATCAGTCAGCAACGGCAATGGGTATTGATATTTTACAGTGATTTTATTCAAAAGCCGATAATCGATACATGGTCTCAAAGAGCCGTCTTTTTTTGACACAAAGAAAAAACCGGCTCCTAAGGGAGATGACGATGGACGAATATGTCCCTTTTCCAAGGACTCCTTTATATATTCTCGCATAGCAGCATGTTCAGGCACAGACAGATTAAACAAACGACCCTTTGGGTATTTACTACCCGGGATTAAATCTATGGCACAATCGCACTCTCGGTGCGGAGGTAATGAACCAAGCTTGGATTCTTCAAAGACGTCACGATAGTCAGACAGGAACTCAGGAATTTCAGAGGGAATAGATGATGAAATGGAAACCACAGGTACATCCCCATGAGCCCCCTTACATCCCCAGCTCAACACAGACATAGCTTTCCAGTCGAGGACTGGGTTGTGAGATTGCAGCCAAGGCAATCCTAGCACCAAATCATCATGTAGATTATGCAGCACCAGAAAGCGAATAATCTCCTGGTGATCCGGATTAATACGCATAGTTACTTGTGTCCAGTATTGTGGTTTATTATTAGCCAATGGGGTGGAGTCAATCCCCTTCAGAGGAATAAGAGTCTCCAAAGGCTCTAAATCATACCCACAGCGTTTGGCAAAGGACCAATCCATAAGACTCAAAGCGGCGCCAGAGTCGACATAGGCGTCCGTGGTAATAGATGACAAAGAGCAAATCAGGGTCACAGATAGAATAAACTTAGACGGTAAGGTGCAAATGGAAACAGATTTATCAAGCTTTTTAGTGCGCTTAGAGCATGCTGATATAACATGAGTAGAATCACCACAATAGAAACACAACCCATTTTTCCGTCTAAAATTCTGCCGCTCGCTTCGGGACAGAATTCTATCACACTGCATACTCTCTGGCGACTTCTCAGTGGACACCGCCAGATGGTGCACTGGTTTGCGCTCCCGCAAACGCCTATCGATCTGAATAGCCATTGTCATGGACTCATTCAGACCCGCAGGCACAGGGAACCCCACCATAACATCCTTAATGGCATCAGAGAGACCCTCTCTGAAAGTCGCCGCCAGGGCGCACTCATTCCACTGAGTAAGCACAGACCATTTACGGAATCTTTGACAGTAAATTTCCGCTTCATCTTGCCCCTGAGATAGGGACATCAAAGTTTTTTCTGCCTGAAGCTCCAAATGAGGTTCGTCATAAAGCAACCCCAAGGCCAGAAAAAACGCATCCACATTGAGCAACGCAGGATCCCCTGGTGTCAATGAAAAAGCCCAGTCCTGAGGGTCGCCCCGGAGCAAGGAAATCACAATCCTGACCTGCTGTGCAGGGTCTCCGGCAGAGCGAAATTTCAGGGACAAAAATAATTTGCAATTATTTCGAAAATTCTGAAACCCAGATCTATTCCCCGAGAAAAATTCCGGCAAAGGAATTCTTGGCTCAGATACAGGTGCATGACAAACAAAGTCTTGCAAATTTTGTACCTTCGTGGCGAGATTATTCAAACCTGCAGTTACACTCTGAAGATCCATTACAAACAGGTGGACACAGAGCCATTCAAAGATTAGAAGGAGAAAAAAAAAAAAAATTCTCAGCAGACTTCTTATTTCTCTCCTTTCTCAGCCAAGGATTTTAACCCTTTAGTGGGCCGGTCAAACTGTCATGTTCTCAATGGCAAGAGAACATAGCATCAGCATATATAGGAACTAGCTCTTGGAAGATGGGAACTGAGCTGACCATGAACTAAACCTAACGCACAACTAGCAGTGGCCGGGTAGCATGCCTACGTTGATTCTAGATGCCCAGCACCAGCCGGAGGACTAAATAATGCTAGCAGAGGAAAATATTAGTCCTAGCTCACCTCTAGAGAAATACCCCGAAAGGAGACAGAGGCCCCCCACATGTATTGGCGGTGAATTAAGATGAAATAACAAACGTAGTATGAAAATAGGTTCAGCAAATTTGAGGTCCACTTACTACATAGCAGAAGACAGAAAGGACACTTTCATGGTCAGCTGAAAACCCTATCAAAACACCATCCAGAAATTACTTTAAAACTCTGGCATTAACTCATAACACCAGAGTGGCAATTCCTGTTCACAAGAGCTTTCCAGACACAGTAACGAAACTTCAGCTGTGAACTGGAACAAAAATGCAAAAACAAACATGGACAAGAGTCCAACTTATCTAGTAGTTGTCTAGGAGCAGGAACAAGCACAGAGAGGCTTCTGATAACATTGTTGACCGGCAAGCAACTAACAGAGCAGCAAGGTTATATAGCGACTCCCACATCTTGATGGGAACAGGTGAACAGAGAAGATGACAACACCAGTTCAATTCCACCAGTAGCCACCGGGGGAGCCCAGAATCCAAATTCACAACAGGGTCCCTGATCGCCCCCAATGGCCCCCCAATACTCACCTGTCTCCCCCGGTGCTCCTCGTGGCTCCCGATGGGCGCCGCCATCTTCTTCTGGCAAAAAAATGGCGGGCGCATGCGCAGTGCGCCCGCCGGCCAGCACCCGGGAGATCTTTGGGGTCTCGGCTGCTGGGGGTAGCCGAGACCCCAAAGAACATGATCGGGGTCGGCCCTGGGTCCTCCTGCGACCTCTCCTGCCCGCCAGCTTCTTCCTATGGAAAGAAAATGGCGGGCGCATGCGCAGTGCGCCCGCTCTCTGCTGCCATCTGCCGGCCGGCAGGAGAGAGGAGTTGGGGCTAAAATTAGGGTTAGGGCTAGTGTTAAGGTTAGGGCTAGGGTTAGGGTTAGGGCTAGGATTAAGGTTAGGGCTAGGGTTAGGGTTGGGGCTAAATTTAGGGTTAGGGTTGGGGCTAAATTTAGGGTTAGGGCTAAATTTAGTGTTAGGGCTGGGGCTAAATTTAGGGTTAGGGCTAGGTTTAGGGTTGGGGCTAAAGTTAGGGTTAGGGTTGGGGCTAAAGTTAGGACTAGGGTTGCTGCTAAAGTTAGGGTTAGAGTTGGGATTAGGGTTTGGATTAGGGTTGGCATTAGGGTTACGCTTGGGATTAGGGTTAGGTTTGGGATTAGGGTTAAGGTTAGGGTTGGGATTAGGGGTGTATTGGGATTAGGGTTAGGTTTGAGGTTAGGGTTGAGATTAGGATTAGGGGTGTGTTGGATTTAGGGTTCTGATTAGGGTTATGGTTGTTTTGGGGTTAGGGTTGCGATTATCCTTAGGGTTGTGAATAGGATTATGGATCGGGTTGGCATTAGGGTTAGGCCTCTTTCACACTTCAGTCTTTTGGCATCAGTCTGAAACCGCCATTTTCCGCAATCCACTTTTTCAATTGCGCATGCTCCAAAAAGATTATACTTTTCCCAGACAACCCCCAAGTAACGGATTCGTAAAAAAAAGGATCCGTTAGAACCGTTTTCTCAACAATTGTGACGGATCGGTTGATCCGTCACTATGTCGGAGCTGACTGACGCCAAACAACTGAAGTTTGAAAGAAGCCTTAGGGGTGTGTTGGGGTTAGGGTTGGAGTTAGATTTGGGGGGTTTCCACTGTTTAGGTACATCAGGGGGTCTCTAAACGCCACAGCCAATTTTGCGCTCAAAAAGTCAAATGGTGCTCCCTCCCTTCCGAGCTCTGCCGTGCACCCAAACAGTGGTTTACCCCCACATATGGGGCATCAGCGTACTTGGGATAAATTGGACAACAACTTTTGGGGTCCAATTTCTCCTGTTACCCTTGTGAAAATAAAAACTTGGGGGCTAAAATATCTTTTTTGTGGAAAAAAAAAATATTTTTTATTTTCACAACTCTGCATTATAAACGTCTGTGAAGCACTTGGGCATTCAAGGCTCTCACCACACATCTAGATAAGTTCCTTGGGGGGCTCTAGTTTCCAAAATGGGGTCACTTGTGGGGGGTTTCTATGGTTTAGGTACATCAGGGGCTCTGCAAACACAACATAATGCCCGCAGACCATTCTATCAAAGTCTGCATTCCAAAACGGCATTCCTTCCCTTCCGAGCTCTGACATGCGCTCAAACAGTGGTCCCCCCCACACATGGGGTATCAGTGTACTCAGGACAATTTGGAAAACAACTATTGGGGTCCAATTTCTCTTGTACCCTTGTAAAAATAACAACTTGGGGGCTAAAAAATCTTTTTTGTGGAAAATAAAATATTTTTTATTTTCACGACTCTGCATTATAAACTTCTGTGAAGCAGTTGGGAATTCACAGTTCTCACCACACATCTAGATAAGTTGCTTGGAGGGTCTAGTTTCCAAAATGGGGTCACTTGTGGGGGGTTTCTACTGCTTAGGTACATCAGGGGCTCTGCAAATGCAACATAACGCTCGCAGACCATTCTATCAAAGTCTGCATTCCAAAATGGCGCTCTTTCCCTTCCGAGCTCTGCCATGCGCCCAAACAGTAGTTTACCCCAACATATGGGGTATCAGCCTACTCAGCATAAATTGCACAATAAATTTTGGGGTCCAATTTCTCCTGTTACTCTTGAGAAAATAAAAAATCGCAGGCTAAAAAAATCATTTTTGAGGAAACAAAAAAAGGATTTTTTATTTTCACGGCTCTACTTTATAAATTTCTGTAAAGCACTTGGGGATTTAAAGTGCTCACCACACATCTATATAAGTTCCTTAAGTGGTCTAGTTTCCAAAATGGGGTCACTTGTGGGGGGTTTCTACTGTTTAGGCACATCAGGGGCTCTCCAAACGCGACATGGTGTCCGATCTCAACTCCAGCCAATTTTACATTGAAAAAGTAAAACGGCACTCCTTCTCTTCCAAGCTCTGCGGTGCGCACAAACAGTGGTTTACTCCCACATATGGGGTATCGACGTACTCAGGAGAAATTGCACTACAGCTTTTGTGGTCTAATTTCTCCTGTTACCCTTGTCAAAATAAAAATTTGGGGGCAAAATTATCATTTCTGTAGAAAAAATGTGACTTTTTATTTTCACGGCTCTACGCTATAAACTTCCGTGAAGCACCTGGGGGTTTAAAGTGCTCACCACACATCTAGATAGACCCCTTAAGGAACTTAGTTTCCAAAATGGTGTCACTTGTGGGGGGTTTCCACTGTTTAGGCACATCAGGGGCTCTCCAAACGCGACATGGCGTCCGATCTCAATTCCAGCCAATTCTACATCGAAAAAGTAAAACGGCACTCCTTCTCTTCCAAGCTCTGCAGTGCGCCCAAACAGTGGTTTACCCCCACATATGGGGTATCAATGTACTCAGGAGAAATTGCACAACAACTGTTGTGGTCTAATTTCTCCTGTTACCCTTGTGAAAATAAAAATTTGGGGGCAAAAAGATCATTTTTGTAGAAAAAATGTGATTTTTTATTTTCACGGCTCTACGTTATAAACTTCTGAGAAGCACCTGGGGGTTTAAAGTGCTCACCACACATCTAGTTAAGTTCCTTAAGGGGTCTAGTTTCCAAAATGGGGTCAATTGTGGGGGGTTTCCACTGTTTAGGCACATCAGGGGCTCTCTAAACGTGACATGGCATCCGATCTCAATTCCAGCCAATTCTGCATTGAAAAAGTCAAACGGCGCTCCTTCTCTTCCAAGCTCTGCGGTGCGCCCAAACAGTGGTTTACCCCAACATATGGGGTATCGGCATATTCAGGAGAAATTGCACAACAACATTTATGGTTAAATTTCTGTTTTTACACTTGTGAAAATAAAAAAAAATTGTTCTGAAGTAAAATGTTTGCAAAAAAAGTTAAATGTTCATTTTTGCCTTCCACATTGTTTCAGTTCCTGTGAAGCACGTAAAGGGTTAATAAACTTCTTGAATATGGTTTTGAGCACCTTGAGGGGTGCAGTTTTTAGAATGGTGTCACACTTGGTTATTTTCTATCATATAGACCCCTCAAAATGACTTCAAATGTGATGCGGTCCCCCCCAAAAAACGGTGTTGTAAAAATGAGAAATTGCTGGTCAACTTTTAACCCTTATAACTCCCTAACAAAAAAAAAAATTGTTTCCAAAATTGTGCTGATGTAAAGTAGACATGTGGGAAATGTTATTTATTAACTATTTTTTGTGACATATCTCTCTGATTTAAGGGCATAAAAATACAAAGTTTGAAAATTGCTAAATTTTAATTTTTTTTGCCATATTTCCATTTTTTTCATAAATAATCGCAAGAAATATCAAAGAAATGTTACCTCTAACATGAAGTACAATATGTCACGAAAAAACAATCTCAGAATGAGCAGGATTCGTTGAAGTGTTCCAGAGTTATAACCTCAAAGCCACAGTGGTCAGAATTGTAAAAATTGGCCTGGTCATTAAGTACCAAATTGGCTCTGTCACTAAGGGGTTAAGAATACCATCTACCCATCCAGATACCTGCTCAGTAAGGGTGCCCACACATGAAATAATTAGTCTTCCTGGATTTCCAGATTTGTGGATTTTGGGAAGCATGTAGAATATCCCTGCTCTTGGACTTTCTGGTATCAGGTCATCGGCTCTTGTGGATTTCTCAGGCAGACAAGATACCAACTTATTTAGTTCCTTGTAATAGTCCCGTGCAGGATCCGACTCCAATTTCCAATATTTATGGACACAACTGTTATCACTTATCACTCTCCCATAATGACAGTTCTGTGCTGTGTTGTGTATAAATATGTGATTCTTCAGAATTTGCTTTAGTCTGTGCCTGATGAAGAGACCTGAGTAGTCTTGAAAGCTTGCAATTTGTTACCATCTTTTCAGTTAGCCATTAAAAGGTAGCAACAACTGAGGACTCTCAATTCTAAATATCTTTCTAAGGCATAAGCAGGGATCATAGTCAGGAAAGCCAGATGTTGTTACCAGGGGCAGCAATGTCGTTTAAAGGAATAAGCAGGAATCGTAGTCAGGAAAGACAGGGGTCGTTACCAAGAGCAACAATGTCATTTGAAGGAAAAAGCAGTAATCGCAGTCAGGAAAATCAGAGGTCGATATCAGGAGCAGCAATGTCGTATGAAGAAGCAGCAGGTGGAAGGAAGCTTGACTAGAGGCTGGTAGCTCAATAATAACGCAAGAAAAGGAGCGCAAGGTCAGATATAAATAGGGTGTGCAATCAGGATGAGGCAATCAGGAACTCAGGGTGGAGACATCAGCAACAACATAGGTACAAGTATTTGAGTTAGCACAGGACTATCCAGTGAGCTGAATAGCTCAGAGGGAAGAGCAGCCATCTGGTGCACAGGAGCTGGTGGGTTAGAATCCTGACATTCATGCATGGTCCATGGCTGACTGCTGCTGTGCCATTAGCAAATTTCTACTGTGCGTCAATTGATGCCACTTTTTATGGAGTCTGCCCTTTTTGGGAAGTTTTTTGTCACCCCTAACCTTCATTCCTCCAGTGCTTACGGTATGACTTCTATTTTATGCTGATTACGTAATTGATTTTATCGATCCATTATGTAGGCTAGATGTCAAGAAAGCTTCGATCTCTTCACTCCGCTCGTTGATGAATAGCCTACTTTTTTCCAGGCAGAATAGACTCAGTTAAATAATTTTTAAAAATTGGGATGAAACATCCTTAAGTCAAAAGGTACCCATCCCTTTGGGTTTACTTGTCACGATCCTTTTCAAGGTTAGACTGTAGCCACCATAGACAAAGAGCAGGTGTAAACTATTTTTAAACCTTAAGTGATGACTGCCACACACAAATGGCGGCCATATGCTATCACTATATGGAGGGCACCCACGAGTAATTGAAGCTATTGGAGCTAGCTTAGATTGCATTAGATGAACCCCTTTAATGCCTCTGTCAAATATGATAGTGGTATTTATGCGATCAGTTCAAAGCCCATCAGACCCCTGTCTGAGGTGATTGTGGGCTGCTCATGGCTTGTCATGGTGGCTAGCAGGAGCCCTCTTAAGACTTCAATGTTTTCCATGGTATTTGATGCAAAACAAATAGGTGGGAAGGTGCAATGATCTGCTCATTCACGACAATTGTGCACCAAGCACATGTGCTTTGTTTGGACAGTCATTTTGTGCGGACAGACTGCTTTTAAAATATGATTTTAGTTATATTAACTCATGTACTGTTTATATATGTTCCTTTGGAGGAAAATTGGGTTTTCAGCAGCTGGATTCCCAGAGGATTACATCAGCAATATTCTAGTCAGACCCTGTAGTCAGACCCTGTAATACGGCAGCCCCCACAGTCAGACCCTGTAGTCAGACCCTGTAATAAGGCAGCCCCCATAGTCAGACTCTGTAATAAGGCAGCCCCCATAGTCAGACCCTCTAATAAGGCAAAATCCCCAGTCAGGCCCAGTAATAAGGCAGCACCCCCATAGTCAGACCCTGTAAAAAAGCAGCCCCCATAGGCAGCCCCTTTGATAAGGCAGCACCCCCATAGTCAGACCCTGTGATAAGGCAGCCCCCATAGTCAGACCTTGTAATGAGGCAGCCCCCATAGTCAGACCATGTAAGAAGGCAGTCCCTTTTGTCAGACCCTGTAATATGGCAGCACCCCCATAGGCAGACCCTGTAAAGAGGCAGCACCCCAATAGGCAGACCCTGTAATAAGGCAGCACCCCCATAGGCAGCCCCTGTAATAAGGCAGCACCCCCATAGTCAGACCCTGTAATTAGGCATCCCCCATAGTCAGACCCTGTAATAAGGCAGCCCCCATACTCAGACCCTGTAATAAGGCAGCCCCCTTAGTCAGACCCTGTAATAAGGCAGTACCCCTATAGGCAGACCCTGTAATAAGGCAGCACCCCCATAGTCAGACCCTGTAATGAGGCAGCACTCCCATAGTCAGACCCTGTATTGAGGCAGCCCCCATAGGCAGACCCTGTAATAAGGCAGCCCCCCATAGTCAGACCCTATAATAAGGCAGCACCCCCATAGTCAGACCCTGTAATGAGGCAGCACCCCTTTAGTCAGACCCTGTAATAAGGCAGCCCCCACAGTCAGACCCTGTAATAAGGCAGCACCCCCATAGTCAGACCCTGTAAAAAGGCAGCCCCCATAGTCAGACCCTGTAATAAGGCAGCACCCCCATAGTCAGACCCTGTAATAAGGCAGCCCCCATAGTCAGACCCTGTAATAAGGCAACATCCCCAGTCAGACCATGTAATAAGGCAGCACCCCCATAGTCAGACCCTGTAAAAAAGCAGCCCCCATAGGCAGCCCCTGTGATAAGGCAGCACCCCCATAGTCAGACCCTATAATGTTGTGAATTTGGATTCTGGGCTCCCCCGGTGGCTACTGGTGGAATTGAACTGGTGTCTTCATCTTCTCTGTTCACCTGTTCCCATCAAGATGTGGGAGTCGCTATATAACCTTGCTGCTTTGTTAGTTGCTTGCCGGTCAACAATGTTATCAGAAGCCTCTCTGTGCTTGTTCCTGCTCCTAGACAACTACTAGATAAGTTGGACTTTTGTCCATGTTTGTTTTTGCATTTTTGTTCCAGTTCACAGCTGTAGTTTCGTTACTGTGTCTGGAAAGCTCTTGTGAACAGGAATTGCCACTCTGGTGTTATGAGTTAATGCCAGAGTTTTAAAGTAATTTCTGGATGGTGTTTTGATAGGGTTTTTAGCTGACCATGAAAGTGTTCTTTCTGTCTTCTGCTATGTAGTAAGTGGACCTCAAATTTGCTAAACCTATTTTCATACTACGTTTTGTTATTTCATCTTAATTCACCGCCAATACATGTGGGGGGCCTCTGTCTCCTTTCGGGGTATTTCTCTAGAGGTGAGCTAGGACTTATTTTCCTCTGCTAGCATTATTTAGTCCTCCGGCTGGTGCTGGGCATCTAGAATCAACGTAGGCATGCTACCCGGCCACTGCTAGTTGTGTGTTAGGTTTAGTTCATGGTCAGCTCAGTTCCCATCTTCCAAGAGCTAGTTCCTATATATGCTGATGCTATGTTCTCTTGCCATTGAGATCATGACAGTTTGACCGGCCCACAAAGTGTTAATTGTTTGGGCTGAAGCAGGAGATAGAGAAGTGTTTAAGGGAAATTTTTTTTTTTTTTTTTTTCCCTTCAGAGTTTTGCTGTCTAGCCCTTAATTGCTGTCTAGCTGCTTCTTACCTCCTCTTAACCCTTGAATGGCTCTGTGTCCACCTGTTTGTAATGGATCTTCAGAGTGTAACTGCAGGTTTGAATAATCTCGCCACGAGGGTACAAAATTTGCAAGATTTTGTTTGTCATGCACCTGTATCTGAGCCGAGAATTCCTTTGCCGGAATTTTTCTCGGGGAATAGATCTGGGTTTCAGAATTTTCGAAATAATTGCAAATTATTTTTGTCCCTGAAATCTCGCTCTGCCGGAGACCCTGCACAGCAGGTCAGGATTGTGATTTCCTTGCTCCGGGGCGACCCTCAAGACTGGGCTTTTTCATTGACACCAGGGGATCCTGCGTTGCTCAATGTGGATGCGTTTTTTCTGGCCTTGGGGTTGCTTTATGACGAACCTCATTTGGAGCTTCAGGCAGAAAAAACTTTGATGTCCCTATCTCAGGGGCAAGATGAAGCGGAAATTTACTGCCAAAGATTCCGTAAATGGTCTGTGCTTACTCAGTGGAATGAGTGCGCCCTGGCGGCGACTTTCAGAGAGGGTCTCTCTGATGCCATTAAGGATGTTATGGTGGGGTTCCCTGTGCCTGCGGGTCTGAATGAGTCCATGACAATGGCTATTCAGATCGATAGGCGTTTGCGGGAGCGCAAACCAGTGCACCATCTGGCGGTGTCCACTGAGAAGTCGCCAGAGAGTATGCAGTGTGATAGAATTCTGTCCCGAAGCGAGCGGCAGAATTTTAGACGTAAAAATGGGTTGTGTTTCTATTGTGGTGATTCTACTCATGTTATATCAGCATGCTCTAAACGCACTAAAAAGCTTGGTAAATCTGTTTCCATTTGCACCTCACCGTCTAAGTTTATTCTATCTGTGACCCTGATTTGCTCTTTGTCATCTATTACCACGGACGCCTATGTCGACTCTGGCGCCGCTTTGAGTCTTATGGATTGGTCCTTTGCCAAACGCTGTGGGTATGATTTAGAGCCTTTGGAGACTCCTATTCCTCTGAAGGGGATTGACTCCACCCCATTGGCTAATAATAAACCACAATACTGGACACAAGTAACTATGCGTATTAATCCGGATCACCAGGAGATTATTCGCTTTCTGGTGCTGTATAATCTACATGATGATTTGGTGCTAGGATTGCCTTGGCTGCAATCTCACAACCCAGTCCTCGACTGGAGAGCTATGTCTGTGTTGAGCTGGGGATGTAAGGGGGCTCATGGGGATGTACCTGTGGTTTCCATTTCATCATCTATTCCCTCTGAAATTCCTGAGTTCCTGTCTGACTATCGTGACGTCTTTGAAGAATCCAAGCTTGGTTCGTTACCTCCGCACCGAGAGTGCGATTGTGCCATAGATTTAATCCCGGGTAGTAAATACCCAAAGGGTCGTTTATTTAATCTGTCTGTGCCTGAACATGCTGCTATGCGAGAATATATAAAGGAGTCCTTGGAAAAGGGACATATTCGTCCATCGTCATCTCCCTTAGGAGCCGGTTTTTTCTTTGTGTCAAAAAAAGACGGCTCTTTGAGACCATGTATTGATTATCGGCTTTTGAATAAAATCACTGTTAAATATCAATACCCATTGCCGTTGCTGACTGATTTGTTTGCTCGCATAAAGGGGGCCAAGTGGTTCTCTAAGATTGACCTTCGTGGGGCGTATAATTTGGTGCGAATCAGGCAGGGGGATGAGTGGAAAACCGCATTTAATACGCCCGAGGGCCACTTTGAGTATTTAGTGATGCCTTTTGGTCTTTCAAATGCTCCGTCAGTTTTCCAGTCCTTTATGCATGATATTTTTCGCGATTATTTGGATAAATTTATGATTGTGTATCTGGATGATATTCTGATTTTTTCGGATGACTGGGACTCTCATGTCCAGCAAGTCAGGAGAGTTTTTCAGGTTTTGCGGTCTAATTCTTTGTGTGTGAAGGGTTCTAAGTGTGTTTTTGGGGTACAGAGGATTTCCTTTTTGGGATATATTTTTTCCCCCTCTTCCATTGAAATGGATCCTGTCAAGGTTCAAGCTATTTGTGATTGGACGCAGCCCTCTTCTCTTAAGAGTCTTCAGAAATTTTTGGGCTTTGCTAACTTTTATCGTCGATTTATTGCTGGTTTTTCGGATATTGCTAAGCCATTGACCGATTTGACTAAGAAGGGTGCTGATGTTGCTGATTGGTCCCCTGATGCTGTGGAGGCCTTTCGGGAGCTTAAGCGCCGTTTTTCCTCTGCCCCTGTGTTGCGTCAGCCTGATGTTGCTCTACCTTTTCAGGTTGAGGTCGACGCTTCTGAGATCGGAGCTGGGGCAGTGTTGTCGCAGAAAAGTTCTGACTGCTCCGTGATGAGGCCTTGTGCCTTCTTTTCCCGTAAATTTTCGCCCGCTGAGCGGAATTATGATGTTGGGAATCGGGAGCTTTTGGCCATGAAGTGGGCTTTTGAGGAGTGGCGCCATTGGCTTGAGGGGGCCAGACATCAGGTGGTGGTATTGACGGACCACAAAAATTTGATTTATCTTGAGACCGCCAGGCGCCTGAATCCTAGACAGGCGCGCTGGTCATTATTTTTCTCTCGGTTTAATTTTGTGGTGTCATACCTACCGGGTTCTAAGAATGTTAAGGCGGATGCCCTTTCTAGGAGTTTTGAGCCTGACTCGCCTGGTAACTCTGAGCCCACAGGTATCCTTAAGGATGGAGTGGTATTGTCAGCCATTTCTCCAGACCTGCGGCGGGCCTTGCAGGAGTTTCAGGCGGATAGACCTGATCGTTGCCCACCTGATAAACTGTTTGTTCCTGATGATTGGACCAGTAGAGTAATCTCTGAGGTTCATTCTTCTGCGTTGGCAGGTCATCCTGGCATTTTTGGTACCAGGGATTTGGTGGCAAGGTCCTTCTGGTGGCCTTCCCTGTCACGAGATGTGCGAGGCTTTGTGCAGTCTTGTGACGTTTGTGCTCGGGCCAAGCCTTGTTGTTCTCGGGCTAGTGGATTATTGTTGCCCTTGCCTATTCCTAAGAGGCCTTGGACGCACATCTCGATGGATTTTATTTCAGATCTGCCTGTTTCTCAGAAGATGTCTGTCATCTGGGTGGTGTGTGACCGTTTCTCTAAGATGGTCCATTTGGTTCCTCTGCCCAAGTTGCCTTCTTCTTCCGAGTTGGTTCCTCTGTTTTTTCAAAATGTTGTTCGTTTGCATGGTATTCCTGAGAATATCGTTTCTGACAGAGGGACTCAATTCGTGTCTAGATTTTGGCGGGCATTCTGTGCTAGGATGGGCATAGATTTATCTTTTTCGTCCGCTTTCCATCCTCAGACGAATGGCCAGACCGAGCGGATTAATCAGACCCTGGAGACATATCTGAGGTGTTTTGTGTCTGCTGACCAGGATGATTGGGTTGCTTTTTTGCCATTGGCGGAGTTCGCTCTCAATAATCGGGCCAGCTCTGCCACTTTGGTGTCCCCGTTTTTCTGTAATTCGGGGTTTCATCCTCGATTTTCCTCTGGTCAGGTGGAATCTTCGGATTGTCCTGGAGTGGATGCTGTGGTGGAGAGATTGCATCAGATCTGGGGGCAGGTGGTGGACAATTTGAGGTTGTCCCAGGAGAAGACTCAGCTTTTTGCCAACCGCCACCGTCGTGTTGGTCCTCGGCTTTGTGTTGGGGATTTGGTGTGGTTGTCTTCTCGTTTTGTCCCTATGAGGGTCTCTTCTCCTAAGTTTAAGCCTCGGTTCATCGGCCCGTATAAGATATTGGAGATTCTTAACCCTGTTTCCTTCCGTTTGGACCTCCCTGCATCCTTTTCTATTCATAACGTTTTTCATCGGTCATTATTGCGCAGGTATGAGGTACCGGTTGTGCCTTCCGTTGAGCCTCCTGCTCCGGTGTTGGTTGAGGGTGAGTTGGAGTACGTTGTGGAGAAAATCTTAGACTCTCGTGTTTCCAGACGGAGACTCCAGTATCTGGTCAAGTGGAAGGGATACGGCCAGGAGGATAATTCTTGGGTGAATGCATCTGATGTTCATGCCTCTGATCTGGTTCGTGCCTTTCATAGGGCCCATCCTGATCGCCCTGGTGGTTCTGGTGAGGGTTCGGTGCCCCCTCCTTGAGGGGGGGGTACTGTTGTGAATTTGGATTCTGGGCTCCCCCGGTGGCTACTGGTGGAATTGAACTGGTGTCTTCATCTTCTCTGTTCACCTGTTCCCATCAAGATGTGGGAGTCGCTATATAACCTTGCTGCTTTGTTAGTTGCTTGCCGGTCAACAATGTTATCAGAAGCCTCTCTGTGCTTGTTCCTGCTCCTAGACAACTACTAGATAAGTTGGACTTTTGTCCATGTTTGTTTTTGCATTTTTGTTCCAGTTCACAGCTGTAGTTTCGTTACTGTGTCTGGAAAGCTCTTGTGAACAGGAATTGCTACTCTGGTGTTATGAGTTAATGCCAGAGTTTTAAAGTAATTTCTGGATGGTGTTTTGATAGGGTTTTTAGCTGACCATGAAAGTGTTCTTTCTGTCTTCTGCTATGTAGTAAGTGGACCTCAAATTTGCTAAACCTATTTTCATACTACGTTTTGTTATTTCATCTTAATTCACCGCCAATACATGTGGGGGGCCTCTGTCTCCTTTCGGGGTATTTCTCTAGAGGTGAGCTAGGACTTATTTTCCTCTGCTAGCATTATTTAGTCCTCCGGCTGGTGCTGGGCATCTAGAATCAACGTAGGCATGCTACCCGGCCACTGCTAGTTGTGTGTTAGGTTTAGTTCATGGTCAGCTCAGTTCCCATCTTCCAAGAGCTAGTTCCTATATATGCTGATGCTATGTTCTCTTGCCATTGAGATCATGACACTATAATAAGGCAGCACCCCCATAGTCAGACCCTGTAATGAGGCAGCACCCCTATAGTCAGACCCTGTAATAAGGCAGCCCCCACAGTCAGACCCTGTAATAAGGCAGCACCCCCATAGTCAGACCCTGTAATAAGGCAGCACCCCCATAGTCAGACCCTTTAATGAGGCAGGACCCCTATAGTCAGACCCTGTAATATGGCAGCCCCCACAGTCAGACCCTGTAGTCAGACCCTGTAATAAGGCATCACCCCCATAGTCAGACCCTGTAATAAGGCAGCACCCCTATAGGCAGACCCTGTAATAAGGCAGCCCTCCATAGTCAGACCCTGTAATAAGGCAGCACCCCTATAGTCAGACCCCGTAATAAGGCAGCACCTCCATAGGCAGATCCTGTAATAAGGCAGCACACCCATAGTCAGACCCTGTAATAAGGCAGCACCCCCATAGTCAGACCCTGTAATAAGGCAGCACCCCTATAGTCAGACCCTGTAATACGGCAGCCCCCACAGTCAGACCCTGTAATAAGGCATCACCCCCATAGTCAGACCCTGTAATAAGGCAGCACCCCTATAGGCAGACCCTGTAATAAGGCAGCCCCCCATAGTCAGACCCTGTAATAAGGCAGCACCCCTATAGTCAGACCCTGTAATACGGCAGCCCCCACAGTCAGACCCTGTAGTCAGACCCTGTAATAAGGCAGCCCCCATAGTCAGACTCTGTAATAAGGCAGCCCCCATAGTCAGACAATGTAATAAGGCAGCACCCCCATAGTCAGACCCTGTAATAAGGCAGCTCCCATAGTCAGACCCTCTAATAAGGCAACATCCCCAGTCAGACCCTGTAATAAGGCAGCACCCCCATAGTCAGACCCTGTAAATAAGCAGCCCCCATAGGCAGCCCCTGTAATAAGGCAGCACCCCCATAGTCAGACCCTGTAATAAGGCAGCACCCCAATAGTCAGACCCTATAATAAGGCAGCACCCCCATAGTCAGACCCTGTAATGAGGCAGCACCCCTTTAGTCAGACCCTGTAATAAGGCAGCCCCCACAGTCAGACCCTGTAATAAGGCAGCACCCCCATAGTCAGACCCTGTAATAAGGCAGCACCCCCATAGTCAGACCCTTTAATGAAGCAGCACCCCATAGTCAGACACTGTAATACGGCAGCCCCCACAGTCAGACCCGGTAGTCAGACCCTGTAATAAGGCATCACCCCCATAGTCAGACCCTGTAATAAGGCAGCACCCCTATAGGCAGACCCTGTAATAAGGCAGCCCCCATAGTCAGACCCTGAAATAAGGCAGCACCCCTATAGTCAGACCCTGTAATACGGCAGCCCCCACAGTCAGACCCTGTAGTCAGACCCTGTAATAAGGCAGCCCCCATAGTCAGACTCTGTAATAAGGCAGCCCCCATAGTCAGACCCCCGTAATAAGGCAGCACCCCCATAGTCAGACCCTGTAATGAGGCAGCACCCCTTTAGTCAGACCCTGTAATAAGGCAGCCCCCACAGTCAGACCCTGTAATAAGGCAGCACCCCCATAGTCAGACCCTGTAATAAGGCAGCACCCCCATAGTCAGACCCTTTAATGAAGCAGCACCCCATAGTCAGACACTGTAATACGGCAGCCCCCACAGTCAGACCCGGTAGTCAGACCCTGTAATAAGGCATCACCCCCATAGTCAGACCCTGTAATAAGGCAGCACCCCTATAGGCAGACCCTGTAATAAGGCAGCCCCCATAGTCAGACCCTGAAATAAGGCAGCACCCCTATAGTCAGACCCTGTAATACGGCAGCCCCCACAGTCAGACCCTGTAGTCAGACCCTGTAATAAGGCAGCCCCCATAGTCAGACTCTGTAATAAGGCAGCCCCCATAGTCAGACCCTGTAATAAGGCAGCACCCCCATAGTCAGACCCTGTAATAAGGCAGCCCCCATAGTCAGACCCTCTAATAAGGCAACATCCCCAGTCAGACCATGTAATAAGGCAGCACCCCCATAGTCAGACCCTGTAAAAAAGTGTAGCGCCCCACCCGCCGCAGGGCCGAGGGGTACCCGGTACCGGGCCTCTGAGTCTCTGCTCTGGGGTTGTCACGGTGGCTAGGCCCAGTCCGTGACCCTGCTGAGGGGCGTACAATAATAGATGTGGATGATGGTGGTGGTGCGGTGCAGTAAATAACGAGGACACCAGGTTGCAGTCTCTTTACCTCTTTACTGAAGGCTTCAGGTGTCCAATCCAGGGCACTGTTAACCGGGCTGTCTGAGACCGGCCGGTCCGAAGGCACATCAGGAGTCCCCTTCACAGGTGGGAATCAGCGTCTACCTTCTAGCGCCTGTGTGTTGTAGTCCTTCCCTGCTGAGCACCCCGGGATAGTCCTCACAACTGCTTCTGTATGTCTCTGATGCTCGTTCTCTCCGTCCCCCAGATGATATGGCTAGGACGCACCCGTTTGACGGGGTAGGCCTAGAGTTCTTCCAGGACTCTAGAGTCGCCCCTCTCCCACAGCTGCCTCCGTTGTCTGCTTAGGTGTTTTAGTGAGGCAGCCAACCTATAATTGGCTGTCCGGCCGTGGTTTGAAGTAATGCTTGTAGTCTCTTACTTGCTCGGCGTTCCGGCCACCGACTGTTGCCCCTCAGAAGGATGTTGCCTCGATCTTACAGCACGACTCCTTCTGGTTCTATCACTTCTTTGCTGTGTCCCCGTTGCTCACTGGTTTGTGCTATTCTTAGGAGTCTGCCAGGATCCCATCCCTGACAGGTCCTCTCACTAGCTCTTCCCAGTTACTTCTCTCTGTCTTCCTGTCCAACCCCCAGTTTTACCAGAGTGTGAGGAGTGGCCTATTAGATAGAACCACTCCCCCTGGTGGCCGGAGTGTGAAGTGTAATGTGAGTGTTACCTGATCAGGTGAACTCCTTTAGTGCAATCAGACATAACATAACTCCCCTTAGCGGCAGAGCGACGTTACTGCAACGACCAGGACTCTGGGGCGCTGCACTCCCCCCCGGTTAAATCCAGTACTCCCGGACTGGAAAAATAAGAACAATACATGTTAACAGGAAAACACACAACATTTTAAAAGATTATACACAATTAAACATAACATTGCTTCCCTCTAGGGGAGGTGAGGACTCTTGAACGTTGCGAAAGTTAGGTCATGCACAGTTTATGACTCTCAGTTCAGTGGTTGAAACAGCGGGGACCCCGGGTAAACAAAGGGGTCCCCTTTTAGAAGTTTTAGGAGCAATTCACTGTCCATTACCCCATTGTCCATTTTTAAAACCTGTAACAGAAGATATGCACACAAACATTTTCAACTAAATAGCAGCCCTCATTAATACCTCCAAGTTTTGTAGCGGAGTGGAGTTTGATTCTGAGTGCTGCGTGTGGACCTTCACAGCGCAGTGGTCGCTATTGACCTAACAGGGCCCGCTATGCTTGCTACCGCTGGTGTAGTGCACTGTCTTCTGGCTACACTTCTAGTGAGTCTGGGTAGCACTGGCAGGCTAGAGCTCTCAGGGCTGCTGCTACCAACAGTGGGTACGACAGATTCGCCGATAGCAGAGGGAGGACTTGCCGGTTCAACGGTTGGCGTGGCATCTTCAGATTGGATCTGCTGAGCTGGCTGAGGCTGCGGGGCCGGATGATCTGGTACCACCATTGTTTCTGGTGGATCTGGCTGTTGGAACATTAGAACAGGTACCACGATGGCCTGATTTATCTGAGTCCAGGACTGGGGAAAGTCACCGAGGACAGTGTGGATCATCTTCTCCTTTTCTTCAGGTGGGGAGATTCCTGGAGCCGTTTCCCTCTCTCTCAACTTATCAGGGCAGACCTTAAGGTGATCCCTGGATATCGCCGTTGAGGTCTCACCTCCGTCCTTGCTGATGAGACAGACCTTCGTGTTGTCGAAATCAGATGGCAGGATGGTATACGGTTCCCATTGGTCATCGAGCTTGTGTAATCTCCTCTTTCGTTTGAGTACTTGCTCACCAGGTGACAGGGGAATCGCAGGCGCGTGCTGGTTGTAGTCCCTTTCCTGTTTGTGCCTAGCCTGGGCGAGACTCCTCTCTACGCACTCCTGTACCTTGCGGTACCTTTGCTGTCTTTCTACATCCCAATCTGCATGAGGTGAGGTATCTTCGGGGACTAGGACCCCCATGTCCAGATCAACGGGTAACTGGCTAGACCTTCCTCGCATCAGGTACGCTGGAGTGCAGTTGGTAGAATTTACTGGGATGTGATTGTATATATCCACCAAGTCACGCAACTTTGTCGGCCACAGGTTCCCTTCCTCTACGGGCAAGGTTTTCAATAAGTCAATCACCACTTGGTTCATCTTTTCACACATCCCATTGGTTTGAGGATGGTACGGTGTAGTTCTGATCTTCTTACACCCGTACAGTTGGCAGAACTCTTGGAACACTTCTGCTTCGAAAGCTGGTCCTTGATCGGTCAGTACCTTCTCCGGGTAGCCATGGGGCCTACAAAAGTACTGCTGGAAGGCCTTGGCGGCAGTCCTGGCCGTTAGATCCTTGACAGGTACAACCACCAAAAATCTGGAGTAGTGATCTACGATGGTAAGAGCGTAGATATAGCCTGACCGGCTAGGTGTCAGCTTCACATGATCCAGCGCGACCAGTTCGAGCGGCCGTTTGGTGATGATAGGCCGCAGGGGAGCCCGTTGGCTGTCACGGTCCTTCCGGCGTAGGCTACATGGACCGCACTCCTGACACCACTTCTCAATGGCTCTCTTCATGCCAATCCAATAGAACCTCCCTCGGAGCAGCCTCTCTAGCTTCCTCCATCCGAAGTGTCCGGCTCCATCGTGGTAGGCTCCCAGAACCATGGGCGCATCTCGCCTTGGCACCACTATCTGCCACACCAATTCATGAGTACGTGGGCCGATGCTTCTCCTGCACAGCTTGCCATCATGGATAAACAGTTTGCTTCTCCCCTTCCACAGCTGTTGGGTTTCCTGTGGGTCATCTGGGCCGGGACGTAACCCTGCCTGCTTCAAGAGCTCTTTCACCCGACGGACCGCGGGGTCACCATCCTGGGTTTCCGCCCACCCGTGATGGGGCAGGGGGTTCAGCGTAGCACCCGGTTGGTTCTTATGCCTGTTCCTCACATGATGGGAATTCTGAGTGGCTTTAGGGCAATGGAATGCGGGCAGCTCCACCTCTTCAAGTGCCTCTGGGTCTTCCTCTGCTTCTGGCAAATTGGGCATCCGAGACAAGGCATCGGCATTCGCATTCTTGTGTCCTGCCCGGTACTTGATGGTGAAGTTGTAGTTGGACAGCCGGGCCATCCACCGCTGCTCCAAGGCCCCGAGCTTGGCTGTATCCAGATGCATTAGCGGATTGTTATCTGTGAAGACGGTGAATTTCGCAGAGGCCAGGTAGTGTTTGAACCTCTCTGTCACTGCCCAGACGATGGCAAGGAACTCCAGTTTAAAGGAACTATAGTTGTCAGGGTTCCTTTCTGTGGGACGAAGCTTCCTGCTGGCGTAAGCGATCACCCTCTCCTTGCCTTTCTGGACCTGGGACAGCACGGCTCCCAATCCCACATTGCTGGCATCCGTGTACAGCACAAACGGTTGGTCGTATTCAGGATAGGCCAGTACCTCTTCTCCCGTCAGTGCCGACTTCAAACACGTGAAGGACCCTTCCAGCCCCTCGTTCCAGTCAAATGGGGCGTTCTTCCCCTTGGCCTTCTTTGATTGGCCCACCAACAGGTCTTGCAAGGGTGCGGCCTTCTTGGTGAAGTCCTTGATGAACCTTCGGTAGTAGCCTACCAATCCGTGGAACTGCCGGACTTCGTGGAGGTTGCTGGGCTTCGGCCAGTCTTGGATCACCGTGACCTTGTCGGGGTCTGGGGCCACTCCTTCGGCACTCACCACATGGCCCAGGTACTGCACTTTGGGTTTCAGCAGATGACATTTGGACGGTTTCACCTTTAAGCCAAAGTTGGACAGGGCTTCGAACACCTCAGCCAGGTGCTTCAGATGGTCTTCGTAGGTCTTAGAGAAGACAATGACATCATCCAAATACAGCAGTACGGTCTCAAAGTTCTTGTGTCCCAGACAGCACTCCATCATCCTCTGGAACGTCCCCGGGGCATTGCACAATCCAAAGGGCATGTAGTTGAATTCGCAGAGACCCATCGGTGTCGTGAAGGCCGTCTTCTCTTTGTCCGCCTCCACCACGGGAACCTGCCAGTACCCACTGGTGAGATCTAAGGTAGAGAAGTAGTTAGCAGATTTTAAGGCAGCCAGAGACTCATCTATCCTGGGCAGTGGGTATGCGTCCTTATGTGTAATGCGATTCAACTGTCTATAATCAACACACATCCTCATTGTACCATCCTTCTTTTTAACCAGGACTAATGGAGCTGCCCAGGGGCTACAACTGTCTCTCACCACCCCAGCCTCCTTCATTTCTCGCAACATGTCCTTGGCACACTGGTAATGAGCTGGGGGTACAGGGCGGTATCTCTCTTTTATGGGCCGGTGATCTCCCGTGGGGATATGGTGTTGGATCCCTTTCACCTGTCCAAAATCTAAAGGGTGTTTGCTAAATACCCGCTCGTACTCGTGAACCACCCTGTAAGCCCCTTGTTTTTGATGGGATGGGGTAGAGTCAGTGCCCACATGCAATCCCGACACCAATCTTTCGTGTGCCCTGCAGAACCGTTGTCCTCCGCCACGTTTGACGGGACCAAGGGTTCAGGTGTCCTTATCACACTATTGTTGACAGTGAACAGTTTGGCGAGCGTGGCATACTTGGTGAGATGAACCTCTTCCTCCCCACAATTGAGGACACGTACGGGCACCCTCCCCTGGCGCACGTCGACCACCCCCCGGGCTGTCAGAATAGTAGGCCTATCGTCTGAATACACGGGTTCTACCAAGGCCTGGTAGTCCTTTCCCCTGAGGCCTATGGCTGTCCGACACCATATTAACATTTCACTCCTGGGGGGTATCGCAATGGGGTTTGAATCACTCACAGTGACACAGCCAATCTCACCACCAGTCAGCTCTACCTGCTGTCTCTGCATCAGAGCTCTGATTTCTTTTTGCAGGGCACGTTGTTCGCTGTGGCCAGCCGTTTCGGCTACCTGTTGCAACAAAACAATAACTTCTGCAAGACAATTTTCTATAACATTGGTACCGATAGTCATCATGGGATTACATTCTCGGCGGTCAATATCAACAATCACAATCCCCTGAGCTTTCAATTCCACCCGCCCCGCTTTGATAGTGGCCTCTTTATACCCCACTTGTGGCAATGGCCGACCATTACTGGCTATTATGGTGAAATCGTCATCGCGGCCACGAGTAATATCGGTGTCCTCCCAATACCGTTTATAGAGTACATAAGGCATAGTCGTCACCTGAGAACCGGTGTCCAGCAAAGCATTCAGGGGGATGCCATCAACCACTACAGGAAGAACTGGTCGCCCTCCAATGTATTTGGCTCTCCAATGCTGTGGGCCTGACCGTCCTATTCCTGGGGGTTGGCCCTTTGCCCCAGGGGTTGCTCGTTTAAAGGACAGTACCTTGCAAGGTGGCCCACCTGATGACAGCGGCGGCAGATGGGTCGTTCATCTTCATGGAAGCGATCATTGGACCGGCCTCTGGTCGGCGGGGTCCTCCTCTGTCGCATCCAAGGAACATCCTCCGGTCTGGTGGCCAGCTGGATCTTCTCCTTGGGGGCCTCCTGTAGGGACCGCACCGTCCGGGCCAGGGCAGCAACGCTCTTGGTCAGCTCCTGCATCTGAAGGTGGAGTCCTGCAGGGGAGTCGTCTTCTAGGCTCTGGGCATCGGCCTCGGCGGCAACTGGAACATCCGACGCCACCTCCTGGTGGTATGTGAGAGCAGGACGCCTAGGAGGTGCTGCATGGCTAGGCTGTCGCTCCTGCCATGCCTGGATAGCTTTATCCTTGAATTGCGCAAAAGTCAGGTCTGGATTCTGCATGGCCAGGAAGTGCAGTTGACCCCTTTGGTGGCTGCACAGGAGCCCCTCAATGAACCGCTCCTTCAGGAGTTTATCCTCATCCTGCATGCTGTCAGGGTCACTCTGCTTAATGGCCCGCATCGCCTCCTGAAGATTAAGGGCATAATCTCGTAAGCTATCCTGCGGCCTCTGCTTGCACCCATAGAAAGTCAGTTTAATTTCGGTAGCAGTGCGGGTATCAAAGGTGGCTTTAAGCTTTGCAAAAACCTGCTGTGCAGTTCCCTTATCCGCGGCGGGCCAGGATTTCATTTCTCTCAGAGCCGCCCAAAAAAGTTGGTTTGTTATCAGATGAACCTTCTGAGGCTCTGTCAGGGGATAGAACTCGAGCAGGCTGCAGATCCCTTCTTTAAAGTCAGTGAATGTATGTGAATCCCCGGAGTATCGTGGGAGCCAGGCCGCCCCGGGCAGGTATGGCATAGAGAAGGGCATTATAGCCTTTGCGGTAGCGGCGGTGTCCGACTGGCTGATGGGGGCAACGGGCTCCGGGGCTGCCAGTGGTGGTATTATTGCCGCGGCTTCGCCCGCTGCGGGGACCGGAGGTGCCCCTGCGTCCACGGCTGCGGCCGCCATCTCCTCTCCTCCCGACTCGGACATGGCTGTCCCTTCCTCCCAGTAACCTGCTGGAGGTCGGAGTTCCTCTTCCGGGATTGGCGCCTTACCGCGCTTTTCCGTTCCGCGCTTCTTTTGGCCGGTTCCGCCCACGAAGCTAAGGCTCCTCCTTCCGTGCGCGGCAATGGCGAATTTTGGCGGTAAATGACAACACACAGTCCTTGCAATAAGTCACAGTAGTTCCAAGCACAGTAAATCACAGTTCCAAGGCACACATGACCTGATTCTTCAGGCTTAAGTAGATCCTGTTCGTGACGCCAAGTTTGTAGCGCCCCACCCGCCGCAGGGCTGAGGGGTACCCGGTACCGGGCCTCTGAGGTTGTCACGGTGGCTAGGCCCAGTCCGTGACCCTGCTGAGGGGCGTACAATAATAGATGTGGATGATGGTGGTGGTGCGGTGCAGTAAATAACGAGGACACCAGGGGACACTGTGTCCCCGTTGCTCACTGGTTTGTGCTATTCTTAGGAGTCTGCCAGGATCCCATCCCTGACAGGTCCTCTCACTAGCTCTTTCCAGTTACTTCTCTCTAGTGATGTGTCGTTCGCGAACGAGCCGACACAAAGAGCCGGCTCCCTGCAGTGAACGATGGGAGCCGGCACACCAGTGAGAGCCACTAAAATCCCTGAATGGCTCTCACTGGGCGTAAAATCCCGGGCTTCGGGGGGCGTAACTCCGCCCACCTGAGCAAAACCCCACCCACTCTTCAATTTAATTGGCTCTCTAAGAAGTGGGCGGAGTTTCTGCGGTAGGTGGGCGGAGTTTCAGACGCATGAACAGGTACTCAATAGGGATCTAATACGATCCAAAAAGAGCCGGTTCACGAGCCGAAAGAGCCGGCTCTTTTTGGTGAGCGGAGCCATGAGAGCCGGATCACCAAAAAGAGCTGGACTGCCCATCACTACTTCTCTCTGTCTTCCTGTCCAACCCCCAGTTTTACCAGAGTGTGAGGAGTGGCCTATTAGATAGAACCACTCCCCCTGGTGGCCGGAGTGTGAAGTGTAATGTGAGTGTTACCTGATCAGGTGAACTCCTTTAGTGCAATCAGACGTAACATCACTCCCCTTAGCGGCAGAGTGACGTTACTGCAACGACCAGGACTCTGGGGCGCTGCAAAAGCAGCCCGCATAGGCAGCCCCTGTGATAAGGCAGCACCCCCATAGTCAGACCCTATAATAAGGCAACACCCCTATAGTCAGACCCTGTAATGAGGCAGCACCCCTATAGTCAGACCCTGTAAAAAGGCAGCACCCCCATAGTCAGACCCTTTAATGAGGCAGCACCCCTATAGTCAGACCCTGTAATACGACAGCCCCCACAGTCAGACCCTGTAGTCAGACCCTGTAATAAGGCAGCACCCCTATAGGCAGACCCTGTAATAAGGCAGCCCTCCATAGTCAGACCCTGTAATAAGGCAGCACCCCTATAGTCAGACCCCGTAATAAGGCAGCACCTCCATAGGCAGATCCTGTAATAAGGCAGCACCCCCATAGTCAGACCCTGTAATAAGGCAGCACCCCCATAGTCAGACCCTGTAATAAGGCAGCACCCCTATAGTCAGACCCTGTAATACGGCAGCCCCCACAGTCAGACCCTGTAATAAGGCAGCACCCCCATAGTCAGACCCTGTAATAAGGCAGCACCCCCATAGTCAGACCATGTAATAAGGCAGCACCCCTATAGTCAGACCCTGTAATACGGCAGCCCCCACAGTCAGACCCTGTAATAAGGCAGCACCCCCATAGTCAGACCCTGTAATAAGGCAGCACCCCTATAATCAGACCCTGTAATAAGGCAGCACCCCCATAGTCAGACCCTGTAATAAGGCAGCACCCCCATAATCAGACCCTGTAATGGTAGGCACGGTACTGTATAAGGAACGTGCCTCTGACTGCAGAGCCCTTAAGGGATAGCTAGATGGGAAAACTGCAGTGCTCAATTCCCCCCTCCCACTACTTCCCCAGGTGATGTCATGATTGGGACGCCCAGCGGACCAACCGGGGAGAGGAGGGGAGTCTGGCCACACCCTCAGGGGTTAAATTCTAGTGACGGGACCAGGTTCTCCCTCTTTCTCCCCGGCTGACCCTCGGAAGCTGTTGTCCCAGCATATCCCCTTCAGCCATGTCCAAAGCTTTGTTTGAGGTCCTGCGGCGGAGAGCAGCACAGGAAGGTGAGGAATGGTTAAGAGATTTTGCATCCAGCCTGGGGACTCACTTCCCTGTGCCCGCTCAAGACCCACTGACTTCGCCGCAGGCCTCTCCCTCTTCCCCAAGGGCACCATCCGTTCCTGGGCTGCAGTCGTCTCACACAGCCTCTGAGCCCCCATCCCTTCCTGTGCCGCTGAGCTCGTCGGCCCTGCATGTTCCCGCTCTCCTTCGGGCCTCCTCCGCTTTGCCCGGGCGCCCACTCCAGCCCGGACCGCTGGCCTCCCCGTCATCCCTCGGGCCCCAGTCTTACTCCGGGCTCTCCCCCCGCCATAGAGGCCACGCTACCCGGTCCCTGCTCACCTTCTCCCCCCATGCTGTCCACCGCTCCCATGGCTGCAGCTGTGGGGGGCAGGGAGGCGCTCCGCTCGGTCCTCCCGCCCCCCGGAGCGTCTTCATGTCGGCGGCGGTCCGGCGCTCCCGAGCCGACGTGCCCCCTCCGCTGCCGCTCCATCTGTCGCTGCTGCGGGGGGCGCAATGCAGGGGCCACGGTCTGGGTATTACAGGGCCCGGCCCCAGACAGCCAGCAGGCCTTGCATCGTGCGCACAGGTGAAGCCCCGCCCACTTCCGGTTTGCGGGCCCGAACTTCCGGTCCTGCAGCTGGAGCTCTGCTAGCTCACTCTCCCTTCTCCTCGGTGCCCAGGCCTAATTACATGAAAGGCCAGGACCGAGCAACGGTGCGCAGCGCCGCTCCGGCCCCAACCACTCCGGTTCTACACTACCGTGGACCTCTGGCCAGCCCACTCCTGGCCCGCCATGTCCCCCCAGCAGGCACATCAGCGTTGCCTGTGTGGGGGGGGGGGCGGTCAGGGGCCAGAGCCCACCACACGGCTGCAGAGCGCGATGACCGGTCTAACCGGACCGGCCAGCACGCTCTGCAGCCAGGAGAGTATGCACCAAGCACGCACACAGTCGCACCAAGCACAAACACAGCTACAATAAATTATTCGCCACCGACACCCCCATGGTCCCAAACACATATCGCTAGCAGTTTCCTACCAGCCCCCGCCCCCTTAAGCTTACCCCGCAGTGCAAGCCTAACAGTCGCTGCGCTTTCCCTCGCTCTAAACCCTACACCGCCACTCACGCCCCATAGCCAGAATAACGACCCCCCTACTCCCGAATCAAATGCCCCCAACACAACCCCTAGACAGGGCAGTCGCAGGCATAGATGCTGCAGATCGTCTTCACAGTCATCAGTAGAGTCCTGCCACCGTCCTCGCCGTCCCTCTAGCTGTCGGCATACCCACTCCAGTCGCCGACACCACTCATACAGGAGCCGCAGGAGCCACCATAGATCCCGCTCATCCAGATGGCGCGCGCCATCCACAACCGACGGTTCAGACACATCGGGGATTCACGACGGGCGGTACCTGTCGCACGCCGAAAAACGGCGGTCTCACCGATCACCCAGAGTGGTTACCCGGTGGGAACAGACATTGACACCCCCCGTCACCGACCAGGCGGAGGTCGGAGCCCCAGTAGCCTCTCGTCCTCGAGCACACAACAGATCTCATCCGTCACGTGCTCCGTCTCTGGCTGCCACACAGGGAGAACTACCATACATACCTCCCCGGTCCACCAGCCAGCACCGAACCATTGAGGCAATAGAAGCCGGAGCACCTCCCTCTCCAGGAGTCGCTCGGCACCAGACGCAATGCAGCGGACAACATCCCCGTGCCACGGCGCTGGCCTGCCATCTTCATTCTTCCGGGCGGGCGGTCAGCACCAGGACAGCGCCACGGCTGGAGCCAGAGTACCTCCGTCCGGAGACACTCTGCCTGCATCTGACAGCGGTGAATTCCCTGATTTCGGTGAGCACTCTACCATACAAAATGTGGGAGAAAGCGAGCTAGCATCCGCTATCCAGGCCAACTGGCGATACAGCGGGTGAGAACGATCTACACAGGAGTCAGAGTTCCTCCATCATTAGATGTCACTCCTCCTGCGAGGTGTAAAATCAATAATGAATACGAACGATCTACACAGGAGTCGGAGTTCCTCCATCATTGTATGTCACTCCTCCTGCGAGGTGTAAAATCAATAATGAATACGAACGATCTACACAGGAGTCGGAGTTCCTCCATCCTTGGATGTCACTCCTCCTGCGATACACAATGAAGTGCGGTGTAAAATCAACAACGAACGAGGCAGTTACTGGAATCAACGCTGAAGTAAGTTACTAAGAACTAGCGACACAGGAGTCGGAGTACCTCCATCATCGGATGTCACTCCTCCTGCGACACACAATAGTGTGCGGTGTGAAATCGATAATGAATCGATGCTGAGCGAGGCTGCTATTACAACAAGAGGACGAGATTATTAATGGGCTTGACATATTTTTAACCGGAGTATAGCAGTAGTCAAATTAATCTCAGGCTTTACATAAGTTTTTTCATCTCCTGCAAAATCATTCCGATACTGGAAATATCCGGTAATCTAAAATCTGCAGGCGATTTCCCCTAAATTTTACATCAACAGATCTAACAATAGGCCGAACTAGGTAGAGCATGAGCCCCCCCCCCCCCCTTTTCAATCATTGCTATTCAGAACTATTAAGAATCTCGACATTACGCATAATTAAAAAAAACAAAAAAAAAACCTTAAAAGATCAACGAACCTCTTAAGGTGCATCAGCTAACGGCGCAAACCCCCCCACCTTCCTTACCCAAAAGGCACATCGGTTAACGACGCAATACCCGCAGAAGAGACGTCCGTAACCTACTCTTCTTTTGACAGGGCTGTCGAGCTCGTGCGCGCAGCTGGGCCCGGGGCCCTGCTGGCGAAGTCTGACATAAAGTCAGCCTTCCGCCTTTTGCCCGTTCACCCTGAGTGTTTCCATTTATTAGGTTGTGAGTGGACAGGCTATTTTACTTTAATAGGTGCCTACCTATGGGCTGCTCCATTTCCTGTCATTATCTTGAGCTTTTCAGTACCTTACTAGACTGGGTAGTACGATACGGAACTGGTAGCAATTCAACAATTCACTACCCTGACGAATTTTTGTTCGTTGGTCCCGGGGACTCCAGACTCTGCTCCTTTTCTTCTCCAAAAGTTTAAGTTTTTAGCTTGTAAATTCGGAGTACCACTTTCACCGGATAAAAACAGTCGGCCCTTGTAACGTTCTGCCTTTTCTCGGTAAAGAAATAGATATCAATGCAATGGTTTTTCGACTACCAGCTGATAAGGTTCAAAAAACTTTGCAAATGGTTAAAAAACTTCCATGAAGTAAAAAAAAAAAAAAAAAAAAGTCACCCTACAGCAGGCAGTCCCTGCTAGGATTGCTCAACATTGCCTGTCGCGTAATGCCAGTGGGCAGAGCTTTTTCACGCCGACTATCACTAGCAAACAAGGGCACAGCCCAGCCGAGCCACAGAATTAGATTAAACCGCTCCCTGAAGGCAGACTCGCTGGTCTGGAGGACATTCCTAGAGTCTTACAATGGGCATACATGCGTTATGGCACAGGAGACGCCAAGCAAAGATTTAGGCCTAGTGGCCGGTGGAAATATTACAGATGGTTTTGCGGCAATCTACAAGGACCAGTGGTGAAAAGGCCCATGGCCTGAACTATGGACCACGGCCGCATGGGGCCGTGACCCATCACTGGTAGAAATTTTGGCAATAGTAACATCAGTCGAGCTATGGGGTGCCCAATTGGAAAATACGAACATCAGATTTTTAACCAAGCAGCCGAGAACAGCAAAAACCCTAAACAGCATATCCTCTTCTTCACAGCCAGTGCTCACGCTGTTGCGCCGCCTAGCACTACTGTGCCTCAAACACAACATCTGGTGCCGTGCCAGATTTACAGCGAATGTAGATGATAAAATTGTTAACTCTTTGTTATTTTCCGATTGGCAGGCATTCAAACTATTCCTCCCCAAGGCGCAGACATCGGGCCTACGATGTCCTCCTTCCCTCTTGGACACGGTGGCCAATCACTGATGCCCTTGATTCGCGCTTCAGTGACACCGGCTATTTGGCAGGTTTACGGTAAGGCGTGGGAGGAGTGGTGCTCGCTAACTCAAGGAAGGCCAGTCGACAGGTGCGACCGGGTGAGATGCGACGTCTTAGTAGAACTCTTAGAACGGCTCAGGTTGAGAGGTGCGTCAGGGACATTAGCGCAACGTCATCTATCGGGAATAGCCTTCTTCTTTCAGCTGCTTGGGCGGGTGGATGTAACCAAACAATTTTTTCATCAAACAAGCTGTTAAAGGCGGGAGGGGCGCATGGGTATTGGTCAAGGAGTCAGGCGGCCATATATGCCCTCTAAAAAATAGTCAAACACTATACGGTAGTAAGACGTACGGGTACATTTTTTCTTTCACACACCGACGGGTCCCCGCTTACAAAATATCAGTTTCAAGCGAATTTTATACAGTGCCTAGAGGGAGTCGGCGTTGCCCCGAAAGAATATGGGGCACATTCCTTCCGAATAAGGGCGGCTACCGAAGCAGCTAGAGCGGGGGTATCGGAAGTTGAGGTGCAGAGAATGGGCCGCTGGAAATCTGCATGCTTTGCCAGATACATAAGACCAGACCTGCTTTATCACTTTTTGTCTGTTACAGGCAGCTTTAATCCCACAGTTTGGGTAGTTGGGGCATTCTTTTGTCTACTGGGCATACAAAAGAGCCAAACTGCCACCGGGCGGAGCAAAGTTCGGTTTCCCGAAGCTGGAAGTCAACTGGAGAGGCATCAGAGGGCTTAGGTGGCATCAGATCTTCCCGGAGATCGTCGACATCGCCAAGAGGGCCAAGGGGCCAGTGGTTCTAGTGCTAAATGCCGGAGGAAATGATTTGAGCAAGCGGAAAGGGGCCGAGCTGTACACAGTAATGCCAACAGATATTGAGCGGCTTGTTTGTTTATTACCGGATATGGTGGTGGTGTGGTCTGAGATAATTCCTCAAGCGGTTTGGCACGGAGCCAAGGACGTGAAAGCCATAAAAAAAATCAAGAAAAAGGATTAACACAAAGATGTCGAAGTTTGTGAGAGAAAATTACGGCATTGTGGTTCGCCACCGAGAACTAGGTGGACGGCATCCACCTCACGGACGTCGGGCTCGACATATTCTTGACGGGTTTGCAGGATGGTGTTGAACAGGCTCTAATGTTGCTGTGTGGGGGTCGGAGTCCTGTGTAGGTCATACACATGATCCTCCGTGGTGGTAGGTAGAGGGGGGCAAAGGTTCGTAACCTCTCATCGGCTTGCTGGCCCAGCGGTCGTCGGCGGGGCCTTCAGCAATGAGTGCGTCGCGAAATTTAATTGCCCTTCTCTACTTTGCAAATAATAAACTGTGACCGACCTGTTCAACCCATCCAGGTTTGTCGGTATCTTTTATTACGGAGTGGTGGGATGGGGGAAGGCACTGGTTACGACACACGGGTCTCTGCAGTCTGGTAGGCATGGTACTGTATAAGGAACGTGCCTCTGACTGCAGAGCCCTTAAGGGATAGCTAGATGGGAAAACTGCAGTGCTCAAT
Organism: Ranitomeya variabilis; assembly: GCF_051348905.1. Classification (NCBI taxonomy): domain Eukaryota; kingdom Metazoa; phylum Chordata; class Amphibia; order Anura; family Dendrobatidae; genus Ranitomeya; species Ranitomeya variabilis. The sequence goes on from NC_135232.1 coordinate 566,161,405, forward strand.
TCCCCCCTCCCACTACTTCCCCAGGTGATGTCATGATTGGGACGCCCAGTGGACCAACCGGGGAGAGGAGGGGAGTCTGGCCACACCCTCAGGGGTTAAATTCTAGTGACGGGACCAGGTTCTCCCTCTTTCTCAACGGCTGACCCTCGGAAGCTGTTGTCCCACCCTTATAAACTGGTGAATGTACTGTGCTATTATTGTTAAGATGTTTTAAATTATTTTAAAAAAAAATAAAAAAATTTTGATGTTCTTTTTATATACGTCACAGCGGTAGGTAGAGGGGGGCAAAGGTTCGTAATCTCTCATCAGCTTGCTGGCCCAGCGGTCGTCGGCGGGGCCTTCAGCAATGAGTGCGTCACGAAATGTAATTGCCCTTCTCTACTTTGCAAATAATAAACTGTGACCGACCTGTTCAACCCATCCAGGTTTGTCGGTATCTTTTATTACGGAGTGGTGGGACGGGGGAAGGCACTGGTTACGACACACGGGTCTCTGCAGTCTAAGGCAGCACTCCCATAGTCAGACTCTGTAATAAGGCAGCCCCCATAGTCAGACCCTGTAATAAGGCAGCACCCCCATAGTCAGACCCTGTAATAAGGCAGCCCCCATAGTCAGACACTCTAATAAGGCAACATCCCCAGTCAGACCCTGTAATAAGGCAGCACCCCCATATTTAGACCCTGTAAAAAAGCAGTCCCCATAGGCAGCCCCTGTGATAAGGCAGCACCCCCATAGTCAGACCCTGTGATAAGGCAGCCCCCATAGTCAGACCTTGTAATGAGGCAGCCCCCATAGTCAGACCATGTAATAAGGCAGCCCCCTTTGTCAGACCCTGTAATATGGCAGCACCCCCATAGGCAGACCCTGTAATAAGGCAGCACCCCCATAGTCAGACCCTGTAAAGAGGCAGCAACCCCATAGTCAGACCCTGTAATGAGTCAGCACCCCCATAGGCAGCCCCTGTAATAAGGCAGCACCCCCATAGTCAGACCCTGTAATTAGGCATCAACCATAGTCAGACCCTGTAATAAGGTAGCCCCCATAGTCAGACCCTGTAATAAGGCAGCCCCCATAGTCAGACCCTGTAATAAGGCAGCCCCCATAGTCAGACCCTGTAATAAGGCAGCCCCCTTAGTCTGACCCTGTAATAAGGCAGCACTCCCATAGGCAGACCCTGTAATAAGGCAGCACCCCCATTGTCAGACCCTGTAATGAGGCAGCACTCCCATAGTCAGACCCTGTATTGAGGTAGCCCCCATAGTCAGACCCTGTAATAAGGCAGCACCCCCATAGTCAGACCCTGTATTGAGGCAGCCCCCATAGTCAGACCCTGTAATAAGGCAGTTCCCATAGTCAGACCCTGTAATAAGGCAGCATTTCCATAGTCAGACCCTGTAATAAGGCAGCTGCCCTATAGGCAGACCCTGTAATAAGGCAGCCCCCCACAGTCAGACCCTGTAATAAGGCAGCACCCCTATAGGCAGACCCTGTAATAAGGCAGCACCCACAGTCATACCCTGTAATAAGGCAGCACCCCCATTGTCAGACCCTGCAATAAGGCAGCACCCCTATAGGCAGACCCTGTAATAAGGCAGCACCCCCATAGTCAGACCCTGTAATAAGGCAGCACCCCCATAGTCAGACCCTATAATAAGGCAGCACCCCCATAGTCAGACCCTGTAATGAGGCAGCACCCCTATAGTCAGACCCTGTAATAAGGCAGCCCCCACAGTCATACCCTGTAATAAGGCAGCACCTCCATTGTCAGACCCTGCAATAAGGCAGCACCACTCTAGGCAGACCCTGTAATAAGGCAGCACCCCCATAGTCAGACCCTGTAATAAGGCAGCACCCCCATAGTCAGACCCTGTAATAAGGCAGCACCCCATAGGCAGACCCTGTAATAAGGCAGCCCCCCATAGTCAGACCCTGGGATCCTGATCGCTGCTGCGTGTCAAACACAATGATATCGCTAGCCAGGACGCTGCAACATCACGGATCGCTAGCAATATCGTTTAGTGTGAAGGTACCTTAAACAAAACATCAGATATGAAAGATACAAGTTCAGGATTGCTAAGCAGCTTCCAGAAGAATCCATAGACACCTATGTCACCCGACTAAAAGAACTTGCACATGGGTGTGCATTTACTGACGTAGATGATGAAATCCTAACTCAAGTAATTGTCACCTGCTCGTCTAATAACATAAGGCGTAAAGCTCTGCAGCAGGATCTCTCTCTGCATGATTTACTCAAGATGGCAGATCATCAGGCAACTGCACTGGAGAATGGGGATAATTTACATGTGCATAATCTCAAACATAACAGTGCACAAGGCAAGCAAGCCCCGCAACAGAAGAAATGTTATAGATGTGGACAAGATTTCCCTCACCACATGAACAAATGTCCCGCTATAGGACAAACTTGCAGCAAATGTGGAAAAGGGAACCATTTTGCAGTTGTCTGCGCCCAACAAGTTTCCTCTGAAAATGACAAAGCCTGCAAATATAAAAATGGTAAATCAAGATATAGAAGAAATGTCTGTGGCTGAGAACTATGTGTTCACGACTTCTGTCACGGGCTCAGTGCACTCTCCATGTATTACACTCACCATCTGCAACACGGATATCACCTTTACAATAGATACAGGAGTTTCAGTGGATATCATAGACAGCAATCAGGGCCGGCTCCAGGTTTTTGAGGGCCCCGGGCGAAAAAGTCTCAGTGGCCCCCCCCTTTAACACACACCACAATTCATGATGCACAGATACAGCAGAGAAATATAGGTATAGTACAATGCCAGAATTCACTTCTTACATGAATGATAGCTATTGTAAATTCTATAAAACCATACAGCAGAGGGGCTTTATATAAGTCAGCCCCTTATACATACCTCCCAACTTTTGAAGATGGGAAAGAGGGACAAAGTTTGCGGCGCGCGAAGCGCGCCGCGGCAAATTTTAGGCCACGCCTCTGACCACACCCATTCATAATTAGTCACACCCATATCCACGTCCCAAGCACACTCATTTAGCACTGCTGATCACACTGTTTCATATACAATAGTTATAAACAAAAAAATATGGCCACACAGTGCTCCATACTGTATAATGACCACACATGATGCCCCATACTGTATAATGGCCACACATGACGCTCCATACTGTATAATGAACACACATGACGCTCCATACTGTATAATGACCGCATGCATACTGTATAATGGCCGCACATGATGCTCCATACTGTATAATGACCGCACATGATGCTCCATACTGTATAATGACCGCACATGATGCTCCATATTGTATAATGACCGCACATGATGCTCCATACTGTATAATGACCGCACATGATGCTCCATATTGTATAATGACCGCACATGATGCTCCATACTGTATAATGACTGCACACACTCACACATATATACAAATACATATGATATATACACAGTAACACATATGTATATACATAGTGGACGTTAATTGAGTACTTACTGGCTGCTGTCTGCTGGTTCTGGCGGGCAGGTGTGGTGACAGTGGTGTGCAGCGGGCCAGCGGCGGTGAACCTGCCGATACGAGGGGAGATGGGGAGATCGAGATGGGCAAGTGGACGGCCGACGGCCGTGGTCTGGAGCCGGTGGCTCTGTGACTGTGACACAGACAGAGCCACCTGTGTCCTGCGAGCCGGCGGGTTCTGCGTCCGGAATTCCGCCGGGGTGCAGCAGTGGCTCGCTTCCGGGTCCAGCAAGCAACGGCTGAAGGACGTTCCGCGTGGAGGGGCCGGGCAACATATGGCTGGGCGGGGCTTTCAGCGGGGACTCCGTCTCCTCCGTCCCCTCTGTCTCTGGATCGGCGAGTCGGCGGCCAGTCCCAAGTAAGAAAAAAAAAATAAAAAAAAATTGCCGTCGGATCCTGGGGGCCGGGGGGCCCCCAGAAGTCAGGGGGCCCCGGCATCTGCCCGACCCTGCCGTCCGCTGACGCCGGCCCTGACAGCAATGCTTATGAACAGTTGAAAACAAAGCCAGTCTTACAGCAAGTGCATACTAAAATCTTTCCATATGGATCTAAAACACCTCTAGTTACAATGGGACAATTTGATGCTGAACTTAGCTATAAAGAAAATAGGCAGAAAACCACTTTTCACACATTACAATGATCGAGAGAAAAAGTGTGGTTCCCAAATATGGATAAATTGGTGGAAGAGAAGAATACACATTGCTCTACTTGCCAAGTAATTACTCCATCATCAACTCTAGAGCAGGTGAGACTGTGTGTTGACATGCGCCTGCCCAACACTGCTATTCAGAGGGAACGACATTTCTCACCCACAATTGATGATATTATTCATTTATTAAATGGAGCAACCGTTTTTTCAAAGCTCGACTTCAATAAGGGCTATCATCAATTAGAACTGAGCCCAGAATCCAGATACTTAACAACATTTTCCACCCATGTGGGTCTCAGAAGATACAAAAGATTGACGTTTGGGGTCTGCTCAGCAGCGGAAATTTTTCAAGATATGATAAGGAGCGTCAATCAACACATTCCAAATGCCTTTAATTACAGTGATGACATACTGGTTTTTGGGAAAACTCAAGCTGAACATAATTGTGTTCTATATGCTATCTTTGAATGTCTGCTCTCTGCTGGACTCACTCTAAACAAAGAAAAATGTGAATTTGATAAAAATTCATTGGAGTTCTTTGGTCACATTTTCTCGGCGGAAGGAGTACGACCTGATCCCAAGAAAGTGGAATCCATCAGAGCAGCTTCGATTCCACAGAATGCCAGTGAAGTGCGCTCTTTTCTTGGAATGGCAAGCTACTGTGCTAGATACATTCCAAATTTTTCGACAATCAGCACTCCATTAAGGGAACTTACGAAACAAAATTGCGTTTTTCAATGGTCCCAAGACTGTCAGGCCTCTTTTGAAACAATTAAAAACGAACTCTGCTCAACAACCACTATGGCCTATTTTGATCCAGCTCTTCGAACAGAACTGATTGTGGACGCCAGTCCCGTGGGACTGGGTGCTATTTTAGCACAATACAAGGATGACAATCCTTGTCCCCACATCATCTCTTATGCAAGTAAAAGCTTAACAAGCACTGAAAGAAAGTATTCGCAACCTGAAAAAGAAAGCTTGGCAGTCGTATGGGGATGTGAACACTTTCACTTATTTCTCTATAGCGCTCCCTTCACTATTGTCACAGATCATCAAGCCCTCCTTATAATTTTTGGAAATCCCAGAGCTAAAATGCCGGCATGGATTGAACGATCGGGTCTTCGTCTACAGACTATAATTACAAAATTGTTCACAAACCTGGAAAATACAGCAATCCGGCTGATTACCTCTCAAGACATCCTACGAATGATGATTTACGTAGGCATTCCTCCATTGAAGAATACATCCGCTTTGTTGCAGCTCACGCCATGCCAAAAGCACTTTCTGTTGATCAGTTTGTGAAAACAACAAGTGACAAGACACTGTGCCTTAATGCAAATTATTCAAAATAGAAGGTGGCATGAAATTCAAAAGAAAACATTTCCTGATGATGGGATTGATTTGAAGGAGTTAAAACTATTTTCAAATGTACGCGAGGAATTATCAGTCACTGAAGACCAACTCATACTTCGTGGTACCAAACTGGTTGTACCTAAGGCCTTGCGCAACCTAGTCGTACAGATAGCACATGAAGGTCATCTAGGAATTGTTGGCACAAAAAAGTTACTCAGAGAAAAAGTGTGGTTCCCAAATATGGATAAATTGGTGGAAGAGAAGATTAGACATTGCTCCACTTGTCAAGTAATTACTCCATCAACAACTCTAGAGCCATTACAAATGTCTCCGTTACCCACTGCTGTATGGGAGGAAGTGGCAGTCGACATATATGGACCATTACCAAATGGCCAATACATTCTAGTAACAATTGATGAATATTCTAGATATCCTGTCATTTCATTCATCTCTTCAACGTCTGCTAATAGTGTCATACCAGAACTGGACGACAAATTCTCTGCATATGGCATTCCAAGAGTGGTCAAAACAGATAATGGACCTCCATTCAATGGACATGTGTTTACACAGTTTTCTGAATACTTGGGGTTCAGCCACAGAAAAATCACACCTTGCTGGCCGCAAGCTAATGGAATCGTAGAAGGTTTCATGCGCACCATGGGGAAACGAATCAAAGCAGCTAGTCTGGAGCACACCTCACTGAAACAGTCACTATACAAATTCATGCGCAATTACCGCAATACGCCACATTCCACCACTTATGCTGCTCCATCTTATCTAATGTTCAACAGAACTCCTCGTATACGGATCCCTGATGTGACCAGTCATGCCTTACCAAATGACTCTTCAGTGTGAACAACGGATTTCTTTAACAAGCAAGCCATGAAACATTATGCAGACAGAAGGCGAGGGGCACAGCCATGTGCCATCAAAAGAGGTGATATCGTTGTTGTGCGTCAAAAATCAACCAACAAAATGTCAGCTGTATATAGTCTTGCAAAATATAATGTTACTGAGAGAAAAGGCAATATGGTCACGGCTGAGCGAGACGGACACTCCATCACTAGAAATTCCTCACATTTTAAAATCATACCGCAGAACAATGGTAATGAAATCCCACCAGTGGAAGATTTGACACCCGACGGTGGAGAGGACCAACAGGAGGTGGCTGATTCATCAGCAATGGACACCCCCAATGAACCCAGACGTTACCCTACACAGGGTTCAGAACTTTATTTGGTCGTCAGACCGGCGTGCATCGTCGTGTTTGACACCAAAAGCAACGATACCAGCGATGTTTTACACTGGTAACCAGGGTAAACATCGGGTTACTAAGCGCAGGGCCGCGCTTAGTAACCCGATGTTTACCCTGGTTACCAGCGTAAAATGTAAAAAAAAAAACAGTACATACTCACCTTTGCGTCCCCGGCGTCCGCTTCCCACACTGACTGAGCGCCGTAAAGTGAAAGTGAAAGTACAGCACAGCGGTGACGTCACCGCTCTGCTGTTAGGGCCGGCGCTCAGTCAGTGCAGGAAGCGGACGCCGGGGGACGCGAATGTAAGTATGTACTGTTTGTTTTTTTCATTTTACGCTGGTAACCAGGGTAAATATCGGGTTACTAAGCGCGGCCCTGCGCTTAGTAACCCGATGTTTACCCTGGTTACCCAGGGACCTCGGCATCGTTGGTTGCTGGAGAGCGGTCTGTGTGACAGCTCTCCAGCGATCAAACAGCGACGCTGCAGCGGTCGGCATCATTGTCGCTATCGCTGCAGCGTCGCTTAATGTGAAGGTACCTTTAGGGTTGAAGTAGTCAGTGAGAGCTTTGGAGCAGTTGCTGTATGTGTCTGTCAATGCAGGAACACAGCTCTCTTTCTTTTCTCATCCTTTATATCTATTGCTTCCAGAAAGTTCTCAAACCGGTTTAGCCATTTTCTCCAGTTATGAGAGAGCTTAGTAACATCAGTCATATCAAACGGAGGGAACGTGTGCAAGTATTCAGCCATGATGGAGTCTCTCAGTGGCGCTGGCGTGTGAAGCGGTAAAGCAGGGGTCAGTATTCACAGCAGCAGGTGATTGTATCCCATCCTCGTCGCCACTCGCCAGTTGTAATGTCCACACGGTGCAAGGAATTTAAGAGAGTAACTGTAGTTTATTCGTTTCCTCTTTTCCTCCAGCACACAGTATAACAGTAGCATAACATTTTCTCCTTAGACTAGAACTGAAACTGAAACTGCAAATAAACTCTCGCCCTCACTTTCTTAAAGAGACAGATCTAATCATTATACATTACACCCCATAGTCAGACCCTGTAATAAGGCAGCCCCCCTATAGGCAGACCCTGTAATAAGGCAGCCCCCCTATAGGCAGACCCTGTAATAAGGCAGCCCCCCCATAGTCAGACCATGTAATGAGGCTGCAGCACCCATTATAAAAAAATAAATAAATACTCACCTCTCTTCTTCCTGGTTCCTGCGCTGCTCCCGCTGATCTCCTGACAGTGGGCGCCGGGCAGTGACGTTATCGCGCCCGCTGTCAGTGTCGGACACTGACAGGGGGATGATGGGAGAAGGAGAGCAGCGCTCCTCCCATCATTGCGGTCAGCTGTATCGGCTAAATGCCGGTACAGCTGATCTTCCGATGACAGCGGGGGGCCCACTGCTGGCACCGGGCCCCCCCGCCTGCTCAGGGGCCCCATAGCAGCCGGGCGGCAGAGCAGGAAGATTGATTCTCCCTGCTCCCTGATCGATTCGCGCACCGATACAGTACAGTAGTGTAGCTCCAGGTGGGCCCCCTCAGAGCATCGGGCCCGGGGCGCCCGCACCGTCTGCCCCCCCGGTAGCTACGCTACTGACCAACACCCAGTGAACTAGACCAGGCAGATTAGCAAATGGTGCAGAAGACTTCTAAATGTATTTTTTGGAATATGGAGTGGCAGTTGGGGGGCATGTATACAGGTTGATCAACTGTGCTAGCAGACCAGATAAAGGTGGTGGCTTTTGTATACGGTATATTGGGAAAACCTGGTGGTTTACTTTAAATTAAAAAAAAATAATGACGTGTAGGTACTCCTTAAATGGAACTTGACAGGCGATTCCTGCTGCCTGTGATTTGCAGACAGGTATGTATATTTTATTCTGAAACATTCAGAGAAAATACACTTTGAGGGTATGTGCACATGTTACGGATTTGTGTGCAGATTTTTCCGGAAGATTCTGAAAAATCTGCAGGTAAAACATCTGGCGTTTTAGCTGTGGATTACCTGTGGATTTACCGTGGTTTTTGTGCGGATTTCACCTGCGTTTATTGAACAGGTGTAAAACACTTCAGAATCCGCTCAAAGAATTGACATGCTGCGGAAAATAAACTGCAGCGTTTCCGCACGTTTTTTCCGCAGCATGGGCACTGCGGATTTGGTTTTTCATACGTTTACATGGTACTGTAAACCTGATGGAAAACTGCTGCGAATCTGCAGCGTCAAATCCGCTGCGGACTCTCTACCAAATCTGCAACGTGTGCACATAACCTAAAGGTCACAATCAACTCTAGCAGCAATGGGAAGAGCCAGCCAGGGATGAAGCCAGACTAGTCTAGTCTCCAGCTATAATCCCTGGCTGGCTCTTCCCAGGGCTGCTAGAAGAGATTGTGTGTACATAGGGAAAGAACTATCAGAGACCAGCCAATAAATTACAGAAGTGCTGGGAATAGCCTGCCAGATCTTCAAAGTAAGATATACCTGGCTGCAATCATGCTCATGAATCCGATGAAAGTTTCTCTTTAAGTCTTAAGGGTTGGCATGAATCATAACCTTTAAATGGCCTTGTTGCTTTTCATATGTTAGGCTGCTTGGATTTTCACTGTCACTTTTTCATCTGTACCAAAAAATATACATCCCTCGCTGGGAGTATAAATAGATATCAGCGTGTTTTTCAGTATGAAATAAACCCCAGCATAAAGCCTTTGTTCTATATTTCATGCTGGAAGCTTTATGTCAAGAATTTAAAGGCAAATAAAAGAAAACAGATTTTTTCTCCATTTTATTTGACACGAGCGACTGTAAGGTAAGACAGTTTTCCTTTCACATAATGGAATATATTGCAATGCGCCATTATGTGACCCTTCCAGTACATGAGCGCTGCTCTGAAGCACGCCGTGACCTTTACACATGCAGAGACGTGGCTAATATACTATGTAATAATATACAACTATTTGCTCTGTCTATTTTTCTCTCTCTGTATAGTATTAGCTATCTGCACTCATTTCACAAAAGCGCCCAGAAATATTTTTCCAATGTAACCGATAAGAATTTATAGGAATCATCTTTTAGATTTACTTCTTGGAAATGAAATCCATGGTTTCCGGAGAAGCCATTCACCTTTTATTATCCTCAAGTGTTTCTTATATTGTAAAAGAAAAAAGGATATTTATCAAATGAACAAATCCTTTCCGCTACTGCTCTCATTTTTCATCTCTGGTTTCATTAGTAATGTTTTATGCCCAATTCAGACACATTCTCCGGCTTTCCGATACAGCAGAGCGGACTCCATGCATCTTCCCAGGTTTGGGGTAGATAATATATTACACATTCCGGCAGGATGTGCTTCTCACTTTATAATAATGACATGAATCCTATTTGTGGTAACATTCCTCTTGCAGTATTTAATTGAATAAATGTTTTAATTGTAATAAGACCCCACCAATAATTGGATTAAAAATTTCTAATTAGTTATGGGAAGTATTAGAAGGAAAGTTAATGAATTCAATGAGGAGGATTTTTTAATTAATTTTCTTGGCAAGAAAGAAATATTGCAAGGAAAATTTAAACTGTCTTTGTCAGCTTAATTTTTATGTGATAAATTAATAGTACACATGAAAATAAGCAACTTTGTAATATATCTCATCAGAGAAATCTGCTTCTTTCACTCTCTACTCAGGGATAAAATCTGTATTCAGTGAAGACACATTTTCCCATAAAGGAGACCAGAGATGATAGTTGGTGCTTTCAGAATTTCATGGAGGAGGGAGGAGCTAGAATCGGGCACAGACTTCTCCATAGAACTTTATGAGCACCAACCGTCATCTCCTATCTTAGTAATGGGACAAGCTGTATTCACTTTAGACAGATTATACCAGAGAATTGACAATTTTGAGAATGAATGATAAATCCAGGAGAAGAAAGAAAAACAGGTTTATCTAATAAGACATATTACATGTTCAAGTGTACTATTAATTTTTGAAAAAAATAGGCAGACCCTGTAATAAGGCAGCCCCCTGTTGTGAATTCCGTTCTCGGACTCCCTCCTGTGGTCATGAATGGTACTTTGGTTAGTTCTGCTCTTTGACTCCCTCTGGTGGCTTTGAGCGGAACTGCTGGTCACTGAGGTTGGCTTTGTCAGTTGCTCTCATTTATCGCTGCTGGCTTCCCTATTTAACTCCACTCAGATCGTTACTTGATGCCAGCTGTCAATGTTTCAGTATTGGTTCAGATCTCTCTTGGACTTCTCTGAGGACCTGTCTACTCCAGCAGAAGCTAAGTCTTTGCTAGTTCATTTGTTGTTACTGCTTCCTGAATATATTTCTTAGCACTGCTAATTCTAGTCCAGCTTGCTATCATGATATTTCCTTGCTAGCTGGAAGCTCTGGGGTGCAGAGTGGCACCTCCACACCGTGAGACGGTGTGGGGAGTCTTTTTGCTTACTCTGCGTGGTTTTTTGTAGTCTTTTTGTGCTGACCGCATAGTTCCCTTTGCTATCCTCTGACTATTTAGTGAAGTCTGGCCTCCTATGCTAAAACCTGTTTCATTCCTGTGTTTGTGACTTTCCTCTTAACTCACAGTCAATATATGTGGGGGCTGACTTTACCTTTGGGGAATTTCTCTGAGGCAAGGTTAGGCTTCTTTTCTATCTTTAGGGGTAGTTAGCTCTTAGGCTGTGAAGAGGCGTCTAGGGAGAGTTAGGTACACTCCACAGCTATTTCTAGTGTGTGTGATAGGAGTAGGATTTGCGGTCAGCAGAGTTCCCACTTTCCCAGAGCTTGTTCTGATTACTAGTTTACTCATCAGGTCATTCCGGGTGCTCCTAACCACCAGGTCCATAACAGCCCCCATAGTCAGACCATGTAATAAGGCAGCACCCCCATAGTCAGACCCTGTAATAAGGCAGCCCCCCTATAGGCAGACCCTGTAATAAGGCAGCACCCCCATAGTCAGACCCTGTAATAAGGCAGCACCCCCATAGGCAGACCCTGTAATAAGGCAGCACCCCCATAGTCAGACCCTGTAATGAGGCAGCAGCACCCATTTAAAAAAAATAAATAAATAATCACCTCTCTTCTTCCTGGTTCCTGCTCTGCTCCCGCTGATCTCCTGACAGTGGGTGCTGGGCAGTGACGTTATCGCGCCCGCTGTCAGTGTCGGAAACTGACAGGGGGATGATGGGAGAAGAAGCGCAGTGCTCCTTCTCCCATCATTGCGGTCAGCTGTATCAGCTAAATGCCGGTACAGCTGATCTTCCGATGACGGAAGTAGCAATGGCTACTCTTTAACGTCTCTTCCAGATAGCAAACATTTTGGCCAATGTCCTGTCTGTGTGATCAACAGACAGGACACAGATAACAACCAATGTGCTAGTGCATGCCAACGATTTTCCACATGGATCGATGGTCATTGTAGCAAAAAAAAAAATCACAGTATGCACTAGTCTGCTTGGATTTATGGATGAAGAAATGACCCATAAAGACGAAGGTCAACAAATCATTTACTGTGCATGAAAGGGTGTATAAGTGTAACAGATGCTTCCTACAGGTGTTATACAGTGAAATCTGTCACCAAAGGAGCCTGTTGTTAAAGAAAACAGCAAAAAATATATATCAAAATCTTTTTTCACCTATTGATTAAAACTACCTTTTGAAGCTCATCAAGAGAATGCCAAGAGTGTGCAAACCAGTCATCAAAGCAAAAGGTGGCTACTTTGAAGAACCTAGAATATAAGACATAACAAAAAAGTGTGAAACAACTGAAATTAAGTATATAATTCCACGTGTGTTAATTCATAGTCTTGATACCTTCAGTGTGAATGTACAATTTTCATAGTCATGAAAATACAGAAAAAACTTTAAATGAGAAGGTGTGTCCAAACCTTTGGGCTGTACTGTATATATATATATATATATATATATATATATATATATATATATATATATATATATGCCAATGAGACACATACCTCTCTGTGTTCATCGTCTCATTAAATACATTTACATTTGACCAGCTTGATTCTCCTGAAATTGCCTGCGCCCCCGACAACCGATGTGTGAAAATTTTGCATGGGCCAACTAGTATGCTATAATAGATAGGACTTCGACTCATCATCCTGCAGAGAGCTGCTAAAGTCATTGTCCTGGAAGAGGAGGAGGTGAGCTGTGTGTGTCCACCAATTGTGAAAAGTGGATTCTTTCTTATGTGCTGTATATAGAGGAGTTGTTTGTCGTGGTAATCCTGTCTGCGATGGTAATGAGACATTGGTACAGAACAGGAAGTAGAAGTCTTGTATTAATCCCAGTGGCAAGATTTCTGGTTTGTTTGCTTTTTATAATATAAAAAGAAATGTAAAAATCTAAAAAATACCTTTAACATGAAAACCTGACTTAATCAATAGGTGGAAAAAGTTTTTGATATATATTTTTTGTTGTTTTCTTTAACAACAGGCTCCTTTGGTGACAGATTTCACTGTATAACACTTTTTTCTGTAAGATGCGCCTATTCCGGCACTTAGCCTCTCTCTTCCCACTGCCCTGTAGCATTGGCATATGGGGTAATGAGTGGTTAATGTCATTTTGCTATTGTAAGGTTACATTAAGCCTGGTTAATAATGGAGAGATGTCAATAAGACACCTATCCATGATTAATCCATTGGTATGAAAGGGTTAACAATACACACACATTAAGAATAAAGTCTTTTAATGAAATAAATACATACACAGGTTTTAACATCTTTATTGTATCACACACACGCTGCACCAGCACGCCGTTGTGCCCGCAGGACCACTGCGCCACCAATCCTACTCAGTGTTCACGGTCAGGACAGCGCTCCTCTGGCTGGCCGTTCCTGTTCCTCCTCCAAGTGCAGTACGCATATACTACACGAGCACGCTGTGGCTCCAGCAAGACTACTGCGCCTCCTATTTCTTCTCAAGCACCACAGTCAGGACAGCGCTCCTTTGGCTTGCTGCAAACCCCTCCTGGATCATCCACTAAACTGGATATATATCAGCAATTTGAGATATCCCAATAAACGGTGCCAATAACCTTTCGGTGACCTTAAAGGCGACTATGTGATAAAGGCCGGAGTTCGGCCGAAACGTCAAAATACTGTCGCTTCATCCACCACCGTAAATAAAATTTATTCACTTGAAAGCATACTTATCTATTGAGTGCAGTGATTCTATATCTATTTTGGACTTACGGAATCTTTGGTTCCTTTTCACTAGCACCTTTTCTCTACATGGTCGAGTGCTAACCATCTATGCTATAATTTTATTGTATGCTCAATCCAAGCAAAGCCCTTGTTCTCCTGTAAAAAAATGCAAAATAAAAAAGCAACAATATCTCATACTTGCCCACCATACAGTCAAGTCCCACGTTGTAAACCCATCTCAAGGGGGTTAAATACAACCGGGAGCGCTGCTAATGCGGCTGCTCACGGATCTAAATGACTGAGGAATAAAGGAAATGCAGGGAACAGAGCTTCGGTGACTAGCTGTGCCATTATTGAAGCTGAGCCTCCTGATGGCATGAACTCATATGAACTGTAGCGTGGGAAAGTTTCTGAATATTTTCCCACGCTACAGTTCATGAGTTCATGCTGCCACTTCTAACATTGTTAGTGAGGGATATATAAAAATAAAACGGATATGAAATGGTGTACTGTATTACTGTATGTATCCTGTTGGGTTTGGTTATGATTTAGCAAAAGCCGACAATTGAATTACCGACTATTCTGCTATCTGCAATCATCACCCTGCAATCAGTCATTCTAATGCAGTGATTTTTGAAGTTCTTTATTCAAAATTACATTTTCACTCTAAGGCCGCGTTCACACGCTCAGTATTTGGTCCGTGTTTTACATCATTATTTGTCAGTCAAAATCAGGACTGCAACAATCAGAGGAAAAGTAGAATAGAAACATGAGCACTTGGGATGAGCAAATGTGCTCGGTGATACTCGGTTATTACTCGAGTATCAGGGTGCTTGGATGTGCTTGTTACTCAGCAAGTATTGGGTGTGCTTGATGTAAAACTCGAATCCCCTCCTTGCATCTTTAGCGCCTCTTACACAGCCAATAAACATGTAGGGATTGCCTGCGTGTCCCTGTAATGCCATAGCCATCTTACTTGTGGCATTACTGTGATTGGATGGCAGTGAAACATCATCAGATGTTATAAAAGAACAGTCGCCGCCCGGCCCGACACACTGACGCAATCAGCGTCGGACTGGAGCACCTTGAGCCCACCAGAGAAAATCATTCTTGGGGCCCACTATGTAGCTACATAGAAATAGATACCAGACCGCCAATTCTGTGGTAAAAAGTGCTAATATCAGGGTATAATATAAGGTAGTACACATCTTAATTATGTAGCAACAGTTGGGATAGCCCCCTCATAGAATATAATGTAGCCCCCTCATAAAATATAATGCAGTCCCCTCTCATAGAATATAATGCAGCACCCCACAAAATATAATGCAACCCCCTCAGGTATAATGCAGTCCCCACCACAGAATATAATGTAGCACCCTCATAGGGTATAATGCAGCCCCCCTCATATAGTATAATGCAGCCCACCACAGAATATAATGCAGTCCCCCATAAAGTATACTGTAGCCCCCTCATAGGGCATAATGCTGCCCCCTCATATGGTATTATGTAACCCCCCCAGAATATAATGTAGTCCCCTGAGAGAATGCAGCCCCACTACAGAATATAATGGAGCCCCCACATAGAGTATATTGCAGCCCTCTCATATAGTAATATGTAGCCCCCAGAATATAATGTAGTCCCCTGAAAAAATAATGCAGCCCCACCACAGAATATAATGCAGCCTCCCATAGAGTATACTGTAGCCCCCTCATATAGTATGATGTAGCCCCCCATAATATAATGTAGTCCCCTGAGAATAATGCATTCCACCCACAGAATATAATGTAGCCCCCTCACAAAGTATAATGCAGCCCCTCTCCACCCCATCATTGTCCTCATAACCACCTCCATCATTGCCTTCTCTCCCACCACCCCCATCACTGCCCATTCCACCACCTCCATCATTGCCTCCTCCCCCACCATCATTGTCCATTTCATCACCTCCATCATCACCTCCATCATTGCCTCCCCCACCACCATCATTGCCCATTTCATCACCTCCATCATTGCCTCCCCCACCACCATCATTGCCCATCACCTCCATCATTGCCTCCTCCACCACCATCATTGCCCAGTTCATCACCTCCATCATTGCCTCTCCCACCACCATCATTGCCCATCACCTCCATCATTGCCTCCTCCCCCTCCACCATTGTCCTTTCCACCACTACCATCTTTGTCCTTTACACAACAACCATCATTGCTTTCTTCCCCACCACCATGATTGCTTCTCCCACCACCATCATCATCACTGCCTCCCCCACCACCACCATAATCATTGCCTCCCCACCACCATCATTGCTTCCCCGCCACCATCATCATCATTGCTTCCCCCACCACCATCATCATTGCCCCCACCACCATCATCATTGCCTCCAGCACCATCATCATCATTGCTTCCCCTACTACCATCATCATCATTGCCTCCACCACCATCATCATTGCCTCCAGCACCATCATCATCATTGCTTTCCCCACCATCATCATCATTGCCCCATCATCATCATCATTGCCCCACCACCATCATCATTGCCCCCACCATCATCATCATTGCTTCCCCCACCACCACCATCATTGCCCCCACCACCATCATTGCCCCCACCCCCATCATCATTGCTTCCCCCACCACCATCATCATTGCCTCCACCATCATCATCATTGCTTCCCCCACCACCATCATCATTGCCTCTCCCCACACACAGCTGCACACACAGAGGCAGGGACACACACGCAGGCAGGCAGAGACACACACACAGAAACACACACAGCCGCACACATGCAGGCACACACACACAGCACACACACACAGCTGCACATACTCAGGCAGAGACGCACATACTCAGGCAGAGACGCACACACAGACACACACACACGCAGGCACACACACACACCACCCACTTACCTCTCCGCACATTCCCAGCAGCCGCAGCACATCCCGGCAGCTTTCTCTCTGACACAGCCGCGCTGAATGATGATGTCATCCAGCCGTGCTGAGTCAGACAGGAAGTGCCGAGCAGGAAGGAGGACAGCGTGGATCCCTGCAGCTCCGCTCTGGACTCAAGCTGCAGGGATCGCAATCAAGGATCGCCGCCCTTTAGGGGCCCCATATTCAGCAGCGGCAAGCAGTGTTAGCCTCAGCCTGCTGCTAACGCTGCCTGCCATTAAAGTGAAATGGTATTCACGCCTCTCCACGCCCATAGGGGCATGGGGAAGCATGAATATTCATTTCTCTTTAGC
The DNA here is from genome assembly GCF_051348905.1 of Ranitomeya variabilis. Lineage (NCBI taxonomy): Eukaryota > Metazoa > Chordata > Amphibia > Anura > Dendrobatidae > Ranitomeya > Ranitomeya variabilis. Next base: position 566,178,572 of record NC_135232.1, read on the forward strand.
AGCAGGGATAGGCTCCTGTCCAGCTGCTGCTCTCTGGCACCAGGAGGGCCCCCTTGATTCAGGGGCCCCATAACAGCTGGGTGTGCCGCTGTTAGTGACACTCCACTGGCTGGGGGGGCCCTGGAGCAGTGGGGGCCCTAGGCAGCTGCTGGCCAATATGCCAGCAGGTGTCAGTGCCTGGGCCCACCGGAGAATCCTCCGGTTCTCCGGTGGGCCAGTCCCACCCTGCATACAATATTCCATTGTCTGTAGTACATTTCTGTGATATCCAACACTCAAAAAAAGTGTTAAAAAAACCTACTGGATTACATTTGTCACCCATACACTATTCCATGGTCTTGGGTACAATTCTTTGATATCTACAGTGCTGTGCAAATTAATTGGGACAAAGCATTTTTTAAGCAAAATCATAAGTTGGTTACCAGTCAGTGATTCAAACCAGTTTTAATATATAATAAATAAATCTTGGTCAACTAGCCAGTGGAAAAAGGTAATTTTCAAAATTAGTATGTAACAGTGCATTATAACATTTTATTTTTTGCTTTGTCCCAATTAATTTGCACAGCACTGTAACACTCTAAAAAGCAGTTACAAAGGTTTGCGGGATTACATTTCTCACCCATACAGTATTCCAAAGTCTGTGGTACATTTCTGTGATATCTAACATTCCAAAAAAGTGTTAAAAATTAGCTGGGTTACTTTTCTCACCCATATACTATTCAGTGATCTAGAGTACATTCCTGTGATATCTAACACGACAAAAAAGCGATAAAAAAAATTGCTGGATTACATTTCTAACCCATACACTATTCAATGGTCTAGGATACATTTCTATGATATCTAACACTACAAAAATATGTTAAAAAATCTTCTGGACCCATACACTATTCCGTGGTGTAGGGTACATTTCTGTGATATCTAACACTACAAAAAAAGCATTAAAAAGTTGCTGTATTACATTTCTCACCCATACACTATTCCATGGTCTGGACTACAGTTTTGTGATGTGTAACACTCCGAAAAAGCATTTAAAAATTTGCTGGATTACATTTGTCACCGGTACACTATTCCATGGTCTAGTGTTGTGAAATTGGATTTTGGGCTCCCCCGGTGGCCACTGGTGGAATTGAACTTGTGTGCATCATCCCCTCTGTTCACCTGTTCCCATCAGGATGTGGGAGTCGCTATTTAACCTTGCTCCTCTGTCACTTCCATGCCGGTCAACATTGTAATCAGAAGCCTTTCTGTGCATGTTCCTGCTACCAGACAACTTCCAGCTAAGTCGGACTTTTGTCCTTGTTTGTTTTTTGCATTTTGTTCCAGTTCACAGCTGCAGTTTCGTTTCTGTGTCTGGAAAGCTCTTGTGATCTGAAATTGCCACTCTGATGTTATGAGTTAATACTAGAGTCTTAAAGTAATTTCAGGATGGTGTATTGATAGGGTTTTCAGCTGACCATGAAAGTACCCTTTCTGTCTTCCTGCTATCTAGTAAGCGGACCTCGATTTTGCTAAACCTATTTTCATACTACGTTTGTCATTTTCATCTTAAATCACCGCCAATATATGTGGGGGCCTCTGTCTGCCTTTCGGGGAAATTTCTCTAGAGGTGAGCCAGGACTATATTTTCCTCTGCCAGGATTAGTTAGTCCTCCGGCCGGCGCTGGGCGTCTAGGGATAAAACGCAGGCTACGCTACCCGGCTACTGTTAGTTGTGCGGCAGGTTTAGTTCATGGTCAGTTTAAGTTTCCATCCTTCCAAGAGCTAGTTCCTATGTATGCTGGGCTATGTTCTCTTGCCATTGAGAACCATAACAGTCTAGGGTAGATTTCTGTGATATCTAACACTCCAAAATAGCATTAAAAAAAATCTACTGGATTACATTTTTCACTCATACACTATTCCATGGTCTAGGGTAAAGTTCTGTGATATCTAACAGTACAAAAAAGCATTAAAAAATTAGCTGAATTACATTTCTCATCCATACACCCATATTTTGTGGTCTGGGGTACATTTCTGTGATATCCAACACTCCAAAAAAGTGTTAATGTTTTGTACTGTATTTAATTAGTCATCGATATAGCGTAACGTGCTTAGTGAGCAACAAAGATGGTAGAACCACGTGAGACTCCCGAGGGATTGACCAGCTGTCAGGACTCATTTTGAACATTTTGATTACCTTTTGTGCATTACTGCCCTTTTCCAAGATGGCATCTTTGGTCTCATGTGCACTGTGTCTTCCTGCTATAAAACTCCACCCCAGCCTTCAGTCGGTGCTAGAGTATTCTGCCTTGCATCCAGCTCCTGACGACTCCCTGGCTTTGCACCTGCATCTGCACCTGCTCCTGTGAACCTGTGTGGAGATCCTGCTACTCAGCTCTGAGTTTCTGCTGCATACATCGGTTTCCAGTAATCCTCCATCTGGCTGCTTGTGTTTGTTTCCATCTGCATTTGCTGGACATGTAAGCTGTTGCTGCTCTGCTTAAACCTGAGACTTTTACCGAGGCCTCCCTGGTTGTGCTAAGATATTATTTGAACTGCCTTATAAGCATATCTATCTGTGTTTGGACTACGAAGGACTTACCGTATTTTCCGGCGTATAAGACGACTGGGCGTATAAGACGACCCCCCAACTTTACCAGTTAAAAAATAAAATCTTCTTAAAAGTCGGGGGTCTTCTTATACACCCTATGTCGTCTTATAGGGCCGGTGAATATGTGCCTTTTGGGGGGGGGGGGGAGTGATCCTGATGAGGACGAGGGGGCGTCTCACAGGAAAGTGAGTATCCCCCATTACCTTATCATAGCGCTGCAGCGTGGGGTCTCTGTGCTGGGAGCGGCGGCTGCTGTGCTGTGCTGTGCTGTGGCGGCTCCTCTTCTGCAGTGTGGGGCCTCTGGTGCTGTGGGGCGGTGGCGGCGGCGTATCTTCATACAGTCGGGGCTCCTCCGGCATCTCAAAGACTGGAAGCCCCGCCGGCAACTCCATGGGTACAAGCGGTCAGGTGGCCTCCGGGAAAATGGCCGCTGCTCAGATTCAGATCTCGTCCCGAGATCTCGGGAGACGAGATCTGAATCTGAGCAGTGGCCATTTTCCCGGAGGCAGCTCAATAGGTGCGATGCGGTGGCCCGGCCGCTGGGGGCTGCGCATGCTCAGATTCAGATCTCAACGAGATCTGAATCTAAGCAGCGGCCATTTTCCCGGAGGCCAGCGCATTGTACCGATGGAGTTGCCGGCGGGGCTTCCAGGCTGAGATGCCGGAGGAGCCCCGACTGCATGAAGATACGCCGCCGCCGCCGCCACCGCCACCGCACCAGAGGCCCCACACTGCAGAAGAGGAGCCGCCACAGCACAGCAGCCGCCGCCGCTCCCAGCACAGAGACCCCACGCTGCAGCGCTATGATAAGGTAATGGGGGATACTCACTTTCCTGTGAGACGCCCCCTCGTCGTCATCAGGATCACTCCCCCCCCCCCCACCCACCATATACACCCGGCGTACAAGGCGATTCCCGGCGTACAAGACGACCCCCGACTTTTAAGAAGATTTTCAGGGGTTAAAAAGTCGTCTTGTACGCCGGAAAATACGGTATTTGTGTCAAGTATCCTCAAGAATAATTGTGCTTCATAGACTTTCTGCGTGATTGCATTTTCCTCTGAAGTTTCCTATAGACTGTTAAGCTGCGTTTAATATTTACACCAAGTGTTGTGGACTTGAGTTTCTCTCTGCACCTGTTTGAATCACCGTGTGATAATATAGACTTTACCACTTATAAAACTGTGTCCTGTAGTTGTCTGGTTCCATGCAAAGAGTCTCATGAGTTATCCCTTATAATCATTACAGGATACCCTAGCCTCAAAAGAGGAGACTGTTGGAACAATGACTGCAGAAAGCAGACTAGAGCAGGTGTTCTCCATAATTAGATCACTGCAGAAAGATGTGGAAGGTCTGCAAAAGAAGTTTGGAAGCTTTGAACACAATCAACAAGTGTTTGGACAAACTTTGCAGGACTTAAGCACCCGCATGGCAGCCCAGGAAAACAAAATTGCTGGCATAGAGTCCCAGTATGGATGGGCTTTTCAAGACATAAGCACGCAAATGGCTGCACAAGCGACTTTACCATCTGGGCAACCACCACCAACTAGCCCACCTAAGTTGCCCCCATTCAGCTTTATTGGTGATTGCGACAAATTTCGTGGCTTTGTGAATCAATGTATGCTATATTTTGATGTGCATGCTGACCATTTTCCTAATTATAGATCCAAAGTATTGTGCGTAATAATGCTGCTGACCGCACGAGCGCTCACCTGGGCGAATCCGATGATTGAGTCTCGTGACCCGTGGTTAAATAATTTGGACGATTTTTTGGCCGCTATGGCATTAATGTTTGATGACCCTAATCGCCGTGCAACCGCTGAATCTGCTTTATTGTCTTTACACCAGGCTAAACGTTCTGTTATTGAGTATGCTACTGAATTCAGGAGATTAGCGGTAGATTCTAATTGGGACAGTTATCCACAATTACCTATTTTTAAAAGGGGTCTGTCTAGCATTGTAAAGGATGAATTAGCTCACTCTGAATCCCCACAAGAGCTAGAGACATTTATACAGCATTGTGTGCGCATTGACATTCGCCTTACTGAGCGTAGGCAGGAGAAGTTTGCTGCATATAACCGTATTTCTAACTTTTCCCTTCCTTCCAAAGAGCCTGCAGGTAAAACATCTCGAGAGGTAGAGGAAGTGCCCATGCAAATTGATTCTGTTCAGAGACGCGAGAGTAATGAGCGCCGGGAGCATCGCCGTCGAGAAAGTCTATGTTTCTACTGTGGCCAGTCTGACCACTTTCTAATCAACTGTCCCAAGTGTCCCAAGCGGCCTAACAAGGTGCTAGCAGCACTATGATGATGAATCTGACATCTCTGAATGCAGCCTGCCTTTAAACGCTGTATTCCATTCACTTTCTATGACTTCACCAGCCAAGGAACTAAATGAAAAGAACTCTCACTGTTCTCTCCCAATTAAGATCCTGTGTACAAGACAGTGGATTTCCAGTGCAGCTATGATTGACTCTGGTGCAGGTGGCAATTTTATCGATATCGCATTTGCCAGGGAACATGGCATTGAAATTCAGCAGAAAGCCTCTCCAATTACCATGGAAACAGTGGATGGGTCACCTTTAATCTCCGGGCCTGTGGATCAGGAGACCGCACCCCTTGAGATTTTGTTGGAGCCTAATCATCAAGAGCAACTCTCTTTCTTGTTAATACAGTTATATGAAAAAGTTTGGGCACCTATATTAATCTTAAGCTTAATGTTTTATAAAAATAGTTTTTTTTGCAACAGCTATTTCACTTTCATATACAGTATCTAATAACTGTTGGACACAGTAATGTTTCTGCCTTGAAATGAGGTTTATTGTACTAACAGAAAATGTGCAATCTGCATTCAAACAAAATTTGACAGGTGCATAAGTTTGGGCACCTCACCAGAAAAGTGACATTAATATTTTTAGTAGATCCTCCTTTTGCAAAAATAACATCCTCTAGTCGCTTCCTGTAGCTTTTAATGAGTTCCTGGATCCTGGATGAAGGTATTTTTGACCATTCCTCTTTACAAAACAATTCCAGTTCAGTTAAGTTTGATGGTCGCTGAGCATGGACAGCCCTCTTCAAATGATCCCACAGATGTTCAATGATATTCAGGCCTGGGGACTGGGATGGCCATTCCAGAACAGTGTAATTGCTCCTCTGCATGAATGCCTGAGTAGATTTGGAGCGGTGTTTTGGATCATTGTCTTGCTGAAAGATCCATCCCCTGCGTAACTTCAACTTTGTCACTGATTCATGAACATTATTCTCAAGAATCTGCTGTGATTTTAGGCATCCCTTGGCTGCATTCTCAGAATCCAACTATCAACTGGGAGACCAAGGAGATTATCTTTGCAACAAGGAGCAAGTCCACAGCTACGGAACTACCGGTACAGGTATTTACTTTACCTTCAGCATATAAAGAGTTCTCTGACATCTGTGACAAGAAGAATGCAGATCAGCTTCCTCCACACAGGCATTATGACTGTCCCATTGAGTTGCTTCCTGGGGCAAGCTATTCCTTTTGGTAACGTATATCCTTTGGCGGCACCTGAGCTTCAAGCCTTAAAGGAGTTTATTGATGAGAATGTGGCCAAAGGCTTCATACGTCCTTCTTCTTCACCAGCAGGGGCACCTATATTTTTTGTAAAGAAGAAGGATGGTTCCCTGAAACCCTGTGTGGACTATCGAGAGCTCAATAAGGTAACCGTACGGAATCGTTACCCTTTGCCTCTGATTCCCGAATTACTGGAAAGAGTCCGCCATGCTAAGGGTACTGTCACACAAAACGATTTACCAACGATCACGACCAGCGATACGACCTGGCCGTGATCGCTGGTAAGTGATTGTGTGGTCGCTGGGGAGCTGTCACACAGTCAGCTCTCCAGCGACCAACGATGCCGAAGTCCCCGGGTAACCAGGGTAAACATCGGGTTACTAAGCGCAGGGCCGCGCTTAGTAACCCGATGTTTACCGTGGTTACCAGCGTAAAAGTAAAAAAAAAAAAACCGCACATACTCACATTCCGGTGTCTGTCCTCCGGCGTTCTGCTTCTCTCCACTGTGTCTGTGCCAGCCGGAAAGCACAGCGGTGACGTCACCGCTGTGCTCGCTTTCCGGCCGGCGCTCACAGTGCAGAGAAGCAGAACGCCGGAGGACAGACACCGGAATGTGAGTATGTACTGTTTGTTTTTTTTTACTTTTACGCTGGTAACCACGGTAAACATCGGGTTACTAAGCGCAGCCCTGCGCTTAGTAACCCGATGTTTACCCTGGTTACAAGCGAACGCATCGCTGGATCGCTGTCACACACAACGATCCAGCGATGACAGCGGGAGATCCAGCGACGAAAGAAAGTTCCAAAAGATCTGCTACGACGTACGATTCTCAGCAGGATCCCTGATCGCTGCTGCGTGTCAGACACAGCGATATCGTATGGATATCGCTGGAACGTCACAGATCGTACCGTCATAGCGATCAAAGTGCCAATGTGTGACAGTACCCTAAGGTGTTCCCTAAACTGGATCTTCATGGGGCTTATAATTTGGTGTGTATTCGTCCAGGGGATGAGTGGAAGACAGCATTCTGATGCCGGTATGGACACTTTGAATATCTCATGATGCCCTTTGGGGTTTGTAATGCCCCTGCAATGTTTCAACACCTTGCTAATGACATTTTCAGAGATTTGTTGGACCAGTTTGTGGTGATCTATTTGGACGATATTCTAATCTTTTCTGACTCTCTACAGGAACATGAAGAACATGTCAAAGCTGTTTTAAGACGTCTGAAAGAGAACCATCTGTATATCAAGCCGGTGAAATGCGAGTTCCATCGTTCTGTGATACAGTTCTTAGGTTATATCATCTCTCCCCAGGGGCTGAACATGGAATCTGGTAAGATTCAGGCTATCCTTGACTGGCCGGTACCCAAGAACGTTAAGGAGGTGCAACGTTTTATTGGTTTTGCAAATTTCTACAGACGTTTTATTTGAAATTTTTTTTATATTGTCCTTCCCATTACTTCCTTGACAAAGAAGGAAAAGCCCTTTAAGTGGTCAACTGTTGTGAATTTGGATTCTGGGCTCCCCCGGTGGCTACTGGTGGAATTGAACTTGTGACATCATCTTCCCTGTTCACCTGTTCTGATTAGATCTGGGTGTCGCTATATAACCTGGCTTCTCTGTTAGATGCTTGCCGGTCAACAATGTTATCAGAAGCCTCTCTGTGCTTGTTCCTGCTCCCAGACATCTACTAGATAAGTTGGACATTCGTCCATGTTTTGTTTTTGTATTTTGGTTCCAGTTCACAGCTGCAGTTTCGTTACTGTGTCTGGAAAGCTCTTGTTGATCAGGAATTGCCACTCTGGTATTATGAGTTAATGCCAGAGTCCTAAAGTAATTTCTGGATGTGTTTTGTTAGGGTTTTCTACTGACCATGAAAGTATGCTTTCTGTCTTCTGCTATCTAGAAAGCGGACCTCAAATTTGCTAAAACTATTTTCCTGCTGCGTTTGTTGTTTCATCTCATATCACCGCCAATATATGTGGGGGGCTTCTGTCTCCTTTTTTTTTGGGCATTTCTCTAGAGGTGAGTCAGGTCTTATATTTCCCTCTGCTAGCATTATTTAGTTCTCCGGCCGGCGCTGGGCATATAGGGATAAAAAGTAGGACATGCTACCTGGCTACTTCTAGATGATGCGGTAGGTTTAGTTCATGGTCAGTACAGTTACATCTTCCAAGAGCTTGTTCCTATATAGGCTTATGCTAGTTCTCTGGCCATGGAGATCATGACAGTTTGACCGGCCCACTAAAGGGTTAAAATCCTTGGCTGAGAAAGGAGAGAAATAAGAAGTCTGCTGAGAGTTTTTTTTTTTTTTTTTTTTTTTTTTTCTGTGCTCTTAATTGGATCACTTGCCAGTCTGTCTATGCTGCAGTCTTTCTTTTTTTTCTCTCTCCTTATAATCTTTGAATGGCTTTGTGTTCACCTGTTAATAATGGATCTTCAGAGTGTAACTGCAGGTTTGAATAATCTCACCACGAAAGTACAAAATTTGCAAGATTTTATTATTCATGCTCCGGTATCTGAGCCGAGAATTCCTTTGCCGGAATTCTTCTCAGGGAATAGATCTAGCTTTCAGAATTTTAGAAATAATTGTAAGCTATTTTTGTCCCTGAAATCTCGTTCTGCTGGAGACCCTGCACAGCAGGTTGGGATTGTGATTTCCTTGCTCCGCGGCGACCCTCAAGACTGGGCTTTTGCATTGGCACCAGGGGATCCTGCGTTGCGCAATGTGGATGCGTTTTTTTTGGCCTTGGGCTTGCTGTATGAGGAACCTCATTTGGAACTTCAGGCAGAAAAAACTTTGATGTCCCTATCGCAGGGGCAAGATGAAGCTGAAATTTACTGCCAAAGATTCCGTAAATGGTCTGTGCTTACTCAGTGGAATGAGTGTGCCTTGGCGGCTACTTTCAGAGAGGGTCTCTCTGATGCCATTAAGGATGTTATGGTGGGGTTCCCTGTGCCTGCGGGTCTGAATGAGTCCATGACAATGGCCATTCAGATCGATAGGCGTCTGCGGGAGCGCAAACCAGTGCACCATCTGGCGGTGTCCACTGAGAAGACGCCAGAAAGCATGCAGTGTGATAGAATTCTGTCCAGAAGCGAGCGGCAGAATTTTAGACGGAAAAATGGGTTGTGTTTCTATTGTGGGGATTCTACTCATGTTATATCAGCATGCTCTAAACGTACTAAAAAGCTTGATAAATCTGTTTCCATTGGCACTTTACAGTCTAAATTTATTTTGTCTGTGACCCTGATTTGCTCTTTGTCATCTATTACTACTGACGCCTATATCGACTCTGGCGCCGCTTTGAGTCTTATGGATTGGTCCTTTGCCAATCGTTGTGGGTATGATTTAGAGCCTTTGGAAACTCTTATTCCTCTGAAGGGGATTGACTCCACCCCATTGGCTAATAATAAACCACAATACTGGACACAAGTGACTATGTGTATTAATCCGGATCACCAGGAGACTATTCGTTTTCTAGTGCTGTATAATCTACATGAGGATTTGGTGCTGGGATTGCCATGGCTGCAGTCTCACAACCCAGTCCTTGACTGGAGAGCTATGTCTGTGTTGAGCTGGGGATGTAAGGGGACTCATGGGGACGTACCTTTGGTGTCCATTTCATCATCTATCCCCTCTGAAATCCCTGAGTTCCTGTCTGACTATCGTGACGTCTTTGAAGAACCCAAGCTTGGTTCACTACCTCCGCACCGTGAGTGCGATTGTGCTATAGATTTAATTCCGGGTAGTAAATACCCAAAGGGTCGTTTATTTAATCTGTCTGTGCCTGAACATACTGCTATGCGAGAATATATAAAGGAGTCCTTGGAAAAGGGACATATTCGTCCATCGTCATCTCCCTTAGGAGCCGGTTTTTTCTTTGTGTCAAAAAAAGACGGCTCTTTGAGACCATGTATTGATTATCGGCTTTTGAATAAAATCACGGTTAAATATCAATACCCATTGCCGTTGCTGACTGATTTGTTTGCTCGCATAAAGGGGGCCAAGTGGTTCTCTAAGATTGATCTCCGTGGGGCGTATAATTTGGTGCGGATCAGGCAGGGGGATGAGTGGAAAACCGCATTTAATACGCCCGAGGGCCACTTTGAGTATTTGGTGATGCCTTTTGGTCTTTCTAATGCCCCTTCAGTCTTCCAGTCCTTTATGCATGATATTTTCCGCGATTTTTTGGATAAATTTATGATAGTGTATCTGGATGATATTCTGATTTTTTCGGATGACTGGGACTCTCATGTCCGGCAAGTTAAGAGGGTTTTTCAGGTTTTGCGGTCTAATTCTCTGTGTGTCAAGGGTTCTAAGTGCGTTTTTGGGGTTCAGAGAATTTCCTTTTTGGGATATATTTTTTCTCCCTTTTCCATTGAGATGGATCCTGTCAAGGTTCAAGCTATTTGTGATTGGACGCAGCCCTCTTCTCTTAAAAGTCTTCAGAAATTTTTGGGCTTTGCCAACTTTTATCGTCGATTTATTTCTGGTTTTTCGGATGTCGTTAAGCCATTGACCGATTTGACTAGACAGGGTGCTGATGTTGCTAATTGGTCCCCTGATGCTGTGGAGGCCTTTCAGGAGCTTAAGCGCTGTTTTTCTTCTGCCCCTGTGTTGCGTCAGCCTGATGTGACTCTTCCTTTTCAGGTTGAGGTCGACGCTTCTGAGATCGGAGCTGGGGCAGTGTTGTCGCAGAAAAGTTCTGACTGCGCCGTGATGAGGCCTTGTGCCTTCTTTTCCCGTAAATTTTCGCCCGCTGAGCGGAATTATGATGTTGGGAATCGGGAGCTTTTGGCCATGAAGTGGGCGTTTGAGGAGTGGCGCCATTGGCTCGAGGGGGCCAGACATCAGGTGGTGGTATTGACTGACCACAAAAATTTGATTTATCTTGAGACCGCCAGGCGCCTGAATCCTAGACAGGCGCGCTGGTCATTATTTTTTTCTCGGTTTAATTTTGTGGTATCGTACCTACCAGGTTCTAAGAATGTTAAGGCGGATGCCCTTTCTAGGAGTTTTGAGCCTGATTCACCTGGCAACTCTGACCCCACAGGTATTCTTAAGGAGGGAGTTATCTTGTCAGCCGTTTCTCCAGACCTGCGGCGGGCCTTGCAGGAGTTTCAGGCGGATAGACCGGATCGTTGTCCGCCTGATAGGCTGTTTGTTCCTGATGATTGGACCAGTAAAGTCATCTCTGAGGTGCATTCTTCTGCGTTGGCAGGTCATCCTGGAATTTTTGGTACCAGGGATTTGGTGGCAAGATCCTTCTGGTGGCCTTCCCTGTCACGAGATGTGCGAGGCTTTGTGCAGTCTTGTGACGTTTGTGCTCGGGCCAAGCCTTGTTGTTCTCGGGCTAGTGGATTATTGTTGCCCTTGCCTATTCCTAAGAGGCCTTGGACACACATCTCGATGGATTTTATTTCAGATCTGCCTGTTTCTCAGAAGATGTCTGTCATCTGGGTGGTGTGTGACCGTTTTTCTAAGATGGTTCATTTGGTTCCCCTGCCCAAATTGCCTTCTTCTTCCGAGTTGGTGCCCCTGTTTTTTCAAAATGTTGTTCGTTTGCATGGTATTCCTGAGAATATCGTTTCTGACAGAGGAACCCAATTTGTGTCTAGATTTTGGCGGGCATTTTGTGCTAGGATGGGCATAGATTTGTCTTTTTCGTCTGCTTTTCACCCTCAGACTAATGGCCAGACCGAGCGGACTAATCAGACCCTGGAGACATATCTGAGGTGTTTTGTGTCTGCTGACCAGGATGATTGGGTTGCTTTTTTGCCATTGGCGGAGTTCGCCCTCAATAATCGGGCCAGCTCTGCCACCTTGGTTTCCCCGTTTTTCTGTAATTCGGGGTTCCATCCTCGATTTTCCTCCGGTCAGATGGAATCCTCGGATTGTCCTGGAGTGGATGCGGTGGTGGAGAGATTGCATCATATCTGGGGGCAGGTGATGGACAATTTAAAGTTGTCCCAGGAGAAGACTCAGCTTTTTGCCAACCGTCACCGTCGTGTTGGTCCTCGGCTTTGTGTTGGAGATTTGGTGTGGTTGTCTTCTCGTTTTGTCCCTATGAGGGTCTCATCTCCTAAGTTTAAGCCTCGGTTCATCGGTCCGTATAAAATATTGGAGATTCTTAACCCTGTTTCCTTCCGTTTGGACCTCCCTGCATCCTTTTCTAATCATAACGTTTTTCATCGGTCGTTATTGCGCAGGTATGAGGCACCGGTTGTGCCTTCCGTTGAGCCTCCTGCTCCGGTGTTGGTTGAGGGTGAGTTGGAGTACGTTGTGGAAAAAATCCTAGACTCCCGTGTTTCCAGACGGAGACTCCAGTATCTGGTCAAGTGGAAGGGATATGGCCAGGAGGATAATTCTTGGGTCACTGCATCTGATGTTCATGCCTCTGATCTGGTTCGTGCCTTTCATAGGGCCCATCCTGATCGCCCTGGTGGTTCTGGTGAGGGTTCGGTGCCCCCTCCTTGAGGGGGGGGTACTGTTGTGAATTTGGATTCTGGGCTCCCCCGGTGGCTACTGGTGGAATTGAACTTGTGACATCATCTTCCCTGTTCACCTGTTCTGATTAGATCTGGGTGTCGCTATATAACCTGGCTTCTCTGTTAGATGCTTGCCGGTCAACAATGTTATCAGAAGCCTCTCTGTGCTTGTTCCTGCTCCCAGACATCTACTAGATAAGTTGGACATTCGTCCATGTTTTGTTTTTGTATTTTGGTTCCAGTTCACAGCTGCAGTTTCGTTACTGTGTCTGGAAAGCTCTTGTTGATCAGGAATTGCCACTCTGGTATTATGAGTTAATGCCAGAGTCCTAAAGTAATTTCTGGATGTGTTTTGTTAGGGTTTTCTACTGACCATGAAAGTATGCTTTCTGTCTTCTGCTATCTAGAAAGCGGACCTCAAATTTGCTAAAACTATTTTCCTGCTGCGTTTGTTGTTTCATCTCATATCACCGCCAATATATGTGGGGGGCTTCTGTCTCCTTTTTTTTTGGGCATTTCTCTAGAGGTGAGTCAGGTCTTATATTTCCCTCTGCTAGCATTATTTAGTTCTCCGGCCGGCGCTGGGCATATAGGGATAAAAAGTAGGACATGCTACCTGGCTACTTCTAGATGATGCGGTAGGTTTAGTTCATGGTCAGTACAGTTACATCTTCCAAGAGCTTGTTCCTATATAGGCTTATGCTAGTTCTCTGGCCATGGAGATCATGACAGTCATCACAGGCTCAAGAAGCTTTTGATCGGCTTAAGATCTGTTTCACCTCAGCACCGCTGTTGATACACCAAGATCCAACACTTTCTTTCATTGTGGAGGTGGACGCTTCTGATAATGCCTTGGGGGCTATTCTCTCCCAAAGAACTGGAGAGAAGGGTCTGCTACATCCTTGTGCTTTCTTTTCCCGTAGACTAACCTCAGCAGAGAAGAATTACGATGTGGGAGACAAGGAATTGCTGGCTATTATTGCGGCTTTCAAGGAATGGAGACATCATCTGCAAGGAGCTGCACAACAGATCATAGTGCTTACTGACCATCGCAATTTAGAGTTCCTCAGATCCGCTAGATGTCTTTCTCCTCGTCAGGCTCGTTGGAATTTATTTTTAAATCAATTTAATTTTGTTATATCGTACCGTCCAGGTTCTCGTAATGGGAAGGCTGATGCTTTATCCCGAATCCATGCTGCGGATTCTGTACCTGGAGCACCGTCCAAGACCATTCTATCTGATGCCAATTTCATCGGAGTTATCCACGATCAGGGCTTGTGGAAGAAGTGCAGGGAGGCTTATGATGGTGATGTATTTCTGGCCAACCCACCTGTTGATATTAATCTTGTCTTTAAGGGTGGCATGTGGTTCAGAGATCAACGTATCTACGTCCCTGAGGCCGTCTGTCTGCAGATCCTCAAGTTGGTACATGACTCCAAGTTGGCTGGTCACAGGGGTTACAGAAGACACAAGAGTTCCTAAGCCGATTTTTCTGGTGGCCAACTTGCCTGAAGGATAATAAGGACTATGTTCTCTCTTGCGAGGTATGTGCTCATTACAAGACTCCTCGTGTGGCACCTGCGGGTCTCCTGCAACCATTACCTGTTCCGTCCCGACCTTGGGGGTCTATATCAATGGACTTTATTGCCTACATCGGGGGGAATGAATACGATCATGGTAGTAGTTGATCGCCTGACTAAAGCCGCTCATTTTGTTCCATGCACCGGCCTCCCCTCAGCTAAGGATACAGTGAACTTGGTTATTCAGAATGTCTTCCGGCTGCATGGGGTCCCGGATGAGATCATCTCTGACCGTGGCGTACAGTTCACTTCAAGATTCTGGAAGGGGTTTTGCTCTGCACTCAATAATAATGTCTGTCTCTCTTCCGCTTACCATCCCCAGACAAATGGTCAGACTGAGTGTACCAACCAAACGTTGGAACAATATCTAAGATGCTATGTTAGCCATCTCCAAGATGATTGGTTGGAATTACTGCCGTTAGCCAAATTTTCATACAATAATTCTCAGAGCGCCTCCACTAAGTTCACTCCTTTCTTTGCCAATCTGGGTTATCATCCATGTATCTTACCTAGGTCTCCGATTAATTCTCCGGTTTCAGCAGTTGAGGAAAGGCTGACTGAGATGAGGCAAAATCTGGAGGTTCTGAAGGAATCCCTGACCATGGCTCAAGAACGTTATAAGAGATCGGCTGATAGATTCCGTAAACCTGAACCCATGTTCAAGGTAGGAGATACCGTGTGGTTATCAACTAAGAATCTGAAGTTAAACGTTCCTTCACAAAAACTTGGACAGAAATTCATTGGCCCTTTCAAGATCAACGGTATTGTGAGCTCTGTGGCCTGCCGTCTGAAGCTGCCTAGGACTATGAAGGTACACCCAGTTTTTCATGTATCTTTACTAAAGCCTGTATCTCCTAATACCTTCCAGGGACGTGTTGTGCTACCTCCGCAGCCTGTGGTGATTGATGGACAAGAACAATTTGTGGTGGAGGAAATTATTGATTCCAGGATTCGCAGGAATCGGCTCCAATATCTTGTAAGATGGCAGGGATATCCCCCTGAAGAAGACTCTTGGGAACCTGTGGAAAACATCAATGCCCAACAGAAGATCTCTCGTTTTCATCAAAGATTCCCTGAGAAACCAGGTCCAGGATCGTCCTGAGGCCGCTTCTAAGGAGGGAGTAATGTCAGGACTCTGAACATTTTGATTACCTTTTGTGCATTACTGCCCTTTTCCAAGATGGCGTCTTTGGTCTCATGTGCACTGTGTCTTCCTGCTATAAAACTCCACCCCAGCCTTCAGTCTGTGCTAGAGTATTCTGCCTTGCATCCAGCTCCTGATGACTCCCTGGCTTTGCACCTGCAGCTGCACCTGCTCCTGTGAACCTGTGTGAAGATCCTTCTACTCAGCTCTGAGTTTCTGCTGCATACATCAGTTTCCAGTAATCCTCCATCTGGCTGCTTGTGTTTGTTTCCATCTGCATTTGCTGGACATGTAAGCTGTTGCTGCTCTGCTTAAACCTGAGACTTTTACCCAGGCCTCCCTGGTTGTGCTAAGATATTATTTGAACTGTCTTATAAGCATATCTATCTGTGTTTGGACTACCAAGGACTTATTTGTGTCAAGTATCCTCAAGAATAATTGTGCTTCATAGACTTTCTGCGTGATTGCATTTTCCTCTGAAGTTTCCTATTGACTGTTAAGCTGCATTTAATATTTACACCAAGTATTGTGGACTTGAGTTTCTCTCTGCACGTGTTTGAATCACCGTGTGATAATATAGACTTTGCCACTTACAAAACTGTGTCCTGTAGTTGTCTTGTTCCATGCAAAGAGTCTCCTGAGTTATCCCTTATAATCATTACACTTGCTTGGATTCGTTCTTCGTTACGAATACACGGATAATAGAAATTATTTGTGACGATTTTCCCGAATCCGAATATTTCACTATTTGCTCTTCACTAATAATAATATATATGTGTAGTGAAACAAGATGTCTGTGAAAAAAATAATGCTAAGTCCTTTGTTGGTGAGTGAAGACAACTATAAAAATAAATAATTGAAAACCTTTCACTACGTGATTCCAAACTTACTGAGTAATTATTACCTAGACTAGATGCTGTCTCGATTCTAATGCATAGGGTATTCTAGAATATGTATGTAGTTTATTTATGAAGTTTTCAGAATAATGCAATTTATACACAGGATTCGGCCGGCCGGGCGTGACCAATTAGTGAAGCGTGGTTCAAATTCCGCGCCAATTCGTGGCCGGACTGCGCCTGTCGCTGATTGTTCACGGCCGGTCGGGCGTGACCAATCAGTGAAGCCAGGGCCTGCTCCAGGTTTTTGAGGGCCCCGGGTGAAAGAGTCTCAGTGGGCCCCCCTCTTTAACACATACCACGATTCATGATGCACAGATACAGCAGAGAAATATACCACAGCCAAGTAGAATATAACACAGCCCACAGAGCACATAGCACAGCCATGTAGCATAAAGCACAGGCCACATAGAATATAGCACAGGCCACGTAGTATATAACACGGCCCACGTAGCATATAGCACAGCCCACATAGTATATAGCACAGCCACGTAGTATATAGCACAGCCACGTAGTATACAGCACAGCCCACATAGTATATAGCACAGCCCATGTAGTATATAGCACAGACCATGCAGTATACAGCACAGCCACGCAGTATACAGCACAGCCCATGCAGTACACAGCACAGCCCTTGCAGTGTATAACACAGCCCACGTAGCATATAGCACAGCCACATAACATATAACACAGCCATGTAGCATATAACACAGGCCATGTAGTATATAGCACAGCCACGTAGTATATAGCACAGCCCACGTAGTATATAGCACAGGCCATGTAGTATATTGCACAGCTCACATAATATATAGCACAGCTCACATAGTATATAGCACAGCCCATGCAGTTTATAGCACAGCCCACACAGTATACAGTACAGCCCACGCAGTATACAGCACAGCCCACGCAATGTATAACACAGCCCACGTAGCATATAGCACAGCCATGTAGCATATAACACAGCCACGTAGCATATAACAGCCCAAGTAGCATATAACACAGGCCACGTAGTACATAGCACAGGCCATGTAGTATATAGCACAGCTCACATAGTATATAGCACAGCCCACATAGTATATAGCACATCCCACGCAGTATATATCACAGCCCATGCAGTTTATAGCACAGCCCACGCAGTATATAGCACAGCCCACGCAGTGTACAGCACAGCCCATGCAGTGTATAACACAGCCCACGTAGCATATAGCACAGCCATGTAGCATATAACACAGCCACGTAGCATATAACAGCCCACATAGCATATAACACAGGCCACATAGTATATAGCACAGCCACGTAGTATATAGCACAGCCACTTAGTATATAGCACAGCCCATCTAGTATATAGCACAGCCCACGTAGTATATAGCACAGCCCATATAGTATATAGCACAGCACATGTAGTATATAGCACAGCCCACGCAGTGTACAGCACAGCCCACGCAGTGTATAACACAGCCTACATAGCACAGCCACGTAGCATATAACAGCCCACGTAGCATATAACACAGGCCATGCAGTACATAGCACAGCCACGTAGTATATAGCAAAGCCATGTAGTATATAGCACAGCCCCGTAGTTTGTAGCACAGCCCACGTAGTATATAGCACAACCCACATAGTATATAGCACAGCCCACATAGTATATTGCACAGACCATGCAGTATACAGCACAGCCCACGCAGTATAAAGCACAGCCCACGCAGTGTATAACACAGCCCATGTAGCATATAGCACAGCCACATAGCATATAACACAGCCACGTAGCATATAAAACAGCCACGTAGCATATAAAACAGGCCATGTAGTATATAGCACAGCCACGTAGTATATAGCACAGCCCACGTAGTATATAGCACAGGCCATGTAGTATATAGCACAGCTCACGTAGTATATAGCACAGCCCACATAGTATATAGCACATCCCACGCAGTATATAGCACAGCCCATGCAGTTTATAGGACAGCCCACGCAGTATACAGTACAGCCCACACAGTATACAGCACAGCCCATGCAGTGTATAACACAGCCAACATAGCATATAGCACAGCCACGTAGCATATAACACAGCCACCTAGCCTTTAACAGCCCATGTAGCATATAACACAGGCCATGCAGTATATAGCACATCCACGTAGTATATAGCACAGCCACGTAGTTTATAGCACAGCCCATGTAGTATATAGCACAGCTCACGTAGTATATAGCACAGCCCACATAGTATATAGCACAGCCAACATGGCATATAGCACAGCCCATGTAGTATATAGCACAGACCATGCAGTATACAGTACAGCCACGCAGTATATAGCACAGCCCACGCAGTATACAGCACAGCCCATGCAGTGTATAAAACAGCCCACGTAGCATATAGCACAGCCACGTAGCATATAACAGCCCACTTAGCATATAACACAGGCCATGTAGTATATAGCACAGCCACATAGTATATAGCACAGCCACATAGTATATAGCACAGCCCACATAGTATATAGCACAACCCACGTAGTATGTAGCACAGCTCACGTAGTATATACAGTAGCACAGCCCACGCAGTATATAGCACAGCCCAAGCAGTGTATAACACAGCCCACGTAGCATATAGCACAGCCACGTAGCATATAACAGCCCACGTAGCATATAACACAGGCCATGTAGTATATAGCACAGCCACGTAGTATATAGCACAGCCACGTAGTATATAGCACAGGCCATGTAGTATATAGCACAGCTCACATAGTATATAGCACAGCCCACATAGTATAAAGCACATCCCACGCAGTATATAGCACAGCCCATGCAGTTTATAGCACAGCACATGCAGTATACAGTACAGCCCACACAGTATACAGCACAGCCCATGCAGTGTATAACACAGCCCATGTAGCATATAGCACAGCCACGTAGCATATAACAGACCATGTAGCATATAACACAGGCCATGCAATATATAGCACAGCCACGTAGTATATAGCACAGCCACGTAGTATATAGCACAGCCCACATAGTATATAGCACAGACCATGCAGTATACAGCACAGCCACGCAGTATATAGCACAGCCAACGCAGTATACAGCACAGCCCACGCAGTGTATAACACAGCCCACGCAGTGTATAACACAGCCCACATAGCATATACCACAGCCACGTAGCATATAACAGCCCACGTAGCATATAACACAGGCCATGTAGTATATAGCAGAGCCCACGTAGTGTATAACACAGCCCACACAGTGTATAACACAGCCCACGTAGTATATAGCACAGCCCATGCAGTGTATAATAGCCCACGTAGTATATAGCACAGCCCACATAGTATATAACAGCCACGTAGTATATAGCATAGCCTCATAGTATATTGCACAGCTACATAGTATATAGCACAGCCCACATAGTATATAACACAGCCACGTAGTATGTAGCACAGCCCACATAGTATATAGCACAGCTTACGTAGTATATAACACAGCCATGTAGTATATAGCCCAGCCACGTAATATATTGCACAGCCACGTAGTATATAGCACAGCTCACATAGCATATAGCACAGATCACGCAGTATATAACAGCCACGTAGTATATTGCCCAGCTACGTCATATATTGCACTGCCACGTAGTATATAGCACAGCCCACGTAGTATATAACACAGCCCACGCAGTATATAACACAGCCCACGCAGTATATAACACAGCCCATGCAGTATATAACACAGCCCACGTAGTATCCAGCACAGCCCACATAGTATATAGCAATGTAGGCACCATATCCCTGTTAAAAAATAATTAAAATAAAAAATAGTTATATACTCACCTTCCGGCGGCCCCCGGATCCAGGCGAGGCATTTAGCGATGCTCCTCGCGATGCTCCGGTCCCAAGAATGCATTGCGGTCTTGCGAGATGATGATGTAGCGGTCTCGTGAGACCACTACATCATCATATCGCGAGATCGCAATGCATGGCCCGGAGCGGGAAAGGCGCCGGAAGGTGAGAATATAATGATTTTTTATTTTTGTAATTATTTTTAACATTAGATCTTTTTACTATTGATGCTGCATAGGCAGCATCAATAGTAAAAAGTTGGTCACACAGGGTTAATAGCAGCGTTAACGGACTGCGTTACACCGCTGCATAACGCGGTGTAACGCAGCCATTAACACTGTGTGAGCGCTGACTGGAGGGGCGTACTGACGGAGAGTAGGAAGGGGCGAATTCGCGGCCAGACTGTGCCCATCGCGGGATTTCCGTTACAGACAGACAGACGGAAGTGACCCTTAGACGATTATATAGATAGATACTAATCATAGTAGTCACAGAATCCAGGAAAGAAAAAATATTTTCAGTTCCCTTATCTAGATCATTTATAAAAAATGTTGAACAATTCTGGGGCCAGGACAGAGCCTTGGGCTCCCTGTTATGCCCAACGGTGGCCCATATGGATTTGTGGACCCTTTGTGCCACAGGACCGGACCTGCCTAGGAAGGGACATAGCTAAGCGGCTACCAGGTGTTTACTGGAGCTCCTTATGGTGGAGACAGACTGGGCTGCAGGTAGCTGCCAGATTCCACTCATAGGCAGATCCTGATACTGCAGCTGCTGGCCTCAGGGGTCAGCTTCACTGACACTGATTAAGGACTAGGGCTCCATTCAGACTAGTTGTAATAGAGTGCAGGGTTGCGTATGTCACCACGGAACAGACAGACCAACTGTTGAAGGGGATTTATTAACGGGTAAAATTCTCCTCGCAGGGAGTAAACAGGGGGTTAATGGAGTCAAACAGTAAACAGTCAACAATTAAGCGGAATCAAAAGGGTTAACTAGTGTTCTGGTAACTTATCAGCCCAGGGAGGTCCTGACTGGAGGGTCCTTATTTCCCAATGTGGATACAGTCACCAGCAGGGCTTGAGATCCTGAAGTCTCTTCTGTGTCTCCTGGAAAGTCCGGGGTTAAGCCTCTGCAGCCTGTTCTTCTCAAAGTGAAACTGGAACCAGGAAATAGCACAGCCTCCGTCGCTGCTGCAGGAGCCTCTGTGCACCAGGCTGACAGTCTCTCTGTAATAACGCTGTCACACACACACTGGGCAGTTACTTATCACACTCAGGGATCTTTGCTTGTCACTGCGGTCATCAGGGCTGCACAGTCACTGTCTCTGATTCAGGAGGCTTCCAAATCTACACCCCCGCATCCAGCCTTCACTCTGGTTGGTATCTCAGCCTCAGTGCCCTCACGGGGAGCACTACTTTTAGGGGAGCACAGCGCTGCAGCCTGCCCTCTCTTTGGCGCGCTGCCTTCTCTCTGCTCTCCCACTCTTTTCTGACCACTCCCCTCTCTCTTCCCAGCATTCCCCTGGTTCCCCTCTGTCCAGGGCAGAACGTCTTCCCCCCAACAACCCAGCTGTCTGACTATGTGGTTCCAGGCAAGGAGCAGGGAAAGCAACCTCCTTACATAGTAAGTTCTGACTCCTCAACAGAATGGTTACTGACACTGATTCGGGCTTCTTTCAGACTGGGCTGAATAGGAGACTGAATTTAGCAGACCAGATAGAAAAGGACAGGGGAACGAAGTTTCAGGAACTGTCTGCACCCGAACCAGGGGAGCAGGTTGAGGCTCTGGCTGCGCATGGACCGAGGGAGCAGGTTCAGGAACTGGCCAGACACAGACCAGGGGCTCAAGTTCAGGCACTGGCTGAACCAACATGTTTCGACCCAGGTAGGTCTTAATCATGGAGTTGCAACCGCCATGATTAAGACCTGCCTGGGCCGAAACATGCTGGTTTCTATGTGTTTTTTTTAAATCATGAGTGTATCCAAACTGCCTGACCTTTTGTGTTACCTGTTTTTAATATGAAGAAATAAATAGATGTTTTAAGAAACCTTGGATTTCCTGGGATCATTCGTCCAAAGAGGCTCTGGATGTTAACTATTTGATACAATCCTACAACTCCCAGTATCTCCATAATCACAGCACTGATGAGAATTAGTATTACAAATAAACATTTTATACCTGGAGTTGTCTCTTTCTTTTCATGTCCATCTTGTCTAGGTGACTTTTCACATCCACACCTAGCCTTTGCAGACCTCCCATTCTCCTGTCTTTTGCAGCACATCCCAACACAGTGCCCTTAAAAACAAGACTGTGGCGACCCGGCGTAAACCCAAAGCACAACCTCCAAACCACTATTCAAACATATGAAATAACACAGAAACACTAAGTGATGGGTGAAGGTCGGTCACAGCTATATTAAAGTATTTTCATTCAACCATTAGAAAGGCACTTATATTTATTAAACCGCGCTCCTCGCCAAATGCCCTGTTGCATATTGACAGGCAAGTCAGCCGACGAGTCAAACCATGTGTCCTTTCTTTCCTTTACCGCTGTGACTTGAATTCTAGAAGATAAAATATATTTCAACTTTAAAGTACAACCGTAAAAAAGGGGAGAGAGGATGGGACAAGCACCTCTGGGACCCAGACGGGGGGGGGGGAAGAGGAGGAGAAAAGGCGCAGTGCCTTTTTAGTCTACGTTCACATTTGCGGTCTGCGCCGCAGCGTCGGGCGCCGCAGCGTCGCCGCATGCGCCCCTATATTTAACATGGGGGCGCATGGACATGCGTTGCACTTGCGTTTTGCGACGCATGCGTCACTGCGGCGCCCGCGTCCAGGCGCAGAGGACGCAGCAAGTTGCATTTTTGCTGAGTCCAAAATCAACCAAAAAAAGGACACATGCGTCGCAAAACGCAGCGTTGTGCATGCGTTTTGCTGCGTTTTTGTTTGCGTTGTGCGTTGCATCGCCGACGCTGCGGCGCACAACGCAAATGTGAACGTAGCCTAATATTCACCAGGAAGGGGCAGTACTCGCCTCTTCCCGGTTTCATTGGCCCTATTAGCTAATAACCACCCACACTATAACATACTAGTGGGTGGTGAGGCAGGAGTGTGCTATATTAACCCCTATTGGAGTGGGGGAGGGGCGCCGCAGTCAGAGGCACCCTCCTTAAACAGTACAGTGCATGCCAAAGTGGTATTACAAAGCCATAGCTTGGACACACATACAGTGCCTAAAAGTAGTATTCAACCCCCTGCAGATTTAGCAGGTTTAATAAGATGCAAATAAGTTAGAGCCTTCAAACTTCAAACAAGAGCAGGATTTATTAACAGATGCATAAATCTTACAAACCAAAAAGTTTTGTTGCTCAGTTAAATTTTTATAAATTTTAAACATAAAAGTGTGGGTCAATTATTATTCAACCCCTAGGTTTAATATTTTGTGGAATAACCTTTGTTTGCAATTACAGCTAATTATCGTCTTTTATAAGACCTGATCAGGCCGGCACAGGTCTCTGGAGTTATCTTGGCCCACTCCTCCATGCAGATCTTCTCCAAGTTATCTAGGTTCTTTGGGTGTCTCATGTGGACTTTAATCTTGAGCTCCTTCCACAAGTTTTCAATTGGGTTAAGGTCAGGAGACTGACTAGGCCACTGCAACACCTTGATTTTTTGCCTCTTGAACCAGGCCTTGGTTTTCTTGGCTGTGTGCTTTGGGTCGTTGTCTTGTTGGAAGATGAAATGACGACCCATCTTAAGATCCTTGATGGAGGAGCGGAGGTTCTTGGCCAAAATCTCCAGGTAGGCCGTGCTATCCATCTTCCCATGGATGCGGACCAGATGGCCAGGCCCCTTGGCCGAGAAACAGCCCCACAGCATGATGCTGCCACCACCATGCTTGACTGTAGGGATGGTATTCTTGGGGTCGTATGCAGTGCCATCCAGTCTCCAAACGTCACGTGTGTGGTTGGCACCAAAGATCTCGATCTTGGTCTCATCAGACCAGAGAACCTTGAACCAGTCAGTCTCAGAGTCCTCCAAGTGATCATGAGCAAACTGTAGACGAGCCTTGACATGACGCTTTGAAAGTAAAGGTACCTTACGGGCTCGTCTGGAACGGAGACCATTGCGGTGGAGTACGTTACTTATGGTATTGACTGAAACCAATGTCCCCACTGCCATGAGATCTTCCCGGAGCTCCTTCCTTGTTGTCCTTGGGTTAGCCTTGACTCTTCGGACAAGCCTGGCCTCGGCACGGGAGGAAACTTTCAAAGGCTGTCCAGGCCGTGGAAGGCTAACAGTAGTTCCATAAGCCTTCCACTTCCGGATGATGCTCCCAACAGTGGCCCAACTCCTTGGAAAGGGTTTTGTACCCCTTGCCAGCCTTGTGACCCTCCACGATCTTGTCTCTGATGGCCTTGGAATGCTCCTTTGTCTTTCCCATGTTGACCATGTTTGAGTGCTGTTCACAAGTTTGGGGAGGGTCTTAAATAGTCAGAAAAGGCTGGAAAAAGAGATAATTAATCCAAACATGTGAAGCTCATTGTTCTTTGTGCCTGAACTACTTCTTAATACTTTAGGGGAACCAAACAGAATTCTGGGGGGTTGAGGGGTTGAATAATAAATGACCCTCTGAAAAAACTTTTCACAATTTAAAAAAATAAATAAACAAAGAAATAACATTCTTTTTTGCTGCAGTGCATTTCACACTTCCAGGCTGATCTACAGTCCAAATGTCACAATGCCAAGTAAATTCCAAATGTGTAAACCTGCTAAATCTGCAGGGGGTTGAATACTGCTTGTAGGCACTGTATGTTCGAGATGTTTTAGTGAATCCTGCATTGAGCAGGGGGTTGGACATGATGACCCTGGAGGTCCCTTCCAACGCTATCATTCTATGATTATATGAATATATGGTATGGTCAACACCACAGCCCCTATATATAGTATGATGACCAAAACATCCCCCCATGTATACTATGATGGTCTCCAAAGCACCCCATACAGTATTATGGTCTACAAACAGCACCCAAACAGTATGATATTCACCACAGCCCCCTATCTAGTAGAGTCACCACAGCCCCCAGTATAATGTCCTCCACAGCCTCAAATAGCATATAGATATGGTTACCATAGCTCCTCATATACTTTGCCATCCCTCTGCACAGCCCCTCATTTGCTGTCCCCCCACATAGCACCTCATTTGCTGTTCCCCGCTCAGCCCCTCATTTGCCTTCCCCAACAGCCCCTCATTTTATTCCCCCCTGTACAGCCCCTCATTTTATACCCAGTTGCACAGCCCCTCATTTTATGCACAGCTCCTCATTTTATGCCACCCAGCACAGCCCCTTATTTTATGCCCAATTGCACGGCCTCTCATTTTATGCCCACCTGCACAGTCCCTCACTTTATGCCCCCCCTGCACAGCCCCTCATTTTAGGCCTCCCCTGCACAACCCCTCATTTTATGTGCTCCTATACAGTTTCTCATTTCCTGGTCATTTAATATAAATATTTAAAAAAAAGCTTATACTCACGTAATCCAGGCTCACCGTCCACTGTCTCCTCTTCTATGAAGTGCAGCAGTGGACGTGGAATGAAACAAAAATGTCATTCCATCGCACCATCTGACGTCCCCTGTGTGCACCTTCTCTAATAAGGAGCAGGCCAGAATTGGCTGGTGTCTTGCTAGAGGTCCAGGTGAAGTAGGGGTCTGATTATAGCTTCACTGCTTCTGCCCCAGGTGGCCCTAACATCAATTGTAATCACTACTGACAGACGCAGATACAATTGAGTGCCGGGAGGGAGCGACGGCCGGAGAGCAGAAGGATAGAGGAATGAGTGCTGTAAGTGACCGACACTTCACCCGTGAGTGCCTCGGTCCCGGCTGTCACTGTGCTGAATGCCTATGGCCGGAGGAACATGCTGGGTGACCGCAGACATTAAGCATTTTTTTTTTCAAAGTACGCCTCCCTTCGGTAGGCAAGAAGTAGTGCCTTAAGCAGGAAACTACCCTTCCCATCCCTAGTCCCAGCCCTAGTCAGACATGTTGCCTAACTCTTAAAAACCAGACAAACTGCACTTTTCTTGAGGCTCCAGTCACTCACCTCCCTTACTTCTGCAACCAATATCAGGCTGGGGTGCCAAGGGCCCAAAAGTGAAATAGATTTTGGTGCCAACTCTCAACTCTATGCAAAATTACTTTACCCTTATTCACATATGTGCCTTTGCTTCTTTAAAATAGTAACCTGGAGAGTTTAACTGAATGATGAGATGCCGTCCTTATCTGTACATGTATTAAATGTGCCAAACACTGCTCATGTAAGGGGCCCACGAGGTGATTCACAGATTGCCCAGTGGGCCAGTCCAAGCCATCCTGTAGCCCATCAGCTTGCTCATGCATGACTGTCTATGCCTAGACCTGTGCTCAGGATCACAGCAGATTTCACTTCTGCTCAGTCTACACACACTAGAGCTTATATGGAGAACACCCCAAGTCATTCCTACAACTACAAGGAGCAATTTAGTCATCTGATGAAATTCAGTTCAAGCTAGGTATCCAGGAATCTAAACATTCTTATGGCCTGACTGAAAACCAACGTGTCGCTGAGGCAAGAGTCTTTTTTTATATATACTCAGCAAGATGTAAATTATACATCCGTTGAATTTCCTACCAGTTCTCCTTGTAATCGTGTCATTTAAAATGGTTTTCTAAATGACCATATTCCTGCCTGGACCATCCAATTTACTTCTAATCACTTAGAAAAAGTGTGACTGCTAATCCTTTGAAAAACAGTGAAATTATTTTAATTCCCATGTTCGCAGTCTCAAGAGTGATTATGTTTCTATAGTTAAACAGGTAAACATAGAGGCCATGCCATGTTAATCTCTGGTGCTTTCATCTCTAATGGTTCTCTTAGCAGCGGGGGAAATGATGGGGAGTGTGATTATTACACATTCTGAGTGATTAGAGAACATTTCAGGGATAAACTTTTCATTCTGGTACAAATGACCCCATTATTTGACCAAGTCTCTTTATGGAGCTGGATGAATTTCTTTGATTTTCAGTAGGATATGAAAATGAGCCACGTGGATGTGTATTCTTAATCCCTGTTCACATCACAATTTTTGTCTCGATTTTAATATATAAACAGAGGGTGTGTCAAATTCCAAACATTGACATTGCCCATTGGTACATCATTGGCTGTTTATGAGCTTTTGAGGATATATCTGTAAGGAGGAGAGCCATGCTAAGGGTCTCTCCTGCGTGTCTGGGCCGGAACCAATGGGGCTGTCACCAGTGCTGCAGGGGGAAAAGATTGCTGACCGGAGCAGTTCAGAGCACCTGACTGATGGGGGCGGGTCCGAGATAAATAGCAGTTTGAGCAGGAAGACGGCACACTTGGTGGAGACCGAGCTTGTGAGTAGTAAGATGGTTAACTCCCTCTTCATGGACCCATGCCCGCTAGCTGTGCCTTTACCCCTAGCTAGCCAGACTGCCGACACATCCTATCCTCAGCTCAGAGAGACTTCTGCTCCGGGAAGTGACTAGTATAGAGTACGTACCTTGGCTGCGCTCACCTCCGCGGAGGCACTGCTTAGTCCCATCCTTGCGGTGTGTGCTAAGGACCTGTCCATGCCTGTGGCTGTGTCCACTGGACTGTGTGCTTCTACTGCAGCCTTGCCTACTGAACTTTCTGCTTCTTCTTCTGTGCTGCCGACCATCACCTCTACCCCACCATGCGCACAGATCAATAGATCGCGTGCTGAAGAACCCAGAGGATTCGTCATCGTAAGGAGAAAGTGCATCACTCATCTGTTAGACCGGATAGAAGACATCTCGCGCCGCCGCCGAGGGATCTTCCAGCCACCTTTCTCCAGCACAGAGAGACTGATAAGTTAACCTGTTATATTTTAGTGCATTTGACTTTCCCCATCCTCCTATCACATTCTTCACCCCCCTGCTTGTACCATTACTGTTCCTATACATAAAGAACCTGTTAACCCTTGCTCTGCCTCCTGTGTGTCACTGCATCCTGCGTACCTGCTAACATCCATCAAGTGGCGTAGTTGGCAGGATACAGTCAAATAGCATGCAGGCGGCAGACCAAGCAGTTGGGGGTGGCCCTGGGACTAGCCTTTCCTTGAGAGCCATGCTGAGCAATTTGCCCAAGTTCACGGGGAGCAACACTATGCTGTGTAGCTGCACTGAGCGCCTTAGAGGCAGGATGAGAATGTACCCCATGACCCCTGCGCTGGAGGCTGAGGTGGATGGATGAAGAAGCCAGGGATTCAGTTATGTTATGGCCCCCACGAGACCGGGATACCTTTAATAAGGTGCTGCAGATCTTGGAGGAGACTCACGGGGACCCCACAGATGTAGGGGAAATGAGAACACAACTTTTTAGTAGGATACAGAAGGAGGGGGAGACTGTGACCCAATATATGAATGCCTTGCAAAAGCTACACACTGCAGTTATTAGAAAGACAGCAGGGGAGTAGGACCCACAGACATAATGCTACGAGACCTTCTAGTGACAGGCTTGAGAGACGTGCTGACAAAACAAGCCCTGCGAGAACATGTACGGGTGAACCCCGCCAAATGACTTTCCCTGAAGTAGGGAGTGAGGTACGCATGCGTGAACAGGAGCAGGGGGTGACAGTCCTGGCGGAGAAGGTCCTGAGCATGGGGGTGTGTGTAAATGCTATTGCTGAACCCCAATGGGTGGAAGACCTGAGGAGAGAACTTTTGAGTGTGAAAGTAGAACTGGCTGACATCAAGAGAAAAACAGAGGCTAACAGTAACCCTCCAGAGTGCAGGGAAGGCCCGGGGCCCCGCCGTGACTCCAGAATATTTTGCTGGCCAAGGCCCGTCACTTGTTACAACAGTGGAGAGAGCAGACACATTGCACATTGGGTTCCACATACACCACAGAGAAGAATTTTCCAACAACTAGCACGAGTGGCACCAGTACAGGAGTCTAACTGTGAGGGAGGAGTGTTAGGAAAAGTAATTGTCCCGGCATCCACCAAAATTATTCTTCCACCAGGACAAATAGTGCTGTCCCTGCCCGTTCATGCTTGTGTCCCCCTGGAGGGGGTTGAGGTCCAAATCGAACCATCCTCCTCTGAACAGCTACCCACGGGACTCCTAGAGGCGCATACGCTAGCCATGGTAAGGGAAGGGACTGTTCCGGTGCGGTGCATTAACTTAGGAGATCAGAACATTACTGTTGTCCACAGAAGTGTGGTGGCACAAATAATGAACCTGCCTGCAGAAGTAATGCCCCCTCAAACAGTGCAATTGGAGGTACAACCTGGAGACCCCTGGACTATGTCTGTGAACTCCATTTCGGTGTCAGAACCACATTACATCAAGAAGAGCTGACCCATATTGGGACGAATGCAGGCTGAACTGGCCGAACTCGAACCCACTCAGGTGCAATAGGTAGAAACTCTGCTGGGAAAGTATAAGGAAGTCTTCACCCTCCACGAAGATGATTTTGGCTGCACCACGGCCATCACACATGAAATACCAACTGGGAGTACTACACCCATACGGGAGCATTACCAGCAATTTCCCCCACAGTTGTACCAGGAAGTGAAGAGCATGTTGAATCAGATGTTGCAGGCCGGTGTGATCCGGGAGAGTCAGAGTCTGTGGGCTGCCCCAATTGTGCAGGTACGAAAGAAAGACAGCAGCTTACGTTTTTGTGTGGATTACTGAAAACTCAACACCTGTATGGTGAGAGATTTGTACCCGCTGCCTCGGATTGAGGAGTCTCTGTCTGGGAAAGCCAGGTTCTTCTCTACTCTGGACCTCACCAGTGGCTACTGGCAAGTCCCCATGTCTAAACAGGATTGAGCCAAGACTGCTTTCATCCTCCTCATGGGATTGTGCGAATTCAACCAAATGCATTCGGCCCAGCCAACGCTCCTGGAACTTTTCAATGTTTCATGGAGAGATGTCTAGGGGACTTAAACTTTGAGTCGATAATCATCTACCTAAACGACATTATAGTCTTTGCGGCTTCCTTTGAGGAACATCTGCTACGCCTGGAACAAGTGTTGGCCTGCCTGCAGAAGCACGGACTAAAAGTAAAACCCCAGAAGTGCCATCTGTTCCTCACACAAATTGAATACTTGGGCCACGTCATTTCTGCCAAAGGAGTAGAGCCCTCAAAAGAGAAGATCACCGTGATTCAAGACCGGCCCACTCCGGAGACTGTTAAAGATGTGCGGGCATTCCTGGAACTGACCGGTTATTTCTGGCAGTTTGTGAAGAACTTAGCTCGGCAGGCAAAACCCTTACAGGAACTGTTAGAAAAGGTACCCTCGGGGACCAAGAACTGGAAGATCTGCAGGGAGGAGTCCCATGAAGAGGCCTTTCAAGATCTCAAAAAAGCACTCACTGTAGCTCATATCCTGGCTTACACGGATTTCTCAAAACCGTTCATTCTCCACACTGACGGGAGTCTGTTGGGACTCAGGGCTGTGTTGTCGCAGATGCAGGATGGAAAAGAGAGGGTGATCGCTTATGCAAGTCGGTCCTTTCATGATTCCGAACACAATCCGGACAATTACAGCTCTTTCAAGTTGGAACTGCTAGCGTTGGTGTGGGCTATGATAGAGAGATTAGCAGAATATCTGTCCGGCTCCAAAGTGTTGGTGCGTACTGATAACAACCCACTTGCACACCTGGAGAATGCGGGACTGGGGTCCTTAGAACAGCGATGGGTAGCCAGAATGGCGAAATTCCATTATAAAATCACCTACAGAAGGGGGGCAGAAAATTCCCACGCCAATGCCCTGTCCCACAGGAAGAGTACCTGACCCCAGCGAGACAGAGACGAAGAGCTAGAGGATGAAGAGGTCCCTAGATTCTGGAGGTCTACCAGGACGATGGTGGCAATGCAGGGACAGATACATACAATACATATGATAATGTGTGCAAACTGTAAAGTGCTGCGGAATGTGTTTGCGCTATATAAATAATAAACATTATTATTATATACTTCAGTCCAAGACGCCATACTGGGAAGAAAAGATGAATGGGTTCAGCTTCCACAGGATGATGGCGAACTGGCTTGGTTAAGAAGATGTGTCGATTCTCAAAGACTTCCAAGCTTGACAGAAAGGGGTACCTTGTCCCCGGAGGTGTTGCGGATCCTACAACAGTGGGAACAACTACGGATGAAGAATGGCTAACTTTATCTGAAAGCGCAACTGCGGACTGAGCTGAATGTGACCTGGCAAGTCCTCATTCCAACAACGTCATTAACTGAAATTGCTGTCACCGCACACGAGCAAGGAGCCCACTTTAGTTCAGAGAAGACCTTCCAATGGCTACAACGGTTCATCTTTCATCCCCAGTTGAAGGCAAAAGTAGACGAGGCCTGTAGGAAGTGCCGGACATGTGAGCTGGCTAAACCGCTAGAACAGAAGGCTCCCGTCCAGTCCATTATAACCTCCGCTCCTCTGGAACTCTTGACAATAGACTATCTAACCTGTCATGTTCTCAATGGCAAGAGAACATAGCATCAGCATATATAGAAACTAGCTCTTGGAAGATGGGAACTGAGCTGACCATGAACTAAACCTAACGCACAACTAGCAGTGGCCGGGTAGCATGCCTACGTTGATTCTAGATGCCCAGCACCAGCCGGAGGACTAAATAATGCTAGCAGAGGAAAATATTAGTCCTAGCTCACCTCTAGAGAAATACCCCGAAAGGAGACAGAGGCCCCCCACATGTATTGGCGGTGAATTAAGATGAAATAACAAACGTAGTATGAAAATAGGTTTAGCAAATTTGAGGTCCACTTACTACATAGCAGAAGACAGAAAGGACACTTTCATGGTCAGCTGAAAACCCTATCAAAACACCATCCAGAAATTACTTTAAAACTCTGGCATTAACTCATAACACCAGAGTGGCAATTCCTGTTCACAAGAGCTTTCCAGACACAGTAACGAAACTACAGCTGTGAACTGGAACAAAAATGCAAAAACAAACATGGACAAGAGTCCAACTTATCTAGTAGTTGTCTAGGAGCAGGAACAAGGACAGAGAGGCTTCTGATAACATTGTTGACCGGCAAGCAACTAACAGAGCAGCAAGGTTATATAGCGACTCCCACATCTTGATGGGAACAGGTGAACAGAGAAGATGAAAACACCAGTTCAATTCCGCCAGTAGCCACCGGGGGAGCCCAGAATCCAAATTCACAACAGTACCCCCCCCTCAAGGAGGGGGCACCGAACCCTCACCAGAACCACCAGGGCGATCAGGATGGGCCCTATGAAAGGCACGAACCAGATCAGAGGCATGAACATCAGATGCATTCACCCAAGAATTATCCTCCTGGCCGTATCCCTTCCACTTGACCAGATACTGGAGTCTCCGTCTGGAAACACGAGAGTCTAAGATTTTCTCCACAACGTACTCCAACTCACCCTCAACCAACACCGGAGCAGGAGGCTCAACGGAAGGCACAACCGGTACCTCATACCTGCGCAATAATGACCGATGAAAAACGTTATGAATAGAAAAGGATGCAGGGAGGTCCAAACGGAAGGAAACAGGGTTAAGAATCTCCAATATCTTATACGGGCCGATGAACCGAGGCTTAAACTTAGGAGAAGAGACCCTCATAGGGACAAAACGAGAAGACAACCACACCAAATCCCCAACACAAAGCCGAGGACCAACACGACGGTGGCGGTTGGCAAAAAGCTGAGTCTTCTCCTGGGACAACCTCAAATTGTCCACCACCTGCCCCCAGATCTGATGCAATCTCTCCACCACAGCATCCACTCCAGGACAATCCGAAGATTCCACCTGACCAGAGGAAAATCGAGGATGAAACCCCGAATTACAGAAAAACGGGGACACCAAAGTGGCAGAGCTGGCCCGATTATTGAGAGCGAACTCTGCCAATGGCAAAAAAGCAACCCAATCATCCTGGTCAGCAGACACAAAACACCTCAGATATGTCTCCAGGGTCTGATTAGTCCGCTCGGTCTGGCCATTCGTCTGAGGATGGAAAGCGGACGAAAAAGATAAATCTATGCCCATCCTAGCACAGAATGCCCGCCAAAATCTAGACACGAATTGGGTCCCTCTGTCAGAAATGATATTCTCAGGAATACCATGCAAACGAACAACATTTTGAAAAAACAGAGGAACCAACTCGGAAGAAGAAGGCAACTTGGGCAGAGGAACCAAATGGACCATCTTAGAGAAACGGTCACACACCACCCAGATGACAGACATCTTCTGAGAAACAGGCAGATCTGAAATAAAATCCATCGAGATGTGCATCCAAGGCCTCTTAGGAATAGGCAAGGGCAACAACAAACCACTAGCCCGAGAGCAACAAGGCTTGGCCCGAGCACAAACGTCACAAGACTGCACAAAGCCTCGCACATCTCATGACAGGGAAGGCCACCAGAAGGACCTTGCCACCAAATCCCTGGTACCAAATATGCCAGGATGACCTGCCAACGCAGAAGAATGAACCTCAGAGATGACTCTACTGGTCCAATCATCAGGAACAAACAGTTTATCAGGTGGGCAACGATCCGGTCTATCCGCCTGAAACTCCTGCAAGGCCCGCCGCAGGTCTGGAGAAACGGCTGACAATACCACTCCATCCTTAAGGATACCTGTGGGCTCAGAGTTACCAGGCGAGTCAGGCTCAAAACTCCTAGAAAGGGCATCCGCCTTAACATTCTTAGAACCCGGTAGGTATGACACCACAAAATTAAACCGAGAGAAAAATAATGACCAGCGCGCCTGTCTAGGATTCAGGCGCCTGGCGGTCTCAAGATAAATCAAGTTTTTGTGGTCAGTCAATACCACCACCTGATGTCTGGCCCCCTCAAGCCAATGGCGCCACTCCTCAAAAGCCCACTTCATGGCCAAAAGCTCCCGATTCCCAACATCATAATTCCGCTCAGCGGGCGAAAATTTACGGGAAAAGAAGGCACAAGGCCTCATCACGGAGCAGTCAGAACTTTTCTGCGACAACACTGCCCCAGCTCCGATCTCAGAAGCGTCGACCTCAACCTGAAAAGGTAGAGCAACATCAGGCTGACGCAACACAGGGGCAGAGGAAAAACGGCGCTTAAGCTCCCGAAAGGCCTCCACAGCGTCAGGGGACCAATCAGCAACATCAGCACCCTTCTTAGTCAAATCGGTCTATGGCTTAGCAATATCCGAAAAACCAGCAATAAATCGACGATAAAAGTTAGCAAAGCCCAAAAATTTCTGAAGACTCTTAAGAGAAGAGGGCTGCGTCCAATCACAAATAGCTTGAACCTTGACAGGATCCATTTCAATGGAAGAGGGAGAAAAAATATATCCCAAAAAGGAAATCCTCTGTACCCCAAAAACACATTTAGAACCCTTCACACACAAAGAATTAGACCGCAAAACCTGGAAAACCCTCCTGACTTGCTGGACATGAGAGTCCCAGTCATCCGAAAAAATCAGAATATCATCCAGATACACAATCATAAATTTATCCAAATAATCGCGAAAAATATCATGCATAAAGGACTGGAAAACTGACGGAGCATTTGAAAGACCAAAAGGCATCACTAAATACTCAAAGTGGCCCTCGGGCGTATTAAATGCGGTTTTCCACTCATCCCCCTGCCTGATTCGCACCAAATTATACGCCCCCCGAAGGTCAATCTTAGAGAACCACTTGGCCCCCTTTATGCGAGCAAACAAATCAGTCAGCAACGGCAATGGGTATTGATATTTTACAGTGATTTTATTCAAAAGCCGATAATCGATACATGGTCTCAAAGAGCCGTCTTTTTTTGACACAAAGAAAAAACCGGCTCCTAAGGGAGATGACGATGGACGAATATGTCCCTTTTCCAAAGACTCCTTTATATATTCTCGCATAGCAGCATGTTCAGGCACAGACAGATTAAATAAACGACCCTTTGGGTATTTACTACCCGGGATTAAATCTATGGCACAATCGCACTCTCGGTGCGGAGGTAATGAACCAAGCTTGGATTCTTCAAAGACGTCACGATAGTCAGACAGGAACTCAGGAATTTCAGAGGGAATAGATGATGAAATGGAAACCACAGGTACATCCCCATGAGCCCCCTTACATCCCCAGCTCAACACAGACATAGCTCTCCAGTCGAGGACTGGGTTGTGAGATTGCAGCCAAGGCAATCCTAGCACCAAATCATCATGTAGATTATACAGCACCAGAAAGCGAATAATCTCCTGGTGATCCGGATTAATACGCATAGTTACTTGTGTCCAGTATTGTGGTTTATTATTAGCCAATGGGGTGGAGTCAATCCCCTTCAGAGGAATAAGAGTCTCCAAAGGCTCTAAATCATACCCACAGCGTTTGGCAAAGGACCAATCCATAAGACTCAAAGCGGCGCCAGAGTCGACATAGGCGTCCGTGGTAATAGATGACAAAGAGCAAATCAGGGTCACAGATAGAATAAACTTAGACGGTAAGGTGCAAATGGAAACAGATTTATCAAGCTTTTTAGTGCGCTTAGAGCATGCTGATATAACATGAGTAGAATCACCACTGTTGTGAATTTGGATTCTGGGCTCCCCCGGTGGCCGCTTGTGGAATTGGACTTGTCATCCTCTTTCCTGTTTCACCTGGTTCCATCAGTAGTGGGTGTCGCTATTTAAGCTCATTTCTCTGGTGGTTTCTTGCCGGTCAACAATGTTATCTGATGCCTCTCAGTGCTTGTTCCTGCTTCTGACAACTACTAGATAAGTTGGACTTTTGTCCATGTTTCGTTTGCCTATTTGTTCCAGTTCACAGCTGAAGTTTTGTTACTGTGTCTGGAAAGCTCTCGTTGATCAGGGATTGCTACTCTGGTGTTATGAGTTAATGCCAGAGTTTAAGGTAATCTCTGGATGGTGTTTTGTTAGTGTTTTTCTGCTGACCATGAAAGTATACTATCTGTCTTCTGCTATCTAGTAAGCGGACCTCAAATTTGCTAAGACTATTTTCCTGCTGCGTTTGTTGTTTCATCTGAACTCACCGTCATTATATGTGGGGGGCTACTGTCTTCTTTGGAATATTTCTCTAGAGGTGAGCCAGGTCTTATATTTCCCTCTGCTAGCTATTTAGGTCTTAGGCCAGAGCTGGGCATCTAGCAATAAATAGGAAATGCTACCTGGCTATTTCTAGTTGCGCGGCAGGCTTAGTTCATGGTCAGTATAGTTCCATCTTCCGAGAGCTTGTCCCTCTATAGGCTTGCTATGATCTCTGCTTGCAGAGATCATGACAGTTTGACCGGCCAATAAAGTGTTAAGACCCAGGTTGAGAAAGGAGAGTTATAAGAAGTCTGCTGGAATTTTTTTTTTTTTTTTTTTCCCTCCAGTTTGCCTTGCTGCAGTCTTTTTTCTCTCTCTCCTCCTCATCTCTGTATGGCTCTGTGTGCACCTGACAATAATGGATCTTCAGAGTGTAACTGCGGGTTTGAATAATCTCATCACGAAAGTACAAAATTTACAAGATTTTGTGGTACATGCTCCAGTATCTGAGCCGAGAATTCCTTTGCCGGAGTTCTTCACAGGGAATAGAGCTAGCTTCCAGAATTTCCGAAATAATTGTAAGCTTTATTTGTCCCTGAAGTCTCGTTCAGCTGGAGACCCTGCTCAGCAGGTTAGGATTGTGATTTCCTTGCTCAGGGGTGACCCTCAAGATTGGGCCTTCTCATTGCCAGCAGGGGATCCTGCGTTGCGCGATGTGGATGCGTTTTTTCTGGCCTTGGGCTTGCTTTATGAGGAACCTCATTTGGAACTTCAGGCAGAAAAAACTTTGATGGCACTATCTCAGGGGCAAGACGAAGCTGAGGTTTACTGCCAAAAATTCCGTAAATGGTCTGTGCTTACTCAGTGGAATGAGTGCGCCTTGGCGGCAACTTTCAGAGAAGGTCTCTCTGATGCCGTTAAGGATGTTATGGTGGGGTTCCCTGTGCCTGCAGGTCTGAATGAGTCCATGACAATGGCTATTCAGATTGATAGGCGTGTGCGGGAGCGCAAACCGGTGCACCATCTGGCGGTGTCTATGGAAAAGACGCCAGAAAGTATGCAGTGTGATAAAATTCTGTCCAGGAGCGAGCGACAGAATTTTAGACGGAAGAATGGATTGTGCTTCTATTGTGGGGATTCTACTCATGTTATATCAGCATGCTCTAGGCGTACAACGAAGCTTGATAAGTCTGTTTCCATTGGCACCATTCAGTCTAAGTTTATTTTGTCTGTAACCCTGATTTGCTCTTTGTCATCCATTGCCACGGACGCCTATGTTGACTCTGGCGCCGCTCTGAGTCTTATGGATTGGTCCTTTGCCAATCGTTGTGGTTTTGATTTAGAGCCTTTGGAGACTCTTATTCCTCTGAAGGGGATTGACTCCACCCCATTGGCTAATAATAAACCACAATACTGGACACAAGTAACCATGCGTATCAATCCGGATCACCAGGAGATTATTCGTTTCCTGGTGCTGTATAATTTACATGACGATTTGGTACTGGGATTGCCATGGTTGCAGTCTCACAATCCAGTCTTGGACTGGAGAGCAATGTCTGTGTTGAGCTGGGGATGTAAGGGTATTCATGGGGACTTACCTTTGGTTTCTATTTCGTCGTCCATTCCCTCTGAAGTCCCTGAGTTCCTCTCAGATTATCAAGACGTCTTTGACGAACCCAAGCTTGGGTCGTTACCTCCGCACCGTGAGTGCGATTGTGCCATAGATTTGATACCGGGTTGCAAATATCCAAAGGGTCGTTTGTTTAATCTGTCCGTGCCGGAACATGCTGCTATGCGGGAATATATAAAGGAGTCTTTGGAAAAGGGACATATTCGTCCATCTTCTTCTCCCTTGGGAGCTGGGTTTTTCTTTGTCTCAAAAAAGGACGGCTCTTTGAGACCATGTATTGATTATCGGCTTCTGAATAAGATCACTGTTAAGTACCAGTACCCATTGCCATTGCTTACTGATTTGTTTGCTCGTATAGAGGGTGCTAAGTGGTTCTCTAAAATTGATCTTCGTGGGGCGTATAATTTGGTGCGGATCAGGCAGGGGGATGAGTGGAAGACCGCATTTAATACGCCCGAGGGCCACTTTGAGTATTTGGTCATGCCTTTTGGTCTTTCTAATGCCCCTTCAGTTTTCCAGTCTTTTATGCATGATATTTTCCGCGATTTTCTGGATAAATTTATGATAATATATCTGGATGATATTCTGATTTTTTCTGATGACTGGGACTCTCATGTCCAGCAGGTCAGGAGAGTTTTTCAGGTTCTGCGGTCTAATTCTTTATGTGTGAAGGGGTCTAAGTGCGTTTTTGGGGTCCAGAAAATTTCCTTTTTGGGGTATATTTTTTCTCCCTCTTCCATTGAGATGGATCCCGTCAAGGTGCAAGCTATTTGTGACTGGACTCAGCCCTCCTCTCTTAAGGGTCTTCAGAGATTTTTGGGCTTTGCCAACTTTTACCGCCGATTTATTGCTGGTTTTTCGGATGTCGTTAAACTACTGACTGATTTGACCAGACATGGCGCTGATGTTGCTAATTGGTCCCCTCATGCTGTAGAGGCCTTTCAGGAGCTTAAGCACCGTTTTGCCTCTGCCCCTGTGTTACGTCAGCCTGATGTGAATCTGCCTTTTCAGGTTGAGGTTGACGCTTCGGAGATCGGAGCTGGGGCAGTGTTGTCGCAGAAAGGTTCCGACTGCTCCGTCATTAGGCCTTGTGCCTTCTTTTCTCGCAAATTTTCGCCCGCAGAGCGGAATTATGATGTTGGGAATAGGGAGCTTTTGGCCATGAAGTGGGCGTTTGAGGAGTGGCGCCATTGGCTAGAGGGGGCTAAGCATCAGGTGGTGGTATTGACTGACCACAAAAATTTGATTTATCTTGAGACTGCCAGGCGCCTGAATCCTAGACAGGCGCGCTGGTCTTTATTTTTTTCTCGCTTTAATTTTGTGGTGTCATACCTACCGGGTTCTAAGAATGTTAAGGCAGATGCCCTTTCTAGGAGTTTTGACCCGGACTCTCCTGGTAATACTGAACCCACAGGTATCCTTAGGGAGGGAGTAATTTTGTCGGCCGTTTCTCCTGATCTGCGGCGGTCCTTGCAAGAGTTTCAGGCGGATAGACCGGATCGTTGTCCGCCTGATAGACTGTTTGTTCCGGATGATTGGACCAGTAGAGTCATCTCTGAGGTACATTCTTCTGCATTGGCAGGTCATCCCGGAATTTTTGGTACCAGGGATTTGGTGGCAAGATCCTTCTGGTGGCCTTCCCTGTCACGAGATGTGCGAGTCTTTGTGCAGTCATGTGACATTTGTGCTCGGGCCAAGTCTTGTAGTTCTCGGGCTAGCGGACTGCTGTTGCCCTTGCCTATTCCTAAGAGGCCTTGGACACACATCTCGATGGATTTTATTTCAGATCTGCCTGTTTCCCAGAAGATGTCTGTCATCTGGGTGGTCTGTGACCGTTTCTCTAAAATGGTCCATTTGGTTCCTCTGCCCAAGTTGCCTTCTTCTTCTGAGTTGGTTCCTCTGTTTTTTCAGAATGTTGTCCGATTGCACGGTATTCCTGAGAATATTGTTTCTGACAGAGGTACCCAATTTGTGTCTAGATTTTGGCGGGCATTCTGTGCTAGGATGGGCATAGATTTGTCTTTTTCATCTGCTTTTCACCCTCAGACTAATGGCCAGACCGAGCGGACTAATCAGACCCTGGAGACATATCTGAGGTGTTTTGTCTCTGCTGACCAGGATGATTGGGTTGCTTTTTTGCCATTGGCAGAGTTCGCCCTCAATAATCGGGCCAGCTCTTCCACCTTGGTGTCCCCGTTTTTCTGTAATTCGGGGTTTCACCCTCGATTTTCCTCCGGTCAGGTGGAATCCTCGGATTGTCCTGGAGTGGATGCGGTGGTGGAGAGATTGCATCACATCTGGGGGCAGGTTATGGACAATTTGAAGTTGTCCCAGGAGAAGACTCAGCGTTTTGCCAACCGTCATCGTCGTGTTGGTTCTCGGCTTTGTGTTGGAGATTTGGTCTGGTTGTCTTCTCGTTTTGTCCCTATGAGGGTCTCTTCTCCTAAGTTTAAACCTCGGTTCATCGGCCCTTATAGAATATTGGAGATTCTTAATCCTGTTTCTTTCCGTTTGGACCTCCCTGCGTCCTTTTCCATTCATAACGTTTTTCATCGGTCGTTATTGCGCAGGTATGAGGTGCCTGTTGTACCTTCAGTTGAGCCTCCTGCTCCGGTGTTGGTTGAGGGTGAGTTGGAGTACGTTGTGGAGAAAATTTTGGACTCTCGTGTTTCCAGACGGAGACTCCAGTATCTGGTCAACTGGAAGGGTTACGGCCAGGAGGATAATTCTTGGGTCAATGCATCTGATGTTCATGCTTCTGATCTTGTTCGTGCCTTCCATAGGGCTCATCCTGGTCGCCCTGGTGGATCTGGTGAGGGTTCGGTGCCCCCTCCTTGAGGGGGGGGTACTGTTGTGAATTTGGATTCTGGGCTCCCCCGGTGGCCGCTTGTGGAATTGGACTTGTCATCCTCTTTCCTGTTTCACCTGGTTCCATCAGTAGTGGGTGTCGCTATTTAAGCTCATTTCTCTGGTGGTTTCTTGCCGGTCAACAATGTTATCTGATGCCTCTCAGTGCTTGTTCCTGCTTCTGACAACTACTAGATAAGTTGGACTTTTGTCCATGTTTCGTTT
The DNA here is from genome assembly GCF_051348905.1 of Ranitomeya variabilis. Taxonomy (NCBI): domain Eukaryota; kingdom Metazoa; phylum Chordata; class Amphibia; order Anura; family Dendrobatidae; genus Ranitomeya; species Ranitomeya variabilis. The sequence goes on from NC_135232.1 coordinate 566,219,392, forward strand.
GCCTATTTGTTCCAGTTCACAGCTGAAGTTTTGTTACTGTGTCTGGAAAGCTCTCGTTGATCAGGGATTGCTACTCTGGTGTTATGAGTTAATGCCAGAGTTTAAGGTAATCTCTGGATGGTGTTTTGTTAGTGTTTTTCTGCTGACCATGAAAGTATACTATCTGTCTTCTGCTATCTAGTAAGCGGACCTCAAATTTGCTAAGACTATTTTCCTGCTGCGTTTGTTGTTTCATCTGAACTCACCGTCATTATATGTGGGGGGCTACTGTCTTCTTTGGAATATTTCTCTAGAGGTGAGCCAGGTCTTATATTTCCCTCTGCTAGCTATTTAGGTCTTAGGCCAGAGCTGGGCATCTAGCAATAAATAGGAAATGCTACCTGGCTATTTCTAGTTGCGCGGCAGGCTTAGTTCATGGTCAGTATAGTTCCATCTTCCGAGAGCTTGTCCCTCTATAGGCTTGCTATGATCTCTGCTTGCAGAGATCATGACACACCACAATAGAAACACAACCCATTTTTCCATCTAAAATTCTGCCGCTCGCTTCGGGACAGAATTCTATCACACTGCATACTCTCTGGTGACTTCTCAGTGGACACCGCCAGATGGTGCACTGGTTTGCGCTCCCGCAAACGCCTATCGATCTGAATAGCCATTGTCATGGACTCATTCAGACCCGCAGGCACAGGGAACCCCACCATAACATCCTTAATGGCATCAGAGAGACCCTCTCTGAAAGTCGCCGCCAGGGCGCACTCATTCCACTGAGTAAGCACAGACCATTTACGGAATCTTTGACAGTAAATTTCCGCTTCATCTTGCCCCTGAGATAGGGACATCAAAGTTTTTTCTGCCTGAAGCTCCAAATGAGGTTCGTCATAAAGCAACCCCAAGGCCAGAAAAAACGCATCCACATTGAGCAACGCAGGATCCCCTGGTGTCAATGAAAAAGCCCAGTCTTGAGGGTCGCCCCGGAGCAAGGAAATCACAATCCTGACCTGCTGTGCAGGGTCTCCGGCAGAGCGAAATTTCAGGGACAAAAATAATTTGCAATTATTTCGAAAATTCTGAAACCCAGATCTATTCCCCGAGAAAAATTCCGGCAAAGGAATTCTCGGCTCAGATACAGGTGCATGACAAACAAAGTCTTGCAAATTTTGTACCCTCGTGGCGAGATTATTCAAACCTGCAGTTACACTCTGAAGATCCATTACAAACAGGTGGACACAGAGCCATTCAAAGGTTAGAAGGAGAGAAAAAAAAAAAAAATTCTCAGCAGACTTCTTATTTCTCTCCTTTCTCAGCCAAGGATTTTAACCCTTTAGTGGCCGGTCAAACTGTCATGTTCTCAATGGCAAGAGAACATAGCATCAGCATATATAGAAACTAGCTCTTGGAAGATGGGAACTGAGCTGACCATGAACTAAACCTAACGCACAACTAGCAGTGGCCGGGTAGCATGCCTACGTTGATTCTAGATGCCCAGCACCAGCCGGAGGACTAAATAATGCTAGCAGAGGAAAATATTAGTCCTAGCTCACCTCTAGAGAAATACCCCGAAAGGAGACAGAGGCCCCCCACATGTATTGGCGGTGAATTAAGATGAAATAACAAACGTAGTATGAAAATAGGTTTAGCAAATTTGAGGTCCACTTACTACATAGCAGAAGACAGAAAGGACACTTTCATGGTCAGCTGAAAACCCTATCAAAACACCATCCAGAAATTACTTTAAAACTCTGGCATTAACTCATAACACCAGAGTGGCAATTCCTGTTCACAAGAGCTTTCCAGACACAGTAACGAAACTACAGCTGTGAACTGGAACAAAAATGCAAAAACAAACATGGACAAGAGTCCAACTTATCTAGTAGTTGTCTAGGAGCAGGAACAAGGACAGAGAGGCTTCTGATAACATTGTTGACCGGCAAGCAACTAACAGAGCAGCAAGGTTATATAGCGACTCCCACATCTTGATGGGAACAGGTGAACAGAGAAGATGAAAACACCAGTTCAATTCCGCCAGTAGCCACCGGGGGAGCCCAGAATCCAAATTCACAACACTAACCATTGGCCCGGCCCATCAGGGCTATGAACATTGCCTGGTAATGGTGGACCATTTCACAAAATTTGCTGTGGTGACTCTGATACGGGATCGGACTGCAGAGTCTGCTGCGTATGCAATATCCTCAACAGGAGGAAAAAAAGGAGGAAAAAAACCTCCACTGTTCTGGAAAAAACACCACAGAAAAACAAGCAAAGGTGCTTACCTATCTAGGCCTCAAATCAAATGCACTATCATGGTGCAGCGGGCCCAAGTAAAGATGGTGACTACACAGGTGCGGTAATACCAAATGAGACAGCCAGCCTACAATCAGGGATTGGCCGCTTGGCACACCAGTGCAAATAAATAATCTGCAGCAGTGTCTGGGCCAGAACCGTCGGGGCTGCCACCATTGTTGCAGGGGGAAGAGACTGCTGGCCGGAGCAGTTCAGGACACTTGACTGATAGGGGCAGGTCCGAGATACATAGCAGTTTGAGCGGGAACATGGCACACTTGGCAGGGACCGAGCTTGTGAGTAGTAAGATGGCCTTTACCCCCAGTTAGCCAGACTGCCGACACATCCTACCCTTAATTCAGAGAGACTTCCGCACCGGGTAGTTACAAGGATAGAGTACATACCTTTGCTCCGCTCACCACCACGGAGGCACCGCTTAGTCCCATCCTTGTGGTGTCTGCTAAGGACCGGCCTGTGCCTGTGGCTGTGTCCGCTGGACTGTGTGCCTCTACTGTGGCCTTGCTCACTGAACTGTCTGCTTCTTCTTCTGTGCCACCAACCATCACCTCTACCCCACTGTGCGCACGGATCAGGAGATCACGTGCTGAAGAACCCGGAGGACTTGTCGTCGCAAGGAGAAAGTGCATCACTCATCTGTGTGACCGGATAGGAAACATCTCGCGTGGCCTGTGGCGCTGCCGAGGGATCTTCCAGCCACCTTCCCCCAGCGCACAGAGACTGATAAGTTAACCTGTTATATTTTAGTGCATTTGACTTTCCCCCATCCTCCTATATCACATCCTTCACCCCCTGTTTGTACCATTATTGTTCCTATACATAAAGAAGTTTTAAAGCAGGGTGTGACCAATAAAACTAAAAAATAACCTTTAATAAGTATTTAGTTAAAAAGTTGGTGTAGCCAACTATATAAAACATGGAAGACTCACAAGAAAAAATTCCCATGCAAGGGGAATAATCAATAGCTAATTGCCCAAGACCTTCTGGTCCACACAGATATATCAGTCTCTTTAGGGAAAAAAGCACTCCTATCAAGGCGTATGTAAAACAAATACACCTCAATCCGCATATAGCTTGTCCCCATCCATAAAATGGAGAAGCAGAACTTATGATCAGTGTATAGTAAATGGAACGATCTCACCTCAGGACTTCCTTTTTGGCCCGGGTAAGACCTCTCACATCCTCAGCATCTGGAAGGGGGGGCTTTTAATTTCGGCCACACACATACCCATCCACGCTGTTTAGGAGGAAGACTTTAACCCCGAAACATCCAACACATTTCCCTACGCGTTTCGTTGTTCCTAACTCATCAGGGGAAAATATAATATAGTCCCTCCAAACCAGTGGGGGACCCGCAAAATGGGGGGATATAGGCAATCACTCTAATCCAGCATTGCTCGTGCTTAAATAGCCCGCCCCGTGTTACCTGGGCTGGACTCGATGGACGCAATGTACTGTGCGTCCCCTGTGGAACGCAGCTCATGGACCGCACACATCATTTCCAGCGGCGCGTGTTATTGCCGTAGCCATAGTAGCGCGCTGCCCAATCCTATCATAGACTAGAGGGCCGTGCATGTCACTTCCGGTGCCATGCCCCTGTCTAGTTACTATAGCAGCGCGACGCCCGACCGTATCCACAGGTCCAGGCGTTCGCGCTGTGTGTCTCTTTCCGGAGTCTCAAAGCAACGTTGCATCCGCCTAAATAAAGAGACAGATGCCGCGTTCGGTCAGTGAGGAATATATTAAACCTGCACAGTCGCTGAATACGGATCTCCGCATATTGCACCATTTATACAGGGTCATTCCTTAAAACAATATAATTGATCCTACCATAACCTTCTCATAGAAGGGAGGATCATAATCACAAACATGTGCTGGCTATCTCATGCAAGTGGGGAAGAAACCGCAATCAGGGGCTAATAGATGATTCAGCCCTTACAAATAAGAATCCATAGATTTGTGTGGGGGTCCAAATGAGGAACCACAAACTGCTTTAAATTTTATGTTTTCATATTTTATGTTTCATATTTCAAGGAGGAGACTACAAGGAGAGATAGAGGGGGAGGGGTTGGATATTTAGGACTGGTGCACAGAAATAAAGCAGGTAGAAAGATAGCATGTGTATAACCCCAATGTCCCTATCCATGCTCCTATTATTACCTACCTAGCAATGGAGGTTGGCACCCTAGGATAGAAAGACGCAAGAATGGCGCCCCCATTCCACGACGGCTGTCCCTATTGATGGTCCTATTAGACCCTTATGGAGATATAAGAGAGGAAGAAAGAAAAGAGTCTACCTTATCTTTTGGTTGCTTGGCGTAACTCTCCAGAAAACAACTGTATGTTAGGATTTCATTCAAGCCTCCTGGTGTTTGTGTTTTTAAGCGGAAAATCAATTTTGTCTCGCGTTGTAATAGCATCTGATCCCAATTTCCTCCCCTCTTGGGTGCACCAATCCTATCAATCCCCATAAATCTGAGTCCTCGACTATCACCATTATGTACAGTGTTGATGTGTCTAGCCAAAGGTGTATCTCTTTTTAAGGCAATGTCCCTCAGGTGTTCCCCTACGCGTCTCCTAAATTCGCGTATAGTCTTGCCAATATACTCCAGACCGCATAGGCAAACTGCTCTGTAAATCACTCCTTTGGACCTACAATTTATGAAGTGATAGATATCATACTCTTTCCCTGTCACTCCACTCTGAAACCTCGGTCCCACCGTGATTACTGGACATGCTACACACCCACTACATTTATGACATCCCTTTGGTGGTTTTGGGAGCTATGTGTCCTTCACCGGCGGGGAGTAATGACTGTGTACAAGTCTGTCCCCAACAGATCTGGGCAGATCTGTTGGGGACAGACTTGTACACAGTCATTACTCCCTGCCGGTGAAGGACACATGGCTCCCAAAACCACCAAAGGGATGTCATAAATGTAGTGGGTGTGTAGCATGTCCAGTAATCACGGTGGGACCGAGGTTTCAGAGTGGAGTGACAGGGAAAGAGTATGATATCTATCACTTCATAAATTGTAGGTCCAAAGGAGTGATTTACAGAGCAGTTTGCCTATGCGGTCTGGAGTATATTGGCAAGACTATACGCGAATTTAGGAGACGCGTAGGGGAACACCTGAGGGACATTGCCTTAAAAAGAGATACACCTTTGGCTAAACACATCAACACTGTACATAATGGTGATAGTCGAGGACTCAGATTTATGGGGATTGATAGGATTGGTGCACCCAAGAGGGGAGGAAATTGGGATCAGATGGAATTACAACGCGAGACAAAATGGATTTTCCGCTTAAAAAGACAAACACCATGAGGCTTGAATGAAATCCTAACATACAGTTGTTTTCTGGAGAGTTAGGCCAAGCAACCAAGAGATAAGGTAGACTCTTTTCTTTCTTCCTCTCTTATATCTCCATTAGGGTCTAATAGGACCATCAATAGGGACAGCCGTCGTGGAATGGGGGCGCAATTCTTGCGTCTTTCTATCCTAGGGTGCCAACCTCCATTGCTAGGTAGGTAATAATAGGAGCATGGATAGGGACATTGGGGTTATACACATGCTATCTTTCTACCTGCTTTATTTCTGTGCACCAGTCCTAAATATCCAACCCCTCCCCCTCTATCTCTCCTTGTAGTCCCCTCCTTGAAATATGAAACATAAAATATGAAAACATAAAACTTAAAGCAGTTTCTGGTTCCTCATTTGGACCCCCCACAAATCTATGGATTCTTATTTGTAAGGGCTGAATCATCTATTAGCCCCTGATTGCGGTTTCTTCCCCACTTGCATGAGATAGCCAGCACATGTTTGTGATTATGATCCTCCCTTCTATGAGAAGGTTATGGTAGGATCAATTATATTGTTTTAAGGAATGACCCTGTATAAATGGTGCAATATGCGGAGATCCGTATTCAGCGACTGTGCAGGTTTAATATATTCCTCACTGACCGAACGCGGCATCTGTCTCTTTATTTAGGCGGATGCAACGTTGCTTTGAGACTCCGGAAAGAGACACACAGCGCGAACGCCTGGACCTGTGGATACGGTCGGGCATCGCGCTGCTATAGTAACTAGACAGGGGCATGGCACCGGAAGTGACATGCACGGCCCTTTAGTCTATGATAGGATTGGGCAGCGCGCTACTATGGCTACGGCAATAACACGCACCGCCGGAAATGATGTGTGCGGTCCATGAGCTGCGTTCCACAGGGGACGCACAGCACATTGCGTCCATCGAGTCCAGCCCAGGTAACACGGGGCGGGCTATTTAAGCATGAGCAATGCTGGATTAGAGTGATTGCCTATATCCCCCCATTTTGCGGGTCCCCCACTGGTTTGGAGGGACTATATTATATTTTCCCCTGATGAGTTAGGAACAACGAAACGCGTAGGGAAATGTGTTGGATGTTTCGAGGTTAAAGTCTTCCTCCTAAACAGCGTGGATGGGTATGTGTGTGGCCGAAATTAAAAGCCCCCCCCTTCCAGATGCTGAGGATGTGAGAGGTCTTACCCGGGCCAAAAAGGAAGTCCTGAGGTGAGATCGTTCCATTTACTATACACTGATCATAAGTTCTGCATCTCCATTTTATGGATGGGGACAAGCTATATGCGGATTGAGGTGTATTTGTTTTACATACTCCTTGATAGGAGTGCTTTTTTCCCTAAAGAGACTGATATACAGTGGGGCAAAAAAGTATTTAGTCAGTCAGCAATAGTGCAAGTTCCATCACTTAAAAAGATGAGAGGCGTCTGTAATTTACATCATAGGTAGACCTCAACTATGGGAGACAAACTGAGAAAAAAAAAATCCAGAAAATCACATTGTCTGTTTTTTTATCATTTTATTTGCATTTTATGGTGGAAAATAAGTATTTGGTCAGAAACAAAATTTCATCTCAATACTTTGTAATATATCCTTTGTTGGCAATGACAGAGGTCAAACGTTTTCTGTAAGTCTTCACAAGGTTGCCACACACTGTTGTTGGTATGTTGGCCCATTCCTCCATGCAGATCTCCTCTAGAGCAGTGATGTTTTTGGCTTTTCGCTTGGCAACACGGACTTTCAACTCCCTCCAAAGGTTTTCTATAGGGTTGAGATCTGGAGACTGGCTAGGCTACTCCAGGACCTTGAAATGCTTCTTACGAAGCCACTCCTTCGTTGCCCTGGCGGTGTGCTTTGGATCATTGTCATGTTGAAAGACCCAGCCACGTTTCATCTTCAATGCCCTTGCTGATGGAAGGAGGTTTGCACTCAAAATCTCACGATACATGGCCCCATTCATTCTTTCATGTACCCGGATCAGTCGTCCTGGCCCCTTTGCAGAGAAACAGCCCCAAAGCATGATGTTTCCACCACCATGCTTTACAGTAGGTATGGTGTTTGATGGATGCAACTCAGTATTCTTTTTCCTCCAAACACGACAAGTTGTGTTTCTACCAAACAGTTCCAGTTTGGTTTCATCAGACCATAGGACATTCTCCCAAAACTCCTCTGGATCATCCAAATGCTCTCTAGCAAACTTCAGACGGGCCCGGACATGTACTGGCTTAAGCAGTGGGACACGTCTGGCACTGCAGGATCTGAGTCCATGGTGGCGTAGTGTGTTACTTATGGTAGGCCTTGTTACATTGGTCCCAGCTCTCTGCAGTTCATTCACTAGGTCCCCCCGCGTGGTTCTGGGATTTTTGCTCACCGTTCTTGTGATCATTCTGACCCCACGGGGTGGGATTTTGCGTGGAGCCCCAGATCGAGGGAGATTATCAGTGGTCTTGTATGTCTTCCATTTTCTAATTATTGCTCCCACTGTTGATTTCTTCACTCCAAGCTGGTTGGCTATTGCAGATTCAGTCTTCCCAGCCAGGTGCAGGGCTACAATTTTGTTTCTGGTGTCCTTTGACAGCTCTTTGGTCTTCACCATAGTGGAGTTTGGAGTCAGACTGTTTGAGGGTGTGCACAGGTGTCTTTTTATACTGATAACAAGTTTAAACAGGTGCCATTACTACAGGTAATGAGTGGAGGAAAGAGGAGACTCTTAAAGAAGAAGTTACAGGTCTGTGAGAGCCAGAAATCTTGATTGTTTGTTTCTGACCAAATACTTATTTTCCACCATAAAATGCAAATAAAATGATAAAAAAAACAGACAATGCGATTTTCTGGATTTTTTTTTCTCAGTTTTTCTCCCATATTTGAGGCCTACCTATGATGTAAATTACAGACGCCTCTCATCTTTTTAAGTGGTGGAACTTGCACTATTGCTGACTGACTAAATACTTTTTTGCCCCACTGTATCTGTGTGGACCAGAAGGTCTTGGGCAAATAGCTATTGATTATTCCCCTTGCATGGGAATTTTTTCTTGTGAGTCTTCCATGTTTTATATAGTTGGCTACACCAACTTTTTAACTAAATACTTATTAAAGGTTATTTTTTAGTTTTATTGGTCACACCCTGCTTTAAAACTTATCTTCGACTGGTGTTGTTCACTTTTGATTGATTCTATACATAAAGAACCTGTTAACCTTTGCTCTGCCTCCTGTGTGTCACTGCATCCTATGCACCTGCTAACATCCTACATATCCATTGAAAAATAACTCCTCTTTCTTTTTTAATTATTTTTTTTTTTTTATTTTAATGTTGCAAAGTTATGAAATTTTCTAATTATCTTCGTTACCTTATTTTGTTTCCTTCACTCTCAAGCAACATGCTGCAATGTTGTTTCACTGCTAAGTTCATGCTCCTTTAGAAGCTGTTTTCAACTCCTGCTCAGCCAAGATCTGTATATTAATTAGTGTAGGTATGGAAATTTCCTTGTCTGAGTACAGGGATTGGGGACAGAGAGCCTCAGACAGGGAGAGACCAGTACACAGACTTTTTGAAAATAGTGTACGGATCTTGCTGAGCAACAGAGTAAAGCTGATTCTAAAGGAGCATGAATTGGGCATTGAAACAATACTGCAACATAGTGTTTGGAAGAACAAGAAGGAAAAATAAGGCACTGAAGTATTTTACTAAACATTTTTTATTTTATTTTAATTTTTGTATCTCTTTAAAGTGTTACACCAACAATGGCAATTTTTTTTAGAAAATAAAGTATCTGCACGATTATTGTTAACGAGGCTGTTCAGGCTATATTTTCCGTGCAAGTGGGTTGTCACTTAGTTTAAGGACTTGCAGTCTCATGCCAACTAGACTCCTGGCCTTCTTTCAATTTTCTTCCACCCAGCTGAATGGGGAATATAGGAGGATTGTGACAGTGGGTAGATCAATGTCTTCTGTAACATAGAGTGACTGCAGACTTTTCATTTCAGCCCAGACAACCCCTTTTAATATTCAGTATAAGCTCAACATAAAGTTTCTTTATTTTACCTATGTGTCATTTTGAATTTCCTTCTGACTCTCTGTGCATCCAGCTTCACGAACCTGAATTGGCAGTCCTATTCTTATGTACAAAGCTACAGTTCCCAGAAGCATCCTGCTTCTCCTCTGTGCAGCAGGACCCTTTCTCCGCTCTCCTGCTTGCTTTCGGAGGAGACAGATAGATCTCAACATCAACAAGATTTATTTCTATGGATCAAGGAACATTTACAAGTCATGGCGTTTTTCATGAATTATTAATAAAAAATGTGCGTTCAGGCAGAGCACTGGGCCTACGGAAAGGGGCAGAAGGTTATTAAATTGTATAGACCTTTAATAAAAAATGCTGAACACACAACGCATTTCGGCGACTGCTGAATGCCACCTTCATCAGGTGAAGGAAAATCATTACAAGCAGGTGGCTTATATATAACAAATGAACAGGAAGTAATCTGAAACCTATTAACCTAACCACCGGAAACATGATTAAAAGTGAAATAACAACAATCTCCTTATATAAAAGGGAAATAAAAAGGAAAATGAATATGAAAATAAGAATAAAGAATAAAAAAATACAAGAAAACTTAATAAAAACTAAATGAAGGATAAATAAAAATGATAGGAAAACGTGTTTATTACATCAACTTCTCCAATGATAAATTGAGGCCCTCTGGGGGCAATGTACCAAGTTTGAAGATCCAGTAATTTTCCTTATCAATGAGTCTCCTGGGTGTATTTGCACAGGACTCGGATATATGATCAATAATGGTCACCCTCATTTCACTAGGGTTTTTTGAATGTTCCAATGAAAAATGTTTAGAAACAATATGAAGAAGGTAACCTGTCCTAATCTTGTGTCTAGTTTTATTAAGTCTGGCCTGCAGGCCGCAAATAAATTCCATCAAGTACACAACATAATATGAATGACATGCAACATTACATTTAATGGGAAAAGTCTCTCCCGTAGTGCGAGATAAAAATGTTCTAGCCCCATTAACAATAATAGGGCAGCATAGACATTTGGGAGCATTACACCAAAAACATCCCAGCTTGCAATCAAGATTATAACCTTTTTTCTCTGAAACTTGCAATATGCTACTAAGAGCTACTAAATTTCTAAGATTTCGGCTACACCTATAAATAATCCTTGGTTTAGTGAGTAGGCTTTTTGACAAAACTAGGTCGTTCATCAGAAAGAACCAATATTTATTCATCAACCTTTGGAGCGTCTGCCGAGACTGGCTGAAAGTTGTTACAAGACTCAAATTTTTTACATCATCCCGTTCTTTTGAATGGGATATAGAATGGATCTTTTTGATACAATCTGCTTGGGTCAATGACTTAGATCTGTTAAAAGCATTATTAAGCAGCCTTCTAGGATATCCTTTAGCCATTGTTCCAATGGTTAGGTTAAGTAGGGGTTAATGGGTTTCCGATTACTTCCTGTTCATTTGTTATATATATAAGCCACCTGTTTGTAATGTTTTTCCATCACCTGATGAAGGCGGCATTCAGCCGCCGAAACGAGTTGTGTGTTCAGCATTTTTAATTAAAGGTCTGTACATTTTAATAACCTTTTGCCCCTTTCGGTATGCCCAGCGCTCCACCTGACCACACATTTTTTTCTTCATTAACCTACACTCCCTTGTGAGTTGCGGACGGAGCAGCACAGGTGTAGGATGCTAGCAGGTGCGTAGGATGCAGTGACACACAGGAGGCAGAGCAAGGGTTAACAGGGATTTTATGTAACGCAATAATAAATCAAAACAGTTCAACTTATCAGTCTCTGAGTCTTGGTAGGAGGTGGCTGGAAGATCCCTTGGTGGCGCGGCAGGTGGCGTGAGAAGTCTCCAATTAGGTCCCGCAGAAAGTCGATGTACTGGCGAATCCTCCAGGTCCTTCGGGAAGTGGTCTCCTGCTCCGGGCACGAGATGTTGTAGAGGTGTTGGTCTGCGGCACGGCGGACGTAGCAAACAGTTCAGCAGACAAGGCTGCAGACGTAGTGTGCAGTCTAGCAGTCACGGCCACAGGAACAGACCAGCAGTCAGTAGGCACTGCAGGGATAGGACTGAGCAGTGCCTCTGCGGTGGTGAGCAAAACGGTGCTCTGAAGTCCGTACTGGTCACTGTATGGTGCAGGGATAGCTGGCATGTGTAAGTCGAGAGGGAGTCAACTGTCTCTGTGCTCTCATGCTGGTTCCCCGCCAAAAGCCCCGTCTTCCCGCACACACCGCTTTTTAAGTCGGACCTGTCCCCATCAGTCAGGTGTCCTGAACTGCTCCGGTCAGAAATCTCTTCCCCTGAAATAATGGTGACAGCCCCGACAGTTACGGCCCAGACACGCAAGAGGGACCGTTAGCCTGTCTCTCCTCCTTACACAGGCATCACCACTAGGAGATCCGCTGGACCTGTGGTCATGTGGCCCAGTCACATGTCAGCTTTGATTTTACATCGGACAGCTTGATGTCGGGCCTCTCACTTACCGCAGGCTTCTTCTGAGGTTGTGCAAGGGTGCACAACCTGAACCCGGATAGGTGAATGGATCTGTGTTTTATCGGACACTTCATTTGACCATCGGGTATATTCCTATGAGCGCCCCCTTACTTTGTTTTTTGTTTTTCATGAATTAGACAGGTCCATAGGTGCATCTGTTTTTCATAAATTAGACAGGGTGATAGCTGCATCTGTTTTTCATGAATTAGACAGGTCCATAGGTGCATCTGTTTTTCATAAATTAGACAGGTCCATAGGTGCATCTGTTTTTCATAAATTAGACAGGGTGATAGGTGCATCTGTTTTTCATGAATTAGACAGGGTGATAGGTGCATCTGTTTTTCATGAATTAGACAGGTCCATAGGTGCATCTGTTTTTCATAAATTAGACAGGGTGATAGGTGCATCTGTTTTTCATGAATTAGTCAGGTCCATAGGTGCATCTGCTTTTCATGAATTAGACAGAACCATGGGTGCAGCAGTTCTTCATGAATTAGACAGGATTATAGGTGCATCTGTTCTTAATGAATTAGACAGTTATAGGCACGCTAGATGGTGGCCCGATTCTACCGCATCGGGTATTCTAGAATATGTATGCGTAGTGTATAGCACAACCCACGCAGTATATTGCACAGCCACGCAGTACATTGCACAGCCCACGCAGTACATTGTGCAGCCTATGCAGTACATTGCGCAGCCCACACAGTACATTGCTGTTGTGAATTCCGCTCTTGGGCTCCCTCCGGTGGTTGTAAGTGGCACTTTTGCGAGTTCTGCTCTTGGGCTCCCTCCGGTGGTTTTAAGTGGTACTGCTGCTCCTTGGATTTAGTAGTCAGCAGCTGCTTCCACTGATTGTCTTTCTGGCTCGGCTATTTAGCCTGGTTCTATCCTTCAGCCTGGGCCAGTTGTCAATGGTTCCTGGTTGGATTCACATCTCTGCTTGGATTTCCCTGATATTCTGACCAGTTCAGCAAAGATAAGTCCTTGCTTTGTTCTTTTGCAGTCCACTTGTTGTGGACTTAATCTTTCTGCACTTTCTATGTTTTTTCTAGTCCAGCTTGTCAGTATGGATTTATTCAGTTAAGCTGGAAGCTCTGGGAAGCAGATTTACCCTCCACACTTTTAGTCAGGTGTGGAGATTTTTGTAAACTCTGTGGTGGATTTTTCTAGTTTTTAATACTGACCGCACAGTATTTTTTCCTGTTCTATTTATCTAGCTAGACTGGCCTCCTTTGTTACATCCTGGTTTCATTCTGCGTATGTCATTTCCCTCTCCACTCATAGTCAATATTTGTGGGGGGCTTGTTGTGAACTCTGTTTTCGGGCTCCCTCTTGTGGTTACTGGTGGTGTGGTGTGACTTTTGCTTTGGGCTCCACCTGGTGGCTTTGTTTGTTATCCTGCTGGTCTCTGGCTATCAGCTGGTTCGTTATCCTCTGGGAGGTTCCTATATAGCTCTGTTTTACTTCCACTTGTTGCCGGCTGTCGATGTAATCAGTGCTACTCAGATTCCTTCTGACTACCTTGCTCCCAGTCCATCCAGGACAAGCTAAGTTTTGTTTGCTCATTTTTTGATCAGCAGTGTTTATCATGTTTTCTTGTCCAGCTTGCTAAAATGTGATTCCCTCGCTTGCTGGATGCTCTAGTGGACTGAGTTTCTCCCCACACACCATTAGTTGGTGCGTGGGTTCTTGAAATCTCAGGATGGATATTTTGTAAGGGTTTTTAATTGATCGCATAGACCCCTGCTCTATTTTCTGCTTTCTAGTACTAGTGGGCCTCTTTTGCTGAATCTGATTTCATCCCTACGTATGTGCCTTCTTCTTACTTCACCGTTAATATTTGTTGGGGGCTACTATATCTTTGGGGATTATTTCTCTGGAGGCAAGCAAGGTCTTTCTTTCTCTTTAGGGGTAGCTAGTTCCTCAGGCTGGCTCGAGACGTCTAGGAATTTTTTAGGCACGTTCACCGGCTACCTCTAGTTGTTTTGTATAGGTTCAGATTTGCGATCAGTCCAGTTACCATCTCCCTAGAGCTTGTCCTTAGTTTATTCACTTGCTGGTCTATTCGTGATCCTCAGCCACTAAGGATCATAACAGTACAGCCGGACAGTAAAGTGTTAATTGCATGGCAGAAGCAGGAGAAAAGAAGCCTTGAGAATTTTTTTTTTTTTTGGTTGCCGTGTGTCTAGCTGCAGTGGCTAGCTTCTCTCCTCCTCTTAATCTTGGTGTGGCTCTGAGTTCAGCTGCTGACATGGATGTCCAGAGCTTGGCTTCCAGTCTGGATCATCTTGCTGCTAGGGTTCAAAGTATTCAGGATTTTGTTGTTCACAGTCCTATGTCAGAGCCTAGAATACCTATTCCGGAGTTGTTTTCTGGAGATAGATCTAGGTTCCTGAATTTTAGGAACAATTGTAAGTTGTTTCTTTCTTTGAAACCTCGTTCCTCTGGTGATGCCGTTCAGCAAGTTAAGATTATCATTTCCTTTTTGCGTGGTGACCCTCAAGATTGGGCCTTCGCATTGGCGCCAGGGGATCCTGCATTGCTTAGTGTAGATGCGTTTTTTCTAGCCCTTGGATTGCTCTTTGAGGAACCTAATCTTGAGAACCAGGCTGAAAAAACATTATTGGCCCTCTCGCAGGGGCAAGATGAAGCAGAGGTGTACTGCCAGAAATTTCGGAAATGGTCGGTGCTTACTCAGTGGAATGAGTGTGCCCTGGCTGCAAATTTCAGAGAAGGTCTTTCTGAAGCCATTAAGAATGTCATGGTGGGGTTCCCTACGCCTGCAGGTCTGAATGAGTCAATGACTCTGGCCATTCAGATTGATCGGCGTTTGCGGGAGCGCAAACCTGTGCACCATTTGGCGGTGTCTTCTGAACAGACACCTGAATCTATGCAATGTGACAGAATTCTGACCAGAAGTGAACGGCAAAATTATAGACGGCAAAATGGGTTGTGCTTTTACTGTGGTGACTCAGCTCATGTTATCTCAGCATGCTCTAAGCGCAAAAAAAAGGTTGATAAATCTGTCACCATTGGTACTTTACAGCCTAAGTTCATTTTGTCTGTTACCCTGATTTGTTCCCTGTCATCTTACCCGGTTAATGCTTTTGTAGATTCAGGTGCCGCCCTGAGTCTGATGGATTGGTCATTTGCCAGGCGCTGTGGTTTTGATTTGGAGCCTTTAAAATTCCCTATTCCACTAAGGGGAATTGATTCTACACCATTGGCTACGAATAGACCTCAGTACTGGACACAAGTGACCATGTGCATGACTCCTGTTCATCAGGAGGTGATTCGCTTTCTTGTACTGCATAATTTGCATGATGTCGTCGTGTTGGGTCTACCATGGTTGCAGACTCATAATCCAGTCCTGGATTGGAAAGCTATGTCGGTGTCAAGTTGGGGTTGTCAGGGAATTCATGGTGACGCTCCTGTGGTGTCAATTGCTTCGTCCACTCCTTCTGAAGTCCCTACGTTTTTGTCAGACTACCAGGATGTATTTGAGGAGCCCAAACTCAATTCTCTACCTCCTCATAGGGACTGTGATTGTGCTATAAATTAGATTCCTGGTAGTAAGTTTCCTAAGGGACGACTTTTCAATTTATCTGTGCCGGAGCATGCTGCCATGCGGAGTTATATAAAGGAGTCTTTCGAGAAGGGACATATTCGCCCGTCCTCATCCCCTCTTGGTGCAGGATTCTTTTTTGTGGCTAAAAAGGATGGTTCCCTGAGACCCTGTATTGATTATCGCTAGTGTTGAGCGATACCGTCCGATACTTGAAAGTATCGGTATCGGAAAGTATCGGCCGATACCGGCAAAGTATCGGATCTAATCCGATACCAATACCCGATTCCAATACAAGTCAATGGGACTCAAGTATCGGACGGTATCCCTGATGGTTCCCAGGGTCTGAAGGAGAGGAAACTCTCCTTCAGGCCCTGGGATCCATATTAATGTGTAAAAGAAAGAATTAAAATAAAAAATATTTCTATACTCACCTCTCCGACGCAGCCTGGACCTCACCGAGGGAACCGGCAGCGTTCTTTGCTTAAAATGCGCGCGTTTACTTCCTTCCGTGACGTCACGGCTTGCTGTGATTGGTCGCGTGCCGCCCATGTGGCCGCGACGCGACCAATCACAGCAAGCCGTGACGTAATTTTCAGGTCCTCAATGCCTAATTCTAGGCATTCAGGATTTTAAAATTAAGATCCGGCTTGTGATTTGTCGCGTCGCGGTCACATGGGCGACGCGACCAATCACAAGCCGTGACGTCACGGGAGGCAGGAAACGCGCGCATTTTAAAATTACGTCACGGCTTGTGATTGGTTGCGTGCCGCCCATGTGACCGCGACGCGACCAATCACAGCCAGCCGTGACGTAATTTCAGTCCTGTATGCCTAATTCTGCATTCAGGACCTGAAATTACGTCACTGCTTGCTGTGATTGGTCGCGTCGCGGTCACATGGGCGGCACGCAACCAATCACAAGCCGTGACGTAATTTTAAAATGCGCGCGTTTCCTGCCTCCCGTGACGTCACGGCTTGTGATTGGTCGCGTCGCCCATGTGACCGCGACGCGACCAATCACAAGCCGGATCGTAATTTTAAAATCCTGAATGCCTAGAATTAGGCATTGAGGACCTGAAAATTACGTCACGGCTTGCTGTGATTGGTCGCGTCGCGGCCACATGGGCGGCACGCGACCAATCACAAGCCGTGACGTCACGGAAGGAGGTAAACGCGCGCATTTTAAGCAAAGAACGCTGCCGGTTCCCTCGGTGAGGTCCAGGCTGCGTCGGAGAGGTGAGTATAGCAATTTTTTTTTATTTTAATTCTTTATTTTACACATTAATGTTGTTTTGATACCGATACCCGATACCACAAAAGTATCGGATCTCGATATCGGAATTCCGATACCCGCAAGTATCGGCCGATACCCGATACTTGCGGTATCGGAATGCTCAACACTAATTATCGCCTTTTGAATAAAATCACGGTCAAATTTCAGTATCCTTTGCCATTGTTAACTGATTTGTTTGCTCGCATTAGGGGGTCTAGTTGGTTCACCAAGATAGATCTTCGTGGTGCGTATAACCTTGTGTGTATAAAACAGGGTGATGAATGGAAGACTGCATTTAATACACCTGAAGGCCATTTTGAGTACTTGGTGATGCCTTTTGGACTTTCTAATGCTCCTTCAGTCTTTCAGTCCTTTATGCATGACATCTTCCGTGAATATCTGGATAAGTTTATGATTGTGTATCTGGATGATATTCTGTTTTTTTCGGATGATTGGGAGTCTCATATTAAGCAGGTCAGGATGGTCTTTCAGGTCCTGCGTGACAATGCTTTATTTGTGAAGGGCTCAAAATGTCTTTTTGGAGTCCAGAAGATTTCTTTTTTGGGTTTCATTTTTTCTCCTTCTACTATTGAGATGGACCCAGTCAAGGTTCAGGCTATTCATGACTGGACGCAGCCTACATCTGTTAAGAGTCTTCAGAAGTTCTTGGGTTTTGCTAATTTTTACCGTCGCTTCATAGCTAATTTTTCTGGCGTTGTTAAGCCTTTGACGGATTTGACCAAGAAGGGTTCTGATGTGACTAATTGGTCTTCTGCGGCTGTGGAGGCCTTTCGGGAGCTGAAGCGTCGGTTTTCTTCGGCTCCGGTCTTATGTCAGCCAGATGTCTCACTTCCCTTCCAGGTGGAGGTTGATGCTTCCGAGATTGGAGTGGGGGCTGTTTTGTCGCAGAGAAGCCCCGATGGCTCTGTGATGAAGCCATGTGCTTTCTTTTCAAGAAAGTTTTCGCCTGCCGAGCGGAATTATGATGTCGGTAATCGGGAGCTGTTGGCTATGAAGTGGGCATTTGAGGAGTGGCGACATTGGCTCGAGGGAGCTAAACATCGTGTGGTGGTCTTGACTGACCACAAGAATTTGATTTATCTCGAGTCGGCCAAGCGGCTGAATCCCAGACAGGCTCGTTGGTCGTTGTTTTTCTCTCGTTTTGATTTCATGGTCTCGTACCTGCAGGGTTCGAAGAATGTGAAGGCTGATGCTCTTTCTAGGAGTTTTGTGCCTGACTCTCCTGGAGATTTAGAGCCGGCTGGTATCCTTAGAGAAGGGGTGATTTTGTCTGCCATCTCCCCAGATTTGCGACGTGTGCTACAAGAGTTTCAGGCGGATAGACCTGACCGCTGTCCACCGGAGAGACTGTTTGTCCCGGATAGATGGACCAACAGAGTCATCTCCGAGGTTCATTCTTCGGTGTTGGCGGGCCATCCTGGAATATTTGGTACCAGAGACTTGGTGGCCAGGTCTTTTTGGTGGCCTTCCTTGTCGCGGGATGTGCGTTCCTTTGTGCAGTCTTGTGGAATTTGTGCTCGGGCGAAGCCTTGCTGTTCTCGTGCCAGTGGTTTGCTGTTACCTTTGCCTGTCCCGAAGAGGCCTTGGACGCACATTTCCATGGATTTTATTTCAGATCTCCCTGTCTCTCAGAGAATGTCTGTCATCTGGGTGGTGTGTGATCGTTTTTCTAAGATGGTCCATTTGGTGCCCTTGCCTAAGTTGCCTTCCTCCTCTGAGTTGGTTCCACTGTTTTTTCAAAATGTGGTTCGTTTGCACGGGATTCCTGAGAACATTGTTTCTGACAGAGGATCCCAGTTTGTGTCTAGATTTTGGCGGACCTTTTGTGCTAAGTTGGGCATTGAATTGTCTTTTTCGTCGGCCTTCCATCCTCAGACGAATGGCCAAACCGAGCAAACTAATCAGACCTTGGAGACTTATTTAAGATGTTTTGTTTCTGCTGACCAGGATGACTGGGTTACTTTTTTGCCGATGGCCGAGTTTGCCCTTAATAATCGGGCTAGTTCTGCTACTTTGGTTTCTCCTTTTTTTTGTAATTCGGGGTTTCATCCTCGTTTTTCCTCGGGTCAGGTGGAGCCTTCTGACTGTCCTGGAGTGGATGTTGTGGTGGATAGGTTGCATCAGATTTGGAATCATGTGGTGGACAATTTGAAGTTGTCACAAGAGAAGGCTCAGCTCTTTGCCAACCGCCGTCGCTGTGTGGGTCCCCGACTTCGCGTTGGGGACTTGGTGTGGTTGTCTTCTCGCTTCGTTCCTATGAAGGTCTCCTCTCCTAAGTTCAAGCCTCGGTTTATCGGTCCTTATAAGATTCTGGAAGTCCTTGGCCCTGTGTCATTCCGTCTGGACCTCCCGGCATCATTTGCTATTCATAATGTGTTCCATCGCTCGTTGTTGCGGAGGTATGTGGTACCTGTGGTTCCTCCGGTTGAGCCTCCTGCCCCGGTGCTGGTTGAGGGAGAATTGGAATACGTGGTGGAGAAGATCTTGGATTCTCGTGTTTCTAGACGGAGGCTCCAGTATTTGGTCAAGTGGAAGGGCTATGGTCAGGAGGATAATTCTTGGGTTGTCGCCTCTGATGTTCATGCGGCCGATTTGGTTCGTGCCTTCCATGTGGCTCATCCTGATCGCCCTGGGGGTTTTCATGAGGGTTCGGTGACCCCTCCTCAAGGGGGGGGGTACTGTTGTGAACTCTGTTTTCGGGCTCCCTCTTGTGGTCACTGGTGGTGTGGTGTGACTTTTGCTTTGGGCTCCCCCTGGTGGCTTTGTTTGTTATCCTGCTGGTCTCTGGCTATCAGCTGGTTCATTATCCTCTGGGAGGTTCCTATATAGCTCTGTTTTACTTCCACTTGTTGCCGGCTGTCGATGTAATCAGTGCTACTCAGATTCCTTCTGACTACCTTGCTCCCAGTCCATCCAGGACTAGCTAAGTTTTGTTTGCTCATTTTTTGATCAGCAGTGTTTATCATGTTTTCTTGTCCAGCTTGCTAAAATGTGATTCCCTCACTTGCTGGATGCTCTAGTGGACTGAGTTTCTCCCCACACACCATTAGTTGGTGCGTGGGTTCTTGAAATCTCAGGATGGATATTTTGTAAGGGCTTTTAATTGATCGCATAGACCCCTGCTCTATTTTCTGCTTTCTAGTACTAGTGGGCCTCTTTTGCTGAATCTGATTTCATCCCTACGTATGTGCCTTCTTCTTACTTCACCGTTAATATTTGTTGGGGGCTTCTATATCTTTGGGGATTATTTCTCTGGAGGCAAGCGAGGTCTTTCTTTCTCTTTAGGGGTAGCTAGTTCCTCAGGCTGGCTCGAGACATCTAGGAATTTTTTAGGCACGTTCACCGGCTACCTCTAGTTGTTTTGGATAGGTTCAGATTTGCGATCAGTCCAGTTACCATCTCCCTAGAGCTTGTCCTTAGTTTATTCACTTGCTGGTCTATTCGTGATCCTCAGCCACTAAGGATCATAACAGGTGCTGTCCTATCCTTTGGGGATTTTCTCTGAGGCAAGATAGCTTTCCTGTTTCTATCTTTAGGGGTAGTTAGTCCTCCGGCTGTGACAAGGTGTCTAGGGAGTGATAGGAACATCCCACGGCTACTTCTAGTGTTGTGTTAAGATCAGGAACTGCGGTCAGTACAGGTACCACCTCCTCCAGAGCACGTCCCATGTTGCTCCTAAACCACCAGCGCATAACAGTACAACTGGCCACAAATGAATTAAATGCATCTCAAAAGAAGGAAAAGGAAGTTCTGAGCCATTTTTTTTTCTGCAGTCTGTTTTGTCTTTTTTTTCCACTTAATCTCTGGGTGGTTCAGGATTTTGGCGCTGGCATGGATGTTCAGGGTTTGTTTTCTCGTGTGGATCAACTTGCTGCAAGAGTACAGAGTATCCAAGATTATGTTGTCCAGACTCCGGCTTTAGAGCCTAGAATTCCAACCCCGGATTTGTTTTTTGGGGACAGATCCAAGTTTTTGAACTTTAAAAATAACTGCAAATTGTTTTTTGCCTTGAAACCCCGTTCCTCTGGTGATTCCATTCAGCAGGTTAAAATTGTCATCTCTCTGCTGCGTGGTGACCCTCAGGACTGGGCATTCTCCCTTGAATCAGGGGATCCGGCATTGCTTAATGTAGACGCATTTTTTCAAGCGCTCGGATTATTGTATGATGAACCTAATTCTGTGGATCATGCAGAAAAGACCTTCTTGGCCCTGTGTCAGGGTCAGGAAGCGGCAGAAGTATACTGCCAGAAATTTAGAAAATGGTCTGTGCTCACTAAATGGAATGAGGAGGCTCTGGCAGCAATTTTCAGAAAGGGTCTTTCTGAAGCCCTTAAAGATGTTATGATGGGGTTCCCCATGCCTGCTGGTTTGAGCGAATCTATGTCTCTAGCCATTCAGATTGATCGGCGCCTGCGCGAGCGCAAAGTTGTGCACCATATGGCAGTATCCTCTGAGCAGAGTCCTGAGCCTATGCAATGTGATAGGATTTTGACTAGAGCAGAACGGCAGGGATTCAGACGCCAGAATAGGCTGTGTTTTTACTGTGGTGATTCTGCTCATGTTATTTCTGATTGCCCTAAGCGTACTAAGAGGGTCGCTAGGTCTGTTACCATCAGTACTGTACAGCCTAAATTTCTCTTATCTGTGACCTTGATTTGCTCATTATCGTCCTTTTCTGTCATGGCATTTGTGGATTCAGGCGCTGCCCTGAACTTGATGGACTTGGAATTCGCCAGGCGCTGTGGTTTTTCCTTGCAGCCTTTGCAGAGCCCTATTCCTTTGAGGGGCATTGATGCTATGCCGTTGGCCAAGGATAAACCTCAGTATTGGACTAAGCTGACCATGTGCATGGCTCCAGCACATCAGGAAGATTGCCGTTTTTTGGTGTTGCATAATTTGCATGATGTTGTTGTACTGGGTTTTCCATGGTTACAGGGACATAATCCGGTGCTGGATTGGAAATCTATGTCTGTGACTAGTTGGGGTTGTCAAGGGGTATATAGTGACGTTCCTTTGATGTCAATTTCCTCTTCCCCCTCTTCTGAAGTTCCTGAGTTTTTGTCGGATTTCCAGGATGTATTTGATGAGCCCAAGTCCAGTTCCCTTCCTCCACATAGGGACTGTGATTGTGCTATTAACTTGATTCCTGGCTGTAAGTTCCCTAAGGGCTGACTTTTCAATCTGTCTGTGCCAGAGCATGCCGCCATGCGGAGTTATGTTAAGGAGTCTTTAGAGAAGGGGCATATTCGGCCGTCTTCGTCACCATTGGGAGTGGGATTCTTTTTTGTTGCCAAGAAGGATGGCTCCTTGAGACCCTGTATTGATTATTGCCTTCTTAATAAGATCACGGTCAGATTCCAATACCCTTTACCTTTGCTTTCTGATTTGTTTGCTCGGATCAAGGGGGCTAGTTGGTTTACTAAGATTGACCTTCGAGGGGCATATAATCTTGTTCGTATTAAACAGGGTGACGAATGGAACACTGCATTTAATACGCCCGAAGGCCATTTTGAATACCTTGTGATGCCTTTCGGGCTCTCTAATGCTCCTTCTGTATTTCAGTCCTTCATGCATGATATTTTCCGCAATTATCTTGATAAATTCATGATTGTGTATTTGGATGATATTTTGATTTTTTCAGACGATTGGGAGTCTCATGTGAAGCAGGTCAGGATGGTATTCCAGATCCTTCGTGATAATGCTTTATTTGTGAAGGGGTCTAAGTGCCTATTTGGAGTTCAGAAGGTCTCTTTTTGGGGGTTTATTTTTTCTCCCTCGTCTATAGAAATGGATCCTGTTAAGGTCCAAGCCATTCATGACTGGATTCAACCCACATCTGTGAAGAGTCTTCAGAAATTTTTGGGCTTTGCTAATTTTTATCACTGTTTCATTGCCAACTTTTCCAGTGTGGTTAAGCCCCTGACCGATTTGACGAAGAAAGGCGCTGATGTGACGAATTGGTTCTCTGCGGCTGTTGAGGCCTTTCAGGAGCTTAAACGCCGATTTACTTCTGCCCCTGTGTTGCGTCAGCCGGATGTTTCTCTTCCTTTTCAGGTTGAGGTTGACGCTTCTGAGATTGTAGCAGGGGCCGTTTTGTCTCAGAGGAGTTCTGATGGTTCTTTGATGAAACCGTGTGCTTTTTTTTCCAGAAAGTTTTCGCCTGCGGAGCGCAATTATGATGTCGGCAATCGGGAGTTGTTGGCCATGAAGTGGGCATTTGAGGAGTGGCGACATTGGCTTGAGGGAGCCAAGCACCGCTTTGTGGTCTTGACCGATCATAAGAATCTGATTTACCTCGAGTCGGCCAAGCGGCTGAACCCTAGACAGGCTCGATGGTCCCTGTTTTTCTCCCGTTTTGATTTTGTGGTCTCATATCTTCCGGGATCTAAGAATGTTAAGGCTGATGCCCTCTCTAGGAGTTTTTTGCCTGATTCTCCTGGAGTCCTTGAGCCGGTTGGCATTCTTAAGGAAGGGGTGATTCTTTCTGCCATCTCCCCTGATTTACGGCGGGTGCTTCAGGAATTTCAGGCTGATAAACCTGACCGCTGTCCTGTGGGGAAGCTGTTTGTTCCTGATAGATGGACAAGTAAGGTAATTTCTGAGGTTCATTGTTCGGTGTTGGCTGGTCATCCTGGGATTTTTGGTACCAGAGATTTGGTTGCTAGGTCCTTTTGGTGGCCTTCCTTGTCGCGGGATGTGCGTTCTTTTGTGCAGTCCTGTGGGACTTGTGCCCGGGCCAAGCCTTGCTGTTCCCGCGCTAGTGGGTTGCTTTTGCCTTTGCCGGTCCCTGAGAGGCCCTGGACGCATATTTCCATGGATTTTATTTCGGATCTTCCTGTTTCCCAGAAGATGTCTGTTATCTGGGTGGTTTGTGACCGGTTCTCTAAAATGGTCCATTTGGTACCTTTGCCTAAATTGCCTTCCTCCTCTGACTTGGTTCCATTGTTTTTTCAGCATGTGGTTCGTTTGCATGGCATTCCGGAGAATATTGTGTCTGACAGAGGTTCCCAGTTTGTTTCTAGGTTTTGGCGGGCCTTTTGTGCTAGGATGGGCATTGATTTGTCTTTTTCTTCGGCATTTCATCCTCAGACAAATGGCCAAACTGAGCGAACTAATCAGACCTTGGAAACCTATTTGAGATGCTTTGTGTCTGCTGACCAGGATGATTGGGTGGCTTTCTTGCCGTTGGCCGAGTTTGCCCTTAATAATCGGGCTAGCTCGGTTACTTTGGTTTCGCCTTTCTTTTGTAATTTTGGTTTTTATCCTCATTTTTCTTCGGGGCAGGTTGAGCCATCTGATTGTCCTGGTGTGGATTCTGTAATGGACAGGTTACAGCAGATTTGGACTCATATGGTAGACAATTTGACGTTGTCTCAGGAAAAGGCTCAACATTTTGCTAACCGCCGTCGGTGTGTTGGGCCCCGGCTTCGGGTGGGGGATTTAGTCTGGTTATCTTCTCGTCATGTTCCTATGAAGGTTTCTTCCCCTAAGTTCAAGCCTCGGTTTATTGGTCCTTATAAGATTTCTGAGATTATCAATCTGGTATCTTTTCGTTTGGCCCTTCCAGCCTCTTTTGCCATCCATAATGTTTTCCATAGATCTTTGTTGCGGAGATATGTGGTGCCCGTTGTTCCCTCTGTTGATCCTCCTGCCCCGGTGTTGGTTGATGGGGAGTTGGAATATGTGGTGGAGAAAATTTTGGATTCTCGTTTTTCGAGGCGGAGGCTTCAGTATCTTGTCAAGTGGAAGGGTTATGGCCAGGAGGATAATTCTTGGGTTGTTGCCTCCGATGTCCATGCCACCGATTTGGTTCGTGCTTTTCACTTGGCTCGTCCTGATCGGCCTGGGGGCTCTGGTGAGGGTTCGGTGACCCCTCCTCAAGGGGGGGTACTGTTGTGAATTCCGCTCTTAGGCTCCCTCCGGTGGTTGTAAGTGGCACTTTTGCGAGTTCTGCTCTTGGGCTCCCTCCGGTGGTTTTAAGTGGTACTGCTGCTCCTTGGATTTAGTAGTCAGCAGCTGCTTCCACTGATTGTCTTTCTGGCTCGGCTATTTAGCCTGGTTCTATCCTTCAGCCTGGGCCAGTTGTCAATGGTTCCTGGTTGGATTCACATCTCTGCTTGGATTTCCCTGATATTCTGACCAGTTCAGCAAAGATAAGTCCTTGCTTTGTTCTTTTGCAGTCCACTTGTTGTGGACTTAATCTTTCTGCACTTTCTATGTTTTTTCTAGTCCAGCTTGTCAGTATGGATTTATTCAGTTAAGCTGGAAGCTCTGGGAAGCAGATTTACCCTCCACACTTTTAGTCAGGTGTGGAGATTTTTGTAAACTCTGTGGTGGATTTTTCTAGTTTTTAATACTGACCGCACAGTATTTTTTCCTGTTCTATTTATCTAGCTAGACTGGCCTCCTTTGTTACATCCTGGTTTCATTCTGCGTATGTCATTTCCCTCTCCACTCACAGTCAATATTTGTGGGGGGCTGTCCTATCCTTTGGGGATTTTCTCTGAGGCAAGATAGCTTTCCTGTTTCTATCTTTAGGGGTAGTTAGTCCTCCGGCTGTGACGAGGTGTCTAGGGAGTGATAGGAACATCCCACGGCTACTTCTAGTGTTGTGTTAAGCTCAGGAACTGCGGTCAGTACAGGTACCACCTCCCCCAGAGCACGTCCCATGTTGCTCCTAAACCACCAGCGCATAACAATTGCGCAGCCCACGCAGTACATTGCGCAGCCCACGTTGTATATTGCGCAGCCCATGTAGTACATTGCGCAGCCCACGTTGTACATTGCGCAGCCCACGTAGTACATTGCGCAGCCCACGTAGTATATTGCGCAGCCCACGTAGTACATTGCGCAGCCCAGTTAGTACATTGCGATGTCCACGCAGTACATTGTGCAACCCACGTAGTACATTGCGCAGCCCATGTTGTACATTGCGCAGCCCATGTTGTACATTGCGCAGCCCACGTTGTACATTGCGCAGCCAACGTAGTACATTGCGCAGCCCACATTGTATATTGCGCAGCCCACATTGTACATTGCGCAGCCCATGTAGTACATTGTGGTGCCCACGTTGTACATTGCACAGCCCACGTTGTACATTGCGCAGCCCACGTTGTACATTGCGCAGCCCACGTAGTATATTGCGCAGCCCACATAGTACATTGCGTAGCCCACGTTGTACATTGCTCAGCCCACGTTGTATATTGCGCAGCCCACGTAGTATATTGCGCAGTCCACGTAGTATATTGCGCAGCCCACGTTGTATAGTCACGTAGTATATTGCCCAGCCACGTAGTATATAGCACAGCCCATGTAGTATATTGCCCAGCCCATGTAGTACATTGCCCAGCCACGTAGTATATAGCCCAGCCCATGTAGTATATTGCCCAGCCCATGTAGTACATTGCCCAGCCACGTAGTATATTGCGCAGCCCATGTAGTATATTGCCCAGCCCACGTAGTATATTGCCCAGCCACGTAGTATATAACACAGCCAAGTAGTATATAGCACAGCCCATGTAGTATATTGCCCAGCCACGTAGTACATCCTTCCTCTAGTGTTAGGGTCGTGACCGACCCGTTTTAGGTTTTAAATGCATACAATTTCTACATACATTTGTTTATTGCATCAATACTTTTTGACTTTTTCAGGAACTTATTTTAAAACAAAATACAATAAAATAAAAGTATTTTACTAAATTGTAAAATGCTCTTATTAAAATTATAACATTTGTGTTGTTGGGGTCAATTTCGACCCAGGTCTAATATAAGAGTAAAAAAACAATAATAAGTCCCAAAACTGAACTCATAAACACAATATAAACCAACAGCCCACAGCCAGCTCTACCTCCAACAACTTGAGTTAGGGACATGTCCAGGCATGTATGGCCAAATCAGCTTAGAGTTGGTACTTTGCAGAGTATACATCTCCAGTTTACACATGCAACAATGAGGAGAAGATTTGATGTAAGCCAAATTCTGGATTATATCTTAGATGATAATGAATCAGAGGACACACAGCAGTAAACTGATACAGATGAACAGGTTTCTGCGGAGGAAGATGATGTGGAGTATCAACCGGAAGACACAGACAGTTCTGATCAGTCTTATGAGGAGTTCACTGGTGCTGAAGCTGCTCCCGCGGAGAGATTCAAATCCAAAAGTGGCAAGATCAGTTGGAGCTCAGTACCTCCAGATGTACATGGCAGGGCAGATGCTGCAAATGTCATAAAAATGACCCCTGGGATCACAAGGTTTGCTGTGACAAGAGTAAGTGACGTCAAGACATGTTTTGATCTGTTTATGCCATTGTCAATAAAAAAGTCATTATTGCTATGACAAACCTTGAAGGAAAAAAAGTCCACGGCAACATGTGGAATGACCTTCATGATGATGTCCTGGATGGCTACATTGGTGTTCTTCTCCTTGCTGGAGTGGACAAATCCTGCAATGAGGCCACTGATAGTCTCTGGGATGCATCGACAGGCAGGAATATTTTCCGGGCAACAATGTCACTTCAAAAGTTTGAAATTATATCAAGAGTCCTCAGATTTAACAACAGAGACACCAGAACAAAATCTGACAAACTTGCTCCCATCAGGGATGTTTGGGAGAAATGGATGCAGCTCCTTCCACTGATGTTCAACCAGGGCCAGAGGTGACAGTAGACGAACGTTTTCTCCCTTTACGCGGAAAATGCCCCTTCCGGCAATACATGCCAAGTAAGCCAGGCAAATACGGCATAAAAATCTGGGCAGCCTGTGATGCAAAAACTAGCTATGCATGGAATCTACAGATTCACACAGGCAAGTCTGCAAGCGGCATCCCTGAAAAAAAAACAAGGAAAAGGTGTAGTCCTCGATATGACTACTGGACTGCATGGTCACAACATTACTTGTCACAATTTTTTTACCAGCTATGACCTTGGACAAGAACTTCTCAGGAGGAAAATCACCATGGTGGGCACAGTGAAGAAAAACAAACCTGAGCTGCCCGCTGAATTGTTGCAGATGAAGGACAGGGCTCCACTTTCCTCAAAGTTTGTTTTTACAGACACCACCACTGCTGTTTCATACTGCCCCAAAAAACGTCGGAATGTGGTACTGATGTCCACACTTCACAAAGATGCAGCTGTGTCATCAGGAAGTGACAAAAAGCCCAGAATCATCCTGGACTATAAGGGTATGTGTCCACGTTCAGGCTTGCTTCAGGCTTTGGTCAGGATTTTATGCAAGTAAAATCCTGACCAAAACTGCACCTGAGGTCACTGGCAGGTCACCTGCGGTGTGCCTGCGTGTTTTGCTCATTGTAGCAACATGCTGCGTTTTGAAAAAACGCACCGCATGTGCGTTTTCGCGGCAAAAACGCATGCGTTTTTTAACGCATAGTGGAGTCGGGATTTCATGAAATCCCCTCCACTATGCTGTAACATCTGGACGCTGCGTTTTTGACGCTGCGGAAAAACGCAGCGTCAAAAACGCAGCGTTTCCTGAACGTGGACACATACCCTTAGGGTATGTGTCCACGTTCAGGATTGCTTCAGGATTTGGTCAGGATTTTATGCAGGTAAAATCCTGACCAAATCTGCACCTGAGGTCACTGGCAGGTCACCTGCGTTGTCCTTGAGTTTTTCTGCAATGTAAGGACATGCTGCGTTCTTAAAAGACGCGCCGCATGTGAGTTTTCTCGGGTGTGCCGCATGCGTCTTTTACTGCATAGTGGAGACAGGATTTCATTAAATCCCCTCCACTATGCTGTAACATCTGGACGCTGCGTTTTTAATGCATGCTGCTCAACGCTGCATCAAAAACTCAGTGTTTCCTGAATGTGGACACATACCCTAACAAAAACAAAGGAGGAGTCGACAACCTGGACAAGCTGACTGCCACCTACACTTGCCAGCGAATGACTAGGAGATGACCAATGGTTGTATTTTACAACATCCTTGATGTGTCAGCATGCAATTCATTTGTGTTGTTGACCCACATTCACCAAGATTGGAATTCGAAGAAAAAAACAAGCGGAGGATGTTTCTTGAGGAACTAGGAAGATCCCTTGTCAAGGCGCACATTGACCAAAGGGAACCAGTGCCCCGAGACCCAGCCGCTGCAGCCTTGGTCCGACAACGCCAGAGCTCAACAAGTGCTTCGTCCACACCCACAGCAACACAAAGCATCCTCCTCAACCAGCCCTGCCTCAACATCAACCACAACAGCCACCCCAGTGAGACCACCTGATTCTAAAAGAAAGAGGTGTCAGGTCTGCCCTAGCAATAAGGACAGAAAGACAAACACATCGTGCTTCGCCTGCAAATAATACCTCTGCAAAGAACACACAAAAAGTGTCACTTTTTGCCACATGCATCTAAATACTAATGCATCTAAAAACTAGTACTTGATTTCTGTTGATTTGATTTGCTTGATTGATTGTTGTTTGTTTGTTTGTTTGACTTGCTATTAATGTTAATAGAATTTTCATCTTTTATTTGTATTAAAGTTCTATAATAAAAAAAATCTGTTTTTTGCCTTTTTCATAAAGTAGTTAGATATGGGTCAAAATTGTACCTGTAACACCATAGATGTTACTAGAGTTAATAATATAAAATATATATATGTATATTTTTTTACATTTAAGAAATGTGTTCTAAAACCCTTCAGTAATTGTCAGGTAATATAACAAACTTTTTTAAGTTTATATTATTCTCTTGAGGTTCATTTGACAATATTTTTATATTGAAAATGAAGGGTATGCTCTCAAATGAAAGGCCCAGGGGGCCACAACAAAAATATTAAAATCAATCCTTCCATGGATGAGAAACCCTAACAAGGTAACTAAGAGGTAAGAAACAAATTGGATCATAAATAACTGTTTTTAGGGTATCCTAGGGGTGATTTGAGACACGGGTCAAAACCGACCCGTTAACATAAGAAAGAGTAACAGAAAGCTAACACTAGAGGTAGGATATAGCACAGCCCATGTAGTATATTGCCCAGCCACGTAGTATATTGCACAGCCCACGCAGTATATTGCCCAGCCCATGTAGTATATTGCCCAGCCCACGCAGTATATAGCAATGTGGGAATCATATCCCTGTTATAAAAAAGAAATAAAATAAAAAATAGTTATATACTCACCTTTCGGAGCCCCCGGATCCAAGCGAAGCAGTTACGGACACTGTTCGTGCACTTCGGTCTCAAGAGTGCATTGCGGTGTCGCGAGATGATGACGTAGTGGTCTCGCGAGACTGCTACGTCATTATCTTGCGAGATCGCAGCATGGACCGGTCACCAGAGCGTCGCAAGCAGGAAAGGCCTGTTGTCGATCCGGGGGCCGACGGACGGTGAGTATATAATGATTTTTTATTGTTTTATTATTTTTAACCCCTTCCCGACCCATGACGCCACGTAGGCGTCATGAAAACCCGTGCCAATCCGACCCATGACGCCTATGTGGCGTCATGGAATGATCGCGTCGCTGCAGAGCAGGTGAAAGGGTTAACTCCGATTTCACCCGTTCTGCAGAGACAGGGGGAGTGGTACTTCAGCCCAGGGGGGGTGGCTTCACCCCCCCCGTGGCTACGATCGCTCTGATTGGCTGTTGAAAGTGAAACTGCCAATCAGAGCGATTTGTAATATTTCACCTAAAAAACTGGTGAAATATTACAATCCAGCCATGGCCGATGCTGCAATATCATCGGCCATGGCTGGAAAACCTGAAGTGACCCCCCCCCCACCCCACCGATCGCCCCCCCAGTGCTCCGTTATGGGGTCCGGTCCCCTCCGTCCTGTGCTCCGCTCCCCCGTCCTCCTGCCCGCTCCCCCCTGCTCCTATGTCACCCCCCCGTGCTCTGACGCCCCCCCGTGCCCCGATCTCCCCCCCCCTTATACTTACCGAGGCTCCCGGTGCCTGTCCGCCTCCTCCATGTGCGCCGCCATTTTCCAAAATGGCGGGCGCATGCTCAGTGCGCCAGCCGAATCTGCCGGCCGGCAGATTCATTACAAAGTACATTTTGATCGCTGTGCTAGGTTCTATCACAGCGATCAAAATAAAAAAAATAATAAATAAACCCCCCCCCCTTTATCACCCCCATAGGTAGGGACAATAATAAAATAAAGAAAATATTTTTTTTTCTTTTTCCACTAGGGTTAGGGTTAGAACTAGGGTTAGAAATAGGGGTAGGGTTAGGGTTAGGGGTAGGGTTAGGGTTACGGGTAGGGTTAGGGTTAGGGGTAGGGTTAGGGTTATGGCATGTGCACACAGTGCGGATTTGGCTGCGGATCCGCAGCGGATTGGCCGCGGATCCGCAGCGGATTGGCCGCGGATCTGCAGCGGATTGGCCGCGGATCCGCAGCGGATTGGCCGCGGATCCGCAGCAGATTGGCCGCGGCGAATTCGTAGCAGTTTTCCATCAGGTTTACAGTACCATGTACACCTATGGAAAACCAAATCCGCTGTGCCCATGGTGCGGAAAATTCCGTGCAGAAACGCTGCGTTGTATTTTCCGCAGCATGTCAATTCTTTGTGCGGATTCCGCAGCGTTTTACACCTGTTCCTCAATAGGAATCCGCAGGTGAAATCCGCACAAAAAAACACTGGAAATCTGCTGTAAATCCGCAGGTAAAACGCAGTGCCTTTTACCTGCAGATTTTTCAAAAATCGTGCGGAAAAATCTCACACGAATCCGCAACGTGGGCACATAGCCTTAGGGTTAGGGTTGGAATTAGAGTTAGGGTTGGAATTAGGGCTAGGGTTGGAAATAGGGTTAAGATTAGGCTTGTGGTTAGGGTTACGGATAGGGTTAGGGGTGCGTTGGGGTTACAGTTGTGGTTAGGGTTGGGATTAGGGTTAGGGTTGGGATTAGGGTTAGGATTAGGGTTGGAATTAGGGTTGCGGGTGTGTTGCCGTTAGGGTTGTGGTTAGGGGTGTGTTGGGGTTAGGGTTGTGATTAGGGTTATGGCTACAGTTGGGATTAGGATTAGGGGTGTGTTGGGGTTAGTGTTGAAGTTAGAATTGAGGGGTTTCCACTGTTTAGGCACATCAGGGGTCTCCAAACGCAACATGGCGCCACCATTGATTCCAGCCAATCTTGCGTTCAAAAAGTCAAATGGTGCTCCCTCCCTTCCAAGCCCCGACGTGCGCCCAAACAGTGGTTTACCCCCACATTTGGGGTACCAGCGTACTCAGGACAAACTGGGCAACAACTGTTGGGGTCCAATTTCTCCTGTTACCCTTGCAAAAATAAAAAATTACTTGCTAAAACATAATTTTTGAGGAAAGAACAATTATTTTTTATTTTCACGGCTCTGCGTTATAAACTTCTGTGAAGCACTTGGGGGTTGAAAGTGGTCACCACACATCTAGATAAGTTCCTTCGGGGGTCTAGTTTCCAAAATGGGGTCACTTGTGGGGTGTTTTTACTGTTTAGGCACATCAGGGGCTCTGCAAATGCAACGTGATGCCCGCAGACCATTCCATCAAAGTCTGCATTTCAAATGTCACTACTTCCCTTCCAAGCCCTGACGTGTGCCCAAACAGTGGTTTACCCCCACATATGGGGTACCAGCACACTCACAACAAACTGGGCAACAAATATTGGGGCCCAATTTCTCCTGTTACCCTTGTGAAAATAAAAAATTGCTTGCTAAAACATCTTTTTTGAGGAAAGAAAAATGATTTTTTATTTTCACGGCTCTGCGTTGTAAACTTCTGTGAAGCACTTGGGGGATGAACGTGCTCATCACACATCTAGATAAGTTCCTTGGGGGGGTCTAGTTTCCAAAATGGGGTCACTTGTGGGGTGTTTCTACTGTTTAGGCACATCAGGGGCTCTGCAAATGCAATGTGATGCCCGCAGACCATTCCATCAGTCTGCATTTCAAATGTCACTACTTCCCTTCCGAGCCCTGACGTGTGCCCAAACAGTGGTTTACCCCCACATATGGGGTACCAGCACACTCACAACAAACTGGGCAACAAATATTGGGGCCCAATTTCTCCTGTTACCCTTGTGAAAATAAAAAATTGCTTGCTAAAACATATTTTTTGAGGAAAGAAAAATGATTTTTTATTTTCACGGCTCTGCGTTGTAAACTTCTGTGAAGCACTTGGGGGTTGAACGTGCTCACCACACATCTAGATAAGTTCCTTGGGGGGTCTAGTTTCCAAAATGGGGTCACTTGTTGGGGGTTTCTACTGTTTAGGCATATCAGGGGCTCTGCAAACGTAACATGATGCCCGCAGACCATTCCATCAAAGTCTGCATTCCAAAACGTCACTACTTCCCTTCCGAGCCCCGGCATGTGCCCAAACAGTGGTTTACCCCCACATATGGGGTATCAGCGTACTCAGAAGAAACTGGACAACAACTTTTGGGGTCCAATTTCTCCTGTTACCCTTGGGAAAATAAAAAATTGTGGGCTAAAAAATCATTTTTGTGAAAAGAAAAATTATTTTTTATTTTCATGGCTCTGCGTTATAAACTTCTGTGAAGCACTTGGGGGTTCAAAGTGCTCACCACACATCTAGGTTAGTTCCTTGGGAGGTCTAGTTTCCAAAATGGGGTAACTTGTGCGGGATCTCCAATGTTTAGGCACACAGGGGCTCTCCAAACGCGACATGGTGTCCGCTAATGATTGGAGCTAATTTTCCATTCAAAAAGCCAAATGGCGTGCCTTCCCTTCCGAGCCCTGCCGTCCGCCCAAACAGTGGTTTACCCCCACATATGGGGTATCATCGTACTCAGGACAAACTGGACAACAACATTTGGGGTCCAATTTCTCCTATTACCCTTGGGAAAATAAAAAATTCTGGGCTAAAAATCATTTTTGAGGAAAGAAAAATTATTTTTTATTTTCACGGCTCTGCGTTATAAACTTCTGTGAAGCACCTGGGGGTTATAAGTGGTCACTATGCATCTAGATAAGTTCCTTGGGGGGTCTAGTTTCCAAAATGGGGTCACTTGTAGGGGAGCTCCAATGTTTAGGCGCACAGGGGCTCTCCAAACGCGACATGGTGTCTGCTAACGATTGGAGCTAATTTTCCATTCAAAAAGTCAAATGGCACGCCTCCCCTTCCGAGCCTTGCCGTGCACCCAAACAGTGGTTTACCCCCACATATGAGGTATCAGCGTACTCAGGAGAAATTGCCCAACAAATTTTAGGATCCATTTTATCCTGTTGCCCATGTGAAAATGAAAGAATTGAGGCTAAAAGAAATTTTGTGTGAAAAAAAAGTACTTTTTCATTTTTGCGGATCAATTTGTGAAGCACCTGGGGGTTTAAAGTGCTCACTATGCCTCTAGATAAGTTCCTTGGGGGGTCTAGTTTCCAAAATGGGGTCACTTGTGGAGGAGCTCCAATGTTTAGGCACACAGGGGCATTCGAAAAGCGACATGGTGTCCGCTAACGATGGAGATAATTTTTCATTCAAAAAGTCAAATGGCGCTCCTTCCCTTCCGAGCCTTACCATGTGCCCAAACAGTGGTTTACCCCCACATGTGAGGTATCGGTGTACTCAGGAGAAATTGCCCAACAAAATTTAGGATCCATTTTATCCTGTTGCCCATGTGAAAATGAAAAAATTGAGGCTAAAATAATTTTTTGGGGAAAAAAAAGGACTTTTTCATTTTTACGGATCAATTTGTGAAGCACCTGGGGGTTTAAAGTGCTCACTATGCTTCTAGATAAGTTCCTTGGGGGGTCTAGTTTCCAAAATGGGGTCACTTGTGGGGGAGCTCCAATGTTTAGGCACACGGGGGCTCTCCAAACGCGACATGGTGTCTGCTAAAGATTGGAGCCAATTTTTCATTCAAAAAGTCAAATGGCGCTCCTTCCCTTCCGAGCCCTGCCGTGTGCCCAAACAGTGGTTTACCCCCACATATGAGGTATCAACGTACTCAGGACAAATTGGACAACAACGTCCGTGGTCCAGTTTCTCCATTTACCCTTGGGAAAATAAAAAAATTGTTGCTAAAAGATCATTTTTGTGACTAAAAAGTTAAATGTTCATTTTTTACTTCCATGTTGCTTCTGCTGCTGTGAAACACCTGAAGGGTTAATAAACTTCTTAAATGTGGTTTTGAGCACCTTGAGGGGTGCAGTTTTTAGAATGGTGTCACTTTTGGGTATTTTCAGCCATATAGAACCCTCAAAATGACTTCAAATGTGAGGTGGTCCCTAAAAAAAATGGTTTTGTAAATTTTGTTGTAAAAATGAGAAATCACTGGTCAAATTTTAACCCTTATAACTTCCTAGCAAAAAAAAAATTTGTTTCCAAAATTGCTCTGATGTAAAGTAGACATGTGGAAAACGTTATTTATTAACTATTTTGTGTCACGTAACTCTCTGGTTTAACAGAATAAAAATTCAAAATGTGAAAATTGCGAAATTTTCAAAATTTTCGCCAAATTTCCATTTTTTTCACAAATAAACTCAGAAATTATCGACCTAAATTTACCACTAACATGAAGCCCAATATGTCACGAAAAAACAATCTCAGAATCGCTAGGATCCGTTGAAGCGTTCCTGAGTTATTACCTCATAAAGGGACACTGGTCAGAATTGCAAAAAACGGCAAGGTCATTAAGGCCAAAATAGGCTGGGTCATGAAGGGGTTAACATTAGATCGTTTTACTATTCATGCTGCATAGGCAGCATGAAAAGTAAAAAGTAGGTCACACAGGGATAATAGCAGCGGTAACGGAGTGCATTACACCGCGGCATAACGCGGTCCGTTACCGCTGCCATTAACCCTGTGTGAGGGCAGACTGGAGGGGAGTACGGAGCGGGCACTGACTGCGGGGAGGAAGGAGCGGCCATTTTTCCGCCGGACTGTGCCCATCACTGATTGGTCGTGGATGTTTTGCCACGACCAATCAACGACTTGGATTCCATGACAGACAGAGGCCGCGACCATTGAATATCCGTGACAGACAGAAGGACAGACAGAAGGACAGACAGACAGACGGAAGTGACCCTTAGACAATTATATAGTAGATCAGGATTGCAGGAATCCAGTCTGTACGCATTGACACCAGTTCCTCAGAATCATCGCTGCAGGAGCCGTCACAGTCCACCTCCACATGGACCCGTGAACGTTTACCTGTTACGACCGACATGAGCACAGCCGTGGCCAAACGTCAACAGGCCGTCTTGAAATTAATTTCTTTGGGGAATCGAAGCCACAAAGTGCAGGAGCTCTGGAATGCCATCAAGCAGGAGAGCGATGTGTGGTTTGTGGCAGCGAATCTCCAGCCAGGCATGGTAGTGTGTGATAATGGCCGAAATCTGGTGGCAGCTCTGGGCCTCGGCAACCTCACTCACATCCCATGTCTGGCACTTGTGCTCAATTTGGTCGTGCAGAGTTTTTGAGGGACTATCCGGATCTTGATGCACTGCTGCACAAGGTCCGCCTAGAGTGTGCTCACTTGCGGCGTTCCAGCACGGCAAAATTGCGCATTGCGGCTCTGCAGCGCCGATTCCGCCTTCCGGAACATCGCATCATATGTGACCTACCTACCAGGTGGAATTCCACGTTACATATGTTGGAGCGGTTGTGTGAGCAGCAGCAAGCAGTAATGGAGTACCAGCTGCATCAGGCGGAAAGAAGTCGCACTCTGCACCGTTCAGACTTCACAACCACAGAGTGGGCCACTATGAAGGACGTCTGCCAGGTTTTGCGTCCCTTCGATTATTCCACGCGGATGGCGAGTGCAGCTGATGCACTAGTCAGCATGACTGTCCCCCTTATCTGCCTGCTTGAAAAATCACTGCAAGCGCTAAGGGATGATGTTGTGGAAGAGGTGGAGGATGAGGATTCACCATTTCCATCATCTTCTGGACAGTCAGCGCCACGTGGTTCCTCACAAACGCGTAGGCAGGGGACACTTTGTGAGGAGGATGAGGAGGAGTCAATGGAGGAGGAAGACCTCCGTCCAGAGGAGGGAGTTACACAATTGTCCAGTAGTCAGTGTGTACAGCGAGGGTGGGGTGATGACGAGCGGGCAGAGATCACGCCTCAAGCAGGGGACAGCATTTCTTGGCCAGTTGGCAGTCTGCAGCACATGGTGGATTACATGCTGCAGTGCCTGAGAAACGACCGCCGCATCGCCCACATTCTCAACATGTCTGATTATTGGGTGTTCACCCTCCTCGATCCTCGCTACCGGGACAACGTAGAAAGCCTCATCACACCATTGAACCGGGAGCGAAAAATGCGGGAGTACCAAGAGACACTGGTGAATTCCATCATCTTCTCCATTCCAACTGAGAGAAGTGCTGCTAGTGCATTACAAAGCAGCTCAGTGCATCCAGGCAGTGGAGGAGGCTCTGCACAAAGAGGGAGCAGAAGCAGTGCCTCTGCCCAAGGCAAGACCAGTATGGCCCAACTGTGGCACAGTTTTGTGTGCCCGCCACAAAAGTCTACACCATCACAGATGGCTCCAGTCAGCAGGAGGCAACGGTTCCGTCAGATGGTGACAGACTACATGTCTTGCCCTCTTGCTGTACTCCCAGACGGCTCTTCACCTTTCAAGTTTTGGGTCTCAAAGCTGGATACATGGCCAGAGCTAAGCCAGTATGCATTGGAGGTGCTGGCTTGCCCTGCGGCTAGTGTATTATCGGAACGCGTCTTTAGTGCTGCAGGTGGTGTACTAACTGACCGTCGCATGCGACTATCCTCCGATAACGTTGACCGGCTTACTTTCCTTAAAATGAACCAGGCCTGGATCTCGCAGGAATTTGCCACTCCTCTTCCTGATTAAATAATTAGGTGACTGTCTACAGTATCCAGGTCTCCAGTTGTGTTCATCTTTCTACCACCTGAACTTTAATTCCTGGGCTCCAACACCGCCAGTTGAGGCTCAGAAGTGCCGTCTGCACAGTCAAAACATACGACCCAGTGTTATTGGGTGTCTAACATCAGCTGATCCCCAGCTGTGTAGCCAGCAATGTGTCCTGCGACCGCCACGCTGACACAACAACTGAAATGTAAGGGAACCTGTCCCCCCCCCCCCAAGGCATTTGTTACTGAAAGAGCCACCTTGTGCAGCAGTAATGCTGCACAAGGAAAAGGTAGCTATTTTTGTTTAGCTCCTTGCACACGCAGAACTTAACACTTATAAAATGTGTTCACTGATACCGTAAAACCGTCCCGGAGGTGGGACTTTCCTTCGTAATGTGACGCAGCACAGCCGTCATTCTTACCCCCCGGCGCCGTGTGCCGGCTCCTCAGCGTTGTTTGATTCTGTCTCGAAGCCTGCGCTGTTATGTTATCCCTTGGCCAGGCACACTTAGCGCTGCCCCTCTTCTGACATTTGGTGTCATGCTAACTGCGCCTGTGTGGCCGCGCTGGCCGAGATCCCGCCTCGCAGTGTCTTCTTATTTAATCACACTGCGGGCCTGGGATCCATGGGCATGCGCAGTGCATATCTTCACCTCCGCCTCTCACTCATCTCCCTTCGCCTTCTTCAGACTGTGTGCCGTCAGCTGATCCCTAATAGCATGCCACGGCCATGACACCGCACAGTCTGAAGAAGCCGGAGGGAGAGGAGTGAGAGGCGAGGATATGCACTGCGCATGGCCACGGATCCCAGGCCCGCGGTGGGATTACATTAGACGACACTGCGAGGCGGGATCTCGGCCAGCGCGGACGCACAGGCGCAGACATACTGTTATTGGGGTTCAGTAACGTCAGCTGTTCCCCAGCTGTGTGTGTGGCAATCCCTCCTCTCTCCTCCACCTCCTCCTCCTTCTGACCCTGGGCTCCAACACCGCTAGTTGTTGCCTGGAAGTGCTGTCCGCACAGTCAACAGTCACTCCTCTGTTATTGGGGTTCAGTAACGTCAGCTGCTCCCCTGCTGTGTGTGCTGCAATGCCTCCTATCTGCTCCTCCTGCTGTCCCTGGGCTCCAACACTGCTAGTTGTTGTCTGGAAGGGCTGTCCGCACAGTCAACAGTCGCTCCTCTGTTATTGGGGTTCAGTAACATCAACTGCTCCCCTGCTGTGTGTGCTGCAATACCTCCTATCTGCTCCTCCTGCTGTCCCTGGGCTCCAACACCGCTAGTTGTTGTCCAGAAGTGATGTCCGCACAGAGCCAAACACCTCGCCAATGTGTTAGTGGGGTTCAGTAATGCCTGCTGCTCCCCTGCTGTGTATACGGCAACATGTAATGCGATCGCCACGCAGGCACAACAACTTAAATTTAAGGGAACCTGTCCCCCCCCCAGGCGTTTCTTACTGAAAGAGCCACCTTGTGCAGCAGTAGTGATGCAAAAGGAAAAATTGCCTCTTTTCGTGGTGCTCCTTGCACATGCTGAACCTAACACTTATTAAATGTGTCCCCTCACACCGTTAAACCGTCCGGTTGGTGGAACTTTCCTTCATAATGTGACGCAGCACAGCCGTCATTCTTACCCCCTTGGTGCCGTGCGCCGCCTCCTCAGAGTTGTTTGAATCTGTCCCAGAGCCTGAGCTGTTATGTTAGCCCTTGGACATGCACACTTAGCGCTGCCCGTCTTCTGACATTATTTGGTGTCAGGCTGGCTGCGCCTGCGCGGCCGCGCTGGACGAGATCCCGCCTCGTAGTGTCTTCTGATTTAATCCCACTGCGGGCCTGTGATCTATGGACATACGCAGTGCATATCTTAACCTCAACCTCTCACTCATCTCCCTTTGCCTTCTTCAGACTGTGTGCCGTCAGCTGATCCCTAATAGCATGCCACGGCCATGACACCGCACAGTCTGAAGAAGCCGGAGGGAGAGGAGTGAGAGGCGAGGATATGCACTGCGCATGGCCACGGATCCCAGGCCCGCGGTGGGATTACATTAGACGACACTGCAAGGCGGGATCTCGGCCAGCGCGGACGCACAGGCGCAGACATACTGTTATTGGGGTTCAGTAACGTCAGCTGTTCCCCAGCTGTGTGTGTGGCAATCCCTCCTCTCTCCTCCACCTCCTCCTCCTTCTGACCCTGGGCTCCAACACCGCTAGTTGTTGCCTGGAAGTGCTGTCCGCACAGTCAACAGTCACTCCTCTGTTATTGGGGTTCAGTAACGTCAGCTGCTCCCCTGCTGTGTGTGCTGCAATGCCTCCTATCTGCTCCTCCTGCTGTCCCTGGGCTCCAACACTGCTAGTTGTTGTCTGGAAGGGCTGTCCGCACAGTCATCAGTCGCTCCTCTGTTATTGGGGTTCAGTAACATCAACTGCTCCCCTGCTGTGTGTGCTGCAATACCTCCTATCTGCTCCTCCTGCTGTCCCTGGGCTCCAACACCGCTAGTTGTTGTCCAGAAGTGATGTCCGCACAGAGCCAAACACCTCGCCAATGTGTTAGTGGGGTTCAGTAATGCCTGCTGCTCCCCTGCTGTGTATACGGCAACATGTAATGCGATCGCCACGCAGGCACAACAACTTAAATTTAAGGGAACCTGTCCCCCCCCCAGGCGTTTCTTACTGAAAGAGCCACCTTGTGCAGCAGTAGTGATGCAAAAGGAAAAATTGCCTCTTTTCGTGGTGCTCCTTGCACATGCTGAACCTAACACTTATTAAATGTGTCCCCTCACACCGTTAAACCGTCCGGTTGGTGGAACTTTCCTTCATAATGTGACGCAGCACAGCCGTCATTCTTACCCCCTTGGTGCCGTGCGCCGCCTCCTCAGAGTTGTTTGAATCTGTCCCAGAGCCTGAGCTGTTATGTTAGCCCTTGGACATGCACACTTAGCGCTGCCCGTCTTCTGACATTATTTGGTGTCAGGCTGGCTGCGCCTGCGCGGCCGCGCTGGACGAGATCCCGCCTCGTAGTGTCTTCTGATTTAATCCCACTGCGGGCCTGTGATCTATGGACATACGCAGTGCATATCTTAACCTCAACCTCTCACTCATCTCCCTACGCCTTCTTCAGACTGTGCAACGTCAGCTGATCCCTAATAGCATGCCACGGCCGTGACGCCGCACAGTCTGAAGAAGCCATAGGGAGGGGAGTGAGAGGCGAGGATATGCACTGCTCATGCCCATGGATCACAGGTCCGCAGAGTGATTACATTAGATGACACAGCAAGGCGGGATCATGGCCAGCGCGGCCGCACAGGCGCAGCCAGCCTGACACCAAATGATGTCAGAAGACGGGCAACGCAAAATGTGTGCATGGCCAAGGGCTAACATAACAGCGCAGGCTCCGGGACAGATTCAAACAACGCTGAGGAGGCGGCGCACAGGGGGTAAGAATGATGGCTGTGCTGTGTCACATTACAAAGGAAAGTTCCACCTACCGGACGGTTTAACGGTGTGAGGGGACACATTTCATAAGTGTCAAGTACAGCGTTTGCAAGGACCATAATTAAAAGAGCTAAGTTTACCTTTTCCAGCATTAGTGCTGTACAAGATGGCTCTTTCAGCTACAAACGCCTTGGGGGGGGGTTAAAGGTTCCCTTTCAACTTGCTCCAGTGCAGGCTTCGGCCTACACTATGCTCCTCCTGCTGACCCTGGGCTCTAACACCGCCAGTTGGCGCCCAGAAGTGCTGGCTGCACAGAGCCAAACACCTCGCCAATGTGTCAGTGGGGTTCAGCACCGCCAGCTGTTCCCCTGCTGTGTAGCCGGCAACGTGTCCTGCAAAAGCCACGCAGACACAAAGATGCCGCCAGTGCAGGCTTCGGCCTACACTCTGCTCCCTCTACTCCTCCTGCTGACCATGGGCTCTAACACCGCCAGTTGGGGCCCGGGAGTGCTGGCTGCACAGAGCCAAACACCTCGCCAATGTGCCAGTGGGGTTCAGCACCACCAGCTGTTCCCCTGCTGTGTAGCCGGCATCGTGTCCTGCAAACGCCACGCAGACACAAGAACTGAAATTGAAGGAAACCTGTCCCCCTACCCCAGGAGTTGGCATGTATAACAGCCACCTTGTACAGTAGTAATGCTGCATTTGTACAAGGTGGCTCATTAAGTTACTCTCCTTGCACACGCCGAACGAAACACGTCTAAAATGTGTAATCTGAGACCATTAAACCGTCCCTGAGGTGTGACTTTCCTTTGTAATGACACGCTGCACCCCCCTTGGTAGCACTGCCCGTCTTCTGACATCATTGTTTGGCTGGCTGCGCCTCTGCGGCCGCCCTACCCGACAACGCCCCTCTGTGTCTTATTTATTTTGACTGCGAGGGTGTGATTGATGGGCATGAGCAGTGCATATCTTCGCCTGTTGTCACTCATCTCCTTCCGCCTTCTTCAGAGTGTGCGGCTTCATGGCCGTGGCATGCGATAAGGGATCAGCTGACGCCGCACAGTCTGAAGCAGGTGTAAGGACACGATGTGTGAAAGGCGAACATATTGACTGCGCAAGGCCATGAATCCCAGCCCCGCAGTGTGAAACAATGTAAAGACACTGCTGGGCTGGGATTCATGGGCATCGCGAACCACACCAGCCGACATGAAATGATGTCAGAAGACGGGCAGCACAAACAGCGCATGGCCAAGGGATAACACAACAGCGCAGACTCCTGTACAGCTAATAACAACGCTCAGGAGACTGCGCCCAGCACCAAGGTGGTATTTTTGACAGCTGTGCTGCGTCTCATTACGAAGGGAACTCGCGCCTCCAAGACAGTTTGACTGTATAAGGGGCTAAATGTTATACGTGTTTCATTCAGCGTCTGCAAGATTCAAAACTTAAAGAGCAACCTTTGACTTGTGCAGCATTACAGCTGCACAAGGTGTGGCTGTTCTAGTTTGAAACACCTGAGGGGGGGTTAAAGGTTACCTTTAAAATTGGTTCAATTAGGCTTCGGCCTACACTCTGCTCCTCCCGCAGAGCCTGGGCTCTAACACCGCCAGTTGGCGCCCGGGAGTGCTGGCTGCACAGAGCCAAACACCTCGCCAATGTGTCAGTGGGGTTCAGCACCGCCAGCTGTTCCCCTGCTGTGTAGCCGGCAACGTGTCCTGCAACAGCCACGCAGACACAAAGCTGCCGCCAGTAGGGTTGAGCGAAACGGATTGTTCATTTTCATAAGTCGCCGACTTTTGGCAAAGTCGGCGTCTCATGAAACCGAGCCGATCCCTGTGTGGGGTCTGCCATGCGGTACGCGACTTTCGCGCCAAAGTCGCGTTTCAATGACGCTAAAAGCGCCATTTCTCAGCCAATGAAGGTGGACGCAGAGTGTGGGCAGCGTGATGACATAGATCTCAGTCCCCACCATCTTAGAGAAGGGCATTGCAGTGATTGGCTTGCTTTCTGCGACGTCACAGGGGTTATAAAGGGGCGTTCCCGCCGACCGCCATCTTACTGCTGCTGATCTGAGCGTAGGGAGAAGTTGCTGCAGCTTCTTCGGAAGCAGGGATAGTGATAGGCAGGGTACATAAAGCCACAAACCGCTTGTGCTGTAGCGATTTCCACTGTCCAATACCACCTTTTGTTTGCAGGACAGTGGAAGCTACATTTTTTTTTTCTCAGCGCTGTAGCTCATTGGGCTGCCCTAGAAGGCTCCCTGATAGCTGCGTTGCTTTGTGTGTACGCCGCTGTGTAAACCAACTGCTTTTTTCAAAGCACAAATCCTGTTTTTCCTTCCTTTCTGCACAGCTATCTTGTGTGTTTGTCCACACTTTTGTGTGCAGCAGTCCTTTTACAGCTGCCTGCCATACTTTTCTGAGATAACTGCAGGGAGATAAATATTTGCAAGTCTGCCTCTGTGCCATTGCTGTGTGTGGTATCTGTCTCTCATTGTGTGGCACCGAAAACACTGTGTAATACTTGGCCTTTTTTTTTGGGGGGGGGGTACATTCTCCCTTTTCCCAAAAAAAAATTAGTGGGAGATAAATATTGGCAAGTCTGCCTCCGTGCCATTGCTGTGTGTGGTATCTGTCTCTCATTGTGTGCCTCCGAAAACACTGTGTAATACTTGGCCCTTTTTTTTTTTTTTTTTGCTAAATTCTCCCTTTTCCCAAAAAAAAATTAGTGGGAGATAAATATTGGCAAGTCTGCCTCCGTGCCATTGCTGTGTGTGGCATCTGTCTGTCATTGTGTGGCACCGAAAACACTGTGTAATACTTGGCCATTTTTTTTTTTTGGGGGGGGGTACATTCTCCCTTTTCCAAAAAAAAAAATTAGTGGGAGATAAATATTGGCAAGTCTGTTTCCGTGCCATTGCTGTGTGTGGCATCTGTCTGTCATTGTGTGGCACCGAAAACACTGTGTAATACTTAGCCATTTTTTTTTTTTAGGGTAAATTCTCCCAGAAAAAAAAAAAAAAATAGTGGGAGATTAAGATTGGCATTTCTGCTTGAGTGCTGGTCCTGTGTGTGCCATCTGTCTCAAATTATTGGGGCACAGAAAACCTAGTGTGTAACATTGGGCCTGATTTTCCTTTCAGTGTCAGGCACCTATAAAGGTATATATAAATCCTACAGAAGTTTGAGTTCACCTGATAAGTTGTTTTACAGTAACAAATAGCGTTACTTTGGTTACGTTTTGCAAACAATGAGGAAGTCTATTGGAAGAGGTCGTGGCCGTGGGCGGTTATTGTCAGCTGGTAATGATGGTAGTGG
This sequence comes from Ranitomeya variabilis, assembly GCF_051348905.1. Classification (NCBI taxonomy): domain Eukaryota; kingdom Metazoa; phylum Chordata; class Amphibia; order Anura; family Dendrobatidae; genus Ranitomeya; species Ranitomeya variabilis. The sequence goes on from NC_135232.1 coordinate 566,263,937, forward strand.
TGGTGGAGCATCAGGTGGTCGTGGTAAAAGCAGTACAGCACCTAAGTCTCGAGTTGTTGAGCCAGGTTCGTTGTCTGGCTACACAAGGCCTCGAACGCTCTCTTTTCTGGGAGTAGGAAAACCACTTTTGAAGCCGGAGCAGCAGGAACAAGTATTGGCTTTCATTGCTCACTCTGCCTCTAGCTCTTTCGCCTCCTCCTCGGAAAGTGCCAAATGTCAGAGCAGTGCATCGTCAGTGGATGCTCCCGGTCAGGAACAAGTCGCTTCCTTGTGTCCTTCACTAAAAACAACAGTGAAGGATGCGTCAGTCGACACAACAGGTTACTCCATGGAGCTCTTTACACATACCGTTCCTGGGTTACACAGTGAAACAGTTAACAGGCTATGCCCATTAGAAGTTGAATCGGACATGGAGTGCACAGATGCACAGCCACAGCCAGATTACTATGCTGTTCCTTTGAATCAGACCAGAACATTGCCCTCGCAGTGTACCGAGGCAGAATCAAAACCAGCGGAGACTATGGTGCTCCGTCACGAACGCAATACCACCGGCTTACACGGTGACACAGACGAAGTTGCACACAACATAGAAGAGGAGGTCATAGATGACCCAGTTGTGGACCCCGATTGGCAGCCATTGGGGGAACAGGGTGCAGGCGGCAGTAGTTCTGAAGCGGAGGAGGAGGAGCCGCAGCAGGCATCAACATCACAACAGGTTCCATCTACCGGGCCCGTATCTGGCCAAAAACGCGTGGCAAAACCAAAACCAGTTGGAGGACAGCGTGGCCATCCGGTTAAAGAAGCTCAGTCTGCAATGCCTGAAAAGGTATCCGATAGTAGAAAGAGTGCAGTCTGGCATTTTTTTAAACAACAACCAAATGATCAGCGCAAAGTCATCTGTCAAAAATGTTCAACTACCTTAAGCAGAGGTCAGAATCTTAAAAGTCTAAATACAAGTTGCATGCATAGACATTTATCCACCATGCATTTGCAAGCCTGGACTAACTACCAAACGTCCCTAAAGGTTGCAGCACCCTCGGCCAATGAAGCTAGTCAGCAACGCTACATCCCTTCCCTCCCTGTAAGCCGACCATTTCCCACACCACCTGCAGTATCTGTGCAGCTTTCGTCGCAAGGCCAAAGCAGTCAGGGAATCACCAGGTTAGTAGTAGGAAACACTGCATGTAGGGCACCGGCAAGAATACCATCTCCAACCCTCTCTCAGTCTGCCATGTCCACCGGCACCACCGCTAGTTCCACGATCTCCAGCTCTCCAGTCCAGCTCACCCTACATGAGACTCTTATTAGGAAAAGGAAGTACTCATCCTCGCATCCGCGTACACAGGGTTTGAACGCCCACATTGCTAGACTAATCTCATTAGAGATGATGCCCTACCGGTTAGTTGAAAGCGAAGCTTTCAAAGCGCTGATGGACTACGCTGTACCACGCTACGAGCTACCCAGTCGGCACTTTTCTAGAAAAGCCATCCCAGCTCTCCAACAGCATGTTAAAGACCGCATCGTCCATGCACTCAGGCAGTCTGTGACTACAAAGGTGCACCTGACAACAGATGCATGGACCAGTAGGCATGGCCAGGGACGTTACGTGTCCATCACGGCACACTGGGTGAATGTGGTGGATGCAGGCTCCACAGGGGACAGCAATATTGGGACAGTTCTGCCTAGCCCACGGTCAAGGAAAGAGTTGGCTGTATGCGTTCGCCCCCCCTCCTCCTCTTCCTCCTCCTCCTGCAGAAGCGAGAGCTCGTCCACAGACCGCAGTCGCACATCCACTCCATCCGCAGCTGCCACTGTTGCACACCAGGTGTGCCATTATGGGACAGCTAGTGGCAAGCGTCAGCAGGCTGTATTGGCAATGAAGTGTTTGGGTGACAAAAGACACACCGCGGAAGTTCTGTCCGAGTTCTTGCAGAAAGAAACTCAGTCATGGCTGGGCACTGTACATCTTGAGGCAGGCAAGGTAGTGAGTGATAACGGAAGGAATTTCATGGCTGCCATAGCCCTTTCCCAACTGAAACACATTCCTTGCCTGGCTCACACCTTAAACCTGGTGGTGCAGTGCTTCCTGAAAAGTTATCCGGGGTTACCCGACCTGCTCCTCAAAGTGCGCAGACTTTGCTCGCATATCCGCCGTTCGCCTGTACACTCCAGCCGTATGCAGAACTATCAGCGTTCTTTGAACCTTCCTCAGCATCGCCTAATCATCGACGTTGCAACAAGGTGGAACTCCACACTGCACATGCTTCAGAGAGTGTGCGAACAGAGGCGTGCTGTTATGTATTTGTGGGAGGATACACGGGCAGGCAGTTGGATGGCAGACATGGAGTTGTCAGGTGTGCAGTGGTCGAAGCTACAAGACCTGTGTCAAGTCCTTCAGTGTTTTGAGGAATGCACACGGCTGGTTAGTGCAGACAACGCAATAATAAGCATGAGCATCCCCCTAATGCGTCTGCTGATGCAAAGTTTGACGCACATAAAGGAGCAGGCGTCTGCAGCCGAGGAAGAGGAATGCCTTGATGACAGTCAGCCATTGTCTGGTCAGGGCCGTGTAGAGGACGCGGTAGCGGGCGAAGAGGAGGAGGAGGATGAGGAGGATGATGGGGATGAGTACTTTTTTAATGAGGAAGCTTCTCCTGGGCCAACAGAAATTAGTGGCGTTGCAAGGCCGGGTTCTGTTTTTGTAAGGGAGACAAGTGACGTAGATTTGCCTGTAACTGCCCCTCAAACCAGCACAACCGCAGATTTGCCAACTGGAACTTTGGCGCACATGGCGGATTATGCCTTACGTATCCTCAAAAAGGACCCACGCATTATTAAAATGATGAGCGATGACGATTACTGGTTGGCCTGCATCCTTGACCCTCGCTATAAAGGCAAATTGCAAAATATTATGCCACATGAGAACCTCGAACAAATATTAGCAACCAAACAAGCTACTCTTGTAGACCGTTTGATTCAGGCATTCCCAGCACATAGCGCCGGTGATGGTTCTCACACGAGCTGCAGGGGGCTACAGGGCAGAGGTGTTAGAGGTGCACAGATCAGAAGTGGCATTGGACAGAGGGGTTTTCTGACCAGGTTGTGGAGTGATTTCGCAATGACCGCAGACAGGACAGGTACTGCAGCATCTATTCAAAGTGACAGGAGACAACATTTGTCCAGTATGGTTACTAACTATTTTTCAGCCCTTATTGATGTTCTCCCTCAACCATCATTCCCATTTGATTACTGGGCATCCAAATTAGACACCTGGCCTGAATTGGCAGAATATGCATTGCAGGAGCTTGCTTGCCCAGCAGCTAGTTTGCTATCAGAAAGAGTATTCAGTGCTGCTGGTTCAATATTAACCGAAAAAAGGACTCGTCTGGCTACCCAAAATGTGGATGATCTCACCTTCATTAAAATGAACCACTCCTGGATTTCAAATTATTTTGCCCCACCTTTCCCGGCTGACACCTAGCTTTCCTATAAAAAGGTCTTGCTTGTGGACTGGTCTTACTGAGTGTTAAAATCTCTTAATTTGCAGCAGCAGTTTGACCAGCATACGACATGTTTACACATCCCCCAATGGGAAAACTCCCCCCACGGGGCCGTTGTCTCACTGTCGACACTTGGCGCAAGCACCCGTTAGTTACAGTGCTGTTTGTCTGAAGAGGTGGGTGTGCTCGCTTTTGGTCGACGGCACAGCCACTGGGTCCCTCATAGTACAATGTAGTGTCTCTGGCGGTGGTGGTGCGCACCCAACGTCAGACACACCGTTGTAACATGAGGGGCCCTGGGGCGGTACCGCCGGCCACAAGAGAGTTCCCCCCCCAGCTCAAACTGTGCTCTACCACGTGCCAAATTATCTCGCACAGCTCCACCAATGTTTAGTCTATGCGCTGACATCATTCAATGCCTGGCACTGACAATCAATACCAATTTGTTGACATCTAGTTACAGTAGTCTGGGTCAGTGTCCTATATTGACACCAGTAAATACTAATTTACTGCCAAATTACTTTGTCATAAACTCTGCAGATGAGCCCACCCCTGTACCTAAGCATGCCACCGTTTTTTTTATTTATAGTTGTTTTGCGAGACATTAACATCTATTTATTTTTTGGGAGTACTGTGTCAGACACTTCTTGCAATACTCCTCCACTGACCACAATGCTGCCTGCCTGTGTATCCATGTAACCGATTTAAAACTGCCATGCCTGCCTATTGTTTGTTATTTTAGGCCTTTGATAGCCTGTCTGCGGCCCCTACTTGCAATACTCCTCCACTGACCACAATGCTGCCTGCCTGTGTATCCATGTAACCGATTTAAAAATGCCATGCCTGCCTATTGTTTGTTATTTTAGGCCTTTGATAGCCTGTCTGCGGCCCCTACTTGCAATACTCCTCCACTGACCACAATGCTGCCTGGAGTGCCTGCCTGTGTATCCATGTAACCGATTTAAAACTGCCATGCCTGCCTATTGTTTGTTATTTTAGGCCTTTGACAGCCTTTCTGCGGCCCCTACTTGCAATACTCCTCCACTGACCACAATGCTGCCTGCCTGTGTATCCATGTAACCGATTTAAAACTGCCATGCCTGCCTATTGTTTGTTATTTTAGGCCTTTGATAGCCTGTCTGCGGCCCCTACTTGCAATTCTCCTCCACTGACCACAATGCTGCCTGGAGTGCCTGCCTGTGTATCCATGTAACCGATTTAAAACTGCCATGCCTGCTTATTGTTTGTTATTTTAGGCCTTTGATAGCCTGTCTGCAGCCCCTACTTGCAATACTCCTCCACTGACCACAATGCTGCCTGCCTGTGTATCCATGTAACCAATTTAAAACTGCCATGCCTGCCTATTGTTTGTTATTTTAGGCCTTTGATAGCCTGTCTGCAGCCCCTACTTGCAATACTCCTCCACTGACCACAATGCTGCCTGGAGTGCCTGCCTGTGTATCCATGTAACCAATTTAAAACTGCCATGCCTGCCTATTGTTTGTTATTTTAGGCCTTTGACAGCCTGTCTGCGGCCCCTACTTGCAATACTCCTCCACTGACCACAATGCTGCCTGCCTGTGTATCCATGTAACCGATTTAAAAATGCCATGCCTGCCTATTGTTTGTTATTTTAGGCCTTTGATAGCCTGTCTGCGGCCCCTACTTGCAATACTCCTCCACTGACCACAATGCTGCCTGGAGTGCCTGCCTGTGTATCCATGTAACCGATTTAAAACTGCCATGCCTGCCTATTGTTTGTTATTTTAGGCCTTTGACAGCCTTTCTGCGGCCCCTACTTGCAATACTCCTCCACTGACCACAATGCTGCCTGCCTGTGTATCCATGTAACCGATTTAAAACTGCCATGCCTGCCTATTGTTTGTTATTTTAGGCCTTTGATAGCCTGTCTGCGGCCCCTACTTGCAATTCTCCTCCACTGACCACAATGCTGCCTGGAGTGCCTGCCTGTGTATCCATGTAACCGATTTAAAACTGCCATGCCTGCTTATTGTTTGTTATTTTAGGCCTTTGATAGCCTGTCTGCAGCCCCTACTTGCAATACTCCTCCACTGACCACAATGCTGCCTGCCTGTGTATCCATGTAACCGATTTAAAACTGCCATGCCTGCCTATTGTTTGTTATTTTAGGCCTTTGATAGCCTGTCTGCAGCCCCTACTTGCAATACTCCTCCACTGACCACAATGCTGCCTGGAGTGCCTGCCTGTGTATCCATGTAACCAATTTAAAACTGCCATGCCTGCCTATTGTTTGTTATTTTAGGCCTTTGACAGCCTGTCTGCGGCCCCTACTTGCAATACTCCTCCACTGACCACAATGCTGCCTGCCTGTGTATCCATGTAACCGATTTAAAACTGCCTTGCCTGCCTATTGTTTGTAATTTTAGGCCTTTGATAGCCTGTCTGCGGCACCTACTTGCAATACTCCTCCACTGACCACAATGCTGCCTGGAGTGCCTGCCTGTGTATCCATGTAACCGATTTAAAACTGCCATGCCTGCCTATTGTTTGTTATTTTAGGCCTTTGATAGCCTGTCTGCGGCCCCTACTTGCAATACTCCTCCACTGACCACAATGCTGCCTGGAGTGCCTGCCTGTGTATCCATGTAACCAATTTAAAACTGCCATGCCTGCCTATTGTTTGTTATTTTAGGCCTTTGATAGCCTGTCTGCGGCCCCTACTTGCAATACTCCTCCACTGACCACAATGCTGCCTGCCTGTGTATCCATGTAACCGACTTAAAACTGCCATGCCTGCCTATTGTTTGTAATTTTAGGCCTTTGATAGCCTGTCTGCGGCACCTACTTGCAATACTCCTCCACTGACCACAATGCTGCCTGGAGTGCCTGCCTGTGTATCCATGTAACCGATTTAAAACTGCCATGCCTGCCTATTGTTTGTTATTTTAGGCCTTTGATAGCCTGTCTGCGGCCCCTACTTGCAATACTCCTCCACTGACCACAATGCTGCCTGGAGTGCCTGCCTGTGTATCCATGTAACCGATTTAAATCTGCCATGCCTGCCTATTGTTTGTTATTTTAGGCCTTTGATAGCCTGTCTGCGGCCCCTACTTGCAATACTCCTCCACTGACCACAATGCTGCCTGCCTGTGTATCCATGTAACCGATTTAAAACTGCCATGCCTGCCTATTGTTTGTTATTTTAGGCCTTTGATAGCCTGTCTGCGGCCCCTACTTGCAATACTCCTCCACTGACCACAATGCTGCCTGCCTGTGTATCCATGTAACCAATTTAAAACTGCCATGCCTGCCTATTGTTTGTTATTTTAGGCCTTTGATAGCCTGTCTGCGGCCCCTACTTGCAATATTCCTCCACTGACCACAATGCTGCCTGGAGTGCCTGCCTGTGTATCCATGTAACCGATTTAAAACTGCCATGCCTGCCTATTGTTTGTTATTTTAGGCCTTTGATAGCCTGTCTGCGGCCCCTACTTGCAATACTCCTCCACTGACCACAATGCTGCCTGGAGTGCCTGCCTGTGTATCCATGTAACCGATTTAAAACTGCGATGCCTGCCTATTGTTTGTTATTTTAGGCCTTTGTTAGCCTGTCTGTGGCCCCTACTTGCAATACTCCTCCACTGACCACACCAATGCTGCCCGTGTACCCCTGGAACCTATTTAAAAGTTCATAGAGCCTAGTTATATATTTTATTTACTATTAATAAGGCCATGATGGACTACGCTGTACCACGCTACAAGCTAACCAGTCGACACTTCTTTTGCGAGAAAAGCCATCCCAACCCTCCACCAGCATGTAAAAGACCGCATTGTCCATGCAATGTCTGGCAATCTGTGAGTGCAAAGGTGCACCTGACAACAGACGCATGGACCTGTAGGCATGGCCACGGAAGATTACGTGTCCATTAAGGCGCAATGGGTTAATGTGGTGGATGCATGGTCCACAGGGGACAGCCTACTAAGTCTGTCTGCAGTCCCTAATTCAAATTGTCCTCCACTGTCTAAATCGGAGCTTCCACCTTCTGGCTTTCGGCCTATAGTATCAGATATTAAACTGCATTTGGCCTTCAACTTTGGTTACGGCCTACTAACGGTGTCTGCCCCTGCCTGGTGTTTGTCCTCAACTGAATAAAGCTGAGCTTCAACCTTCTGGCTCTGATTAAGTGCTGTGTTTTTAAAAATTGGTGGTTAGGGCCTACTAACGGTGTCTGCCCCTCCCTGGTGTTTGCCCTCAACTGAATAAAGCTGAGCTTCCACCTTCTGGCTTTCGACCTATAGTATCAGATATTAAACTGCATTTGGCCTTCAACTTTGGTTACGGCCTACTAACGGTGTCTGCCCCTGCCTGGTGTTTGTCCTCAACTGAATAAAGCTGAGCTTCAACCTTCTGGCTCTGATTAAGTGCTGTGTTTTTAAAAATTGGTGGTTAGGGCCTACTAACGGTGTCTGCCCCTCCCTGGTGTTTGCCCTCAACTGAATAAAGCTGAGCTTCCACCTTCTGGCTTTCGGCCTATAGTATCAGATATTAAACTGCATTTGGCCTATTAGTGTGTTTGGGCCCTTTAAACAGTGTCTGCTGCTCCTGGGTTTGCTACTCCACTGAACAAAGCAATGCCGCCTGTTTAGTCCTGTTACCAATTTTGAACTGCATTTAGCCTACTTTATTCTTTGGCCCTATATCTGTTTCCTCCTCATCCTGCCCATTGCCCAGCCACTGCTAGATGAGTCTGCTGGTACATTGACCTAGACCACTACATTCCCCTTGCACTCTACACAGCCAGAATCTGACCCTGCTGAAAGTAAGGTTCCCCTTCCCGCATGTTATACCACCTTACACAGGGACAAGGTGCAGATAAAAGTGCAGGTTCCTTCATCAGGTGGGGGGGCATACTCGTTGGCAACGTCACTGGCACAGGGCCCCTCAGAGTACGCAAAAGTGTCGCTGCTGGTGGCAGGCGCCCCCGCCGTGCAAACACACCGCTGTACTTTGAGGGGCCCTGTGCCAGTGCCAATGCGAACAAGTGTGCCCCCCTGCTTGCTCAGGATCACAGCACTTGCAACGTTGAAATACTTACCTCTCCCTGCTCCACCGCCGTGACGTAGTCCACGATTCCTGGGCCCACTAAAACCTTGATCCAGCCCTACCCCCCACAACTTTTGCCAAATGACCCCCAAGTTCCATTCAACAACTATTATTATAAAGTTAATAAAGATTGACAAGCTTCAGAAACAAGAATGGATGTTTTTGGCATTAAAATGGACACTGTAGGTGTTTTCCTGGCCTCCACTCACTGCCGACTATGCTTCCCCATTGACTTGCATTGGGTTTCGTGTTTCGGTCGATCCCCGACTTTTAGCGATAATCGGCCGACTGCACTCGACTCAACTCTGGACAAAGTCGGGTTTCACAAAACCCGACTCGATCTTTAAAAAATGAAAGTCGCTCAACCCTAGCCGCCAGTGCAGGCTTCGGCCTGCACTCTGCTCCCTCTCCTCCTGCTGACCCTGGGCTCTAACACCGCCAGTTGGTGCCCGCTACTGCTAGCTGCACAGAGAAAAACACCAGCCAATGTGTCAGTGGGGTTCAGCACCGCCAGCTGTTCCCCTGCTGTGTAGCCGGCATCGTGTCCTGCAAAACCAACGCAGACACAAGAACTGAAATTGAAGGGAACCTGTCGCCCCTCCCCCAGGTGTTTGTATGTTTTACAGCCACCTTGTACAGCAGTAATGCTGCATGTGTGCAAGGTGGCTCATAAACCTATTCTCCTTGCACACGTGGAACAGAACACGTCTACAATGTGTTCCCTGAGACCATTAAAACGTCCCTGAGGTGTGACTTTCCTTTGTAATGACACGCAACAACCCCCTTGGTAGCACAGCCCTTCTTCTGACATCATTGTTTGGCTGGCTGCGCTTCTGCGGCCGCCCTGCCCGACACAACGCCCCTCAGTGTCTTATTTATTTTGACTGCAAGGGTGTGATTGACGGGCATGAGCAGTGCATATCTTCGCCAGGCTGTCACTCAGCTCCTTCCGCCTTCTTCAGACTGTGCGGCTTCATGGCCGTGGCATGCGATAAGGGATCAGCTGACGCTGCACAGTCTGTAGCAGGTGTAAGGACACGAGCGAGAGGCGAACATATGTACTGCGCCAGGCCATGAATCCCAGCCCCGCAGTGTGAAACACTGTAAAGACACTCCGGGGGGCTGGGATTCATGGGCATCGCGAACCGCACCAGCCGACATGAATTGATGTCAGAAGACGGGCAGCGCATGGCCAAGGGATAACGCAACAACGCAGACTCCTGTACAGCAAAATGCGATGCTCAGGAGGCCGCGCCAAGCACCAAGGTGGTATTTTTGCCAGCTGTGCTGCGTCTCATTACGAAGGGAACTCCCGCCTCCAAGACAGATTGACTGTATAAGGGCCAAAATGTTGTAGGGGTTTCATTCAGCTTGTGCAAGGAACAAAATTAAAAGAGCAACCTTTGACTTGTGCAGCACTACTGCTGCATAAGGCGTGGCTCTTCTAGTTTGTAACACCTGAGGGGGGGTTAAAGGTTACCTTTAAAATTGGTTCAATTAGGCTTCGGCCTACACTCTGCTCCCCCTGCAGAGCCTGGGCTCTAACACCGCCAGTTGGTGCCCCGAAGTGCTGGCTGCACAGAGAAAAACACCCGCCAATGTGTCAGTGGGGTTCAGCACCGCCAGCTGTTCCCCTGATGTGTAGCCGGCAACGTGTCCTGCAACAGCCACACAGACACAAAGCTGCCGCCAGTGCAGGCTTCGGCCTACACTCTGCTCCCTCTCCTCCTGCTGACCCTGGGCTCTAACACCGCCAGTTGATGCCCGATACTGCTAGCTGCACAGAGAAAAACTCCAGCCAATGTGTCAGTGGGGTTCAGCACCGCCAGCTGTTTCCCTGCTGTGTAGCCGGCATTCTGTCCTGCAAAAGCCACGCAGACACAAGAACTGAAATTGAAGGGAACCTGTCGCCCCTCCCCCAGGTGTTTGTATGTTTTACAGCCACCTTGTACAGCAGTAATGCTCCATGTGTGCAAGGTGGCTCATAAACTTATTCTCCTTGCACACGTGGAACAGAACACGTCTACAATGTGTCCCCTGAGACCATTAAAACGTCCCTGAGGTGTGACTTTCCTTTGTAATGACACGCAACAACCCCCTTGGTAGCACAGCCCTTCTTCTGACATCATTGTTTGGCTGGCTGCGCCTCTGCGGCCGCCCTGCCCGACACAACGCCCCTCGGTGTCTTATTTATTTTGACTGCGAGGGTGTGATTGACGGGCATGAGCAGTGCATATCTTCGCCAGGCTGTCACTCAGCTCCTTCTGCCTTCTTCAGACTGTGCGGCTTCATGGCCGTGGCATGCGATAAGGGATCAGCTGACGCCGCACAGTCTGTAGCAGGTGTAAGGACACGAGCGAGAGGCGAACATATGTACTGCGCCAGGCCATGAATCCCAGCCCCGCAGTGTGAAACACTGTAAAGACACTGCGGGGCTGGGATTCATGGGCATCGCGAACCGCACCAGCCGAAATGAATTGATGTCAGAAGACGGGCAGCGCATGGCCAAGGGATAATGCAGCGCCCCAGAGTCCTGGTCGTTGCAGTACTGTGGCTCCGCCACTATGGGGAGCTATGGTGTGTCTGATGGCACTGAAGGAGTTCATCTGACCAGGTATCACAGACACCAATACATTTCACAGCTGGGCCTCCGGGGGGAGCTAAGGGTTCTATTCATTAGGCCACTCCCCACCATAGTGGGTAAACTGGGGGTCAGGCAGGAAGTTAGATCAGAAAGCTGACTGGGTTGGAACCAGGCAACACCTTGTGGCAGAGGGTGTTGTGGGGGAAGATACAGTAGGGTCTCTGTCAGGGGTGGGATCCTGACAGAGGCTTGGCAACTTGAACGAACGTAACGGGACCGCGCCTGCTCCGGGTAGCGGCGGTGCCCAAGGAAGGACTAGAAGCGAGATAGATTGTGCTGAGTGAGAAACGAGATCAAGCAAAAGGAGAAATACCAGTAGGGGTCGTGCTGTAAGACCGGAGCAACACCCTACTGAGGCGCACTACCGGTGGCCGGAACGCCGAGGGAGTATCATAACATTCAGCTTCAAGCAATACTCTAAACAGCGGCAGGACAGTCAGTCTAAGGCGGGCTGTCTCACTTAAATCACCTATGCAGTCTTGGGGGGCAACTTGTGGAGAGGGGTGACTCTAGGGTCCCGGAAGAGCTCCGAGCCTACCCGTCAAACGGGTGCCGTCCCAACCAGAACAACAGGGAGGGACAGAGGATTAGAAGAACATCATTTAATCGAGTTGTAAGGGAACTTAAGAAACAGACACAACGGTTGTGGGGACTTTCCGTAAGCACAGCAGGGAGGGACCGCAACTAGAAGGAAGGCACCGATTTCCACCTGTGAAGAGAACTCTGGAGGTGCCATCAGACCGGCCGGACTTGCGCAGCCTGGTGAACCGTATTCTGGACTGTGGACTCAGAGATCTTCAGTAAAGAGGTAAAGAGACTGCAACCTGGTGTCCTCGATATTTACTACAGCTTCCCCATCTACATCATCCACTCCTAGTAATCCCCTGTGCGCCCCACGGCAGGGTCACGGACCGGGGCCTAGCCGCCGTGACAACCCCAGAGCAGAGACTCAGAGGCCCGGTACCGGGTACCCCTCGGCCCTGCGGCAGTGGGGGCGCTACAATAACGCAACAACGCAGACTCCTGTACAGCAAAATGCGATGCTCAGGAGGCCGCGCCAAGCACCAAGGTGGTATTTTTGCCAGCTGTGCTGCGTCTCATTACGAAGGGAACTCCCGCCTCCAAGACAGATTGACTGCATAAGGGCCAAAATGTTGTAGGGGTTTCATTCAGCTTGTGCAAGGAACAAAATTAAAAGCGCATCCTTTGACTTGTGCAGCACTACTGCTGCATAAGGCGTGGCTCTTCTAGTTTGTAACACCTGAGGGGGGGTTAAAGGTTACCTTTAAAATTGGTTCAATTAGGCTTCGGCCTACACTCTGCTCCCCCTGCAGAGCCTGGGCTCTAACACCGCCAGTTGGTGCCCCGAAGTGCTGGCTGCACAGAGAAAAACACCCGCCAATGTGTCAGTGGGGTTCAGCACCGCCAGCTGTTCCCCTGCTGTGTAGCCGGCAATGTGTCCTGCAACAGCCACGCAGACACAAAGCTGCCGCCAGTGCAGGCTTCGGCCTGCACTCTGCTCCCTCTCCTCCTGCTGACCCTGGGCTCTAACACCGCCTGTTGGTGCCCGGTACTGCTAGCTGCACAGAGAAAAACACCCGCCAATGTGTCAGTGGGGTTCAGCACCGCCAGCTGTTCCCCTGCTGTGTAGCCGGCATCGTGTCCTGCAAACGCCACGCAGACACAACAGACCTACAAATGCCTCCAGTGCAGGCTTCGGCCTACACTCTGCTCCCCCTGCTGACCCTTTGCTCCAACACCGATAGTTGGGGCTCTAGGAAGACAAGCTTGAATAGGTCCCCATCCTGGTTCCAGCACCGTCAGCTGGTTCCGGGCAGAGCCTTTGGCTTAGGTGCCTCCTTCTGGGTATCAGAGTTCCACCAACGTCAGCTGGTCCTCGGTAGTTCCATTGGCTCTTATACCTTCGGGTAGCCATCCGAGTTCCAGTTCCATCAGCTGTTTCTCGGCATTTTCTCAGCCTTCTTGTACCTTCTGCTACATTTCCAAGTTCAAGACCCTAAAGACGACGACCCGGAAGACCACTCCTAAGATGACGACGACACCAGAGATGACAACCACTGAGATGACGACGACCCTGGAGACGATGACCCTGAAGACCACCCCGATGACGACGACCCCGGAGACGACGACCCTGGAGACGACGACGACATGGGAGACCGAGAAGCAGAAGAACAAGAGGCTGCAGAACAAAGAGCAGAAGAACATTAAGCATAACACTAAATATCAGAGCAAAAGATATTATCTAAATTATAAGCAGAAGAAGACTAAGCAGTGTATGGGGGTGAGTCCGTTCCTCCTCGTGGTGCCCCTGGATAAAGCCTGATGCTGCAGGCCAAACTGAACGCGGACAAATGTAACTCTTTTGTGACAGGCAGAACGGAAGGTGTAATCTTCAAACTTTTATAGATAACAACTACGGGAATACCTGTCACAAATAAGAATATGATGAAGAAGTTGAATATGAAGAAGAATAATAGTTAAATAAAAAGAATATGAACAATGTAAAAAAAAAAATTATAGGTAGAAGATGAAGAAGATGAATAAGGTGAAGAAGAAGTTGATGTCAAAGATGCTGATGATGAAGAAGAAAGTGTGGGAGAAGTAAAAAAGAGGGTGAAGGGCGTGGAAGTAGTGAAACATCAATATCTGACAAAATAAAAAAAATCTTAACATAGTCAATATCTTTGTAACTCCGAACGTCTTTAAAAAATATTAAAATTCCTGCTATTCTATTTGATTGGGCTAAACCTCTATGCCTTTAATGTCTCCGCCACCTCCCCCAATACATCCTACATTATTCTTAGTTGTTTTCCTTCATGTAGAATGAACCTACAAGTGTATAAAGGGTTTATTTTAATTCCGATATTTTCGTCCCATTGACTTGCATTGGTATCGGGTATCGGAATCGGCGAGATCCGATACTTTGGCGGTATCGGCCGATACTTTCCGATACCGATACTTTCCGATATCGGAAGGTATCGCTCAACACTAATCGTAAGGTATTTAGGGACATTGTGTGAAAGTTATTCATATCAGTTAACATTTTCAATAAAAATCATTTGAAAAGAAAAGTTATTCATATCTGACATTACGCTAATGGGAAATTGTTTTTTCTTTTATATAAGGTGCCATTACATATTATTAGTACTATTTTCTGTATTTATTTGGTACATGCTTTTTCTTACAGGTCAGGTTTCTGGAATGGTTAGAAAAATAAATGCATTCATAGTTGTACTGTGTTTTCATTATTACTGAACACATGCTGCCACCTACAGGAACTTTTAATTTTTTTTTATAATATAGTGAAATACAGAATATTCTTAAAAGTAGTCTGCAAGAGTAATACAGACATAGAAAAATGTATATCATGTCCAAAACTGTAATTGATTTGTTCCCCCAACATTTTTTTTAAACTTTTCATAATCACTTTTTCATTTTTCTATGATCAGGATACATTGAATATTTGCAGTAGATTTGTCGTCACTAAAAACCAGTGTTGGCAGGAAAAACCACTGTGTAAAATACATGGGGTTTTAATGCATTTTTACATGTGTTTTTTTCCCATTTATTTGACAAGGTGATGCAAAAATGCTGAAAGAATTGACATGCTGCATATTTGAAAAAATAAAACGCTTTGATAGTTAAAATACACAAGGAAAAATTAAGCAGCATGAGATTTCATTAATTTGCTAATTTAAAGTGTACTTTTTTACCCTTAAAAACACCACAAAAAAGCAGTGTGTGAACAAGCCTTAAGGGTTTATTTTGTTGTACTTCAACTGTATTGAAATTGTGAAAAACAAAATATAATTCTAACATTTTTATATCTGGAGTCTTATTTTACAGCCTTCTCATCACTGCACTAAAGATTTTTCCACATCATTCTTCAGGTCAGTAAGATTATGGTAAGAAAAATCTTGTATAGTATTATTATTTTAGTGGTTACATTTTTTTACCTTTACAAAAAAATGTCCTTATTGTCGTTATTTTCTGAGACACCTGTTTTTGTGCTGATTGAGCAGTGTGAGGGCTTTTTTTGTTAAGTGAGATGTCCTTTTCTTTGGTACCTTTTTCGGGTACATGGAATGTTTTGATTTCTTTTTATTGAGTTTGGGAGGTGAGGGGATGTGGATTCCCAAAAACAGCAATTCTGGCATTTTGACATTTTTTTTGCCTGAAGAATTAATTTGATAGTTTTGATCGGACTTTTGCAAATGTGGCAATGCCAAATATGATTGTTTGTTTTTATTTCTTTATTGTATTTGAGAAAGAAAAAATGAAAACCTTCAATTTTATTTCCTTATTATAATTTATTTTATTTTTTTTTCAGATTTGAACCTGCAATTGTTTAATCACTTGTACTATGTATTGTAATATTACAGTGTTACAGTGCGTAATGTAATTAATGATCTCCTATGCATCCTAGCCAGTTAGACAACAACTATTGATTGATGCTAGCATCAGTCTCTTTTAGGCTATGTGCACACGTTGCAGATTTTGCTGCGGATCCGCAGTGGATTGGCTGCTGCGGATTCGCAGCTGTTTTCCATGCGTTGTACAGTACCATGTAAATGTATGGAAAACGAAATCCGCTGTGCACATGCTGAGGAAAATACCGTGCGGAAACGTTGCATTGTATTTTCCGCAGCATGTCAATTCATTGTGCGGATTCCGCAGTGGTTTACACCTGCTCCTCAGTAGGAATCCGCAGGTGTAAAAGTGCAGGTGGAATCCACACAAAAACCACAGGAAATCCGGGGTAAATCTGCAGTGCGTTTTACCTGCGGATTTTGCAAAAATAGTGCGGAAAATTCCACACACGAATCCGCAACGTGTGCACATAGCCTTATTAGAGGCAAGTGCTAGCTGTATAGCCCAGCTGACACCTTGGGTGGAATCAGCAACTGTGCCTTCTCCGTACACCTACTCCTCACGTGAACCATATAAGTACCGTGGATGTTAGGAAAGGGTTAATATTTATGAACGATGTCAGAAAATTTGATAAGAGTTGTCTCATGAAGATAAACTCTGTGGGTGGTGTATATGTGTGTTTTGGACCCTTACTTTCTCAGGGACAGAAAGCAGCCCCCTGTACAAATCCATTAACTTCTTCACGACCATTGACATATCCATATGTTCTGGTTGGGAAGGACTTGCTGACCTAGGACGTATTGATACGTTCTGGTGATTTTACTGGCACAGGCTCTGTGTGCAATCACCGCTAGGTGTTCAGTGAATATGACAGCTGACACCAGGCCCTCCAGTGCCAGGAGTGGGTGACGTGAGGTCATCATGAAGACATCCGGGTCACCAGGCTACAGCAAGCTTGTTAGACCATGCTCAGAGCATAGTCTAAGAGGCTTGTGTCAGTGCAGCACTGACAGCTTTAAAGCATTGTTAGTACTGGTGTAGTGTAATGCTTCATAACAGCAATCAGAGTGCTAAAAGGGAAAGTCCCATAGAGGGATTACTGTATATACTCGAGTATAAGCTGACCTGAGTAAAGCCGAGACCTCTAATTTTGCCACAAAAAACTGGGAAAACTTATTGACTCGAGTCTGACGGTGTTCCGAAACGCCCGTTGGCGTGGGCACAGGGACCCTCTATCTGCCAGCACTTGCCTGCACTTTCTGGGTGATGTATTCTTATTATTGTTCTTAAATTGAATACAATATGCTGATTCGGTATTTAGCATGTTTTTAGGCTCTATTAAGAGCTGGGACGGCATTGACCTATATGTGACCTAATTTGGTATATACCTATGTAAATCTTTACAAATTCTTACATGCTTTTGGATAGATTTGTGGCCCATTTGTTATGTATTTATACTGTTTATACTATTAATATGGCATGTATGGTTCTGAGTGCCCCTTTTTTGTATCTTGTATGGTGGCTATTCACTGCTGCCACCACTTCTGTGCCTTCCACAATAAATCAATTTTTATTGAATGACCATAGGTTATTGTTTGGAGTTTCCTCCCCCCCTGTTCTCTCTTGACTCGAGTATAAGCCTAGGGTAGGAAATACAGCAGCTACTGGTAAATTTCAAAAATAAAAATAGATACCAATAATACCCATATAATGCTCCATAGAGATCATGATGGGGCCATATAATGCACCTTAAATTTGATTATGGCCCCATAAGATGCTCCATATAAAAATGTGCCACATATAATGCTCCATACAGTTCATTATGGCCCCATAAGATGTTCCATATAAAAATGTGCACATATAATGCTCCATACAGTTCATTATGGCCCCATAAGATGCACCATATAAAAATGTGCACATATAATGCTCCATACAGTTCATTATGGCCCCATAGATGCTCCATAAAACAATGTGCCACATATAATGCTCCATACAGTTCATTATGGCCCCATAAGATGTTCCATATAAAAATGTGCCACATATAAAGCTCCATACAGTTCATTATGGCCCCATAAGATGCTCCATATAACAATGTGCCACATATAAAGCTCCATACAGTTCATTATGGCCCCATAGATGCTCCATAAAACAATGTGCCACATATAAAGCTGCATTAAAGTTCATTATGGCCCTATAAGACGCTCCATATAAAAATGTGCCACATATAATGCTCCATACAGTTCATTATGGCCCCATAGATGCTCCATATAACAATGTGCCAAATATAATGCTCCATACAGTTCATTATGGCCCCATAAGATGCTCCATATAACAATGTGCCACATATAATGCTCCATACAGTTCATTATGGCCCCATAAGATGCTCCATATAAAACTGTGCCACATATAATGCTCCATACAGTTCATTTTGGCCCCATAAGATGCTCCATATAACAATGTGCCACATATAATGCTCCATACAGTTCATTATAGCCCCATAAGATGCTCCATATACAAATGTGCCACATATAATGCGCCATACAGTTCTTTATAGCCCCATAAAATGCTCCATATAACAATGTGCCACATATAATGCTCCATACAGTTCATTATGGCCCCATAAGATGCTCCATATAAAAATGTGTAACATATAATGCTCCATACAGTTCATTATGGCCCCATAATAATGCTCCATATATAAATGTTCCACATATAATGCTCCATAAATTTCATTATAGCCCCATAAGATGCTCCATATACAAATGTGCCACATATAATGCTCCATACAGTTCATTATGGCCCCATAAAATGCTCAATATAAAAATGTGCCACATATAATGCTCCATACAGTTCATTTTGGCCCCATAAGATTCTCCATATAACAATGTGCCACATATAATGCTCAGTACAGTTCATTATGGCCCCATAAGATGCTCCATATAAAAATGTGTCACATATAATGCTCCATACAGTTCATTATGGCCCCATAAGATGTTCCATATAACAATGTGTCACATATAATGCTCCATACAGTTCATTATGGCCCCATAAGATTCTCCATATAACAATGTGCCACATATAATGCTCCATACCGTTCATTATGGCCCCATAAGATGCATCATATAAAAATGTGCCACATATAATGCTCCATACAGTTCATGATGGCTCCATAAGATGCTCCATATAACAATGTGTCACATATAATGCTCCATACAGTTCATTATGGCTCCATAAGATGCTCCATATAAAAATGTGTCACATATAATGCTCCATACAGTTCATTATAGCCCCATAAGATGCTCCATATAACAATGTGCCACATATAATGCTCCATACAGTTCATTATGGCTCCATAAGATGCTCCATATAAAAATGTGCCACATATAATGCTCCATACAGTTCATTATAGCCCCATAAGATGCTCCATATAACAATGTGCCACATATAATGCTCCATACAGTTCATTATAGCCCCATAAGATGCTCCATATAAAAATGTGTCACATATAATGCTCCAAACAGTTCATTATGGCCCCATAAGATGCTTCTTATATAATTGTTCCACATCTAATGCTCCATACAGTTCATTATGGCCCCATAAGATGCTCCATATACAAATGTGCCACATATAATGCTCCATACAGTTCATTTTGGCCCCATAAGATGCTCCATATAACAATGTGCCACATATATGGAGCATCTTATGGGGCCATAATAAACTATATGGAGCATTATATGTGGCACATTGTTATATGGAGCATCTTATGGGGCCATAATGAACTATATGGAGCATTATAACAATGTGCCACATATAATGCTCCATACAGTTCATTATAGCCCCATAAGATGCTCCATATAACAATGAGCCACATATAATGCTCCATACAGTTCATTATGGCCCCATAAGATGCTCCATACAAAATACGCCCCATATAATGCTCCATACAGCTCATTTTGGCCCCATAAGATGCTCCATATAAAAATGTGCCACATATAATGCTCCATATAGTTCGTTATGGCCCCATAAGATGCTCCATATAAAAATGTGCCACATATAATGCTCCATATAGTTCGTTATGGCCCTATAAGATGCTCCATATAAAAATGATGCCCCTGGCAGCTTCTCCCGGACAGATGGTCTCCGGCGCCCGCAGCTCTTCCTTTGTTCAGCGGTCATTGGTACCGCTCATTACAGTAATGAATATGCGGCTCCACCCCTATGGGAATGGAGTCCATATTTATTACTTTAATGAGCGGTGACCGCTGAACAGAGGAATAGCTGCGGGCACCGGAGACCATGGGACATGCAGGGACCGTGCCAGGAGCAGGTGAGTATGTGACAGTCGTCGCTCCCCCTCACCCACTGACCCCCCGCTGACCATGACTCAAGCATAAGCCGAGAGGGGCACTTTCAGCACAAAAAAATGGGCTGAAAATCTCGGCTTATTCTCGAGTATATATACGGTGTATATGGTGAGTCATTGTCCCAGGGGGTCGGCGGAGGAGCGGCAGCTGTCAAATCATACTTACCCGCTCCCGGCGTGTCTCTGCATGTCCCTGCTTCTCCAATGCTCTTCCTGTGTTCAGCGGTCACGTGGTATCGCTCATTAAAGTAATGAATATGGATGCGACTCCACTCCCATAGGGGTGGAGCGCATATTCATTACTTTAATGAGCGTTACCAGTAACCGCTGAACACAGGAACAAGCTACCGGTGTCAGAGACCATCGCATCGGAGAAGCTGCCAGGGACCGCGCCAGAAGGGTGAGTATAACGGGGGAGGGTGAGAATTGCGAAATTCACCTGTCCCCATTCCACCGCCAGGCTCCTTCCTCCATGTCCTTTTGCTGTGACATTCAGGTCAGAGGGCGCGATGACTTGTTTAGTGCGTGCCCTCTGCCTGAACAGTCAGAGAGCCTGAAGACACATCAGTGCGCGGCGGTGGAACGGGGACAGGTGAATATCGCAAGTGTCATGTCCCCACCTGCTCAGGACAAGAGGTGAGTATGTCATTTTTTTTAACGCAGCAGCAGCATATGGTGCAAATGTTTCTATGGAGCATCTTATAAGGCCATAATCAACATTTATGCAGCCTTATATAGGGCATTTCCCACCCTAGGCTTATACTCAAGTCTTTAAGTTTCCCAGTTTTTTGTGGCAAAATTAGGGGTCTCGGCTTACAATCGGCTCAGCTTATACTTGAGAATATATGGTAGGTTAAAAAAAAGTAGAAATGTTTGTTAAAAATAATTTTAAAATATATATACTGTCATATGTTTGCTGCGACAGAGAGGAGCCAAAAGACCACACTGTCTGACTTCTTCTACTCCTGCACTGATTAGATGCACTTCGCCTTCATATTAACCGCTTAGCGACCAGAAGTATTTTTGTTTTTGTATTTTTGTTCTTTGCTCCCCTTTTTCCCAGAGCCATAGCTTTTTTATTTTTTGGTCAAATTGGCCATATGAGGGCTTATTTTTTGTAGAATAAGTTGTACTTGTAATTAACATCATTGGTTTTAACATATCTTATTTTGGAAAACAGGAAAAAAATTCCAAGTGTGGTGAAATTGCAAAAAAAAAGTGCAATCCCGCTGTTTTTTGTTTTTATCATGTTCACTAAATGTTAAAAATGACCAGCCATTTTGATTCTCCAGATCATTATGAGTTCATAGGCACCAAATATGTCTAGGTTCTTTTTTATCTAAGTGGTGAAAACAACAAATTCCAAAGCTTGTTTACAAAACAAAAATTGCGCCATTTTCTGACACCCGTAGCGTCTCCATTTTTCATGATCTCGGGTAGGGTGAGGGCTATTTTTTTGTAAGCCGAGCTGATATTTTTATTGATAACATTTTGGTGCAGATATGATCTTTTGATCACCCGTTATTGCATTTTATTGCAATGTTGCGGCGACCAAACAATGTAATTCTGGCATTTTGACTTTTTTTTCTCATTATGAGGTTTAACTAGCAGGTTAATTCTTTTTTTACATTGATAGATCGGGCAATTCTGAATGCAATGATACCAAATTGTGATTATTTGATTTTTTTTGCATTGTTTCATTTTAAAGGGGGGGATTTGAACTTTTATAAATATTTTATTTTTTTATATTGCATGCTTCAATAGTCTCCATGGGAGACTAGAAGCTGCACTACTTTGATCAGCTCTGATACATACAGGTGATGATCAGATCGCCGGTATATAGCAGAAATGTTCACTTACTATGAGCGCCAACCACCAGGCGGCGCTCATAGCAGTCTGGCTATGACAACCATAGAGGTCTGCTGGAGACCTTTGGTTGTCATGCCAACCCTTCGTGACCTGCAATCAAAAGCGTGAGTTAAACGCTGCTGTCAGAGATTGACAGCGGCAATTAAATAGTTAACAGCCACAGGTGGATCGCAAGTCCACCGGCAACTGTTGCGGGCACATGTCAGCTGTATGTACCAGCTGACATGTGCCCGGAAAGGTGCTGGCTCAGTGCCGGAGCCCGTTCCAAACAGGGGGAGTCCAACATTGGCGTACTATTATGCCCAATGTCGGAAAGCAGTTGAACAGTGCAGTGCAGTGGTTAATCTATTCAGTTGAAAGCTCCTGGAAGTTTGCTTGCTTTAATGCTATTTAATGTTCAGTGTTGGCCACTCCCCTCTTTATTTATACTGGCCTCTGGCAAGTAGGCATTGCCAGAGTTAGCTTCATGCTGCATGGTTCAGGATTTGGAAGAGTTTTACAGTTTGATAAGATGTTTGGGGGATGTATCTAAAGACTGTTGCTTGCTTTTGGATGGATACAAATCCTCTTCTCCTACTTTGATTTTTCCCTTCCTTCTCTCTCTGGTGTTCCTCTCTGTAGTTTGAGTGCATGTTCATATGATTGGTATTTTTCTTTATCCCTGTATATATTCCTATGATAGTCTAATTAGTGTACTTTCATAAACTACTACTCCCTACTTCCCTAGGTGGGGGAATGGAACATACTAAGGATGGATTTAGGAGCACAGCAAGGTACATGGCCCCAGAATCTTCACCATTAGAAGTAATCCAGGGAGAAGGGATAGCTAGGGCACCCCTTGTGCTTGGGACAGGGAAGGAGCCCCTGGCCCCGGGATACGCGACAACAGAGTTGTGACATTAACTCTGGCCTTAACAGTTTTTTGATCCATCATGGATCCAGTGACGGTTTTAGCAGGGTAACTGCAGCAACTCAGCCTGAAGGTGGCGGAGCTATGCACGGTAGTTTGGCAGCACCCCAATCCATCTGGTTTGGAGACCGTGACTCCCAGGCAACCCCTAGTGGAGCCCAAAATCGCTGTGCCTGACAGGTTCTCTGAGGATCGGGTTCAGGGAGACCTGTAAGTTTTAGTTTAAGTTTTGTTCTCACTCCTCAGGAACAGAGGAGCAACGGGTGGGGATTGTAATTTCCCTACTTCAGGGCTTGGGAGCCTGGGCATTTTCTCTCCCGAACAACTTTCAGTTACTCCGGTTAATTGAGGCATTTTTTCAGGCTCTAGGTCATATATATACAATGAACCCAACCGCATCTCCCTGGCCGAGTCCACACTATGTCAGTTCCAGCAGGGAGACAGGCCAGCAGACGAGTAATGCTCTGAGTTTCGGAGGTGGTCCACAGATACTAAGTTTCTTAATACCGTGTATTGCCCCCTCTAACATCATTGACAGCTTGAAGTCTTTTGTGGTAGTTGTGGATGATGTTCTTTTCTCAGATGGTAAAGCTGCCCACTCTTCTTGGCAAAAAGTCTCCAGTTCCTGTAAATTCCTGGTCTGTCTAGCATGAACTGCGTGCTTGAGATCTCCTGAGAGTGGCTGTCATGATCCGTTCCAGGGTTTAATCCTGTCTGCCCTTTTTCCGGGTGGATCATGTCAAGGGTTCAGGTTTGCTATTTAGCTTCCATGCATCCTGCTGGCGGTGTCAGCAATAGTTCTGTCTTCGGCATGTGAACCTGACTCTGGTAGCTCTTGATTTGTCCTGCTGTGATTCCTGACTTTCCCCATGTCTGTTGACTCCCCCTGTCTGCCCTTTTCCCAGCGTTTCCCTGTTTGTCTGTTTGATTCTCTGGTTCCTGACTTGGCTCGTATTCAGACTCTCTTCTGCCTTCTGACTTTGTCTTATCCGCTTCTGACTACTGCTGAACCTCTTGGCTTGTTAATGACCACATTTACTGCTTACCCCTTTTGGTACTTCTGCCTCTGATTGTATTTTGACTCGACTTGTCTGACCACTCTTTCACCACTTGGTGGTGCCTTTGTTGCTGCTCTGTGGTGCTTCTCTGTGTATGTTCCCTCTCAAGCTGCAGCAGCATGACAGTGGCTTAATGATATTGAGGTCAGGAGACTGAGATGGCCACTCCAGAACCTTCACTTTGTTCTGTTGTAGCCAATGACAGGTTGACTTGGCCTTGTGTTTTGGATCATTGTCATGTTGGAAAATCCAAGTACGTCCCATGTGCAGCTTCCAGGCTAATGAGTGCAAGTGTCAGGACTCTGAACATTTTTTACCTTTTGTGCATTACTGCCCTTTTTTTAAGATGGCGTCTTTGGTCTCATGTGCACTGTGTCTTCCTGCTATAAAACTCCACCCCAGCCTTCAGTCTGTGCTAGAGTATTCTGCCTTGCATCCAGCTCCTGACCTCTGATTACTCCCTGGCTATACACCTGCTCCTGTGAACCTGTGTGGTGATCCTGCTACTCTGCTCTGAGTTCCTGCTGCATACACAAGTTTCCAGTAATCCTTCATCTGCTGTTCATGTTTACTTCCATCTGCATTTGCTGGACATGTAAGCTGTTTCTGCTTTGCAATACCTGAGACTATTAACCAGGCCTCCCTGGTTGAGCTAAGATATGATTTGAACTGCCTAATAAGCATATCTATCTGTGCCTGGACTAAGACAAGGATTTATTCGTGTCAAGTATTCTCAAGAATAACTGTGCTTCATAGACTTTCTGCTTGATTGCATTTTCCTCTGAAGTTTCCTATAGACTGCTAAGCTGCGTTTATTATTTGCACCAAGTGTTGCGGACTTGAGTTTCTCTCTGCACCTGTTTGAACCACCATGTGATAATATAGACTTTACCATTTATAAAACTGTGTCCTGTAGTTGTCTTGTTCCATGCAAAGAGTCTCCTGAGTTATCCCCTATAATTATTACAGCATGTTTGCCTCCAGTATATGCTGAGAACGTGCTGCATTTATCTTTTCTTCAACTTTGACCAAATTTCCTGTGCCTTTGTAGCTCACACATCCCCAAAACATCAGCCATCTACCTAAGTGCTTTACAGTAGGAATCATGTTCCTTTCATCATAAGTCTTGTTGACCTCTCTCCAAATTAAACTTTTATGGTTGTGGCCAAAAAGTTCAATTTTGGTATCATCACTCCAAATTACCTTTTTCCAGAAGTTTTGAGGCTTGTCTCTGTGCTGTTTTACGTATTGTAGGTGAGATACTTTGCACTTCTGCAGTAATAGCTTTCTTCTGGCAACTCGACCGTGCAGCCCATTTTTCTTCAAGTGCTTCCTTATAGTGCATCTTGAAACAGCCACACAACTAGTTTTCAGAGAGTCCAGAGAGTCCTGTATTGCAACTGATGTTATTTGTGGGTTTTTCTTTACATCCCAAACAATTTTCCTGGCAGTTGTGGATGACATTTTTGTTGGTCCACCTGATGGTGGTTTTGGTTTTACAGAGCCCCTGATTTTCCATTTGTTAATCACAGTTTGAACCCTGCTGACTGGCATTATTAATTCCTTGGATATCTTTTTGTATCCCTTTCCTGTTTTATACAGTTCAACTACCTTTTCCCATAGATCTGTTGACAATTCTTTTAATTTCTCCATGACTCACAATCCAGAGATGTCAGTGGCTGGATGAAAGATGCAAGAGTCAGTCTGGATTCCAGAAACTCACTCAGCTTTTATGCACAAACACTGTTTACAAGCAAACAGATCTCAGGTGAGGATGATACCTTTAGTAGCCATTGAAACACATTTGTGTCAGCTTCTGTGCATGTTATCAGGCCAAAATCACCAGGGTATTTGAACTTTTGATCAGGGTCATTTGGATGTTTTGGGTTGTCATTATGATTTAAAAAAGAGAAAACACAGTAGTATGACAATAAATGGCTTCACCCAACCACTAACCATGAGTGGAGAAAAAGTTTTGGTATTATCATTCATATTTTCTGAAAAAAAGCCAAGAAAGCAAAAATTCTGCTGGGGTATGTAAACTTTTGAGCACAACTGAATCCTTACTCGGCATTTTTGGTGGTCAGGGGCACACCATGATATTTTTGGGCTGAAAGTGCCCCTCTCAGCTTATACTCGAGTATTTGTCGGCGGGGGGGTCAGCAGGGGAGGGAGAGCGGTGGCTTTCACATACTCACCTGCTCCTGGCACTGTCCCTGCATGTCCGATGGTCTCCGGGCAGCTCTTCCTGTGTTCAGCCGTCACGTAGTACCTCTCATTAAAGTAATGAACATGGACGCATATTCATTACTTTAATGAGCGGTAACTGACCGCTGAACATAGGAAGATGCTGCCGGCTCCCGGAGACCATCTGACAGTGAGACGCTGCCAGGGACTGCACTGGGCGCAGGTGAGTATATCGGGGGAGGTGAGCATTGCACGATATTCACCTCCGCCCATTCCACCGCTGCGCGCTGCTCTGTCTTCCGTCCTCTGGCTGTGACTGTTCAGGTCAGAGGGCGCGATGACGTAGTTAGTTAGTGTGCACGCCGCCCTCTGCCTGAACAGTCACTGCGGAGGATGGAAGACAGAGCGGCGCGCAGCGGTGGAACGAGGAAGGTGAATATCGCAAGTGCCGTGGGCCTGAACGAAGAGAGGTGAGTATGTGATTTTTTTATTTTAATCGCAGCAACAACATATGGGGCATAATGTGTGGGGCATAATGTGTGGAGCATCATATGGGCCATAATGTATGAAGCATCTTATGGGGCATAATGTGTGGAGCATCTTATGGGGCATAATGTGTGGAGCATCTTATGGGGCATAATGTGTGGAGCATCTTATGGGGCATAATGTGTGGAGCATCTTATGGGGCATAATGTGTGGAGCATCTTATGGGGCATAATGTATGGAGCATCTTATGGCGCATAATGTATGGAGCATCATATGGGGCATAATGTGTGGAGCATCATATGGGGCATAATGTGTGGAGCATCTTATGGGGAATAATGTATGGAGAATCTTCTGGGGCATAATGTGTGGAGCATCTTCTGGGGCATAATGTGTGGAGCATCTTATGGGGCATAATGTGTGGAGCATCTTATGGGGCATAATGTGTGGAGCATCTTATGGGGCATAATGTATAGAGAATCTTCTGGGGCATAATGTGTGGAGCATCATCTGGGGCATAATGTGTGGAGCATCTTATGGGGCATAATGTGTGGAGCATCATATGGGGCATAATGTGTGGAGCATCATATGGGGCATAATGTATGGAGCATCTTATGGGGCATAATGTGTGGAGCATCTTATGGGGCATAATCTATGGAGCATCTTATGGGGCCATCAACCTTTATGCAGCGTTTTATGGGGCAAATGTTTCTATGGAGCATCTTATGGGGCCATTATTAACCTTTGTGCAGCATTATATGGGGCATATTTTAATATGGAGCTTTTTCCCCAAGGTGGAGCTTACTCTTTGCCACATGGTTTTTTTTTGCCTTCCTCCGGATCAACATGTTAGGGCATGTTAGGTTAGGCTATGGGTTGAACTAGATGGACTTAAAGTCTTCCTTCAACCTTAATAACTATGTAACTATTTAACTTATGGGGCATATTATGTATGGAGCATCTTAAGGGGCCCATCGTGAACTGTATGGAGCATTATATGGGGCTCCTGATTCAATATGGATATTCGAAAACACTTAACCTACTGATGTCCCAATTAATTTTACTTTTATTGGTATCTATTTTTATTTTTGAAATTTACCAGTAGCTGCTGCATTTTCCACCCTAGGCTTATACTCGAGTCATTAAGTTTTCCCAGTTTTTTGTGGCAAAATTAGGGGTGTCGGCTTATACTCAGGTCGGCTGATACTCGAGTATATATGGTAAGTTGCTGCCTAAAGTGCTTGTACATGTTCTAAGATCTAACATACTCGTCTTTCTAGGTCCCTCCAACTATTGGCGTCCCAGTAGACGTTGGACTCATTTATCGTTAGATTTCATGAGTGATCTACAAGTGTTGGCAGGTAATGCTGTAATTGTGATGGTGGTGTACTGATTCAGCAGGATATCGCATTTCATTGTGCTACCTGCTTTACCTAATACCAAGACCTTGGCACACATTTTCATCAGAAAGATTTTATAATTACATGGGATTCCTACCTATATTGTTTCTGATGGGGGGGGTACAATTTCTTTCCAAAGGAGAAATTGTACAACAAATTGAAAGGTCCATTTTTTCCTAGTAGCCCTTATAAAAATTAAAAATTTGGAGCTATAACAACATTTTAGTAGTAAAATGGTAATTATTCTTTATTCATAACCCAGTGGTATAAATTTCTGTGAGGCACAGGTGGTGTCAACATGCTCACTGCACCCCTAGATGAATTTAGGTGTAGTTTCTAAAATGACGTCACTTATGGGGTGGTTCTGTTGTTCTGGCACCTCAGGAGCTCTGCCAATGTTACATGGCACCTGCAAACCATTACAGCAAAATCTGATCTCCAATATGGTGCCTCTTCCCTTCTGAGCTCTGCCCCTTGCCTCAAAAGTAGTTTTCCACCACATATGAAGTATCGGTGTATGCAGGAGAAATTGCACCACAGATTGTATGGTCCGCTGTTAGGGCACATCAGGGGCTCTCCAAATACAACATGGCATCCGCTCTCAATTTCAGCCATTTTTGCGTTCAAATATTCAAACAGTGCTTCATTCCTTACAATCCCCGCTATGTGCACAAACAGTAGTTTTCTACCACATATGGGGTATCAGCGTACTAAAGAAACATTGCACAACAATTTTTCCCGTTGCTCTTGTATAAATAAAACATTTGGGGCTTAAACAACATTTTTGTGGGAAAAATGCGACTTTTTACTTTCATGGCTACATTATAAATTTCTTGAAACACCATTCGGCCGGGTCAGTAAGGTGAAAACAGGCTTGGTAGTTGAAGGGTTAAGGAGCATTTAAAGAGCACCTGTCACAAGGTCAAAAGTGGCAAAATTTGTTCTTATTTTATTCCTACTGCTCCCATGAGCATTCTGTTTTTTCTTTTTTAAAAAACAAAATCCTCCATAGAGGAGACATATCTAGAGATATGTGACTTTTTATTTAGTCCTACTTTTTATAGCCTTTACAAGGGGGCTTTGCTCACAGGATTATGCATTATTACACTGCGAGTCACGTCCCCTTAGTAAAGAACATAAAATTAGCACTACATACAAAATCCCATATCTCTTGAACATTATAGTGGATTTCAACCCCTTCACGACATGCGCCGTACATATACTGCTCTGCGGGAGCTGTGTTCCCGCAAACAGCAGTATATGTATGGTGGCATATGAGCACCGTGATGATCGCGGGTGGATATCAGCTCTGTGTGAGAACTGACACCTGACAATGCTCACAACCGATGCTAGCACCAATTGGGGGCATTTAACCCCTCTGATGCTGTCGGTAGTGACAGTGACATAGAGGAGCATCACGCAGGCAATCAGTTACCTGCGCGTTTCCATCAGGACAACGCGATGCGATCACGTTGTCCTGTTGGTCTCCATGGAGACCCTCGGCCCCAAGATGGCCATGGGGTCCTTCTAGGCCCTGCAGGGAAGATGGATTGTGAGGCATGCCATCTTCCCTGCGTGTCAGATCCTGATGTGATTCTCTGCAGTGCAGAGTATGAGATCAGCGATCTGATACTGTACAGTGATGTCCCATCCTGGGACAATGTAAAAAAGTTTTTAAAAAATATTAAAAAGTGTAAAAATATATATACGGTATATATTTTTTTAAAAAATCCCTAAATAAAGAAAGAAAAAAAGAGCGAAATATTTTTCCAAAAAATACATTTATTTATGTAACTACAAAAAAAAATAAAATTACACATATTTGGTATCGCATCCGTAACAACCCGCTCTATAAAACTATCCCACTTGTTAACCCCTTAAGTGAGTGCAGCGCCCCAGAGTCCTGGTCGTTGCAGTACTGTGGCTCCGCCACTATGGGGAGCTACGGTGCGTCTGATGGCACTGAAGGAGTTCATCTGATCAGGTATCACAGACACCAATACATTTCACAGCTGGGCCTCCGGGGGGAGCTAAGGGTGCTATTCATTAGGCCACTCCCCACCATAGTGGGTAAACTGGGGGTCAGGCAGGAAGTTAGATGAGAAAGCTGACTGGGTTGGAACCAGGCAACACCTTGTGGCAGAGGGTGTTGCGGGGGAAGATACAGTAGGGTCTCTGTCGGGGGTGGGATCCTGACAGAGGCTTGGCAACAAGAACGAACGTAACGGGACCGTGCCTGCTCCGGGTAGCGGCGGTGCCCAAGAAAGGATTAGAAGAGAGATAGATTGTGCTGAGTGAGAAACGAGATCACGCAAAGGAGAAATACCAGTAGGAGTCGTGCTGTAAGACCAGAGCAACATCCTACTGAGGCGCACTACCGGTGGCCGGAATGCCGAGGGAGTAGAATAACATTCAGCTTCAAGCAATACTCCAAACAGCGGCAGGACAGTCAGTTTAAGGCGGGCTGTCTAACACATATCACCTATGCAGTCTTGGGGGGCAACTTGTGGAGAGGGGCGACTCTAGGGTCCCGGAAGAGCTCCGAGCCTACCCGTCAAACGGGTGCCGTCCCAACCAGAACATCAGGGAGGGACGGAGGATTAGAAGAACATCATTTAATCGAGTTGTGAGGGAACTTAAGAAACAGACACAACAGTTGTGGGGACTTTCCGTAAGCACAGCAGGGAAGGACCACAACACAAAGCGCTAGAAGGAAGGCACCGATTTCCACCTGTGAGGAGAACTCTGGAGGTGCCATCGGACCGGCCGGACTTGCGCAGCCTGGTGAACCGTATTCTGGACTGTGGACTCAGAGATCTTCAGTAAAGAGGTAAAGAGACTGCAACCTGGTGTCCTCGTTATTTACTGCACCGCACCACCACTACCATCATCCACACCTATCATTCACTGTGCGCCCCACGGCAGGGTCACGGACCGGGGCCTAGCCGCCGTGACAACCCCAGAGCAGAGACTTAGAGGCCCGGTACCGGGTACCCCTCGGCTCTGCGGCAGTGGGGGCGCTACAACTTGGCGTCACGAACAGGATCTACTTAAGCCTGAAGAATCAGGTCATGTGTGCCTTGGAACTGTGATTTACTGTGCTTAGACTGTACTTTATTGCAAAGACTGTGGATTGTCACTTGCCGCTAAAAGTTCGCGCCAAAATAGCCGCCATTGCAGCGTCACAGGGAGCGCAGAGGGAGACGGAGGGCGTGCCATGGGAGGAGACTACCAAAGCGGCGCCAGAAGTAGTGACCGCCCCCTCCAACTCCTGCTGCGAGAGGATGACTTGCCCAGCAGCAGAGAACAACCGCCCCCTGACTTGCGACGGCGGAAACGAGGTGAAGGAGGAGCTCGACCTTGGAGAAATGGCAGAGTCAGATGCATGCATTGCCGCCGAATGTCGGACAGCGACGATGAACAGCAGGAGCCCGAACAACGGCGAGGTGATCCCGGCTTGCCCTCACCCATCAGAAGAGGACCCGCGTCCACCGCAGCGGGAGGACCTGAGTTCCTCGGAGCCGGTAGCGGAGCTGAGCCTACCTATCCCGACCTCGGAACTAGCCGAAGAGGAGCTATGGGGAGCGGAGCCGTATCCGGAGGCTGCCGAGGAGGAGCTGAGGTCCGGGCTGCAGCCGACTCCAGCGTCCTCGTTAATGGAACGGACCGACATCAGTGGAATCACATCAGACGCGGGTATAGAAAGCGTCCCTGCTCCCCCGACCGATCCCGATCCTGCGATCGATCCTCGCCTCCCTAATAACCGTTTCCTCTTGGCGGGGCTAGGGGTACTATACCCCGGCGCAATGGGAAGGCTGATACCTCTGCCACCGACCCAGACGGGGGAGTTCGTAGATGTGAGCCCGGAGGGAGTCATCCTCCGGTGGGAGGCCCCCCGAATTGGGCTGGATGGAGTCCGGCGAGAAGGTCACACCATTGCCGTGCTGAATTGGGAACAATATAAGCGGTACTTGATCCTACAATGGAAGGACTGGAAAGAGAGGGAACCAACTACCGCTGCATCAGCCGTGGATCAAGGGCTGAAGCCTGCACGGTCGGGAGATGCCCACCATCAGCTGATGTCTGGCAACCTACCAAGAGAATAAACCTCGATACCATGAATATGTAAATAGTTCTTTGACTGTTTGTTTGTTTCCTGATTTTTGCTGCTGAACCCGTCCAGGGTTAACTCTTAAGGGGATCCTTCTGTGGACCTGGGATCCCTATTGTTTTGCTTTTGTTGATTTTTCTAAGTTTTGGTACAAGTTTATAGTTGAAAAGAACTGCTGAAATCATGAACAGTGCATGATCCGAACTTCTTGTACATAGTTTGCACCTTATTAAAGGCGCTCCCTACCGGTTTTACTTAAAGAAGGACTCTTTGTGAAGATACCACACTGGAACCTTTGCCGAGTATGGACTGGTAGCTTGAGAAGGCGTGCTACCTCATAGAGATTTGGTCCCCTCTTAAAGGGGATGTTCATTTGTTGCGCTTAAACCGTGATATTGCTTTAAGATGGAAGCAATAATGTCTTGACCAAAGAAAGTGATGATAATGTTTACATGAGAAAGTTATATGTATTTAATTAGTTAATTGTGAAGAAATACTGATGATGTTCTCTGAGAAGAAAAAGGTGAAAGATAGAAGAAGGATGCAGTGGGCCCGTAGGGATAGACGTGGTGTCCAGCATGCATGATAGAGAGAAAGATAATGAGAAAGCTTAATGTTCAATAGAAAATGTTTTGATAACGTTGATAGAAAGTTAGGATAGAAGGTAAACCCTGAGTCCTCATAGGAGTCATGCAGAGATGGCTCAGTGCTCTTAAACTGAAAGTAATGTTATGTTCTATACTGTGTATAGTAGTTGAAAAGGCAGTAGGCCCTGGCTGAACGGGGCGGTCCTGTAACCGAAAGGAGAGGCAGAAGGTCTGGTGCCGATAGGACAGGCGGTCCTGCAGATTTAAAGAAGGAGAATGAAAAAGTTAAATTACCTTATAATGTGATTATAGGAAGGTCTTTAGTGGATTTAGAGTGTATGTCCTTAAAGGCAATGTTAAATTATTGTTCAACAATTTTGCACTTAGTAGAATACCCGGTTGGGTAAGAAGAGTTATTTATAGCATGTTGCTATGATATTTAACCATGTTTGTAACGTTCAAGTGTCCTCACCTCCCATAAAGGGAAGCCTGTTCAAGTATACTTATTGTTATTGCACTCAACCAAACTGTATGTCTTTTTGCTAACTTGTATTGTTGTTTTCTTCCCAGTCCCGGAGTACTGTGTTTAACCAGGGGGGAGTGCAGCGCCCCAGAGTCCTGGTCGTTGCAGTACTGTGGCTCCGCCACTATGGGGAGCTACGGTGCGTCTGATGGCACTGAAGGAGTTCATCTGATCAGGTATCACAGACACCAATACATTTCACAGCTGGGCCTCCGGGGGGAGCTAAGGGTGCTATTCATTAGGCCACTCCCCACCATAGTGGGTAAACTGGGGGTCAGGCAGGAAGTTAGATGAGAAAGCTGACTGGGTTGGAACCAGGCAACACCTTGTGGCAGAGGGTGTTGCGGGGGAAGATACAGTAGGGTCTCTGTCGGGGGTGGGATCCTGACAGAGGCTTGGCAACAAGAACGAACGTAACGGGACCGTGCCTGCTCCGGGTAGCGGCGGTGCCCAAGAAAGGATTAGAAGAGAGATAGATTGTGCTGAGTGAGAAACGAGATCACGCAAAGGAGAAATACCAGTAGGAGTCGTGCTGTAAGACCGGAGCAACATCCTACTGAGGCGCACTACCGGTGGCCGGAACGCCGAGGGAGTAGAATAACATTCAGCTTCAAGCAATACTCCAAACAGCGGCAGGACAGTCAGTTTAAGGCGGGCTGTCTAACACATATCACCTATGCAGTCTTGGGGGGCAACTTGTGGAGAGGGGCGACTCTAGGGTCCCGGAAGAGCTCCGAACCTACCCGTCAAACGGGTGCCGTCCCAACCAGAACATCAGGGAGGGACGGAGGATTAGAAGAACATCATTTAATCGAGTTGTGAGGGAACTTAAGAAACAGACACAACAGTTGTGGGGACTTTCCGTAAGCACAGCAGGGAAGGACCACAACACATAGCGCTAGAAGGAAGGCACCGATTTCCACCTGTGAGGAGAACTCTGGAGGTGCCATCGGACCGGCCGGACTTGCGCAGCCTGGTGAACCGTATTCTGGACTGTGGACTCAGAGATCTTCAGTAAAGAGGTAAAGAGACTGCAACCTGGTGTCCTCGTTATTTACTGCACCGCACCACCACTACCATCATCCACACCTATCATTCACTGTGCGCCCCACGGCAGGGTCACGGACCGGGGCCTAGCCGCCGTGACAACCCCAGAGCAGAGACTTAGAGGCCCGGTACCGGGTACCCCTCGGCCCTGCGGCAGTGGGGGCGCTACATGAACACTATAAAAAATAAATAAAAAACAAGGCAAAAAACAATGCTTTATCATCATACCGCCAAACAAAAAGTGCAATGAAACAATAAAAAAAATGGATGTAAATAAAAATGGTACCGCTAAAAAACTTCATTTTGTCCCACAAAAACAAGGTGCCATACAGCTCCATCAGCAGAAACATAAAGTTATAACTCACAATAAGGCCGGCGTCACACTCGGCGTAAGACAATACGGTCCGTATTTTACGGCCGTAATACGGCCATAATACGGAGAAATGTTCCCAAAATAATGATCCATAGGCAGGGTGTGTCAGCGTATTTTGCACATGGCATCCTCCGTATGTAATCCGTATGGCATCCGTACTGCGATATTTTCTCGCAGGCTTGCAAAGCCAACATCTAATGGATTTATGTGCTCAAATGTTCGGGAAAACATATATACAGTATATATATATATATATATATATATATATATATATATATATATATATATATATATATATGTATTTATATATATATATATATATATATATATATATATATATATATATATATATATATATATATATATATATATATATATATATATATATACACACTAGCTGTACTACCCGGCTTCGCCCCGGGTTAATGACTGCTGTTAGCAAAATAGAGTGTGTTAACAAAAATGTATTCTGCACACAAAAACCACAAAACAAATAGATAGAAATGTAATTATTAAAAGGCAAAAACTAAGCTAATAGAAGAATTTCACAACATATATTAGCTTTGTTATACTGAGAATGTCTTTGTTGCCTATATTAACCAATCAGAGCTCAGATTAATTAACTGTAGCAAAATAGAAGCTGAGCTGTGATTGGTTGCTATTGGCAGCCTGATAAATCCCCAGCCAACAGGAAGCCCTCCCCCCTGGCAGTATATATTAGCTCACACATACACATAATAGACTGGTCATGTGACTGACAGCTGCCGGATTCCTATATGGTACATTTGTTGCTCTTGTAGTTTGTCTGCTTATTAATCAGATTTTTATTTTTGAAGGATAATACCAGACTTGTGTGTGTTTTAGGGTGAGTTTCATGTGTCAAGTTGTGTGTGTTGAGTTGCGTGTGGCGACATGCGTGTAGCAACTTTTGTGAGATGAGTTTTGTGTGGCGACATGCGTGTAGCAACATTTTGTGTGTCGAGTTGCATGTGACAGGTTAGTGTAGCAAGTTGTGTGCAGCAAGATTTGTGCATGGCGAGTTTTGCGCTTGACGAGTTTTATGTGTGGTGCGTTTTGAGTATGTGCAAGTTTTGTGTGAGGCAACTTTTGCATGTGGTGCAACTTTTGTACATGTGGCAATTTTTCTGTGTGTGCAAGTTTTGCATGAGGTGAGTTTTCCATCAGGTGAGTTTTGCACGTGTGGCGAGTTTTGCATGTAGCGAGTTTTGAGTGGTGACTTTTGTGTTTCAACTTTTATGTGGCGAGGTTGGTGTGTGTGGTGAAATGTGTGCTGAGGGTGGTATATGTGTTCAAGCACGTGGTAGTGTGTGGCGCATTTTGTGTTTGTGTTCATATCCCCGTGTGTGGTGAGTATCCCATGTCGGGGCCCCACCTTAGCAACTGTACGGTATATACTCTTTGGCGCCATCGCTCTCATTCTTTAAGTCCCCATTGTTCACATCTGGCAGCTGTCAATTTTCCTCCAACACTTTTCCCTTCACTTTTTCCCCATTATGTAGATAGGGGCAAAATTGTTTGGTGAATTGGAACGCGCGGGGTTAAAATTTCACATCACAACATAGCCTATGACGCTCTCGGGGTCCAGACGTGTGACTGTGCAAAATTTTGTGGCTGTAGCTGCGACGGTGCAGATGCCAATCCTGGACATACACACATACATACATACACATTCAGCTTTATATATTAGATATACCTGTATGTAATCTCCTGTATATAGTATATACCTGTGTGTCATCTCACCTATATATAGTATATATCTGTGTCATCTCCTCCTGTATATAGTATATACCTGTATGTCATCTCCTCCTATACATAGCATATACCTGTATGTCATCTCCTCCTGTATATACTATATACCTGAAGGTAATCTGCTCCTGTATATAGTATGTACCTGTGTGTCATCTCCTCCTGTATATAGTATATACCTGTATGTCATCTCCTCCTGTATGTAGTATGTACCTGTATGTCATCTCCTCCTCTATATAGTATATACCTGTGTGTCATCTCCCCTGTAAATAGTATATACCTGTGTGTCATCTCCTCCTGTATATAGTATATATCTGTATGTCATCTCCTCCTGTATTAGACCTCGTTCACGTTATTTGGTCAGTATTTTTACCTCAGTATTTGTAAGCTAAATTGGCAGCCTGATAAATCCCCAGCCAACAGGAAGCCCACCCCCTGGCAGTATATATTAGCTCACACATACACATAATAGACTGGTCATGTGACTGACAGCTGCCGGATTCCTATATGGTACATTTGTTGCTCTTGTAGTTTGTCTGCTTACTAATCAGATTTTTATTTTTGGAGGATAATACCAGACTTGTGTGTGTTTTAGGGCGAGTTTCGTGTGTCAAGTTGTGTGTGTTGAGTTGCGTGTGGCGACATGCATGTAGCGACTTTTGTGAGATGAGTTTTGTGTGGCGACATGCGTGTAGCAACTTTTTGTGAGTCGAGTTGCATGTGACAGGTTAGTGTAGCAAGTTGTGTGCAGCAAGTTTTGCGCATGGCGAGTTTTGCGCGTGGCGAGTTTTATGTGTGATGCCTTTTGAGTATGTGCAAGTTTTGTGTGAGGCAACTTTTGCATGTGTTGCAACTTTTGTGCATGTGGCAATTTTTCTGCGTGTGCAAGTTTTGCGTGTGGCGAGTTTTCCATGAGGTGAGTTTTGCACGTGTGGCGAGTTTTGCATGTGGAGAGTTTTGCGCGTGGCGAGTTTTGAGCGGCGACTTCTGTGTTTCGACTTTTATGTGGCGAGGTTGGTGTATGTGTGGTGAAATGTGCGCTGAGGGTGGTATATGTGTTCAAGCACGTGGTAGTGTATGGCGCGTTTTGTGTGTGTGTTCATATCCCCGTGGTGGTGTGGTGATTATCCCATGTTGGGGCCCCACCTTAGCAACTGTACAGTATATACTCTTTGGCGCCATCGCTGTCATTCTTTAAGTCCCCCTTGTTCACATCTGGCAGCTGTTAATTTGCCTCCAACACTTTTCCTTTCATTTTTTCCCCATTATGTAGATAGGGGCAAAATTGTTTGGTGAATTGGAAAGCGCGGGGTTAAAATTTCACCTCACAACATAGCCTATGAGGCTCTCGGGGTCCAGACGTGTGACTGAGCAAAATTTTGTGGCTGTAGCTGCGACGGTTCAGATGCCAATCCCAGACATACACACATACATACATACATACACACATACACACATTCAGCTTTATATATTAGATATATATATATATATGTCATTGAGACACACACATATATATATATAATCTGTATTTATATTTACTACAGCGCGATATCTGTGAAAAGCCGGTAATTCAATTGCCGGCTTTTCATTTCTCCTTCCCAAACCCGACAGGATATGAGACATGGTTTACATACAGTAAACCATCTCATATCCCCATTTTTTTTGCATATTCCACACTACTAATGTTAGTAGTGTGTGTATGCAAAATTTGGGCGCTGTAGCTGCTAAAATAAAGGGTTAAATGGCGGAAAAAATTGGCGTGGGCTCCCGCGCAATTTTCTCCGCCAGAGTGGTAAAGCCAGTGACTGACGGCAGATATTAATAGCCAGGAGAGGGTCCATGGTTATTGGCCCCCCCGTGGCTAAAAACATCTGCCCCCAGCCACCCCAGAAAAGGCACATCTGGAAGATGCGCCTGTTCTGGCACTTGGCCACTCTCTTCCCATTCCCGTGTAGGGGTGGGATATGGGGTAATGAAGGGTTAGTGCCACCTTGCTATTGTAAGGTGACATTAAGCCAGATTAATAATGGAGAGGCGTCAATTATGACACCTATCCATTATTAATCCAATTGTTTGAAAGGGTTAAAAAACACACACACATGATTTAAAAGTATTTTAATGAAATAAACACAGCGGTTGTTTTAATATTTTATTGCTCTCTCAATCCATTTGCAGACCCTCGCTTGGCAAAACAATAAACCCACAATATACATACCTTCTGCTGACCCGTCACGTCCCACGAGGTAATCCATCTGAAGGGGTTAAAATAATTTACAAGCAGGAGCCCTGCAAATGCAGCTGTGCTCGTGCTTGTAATTCCCCGGCGAATGAAGGAAATGTAGGTCATTGACCTACATTTCCTTCAGTCGCGGTGATGCGCCCCCTGGTGGATGTCCTCATATGACCTGGAGCGTGGGAAAAAGTTCCCAGGCTGCAGTTCATGAGAACATCCAGCAGGGGCGCATCACCGCGACTGAAGGAAATGTAGGTCAATGACCTACATTTCCTTCATTCGCCGGGGAATTACAAGCACGAGCACAGC
This sequence comes from Ranitomeya variabilis, assembly GCF_051348905.1. Classification (NCBI taxonomy): domain Eukaryota; kingdom Metazoa; phylum Chordata; class Amphibia; order Anura; family Dendrobatidae; genus Ranitomeya; species Ranitomeya variabilis. Next base: position 566,302,779 of record NC_135232.1, read on the forward strand.
TGCATTTGCAGGGCTCCTACTTGTAAATTATATTAACCCCTTCAGATGGATTACCTCGTGGGACGTGACGGGTCAGCAGAAGGTATGTATATTGTGGGTTTATTGTTTTGCCAAGCGAGGGTCTGCAAATGGATTGAGAGAGCAATAAAATATTAAAACAACCGCTGTGTTTATTTCATTAAAATACTTTTAAATCATGTGTGTGTGTTTTTTAACCCTTTCAAACAATTGGATTAATAATGGATAGGTGACATAATTGACGCCTCTCCATTATTAATCTGGCTTAATGTCACCTTACAATAGCAAGGTGGCATTAACCCTTCATTACCCCATATCCCACCGCTACACGGGAATGGGAAGAGAGTGGCCAAGTGCCAGAACAGGCGCATCTTCCAGATGTGCCATTTCTGGGGTGGCTGGGGGCAGATGTTTTTAGCCACGGGGGGGCCAATAACCATGGACCCTCTCCTGGCTATTAATATCTGCCGTCAGTCACTGGCTTTACCACTCTGGCGGAGAAAATTGCGCGGGAGCCCACGCCAATTTTTTCCGCCATTTAACCCTTTATTTTAGCAGCTACAGCGCTGAAAGTTTGCACATACACACTACTAACATTAGTAGTGTGGAATATGCAAAAAAAAAGGGGATATGAGATGGTTTACTGTATGTAAACCATGTCTCATATCCTGTCGGGTTTAGGCAGGAGAAATGAAAAGCCGGCAATTGAATTACCGACTTTTCACTAACACCGCTGCGTATTTCTCGCAAGTCACACTGCTGGTCCGTGTGGAATCCGTATTTTTCTCGCCCCCATAGACTTTCATTGGCGATTTTTTTGCGCAATACGCTGACAAACGCAGCATGCGGCGATTTTGTACGGCCGTAGAAAGCCGCATATTACGGATCCGTAATATACGGCTGATAGGACTAGACCCATTGAGAATCATTGTGCCATATGTTATGCGAGTTTTACGCACGTAGTTTCTGCGCTCTTACGTCCGTAAAACTCGCATGTGTGACGGCGGCCTAAAGCAAAGCAAAAATAATTATTTTTTCTGTAAAATAGATTTTATTGTGTAAAAGTGGAAAACATAAAAAAAGATATCAATGAGGTATCGCTGTAATCGTACTGACCCGAAGAATAAAACTGCCTTATCAATTTTACCACACGTGGAACGGTATTAAAAAACAAAAAGCAATTCCTGAATTGCTTGTTGTTCATTCTGTCTCCCAAAAATCAGAATAGAAAGTGATCAAAAAATGTTATGTGCCCGAAAATGATACCAATGAAAATGTCAGCTCATCCTGCAGAAAACAAGCCATAACATTAGTGTGTTGGCAGAAATATGAAAAAATTAAAGCTTTCAAAATATCATGATGCAGAAACTAGTTTTCGCAATAAAAAGCGATTTTTAGTGTGTGACAACAGCAAAACATAAAAACCCAATATATATTTAGTATTGCTGTAATTGCACCGACCAGAAGAATAGAATTGCCTAATCACTTGTACCACACGAGGAAAAGCGTAAAAAATAAATAAAACCAATTCTTCACATGCTGTTGATTTTTTCATTCTGTCTCCCAAAGATCGCAGTAACACTCGGCGCACATTTATCCTGTGCTCTGGGCTGAGTGCTTACACCGGGGTTTTCGTGTAAATCTCTGAAATGCGTGATTCAGGCCGAAGCTCTGGCAGAATGTTCCCTGTAATGAGGTGTGGCACGCCAGGTGTCCGGTTGCCACAATGGCATTGCCTTCCTCACAAGGAAGGGGGGGTGATGTCATGCCTGGAGGCAAGAAGGGACCCACTTAGCAGGTAACACTAACATACAACACCTTCCTAACTCCAGATCAGAAGGGGGAGCTCTAAACCCAGTTTCAGGGTAGCTTCCCTATAAGTTCTGGTCTGGAGGCGGGGTTAGTGAGTTCAGTGTGAGACAGTGAAGGGAGAGGAAGCATGCGAGGAGAGAGACTGGTCTGGGGCTGTCACTGGGCTCACTCCAGAAGAAAGCACCAAGAGACCGGACACCGGAGTCCATGGTGGTGTGGGAATTGCATACCCAGCCACTGAATCCAGAGGGCAGGAGATTGCAAGTCTCCTGTCCCATCTAACACCTGCAGGTACCACAGCAAGTCAGGAGCCTGGGGCTGCCAGTGAGAAGACAGTGCCCATGAAAGGTTCAGGCTGTCAGCCATGCAGGTTGGGAGTACAGACACTTACAGGACTTGCGCAGAGCTTCAGGTAGCCAGGGTCAGAGTATACAGCGCAGGAGGAAGACCCCCCAAACCCACCTGGCTAGGTGGATCCCAAGCTGTTTCCAGGCTGCCCGAACCCCATCATCATCTGCTACCTGTACCCTGGACTGTACCTGCATTTCATCAGTAAAAGGTAAAGGAAACTGCTATCCCTGTGTCCTTCAATTATTTCCTGCACCCTCAGTCCTGCACCCCACCATCAATCATCCCTCTTATCAACTGTACCGGTAGCCCTCGGGACTAAGCTCTACCTGTGGGGAGCTATACAAACTCTGCTGCAACTCCATCAGCCCCAGTGGACCCCTTTAAGCAGCGTCGACCATCCCTGGTCAAATGCCACAGGTGACGTCACGAATTATCCTTTATAGACTTCTTCTCCACTTCCATTCATCCCCTTTAACTGGATGCCAAGGGCCATGGACCGGGCCACTCCCACTGTGACCACCCCAGACCACCTCAGTACCGCTGGACCCGGCCTGAGTACCCCACGGCCCTAGCGGGCTCTCCATTCTAGCATCTCGAACAGGATATCGCAGCCTGGTAACACGGGGTCCTGTGTGCCATAAATTTTTATTGAGCTGTGTGAGAACCGCCATTGCAGCACCATGCGGCATGCACGGAGCTGAGGAGCAGTGCCTTCGTGGGCGGAGCTAAGGAAGAGCGTGAAAGGGAGATGCACTTCGTGCTCTGCTGTGCGCAGATAAACAAAGCAGGAGGCCCCGGACTAGAGAATGGGAAGGAACACCGTACAGACCGCCGTTGGAGCAGCCTCAGACTCCGGTAACAAAGCGCCGGGCCTGGCTGAGGTTAACTGGGGGGGAAAAGGAATATGTCCAACCCAGGTGGAGATTCAGCAGCGGCTGCAGCCGCCCCCATTATGCCACCAGATCCCGCGGGGCCTCAGCCCCTATGAACCGGCCAGATCCAGCCACAGCTACAGCTTGCATACTGCCGCTATCGATGCCATACATACCGGGAGCTGACTGGTTACCGCAGTACTCAGGGGAGTTACACACCCTGAGCGATTTTAAAGAGAGACTCTGCAGTTTGTTTGAAGTGTACCCCCTGTCTGAACATCAGAAAGTCAGCATCCTCACTGGCCAGTTCAGAGAGAAGTAAAGTCCTGGCTGGACGCTGTTAAAAGGACTGTTAAACAAATCTTGGCCAGGTTAAACCCTGCAAAACCCTGACTTGTACTTTTCACACTTTAAAGATAGGGCAATCCGGGTGCTGCATGAACCAAATTCCAGCGGCACAAGGCCCCCTAGGCGCTCAGCAATTTTCATGCCACCAGGCAGCGGCATCCTTTCCACAGATCCTCTTTGAAGCCGATGCGCAGACCCTAGCTAATGACCCCTCTGCAGAGTTATGTCTCCAGGTCCAAGAGCTCACCAAAAGTGTGGTTGCACTAGCCAAAACCATGCAGTCCATGGAAGTGCCCCCAAAGGAGAAGATCCAGCTGGCCTCCAGTCCAGATGACATCCCGCGGCGATGGCAGAAGAGGATCCCACTGACCAGAGGGAGAGACAACGACTGCTACGACCAGGAAGGACGACCCATTTGTTGCCGTTGCAGCAAGGCGGGACACATCGCAAGATTCTGCAATTTAAACGGCAACCCCTGGGGCAGAGGGCCAACCCCCAAGAGTAGGACGACCAGGCCCACAAATCTGGCGAGCCAAGTACGTCGGAGGATGACTGGTCCTCCCAGTTATGATTGACGGCATCCCGATGAAGGCTTTACTGGACACCGGCTCTCAGGTGACGACTATGCCATATATTCTTTATAAATGGTACTGGGCTGACTCTGATATTGCCCGCGGCCCAAATAATGATCTGACAGCAGTCGCCAGCAATGGTCAGCCTTTGCCACAAGTGGGGTATAAGGAGGTGACCGTTAAGGTGGGGCGAGTAGAGTTGAAAGCCTAAGGTCTGATAATTGTAGATATTGATCGACGAGAATGTAACCCAATGATCACTTTAGGCACCAATGTAATAGAACAATGTCTTGCAGAAATTTCTATTTTGTTGCAACAGGTAGCCAAAACTGCTGGTACCAGTGTGCAGTGGGTCCTAAAAAAGCACTGATGCAGAGACAACAGGTAGAACTGTCTGGTGGAGAAGTCAGCAGCATCAGAGTGAGTGATCCATTCCCCATTGCAATACACCCAGGAGTAAAATGTTAATCTGGTGTTAGGCAGCAATAGGTCTCAGGGGTCAAGATTACCAGGCCCTGGAAGAACCAGTGTACTCTGATAGTAGGCCCACTGTCCTGACAGCCAGGGAGGTATTTAATGTCCGCAAGGGGAGGGTACCAATATGTATCCGGAATTGTGGGGAAAAAGAGGTCCATTTACCCAGATATGCCACCCTTGCTAAACTGTGTACGGTCAGTAACAATGCCATACAAACAGCAGAACCCTTGGTCCCATCCGACCAGGAGGAGGACAATGGATCTGCAGAACAGATGGAGGATTGATGTCAGAAGTTACAAGTAGGCAATGATTCCACTCCTTTGCACCAAAAGCATGGGGCTTACCGGTTGGTCCAAGAATATGAGCAGATATTCAGCAAACATCCACTAGACTTTGGGCAGGTAAAAGGGATTCAACATCATATCCACACTGGAGATCATCCACCCATTAAAGAAAGGTAGCAGCGTGTAACCCCAGCTCACTATCAATGTGCAAAGGGTATGTTACGGGAGATGAAGGAGGCTGGGGTGATCAGAGACAGTTGTAGCCCCTGGGCAGCTTCGTTAGTCCTCGTTAGAAAGAAAGATGGTACAATGAGGATGTGTGTTGACTACAGGCAGATTAACCATATTACACATAAGGATGCCTACCCATTACCCAGGATAGAAGAATCATTAGCTGCACTGAAATCCGCTCACTATTTCTCCACCTTAGATCACACAAGTGGGTATTGGCAGGTTCCCGTGGCAAAGGCGTATAAAGAGAAGACCGTGTTCACGACACCAATGGGCCTCTCCCAGTTTAACTACATGCCGTTCGGGCTGTGCAACTCACCAGGGACGTTTCAGAGGATGATGGAGTGTTGCCTCGGGCACAAGAACTTTGAGACCTGGCTGAGGTGTTTGAAGCCCTGTCCAAGTTTGGCCTGAAGGTGAAGCCATACAAATACCACCTCCTGAAGCCCAAGGTGCAGTACCTAGGTCACGTGGTGAGCGCCGAAGGTGTGACACCAGACCCTGACAAAGTCACTGTGATCAGGGACTGGCCAAAACCCAGCAGCATTCATGAAGTACGGCAGTTCCTCGGGTTGGTAGGCTACTACCGAAGATTAATCAAGGACTTCACCAAGCTAGCCGCATCCCTGCAAGACTTGCTAGTGAGCCAATCAAAGAAGGCCATGGGCAAGAATCCTCCATTTGAATTGAATGACAGGTTGGAAGAATCCTTCACCCATTTGAAGTTGTCTCCCATGGGAGATGAAGTCCTGGCCTACCCTGACTATGACCAACTGTTTGTACTCTACACAGACGCCAGCAACGAGGGATTTGGAGCAGTGCTGTCCCAGGTGCAGAAAGGCAGAGAGAGTGATTGCCTATGCCAGCAGGAAGCTTCGTCCCACTGAAAGAAACTCTGACAACTATATTTCCTTCTAGCTGGAATTTCTCACCATAGTCTGGGCTGTAACAGAGCGCGTCAAGCACTACCTGGCTTCAGCAAAGTTCATTGTTTTCACGGACAACAATACGCTGACTCACCTTGAAACGGCAAAGCTAGGTGCATTGGAACAGCGATGGATGGCACAGTTGTCTAACTACGAGTTTACCATCAAGTACCGAGCAGGGCATAAGAACACTAATGCTGTTGCGCTGTCCAGGATGCCCAATTTACCAGAAGAGGGAGAAGATCCGGAAGCACTCGAAGAGATCGAGTTACTGGCCTTCCACCACCCCGAGGCAGCCCAGTACTCCCATTGTGTGAGGAACAAGTGCAATGGCAGGCGAGAAGCCACGCTGAACCCGTTTACCCACCATGGATGGACAGAAACACAGGATAGCGACCTGGCAGTCCGCCTGGTAAAGGAATTGCTGACACAAGCTGATTCACACCCTGGTCCAGATGCTCCACAAGAGACCCAATGGTTGTGGAAGGAGTAGGGCAAACTTTATCTATGAGGGTAAGCTGTGTTGGAGGAACATTTACCCACACACTCACAAGCTGGTCTGACAGGTGGTAGTCCCAAGGCGGGATGCACCAATGGTCTTGGAAGAGTATCACAATGGAGCAGGACACTTCAGATGGAAGAAGTTGGAGGTTCTACTTCGTGAAAGATTCTACTGAATTGGCATGAGGAAAGCCATTGAGATGTGGTGCAGAGAAAGTGGCTGTCAGGACTCTGAACATTTTTTATTACCTTTTTGTGCATTACTGCCCTTTTCCAAGATGGCTTCTTTGGTCTCATGTGCACTGTGTCTTCCTGCTATAAAGCTGTGTCCTGTAGTTGTCTTGTTCCACGCAAAGAGTCTCCTGAGTTATCCCCTATAATTTTTACAGGATACTCTAGCCTAAAAAAAAACAAAACAGGAGACTGCTGGAACAATGACTGCAGAAAGACTAGAGCAGGTGTTTTCCATAATTAGATCACTGCAGAAAGATGTGGAAGGTCTGCAAAAGAAGTTTGGAAGCTTTGAACACAATCAACAAGTGTTTGGACAAACTTTGCAGGACTTCAGCACCCGCATGGCAGCCCAGGAAAACAAACTTGCTGGCATAGAGTCCCAGTATGGATGGGCTTTTCAGGACATAAGCACGCAAATAGCTGCACAAGTGACTTTTCCCTCTGGGCAACCGCCACCAGCTAGCCCACCTAAGTTGCCCCCATTCAGATTTAATGGTGATCGCGACAAATTTCGTGGCTTTGTGAATCAATGTATGCTATATTTTGATGTGCAGGCTGACCGTTTTCCTAATGATAGATCCAAAGTATTGTGTGTAATAATGCTGCTGACCGCACGAGCGCTCGCCTGGGCGAATCCGATGATTGAGTCTTGTGACCCACGGTTAAATAACTTGGATGATTTCTTGGCCGCTATGGCATTAATGTTTGATGACCCTAATCGCCGTGCAACCGCTGAATCTGCTTTATTGTCTTTACACCAGGCAAAATGTTCTGTTATTGAGTATGCTACTGAATTCAGAAGATTAGCGGTAGATACCAATTGGGACAGTTATGCACAATTGCCTATTTTTAAAAGGGGTCTGTCTAGTATTGTAAAAGATGAACTAGCTCACTCTGAGTCACCACAAGAGCTAGAGCATTTATACAGCATTGTGTGCGCATTGACATTTGCCTTACTGAGCGTAGGCAGGAGAAGTTTGCTGCATATAACCGTATTTGTAACTTTTCCCTTCCTTCCAAAGAGCCTGCAGGTAAAACATCTCGGGAGGTGGAGGAGGTGCCCATGCAAATTGATTCCGTTCAGAGGCGCGAGATCAATGAGCGCCGGGGGCATCGCCTTCGTGAAAGTCTATGTTTCTACTGCGGCCAGTCTGACCACTTCTTGATCAATTGTCCTAAGTGTCCTAGACGGCCTAACAAGGTGCTAGCAGCAGTAGGGGAGTATGACAACTGTGATGATGAATCTGACATCTCTGAATGTAGCCTGCCTTTAAACGCTGTATTCCATTCACTTTCTATGACTTCACCCCCCAAGGAGCTTAAGGAAAAGAACTCTCACTGTTCTCTCCCTATCAAGATCCTGTGTTCAGGATTTCCAGTGCAGCTATGATTGACTCTGGTGCAGGTGGCAATTTCATGGATATCGCATTTGCCAAGGAACATGGTATTGAAATTCAGCAAAGAGCCTCTCCAATTACAATGGAAACAGTGGATGGGTCACCCTTAATCTCTGGGCCTGTGGATCAGGAGACCATACCCCTTGAAATTTTGTTGGAGCCTAATCATCAGGAGCAACTTTCTTTCTTGCTAATTTCTTCTCCTCATTTTCCTGTAATTTTAGGCATTCCTTGGTTGCGTTCTCAGAACCCAATTATCAACTGGGAGACCAAGGAGATTTTCTTTCCAAAAAAAACACCATAAGAGGAAAGACCTCCACTATTCTAAACAAAAAAACACCAGTATACAGGCAGAGATGCTTACCTGTTCAAGGCCTCCAACAATTGTACTAACCAAAGTGCAGCGGACCCAAGTTAAGATGGCAAATACACAGGTGCAATAATACCGAGGTATGTGCCCGTTACAAGACTCCTCATGTGGCACCTGCCGGTCTTCTACAACCATTACCTGTTCCGTCCCGCCCTTGGGGGTCTATATCAATGGACTTTATTGTGGAGCTGCCTACATCGGGGGGCATGAATACAATCATGGTGGTAGTTGATCGCCTGACTAAAGCTGCTCATTTTGTTCCATGCACCGGCCTCCCCTCAGATAAAGATACAGTGAACTTGGTTATACAGAATGTCTTTTGGTTGCATGGGGTTCCGGATGAGATAGTCTCTGACCGTGGAGTACAGTTCACTTCAAGATTCTGGAAGGGGTTTTGCTCTGCACTCAATATTAATGTTTGTCTCTCTTCCACTTACCGTCCCCAGACAAATGGTCAGACTGAGCGTACCAACCAGACACTGGAACAATATCTAAGATTCTATGTCAGCCATCTCCAGGATGATTGGTTGGAGTTGCTGCCGTTAGCTGAATTTTCATATAATAATTCTCAGAGCGCCTCCACTAAATTTACACCTTTCTTTGCCAATCTGGGTTATCATCCGTGTATTTTACCTAGGTCTCCAATTAATTCTCCGGTTCCGGCAGTGGAGGAAAGGCTGACTGCGATGAGACAAATTCTGGAGGTTCTGAAGGAATCCATGACCACAGCTGAAGAACGTTATGAGATCGGCTGATAGATTCCGTAAGCCTGCACCCATGTTCAAGGTAGGAGATTCCGTGTGGTTAGCAACTAAGAATCTGAAGTTAAACTTTCCTTCACAAAAACTTGGACAGAAATTCATTGGCCCTTTCAAGATCAACGGTATTGTGAGCTCTGTGGCCTGCCGGCTGAAGCTGGCTAGGACTATGAAGGTACACCCAGTTTTTCATGTATCTTTACTAAAGCCTGTATCTCCTAATACCTTCCAGGGACGTGTTGTGCCACCTCCGCAGCCTGTGGTGATTGATGGGCAAGAACAATTTGTGGTGGAGAAAATTATTGATTCCAGAATTCGCAGGAATTGGCTTGAATATCTGATAAGATGGCAGGGATATCCCCCTGAGGAAGACTCTTGGGAACCTGTGGAAAACATCAATGCCCAACAGAAGATTTCTCGTTTTCATCAGAGATTCCCTGAGAAACCAGGTCGAGGATCGTCCTGAGGCCGCTTCTAAGGAAGGAGTAATGTCAGGACTCTGAACATTTTTTACCTTTTGTGCATTACTGCCCTTTTCCAAGATGGCATCTTTGGTCTCATGTGCACTGTGTCTTCCTGCTATAAAACTCCACCCCAGCCTTCAGTCTGTGCTAGAGTATTCTGCCTTGCATCCAGCTCCTGACCTCTGATTACTCCCTGGCTATATATCTGCTCCTGTGAACCTGTGTGGTGATCCTGCTACTCTGCTCTGAGTTCCTGCTGCATACACCAGTTTCCAGTAATCCTCCTTCATCTGCTGCTCGTGTTTACTTCCATCTGCATTTGCTGGACATGTAAGCTGTTTCTGCTCTGCAAAAACCTGAGACTATTAACCAGGCCTCCCTGGTTGAGCTAAGATATGATTTGAACCGCCTTATAAGCTTATCTATCTGTGTTTGGACTAAGACAAGGATTTATTCGTGTCAAGTATCCTCAAGAATAACTGTGCTTCATAGACTTTCTGCTTGATTGCATTTTCCTCTGAATTTTCCTATAGACTGCTAAGCTGTGTTTAATATTTACACCAAGTGTTGTGGACTTGAGTTTCTCTCTGCACCTGTTTGAATCACCGTGTGATAATATAGACTTTACTACTTATAAAACTGTGTCCTGTAGTTGTCTTCTTCCACGCAAAGAGTCTCCTGAGTTATCTACTATAATTATTACACAGCATTCCTTTCACCTCCTGATACATTTGCAGGGGAATTGGCGGTATCGCTCTCTTATGGGCGTGGTGTTTTCAGTTGGAATATCTTTCGTGATCGCTGTGGTGCAACCAGAATCATCTTCATGACGCACAAACACCCTGATTTTGCCTTAACAGAGCTTCCACTTGCTGGACTTGCTATGGCGTGATTTCAGTGAGTTCTCCCGCATTTGTTCTAGAATTCGCAGTCCCTCTCGCAGGTGTTAAGGCTTGGGCACCAAAAAAAGTATCTACCACTACCGTCCAGGGATGTCCCTGTTTTACTATCAATTGCATGGCCTGTGATGATATTAATTCTTCCAGCATACCCATGACTTGGTCCACTTCACTTCTGGGTGGGAGCGTGATGTCACTTTTCCTTAAGTTGACACAACGAACAAGGACCGTACCATCATGCACAGTAGCTAGCGTACGGCCACTAATAGTCCCAGAGGTAGTTCCGCATTGGCAGGCTCAATCTGAACTTCGACTCCTTCCAGAGGGGTAAAGGCCCGGACAGGCAGAGTAAGCACTTTTTGTCCCGGTGGCAGAACTCAATTAATTGAAGCTGGAGCAATTACCTTCCCCAGTGTCTTCCCACCACTGGAGGTTTCTTGGGCTTGTGCCACCCTGATTAGCTGTTGGAAGACCCTACTTTACGGAGTGCGAGGGCTCCACTGTCATAGAAACATGTCTGGAGACTCATTAATAAGAAGACTCCCGAAATTCTTTTAACACGTTCATGCCTAACGTAACAGTGTGTCCCTTACTCACATATTCAGCTGTCTGTACAACTCCTTTTTACCCTAGATCTTTAGCGCAGACCATAATGTGCATCCAGACCACCCCTGCGACCGGGATGGGCTGGTGATTGGCAGCCATCAGCTTGATCACTGGGCCCCATTTAGGCCACATTACGTCTGTGAAATGTTGGTGAAAGTATGCTTTGGGCATCTTGGTCACCTGTGAGCCCATATCAACCAGACAGCGTACAGCCCAGCCATCTATGTCAGCCCAGATGAGAGGAAAATTTAACCGTGAGCACTACTAGAGAAGGGGTGCTAAGGACCGGTTCCCAAACCATGTAGATTAATAGTAAGAGACCTAGCACTCAACTTTAGGTAAGATGCAGCAGGAAAAATTTATTGTAGTAAATACAGGAAAACGTTTCGGTCAGTTGTGACCTTCATCAGTTACAGGAAGTTATTAAATAAAAGCCGGTAACGGGAATTATAATTGCTGCATGATCATATATCAAAATGAGTTCAGCGTGGTTGTTGTAGGCAAACCTGCTATGAGAAAATAGGAAGATTCCTGGAGCTGCAGTGCTCTCCGACGCGGCATCCACCACTTGTCTGCGGGCTCAGAGCCCCCTAGTTTAATGGACGGCATTGCAGAGGCCTACTCCTTCGTATATGCGGTATTTTTTTTCGTAACTCTCAATTTCGTAACTCTTCCTCCCATTGGTGTAGTAGCCATCACTACAGATACCTCTCCGCTCTGGTTCTTCCCTGCCGGAACTGTCACCCCCTGATCTTGTTCCCGCATACGTGCTTCACTCCCTACTTCGGAAAAAGTCATGCTCAGGTTTACCCTCAAGCGCTCCCGCAGGACCTGTTTTAGCAACACATCAAGCAAACCCTTCACTAGCTGGTCCCACAGTACTATGTCAGTAGACCCTATGCCTACACCGTCCTTCCTAGCAATGGCTGTGTGGATCTCCTGTAGTGCATTCATGTGCTGGGTTAGTTTTCCCCTCTCTTTGAGCCCGGCAGAACAACCACATACGCAACTCTCCTATATCTGTGGGGCCCCCATGGGTGGGGTGTCCTCTAAAATCTGTAATACTTTGTCAAAGGTGTCTCGCGCTCAGGTTGGGTCGGAGCATGATGGAGTCCCTTGCTTGCCCCTCTAAAGCCATCATGGCAACCTCCGCCTCCAGTGCGGGGGTCATAGGATGCATCCCCATCATTCCCCTGACCCCTTCAGTCCAGCACCAGAGCATAGTATTTTTTCCAGTAAACTTCAGGAGGTTCTTAAGCATGGTCCCCAGGGATATACTGGACCTAGCCCCCCCCAACTGCTTGGTCTGCCACCTCTGTGCTGTTGATTGACATCCTGCCAACTACGCCAAATGTAGACTTGCAGAGATCAGGATGTCGTCACGGACAGGAGGCAGATCAAGAGTTAACAAATTTATTAACAGATGAACTGGAGGGGAGAATGCGGTAAACAGATGCTAGGCAAATGTTCAAAAAGGGGAAAGAAGAGTACAACTTATCAGACTGTCGGCTTGTTGATTGCAGCGTCTCGGTTTCCAACTATGGCACCAACAATAGCAGCACGTGATGTCTCGGTGTGGTCCTGGATAGATGGAGGTCCGGTTCCTTGATGCAGATAGCGAGTCTTTGCTACTCTAGGTGGGTTACTGTACCTGCAGTTTCCACGTACAGGTCTCAGTTCTTTATACGTATCACCTGAACATGGCTCTGCTCCGCAGTGCGGGCGGGGACTGAGTCGGTACGTCCTGGCTCAGTCACCGGTCCAAGGCTAGGCCGCACGCATGCAGCAGTCACTGGTCTCACGGGTGAGTAACCTCCTGGCACGGGGGACGTCAGAAGAGTCGCTGTCTGATATCCGCCAGCAGTGGACACAATTACAGGGGTTGCACTAGGTGGGCCTAAGGTTACAAAATGCTCCGCTATAAAGGCCTGCACCTCACCCTGCTGCGCGCTCCGTCTTCCCGAACAGAACTCCTGCCTTTCTCCCGTGCGCAGCCCTTTTTATCTCTGACCTGCTCCCTGCTGACAAGTGTAAAGGTCGGTCCGAGCCAGAAAGCTCTCCCCTGAGCAACAATAGTGACAGTCCCGACAGTTCTGGAACCGGAGCAAGAGAGGTACCCCCAGTCTGGTTCATGTTCTTGCACTTTGGCTTTGAGTGGTATCAATACTTTGCCAAGATACTGGGAGGCAGTGGGTAACTTCTGAATTTGGTTGACTTGCACTAGTTGCTGGAACACCTTCTTATTGGCCGGGTCACAGGTGGCACAGGTCCAATTGTTTTTCTCGGGGACCTCTGCAAAGAATTATCCCACTTCTTTTAGCACATTCATGCCCAGGGTTAAAATGGGTCCTCCACCTCTGGACCCCTTTATCAATGCTATTCGCTTTTGGCCCAGGTCATTTCTTCACACCTGGACAGACATCCACACTACTCCTGCTACTGGGATAGTCTGTTGATTAGCCGCCACCAGTCAGATGGTGTGTTCTTCTCTAGAGTGAGCAACTTTGGGGAAATGACTCTGGAAGTACTCCTCAGTCATTGTTGTCACCTGAGACCCCATGTCCATCAAGCAGCGAATGCGTTGTCCATTGAATTCAGCCCAAATAATGGGTCTCTTGGAGACAATATCCTCAGAAATCTCTCTTCCTCCCTTTGACGCTCGAAACCCCATGGTATGCTCCACAACCGTAGGGTCCGTTAGTTTATCGGACGCCCCCATCTCCTCCTTTCTAGATTTGTCTCGTGAAATATGCCACCTTCCACCACAGGTCCTCACTCTCACTTGCATTCCACTGATGGGCTATGTACGTAGCGTGATGGGGTCCGGAAGGGGCAACTTTCCCTCTCTGACCTCCTCTCATGTGAGGTTGAGGGATCAGCTGGAGGGTTGGCGGCAGGGGTTCCCTTGATGCTGCATAGCTCACCTTAAATGTCCTGAATCTCTTGACGTATCTCCTTCACCCAGTCATGCTCTGTACACACCGATTCAGGGGTGACCACTTTATTACTTCGGACCGTGATGGTGAGAAGAGTGGTCTCTCTCTGCAAGACTCTAGCTTTGGTCCTGACGTCAAGAAAGCCCAGACAGGGATTCAGGTGTAGATGTTCCTTTAAGAACCAGAACTCAGTCCAGCAATGAGTTGGTCCCGCAGCACTTCGGTACCCATCTTGGGTCTTCTTGGTGATATGGGCCATCACTTCCTGCAATGCATTAACATACTGAGCTATGGTGTCATTTTACCCTTGTACCCATTGAATCAACCACATGCGGAGGTGCCCTAGGTCCGTGGTGTCACCATGCATATCTTCCAAGAATTTTATCACCTTTTCACAGTGTCACAATCCTTAGGTGGGCAGTACATAACCATCTGCCGGGTCATGTCGACAATGTAAATTTTTCTTTTGTATGCACCATATTTTCGTTTGAAAAAAGAAAAGGAAAATCCAGTCCTGTTGAGCCGGACTCCAATTTTTTCTATTTTCCTTGAGAAGCCAGGGCAAGGCCGGTGTCTGAACCCCAGGTGGATGAGCATAGAGCAACTGGGTGAGCTGGAATTACGTTTTTATAGTTGATTTGAAGGACTTGGGGATCCTAGTTAATGATAAACTTACCTGGAGCAGCCAGTGCCAGGCAGCAGCTGTCAAGGCAAACAGGATCATGGGCTGCATTAAACTGCTTCTGTACAAATCTCTGGTTAGACTGCACATGGAGTACTGTGTACAGTTTTGGACACCGGTGCTCAGGAAGGATATAATGGATCTAGACTGAGTACAAAGGAGGGCAACAAAATTAATAAAGGGGATGAGGGAACTACAATACTCAGAAAGATTAGCAAAATTAGGATTATTTAGTCTATGAAAAAGACAACTGAGGGGCGATTTAATAAACATTGTGAGATAGCACCACCTGAGTGGGCTGGGGAAACTCGCTTGGCAACGGGAATTAAAGCACTCAGTTCATTATACACGTCAACAGAATTCATTAACCACAGACAGTCTGTTCCAATGGCAGATACTTCTCTGCCCTTAACCCCGTTAACTGGAGTGACTCTACAGGAGCTCCGGCTCCACACACTGACTCCTGTCAGTGCTGGTTCCCAGGGGAAAGCTGCCTCACTGGGGTCACTGTCCTTGTGACCAGGGCACCTCAGATAGTCCAGACCCGCAGTAGGAATTGTAGCTTCCCCAACACAGTAGTCATCCCAGGCTCTGCAGATACGGCCTCTCCGTGCGCTATTCAGGAAGTCTAGTCCCAGGCACTTCCAACACACAGGCCTTCAGTCCATGGTCTCACCGTAGCTTCTAGGAATCCAGTCCATCCCAGGACATTCTAACACACTGACCATTCAGTCCATGGCCTCACCATGTGCTTCCAGAAATCCAGTCCATCCCAGGACATTCCAACTGACCATTCAGTCCATAGCCTCACCAGGTGCTTCCAGGAATCCAGTCCATCCCAGGACATTCCAACACACAGGCTATACAGGAACTCACACTCTGGACCATGTGACCCACACCCTGGTCACATTACATAGTTGTAACCACTCCCATAGGTAGGAGGTGTGTGTGGCTAGTATGACCCGCCCAGCTCTCAAACTATCCCTGCAAGCATCCCTCTATAAACTATACAAATACTTGTGGGACTACAGGTCCCAGAGCAACAATACTACAGGCTTACAGCGCAGACTCCCTCTGTGACACATACCGGCCATTTACAATCATGCCGGATACTGTTTCATTATCATCATATTGATGCCTCCAAGTGCATCCTGAAGTGCACACACAGCGCCCCCTGGCTGTAACATGGATCACTTCATCACAACATGTATAAATATATAAAGGGAAAATACAAATATCTCTCCGAGGATCTGTTTATACAAAGGAATGTGATGGTCACATGGGGGCATTCTCTGCGTCTGGAGGAGAGAAGGTTTTTCCACCAATATAGAAGAGGATTCGTTGCTGTTAGGGCAGTGAGAATCTGGAATTCCTTGTGCAGCGCCCCAGAGTCTGGTCGTTGCAGTAACGTCGCTCTTCCACAGGGGGAGTGATGGTACGTCTGATTGCACTAAAAGAGTTCACCTTGCAGGTATCACAGACACACATTACACTTCACACTCCGGCCGCCAGGGGGAGCAAAAGGTCCTATCTATTAGGCCACTCCTCACACATGGGTAAAACTGGGGGTTGGATAGGAAGTTAGGGAGAAAGTAGCTGGGGAGAGTTAGAGAGAGGACCTGTCAGGGGTGGGATCCTGACAGTGGCCTAGCACAGACAGATCGTTACGGAGCCATGCCTGTGCCTTATAGCGGCAGACTCCTAAGAAAGGACACGAAGCGAAGCATATTGTGGAGAAGTGAGAAACGGGATCACAGCACAAAGGAGATAGAACCAGAAGGAGTCGTGCCCCAAGATCAGCAACATCCTTCTGAGGTGCGTAGCCGGCGGCCGGAACGCCGAGGAATTAAGAGACTCTACGCATTACTTTGAACTATGGCCGGGCAGTTAACTTTAGGTTGGCTGTCTCACCTTTACACCTAACGAAGACAACAGAGGCAATTGTGGGAGAGGGGCGTCTCTAGGGTTCCTATAAAATAACTCCAGGCCTACCCCGTCATACGGGTGCGTCCTATCCATATCATCTGGGGGACGGAGAGAAAGAACAGAAACATACACGACAGTTGTGAGGACTATCCCGTGGTGCTCAGCAGGGAGGTACTACAACACACAGGCGCTGGTAGGAAGGCTACTGATATCCACCTGCAAAGGGAACTCTGGATGTGCCTGCGGACCGGACAGTCTCAGCCAGCCCTGTTAGCAGTGCTCTGGATTGCGGATGCTGAAGCCTTCAGTAAAGAGGTAAAGAGACTGCAACCCTGTGTCTTCGTTATTTACTGCGACCTACACCATCACCTACATCTTTAATTGGGCGCCCCTTAGCAGGGCCACAGACCGAGTCAGGCCACCGTGACATCCCCAGAACAGAGAGAGAGACCTGGTACCGAGTACCCCGCTGCCCTGCATTTGGGGGACGCTCCAACTTGGCATCACGAACAGGATCTACTTAAGCCTGAGGAATCAGGTCATGTGTGCCTTGGAACTGTGACTGAATTGTGCTTGAATCGAGATTTATTGCAAAGACTGTGTATTGCTATTTGCCGCCAAAATCCGCCATTGCCGCGCCGTGTGGGGCACGAGGGGAGGAGCCATAGCTTCGTGGGTGGAGCCGGCCGAAAAGAGCACGGAACAAGAAGACGCGGTGAGGTGCCGATTCCGGAAGAGGAACCCCGACTTCCGCCAAGTTAGCAGAGGGGAGGAGCGGCCATGCCTGATCCAGGAGGAGCGGAGGAGGCGGTCGCAGCCGCAGACTCGGGGGCACTTCCGGTCCCCGCAGTAGGCGCAGCCGCAGGCCTTGTACCACCGCCGGGTTCCGCAGAGCTTGCCACCCCCAGCAGCCAGCCAGATACCGCCGCAGCTACAGCAGCCATAATGCCCTTCTCCATGCCGTACCTACCGGGAGCAGCCTGGCTCCCGCGATATTCTGGAGAATCACATACATTAACTGACTTTAAAGAAGGGATCTGCAGCCTTCTTGAGTTTTATCCCCTGACAGAGCCTCAGAAAGTTCATATGATAACAGGCCAACTCTTTGGAGCGGCTCTGAGGGAAGTGAAGTCCTGGCCCGCTGCAGATAAGAGAACTGCACAGCAGGTCTTTGCCAAGCTTAAAACCACCTTTGACACCCGCACTGCTACAGAAATTAAATTGACGTTCTATGGGTGCAAGCAGAGGCCGCAGGATAGCTTACGGGACTATGCCCTCAATCTCCAGGAGGCACTGCTTGCCATCAAGCAGAATGACCCAAAAAGCATGCAAGATGAGGATAAACTCCTGAAAGAGCGGTTCATTGAGGGGCTCCTGTGCAGTCACCAAAGGGCCCAACTGCACTTCCTGGCCATGCAGAATCCAGACCTGACTTTCGCGCAATTCAAAGATAAAGCCGTCCAGGCGCTACAGGAGCGACAGCCCAGCCGTGCAGTACTTCCCAGGCGTCAAGCTCTCACGTACCACCAGGAGGTGGCGCCAGATGCCCCAATTGCCGCCGAGGCCGATGCCCAGATCCTGGAGGACGATTCCCTGTTATGGTTCTCAATGGCAAGAGAACATAGCCCAGCAAACATAAGAACTAGCTCTTGGAAGGATGGAAACTAAACTGACTATGAACTAAACCTGCCGCACAACTAACAGTAGCCGGGTAGCGTAGCCTGCGTTTTATCCCTAGACGCCCAGCGCCGGCCGGAGGACTAACTAATCCTGGCAGAGGAAAATATAGTCCTGGCTCACCTCTAGAGAAATTTCCCCGAAAGGCAGACAGAGGCCCCCACAAATATTGGCGGTGATTTTAGATGAAATGACAAACGTAGTATGAAAATAGGTTTAGCAAAATTGAGGTCCGCTTACTAGATAGCAGGAAGACAGAAAGGACACTTTCATGGTCAGCTGAAAACCCTATCAAAACACCATCCTGAAATTACTTTAAGACTCTAGTATTAACTCATAACATCAGAGTGGCAATTTCAGATCACAAGAGCTTTCCAGACACAGAAACGAAACTACAGCTGTGAACTGGAACAAAATGCAAAAACAAACAAGGACTAAAGTCCAACTTAGCTGGGAGTTGTCTAGCAGCAGGAACATGCACAGAAAGGCTTCTGATTACAATGTTGACCGGCATGGAAGTGACAGAGGAGCAAGGCTAAATAGCGACTCCCACATCCTGATGGAAACAGGTGAACAGAGAGGATGATGCACACCAGTTCAATTCCACCAGTGGCCACCGGGGGAGCCCAAAATCCAATTTCACAACAGTACCCCCCCCCTCAAGGAGGGGGCACCGAACCCTCACCAGAACCACCAGGGCGATCAGGATGAGCCCTATGAAAGGCACGGACCAAATCGGAGGCATGAACATCAGAGGCAGTCACCCAAGAATTATCCTCCTGACCGTATCCCTTCCATTTGACCAGATACTGGAGTTTCCGTCTGGAAACACGGGAGTCCAAGATTTTTTCCACAACGTACTCCAACTCGCCCTCAACCAACACCGGAGCAGGAGGCTCAACGGAAGGCACAACCGGTACCTCATACCTGCGCAATAATGACCGATGAAAAACATTATGAATAGAAAAAGATGCAGGGAGGTCCAAACGGAAGGACACAGGGTTAAGAATCTCCAATATCTTGTACGGGCCGATGAACCGAGGCTTAAACTTGGGAGAAGAAACCCTCATAGGGACAAAACGAGAAGACAACCACACCAAGTCCCCAACACAAAGCCGAGGACCAACCCGACGCCGGCGGTTGGCAAAAAGCTGAGTCTTCTCCTGGGACAACTTCAAATTGTCCACTACCTGCCCCCAAATCTGATGCAACCTCTCCACCACAGCATCCACTCCAGGACAATCTGAAGATTCCACCTGACCAGAAGAAAATCGAGGATGAAACCCCGAATTACAGAAAAAGGGAGACACCAAGGTGGCAGAGCTGGCCCGATTATTGAGGGCAAACTCTGCTAAAGGCAAAAAAGCAACCCAATCATCCTGATCTGCAGACACAAAACACCTCAAATATGTCTCCAAGGTCTGATTCGTCCGCTCGGTCTGGCCATTAGTCTGAGGATGGAAAGCAGACGAGAAAGACAAATCTATGCCCATCCTAGCACAGAATGCTCGCCAAAATCTAGACACGAATTGGGTACCTCTGTCAGAAACGATATTCTCCGGAATACCATGCAAACGGACCACATTTTGAAAAAACAGAGGAACCAACTCGGAAGAAGAAGGCAACTTAGGCAGGGGAACCAAATGGACCATCTTAGAGAAACGATCACACACCACCCAGATGACAGACATCTTCTGAGAAACAGGAAGATCCGAAATAAAATCCATCGAGATGTGCATCCAGGGCCTCTTCGGGATAGGCAAGGGCAACAACAATCCACTAGCCCGAGAACAACAAGGCTTGGCCCGAGCACAAATGTCACAAGACTGCACGAAGCCTCGCACATCTCGAGACAGGGAAGGCCACCAGAAGGACCTTGCCACCAAATCCCTGGTACCAAAGATTCCAGGATGACCTGCCAACGCAGAAGAATGAACCTCAGAAATGACTTTACTGGTCCAATCATCAGGAACAAACAGTCTACCAGGTGGGCAACGATCAGGTCTATCCGCCTGAAACTCCTGCAAGGCCCGCCGCAGGTCTGGAGAAACGGCAGACAATATCACTCCATCCTTAAGGATACCTGTAGGTTCAGAATTACCAGGGGAGTCAGGCTCAAAACTCCTAGAAAGGGCATCCGCCTTAACATTCTTAGAACCCGGCAGGTAGGACACCACAAAATTAAACCGAGAGAAAAACAACGACCAGCGCGCCTGTCTAGGATTCAGGCGTCTGGCGGACTCAAGATAAATTAGATTTTTGTGGTCAGTCAATACCACCACCTGATGTCTAGCCCCCTCAAGCCAATGACGCCACTCCTCAAAAGCCCACTTCATGGCCAAAAGCTCCCGATTCCCAACATCATAATTCCGCTCGGCGGGCGAAAATTTACGCGAGAAAAAAGCACAAGGTCTCATCACGGAGCAATCGGAACTTCTCTGCGACAAAACCGCCCCAGCTCCGATTTCAGAAGCGTCGACCTCAACCTGAAAAGGAAGAGCAACATCAGGCTGACGCAACACAGGGGCGGAAGAAAAGCGGCGCTTAAGCTCCCGAAAGGCCTCTACAGCAGCAGGGGACCAATCAGCAACATCAGCACCCTTCTTAGTCAAATCAGTCAATGGTTTAACAACATCAGAAAAACCAGCAATAAATCGACGATAAAAGTTAGCAAAGCCCAAAAATTTCTGAAGACTCTTAAGAGAAGAGGGTTGCGTCCAATCACAAATAGCCTGAACCTTGACAGGATCCATCTCGATGGAAGAGGGGGAAAAAATATATCCCAAAAAGGAAATCTTTTGAACCCCAAAAACGCACTTAGAACCCTTCACACACAAGGAATTAGACCGCAAAACCTGAAAAACCCTCCTGACCTGCTGGACATGAGAGTCCCAGTCATCCGAAAAAATCAAAATATCATCCAGATACACAATCATAAATTTATCCAAATAATCACGGAAAATGTCATGCATAAAGGACTGAAAGACTGAAGGGGCATTTGAAAGACCAAAAGGCATCACCAAATACTCAAAGTGGCCCTCGGGCGTATTAAATGCGGTTTTCCACTCATCCCCCTGCTTAATTCGCACCAAATTATACGCCCCACGGAGATCTATCTTAGAGAACCACTTGGCCCCCTTTATGCGAGCAAACAAATCAGTCAGCAGTGGCAACGGATATTGATATTTAACCGTGATTTTATTCAAAAGCCGATAATCAATGCACGGCCTCAAAGAGCCATCTTTCTTAGCCACAAAGAAAAAACCGGCTCCTAAGGGAGATGACGAAGGACGAATATGTCCCTTTTCCAAGGACTCCTTTATATATTCTCGCATAGCCGCATGTTCAGGCACAGACAGATTAAATAAACGACCCTTAGGGTATTTACTACCCGGAATCAAATCTATGGCACAATCACACTCCCGGTGCGGAGGTAATGAACCAAGCTTAGGTTCTTCAAAAACGTCACAATATTCAGTCAAGAATTCAGGAATCTCAGAGGGAATAGATGATGAAATGGAAACCACAGGTACGTCCCCATGCGTCCCCTTACATCCCCAGCTTAACACAGACATAGCTTTCCAGTCAAGGACTGGGTTATGAGATTGCAGCCATGGCAATCCAAGCACCAACACATCATGTAGGTTATACAGCACAAGAAAGCGAATAATCTCCTGGTGATCCGGATTAATCCGCATAGTTACTTGTGTCCAGTATTGTGGTTTATTGCTAGCCAATGGGGTGGAGTCAATCCCCTTCAGGGGTATAGGAGTTTCAAGAGGCTCCAAATCATACCCACAGCGTTTGGCAAAGGACCAATCCATAAGACTCAAAGCGGCGCCAGAGTCGACATAGGCATCCGCGGTAATAGATGATAAAGAACAAATCAGGGTCACAGATAGAATAAACTTAGACTGTAAAGTGCCAATTGAAACAGACTTATCAAGCTTCTTAGTACGCTTAGAGCATGCTGATATAACATGAGTTGAATCACCGCAATAGAAGCACAACCCATTTTTTCGTCTAAAATTCTGCCGTTCACTTCTGGACAGAATTCTATCACATTGCATATTCTCTGGCGTCTTCTCAGTAGACACCGCCAAATGGTGCACAGGTTTGCGCTCCCGCAGACGCCTATCGATCTGGATAGCCATTGTCATGGACTCATTCAGACCCGCAGGCACAGGGAACCCCACCATAACATCCTTAATGGCATCAGAGAGACCCTCTCTGAAATTCGCCGCCAGGGCGCACTCATTCCACTGAGTAAGCACAGCCCATTTACGGAATTTCTGGCAGTATATTTCAGCTTCGTCTTGCCCCTGAGATAGGGACATCAAGGCCTTTTCCGCCTGAAGTTCTAACTGAGGTTCCTCATAAAGCAACCCCAAGGCCAGAAAAAACGCATCCACATTGAGCAACGCAGGATCCCCTGGAGCCAATGCAAAAGCCCAATCCTGAGGGTCGCCCCGGAGCAAGGAAATCACAATCCTGACCTGCTGAGCAGGATCTCCAGCAGAGCGAGATTTCAGGGACAAAAACAACTTGCAATTATTTTTGAAATTTTGAAAGCAAGATCTATTCCCTGAGAAAAATTCAGGCAAAGGAATTCTAGGTTCAGATATAGGAACTTGAACAACAAAATCTTGTAAATTTTGAACTTTCGTGGTGAGATTATTCAAACCTGCAGCTAAACTCTGAATATCCATTTTAAACAGGTGAACACAGAGCCATTCCAGGATTAGAAGGAGAGAGAGAGAAAGGCTGCAATATAGGCAGACTTGCAAGAGATTCAATTACAAGCACACTCAGAACTGAAGGAAAAAAAAAAAAAAAAAAAACTTCAGCAGACTTCTCTTTTCTCTCCTTTCTCTGTCAATTAATTTAACCCTTTTAGGCCGGTCAAACTGTTATGGTTCTCAATGGCAAGAGAACATAGCCCAGCAAATATAAGAACTAGCTCTTGGAAGGATGAAAACTAAACTGACCATGAACTAAACCTGCCGCACAACTAACAGTAGCCGGGTAGCGTAGCCTGCGTTTTATCCCTAGACGCCCAGCGCCGGCCGGAGGACTAACTAATCCTGGCAGAGGAAAATATAGTCCTGGCTCACCTCTAGAGAAATTTCCCCGAAAGGCAGACAGAGGCCCCCACAAATATTGGCGGTGATTTTAGATGAAATGACAAACGTAGTATGAAAATAGGTTTAGCAAAATTGAGGTCCGCTTACTAGATAGCAGGAAGACAGAAAGGACTCTTTCATGGTCAGCTGAAAACCCTATCAAAACACCATCCTGAAATTACTTTAAGACTCTAGTATTAACTCATAACATCAGAGTGGCAATTTCAGATCACAAGAGCTTTCCAGACACAGAAACGAAACTACAGCTGTGAACTGGAACAAAATGCAAAAACAAACAAGGACTAAAGTCCAACTTAGCTGGGAGTTGTCTAGCAGCAGGAACATGCACAGAAAGGCTTCTGATTACAATGTTGACCGGCATGGAAGTGACAGAGGAGCAAGGCTAAATAGCGACTCCCACATCCTGATGGAAACAGGTGAACAGGGAGGATGATGCACACCAGTTCAATTCCACCAGTGGCCACCGGGGGAGCCCAAAATCCAATTTCACAACAATTCCCCTGCCGGACTACGCCTTCAGATGCAGGAGCTGACCAAGAGCGTTGCTGCCCTAGCCCGGACCGTACAGTCCCTACAGGAGGCCCCCAAGGAGAAGATCCAGCTGGCTTCCAGACCGGAGGATGTCCCCTGGCAGCGACAGAGGAGGATTCCGCTGACCAGAGGCAGGGACGATGATCGCTTTCATCGGGACGGATGACCTATCTGCCGCTGCTGCCACCAGGTGGGCCACCTTGCAAGGTACTGTCATTTAAACGAGCAACCCCTGGGGCAGAGGGCCAACCCCCAGGAGTAGGACGATTAGGCCCGCAAAATTGGAGAGCCAAATACATTGGAGGGCGACCAGTTCTTCCCATCGTGATCGACGGTATCCCCATGAACGCTTTGCTGGACACCGGTTCTCAGGTGACGACTATGCCTTACATCCTTTATAAACGTTATTGGGAGGACACCGACATTACTCGTGGCCCCGATGATGATTTCACCATAATAGCCAGTAATGGTCAGCCATTGCCACAAGTGGGGTACAAAGAGGTCACCATTAAAGTGGGGCGGGTAGAATTGGAGGCCCAAGGGATTGTAATTTTTGATATTGACCAATGTGAATGTAATCCCATGATGACCATTGGTACTAATGTCATAGAGAATTGTCATGCAAAAGTTATTGTCCTGTTACAGCAGGTAGCAGAAACAGCTGGTTACAGTGAACAACATGCCCTGCAGAAAGAAATCAGGGCTCTGATGCAGAGACAGCAGGTGGAGCTGACTGGTGGTGAAATTGGTCGTGTCACAGTGAGGGATATAAACCCCATTGCGATACCCCCAAGGAGTGAAATGTTAATATGGTGTCGAGCAGCCATAGGCCTCAGGGGTAAAGACTATCAGGCCCTGGTAGAACCCGTATATTCAGATAATAGGCCTACCCTCCTGATAGCCAGAGGGGTGGTTGACGTCCGCAAGGGAAGGGTGCCAGTACGTGTTCTTAACTGTGGGGAGGAAGAAGTCCACCTAACCAAATATGCCACACTTGCTAAACTGTTTACTGTTAATAATAGTGTGATGCAGGCACCCGGACCCTTGGTCCCCTCCAAAACGGTTCTGTAGGGCAACTGAAAGATTGGTGTCAGGAATTCCATGTGGGCACTGACTCTACCCCACCTCACCAGAAACAGGGGGCCTACAGGGTGGTTCATGAGTATGAGCGGGTATTCAGCAAACACCCCCTAGATTTTGGGCAGGTAAAAGGGATTCAACATCATATCCCCACAAGAGATCATCCACCCATAAAAGAGAGATACCGTCCTGTGCCCCCAGCTCATTATCAGTGTGCCAAGGACATGTTGCGAGAGATGGAGGCTGGGGTAGTGAGAGACAGTTGTAGCCCCTGGGCAGCTCCGTTAGTCCTCGTTAGGAAGAAAGATGGCACCATGAGGATGTGTGTTGATTATAGGCAGCTAAATCGCATTACACATAAGAATGCATATCCACTGCCCAGGATAGAGGAGTCCTTGGCTGCTTTAAAGTCTGCTAACTACTTTTCTACCTTGGATCTCACCAGTGGGTACTGGCAGGTTCCCGTGGCAGAGGCGGACAAGGAGAAGACGGCATTCACGACACCGATGGGTCTCTGCGAGTTCAACTACATGCCCTTCGGGCTGTGCAACGCCCCGAGAACATTCCAGAGGATGATGGAGTGCTGTCTGGGACACAAGAACTTTGAAACCGTGCTGCTATATCTGGACGATGTCATTGTCTTCTCCAAGACCTATGAAGACCATCTGAAGCACATGGCCGAGGTGTTTGAAGCCCTGTCCAACTTTGGCTTAAAGGTGAAACCGTCCAAATGCCATCTGCTAAAACCCAAAGTGCAGTACCTGGGCCATGTGGTGAGTGCTGAAGGAGTGGCCCCAGACCCCGACAAGGTTACTGTGATCAAAGACTGGCCGAAGCCCAGCAACCTCCATGAAGTCTGGCAGTTCCTCGGATTGGTAGGCTACTACAGGAGATTTATCAAGGACTTCACCAAGAAAGCCGCGCCCTTGCAAGACCTGTTGGTGGGCCAGTCCAAGAAGACCAAGTGTAGGAATACTCCATTTGACTGGAACGATGGACTGGAGGGATCCTTCTCTTGTTTAAAGTGGGCGTTAACGGGAGAAGAGGTACTGGCCTACCCTGTGTATGACCAACCGTTTGTGCTGTATACGGATGCCAGCAACGTGGGGTTGGGAGCCGTGTTGTCCCAGGTCCAGAAAGGCAAGGAGAGGGTGATTGCTTATGCCAGCAGGAAGCTTCGTCCCACTGAAAGGAACCCTGACAACTATAGTTCCTTTAAGCTGGAGTTCCTCGCCATTGTTTGGGCAGTGACAGAGAGGTTCAAGCACTACCTGGCCTCAGCGAAATTCACCGTCTTCACGGATAATAATCCACTAACGCATTTGGACACAGCAAAACTCGGTGCCTTGGAACAGCGGTGGATGGCCCGGCTGTCCAATTACGACTTCACCATCAAGTACCGGGCAGGGCACAAGAATGCGAATGCCGATGCATTGTCCCGGATGCCCAACTTGCCAGAAACGGGGGAAGATCTGGAGGCACTTGAAGAGGTAGAGCGGCCCGCTTTCCATCGCCCCAAGGCCACCCAGTGTTCCCATCATGTGAAGAACAGGAGCCAGAACAAGCAGGATGCCACACTGAATCCCCTGCCCCACCATGGATGGGCAGAAACCCAGGATGGTGACCCCCGCGGTCCGTCGGGTGAAAGAGCTCCTGACGCAGGCAGGTTTGCATCCTGGCCCGGATGACCTACAAGAGACACAACACCTGTGGAAGGGGAGAAGCAAACTGTTTATTCACGATGGTAAGCTGTGCCAGAGAAGCATCGACCCCCGCACCCATGAATTGGTATGGCAGATAGTGGTCCCAAGGCAAGATGCGCCAATGGTTCTAGGAGCGTACCACGATGGGGCAGGACACTTCAGATGGAGGAAGTTGGAGAGGCTACTCCGTGGGAGGTTCTACTGGATTGGCATGAAGAAAACCATCGAGAAGTGGTGTCGAGAGTGTGGCCTATGTAGCCTACGCAGGAGGGACCGTGACAGGGCCTATCATCAACAAACGGCCGCTCGAACTGGTCGCGCTAGATCATGTGAAGCTAACACCTAGCTGGTCAGGCTAAGTCTACGCTCTTACCATTGTGGATCACTACTCTAGATTCCTGGTAGTTGTGCCGGTCAAAGATCTAACGGCCAAGACAGCCACCAAAACCTTCCAGCAGTACTTATGTAGACCACATGGGTACCTGGAGACGGTACTGACTGACTAAGGGCCAGCATTTGAAGGGGAGGTGTTCCAGGAGTTCTGCAATCTGTACGCGTGTAAAAAGATCAGACCCACGCCGTACCATCCACAAACTAACGGGATGTGTGAGAAGATGAACCAAGTGGTAATCGACTTACTGAAGACCTTGCCTGTGGAGGAACGGAACTTGTGGCCAACAAAGTTGCCTGACTTGGTAGACATGTACAACCACATCTGTTATGATCTGGTGGCTTAGGAGCAGCATCAGACGTGCTCTGGAGGAGGTGGTACCTGTACTGACCGCAGACCCTGAACTTAACACCGCAACTAGCAGTAGCCGTGGGATGTACCTACCAGTCCTAGACACCTCGACACAGCCGGAGAACTAATTACCCCTATAGATAGAAACGGAAAACTATCTTGCCTCAGAGAAAATCCCCAAAAGATAGACAGCCCCCCACATATATTGACTGTGAGAGGAGAGGGAAAAAACATACGCAGACTGAAAACAGAATTTAGCAAAGGAGGCCAATCTAACTAAATAGACAGA
Source organism: Ranitomeya variabilis (assembly GCF_051348905.1). Taxonomy (NCBI): domain Eukaryota; kingdom Metazoa; phylum Chordata; class Amphibia; order Anura; family Dendrobatidae; genus Ranitomeya; species Ranitomeya variabilis. Next base: position 566,330,609 of record NC_135232.1, read on the forward strand.
ATAGGACAGAGTACTATGCGGTCAGTATTAAAAATCACTAGAAAAATCCACCACAGATAATACAAAAATCTCCACACCTAACTAAAGGCATGGAGGGAAAATCTGCTTCTCCAGAGCTTCCAGCTTGACTAAATAAATCCACACTGACAAAGCTGGACAAGAAAAACATAGAAATGCACTGAACAATAAAGTCCACAGTATGTGGACTGCAAAAACCAAGCCAGGACTTATCTTTGATGATTTGAACAGATAAGCAGGAGAATCCAGGAAGAGATGTGAATCCACCCAGGAACAATTGACAACTGGCACTAACCAAAGGATCTGGCCAGACTAAATAGCCCAGTCAGAATTGGTAATAAGTGAAAGCACCTGATGACTGCTGAAATCCAAAGGAGCAGCAGTACCACTAATAACCACCGGAGGGAGCCCAAGAGCAGAATTCACAACACACATAACAGTGAATTCCACTAACTGCACCCCAGCGTACCTGATGCGAGGAAGATCTAGCAAGTTACCGGTTGATCTAGACATGGGGGTCCTAACCCCCGAAGATACCTCGCCAGATGCCGATTGGGATACGGAAAGGCAGCAAAGGTACCTCCAAATACAGGAGTGCGTGGAAAGAAGTCTAGCCCATGCCAGACAAAAACAAGAAAGGGACTACAACCAGCATGCTCCTGCGATTCCCTTGTCACCCGGTGAGCAAGTACTCAAACGAAAGAGGAGATTACACAAGCTTGATGACCAATGGTAAGCGGAACCGTATACCATCCTGCCATCCGATTTTGACAATACGAAGGTCTGTCTCATCAGCAAAGATGGAGGGGAAACCTCAACGGCAATATCCAGAGATCATCTTAAAATATGCCCTGATAAGTTGAGAGAAAAGGAAACAGATCCAAGAACCTCTCCACCTGTAGAAGAGGAGAAGATGATACACACTGTTCTTGGCGATTTTCCCCAGTCTTGGACTCAAATAAATCAGGCCATCGTGGTACCTGTCTTAACGTTTCGTCAACTGAAACCACCAGAACTAAATGTGGTGCCAGATCATCCAGACCCACAATCACAGCGGACCCCACCAGAGGATGCCATGCCAACCGTTGAACCGGCAAGTCCTCCCTCTGCTATCTGCGAATCTGCCATGCCCACCATTAGTAGCAGCAGCCCTGAGAGCTCCAGCATGCCAGTGCTACCCAGACTCACTAGAAGTGCAGCTAGAAGACAGTGCACTACACCAGCGATAGCAAGCTTAGTGGGCCCTGTTAGGCCAATAGCAACCCCTGCACTGCGGAGGTCTACACGTAGCACCGAGAATAAAACTCCACTTCGCTACAAAACTTGGAGATACTAACGATAGTTGTTATTTGGTTGAAAATGTTTGTGTAAATATCTTTGTTGCAGGTTTAAAAATGGACAATGGAGTGATGGACAGTGAATTGCTCCAAAACTTTCACAGGGACCCCTTTGTTAACCCGGGGTCCCTGCTGTTTCAAGGTTGCACCCACTGAACTGGGAGTCATGAACTGTGCATGACCAAACTTTCACAACGTTCAAGCGTCCTCACCTCCCATAAAGGGAAGCACTGTTATATTTACTTGTTCATAGCATTTCAAAATTTTGTATGTCTTTTGTTAACATGTATTGTTGTTCTTCTTTTCCCAGTCCGGGAGTACTGGATTTAACGGGGGGGGGGGGAGTGCAGCGCCCCAGAGTCTGGTCATTGCAGTAACGTCGCTCTTCCACAGGGGGAGTGATGGTACGTCTGATTGCACTAAAAGAGTTCACCTTGCAGGTATCACAGACACACATTACGCTTCACACTCCGGCCGCCAGGGGGAGCAAAAGGTCCTATCTATTAGGCCACTCCTCACACATGGGTAAAACTGGGGGTTGGATAGGAAGTTAGGGAGAAAGTAGCTGGGGAGAGTTAGAGAGAGGACCTGTCAGGGGTGGGATCCTGACAGCGGCCTAGCACAGACAGATCGTTACGGAGCCGTGCCTGTGCCTTATAGCGGCAGACTCCTAAGAAAGGACACGAAGCGAAGCATATTGTGGAGAAGTGAGAAACGGGATCACAGCACAAAGGAGATAGAACCAGAAGGAGTCGTGCCTCAAGATCAGCAACATCTTTCTGAGGCGCGTAGCCGGCGGCCGGAACGCCGAGGAATTAAGAGACTCTACGCATTACTTTGAACTATGGCCGGGCAGTTAACTTTAGGTTGGCTGTCTCACCTTTACACCTAACAAAGACAACGGAGGCAATTGTGGGAGAGGGGCGTCTCTAGGGTCCCTATAAAATAACTCCAGGCCTACCCCGTCATACGGGTGCGTCCTATCCATATCATCTGGGGGACGGAGAGAAAGAACAGAAACACACACGACAGTTGTGAGGACTATCCCGTGGTGCTCAGCAGGGAGGTACTACAACACACAGGCGCTGGTAGGAAGGCTACTGATATCCACCTGCAAAGGGAACTCTGGATGTGCCTTCGGACAGGACGGTCTTAGCCAGCCCTGTTAGCAGTGCTCTGGATTGCGGATGCTGAAGCCTTCAGTAAAGAGGTAAAGAGACTGCAACCCTGTGTCCTCGTTATTTACTGCGACCTACACCATCACCTACATCTTTAATTGGGCGCCCCTTAGCAGGGCCACGGACCGGGTCAGGCCACCGTGACATCCCCAGAACAGAGAGAGAGACCCGGTACCGAGTACCCAGCTGCCCTGCGTTTGGGGGCCGCTCCACTTGCCTGAGGAGGTGGTGATGGCGAACTCAGTCAAGGGGTTCAAGAGAGGCCCTGGATGTCTTCCTGGAGCATAACAATATTGTATCTTACAGTTATTAGATTCTTTAGAAGGATGTAGATCCGGGGATTTATTCTGACGGAATATAGGCTGAACTGGATGGACAAATGGCTTTTTTCAGCCTTGCTAACTATGTTACTATTTATATACCACAGCAACGTTTAAACCATTTGTGTTAGTAGATATGCAATTTAACAGTATAGGGAATCACAACAGGTTTAGAATGAGCAAGAATGTCTTTTAATACTTAAAGTTAATGGTTCGCCCAGTCTTGGGCTGTGGCTCTAGTGGGGGTCACCGGGTTTTCCTGCTAGGCCGCAAATTTCTTCCTGAAGTACATCCCATAGATTCACAAGGAAGTCAGTGCCACAATGTAAGAAAGCAATATAAATTTTATTTCAACACTAATAAACATAACATTTAAAATACATGTAGAAGGGAACACAGTCACAAAAAGGCTGCAAACACTGCATATATCAAAAAAAGTATCAGCACCTGACTACATCCAATAAATACAAATTTATATTAAATCAATACCTTAGACTAGTCCAATGTATAAAAATGAGTCCGCCACATATCCATTCCTTATTCAATGCAAATTTGATTCTGCAAAGTGCATATAGTGGTTTTAAGTTATATACTAAACTGTCATATATTAATAAATACATAAAAAACCAAGTGCTTATTGAAGAATATCTAAATAAATAATCTAGGCAGATTCAATTATAAAGTGTATCATGTATACGTTGAATGCTTGTTAAAGTATATACAGTAGATACCCAGATTCATTTATAGCATGTACCACATATAGACCAAATGCTTACTAAAGCAAGAATAAATATATACCATATATCAATATATTTCCTAGGTGTCACAAATTAACCTGCACCGCTCCTATGAGGAACCAGTAGATTTCCTGTATTTAAACTCAATAAGTTATAGCTAGTGTTGAGCATTCCGATACCGCAAGTATCGGGTATCGGCCGATACTTGCGGTATCAGAATTCCGATACCGAGATCCGATACTTTTGTGGTATCGGGAATCGGAAGTTTCCAGTGTATGGTTCCCAGGGTCTGAAGGAGAGGAAACTCTCCTTCAGGCCCTGGGATCCATATGAATGTGTAAAATAAAGAATTAAAATAAAAAATATTGATATACTCACCTGTCCGGAGGCCCCTGGACATCACCGCTGGTAACCGGCAGCCTTCTTTGTTTAAAATGAGCGCGTTCAGCACCTTCCATGACGTCATGGCTTCTGATTGGTCGCGTGCCGCTCATGTGACCGCCACGCGACCAATCACAAGCCGCGACGTCATCCCTCAGGTCCTAAATTCCCTTCTAGGAATTTAGGACCTGAGGGATGACGTCACGGCTTCTGATTGGTCGCGTGGCGGTCACATGAGCGGCACGCGACCAATCGGAAGCCGTGACATCATGGAAGGTGCTGAACGCGCTCATTTTAAGCAAAGAAGGCTGCCGGTTCACAGCGGTAAGGTCCAGGCTGCGTCGGAGAGGTGAGTATATCAATATTTTTTATTTTAATTCTTTATTTTACACATTAATATGGATCCCAGGGCCTGAAGGAGAGTTTCCTCTCCTTCAGACCCTGGGAACCATCAGGGATACCTTCCGATACTTGAGTCCCATTGACTTGTATTGGTATCGGGTATCGGTATCGGATCAGATCCGATACTTTGCCGGTATCGGCCGATACTTTCCGATACCGATACTTTCAAGTATCGGACGGTATCGCTCAACACTAGTTATAGCGAATATAAGTAAATCTGCAAAAGTGCAGAGTGCTTAATGCATAGATAAACAGTAGAGCATGTGCACAAGTCAGAATATGGTACGCTAAAGTGCTAAGTGCTTGGTCTGCTAGTAACCAAAAAGCATGGTCTGTGCTTAAAGTGCGGGCAGAGAAAGGGCTAGAGGTGCCGATTGATACATAACCTGTGTGAGCAGTGTTTGGAAGAGGTCGTGGCAGTGGGAAATTGAAATTATTCCCATACAAGCGTTGACACGTCCGAGATTTTGAATGTCTGTGAGTCATTACCTAGTCCAAAAGATCCAATGTCCATGGAGACAAATCCACAGTCAGCAGCTGCAATCGCCATGAGCACAATAGAAAATAATTTTTTATAATTAAAATACTTGGATCCAGTTCCAGCCAGTTTGGTAATTTGAATATGTTTGCCGTCCATAGCTCCCAAACAGTTTGGGAAATTACAAATTTCCCAGAATTTTTCAGCATTTTCCTGCCAGATTTCAGGGGTGCGTAGGGGGATAAATTCCTCACGCAGAACATCCCACAAAGCCTGGCAGGTGTCTGGAACAATCCCAGAAAGGGTGGTAACTCCAATCCTGTATTGGAAATGGAGCGATGATAAGCTCTCTCTGGTAGCCAGGAGTCTGCCAAACAGAGAAAGGAAAAAATATTAAGTACATGGCTTTTAGAACAATAATAATAAGTCCTTTAGATCTCTGGAATAGTCTTGAGAGGGAAAGGCTTCCATCAACTCTGGGCTGTTGGAGGAAATCTTGTGTAACTTTAGATTAGACTGAGTGAGCATTTCTTGAGCCTTTTTAGTAGACTAATCACAGCCTCCTTCGTCGGTGTGGGCTTCAAACAGTCGTCTACATAGAAGCCTTTTCTACTAAGGATCTGACGTCTGACCCTTACTCTTCTTCGCCCTCTTTGGTGGAATTTCAGAGGCAGTAGATAGCGATTGCCAGGGAACGGCTGTTCCCAAAGATGTGTAACCTCATCCGGTACTCTGCGATGTCTTTGTCCAGGTCGCTGTCGTGGTACCAGAAGAACCTCAAGTAATTTCTGTGTTCCTTTTTTTATAAGAAAACAGTGGAACATCTGTTGTATGTCAGCCATAAATGCCACTGTATTTCTGTGGAAACAGAGTAGTACTTTTAGAAGTCTGTTGTTGAGGTCTGGGCCTGACAATAGAACATCATTGAATGAGATGTCTTCGCATTTGGCGCTTGAGTCGAATACCACTCTTATTTGACCTGGCTTTTTAGGATGGTACACTCCGAAGATGGGCAAGTACCAACACTCCTCTGAGTACCGAAGTGCAGGTGCAATCTCTGTGTGGTTGTTCTGGAATATCTTCCCCATGAAAGTAAAGAAATGTTCCTTTGTCTCTAGTGACTTCTGAAGCTTGTGTCTGAGGGAGATGAATCGACTGTAGACCAGATCACTGTTGTTGGGTAGGCGTCTTCTGAGGCTGAAATGGTAGAGGTGCAACCCAACTGTTCGACTTGTCCTTGACTATTTGTCTATTCATGATGTCCAAGAACATTCTGTCTTCTATAGACATTGCTGCCTTGTTGTCCTCCTTTGTCCTCTGCAAGACTGTACATCCTATGTGGTCTTGTTCACCTTCACAGGCGTGGTCTTTCTTGGTAGGAACTGAGAAAGGGCAAGGTAGGGGAGTGCTGTTCGGTAATTCCTTTACCAGCAGACTATTGTGACATGGCTGGAAGAGAGATGGACGTCCATTTTCTAGTGTGCTGGTAAGTATACTGTTGACTGAGGCCAGCTTGTGTGCTCCTCCTAGACAGATGTCTCCAATAATGACCCATCCGAGGTCGAGTCTGTGCGTATGGAGCATTCTGGAAGCTGTTGATATATTTTCTTGTCTTGTGGACTCGTAGTATATCTCTTCCCAGGAGTAAGGCTATTGGGGCTTCTGGATCCAACTCAGATATCAGGTGGGCTATACCATTCAGATGTGGGTGATCTATAGCCACCTCCGGGGAAGGTACCTCAGACCTGTTGTTGGGAATCTGGTTACACTCCAAGATGGTCGGTAGCGATCGGTAGGTCAGGCTGTCTATGGACTCCACCTTATCCGGTTGCTTTCCTCCCCGCTATCTCGATGGTACCAGAACACGTCTTCAAGGAGTAGGGAGAACTGGGGCCTACAATTCTGAAGTTGTCAAAGAAGATGGACTTGGCTAGAGACCTGTTACTTTGGTCATCAAGGATTACATACTGTATATCTTGAGAGCTTTGTCCCTGCGGCCTGCTGGGTAGACTCGGACAAGGCAGATTTTTGAACAGGATCTTCCTGCTGTGAGTGAGATCTTCGTACATTGAGAGGTGACCACAGGGGTGTCTTCATCAGTGTTCTTCTGCTTCTCATCGTTCTCCTCTGCCTGCAACAACACTAGTGGAGGTGGTCCAGGGTGCAAGGCTGTATTGTGATCCATGCTGCTGCATTCTGCACATTTCACACTAGCTTCACAGTTTCTGGCGAGGTGAGAGGTTGCGGCACAGCATTTGAAGCAGATGTTGCAATCTTCCAAAGACTTCTCCCTGAAGGCTCTGCATTTTAGTAGAGTATGTGGTTTCCTGTGTAGAGGACACTGCTTACTGACATCTTGAGGTTTTTTCTCTTCTGGAGGGGGCTTAATCGTATTGTGAGGAGGGCCTGTGGAAACAATATTAGTTTTGTGGTCTGCCACTGGTGTCCTACTGGGTTTGACACCTGGGGCAGTGGAACATGAAAGAGTGAAGTCAAAAATAGGGTCATTTCTGATCCTAGCTTGTTGGGTGACAAATTCTACAAATACAGTGAAAGGAGGGAACGGTACGTTATGAGTTTACTTATACCGTGAACCATATGTAATCCACTTTTCTTGTAGGTTGTAAGGAAGTTTTTATACTCTGGGATTGACACCCCTAGCAGTGTCTATGAATGCCAATCTTTTGATAGACTTTAGGGAAATCATCAATTCTTTTGTATAAAGCATTCTCTATGACTTCTATGGACACATAGCATTCATCAAGTCTTTCCCACACTTTACGTAGACCTATGTGTGGATGCTTTATATTAATGTCTTAGTCTTTTGGCATGTTCGACCGACTCACTTCCAAGCCACTTTACCAGGAGATCTAACTCCTCAATACTAGAAAGGTTCAGACCCTGAATGGCATTCTGGAACGAGGCTTGCCATGACTTATAGTACTCGGCTTTATCAGTGAACTTTACAAGTCCTTTTGCAACCAGTTCTCAGCAGGCAAAGAACTTTTCAAAGTCCATGGTGGCTTGGTCAGTGCTGGTACGAGCCGGTGTGTAACAGTCATGTCTAGTGTGTGGTGTATCACCATACCTGTGAGACGCTCCTGGCCTTGGATATAGTCTGAAAAGTACCTTTCTAGTGAAGAAGGAGTCTATTTAAGGCGGGACGAGAGCTGTACCTTCTGCTTGGTGGAACAGTAGCTGTGGTTGACATCTCTGTGCTGGACATCTCCTCGTTTGTAGTAGCGAAGTTCGGGGTTGGATCGCTGGTAATCGGCATAGGCTGGTCGATGTAGTTCATCAGGGCTGTCATCCATGCCGGGATGTTGATGGATGTACTCTGCGACGTGCTGCGCTGGGTCTTGCTGCTCTAGATCTGTTCCGAGAACATTGCCGTGTCTCTCATAATCAGGATCTTTCATAGCTTCCAAGTACTCTGCCTTAGCTATTGCAGCTGCTGTCTCTTTGTCTGCCACAAGTCTTCCTAGAGACGCTTGCAGGCGCGCACTCTTTGCTTCTTGCTCTGCCTGCAGCCGTGCAGTTTCAGCTTGCAGGCATGCAGTTTCCGCCTCATGCTCTGCCTGCAAACATGTGGTTTCGGCTTCTCACTCTGCCTGCAAACGGCTTGCAGGCGTGCAGTTTCTGCTTCTTGGTTCGCCTGCAGACGTACCTTTGCTGCTATTGCTCTGCTTGTCTCAGCTTCAGATGCATCTCTTGTTCAGCAAAGGAAGACCTAACTTTGACCACTTCAGCTTCAGCACGAGTGACAGCAGCAAGCTCTGCTATTGAAGACTTCCTAGAGCTTGCTCGTGACCTCGTTTTGAGTGAGAATGTGTTGCTTCATGACATTGTGTGCTTAGCTGCGTACTATTGCGTATTTAGGTGTGAAACTGAGTCTATGTGTGGGTGGGCTTCCACGTGGTGGGAACGGTGAAGCACCTGTTGGCAGGCTGCACTTTCATTCTGCGGCTGTATGGCAGCTGCTGTAATACCCGTATGTGGAGCAGTGTGGGTGTTAGCGGTCCCATACAGTCTAATAAACTACAGCCTGCGACCAGCTATCAGTTTCACTGAAGGCAACTAATCCGTTCTGACTGGGGCCTGGACTCTTGTTCCTCGCGGCTATGTGGCGGCTGCTGTAATACCCGTATGTGGAGCAGTCTGGGTGGTAGCAGTCCCGTACAGCCTGTGCAACCACCACCTGCAATCGGTGGCCCATTTTTACTGTTCTGCCTTCATCCACGTATGATGCTGTGAGGATTTCAGCACACGGCTAAACCCTCATCCACTTCCCAGTAAACAGACTGTATGGATTCTTAAGTCTATATTTATTGAGATGATGATATTAACAATAACAAGTAAAAACTACAAAGAAATAACAGCGTATCTGTACTGGCACATTACAGCAACAGCATGATACAGGGTACAATAAGCATCAGTAACTGGGACATTACAGCAACTGCACGGTAACAGCATATTACAGAGATGCAGGAATCATAGCTATCTAAGGCAAAGTTCATGCTGCCAGCACTGTTCTGCTCTATACAGAATTGCACCTATCTGTATGCAGTGTAAAGAGCATATAACTAAACTGGAGCACAATATACCTCACTTCACAATATATTACACAGTGGCTGCATACGGTTTGCATATACAGATTCTACACAAACACATAACTGCATTGTGACTCTTACCGGGATCCACTGGACTGGAGAAGCAATTGTAGGAAATAGAGAGCCAGAACACATGTATCACTCTAAAGGACTGAGATAGATGTCTGCATATCTTGTTTTCCCCGGGAAGCTAAGGGGGCAGTTCTAATCAGAACACACTATTTCTTAAAGGAGAAATACTAATGTATACATAAAACAAGATAGACGGGAAACTAATGACCTATAAGGGTTGTAACTAGTATTGAGCGATACCTTCCGATATTTGAAAGTATCGGTATCGGATTGGATCGGTCGATATCCAAAAAATATTGGATATCGCCGATACCGATACCCGATACCAATACAAGTCAATGGGACACAAATATCGGAAGTGATCCTGGATGGATCCCAGGGTCTGAAGGAGAGGAAACTCTCCTTCAGGCCCTGGGATCCATATTCATGTAAAAAATAAAGAATAAAAATAAAAAATATGGATATACTCACCCTCGGACGAGCCCTGGCTGTCACCGCTGCAAGCGTCTGCCTCCGTTCCTAAGAATGCAGAGTGAAGGACCTTCGATGACGTCGCGGCTTGTGATTGGTCGCGTGACCGCTCATTTGACCGCTCACGCGACCAATCACAAGCCGCGACGTCATCACAGGTCCTACACTCACTGCATTCTTAGGAACGGAGGCTGCCGGTTGCACCGCTGAGGTCCAGGGGCTGTCCGAGGGTGAGTATATCCATATTTTTTATTTTTATTCTTTATTTTTTACATGAATATGGATCCCAGGGCCTGAAGGAGAGTCTCCTCTCCTCCAGACCCTGGGAACCATACGCACCGCACACGCCTGGGAACTTATAGGAACTTCCGATTCCGATTTCCGATATCACAAAAATATCGGAACTCGGTATCGGAATTCCGATACAGCGATTATTATTATTATTATTATTATTATTATTTATTTATATAGCACCATTGATTCCATGGTGCTGTACATGAGAAGGGGTTACATACAGGTTACAGATATCACTTACAGTAAACAAGCTAACAATGACGGACTGATACAGAGGGGCGAGGACCCTGCCCTTGCAGGCTTACATTCTACAGGATTATGGGGAAGGAGACAGTAGGTTGGGGGTTGCAGGAGCTCCGGTGTTGATGAGGCGGTAGCTTCGATAGTGATGAGGTGGCAGCGGTGTCAGTGCAGGCTGTAGGCTTTCCTGAAGAGATGAGTTTTCAGGTTCCGTCTGAAGGATCCGACTGTGGTTGATAGTCGGATGTGTTGGGGCAGATAGTTCCAGAGGATGGGTGATATTCGGGAGAAGTCTTGGAGGCGATTGGATGAGGAGCGAATAAGTGTGGAGGAGAGAAGGAGTTCTTGGGAGGATACCCGATATTTGCAGTATCGGAATGCTCAACACTAGTTGTAACTGGTATTACGCTATGAATATTTAACCTGCTGCTCATAAATGTGCAGAACAGGGGGATTGTGAGTAGTGATGAGCGAGTGTACTCGTTGCTCGGGTTTTCCCGAGCACGCTCGGGTGACCTCCGAGTATTTGTTAGTGATCGGAGATTTAGTTTTCATCCCGGCAGCTGAATGATTTACAGCTATTGGCCAGGCTGAGTACATGTGGTGGTTGCCTGGTTGCTAGGTAATCCCCACATGTAATTAAGCTGGCTAATAGCTGTAAATCATGCTGCTGAGGAGATGAAAACTTAATCTCCAAGCAGTCATAAATACTCGGAGACCACCCGAGCAACGAGTACACTCGCTCATCACTAATAGTGAGGAAGGAGCTAGGATAGTGATGAGCCAAACATGTCTCTGCATTAAATTTTGCAGAGATGAGTTATGGATTTATGAAGTGGTCATGGTGATCTGGATCAAATGCAAAAGAAAAGGGAAAATTACTGACTATGATCAGCAAGAAAATCAACGGCGAGTAACTGACATCTTTATATATTCAATGTATGGTGGTAACATCAGTCATTAGAATATTAGTTTGGGTTAATGATCAGTATGGTGATATTATCACTACTGTATATGCTAGTTATATATTATTAAGATCTGGCGGTATCATTTTTCTCTTCAATTGTTCAATTGCAGTATTAATGGGAATATTGGTCTTGGTACAGTGGTGGTGTATAATGATCAGTTTGGTGGTATTTCGTTACTATATAGTGGTATTATGTGGTCATAGCATGCCTTTATTATTTAAATTTATATATGTCATGCCATTCTGTCTGTATCTGGTTTTTATCGTGACAATGCATGTCTTTGCTTTAACCCTTTGCTCCTTTCCCCCTAATTGAGCTGGGATACTGTTGGCTGTTATGTGTATGGAGCCTGCTTAGTTCCCTGCTCTGCTGCGTAACCGTACATGGGTGGTTAGGTCTTTGCTCTGCTGTATGACCATCCGCATGTGCGGTCCCTGGTTGCCGCTGTTGAAACTGTCCGTGGGTTGTGAGGTCATTTGAAGCTGGTCCATGACTTTCCATGTGTGTCTGGGCATGCAGCCGCTGCCAGGTGCCCTGAGCCTCAGTTCCTGCATGGATTGTGCTATAATGGTTTCTGTTTGTGCTAAGGGCGTACGCGGCCACACCTCCCCTGCTTTTATCAGGGTTAATGTGTGTACATGAAATGCTGTCCCCAGCCAATTGCTGAGGGGCAGCTCCTATATATAGTTCCCCTGCCCTTTGGGTGGGGCCTGAGCTACTCACAAAGCTCCTGAACTTTGCTATGTGTGTTTTGTGTTCCTGCACTTCTCCTGTCTATGTTTTGGTACCAAAGTCCTTGCCTTGATTCCTGTTATGTCCTGTTCTGGCACCAGTCCTGGAGGCGGTATATCCAGGCCAGAATCCTTGATCCTGTACCTGACCCTGTCTGAACTGTGTCTGCTGTGTTATGTTCCTGGAACCTAGAATCCCTCTGCGTCTGGAGCCTCGCTCGCACTCAGTGACTTTGCGTCTCTTGTAACCGGTATTTCTGCTGAGCATCTACTACTCTGTGCTCTGACTACCATGCAGTGCTAGTGCAGCGCCCCAGAGTCCTGGTCGTTGCAGTACTGATGCTCCGCCGCTAAGGGGGGTGTTGGTACGTCTGATGGCACTGAAGGAGTTCACCTGACCAGGTATCACAGACACCAATACACTTCACAGTCTGACCTCCAGGGGGAGCTAAGGGTGCTATGTATTAGGCCACTCCTCACAATCTGGTAAAACTGGGGGTTAGATAGGAAGTTAGACAGAAGCTGACTGGGTTGGAACCAAGCAACATCCTGTGGCAGAGGGTGTTGCAGGGGAAGATTCAGGGGGGTCCCTGTCAGGGGTGGGATCCTGACAGAGGCCTAGCAAACAGAAAGAACGTTACGGGACCGAGCCTGCACTTCATTGCGGCGGTACCCCAAGAAAGGACAAGAAGCGAGGTTTATTGTGAAGAGTGAGAAACGAGATCAACGCAACAAGGAGAAACACCAGTAGGAGTCATGCTGTAAGAAGAGGCAACATCCTACTGAGGCGCGTAGCAGGTGGCCGGAAACGCCGAGGAAGTATTGAGCTCCAGGCCTTACTTCAAACCTACGGCAGGACAGTCAGTTATAGGCGGGCTGTCTCACCCAAATTACCTAAGCAGACATAGTGGGCAACAGTTGGAGAGGGGCAACTCTAGGGTCCCGGAAGACCTCCAGGCCTACCCGTCATACGGGTGCGTCCTAGCCATATCATCTGGGGGACGAAGAAGAACATCAAAAGCAGTTGTGAGGGAACTTCAGAAACAGACACAACAGTTGTGAGGACTATCCCGTGGTGCTAAGCAGGGAAGGACTACAACACACAAGCGCTAGAAGGTAGGCACAGATTTCCACCTGCAAAGGGAACTCTGGAAGTGCCATCGGACCGGCCGGTCTCAGCCAGCCCAGTTAACCGTACTCCGGATTGAGGATCCTGAAGCCTTCAGTAAAGAGGTAAAGAAACTGCAACCTGGTGTCCTCGTTATTCATCGCGACCTGCGCCACGCCACAACATCACCACATTCTCAACTTTCACTGGACGCCCCTCAGCAGGGTCACGGGCCAGGTCTAGCCACCGTGACAACCCCAGAACCGAGACAGAGAGGCCCGGTACCGGGTACTCCTCGGCCCTGCGGCAGTGGGGGCGCTCCAACTTGGCGTCACGAACAGGATCTACTTAAGCCTGAAGAGTCAGGTCATGTGTGCCTCGGAACTGTGATGTATCGTGCTTAGACTGTGACTTATTACAAAGACTGTGTATTGCCACTTGTCGCCAAGAGTTCCCGCCAAAAATAGCCGCCATTGCGACACCATGTGGCGCGCAGGCAGAGTGGGGCGTGTCGTCGTGGGAGTAGCTTGGAAGAATGGCGTGAAGGTTGAGCCAGCCCCTCACAGGTACTACTATGTTCGGGAGATATGCCTATCAACGAGGGAGGTCCGCCTCCTAGTCTGGGACGGTGGCGGGAAAAGGAACTGCCCTCCGGACGGGGAAGAGCCAGAAATCCCGGACGACGCGAGACAAAGTCGGACTGACAAAATGGCGAGCGGAGGTCACCCGGAAGAGGGGGAGAAGGCCCGCACCAGTCCCAGCCAATGGGAACCGAGTAAGCTCTCACTAGGGTGCGCGGACCAAGGAATCCTTGGGGCGGAAGTGGAAGAGCTATGCCGTCAACTCCAGAGTCTGTGTCGGCGTAAAGCCGCTGCCAGTGAGGGTCCACGTCATCCCCAAGCACTGATACCGCAATCTGTGGAGGAGGTGGCTGACACCGAGGACACCGCGGAGGCAGATGGCGCCCTGGACCCGGCCCGGGCGGCCAAGGAATTCTTGCTTGTTGATATAGACTCCCCGCCACCACGACCACCCGGACGGGTGTGTAGCCGCCTTGAATGTGAGAGGCCATGGGAGACGCTAGAAACCGCTGATGTCCCCTTGCGGCCCGTTGCACAGCCCGTGACCCTCCAGGGTGAGATGATGACCTTTAAATGGACCCGCGTTACCACCAACTTGATCGGGTTCCCCGGAGAGGCTCAGCCGGAGGGGGAAAGCATCGAGGTCATCCGCCAGCGGGAGTATCGTCAACAGCTACGCCGACAGGAGGAGGAGTGGGCCCGTAAGAAGGATCTCCGCCGACGGGCCGATCAGGAAAAAGAACTCCAGGCCAAGATGCGGGTGAGGCAGACGGTTGAGGAGGACTGGGTCCCACAGCGCCATGGAGTCATCAGCACCTTCCGGATGCAAGGAGGTTGGGGCTTCATTAAAGAGCCGGCCTTGCTTTAGAAGTGTTCGTGAACCGGCGGGATGTGGAAGCGCACCTCATCGAGGGACACCCAGGCCGGGATCTTTACCCGGGGGACCGCGTTCGGTACACCCGCCACTGGGGAGACAAAGGATGGTATGCCTTGCACGTGCGCAAATATAAGCCAGAAGTGACTATGCCCCCATCCGGCGATTCTCCGGGACCGGCGGTTATTGCTCCGATCTCCCTGTGCGCCAAATGCCTGCGGACCATCACCCCGAGGAGAACTGTGAGTACACAGACCCCTATTCAGGGTGCGGACGCACTCTATGTGGTAGCGGGTGGTGGCCTGTACCCTCGGAAACCACCCCCAGACTTGGAGGGATAAACCTCGATACCACGAAAATGTACATAGTTAACTGTTCGTCTTTCTATGTGTCTTTCTGCTGCTACAACCCGACTAGGGTTAACTCTTAAACGGATCCCTTAGTTTACTCGGGATCCCTATTTTTGCCTTTTTGTTTTGTTTCTAGTTCATCATTGTTGAAAAGAACTGCTGGATCATGAACACTGCATGATTACAAACTCATTGTAAATAGTTTGCACCTTCTTAAAGGTGCTCCCTACTGGTTTTACAACAAAGAGAACTCTTTGCGAAGAAACTGCTCCTGGGAACAGCATTGGAGTTCCTGTTTGCGCGGACTGGCAGCAGGAGTAGCTGCACTACTTCATAGAGACTTGGTTCTCTCTTAAAGGGAACGTTCACCATTAGCACTTAAGGTGTAATGATGTCTTAAAAGAAGAAGTAACAATGCTTACATGTAAAAGTTATATGTAGTTAGTTAGTTGATTGTAAGAAATGTTTAATAATGTGTTAGAGAATGAGGACAGGAAGTGAACCCGTACGGGGTTAGTCGGTGAGTCCTCCTAGGAGCCATACAGCGATGGCTCAGTGATCTTGAACTGAGAGAAGGTTGATAAGTCCTATACTGTGTATAGAAAAAGAAAGGCAGTAGGCCCGGATGAGGAATGTGGCGGTCCTGCAAAAGAGCGAGAGGCAGTAGGCCTGGGGCAGATAGACAGGCGGTCCTGCGAATGTAAAGTTGGAAAATGAAGAAAAGTTGATTAGCCTTGTAGTGTTTTATAGTAAGCCTTTAGTGGATTCAGCTTATACGTCCTTAGAGGCAAAGTTAAATTATTATTCAGAAGTTGCACTAAGTAGAATACCCAGTTCCCAGTTGGTTAAGAGAAGTTATTTATAGTATGTTATTTAAAATATTTAACCATGTTTGTAACGTTCAAGTGTCCCCACCTCCCATACAGGGAAGCTCTGTTCAAATTTACTTGTTATTGCATTTCAAAAATTGTGTGTCTTTTTGCTGACATGTATTGTTGTTTTCTTCCCAGTCCAGGAGTACTGGATTTAACCGGGGGGGGGAGTGCAGCGCCCCAGAGTCCTGGTCGTTGCAGTACTGATGCTACGCCACTAAGGGGGGTGTTGGTACGTCTGATGGCACTGAAGGAGTTCACCTGACCAGGTATCACAGACACCAATACACTTCACAGTCTGGCCTCCAGGGGGAGCTAAGGGTGCTATGTATTAGGCCACTCCTCACAATCTGGTAAAACTGGGGGTTAGATAGGAAGTTAGACAGAAGCTGACTGGGTTGGAACCAAGCAACATCCTGTGGCAGAGTGTCATGTGTTATGACCCCAGTGGACAGGGTCTCAGAGGAACGTGTAAGTCTGCAAGATACAAAAATCCAGCTCATAGGGCTGTGGTAACTGGGTTGACCAAATAGCTACTCCTAACGCCAACACTAGAAGTAGCCGGGGATCATGCCTACGGTGATCGCTAGATGACTCGCGCCAGCCGGAGAATCTAACTACCCCTAGGAGAAGAAAACAAAGACCTCTCTTGCCTCCAGAGAAAGGGACCCCAAAGCAAGATACAAGCCCCCCACAAATAATAACGGTGAGGTAAGAGGAAATGACAAACACAGAAATGAACCAGGTTCAGCAAAGAGAGGCCAGCTTACTAATAGCAGAATATAGCAAGATAACTTATCTGGTCAACAAAAACCCTATAAAAATCCACGCTGGAGATTCAAGAACCCCCGAACCGTCTAACGGTCCGGGGGAAGAACACCAGCCCCCTAGAGCTTCCAGCAAAGGTCAGGATACAGATAGGAACAAGCTGGACAAAAATACCAAACAAAACAAAAGCAAAAAGCAAAGAAACAGACTTAGCTTAAACACGCAGGAACCAGGATCAGTGGACAAGAGCACAACAGATTAGCTCTGATTTCAACGATGCCAGGCATTGAACTGAAGGTCCAGGGAGCTTATATAGCAACGCCCCTGAACTAACGGCCCAGGTGAGGATATAGGAAAAGACAGACGCTCCAGAGTCAAATCACTAATGACCACTAGAGGGAGCAAAAAGCAAAATCACAACAGCCATGGTTCCCAATGGCAAGGGAACGTAAGAAACATATAAATAACGAAGGAGCTCTCGGGTGATGGAAACTCGAGTTGACCGTGAGCTAAATCTACCACACAACTAATAGTAGCCAGGGAGCATACCTACGGCTTCCTAAATGCCACGCGCCAGCCGGAGGACTAACTAAGCCTGGTAGAGGAAGAAACAGACCTGGCTTACCTCTAGGGAAATACCCCAAAAGATGATAGCAGCCCCCCACATGTAATAACGGTGAAATAAGAGGAAAAGACATACACAGTATGAAAGTAGATTTAGCAAAGAGAGGTCCACTTACTAGATAGCAGAAGGATACAAAAGAGGACTTCACGGTCAACTGAAAACCCTTTCAAAAAAACCATCCTGAAATTACTTTAAGACTCCTGTGTCAACTCATGACACAGGAGTGGCAATTTCAGCCCGCAAGAGCTTCCAGCTACAGAGAATTACAAAAACTGCAAACTGGACTAAAGATACAAAACAAAAGGACAAAGTCCACTTAGCTGATCAGCAGACTAGTAGCAGGAACATGCAACCGAAGGCTCTGGTTACAATGATGACCGGCAAGGAAATGACTGGAGAGCAAGGCTAAATAGGAAACTCCCAAACGCTGATGGAAGCAGGTGAACAGAAGCAGCAAAGTGCAAACAAGTCACCAGTACCACCAGCAACCACCAGGGGAGCCCAAAAAGCGGATACACAACAGCAGAGGGTGTTGCAGGGGAAGATTCAGGGGGGTCCCTGTCAGGGGTGGGATCCTGACAGAGGCCTAGCAAACAGAAAGAATGTTACGGGACCGCGCCTGCACTTCATTGCGGCGGTACCCCAAGAAAGGACAAGAAGCGAGGCTTATTGTGAAGAGTGAGAAACGAGATCAACGCAACAAGGAGAAACACCAGTAGGAGTCATGCTGTAAGACGAGGCAACATCCTACTGAGGCGCGTAGCAGGTGGCCGGAAACGCCGAGGAAGTATTGAGCTCCAGGCCTTACTTCAAACCTACGGCAGGACAGTCAGTTATAGGCGGGCTGTCTCACCCAAATTACCTAAGCAGACATAGGGGACAACAGTTGGAGAGGGGCAACTCTAGGGTCCCGGAAGACCTCCAGGCCTACCCGTCATACGGGTGCGTCCTAGCCATATCATCTGGGGGACGAAGAAGAACATCAAAAGCAGTTGTGAGGGAACTTCAGAAACAGACACAACAGTTGTGAGGACTATCCCGTGGTGCTAAGCAGGGAAGGACTACAACACACAAGCGCTAGAAGGTAGGCACAGATTTCCACCTGCAAAGGGAACTCTGGAAGTGCCATCGGACCGGCCGGTCTCAGCCAGCCCAGTTAACCGTACTCCGGATTGAGGATCCTGAAGCCTTCAGTAAAGAGGTAAAGAGACTGCAACCTGGTGTCCTCGTTATTCATCGCGACCTGCGCCACGCCACAACATCACCACATTCTCAACTTTCACTGGACGCCCCTCAGCAGGGTCACGGGCCAGGTCTAGCCACTGTGACAACCCCAGAACTGAGACAGAGAGGCCCGGTACCGGGTACTCCTCGGCCCTGCGGCAGTGGGGGCTCTCCACTAGCTCCTGGCAGGCCCAGCAATTCTGCAGCTCTAGCACCATCCCACTTGAGTTCCTTCCTAGGTCCGATGCCCGAAGCCTAACGACCGCAGTCTGGAACCTGATGACCCCTGCCTGGAGCTTGGAGCCTGATGACTGTGGTGGTGCCTGTAAGTTGTGTCGGATGTCTGGAACCGAACGACTCCAGTCTGATGTCTGCGGTGATCCTGTGTCCAGATGTCCTGTCTGTACCCTGATGTCCTGCCTGCATCCTGATGACCTCGTGTACCCTGATTCCCTGATGACCTCATGTACTGTGATGTCCTGATGTCCTGTCTGTGTCCTGATGTCTAGCTTGCGTCCTGATGACCTCATCTACCCTGATGTCCTGCCTGTGTCCTGATGTCCCGCCTATGTGTGCCTCGGTGATCCATTGGTGCCTTGGGGTCCACTGGGTGGTGCCCATCTAGGAGGTGTGGAATTGAGAGCCTGGCATAGTCATGTTTGGTTTATGTACTGTGTGACTTTTTTTTAGTAAACTTTACTTTCTCTATACCTGAAGTTGTGCAGTGTAATCAAGTCCTACGTGTTTCTTTCCTTGTCCACATGCTCAACTGCCACAGAACTCTGGTTTCTGCCCTCCTCTAGTTTGGGTAGATCCGGGTCCCCCTCTGCGGTATAAAGGGTCCGTATTGCATCCCCGAGGGACGCGCACCCCACGCCGTCGTGGTCGGTCGGCGTGGGGGCGTCTATGGGCTAGGCCGCATCAGCAGCTGCAGCTTACTGTGACAGAGGCTCAGGCCTCGTACTCAGCTGAGCATGTATGGATGGTAGGACTGTTTCCAAGCCCCACATGGCCGGTGGATGAGATGGCTTGGATCCCAGCTGGTAGTGGACTAGATTGCTCAACCCTGTGCTTGGTTAGCGGTTTGGATTTCTGGAGCAATGAACTCTGCTGCTTATGAACTGGGACTTACCGCCTTTCCGAAGAATAGTTTCTGTATATTTTGGGGGGGGCTACAGAAGAGGAGGCTTAAGGAGGGGATAATATCACGTCGTTCTGTCTGTATCTGGTTTTCGGTGTGACAATGCATGTCTTTGCTTTAACCCTTTGCTCTGTTCCCCCTAATTGAGCTGGGATACTGTTGGCTGTTACCTGTATGGAACATACTTAGTCCCCTGCTCTGCTGCGTAGCCGTACATGGGTGGTTAGGTCTTTGCTCTGCTGCATGACCATGCGCATATGCGGTCCCTGGTTGCCACTGTGGAAGTTACTAGATAGCTTGATTACATGTGAGGATTCCCTAGCAACCAGGCAACCCCCACATGTACTCAGCCTGGTTAGTAGCTGTAAATCATTCAGCTGAGGCAATGAAAACTTAATCTCTGAACAATAACAAACACTTGGAGATCACCCGAGCGTGCTTGGGAAAACCCGAGCAACGAGTACACTCGCTCATCACTAGTGCAGATCTTTGCAGAGGGGAGCGCTGTGATTGGAATATGATGCAGTCCTACAGCGAGCAACATCTCCTAGCACTGACCAATGGCTCTAAGTCAGAAATCTGCTTTTACCAGGTAAGAGTAATCGCCCCTTATGATCTTAGATTGAGGCCAGTAAATGAGATGCCGCTCGGGTTCCAAAAATCATGAGACCCATAATCTAAAGGATATCTGCTCACTTGGAGGTCTCAGGTGGGAGTTATTAATGCCATATTTCCAATCATATTTTTTTCTTTCTATAGATACAGTATGAAACATGGCATGTACAACGTTATCCATCTGGCTGAAATTAATTTGAGGCTGATGTGCAGACGATGCAAGTAAATGTGCTGTGTTTATCACACCATCATAATGCCGAAAATAAGCCTCCCATAACTATAAGACCTAAACCTGTCCCAAAAAAACAAAATTCATACCTGGTATTCGGTGCTAAACTATCTGATGTCATTGCTTTGAAGAAAGGAAAGCTTATTTACTCAGGCGAGAAAAGTATCACCTCACAGTCTAATGTACAGACTTCATGTCTGCTCTCCATCACCTACTTCAATTACAGTGCCTTGTGAAAGTATTCGGCCACCTGGAACTTTTCAACCTTTTTCCACATATCATGCTTCAAACATAAAGATACCAAATGTAAATTTATGGTGAAGAAACAACAACAAGTGGAACACAATTCTGAAGTTGAACAAAATTTATTGGTTATTTTAAATTTTTGTGGAAATTCAAAAACTGAAAAGTGGGGCATGCAATATTATTCGGCCCCTTTACTTTCAGTGCAGCAAATTCACTCCAGAAGTTCATTGTGGATCTCTGAATGATCCAATGTTGTCCTAAATGCCTAATGATGATAAATATAATCTACCTGTGTGTAATCAAGTCTCCGTATAAATGCCCCTGCTCTGTGATAGTCTCAGGGTTCTGTTTGAAGCACAGAGAGCATCATGAAGACCAAGGAACACAACAGGCAGGTCCGTGATACTGTTGTGCAGAAGTTTAAAGCTGGATTTGGATACAATATGATTTCCAAAACTTTAAACATCCCAAGAAGCACTGTGCAAGCGATCCCTCTAAACTTTCATCTCAAACAAGGAGAAGACTGATCAGAGATGCAGCCAAGAGGCCCATGATCACTCTGGATGAACTGCAGAGATCTACAGCTGAGGTGGGACAGTCTGTCCATAGGACAACAGTCGTACACTGCCCAAATCTGGCCTTTATGGAATAGTGGCAAGAAGAAAGCCATTTCTCAAAGATATCCATAAAAGTGTAGTTTAAAGTTTGCAATAAGCCACCTGGGAGACACACCAAACATGTGGAACAAGGTGCTCTGGTCAGATGAAACCAAAATCAAACTTTTTGGCAACAATGCCAAACGATATGTTTGGCATGAAGGCAACACAGCTCATCACCCTAAATACACCATCCCCACTGTCAAACATGGTGGAGGCAGCATCATGGTTTGGGCCTGCTTTTCTTCAGCAGGGACAGGGAAGATGGTTAAAATTGATGGGAAGATGGAAGGAGCCAAATACAGGACCATTCTTGAAGAAAACCTGTTGGAGTCTGCAAAAGACCTGAGACTGGGACGGAGATTTGTCTTCCAACAAGACAATGATCCCAAACATAAAGCAAAATCTACAATGGAATGGTTCACAAATAAACTTATGTAGGTGTTAGAATGGCCAAGTCAAAGTCCAGACCTCAAGCCAATCGAGAATCTGTGGAAAGAGCTGAAAACTGCTGTTCACAAACGATTTCCATCAAACCTCACTGAGCCCGAGCTGTTTGTCAAGGAAGAATGGGAAGAATTTCAGTCTCTCAATGTACAAAGATAATAGAGACATACCCCATGCGACTTGCAGCTGTAATCACAGCAAAAGTTGACGCAACAAAGTATTAAGTTAAAAGGGCCAAATAATATTGCACGCCCCACTTTTCAGTTTTTGAATTTCCACAAAAATTTAAAATAACCAATAAATTTCGTTCAACTTCACAATTGTGTTACACTTGTTCTTGATTCTTCACCCAAAATTTACATTTGGTATCTTTATGTTTGAAGCATGACGTGGGAAAACGATGAAAAGTTCCAATGGGCCGACTACTTTCGCAAGGCACTGTACCTGTTCACAATAGGGGGTCATAGAGCAAAAGAGAATATTAGAGTGCTAGCTCTTTTTGTTTCATTTACAATTTGGTCTAAAACCATGCTTTTATGCTCAATATGAGGGTGACAAGTCCCCTCTCAAGAGATGTCCTGATGGATTAGTGCTATTTAACAATTACATTTATGACCCATAGGCACACAAAGATGATGCTGATGCTTTCTAGTAAGTGATTTATCTCACCCCAGTGCTGGATTCAAAGCTACACTGCTTACTACTATTGTATAATGTCCTCCATGCAGATGCTGCTTCAGAGCACATGCTCAAAGCTGGCTTTGGGGGAGGAGGCTGTACAATTGCATAGAGGACATCATGTGCCACTCCCCTCCTTTTCATTCTCAATAGACTGATAATAGTTCACACACCTGGATTTACAGCGCCGGATCCCTATGTCCGTTGTTTGTCTCTTTGGGAGGACTTCTTCATGATTAAATGATTCCTCCTGGGAGAAGGTGGAATGTTTTTTTCCCTGAATTGCTATTATTGTGGGTGCAACAGGGCAGCAGTGTGTAGCTCAGAGCAGAGCAAATACCAGAACACCTCCAGTAAAAGACAGAGACACTGGGCAAGATTTACTGATCTAACAATGAGATAAACCTAATGAATTATCCCATATACAAATAAGACATAAAGCCTAACAAAATACCAACTCCAACAAAGGAAAAGCTTTAAACAAGGGCCAATGTTAAACAGTTTAATTTTGATTAGCTACATAAAATGGGTATGTAAGTCACAACAAAGCAGGGCCGGACTGGAACTACAATTCAGCCCTGGCATTTGATGGTACACAGGCCCACTTGTCACATGGTGACTGTATAATATCTTTGTACACTTGTAGGTTACAAGAAGTGAGGGGAGTGTAACACGACTATATAACATATAATTACAGCTGTATCCAGCATTACAGCTCAGTCCTATTTATTGCTTTTAGTTGCAGTACCAAGAAAAGCCGCTACTTTACCTACATAACTGGATCTCGTAGATAATGAAGGGATGAGACG
Organism: Ranitomeya variabilis; assembly: GCF_051348905.1. NCBI lineage: Eukaryota > Metazoa > Chordata > Amphibia > Anura > Dendrobatidae > Ranitomeya > Ranitomeya variabilis. Next base: position 566,354,069 of record NC_135232.1, read on the forward strand.
ACCAAAGGCTATGGATCCTCATTCTGATTCTGCATAAACGTTGCCTACAGCCACTTTTGGTTCTACTGCACAGCACGAGACCCGGTGACTCTGAAGAGCGGTGACATCAGTAACGTCACTGCTCTTCAGATGTTCTGGGTCTTGCGCTGAGCTCCGCAACTGTGAAGAGCGGTATTGCTACTACCGTCGCTGCTCTTCAGAGTCGCTGGGTCTCACCAGGTCTGGGCTAGTAGTGGAGGTGTCTGATAGACACCTCTCCATTACTTACAAAAAGCAGTAGAGTTAGCGCTATTCCCAGGTGCTGGGTGCTAACTACAACTGTCATCATCCTTGCCTGCTCTCCCTGAGAAGCATTTCTGCTGCATTTACATGCACTGATCTCAGGCCACTAAAGAGTGTGATCAACAATACTGAAGTCGTTCTCTTGTTTCCCGACCTCTTTACACCAACTGAGAAAGAATGAAGGGAACAGAACAATCACAATTAGATCAATCTGTCCCCATACAGTATCATGTTATCAGCAGCATAACTACAGTTTACACCGGCGATGTGCTGCTGAGAACAAGGATTTCTGTTCCCACATAAACAATCCAATCACTCGATGAATAGGTAGCATTTTGCTTGTTTAGTATAATACACCCCATAGTCTTCCATATATTATAATGTGCACCTCAGTCCTCCATATAGTATAATACACTCCTCATAGTCCTTCATGTAGTATAATACACTCCTCAGTCCTCCATATAGTATAATACACTCCTCAGTCCTCCATATAGTATAATACACTCCTCATAGTTCTCCATATATTCAAATACACTGCAATTCTTCCATATAGTATAATACACTCCTCGGTCCTCCATATAGTATAATGTACTGCCACAGTCCTCCAAATACTATAATACACTCCTCATAGTGCTCCATATAGTATAATGCCCCGCCATTGTCATCTATGTAGTACAATTCACTTCCCATAGTATAATGCACCCCATAGTTCTTCATATAGTATAATGTTTTCCCCATAGTCCTCGATACAGCATAATGCAGCCCACATCTATATATATAATTGTCTAAGGGTTTTTCTGTCTGTCTGTCTGTCTGTCTGTCTGTCTGTCTGTCTGTCTGTCTGTCTGTCTTTCTGTCTGTCTGTCTGTCTGTCTGTCTGTCTGTCCTGGAAATCACTCCATATAAGGTATGGTCTACAAACAGGATACCTTATATGGAGTGGTCGGCGGTTTGTAGACCATACCTTATATGGAGTGGTCGGCGGTTTGTAGACCATACCTTATATGGAGTGGTCGGCGGTTTGTAGACCATACCTTATATGGAGTGGTCGGCGGTTTGTAGACCATACCTTATATGGAGTGGTCGACGGTTTGTCGGGCGGCCTCGACCAATCAGAGATGGGCACAGCATGGCGACGATGATGTCATAATGGTTGCCATGGCGACGATGATGTCATAAAGGTTGCCTCGACCAATCAGCGACGGGCACAGTCTGCCGCGAATCACATACTACGGGGACATGCATATTCTAGAATACCCGATGCATTAGAATCGGGCCACAGTCTAGTATAGTATAATGATGCCACCCCAGAGTATAATGCAGCCACTCCACAGAATATATTGTAGCCCCGAGTATAATGTAACCCCCCAGAGAATATAATGCAGCCCCCCATAGAATGTAATACAGCCCCCCACAGAATGTAATACAGCCCTCCCCATAGAATGTAATACAGCCCTCCCCCATAGAATGTAATACAGCCCACCATAGAATGTAATGCAGCCAGCCCCCATAGAATGTAATACAACCCCCCATAGAATGTAATGCAGCCAGCCCCCCATAGAATGTAATGCAGCCAGCCCCCATAGAATGTAATACAGCCCACCATAGAATGTAATGCAGCCAGCCCCCATAGAATGTAATACAACCCCCCATAGAATGTAATGCAGCCAGCCCCCCATAGAATGTAATGCAGCCAGTCCCCATAGAATGTAATACAGCCACCCAATAGCCCCACAATCCAGTTATCACTCATTCTTATACTGTATTTAAAAAAAAACATAGCACACTCTCCTCACCTCTCCTCGTGCCCTGCGCTGCTCCCGGCTCTGGTCTCAGCAGCTGCAGTCTGCCCGCCCGACACACAGAAGGTACACGATGATATGACGTCATCGCGCACCCGCAGTGTCAGAGGCAGAGCGGGGAATGATGGGAGAGGCAGCGACAGCAGACCCTCTCTCCTCCATCATTGCATTCAACTGTACCGGCGTCATAGATGCTGGTATAGTTGAATGCAGCAGCGCTTGCGGGAGAGTGAGTCAGTACTGGGGTGGGGTCGGTGCTCCTGAGTGGCCCACTACTGCCACCGGCCCTTCTGGCAATTGCCAGAAGGGCCCGATGGCCAGTCCGGCCCTGCAACAAAGTATAGTTAATAAGTTAAATACTACTTGATATTGAAGAACAATTGTCTGCACATGCAAACCACATAAACAAAAGCCCAAATAATTTATGCACAGTAGATTGTAAATAGCAATATTTGGTGACCTGGAAATGTATAGCAGCAAATTCAATGCTAGAAAACATTATTTGCATATGCAACACTCATAGGTTAAGCCACAATTGATTCAAACAAAACAATTCATATGTAATGGTATAGATACTCAAAGATATCTGGCCGCAAACATAACAATAATATTTATTTTTATATAGCGCTAACATATTCCGCAGCGCTTTACAGTTTGCACACATTATCATCACTGTCCCAGATGGGGCTCACAATCTAGAATTCCTGTCAGTATGTCTTTGGAATGTGGGAGTAAACTGGAGTACCCGGAGGAAACCCACGCAAACACGGGGAGAACATACCAACATCTTGAAGGTGTTGTCCTTGGTGGGATTTGAACCCTTGCTGCCCCATGTCATATAATACAAGTGCTTCTCACTAATTTAGAATATCATCAAAAAGTTAATTTATTTCAGTTCTTCAATACAAAAAGTGAAACTCATATTACAAATAGTGATGAGCGAACATGTTCGCCACTACTCGTTACTCGTCCGAATATCACTGTACTTGGTGTACTCGGCGAGCACCGAGCATTTCCGGGATTACTCGGTGGGAACTTGGGTCTCCACCCTGCATTTTTGGCGGTCTTTAGAGACCCAATCAACATGCAGGGATTGTCTGTCAGGCACTGTAATACCGCAGCCATCTCTGTTGTGGTCTTGCTGTGATTTGCTGGCCGCACAGCATCATCAGGGGTATAAGAGACCGGACGCTACCCTGCTCGGCGCATTCAGCTACGGAATCAGACAGTGTTGGGAGAGTTGCTGCTGAGATAGGGTCAGATTTGGGGATTTCTTAGGGTATGAGTCCACGTACAGGATGGCCGGCGCTTTGGACAGAAAACTCGCTCCGCCCAAAGCGCCGCCCCCTTCTGTAGACACGATGATGCCGGATGTGTTCATTGCACACATCCGGAATCATCGCACCCCACACATAGGGCCCTGTGTTTTACTTTGCGGCGGCGCAGCCGCGTTGCAAGGTAAACGGACATGCTGCGTTCTAAAAAGATGCGCCGCATGTCCGGAAATGCAGGGCCGCCGAGTGCGTGTTCGCACGCATAGTTGAGACGGGATTTCATAAAATCCCCTCCACTATGCTGTAACATCTGGAAGCTGCGGATTGAACGCTGCGGCTCTACATATCGTTCAATCCGCAGCTATTCCGGATGTAATACGGCCCATGGACACATACCCATAGTGTGGGGTCTACCAACCTAAAATACTCATATGCAGCTAAACCAACAGTCCTTCTAAGGACTAATTCCGGAGTATATAGGTTGCAGTGCTAGGTAGGCAGGGGAGTGTACGTCGCCCTGTACAAATCAGTGCTAGACCTGCAGGCACTGTATGTGTGTATATAGATGTCATTGCATACATCAAGAGGGTCCATTCCATTACTGTCTGCTTCTGCTGCAGCTACTTATAGCATATATTGACCGTATATATACCTAGCCCCAGGTATAATTGACTAGGACATTTTTTTTTTGACAGGTTAATAGACATTATTTTATTGCAAAGCAATCCAGAGCTCTTTTTTTTCTCCATTTGCTTTTTGACACTGCACAATACAGCCAGATCTTTTTCCTAACACAGCGTGAAAATCCAACAATTTTAAAGTGGTCACAAAAATCACCTCATACATCCGTATGCAAAAAATTTGGGTATTTTAGACCTAAATTTCATTTTTTTGCTGTCTGTTACTCTAGTTATATACAGCACTATTTTGAAAAAAAAAACCAAAAATACAGGCCACATATTTGGCAGTGAGGTATTTCCGTGCCAGGCCTCATATATCTGCGTGCTCCAAGTTGGGCATTTTAGGCAAGTATTCCAGTGTTTCTCCTGTCTGTTACTCTACTTATATACAGCACTATTTTGCATTAAAAAAAAAATACAGGCCACATATTTGGCAGTGTGATATCACTGTCAGATGTCTGATGTATTTGTGGCTTACAAATTGTCGCAATTCAGGCCTATATTATGCTGTTTTGCTTTCTGTTACCCTAGTTCGGTACACTATTTTGGTTTTAAAAATTAAAAAATACAGGCCACATATCGAACAGTGTGGTATCTCGGTAAAAATTCTTCTGTCTCAAGTTGTTATGGCTGCTTCATGACTATCTTAAATGCGCCAACTACAACCACCATCATCATCTGCCTAGAGGCAGTCACTGCCCACAAAGAAAGTCTGAGGAGCAGAGGGAGAACACTTGGGCGGTGTTGTACTCTGTCTCTGGATTACAGAGGCAAAATCTTCTAGATTAAATCATGACTGGAAGATACAGAGCAAGATCACATGGAAAAGCATGGGGCCAGGACTCACAGCTATCAAAGCCTGGTGTTCCTGGGCCTGATTCTGACAATCCATCACCTACTAATACTGAACTGGTTGGACGAGGACATCAAAAAGGAGCCCCTGTATTTTCTATAACAGAAGCTAGATATTTTGACATTTCAGCTGTATTTCAAGAGCTGTCAATTGGAGAGAGTGGTAGTCGTAGATGTGACTTCTACACCACCACCCGAGCTGCCACCTCACCACCACCCGAGCTGCCGCATGCCCGACCTTCTGTCTCTTCTCCATTATCCCGTAGAATGTAAGTCCGCAAGGACAGGGTCCTCTCCCCTCTGTACCAGTCTGTCATTGTAAATGTTTTTTACTGTAAATGATATCTATTACTTTGTATGTAAACCCTTCTCATATGCAGCACCATGGAATTAATGGTGCTATATAAATAAATAATAATAATAATACTATATGGGTGTTTCCACTAGACAATCCATCCAACATGTTATTGAATCAAAATCTTGTTTTTATGACAACTCTGTTCAGCTGTGCACAAACAATGTCAAATTGGTAGCTAGACCCCAGTGGGTCTTATCAAAGTGTCATGTTGACTACAGTCCACAGATGGTATCTAGATCCCTAATCTCACCTCAACTTTACCAGCATGATGAAATAATAGGAAAAGCACGTGGTATTGATGGAGCTGTTGTTTTCTTGCCAAAGAAACTCAATAAGATCAATGAGGTGGTTAGACACACACGGAACGGAGAAATAGTAGAGATGACAATTGCTTTCTCATTTGAGTTAAAACACACTTCACCAACTTGTTTTCACTTTTACAACATTATATTCCGAAGCCTTAAAGAAAAAGATGAATATATTGTGAAGCAAGTAGGTATGAATAATTATCACCCATGTGATGTACCATAAGTCAGAACATACATAACCTAACTGTGGGGAAATGATTTACCACCGAAATTTTGAAGTATGAGACTAGTGTCATCTTGTGGATTGATATGAGCCACAAAGTCCTTCAAAGTGAAACTGTTCTGGATGTAATGTACAATTTTATCTTGAAAATTAGAAGAACATGCCTTCTATGATGCTTGCATTAAAGAACTGATTGGCCAGATATGTACAGACTCAGGATGACTGGGCTGCAGGTACCTGTGCTGCACCAGGTCAAGAGCTGTCAATGCTGTATCCCCTGTTTCCCAGGGGAAGTAATAGGGGAATGGACAGGCCCCATTACCCAAAAAGAGGGGGCGTGTTTAGACAGGGAACCTGGCAGTAAGCTGAGGAAACGTCCCCAGCTATTAGCGTATGAGCAGCAAGGGGGGTTGCACTACACACCTGAAGGGCCAGCGTTGCGACCAACTGCAGCAGACAGACCTGGTGACCTAGAGGCAGGGGGGCCAGCTTAAGAGAAAGCGGGCACAACAGCAGAGATTTTTGGTGTGGACAAGCAGCACATAGGAGGCTGAGCAGCGTGTTCCGTCCTTAGAGCATTGGTACCACAAAGGGCAAAGGACTGTTCCCGTTGGCTCCCGCAACTAAAAGCGGTACTGCCAGAGAGTGAGGCGCCGTGTGCCCAGTGACCGCCAGAGAGCAAGGGGCCGTGCGCTCCTTGACTGTGAGTGCAGCACACGTGCACAGTAGAGAGAGCCAGTTCATGCTACGTGTTCAGCTTTGCTAGCCAATAATTAAAAGGCACAGAGGAATGACAGAGGAAGTTGCTACGGTCAGCAAGATACTCCCTCAGCATTTTCTCAAATTTTGCGATCCTTGTGAGAGTCCCCCGTGCCTCAAGGCCAGGGCGATGGGAGGGTCTGAGAAAACTCTCCCCGAACTTTGCCAGTGTTCCACTGCCTCTGCTGGATTGGAGTTGTGTCTCTCTTACCTGTACTCCTCGCTTGGCCAACGAACTGTGACCTCTGCTGCCAGCATTTTCAGATGGGAATTTTTTTCAATAATTCCGCAAGAAGGGCCCTCTGGTCCTCCAACATTTTAGTACACCTGTCTGCCTCTGGAATAAGAGATATAAAGTTATACTTGTAGCGTGGGTCTGGAAGTGTCAACAATCAGTATTGCCTGTCACCCAAAATTTTGAGAACGCGAGGGTGATGGGAAAGGCAGCGTAATATAAACTCAGCCATGCGTGCAAGACGGCTAATAGTCAATACTTCTGTGTCCTCAGCAAGAGAACGACTGACCATGCTCCCCTCCTCTTCCTTGTCCTCAGGCCTCCACGACTTTCGACAAACCTCAGTAATATCATTGTAAATACATCTTTGTAAATACATTATTGTAAATACACCCCTGTAGTTTTTATCTCCCCCACCTCTTGTAGATTATCAGTTGTCACGAGCAGGATCGGTTTTTGGGGGTTTAGTTATTGTTATCGTTGTTACTTAGTGTAGATTGTAAGCTGTCATGAGCAGGGTAGTTTTATTTCTGTTTAATTATTGTATTATTGTAATCGTTGTTACTCATTGTAGTTTGTAAGCTGTCACAAGCAGGGTAGTTTTATTTCTGTTAAATTATTGTATTATTCTTATTGTTGTTACTTATGACTGTTGTGTATAAATATTAATATTAGAAGACAGAGAAGCAGGATGGAGACGTTAATTATGGCGTCATTGCCGCTTACCATCTTATGTGTGAAGTCAGAACTGAATACCGACGGCCTTATTTATGCTGGTAGTCACCAACTGCCCTCTCCTGCTCACAAATCCTTTCCAACATCTGCAGTGTAGAGTTCCAAAGCGTGGGGACATCACACACCAGTCGGTGAGCCAGAAGCTGCAAACGCTGCTAAAGCATGGCAAGGGCGGATGAAGCTCTAGCTGACTTTCTAAAATGGATGCGCAGAGCCTCGTACTTTTCCTAGCAGATCTGGCACCTCCCTGTCGCTTTTCAGAAAACGTAGAACAATGAAGTTAAGCACATGGGCCAGGCATGGCACATGTGTGAGCTCGCCTCGCCACAGAGCAGCCACCAGGTTCCAGCCATTGTCACGCATGACCCGGATTCCACTATGTTAACCCAGTGTGCCGTCAGTGAGATGTACCATCTCTGACCACAAACATTTGTCCACGTGTCTGTGGTTAGGTGGACTTTCCCAGTAACAGCATTGTGGAGGGCATGGGTAATGTTGTGGGACATGTGCCTGTGTAATGCTGGAATGACACACAGGGACAAATAGTCCCGCATGTTCAGGGCTTCTGGGTGATCCTCGACTATGCCCTCTCTTCAAAGCTACATATCCAAGCCCTTGCCTCCTCCTGTCCACTACAACTCAAAAACATTTCCAGGATCAGGACATTCCAAGAAACTGCAAAAATATTTGTGCACGCCTTCATGATCTCCCTCCTCCACTACTGCAACCTTCTACTCTCTGGCCTCCCCTCTAGCACTCTTGCACCACTCCAATCTATCCTAAACTCTGCTGCCAGAGTAATCCAACTGTCCCTTCGTTATTCCCCCGCCTCTCTGCCACGCCCTTCACTGCCTTCCTATTGCCCAGAGGCTACAGTTCAAAACCCTAACATACAAAGCCTTCTACAACTTGTCTCCATACATCTGTGACATGGTCTCCCAATGTCCGAATGGGTCATGGCTTCCTTTACACTAACCCAGTGTGCTGTCAGCAAGATGTACCGTCCCTGCCCACAAGCACTTGTCCACGTGTCCGTGGTTAGGTGCACTTTCCTTGTAACAGCATTTTTGAGGGCCCGGGTAATGTTGTGGGACACTTGCTTGCTTGTGCAATGTCGTGACAGCAGACTGGGAGAAATTGTGGCGGCTGGGGACCGAGTACCTTGTGACGGTCACTGCCATCAGGTTGTGGAAAGCTTCAAACTCCCACGAGCCTAAAATGCAACATTTTGAGCGCAAACAGACAAGAAATGTGTGAATTTAGTACTGTGGCGTTGGCTGCGTATTTTTGCTTGCCTTCCAAGGACTGGGGTATGGACAACTGAACACTGTGCTGGAACAAGGAAGTGCTTGTTGATGGTGCTAGTTGAGTTTGTGTGCAACTACAGATGCAGGGTAGGAGGCGTCTTTGCATGCACCATGGACAGGGGATTGGCTTGCACGCACAACATCGGAAGCAGTGGTATCACCCGCAGACACTGTTCATGGAGCCTTGTGTTCAACCAATAAAGTCGGGTATGCTGCCATGTGCCTGATCATGCTGTTGGTGATTAGGCTGGTAGTTTTGCTACCATTGCTGATGCGGGCATGGCCGGTGGTACAAATGGCCTTTTTGGGGTTATCGGCAGAGTCTTTAAAAAGCAACCAGACTGTTATGGGGACATTCAGTGTCTCACTCTCCCACATCACCTCCTCACCTCGATCCCAGTCTTTCAGTGTTTCCCAAGGCTGAATTCTAGGACCCCTACTCTTCTCCATCTACACCTTTGGCCTGGGACAGCTAATGTAATGGCACAGTTTTCAATATCATCAGTACGCCGATGACACGCAGATCTACCTATCTGTACCTGACATCACCTCCTTACTGACCAAAATCACACGTCTTCCCGCTATTTCATCCTTCCTTTCTGCTCGTTTTCAAAAAGTGGACATGGACAAAACAGAATGCAACATCTTTCAACCATCTCACGCTAAATAGACATGAGAGCTGTGTATGCATCATTCAGAACCAATTTAGTAAGAGGGAAAGTTTGCCCAAGAGAAAATGATTTTCCAGACATTCACAGCCTTTTTTGCACATTTTTTGCAGCCGTGATCTTCATCTTTTTGATGTAGATGTGGAGCGCCTGCTAGGACCGAGGGGTTACTCGGTACCGGGTCGGCACAGTTCTTAAAGGGGACCAGGTCCGTAGCCCTGGGCGTCCAATAAAAGGGGAAATAAAGTGTAGTGGGAAATAAAGTATAATGTTAGTGACGCCACCTGTGGTATTCGGAAAATAGAAGATGTTAGCCGACAATGCTTGAAGAGACTGCTGGGGCTGATGGTGATATGGCAGAGTTGGTATAGCTCCCCACAGGTCCCCAGGGCTCCCACTGCAGTTGTAAGGTATGACAGATGGTGGAGTGCAGGAAATAATTGGAAGACACAGGATTTGCAGTCTCTACCTTTTACTGGTGAAATTGCAGTCCAAGGCACCGGTTACAGGTGATCTTGAAATCCGGGCAGCTTGAAAGCGGTTCGGAATCCCCCTAGCCAGGTGGGGTTGGAAGCCTTCCTTTCTGCGCTGAATTGTAGGCACTTGATGCTTTAGCTTTTCTCAAGTCCCTCTCTCAATCTGTCCCTCGGATGGCACACTACCCGCATGGCAGGCAACTCGAGCCTTTTTACTGGTGTCCCTCTCCTGTGGTGACTCCGAGCTCTAATCTGTTGCTGTGCCTTTGGGCATAGTTGTGGCCAGGAGACCTGCAATCTCCTACCCTCCGGTTTCTGCGGTGGAGTATACAGTTTCCACACAACCTCAAACCCTGGTGTCTGGTTTCTTGCGCTCAAACCTGGAGTGAGCCCAATCGCAGCTACACTCCAGTTTCGCTCTCCTCATGTGCTACATGTCCCTTCACAAACTCATACAGACTGAACTCTAACTCCTCCTCCAGACCAGAACTTATAGGGAAGCTACCCTGAAACCGGGTCTAGAGCTCTCCCTTCTGGCCTGGAGTCAGAAAAGAGTTGTATGTAAGTATTACCTGTTAAGGGGATTCCTTTTCGCTTCCAGGCATGGCTTGAAAAAGGATAAAGATATCCAAAACGTCGCCATGCCGTCCAGGCATTAAAGCCCTTTTTTTCTTTATTTTTGTGCTGTCTTCCTTTTTTTCACCTATCATTGGATACCATTTAACAGTGGTTGGGAAGGCGCTGCACTGCAATTTGGTAATATAAAGATGCCGTTCCAATTTTGAGAGATTATATATATATATATATATATATATATATATATATATATATATATCGCTGTAATCGTTCTGACCCAAAAAATAAAACTGCTTTATCAATTTTACCAAACGTGGAACGGTATAAGCACCCCCCAAAAGAAATTCATGAATAGCTGGTTTTTGTTCATTCTGCCTCACAAAAATCGGAACGCGATCAAAAAATGTAACGTGCCCGAAAATGGTACCAATAAAAACGTCAACTCGTCCCGTAAAAAACAAGACCTCACATGACTCTGTGGACCAAAACATGGAAAAATTATAGCTCTCAAAATGTGGAGACGCAAAAACTATTTTTTGCAATAAAAAGTGTCTTTTAGTGTGTGACAGCTGCCAATCATAAAAATCTGCTAAAAAACCCGCTATAAAAGTAAATCAAACCCCCTTCATCGCCCCTTTAGTTAGGGAAAAATAATAAAATTTAAAAAAATGTATTTATTTCCATTTTCCCATGGGTTAGGGTTAGGGTTGGTGCTAAATCTAGGATTAGGGTTGAGGCTAAAGTTAGGGTTGGGGCTAAAGTTAGGGTTAGGGCTACAGTTAGGGTTGGGGTTAGGGTTGGGGCTAAAGTTAGCGTTATGGTTGGGGCTAAAGTTAGGGTGGGGGCTAAAGTTAGGGTTTGGATTACATTTACGGTTGGGATTAGGGTTGGGATTAGGGTTAGGGGTGTGTTTGGGTTAGGGTTAGAATTGGGGGGTTTCCACTGTTTAGGCACATCAAGGGCTCTCCAAATGCGACATGGCGTCCGATCTCAATTCCAGCCAATTCTGCGTTGAAAAAGGAAAACAGTGCTCCTTCCTTTCCAAGCTCTCCGGTGCACCAAAACAGGGGTTTACCCCAACATATGGGGTATCAGCGTACTCAGGAAAATTGGACAACAACACTTGGGGTCCAATTTCTCCGGTTACCCTTGGGAAAATACAAAACCGGGGGCTAAAAAGTTATTTTTCTGGAAAAAAAAAGTGTTTTTTTTTCACGGCTCTGTGTTATAAACTGTAGTGAAACACTTGGGGGTTCAAAGTTCTCACAACACATCTAGATAAGTTCCTTTGGGGTCTAGTTTCCAATATGGGGTCACTTGTGGGGGGGTTCTACTGTTTAGGTACATCAGGGGATCTGCAAATGCAACGTGATGCCTGCAATCCAATCCATCTAAGTCTGCATTCCAAATGGCGCTCCTTCCATTCCGAGCTCTGCCATGCACCCAAACAGTGGTTCCCCCCCACATATGGGGTATCAGCGTACTCAGAACAAATTAGGCAACAACTTTTGGGGTCCAATTTCTCCTGTTACCCTTGGGAAAATACAAAACTGGTGGTAAAATATAATTTGTGGAAAAAAAAAAAGAATTTTTATTTTCACGGCTCTGCGTTATAAACTATAGTGAAACAATTGGAGGTTCAAAGTTCTCAAAACACATCTAGATAAGTTCCTTAGGGGGTCTTCTGTTGTGAATTCGGTTTGTGGGCTCCCCCGGTGGTCTGTTATGGTAGTGTCTCTTATGTGCCTTCCTCCATCTCTGATTACCTGTCGCCACCCTCTTGGGGAGTTTCCTATTTAAGGCTGCTTGGCTGTTAGTCACTTGCCGGCCAACAATGTGCTAGTAGCATTCTGTTGCATTCACCTGCCTCAAGTTCCAGTTCAGCTAAGTTGAATTTTGTTTCTTGTTTTGCTATTTTTGTCCAGCTATCTGCAATGTGACTCTTCAGTGCTGGAAGCTCTTGTGGACAGAAAATTACTACTCCAGTGGCATGAGTTGTCACTGGAGTTTAAAGTAATTTCTGGATGGTGTTTTTGAATAGTGATTTTTAGGTCGACCGTGAAGTAACTCTTTCCTGTCCTTCTGCTATCTAGTAAGCGGACCTCACTGTGCTAAATCTGCTGTTCATCCTACGTATGTCATTTCCTCTGAACTCACCGTCAATATCTGTGGGGGCCTACTATCATCTTTTGGGGTTCCTCACTGGAGGTAAGGTAGGCCTGTATATTCCTCTTATAGGGGTAGTTAGATCTCCGGCTGGCGCGTGGTGTCTAGGGCATCGTAGGTACATCCCCCGGCTACTGTAAGTTTTGGGTCAGGTTCAGGTCACGGTCGACCTTAGTTTCCATCACCCGAGAGCTAGTCCGTTTTGTATTTTTTTCCCATGGTCATTGGGGTAACCATAACAGTTTGGCCGGCCAGTAAAAAATCTATGTGTTAAAATATGCACTAAAGTAGGAAGGAGAAGAAAAGGTTTTTTTTTTTTTTCTGTGTTTGAAAGTGCACCTTAGTTTGATCATTTGTATTCCTTGCTTAAACTGCAGTCTTCAGCTTTTTTTTTTTCTCCTCTCCTCTTAACCTCTGAATGCTTGGGTTACACCCATTTGAAACATGGATCCACAGAGTTTAGTTGCGGGTTTGAATAACCTTGCGACAAAAGTACAGAACCTACAAGATTTTGTTATACGTGCTCCAATGTCTGAACCTAAGATTCCTCTGCCTGAATACTTTACCGGAGACAGATCCCGGTTTTTGAGTTTCAGAGAAAATTGCAAATTGTTTTTGTCTCTGAGATCTCACTCTGCTGGTGATCAGACTCAACAAGTTAAAATTGTTATCTCTCTACTGCGCGGCGACCCACAAAGTTGGGCATTTGCATTATCGCCAGGGGATCCTGCGTTGTTAAATGTAGATGCGTTTTTTCAGGCTTTGGGGTTGCTTTATGAAGAACCTAATTTGGAGATTTTGGCTGAGAAAGCCTTGATAGCTCTTTCCCAAGGGCAAGATGAAGCTGAGATATACTGCCAGAAATTCCGTAAATGGTCGGTGCTTACTAAATGGAATGAGTGCGCTTTAGCAGCTAATTTCAGAGAAGGTCTCTCTGATGCCGTGAAGGATGTCATGGTGGGGTTCCCTGTGCCTACAGGTCTGAATGATGCCATGAAATTGGCTATCCAGATTGATCGGCGTTTGCGGGAGCGCAAATCTGTGCACCATATGGCGGGGTCTTCTGAGGAAGAATCTGTGCACCATATGGTGGTATCTTCTGAGCAAAAACCTGTGCACCATATGGCGGTGTCTTCTGAGCAAAGACCTGTGCACCATTTGGCGGTGACCTCTGAAAAGGCATTGGAGCATATGCAATGCGATCGTGTTTTGTCTAGAGGCGAACGTCAAAATTACAGGCGCAAAAATGGATTGTGCTTCTACTGTGGAGATCCAGCTCATGTTATATCAGCATGCTCTAAACGTATAAATAAGGTTGATAAAAAGGTTGATAAATCTTTTTCTACAGGTACCTTGCAGTCAAAATTTCTTTTGTCCGTGACATTGATTTGTACCTTATCATCTGTGACTGTGAATGCTTATGTGGATTCTGGCGCCGCTCTGAGTCTCATGGATTGGTCCTTTGCCAAGCGTTGTGGGTTTGATTTGGAGCCGTTGGAAGTTTCTATTCCCCTGAAGGGTATTGATTCTACACCTTTGGCTAGCAATAAACCACAATATTGGACACAAGTGACTATGCGTCTTACCCCAGACCATCAGGAGATTATTCGTTTCCTTGTATTATATAACCTACATGATGTCTTAGTGCTTGGATTACCATGGTTACAGATTCATAATCCCGTCTTGGACTGGAAATCTATGTCTGTGTTGAGCTGGGGATGTCGGGGTATTCATGGGGATGCACCTTTGGTTCCTATTTCTTCATCTACTCCCTCTGAGATCCCAGCATTTCTGTCAGATTTTTATGATGTCTTTCAAGAGCCTAAAGTTGATTCTCTCCCTCCCCACAGAGAGTGTGACTGCGCTATTGAATTGATCCCCGGTAGTAAGTTTCCTAAGGGTCGCTTGTTTAATTTGTCTGTACCTGAACATACTGCTATGCGGGAGTATATCAGAGAATCCTTGGAAAAGGGTCATATTCGCCCCTCGTTGTCTCCACTAGGGGCAGGATTTTTCTTTGTAGGTAAAAAGGATGGTTCATTGAGACCTTGTATCGACTATCGACTTTTGAATAAGATTACAGTTAAATACCAGTACCCGTTACCTTTACTGACTGATCTGTTTGCTCGTATAAAGGGGGCTAAGTGGTTCACTAAGATCGATCTACGTGGTGCGTATAATTTGGTGCGGATTAAGCAGGGGGATGAGTGGAAGACCGCATTTAATACGCCTGAAGGCCATTTTGAGTATTTGGTAATGCCTTTCGGTCTCGCAAATGCTCCTTCCGTTTTTCAGTCCTTTATGCACGATATTTTCCGTGAATATCTGGATAAGTTTATGATTGTGTATTTGGATGATATTCTTGTTTTTTCGGAGGACTGGGAATCTCACGTTCAACAGGTCAGGAGAGTTTTTCAGGTTTTGCGAGCTAATTCTCTTTTTGTAAAGGGCTCAAAGTGTAGTTTTGGAGTTCAGAGAATTTCCTTTTTGGGATATATTTTTTCCCCTTCATCTATGGAGATGGACCCTGTCAAGGTCCAGGCTATTTGTGATTGGATGCAACCTACTTCTTTGAAGAGTCTGCAAAAGTTCTTGGGTTTTGCTAATTTCTATCGCCGATTTATAGCGGGTTTTTCTGCCATTGCTAAACCTTTGACTGATTTGACCAAAAAGGGTGCTGATGTTGCTAATTGGTCCTCTGCGGCTGTGGAGGCCTTTCAAGAGCTTAAGCGCCGCTTTTCTTCCGCTCCTGTGTTGCGCCAACCTGATGTGTTACTTCCGTTCCAGGTTGAGGTGGATGCTTCGGAGATCGGAGCAGGTGCAGTTTTGTCGCAGAAAGATCCTGACTGCTCAGTAATGAGACCATGTGCGTTTTTCTCCCGAAAGTTTTCGCCCGCTGAGCGAAATTATGATGTGGGAAATCGGGAACTTCTGGCCATGAAGTGGGCGTTTGAGGAGTGGCGTCTTTGGCTTGAGGGTGCTAGACACCAGGTGGTGGTCCTCACTGACCACAAGAATCTAATTTATCTTGAGTCGGCCAGGCGTCTGAATCCTAGACAGGCGCGCTGGTCGTTGTTTTTCTCCCGATTTAACTTTGTGGTGTCATATCTGCCTGGGTCCAAGAATGTGAAGGCGGATGCCCTCTCTAGGAGTTTTGAGCCTGACTCGCCTGGTGATTCCGAACCTACCGGCATCCTGAAGGATGGGGTGATATTGTCAGCTGTCTCCCCAGACCTGCGGCGTTCTTTGCAGGAGTTTCAGGTGGATAGGCCTGATCGCTGTCCGCCTGGTAGACTGTTTGTCCCTGATGATTGGACCAGTAGAGTTATCTCGGAGGTTCATTCTTCCGCGTTGACAGGTCATCCTGGAATTTTTGGCACCAGGGATTTGGTGTCTAGGTCCTTCTGGTGGCCTTCTTTGTCTCGAGATGTGCGCATGTTTGTGCAATCTTGTGATGTTTGTGCTCGGGCCAAGCCCTGCTGTTCTAGGGCCAGTGGGTTGTTGTTGCCCTTGCCTATTCCTAAGAGGCCTTGGACGCACATCTCTATGGACTTTATTTCTGACCTTCCGGTTTCTCGTAGGATGTCTGTCATCTGGGTGATTTGTGACCGTTTTTCCAAGATGGTTCATTTGGTACCTTTACCCAAATTGCCCTCCTCCTCTGAGTTGGTTCCTCTATTTTTTCAGAATGTGGTGCGTTTGCATGGTATTCCTGAGAATATAGTGTCTGACAGGGGTACTCAGTTTGTGTCTAGATTTTGGCGGACGTTCTGTGCCAGGATGGGTATCGATTTGTCTTTTTCGTCTGCATTCCATCCTCAGACTAATGGCCAGACTGAGCGTACTAATCAGACCTTGGAGACTTACTTGAGGTGTTTTGTGTCCGCTGATCAGGATGATTGGCTTGACTTTTTGCCATTGGCAGAGTTTGCCCTTAACAATCGGGCTAGTTCTGCCACTTTGGTTTCTCCATTTTTTTGTAATTCAGGGTTTCACCCTCGGTTTTCGTCCGGTCAATTGGAGTCTTCGGATTGTCCTGGAGTGGATGCTGTGGTTGATAGGATGCATCAGATTTGGGGACAGGTTGTGGACAATCTGAAGTTGTCCCAGGAGAAGACTCAACAGTTCACTAATCGTCATCGGCGTATTGGTCCTCGTCTTTGTGTTGGGGACCTGGTGTGGCTGTCTTCTCGATTTGTTCCTATGAAGGTCTCGTCTCCTAAGTTTAAGCCTCGGTTTATCGGCCCTTATAGGATTCTGGAGGTTCTTAATCCTGTGTCCTTTCGTTTGGACCTCCCAGCATCTTTTAATATCCATAATGTTTTCCATCGGTCATTATTGCGGAGGTATGAGGTACCGGTTGTTCCTTCTGCTGATCCACCTGCTCCTGTGTTGGTTGAGGGTGAATTGGAGTATGTGGTGGAAAAGATCTTGGACTCCCGTGTTTCCAGACGGAAACTTCAGTATCTGGTTAAGTGGAAAGGTTATGGCCAGGAGGATAATTCTTGGGTGACAGCATCCGATGTTCATGCTCCCGATTTGGTTCGTGCATTTCATAGTGCTCATCCAGGTCGCCCTGGTGGTTCTGGTGAGGGTTCGGTGCCCCCTCCTTAAGGGGGGGGTACTGTTGTGAATTCGGTTTGTGGGCTCCCCCGGTGGTCTGTTATGGTAGTGTCTCTTATGTGCCTTCCTCCATCTCTGATTACCTGTCGCCACCCTCTTGGGGAGTTTCCTATTTAAGGCTGCTTGGCTGTTAGTCACTTGCCGGCCAACAATGTGCTAGTAGCATTCTGTTGCATTCACCTGCCTCAAGTTCCAGTTCAGCTAAGTTGAATTTTGTTTCTTGTTTTGCTATTTTTGTCCAGCTATCTGCAATGTGACTCTTCAGTGCTGGAAGCTCTTGTGGACAGAAAATTACTACTCCAGTGGCATGAGTTGTCACTGGAGTTTAAAGTAATTTCTGGATGGTGTTTTTGAATAGTGATTTTTAGGTCGACCGTGAAGTAACTCTTTCCTGTCCTTCTGCTATCTAGTAAGCGGACCTCACTGTGCTAAATCTGCTGTTCATCCTACGTATGTCATTTCCTCTGAACTCACCGTCAATATCTGTGGGGGCCTACTATCATCTTTTGGGGTTCCTCACTGGAGGTAAGGTAGGCCTGTATATTCCTCTTATAGGGGTAGTTAGATCTCCGGCTGGCGCGTGGTGTCTAGGGCATCGTAGGTACATCCCCCGGCTACTGTAAGTTTTGGGTCAGGTTCAGGTCACGGTCGACCTTAGTTTCCATCACCCGAGAGCTAGTCCGTTTTGTATTTTTTTCCCATGGTCATTGGGGTAACCATAACAGTCTTCCTTCCAAAATGGTGTCACTTGTGGGGGGGTTCAATGTTTAGGCACATCAGGAGCTCTCCATACGCGACATGGTGTCCTATCTCAATTCCAGTCAATTTTGCATTGAAAAGTCAAACGGCGCTCCTTCCCTTCCAAGCTCTGCCATGCGCCCAAACAGTGGTTTACCCCCACATATGGGGTATCAGCGTACTCAGGACAAATTGCACAACAACTTTTGTGTCCAATTTCTTCTGTTACCCTTGGGAAAATAAAAAATTGGGGGCAAAGAGATCATTTTTGTGAAAATATATGATTTTTTATTTTTACGGCTCTACATTATAAACTTATGTGAAGCACTTGGTGGGTCAAAGTGCTCCCCACACATCTAGATAAGTTCCTTAGGGGGTCTACTTTCCAAAATGGTGTCACATGTGGGGGGTTGCACATCATGGGCTCTCCAAACGCGACATGGCGTCCTATCTCAATTCCAGTCAATTTTGCATTGAAAAGTCAAACGGCGCTCCTTCCCTTCTGAGCTCTGCCGTGAGCCCAAACAGTGGTTTACTCCCACATATGGGGTATCAGCGTACTCAGGACAAATTTTAGAACAACATTGGGGGTCCAATTTCTCCTGTTACTCTTGGGAAAATGAAACAATTTGGAGCTGAAGTAATTTTTTTGTGAAAAAATGTTAATTTTTTTTATATGCAAATTGCCTCTGCTGAAAAAAAGAGGACTTAACTCTATAGCGCCACCTATTGGAAGTAGCGATCCTACAAGTCACAATCAACCCTTTAACGAGTCGTGCAATATGACTTAGGATAAAAGCCAAATCAGTATCTCAATTCGCAGACACGGTGTTTCAGGCTGTTGGCCCTCGTCAGTGCGAAGCATGAGAACTGATTTGGCTAGGTGAGAGGCTCTGGAGTGGGGTCTAAGGGGTAACGTTTCTCCTTATGGAGAGTGACATACCAGCTGGCTTGTCAAGGTAAGGAGGCTTATTCGCCGTGCAATGCTCCTCTGGGAATTTAAATATGCAAATTGCCTCTGCTGAAAAAAAGAGGACTTAACTCTATAGCGCCACCTATTGAGTGATGGGGCAGAAACCAGATTGTAGATTGTCAAAGAGCAAGTTAGATGAGAGGTGGGAGGAAAGTTCAGCGTGGTCGTGCTGCTCCAGGAGTTTGGAAGCGAATGGGAGCAGCAATATTGGGTGATAGCTGGACATAGCTGTTGATTTGAGGGTTGGCTTTTTAAGGATAGGCGTGATGGTGGCATGTTTGAAAGCAGAAGGGAAGGTGCCAGAAGTTAGTGATAGGTTGGGTGGGTTAGAGATGGGATAAGAGTGGTGGTGAGGTTGGGGAGAAGGTGGGATGGGGTCAAGCGCACAGGTGGTGAGGTGTGATTTGGAAAGGAGACAGTTAAGCCCCCTTCAGTGATGTTGGATAGGGAGGTTATGGCATTTGAGCATTGGTCTGGTATACAAAGGTGTTGTGGTGGTTGAACAATGAAGACTTACCTTTTTTGGTCGATCTTATTTTTAAAGTGTGTGGCAAAGTCCTCAGCAGAGATGAGGGAGGTTGGGGGTGGCAGTGGGGGGGGGCTTTGGAGGGAGTTAAAGGTTTTGAATAACTGTTTGGGGTTGTAGGATAGGGTAGATATGAGGGTTGTGAAGTAGGCCTGTTTAGGAGAGATGAGAGCAGATTTAAAAGCGAATGTTGCCTGTTTGAAGGCAGTGAAATCATCTTGCGAATGTGTTTTCTTCCAACGCCGCTCTGCAACCCTGGACTCATCCCGGACACTTTTTAGTGGTGTTATTGTGCCAGGGTTGTCTATTGATACGTCACACTCTGCCATGAATGAGAGGGGCAACTGTGTCAATTGCTGATGCGAGAGTGGCATTGTAGAAAGCAGTGGCACTGTCTGTGTCGTGGAGTGAGGATATGGATGCCAGTGGTAGGATAGAGTCAGAGAGTGTGTGGGTGTCTAGGTGTGCAAGGTTTCTGCGGGGGTGCGCATGTTGCTGGACATGAGTGACCGGTGAGGAGGACAGGTGTGATGGAAATATATATCATATAGATCTCACTTACGTATATACTCCTATATAATTATATATACTCATGTATACTCATATATCCACAGCTAATATATACACTATAATCAATTGCTTAAAATGGCTGACAAACTGATATAAGCCAGACAGACTGTTTGGGTCTTTCCAAAGAAAAGCGGAACAGCACCAGATGTAGTAAGTGATGATCAGATGTCTCAACTTTGTCCTAGATGCAGAAAACGGAGACAGCTACGCTTTAGTTGCTTAATCAGAATTCATATGTGCATTAATCACAATATTCCATATATATTTAGATAACCAATAACAGAGGAGCTTGACAATATGGTAATTAACTAACCACCCCTAACCACCCCCTTTCTATATGCAATTATAAAACCATGTATGTACAATAAATCATCAGTATTGGTGGAAAGTTATTGTCACAATGGTGTACAGTGTCATTCTTGAGCACTCAAAATACTCAGTCTTATTGGGAACGGCCGCAGCACACACAGGGATAGATTGATCCAAACCAAATATCCATAACACAGGGATGAGAAGGTGAGCAGATGGTGGTTGGATAGAGGGAAAGGCAAGGTGTTGATGTTAGATTGAGAGCAGAGATGGGTGAAGACCAGGTCTAGTGTATGTCTGTCTGTGTGGGTGTCTGCGGAGGACCACTGAGTATGTCCAAAAGATGAAGTAAGGGACAGAAGTTTGGAGGCTGTTGACTGAAGGGTATTAGTGTGGATGTTGAAGTCACCCATGATGATGGTGGAAATGTCAACAGAGAAAGTGAAGAAGCCAGGTGGAGAATTGGTTAATAAAGGCAGTGGCCTGGCCCTGAGATTAGTATATGATGGCCACTTGGAGAGATTGGAGGGAGAGTAGATGCGGGCAGAGTAGACTTCAAAAGAAGGGAGGACAAGGGAGGGTAGAGGTGTGATTGGGTTAAAGGTGCAGTTTGAAGAAAGGAGAAGACCCACTCCTCCACCATGTCTGTTGCTAGGGCGAGGGGTGTGGGTGAAGTGGAGGCCACCACAACACAGCGCAGCAGGGAAGGCTGTGTCAGAGGGTGCTAGCCATGTTTTTGTGAGGCAGAGTAAGGCAAGGTTGCGAGAGAGAAAATGGTCATGAATCACATGAAGCTTATTGCAGATTGAGCGGGCATTCCAGAGTGCTGCAGAGAGAGGGAGCAGGGGGTGGGCGTTAGGAGCATGGGTTTTATGTTGGAAGGATTGCGGTAGTTCATATTAGATCGAGACCGGTAAGAGGGGGTAGTAATGGGAGGTATGAGCTGTGGGGGTCCAGGGTTGGGAGATATGTCGCCAGCAGTGAGGAGAAGCAGAGAAAGGGAGAGCAGGTGGGAGAAGGAGAGTGGCTGACTTGTTTTATGTTTTATTAGGACAGATTTGATGTTGAGGAGCAGCTCAGCAGTGGAGGACAGGTGGGTGGGAAGAGGTCAGGGGAGATGATTATTTGGTAGAAGGTGCTGGGGTTTGTGGATAGCAAAGAAGAGTGAGGATTAGTAGAGCAAACACTGTAAGGGCGTATGTAAACATGATGGAGTAAGATAGGTTAATAGAAAAGTTAGGTACAAGTAATAAGGAGTGCTTATTCAGCAGACATACCCAAAAGAGACAGATACATAGAGTGGGGTCCTGACTGCTGTCGTGCCTAACTGCCGTTGAAATAACTGTGGCGTCTCTATGCTTAGCTTTGTGATGCTTTGCTGCAGGGATGCGCGTGCCTGTCCCCACACGCGTGCACCCCTTAAGATGCGACTGAGTAAAGGATCAGGTGAGAGGGATTGTGGGACCTGATTGGGGATAAATTAGCAATTGGCCAAAAACCCCAGGCGAGGTTACATGATCAAAGGCACTGGGCCTGACTACAACCATATGATATAACACCTTGCACAAGATAATATCTCCGGTGACCCCAGCATGGATGTACAGCAGTAAGTATTTAATACAATACTTCAAATAAATTTAGTAAACATTCAGCAGGCACATTAAAAGAAATGTTGCAGGATGATAGGCAGCCGTTGACAGAAAGCAGACATTGAACCAGTATTCCAATTTGCTCGACCATAGCATCGAACATCCAAAGCATTTTAGTGCTCGCTCATCACTAGTCCTGATAGTTAAAATTATAAAATTCAGAGGGTTTACTCAGTTTACTGGTGACTGTATAGGGAATTTTAAACTCGGCTATGAAACCAAGGCATTGGCTGGGCTTCGTGGGGGCACATAGATGGTGAAAACAGGGGCATTCGGTAGGCAACCCATCAGCACATCATGATTGTGTCATGGTGGATTAAATGAGTGCCAAAATAAGTATGTTATTAGGATCAGTGATTGACTGCGGCATTTAAGGGGAGTAACTAGAGATGAGCAGATCTTTTAAAATTAAAATTTGGCAAATTTTTCCAAAAAATATGATTAACTGCTAATAAATTTGTCCTAATTTCAATGCTGGAAAGCTTGTAATTGATGGTAAAATACACAGTCAGGAGAGAAGAGACAGAGAACTTTGCTGACCATAAGAGCTTACAGTCTACAAAATAGAGAGAGAGGACCACGCTGATCGTAAGAGCTTACACTACAGGAGAAAGAGGACCCCGCTGACCATAAGAGCTTACACTCTACAGGAGAGAGAGGACCTCACTGACCATAAGAGCTTACACTCTACAGGAGAGAGGACCTCACTGACCATAAGAGCTTACATTCTACATGAGACAGAGAGGACCCCACTGACCATAAGAGCTTACATTCTACAAAATAGAGAGAGAGGACCACGCTGACCGTAAGAGCTTACATTCTACAGGAGAGAGAGAGGACCTGCTGGCCATAAAAGCTTACCCTCTACAAAAGAGAGAGAGAGGAGACCCCTCTGACCATAATAGCTTACACGCTACAGGAGAAAGTGTAGACCCCGCTGACCATAAGAGCTGACACTCTATAATAGAGAGAGAGGACCCCACTGACCATGAGAGCTTACACTCTACAGGAAAGAGAGAGATGACCCCACTGACCATAAGGGCTTAGGCTAGGGTCACATTGCGTTAGGGCAATCCGTTAAGCGCATAGCGCTGGCGGATTGCGCTAATGCAATGCTTCTCTAGGGTCCGCGTTTGGCGTCCCCGCTAGCGCAGATCCCCGATCTGCACTAGCGAGGAACGGACCTCGGGCGCGCCGCGGACGCTGCAAGCAGCGTCCGAGGTCCGTCACTCAAATGACGCCACATCGCTAGCGCCCGCCCAATGTGGGCGGGCGCTAGCGACGCGTTCTCCATTACAGGCTATGGCGGCGTTAACGGACTACGTTAACACCGCGTTATGCCGCGGTGTAACGTAGTCTGTTAAACGCGGTCACATAACGCAATGTGACCCTAGCCTTACACTCTACAGTAGAGAGAGAGGACCTCACTGACCATAAGAGCTTACACTCTACAAGGGAGTCTCTAGGTGTAACATCAGTGATCAAAGCTATTTCCAGGCTCCACAGTCAGCAGAGGGTGCTGGCTGAACAACATAGCTGGCACCTACTGTGCTAATGTAAAGTGGATGTCGGCAAGAGATTTGGGACTCCCTAATGAATAATTCCAAAGGGAAATTCTGAAAAAGAAAATCTCATTTACGGATTGATGGCAATTTTTTATACTTTGCTTAGGTTGCTGTCTTTGATGTTGTGTTGGTGTTTCTTCTTATTTTCTTCTTTTCTCTACTTCATCACAGATCACAAGCGAACACTCAATAGAATTAACATATTCATTGTTTAATATTTGCTAGCAAACATAGCGGCGTGACAGGCAATTTTTAATAAGCATCCAAAATACCTTTTGACTTAAATTGATAGGAATCAGTGTAACTTCCTGCCTGTTCCAATTTTGCATGCAAGGAGAATATAATAGCTCAGATGTGGAACTAATTCTTTATTTGCTTTTCCTGTGGTTCTATAATCATGCCTGCATTTACATTTGCAGCAGCATATGTATAGCAATGTGACCATGAACGCCAAAGGCATGTTTAAGAATGGGTCTACGGTGCACAGCGAGATTAATAGGATGGAATCTCTGCATACTAATGCTGATTAATTCTAAATTAAAGGAAAAACATTTAAGGAGGAAATTAAATCCATGCCTGGGCGACATGAGAAATAACATATTCCACCAACATTACTGCACTAAAATTTTCCCAAATAATATATTAAAAAGAAGGAATTGTTCTGATCTGTTTTATTCTTTTTCTTCAAGAACGAGCAAGTTGTTTTCTATTGCTCAAGGTGACTTACAATCTTCCAAAGTTTGAAATAAGGTGAAATTCGAATTTCCATCTCCAGTTATGACATCTGATTTGTTTTTCATAGTTTGTTTTTGACGAGAACAAACATTTTTGGGTGTAGACTAGATTAAAGGAATCGATCATCAATTTTTCCCAATTTTTTAATGGTATTTTTAAGCTTTACAATCAGATAATTCACCAATGTGAAAGTTTTGTCTTGTCTAAATTTAATCCCTTCCCCACCAGGCAATTTTTCCATTCTTGCCCTGTTTGTGTTTTTTCCTCTTTTTCCAAAAGTCATAACCTTTTTTTTCTGTCGATTTTGCCTTATTAGGGTTTATGTTTTTGGGGCACAAATTGTAGGTTTAAATAACATCTTTTAGTTAATGAACTGGAAAAAATTCAAGTGCTGTGAACTTTCAGAAAAAAATCAAAACGGTCCTTTTTTTTCTGGCATATATTGCAAGATAAAAATGGCCCGGCGATATGATTCTACAGGTCATTGCCATCACATTAATAACAAACTTTTATAGTTTTTTTTCTTATTTAACTGGTAAAAAAAATCTGAAAAAAAAATGATTTTACCTTGTGTCGTCATTTTCCAAGACCCAAAAAATTTTCACATTTTGGTTGATGGAGCCGTGTGAGGACTTTAGAACTACATATTGCATTTTTCTGCATACTGTGGACACAAACCTCTCACCTCATCGCAGTTCTGGCATTACATTACCAAATGTTTTTTATTTATTTTTATTTCTTTATTTTTAATGGGGGAAAGTGGGGTGATTTGTGGGGGGGGGGTCATATTTTTAAAAAGCCTCTATTTTTACAGGCTGATGCCTGCTATTTAAAACAGCTGGCATCTGCCACACATGGTGAGGGTTCAGCTCTTCAACTCGCTACATACATGGGATCCCAATATAAGACTTTCTCTTACATCATGTTGGGAAATGGTTAAAAAGGAACTCTCGAGAGGTTAAAAGATACAAACGTTATACATTATTAAACAGATATTTTTGCCCTGATGATGCTCATGTGCTTAATTTGAAAATCCATATCAGAATGGCTGTGTAATTCTGATACTAAAATTAACTTTGAGAGTCCTGCCAAAAAGAGAGAGTATGTGAGTCCAAGTATATTCAGACTTTGCTCATTGACCTTGACTGATAGCTGCGGCTTGTATTGAGCAGTGTGAGATCTGAACAGCAGTAGAGAAGAGGGACACTGAGGAGCTAATTGTACTGTAAAAGGATAAAAAGCACAATAGCGTCTTATCTGGGTATTATGGGTAGAGATTTAATTGAAAGCTGCTCACCTGTGAGGGTTGTCAGCAGCTGCAAGGTCCACAGAGTTGTATTTAATAGAGATCCAGAATAAGTGGACTTCAAGTGCGCTGCCGATTCATGAACGGATCATAAACAAATTGGTTGAAGGTGTTTTATTTGTCAACATGTTTCAGAGTCAAATCTGACTCCTTCCTCACATGTGAAACGCTTCAATCAAATTGAGTGCGCTATTTCAGGAACAGATCAAAAGCAAAGTCCACTTATTCTGGCTCTTCATCAAGCTAATCAGGCAGAATTGGCTTTGAACTTAAAAAAATGGTTATACAGCCAATCTGTCATTAATTTTCAAAGGAAGCACATAGCGCAGGAAGAGGAATCTTTCACCGGCATGTTCAAGAAAGTCTGATCAGTTTATATAGGAAGATGCAATGACCAGATAAGAAGCAGCTGAAATGGAGTTGCATGTTTCTGACCAGCATAGAAAGGGTTGTCAACCTCTTCAGCACCAAAAGAAGCTAAATCCATTTAATATGGGACACAAATCACATCATCTCTAAAGAAGACCTGCCATTCATTACCCAATATCACCGTCTAACTCCAGGTCTTCCAGGGGGTATTGACACCCTTGTGACATAGAACCCCTGATGATGTGGTTAGACATGAACCCAGGTGGACACCAAGTGCTACTCCAGGACAGACACCAGAGCCGCAGCAGCTGACCCCCCAAAAGGGTCAGGGAAGCAGGACCGGACAGGAACTTGTAAATAGGAGGCGGTATGTCTAGTTAGGACCAAATGGATTCAGGATCAGGACTGCACTACTAGTAGACAAAATAGGTTCTGGAGCAGAAACTGACAGAATATGTTCAGAAACACAGGGCAGACTCAGGTGCAGGATCACAGGTGCAGGTTCAGACTTTATAGGTGAGAATAGCGGTATAGGTGTGGACAAGGCAGATCAGGTTCAGGACTGGGTAGCAGCAGGATGTACTCAGGAACAGGTCACAGCAGAACACACAGGAACAAGTTCAGACAGGGTCAGATGCAAAAGGGACAGACTGAATCAGGTTGAGGGATCACAGGCAGGGCCGTTTTAGATAAAGTGAGGCCCTGGGCAAAAGTTAAAGAGGGGCCCCAAATGCTCACATATTACACCATCACACAGAAATATTTCTGTTGTATTTACAGGTGTTGAGTTCAGGCCCCTAAACAAGCGTGATCGAAAATATTGAAGTCGTTCGACGCTTGTTTCCCAGTCTCTTTACACTGACTGAGGAAGAATGATGGGTACAGATAGTCCTCGATACAGTATAATACAGGTCCCATATAGTGCATATAGTATAATGCAGCCCCCCTCAGAGTATACTGCAACCCCCCTCACAGAGTATAATGCAGCCCCCTCAGAGTATAATGTAGTTCCCTCATAGAGTATAATGTAGTTTCCACATGCACACAGTATAATGCAGCCCCCCACACACAGTATAATGCAGCCCTCTCAGAATGTATGCCCCCTCCCCCCACACTCAGTATAATGCAGCTCACACACACACACACACCACACCCAGTACAATGCAGCCCCTTCAGAGTATAATGCAACCCCCTCAGAGTATAATGCAAGCTCCTCCCCACACACAGTATAATGCTGTCCCCTCAAAGAATAAAGTAGCCCCCACAGAGTATAATGCAGCGCCCACACACACAGTATAATGCAGCCTCCCACATATAGTATAGTACAGTCCCTCCACACACAGTATAATTCAGTCTCTCCACACACAGAATAGTGCAGCAGACACATGCACAGAGTATAATTCAGCCACCCCACACTCACAGTATAGTGCTGCCCCCCCCACACACACACTGGAATGCAGTCACACACATAGTATAGTGCAGCAGACACACACACAATACTTACCTCTCCTCCTTGTTCCCCCCTGCTCTAGCTTCTGCACTCTGCAGGGCATCTCAGCACCCCTGCTAGCACACGCTTAGTCAGAGGCCAGGGGGAATGATGGGAGAGGGAGCGTCATGTGATGTGCTCTCCTCAATCACTGCTTTCTATGATGCCACCATTTCACCCAGACTATTAAGGGATCCAACGCTATAATTTTTTAGTTTCTCACTATTTATGTAGTTAAAAAATATTTTTGGATTATCTTTACTCTCTCTGGCAATGAGTCTCTCTGTCTCAATCTTTCCTGCCTTGATTTGCTTTTTACAGATGTTATTTAATTTTCTGTATTTAATGCCTCATCACTACCTACTTGCTTTCATTTTCTAAATGCTTTCTTTTTGTTACAGCTCTATTTAGCCAAAGTGGTTTCCTCCTATTTCTAGCATGTTTATTCCCATAGGGTATATACTGTGCACAGGTCCTATTCAGGATGCTAATAAACGTCTCCCATTTTCTTTGTGTACGTTTGTCTCAGGATATCATCCCAGTTTATTGCAATAAGATCATCTCTCAACCATTGGAAATTTGCCTTCCTGAAGTTTAGTGTCCTTGTAACCTCTACTACACATCTTATTAAAGAATACATCAAAACTTATTATTTTGTGATCACTATTCCCCAAATGACCCCAACCCTTATATTTGATATGCGGTCTGGCCTGTTGGTTAATATTAGGTCTAGCAGTGCCCCCCTTCTTGTTGGGTCCTGAACCAGTTGTGAAGGGTAGTTGTCTCTCACAGCTGTCAAAAACCTATTAACTTTGCTGGAACTGCAGGTTTCTGTTCCCCAATGTATTTCAATGTAGTTGAAGTCCCCCATAATAATGACTTCTCTTTGAGCCGCTGCTTCATATATTTGCTTAACGAGGATATTCTCTGCTGCTTCTGCGACGCCCACCAGGGCCGTGGGGTACTCGGAACCAGGTCGGGTATTTCTTTGAGGAAGTCATGGGGCCATGACCCGACTCTGTGACCCTGGGAGTGCAATAAAAATGCAAGGGGAAAAGTTATATGGGATTGATTTGTGAGGCCACTCCTGGTGTTCGGCAACGGATGGCCGGCGCTGCGGTTCAGGCCTACTGGGGCTGATGGTGACGCAGCAAAGATGGTACAGCTCCCCACAGGTGGAGCAGGGCCTCAGGGCAGATATAACAATCAGTTCAGTTAGTGGTGAACGTTGGGGTGCAGAGAATAAGCAAGGGACGCAAAAAAGTACAGTTTTCTTTACCTTTACTTCTTGGTAGATAAACATGCAGTCCAGGGAAGCAGTTACAGATGACAGCAGGAATCCGGCTAGCCTGGAAGTATTCAGGGGGTCCACCTTGCCAGGTGGGGTTGGAGGCCTTCCTATTGCACTCTATTCCGGGTCCCTGCTGCCTGTAGCTAGCTGCGGCCCTCTCCTGCGTGTTGGCTTTGACCTGTATGGCAGACAGCGGGAGCCTATCACGGGCACTGCCTATTCACTAGCAGCCCCGGGCTCTTAGTCTGCGGCAGTGCCTCCGGGTGTTCGGTGTGGCCAGGGAGATTGCAATCCCCTGCCCTCCAGATTCGGCTGTTGGGGCGTACAGCATCCGCACAGCTTCTGGCATTAGCATACATGTGAGTCACCCGCCAAGGCCTAGGGGTAGTCGGTACCGGGTCGGTATTTGTTAAAGGGGAAGTCACGGTGGCAGCGACCCGGCCCGTGGCCCTGGGAGCCCAAGTAAAAGGGGAACAGACTTTAAAGGGGATGTGAAAATAATAAAAGTTTGTGACGCCACCTGTGGTTCTCGGTCAAGAGTGACTGACGCTGTTTAACGGGTTCCTCTGGGGTTGATGGTGCTGCAGCAAAGATGGTTTCACTTCCCACAGGTGAAGTAGGGTCCCCAGGGCTCCCGGTGTGTTTGGCCAGAGTGGTGTGGTGCCCGAATAAACAAAGGACACGGAGTTGCAATCTCTTTACCTGGTTTACTGTTGGCAGTCAGTTTCAGTCCAGTGTACTGGCAACAGGTGACGGTGGAGTCCAGGCAGCCTGGAAACGGATTAAACCCCCTTGGTCAGGTCAGATTGGGAGCCTTCAACTATGCACTGAATATTAGTCCCTTGCTGCCTGCGGTTTCTAGCGAGGTACTCTTTCACTCCGGTCCTGGGACAATACCTGCACGGTAGGCAACTCGAGCCATTTCATTGGGGTCTCTATTCACGGTGACTCTGGTCTCTGGTTGTTGCTGTACATCAGGTGTAATGTGGGCAAGTCCTTTTCAGTTTCCTGCCCTCCAGTTCTGCTGTGGGACTTGTAGTTCCACACAGCCTCGGGCTCCTGGTGCCCGGTTTTTGTGCTCTAGCTTAGAGGGAGCCCACTCGCAGCTCTCCTCTAGCTCCTGACTTCTCCTGTGCTCCTTCTCTGTTCCTTGCCTGCACCAGACTAACTAACTCCTCCTCCAGACGAGAATGTATATTATCTATTACCTAGGGAAGCTCCCCTGAAAACCTGGTTCAGAGCTCCCCTTCTGACCTGGAGTCAGAATGTGTTGAATGTACAGCTTACCTGCCAAAGGTATTCTCCTAGTTTCCAGGCATGGCATCACCCTCCCCGAGAGGAAGGCAATACTGTGGTACCTGAACTCCTGGGGTGCCACACATGCAATTTATGTATCTCTCTTTACCTCTATTCTTCCTTAAATTATTAACAGTTCTATCCCCACCCCCTATGCCACCTGTCATGGTTCCCAATGGCAAGGGAACGTAAAAAACACATAAGTAACGAACGAGCTCTCGGGTGATGGAAACTCGAGTTGACCGTGAGCTAAATCTACCACACAACTAACAGTAGCCAGGGAGCATACCTACGGCTTCCTATATGCCACGCGCCAGCCGGAGGACTAACTACGCCTGGTAGAGGAAGAAACAGACCTGGCTTACCTCTAGGGAAATACCCCAAAAGATGATAGCAGCCCCCCACATGTAATAACGGTGAATTAAGAGGAAAAGACATACACAGTATGAAAGTAGATTTAGCAAAGAGAGGTCCACTTACTAGATAGCAGAAGGATACAAAAGAGGACTTCACGGTCAACTGAAAACCCTTTCAAAAACCATCCTGAAATTACTTTAAGACTCCTGTGTCAACTCATGACACAGGAGTGGCAATTTCAGCCCGCAAGAGCTTCCAGCTACAGAGAATTACAAAAACTGCAAACTGGACAAAAGGTACAAAACAAAAGGACAAAGTCCACTTAGCTGATCAGCAGACTAGTAGCAGGAACATGCAACCGAAGACTCTGGTTACAATGATGACCGGCAAGGAAATGACTGGAGAGCAAGGCTAAATAGGAAACTCCCAAACACTGATGGAAGCAGGTGAACAGAAGAAGCAAAGTGCAAACAAGTCACCAGTACCACCAGCAACCACCAGGGGAGCCCAAAAAGCGGATACACAACAGTACCCTCCCCTTAAGGAAGGGGCACCGAACCCTCACAAGAACCGCCAGGGCGATCTGGATGAGCCCTATGAAAGGCACAAACCAAATCCGTGGCATGAACATCAGAGGCAGTTACCCAAGAATTATCTTCCTGACCATAGCCTTTCCATTTAACCAGATATTGAAGTCTCCGTCTGGAAATACGGGAGTCCAAGATCTTCTCCACGACGTACTCCAATTCACCCTCCACCAGCACAGGAGCAGGAGGTTCAGTAGAAGGAACCACCGGTACCTCATATCTCCGCAACAACGACCGATGGAACACATTATGGATAGCGAAAGATGCCGGGAGGTCCAAACGAAAGGAAACAGGGTTAAGAATCTCCAAAATCCTATAAGGACCGATGAACCAAGGCTTAAATTTGGGAGAAGAAACCCTCATAGGGACAAAACGGGAAGACAACCACACCAAGTCCCCAACGCGAAGGTGGGGACCAACACGACGACGACGGTTAGCAAACTGCTGAGTCCTCTCCTGGGACAATTCCAAATTATCCACCACTTGTCCCCAAATCCGATGCAACCGATCCACCACCGCATCCACTCCAGGACAATCCGAAGATTCAACCTGACCAGATGAAAAACGCGGATGAAACCCTGAATTGCAAAAGAAAGGAGAAACCAAAGTGGCAGAACTAGCCCGATTATTAAGAGCAAACTCCGCCAACGGCAGAAAGGCAACCCAATCATCCTGATCTGCAGACACAAAACACCTCAAATAAGTCTCCAAAGTTTGATTAGTTCGCTCCGTCTGGCCATTGGTCTGAGGATGGAATGCAGACGAAAAGGACAAATCAATGCCCAACCTGGCACAGACTGCCCGCCAAAATCTAGACACGAACTGGGTACCCCTGTCAGAAACGATGTTTTCCGGAATACCATGCAAGCGAACCACATTTTGAAAAAACAGAGGGACCAACTCAGATGAGGAAGGCAACTTAGGCAATGGCACCAAATGAACCATTTTAGAAAAACGGTCACACACCACCCAGATGACAGACATCTTCTGAGAAACAGGGAGATCCGAGATAAAGTCCATAGAGATGTGCGTCCAAGGCCTCTTCGGAATAGGCAAGGGCAACAACAACCCACTAGCCCTAGAACAACAAGGCTTGGCCCGAGCACACACATCGCAAGACTGCACAAAAACACGCACATCTCGAGACAGGGAAGGCCACCAGAAGGATCTAGCCACCAAATCTCTGGTGCCAAAAATTCCCGGATGACCTGCCAGAGTAGAAGAATGAACTTCCGAGATGACTCTAGTGGTCCACTTGTCAGGAACAAACAGTCTACCAGACGGACAACGATCAGGTCTATCCGCCTGAAATTCTTGCAAAGCACGTCGCAAATCTGGAGAGACAGCAGACAAAACCACTCCATCCTTAAGGACACCAGCAGGTTCAGAATTCCCAGGAGAGTCAGGCTCAAAACTCCTAGAAAGAGCATCTGCTTTCACATTCCTAGAACCCGGTAAGTACGAGACCACAAAATTAAACCGGGAAAAGAACAACGACCAACGTGCCTGTCTAGGATTCAGGCGCCTGGCAGACTCCAAATAAATTAAATTCTTGTGATCAGTCAAAACTACCACCTGATGTCTGGCACCCTCAAGCCAATGACGCCACTCCTCAAATGCCCACTTCATGGCCAAAAGCTCCCGATTACCAACATCATAGTTTCGTTCGGCGGCCGAAAATTTTCGCGAAAAGAACGCACAAGGTCTCATCACTGAGCAGTCGGAACTTTTCTGCGTCAAAACCGCCCCCGCTCCGATCTCGGAAGCATCGACCTCAACCTGAAAGGGAAGAGAAACATCAGGCTGGCGCAACACAGGGGCAGACAAAAAGCGGCGCTTAAGCTCCCGAAAGGCCTCCACGGCAGCAGGGGACCAATTGGCAACATCAGCACCCTTTTTAGTCAAATCCGTCAGAGGTTTAGCAACGCCAGAAAAACCAGCTATAAATCGACGATAAAAATTAGCAAAGCCCAAGAATTTCTGGAGACTCTTCAGAGAAGTAGGCTGCATCCAGTCGTAAATAGCCCGAACCTTGACAGGGTCCATCTCAATAGAAGAAGGGGAAAAAATATACCCCAAAAATGAAATTTTTTGAACCCCAAAAACACACTTTGAACCCTTTACACACAAAGAATTCTCCCGCAAAACCTGAAAAACCCTCCTGACCTGCTGAACATGAGACTCCCAGTCATCAGAAAAAATCAAAATATCATCCAAGTACACAATCATAAATTTATCCAAATATTCACGGAATATATCATGCATTAAGGACTGAAAGACAGAAGGTGCATTAGAAAGGCCGAAAGGCATTAGCAAATACTCAAAATGGCCCTCAGGCGTATTAAATGCGGTCTTCCACTCATCCCCCTGCTTAATTCGCACCAAATTATACGCCCCACGAAGATCAATCTTAGAGAACCACTTAGCCCCCCTTATGCGAGCAAACAAATCAGTCAGCAAAGGCAACGGATACTGATATTTGACTGTAATTTTATTCAGGAGACGATAATCAATACAAGGCCTCAGAGAGCCATCCTTTTTAGAGACAAAGAAAAAACCGGCTCCTAAAGGTGATGAAGAAGGACGAATATGTCCCTTTTCCAGGGAC
The DNA here is from genome assembly GCF_051348905.1 of Ranitomeya variabilis. NCBI lineage: Eukaryota > Metazoa > Chordata > Amphibia > Anura > Dendrobatidae > Ranitomeya > Ranitomeya variabilis. Next base: position 566,387,761 of record NC_135232.1, read on the forward strand.
TCCTTAATATACTCGCGCATAGCAGCATGTTCAGGTACAGATAGGTTAAACAAACGACCCTTTGGAAATTTACTGCCAGGAATCAGATCTATGGCGCAATCACAATCCCTGTGAGGAGGGAGTGAACCAATCTTAGGCTCTTCAAAAATATCACGATAATCAGACAAAAATGCCGGAATCTCAGATGGAATAGATGACGAAATGGACACCATAGGAGTGTCCCCATGAGCCCCCCGACATCCCCAGCTTAACACAGACATAGCCTTCCAGTCAAGGACTGGATTATGAGACTGTAACCATGGTAATCCAAGCACCAAAACATCATGTGTCATGATCTCTGCAGGCAGAGATCATAGCAAGCCTATAGAGGGACAAGCTCTCGGAAGATGGAACTATACTGACCATGAACTAAGCCTGCCGCGCAACTAGAAATAGCCAGGTAGCATTTCCTATTTATCGCTAGATGCCCAGCTCTGGCCTAAGACCTAAATAGCTAGCAGAGGGAAATATAAGACCTGGCTCACCTCTAGAGAAATATTCCAAAGAAGACAGTAGCCCCCCACATATAATGACGGTGAGTTCAGATGAAACAACAAACGCAGCAGGAAAATAGTCTTAGCAAATTTGAGGTCCGCTTACTAGATAGCAGAAGACAGATAGTATACTTTCATGGTCAGCAGAAAAACACTAACAAAACACCATCCAGAGATTACCTTAAACTCTGGCATTAACTCATAACGCCAGAGTAGCAATCCCTGATCAACGAGAGCTTTCCAGACACAGTAACAAAACTTCAGCTGTGAACTGGAACAAATAGGCAAAACAAAACATGGACAAAAGTCCAACTTATCTAGTAGTAGTCTAGAAGCAGGAACAAGCACTGAGAGGCATCAGATAACATTGATGACCGGCAAGAAACCACCAGAGAAATGAGCTTAAATAGCGACACCCACTATTGATGGAACCAGGTGAAACAGGAAAGAGGATGACAAGTCCAATTCCACAAGCGGCCACCGGGGGAGCCCAGAATCCAAATTCACAACAGTACCCCCCCCTCAAGGAGGGGGCACCGAACCCTCACCAGATCCACCAGGGCGACCAGGATGAGCCCTATGGAAGGCACGAACAAGATCAGAAGCATGAACATCAGATGCATTGACCCAAGAATTATCCTCCTGGCCGTAACCCTTCCAGTTGACCAGATACTGGAGTCTCCGTCTGGAAACACGAGAGTCCAAAATTTTCTCCACAACGTACTCCAACTCACCCTCAACCAACACCGGAGCAGGAGGCTCAACTGAAGGTACCACAGGTACCTCATACCTGCGCAATAACGACCGATGAAAAACGTTATGAATGGAAAAGGACGCAGGGAGGTCCAAACGGAAAGAAACAGGATTAAGAATCTCCAATATTCTATAAGGGCCGATGAACCGAGGTTTAAACTTAGGAGAAGAGACCCTCATAGGGACAAAACGAGAAGACAACCACACCAAATCTCCAACACAAAGCCGAGAACCAACACGACGATGACGGTTGGCAAAACGCTGAGTCTTCTCCTGGGACAACTTCAAATTGTCCATAACCTGCCCCCAGATGTGATGCAATCTCTCCACCACCGCATCCACTCCAGGACAATCCGAGGATTCCACCTGACCGGAGGAAAATCGAGGGTGAAACCCCGAATTACAGAAAAACGGGGACACCAAGGTGGAAGAGCTGGCCCGATTATTGAGGGCGAACTCTGCCAATGGCAAAAAAGCAACCCAATCATCCTGGTCAGCAGAGACAAAACACCTCAGATATGTCTCCAGGGTCTGATTAGTCCGCTCGGTCTGGCCATTAGTCTGAGGGTGAAAAGCAGATGAAAAAGACAAATCTATGCCCATCCTAGCACAGAATGCCCGCCAAAATCTAGACACAAATTGGGTACCTCTGTCAGAAACAATATTCTCAGGAATACCGTGCAATCGGACAACATTCTGAAAAAACAGAGGAACCAACTCAGAAGAAGAAGGCAACTTGGGCAGAGGAACCAAATGGACCATTTTAGAGAAACGGTCACAGACCACCCAGATGACAGACATCTTCTGGGAAACAGGCAGATCTGAAATAAAATCCATCGAGATGTGTGTCCAAGGCCTCTTAGGAATAGGCAAGGGCAACAGCAGTCCGCTAGCCCGAGAACTACAAGACTTGGCCCGAGCACAAACGTCACATGACTGCACAAAGACTCGCACATCTCGTGACAGGGAAGGCCACCAGAAGGATCTTGCCACCAAATCCCTGGTACCAAAAATTCCGGGATGACCTGCCAATGCAGAAGAATGTACCTCAGAGATGACTCTGCTGGTCCAATCATCCGGAACAAACAGTCTATCAGGCGGACAACGATCCGGTCTATCCGCCTGAAACTCTTGCAAGGACCGCCGCAGATCAGGAGAAACGGCCGACAAAATTACTCCCTCCCTAAGGATACCTGTGGGTTCAGAATTACCAGGAGAGTCCGGGTCAAAACTCCTAGAAAGGGCATCTGCCTTAACATTCTTAGAACCCGGTAGGTATGACACCACAAAATTAAAGCGAGAAAAAAATAAAGACCAGCGCGCCTGTCTAGGATTCAGGCGTCTGGCAGTCTCAAGATAAATCAAATTTTTGTGGTCAGTCAATACCACCACCTGATGCCTAGCCCCCTCGAGCCAATGGCGCCACTCCTCAAACGCCCACTTCATGGCCAAAAGCTCCCGATTCCCAACATCATAATTCCGCTCTGCGGGCGAAAATTTGCGAGAAAAGAAGGCACAAGGCCTAATGACGGAGCAGTCGGAACCTTTCTGCGACAACACTGCCCCAGCTCCGATCTCCGAAGCGTCAACCTCAACCTGAAAAGGCAGATTCACATCAGGCTGACGCAACACAGGGGCAGAGGCAAAACGGCGCTTAAGCTCCTGAAAGGCCTCTACAGCATGAGGGGACCAATTAGCAACATCAGCGCCTTGTCTGGTCAAATCAGTCAGTGGTTTAACGACATCCGAAAAACCAGCAATAAATCGGCGGTAAAAGTTGGCAAAGCCCAAAAATCTCTGAAGACCCTTAAGAGAGGAGGGCTGAGTCCAGTCACAAATAGCTTGCACCTTGACGGGATCCATCTCAATGGAAGAGGGAGAAAAAATATACCCCAAAAAGGAAATTTTCTGGACCCCAAAAACGCACTTAGACCCCTTCACACATAAAGAATTAGACCGCAGAACCTGAAAAACTCTCCTGACCTGCTGGACATGAGAGTCCCAGTCATCAGAAAAAATCAGAATATCATCCAGATATATTATCATAAATTTATCCAGAAAATCGCGGAAAATATCATGCATAAAAGACTGGAAAACTGAAGGGGCATTAGAAAGACCGAAAGGCATGACCAAATACTCAAAGTGGCCCTCGGGCGTATTAAATGCGGTCTTCCACTCATCCCCCTGCCTGATCCGCACCAAATTATACGCCCCACGAAGATCAATTTTAGAGAACCACTTAGCACCCTCTATACGAGCAAACAAATCAGTAAGCAATGGCAATGGGTATTGATACTTAACAGTGATCTTATTCAGAAGCCGATAATCAATACATGGTCTCAAAGAGCCGTCTTTTTTTGAGACAAAGAAAAACCCAGCTCCCAAGGGAGAAGAAGATGGACGAATATGTCCCTTTTCCAAAGACTCCTTTATATATTCCCGCATAGCAGCATGTTCCGGCACAGACAGATTAAACAAACGACCCTTGGGATATTTACAACCCGGTATCAAATCTATGGCACAATCGCACTCACGGTGCGGAGGTAACGACCCAAGCTTGGGTTCGTCAAAGACATCTTGATAATCAGAGAGGAACTCAGGGACTTCAGAGGGAATGGACGACGAAATAGAAACCAAAGGTAAGTCCCCATGAATACCCTTACATCCCCAGCTCAACACAGACATTGCTCTCCAGTCCAAGACTGGATTGTGAGACTGCAACCATGGCAATCCCAGTACCAAATCGTCATGTAAATTATACAGCACCAGGAAACGAATAATCTCCTGGTGATCCGGATTGATACGCATGGTTACTTGTGTCCAGTATTGTGGTTTATTATTAGCCAATGGGGTGGAGTCAATCCCCTTCAGAGGAATAAGAGTCTCCAAAGGCTCTAAATCAAAACCACAACGATTGGCAAAGGACCAATCCATAAGACTCAGAGCGGCGCCAGAGTCAACATAGGCGTCCGTGGCAATGGATGACAAAGAGCAAATCAGGGTTACAGACAAAATAAACTTAGACTGAATGGTGCCAATGGAAACAGACTTATCAAGCTTCTTTGTACGCCTAGAGCATGCTGATATAACATGAGTAGAATCCCCACAATAGAAACACAATCCATTCTTCCGTCTAAAATTCTGTCGCTCGCTCCTGGACAGAATTCTATCACACTGCATACTTTCTGGCGTCTTTTCCATAGACACCGCCAGATGGTGCACCGGTTTGCGCTCCCGCAGACGCCTATCAATCTGAATAGCCATTGTCATGGACCCATTCAGACCTGCAGGCACAGGGAACCCCACCATAACATCCTTAACGGCATCAGAGAGACCTTCTCTGAAAGTTGCCGCCAAGGCGCACTCATTCCACTGAGTAAGCACAGACCATTTACGGAATTTTTGGCAGAAAACTTCAGCTTCGTCTTGCCCCTGAGATAGTGCCATCAAAGTTTTTTCTGCCTGAAGTTCCAAATGAGGTTCCTCATAAAGCAAGCCCAAGGCCAGAAAAAACGCATCCACATCGCGTAACGCAGGATCCCCTGCTGGCAATGAGAAGGCCCAATCTTGAGGGTCACCCCTGAGCAAGGAAATCACAATCCTAACCTGCTGAGCAGGGTCTCCAGCTGAACGAGACTTCAGGGACAAATAAAGCTTACAATTATTTCGGAAATTCTGGAAGCTAGCTCTATTCCCTGTGAAGAACTCCGGCAAAGGAATTCTCGGCTCAGATACCGGAGCATGTACCACAAAATCTTGTAAATTTTGTACTTTCGTGATGAGATTATTCAAACCCGCAGTTACACTCTGGAGATCCATTATTGTCAGGTGCACACAGAGCCATACAGAGATTAGGAGGAGAGAGAGAAAAAAGACTGCAGCAAGGCAGACTGGAGGAAAAAAAAAAAAAAAAAAAAATTCCAGCAGACTTCTTATAACTCTCCTTTCTCAACCTGGGTCTTTAACACTTTATGGGCCGGTCAAACTGTCATGATCTCTGCAGGCAGAGATCATAGCAAGCCTATAGAGGGACAAGCTCTCGGAAGATGGAACTATACTGACCATGAACTAAGCCTGCCGCGCAACTAGAAATAGCCAGGTAGCATTTCCTATTTATCGCTAGATGCCCAGCTCTGGCCTAAGACCTAAATAGCTAGCAGAGGGAAATATAAGACCTGGCTCACCTCTAGAGAAATATTCCAAAGAAGACAGTAGCCCCCCACATATAATGACGGTGAGTTCAGATGAAACAACAAACGCAGCAGGAAAATAGTCTTAGCAAATTTGAGGTCCGCTTACTAGATAGCAGAAGACAGATAGTATACTTTCATGGTCAGCAGAAAAACACTAACAAAACACCATCCAGAGATTACCTTAAACTCTGGCATTAACTCATAACGCCAGAGTAGCAATCCCTGATCAACGAGAGCTTTCCAGACACAGTAACAAAACTTCAGCTGTGAACTGGAACAAATAGGCAAAACAAAACATGGACAAAAGTCCAACTTATCTAGTAGTAGTCTAGAAGCAGGAACAAGCACTGAGAGGCATCAGATAACATTGATGACCGGCAAGAAACCACCAGAGAAATGAGCTTAAATAGCGACACCCACTATTGATGGAACCAGGTGAAACAGGAAAGAGGATGACAAGTCCAATTCCACAAGCGGCCACCGGGGGAGCCCAGAATCCAAATTCACAACAATCATGTAAATTGTACAACACAAGGAAGCGAATCACCTCCTGATGGTCTGGAGTCATACGCATAGTCACTTGCGTCCAGAACTGTGGTTTATTACAAGCCAAAGGTGTAGAATCAATACCCTTCAGAGGTATAGGGACTTCCAGAGGCTCTAAATCAAACCCACAGCGCCTGGCAAAGGACCAGTCCATAAGACTCAGAGCGGCGCCCGAGTCCACATAGGCATCCACGGTAATAACTGATAATGAACAAATCAAGGTTACAGACAAAATAAATTTGGACTGTAAAGTGCCAATTGAAATGGACTTGTCAACCTTCCTAGTACGCTTAGAGCATGCCGATATAACATGAGCAGAATCACCACAATAGAAGCATAACCCATTTTTACGCCTATAATTCTGCCGCTCGCTTCTGGACATAACTCTGTCACATTGCATTTTCTCTGGCGTCTCTTCAGAAGATACCGCCAAATGGTGCACGGGTTTGCGCTCCCGCAAACGCCGATCAATCTGAATTGCCATTGTCATGGACTCATTCAGACCTGTAGGCGCAGGGAACCCGACCATAACATCTTTAACGGCATCAGAAAGGCCCTCTCTGAAATTTGCCGCTAAGGCGCACTCATTCCACTGAGTAAGCACAGACCACCTACGAAATTTTTGGCAGTATATCTCCGCTTCATCTTGCCCTTGAGATAGGGCTATCAAAGCTTTTTCAGCTTGAATCTCCAAATTAGGTTCCTCATAAAGCAACCCTAAAGCCAGGAAAAACGCATCCACATTGAGCAACGCAGGATCCCCTGGTGCCAATGAAAATGCCCAATTTTGAGGGTCACCTCGCAGCAAAGAGATTACAATCTTAACCTGCTGGACAGGATCTCCTGAGGAGTGAGGTCTGAGAGAAAGGAATAATTTACAATTATATTTGAAATTCAAAAACCGAGATCTATCTCTGGAAAACACCTCTGGTGTAGGGATTTTAGGTTCAGAAATAGGAGCATGTATAACAAAATCTTGTAAATTTTGAACCTTCGTAGCAAGATTATTTAAACCTGCAGCCAAACTCTGGACATCCATGTTAAACAGCTAAGGTCAGAGCCATTCAAGGGTTAAGAGGAGGTAAGAAGCAGCTAGACAGCAATTAAGGGCTAGGCAGCAAAACTCTGAGGGAAAGAAAAAAAAAAATTTCCCTTCAACACTTCTTTTTCTCCTGCTTTAGCCCAAACAATTAACACTTTGTAGGCCGGTCATACTGTCATGGTTCCCAATGGCAAGGGAACGTAAAAAACACATAAGTAACGAACGAGCTCTCGGGTGATGGAAACTCGAGTTGACCGTGAGCTAAATCTACCACACAACTAACAGTAGCCAGGGAGCATACCTACGGCTTCCTATATGCCACGCGCCAGCCGGAGGACTAACTACGCCTGGTAGAGGAAGAAACAGACCTGGCTTACCTCTAGGGAAATACCCCAAAAGATGATAGCAGCCCCCCACATGTAATAACGGTGAATTAAGAGGAAAAGACATACACAGTATGAAAGTAGATTTAGCAAAGAGAGGTCCACTTACTAGATAGCAGAAGGATACAAAAGAGGACTTCACGGTCAACTGAAAACCCTTTCAAAAACCATCCTGAAATTACTTTAAGACTCCTGTGTCAACTCATGACACAGGAGTGGCAATTTCAGCCCGCAAGAGCTTCCAGCTACAGAGAATTACAAAAACTGCAAACTGGACAAAAGGTACAAAACAAAAGGACAAAGTCCACTTAGCTGATCAGCAGACTAGTAGCAGGAACATGCAACCGAAGACTCTGGTTACAATGATGACCGGCAAGGAAATGACTGGAGAGCAAGGCTAAATAGGAAACTCCCAAACACTGATGGAAGCAGGTGAACAGAAGAAGCAAAGTGCAAACAAGTCACCAGTACCACCAGCAACCACCAGGGGAGCCCAAAAAGCGGATACACAACAGCCACCCCAATTTCTTTATTTATGCCCAGGTCACTATCTGAACTATCTTCCCCTCCTATAAAATGAATAACCTCCCCCCATCCCTAGTTTAAACACTCCTCCAACTTTCTAGCCATTTTCTCCCCCAGCACAGCTGCACCCTCCCCACTGAGGTGCAGCCTGTCCCTAGTGTAGAACCAGTAGCCAACTGAGAAGTCGGCCCAGTTCTGCAGGAACCCAAACCCCTCCTTCCTACACAAATTCCAGAGCCACTTATTTATCTCCCTTTGCCTCTCTGGCATGGCATGTGGTACAGGAAGTATTTCTGAGAATACCACCTTGGAGGTCCTTGCTTTAATCTTGCAGCCTAATTCCCTGAAATCATCTTTAAGGACCTTCCACCTACCTCTAACTTGGTCACTTGTGCCAATGTGCACCATGACCACTGACCACTGAATCCTCATCAGCCCCTCCCAATAATCTGTCAACCCAATCAGCAATGTGCCGGACTCAAACGCCAGGTAGGCAGCACACTGTTCGACGATCCCTGTCTTTCTGACAGATTGCCCTATCTGTTCCCCTAATAATTGAGTCCCCAACAACCAGCACCTGTCTGGCCTGCCCTAAGCTCCTATTTCCCCCTTAGGCTATGTGCACACGTTGCAAATTTGTTGCGTTTCCGCAGCGTTTTTTCCACGCGGAAATGCTATAAATCTGCACCTGATTATTAAAGCAATGTTAATCAATGGCATTCCTGAATTGGTGTGCACATACTGCGGAAATTTCCATCCTTATTCTCAGCATTTTAATTTCCGCAGCATGTCAATTTGCTTTGCGGATCTGCAGCATTCCTGGACCCATGGACTTGCCAGTCAGTCAAATCCGCAGCAAAACCGCAGGTGTAAAAGGTTTGCGGATTTACTGCGGATGTGCTGGCAAAAACCCTGCAGAAAGGAAATGATTTCAGAAATAGGAAAAGTGTGTGGGCAGAGAATGTGTGTGACCGGAGAATATTTGTGTGTCTGTCTGTGGGTGTTTGTGTGTGTGTGCGGGTGTCTGTGTGTGCAGGTGTCTGTGTGTGTCTGTATGTGGGTGTCTGTGTTCGGGTGTCTGTGTGTGTGTTCGGGTGTCTGTGCGGCTGTGCGCGGGTGTCTGTGTGTGTCTGTGTGTGTGGGTGTCTGTGTGCGGCTGTATACGTGTGCGGATGTCTGTGGGTGTGTGCGAGTGTGTGCGTTAATGCTACCGAGGGTACTGACAGTCACAGCGCTGCAGGATCATGCTGGCAGATGTCATCGTGATTCCGCAGCAGACTGTGACCCGCAGTGGTGACCTACGGTAAAAAAACAGGCATGGGCCGATGTCTGCTGTCACTGATAACAGTGACAGCAGGTGCCGCTGATGGGAGAGTAGTATCATCTGCCCACGCCTGTGCTCACAGTGGAAAAAAAAGAAGTAAAATTACATACATATTCACATAAAAATAAAAGCCGATTATACTCACTTCACACCAAATCCCTGACACCCTTGTCTCCTAGAAATAATGTAAAATAATGAATCAACATATACTCCCTGTCCGCCATAGTCCAGGTAATTCAGATTGTCCCACGGCAATCTCATGTGTAGAACAGTCACATTGAGAGATGTGACTGCCCTACCCGGCCGCCAGCGATACACTGACAGGACATAATCGCTCCTGCAGCGTATAAGCTGATCAACTCCAATGCCGTCACTGGTGCCATAAGTGACAGCACAAACTCCAGTGAACTCCCAGTGATACACTGCGGGAGTGATTATCTCCTGTCAGTGTATCGCCGGAGGCCGGGTAGAGCAGTTACATCTCCCAATGTGACTGTTCTACACGTGAGATCATCATGAGACACTTGTTATTAATGGACTACGGCGGACAGGTAGTATTATATGTTAGTTTATTATTTTATTTTTGTTGCAGGAGATGAGGGCGTCAGGGATTAGGCATTCAGTAAGTATGGTAAATTAAGATTCAATAAAGGAGTCTGTGTGATTATTTCAAATAAAGGACTTTATTCTGGCTGTGTCTTTACCATTCTCCATCACTAAGCCGTGGGCTTGATGTCACAAGACAATACAAAGGTGACATCAACCCCACAAATATGAACCCCACTTGCTACTCCTACAGGGCAAGTGGGAAGAGCTGTCAGGACCAGCTACCTGATGGGCACTCACCGGCAACAGCACAGGAGGCTAGCCTGGACGTCTGGTGCCAGGGACAGCCTGTGACATTGAGGAGCTGTGAACGAAAGTGGTGGCAGCGGTGCTGCAGGGGCTAGCCATTCTCCAGAGCAGGCAGACAGGACCTGCGGTCACGTGACTGCGTGTCAGATGGGGTGGGCGGAGCTTAGCGCTGCTGTTTGAGCCTGCAGCACGGGGCTGCAGCGGCTCTGGGAGAAAGTATAAGAAGGAGAGGAACCCCCAAGGATGTTAAAAGGGCTGACAGGAAAAAACATAGTCACACAAGCCAAGGTCATACACAGAGAGGTCAGCGCAGTATACAGGGGCAGTCAGAAGAATAGTCAGGACGTAGCAAGAGATCAGAAAACCAGAACGGGCAATAGACGGTACAGAAACGGCATGCAGGAATCACAACAGGGATGGAACCAGATCAGAAACCAAACAGACAAACAATAGTACATGCTTGAGGCACACCAGGGTCAGACACACTCAGCCAAGGGTCAGAGTATATACGACAAGGATTGATCTCACAGTGAGGCTATAAAAAGCCTGCCAGGACCCAGAAAGAGGCAATCCGAGTTAACACTGCAACTACCTGACCCAAGAGCCCAGTAAACCATGACAAGAGCAAGGTTAAGTGCCAGAATTGGCACATCTTAAGGTACCGTTACACTAAACGACTTACCAACGATCACGACCAGCGATACGACCTGGCCGTGATCGTTGGTAAGTCGTTGTGTGGTCGCTGGGGAGCTGTCACACAGACAGCTCTCTCCAGCGACCAACGATCAGGGGAACGACTTCGGCATCATTGAAACTGTCTTCAACGATGCCGAAGTCCCCCTGCAGCACCCGGGTAAACATTGGGTTACTAAGTGCAGGGCTGCGCTTAGTAACCTGATATTTACCCTGGTTACCATTGTAAATGTAAAAAAAAAAAAACACTACATACTCACATTCTGATGTCTGTCACGTCCCCCGCCGGCGTCCACAGGGTTAAAACTGCTTTCAGCAAGAGCGCTGCTAATATGCATGCGCTGCTGCCGAGAGCTTCCCTGCACTGAATGTGTCAGCGCCGGCAGTAACAGCGGTGACGTCACCGCTGTGCTCTGCTTTACGGCCGGCGCTGACACAGTCAGTGCAGGGAAGCTCTCGGCAGCAGCGCGTGCATATTAGCAGCGCTCTTGCCGAAAGCAGTTTTATCCCTGTGGACGTCGGGGGACGTGACAGACATCAAAATGTGAGTATGTACTGTTTTTTTTTTTAACTTTTACAATGGTAACCAGGGTAAATATCGGGTTACTAAGTGCGGCCCTGCGCTTAGTAACCCGATATTTACCCTGGTTACAAGTGAACACATCGCTGGATCGGCGTCACACACGCCGATCCAGCGATGACAGCGAGTGATCAGCGACCAAAAAAAGGTCCTGCTCATTCCCATCGACCAACGATCTCCCAGCAGGGGCCTGATCTTTGGTCGCTGTCACACATAACGAGATTGTTAGCGGGATCGTTGCTACGTCACCAACAGCGTGACGTTGCAACGATATCGTTAACGATATCGTTATGTGTGACTCAGCCTTTAGAGATGCGCCTATTCTGGGGTGGCTGAGAGCTAATGGGCCCCTTCCCATGCTATTAATATCAGCCCGCAACTGTCTGCCTAGTCTTTGCTGGTTCGGTTTTATAGGGGGACCCCATGTCAATTTTTTTCTAGGGTTCCCCTGTAAACTAGCCAGTAAAGGCTAAGCAAACAGCTGTGAGCTGATATTAATAGCCTGGGAACTTTTATGGCTATTGGCTCCTTACCAGAATATTAACATCAGTTCTCAGCCGTCGAATTTCCCTCTGCTGGTTATTACAATTAGTTTTTTTTTTAAATATTTTTTAAAAAGGTATTGCATTTCACTCAGATTTCTGGGGGTATGTTCCCACAGTCAGTAAATGCTGCGTCCTACCCACAGCGGCTAGATGTTGCAGCATAGTGGATGGGATTTCAAAAAATCCCATGTCCACTATGCGTGCATCGGCGCCCATGGCTTCCCTGCGGAGATGGACATGCGGCGCATCTTTCCAGACCTCATCATGTCTATTTATCTCGGGGATACGCTCAGTCTCCGCAAGATAAATATCACCCATCCAATGTATAGGGCATGGTGATTCCGCACGGTTTAATGAACACCTGCGTTCAAAAGCCATCAGCGCTTTGGACAGAGCAGACATGTGCTGCGTCCAAAGCGCTGCAGATTACTGACCGTGGGGACGTAGCCTAATAGCAGTTGCTGTTTTGCTACAGCATATGTAGGTTCATTATGTTAATGCTCCTACATAGGCTGGTAACTGTTTGTGTGTCTTTATTTAAGGCCGGGGTAACACTTGCGAGTTCAATGCGAGAAACTCGTGCGAGTCTCTCGCATCAGGTCCTGGCACTGCCGCCGGCACTCAGGACCGGAGGGTGCAGATGCATAGAAATACATGTAGCCGCACACTATGGTCCAGAGTGCCGGCGACAGTTCCGGGACTTGATGCGAGAGACTCGCGCAAGTTTCTCACATTGAACTCGCAAGTGTGAACCCCGCCTAATTGTGTGTGTCTCTTTATTTAAGTGTGTGTGTGTGCATGTGTGCGTAGCGTCCTCTAGGACCCTGGGGTACTCGGGCTGGGTTCGGTGGTCATTAAAGGGGTAGTAACGGCGGTGGTGACCCGGTCCGTGGCCCTGGGCGTCTAAGTTAAAGGGAAGGTCTTTAAAGTGGTTGTTTTGAATAAAGAATGTTCGTGATGCCACCTGTGGTATTCGGTCAGGGATGGCCGACGCTGCATAAAGGGGTCCACTGGGGATGATGGTACTGCAGCAGGGATGGCATGGCTTCCCACAGGTGAAGACTAGTCCCCAGGGCTCCCGGTGTAGTGGGTAAAAATGTGTAGTGCCAGAAAGAATTGGCGGACACAAGGTTGCAGTCTCTTTACCTTTTACTGGTAGTATGCAGCCATAGTCCAGGTTACCGGTGGCAGGTGATGGTGTTGTCCGGCCAGCCTGGAAGTAATTTGGAATCCCCCTAGCAAGGTTGGGTTGGAAGCCTTCCTTACTGCGCTGTGGTATAAGTCCCTTGCTGCCTAAGGCTTCACACAAGGTCCTCTCTTTCTCTCTCTGTCCTTTTAGTCAGACATTACACACATGGTAGGCAACTCGAGCCTTTTTACAGGTGTCCCTTTTAGTGGTGACTCCAGGCTCTATATGCTGCTGTGCCTTTGGGTGTAGTGGTGGACAGGCGACTTGAAATCTCCTGCCCATCGGTTTCTACTGCGGGGCATACAGTTACCACCACAACTTCGGAATTCAGATCTCCGGTTTCTAGCGCTGATTCTGGAGTGAGTCCTGTCGCATCTCCACTCCTAGTATCTTTCCTCTCCTTTGCCTCTGCTCCCCACGCAGTCTCTCACAGACTGCCCTGTCAGGAGCTGCAGAACCTCGTGTCTGCATTGCTCCAGCTCTCCTCTCAGACGTACTACCTAACTCTTCCAGCCAGAATATATAGGGAAGTTACACTGAAACCGGGTCTGGAGCTCCCCCTTCTGCCTGGAGTCCGAACATGTTGAATGTACACGTTACCTGTTAAAGGGATCCTCCTTGCTTCCAGGCACGGCATCACCCTCCCCGAGAGGAAGGCAATACCACTGTGGTACCCAGACTCCTGGGGTGCCACAAGTGTGTCTTTATTTAATATTAATGAGGGTATCTGGCTGAAGAGGTTTAACAAGGAAATTACATCACATTTTTTTTTAATAATATATCTTTATTTAGCTTACAAATCCGCATGAAAATCCACATCAAATCTGCATCAAAAATGCATCAAATCCACGCGGAATTTCAACTGCGTTTTCTGCCAAGAGAAACAGAATCCACGCAGAATTATACACAAGCAAATCTGCAACGTGCATACATAGCCTTACTGGAGCAGACACTCCTCCGGCTTTCAGAGGACTTGCCGTGCTGCAGTAGTGCTACTTCTGTACTGACACCCCCCCCCCCCTCATCTTCCAACTTAGCAAACTTATTGGGGTGAGCCAGATCAGGACTAGCCTCCCTGGCACTCTTCCCTCTACCCCACCTTCTAACTGTCACCCAGCTAATTGCCTCACTATCCTGCAGTTCCTTACTACCATCCTCCCTCACATCTATCCCTGTTGTGAATTTACATTTTGGCTCCCTCTAGTGGCTACTGGTGATTTGACTCTGGGTATGTCTGTCATTCCTTGTATGCTCACCTGGGTCGTTAGCTCAGGGGTGTTGCTATATAAGCTCCCTGGACCTTCAGTTCAATGCCTGGCAACGTTGATATCAGAGCTAATCTGTAGTGCTCTAGTCTACTGATCCTGGTTCCTGCGTGATTAAGCTAAGTCTGCTTTCTTGCTTTTTGCTATTGGTTTTTTGTTTGCATTTTTGTCCAGCTTGTATATAATCTGTATCCTGACCTTGCTGGAAGCTCTAGGGTGGCTGGTGTTCTCCCCCCGGGCCGTTAGACGGTTCGGGGGTTCTTGAATCTCCAGCGTGGATTTTTGATAGGGTTTTTGTTGACCATATAAGTTATCTTACTACATTCTGCTATTAGTAAGTGGGCCTCTCTTTGCTAAACCTAGTTCATCTCTGTGTTTGTCATTTCCTCTTACCTCACCGTTATTATTTGTGGGGGGCTTGTATCCTACTTTTGGGGTCTTTTCTCTGGAGGCAAGAGAGGTCTTTGTTTTCCTCTTCTAGGGGTAGTTAGCTCTCCGGCTGGCGCGAGACATCTAGCGACCAACGTAGGCATGTTCCCCGGCTACTTCTAGTGTTGGCGTTAGGAGTAGATATATGGTCAACCCAGTTACCACTGCCCTATGAGCTGGATTTTTGTACTTCGCAGACTTGCTGATATCTCTGAGACCCTCGCCATTGGGGTCGGAACAGTTTGCCAGGCCAGTATTAAATGTTAAATGCATTGCAGAAGCGGGATTATAAGAAAGAAAGTTCTGAGTTTTTTTTTTCTCTCTCATTTTTTTTTCTTTTCCCCTTTACCTCTGAGTGGCTTGTGTTTGCTGCAGACATGAATGTCCAGACCTTGATTACAAGTGTGGACCAGCTTGCTGCTCGTGTGCAGGGCATACAAGATTATGTTATCAGAAATCCTATGTCAGAACCTAAGATACCGATTCCTGAACTGTTTTCCGGAGACCGATTTAAGTTTAGAAATTTCAGGAATAATTGTAAATTGTTTTTGTCCCTGAGACCCTGTTCCTCTGGAGACTCCGCTCAGCAAGTGAAAATTGTTATTTCTTTTTTACGGGGCGACCCTCAGGATTGGGCTTTCTCACTGGCGCCAGGAGATCCGGCATTGGCTGATATTGATGCGTTTTTTCTGGCGCTCGGTTTGCTTTATGAGGAACCCAATCTTGAGATTCAGGCAGAAAAAGCCTTGCTGGCTATGTCTCAGGGCCAGGACGAGGCTGAAGTGTATTGCCAGAAATTTCGGAAATGGTCCGTGCTGACCCAGTGGAACGAGTGTGCATTGGCTGCAAATTTTAGAAATGGCCTTTCTGAAGCCATTAAGAATGTGATGGTGGGTTTTCCCATTCCTACAGGTCTGAATGATTCCATGGCCCTGGCAATTCAAATTGACCGGCGGTTGCGGGAGCGCAAAACCGCAAATTCCCTCATGGTGTTATCTGAACAGGCACCTGATTTAATGCAATGTGATAGAATCCTGACTAGAAATGAGCGGAAAATTCATAGACGCCAGAATGGCTTGTGTTACTATTGTGGTGATTCTACACATGTTATCTCAGCATGCTCTAAGCGTCTTACTAAGGTTGTTAGTCCTGTCGCCATTGGTAATTTGCAACCTAAGTTTATTCTATCTGTAACTTTGATTTGCTCACTGTCATCGTATCCTGTCATGGCGATTGTGGATTCAGGTGCTGCCCTGAGTCTTATGGATCTGTCATTTGCCAAGCGCTGCGGTTTTGTTCTTGAGCCATTAGAAAATCCTATCCCTCTTAGGGGTATTGATGCTACGCCATTGGCAGAAAATAAACCGCAGTTTTGGACACAGGTTACCATGTGCATGACTCCTGAACATCGGGAGGTGATACGTTTTCTTGTTCTGCATAAGATGCATGATTTGGTTGTTTTGGGTTTGCCATGGTTACAGACCCATAATCCAGTCTTGGACTGGAAGGCAATGTCAGTGTCAAGTTGGGGCTGTCATGGAATTCATGGAGATTCCCTGCTCGTGTCTATTGCTACTTCTACGCCTTCGGAAGTTCCGGCGTATTTGTCTGATTATCAGGATGTCTTCAGCGAGTCTAGGTCAAGTGCATTGCCTCCTCATAGGGACTGTGACTGTGCAATAGATTTGATTCCAGGCAGTAAGTTTCCTAAGGGAAGACTGTTTAATCTGTCGGTACCTGAACATACCGCGATGCGTTCATATATCAAGGAATCTCTGGAGAAGGGGCATATCCGTCCTTCTTCTTCCCCTCTTGGTGCGGGATTCTTTTTTGTGGCCAAAAAGGACGGATCTTTGAGGCCTTGTATTGACTATCGGCTTTTAAATAAGATCACTGTCAAATTTCAGTATCCTTTGCCGCTGTTGTCAGACTTGTTTGCCCGGATTAAAGGTGCCAAGTGGTTCACCAAGATAGACCTTCGTGGTGCGTACAACCTTGTGCGCATTAAGCAAGGAGATGAATGGAAAACCGCATTCAATACGCCCGAAGGTCATTTTGAGTACTTGGTGATGCCATTTGGGCTCTCTAATGCACCTTCAGTTTTTCAGTCCTTTATGCATGACATTTTCCGGAAGTATCTGGATAAATTTTTGATCGTTTATCTGGATGATATTCTGTTTTTTTCTGATGATTGGGACTCGCATGTGGAGCAGGTCAGGATGGTTTTCAAGATTTTGCGTGAAAATTCTTTGTTTGTTAAAGGCTCAGTGTCTCTTTGGTGTACAGAAGGTTCCCTTTTTAGGGTTCATTTTTTCCCCTTCTGCTGTGGAGATGGACCCAGTCAAGGTCCGAGCTATTCATGATTGGACTCAACCCTCGTCAGTTAAGAGTCTTCAGAAGTTCTTGGGTTTTGCTAACTTCTACCGTCGTTTTATCGCTAATTTTTCTAGCGTTGTTAAACCGTTGACGGATATGACCAAGAAAGGCTCTGATGTGGCTAACTGGGCTCCTGCTGCCGTGGAGGCTTTCCAGGAGTTGAAACGCCGGTTTACTTCGGCGCCTGTTTTGTGCCAGCCTGACATCTCACTTCCCTTTCAAGTTGAGGTGGATGCTTCGGAGATTGGGGCAGGGGCCGTTTTGTCGCAGAGAGGCCCTGGTTGCTCTTCTATGAGACCTTGTGCCTTTTTCTCTAGGAAGTTTTCGCCGGCAGAGCGAAATTATGATGTGGGCAATCGGGAGTTGTTGGCCATGAAGTGGGCATTTGAGGAGTGGCGTCATTGGCTCGAGGGTGCTAAGCATCGTGTGGTGGTCTTGACTGATCACAAAAATCTGATGTACCTCGAGTCTGCTAAACGCCTGAATCCTAGACAGGCCCGCTGGTCATTGTTTTTCTCCCGTTTTGACTTTGTGGTCTCGTATTTACCAGGTTCTAAGAATGTGAAGGCCGATGCTCTGTCTAGGAGCTTTGTGCCTGATGCTCCTGGAGTCGCTGAACCTGTGGGTATTCTTAAGGAAGGAGTTATCTTGTCTGCTATTTCTCCAGATCTGCAACGTGTGTTGCAGAGATTTCAGGCTGGTAGGCCTGACTCTTGTCCACCTGACAGATTGTTTGTGCCTGCTAAATGGACCAGCAGAGTCATTTCCGAGGTTCATTCCTCAGTGTTGGCAGGGCACCCGGGAATTTTTGGCACCAGAGATCTGGTGGCCAGGTCCTTTTGGTGGCCTTCCTTGTCAAGGGATGTGCGGTCATTTGTGCAGTCCTGTGGTACTTGTGCTCGAGCTAAGCCTTGCTGTTCTCGTGCCAGCGGGTTGCTCTTGCCCTTGCCTGTCCCGAAGAGACCTTGGACACACATCTCTATGGATTTCATTTTGGGATCTTCCGGTGTCCCAGGGCATGTCTGTCATCTGGATGATATGTGATCGTTTCTCCAAGATGGTCCATCTGGTTCCTTTGCCTAAGCTGCCTTCCTCTTCTGATCTGGTTCCTGTGTTCTTCCAGAACGTGGTTCGTTTGCATGGCATTCCTGAGAATATTGTGTCGGACAGAGGATCCCAGTTTGTTTCCAGGTTCTGGCGATCCTTTTGTGGTAGGATGGGCATTGATTTGTCGTTTTCGTCCGCTTTTCATCCACAGACTAACGGACAAACGGAACGAACTAATCAGACTCTGGAGGCGTATTTGAGGTGTTTTGTCTCTTCTGATCAGGATGATTGGGTGACCTTCTTGCCGTTGGCTGAATTTGCCCTTAATAATCGGGCTAGCTCTGCCACCTTGGTTTCGCCATTTTTCTGCAACTCTGGTTTCCATCCTCGTTTTTCCTCGGGGCATGTGGAGCCTTCTGACTGTCCTGGGGTGGATTCTGTGGTGGATAGGTTGCAGCGGATCTGGAATCATGTGGTGGACAACTTGAAGTTGTCACAGGAGAAGGCTCAGCATTTTGCCAACCGCCGCCGCGGTGTGGGTCCCCGACTTCGCGTTGGGGATTTGGTATGGCTGTCTTCTCGATTTGTTCCTATGAAGGTCTCCTCTCCCAAATTTAAGCCTCGATTCATTGGTCCTTACAAGATATTGGAGATCCTTAATCCTGTATCCTTTCGCCTGGATCTTCCGGTGTCGTTTGCCATTCACAACGTATTTCATAGGTCCTTGTTGCGGCGGTACGTTGTGCCTGTGGTTCCTTCTGCTGAGCCTCCTGCTCCGGTGTTGGTTGAGGGCGAGTTGGAGTACGTGGTGGAGAAGATCTTAGATTCTCGTCTCTCCAGGCGGAGGCTTCAGTACCTGGTCAAGTGGAAGGGCTATGGTCAGGAGGATAATTCCTGGGTGGTCGCCTCTGATGTGCATGCGGCCGATTTAGTTCGTGCCTTTCACGCCGCTCATCCTGATCGCCCTGGTGGTCTTGGTGAGGGTTCGGTGACCCCTCACTAAGGGGGGGGGTACTGTTGTGAATTTACATTTTGGCTCCCTCTAGTGGCTACTGGTGATTTGACTCTGGGTATGTCTGTCATTCCTTGTATGCTCACCTGGGTCGTTAGCTCAGGGGTGTTGCTATATAAGCTCCCTGGACCTTCAGTTCAATGCCTGGCAACGTTGATATCAGAGCTAATCTGTAGTGCTCTAGTCTACTGATCCTGGTTCCTGCGTGATTAAGCTAAGTCTGCTTTCTTGCTTTTTGCTATTGGTTTTTTGTTTGCATTTTTGTCCAGCTTGTATATAATCTGTATCCTGACCTTGCTGGAAGCTCTAGGGTGGCTGGTGTTCTCCCCCCGGGCCGTTAGACGGTTCGGGGGTTCTTGAATCTCCAGCGTGGATTTTTGATAGGGTTTTTGTTGACCATATAAGTTATCTTACTACATTCTGCTATTAGTAAGTGGGCCTCTCTTTGCTAAACCTAGTTCATCTCTGTGTTTGTCATTTCCTCTTACCTCACCGTTATTATTTGTGGGGGGCTTGTATCCTACTTTTGGGGTCTTTTCTCTGGAGGCAAGAGAGGTCTTTGTTTTCCTCTTCTAGGGGTAGTTAGCTCTCCGGCTGGCGCGAGACATCTAGCGACCAACGTAGGCATGTTCCCCGGCTACTTCTAGTGTTGGCGTTAGGAGTAGATATATGGTCAACCCAGTTACCACTGCCCTATGAGCTGGATTTTTGTACTTCGCAGACTTGCTGATATCTCTGAGACCCTCGCCATTGGGGTCATAACATATCCCATAGAGCTGCTGCTCAGTGAGCAGAAGACTCCTCTCCATATTGTCTATGGATCTCAGTGTTGCCAGCTGCTCATTTAGATACAGAAACTGGGCTTCCAAATGCACAACATGCTCACATCTCGAACAGCAGTATGCACCCTCGACTGGCTGTTCAAGGATTGCATACATGTGACAAGATGTACACCGTATGGCATTGTCAATAATGGAGCTCATTTCTTAATGGGGAGGGCACCAGACGGAAATTTAAGTAAAAAGAAATATAAAGTATTAAAATACAAACAGCAATTCAGTAATTCCTACCTTGCAAACTCCCTGAATCCAATGTCACACATTTACTACCATTCGCACTTACACTCCGGTCACACTCAGCTCGTTCACACTCACTAAGGAAGAAGATATAAAGTTTTTTTCCCTTTAGCAGAAATCAAACCTACAACTCAATGCACTTCCAAGTAGCAGGATAGATACTGATAACTAAAGTTGCTAAGGCACCTTCCAATAGGGAAGGGTACCTTAAATATCAGGCATCTCCCAGCTATTGGCTGGGGACTTTTTCAGAAGCACATGTGTACCCCAAGCACACTCACAGGAGACCTGCTTGCCATGTGCAGGAAACCGACACCATACCATAGTAGTATGGGCGTGTAAGTGAACACACCAGTGTCCCTGCTAAGAGGACTTGTGCAGAGACATTGGTATTATAACAAATGTCTGATCAATGAGGGTGCACCCTGCACCCCTGCAGATCAGCTGTTCCAGGTGTATTCAGCAGCCAGAACTACCCAGTCACAGAGCTACACAGCACAGCTCTGTCAAATGTATTGTGGCTGTGGCTGGGTACAGCACATCTGCCCCTTTTCAAACCAATAGGGAACAGATGTGCTGTAAACGACAGCAGCCACTATTCCATTGGTGGATCTATACTGTACAGCCACCACCAACAGAAAGAAGAGCTGATCAGAAGGTGGTGCCAGTGTGGCACCCTCACCAATCAGACATTGATTATTTATTCTAATGATAGACCATCAATGTTACAGTCCTGGTCCACTGCAGCTTTGAATGTTTTTCATCCATTTCAAAGTAGATTTGTAGATGCGCTTGGAATCACTGTCCATGAAATTGATTCTCAACGGGATCCTTATGACTTCTTGAAGCACCCAACTGGATGAAGAGTCTCATTTACTGAATAAAAATTGAACAAGCGTTTTTGTTGGGTCTGGAATATTTCAGTGAATCTCAGGAAAACCTGTGAGACTGAAGTGGTCTCACATAAACTGCTTTTATCTCTTTATATATGAATGCGTGAATGAGGAGTGGCCAGTTAACCTAGAATGTGCACACGCACCCTACATGCTACAGCAGGAGTTACGCTGCCTGAATTTGTACTACGTATCTTATTTTGTACAGTGTCATCCCTTATTATGCATAACACCATCCATTGCCAGTGCTCTCCCTTTCAAGTATAACAATCTCCGTTATTACAATGTCCTCCCTTATTATATATTTTTTCATGTGATGCTCAAGTGGTACAGTGTGTAGCAGCTACCAAGTACATACACTGATGAACGCTTGCAAACTGTGAGGAATGACAACAAGCATGCGCAGCGTAGTGTTTGCACCTTACCTGTGTCACTATGAATCTACGCAGATGAGGGGCACATTGTGCCATAAAACTTCTGTAGCATGGCTGCAGTATGTGAATCCATCCATTTGGTTGTCCTGATTCTCAGGAAGAGCCAAAGGGTTGGACATGGTCTCTGTGCCACAATTTACCAGGTCTGATACAGGAGTCTGTTTAGACACAGATCATGCGGATTGTAATTGCACATTTTTCAGAATAATAATTTTTCTCCCCTAAATTCTTTTGATGCTGTACAAGGTTTTCTCATGGTTTATTGTATTTTCTTGATGCCAAATGGAAATGTGGTCTGAGTGCTACTAAGGTATTGATACTGATTACTATTGATGTCCTTACTTTATTTAGTAGGTTTGTATTTATGACAATTTCTCTTTAAATTAATTTTTTTATTTATTTATTTTTTCAGTAGAAATTCTGATTGAATAGTAATGTCAGGATAGATGTGTTCGAGTATGTCATACTTCAGACTGATTACATGAAGAGTCTCATTTTTTTTTTCTCTGGGGAACAAACTGTGAAATCAGTTAAGGAATCGGATGTCTCCTGGGTGGATGAGTGAGTCATAACTACAGTCAAAATCTGTCTTTTGTAGTATACCCTCAGTACAAAGGAAAAATAGAAAGGATTTCTGCTGTAAACTGTAGTAATAAACCAGCAAAAAGATAAAATAAGGGAAATAGTGATCAATATCACCAATAGTGATAATTGCCCAATATAAAAAAGGGTTGTCTACAATGGAAAGTATCCACCAATGTGGAGAGAGCAAAAGCTCCTGAGCCCTCCACGTGCGGTCAAACACATGTGGGACGTGCATATGCTTAACTGTCATTCCATTCACTCCTATGGGGCTGGCAAGCGCTGCACTCTGCTTTTTTGGAAAACTCAGAGAATGAATGGAGCTGCGATGAAGTGTATGTGTTGCCCCTCTGTTCGAACGGAGATAAATTATCCCCATTTTGGATCCCAGCAGTCGGACTCCCACCAATCAATAAACTGGATGGATGGCGACAAATTCTCTTTAAAACCTAAATGGTACGAAGGCAAAAGAATTACCTCCTATGAATTAGATGAAGTCCAGTGGAAGTGCCTACATCACTATTTGCCCAGAAATGCAATCAAATTAAGAATTAATGGATGTTTTTAGAAGAAAAAGAATGCTTTGTATGTTAAAGAAGCGTAGCTAATTTCATTGGTCCTGTGAGGGAGGACTCAAAAGAGCCATTCTATTACGATTACAGAAATATGAGTACACATGATAGTGGTTGCTCATCATGAGTTGAGGTTTTCAGTCCATTTGAGGACAATCATGAGCCAGTTAAAACTTTTTTTAGATCACGTAGAGGGGCAAAGAGCACTAAATTTAAGATCTTCAAACATCAGTTTGGATGGCTGTCCATATACAACTTCTTATAGGACATATCTGGGTGGTGCACAGCTCAAAGTACAGCATATATTTAAAAAATAGAAGTAGAAATGCAGCACTCACCCATATCCTTTGAATTAAAAGTCCTTAATTCCCCACACATATTTCTTGGCGGCCAGCAGGTAACAAAAAGGAGTTAAAGCAAGGGTGAGTAGAAACAATGGACTACGGCCATTTCGTGTCTTAGCTGATACTTCTATGGGTCAGGTTAAGTCTAGTAGAAGTGTCAGTTAAGATGCAAAAAGGCCATAGTCCATTGTTTCTCCTCTCCCCTGCTTTAACCCCTGTTTTAACTGCTCAACGCGAAGAATGATGTCCATGTGTGTAATAAAGGACTTTTAATTCAAAGGATAAGTCTGAGTGCAGCATTTCTACTTCTTTTTTTTTTTTTTTTTAACTTTTTTAATAGGGGAATAGATATAGAGGGTACAGGGCAGGGGCATAACTTTAGTTGGTGTGCACTGGGGCCAAGAGGGGCCTAAAGATCAATCTAATCTATGTGAAAACCCATGATATTGGGGGATCTATTAAAGATTTTGCACAAACTTAAAGATACACCACCGGTATATAGTAATCACAACTAGAGTTGGGCAGGACACCAGTACATCGGCCTGATGTTTCTGGCCACTGGACGGGAGGCTCACGAATCTCTAACTTCTAAGAACCTAGCCCGGCTTTTGATTAGTTGGGATGGCGTTGCATCATCTGTGCATCATGCCGTAATTATAATGTCACGCCAGCCGCAATGATAAGGTAAGAGATTCATGAGCCTTCCATCCGGCAACCAGAAACTATTGACTGGTCCAATGGCCTAGAGTCCTGTCCAACTCTAGTTGTGATTGCTACATCTACAGAAGTAGGTTTAGGTTTGTGGGTCTCAATGCAAAATGTCTAACAGGGACCCCAACTATCATGGGTCTTTTAAGATTACTGACCTGGCCAATGGACCAGAGGCCCACAACTTGATACACCAAATTGTAGTTACAACTCACCCTGGTGCCTCAGTGCTCCCAAAAGCATCTCTCAGCAATAAGAAACCGATAGGCTATAAATAGCATATGATAGGGTCTTGTTACAAATTCTTGTATTGGGACCCAAGAGCTTCAGATTATGCCTCTACCTTGTGCCATGGTCTGTTTTGTAAATATCTATATTCAATAACAGTTATGAATTTTCCTGGATGGTCCAGAATTTTTGAAAAAAAGAGCAAAATCAGGACTAAAAAGGGGTAGGGGTTATGTAAACCATAGCCAAAAGTCTGTTAGATTGGGGCATTTCTGAGCATGATTGAGTTCACTTTCTGATAGGACTCGGTCCAATATCAGACTGGACTTCAGAAAAAAACAAGTAGACAGCTAGTAAATTGGTGGAAATTCTAATGGTCATAGTAAATTAATTTCTTGACAATTTGATCTTCAAATGTCCGGTTTGGCATGATGTGAACAGTGGAAGAATATCTAGCTTTCATCAGCTGATCCCCTTTAGAGTAAATACGTCCAATATTCAAATTTTTTTCAAAAAGCATCTTGTGATGTATCTATCAAAAATTGGAAATAAAAAAGACAGTGAATAACAGAAGTCAAGAACATTGGATTCAGACTTATGATGGCATGTGGAAGGATTGCACTTACTGTCCATGGTCATCAAACACTCATTTGCATAGAGGTACTTGTCAATGGTGTAAGAAGAATTAAAATGTTGAAATTTCATGAAATTTTAAAGTTTGGTAGAAATGTTTGTATTTACTATAAAATTGACAAAAGATTGAAATTTTGACATCGTTTTTTGGAGTTTGTTTTTATGGGGTTTGTTGTGTGGGAAAAATTACCTAGCAAAGTGATTCTCCAGGTCAGGACAATTGTCTTTTATATAGTTTTTTTAGACTTTAGGATACGCTCACTCAAACCACTGAATTTATCAAATGGAGGATGTGACTGGCTCTGCGTGCCCATTCCCAAAGTGGACGGGTGCAGAGGCTGACTGCTATCTTCATGCCCTAGTCTGGCCAGTAAACCAGACAGGACTAGAGAATGTTGCAATTCTTTCTGACAGACCTGAGGTCCGTATGAACAATCCCATGCACTCTACCACATGGACTACCACTGGAATATTGGAATAAAGTCCAGTTGAACCCGATGAACCTGAAGTTCCACTTATGCGCTCATCCCTAGCAATAAAGCATCTGTTTGCACCTTCAGTATAGCACTTTAGGCATTACAAACATGTATGAATAGGAGCAGGTTAATCTCATTATTTTTCTGACACGGAAATGAGGAAACACCCATTAATCTTTTTTTTGTCACCTCTCCCAGACACTACCACTAACATAGCTGTCTATGAGATGTGACCTTCATGCAAGGGTCAATGTGAG
This sequence comes from Ranitomeya variabilis, assembly GCF_051348905.1. Classification (NCBI taxonomy): domain Eukaryota; kingdom Metazoa; phylum Chordata; class Amphibia; order Anura; family Dendrobatidae; genus Ranitomeya; species Ranitomeya variabilis. Next base: position 566,413,254 of record NC_135232.1, read on the forward strand.
ACTGACAGAAATGGCTTAGGTTTAATCAGAAGAGTATGCATACATTATGTGAGCACAGAGTACAATCAATGACAAGTTAGCACTGCAGACTTTATGTATACATCACTAATATACCTTGTCTGGTACATTATTTTTTTAATGTTTATTTTTTTTAAATTTGATATTGTGGGTGGCCGACAGGGAGAATACAGGACGGAGTGTATATCTCTCCCAGAAAGGTAAGCTATGTGAGATATTAAAAGCCAGGTAGTACTGGTTGGTACAGCAGCTTAGGTGCTAAGCCATTTTATTCATGGTAGTTCCGGGATGACTTTTATTGGAGTGATGAGGAGTAGTGATGAGCGAGGATACTCATTGCTCGTGTTTTCCAGAGCATGCTCAGGTGTCCTCCTAGTATTTTGGTGTGCTCGGAAATTTAGTTTTTGTTGACACAGCTGCATGATTTGCGGCTGCTAGACAGCCTGAATACATATGGGGAATCGCAAACAAACAGGCAACCTCCGCTTGTATTCAGGCTGTCTAGCAGCCACAAATCATGCAGTTGCGTCGACAAAAACTAAATCTCCGAGCACGCCAAAATACTCGGAGGACACCCGACTATACTCGGGAAAACCCGAGCAACGAGTATACACGCTCATCACTAATGAGGAGGACTTGGTAATGAGACTCATCACTCCCACTCCCTCTTCAGCACAGGTAATACTGGAGGCTTAGCCAGCTCAGCTGAGAGAGATTGTCTCATTACAGACACAGAAAAGGCTGAAGAAAAGCTTCAGAGACACAGCCTCCTGACTGACACGGTGTATTTCTGAGAAGGATATGTAAAACAGTTAAATGTGCTAAACGCTGAGTTGCTGGAGAGCCAAGCCCCGCACACATTCCTGGTAGCATGAGTCAGTGGAATGATGTATTAGCGCTTTGGCGGGCAAGTCTGTTGTTTTTTGGTTGCTTTATTGTTTGCTGTATTGTGGCTGAGAATAAAAGCCCCACATTTCCTTTATATAGACTGTTTCCATTTGTCACAGCTAGTGATGAGCAAACTCATGGATGTTCGGATCCAGCAGGTTCAGGTGAACATCTAAAAAAAAGTTTGGTTGGGTTACCAGAACAGTACCTGAACCCAACCCGGACCCAATTTAGATGTATGGAGGGGCCAAACATTCATTGTTTGCTACGCTGTCATCTGCATGACAAGGCGGCAAACACGGGCTCTGATCGGCAGCAAGATCATTATCGCCAGTCAGCGAGATGCAGTTCCCACGCTGTTAGATGACAATGAGCCAGCAGCTGTGACCAGCGGTAAAAATGTTACCTCAGGTCACAGGGGTTGGCTGATGAGAGAGTACTACTCCCATCTGTCTACGCCTGCTGTCGCTGAAAACAATGAGAGCAGGCGCCGCTGATGGGAGTATTCATCAGCAGGCCCCTGTGCTATAAATAAATATCACTTTACTGTTTGGATTTACTCATCTCTAGTCACTGCCATGCCACCCTACAATGCCTCTAGCATGTTACAGTATATATATTTTTATTACCCGGTGTAAATACCACTGTTCTACTGAACCCGGTGTTTTTATTTTGTTCTTATGCCTCTCCATTCTTTAGATATGACCCTTTCTTCTCCGTACATGTATACTGTAAATCTATTTTTTTTTAGACAACTTGGTGTGTATCTCCAGAAGATATGAAGACTTTGCCCACCTGAACAAAAAGGCTATATATGATAGAGAGGGCAATATCTAGGGAACAGAACAAACAAAAAAACAACACCGGATTCAGGAGACCAGCGGCAATTACACTGGGAAAAATAATTACATATTTATGCCAAGTGAAAGGTCCTCCTTAAAGGGTTGAGAAAGGGAATTAGCAATGGAAACTCTATACATACTGTACGTGCAGTAGAAAGCAATAAAAATGCAGTAATACAAGCTTCTTGTTAAATAAACGTGGATAAGAAAAAGCATTAATCTGAAATATATAATACAAACACGCACTGATATAAGATAGGCAATACATGTAAGCATAATAGATTTGTACAATTGGCACTAAATAATCCTTCTAATATTTCCACATCTCTTTGTGGCTGCTATATTTTAAAGGGAACCTGTCAGCAGATTTTGCTGCTATAAGATGCGGACACTGCCTTTCAGGGCTTATCTACAGCATTATATAATGCTGCAGATAAGCCCCCAGGCCTCTCTGACCTTTCCCAGCGCCTGCGCACTGCAGCACTTTGCTCTGCCCTCAATAGGGCAGAGAAGTACATCCAGGGGTGAACCTAGCCTCTCTGCTGCCTGAGGCAAACTAAATTTTTTTAAATAGGTAAAAAATGGCGCATATTCTCCAACAGACCACGCCTCCTTGTCCTGAAACCCTTAGCCAATCACCAGAGCCGCACACAGGGCTGTTCAGGGCTAATAGCAGGGCCCTTCCCATTGGGTTGAGCGAGGGATGTGGGAACGGGAAGTGGTACGAACGCCACCGACCAACCACCACTCGGGAGGAACAAGGCTGGATTGCCTGTATTTACTGAGGGGCAACATTGGACGTGGTATGTAAGTTATGGCCAGTCAGTCCTGCAGCAGAGGCGTATGTGAATGGTACAATGCATCCTCCATCAGGGGTGTACATAGAAATGATGGGGCCCCATAGCAGAAGTTCTTATTGGGCCCCCCCCAGACCTCACGGGCCCACGTACCGTATTGCGCCCCTCCAAATTTCTACATTCCAAAAAATGGTAATACCACTACCTGAAAAAGAAGTCTGTCACCCCCAAGATGCATATTAAGCTAGTCATATAGTGGTATAAGGGACTTAGCACCTGTAAAATACTGACTAGAACAGGACAATTTCCTGAGAAAATTATTTTAAATCTAATGCAAATCTAATGCAAATGAGGAGATTTTGGTGCACCCCTATGACAGGTCTGCCAGGTTTTGCTGCACTTTGGAAAGAATGAGCGTCAATTCTTTTCTGTGTTTTTGCAGCGTGCTATTGGCAAAAAAACACAGAAATGCAGTGTGTGAACATAGCCTTAGGGTATGTGCTCAACATCTACAGGCTCTGCGTCTTGGAAGCAGTGTCTTCAGACCTGTGGGAACCCGCGGGTGAACGCAAGGAGACCGCAGCTGCCCTGTACTCATGACTTGCGGCTTCTCCCTGCATTCGCCCGATGGCGATCTCTTCCGACTCTGAAGCATGAAAGGAACATGCTGCGGCGATGCGAATGTACCAAAACCCGCACTGCAGCTAAAAAAAAATGGAGGGAAGAATGCTGCTCCTGTACTACGCAGCGGTAAGACGCTGCGTCCAAAATGCTGCATTCACTGATCGTGAGTATGCACCCTTAGAATGGGCATTATGGTGATTGATCTTTTGGCCAAGACAAGTGAGCACCAAAGCCCCCCCATTTGTATTTTAATTAAAGGTAATTTTCTTTTGCTCTGCACCACTATAATTTACTGGGCTGCTATGATCTTTGATCTTTATAGGAGCCAAGTGCCCTTTCTAACTTGTTTAATATGCATTTTGGCAGTGATCGACTCCCTATAAATATATAAACCACCTCATCACCACATCAAGAAAAGTAAATATCTAACGCTGGGGTCACACTTGCGAGTGCAATGCGAGAAACTCGCGCAAGTCTCTTGCATCAATACCCGGCACTGGCACTGCCGCCGGCACTCAGGACCGGAGTGTTCAGCTGCATAGAAATACATGCAGCCGCACACTCCGGTCCCCAGTGCCGGCGGCAGTGCGGGGTATTGATGCGCGAGTTTCTCGCATTGCACTCGCAAGTGTGACCCCAGCCTAACACTTAAAGTTTGTCCCATTTGGAACATTTATGGCAAAATCAAAGAATATGTGATATAGCGCTATATATATGTCCTATACTTGTAAATGCAGGTCCCACTGATGAAGAGAAAAAATAGAATACAGATCCAGCTAGAGGCGTAACTACAACAGGTGAAGGGGTTGCAATCACACCTGGGGTCTGGAACCTAGGGGGCCCCAAAAGTCCCGGTATTTTTCAGACTATAAGACGCACCAGTCCTTAAGACGCACCCCAAATTTTCAGTTTTCAGAAGGAAAATAAGGGAAAAAAATTATGTGTCAAATGGGGGGTCCATCTTACAGTCCGAATTCAGCTTACCGAGGGAAGTTCGGCACAGATGGAGGAGTGGTCACAGTGGAGCGTGGTTACAGGGGTTGTTCGGTGGTCCAGGCTGGTGCGGTGGCTTCCAGTAAATCCCATCCGAGGATGGTGCGGCGGTGGTGCTCTGGGTTCCCGGTGATTCCGCTGGTATTTTGCAATTTTGTGGTGTGGCGGGGGCTCCGCCGGTATTTTGCGACAGGTGTGGTGGTGATGCTCTGTGGTGCTGGGGGGGGACTCTGCCAGCAATTTGTGAAAGCCTGGAGGCCCCCACAGATCAACTGCTGTGATGCGGTGGCCTCCGGCAAAATGGTTGCTGGGGGCGATGCATGCTCAGATTCAGATCTTGGCAATGAGATCTTGTCCCCCAGCAGCCATTTTCCCGAGGCCACCGCATCGCAGCAATGGATCTGCGGGGGCCTCCGGGCTTTCACAAAATGCCGGCGGAGTTCCCCCCAGCACTACAGAGCACCACCGCCGCACCACAGGGCATGACCGCCGCACCTGCCTGGGAAGGGAGGCTGCATCGCCCTGCAGCATCGGACTGAGACCGCCACTACTGTATTTTGTAAGTATATTCCGATTATAAGACGCACCCCCATTTTCCCCCAGAATTTTTTGGAAAAAAAAAAAGTGTGTCTTATAGTCCAAAAAATATGGTAGGTCATTTTGCTATGTCAGCAATACATATTGTTCTCAACAGACAAATCTGTTATCAGCCTGTGTGTCCTCTCTGTAAGGGTACGTGTCCACGATCAGGATGGCCGGCGCTTTCGTCGGAGCGGCAAACCCGCTCGGCGCTAAGCTCCACCCCCTTCTGGGACGCGATGATGCCGGATGTGTTCATCGCACACATCTGGGATCATCGCACCCCACGCATAGGGCCCTGTGTTATTCCTTGAGGCGGCGCGGCGGCGCCGCAAGGAACACGGACATGCTGCTTTCTTAAAAGACGCGCAGCATGTCCGGAGTCGCAGGGCCAACGGATGCGTGTTACCACGCATAGTGGAGACAAGATTTCATAAAATCCCCTTCACTATGCTGTAACATCTGGACGCTGCGTGTTTGACGCTGCAGCCCCACGCAGCGTCAAACACACAGCGTTTCCTGAACGTGGACACATACCCTAATAGTTTAGTCAAAGAAAAAAAACAGACTTTGGCCGCCCACACAGAACCAACATGCTTCTCAGTCAGAGGAACCTAAACCCGGACTGATCACTACGTCTATACAGTATATAGTGAAATAACCGTGGTCACCACTGCCCAGACTATTAGGTCCATTGCTAGCATGACCAGAACAATAAATATGCGAGTGCAGAGGTCTGGAATCATACATGAGTCTTCAGGAGATGGTACACAGCGGACATTATAGCTGAGGTGTGATAAAGTGAGGCTCAGAGGGGCGATAACTGCAGAACCTTCAGGTACTGGGTTCTGGGTACCAGAGTGCACAGCGCTCATCTGCACTGAGAGCATCACATACACCAGCACCGCACTGCCTGCACCCCAGCACATTACTGGACAGGACTCCGGATACTCAAGGGAGCACACATCACATACACCAGCACCGCACTGCTGCACCCCAGCACATTACTGAACAGGACTCCGGATACTCAGGGGAGAGCACAGGTTACACTGTGCTGGATATATGCAAGGGATTGTTATGGGGGGGAGGGATTTGTTATGTGGGATCCTGCTAGGCAGAGACAATTGTTGGTTCAGGCCTGATCATACTCAAGAATCATAGGCAGTATAGTCATATACACTCATTTACTCATTATACTCATTTATAAAACAGAGAAACACATACTGTACACTACACACTACAGATACACTATTACATGCACAAGAAACCTCTCCATCCATTTACACACGGGAAAGCATACACTATTATATACACTATAAATGCCATTCCATATACTCACGAGTAGGGTTGAGCGACTTACTTTTTTGGGGTCGAGTCGGGTTTTGTGAAACCCGACTGTCAAAAGTCGAGTCGAGTGAAGACGGACGATTATCGCAAAAAGTCGGGGATCGACCGAACCATGAAACCCAATGCAAGTCAATGGGGAAGCATAGTCGGCAGTGAGTGGAGGCCAGGAAAACACCTACAGTGCCCATTTTAATGGCAAAAACATCCATTCTTGTTACTGAAGCTTGTCAATATTAATTTACTTTATAATAATAGTTAGGCATTGGAAATTGGGGGTCATTTGGCTAAAGTTGTGGGGGGTAGGGCTGGTTCAAGTTTTTAGTGGGCCCAGGAAACGTGGACTACGTCACGGCGGTGAAGCAGGGAGAGGTAAGTATTTCAACGTTGCAAGTGCTGTGATCCTGAGCAAGCAGGGGGGGCCCACTCATTGGCATTGGCAATGGCACAGGGCCCCTCATAGTACGGCGGTGTGTTTGACGGCGGGTGGCGCCTCCCACCGGCAGAGACACTTTTGCATACTATGAGGGGCCCTGTGCCAGTGACGTCGCCAACGAGTATGCCCACCCACCTGATGAAGGAACCTGCTCTTTCATCTGCACCTTCCCCTTTGTCCCCGTGTAAGGTGGTATAGTATGCGGGAAGGGGAACCTGACTTTCAGCAGGGTCAGATTCTGGCTGTGTAGAGTGCAAGGGGAATGTAGTGGTCTGGGTCAATGTACCAGCAGACTCATCTAGCAGTGGCTGGGCAATGGGCAGGATGAGGAGGAAACAGATATAGGCCCAAAAAATAAAGTGGGCTAAATGCAGTTCAAAATTGGTAACAGGACTAAACAGGCGGCATTGCTTTGTTCAGTGGAGGACAACTGTAATGAGTGGCAGACACAGTTAGTAGGCCCAAATAATAAAGTGGCCTAAATGTCTGCCAAAAAATTGTTCATAAATAAACAGGCGACATTGCTTTGCTCAGAGTCGCAAAATTGTAATGAGTAGCAGACTAAGTTAGTAGGCCCAAATAATAAAGTGGGCTAAATGTCGGCCAAAAAATTGTTCATAAATAAACAGGTGGCATAGCTAGGTACAGGGGTTGTTTCCTCTGCTGAGTAGCAGACAGTGGTAGTAGACGCAAAGTATTAACTAGTCTAAATGGAGGCCAGGGCCCCTGTATATTTTAACTATCATCTATCATTTCAACAAATTTGTATTGGCAGTGCCATTGAAGGATTTAACAGCACAGACTACACAGTGGTGGAGCAGGGAGAGGTAAGTATTGCAAGTGGTAGAGCACTGTTCGAGCTGGGGGGGGGAAACACTCTCTCGTGGGCGGCGGTACTGGCACAGGGCCCCTCATATTACGACGGTGTGTCTGATGTTGGTTGTGCACCACCACCATCAGAGACACTTCATTGTACTATGAGGGACCCTGTGCCAGTGCCGTCGCCCAAGAGAAGGCACACCCACCTGTCCAGGCAAACGGCACTCACACGGGTGCTTGCACCAGGTGGTGACCACGGCCCTGTGGGGGGAGTCAGCCCATTTAGGGAGGTATAAAAATGGCCTATGGTGGACATTCAGCAGCTGCAAATGGAGGAATTGGAGCAGTCAGTAAGAGGAGGCCAAAAGCAAGACATTTTTCAGGCAAGCTACATGTCAGCAGGGGAAGGTGGGGCCAAATAATTTGAAATCCATGATTGGTTCATTTTAATGAAGGTTACATCATCAACATTTTGGGTAGCCAGACGTGTCCTTTTTTCGGTCAGTATTGAACCAGCAGCACTGAAGACTCTTTCTGATAGCACACTAGCAGCAGGGCAAGCGAGCTCCTGTAATGGATATTCTGCCAATTCAGGCCAGGTGTCTATTTTAGATGCCCAGTAATCAAAGGGGAATGACCTGTGAGGGAGAACATCGATAAGGGAGGAAAAGTAGTTTGTAACCATACTGGAGAAATGCTGTCTCCTGTCACTTTGAATCGATGCAGCAGTACCTGTCGTGTCAGCGGTCATTGCGAAATCACTCCACAACCTCGTCATAAAACCCCTCTGTCCAATGCCACTGTGGATTTGTGCACCTTTAACACCTCTGCCATGTTGCCCCCTACGGCTCATGTGAGAACCATCACCGCCGCTGTGTGCTGGGAATACCTGAACCAAACGGTCTACAAGAGTTGCTTGTTTGGTAGCCAATATTTGGTCAAGGTTCTCATGTGGCATGATATTTTGTAATTTTCCTTTATATCGTGGATCCAGGAGGCAGGTCAACCAGTAATCGTCATCGGTCATCATTTTTATATTGCGGGGGTCCCTTTTTAGGATACGCAAGGCATAGTCAGCCATGTGGGCCAATGTTTCAGGTGTCAATTCACTGCTTGTGCTGGGTTGACGAGCACTTTCTTGCAAATCAACATCACTTGTGTCCCGCAAAAACCCTGTACCTGACCTTGCAACGCCACCAGTTTCTATTGCCCCCTGACAAGCATCCTCCTCCCATAAATATTCATCCCCATTCTCCTCCTCCTCTTCATCTGCCACCTCGTCCAGGACAGTTCCCTGAGCAGGCAATGGCTGACTGTCATCAAGGCTTCCCTCCTCCTCGGCTGCAGATACCTACTCCTTTATGTGCGTCAAACTTTGCATCAGCAGACGCACTAGTGGGATGCTCATGCTTATGATGGCGTCGTCTGCACTTACCAGCCGTGTGCATTTCTCAAAACACTGAAGGACTTGACAGAGGTCTTGTAGCTTCGACCACTGCACACCAGACAACTCCATGTTTGCCATCCAAGTGCCTGCCCATGTATGTGTATCCTCTGTGATGCAGCGGTATGTCCATACATAGTGAAACGGCAGTGACCCAAACAAGTTCAAACAAAACGTTCTTTTATTGTGTTACTTCACACAGTCAATATAGTATATGGCTTCTTCATACAGTCCATTAATAATGCATGGCTATATGACGCAGTCAATACACAGGCCGAACTTCCCTCTGTCCAGTTTCCCTCGGTGACCGCACGCCGGTAACAAGTCTCTGTACTCACTCAGTGCACTGCACTCTTTATCCTCTGGAGTGCAGCCGGGTACAAATAAGACAGCCAAGACGCAGGGTGTCAGTTCTCTGTACTCACTCAGCGCACTGCACTCTTTATCCTCTGGAGTGCAGCCGGGTACACATAAGACAGCCCAAGACGCAGGGTGTCAGTCTCTCTGGTTCCATTAGCCTCTGTGCTGCTCCACACAGAGAGATCTGCAGACAACTGCCCTGTCTGCTTCCAAGAACACACTGACACACCTCCCCCACTACTACAGGGCTTTTTAATCAGTCACTGCTTCATCATTCTAGTTACAGCCACACCTGTGTCTGTAGTACGGCCTCATGGCCTCACTACGCTTCCATGCACATTCTGCAGAGCACATACAGCACCCCCTAGCTGTAATAGGGGTCACTGCCTCACACCTCCCACAAATAAATTACAGCACGCCTCTGTTCACACAGCCTCTGAACCATGTGCAGTGTGGAGTTCCACCTTGTTGCAACATCGATTATTAGGCGGTGTTGGGGAAGATTCAGCGATCGCTGATGGTTCAGCATATGGCTGGAGTGTACGGGCGACCGGCGGATGTGCGAGCAAAGTCTTCGCACCTTCAGGAGCAGGGCTGGTAACCCCGGTTAATTTTTCAGGAAGCACTGCGCCACCAGGTTCAAGATGTGAGCCAGGCAAGGTATGTGTTTCAGTTCTGAAAGGGCTATGGCAGCCATAAAATTCCTTCCGTTATCACTGACTACCTTGCCTGCCTCAAGATGTACACTGCCCAGCCATGACTGAGTTAGTTGCTGCAAGTACTCTGCCAGTACTTCCGCGGTGTGTCTGTTGTCGCCCAAACACTTTATTTGTAACACAGCCTGCTGATGCTTACCACTAGCTGTTCGATAATGGGACACCTCGTGTGCAACACTGGCAGCTGCGGATGGAGTGGTCGTGCGACTGCGCTCTGTGGACGAGCTTTCGCTTCTGGAGGAGGAGGAAGAGGAGGAGGAGGGGTGGCAAACGCCTGCAGCCAACTGTTTCCTAGACCGTGGGCTAGGCAGAACTGTCCCACTAGGCTGTCCCCTGTGGACCCTGCATCCACCACATTAACCCAGTGCGCTGTGATGGACACGTAACGTCCCTGGCCATGCCTATTGGTCCATGCATCTGTTGTGAGGTGCACCTTTCCACTGACTGATTGCCTCAGCGCATGGACAATGCGTTTTTTGACATGCTGGTGGAGGGCTGGGATGGCTTTTCTCGCAAAGAAGTGCCGACTGGGTAGGTCATAGCATGGTACTGCGTAGGCCATCAGGTCTTTGAAAGCTTCGCTTTTAACCAACCGGTAGGGCATCATCTCCAACGAGATTAGTATAGCAATGTGGGCATTCAAACCCTGTGTACGCGGATGAGAGGATGAGTACTTTCTTTTCCTAACGAGAGTCTCTTGTAGGGTGAGCTGGACTGGAGAGCTGCATATGGTGGAACTAGCGGTGGTGGTGGAGGTGGACATGGCGGATTGAGAGAGGGTTGGTGATAGTATTCTTGATGTCGGCCTACATACAGTGTTTCCTACCAAGAACCTTGTGATTCCCTGACTGCTTTGGCCTTGCGACGATACCTCCACATTTGCTGCTGGTGGTGTCCTAACCGGTAGGCTTACAGTGAGGGAAGCAATGTAGCGTTGCTGACTACCTTCATTCTGAGCAGGTGCACCAACGGCATGTGACGTTTGGTAGTTAGTCCAGGCTTGCAAATGCATGCTGGTTAAATGTCTACGCATGCACATTGTATGTCAATTTTGAAGATTCTTCCCTCTGCTAAAGGTCTTTGAGCATTTCTTACAGATAACTTTTGACTGATCATTCGGATCTTGGTTAAAAAAATGCCACACTGCACTCTTCCTACTATCGAATACCTTTTCAGGCATTGCACGCTGTGCTACTTTCACCGGATGACCACACTGTCCTAAAACTGTTTTTGTTTTTGACACATGTTTTTGGCCTGATACGGGCCTGCCAGGTGACAGCTGTTGCGATGTAGATGGCTGCTGCGGATCATCCTCCTCTACTTCTGAGCTACTGGCAGCGGCACCCTCTTCCCCCAATGGCTGCCAATCTGGGTCAACAACTGGATCATCTATCACCTCCTCTTCAATGTCATGTGCACCTTCCTCTGTGTCACCGTGTAAGGTGCTATAGCGTTCGGGACGGGGCACCGTAGTCTCATCAGAGTCAGATTCTGGCTGAGTACACTGCAAGCGCAATGTAGTGATCTGAGTCAATGGAACAGCATAATAATCTAGCTTTGGCTGTGCATCAGTGCACTCCATGTCCGATTCATCTTGTAATGGGCAGTTAACAATTTCCCTTTCTAACCCAGGCACGGTATGTGTAAAGAGCTCCATGGAGTAACCTGTAGTGTCGCCTGACGCATCCTTCACTTTTGGTTTGGGTGAAGGACACAAGGAAACGTCTTGTTCCTGACCGGGAGCATCCACTGACGACTCGCTGTTTTTATATTTTGAACTTTCTGAAGAGGAGGCGAAAGAGCTAGAGGCTGAGTCAGCAAGGAAAGCCAAAACTTGTTCCTGCTGCTCCGGCTTTAAAAGCGGTTTTCCTACTCCAAGATAAGGGAGCCTTTGAGGCCTTGTGTAGCCAGACGATGACGCTGGCTCAACACCTCCAGCCTTAGGTGCTATTTTGCTTTTCCCACTACCACCAGATGCTCCACCACCACCACCATCAGTACCAGCTGGCAATGACCGCCCACAGCCTCTTTCACCAGACTTCCTCATTTTTGGGAAAATCTAACCAAAATAACAACCATTATATGGTACTGTAAAACAAGGTAGAAGTGTATATAAACTTGTTGACAATTAGAATTTCCCTTTTTTGGGAGGGAGACTGCACCAAAACTCAGGCCCAGTGTATAACACAACACAATGTAAGTGGCAGAACGTGGCTGGCTGATATACGACAAACTAACAGAACTGACGTATATCCACTTTGTGACAATTTGAATCTCCCTTTTTTTGAGGGGAGACTGCACCAAAACTCAGGCCCAGTGTATAACACAACACAATGTGAGTGGCAGAACGTGGCTGGCTGATATACGACAAACTAACAGAACTGACGTATATCCACTTTGTGACAATTTGAATCTCCCTTTTGGGGGGGAGACTGCACCAAAACTCAGGCCCAGTGTATAACACAACACAATGTAAGTGGCAGAACGTGGCTGGCTGATATACGACAAACTAACAGATCTGACGTATATCCACTTTGTGACAATTTGAATCTTCCTTTTTTTGGGGGGAGACTGCACCAAAACTCAGGCCCAGTGTATAACACAACACAATGTAAGTGGCAGAAAGTGGCTGGAAGATATATGAAAAATACAAGGACTGTAGTACAATTTCAATCTCCCTACAATGATCTCAGGACAAGTATGGCGGAAATACAAAGGACTGTTGCACACAAAAGTGTGGACAAATAAACAAGATAACTGTGCAGAAAGGAGCAACAGGATTTTTGCTTTTAAAAAAGCAGTTGGTTTGCACAGCAGCGTGCAAACAGCAATGCAGCTATCAGGGAGCATTATAAGGCAGCCTAATAAGCTACAGAGCTGATGCACAAAAAAATACCCTCCACTGTCCCTGCAAAAAAAAGTGGTGCTGGACAGTGGAAATTGATACAGCACAAGCGGTTTGGGGGTTAATCTTCCCTCCCTAACTATATCCCTTCTTCTGATGAAGCTGCAGCAACCTCTCCCTATGCTAAGATCGGCAGAAGTAAGATGGCGGTTGGCGTGCACACCCCTTTATACCCCCTGTGACGCCGCAGAAAGCAAGCCAATCACTGTCATGCCCTTCTCTAAGGTGGTGGGGACCGAGACCTATGTCATCACGCTGCCCACACTCTGTGTCCTCATTCATTAGCTGAAAAATGGCGCTGAACGCTTCATATGAAACGCGACTTTGGCGCAAAGATCGCCGACCTCATGGCCGATCCCACACTAGAATCGGGTCGGGTTTCATGATTTCTGAATTTGTCCGATCCGTATCGCTCAACCCTTGTCTCCACATTTAAAAAATTGTAAGTAACATCAGCAGCCAGGGCTGCCACTAGGAATTTTGGGGCCCCATAATGGCAACATTTCCGGGGGCCCTCTTGAGACTCCGCCCAGGCTCCACCTCTCGAACTGTCCACAGCCCCACCGCTCTCTCTTGGAAAAACTCCACTTTTCACCAATCACACATTAAAAGTTCCCATCACCAGATCACACATATAGCCAGCAGCTTTTGTTTTGGCCAAAGAGTTTTTAAGCCACCACCATGACAAGGTAGATTCTTTTGGCTGAGCCCCATTCTACTTTATCCTACTAATAGTGTTGAGCATTCCGATGCTGCAAGTATCGGGTATCGGCCGATACTTGCTGTATCGGAATTCCGATACCGGGATTCCGATACTCTTGTGGTATCGGGTATCGGGTATCGGAACAACATTAATGTTAAAATGTGTAAAATAGAGAATTAAAATAAAAAATATCGCTATACTCACCTGTCCGACGCAGCCGGGACCTCAGCGCAGGAACCGGCAGCGTTGTTTGTTTAAAATTCCCGCTTTTACATGGTTACGCGAAGTCCCGGCTTGTGATTGGTCAGGGCGGCCATGTTGCCGGGCCGCGGACCAATCACAGCAAGCCGTGACGAAAATACGTCACGGCTTGCTGTGATTGGTCCGCGGCCCGGCAACATGGCCGCCATTAACCAATCACAAGCCGTGACGTCACGGGAGGCTGGAAACGCGCTCATTTTAAAAAGGGCGCGTGTCCAGCCTCCCGTGACGTCACGGCTTGTGATTGGTTGCGTCGCGGTCAACCAATCACAAGCCGGGAGGCTGGACACGCGCCCATTTCAAAATGAGCGCGTCCAGCCTCCCGGCTTGTGATTGGTTGATCGCGGCGCAACCAATCACAAGCCGTGACGTCACGGGAGGCTGGACACGCGCCCATTTCAAAATGAGCGCGTCCAGCCTCCCGGCTTGTGATTGGTTGATCGCGGCGCAACCAATCACAAGCCGTGACGTCACGGGAGGCTGGACACGCGCCCATTTTAAAATGAGCGCGTGTCCAGCCTCCCGTGACGTCCCGGCTTGTGATTGGTCAGGGCGGCCATATTGCCGGGACGCGGACCAATCACAGCAAGCCGTGACGTAATTTCGTCACGGCTTGCTGTGATTGGTCCGCGTCCCGGCAACATGGCCGACCTGACCAATCACAAGCCGGGAATTCACGTAACCAAGTAATAGCGCGATTTTTAAACAAACAACGCTGCCGGTTCCCTCGCTGAAGTCCCGGCTGCGTCGGAGAGGTGAGTATAGCGATATTTTTTATTTTAATTCTTTCTTTTACACATTTATATGGTTCCCAGGGCCTGAAGGAGAGTTTCCTCTCCTTCAGACCCTGGGAACCATCAGGGATACCGTCCGATACATGAGTCCCATTGACTTGTATTGGTATCGGGTATCGGTATCGGATTGGATTCCGATACTGTGACGGTATCGGCCGATACTTTCCGATACCGATACTTTCAAGTATCGGACGGTATCGCTCAACACTACCTACTAATCATTTGTTAACCCCTTAATGACCGCCGATACGCCTTTTAAAGGCCACAATTAAGGGTACTTAAACCACAGCACCTCTTTTTAATGGCACTGTGGAAAAAGTGTATAGTGCCCCCCAGAGTCGGAATTTCTCCAAGATCTTGGCTGCCGGAAGTAGCCGAGACCCCAGAGAACATGATTCAGGTTGGTTTTTATCAACCCCGGGGTTGCAATCGCCGTTATAAACCATAGAACGGTGACTGCAAAAAAAAAGTCCGATTTGCTCTTTAATTTCTCTCTCCTCTGATGTGATCCCACATCAGAGGAGAGAGAAATAAGGTCCCTGATCACCCCCGGTACCTCCCGGTGTCCCTAGGTCCTCCAGCTTCCCCCCATGGCTGCCAGCATCTTCTTCCGGTAAGAAAATGACGGGCGCATGTGCAGTGTGCCCGCCGAGATCTGCCGGCCGGCACCCGGCAACAATAGGAGATTTTTCCTATTGGTTCATTTTGATCACTGTGAAAGACCCTATTACAGTGATCAAAATAAAAAAAATAGTACATAAACCCCATTATTGTCACCCCCTTAGTTAGGGAACAATAGTGAAATAAGATATATATATATTTATTTCCATTTTTCCATTAGGGTTAAAGGTAGGCTAAAGTTAGGGTTAGGGTTTGGGCTAAAGTTAGGGTTAGGGTTGGGGCTAAAGTTAGGGTTAGGGTTGGGGCTAAATTTAGGGTTGGGCTAGAGTTGGGTTAGGGTTTGGATTACATTTACGGTTGGGATTAGGGTTAGGGTTGGGATTAAGGTTAGGGTTGGGATTAGGGTTAGGGGTGTGTCAGGGTTAGGTTTGTCATTAAGGTTATGGTTAGGGTTGTGTTGGGCTTAGGGTTATAGTTAGGATTGGGATTAACGTTAGGAGTGTGTTGGGGTTAGGGGTGTGGTTAGGGTTATGGTTAGGGTTATGATTAGGGTTAGGGGTGTGTTAGGGTTAGGTTTCGAGTTAGAATTAGGGGGTTCTACCGTTTAGGCACATCAGGGCTCTCCAAACGCGACATGGTGTCTGATCTCAATTCCAGCCAATTCTGCACTGAAAAAGTAAAATGGTGCTCCTTCCCTTCCGAGCTCTGCCATCAACCTAAACAGTGGTTTACCCCACATATGGGGTTTCAACGTACTCAGGAAAAATTGGACAACAATGTTTCGGGTCCAATTTCTTCTGTTACCCTTGGAAAAATACAAAATTGGGGGCTAAAAAAATCATTTTTGTGGAAAAAAAATGATTTTTTAGTTTCACGGCTCTGCGTCATAAACTTTAGTGAAATACTTGGGGGTTCAGAGTTCTCACAACACAGCTGGATAAGTACCTTGGGGGTCTAGTTTCCAAAATGGGATCACTTGTCGAGGGTTTCTACTGTTTAGGCACATCAGTGGCTCTGCAAACACAACATGATGCCTGCAGACCATTCCATCAAAGTCTGCAATCTAAAATATTACTACTTCCATTCCGAGCCCCGACGTGTGCCCAAACAGTAGTTTTCTCCCATATATGGGATATCAGCGTACTCAGGACAAATTGGACAAAAACATTTGGGGTCCAATTTCTCCTGTTACCATTGTGAAAATACAAAATTGGGGGCTAAAAAATCATTTTTGTGGAAAAAAAAATAAAATGATTTTTTTATTTTCATGGCTGTACGTTATAAACTTCTGCAATTGGGGGTTCAAAGTGCTCACCACACAACTAGATAAGTTCCTTGGGGGGGTCTATTTTCGAAAGTGGTGTCACTTGTGGGGGGTTTCCAGTGTTTAGTCACATCAGGGGCTCTCCAAACGCAACATGGCGTCCGATCTCAATTCCAGCCAAATCTGCAATGAAAAAGTCAAACGGCGCTCCAAACAAACAGTGGTTTACCTCCACATATGGGGTATCGGCGTACTCAAGAGAAATTGCAGAACAAATTTTGTGGTTCATTTTCTCTTTTTACATTTGTGAAAATAAAAAAACTGGTTCTGAAATAAAATGTTTGTGAAAAAAAGTTAAATGTTAATTTTTTTCCTTTCACATTGTTTCAGTTCCTGTGAAGCACGTAAATGGTCACTTTTGTTTATTTTCTGTCATGTACACCCCTCAAAGTTACTTCAAATGTGATGTGGTCCCTAAAAAAATGGGTTTGTAAATTTGGTTTCAAAACTGAGAAATCGCTAGTCAACTTTTAACCCTTATAACTTCCTAAGAAAAAAAAAATGCTTCCAAAATTGTGCTGATGTAAAGTAGACATGGGGGAAATGTTATTTGTTAACGATTTTGTGTGACACATCTCTCTGATTTCAGGGCATAAAAATAAAAAAATTGAAAATTGTGATATTTTAAAAATTTTCACCATATCTCCGTTTTTTTCCTAAATAAACGCAAGTCATATAGAAGAAATTTTACCACTAACATGACGTACAATATGCCATGAAAAATCCTTCTCAGAATTAGTGGGATCTGTTAAAGAGTTCCAGAGTTATAACTTCATAAAGTGACAGTGGTCAGAATTGTAAAAATTTTCCTGGTCATGAAGCTGCAAATTGGCTATGTCACTAAGGGGTTAAAATAGCCAATACAATTTTGTTTTATTTTTATTTATTTTTTAATTTTTAAAATGACCAATAATATCACATACAAGGGACAAATACCACCGCATCATGACCAGACACCATATTACCACCACATAGTGAACTATAATACCACATACAAAGAACAAATACCACCACACCATGTCCAAACCACATATTACCACCACTTTGTGACCAAATAATATCACATACAAGGAACAAATACCACCACACCATGTCCCGACCACATATTACCACCACATTGTGACCAAATAATAGCACATACAAATAACAAATACAACCACACCATGACCGGACAACATATTACCACCACATAGTGACTGAATACTACAATACTGACCCTTAATTAAAAAAAAATACTAATATCACCATAAGTGCCATTATACAGTGGAGATCTGTACTTAGTATGCAGTGTCTGTGTACAGGTAATGCAGTGATTACCGTTAAAGGGCACCTGTCACCCCGTTTTTTCCGTATGAGATAAAAATACTGTTAAATAGGGCCTGAGCTGTGCATTACAACAGTGTATTTTGTGGACCCCGATTCCCCACCTATGCTGCCAAAATACGTTACCAAAGTAGCCGTTTTCGCCTGTCAATCAGGCTGGTCTGGTCAAAAGGGCGTGGTGTCTTCCCCCAGATCTTGCTTAGTTTTCCGTTGGTGGCGTAGTGGTTTGCGCATGCCCAAGGTCCCGAATCTACTGCACAGGGGAGTGAAAACAGCGCGATGTGCGTTATTTCCCTGTTGATCGGTGGGGGCGGCCATCTTCCTTTGGTCGCGCGTGCGCAGATGGAGCGCTCTGCTGCCCGCGGCTTCAGGAAAATGGCCGCGGGATGCCGCGCGTGCGCAGATGGAGATCGCGGCGGCCATTTTCCTGAAGCAGAATTCGCATCTCGGAAAAAACGGGGTGACCGGTGCCCTTTAACATTATACACAGAGGCTCTGTATATAGTGTACAGTGTACAGGTAATACAGTGATCACCAGTGACATTAGTAGAATAATAATAATAATAATTTTTATTTATATAGCGCCAACATATTCCGCAGCGCTTTACAAATTATAGAGGGGACTTGTACAGACAATAGACATTACAGCATAACAGAAATCACAGTTCAAAACAGATACCAGTAGGAATGAGGGCCCTGCTCGCAAGCTTACAAACTATGAGGAATAGGGGAGACACGAGAGGTGGATGGTAACAATTGCTTTAGTTATTTGGACCAGCCATAGTGTAAGGCTCGGGTGTTCTTGTAAAGCTGCATGAACCAGTTAACTGCCTAAGTATGTAGCAGTACAGACACAGAGAGCTATTAACTGCATAAAGTGTATGAGAACATGATGAGAGGAACCTGATTATGTTTTTTTTTTTATTTTTGTTTTTTTTTAGAATGGGCCACACAGGGATGGTTAGGTTAATGCATTGAGGCGGTAGGCCAGTCTGAACAAATGAGTTTTAGGGCACGCTTAAAACTGTGGGGATTGGGGATTAATTGTATTAACCTAGGTAATGCATTCCAAAGAATCGGCGCAGCACGTATAAAGTCTTGGAGACGGGAGTGGGAGGTTCTGATTATTGAGGATGCTAACCTAAGGTCATTAGCGGAGCGGAGGGCACGGGTAGGGTGGTAGACTGAGACCAGAGAGATGTAGGGTGGTGCTGAGCCATGGAGTGCTTTGTGGATGAGGGTAGTAGTTTTGTACTGGATTCTGGAGTGGATGGGTAGCCAATGTAATGACTGGCACAAGGTAGAGGCATCGGTGTAACGGTTGGTGAGGAATATGATTCTGGCATCAGCATTCAGGACAGATTGGAGCGGGGAGAGTTTGGTAAGAGGGAGGCCGATTAGTAGAAAGTTACAATAGTCCAGACGAGAATGAATAAGTGAGACAGTAAGAGTTTTTGCAGAGTCGAAAGTAAGAAAAGGGCGAATTCTAGAAATGTTTTTGATATGCAGATAAGAAGAGCGAGCCAGTGATCGGATGTGGGGGGTGAATGAATCAAGGATGACCCCAAGGCAGCGGGCATGTTGCTTTGGATTAATGGTGGAACCGCACACGGATATGGCAATGTCAGGCAAAGGTAGGTTAGTAGAGGGAGAGAACACGAGGAGTTCAGTTTTTGACAGGTTCAGTTTCAGATAGAGGGAGGACATGATGTTAGAGACAGCGGTAAGACAATCACTGGTGTTTTCTAAAAAGGTCGGCGTGATAACAGGAGAAGAGGTGTATAATTGGGTGTCGTCAGCATAGAGATGGTACTGGAAACCAAATCTACTGATTGTTTGTCCAATAGGGGCAGTATACAAAGAGAAGAGGAGGGGGCCTAGGACTGATCCTTGAGGAACCCCAACAGTAAGGGGATAGTGAGA
Source organism: Ranitomeya variabilis (assembly GCF_051348905.1). Taxonomy (NCBI): domain Eukaryota; kingdom Metazoa; phylum Chordata; class Amphibia; order Anura; family Dendrobatidae; genus Ranitomeya; species Ranitomeya variabilis. The sequence continues at coordinate 566,432,968 of NC_135232.1, forward strand.
GGAGGAGGAACCAGCAAAACATACAGTGAAGGATCGGTCAGAGAGATAGGAGGAGAACCGAGAGAGAATGGTGTCCTTGAGGCCGATGGAGCGGAGCATAGTGAGGAGGAGCTGATGATCCACAGTGTCGAATGCTGCAGAGAGATCCAAGAGAATTAGCATGGAGTAGTGACCATTAGATTTAGCTGTTAGTAGGTCATTAGAGACTTTAGTGAGGGCAGTTTCAGTAGAGTGTAAGGAGCGGAAGCCAGATTGAAGAGGGTCGAGAAGAGAGTTATCTGAGAGATAGCGGGTAAGATGGGAGTGGATCAGGCATTCGAGGAGTTTAGAGATGAAGGGAAGATTAGAGACAGGTCTATAATTTTCAGCACAATTTTGGTCGAGGGAGGGTTTTTTAAGTAATGGATGTATGATGGCATGCTTAAATGAGGAGGGAAAAATACCGGAAGTGAGGGAAAGGTTGAATATTTTTGTTAGGTGAGAGGTGACAGCCGGGGAAAGGGACTGGAGGAGATGTGACGGAATGGGGTCACTGGTGCAAGTGGTCGGGTGAGAAGATGCAAGGAGCCTGCTTACTTCTTCTTCTGTAACTGGTTCAAAGTCAGAGAGTGAACTAGATGCAGTGGGGGAGGGAGGACAGTGCATGGTATGAAAAGATTGGGAGATGATTTCCTGTTGAATGTGGTCAATTTTTTCTTTGAAGTAATTGGCCAGATCATCAGCACGGAGATCTGTGGTTGGGGCCTGCTCTCTTGGGTTGAGTAGGGACTGGAAAGTGTCAAAGAGACGTTTAGGGTTATTTGACAGTGAGGTGATGAGGGTGTTGAAATAGGTTTGTTTGGAGAGGTGAAGGGCAGAGTTGTATGTTTTTAGCATGAACTTATAATGGATGAAATCTTCGGGTAGATTAGATTTTCTCCACAGACGTTCGGCGCACCTGGAGCACCGCTGCAGGAAACGTGTTTGCAGCGTGTGCCACGGTTGTCGCCGTATACAATCACTGCACTTGTACATTTTGAGATATTTGCTTCAAGTAGATAATTTATTTACATAGAGGTGAAGAGGTGGAGCGACAGGCAAAAAAGTGGCCTTGATCACAATATCGCCTTTTTGAATGTTCTTTCTAGAATTGAATATGTGGTGTCGCTGAGGTAGTCAGATATGAGAATAGATATAAATAGTCCACATAGAGGAAAGTATACAAAAGCAGAGGCTAGAACAGCTCACGATAAGAAGCAGTCCAAGGTATATATAGAAAAGGTATAAATTTATTGAAAAATACATTGTGCAAGAGGTGTAACAACAACTATGAAAACACAAAGGAAGGGATTAAAAAAACGCTCTAGGGTCGGCAGAATAACAACCGGACCCACAATACATAATAAGTATATTTGTAAAGAAATACATTAAAGTACAAACAACACCCCATACAGATATACCCACATGCAATTTTATCATGAAAAGAGTGGAGGTATACAGCATGTAGTATAAGTAAACACAGCGTGGAGGTATATAGAATATGGACTTAATAGTCCTACCTGCAGCTGGATAGTAACCGTGCCAAAAGAGGAAGTATTAAATACAATTTTGAAAATGCACTTTTTACCTGTGTATGGGGTTGTAGTGGTGGCCCAGAGGATCTTGCACAATGTATTTTTCAATAAATTTAGACCTTTTCTATATAAACCTTGGACTGCTTCTTATCGTGAGGTGTTCTAGCCTCTGCTTTTGTATGTTATAGCAAAGATTGGCTATATTGAGTCCATAAATATATTGGTGAATTACTAGTCTTTATTATTTTTTCTGCAAATTTGCTTTAAATGTAACCAATGTTTTCCATTAGTTACTGTTATAGAGGAAAGTATGCACAAAGGTCCAAATGTGAACCGCCAGGGTAGGTATATAGTGTATAGCCAGAGGGAGATTGCAGCGTATATGGGCCAGTCCGAGCCTGGGCGTAGTGTTGAACCAGCTATGCCCAGGTAGATAGCAGTTAGATTAACATCGCTGTATAGGGTAAATGACCCGAGGAGGATATGGAAAGGTATAGATCCGTTGGTGGCACAGCGGTGAATGTGATCCCGGTAGTAGGAGCTAGTGCCGGTGGCTAAGTGGGAAGAGCTGATACAGCAGCACCGGTCGAGTCCGAATGGGAGACCGCAGAGGCAGATAAGGCTTGAGATCTATCCCGTGCAGCAGGAGAATCCCAAAGCTTAACAGTAGGCCTAACGTTTTAATGTGTAATTCTGGCCTTCTGATTTGTCATTGAAATTGAAAGGCTAATTGGGCCTCATAGCTACACCACAATATTAGGCCTAACGATTTTTACATGGAAATCTGGCCCTCTGATTTGCCACTGGAACACAGTTTTATCGCAAACTAGTTGAAGACTCTAATTAGGCCTTGTGCCTGCACTACCATGTCAGGCCTAACGCTTTCTATGTGGTAATCTGGCCTTCTGATTTGCCACTGAAACACAGCTTTATCACAAACAATTTGGAATAGCTAATTGGGCCTCATGGCTGCACCACTATAATAGGCCTAATAATTTCTAAGTGGAAATCTGGCCTTCTGCTTTGCTACTGAAACTCAGTTTAAGCACAAACAATTTGGAGTAGCTAATTGGGTCTCGTGGCTGCACCCCAATATTAGGCATAACTATTTTTATGTTCAAATCTGGCCTTCTGATTTGCTACTGAAACACCGTTTTATCACAAACGATTTGTAGTAGCTAACTGGACCTCATGGCTGCACCACAAGATTAGTCCTACCGATTTTTACATGGAAACCTGGCCTTCTGATTTGCCACTGAAACACAGTTTTAGCACAAACGATTTTGAGTAGCTAATTGGGCCTCGTGGCTGCACCCCAATATTAGTAATTGTCCCTAAGTTTCCCCCTAGACAAGGATATATAGGGTTTATCAGTGCTAGACGACGATGAGCGGGGGCGTCAATTGCGCAGGGTTATAGGGTGCCAACCTCCGCTAGCAGGTAGGGCAAACCTAGGTACAGTGTATAGGTTAACAGTTATATTCCCCAGTGATTGGGCAGCACGGTGGCGCAGTGGTTAGCACTGCAGCCTTGCAGCACTGGAGTCCTGGGTTGTAATCCCACCCAGGACAACATCTGCAAAGAGTTTGTATGTTCTCTCCGTGTTTGCGTGGGTTTCCTCCGGGTACTCTGGTTTCCTCCCACATTCCAAAGACATACTGATAGGGAATTTAGATTGTGAGCCCCATCGGGGACAGCGATGATAATGTGTGCAAACTGTAAAGCGCTGCGGAATATGTTAGCGCTATATAAAAATAAAGATTATTATTATCATTATATTGTTTTGGGAAATAGGTGCAATAATAGAAAGTGTGCAATATATCTGAGCACACAATATTGCACTGGGTAATGTGCAATATATCTGAGCACATGTTAGTAACCCATTAACCCCCAAGGGTGGTTTGCATGTTAATGACCGGGCCAATTTTTACAATTCTGACCACTGTCCCTTTATTAGGTTATAACTCTTGAACTCTTCAACGGATCCTGATGATTCTGACACTGTTTTCTCACGACATATTGTACTTACCTGCGTTTATTTGTGAAAAAAATGGACATTTTGGCAAAAATGTTGAAAATTTTGCAATTTTCCAACTTTGAATTTTTATGCCCTTAAATCACAGAGATACAGTATGTCACACAAAATACTTAATAAGTAACATTTCCCACATGTCTACTTTACATCAGCACAATTTTGGAACCAACATTTTTTTTTTGTTAGGGAGTTATAAGGGTTAAAAGTTGACCAGCAATTTCTCATTTTTACAACACCATTTTTTTTAGGGACCACATCACATTTGAATATAAACATAAGGATGAATGACCTCGGGAGATCAAAACATCCAAGACCACGGAGACACCATCACGTGTTTCTCAACGCAGTGATCCAGAACACTGCCCCCATCCCTCAAGGGAAATATGCAAATGCATGTAGAAAAGCCGCGGAGACACCATCACGTGTTTCTCAACGCAAGCAATGAATAGCCAGGTCTTTCACCGGGAAGGAACAACCATGGGAAGGGCAGCATCCAATAAAGGACAACCACCTATGCCAAAACATGGTATCCATCCACAGACAGCTGTTTCGGGGTATTTGGCCCTCATCAGTGTGGAGTAGGAAACTGGCTATTAGGAGCAGTGCCTAGTGAAAAGACTAGTCATTTGCAGAGCCCCTGATGTACCTAAACAGTAGAAACCCCCCACAAGTGACCCCATATTGGAAACTAGACCCCCCAAGGAACTTATCTAGATGTGTTGTGAGAATTTTGAACCCCCAAGTGTTTCACCACAGTTTATAACGCAGAGCCGTGAAAATAAAAAATCATTTTTTTCCCACAATGATTTTTTAGCCCCCAAATTTTTATTTTCCCAAGGGTTTGTGCTGAGTACGCTGTTACCCCATATATTGGGGTAAACCCTGTTTGGGTGCACGGCAGAGCTCGGAAGGGAAGGAACACTGTTTTACTTTTTCAACACAGAATTGGCTGGAATTGAGATTGGACGCCACGTCGCGTTTGGAGAGCCCCTGATGTGTCTAAACAGTGGAAACCCCCTAATTCTAACTGAATACCTAACCCTAACACACCCCTAACCCTAATCCCAACCCTAACCATAACCCTAACCACACCCCTAACCCGAACACGCCCCTAACCCAATCCCAACCACACTCCTAACCCCAACACACCCCTAACCCCAACACACCCCTAACCCTAATCTCAACCCTTTTATTTACTATTTAAGGCGGGTTTTGTTAGTGGATTTTTATGATTGGCAGCAGTCACACACTAAAAGATGCTTTTTATTGCAAAAAATAGTTTTTGCGTTTCCACATTTTGAGAGCTATAATTTTTCCATATTTTGGTCCACAGAGTCACGTGAGGTCATGTTTTTTGCAGGACGAGTTGACGTTTTTATTGGTACCATTTTCAGGCACGTGACATTTATTGATCGCTTTTTATTAGAATGACCAAAAACCAGCTATTCATTAATTTCTTTTGGAGGGGCATTAATACTGTTCCACATTTGGTAAAATTGATAAAGCAGTTTTATTCTTCGGGTCAGTACGATTACAGTGATACCTAATTTATATATTTTTTTATGTTTTGGCGCTTTTATACGATAAAAACTATTTTAGATAAAAAATAATTATTTTTGTATCGCTTTATTCTGGGGACTTTTTTATTTTTTCGCTGATGATGCTGTATGGCGACTCGTTTTTTGCGGGACAAGATGACGTTTTCAGCGGTACCATGTTTATTTATATCTGTCTTTTTGATCGCGTGTTATTCCACTTTTTGTTTGGCGGTTTGATAATAAAGCGTTGTTTTTTGCATACTAAATATGTGTATTTTTATTGTTTTTTTTCTATTTAGATAAAGAAATGTATTTATTAGAACAATATCTTTTTTCTCTTTATTTAGAATTTTTTTTTTTACACATGTAAATATTTTTTTTTTACTTTTTTACTTTGTCCCAGGGTGGGACATAGTTGTACTGTATACTTTGCAAAGCACTGTGTCAGATCAGCAATCTGACTGCCAGTGCTGCAGGCTGGCAGGCAAGCCACCTCCCTGCAGGACCCAGATGGAGCCCCACGGCCATCTTTGATCTGGGGCCTGCAGGGAGTAGACGCTCCGAACAACGCGATCACATCGCGTTGTTCCAAGGGTCTCAGGGAAGCACGCAGGGAGCCCCCTCTCTGTGCGGTGCTTCCCTATGCCGCCGGAACGCTGCGATCATGTTTGATCGCTGTGTCCCAGGGGTTAATGTGCCGGATGTCAGCTGTAATAATCAGCTGACACCCGGTGGCGATCGGCCGCGTTCCCCTCGTGATGGGATAGTATGTCATATGGCAGAAAGGGGTTAATTATTATTGATGACAATTCCGTGTATTTGTTTGTCTGAATTGAATGCTCTGTTGATTGATTTGCTGTCTTTTCCTACATGACAGGGCCCATTAGGGTGAATTAGGGAGAGCCTACGTTGAGTGGAGGTGCCACTGCACAGGACTTAGGGTACCAACCTCTGCGGCAGGTAGAGTACAGATAGTCTGTTAACCAGGGATATTGTACACCCTGTATCTTTCAGCCAAACAATGGACATTGTTTAGAGGTCGTATGTGTTATGTGATTGTTATTTTATTATATAATTTATTAAATGTTAAGTTTTATTGTGCTTATTAAGTTTATTTTTTGTATATAGTGTTTCATGTCGGTGAATACTGCACTCCAATATTAGGCCTAACGATTTCTAAGTGGAATTCTGGCCTCCTGATTTGCCTCTGAAACACAGTTTTAGCACAAACGATTTGGAGTAGTTAATTGGGCCTTGTGACTGCACCACAATATTAGGCCTAACGATTTTTATGTGGAAATGTGGACTACTGATTTCCCACTGAAACACAGTTATATCACAAACAATTTGGAGTAGATAACTTGGCTTTGTGATTGCGCCACCATATTAGGCCTAATGATTTTAAGTGAAAATCTGGCCTTCTGATTTGTCAATGAAACACAGTTTTAGCACAAGCGATTTGGAGTAGCTAATTGGGCCTTGTGGCTGCACCCCAATATTAGTCCTAACGATTTTTACGTCAAAATCTGGCCTTCTGATTTGCCGCTGAAACACAGTTTTATCACAAGCGATTTGTAGGTAACTAATTGGGCCTTGTGGCTACACCACAATATTAGTCCTAACGATTTTTTTAACAAGTGGTGTACTGACCAAAAAGACCAATTGTCCCCTAACAGGATCGGTTGATTAATCTATATATATTTTCTTGAGAAATCAACTTGACACTAGGATATATCTTGTAAGAGGGCTGAAGTCAAAATACATAAATAACACTCAGCATCATCATATACCTAGTTCCATGTAAAAACAATATATTGCCAGTAGCAGACACATATACAAATGCCACTGGTAACTAAGTACATATAGTAAAAACAGGAACAATCTCACCCGTTCCTAGGTGTAGGCTGAGGAGCACCGGATAACCTCTGATCAGGGAAAAAATCTGGAGGAAAGAGACGACAGTCCCTATGTCAGTCCCTATGGGGCTATCAATGCGCTATCCCCCAATGCTCCTGCCCTTACAAGGGCAGTCCACAGCTACCCCTGCACACACATGCCCTGCACTCTCCCTATTGATGATACGTCCCGACGCGTTTCATTCAAGCTGATTCTTCAGGGGACTAGCTTGTGCATGGAGAAAAAGTGCCTATGTGCTAAAAAGGAGGGACAAACAGTCCTGCCACCCTCTATGCTGTCCTGCAGAGAGTGGCACGGACGTAGGGCTTGTATTTAAATACCAAAAAGGGGAGGTGGAAAAGTCATGACCACTTCCTCTTAATTAAGCATTATGCGGCTGTGAATAACCATAACAAAAATACAGACGGACCTACCATTATTTCATGTGCTGCCATACTCCCATATAGGTGGTCCACGTGGTAACCCGCGTTTTCAACACATGCACTGTAACAGTGACGTAACACGCCACCATGCAGGGAGGGACTTCCTGTCCTGCATGTTTCGGCTAATGGACGGCATCCCCTAGTATCAGAGACGCTGCACTGCGAGACAAATGGCGCCATTGGTACTTCCGGTGTATTCCCACCGGAAGTAAGTGTTGCTAGGCGACGAGGCTGTTAGCCTATAGAGCCGCCGATAAACAAAGAATAATGGTGATCATGCGGTCAGGCAGGACGCCAATAGGGGACAGAGAGACAGGGGGCGCAAAGCGCTTCCTGCCCAACATACCTAGCGATGCACCCTGGCCGCGGACCTGCCGATCTGAAGAAACATGGCGGCGCTACCACTTCCTGTACAGTGTACTCATACCGGAAGTAAGCGTCGCCAGGCAACCAGAGACGCCAAGTGATTTAGATATAGCGCTATCGGCAAAGAAGGAGAATGCCGGTGATAATACAACGGGAATCAGATACCACTAGGGGCTACAGTAAGGACTAAATAATTAGTGAGAATGAATTAGCCCCATAAGAAAATAAATAGGACCCCATATATGTAATGGCTATTACTAATAAATAGGACCCCATGTTTGTAATGGCTATTACTGGATTAAACAACCACGTGCCGCATGTGATAAGATCACATAAAAGATTATGATGAGTAAAATAGAAATTGTTAATCATGAAAAATCCATAGCAATGTTGGGTGGACAAAAAGGACTTAGGCATAATGAGATTAAACTGACTGTGTCACACCAAAAGAAGGACAGACGACAAAGGAAGAGGGGAACTTCAGATAAAGCAGCTATAGTTGATTTGATCATTCAGACCATGTGGACTCACTGTATTCAAATAAAAGGTCCACTTCGCCTCCCGTTGTAACAAAATCTGGTCCCAATTACCTCCCCGTATTGGTTTAGTTACCCTTTCAATGGCCATGAATTTCAGATATTTAACCTGGCCATTATGCATGGTATTGACATGCCGGGATACTGAGGTGTCTGTTGTGAATTTACCTTTTGGCTCCCTCTAGTGGCTACTAGTGATTTTACTCTGGGTATGTCTATCATCCCTTGTATGCTCACCTGGGTCGTTAGGTCAGGGGTGTTGCTATATAAGCTCCCTGGACCTTCAGTTCAATGCCTGGCAACGTTGATATCAGAGCTAATCTGTAGTGCTCTTGTCTACTGATCCTGGTTCCTGCTTGATTAAGCTAAGTCTGCTTTCTTGCTTTTTGCTATTTGTTTTTGTTTGCATTTTTGTCCAGCTTGTACATAATCTGTATCCTATCCTTGCTGGAAGCTCTAGGGAGGCTGGAGTTCTCCCCCCGGGCCGTTAGACGGTTCGGGGGTTCTTGAATCTCCAGTGTGGATTTTTTAGGGTTTTTGTTGACCATATAAGTTATCTTACTACATTCTGCTATTAGTAAGTGGGCCTCTCTTTGCTAAACCTAGTTCATCTCTGTGTTTGTCATTTCCTCTTACCTCACCGTTATTATTTGTGGGGGGCTTGTATCCTGCTTTTGGGGTCTATTCTCTGGAGGCAAGAGAGGTCTTTGTTTTCCTCTTCTAGGGGTAGTTAGACCTCCGGCTGGCGCGAGACATCTAGCGACCAACGTAGGCATGTTCCCCGGCTACTTCTAGTGTTGGCGTTAGGAGTAGATATATGGTCAACCCAGTTTCCACTGCCCTATGAGCTGGATTTTTGTACTTCGCAGACTTGCTGATATCTCTGAGACCCTCGCCATTGGGGTCATAACAGGTGTCCCTCCCATGTTCCACATCACCCACGTGTTCCAACACTCTTTCCTTAAATTCCCTGATGGTTTTACCCACATATTCAATACCACACACACAGGATACCTTATAAATCACTCCCTTGGTGCTACAATTCATGAACTGATTGATCTTATAACTTTTACCCGTGACGTTACTCACAAAACTCGTGCCAATCCCAATAAATTGACAGGCTACACAATGTCCGCATCTATAACAGCCCGTTACATTACTTCTGAGCCAAGTCTCATTAGTAGGACTGACAAAATGACTATGAACCAATCTGTCATTTAGTGAACGGGCTTTTCTGTATGTGATAGCCGGAGTGTCACTCAGGTAATTGGAGATGTCAGAGTCCATTTGTAAGATGGACCAATGCTTTTTAATGATCTCCCTAACATGTGCCGCCCCATTGTCAAAGGTAGTGATGAACCGTACCACGTCATTATCCTGTGCCTTAGTGGTGGGATTCAAAAGTGCTGTTCTGTCTCTATTCCTAGCTTCGTGATAGGCTTTTTTTAGGATTGTGGAAGGGTATCACCTATCCTGAAAATTACTCCTTAGTTCCCTTGCATGGGCCTCAAAAGTTGCATCATCTGAACAATTCCTCTGGATTCTAAGGTACTGTCCCTTAGGAATCCCCCTTTTTAGATGGTCTGGGTGATGGCTGTTCCAATGAAGTAAGGCGTTTGTGGCTGTGGGCTTTTTATAGTTACAAGTCACTAAGTTACCATTCGTCCCCTTAGTGATGAATATGTCCAGGAAGGGTAAGGAGGAGGAATCGATTACCGATGTAAAGAAAAGACCAATACTGTTGTGATTTAGTCTGTCTACGAAGCTCCCAAAATCGTTGATGGAGCCAGACCAAATTAGAAACACATCATCTATGTACCGTGTCCAAATTTCCGGGACACGGTACATAGAGAAATCAGAATCAGAATCATCACTCCAGACTACGGTCTCCTCCCACCAGCCGAGAAAGAGGTTGGCATAGGCCGGGGCACAGGGGCTGCCCATGGCCGTTCCCCTCAGCTGGTGGTGGATCCTGCGGTCAAAGGTGAAAACATTATGTGTTAAACAAAATCTCAGGAGCCTTAAGATGAACTGATTGTGTTCACGAAATTGACATCCTCTCGTCTGTAAAAAGAAATTTACAGCCTCCAAACCCTTATCATGAGGGATGGAGGAATAGAGGGCCTCCACATCTATACTTGCCAAATAGGCATCCGGTTCAATAGTGATACCCTCCAAACGGCGAAGGAGGTCAGGAGTATCTTTTACAAAGGATTGTAAGGCCGACACAAAGGGGCTCAGCACACGGTCCAAATAGATACCCGCATTTTGACACAAACTGCCTACCCCAGATACAATGGGCCTACCTTTTAATGGGTTAAGGCCCTTATGCACCTTGGGGAGGCAGTAAAAGGTGGCCATGACAGGATAGTCAGGGAGAATGAAGTCAAACTCGGTTTTACTTATGACACCATTCTCCAACCCCTCCTGAAGGATAAGGCGAAGTTCCTCTCGATACTCCGTACTCGGATCTCGTGAAAGGATCTCATACGAGGTCCTATCAGAGAGGATGGATTCGCATATTTGTTGGTAGTGAGTCGTGTTTAAGATGACCACATTGCCGCCCTTGTCTGAGGGCTTTATGACAATGGAGTCATCACTTTCCAACCGGTTAATTGCTTCCATCTCTCTCCCAGTGCAGTTGAATTTACAAAAATTCCGTGATTGAGATAGGTTTATCAGATCTGATGTAACAAGATTTGAAAAAACATCAATGGCTGAGAGATCACCAGTTGGTGGAGGCATCTTGTGGCTTTTTTCTTTTAATTGTGTAAAGGGGCCCACCCCTTGTGAATTGGGGTCACTTTCCCCAATACTATGTAGTAGTCTTACATCCGCCAACATGTCTATTGGAATACCGAGTTCAGAGCAAGTACGAGACTCCTGCTTATGGAAATGTTTTTTCCACCTCACTTTACGTAAGAAGAGATTGAGGTCCTTCACCGTTCTAAACAGATCAAAATCACTATTGGGGACAAAAGAGAGGCCTTTCTTTAATATAGCCACCTCATCAGCATCAATATCTCTAGCTGATAAGTTAATAATCTGGATGTTTTAATCATTAACTGAACGACCAAGATCAGTGGAAGAATCTGTTGAATGTGCTTTTAGGGTTACTTCCTCACTTGGGGGGGTCTGTTTCTTAAGGCATAGACCTGATCTAAAAAACCACCACTGGGAGTGTTATCTGATCTATCAGAATGATTTTTTGCTCCACGACCCCTTCCTCTCCCCCGATTTCGGCCCCTGTTCGATTTGCTCCTATTTTCGGGCTCTGAAAAGTCGGTATCTGTTGAGGATAGCTCAGTATCACGATCAGGGGGGGGTGGGTCTAGGAGTCAATACAAGGTAGGCCTTATTATCTTTAAAGTCCTGTGTGTCACGCATATATTGGCGATGTTTCCTCTCTTTTAGATGGTATTGGAAACGCTCAATATGTGTCTGTAATTTGGATTCCTTTATCGCAAAGTCAGTTTCTGTAGAGAATTTTTTGGTTATCTCTATCTGTTCTCGTAGTTTGTCATTCAAGGCGGCCAGGGAGATCCTCTCCTCCTCAAGCAGCAATTGCATAAAGCGGAGAGAGCTCTCCGTCGCTTCTCTTTCCCACTTATGTGTGAATGTGGGATTCTTATGTCGGTTACCAGCTGATAAATTAATTCGTAAGCCCCGCGGGACAATTCTAGCCTTCAGGTAACTCTCCAGGCTCTGGACCTCCCACCATGAGGTGATTTGGTCCCGATAAATTTGCTGGAGTTCCTTGAAGGCTACATTAAAGGTGGGAAGATATTTTTTCTGAACAAATGCCTGGTCTGAGAACACCTCTTTTGCCTCTGAAACCCAACTCTCGGTGTTAAGGCCTACAGTCAAAAAGCCAGCCATGTCCTGAATAATAAACTAGAAAAAAGCAAAAATCTATATCCTGACTGTAAGTCACATAGACAAAACCACTATAATTCATATATATAACAAAGCAAAAGTGGAAAATATAAAACGTAACTTTTATTAACTAAAGCCACAAACAAAAAACAAACCAAACACCCAAGTGAATAAAAATGAGGACAGATGTCTTTAACAAGTGGTGTACTGACCAAAAAGACCAATTGTCCCCTAACAGGATCGGTTGATTAATCTATATATATTTTCTTGAGAAATCAACTTGACACTAGGATATATCTTGTAAGAGGGCTGAAGTCAAAATACATAAATAACACTCAGCATCATCATATACCTAGTTCCATGTAAAAACAATATATTGCCAGTAGCAGACACATATACAAATGCCACTGGTAACTAAGTACATATAGTAAAAACAGGAACAATCTCACCCGTTCCTAGGTGTAGGCTGAGGAGCACCGGATAACCTCTGATCAGGGAAAAAATCCGGAGGAAAGAGACGACAGTCCCTATGTCAGTCCCTATGGGGCTATCAATGCGCTATCCCCCAATGCTCCTGCCCTTACAAGGGCAGTCCACAGCTACCCCTGCACACACATGCCCTGCACTCTCCCTATTGATGATACGTCCCGACGCGTTTCATTCAAGCTGATTCTTCAGGGGACTAGCTTGTGCATGGAGAAAAAGTGCCTATGTGCTAAAAAGGAGGGACAAACAGTCCTGCCACCCTCTATGCTGTCCTGCAGAGAGTGGCACGGACGTAGGGCTTGTATTTAAATACCAAAAAGGGGAGGTGGAAAAGTCATGACCACTTCCTCTTAATTAAGCATTATGCGGCTGTGAATAACAATAACAAAAATACAGACGGACCTACCATTATTTCATGTGCTGCCATACTCCCATATAGGTGGTCCACGTGGTAACCCGCGTTTTCAACACATGCACTGTAACAGTGACGTAACACGCCACCATGCAGGGAGGGACTTCCTGTCCTGCATGTTTCGGCTAATGGACGGCATCCCCTAGTATCAGAGACGCTGCACTGCGAGACAAATGGCGCCATTGGTACTTCCGGTGTATTCCCACCGGAAGTAAGTGTTGCTAGGCGACGAGGCTGTTAGCCTATAGAGCCGCCGATAAACAAAGAATAATGGTGATCATGCGGTCAGGCAGGACGCCAATAGGGGACAGAGAAACAGGGGGCGCAAAGCGCTTCCTGCCCAACATACCTAGCGATGCACCCTGGCCGCGGACCTGCCGATCTGAAGAAACATGGCGGCGCTACCACTTCCTGTACAGTGTACTCATACCGGAAGTAAGCGTCGCCAGGCAACCAGAGACGCCAAGTGATTTAGATATAGTGCTACCGGCAAAGAAGGAGAATGCCGGTGATAATACAACGGGAATCAGATACCACTAGGGGCTACAGTAAGGACTAAATAATTAGTGAGAATGAATTAGCCCCATAAGAAAATAAATAGGACCCCATATATGTAATGGCTATTACTAATAAATAGGACCCCATGTTTGTAATGGCTATTACTGGATTAAACAACCACGTGCCGCATGTGATAAGATCACATAAAAGATTATGATGAGTAAAATAGGAATTGTTAATCATGAAAAATCCATAGCAATGTTGGGTGGACAAAAAGGATTTAGGCATAATGAGATTAAACTGACTGTGTCACACCAAAAGAAGGACAGACGACAAAGGAAGAGGGGAACTTCAGATAAAGCAGCTATAGTTGATTTGATCATTCAGACCATGTGGACTCACTGTATTCAAATAAAAGGTCCACTTCGCCTCCCGTTGTAACAAAATCTGGTCCCAATTACCTCCCCGTATTGGTTTAGTTACCCTTTCAATGGCCATGAATTTCAGATATTTAACCTGGCCATTATGCATGGTATTGACATGCCGGGATACTGAGGTGTCCCTCCCATGTTCCACATCACCCACGTGTTCCAACACTCTTTTCTTAAATTCCCTGATGGTTTTACCCACATATTCAATATTGAATATGTGGGTAAAACCATCAGGGAATTTAAGAAAAGAGTGTTGGAACACGTGGGTGATGTGGAACATGGGAGGGACACCTCAGTATCCCGGCATGTCAATACCATGCATAATGGCCAGGTTAAATATCTGAAATTCATGGCCATTGAAAGGGTAACTAAACCAATACGGGGAGGTAATTGGGACCAGATTTTGTTACAACGGGAGGCGAAGTGGACCTTTTATTTGAATACAGTGAGTCCACATGGTCTGAATGATCAAATCAACTATAGCTGCTTTATCTGAAGTTCCCCTCTTCCTTTGTCGTCTGTCCTTCTTTTGGTGTGACACAGTCAGTTTAATCTCATTATGCCTAAGTCCTTTTTGTCCACCCAACATTGCTATGGATTTTTCATGATTAACAATTTCTATTTTACTCATCATAATCTTTTATGTGATCTTATCACATGCGGCACGTGGTTGTTTAATCCAGTAATAGCCATTACAAACATGGGGTCCTATTTATTAGTAATAGCCATTACATATATGGGGTCCTATTTATTTTCTTATGGGGCTAATTCATTCTCACTAATTATTTAGTCCTTACTGTAGCCCCTAGTGGTATCTGATTCCCTTTGTATTATCACCGGCATTCTCCTTCTTTGCCGGTAGCGCTATATCTAAATCACTTGGCGTCTCTGGTTGCCTGGCGACGCTTACTTCCGGTATGAGTACACTGTACAGGAAGTGGTAGCGCCGCCATGTTTCTTCAGATCGGCAGGTCCGCGGCCAGGGTGCATCGCTAGGTATGTTGGGCAGGAAGTGCTTTGCGCCCCCTGTCTCTCTGTCCCCTATTGGCGTCCTGCCTGACCGCATGATCACCATTATTCTTTGTTTATCGGCGGCTCTATAGGCTAACAGCCTCGTCGCCTAGCAACACTTACTTCCGGTGGGAATACACCGGAAGTACCAATGGCGCCATTTGTCTCGCAGTGCAGCGTCTCTGATACTAGGGGATGCCGTCCATTAGCCGAAACATGCAGGACAGGAAGTCCCTCCCTGCATGGTGGCATGTTACGTCACTGTTACAGTGCATGTGTTGAAAACGCGGGTTACCACGTGGACCACCTATATGGGAGTATGGCAGCACATGAAATAATGGTAGGTCCGTCTGTATTTTTGTTATGGTTATTCACAGCCGCATAATGCTTAATTAAGAGGAAGTGGTCATGACTTTTCCACCTCCCCTTTTTGGTATTTAAATACAAGCCCTACGTCCGTGCCACTCTCTGCAGGACAGCATAGAGGGTGGCAGGACTGTTTGTCCCTCCTTTTTAGCACATAGGCACTTTTTCTCCATGCACAAGCTAGTCCCCTGAAGAATCAGCTTGAATGAAATGCGTCGGGACGTATCATCAATAGGGAGAGTGCAGGGCATGTGTGTGCAGGGGTAGCTGTGGACTGCCCTTGTAAGGGCAGGAGCATTGGGGGATAGCGCATTGATAGCCCCATAGGGACTGACATAGGGACTGTCGTCTCTTTCCTCCGGGTTTTTTCCCTGATCAGAGGTTATCCGGTGCTCCTCAGCCTACACCTAGGAACGGGTGAGATTGTTCCTGTTTTTACTATATGTACTTAGTTACCAGTGGCATTTGTATATGTGTCTGCTACTGGCAATATATTGTTTTTACATGGAACTAGGTATATGATGATGCTGAGTGTTATTTATGTATTTTGACTTCAGTCCTCTTACAAGATATATCCTAGTGTCAAGTTGTTTTCTCAAGAAAATATATATAGATTAATCAACCGATCCTGTTAGGGGACAATTGGTCTTTTTGGTCAGTACACCACTTGTTAAAGACATCTGTCCTCATTTTTATTCACTTGGGTGTTTGGTTTGTTTTTTGTTTGTGGCTTTAGTTAATAAAAGTTATGTTTTATATTTTCCACTTTTGCTTTGTTATATATATGAATTATAGTGGTTTTGTCTATGTGACTTACAGTCAGGATATAGATCTTTGCTTTTTTCCTAACGATTTTTACATGGAAATCTGGCCTTCTGATTTGCTAATGAAACACAGCTTTAGTACCAATGATTTGGAGTAGCTAATTGGGCCTTGTGTCTGTACCACTATATTAGGCCTAACGATTTCTAAGTGCAAATCTGGCCATCTGATTTGTCACTGAAACACAGTTTTATCACAAACAATTTGGAGGTAACTAATTGGGCCTTGTGGCTACACCACAATATTAGTCCTAACGATTTTTACATGGAAATCTGGCCTTCTGATTTGCTAATGAAACACAGCTTTAGTACCAATAATTTGGAGTAGCTATTTGGGCCTCATGGCTGCACCACTATAATAGGCCTAATAATTTCTAAGTGGAAATCTGGCCTTCTGCTTTGCTACTGAAACTCAGTTTAAGCACAAACAATTTGGAGTAGCTAATTGGGTCTCGTGGCTGCGCCCCAATATTAGGCCTAACGATTTCTAAGTGCAAATCTGGCCTTCTGATTTGTCACTGAAACACCGTTTTATCAAAAACGATTTGTAGTAGCTAATGGTGCCTCTGGAGACGGCCACACAGTTTTTGCATTGTGGATGGTTTCTGTACCCTGTTTGTTTGCCGGAATCAACACACATAAAGTTATGGGGACAAAAAAAAGAGGGTGTGCCACTCCTGTAATTTCCTCACATGCTCTTCTAACCTCTACACATCCCCCTCCTCTCATCAAACACGTTCCCCGTATCACCTGCTCATCACACAGCTCCACTATCCTAGCCAAAGCAATAACAAAAGCATTAATGGAAACGTGATGATTTACCGAACTGTGACAACATTTTGCCGAGTTTGAGTAAAAATGCTTGTGAAAGTGAACACGAATCCGAATGTACTACTTTCATGCCAAATTTGAGATTGGTGAATATTTTCCAAGCATGTTTGCTCATCTGTACTCAGTATCCATCCTCAGGCCGGTCTCAGAGATAATGTAACCAAGAAACTGAAGAGAAGTCTGCTCAGAAAAGCACTTTTCATACTGAACATACAGACGGCTCTTCCTTAACCTCTGCAGAACCTGGCGTACATCTGTTTGGTGTGAAGGCAGATTGGGAAAAAGCACCAAGATATCATCCAAGTACACTACTACACACGTGTATAGAAGATGGTGTAAGATGTCTTTCATCAGTTCTTGAAAGAATGCAGGTGTGTTACAGAGGTGAAATGGCATAATCTGATACTTCTAGTTGCCATCATGAGTATTAAAGGCCATTTTCCATTCGACTCCCTGGAGTATCCAAATCAAGTTTGAAGATCGAGTTTCGTGAAGACTGTGGAACCTTTAAAACGATTAAAGAGCTTATAGAGGATATTTATTCTTGATCGTTATCTGATTCACTCCCCTATAGACGATACAGGGTCGAAGTGAACCACCCTTCTTCTTTGCAAAGAAGAATCCTGCTCCAGTCAGAGAGAAAGATTTCCAAATAAATTCCCTAGCAAGAATCTCTTTAACATATTCCGACATGGCTCTGGTCTCAGCCTGCAACAGGGGGTAGATTCGGCCTACAAAAGAAGAAGCACCTGGAAGGAAATCAATATGGCAGTTATACCGCTAATGAAGTGGTAATGTCTCAGCCAACTTCTTGTCAAAGACATCGGTGTACCCCCAGTATGGCACAGGCAATCCAGGTAAGTTGGATGGAGAAGTCGGACTTTGAAGCAGGTCAAACAAGTAGAAGGCAAGTCTTGTGGCACTCCTGTCCCCAACAGAGAATTTCTTCAGATCTCCAGTTCATGACAGGTTCGTGTCTCTGCAGCCATGGCAGACCTAGTAGCAGAGGTTTAGACAACCAGACAGCACATAGAGAGGAATCTTCTCCGAGTGTAGCATTACTACTTGAAGTACCACAGGCTCGGTAATGAACAGGATGGTCTCGGAAAGAGGGCTCCCATCCACCGAGGAAACCACCAATGGATTCTGTAAATGTTGGATTGGGACTTTATATTGTTCCACTTTATATTGTTGGATGAGATTACCCTCAGAAGCGGAGTCCAGGTAGGCAGACTCCAGGAACTGGATGTTGCCGCAGGAGACGGACACTGTCAACAATGGAGAGAATTGTCTCTCGCCCAGGGTAGCCTCTCCAACTTATCCTAGGTTCTGGAGTTTCCCGGTCTCTCTGGGCAGAATCAAATAAAATATTCAGGGCTGCCACAATAGAAACATTTTCCCTCTGCACGGCGACACTCCTGACAATGATTAGTCATCTTCACCTCGTTAATTTGCATGGACTCTGGGGTAGGTGCCGGAGCAGAGGCTCTCTGTGTGACTGGCCTCTGGAAGGTTGGAGCTAGGCGCACAGATTTTCTTTCATGGATCATCTCTTTGGATCGCTCCTGAAACCTGATGTCTATAAGCTTCACCATTCTGGCTTATGAACAGATAAGCGTTGGCAGGTACAGACTGGACTGGCTGAAACTGAGATAAACAAGCAAGTATGGGCAGACAGGTACTGGGCAGGTAGACTGACTGACAGGTACTGGGGACCTGACAACTAGCAAGTGTGCATAGGCTAACTAACAACGTTACTCATTCACCTCCATGCTGGAGGAGGAGCATAAAATAGAAGGTTTCACCCAGCTATTGGCACACGCAGCCCCTTTAAGAAAGTAAGAGCGTACTATAAGTAAAATGCCCGGGAATCTGAATACAGTGCGCGCATCCCGGGCATCAACAGAGACGCAGGAGGAGGAAGTGCGAGACAGGGCCACAGCAGTGAGGTGAGTAAGCTGGCGTCTCTGCTGGGAAAGAGGGGCAGCATGCAGAGACACTGGCGCTACAATTAGTTCCTTTAAAACCAGTGTTGGCATTACTATTGTGTAGCACCAGCATTCTTGAAGGCTTCCACTTCTCTCCGGCAATGGCGCCGACTGACTCACCGACCAGGCGGTTCGTCCGCGTCTTCTGCCCTGGGTTCTGTGTCCCAAGGTTTTCACACATCTGGGAGATACTTAGCAGTGCACTTAGGGTGTGCTTGCTTCCCTGTCTCTCATTGAGACAGCATGCAGTTTCCTAAAGTGTCTCCAATCAATAGCTGGGAGACAGCTACTATTGAAGGCACCTCCACATAATGGGAGATGCCTGAGCAACATTTGTACTAGTTAGTTACTTACCTGAGTGTTGTTAGGTCCCCTTGTCCGCTTTGTCTGATCCTGATCCTGTGTTGTTTAACCTGTATCTTGCCTCCATACCTGTGGCCGTCCTGCCTGTTATCCAGAAGCCACAAAGTCTGTACCTGTACTAATGGCCATCCTGTCCTCTATCCAGAAGCCACACAGTCTGCACCAGTACATGTGGCCATCCTGTTTGGTATTCAGAAGCCACACAGTCTGTACCAGTACCAGTGGCAGTCCAGTCTGCTATCCTGAAGCCGCAGAGTCTGAACCCGTACCAGTGGCCATCCTGTCCTTTCTGTGACACTCTATCCGAACCAGTGTCTCTGATCTTTAGGGTCAGCTGCTACTGTTCCACTCGCTGCCCTGGAGTGGTATCTGACAACTACCGGACGCTCAATCCTGACCTCACCTTCAGAGGATCCAGTGAAAACCAGTTAGCTGCTTAGTTACATCCCTACAGGGTAAGCACAGCTCATGGCGCAGTAGATGCACGATCCACAAGCATTACAGTTTGCTCAGGTCATGGACAAGCGCTGGCTCCAATATCCCTCTGCTCTCTTAGTCATATCAGCAGATGACATGGCAACGTGAGCTGCAAGATCAATTTCTGACCTACATACGGTCGGTGAACACCTGTTTATGTGCCCTGATGCAAGCTGCCTCCTCCATACCAGCATAAGTTCAAGTTGCCACTAGGGATGAGCGAATTTGATCGGTTCAGGGCTTATTCGGCAAGCTATAGCGCTTACCAAATAAGCTGCAGAGGGAACCCATGCATGGAGAGCCTGTTTGTTGTCCCCATCTTGGAAGAGGAAATTTTTTTTTCTCCAGCAAGATGGCGCCGCCGGCACATGCGCAATAGCAGCTATCGGATCACCTCTATATACAGGGCTGCAATTAGGAATTTCAGGGCCCCATCCTGGCCAAATTTTAGGGCCCCCTTGAGACTTTACCCAGGCTCAACCCCAGTTCTGACTTCACCCAAGATCTGCCACCCCTCAAACTTTCCACAGTCTCACTGCCCATTCTTGGAAAAACTCCACTTCTACACCATGTCCTCTCTCATCATACATTAACAGTTCCCATTAGATCATATCACATACCTAGCCAAAAGCTTTTGCTTTGACCAAAAGAATTTTTAAGCCTGTCACCACGACACGGTAGACTCTTTTGGCAGGGCCCTACTCTACTCTACTCTAACCTTTTAAATATTTCTTAAAATATCAAATACTCTTTTTTTAGGTATATTTTTATTTATTTTTTCTTTAAGGGAATGTGTCACATACATTTTTTAAACTAACTGATACCAGATTGTGATAATTTTTTTTATAACTTGTATTTCCGGATTGCAGATTATTATATCCTGTTTTCTGGACATTTATGGAAGCTGCTCTCTTGCCTGGAGATATGTACATTGGACATATGCATGTTGTTGGCAGATATGCAACAGATATAAAATTATTTATGTGCAGCAGGAGTTTACACTTTTCTGACAGTAGATGACAATGTTGTTACTGCTATATGCTTAGTTAAATGTAATGCATATACTTGATGTACTTTGGTTTCACTTTCTCTATGGCAAAAGGTCTTTTAGGCTTCCTGTTATGCTGTATTAAGAAGCTGATGCATGTACCTCATGTTCTGTGTAGATAAAAGTTGAAATACCCCATATAATCTACTCTCACAAGTTTCTTCTGTGACCAAACTATGCAACAGGTTATGGGCCCAGCATAGAAGACAAAAAAGGACTTGGTGAAAGCAAAAGAATACTTCAGAGCAATTCTCTCCAAATAAGTGAGACAAATATGAGATGAGCAGCAGTTAAGTGCTGAGACTCACAGTAGCAAAGCTGAACAATGAGAACAATCAGTTATGGAAGTTCAAAGTGGAGATGTTATTGTCTAAAGATGATTTATGGGAGGTAATCACTACAAACAAACCCAATGATAATTATCAGACATGGGATAAGAAAAAGAGACAAGCAAGAGCTACTATCAGCTTATTAGTGGAGGATGATCAGTTAATCCACATAAGGAATGAGATTACAGCAAAGGGAATGTGGGAAGCATTGAAAGATCCAGCTTAAATCACAAACTATTCCTGCTAAGAAAACTTTACAAGCTGAGATTAAGTGCAAGGAAAGCCTTGCAGGAGCATATAAACTCCATGATGAAGGTGGTAACACAGCTGAGATCAGTCAGTAAAGACACTAAGGAAAGCCATATAGCCCAATATTATTGTGCATTTTACCAAATTCATACAATACTCTGATAAATGCACTAGAGACAAAACCTGAAGCAGACATTACACTGGAGTTTGTAAAGACAAGACTTATAGATGAATATCATAGAAGGAAAGAACAAACAATTCCACTGAAAGGGATAGTGAAAATGCTCTTAAAGCGACAGACAAGAAGCCCCGTAATACAGAGACAAGAGAATGTTTCATATGTAAAAAAAAGGGACATTCAAAGAAAGACAGTACTATATGGAAAGCAGAACAACAGAAATTACACCAAAAGGAGAATACACAGAAAGTAAAAAGCACAATTTCTAACCCACATGCAGATCACTGCACATGGTACATTTAAAGTAACTGATAAAGAGTCATCGTCAGGCTGGTTTATTGACTCACGAGCAACAAGTCGCATGACTACTGATAAAAGATTCTTTACTGAACTTGATGAAAATAAGAAGGAAGCAATTTATCTTGCAAATAGGAGTAAAATAACCGCAAAAGGTATTGTAAAAAGAATGCTAATCTGCCCTGATAGATTTGGGCATAATTCAAAATTACTAGTAAACGATGTGTTATATGTTCCAGGACTAGAAGGAGGATTGTTATCCGTAAAGCGTCTGACAGACAAAGGATTTACTGTAAAATTCAAAGATGATAACTGTACAATCCTAGCAGGAGATAATGTAATAATTAATGTCAAAGCAGGTGAACAATTATATCATCTAGACACATTAAATGAACAGATGTAGTTATGTACACATGATCACAAGAGTTTTATTCACATGTGGCATAGACGTCTAGGACACAGACATCCTGAGAGTATAATGGCATTACAAGAGAAGAATTTGACAAAAGACCTATTGATATCTGATTGCTCAGTTACCGTAAAATATGAATGTTGTATAAAATCTAAAGCTACAATTTATACCTAAAGAGAGTGAGACAGAAAGCACAAGACCTCTTGACTTGGTGCACACTGACGTATGTGGACCCATGAAAATGACCACATCAGGAGGTAATAGATATATGGTGACCTTCATAGATGACTACTCAAGATACACAGTCATGTACTTGATAAAGAACAAAAGTGAAGTTTTTGAAAAATTAGAAGACTATGTGACAATGTCAAATAACAAATTTCAGAGGAAGCCAATGATCATCAGTGATAATGGAGGTGAATTTACAGGACACCAAATAGAAAACTAGTTAAGACAGAATTGTTGTTGAAGCTCTAAAAAACTATAGGGAAAACAAACTTTATCTAAAAAACTAATTAAAGCTGCCAAAAAGGAAACAGAGAAGCATATTACTAAGGAGAGTAAAACTAACCCCAAACTGTTCTTCAAATATAGCAATAGTAAAAGAATCATAAGTGAAAATCTAGGCCCCTTAAAAAGAGAGAACTACGCAATGTAATAGACAAGCCATTATTTCTTATATTTAGAGACCTATTCTCTTCAACATATTTATTAATGATCTGGTAGAAGGTTTACACAGTAAAATATCGATATTTTCAGATGATAGAAATCTATGTAAAGCAGTCAATACAAGAGAATCCATCTGGATCTGGATAAGTTGGAAACTTGTGCCGAAAGGTGGCAGATGTGGTTTAACAATGACAAATGTAAGGTTAAACACATAGGAAGAAGGAATCAATATCACTATTACACACTGAACAGGAAACCACTGGGTAAATCTGACATGGAGAAGGACTTGGGGATCCTAGTTAACCCCTTAACGACCGCCGATACGCCTTTTAACGGCGGCCGCTAAGGGTACTTAAACCACAGCGCCGTTAATTAACGGCGCTGTGGAAAAAGTGAATAGCGCCCCCCAGAGTCGGATTTTCTCTGGGGTCTCGGTTGCCGAGGGTAGCCGAGACCCCAGAGAACATGATTCGGGGGGTTTTTACCGACCCCCGAGTTGCGATCGCCGGTAATTAACCGTTTACCGGCGGTCGCAACAAAAAAAAAAAAAACGCGATTTGCCGTTTAATTTCTCTGTCCTCCGATGTGATCGCACATCGGAGGACAGAGAAATGTGGTCCCCGATGGCCCCCAATAGCCCCCCAATACTTACCTACCTCCCCCGGTGCTCCTCGTGTCTCCCCATGGGCGCCGCCATCTTTTTTCCGGGAAAAAATGGCGGGCGCACGCGCAGTACGCCCGCCGCCCGGCACCCGGATGTTCTTTGGGGTCTCGGCTGCCGGGGGTAGCCGAGACCCCAAAGAACATGATCGGGGTCGATTTGAACCGACCCCTGCTTTGCGATCGCCGGTAATTAACAGTTTACCGGCGACCGCAAAAAAAAAAAAAAAAGCGATCAGTTATTTCTCTGTCCTCTGATGTGATCGCACATCAGAGGACAGAGAAATAGGGGGATTCGGGGACCCTATCATACTCACCCGGGGTCCCTGGGTCCTCTTCTGTCTTCTCCTGCCAGCCGGCTTTTTCATCATGGCGGGCGCATGCGCAGTGCGCCCGCCATCTGCTGCCATCTGCCGGCCGGCAGGAGAAGACAAGTTGGGGCTAAAATTAGGGTTAGGGTTAGGGTTAGGGTTAGGGTTAGGGTTAGGGTTAGAGTTAGGGTTAGGGTTGGGGCTAAATTTAGGGTTAGGGTTAGGGCTAGGGTTAGGGTTAGGCTACTTTCACACTAGCGTTTTTTGGCTTCCGTCGCAATGCGTCGTTGGAGAAAAAACGCATCCTGCAAAAGTGCTTGCAGGATGCGTTTTTTCTCCATTGGCTTGCATTAGCGACGCATTGCGACGGATTGCCACATGTCGCATCCGTCGTGCGACGGATGCGTCGTGCTTCGGCGGACCGTCGACACAAAAAAAACTACATGTAACTTTTTTGTGCGACGTGTCCTACATATTTCAGTGCCACGTGCCACGTATTTAAGTGACACGTGCCACGTATCAAAGTGCCACGTGCCACATATTTCAGTGCCACGTATCAAAGTGCCACGTGCCACGTATCAAAGTGCCACGTGCCACGTATCAAAGTGCCACGTGCCACGTATCAAAGTGCCACGTGCCACGTATCAAAGTGCCACGTGCCACGTATCAAAGTGCCACGTGCCACATCTTTCAGTGCCACGTATTTAAGAGACACGTGCCACGTATCAAAGTGCCACGTGCCACATATTTCAGTGCCACGTGCCACGTATTTAAGTGACACGTGCCACGTATCAAAGTGCCACGTGCCACATATTTCAGTGCCACGTATCAAAGTGCCACGTGCCACGTATCAAAGTGCCACGTGCCACGTATCAAAGTGCCACGTGCCACATATTTCAGTGCCACGTATCAAAGTGCCACGTGCCACGTATCAAAGTGCCACGTGCCACATCTTTCAGTGCCACGTGCCACGTATTTAAGAGACACGTGCCACGTATCAAAGTGCCACGTGCCACATATTTCAGTGCCACGTATTTAAGTGACACGTGCCACGTATCAAAGTGCCACGTATCACGTATTTCAGTGCCACGTATTTAAGTGACACGTATCACGTATAAGTGCCACGTGTCACGTATTTAATTGCCACATATTTAAGTGCCACGTATCAAGATTTTCCATGGAGAACAGACACATCCAGAGATATGTCTGCTCTCCACGGCTGCAGCAACACACTGACAGGAGCCATAGTTCCTGTCGGTGTGTCACTGCGCATGCGCGAGCGAGTTTACCGGCGGTCATTGAACCCGGCACTCTCGCTTAACGGCAGTGCTGCGTGGGAAAGTTCAACGCAGCTGTACTGCTGTTAACCGAGACGCCGGAGTCATTGAACTCCGGAACAGTACGCGATACACTGCTAGGAGCTTCGCTCCTGGCAGTGTATCGCCGGAGAGCAGCCGATCGGCGTGGGACACTCGTTTTATGGATTCTGCGGACAGGGAGTATGAATTTGGTTTATTATTTTTGGATTTTTTCCTGGAGGATCGAGGGCTTCGCCTACAAGTGTGCTGTTGGTGAGTATATACTCTGTGTTATATGTTGTATGTACTGTGTGTCATGTATGTGTATTGTGTGTAGGTGTTTTGTGTAACTTTACAATTGTGCTAAGTCGCCGGACACAGGGACAACTCTCCCATCCTAATACCGGATGGGAGTAGTAGTCCCATACGGCGACTTAGCACAATGGTGGCACTAGCGTCGCATGGGGACACACACACACGCACACACACGCACACACACGCACACACACACACACAGAAGGACTCCATGCTGCTTCACTGGGGGGCGGGGGCTTCCCTCTTCCTGTCCGACGTCACGTCCGGTCCTGGGTGTCAACCCCTCCGTACAAAGACGCCGACACCCAGGACAAAGGCGCTGTGTGTGGAAGGTAATATGGGGCCCTAGGGGGATACGCAGACACGCCGCTGCGTAAAGAATTGACATGTCAATTCTTTTTACGCCGGCGTGTTTGCAGACAAAAGCGCCGCGTTTTTTTGCGGTGTGTCTGAACAGCAAAGTGAATTTCTCATTCACTTTGCCGGCAGACGAAAATGACATTGCGCATTTTTGAAAAGCGCCCGCAAAATAGCGCTCAAAAATGCGCTATGTCTGAAAGTAGCCTAAGGCTTCTTTCACACTTGCGTCGGTACGGGGCGGTCGCAATGCGTCGGCCCGATGTACCGACGCACGTTGTGAAAATTGTGCACAACGTGGGCAGCGGATGCAGTTTTTCAACGCATCCGCTGCCCAGTCTATGTCCTGGGGAGGAGGGGGCAGAGTTACGGCCACGCATCCGCGGAAATGGCGGACGCGACGTACAAAAAAAAGGTTACATTGAACTTTTTTTGTGACGACGGGGGCTAAAGTTATGGTTAGGGTTGGGGCTAAAGTTAGGGTTGGGGCTAAAGTTAGGGTTAGAGTTGGGATTAGGGTTAGGGTTTGGATTAGGGTTGGGATTAGTGTTACGTTTCGGATTAGGGTTGGGATTAGGGTTAGGGTTAGGGTTGGGATTAGGGTTAGGGGTGTGTTGGATTTAGGGTTTTGATTAGGGTTATGGTTAGGGTTGAGATTAGGGCTGTTTTGGGGTTAGGGTTGTGATTATCGTTAGGGTTGTGATTAGGATTATGGATCGGGTTGAGATTAGGGTTAGGGCTGTGTTGGGGTTAGGGTTGGAGTTAGAATTGGGGGGTTTCCACTGTTTAGGTACATCAGGGGGTCTCCAAACACGACAGCCAATTTTGCGCTAAAAAAGTCAAATGGTACTCCCTCCCTTCTGAGCTCTGCCGTGCGCCCAAACAGTGGTTTACCCCCACATATGGGGCATCAGCGTACTCGGGATAAATTGGACAACAACTTTTGGGGTCCAATTTCTCCTGTTACCCTTGTGAAAATAAAAACTTGGGGGCTAAAAATCTTTTTTGTTGGAAAAAAATATATTTTTTTATTTTCACTACTCTGCATTATAAATTTCTGTGAAGCACTTGAGCTTTCAAAGTTCTCACCACATATCTAGATAAGTTCCTTAGGGGGTCTAGTTTCCAAAATTTGGTCACTTGTGGGGGTTTCTACTGTTTAGGTACATTAGGGGTCTGCAAACGCAACATAACGCCCGCAGACAATTCTATCAAAGTCTGCATTGCAAAATGGCGCTCCTTCCCTTCCGAGCTCTGCCGTGCGCCCAAACAGTGGTTTACCCCCACATATGGGGTACCAGCATACTCAGGACAAATTGGACAACAACTTTTGGGGTCCAATTTCTCTTGTTACCCTTGTGAAAATAAAAATTTGGGGGCTAAAAAAATCTTTTTTGTGGGAAAAAAAATATTTTTTATTTTCACTACTCTGCATTATAAACTTCTGTGAAGCACTTGGGCATTCAAAGTTCTCACCACATATCTAGATAAGTTCCTTGAGGGGTCTATTTTCCAAAATGGGGTCACTTGTTGGGGGTTTCTACTGTTTTGTTACATTAGGGGTCTGCAAAGGCAACATAACGCCCGCAGACAATTCTATCAAAGTCTGCATTCCAAAATGGCACTCCTTCCCTTCCGAGCTCTGCCATGCGCCCAAACAGTGGTTTACCCCCACATATGGGGTACCAGCATACTCAGGACAAATTGGACAACAACTTTTGGGGTCCAATTTCTCTTGTTACCCTTGTGAAAATAAAAACTTGGGGGCTAAAAAATCTTTATTGTTAAAAAATATATATTTTTTATTTTCACGACTCTGCATTATAAACTTCTGTGATGCACTTGGGCATTCAAAGTTCTCACTACACATCTAGATAAGTTCCATGGGGGGTCTAGTTTCCAAAATGGGGTCACTTTTGGGGGGTTTCTGCTGTTTAGGCACATCAGGGGCTCTCCAAACGCGACATGGCGTCCGATCTCAATTCCAGTCAATTTTGCATTGAAAAGTCAAATGGCGCTCCTTTGCTTCCGAGCTCAGCCATGCGCCCAAACAGTGGTTTACCCCCACATATGGGGTGTCGGCGTACTCAAGACAAATTGTACAACAGCTTCTGGGGTCCATTTTCTCCTGTTACCCTTGGTAAAATAAAAATTTGGAGGCAAAAAGATCATTTTTGTAGAAAAAATGCGATTTTTTTATTTTCACGGCTCTACGTTATAAACTTCTGTGAAGCACCTGGGGGTTTAAAGTGCTCACCACACATCTAGATAAGTTCCTTAAGGGGTCTAGTTTCCAAAATGGTGTCATATGTGGGGGGTCTCTACTGTTTAGGCACATCAGCGGCTCTCCAAACGTGACATGGCGTCCGATCTCAATTCCAGCCAATTCTACATTGAAAAAGTAAAACGACACTCCTTCTCTTCCAAGCTCTGCGGTGCGCCCAAACAGTGGTTTACCCCCATATATGGGGTATCGACGTACTCAGGAGAAATTGCACAACAACTTTTGTGGTCTAATTTCTCCTGTTACCCTTGTGAAAATAAAAATTTGGGGGCAAAAAGATCATTTTTGTAGAAAAAATGAGATTTTTTATTTTCACGGCTCTACGTTATAAACTTCTGTGAAGCACTTGGGGGTTCAAAGTGCTCACCACACATCTAGATAAGTTCCTTGGGGGGTCTAGTTTCCAAAATGGTATCACTTGTGGGGGGTTTCCACGGTTTAGGCACATCAGGGGCTCTCCAAACGCGACATGGCATCCGATCTCAATTCCAGCCAATTCTGCATTGAAAAAGTCAAACGGTGCTCTTTCACTTCCAAGCTCTGCGGTGCGCCCAAACAGTGGTTTACCTCCACATATGGGGTATCGACGTACTCAGGAGAAATTGTACAACAACTTTTGTGGTCTAATTTCTCCTGTTACCCTTGTGAAAATAAGAATTTGTGGGCGAAAAAATCATTTTTGTGAAAACAAATGCGATTTTTTATTTTCACGGCTCTACGTTATAAACTTCTGTGAAGCACTTGGGGGTTCAAAGTGCTCACCACACATCTAGATAAGTTCCTTGGGGGGTCTAGTTTCCAAAATGGTGTCACTTGTGGGGGGTTTCCACTGTTTAGGCACATTAGGGGCTCTCCAAACGCGACATGGCGTCCGATCTCAATTCCAGCCAATTCTGCATTGAAACAGTCAAACGGTGCTCCTTCACTTCCAAGCTCTGCGGTGCGCCCAAACAGTGGTTTACCTCCATATATGGGGTATCGGCGTACTCAGGAAAAATTGCACAACAAAATATGTGGTTAAATTTCTGTTTTTACACTTGTGAAAATTAAAAAAAATGGTTCTGAAGTAAAATGTTTGCAAAAAAAAGTAAAATGTTAATTTTTTTCTTCCACATTGTTTTAGTTCCTGTGAAGTACGTAAAGGGTTAATAAACTTCTTGAATGTGGTTTTGAGCAGCTTGAGGGGTGCAGTTTTTAGAATGGTGTCACACTTGGTTATTTTCTATCATATAGACCCCTCAAAATCACTTCAAAGGTGATGTGGTCCCTAAAAAAAACATGGTGTTGTAAAAATGAGAAATTGCTGGTCAACTTTTAACCCTTATAACTCCCTAACAAAAAAAAAAATTGTTTCCAAAATTGTGCTGATGTAAAGTAGACATGTGAGAAATGTTATTTATTAACTATTTTTTGTGACATATCTCTCTGATTTAAGGGCATAAAAATACAAAGTTTGAAAATTGCAAAATTTTAAAAATTTTCGCCATATTTCCATTTTTTTCATAAATAATCGCAAGTAATATCGAAGAAATGTTACCACTAACTTGAAGTAAAACATGTCACGAAAAAACAATCTCAGAATCAGCGGGATCCGATAAAGCGTTCCAGAGTTATAACCTCATAAAGTGACACTGGTCAGAATTGTAAAAATTGGCTCGGTCATTAAGTACCAAATTGGCTCTGTCACTAAGGGGTTAATGATAAACATGCCTGGACATAATACTATTGTAGGAACTCAAGGATTCTGATAGCATGGGGCAATGAACAGACAGAGAACACGGGTAAGTCCAGAAACTAGTTCTCAAGTTGATCCCAAATGTGGCATAAACAGGGGTACGTTCAGAAACAGGTTCACATTAAAGTATTATACTGGTGTTGTTTCCAACAGCTACCACCGGGGGGAGTAAATGAAGGATTAAGTAGCAACACACAGTCCCGAAACAAGTCCTGAAACAAAATTCCAAAAACACAGTTCTTACCAGAAGGAGTGAACCGAGGGTTAAGTTCCAAGTCAGCAGACTAATGATAACCTAGAGAGTGTAGCTTACAAATGCAGGAAATGTCCAGAGCCAGAGGTAGAGACACACTCAGAACCAGCAGCTGAGGTGAAGGAGAACAGAATCAGAATACTCCAGCAAAGAGGCTGACACCTGACCTGGGTTTTAAACAAGTGAACAGGAAGTAGGGCAGACAAAGACAGCAAACTCCATCTTAACAAAGGGCAAAATCATTCACAAGGTGACTTAGAAAACCCAGAATACTGACATTACTCCCCCCCCTAGAAACGGCCTCAGGACGATCCTGGACCAGGCTTGTCTGGGTATCTACGATGAAATTGAGCAACCTTCAGGGGAGCATTGATGTTACTTACTGGTTCCCAAGAATCGTTTTCAGGAGAGTAACCCTGCCATCTAACTAGATACTGAAGCCGGTTCCTATGAAGTCTTGATTCGATAATGTCCTGTACCACAAATTGTTCTTCGCCATCAACCAACACTGGTGGAGAAGGAGGTACGATACGTCCCTAAAATGTGTTAAGAGAGACCGATTTTAATAAAGAAACATGAAATACTGGGTGTACCTTTAGAGTTCGTGGCAGCTTCAGCCGACAAGCAACAGAGCTCACAATCCCGGTGATCTTGAATGGACCGATGAACTTCTTGTTATGATCCTTAGTGGTTGAGGATCACAAATTACTCCAGCCAAGTAACAAACATAGGACAAGCTCTAGGGAGGTGGCAAACTGGACTGACCGCAAATCTGAACCTATCCAAACACACTAGAAGTAGCCGGTGAATGTGCCTAAAAATCCTAGACGTCTCGAGCCAGCCTGAGGAACTAACTACCCCTAGAGAGAAAAAAAGACCTCTCTTGCCTCCAGAGAAATAATCCCCAAAGATATAGAAGCCCCCAACAAATAATAACGGTGAAGTAAGAGGAAGGCACATACACAGGGGTGAAAGCAGATTCAGCAAATGAGGCCCACTAATACTAGATAGCAGAAAATAGAAAAGGGAATCTATGCGGTCAGTAAAAAACCCTTACAAAATATCCACTCTGAGATTTCAAGAACCCCCACACCAACTAACGGTGTGGGGGGAGAAACTCAGTCCCCTAGAGCAACCAGCAAGCGAGGAAATCACATTTTAGCGAGCTGGACTAAAAACATAATGAATGCTGATAATCAAAAAATGATCAAACAAAAACTTAGCTTGTCTTGGAGAGACTGGGTGCAAGGTAGACACAAGGAATCTGAAGAGCACTGAATACATTGATAGCAGGCAAGGAACTGAGTATCCAGGTGAGCTAAATAGGAAACCAACCAGGATAACGAACCAGCTGATGCTGCAACCTGCAGAAAGACAACACTACACAGTACCGCTTGTGACCACTAGAGGGAGCCCAAAAATAGAGTTCACAACAGTACCCCCCCCCTTGAGGAGGGGTCACCGAACCCTCATCAAGACCCCCAGGGCGATCAGGATGAGCCGCGTGGAAGGCAAGAACCAAATCGGCCGCATGAACATCAGAGGTGACAACCCAGGAATTATCCTCCTGACCATAGCCCTTCCACTTAACCAAATACTGAAGCCTCCGTCTAGAGATACGAGAATCCAAAATCTTCTCCACCACGTACTCCAATTCGCCCTCGACCAGCACCGGAGCAGGAGGCTCAACAGAAGGATCCACAGGTACCACATACCTCCGCAACAAAGACCTATGGAACACATTATGAAAGGCAAACGATGCTGGGAGATCCAAACGAAAAGACACCCGGTTAAGGATTTCCAAGATCTTATAAGGACCGATGAAGCGAGGCTTGAATTTAGGAGAGGAGACCTTCATAGGAACATACCGAGAAGACAGCTGTTGTGAATCTGCTTTTGGGCTCCTTCTGGTGGTGGCTTGCGGTACTGGTGACTCGGGTGTGTTTTCTTTCTCAGTTCACCTGTTTTCATCAGTAGTGGGGAATTGCTATTTATTCCTGCTCTTCAGTCATTGCCTTGCCGGCCATCAATGTAACCAGAGCCTTTCTGTTGCATGTTCCTGCTCCTAGACTACTGATCAGCTAAGTTGGACTCTTAGTCCTAAGTTTGTTTGCATTTTTGTTCCAGTTTACAGTTAAGTCATTCTCTGTAGCTGGAAGCTCTTGTGGGCTGAAATTACCACTCCGGTGTCATGAGTTGACACATGAGTTTTAAAGTAATTTCAGGATGGTATTTTAAAAGGGTTTTCAGCTGACCGTGCAGTTCCCTTTTGTATCTTTCTACTATCTAGTAAGCGGACCTCGCTTTGTTGAACCTACCTTCATACTGCGTATGTCTTTTCCTCTGAACTCACCGTCAATATATGTGGGGGGCTTCTGTCTCCTTTTTGGGGGAATTTCCCTAGAGGTAAGCCAGGTCTGTTTTTTCCTCTACTAGGGTAAGTTAGTTCTCCGGCTGGCGAGAGACGTCTAGGGATAAAACGTAGGCACGCCCCCCGGCCACTATTAGTTGTGTGGTAGGTTTAGCTCACGGTCAGCTCGAGATTCCATCACCCAAGAGCTCGTTCGTTATTTATGTGTCCTGACGTTCCCCTGCCATTGGGAACCATGACAGTATGGCCGGCCACGTGTTAAAACTGTTGGCAGAAGAAAGGAGAGAAAAAGAAGTCTGCAAATTTTTTTTTTTTCCCTCTGTGTTTGCTCTATAGTTGAATCAGTTGCATTTCAGCTCTAATTGCAGTCTTTGTCTCCCTCTCCTTCTAACCCTTGAATGGCTCTGATCTCACCTGCTTAAAATGGATCCTCAGAGTATGGCTATAGGTTTGAATAATCTTGCCACAAAAGTTCAAGATTTACAGGATTTTGTTATACATGCTCCTATATCTGAACCTAGAATTCCTATACCAGAATTTTTCTCCGGAGATAGATCTCGTTTTTGAATTTCAAATATAATTGTAAATTATTTCTTTCTCTGAGACCTCGCTCCGCTGGAGATCCCGCACAGCAGGTTAAGATTGTAATTTCCTTGCTGCGAGGTGACCCTCAAGATTGGGCTTTTGCATTGGCACCAGGGGATCCTGCGTTGCTCAATGTGGATGCGTTTTTTCTGGCTTTGGGGTTGCTTTATGAGGAACCTAATTTAGAGATTCAGGCTGAAAAAGCCTTGATGGCCCTGTCTCAAGGGCAAGATGAAGCTGAAATATACTGCCAAAAATTTCGTAAATGGTCTGTGCTTACTCAGTGGAATGAGTGCGCTTTGGCGGCGAATTTCAGAGAGGGTCTCTCTGATGCCATTAAGGATGTTATGGTGGGGTTCCCTGCGCCTACAGGTCTGAATGAGTCCATGACAATGGCTATTCAGATTGATCGGCGTTTGCGGGAGCGTAAACCTGTGCACCATTTGGCGGTGTCTTCTGAGAAGGCGCCAGAGAATATGCAATGTGATAGAATTCTGTCCAGAAGCGAACGGCAGAATTTTAGGCGAAAAAATGGGTTGTGCTTCTATTGTGGTGATTCAACTCATGTTATATCAGCATGCTCTAGATGCACAAAGAAGGTTGATAAGTCTGTTTCAATTGGCACTTTACAGTCTAAGTTTATTCTGTCTGTGACCTTGATTTGTTCATTATCGTCAATTACCGCGGACGCCTATGTCGACTCTGGCGCCGCTTTGAGTCTTATGGATTGGTCCTTTGCCAGGCGCTGTGGGTTTAATCTAGAGCCTCTGGAAGTCCCTATACCTCTGAAGGGTATTGATTCTACGCCATTGGCTAGTAATAAACCACAATACTGGACACAAGTGACTATGCGTATGACTCCAGACCATCAGGAGGTGATTCGCTTCCTTGTGTTGTACAATCTACATGATGTTTTGGTGCTTGGATTGCCATGGTTACAATCTCATAATCCAGTCCTTGACTGGAAAGCAATGTCTGTGTTAAGCTGGGGATGTCAGGGGGCTCATGGGGACGTACCTTTGGTTTCCATTTAATCATCTATTCCCTCCGAGATTCCGGCATTTTTGTCTGATTATCGTGATATTTTTGAGGAGCCTAAGCTTGGTTCACTCCCTCCTCACAGAGATTGCGATTGTACCATAGATCTGATTCCAGGCAGTAAATTTCCAAAGGGTCGTTTGTTTAATTTATCCGTACCTGAACATGTTGCTATGCGAGAGTATATTAAGGAGTCTCTGGAAAAGGGACATATTCGTCCTTCTTCATCTCCCTTAGGAGCCGGTTTTTTCTTTGTGTCTAAAAAAGATGGCTCTTTGAGGCCGTGTATTGATTATCGACTCTTGAATAAAATTACAGTCAAATATCAGTATCCTTTGCCACTGCTGACTGATTTGTTTGCTCGAATAAAGGGGGCTAAGTGGTTCTCTAAGATTGATCTTCGCGGTGCGTATAATTTGGTGCGAATTAAGCAGGGGGATGAGTGGAAAACCGCATTTAATACGCCCGAGGGCCATTTTGAGTATTTAGTAATGCCTTTTGGTCTTTCAAATGCCCCTTCAGTCTTTCAGTCCTTTATGCATAACATTTTCCGTGAATATTTGGATAAATTTATGATTGTGTATCTGGATGATATTTTGATTTTTTCGGATGACTGGGACTCTCATGTCCAACAAGTCAGGAGGATTTTTCAGGTTTTGCGGGCTAATTCCTTGTGTGTGAAGGGTTCTAAGTGTATTTTTGGGGTTCAAAAGATTTCTTTTTTGGGGTACATTTTTTCCCCTTCTTCCATTGAGATGGATCCTGTCAAGGTTCGGGCTATTTGTGATTGGACGCAACCTACTTCTCTTAAGAGCCTTCAGAAATTCTTGGGCTTTGCTAATTTTTATCATCGATTTATAACTGGTTTTTCGGATGTTGCTAAACCTTTGACTGATTTGACTAAAAAGGGTGCTGATGTTGCTGATTGGTCCCCTGCTGCTGTGGATGCCTTTCGGGAGCTTAAGCGCCGCTTTTCTTCTGCCCCTGTGTTGCGTCAGCCTGATGTTGCTCTTCCTTTTCAGGTTGAGGTCGACGCTTCCGAGATCGGAGCTGGGGCGGTTTTGTCGCAGAAAAGTTCCGGCTGCTCCGTGATGAGACCTTGTGCGTTCTTTTCTCGAAAATTTTCGCCCGCCGAGCGAAACTATGATATCGGTAATCGGGAGCTTTTGGCTATGAAGTGGGCTTTTGAGGAGTGGCGTCATTGGCTTGAGGGGGCTAGACATCAGGTGGTGGTATTGACCGATCACAAGAATCTGATTTATCTTGAGTCTGCCAAGCGCCTGAATCCTAGACAGACGCGCTGGTCGTTGTTTTTCTCTCGGTTTAATTTTGTGGTCTCATACCTACCAGGTTCTAAAAATGTGAAGGCAGATGCCCTTTCTAGGAGTTTTGAGCCTGATTCCCCTGGTGATTCTGAACCTACAGGTATCCTTAAGGATGGGGTGATATTATCTGCTGTTTCCCCAGACCTGCGACGGGCTTTGCAGGAGTTTCAGGCGGATAGACCTGATCGTTGCCCGCCTGGTAGACTGTTTGTTCCTGATGATTGGACCAGTAGAGTCATCTCGGAGGTTCATTCTTCTGCGTTGGCAGGTCATCCTGGAATCTTTGGTACTAGGGATTTGGTGGCTAGGTCCTTCTGGTGGCCTTCCCTGTCTCGAGACGTACGAGTTTTTGTGCAGTCTTGTGATGTTTGTGCTCGGGCCAAGCCTTGTTGTTCTCGGGCTAGCGGATTGTTGTTATCTTTGCCTGTTCCGAAGAGGCCTTGGACTCACATCTCTATGGATTTTATTTCTGATCTCCCTGCTTCTCAGAAAATGTCGGTCATCTGGGTGGTGTGTGACCGTTTTTCAAAGATGGTTCATTTGGTGCCTTTGCCTAAGTTGCCTTCCTCATCCGAATTGGTTCCTCTGTTTTTTCAAAATGTGGTTCGCTTGCATGGTATTCCGGAAAATATCGTTTCTGACAGGGGGACCCAGTTCGTGTCTAGATTTTGGCGGGCATTCTGTGCTAGGATGGGCATTGATTTGTCTTTTTTGTCTGCTTTCCATCCTCAGACTAATGGCCAGACGGAGCGAACTAATCAGACCTTGGAGACTTATTTGAGGTGTTTTGTGTCTGCGGATCAGGATGACTGGGTTGCCTTTTTGCCGTTGGCAGTTTGCCCTCAATAATCGGGCTAGTTCTGCCACTTTGGTTTCTCCTTTCTTTTGCAATTCGGGGTTTCATCCTCGTTTTTCTTCCGGTCAGGTGGAGTCTCCGGATTGTCCTGGAGTGGATACTATGGTGGATAGGTTGCATCGGATTTGGGGACAGGTGGTGGACAATTTGAAGTTGTCCCAGGAGAAGACTCAGCATTTTGCCAACCGCCGTCGTCGTGTTGGTCCTCGTCTTCGTGTTGGGGACTTGGTGTGGTTGTCTTCCCGTTTTGTCCCTATGAGAGTTTCTTCTCCTAAGTTTAAGCCTCGGTTCATCGGTCCTTATAGGATTTTGGAGATTCTTAACCCTGTATCCTTTCGTTTAGACCTTCCGGCATCTTTCGCTATCCATAATGTCTTCCATCGGTCGTTGTTGCGGAGGTATGAGGTGCCGGTTGTTCCTTCTACCGAGCCTCCTGCTCCTGTGCTGGTTGAGGGTGAATTGGAGTATGTTGTGGATAAAATCTTGGACTCCCGTATTTCCAGACGGAGACTACAATATCTGGTTAAGTGGAAGGGTTATGGTCAAGAAGATAATTCTTGGGTAACTGCTTCTGATGTTCACGCCTCTGATTTGGTTCGTGCCTTTCATAGGGCTCATCCGGATCGCCCTGGTGGTTCTTGTGAGGGTTCGGTGCCCCCTCCTTGAGGGGGGGGTACTGTTGTGAATCTGCTTTTGGGCTCCTTCTGGTGGTGGCTTGCGGTACTGGTGACTCGGGTGTGTTTTCTTTCTCAGTTCACCTGTTTTCATCAGTAGTGGGGAGTTGCTATTTATTCCTGCTCTTCAGTCATTGCCTTGCCGGCCATCAATGTAACCAGAGCCTTTCTGTTGCATGTTCCTGCTCCTAGACTACTGATCAGCTAAGTTGGACTCTTAGTCCTAAGTTTGTTTGCATTTTTGTTCCAGTTTACAGTTAAGTCATTCTCTGTAGCTGGAAGCTCTTGTGGGCTGAAATTACCACTCCGGTGTCATGAGTTGACACATGAGTTTTAAAGTAATTTCAGGATGGTATTTTAAAAGGGTTTTCAGCTGACCGTGCAGTTCCCTTTTGTATCTTTCTACTATCTAGTAAGCGGACCTCGCTTTGCTGAACCTACCTTCATACTGCGTATGTCTTTTCCTCTGAACTCACCGTCAATATATGTGGGGGGCTTCTGTCTCCTTTTTGGGGGAATTTCCCTAGAGGTAAGCCAGGTCTGTTTTTTCCTCTACTAGGGTAAGTTAGTTCTCCGGCTGGCGAGAGACGTCTAGGGATAAAACGTAGGCACGCCCCCCGGCCACTATTAGTTGTGTGGTAGGTTTAGCTCACGGTCAGCTCGAGATTCCATCACCCAAGAGCTCGTTCGTTATTTATGTGTCCTGACGTTCCCCTGCCATTGGGAACCATGACAGACAGCCACACCAAATCCCCAACACGAAGTCGGGGACCCACACCACGGCGGCGGTTGGCAAAGCGCTGAGCCTTCTCCTGTGACAACCTCAAATTGTCCACCACATGGTTCCAAATCTGCTGCAACCTATCCACCACAGAATCCACCCCAGGACAGTCAGACGGCTCAACCTGACCCGAGGAAAAACGAGGATGGAAACCAGAATTGCAGAAAAAAGGCAAAACCAAAGTAGCAGAACTAGCCCGATTATTAAGGGCAAACTCGGCCAAAGGCAAAAAAGTCACCCAATCATCCTGATCAGCAGAAACAAAACATCTCAAATAAGTTTCCAACGTCTGATTAGTTCGCTCGGTTTGGCCATTAGTCTGAGGATGGAAGGCCGACGAAAAAGACAAATCAATGCCCATCTTAGCACAAAAAGTCCGCCAAAACCTGGACACAAACTGGGATCCTCTATCAGACACAATATTTTCAGGAATGCCGTGCAAGCAAACCACATTCTGAAAAAATAGAGGAACCAAATCGGAGGAAGAAGGCAACTTAGGCAAGGGCACCAAATGGACCATCTTGGAAAAATGATCACACACCACCCAGATGACAGACATTTTCTGAGATACTGGAAGATCCGAAATAAAATCCATGGAAATGTGCGTCCAAAGCCTTTTCGGAACAGGCAAAAGCAAAAGCAAACCGCTGGCACGAGAACAGCAAGGCTTAGCCCGAGCACAAATCCCACAAGACTGCACAAAGGAACGCACATCCCGCGACAAGAAAGGCCACCAGAAGGACCTAGCCACCAAATCTCTGGTACCAAAAATCCCAGGATGACCCGCCAACACCGAAGAATGAACCTCGGAAATAACTCTGCTGGTCCATCTATCCGGGACAAACAGTCTCTCTGGTGGACAACGGTCAGGTCTATCCGCGTGAAATTTCTGCAGCACTCGTCGCAAATCTGGGGAAATGGCAGACAAAATCACTCCCTCTCTGAGAATACCAGCCGGCTCAGAAACTCCCGGAGAGTCAGGCACAAAACTCCTAGAAAGTGCATCAGCTTTCACGTTCTTCGAACCAGGCAGGTATGAGACCACGAAGTTGAAACGGGAGAAAAACAACGACCAACGAGCCTGTCTAGGATTCAGGCGCTTGGCATATTCAAGGTAAATCAGATTTTTGTGATCAGTCAAGACCACCACACGATGTTTAGCTCCTTCAATCCAATGTCGCCACTCCTCAAATGCCCACTTCATAGCCAACAACTCCCGATTACCAACATCATAATTCCGCTCGGCAGGCGAAAACTTTCTTGAAAAGAAAGCACATGGCTTCATCACAGAGCCCTCAGAGCTTCTTTGCGACAAAACAGCCCCTGCTCCAATCTCAGAAGCATCAACCTCGACCTGGAAGGGGAGAGAGACATCTGGCTGACATAAGACTGGAGCTGAAGAAAACCGGAGCTTCAGCTCCCGAAAGGCCTCCACGGCCGCAGGAGACCAATTAGTCACATCAGAACCCTTCTTGGTCAAATCCGTCAAAGGTTTAACCACGCTAGAAAAATTAGCGATGAAACGACGGTAAAAATTAGCAAAACCCAAGAACTTCTGAAGACTCTTAACAGACGTGGGCTGAGTCCAATCATGAATAGCCTGGACCTTGACTGGGTCCATCTCCACAGTAGAAGGAGAAAAAATAAAACCCAAAAAGGAGACCTTCTGTACTCCGAAGAGGCATTTTGAGCCCTTCACAAATAAAGCATTAGCACGCAGGACCTGAAACACCATCCTGACCTGCTTCACATGGGACTCCCAATCATCAGAAAAGACCAAAATGTCATCCAGATAAACAATCATAAATTTATCCAGATATTCTCGGAAGATGTCATGCATGAAGGACTGAAACACAGAAGGAGCATTAGAGAGTCCAAAAGGCATCACCAAGTACTCAAAATGGCCTTCGGGCGTATTAAATGCTGTTTTCCATTCATCTCCCTGCTTAATGCGCACAAGGTTATACGCACCACGGAGATCTATCTTGGTGAACCAACTGGCACCCTTAATCCGAGCAAACAAATCAGACAATAGTGGCAAAGGATACTGAAATTTGACTGTAATTTTATTCAGAAGACGATAATCTATACAAGGTCTCAAAGAACCGTCCTTCTTGGCCACAAAAAAAAATCCTGCACCAAGAGGGGAAGAGGATGGGCGAATATGTCCCTTCTCCAAAGACTCCTTTATATAACTCCGCATCGCGGCATGCTCTGGTATAGACAAATTAAAAAGTCGTCCCTTAGGGAATTTACTACCAGGAATTAAATTTATAGCACAGTCACAATCCCTATGAGGGGGCAGGGCACTGGACCTGGGCTCATCAAATACATCCTGGTAGTCAGACAAAAACTCAGGGACCTCAGAAGGAGTGGAAGAAGCAATAGACACCAACGGAGTATCGCCATGAATTCCCTGACAACCCCAACTTGACACAGACATAGCTTTCCAATCTAAAACTGGATTATGAGCTTGCAGCCATGGCAGACCCAAAACGACAACATCATGCAAATTATGCAGAACAAGAAAGCGAATCACCTCCTGATGTACGGGAGTCATGCACATGGTCATTTGCGTCCAATACTGAGGCTTATTCTCAGCCAATGGTGTAGCATCAATTCCCCTCAGAGGAATAGGAAATTCCCAAGGCTCCAGGACAAAACCACAGCGCCTGGCAAACGACAAATCTATCAGATTCAGGGCAGCACCCGAATCCACAAAAGCCATAACCGGGTAGGACGACAAAGAACAAATCAAAGTAACAGACAAAATAAATTTAGGCTGCATAGTACCAATGGTGACAGGTTTAGCGATTTTTTTTAAGCGTTTAGAGCATGCTGAGATAACATGAGTAGAATCACCACAGTAAAAGCACAACCCATTTTGACGTCTATGACTTTGTCGCTCAATTCTGGTCAGAGTTCGGTCACATTGCATAGACTCAGGTCTCTGTCCAGAAAATACCGCCAAAGGATGAGCAGATTTGCGCTCCCGCAAACGCCGATCAACCTGAATGGCTAAAGCCATAGAATCACTCAGACTTGTAGGGGTGGGAAACCCCACCATAACATTCTTAACGGCCTCAGAAAGACCTTCTCTGAAATTTGCAGCCAGGGCACACTCATTCCATTGAGTAAGCACTGACCATTTCCGAAATTTTTGACAATACACCTCTGCTTCATCCTGACCTTGAGAGATAGCCAGCAACGCTTTTTCTGCCTGATTCTCAAGATTAGGCTCCTCATAAAGCAGTCCAAGAGCCAGAAAAAATGCATCTACATCGCCAGAGAGAAAGCCCAATCTTGAGGGTTGCCACGCAACAAGGAGATAACAATTTTAACTTGCTGAGCGGAATCACCAGAGGAACGAGGTCTCAGAGATAGAAATAACTTACAATTATTCTTAAAATTTAGAAACCTAGATCTATCTCCAGAAAACAATTCAGGAATGGGTATCTTTGGTTCTGACATAGGGCTATGAATAACAAAGTCCTGAATACTTTGCACCCGTGCAGTAAGATGATCCACACTAGAAGTCAGAGTCTGAACATTCATGTCTGCAGCTGAGCTCAAAACCACCCAGAGTTCAAGGGGATGAAAGAAGCTAAACAGACTGCAGCAAAGGAAAAGCGGGAGGAAAAAAAATAAAATAAAATGTACTCAGGTCTTCTTTTTATCCCACTTCTGCGATGCATTAAACACTTTGGGGCCTGCTATACTGTTATGATCCTTAGTGGTTGAGGATCACAAATTACTCCAGCCAAGTAACAAACATAGGACAAGCTCTAGGGAGGTGGCAAACTGGACTGACCGCAAATCTGAACCTATCCAAACACACTAGAAGTAGCCGGTGAACGTGCCTAAAAATCCTAGACGTCTCGAGCCAGCCTGAGGAACTAACTACCCCTAGAGAGAAAAAAAGACCTCTCTTGCCTCCAGAGAAATAATCCCCAAAGATATAGAAGCCCCCAACAAATAATAACGGTGAAGTAAGAGGAAGG
Source organism: Ranitomeya variabilis (assembly GCF_051348905.1). Taxonomy (NCBI): domain Eukaryota; kingdom Metazoa; phylum Chordata; class Amphibia; order Anura; family Dendrobatidae; genus Ranitomeya; species Ranitomeya variabilis. Next base: position 566,474,921 of record NC_135232.1, read on the forward strand.
CACATACACAGGGGTGAAAGCAGATTCAGCAAATGAGGCCCACTAATACTAGATAGCAGAAAATAGAAAAGGGAATCTATGCGGTCAGTAAAAAACCCTTACAAAATATCCACTCTGAGATTTCAAGAACCCCCACACCAACTAACGGTGTGGGGGGAGAAACTCAGTCCCCTAGAGCAACCAGCAAGCGAGGAAATCACATTTTAGCGAGCTGGACTAAAAACATAATGAACGCTGATAATCAAAAAATGATCAAACAAAAACTTAGCTTGTCTTGGAGAGACTGGGAGCAAGGTAGACACAAGGAATCTGAAGAGCACTGAATACATTGATAGCAGGCAAGGAACTGAGTATCCAGGTGAGCTAAATAGGAAACCAACTAGGATAACGAACCAGCTGATGCTGCAACCTGCAGAAAGACAACACTACACAGTACCGCTTGTGACCACTAGAGGGAGCCCAAAAATAGAGTTCACAACACTTCTGTCCCAGTTTCTGTGAAGGAACACCCAATCTTAGATTCTTGGTGGACAACCAAACCGAGTCTACCTTATACATGGGTGTCGGTTTCCGGAATCTATCGGCCAACTTCTTGTAACGCTCCTGTGCTGCGGTCAGGGAGTCTTTCAAAACTTCAAGATTACGTTGCAACACCACCACTCTGTCTTGAACTGCCGGTACTGAAGTAGCAACCGGAGACCTAGGCAAAATATTTGGATGATATCCCAGATTGGCGAAAAAAGGCGTTACCTTCGTGGAACTGCTCTGTGAGTTGTTATACGAAAATTCTGCTAGTGGAAGTAGCTTCAGCCAATCATCCTGCAAATGACTGATGTAACAGCGTAGATATTGCTTCAAGGTTTGATTGGTCCGTTCAGTCTGCCCGTTGGTCTGAGGGTGGTATGCAGAAGACAAGCAAACATTAATGTGGAGCACAGAACAAAATCCTTTCCAAAACCTAGAGGTAAATTGTATTCCCCAGTCAGAGATGATCTCATCTAGTACCCCATGCAGCCGGAAAACGTTCTGGATAACCAGATCCACTGTCTCTGTAGCTGAGGGAAGACCGGTGCAAGGAATGAAATGAGCAGCCTTCATTAAACGGTCCACTACCACCAAAATAGTATTTTTACCACCAGAGGTGGGTAACTCCACAATAAAGTCCATCGAAATAGACCCCCAAGGGCGAGATGGTACGGGTAGTGGCTTAAGAAGGCCAGTAGGTGAAACACGAGGAACTTTGTACCGGGCGCAAACCTCACAAGAGCGGACGTAGTCTGTCAGGACTCTGAACATTTTTTACCTTTTGTGCATTACTGCCCTTTTCCGAGATGGCGTCTTTGGTCTCATGTGCACTGTGTCTTCCTGCTATAAAACTCCACCCCAGGCTCTGATTACTCCCTGGCTATACACCTGCTCCACTACCTGTTGAGTTTCTCCCTGCAAATGATGTCTCCATTCCTTAAAGGCGGAAATGATTGCCAAAAGTTCCTTATCTGCAATATCGTAGTTCAGTTCAGCAGATGATAACCTGCGAGAAAAGAAGGCACACGGGTGCAACAAACCTTTGTATCTGGTTCGTTGTGAGAGGATTGCTCCCAGTTCACAGTCAGAAGCATCCACCTCCACGACAAAAGGCAGTGTAAGATCTGGGTGCGTCAATATCGGAGCCGTGGTAAAACAAACCTTGAGGCGATCAAAGGCTTCCTGGGCTTGCGAAAACCATACAAACTTCTTCCCCTTCTTAGTGAGGAGAGTGATGGGACGGACAATTTCTGAAAAATTCCGGATAAAACATCTATAAAAGTTGGCAAAACCAATGAATCGTTGTACCTCTTTGATGTTTCCTGGTACCGGCCAATCTATGATCGCCTGGATCTTGCTGGACTGCATATTCAATCCCTGGGGAGAAATAACATAGCCTAAAAATTGAATCTTGGAGCAATGAAATTCACACTTTTCGAGTTTGATGTACAAATGATTATCTCTCAAACGTCTGAGCACGGTCTTGACATGTTTCTGTAGTGAATCAGAGAAAATCAAGATGTCATCCAGGTAAATTACTACATAATGATTCAGTAAATCCCTGAAGATATTGTTGGCTAAGTGTTGGAAAGCAGCAGGAGCGTTACAGAGTACGAATGGCATCACTAAATATTCAAAATGTCCATACCGACATCTGAAAACTGTCTTCCATTCGTCTCTGGGACGTATACGGAGCAAATTATATGCCCCGCGAAGATCTAATTTGGTAAATATTTTAGCTTGGCGAACTCTCTCCAACAATTCAGGAATTAAAGGCAACGGGTACCTGTTACGAATGTTTACCTTGTTTAGCTCCCGGTAGTCAATACAAGGTCTTAGAGTGCCATCTTTCTTCTTTACAAAGAATATGGGGGCTCCCGCTGATGAAGAGGATGGTCGGATAAACTCCTTGGCTAAATTCTCATCTATGTATTCACGTAATGTCTTTAATTCTGGAGCTGACAACGGGTAAACATGCCCGAAAGGAATCGCTGCCCCAGGAAGCAGCTCTATGGGGCAGTCATAAGGTCTATTTGGAGTTGTTCTGCCTTCCTCTTGTCACAAATGTCCAAGAATTCCTGGTAAACCAGAGGGAGAGTAGATACCCATTTCGTTTCCTCCAAGTTCTGGGTAACTGGAGCCATTACAGGTGGACTGATAGTAGGGCTGCACTTCAGAAGGAAGGATATCTCCTTGGTTTCCCAATTGATGTTTGGATTCTCTGACCGCAACCAGGGAATTCCTAAAATTACAGGAAAATGAGGAGAAGATATTAACATAAAGGAAAGTGTTTCCTGATGGTCTGGTTCCATCTTACACTTCAGAAGCACCGTCTCCCGATCTACTGGTCCGGAAACTAATGGAGAACCATCCACCGTTCCCATGGTGACTGGTGAGGCTCTTAGTTGTGTCTTAATACCATGTTCCCTGGCAAAAGAAGAATCCATGAAATTTCCACCTGCTCCAGAGTCTATCATAGCAGAACTTCGTATCCACTGTCCCTCCCACCGAATCTGAATAGGAAGAGAACAATGTGAGTATTTCTCCCCTTGATCTTTAGGGGAGGTCGGCATCACTGTTAGGGGAACCACAGCATCTATATGTAAACTGGTCTCCGAAACTTCTGACTCAGTGTCCGTATTGTCATAGTCCCCTACTGCAGGCAACACTTTGTTAGGTCGCCTGGGACATTTAGGACAATTAATGAGGAAATGATCCGATTGACCGCAGTAAAAACATAAGCGCTCACGAAACCGATATTCACGGCGTTCGTTACTCTCACGTTTTTGTAGTGAGTCCACTTGCATAGGCACCTCCTCAGCTTCCCGTGGGTACTTGCTGGTAGTTTCCCTAGATGGAAGAGAGAGTAGATATCAATACGAACACAGTGTTGTAAAAATAACTCAAACTCCTGTGGAGACTCTGAGCGAGCTAGCTCATCCTTGATTATACTGGACAACCCTTTCCTAAATATTGGCAATAAAGCATTGTTATCCCAGTTGGTATCCACTACTAACCTCTTAAATTCAGTAATATACTCTATGACTGAACGTTTCCCCTGGAGTAAGGAAAGCAAGGATTTTTCAGCGGAGGCACGGCGGTTGGGATCATCAAACATTTGCGCCATAGCTGCCAGAAAATCATCCAAATCATTTAGACGGACATCGCGACTTTCAACCATAGGATTTTCCCAAGCCAGTGCCCGTGATGTCAACAACATAATACATAGTACCTTAGATCTATCTGACTGATAGTAGGAGGCATGTACATCAAAAAATAATATGCATTGATTAACAAACCCGCAGAATTGACTTCGGTCACCATTAAACCGGAAAGGAGGCAATTTAGGTATAGTGGTGGGTGGTGTATGCTGAACAGGTGGTGTATGCTGAGCAGGTGGTGTAACCTGAGCTTCTACCAAGGTACGTAGATCTTGGAGAGCCTGACCAAACACCTGCGCATTGTGGTTAGCCTGGGAGTCCATGTCTCTAATCTTATTTTGTATAGCCGCCACCTCCTGCTGCAAGGAGTTAATCATAGAAAACATCTTGTCTACCCGTGTCTCTGTCATTGCCCCAGCAGAATCCTTTTTTTTGGCTGGAATATCCTGTAATACTATTGTAGGAACTCAAGGATTCTGATAGCATGGGGCAATGAACAGACAGAGACGGGTTTCTTTAGTGCAAATAGTGTATTTGTACAACAGCAATAACACCCAAAACAATATACTGATAACCCACAGTGTCCTAGAATGAAACGAGTCCTTGAAATATATACAGTAACTCGGCGGAGTTCTTAAGGCGGAGTCCTCAGCAAGGTGAGTGTGACGGGTGACGTGGTTCAGATCCAAACACTGTCGGCACAGAAAGAGTCAAATCCAGGTATGAAGTAAACACAGGGAAGTCCAGAACAAGTCCACAAGTTCATCCCAGGTGTGGCATGAACATGGGTAAGTCCAGAAACTAGTTCTCAAGTTGATTCCAAATGTGGCATAAACAAGGGTAAGTTCAGAAACAGGTTCACATTAAAGTATTATACTGGTGTTGTTTCCAACAGCTCCCACCGGGGGGAGTAAATGAAGGATTAAGTAGCAACACACAGTCCCAAAACAAGTCCTGAAACAAAGTTCCAAAAACACAGTTCTTACCAGAAGGAGTGAACCGAGGGTTAAGTACCAAGTCAGCAGACTAATGATAACCTAGAGAGTGTAGCTTACAAATGCAGGAAATGTCCAGAGCCAGAAGTAGAGACACACTCAGAACCAGCAGCTGAGCTGAAGGAGAACAGTATCAGAATACTCCAGCAAAGAGGCTGACACCTGACCCGGGTTTTAAACAAACGAACAGGAAGTAGGGCAGACAAAAACAGCAAACTCCATCTTAACAAAGGGCAAAATCATTCACAAGGTGACTTAGAAAACCCGGAATACTGACACTGGAGCAGCCAGTGACAGGCAGCGGCTGCCAAGGCAAACAGGATCATGGGGTGCATTAAAAGAGGTCTGTATACACACGATGAGAGCATTATACTGCCTCTGTACAAATCCCTGGTTAGACCGCACATGGAGTACTGTGTACAGTTTTGGGCACCGATGCTCAGGAAGGATATAATGGAACTAGAGCGAGTACAGAGGAGGGCAACAAAATTAATAAAGGGGATGGGGGAACTACAATACCCAGAGAGATTAGCAAAACTAGGATTATTTATTCTAGAAAAAAGACAACTGAGGGCCAATCTAATAACCATGTATAAGTATATAAGGGGACAATACAAATATCTCTCCGAGGATCTGTTTATACAAAGGAATGTAACGGTCACAAGCGGGCATTCTCTGCGTCTGGAGGAGAGAAGGTTTTTCCACCAACATAGAAGAGGATCTTTTACTGTAATGGCAGTGAGAATCTGGAATTCCTTGCCTGAGGAGGTAGTGATGGCGAACTCAGTCGAGGGGTTCAAGAGAGGCCTGGATGTCTTCCTGGAGCATAACAATATTGTATCTTACAGTTATTAGGTTCTTTAGAAGGACCTAGATCTGGGAATTTATTCTGACTGATTATAGGCTGAACTGGATGGACACGTCTTTTTTCGGCCTTGCTAACTATGTTACTATGTTAGAATGGAACAGAGCATCAAAAGACTGTTCCATACACACCTGAACAGAACGGGGTAGCAGAAAGAACTCTTACTGAAAATGATAAGATATATACTAACAGACTCCAAACTACCAGAGAAATACTGGGATGAAGCAGCAATGACAGCTACTTATCTGCAAAAAATACTTTTTTCAAGAAAACTAAAAAAAAAAAAAAATGAAATGTGTCAAGGTAAGAAACCAAGTGTGAATCATTTAAGAGTTTTTGGTTGCAAAGTTTTTGTGTTTATTCCAGAAGAAAAACTCTCCAAACTCCAAAACGGAGCCATTGAAGGAATATTTGTCGGATAGAGTGACAATTGCAAAGGATACAGAATCCTAGATCCCAAGACAGAGAGAATCATAGTGAGTAACAGGGTAACATTCATTAAAGATCTAAATGATGACATAATGACATCACTGAAAACTAAAAAAGAGAGAAACGACAGTGATATAAATGCATGAACATCTGAAAGAAAGCAGAAATTAATGAAAATCAAAAAACTGAAAGTTAAGAGATACAGCTCCATACAGACACAGAACCAAGACGCTCAATAAGAGAAAACAAGGGAAGACCACCTCAACGTCCTTTGGAGCGCCCCCAAGGGCTAGGGGTACTGGGAACCGGGTCCTTCAGTTCTCAAGGGGGATGTCATGATGGCTGACTCGGTCCATCCCACTCGGGAGGTCCGTTGAAATAAGGGAAAGGTCTTTAAAGGGGAAATGTTTGTGACGCCACCTGTGGTATTCGGTCAGGGTGACCGACGCTGCTTAGGGGTCTGTTGGGGTGATGTTATGGCAGCTAGATGGTATACCTTCCCACAGGTGAAGTATATCCCCAGGACTTCCCAGTGTGTAGATGGTGGATGGTAAATGGTGGACGGTGTGAGGCGCAGTGAAGAACGAGGACACAAGGGTGCAGTCTCTTTACCTTTTTACTGAAGGCTTCAGCATCCACAGTCCAGAGCACCAGATCACAGGGCAGGCAGAGTCCAGCCGGTCTGGAGGCAACTCCAGAGTCCCCTCATCCAGGTGGAAATCAGTAGCCTTCCTCTAGCACCTGGGTGTTGTAGTACCTTACTGCTGAGCCTCTCATAAGGTCCTCACAACTGATGTTGGTGTTCTAGATGTTATGTCTCTCTCTGTCCCCCAGATGGATAGGAACAAACCCGTATGACTGGTGGCCTGAGGCTTTTTACAGGGACTCTAGCACGCCCCAGCCCCCACAAGTTGCCACCTTGCCTCCTGGGTATAGGTCGGGCAGGTAACATGGAATTAGCTGTCCTGCCGGTCTCTGGAGCAAGGCATGGAGATGGTTGCTCCCTCGGTGTTCCGGCTAGCCTTTTGCAGGGCAGAACTCCTTCTGGTTTCCTCTCCTTTTGCTATGACTTCGTTTCTCACCCTCTACAATACAATTCGCTATTTGTGTCTCTTTCTTAGGATGCTGCTGCACGTGGGGCAGGCGCAGCTGTTGTGAACTCTGTTTTCGGGCTCCCTCTTGTGGTCACAGGTGGTATTGTGTGAGTTTTGTTTTTGGGCTCCCCCTGGTGGCTTTGTTTGTTATCCTGCGGATCTGTGGCTGAATCAGCTGCCTCGCTATGCACTAGGGAGTTTCCTATTTAGCTCTGCTTCACCTCCACTTGTTGCCGGCTGTCGATGTATTCAGTGCTATTCTGATCTCCCCTGATTATCTTCGTTTTCAGTCTCTTCTGGAGAAGCTAAGTTTCTGTTTGATTATTTTTTGCTCATCAGTCTGCAATATGATTTCAGTGTATGATGAGTTAGTCCAGCTTGCTAATATGTGAGTTCTTGCTGCTGGTAAGTTCTGGGGTACGGAGTTGCTTCCCCCGCACCGTTAGTTGGTGCGGGGGCTCGAGCAATCTCTGCGTGGATAATTTTGCTTAGGGTTTTCTATTGACCGCACAGCTCCCTTCCTATTTTCTGCTATCTACTGTTAGCGGGCCTCATTTGCTAAATCTATTTCATCTCTGCATTTGTGTTTTCCCCTTAACTCACCGTTAATATTTGTGGGGGGCTTTTCTATATCTTTGGGGTCATTTCTCTGAGGCAAGTGAGGAATTTACTTTCCCTCTAGGAATAGGTAGTTTCTCAGGCCGTGAAGAGACGTCTAGGATTTTCAGGTAACGTTCCACGGCTGCCTATAGTTGTTTGCGGATAGGATCAGGTTGCGGTCAATCCAGATACCACTTCCCCAGAGTTGGTCGTCGGTTTAGTTACTTAGCTAGTCAAACTTGCGATTCTTGCCACTAGGATCATAACAGTACAGCCGGCCATATAGTGTTAATTGCATGGCAGAAGCAGGAGAAGAGAAGCCTTGAGGATTTTTTTTTTTTTTTTTTTTGCTGCCGTGTGTCTAGCTGCTGTGTGTCTAGCTTCTCTCCTCCTCTTAATCTTGGTGTGGCTCTGAGTTCAGCTGCTGACATGGATATCCAGAGTTTGGCCTCCAGTGTAGATCATCTTGCTGCAAGGGTACAAAGTATTCAGGATTTTGTTGTTCACAGTCCTATGTCAGAGCCTAGAATACCTATTCCGGAGTTGTTTTCTGGAGATAGATCTAGGTTCCTGAATTTTAAGAACAATTGTAAATTGTTTCTTTCTTTGAAACCTCGTTCCTCTGGTGATTCCGTTCAGCAAGTTAAGATTATTATTTCTTTCTTGCGCGGCGACCCTCAAGATTGGGCATTCGCATTGGCGCCAGGGGATCCTGCATTGCTCAGTGTGGATGCGTTTTTTCTGGCCCTTGGATTGCTCTATGAGGAACCTAATCTTGAGAACCAGGCTGAAAAAGCTTTGTTGGCCCTCTCTCAGGGGCAAGATGAAGCAGAGGTGTATTGCCAGAAATTTCGGAAATGGTCGGTGCTTACTCAATGGAATGAGTGTGCCCTGGCTGCAAATTTCAGAAAGGGTCTTTCTGAAGCCATTAAGAATGTCATGATGGGGTTCCCTACGCCTGCAGGTCTGAATGAGTCAATGACTCTGGCCATTCAGATTGATCGGCGTTGGCGGGAGCGCAAACCTGCGCACCATTTGGCAGTGTCTTCTGAACAGACACCTGAGTCTATGCAATGTGATAGAATTCTGACCAGAAGTGAACGGCAAAATTATAGACGGCAAAATGGGTTGTGCTTTTATTGTGGTGACTCAGCTCATGTTATCTCAGCATTCTCTAAGCGCACAAAAAAGATTGATATATCTGTCACCATCGGTACTTTACAGCCTAAGTTCATTTTGTCTGTTACCCTGATTTGTTCCCTGTCATCTTACCCGGTTATGGCTTTTGTAGATTCAGGTGCTGCCCTGAGCCTGATGGATTTGTCATTTGCCCGGCGCTGTGGTTTTGTTTTGGAGCCTTTAAAATTCCCTATTCCACTAAGGGGTATTGATGCTACACCATTGGCTATGAATAAACCTCAGTACTGGACGCAAGTGACCATGTGCATGACTCCTGTTCATCAGGAGGTGATTCGCTTTCTTGTTCTGCATAATTTGCATGATGTTGTCGGGTTTGGGTCTGCCATGGTTGCAGACTCATAATCCAGTCCTGGATTGGAAAGCAATGTCTGTGTCAAGTTGGGGTTGCCAGGGAATTCATGGTGACGCTCCTGTGGTGTCAATTGCTTCATCCACTCCTTCTGAAGTCCCTGCGTTTTTGTCGGACTACCAGGATGTATTTGATGAGCCCAAACTCTGTTCTCTACCTCCTCATAGGGATTGTGATTGTGCTATAAATTTGATTCCTGGTAGTAAGTTTCCTAAGGGACGACTTTTCAATTTGTCAGTGCCGGAGCATGCTGCCATGCGGAGTTATATAAAGGAGTCTTTGGAGAAAGGACTTATTCGCCCCTCCTCCTCCCCTCTGGGTGCGGGATTCTTTTTTGTGGCTAAGAAGGTTGGTTCCCTGAGACCTTGTATTGATTATCGCCTTCTAAATAAAATCACGGTCAAATTTCAGTATCCTTTGCCATTGTTATCTGATCTGTTTGCTCGCATTAGGGGGTCTAGTTGGTTCACCAAGATAGATCTTCGTGGTGCATATAACCTTGTGCGTATTAAGAAGGGTGATGAATGGAAAACTGCATTTAATACGCCTGCAGGCCATTTCGAGTACTTGGTGATGCCTTTTGGACTTTCTAACGCTCCTTCTGTCTTTCAGTCCTTCATGCACGACATCTTCCGCGAGTATCTGGATAAATTTATGATTGTGTATCTGGATGATATTCTGTTTTTTTCTGATCATTGGGAGTCCCATGTTAAGCAGGTCAGGATGGTGTTTCAGGTCCTGCGTGCCAATGCTTTATTTGTGAATGGCTCAAAATGTCTTTTTGGAGTCCAGAAGGTTTCTTTTTTGGGTTTCATTTTTTCCCCTTCTACTATTGAGATGGACCCAGTCAAGGTTCATGCTATTCATGACTGGACTCAGCCTACATCTGTTAAGAGTCTTCAGAAGTTCTAGGGTTTTGCTAATTTTTACCGTCGCTTCATCGCTAATTTTTCTGGTGTTGTTAAGTCTTTGACGGATTTGACCAAGAAGGGTTCTGATGTTACTAATTGGTCTCCTGGGGTTGTGGAGGCCTTTCGGGAGCTGAAGCGCCGGTTTTCCTCGGCTCCGGTCTTATGTCAGCCAGATGTCTCTCTTCCTTTCCAGGTCAAGGTTGATGCTTCTGAGATTGGAGCGGGGGCTGTTTTGTCGCAGAGAAGCTCTGATGGCTCTGTGATGAAGCCATGTGCTTTCTTTTCAAGAAAGTTTTCGCCTGCCGAGCGGAATTATGATGTCGGTAATCGGGAGTTGTTGGCTATGAAGTGGGCATTTGAGGAGTGGCGTCATTGGCTTGAGGGAGCTAAGCATCATGTGGTGGTCTTGACTGATCACAAAAATCTGATTTATCTCGAGTCGGCCAAGCGGCTGAATCCTAGACAGGCTCGTTGGTCGTTGTTTTTCTCTCGTTTTGATTTCGTGGTCTCGTACCTGCCTGGTTCGAAGAATGTGAAGGCTGATGCTCTTTCTAGGAGTTTTGTGCCTGACTCTCCTGGAGATTCTGAGCCGGCTGGTGTTCTCAGAGAGGGGGTGATTTTGTCTGCCATCTCCCCAGATTTGCGACGAGTGCTGCAGGAGTTTCAGGCGGATAGACCTGACCGTTGTCTGTTGTGAATCCGCTTTTTGGGCTCCCCTGGTGGTTGCTGGTGGTACTGGTGACTTGTGTGTGCTTTGCTGTCTCAGTTCACCTGCTCCCATCAGTGTTTGGGAGTTTCCTATTTAGCCTTGCTCTCCAGTCATTTCCTTGCCGGTCATCATTGTAACCAGAGCCTTCGGTTGCATGTTCCTGCTACTAGTCTGCTGATCAGCTAAGTGGACTTTGTCCTTTTGTTTTGTATCTTTTGTCCAGTTTGCAGTTTTTGTTATTCTCTGTAGCTGGAAGCTCTTGCGGGCTGAAATTGCCACTCCTGTGTCATGAGTTGACACAGGAGTCTTAAAGTAATTTCAGGATGGTTTTTTGAAAGGGGTTTTCAGTTGACCGTGAAGTCCTCTTTTGTATCCTTCTGCTATCTAGTAAGTGGACCTCTCTTTGCTAAATCTACTTTCATACTGTGTATGTCTTTTCCTCTTAACTCACCGTTATTACATGTGGGGGGCTGCTATCATCTTTTGGGGTATTTCCCTAGAGGTAAGCCAGGTCTGTTCCTTCCTCTGCCAGGCGTAGTTAGTCCTCCGGCTGGCGCGTGGCATTTAGGAAGTCGTAGGTATGCTCCCTGGCTACTATTAGTTGTGTGGTAGATTTAGCTCACGGTCAGCTCGAGATTCCATCACCCAGAGCTCGTCCGTTATTTTTGTGTTCTGATGTTTCCTTGCCATTGGGAATCATGACAGTATGACCGGCCAATGTTAAAGTTATTGGCAGAAGAAAGGAGAGAAAAAGGAAGTCTGTAGATTTTTTTTTTTTTCCCCCTATGCTTGCTCCATAGTTGGATCAGTTGTATTTCAGCTCTAATTACAGCCTTTGCCTTTCTCTCCTTCTAATCCTTGAATGGCTCTGATCTCACCTGTTTAAAGATGGACCCTCAGAGTTTGGCTGTAGGTTTAAATAATCTTGCTACCAAGGTTCAAAATTTACAAGATTTTGTTATACATACTCCGATGTCTGAACCTAAAATTCCTACACCAGAGGTGTTTTCCGGAGATAGATCTCGGTTCCTGAATTTCAAATATAATTGTAAATTGTTCCTTTCTCTCAGACCTCACTCCTCTGGAGATCCTGTCCAGCAGGTTAAGATTGTAATTTCTTTGCTGCGAGGTGACCCTCAAAATTGGGCATTTTCATTGACACCAGGGGATCCTGCGTTGCTCAATGTGGATGCGTTTTTTCTGGCTTTAGGGTTGCTTTATGAGGAACCTAATTTGGAGATTCAAGCTGAAAAAGCTTTGATAGCCCTATCTCAAGGGCAAGATGAAGCTGAGATATACTGCCAAAAATTTCGTAGATGGTCTGTGCTTACTCAGTGGAATGAGTGCGCCCTAGCGGCAAATTTCAGAGAGGGCCTTTCTGATACTGTTAAAGATGTTATGGTCGGGTTCCCTGCGCCCACAGGTCTGAATGAGTCCATGACAATGGCTATTCAGATTGATCGGCATTTGCGGGAGCGCAAACCCGTGCACCATTTGGCGGTATCTTCTGAAGAGACGCCAGAGAAAATGCAATGTGACAGAATTCTGTCCAGAAGCGAGCGGCAGAATTATAGGCGTAAAAATGGGTTATGCTTCTATTGTGGTGATTCTGCTCATGTTATATCAGCATGCTCTAAACGTACAAGGAAGGTTGACAAGTCTATTTCAATTGGCACTTTACAGTCTAAATTTATTCTGTCTGTAACCTTGATTTGTTCATTATCAGTTATTACCGTGGATGCCTATGTGGACTCTGGCGCCGCTCTGAGTCTTATGGATTGGTCCTTTGCCAGGCGCTGTGGGTTTGATTTAGAGCCTCTGGAAGTCCCTATACCTATGAAGGGTATTGATTCTACGCCTTTGGCTTGTAATAAACCACAATTCTGGACGCAAGTGACTATGCGTATGACTCCAGACCATCAGGAGGTGATTCGCTTCCTTGTGTTGTACAATTTGCATGATGTTTTGGTGCTTGGATTACCATGGTTACAATCTCATAACCCAGTCCTTGACTGGAAAACAATGTCTGTGTTAAGCTGGGGATGTCGGGGGGCCCATGGGGACATACCTTTGGTTTCCATTTCGTCATCTATTCCCTCTGAGATTCCGGCATTTTTGTCTGATTATCGTGATATTTTTGAGGAGCCAAAAATTGGTTCACTCTCTCCCCACAGAGATTGTGATTGCGCCATAGATCTGATTCCTGGCAGTAAATTTCCAAAGGGTCGTTTGTTTAACTTATCTGTACCTGAACATGCTGCTATGCGAGAGTATATTAAGGAGTCCCTGGAAAAGGGACATATTCATCCTTCTTCATCTCCTTTAGGAGCTGGTTTTTTCTTTGTATCTAAAAAGGATGGCTCTCTGAGGCCTTGTATTGATTATCGACTCCTGAATAAAATTACAGTCAAATATCAGTATTCGTTGCCTTTGATGACTGACTTGTTTGCTCGCATAAGGGGGGCTAAGTGGTTCTCTAAGATTGATCTTCGTGGGGCGTATAATTTGGTGCGAATTAAGCAGGGGGATGAGTGGAAAACCGCATTTAATACGCCTGAGGGCCATTTTGAGTATTTAGTAATGCCTTTCGGCCTTTCTAATGCACCTTCAGTCTTTCAGTCCTTAATGCATGATATTTTCCGTGAATATTTGGATAAATTTATGATTGTGTATTTGGATGATATTTTGATTTTTTCTGATGACTGGGAGTCTCATGTTCAACAGATCAGGAGGGTTTTTCAGGTTTTGCGGGAGAATTCTTTGTGTGTAAAGGGTTCAAAGTGTGTTTTTGGGGTTCAAAAGATTTCCTTTTTGGGGTACATTTTTTCCCCTTTTTCTATTGAGATGGACCCTGTCAAGGTTCGGGCTATTTGTGACTGGACGCAGCCTGCTTCTCTAAAGAGTCTTCAGAAATTCTTGGGCTTTGCTAATTTTTATCGTCGATTTATAACTGGTTTTTCTGGCGTTGCTAAACCTCTGACGGATTTGACCAAGAAGGGTGCTGATGTTGCCAATTGGTCCCCTGCTGCTGTGGAGGCCTTTCGGGAGCTTAAGCGCCGTTTTTTGTCTGCCCCTGTGTTGCGCCAGCCTGATGTTTCTCTTCCCTTTCAGGTTGAGGTCGATGCTTCCGAGATCGGAGCGGGGGCGGTTTTGTCGCAGAAAAGTTCTGACTGCTCAGTGATGAGACCTTGTGCGTTCTTTTCTCGAAAATTTTCGGCCGCCGAGCGAAACTATGATGTGGGTAATCGGGAGCTTTTGGCCATGAAGTGGGCATTTGAGGAGTGGCGTCATTGGCTTGAGGGTGCCAGACATCAGGTGGTAGTTTTGACTGATCACAAGAATCTGATTTATCTAGAGTCTGCCAGGCGCCTGAATCCTAGACAGGCACGATGGTCGTTGTTTTTTTCTCGGTTTAATTTTGTGGTGTCATACTTACCGGGTTCTAAAAATGTTAAGGCAGATGCTCTTTCTAGGAGTTTTGAGCCTGACTCTCCTGGGGATTCTGAACCTGCTGGTGTCCTTAAGGATGGGGTGGTTTTGTCTGCTGTCTCCCCAGATCTGCGACGTGCTTTGCAGGAATTTCAGGCGGATAGACCTGATCGTTGTCCGCCTGGTAGACTGTTTGTTCCTGATGATTGGACCAGTAGAGTCATCTCGGAAGTTCATTCTTCTTCGCTGGCAGGTCATCCTGGAATTTTTGGTACCAGAGATTTGGTGGCTAGATCCTTCTGGTGGCCTTCCCTGTCTCGGGATGTGCGTGTTTTTGTGCAGTCTTGTGATGTGTGTGCTCGGGCCAAGCCTTGTTGTTCTAGGGCTAGTGGGTTATTGTTGCCCTTGCCTGTTCCGAAGAGGCCTTGGACGCACATCTCTATGGACTTTATTTCTGATCTCCCTGTTTCTCAGAGGATGTCTGTCATCTGGGTGGTGTGTGACCATTTTTCTAAAATGGTTCATTTGGTACCATTGCCTAAGTTGCCTTCTTCATCTGAGTTGGTCCCTCTATTTTTTCAAAATGTGGTTCGCTTGCATGGTATTCCGGAAAACATCGTTTCTGACAGGGGAACCCAGTTCGTGTCTAGATTTTGGCGGACATTCTGTGCCAGGTTGGGCATTGATTTGTCTTTTTCATCTGCATTCCATCCTCAGACTAATGGCCAGACGGAGCGAACTAATCAAACTTTGGAGACTTATTTGAGGTGTTTTGTGTCTGCGGATCAGGATGACTGGGTTGCCTTTTTGCCGTTGGCGGAATTTGCTCTTAATAATCGGGCTAGTTCTGCCACTTTGGTTTCTCCTTTCTTTTGCAATTCAGGGTTTCATCCTCGTTTTTCATCTGGTCAGGTGGAATCTTCAGATTGTCCCGGAGTGGATGCGGTGGTGGATCGGTTGCATCAGATTTGGGGACAAGTGGTGGACAATTTGAAGTTGTCCCAGGAGAGGACTCAGCAGTTTGCTAACCGCAGTCCTCGTGTTGGTCCTCGCCTTCGTGTTGGGGACTTGGTGTGGTTGTCTTCCCGTTTTGTCCCTATGAGGGTTTCTTCTCCTAAGTTTAAGCCTCGGTTCATCGGTCCTTATAGGATTTTGGAGATACTTAACCGTGTGTCCTTTCGTTTGGACCTCCCGGCATCTTTCGCTATCCATAATGTATTCCATCGGTCGTTGTTGCGGAGATATGAGGTACCGGTGGTTCCTTCTACTGAACCTCCTGCTCCTGTGCTGGTGGAGGGTGAATTGGAGTACGTTGTAGAGAAGATCTTGGATTCCCGTATTTCCAGACGGAGACTTCAATATCTGGTTAAATGGAAGGGCTATGGTCAGGAAGATAATTCTTGGGTAACTGCCTCTGATGTTCATGCCTCGGATTTGGTTCGTGCCTTTCATAGAGCTCATCCAGATCGCCCTGGCGGTTCTCGTGAGGGTTCGGTGCCCCCTCCTTAAGGGGGGGGTACTGTTGTGAATCCGCTTTTTGGGCTCCCCTGGTGGTTGCTGGTGGTACTGGTGACTTGTGTGTGCTTTGCTGTCTCAGTTCACCTGCTCCCATCAGTGTTTGGGAGTTTCCTATTTAGCCTTGCTCTCCAGTCATTTCCTTGCCGGTCATCATTGTAACCAGAGCCTTCGGTTGCATGTTCCTGCTACTAGTCTGCTGATCAGCTAAGTGGACTTTGTCCTTTTGTTTTGTATCTTTTGTCCAGTTTGCAGTTTTTGTTATTCTCTGTAGCTGGAAGCTCTTGCGGGCTGAAATTGCCACTCCTGTGTCATGAGTTGACACAGGAGTCTTAAAGTAATTTCAGGATGGTTTTTTGAAAGGGTTTTCAGTTGACCGTGAAGTCCTCTTTTGTATCCTTCTTCTATCTAGTAAGTGGACCTCTCTTTGCTAAATCTACTTTCATACTGTGTATGTCTTTTCCTCTTAACTCACCGTTATTACATGTGGGGGGCTGCTATCATCTTTTGGGGTATTTCCCTAGAGGTAAGCCAGGTCTGTTCCTTCCTCTGCCAGGCGTAGTTAGTCCTCCGGCTGGCGCGTGGCATTTAGGAAGTCGTAGGTATGCTCCCTGGCTACTATTAGTTGTGTGGTAGATTTAGCTCACGGTCAGCTCGAGATTCCATCACCCAGAGCTCGTCCGTTATTTTTGTGTTCTGATGTTTCCTTGCCATTGGGAATCATGACAGTTGTCCACCGGAGAGACTGTTTGTCCCATATAGATGGACCAACAGAGTTATTTCCGAGGTTCATTCTTCGGTGTTGGCAGGCCATCCTGGAATATTTGGTACCAGAGATTTGGTGGCCAGGTCCTTTTGGTGGCCTTCCTTGTCACGGGATGTGCGTTCCTTTGTGCAGTCTTGTGGAATTTGTGCTCGGGCTAAGCCTTGCTGTTCTCATGCCAGTGGTTTGCTGTTACCTTTGCCTGTCCCGAAGAGGCCTTGGACGCACATTTCCATGGATTTTATTTCAGATCTCCCTGTCTCTCAGAGAATGTCTGTCATCTGGGAGGTGTGTGATCGTTTTTCTAAGATGGTCCATTTGGTGCCCTTGCCTAAGTTGCCTTCCTCCTCCGAGTTGGTTCCGCAGTTTTTTCAAAATGTGGTTCATTTGCACGGGATCCCTGAGAATATTGTTTCCGACAGAGGATCCCAGTTTGTGTCTAGATTTTGGCGGACCTTTTGTGCTAAGATGGGCATTGATTTGTCTTTTTCGTCGGCCTTCCATCCTCAGACGAATGGCCAGACCGAGCGAACTAATCAGACCTTGGAAAGCTATTTAAGATGTTTTGTTTCTGCTGATCAGGATGACTGGGTGGCTTTTTTGCCATTGGCCGAATTTGCCCTTAATAATCGGGCTAGTTCTGCTACTTTGGTTTCGCCTTTTTTTTGTAATTCGGGGTTTCATCCTCGTTTTTCCTCGGGTCAGGTGGAGCCTTCTGACTGTCCTGGAGTGGATCTTGTGGTGGATAGGTTGCATCAGATTTGGGATCATGTGGTGGACAATTTGAAGCTGTCACAAGAGAAGGCTCAGCGCTTTGCCAACCGCCGTCGCTGTGTGGGTCCCCGACTTCGCGTTGGGGACTTGGTGTGGTTGTCTTCTCGCTTTGTTCCTATGAAGGTCTCCTCTCCCAAGTTCAAGCCTCGGTTTATCGGTCCTTATAAGATTTTGGAAGTCCTTAACCCTGTGTCATTTCGTTTGGACCTCCCAGCATCGTTTGCTATTCATAATGTGTTCCATCGGTCGTTGTTGCGGAGGTATGTGGTGCCTGTGGTTCCTTCTGTTGAGCCTCCTGCCCCTGTGCTGGTTGAGGGAAAATTGGAATACGTGGTGGAGAAGATCTTGGATTCTCGTATTTCTAGATGGAGGCTTCAGTATTTGGTTAAGTGGAAGGGCTATGGTCAGGAGGATAATTCCTGGGTTGTCGCCTCTGATGTTCATGCGGCTGATTTGGTTCGTGCCTTCCATGTGGCTCACCCTGATCGCCCAGGGGGTTTTTGATGAGGGTTCGGTGACCCCTCCTCAAGGGGGGGTACTGTTGTGAACTCTGTTTTCGGGCTCCCTCTTGTGGTCACAGGTGGTATTGTGTGATTTTTGTTTTTGGGCTCCCCCTGGTGGCTTTGTTTGTTATCCTGCGGATCTGTGGCTGAATCAGCTGCCTCGTTATGCACTAGGGAGTTTCCTATTTAGCTCTGCTTCACCTCCACTTGTTGCCGGCTGTCGATGTATTCAGTGCTATTCTGATCTCCCCTGATTATCTTCGTTTTCAGTCTCTTCTGGAGAAGCTAAGTTTCTGTTTGATTATTTTTTGCTCCAGCTTGCTAATATGTGAGTTCTTGCTGCTGGTAAGCTCTGGGGAACGGAGTTGCTTCCCCCGCACCGTTAGTTGGTGCAGGGGCTCGAGCAATCTCTGCGTGGATAATTTTGCTTAGGGTTTTCTATTGACCGCACAGCTCCCTTCCTATTTTCTGCTATCTACTGTTAGCGGGCCTCATTTGCTAAATCTATTTCATCTCTGCGTTTGTGTTTTCCCCTTAACTCACCGTTAATATTTGTGGGGGGCTTTTCTATATCTTTGGGGTCATTTCTCTGAGGCAAGTGAGGACTTTACTTTCCCTCTAGGAATAGGTAGTTTCTCAGGCCGTGAAGAGACGTCTAGGATTTTCAGGTAACGTTCCACGGCTGCCTATAGTTGTTTGCGGATAGGATCAGGTTGCGGTCAATCCAGATACCACTTCCCCAGAGCTGGTCGTCGGTTTAGTTACTTAGCTAGTCAAACTTGCGATCCTTGCCACTAGGATCATAACACGCAGCTCAGTGGCCTTCTGCCTAGGCCTCTGACAGGATCCCACCCCTGTCAGGGGCCACCCTGTCGGCAACTGCTAGATGTTCATCCTTCCTCTCTGTCTGCCTGACAGGTACTGACTGGGTGAAGCCCAGTCAGCTTCTGCCTAACTTCCTATCCAGACCACCAGTTTTACCTAATTGTGAAGAGTGCCCTAATCAATAGGAGCATAGCTCCCCCTGGTGGACTGGAGTGTGAAGTGCGTTTTGTGGTTTGTGATACCTGGTAAAGAGATCTCCTTTATTGCCTTCGGACATAACATCACTCCCCCTGGTGGAAGAATGACATTACTGCAACGACCAGGACCCTGGGGCACTGCACTTTCCCCCTGTTAAATCCAGTACTCCGGGACTGGGAAAAGAAAACAACTATACATTAGCAAAAAGACATGCATATTTTTTAATGCTATTAAACAAATTAATTTAACTGGGCTTCCCTTTATGGGAGGTGAGAACACTTGAACGTTACAAAAAATAACATATTTACATGTTGTGCGCGCGACTTTAAGTCAAGTAGGAAACAGTTATTAACTAGCTATAAAATTCAATTACCCGTACAGGTATACTATCTACTAAGTACATACGCAAACATTACATCTTTATTCAAGTTGAAATGTCATTAACCAACCCCCATGGGCTTACTTTATTTAAATGCAGAACAGTCTATTAACCCCCACGGGCTCACTGCATTTTCTTCAGTTTATTTAAAGTACATTATACCAGATTGTCTAACTTTAACTCTATAACATTATTACTATCGGGACCTAAATTTCTAACTTTATTGCTATATTACCCTGTAATATATTAACTTTTTAGCAAAGTTCAACAATTCAACATTCCTTTTAAGGGTGAACTAAAGTCTTTCAATGAGGTAGTGCAAACAATCACATCATCATTATTCAAGTCAGTTTTAGCCATATGAGTGACGTGATGCGAGGGACCCGTGACGAACCCCCAACGTTGGGCTTGGGTGGGCTACAAGACATGTATCCTGACCCGGAATTCTGCCACACCAACGGGTTTTTCTTCAGGTCTGAAAAGCAAAGAAATTCTTTCAACAAGATTAACAGCAGTTTCTGTTAGAGGCAGCCTGTGTAAAAGCCTCCTTTGTAAAACCAGTAGGAAGCACCTTTAAGAAGGTGCAAACTATGTACAAGGACAGTTTGTGATCATGCACAGTTCATGATTCTGCAGTTCTTTGAAACAATGATGAAACTTGTGCAAAACTGAGGATCCCTTTGTCAGGACTCTGAACATTTTTATTACCTTTTGTGCATTACTGCCCTTTTCCAAGATGGCGTCTTTGGTCTCATGTGCACTGTGTCTTCTTGCTATAAAACTCCACCTCAGCCTTCAGTCTGTGCTAGAGTATTCTGCCTTGCATCCAGCTCCTGACTCTGGTGACTCCCTGGCTATATACCTGCTCCTGTGAACCTGTGTGGTGATCCTGCTACTCTGCTCTGAGTTCATGCTGCATACACCAGTTTCCAGTAATCCTCCTTCATCTGCTGCTCGTGTTTACTTCCATCTGCATTTGCTGGACATGTAAGCTGTTGCTGCTCTGCAAAGACCTGAGACTATTACCCAGGCCTCCCTGGTTGAGCTAAGATATTATTTGAACTGCCTTATAAGCATATCTATCTGTGTTTGGACTAAGACAAGGACTTATTCATGTCACGTATCCTCAAAAATAATTATGCTTCATAGACTTTCAGCGTGTTCGCATTTTCCTCTGAAGTTTCTTATAGACTGTTAAGCTGCGTTTAATATTTACACCAAGTGTTGTGGACTTGAGTTTCTCTCTGCACCTGTTTGAATCACCATGTGATAATATAGACTTTACCACTTATAAAACTGTGTCCTGTAGTTGTCTTGTTCCACGCAGAGTCTCCTGAGTTATCCCCTATAATTATTACACCCTTTAAGCATGGGACCCCTTTAAGAGTTAACCCTGGACAGGTTTAAAGTAGAAAAAGGAAAGTTTTTGGAACTATTTACAAAATAATCCTTCCTGGCCTGGGAAGGGTAGGGTCCAGGGTTACACCCGGTGCCAGATAAACACCATTGGTCTGTCTCTCATGAATTGTCATATCATGGGCAGCGATGGAATTCGGCGTAGCTTGAGCACGGGCCTTCATGAATTGCTCCATTCCCGTGGCCTGGTCCCAAGGCTCGAGAAGCTGGAGGTGGTGGGTACCGCGAGGAGGTGGCGCTGCTACGGGGCCTATCAGCAGTTCCTCTGTCACCGGGGCAGGGTCGGCGTCCTTACCTGAGGCATCGGTGTCTTCGGTGCCGGTCGGTTCAGCTGGCGGCAGCGTCTGCAGCGGTGCTGGCAATGGCTCCTGGAGCAGTGTAGGGAGCAGTGACGATGATGGTGGGTCCTCCACAGGCGTTGTCCGGCATGCGGCCTTGGTGTTCACCCGCAGCTGCAGGAGCTGATCGATTAATTCCTCCATGCCGGCCTGCTGGAAGTCAGGGCCAATGGGTGACGCTCGGCTGCGGTGCCTCTCCGGGTGGCTGGGGGAGACTACTGCTCCGACCCCATGCTCTGGTTCCGGGCGGCTGGCCATGGCATCGTCCACATGGCTGGTTCCTTCCTCGTCCTTTTCCCGCTCTCTTCTCCGGGGGCGGTTTCTCTTTCTTTGTCTCCGCCTGCCATTGAAGATCAGGAGGCGGATCTTGGCTGCTGACGGACACGTCCTCAAGGTACAGAGATATTTGGACTGGGCGGCCATTATTTTTGCGCTTCTCAGTTTGTTCACGCCCACAACGCCAGGCCCTTCTTCTTCTCCTGCGCTCCTCGTGTCACTGTAATGGCTGCAGTTTTGGCGGGAATTTTGGCGGTCTTTTGCAATACACAGGCTTTCAGCACAAACAGTTCAAATACAATTCTGGCACAGTTCTTAGGCACACATGACCCGATTTTCAGGCTTAGGTAGATCCTGTTCGTGATGCCAAAGTTGGATCGCCCCCGTAGGGCAGTGGGGTACTCGGTACCGAGTCCTTCGGTTCTCAAGGGGGATGTCACGGTGGCTGACCAGGTCCGTGGCCCTCGGGAGGTCCGTTGTAAAAGGGGGGAAAGGTCTTTAAAGGGATAATGTTTGTGAAGCCACCTGTGGAATTCAGTCAGGGTGACCGACGATGCTTAGGGGTGATGTTATGGCAGCTAGATGGTATACCTTCCCACAGGTAAAGTATGTCCCCAGGGCTTCCCGGTGTGTAGATGGTGGATGGTAAATGGTGGATGGTGTGAGGCGCAGTGAAGAACGAGGACACAAGGGTGCAGTCTCTTTACCTTTTTACTGAAGGCTTCAGCATCCACAGTCCAGAGCACCAGATCACAGGGCAGGCAGAGCCCAGCCGGTCTGGAGGCAACTCCAGAGTCCCCTCATCCAGGTGGAAATCAGTAGCCTTTCTCTAGCACCTGGGTGTTGTAGTACCTTACTGCTGAGCCTCTCATAAGGTCCTCACAACTGATGTTGGTGTTCTAGATGTTATGTCTCTCTCTGTCCCCCAGATGGATAGGAACAAACCCGTATGACTGGTGGCCGGAGGCTTTTTACAGGGACTCTAGCACGCCCCAGCCCCCACAAGTTGCCACTGTGCCTCCTGGGTATAGGTTGGGCAGGTAACGTGGAACTAGCTGTCCAGCCGGTCTCTGGAGCAAGGCATGGAGACGGTTGCTCCCTCGGTGTTCTGGCTACCGGATCCTGCGCCTCAGAAGGAGGCAGCCTTTTGCAGGACAGAACTCCTTCTGGTTTCCTCTCCTTTTGCTATGACTTCATTTCTCACCCTCTACAATACAATTCGCTGTTCGTGTCGCTTTCTTAGGATGCTGCCGCACATGGGGCAGGCGCAGCTCAGTGGCCTTCTGTCTAGGCCTCTGACAGGATCCCACCCCTGCCAGGGGCCACCCTGTCGGCAACTGCTAGATGTTCATCCTTCCTCTCTGTCTGCCTGACAGGTACTGACTGGGTGAAGCCCAGTCAGCTTCTGCCTAACTTCCTATCCAGACCACAAGTTTTACCTAATTGTGAAGAGTGCCCTAATCAATAGGAGCATAGCTCCCCCTGGTGGACTGGAGTGTGAAGTGCGTTGTGTGGTTTGTGATACCTGGTAAAGAGATCTCCTTTATTGCCTTCGGATGTAACATCACTCCCCCTGGTGGAAGACTGACATTACTACAACGTCCAGGACCCTGGGGCGCTGCATATATCTCTGCTCCAAGTTTTGCCATTGCAGGCCAGTGTACTTACTTTGTGGCTGTGTGATACTCAAATTCTATACAGCGCTATTTAGCCCCCCAAAAAATTTCTGTTACAGCTGTCATATATCTCTGCTCCAAATTTTGCCATTGGAGGCCAGTGTACTTACTTTGTGGCTGTGATATTCAAATTCTATACAGCGCTATTCAGCCTAAAAAAAATTTGAAAGGCCACAGATTTGCCAGTGTGGTATTTCTGTTACAGCCGTCATATATCTCTGCTGCAAGTTTTGGCATTGGAGGCCGGTGTACTTATTTTTTGGCTGTGAGATACTCAAATCCTATACAGCGTTATTTCGCATAAATTAACTTTAAAAAAAAAAAATTTGAATACAGTCTGTTATATCAGGCTGAGGCCTAGCTCGTGTTTGGATTTGAAAAATCGTAGATTTGCAGGCATACTGATCAGATATTATTTTGCTACTAATAAAGACATTTGTGTTGAGCATTTGAAATAGTGCAGTAGTCCATTTAAAATGGGCAATGCAAGGGGCAAGGGACAGGGAAGTGGACGTGATGCTGTGTGCATCCAGAGGACGAGGCTGTGGGCAAGGTGAAAGTGGGCAACAACAAAGACCTACATGTTCTCACTCGACCTTCCTTTCCCAGTTCCTAGGGGCCCGCAGCACACCACTATTGAAGCCAGAGCAGTGTGAAACGGTTGTTGGTTGGATAGCGGATAATGCTTCCAGTCACTTAGCCACCACCACCACCTTGTCTTCCACATGGTCAAGTCTGAGTAGCCATGAGTGTGGCCAGGATATTCCTCACCATGATCCTCCTTCCTCCCACCATGCCGAGTGCCCTGAGACAACTGATCCCACACTTGGACACTCTGAAGAGCTGTTCATTTTTCCATTTCAAGATTCAGAAATCTCTGCCGGTCAACTTGAAGTGGGGAAAGATGAGATCGCATGTAGAGCTGCCCAATGCTTTGACCAGCCCCGGTCACACGAAGGCGATGGTGGGAATGTGTCACAAGAGGTGGACGATTATGAGACACAATTGCCAGAAAGTCAGGAGGAGGAGCAGGGTGCGGATATGGAAGACGAGGTGGTGGATTACATAGTGACTGACCCAACCTGGCAGGAGGACATGCACAATGAGGACAGCAGCACAAATGGGGAAGGAGGCATATCCCCCAACAGGCAGGAAGAAGCAGTGTGGTGGCCACAGACAGAAGGCGTACATCTGTTCCCCGTAACACCAACATGAGTGAAGTTGCCATTCCACCTGTGCGATCTTCCCGAGTCTGGCTATTTTTTAAAGACTCTGCCGATAACCCCAAACAGGCCATTTGCAGCACCTGACATGCCTGCATCAGCAGGGGTAGCAAAACAACCAGCATGACCACCACCAGCATGATCAGGCACATGCAAACAAAGCACCCGACTTTGTGGGCTGAACCCCAGGCTCCAGGACCACTGCCTGCTGGTCACACCACTGCTTCTTCCACTGTTTTGCGTAGAAGCCAATCCCCAGTACACCATGCATGTGAAGATGCCTCTAGCCCTGCACCTGTTGTGGCCCACAGTCAAGCAGCACCATCAGCAAGCCCATCTACATCATTCTCCCAGCACAGCGTTCAGTTGTCTATAACCCAGTCTTTGGAACGCAAGCGGAAATACCCCGCCAACGCCCCACAGGCCACAGTCCTCAATTCTAATATTTCTCTTCTGCTTGCGCTAGAAATGCTGCCTTTTAGGCTTGTATTGACGGAAGCTTTCCGCAACCTGATGGTGGCGGCCGTCCCAAGGTGCTCGGTCCCCAGTCGCCACTATTTCTTCCGGTGTGACATATAGGTATTACACCAGCATGTGTCCCACAACATTACCTGTGCCCTCAACAATGCTTTTACCGGGAAAGTCTACCTAACCATGGACATGTGGACAAGTGCTTGTGGGCAGGGATGGTACATCTCAATGACGGCACACTGGGTTAACATAGTGGAAGCTGGGACCCAGTCGGACCTTGGAATGGAACACATCCTCCCCACGCCGAAGATTGCTGGCCCTATGTCAATCAAGGTTGCCCCCACAGTCTGCAGCTCCTGCACCTCCTCCTCTTCATCCTCCATGTCTGAAATCAACACATCAGTCAGAAGCTGGAAACACTTCAGCACTGCCTCAGCCAAGCGGCAACAGGCTGTGCTGAAGCTAATCTGCATAGGTAACAAACCGCACAATGCAGAAGAGTTGTGGACAGCGCTGAAAGAGCAGTCAGATGTTTGGATGACACCGCTGAACCTACAGCCAGGCATGGTCATGTGTGACAATGGCCGTAACCTGGTCGCAGCTTTGAGACAAGGTGAGCTCACACACGTGCCTTGCTTAACCCATGTGCTTAACCTCGTGGTTCAACGTTTTCGGAAAAGCTATCCGGAGCTGCTGGATCTGCTAGTGAAAGTACGCCGTCTGTCTGCCCAGTTTCAGCAACAGTTTCAGCTTCCAGCTCACCGACTGTTGTGTGATGTCCCCACGCACTGGAACTCTATGCTGCATATGTTGGAAAGGATTTGTGAGCAGAAGAGGGTCGTTGTTGACTACCAACATCATCAAGGCCATCGAATATCAGGTCAGACTCCACACATAAGACCTCAGGAGTGGACATGGATGTCAGACAAATGTAACATCCTCCAAAACTTTGAGGACTGCACCCAGATGGTGAGCGGTGATGACGCCATAATTAGCATCACCATTCTGAAAACCTCTCTGCTCACAATCAAAGAGGAAGCATTGCAGGCGGAGCACGAGGTCATGGAGCAAGGAAACATACAGGGGGATTACACTCAGCCCATCCTCATGTCTTCTCAACGTGGATTGGTAGGCAATGAGGAGGAGGAGGAAGAACAGGAGCTACTTTCATGCGCTATAGACGGTCCTACAAACACATCTGTATTAGCTTCTGTTCAGCGGGGATGGCCTGAGGACAGGGAGGAGGAGGATGAGGATAAGGAGTACAGCATGGTCAGTCGTCCTGTTGGTGAGGACACGGAAGTCTTGCATGTTAGCAGTCTGGCACGCATGGCTGACTTTATGTTGCGCTGCATTTCACGTGATCCTCGGATTATCAAAATTTTGGGTGATACTCATTACTGGTTGGTGACACTTCTAGACCCACGCTACATGGAGAACTTTCAATCTCTTCTGCCTGAGGCAGAGAGGTGTACAAAAATGTTGCAGTACCACAGGGCTCTTGTAGAGGAATTACTTAGAAAATTCTCATGTGAGAACACTGGCCAAGCGAGAGAGACAGAAGTACAATCCAGCTCAGGCAGGGGAACAATGGCCAAGTTCTGGGACAGTTTTCTCAGACCCTCCCATCGTGGCGGCACAGAGGCAAGGGGTGCTGTAACAAAAAGTGCAATGCTTGGGAAGATGGTGAGGGAGTACCTTGCAGATCGTACAAACGTCCTCCGTGATTCCTCTGTGCCTTTTAATTATTGCGCATCCAAGCTGGACATGTGGCATGAACTGGCTCTCTGCGCCTTGGAGGTCCTGGCCTGCCCTGCTGCTAGCTTTCTGTCAGAGAGGGTTTTTAGTGCCGCTGGTGGAATTATATCAGATAAGCGCATCCGCTTGTCAACTGAAAATGCTGACAGGCTGACTCTTATCAAAATGAACACGGCCTGGATTGGGAAAGACTTCTGTACACCACCAAGTGAAACCAGCGAAACATAACCTCAAATTACATTCTCTCTTTTGGGGAGATGTATTTTCATGCACCTGTTCACAACCACACATGGGTATACGCTTCCAGATTTGGTCTGTTTGTTTTTATCCTCCTCCTTATCCTCATCCTCCTCATCCAGAACCACTATATCACCAGGGTGAACGTGGTCTGTATGGTGCATTTTGGCCAAGGGTGCTGTGATGGCACTCTTTTATTTTTGAAAAAAAGGACAACACATTGGGGAATTGGGCATGATATTTCTTTGGGCCTACTTCTAAACTCGGTCTCCTGCAATCTGTTCTGTACCTGCCACTAGATCACCAGGGTCAACGTGGTCTGTATGGTGCATTTTGGCCAAGGGGGCTGTAATGGCACTATTTTAATCAGTCCAAAAAGGACACTACATTGGGGAATTGGGCATTACTTTGGGCCTACTTCTTAACTCGGTCGCCTGCAATCTGTTCTGTACTTGCCAGTAGATCACCAGGGTGAACGGGCTCTGTACTGTTATAGGCCAGTGAATTTTGGGCAAGGGGGCTGTGATGGCACTCTTTTATTTTTTTAAAAATGGACCCCACATTGGGGAATTGGGCATGACATTACATTGGGCAGTAGTATTATATGATGACTGTGTGGTGGTATTATTCAGTCTTTCCTTGGCAGTGGTATTATATGAGGACTGTGTTGAGGTATTATTCAGTCATGCCTTGGTGGTGGTGTTATATGAGGACTGTGTGGTGGTATTATTCAGTCATTCCTTGGCGGTGATATTATATGAGTATTGTGTGGTGGTATTATTCAGTCATTCCTTGGCGGTGGTATTATATCATGACTGTGTGGTGGTATTATTTAGTCATTCCTTGGCGGTGGTATTATATGGTGACTGTGTGGTGTATTATTCAGTCATCCGTTGGCGGTGGTATTATATGAGGACTGTGTGGTGGTATTATTCAGTCATTCCTTGGCGGTGGTATTATATTATGACTGTGTGGTGGTATTATTTAGTCATTCTTTGGTGGTGGTATATGGTGACTGAGTGGAGGTATTATTCAGTCATCCGTTGGTGGAGGTATTATATGAGGACTGTGTGGTGGTAATATTCTGTCATTCCTTGGTGGTGGTATTCTATGAGGACTGTGTGGTGGTAATATTCAGTCATTCCTTGGCAGAGGTATTATATGAGGACTGTGTGGTGGTATTATTCAGTCATTCCTTGGCGGTGGTATTATATCATGACTGTGTGGTGGTATTATTTAGTCATTCCTTGGCGGTGGTATTATATGGTGACTGTGTGGTGTATTATTCAGTCATCCGTTGGTGGTGGTATTATATGAGGACTGTGCGGTGGTATTATTCAGTCATTCCTTGGCGGTGGTATTATATCATGACTGTGTGGTGGTATTATTTAGTCATTCCTTGGTGGTGGTATTACATGGTGACTGCGTGGTGGTATTATTCAGTCATCCGTTGGTGGTAGTATTATATGAGGACTGTGTGGTGGTAATATTCTGTCATTCCTTGGCAGTGGTATTATATGATGACTATGTGGTGGTATTATTCAGTTTTTCCTTGGCGGTCGTATTATATGAGGACTGTGTTGAGGTATTATTCAGTCATGCCTTGGCGGTGGTATTATATGAGGACTGTGTTGTGGTATTATTCAATCATGCCTAGGTGGTGGTATTATATGAGGACTGTGTGGTGGTATTATTCAGTCATTCCTTGGCGGTGATATTATATGAGTACTGTGTGGTGGTATTATTCAGGCATTCCTTGGCGGTGGTATTATATCATGACTGTGGTGGTATTATTTAGTCATTCCTTGGCGGTGGTATTATATGGAGACTGTGTGGTGTATTATTCAGTCATCCGTTGGCGGTGGTATTATATGAGGACTGTGTTGTGGTATTATTCAGTCATGCCTTGGTGGTGGTATTATATGAGGACTGTGTGGTGGTATTATTCAGTCATTCCTTGGCGGTGATATTATATGAGTACTGTGTGGTGGTATTATTCAGTCATTCCTTGGCGGTGGTATTATATCATGACTGTGCGGTGGTATTATTTAGTTATTCCTTGGTGGTGGTATATGGTGACTGAGTGGTGGCATTATTCAGTCATCCGTTGGTGGTGGTATTATATGAGGACTGTGTGGTGGTAATATTCTGTCATTCCTTGGTGGTGGTATTCTATGAGGACTGTGTGGTGGTAATATTCAGTCATTCCTTGGCAGTGGTATTATATGAGGACTGTGTTGTGGTATTATTCAGTCATTCCTTGTCGTTGGTATTACATCATGACTGTGTGGTGGTATTATTTAGTCATTCCTTGGTGGTGGTATATGGTTACTGAGTGGTGGTATTATTCAGTCATCCGTTGGTGGTAGTATTATATGAGGACTGTGTGGTGGTAATATTCTGTCATTCCTTGGTGGTGGTATTCTATGAGGACTGTGTGGTGGTATTATTCAGTCATTCCTTGGCAGTGGTATTATATGAGGACTGTGTGGTGGTATTATTCAGTCATTCCTTGGCAGTGGTATTATATCATGACTGTGGTGGTATTATTTAGTCATTCCTTGGTGGTGGTATTACTTGGTGACAGCGTGGTGGTATTATTCAGTCATCCGTTGGCGGTGGTATTCTATGAGGACTGTGTGGTGGTAATATTCAATCAATCCTTGGCGGTGGTATTATATCATGACTGTGTGGTGGTATTATTTAATCATTTCTTGGTGGTGGTATTATATGGTGACTGCAAGGTGGTATTATTCAGTCATCAATTGGCGGTGGTATTCTATGAGGACTGTGTGGTGGTAATATTCAGTCATTCCTTGGTGGTGGTATTCTATGAGGACTGTGTGGTGGTAATATTCAGTCATTCCTTGGCAGTGGTATTATATGATGAATGTGTGGTGGTATTATTCAGTCTTTCCTTGGCGGTGGTATTATATGAGGACTGTGTTGAGGTATTATTCAGTCATGCCTTGGCGGTGGTATTATATGAGGACTGTGTTGTGGTATTATTCAGTCATGCCTTGGTGGTGGTATTATATGAGGACTGTGTGGTGGTATTATTCAGTCATTCCTTGCCGGTGATATTATATGAGTAATGTGTGGTGGTATTATTCAGTCATTCCTTGGCAGTGGTATTATATCATGACTGTGTGGTGGTATTATTTAGTCATTCCTTGGTGGTGGTATTACTTGGTGACAGCGTGGTGGTATTATTCAGTCATCCGTTGGCGGTGGTATTCTATGAGGACTGTGTGGTGGTAATATTCAATCAATCCTTGGCGGTGGTATTATATCATGACTGTGTGGTGGTATTATTTAATCATTTCTTGGTGGTGGTATTATATGGTGACTGCAAGGTGGTATTATTCAGTCATCAATTGGCGGTGGTATTCTATGAGTAATGTGTGGTGGTATTATTCAGTCATTCCTTGGCGGTGGTATTATATCATGACTGTGTGGTGGTATTATATAGTCATTCCTTGGCGGTGGTATTATATGGTGACTGTGTGGTGTATTATTCAGTCATCCGTTGGCGGTGGTATTATATGAGGACTGTGTGGTGGCATTATTCAGTCATTCATTGGCGGTGGTATTATATCATGACTGTGTGGTGGTATTATTTAGTCATTCCTTGGTGGTGGTATATGGTGACTGAGTGGTGGTATTATTCAGTCATCCGTTGGTGGTGGTATTATATGAGGACTGTGTGGTGGTAATATTCTCTGATTCCTTGGTGGTGGTATTCTATGAGGACTGTGTGGTGGTAATATTCAGTCATTCCTTGGCAGTGGTATTATATGAGGACTGTGTGGTGGTATTATTCAGTCATTCCTTGGCGGTGGTATTATATCATGACTGTGTGGTGGTATTATTTAGTCATTCCTTGGTGGTGGTATTACATGGTGACTGCGTGGCGGTATTATTCAGTCATTCATTGGCGGTGGTATTCTATGAGGACCGTGTGGTGGTAATATTCAGTCAATCCTTGGCGGTGGTATTATATCATGACTGTGTGGTGGTATTATTTAGTCATTCCTTGGTGGTGGTATATGGTGACTGAGTGGTGGTATTATTCAGTCATCCGTTGGTGGTGGTATTATATGAGGACTGTGTGGTGATAATATTCTGTCATTCTTTGGTGGTGGTATTCTATGAGGACTGTGTGTTGGTAATATTCAGTCATTCCTTGGCGGTGATATTATATGAGGACTGTGTGGTGGTATTATTCAGTCATTCCTTGGCGGTGGTATTATGTCATGACTGTGTGGTGGTATTATTTAGTCATTCCTTGGTGGTGGTATATGGTGACTGAGTGGTGGTATTATTCAGTCATCCGTTGGTGGTGATATTATATGAGGACTGTGTGGTGGTAATATTCTGTCATTCCTTGGTGGTGGTATTCTATGAGGACTGTGTGGTGGTAATATTCAGTCATTCCTTGGCAGTGGTATTATATGAGGACTGTGTGGTGGTATTATTCAGTCATTCCTTGGCGGTGGTATTATATCATGACTGTGTGGTGGTATTATTTAGTCATTCCTTGGTGGTGGTTTTACATGGTGACTGCGTGGTGGTATTATTCAGTCATCTGTTGGTGGTGGTATTCTATGAGGACTGTGTGGTGGTAATATTCAGTTAATCCTTGGCGGTGGTATTATATCATGACTGTGTGGTGGTATTATTTAGTCATTCCTTGGTGGTGGTATTATATGATGACTGCGTGATGGTATTATTCAGTCATTCCTTGGCAGTGGTATTATATGATGACTGCGTGATGGTATTATTCAGTCATTCTTTGGTGGTGGTATCATATCATGACTGTGTGGTGGTATTATTTAGTCATTCCTTGGTGGTGGTATTACATGGTGACTGCGTGGTGGTATTATTTAGTCATTCCCTGGTGGTGGTATTATACGAGGACTGTGTGGTGGTAATATTCAATCATTCCTTGGTGGTAGTATTATATGAGGACTGTGTTGTGGTATTATTCAGTCATTTCTTGGCAGTGGTATGATATGATGACTGTGTGGTTGTATTATTCAGTCATTTCTTTGCGGTGGTAACATAAGACGACTATAGTGGAATATTATTCAGTCGATATTTGGTGGTGGTATTATATGAGGTCTGTGTGGTGGTATTATTCAATCATTCCTTGGTGGTGGAATTATATGATGACTTTTTATTGGTAATATTCAGTCATTCCTTGGCGGTGGTATTATATGATGACCATAGTGTGGTATTATTCAGTCATTCCTTGGCTGTGATATTTTATGATGATTGTGTGTTGGTAATATTCACTCTTTCCTTGGTAGTGGAATTATATGATGACTGTGTTTTGATATTATTTAGTCATTCCCTGGTGTTGGTATTATACGAGGACTGTGTGCTGATAATATTCAGTCATTCCTTGGCGGTGATATTATGTGGTGACTGTATGGTGGTATTATTCAGTCATTCCTTGGTGGTGGTATTATATGAGGACTGTGTGGTGGAAATATTCAGTCATTCCTTGGCAGTGGTATTATATGATGACTGTGTGATGGTATTATTCAGTCATTCCTTGGCGGTGATATTATATGATGATTGTTTGGTGGTAATATTCAGTCATTCCTTCGTGTTAGTATTATATGATGACTGTGTGGTGGTGATATTCAGTCACTCCTTGACGTTCGTATTATATGATAACCATAATGTGGTATTATTCAGTCATTCCTTAGCGGTGGTATTATATGAGGACTGTAATGTGATTTATTCAGTCATTCCTTGGCGGTGGTGTTAAGATTGAGGGGCAGCCAAGCTCATATGAGCCATTCAATATGCATCCCCCCTCAGGGAGCAGAATGCCAGACTGCAAAGTTTAGATATTGCTGTAAGTTTTCTCCCTTTATTTTTATAACTGTTTTGCATATTTGTATGTCACTTTTTATTTCCATATTTTTATATCCTTTTAGTGAAAGCACTGTACCTTTTCTATTAATTTTAAACCTTGAATAAGTTTGAACCTTGTATGCTCTAAAAAATCCATAGCCTTAGAGTGTGTGACCCTGGTGATTGGCAGACAGTAGTAGTAGTATTTCCAGGACCGTGTGTTCGGTGAGTGGTGGCAGCATGTATGAGTGAGCTGCATGGTCTGTGTCGGGGTGTGAGTTATGCTCCCGTTGCAGCATAGGACAGAGGCTGAATGCTGGACTGAGACAGAGGAGACAGATTAACCTTTGGTGGCGCAACCCCAAGTCACGTGTTGAGAAGTAGGTAAGTGACAAATTGGTGGCAGAGAGGTGGGATAGAATTGTTTCTATTAGAGCATGCGCATGGTTTAAGCAATTATTCCCTGTACTTAAGAATTGGTATGTGTAATAATTATAACACGGTGATTCAAACAGGTGCAGAGAGAAACTCAAGTCCACAACACTTGGTGTAAATATTAAACGCAGCTTAGCAGTCTATAGGAAACTTCAGAGGAAAATGCAATCACGCAGAAAGTCTATGAAGCACAATTATTCTTGAGGATACTTGACACTAATAAGTCCTTGTTTTAGTCCAAACACAGATAGATATGCTTATAAGGCAGTTCAAATAATATCTTAGCTCAACCAGGGAGGCCTGGGTAAAAGTCTCAGGTTTTTGCAGAGCAGCAACAGCTTACATGTCCAGCAAATGCAGATGGAAGTAAACACGAGCAGCAGATGAAGGAGGATTACTGGAAACTGGTGTATGCAGCAGGAACTCAGAGCAGAGTAGCAGGATCACCACACAGGTTCACAGGAGCAGGTATATAGCCAGGGAGTCACCAGAGTCAGGAGCTGGATGCAAGGCAGAATACTCTAGCACAGACTGAAGGCTGGGGTGGAGCTTTATAGCAGGAAGACACAGTGCATATGAGACCAAAGATGCCATCTTGGAAAAGGACAGTAATGCACAAAAGGTAATAAAAAATGTTCATAGTCCTGACATTACTCCCTCCTTAGAAGCGGCCTCAGGATGATCCTGGACCTGGTTTCTCAGGGAATCTCTGATGAAAACGAGAAATCTTCTGTTGGGCATTGATGTTTTCCACAGGTTCCCAAGAGTCTTCCTCAGGGGGATATCCCTGCCATCTTATCAGATATTGGAGCCGATTCCTGCGAATCCTGGAATCAACAATTTCCTCCACCACAAATTGTTCTTGCCCATCAATCACCACAGGCTGCGGAGGTGGCACAACACATCCCTGGAAGGTATTAGGAGATACAGGCTTTAGTAAAGATACAAGAAAAACTGGATGTACCTTCATAGTCCCAGGCAGTTTCAGCCAGCAGGCCACAGAGCTCACAATACCATTGATCTGGAAAGGGCCAATGAATTTCTGTCCAAGTTTTTGTGAAGGAACATTTAACTTCAGATTCTTAGTTGCTAACCACACAGAATCTCCTACCATGAACATGGGTGCAGGTCTACGGAATCTATCAGCCGATCTCTTATAACGTTCTTGAGCTGTGGTCAGGGGTTCCTTCAGAACCTCCAGATTTTGCCTCATCGCAGTCAGCCTTTCCTCCACTGCCGGAACCGGAGAATTAATTGGAGACCTATGTAAGATACACGGATGATAACCCAGATTGGCAAAGAAAAGTGTAAATTTAGTGGAGGCGCTCTGAGAATTGTTATATGAAAATTCGGCTAACGGCAGCAACTCCAACCGATCATCCTGGAGATGGCTGAGATAGCATCTTAGATATTGTTCCAGCGTCTGGTTGGTACGCTCAGTCTGACCATTTGTCTGGGGATGGTAAGCGGAAGAGAGACAGACATTAATATTGAGTGCAGAGCAAAACCCCTTCCAGAATCTTGAAGTGAACTGTACTCCACGGTCAGAGATGATCTCATCCGGAACCCCATGCAACTGAAAGACATTCTGTATAACCAAGTTCACTGTATCTTTAGCTGGGTGGAGTCCGGTGCACGGAACAAAATGAGCAGCTTTAGTCAGGCGATCAACTACCACCATGATTGTATTCAGGGCCCCCGATGTAGGCAGCTCCACAATAAAGTCCAAAGTCCATTGATATAGACCCCCAAGGGCAGGACGGAACAGGTAATGGTTGTAGAAGACCCGTAGGTGCCACATGAGGAGTCTTGTAACGAGCACACACCTCGCAAGAGAGAACATAGTCCTTGGTATCCTTCAGGCAAGTTGGCCACCAAAAGAATCGGCTCAGGAACTCTTGTGTCTTCTGTACCCCCCTGGGACCAGCCAACTTGGAGTCATGTACCAACTTGAGGATCTGCAGACGGACGACCTCAGGGACGTAGATACGTCGATCTCTGAACCACATGCCACCCTTAAAGACAAGATTAATATCCACAGGTGGGTTGGCCAGAAATACATCACCGTCATAGGCCTCCCTGCACTCCTTCCACAAGTCCTGATTGTGGATAACTTCGATGAAATTAGCATCAGATAGAATGGTCTTGGACGGCGCTCCAGGAACGGAATCCGCAGCATGGATTCGGGATAAAGCATCAGCCTTCCCATTACGAGAACCTGGACGGTACGAGATAACAAAGTTAAATTGATTTAAAAATAAGTTCCAACGAGCCTGATGAGGAGAAAGACATCTAGCGGATCTAAGGAACTCTAAATTGCGATGGTCAGTTAGCACTATGATCTGTTGTGCAGCTCCTTGCAGATGATGCCTCCATTCTTTGAAAGCCGCAATAATAGCCAGCAATTCCTTGTCTCCCATGTCATAATTCTTCTCTGCTGAGGTTAGTCTACGGGAAAAGAAAGTACAAGGATGTAGCAGACCCTTCTCTCCAGTTCTTTGGGAGAGAATAGCCCCCAAAGCATTATCTGAAGCGTCCACCTCCACAATGAATGAAAGTGTTGGATCTGGGTGTATCAACAGCGGTGCTGATGTGAAACAGATCTTAAAGGGGTTGTCCACTACTTTCAATTATCCCCCCAATGTATCCCCCCGGGGCCCCTGACGAATTTTGTAAATACCTTACGTTGCCTTTTTCGCCTGTGAGCGGCGCTATGCTGGTGGCTGAGTCCGGGTCACGTGACCCCGAGGCTGCAGCCACCGCTAATTTCTGCCGACGTCACGTCAATTTCCAGACTCTGGAAATTGACGTGACGTCAGTAACAGGCATGCCCCAGCCGCACAGTCAGCAGTCACTCAAGAGTGACTGGGCTGTGGGTGGGACTGTGGGCTGCCTGTGCTGTGCTGGGGGCGGGCGGGGCTTTGCTGGGGGCAGGCGGGGCTGTGCACTGCAGGTGTCTGGTGCTGGGATCTGCTTGCCGAGATGTGCGGCGGCTGGTCCCTTGGCGGCAGCGGCCGGTGTACTGCACTGTACCGGCGGCGGCCGGTGCGTGGGCGGCCGCGGCCGGTGTACTGCACTGTACCGGCGGCAGCCGGTGCGTGGGCAGCCGGTCCCGCCACGGCGGCGGCCGGTGTACTGTACTGTACCGGCGGCGGCCGGTACGTGGGCGGCCGGTCCCGCGGCGGCGGCCGGTGCCGTGGCGGTGGCGGCCGGTGCGTCGGCGGCCGGTCCCGCGGCGGCCGGTGCCGTGGCGGCGGCAGCCGGTGCGACGGCGGGGGTCTGTGTGGTGCTGAAGGTGGCTGTGTGGTGGTGGTGGCGGCGGCGTTGTCTCTGTGTGCAGGCATGTCCGATGGGACTACGAGTCCCATCGGACTCTGCCTGCTACAGTGACAGTGAGTGACACATTAGCCAATGATGGGACAGTAGTAGTCCCATCATCCGGCTAATGTGTTGAATGTAAAAAAAAAATCAAAGAAGAAAAAAAACACATACACAGTACATACATGCATAGAACACATACAGAACATGCGACATGCGCCATGCGACGACATGTGGCATGCGACGACATGCGGCATGCGTCGACATGCGCCGACATGTGCCATGCGACAACATGCGCCGACATGCACCATGCGTCGACATGCACCATGCGTCGACATGCAGCATGCGACGACATGCGGCATGCGACGACATGCGGCATGCGACGACATGCGGCATGCGACGACATGCGCCATGCGTCGACATGCGCCATGCGACAACATGTGCCATGCGACAACATGCGCCATGCGTCGACATGCAGCATGCGACGATGCAGCATGCGACGACATGCGCCATGCGTCGACATGCGGCATGCGACGACATGCGCCATGCGACGACATGCAGCATGCGACGACATGCGCCATGCGACGACATGCGACGACATGCGACGATATGCGGCATGCGACGATATGCAGCATGCGACGACATGCAGCATGCGACGACATGCGCCATGCGACGAAATGCGCCATGCGACGACATGCGACGACATGCGGCATGCGACGACATGTGCCATGCGACGACATGCGCCATGCGACGACATGCGACGACATGCGGCATGCGACGACATGCGGCATGCGACGACATGCGGCATGCGTCGACATGCAGCATGCGACGACATGCGCCATGCGATGACATGCAGCATGCGACGACATGCGCCATGCGACGACATGCGACGACATGCGCCATGCGACGACATGCTGCATGCGACGACATGCGGCATGCCGCATACAGTACATACATACAGTACATACATACATACAGACATATAGTACATACATACATACAGTACATATAACATAGAGTATATACTCACCATCACTTGTCACTTTGATCCCCGAAGCCATTGTCATCTGTAAAAAATATTAAAATAATAAACAAACACTATACTCCCTGATCCGCAGAAATCCAATTAAAACGAGTGTCCCTCGACGATCTCCCGTGGAGAGCTGGAGCATCTGCTGATGCAACCACTCTCCAGGGGCTCCAGGAACACAATGAGGGGAGGAAGGTATCCTTCCACAATGTATTCCCCACAATGTATTCCTACGCCCCTGTGAGAAAATAGTCCCTAGTCTCACTTTATGGCATTGCTGTGTGAGGAAGTTCCCACGCAGCTTTTTGCCATAAAGTGAGACCAGTGAACTTTAGTAACCTTAGTGAAGCACTACAGGAGCCATTGTCTCCTGTCAGTGTGTCACTGAGGGTCCTATAGAGCAGTGACATCACCCGATGTCACTGTTCTATAGGGGGGATCGTCGTGGGACCCTCGTTATTAATTTGACTACGGTGGACAGGTAGTATGCGGTTTATTATTTTACGTTTTTTGCAGGCGCTGAAGTATGGTAAGTATGGTTAAATGAAGAATATTAAAATACTTTTTCCTAATGTGTGCGTGTTTTATTAACCCTTTTTTAGTATTGGATTAATAACGGATAGGCGTCTTATTGACACCTCTCCGTTATTAACCCGGCTTAATGTCACCTTACAATAGCAAGGTGACATTAACCCCTTATTACCCCATATCCCACCGCTACACGGGAGTGGGAAGAGAGGGGCTAAGTGCCGGAATTGGCGCATCTTACAGATGCGCCATTTCTGGGGCGGCTGCGGACTGGTATTTGTAGCCGGGGGGGGACCAATATCCATGGCCCCTCTCTAGGCTATGAATATCAGCCCGCAGCTGTCTGCGTAGCCTTTCTGGCTATAAAATATAGGGGGACCCCACGTCATTTTTTTGGGGGGGTCCCCCTATTTTAATAGCCAGTAAAGGCTACGCAGACAGCTGCGGGCTGATATTCATAGCAGGCTACAAATATTGGCCCCTGGCCGTCGGCTTTCCTCCTCTGGCGCTGAAAATTGCGCGGGAGCCCACGCCGTTTTTTTCAATTTTTTATTAAATTAAACGCTCATTAAGGCCTCTTTCACCCTTGCGTCGGTACGGGTCCATCGCTATGCGTCGGGCCGACGTACCGACGCACGTTGTGAAATTTGTGCACGTCGTGGGCAGCGGATGCAGTTTTTCAACGCATCCGCTGCCCATTCTGAAGTCCAGGGAGGGGGCGGAGTTGTGGCCGCACATGCGCGGTAGAAAATGGCAGACGCGACGGACGTGCCAACGGTCTGCCAAAACACGACGCATCCGTTGCACGACGGACGCGACGTGTGGCCATCCGTCGCGATCCTTCACTAATACACGTCTATGGGTAAAAAACGCATCCTGCGAGCACATTTGCAGGATCCGTTTTTTTCCCAAGAAGACGGATTGCTAAAAACGCAAGTGTGAAAGTAGCCTTAGGCTGCTTTCACACTAGCATCGGTAAGGGTCCGTCGCGCTGCGTCGCTAATAAAAGTCTATGGAGAAAAAACGCATCCTGCAGACAACTTTGCAGGATGAGTTTTTTCTCCACAACGACGCATTGCGACGTGCAGTGCACGACGCTAGTGTGAAAGAGGCCTTAGAAACATCGGCCTTTCTATTATATATCTATGGATATATCTATCCATAGATATATTTATAGATAGATATATCTATAGATACATAGATGTATCTATCCATATATTTGGCTGCTTTCACACATCAGGTTTTTGCCGTGAGGCACAATCCGGCGAGTTTTGAAATAAACGGATCCATTTTTTTCCGCCGGATCCGTTTTTTTCTCATAGAGTTGTATTAGCGCCGGATTGCGCCTGATGGCCACACGTTTCATCCGTTTTTTGCCGGATCCGTCAAAAAAGCTGTTTCCGCCGGATGGAAAACACATACAGAGGAACGTTTTTTCTGTCCGGCAAAAAAACGCACAGCGACGGATCCAGCAAAAAACATATGAAACTGAGCTGTGAAATGATGAATACGGCCTTGGAATCCGTTTTTTCAGGCATGTTTCCATTCAAATCATGCACATTTTCCGTTTATTTACTTATTTCCAAAAACGGCATTAAAACCGCGCATAAACCGCACCAAAAAAAGCATCAAAACTGCACCAAAAACTGCATCAAAACTGCACCAAAAACTGCATCAAAACCTGGTGTAGTTTTGCAGTTTTGGTGCGGTTTTGATGCAGTTTTTGGTGCGGTTTTGATGCAGTTCTTGGTGTGGTTTTGGTGCGGCTTTTTCCGCAGCATGTGCACAACAAGTCTGCGGCTCCCATAGACTTACATTAATTGTGCACTACACTGCGGATTTGATGCAATTCAGTGCGGCAAAAAACGCTGCGGATCTGCAATCAGATCTGCAACGTGTGCACACAGCCTTAGCATTTAGGGAACCTAGCCAAAAAGCCAAGCAAAAAACAAGTGTGGGATTTGCACTTTTTTTGCCATTTCATTGCACTTTGAATTTTTTTCACATTTTCTGTTACACGACATGGTAAAACCAATGATGTCATTCAAAAGTAGAACTTGTCCCGCAAAAGATAAGCCCCCACATGGCCATATTGACGGAAAAATTATGGCTCTGGAAAGAAGGGGAGCGATAAACGAAAACAAAAAAGCTCCAGGGGTGAAGGGGTTTAGAAACATGGATATGGACATATCTATGGAAATAGACATAGATATATCTGTATCTATCTATCTATCTATCTATCTATCTATCTATCTATCTATCTATCTATCTATCTATCTATCTATCCATCCATCTGTGTAATGGAGTGTGGGTTGGACAAATGTAAAAGAGGAGGTTGGACAGAAATGACATCACAAATCTTTTTGAAGCTAGAGGGGGGAGAGGAGGGAGGGGTTGGGGTGTGTTTTGGAGTGGGTGTGGTAGATTCGTGCTTAGTAGCAGTGCAATGCATCATGGAACTTGTAGTATTAGAGCACAATAACTCAGGAGAAAGGAAGTTGTCGATTAACCCCATGAGAGCTGAATCCAGCACTAAAGATGTGCTGCTACAGCATGATAAAAGGTAATATTGCTAAAATAAACACAGTAGATGTTTTCAGTGGCACATAATAGCAAGATTTATGAAAAAAAAAAAAAAAGTTATAGTAGTGGACAACTTCTTTAAGCCGATCAAAAGCTTCTTGAGTCTGTGATGACTACTTAAAGGGCTTTTCCTTCTTTGTCAAGGAAGTGGGACGGACAATATCAGAAAAATTTCGAATGAAGCGTCTGTAGAAATTTGCAAAACCAATAAAACGTTGGACCTCCTTAACGTTCTTGGGTACCGGCCAGTCAAGGATAGCCTGAATCTTACCAGATTCCATGTTCAGCCCCTGGGGAGAGATGATATAACCTAAGAACTGTATCTCAGAATGATGGAACTCGCATTTCTCCGGCTTAATATACAGATGGTTCTCTTTCAGACATCTTAAAACAGTTTTGACATGTTCTTTATGTTCCTGTAAAGAGTCAGAAAAGATTAGTATATCGTCCAAATAGATCACCACAAACTGGTCCAACAAATCTCTGAAAATGTCATTAGCAAGGTGTTGAAACGTTGAAAAATGTTCAGAGTCCTGACAGTATCCTTGCGAAGAGTGCACCAGTTCTACAAGGTTCAACTCAGTGCTTACTTAGACATACTGGCAAACAGTTTCCCTTCCCCATTTTTCTTTTCTATCTTTTATTTGGCAAAGACTGCTTATTGATATGGCAGCCCTGTACAAGAAGCAGAGCAAGGAGGCTCTGATCGAACTCTGTGATCAGAGAGGAATATAATCCTATGTAACAACAGTCGCACTCAATAAGGAGAGTTCTTCTGAATTTTGTTAGTCAAAAAAACGTGGTTTCTTTATTGTGAACAAACACCAAAATAAAGGTATCACCGCAGTGTTTCAAGGTAACGTTTCGACCCACAGGGTCTTTCTCAAACCTTACTTATAATAGTAGATACCGAGCAGAGGGCACATATCCCTGGAGAGGTGCAGGAGTCCCGTTAGGGGCTGTAACTAGAGAGTGACTGGCGTCTGCGGTGGTGGTGACACACCACCACCGCAGACGCCAGTCACTCTCTAGTTACAGCCCCTAACGGGACTCCTGCACCTCTCCAGGGATATGTGCCCTCTGCTCGGTATCTACTATTATAAGTAAGGTTTGAGAAAGACCCTGTGGGTCGAAACGTTACCTTGAAACACTGCGGTGATACCTTTATTTTGGTGTTTGTTCACAATAAAGAAACCACGTTTTTTTGACTAACAAAATTCAGAAGAACTCTCCTTATTGAGTGCGACTGTTGTTACATAGGATTATATTCTGGAGTATCCCTCCAAGTTCAGTCTGCACCAACACGAGCGAGAGTGCACGTCTTGTCCTGT
This sequence comes from Ranitomeya variabilis, assembly GCF_051348905.1. NCBI lineage: Eukaryota > Metazoa > Chordata > Amphibia > Anura > Dendrobatidae > Ranitomeya > Ranitomeya variabilis. The sequence goes on from NC_135232.1 coordinate 566,516,633, forward strand.
ACTACGATATCAGAGAGGAATAGACACAGCCGACAAATCCAAGGAACTGCTGATACGCGCCTTGGTCGAGCAGGACATAGAGCAAAATACTGAAGCATCTGGCCAAAGAGAGAGTCCACCTCGGAGAGACCCCAGCAATGCCAGCCCTTGCACTGGAGATACCTTCTGGAGGTGCCAGCAATGCCAGTCCTGAGGAGCCTATGGACTCTACTTTACACATGGACTTACAACAGCTGGGAACAAGTGCTCCCGATCTGCGCCTGCAGCTTATTCTACAGTACCGACAGGCTGAGAGAGAGGTGGCAGAACTCCAGGCTGCTGCTGCAGAACGCCAGGACTGGGCTGAGAGAGTCTTCAGAATGCCAGGCTGCTGCTGCATAACTCCAGGCTGAGAGAGCAGCTGCAGAACTCCGGGAGGCGAGAGCTTTCAAGCTTTAGATGGCTCAAATAGAAAAGGGTAAAGTCCCGCAGCTGACCCCCTTCCAGGACATAAATCCAAGGAAACCACGTCTGGAAAACTTCCCTGTGATACGGACTTAGATACTTTTCTTCTGGGGTTTGAAAAAACCTGCAGGCAATACCATCTACCCAGTGAGTAGTGGGCGCAGTATCTAACCCCAGGCTTGAGAGGCAAAGCACTGGAAGTTTTTGCTGGCCTCCCACCAGACCTAGATCGGAACTATGAGGCCACAAAAGAGGACCTGATCAGGAAATACAACCTAACCCCAGAAGTGTATCGGAGAATGTTCCCGAACCTACAACGTGGATCAACTGACAGCTATGCTGATGTCGTGAGCACCTTGAGGACCACGTTCCACCAATGGATCAGGGGACATTCTGTTAACAGTTTTAAAGACTTAACAGATCTTATGGTCAAGGATCAATTTCTTCATATGTGCCCCATGGATGTACGACAATTTGTGTGTGATCGAGAGCCACAAACTGCGGATCAGGCCACAGAGATTGCTGACTGTTATGTGGCTAACAGGATGCCTGAGGTGCGGAAGCCATCAGGACTCAGCTGGAAGGGAGAGTAGCCAAACGGGGACCCTCTCTCTCTGCCGGCCGATCACTAGTACTGTCCAAGCCCACCTCCTATGGGGTCCCAGGGACTAGACATTCTCTAGGCGATGCACGCCGATGCTTCTCCTGCAACAAGGTGGGACATGTCAGTGCAGTTTGTCCTGATAGGGAGAAATGCCTAACTACAACCACAAGGCTGTCAGGGTTCCCACCTTCTGTCCTCTTTGTGGCCGGCTCTGATGTGAGGACCAATGAGAACTGTCAATCTGTCACTGTTGGCAGTAAAGTCACCATCGGTCTCAGAGACAATGGGGCAGAGGTGACTCTGGTCCCCAGCAATGGTAAACTCTGCCAATATCATACCAGGAAAGACTATGTCTATAACCGGGATTGGAGGGGTCAGTACTTCCTTGCCCATTTCCCGTGTGTACCTGGACTGGGGAGCAGGAAAAGGACTGAGAAGTGGGAGTATCAGAGGCTATTCCCATCAATGTTTTACTAGGGACAGACTTGGGGAGGATGGTGTCCCACTATATCCCTCCTTTGCATGTAAATGCTATAGAGAAGGTGGAAGCAAGTGACCCATCTGAGATCCCGTGCTAGAAGGGAAAATGTACCAATGCACAGGACTGTATGTATGTGGCAGCTGTGACAGGCTACGGCTCAGACTCAACCCCAGAGATTAGAGGATGAGTCTTAAATAGAACTGCCAGATCAGGAGGCCCATACTATGGCCCGGGAGCCTCCTCACATGGCAGACCCACAAAGGTCCCTGATAACCAACACTGAAGACTCAGCTTCAGACCAGAAACTGGCAGTTAAGGTACCTTCACACTAAACGACTTTGCAACGATAACGATAGCGATCCGTGACGTTGCAGCGTCCTGGATAGCGATATCGTTGTGTTTGACACGCAGCAGCGATCTGGATCCTGCTGTGATATCGCTGGTCGTTGCTGAAAGTCCAGAACTTTATTTGGTCGTCAGATCGGCGTGTATCGTCGTGTTTGACAGCAAAAGCAACGATGTCAGCAATGTTTTACAATGGTAACCAGGGTAAATATCGGGTTACTAAGCGCAGGGCCGCGCTTAGTAACCCGATATTTACCCTGGTTACCATTGTAAAAGTAAAAAAAAAAACACTACATACTCACCCTCTGATGTCTTTCACGTCCCCGGCATCCGCGCTGCTGCTCAGAGCTTCCTGCACTGAATGTGTCAGTGCCGGCCGTAAAGCAAAGCACAGCGGTGACGTCACCGCTGTGCTTTAGGGCCGGCGCTTACACAGTGCAGGGAAGCGGACGCCGGGGGACGCGACAGACAGGGCAATGTAAGTATGTAGTGTTTGTTTTTTTTACATTTACACTGGTAACCAGGGTAAACATCGGGTTACTAAGCGCGGCCCTGCGCTTAGTAACCCGATGTTTACCCTGGTCACCCGGGGACTTCGGCATCATTGGTCGCTGGAGAGCTGTCTGTGTGACAGCTCTCCAGCGACCACACAGCGACGCTGCAGCGATCGGCATCGTTGTCGATATCGCTGCAGCGTCGCTTAATGTGACGGTACCTTTACACTAGGCCAGGGCCTGCAGACTGACAGTCAGCTTCCAGGAGGCCCCTCGGACAGATGTCAGTCTGGAGAAGCTCAGATGTCTTGCAGACCAACCCTTGCTGCTTCTGACAAAGAGAGAATGCACTGGGACCAGGGCAGACTGTATAAAGAGACTCTCCCCATGGATACTACAGAACCTTGGGACTGTGAAAAGCGGCTGGTCGTTCCTTATCTATTTAGGGAACAGTTATTTAGACTTGCTCATGAAATCCTTCTGGCTGGATACCTTGGAATGCAAAAGACAAAAGTTCGCCTGACACATAACTTTTATTAGCCCAAGATGGGGTCAGATATAGCCAATTACTGTCGATCCTGTGTAGTTTGTCAGAGAGTTGGAAAGTCCGGGAATATACAGAAAGCCCCATTGATATCACTGCCAGTGATGGATGAGCCTTTTCAACGAGTGGCCGTGAATATCATAGGGCCACTTGCAATACCTAGCAGCTATGGCAAAAAGTTCATCCTCACAGTGGTGGACTATGCTACACGATACCTGGAAGCTGTGGCACTGTCCTCCATCAGAGCAAAGTGGAGGATGCTTTACTGACTGTTTCCTCTCTTGTGGGTTTCCCCAGGGAAATGTTAACCGATCAGGGAACCGAATTTATGTTCAGTCTGATGGAAAGCGTCTGCGAAAAAATACAAGTACGGCATTTTGTGGCCAGCACCTATTATCCCCAAACCAACAGACTCTGCGAGCGTTTTAACGGGACATTAAAACAAATGCTCAAAATGCTGGTGGAGACTGAAGGCAGAGACTGGAAGCAGTATCTCCCCCATCTGTTTGCGTACAGAGAATTGCCCCAGGCGTCAACAGAATTCTCCCCCTTTGAACTGGTTTATGGGAGGAGGGTCAGGGGCCCACTTGATTTGATTAAGGACTGTTGGGAGGGTGATCCCAAAACTACGGGAGTCTCGGTGATCTAATATGTAATGAAACTCAGAGAAAGTATGTAAAAACTGAGCAACCTTGCCCACGAGAACGTGACTCAGGCCCAAATCAACCAGAAGGTCTGGTATGACCGTAATGCCAGACTGAGGGTCTACGAGGAGGGGCAGAAGGTTTGGGTGTTGGTCCCTATGTTACAGAATAAATTACAGGCCACATAGGATTGACCATACACTGTACACAAGCGGCTAAATGATGTTAATTATGTGGTGACTCTAGATGAACATGCAAAGCGTCAGAAAGTATTCCATGTAAATATGTTAAAGGCTCATCATGACAGGGAGACCTGTGTCTTACCTGTCTGTAGCATGCCTGAAGAGGGGGAGACTGATCTGTTACTAGATGTGGGGGTTGGGACTCAGTATATGGAGTCCCTTGAGTCAGCAGAGTTTAACCCTGAGCTATCCCACAGTCAGAGGTCTGAGCTGATGGGGGTGCTCAGCGAGTTCACAAAAGTCTTCATAGGGAAGCCTAGGAGGACTCTCTTAGCAACTCACCCTGTGGACACTGGTACTAATCCCCCAGTACGGCAGTCTGCATGCTGGGGGTCAGCAGAGGTGAAGGCACACATGAGGGAACAGGAAGAGGAGATGCTAAACCAGCAAGATGAGAAGCACCCAATTCTCTACCTAAGCAGGAAACTTCTACCCAGAGAAGTGGCTTATGCCACCATTGAAAACGAATGTTTAGCAATTGTATGGGCTCTGCAGAAACTGCAACCATACCTCTATGGGCGCAACTTCACTGTGATAACAGATCATAACCCATTGAGTTGGCTCAACAAGGTAGTTGGGGACAATGGGAAATTGCTTAGATGGAGTCTGATATTACAGCAATATGATTTTACAATTCAGCATAAGAAAGGAATTGATCACGATAATGCTGATGGCCTATCTCGCCAAGGTGGGTCAGAACCAGATACACGCTCGGGAGCTCTGACCTGTAAGTCAACCCCCATGCACATTCATAAGGAGGGAGCTGTAATGATATATGTATATGTATGGATGTATGACCAGCAGTAAATTAACATCTGTCTTAGGCTAGTTTCACATTTGCAGTAGAATCCGCAGCGTTTAATCCACAACCTGAAACGCACGATAAACTGCATGCAAACGCAGCATTTTTTAGACCGCTGCGTTTGCACGCTATTTCATGCGTTTTGCATGCGTTTGCATTTTCTGTGCGCATGGTGGAAAATTTATTTATGTCTTTAGCTAAACACCACCATAAATAGAATTGTTTGTAATTTTTTTATTTTTTATTTCAGATTCCTGGCTACCGGAGAGAGCTTATAATCGCTCCACTTTCAGTGTCGACTTGGAATTTCCACCTTGTCTGGAATAGTTGCAGACACCTGCCGGGCTTTGTGGAATGTTCTCCGGGATGAATTTATCCCCCTACCCACCATGGACATGTGGATGGAAATTTCCTAAAAATTCTGCAGTGTGTGTGATTTCCCCAACTGTTTGGGAGCGGTGGATGGAAAGCACATACGCATTATCAAACCCGTCCGAACTGGATCTGAGTAGTTCAACTACAAAAATTTTTATTTTTTGTAGTGCAATAGTGGCAATAGCAGATGCGGACTGTCGCTTTATCGCCGTGGACATTGGAGCTTTTGGCTGTGGCAATGACTCCCAGACTTTCAAGAACTCGGATATGGGCCAACGTGTGTATGGCAAAAATTTTAATTTTCCCCTGCCACGACCTCTCCCCAACACTTAAGGCCCACTGATGCCATTTGTTATGGTTGGGGATGAGGCCTTTCAGATGTGCGAAAACCTACTGAAGCCATATTCCAGTCGGGATTTGAACCACACTAAAAGGATTTATACCTACAGACTGACCAGGGCCCGAAGAACAGTGGAGTGTACCTTTGGGATTCTTGTCTCAAAATGGTGCATTCTTGGGACAGCCATTAATCTAAAAATGGAGACAGTCGATGAGGTGGTCAAAGCCTGTGCGGTTCTCCACAATTACATAATGGCTAAGGAGCGACCCAACATTGAACTGGATGAACCAGTTGCAAACCCATTGCCAGATTACCAGCATCACACGCTGTGGTCAATTGTTGAAGTTGGCCACATGCGGAACCAATTTGCTGCCTATTTTGTTTCTGACATTGGATGTGTGGCATGGCAAGATAATATTGTGTAAAATGTGCTGTTGGGTTTGGGTCTGTACCAGTTATGTTTTAAATGTTACTAATATTTTTTGTTAATAAACAACGTGTTTTGATATCTGTACTGAGTCTCCTATGTATTTCGTCTAAAAACCACTTAGGTTTCTAGTGGTAAGGTAGTTGACGTCATAACATCCTGATTCTGTTCTGCAGTATCTATTGAACGCAGACTGAAGAGATGATGGAGGTATAATACAAAGCAGATCTATACTCACCAAGTCATGTGTGAGAAATAATGACTTCATGAGCACAAAACCCAGCCTCATGAATTCACTATTTCTGACACCTGTCCAGGTGAGTATAGATATGCCTTGTATGACCTCCATCGTCTCTTCAGTTTTTGTGAAATAGATTACATAGACTGAAGAGAAAATGAAGACTATACAAAGCAGTTCTCTACTCACCAGGTCAGGTGTCATAATGAGTTTTTTGACATGACCTGTTGAGTATAGTTCTGCTATGCATTACCGCCATTGTCTCTTCAGTCTGCAACACAGATTAAGCAGACTGAAGAGATTATGGAGAAAATACAAGTAATATTAATTTTTGACAACTCATAGCTCCATACAAAACACACAAAGCTACAGTGTTGTACTTAACCCCTTAAGCCCCGAGGGTGGTTTGCACGTTAATAACCGGGCCAATTTTTACAATTCTGACCACTGTCCCTTTATGAGGTTATAACTCTGGAATGCTTCAACGGATCTTGGCGATTCTGACACTGTTTTTTCGCGACATATTGTACTTCATGATAGTGGTAAAATGTCTTTGATATTACCTGCGTTTATTTGTGAAAAAAACTGAAATTTGGCGAAAATTTCGCAATTTCCAACTTTGAATTTTGATGCAATTTAATCACAGAGATACGTCACACAAAATACTTAATAAGTAACATTTCCCACATGTCTACTTTAAATCAGCATAATTTTGGAACCAATTTTTTTTTTTGTTAGGGAGTCATAAGGGTTAAAAGTTGACCAGCAATTTCTCATTTCTACAACACCATTTTTTTTAGGGACCACATCTCATTTGAAGTCATTTTGAGCGGTCTATATGTTAGAAAATAACCAAGTGTGACACCATTCTAAAAACTGCACCCCTCAAGGTGCTCAAAACTACATTCAAGAAGTTTATTAACCCTTCAGGTGTTTCACAGGAATTTTTGGAATGTTCAAATAAAAATGAGCATTTAACTTTTTTTTCACAAAAAATTTACTTCAGCTCCAATTTGTTTTATTTTACCAAGGGTAACAGGAGAAAATGGACACAAAAAGTTGTTGTACAATTTGTCCTGAGTACGCCGATACCCCATATGTGGGGGTAAACCACTGTTTGGGCGCATGGCAGAGCTCAGAAGCGAAGGAGCGCCGTTTGACTTTTCAATGCAAAATTGACAGGAATTGATATGGGACGCCATGTTGCGTTTGGAGATCCCCTGATGTGCCTAAACATTAAACCCCCCCACAAGTGACACCATTTTGGAAAGTAGACCCTCTAAGGAACTTATCTAGATGTGTGGTGAGCACTTTGACCCATTAAGTAATTCACAGAAGTTTATAATGCAGAGCTGTAAAAATAAAAAATCATATTTTTTCACAAAAATTATCTTTTCTCCCCCAATTTTTTATTTTCCCAAGGGTAAGAGAAGAAATTGGACCCCAAAAGTTGTTGTCCAATTTGTCCTGAGTACGCTGATACCCCATATGTGGGGGTAAACCACTGTTTGGGCGCATGGCAGAGCTCGGAAGGGAAGGAGCACTGTTTTAATTTTTCAATGCAGAAATGGCTGGAATTGAGATCGGACGCCATGTCGCGTTTGGAGAGCCCCTGATGTGCCTAAACAGTGGAAACCCCCCAATTATAACTGAAACCCTAATCCAAACACATCCCTAACCCTAATCCCAAGGGTAACCCTAACCACACCCCTAACCCTGACACACCCCTAACCCTAATCCCAACCTTATTCCCAACCGTAAATGTAATCCAAACCCTAACCCTAAATTTAGCCCCAACCCTAACCCTAACTTTAGCCCCAACCCTAACTGTAGCCTTAACCCTAGCCCTAACCCTAACCCTAGCCCTAGCCCTAACCCTAACCCTAGCCCTAACCCTAACCCTAGCCCTAACCCTAACTCTAGCCCTAACTCTGTTGTGAATTTGCTTTTTGCTCCCTCTAGTGGTTACTAGTTTTTTGACTCTGGTTTTTCTGTCATTCCTTTTATCCGCACCTGGGTCGTTAGTTAGGGGTGTTGCTATTTAAGCTCCCTGGACCTTCAGTTCAATGCCTGGCAACGTAGTTATCAGAGCTAGTCTGCTGTGCTCTTGTCTACTGATCCTGGTTCCAGTTATATCAGCTAAGTCTGCCTTTTGCTTTTTGCTATTTGTTTTGGTTTTGTATTTTTGTCCAGCTTGTTCCAAATCTATATCCTGACCTTTGCTGGAAGCTCTAGGGGGGCTGGTGTTCTCCCCCCGGACCGTTAGACGGTTCGGGGGTTCTTGAATTTCCAGTGTGGATTTTGATAGGGTTTTTGTTGACCATATAAGTTACCTTTCTTTATTCTGCTATCAGTAAGCGGGCCTCTCTGTGCTAAACCTGGTTCATTTCTGTGTTTGTCATTTCCTCTTACCTCACCGTCATTATTTGTGGGGGGCTTCTATCCAGCTTTGGGGTCCCCTTCTCTGGAGGCAAGAAAGGTCTTTGTTTTCCTCTACTAGGGGTAGCTAGATTCTCCGGCTGGCGCGTGTCATCTAGAATCAACGTAGGAATGATCCCCGGCTACTTCTAGTGTTGGCGTTAGGAGTAGATATATGGTCAACCCAGTTACCACTGCCCTATGAGCTGGATTTTTGTATTCTGCAGACTTCCACGTTCCTCTGAGACCCTCGCCATTGGGGTCATAACAGTTTGCCAGGCCAGTATTAAATGTTTAATGCATTGCAGAAGAGGGATTATAAGAAAGAAGATTCTGAGTTTTTTTTTTTCTCTCCTTCCCCTTTACCTCAGAGTGGCTATGCTTGCTGCAGACATGAATGTCCAGACCTTGATTACAAGTGTGGACCAGCTGGCTACTCGTGTGCAGGGCATACAAGACTATGTTATCAGAAATCCTAGGTCAGAACCTAAAATACCGATTCCTGAACTGTTTTCCGGAGACAGGTTTAAGTTTAGGAATTTCGTGAATAATTGTAAATTGTTTTTGTCCCTGAGACCCTGTTCATCTGGAGACTCTGCTCAGCAAGTAAAAATTGTTGTTTCGTTCTTACGGGGCGACCCTCAGGATTGGGCTTTTTCGCTGGCGCCAGGAGATCCGGCATTGGCTGATCTTGATGCGTTTTTTCTGGCGCTCGGTTTACTTTATGAGGAACCCAATCTTGAGATTCAGGCAGAAAAGGCCTTGCTGTCTATGTCTCAGGGGCAGGACGAGGCTGAAGTGTATTGCCAAAAATTTCGGAAATGGTCCGTGCTGACACATTGGAACGAGTGTGCACTGGCCGCTAATTTTAGAAATGGCCTTTCTGAAGCCATTAAGAATGTTATGGTGGGTTTTCCCATTCCCACAGGTCTGAATGATACTATGGCACTGGCTATTCAAATTGACCGGCGGTTGCGGGAGCGCAAAACCGCAAATTCCCTCATGGTGTTGTCTGAACAGACACCTAATTCGGTGCAATGTGATAGAAAAACCGCAAATTCCCTCATGGTGTTGTCTGAACAGACACCTGATTTAATGCAATGTGATAGAATCCTGACTAGAAATGAGCGGAAAATTCATAGACGCCGGAATGGCTTGTGCTACTACTGTGGTGATTCTACACATGTTATCTCAGCATGCTCTAAACGTATAGCTAAGGTTGTTAGTCCTGTCACCGTTGGTAATTTGCAACCTAAATTTATTTTGTCTGTAACTTTGATTTGCTCACTGTCATCTTATCCTGTCATGGCGTTTGTAGATTCAGGTGCTGCCCTGAGCCTCATGGATCTCTCATTTGCTAAGCGCTGTGGATTTACTCTTGAACCATTAGAAAATCCTATTCCTCTTAGGGGTATTGATGCTACACCATTGGCAGCAAATAAACCGCAGTATTGGACTCAGGTTACCATGTGCATGACTCCTGAACACCGCGAGGTGATACGTTTCCTGGTTTTACATAAAATGCATGATTTGGTCGTTTTAGGGCTGCCATGGTTACAGACCCATAATCCAGTCCTGGACTGGAAGGCTATGTCAGTCTCAAGTTGGGGCTGTCGTGGTATTCATGAGGTTCCCTTTTTGGGGTTCATTTTTTCCCCGTCTGCTGTGGAGATGGACCCAGTCAAGGTCCGAGCTATTCTTGATTGGACTCAGCCCTCGTCAGTTAAGAGTCTTCAGAAGTTCTTGGGCTTCGCTAACTTCTACCGTCGTTTTATCGCTAATTTTTCTAGCATTGTGAAACCTTTGACGGATATGACCAAAAAGGGCTCCGATGTAGCTAACTGGGCTCCTGCTGCCGTGGAGGCTTTCCAGGAGTTGAAACGCCGGTTTACTTCGGCGCCTGTTTTGTGCCAGCCTGACGTCTCACTTCCCTTTCAGGTTGAGGTGGATGCTTCGGAGATTGGGGCAGGGGCCGTTTTGTCGCAGAGAGGCCCTGGTTGCTCTGTTATGAAACCTTGTGCCTTTTTCTCTAGGAAGTTTTCGCCTGCCGAGCGAAATTATGATGTGGGCAATCGGGAGTTGTTGGCCATGAAATGGGCATTTGAGGAGTGGCGTCATTGGCTCGAGGGTGCTAAGCATCGTGTGGTGGTCTTGACTGATCACAAAAATCTGATGTATCTCGAGTCTGCTAAACGCCTTAATCCGAGACAGGCCCGCTGGTCATTGTTTTTCTCCCGCTTTGATTTTGTTGTCTCGTATTTACCAGGTTCAAAGAATGTGAAGGCCGATGCTCTTTCTAGGAGCTTTGTGCCTGATGCTCCTGGAGTCGCTGATCCTGTTGGTATTCTTAAAGATGGAGTTATCTTGTCAGCTATTTCTCCGGATCTGCGACGTGTGTTGCAGAGATTTCAGGCTGATAGGCCTGAGTCTTGTCCACCTGACAGACTGTTTGTCCCGGATAAGTGGACCAGCAGAGTCATTTCCGAGGTTCATTCCTCGGTGTTGGCAGGTCACCCGGGAATTTTTGGCACCAGAGATCTGGTGGCCAGGTCCTTTTGGTGGCCTTCCTTGTCAAGGGATGTGCGGTCATTTGTGCAGTCCTGTGGGACTTGTGCTCGAGCTAAGCCTTGCTGTTCTCGTGCCAGCGGTTTGCTCTTGCCCTTGCCTGTCCCGAAGAGACCTTGGACACATATCTCCATGGATTTCATTTCTGATCTTCCGCTATCTCAGGGCATGTCCGTTATCTGGGTGATATGTGATCGCTTCTCCAAGATGGTCCATTTGGTCCCTTTGCCTAAGCTGCCTTCCTCTTCCGATCTGGTTCCTGTGTTTTTCCAGAACGTGGTTCGTTTGCACGGCATCCCTGAGAATATTGTGTCAGACAGAGGATCCCAGTTCGTTTCCAGGTTCTGGCGATCCTTTTGCAGTAGGATGGGCATTGATTTGTCGTTTTCGTCTGCTTTCCATCCTCAGACTAATGGACAGACGGAGCGAACCAATCAGACTTTGGAGGCTTATTTGAGGTGTTTTGTCTCTGCTGATCAGGACGATTGGGTGACATTCTTGCCGTTGGCTGAGTTTGCCCTTAATAATCGGGCTAGTTCCGCCACCTTGGTTTCGCCTTTTTTCTGCAACTCTGGTTTCCATCCTCGCTTTTCTTCGGGTCATGTGGAGCCTTCTGACTGTCCTGGGGTGGATTCTGTGGTGGATAGGTTGCAGCAGATCTGGAATCATGTGGTGGACAACCTGAAGTTGTCACAGGAGAAGGCTCAGCGCTTTGCCAACCGCCGCCGCGGTGTGGGTCCCCGACTACGCGTTGGGGATTTGGTGTGGCTTTCTTCCCGCTTTGTTCCTATGAAGGTCTCCTCTCCCAAATTTAAACCTCGTTTTATTGGGCCTTACAAGATATTGGAAATCCTTAATCCTGTATCTTTTCGTCTGGATCTTCCTGTGTCGTTTGCTATTCACAATGTATTTCATAGGTCCTTGTTGCGGCGGTACATTGTGCCTGTAGTTCCTTCTGCTGAGCCTCCTGCTCCGGTGTTGGTTGAGGGCGAGTTGGAGTACGTGGTGGAGAAGATCTTGGATTCTCGCCTCTCCAGGCGGAGGCTTCAGTACCTGGTCAAGTGGAAGGGCTATGGTCAGGAGGATAATTCCTGGGTGGTCGCCTCTGATGTTCATGCGGCCGATTTAGTTCGTGCCTTTCATGCCGCTCATCCTGATCGCCCTGGTGGTCGTGGTGAGGGTTCGGTGACCCCTCACTAAGGGGGGGGGGTACTGTTGTGAATTTGCTTTTTGCTCCCTCTAGTGGTTACTAGTTTTTTGACTCTGGTTTTTCTGTCATTCCTTTTATCCGCACCTGGGTCGTTAGTTAGGGGTGTTGCTATTTAAGCTCCCTGGACCTTCAGTTCAATGCCTGGCAACGTAGTTATCAGAGCTAGTCTGCTGTGCTCTTGTCTACTGATCCTGGTTCCAGTTATATCAGCTAAGTCTGCCTTTTGCTTTTTGCTATTTGTTTTGGTTTTGTATTTTTGTCCAGCTTGTTCCAAATCTATATCCTGACCTTTGCTGGAAGCTCTAGGGGGGCTGGTGTTCTCCCCCCGGACCGTTAGACGGTTCGGGGGTTCTTGAATTTCCAGTGTGGATTTTGATAGGGTTTTTGTTGACCATATAAGTTACCTTTCTTTATTCTGCTATCAGTAAGCGGGCCTCTCTGTGCTAAACCTGGTTCATTTCTGTGTTTGTCATTTCCTCTTACCTCACCGTCATTATTTGTGGGGGGCTTCTATCCAGCTTTGGGGTCCCCTTCTCTGGAGGCAAGAAAGGTCTTTGTTTTCCTCTACTAGGGGTAGCTAGATTCTCCGGCTGGCGCGTGTCATCTAGAATCAACGTAGGAATGATCCCCGGCTACTTTTAGTGTTGGCGTTAGGAGTAGATATATGGTCAACCCAGTTACCACTGCCCTATGAGCTGGATTTTTGTATTCTGCAGACTTCCACGTTCCTCTGAGACCCTCGCCATTGGGGTCATAACAAACTCTAGCCCTAACCCTAACCCTAGCCCTAACCCTAATGGGAAAATGGAAATAAATACATTTTTTTTAATTTTTTAATTTTTCGCTAACTAAGGAGGTGATGAAGGGGGGTTTGATTTACTTTTATAGCGGGTTTTTTAGTGGATTTTAAGATTGGCAGCCATCACACACTGAAAGACGCTTTTTATTGCAAAAAATATTTTTTGCCTTACCACATTTTGAGTGCTATAATTTTTCCATATTTTGGTCCACAGAGTCATGTGAGGTCTTGTTTTTTGCGGGATGAGTTGACGTTTTTATTGGTACCATTTTCGGGTACGTGACATTTTTTGATCACTTTTTATTCTGATTTTTGTGATGTAGAATGACCAAAAACCAGATATTCATGAATTTCTTTTGCGGGAGGCGTTTATATCGTTCCGCGTTTGGTAAAATGGATAAAGCAGTTTTATTCTTCGGGTCAGTATGATTACAGCGATACCTAATTTATATAATTTTTTTATGTTTTGGCGCTTTTATACGATAAAAACTATTTTATAGAAAAAATAATTATTTTTGCATCGCTTTATTCTGAGGACTATAACTTTTTTAATTTTTCTTTGATGACGCTGTATGGTGGCTCGTTTTTTGCGGGACAAGATGACGTTTTCAGCGGTACTAAGGTTATTTAGATCTGTCTTTTTGATCGCGTGTTATTCCACTTTTCATTTGGCGGTATGATAATAAAGCGTTGTTTTTTGCCTCGCTTTTTTTTTTTACGGTGTTCACTGAAGGGGTTAACTAGTGGGACAGTTTTATAGGTCGGGTCGTTACGGACGCGGCGATACTAAATATGTTTACTTTTATTTGTTTTTTATTTAGATAAAGAATTGTATTTATAGGAACAATATTTTTTTTGGGGGGGAGAATTTTTTGGGGAATTTTTTTTTATTTTTTTTACACATGTCAATATTTTTTTTTTTACACTATAACAATTCCCCGTGGGGGGGCATCATGTTATAGTGTAAGATCGCTGATCTGACATTTTGCTGCGCACTGTGTCAGATCGGCGATCTGACATGCACAGCTCCTGGCTTCCCGGTGCCTGCTCTGAGCAGGCGCTGTGAAGCCACCTCCCTGCAGGACCCGGATGCCACGGCCATTTTGGATCCGGGCCTGCTGCAGCGAGGAGGAGGTAAGAGACCCTCGGAGCAACGCGATCACATCGCTGCGCAATGCTTCCCTATACCGCCGGAGCACTGCGATCATGTTTGATCGCAGTGTGTCGGGGGTTAATGTGCCGGGGGCGGTCCGTGACCGCTTCTGGCACATAGTGCCGGATGTCAGCTGTGATAGTCAGCTGACACCCGACCGCCGATCACATATGACGTACTATCCCGTCACTGGGAATTAAGTTCCAGGTCACCTTGACGGGACAGTACGTCATATGGGATTAAGGGGTTAATAACTACTGGGCTATGAGGTGGCAAAAAAACAAAGTGTACGGCGCAGTGTGTTTATTCGGCGCACGGTGTGTGTTGCCGGCGGCAAAATACACAAGTAAAAAAACAGTATTGGGGGCAAAAAACATTAACATTTATTTATAAACAAAAAAAAACAAAACAAATTAACTGTCCAGCTTGGGGTAGAGTGACAGAACTGGGGGAGTGTAGCTGTGAGGCCTGGCTAACTGTAGACGACGCAGGGGTTGCAGGAGAAGGGGCATTTAAAGTAGTGGGGTCTGGGAGTTCGGGGGTGGTGCTAGACGCATGAGAAGGCAGAGACACACTGGAAGGGTAAGACAAACCTGACTTCACAGACACATTGGGAGGTGAGGGGGGAGGAATAGAAATAGTCCGCTGCTTTTTATTTTTTTCCCTTTCAGGGATCTGCGCTGCGGTCTGGGGAGCCTCAGTGGGCTCAATTCTTGCGGCCTGGTCATGGTGGCCGACCTGTCAGGGTCCATGTGCCACTGCTGCTGCATGGTTGTGGTGGTGGGGAAGGCCATGCCAGGGTCCGGCTGCTGCTGCATGGTGGTGGTGTGGAAGGCCATGCCAGGGTCCGCCTGCTGCTGCTGCATGGTGGTGGTGGGGAAGGCCATGTCAGGGTCCGGCTGCTGCTGCATGGTGGTGGTGCGAAAGGCCATGCCAGGGTCTTGCTGTTGCATGGCGGTGGTGGGGAAGGCCATGCCAGGGTCCGGCTGCTACTGCTGCATGGTGGTTGTGCGGAAAGCCATTCCAGGGTCCGGGTGCTGCTGTTGCTGATGCTGCATGGTGGTGGCAGTGGATGATGTCTAAGCAGGAGCAGCAGTTGGCATGGTGGTGGCGGTGGGCTGTCCAACAGCACTCGGTATGGTACTGGCGCTGTAGTAGTGTCCGGCAGTGCTTGGAATGGTGGTGGCCGTGCAGTGGTATGCAGCAGAGCTCGGCATTGAGGTCAAGTGTGACAGTGTTGGCACAGGTGGAAATGCCACCACTGGCTGCTGAAAATACCAACTTACGTCGGGTCTGCATGACACTAAGCTGGAGATCAGGAGTAAGGTGTGGCGACATGCCCTTCTCTATTTGATTAAAAAAATGATGTGCTGGCCTCTGGAGGTCAGCTTTCACTTGGTCAAGGCTTCTGGGGACATCCTGGATAAGTGTATTCATATGGTTTATGGCACTATCCAGTCTTTCTCCCATCGCCTTGAGTCCATCATGAAAGATTGAGCTCAAAACTCACAAACAGTGCAAAAACTCGGGCATGAGTGACCTGTCCGATGCCCTCTGATGCTGCCGGGAAAAGCCCCCAAAAAAGAGGCAGAGAACTGGGACAGGGGAACACCTGATGGACCAGCTTCCTGGTTTCCAGTCTGTGTTGCAGGCCCACTTGCTGCAGCGCTGCTGGATGGCTGGGACGGGTCCATGGCTGTTTGATGAAGGACCACTCCAGAACCAGGGTCTAGAGTGCTGCTCCATGAGCTGTAAAAAAAACAAAAAAAACATTAGTACCAAAGATTTACAATAGTAAAAGCGCCAACTCCTGTGAAATAAAAAAATACAGATTAGGCAATACAACACAACCCAATACACCACAAAAAATACTTATGTTCTCTGGGCAAGGACCGGTCTCAAAAATGCCAGGATGCAGTGATATTTATATTTTTGGATCCTTGCTCCAGAACCACTAGGAACCCGGCTCTCTTGACGAAGGTCCTTGTTGAAGCGATTGTTCATGGAACGCCAACGTGTTTTGACTTTGAGCACTGTTGAAAAATATAAATAATGATTAGACAATGCACTTTTGACCGTGATCACACAACTGTCTGTGATGAGAGAAACTCTTAGGAGTTTCTCTCATCACACACACAGATGTGTGATCCCGGCCAAGGTCACTGATGCATCACACCGCATTGCAATACTTACGAAATGCATTTCAACCCGAGTCGGGGCATTGTCCCAGCCATCCCACATCGCTTTGGCCACCTCATTCCATAGCCGCCGGATCGTCACGTTGTCCGAGTGCTGCGGAACCCGGGTG
Source organism: Ranitomeya variabilis (assembly GCF_051348905.1). Lineage (NCBI taxonomy): Eukaryota > Metazoa > Chordata > Amphibia > Anura > Dendrobatidae > Ranitomeya > Ranitomeya variabilis. The sequence goes on from NC_135232.1 coordinate 566,533,066, forward strand.
TCCCACAACGGGAGTCACTCATGAAGCAGGGAGATGAGGATATCATTGTCAATGAGGTCTCATCCCGTTCTGGAACCTAAAAAATAAATAAATACATTAATGTTGGAAACATTAACATAAGGAAAAGAAAGAAAACAACAGAGACAGAAAACAGGCAAGAATATTCAAAGTCAAGAAAAAAAAGGAGTCAAGAAGAAAAAGGTAAAGAAAGGGCAAAGTAAAGAAATGAACAGTGAAGAATAGTAAAGTCAGGATACAATAAGCAGAGTACAAACAGCCAGGTATACTTACATGCCGCCTTGCCACACGACCGTGTCCACGCTGCTCCTGCTCGGCCTCTGCCGCATTTGAAGAACTGTTCTGATAAAGAAAAAAAAAAATTTGTCACATGTGTAGATGTGACAGAGAATACTTACCAATCTGAAGAGGTGAGTACTCACTTCACTTTCATTTCCACCTTGTGCAGGCCCAAGACGTTGCTCCTCCTCCTCAGAAGAAGACATTCTGATGCATGCAGGAAAAAAAATACAGAAATTATTAGGACATATAGAGACAGAAAAAAGAAAATAAAGACATTGGCTTTGATACTCACATTGTTCAGAGTGTAGATTCCTCCCAGGTTCTTTCCAGAGTCTGTCTGCTCTTCTTCCCAGTCTGCTGAGTAGTGACCTGCAAATGCCCACTCCCTCCTTTTATCAGTTTGTATGTGGGGGGTGGCTAATCAGTGTCTAGACAGGTTTTCCTGTGGTAAAACGCATGCGTCCACAAATGCAAACAAACGCACGTGCTTGCGAACGCATGCGTTCACATACACTGTAATGCGTTTTTTCGACGCATTCCTTCCGCTACCAACCACATACATTTCGAGGCTGCAAATTGACGCCTCTGAAATTACAACATGTAGCGTTTACCGTGCCAAGCCGCAGACAACGAAACAACGCATGCGTCATCAAACGTGGAAAAACGCAACCTATCGCAGGCACCTTCATCCATAATCTTAAAGATAGGAATACACGATGCATGCGGAAAATTGCGGCACAAACGCTGCAGACACAACCGCAAATGTGAAACCAGCCTTAGACTGCAGCTCTCACAAAGGTCATGACCTATGTTATCCTGAGCAGGCAGTCTCCTGGTCTCCAGTCACCCCAGGGGGGATGTCCTGAGAACACACACAGAATTGGTAACACTTCGCACCTCCTGGTGCCTTTGATGGGAAGACGTCAATTTGCAGCTTGACACTGTATATTTACTATGAGAAAGGTTACACAAATAGGTTCAAAGAAAAATAATATATTGATTGGTAAAATAGCCAGGATCCAGTCACATACCAAGGATTAGAATATTAACCTGAGAGGCTGGTCTAGAAATTTGACCTCTAGGTTGACTCTATAAATTAGGCCTTTACACAAAGAAAGCTGTTCACAGATTGAGGGGCAGCCAAGCTGATGTGAGCCCTTCAATATTCATCCCCCCCTCAAGGAGCAGAATGCCAGGCTGCAAAGTTTAGATATTTCGGTAAGGTTTCTCCCTTTATTTTTATAACTGTTTTGCATATCTGAATGTCACTTTTTATTTCCATATTTTTATATCCTTTCATTTTAATCACTGTACCTTTTCTATTAAATAATAAGTTTGAACCTTGTATGCTCTAAAGAATCCATAGCCTTAGAATGCGTGATGCTGGTGATTGGCAGACAGTACTAGCAGTATTTCAGGACTCATTGCCCGTGTGTTCGGTAAGTGGAGGCAGCGTGTATGAGCGGGGTGCATGGTCTGTGTCGGGGTGTGAGTTATGCCCAGGAACGGACTGGGACTGAAATTCTGCCCTGGCATTTGAAATCACAGAGGCTCATGCTGTCACTGTCCCCAAGCACTAGATGGGATATATTACTAATATTTCCATGGATAAAGGAAAGCAAGATTTACTACAATACCAATATTTCTAATGATGTCAGAGGCCTGCTGTGGTAATTGACAGAGTCACGTATTTGTGCTTCATCACAACTCTTAACAGCATGGGTGTCTTGAGAACACCCATTCTGTTAACAACATAGCAGACAAGGCAGCCCATGGCCAGACAGGCCCTTCTGGCATTTGCCGGAATTGCCAGATGGCCAGTCCGGCCCTGGTTATGCTCACATTGCAGCATAGGACAAAGGCTGAATGCTGGACTGAGAGAGAAGAGACAGATTAACCCTTGCAGGTGCAACCCCAAGTCACGTGCTGAGAACTAGGTGCATGACTGTAATATTCAGTCATTCCTTGGTGGTGAATTATATGAGGACTGTGTGGTGATAATATTCAGCAACCTTCACCAGGGGATGCTGGTGAGGGACGAGGTTGCACACACAGCGCAGCACTACTGGGCAGCAGCACAGGGCTCCACCAGGTGGTGAAAGAGTAGTCAGACAAGCTGAGTAAACAACAGTCCGTAACAGAAGTACCAGAGTTCACAGGAATACAAAAAATAAAAGCCAGAAGTCAGAGCCAGAAGAGAGCAGATATAACTGAGATGTGAGACAGTCAAACAGGTCAGAAGACAAGCCAGGTCACATACCAAGAGGTCCAAGCACAGGGAGCGAACACTAAGACAAGCGAGGTGGCAGGAAAGGGAAGTCACGGGAACAGAGCTAACGGGCAGAGGACAAAACATGGTATCAAGGGGTCAGCTGCTCTAGCCTGGGAGCATGAACTATCACTGACATTGGTCTGAAGGTCACAGCAGACTGAAATAGCCACATCGAACCCAGAACAAGGCAGAGGTTAACCCCTGCATGACCAGACCGGGGAGAGAATAACAAGAAACAAACCCCGGCCTGGATTGTAACACATTCCTTGGGGGTGGTATTATATGATGATTGTGTGGTGGTAATATCCAGTCATTCCTTGGCAGTGTTATTATATGATGACTGTGTTTTGGTATTATTCAGTAATTCCCTGGCAGTGCTATTATATGAGGACTGTGTGATGGTAATATTCAGTCATTCCTTGGTGGTGGTATTATATGAGGACTGTGTGGTGGTAATATTCAGTCATTTCTCGGTGGTGGTATTATATGATGACTGTGCAGTGGAATTATTCAGTCATTCCTTGGCAGTGGAATTATATGATGACTGTGTGGTGGTATTATTCAGTCATTCCTTGGTGGTGGTATTATATGATGACTGTGTGGTGGTATTATTCAGTCATTCCTTGGCGATGGTATTATATGATGACCATACTGTGGTATTATTCAGTCATTCCTTGGCGGTGGTATTATATGAGGACTGTGTGGTGGTATTATTCAGTCATTCCTTGGCGATGGTATTATATGATGACCATACTGTGGTATTATTCAGTCATTCCTTGGCGGTGGTATTATATGAGGACTGTGTGGTGGTATTATTCAGTCATTCCTTGGCGATGGTATTATATGATGACCATACTGTGGTATTATTCAGTCATTCCTTGGCGGTGGTATTATATGAGGACTGTGTGGTGGTATTATTCAGTCATTCCTTGGCGATGGTATTATATGATGACCATACTGTGGTGTTATTCAGTCATTCCTTGGCGATGGTATTATATGATGACCATACTGTGGTATTATTCAGTCATTCCTTGGCGGTGGTATTATATGAGGACTGTGTGGTGGTATTATTCAGTCATTCCTTGGCGATGGTATTATATGATGACCATACTGTGGTGTTATTCAGTCATTCCTTGGCGATGGTATTATATGATGACCATACTGTGGTGTTATTCAGTCATTCCTTGGCGGTGGTATTATATGAGGACTGTGTGGTGGTATTATTCAGTCATTCCTTGGTGGTGGTATTATATGAGGACTGTGTGATGGTAATATTCAGTCATTCCTTGGTGGTGGTATTATATGAGGACTGTGTGGTGGTAATATTCAGTCATTTCTCGGTGGTGGTATTATATGATGACTGTGCAGTGGAATTATTCAGTCATTCCTTGGCAGTGGAATTATATGATGACTGTGTGGTGGTATTATTCAGTCATTCCTTGGTGGTGGTATTATATGATGACTGTGTGGTGGTATTATTCAGTCATTCCTTGGCGATGGTATTATATGATGACCATACTGTGGTATTATTCAGTCATTCCGAGGTGGTGGTATTATATGAGGACTGTGTGGTGGTATTATTCAGTCATTCCTTGGTGATGGTATTATATGATGACCATACTGTGGTATTATTCAGTCATTCCTTGGCGGTGGTATTATATGAGGACTGTGTGGTATTATTCAGTCATTCCTTGGCGATGGTATTATATGATGACTGTGTGGTGGTATTATTCAGTCATTCCTTGGCAATGGTATTATATGATGACCATAGTGTGGTGTTATTCAGTCATTCCGAGGTGGTGGTATTATTCAGTCATTCCTTGGCGGTGGTATTATATGAGGACTGTTGTGTGGTGGTATTATTCAGTCATTCCTTGCTGGTGTAATATATGATGACTGTGTGGTGGTAATATTTAAATATACACTTGAATATTAATGTAAATTGTTTTATACTATTCCAATTTTTTTGTTAAGCTTTATTTGTATGTACTAGGAAACGTTGTTCACACCTCTCTGGTTTTATATAGGAATAAATATTAATAAACAGATGTAATGGAAAAGAAAAAACATGAAGGAAAAAGACTGAAGTGATGTGTATTTAAAATATATTTATTTATTTATTTATTTAATTCTGCACAGTAAACATGAATATGGCAGACCTTAGAGGGTTATTCCCCATTTTCATTGCTGGATAGTGTGTAGAAATGCAAGCCATTTACTTCTTATTGAAATTTGCATTCATCCTTGAGATAGTAACCATTTTATTTTGTTTACAGTGTGTTGCTTAAGGGTCTGTCCATCTTTCTAGCTTGATAACCTTGCAGTTTTAGTTTTCCAAGGTGGCCGGTTTCCAGGAAAACGAGTTGTAAAGCAGTATTAATAGCTCAAGAAATGACAGTTTTAACAAGGAATACATTGCAAAATTGCTTCTCTTTACCAGTATTATCAGAGACATATTTATTTATGAAGATGAAAATAACCCTTTAAAGTCACAATAGCTTTATTAATGATGACACAGGCACTCGCCAACAATCCAGAATTCCTCTAGTGTCGCTCGATTGTGTCGGCTGTGCGCTGCTCACGCCTGGCTGCTCCCTCCTCCCCTCTCCCTCTGTCTCCGGGGTGGATGTTCTCGGCGGTCGGCTCGCTCGCCTGCCTCCCCGCTCTCCCAGCCCAGGCTTCTCCTGCTCACTGGAACGGCCGGTGACAGCGGCTCCGGCGGAAGGAAGATGGCGGCCGAGGGCATGATCCTTACTAATCACGACCACCAAATACGGGTCGGGGTGCTGACAGGTAAATGACGCAGCGGTGCCGGTTGTGCAGTGTGTATGTGTCCTGCGCCTACCACCCATTGACATGACAGCGGCAGCCATGGGGGCTCCTGCAGCCGGCAACCTAAAATGGCACCTGGCTGATTGGAGAGAGAGCGATCCGTGTATGTATGTGTGTGTGTGTGTGCATCCGCAGTGTCAGTGCACGGTGCACCCGCCGGGATGGTACCTCACACACCGGGATCCTCTGTGCAGCCGTGACAGCCCGAGCAGTGGCAGCCGTGACAGCCCGAGCAGTGGCAGCCGTGACAGGGCGAGCAGTGGCAGCCGTGACAGCCCGAGCAGTGGCAGCCGTGACAGCCCGAGCAGTGGCAGCCGTGACAGGGCGAGCAGTGGCAGCCGTGACAGCCCGAGCAGTGGCAGCCGTGACAACCCGAGCAGTGGCAGCCGTGACAGCCCGAGCAGTGGCAGCCGTGACAGCCCGAGCAGTGGCAGCCGTGACAGGGCGAGTAGTGGCAGCCGTGACAGCCCGAGCAGTGGCAGCCGTGACAGCCCGAGCAGTGGCAGCCGTGACAGCCCGGTGCAGCCTCAGCCATGCTCTGGCATAGCCGCAGATCGCATCTGCATCCAGCCCGTGTGTGTCACAGCTGCTAACATGGCTGATCCCAGCGGCGTGTATAGTTTGGCACTGCTGTATCTGCAGATCGCGGCTGTATACAGCCTGTGCACACGTCACTACACTGATATACTGCTTATATCTGCAGATCACATCTGTATACAGTCTATATAGGTCACCTTATCTTGTTAATATGGCTGATTACAGCTCTCTATATAGTATTGCTCTGGTACACTGTGTTATATCTGCTAATATGGCTGATCCCTTCTCTAAACCCCTGTACTGTATGTATAGTAAAATACTACTGTATCTGCAGTCATTATATAGATCTGATCTGCAGATGTGGCATGTGCTCAGCCTGTATATAGATGTGATCTGCAGATATGGCATGTGCTCAGGCTGTATATAGATGAGACCTGCAGCTATGGAATGTGCTCAGCCTGTATATAGATGTGATCTGCAGATATGACATGTGCTCAGCCTGTATATAGATGTGACCTGCAGATATGACATGTGCTCAGCCTGTATATAGATGTGATCTGCAGATATGGCATGTGCTCAGCCTGTATATAGATGTGATCTGCAGATATGACATGTGCTCAGGCTGTATATAGATGAGACCTGCAGATATGACATGTGCTCAGGCTGTATATAGATGTGACCTGCAGATATGACATGTGCTCAGGCTGTATATAGATGTGATCTGCAGATATGGAATGTGCTCAGCCTGTATATAGATGTGACCTGCAGATATGACATGTGCTCAGGCTGTATATAGATGTGATCTGCAGATATGGCATGTGCTCAGGCTGTATATAGATGAGACCTGCAGATATGACATGTGCTCAGGCTGTATATAGATGTGACCTGCAGATATGACATGTGCTCAGGCTGTATATAGATGTGATCTGCAGATATGGAATGTGCTCAGCCTGTATATAGATGTGACCTGCAGATATGACATGTGCTCAGGCTGTATATAGATGTGATCTGCAGATATGGCATGTGCTCAGGCTGTATATAGATGAGACCTGCAGATATGACATGTGCTCAGGCTGTATATAGATGTGATCTGCAGATATGACATGTGCTCAGGCTGTATATAGATGTGATCTGCAGATATGACATGTGCTCAGCCTGTATATAGATGAGACCAGCAGATATGATGTGCTTAGGCTGTATATACAGTAGATGTGATCTGGAGATATGACATGTGCTCAGCCTGTATATAGATGTGATCTGCAGATATGGAATGTGCTCAGCCTGTATATAGATGTGATCTGCAGATATGACATGTGCTCAGCCTGTATATAGATGTGATCTGCAGATATGACATGTGCTCAGCCTGTATATAGATGAGACCTGCAGATATGACGTGCTCAGCCTGTATATAGATGAGACCTGCAGATATGATGTGCTCAGGCTGTATATAGATGTGATCTGCAGATATGACATGTGCACAGGCTGTATATAGATGTGACCTGCAGATATGACATGTGCTCAGTTGTATATAGATGTGATCTGCAGATATGACGTGCTCAGGCTGTATATAGATGAGACCTGCAGATATGTCATGTGCTCAGTTGTATATAGATGTGATCTGCAGATATGACGTGCTCAGGCTGTATATAGATGAGACCTGCAGATATGACATGTGCTCAGTTGTATATAGATGTGATCTGCAGATATGACATGTGCTCAGGCTGTATATAGATGAGACCTGCAGATATGACATGTGCTCAGTTGTATATAGATGTGATCTGCAGATATGACATGTGCTCAGGCTGTATATAGATGAGACCTGCAGATATGTCATGTGCTCAGGCTGTATATAGATGTGACCTGCAGATATGACATGTGCTCAGGCTGTATATAGATGTGATCTGCAGATATGTCATGTGCTCAGCCTGTATATAGATGTGATCTGCAGATATGTCATGTGCTCAGGCTGTATATAGATGTGATCTGCAGATAGGACATGTGCTCAGCCTGTATATAGATGTGATCTGGAGATATGACATGTGCACAGGCTGTATATAGATGTGATCTGCAGATATGACATCTATATACAGCCTAAGCACATCATATCTGCAGGTCTCATCTATATACAGGCTGAGCACATGTCATATCTGCAGATCACATCTATATACAGCCTGTGCACATGTCATATCTGCAGATCACATCTATATACAGCCTGTGCACATGTCATATCTGCAGGTCACATCTATATGCAGCCTGTGCACATGTCATGTCTGCAGATCACATCTATATACAGCCTGAGCACATGTCATTTCTGCAGATCACATCTATATACAGCCTGAGCACATGTCATATCTGCAGATCACATCTATATACAGCTTGTGCACATGTCATATCTCCAGATCACATCTATATACAGCCTGTGCACATGTCATATCTGCAGATCACATCTATATACAGCCTGTGCACATGTCATATCTGCAGATCACATCTATATACAGCCTGTGCACATGTCATATCTGCAGGTCACATCTATATACAGCCTGTGCACATGTCATATCTGCAGGTCACATCTATATACAGCCTGAGCACATGTCATATCTGCAGGTCACATCTATATACAGCCTGTGCACATGTCATATCTGCAGATCACATCTATATACAGGCTGAGCACATGTCATATCTGCAGGTCTCATCTATATACAGGCTGAGCACATGTCATATCTGCAGATCACATCTATATACAGCCTGTGCACATGTCATATCTGCAGGTCACATCTATATACAGGCTGAGCACATGTCATATCTGCAGATCACATCTATATACAGGCTGAGCACATCATATCTGCTGGTCTCATCTATATACAGCCTGTGCACATGTCATATCTGCAGGTCACATCTATATGCAGCCTGTGCACATGTCATATCTGCAGGTCACATCTATATGCAGCCTGTGCACATGTCATATCTGCAGATCACATCTATATACAGCCTGAGCACATGTCATATCTGCAGATCACATCTATACACAGCCTGAGCACAGGTAATATCTCCAGATCACATCTACTGTATATACATCCTAAGCACATCATATCTGCTGGTCTCATCTATATACAGGCTGAGCGCGTCATATCTGCAGGTCTCATCTATATACAGCCTGTGCACATGTCATATCTGCAGATCACATCTATATACAGCCTGTGCACGTCATATCTGCAGGTCTCATCTATATTCAGCCTGAGCACATGTCATATCTGCAGATCACATCTATATACAGCTTGTGCACATGTCATATCTCCAGATCACATCTATATACAGCCTGTGCACATGTCATATCTGCAGATCACATCTATATACAGCCTGTGCACATGTCATATCTGCAGATCACATCTATATACAGGCTGAGCACGTCATATCTGCAGGTCTCATCTATATACAGGCTGAGCACATGTCATATCTGCAGGTCTCATCTATATTCAGCCTGTGCACATGTCATATCTGCAGGTCACATCTATATACAGCCTGAGCACATGTTATATCTGCAGATCACATCTATATACAGCCTGAGCACATGTCATATCTGCAGATCACATCTATATACAGCCTGAGCACATGTCATATCTGCAGATCACATCTATATACAGCCTGTGCACATGTCATATCTGCAGGTCACATCTATATACAGCCTGTGCACATGTCATATCTGCAGATCACATCTATATACAGCCTGAGCACATGTCATATCTGCAGGTCTCATCTATATACAGGCTGAGCACATGTCATATCTGCAGATCACATCTATATACAGGCTGTGCACATGTCATATCTGCAGGTCACATCTATATACAGGCTGAGCACATCATATCTGCTGGTCTCATCTATATACAGGCTGAGCACATGTCATATCTGCAGATCACATCTATATACAGGCTGAGCACATGTCATATCTCCAGATCACATCTATATACAGGCTGAGCACATCATATCTGCAGATCACATCTATATACAGCCTGTGCACATGTCATATCTGCAGATCACATCTATATACAGGCTGAGCACATGTCATATCTGCAGATCACATCTATATACAGGCTGAGCACATGTCATATCTGCAGATCACATCTATATACAGCCTGTGCACATGTCATATCTGCAGGTCACATCTATATACAGGCTGAGCACATCATATCTGCTGGTCTCATCTATATACAGCCTGAGCACATGTCATATCTGCAGATCACATCTATATACAGGCTGAGCACATGTCATATCTGCAGATCACATCTATATACAGGCTGAGCACATGTCATATCTGCAGGTCACATCTATATGCAGCCTGTGCACATGTCATATCTGCAGATCACATCTATATACAGGCTGAGCACATCATATCTGCAGATCACATCTATATACAGCCTGTGCACATGTCATATCTGCAGGTCACATCTATATACAGGCTGAGCACATGTCATATCTGCAGATCACATCTATATACAGGCTGAGCACATGTCATATCTGCAGATCACATCTATATACAGGCTGAGCACATGTCATATCTCCAGATCACATCTATATACAGGCTGAGCACATCATATCTGCAGATCACATCTATATACAGGCTGAGCACATCATATCTGCAGATCACATCTATATACAGGCTGAGCACGTCATATCTGCAGGTCTCATCTATATACAGGCTGAGCACATGTCATATCTGCAGATCACATCTATATACAGGCTGAGCACATGTCATATCTGCAGGTCACATCTATATGCAGCCTGTGCACATGTCATATCTGCAGATCACATCTATATACAGCCTGAGCACATGTCATATCTGCGGATCACATCTATATACAGCCTGAGCACATGTCATATCTGCAGGTCTCATCTATATACAGGCTGAGCACATGTCATATCTGCAGATCACATCTATATACAGGCTGTGCACATGTCATATCTCCAGATCACATCTATATACAGGCTGAGCACATCATATCTTCAGGTCACATCTATATACAGGCTGAGCACGTCATATCTGCAGGTCTCATCTATATACAGGCTGAGCACATGTCATATCTGCAGGTCTCATCTATATTCAGCCTGTGCACATGTCATATCTGCAGGTCACATCTATATACAGCCTGAGCACATGACATATCTGCAGGTCTCATCTATATTCAGCCTGTGCACATGTCATATCTGCAGGTCACATCTATATACAGCCTGAGCACATGTTATATCTGCAGATCACATCTATATACAGCCTGAGCACATGTCATATCTGCAGATCACATCTATATACAGCCTGAGCACATGTCATATCTGCAGATCACATCTATATACAGCCTGAGCACAGGTAATATCTCCAGATCACATCTACTGTATATACAGCCTAAGCACATCATATCTGCTGGTCTCATCTATATACAGGCTGAGCGCGTCATATCTGCAGGTCTCATCTATATACAGGCTGAGCACATGTCATATCTGCAGGTCTCATCTATATACAGCCTGTGCACATGTCATATCTGCAGATCACATCTATATACAGCCTGTGCACATGTCATATCTGCAGATCACATCTATATACAACCTGAGCACATGTCATATCTGCAGATCACATCTATATACAGCCTGAGCACATGTTCTATCTGCAGATCACATCTATATACAGCTTGTGCACATGTCATATCTCCAGATCACATCTATATACAGCCTGTGCACATGTCATATCTGCAGATCACATCTATATACAGCCTGTGCACATGTCATATCTGCAGATCACATCTATATACAGGCTGAGCACGTCATATCTGCAGGTCTCATCTATATACAGGCTGAGCACATGTCATATCTGCAGGTCTCATCTATATTCAGCCTGTGCACATGTCATATCTGCAGGTCACATCTATATACAGCCTGAGCACATGTTATATCTGCAGATCACATCTATATACAGCCTGAGCACATGTCATATCTGCAGATCACATCTATATACAGCCTGAGCACATGTCATATCTGCAGATCACATCTATATACAGCCTGTGCACATGTCATATCTGCAGGTCACATCTATATACAGCCTGTGCACATGTCATATCTGCAGATCACATCTATATACAGCCTGTGCACATGTCATATCTGCAGGTCTCATCTATATTCAGCCTGAGCACATGTCATATCTGCAGATCACATCTATATACAGCCTGTGCACATGTCATATCTGCAGATCACATCTATATACAACCTGAGCACATGTCATATCTGCAGATCACATCTATATACAGCCTGAGCACATGTTCTATCTGCAGATCACATCTATATACAGCTTGTGCACATGTCATATCTCCAGATCACATCTATATACAGCCTGTGCACATGTCATATCTGCAGATCACATCTATATACAGCCTGTGCACATGTCATATCTGCAGATCACATCTATATACAGGCTGAGCACGTCATATCTGCAGGTCTCATCTATATACAGGCTGAGCACATGTCATATCTGCAGGTCTCATCTATATTCAGCCTGTGCACATGTCATATCTGCAGGTCACATCTATATACAGCCTGAGCACATGTTATATCTGCAGATCACATCTATATACAGCCTGAGCACATGTCATATCTGCAGATCACATCTATATACAGGCTGAGCACATGTCATATCTGCAGATCACATCTATATACAGGCTGAGCACATGTCATATCTCCAGATCACATCTATATACAGGCTGAGCACATCATATCTGCAGATCACATCTATATACAGGCTGAGCACATCATATCTGCAGATCACATCTATATACAGGCTGAGCACGTCATATCTGCAGGTCTCATCTATATACAGGCTGAGCACATGTCATATCTGCAGATCACATCTATATACAGGCTGAGCACATGTCATATCTGCAGATCACATCTATATACAGCCTGTGCACATGTCATATCTGCAGATCACATCTATATACAGCCTGTGCACATGTCATATCTGCAGGTCACATCTATATACAGCCTGAGCACATGTCATATCTGCAGATCACATCTATATACAGGCTGAGCACATGTCATATCTGCAGATCACATCTATATACAGGCTGAGCACATGTCATATCTGCAGATCACATCTATATACAGCCTGTGCACATGTCATATCTGCAGGTCTCATCTATATACAGGCTGAGCACATGTCATATCTGCAGATCACATCTATATACAGGCTGAGCACATGTCATATCTGCAGATCACATCTATATACAGCCTGTGCACATGTCATATCTGCAGGTCACATCTATATACAGCCTGTGCACATGTCATATCTGCAGATCACATCTATATACAGCCTGTGCACATGTCATATCTGCAGGTCACATCTATATACAGCCTGAGCACATGTCATATCTGCAGATCACATCTATATACAGGCTGAGCACATGTCATATCTGCGGATCACATCTATATACAGGCTGAGCACATGTCATATCTGCAGATCACATCTATATACAGGCTGAGCACATGTCATATCTCCAGATCACATCTATATACAGGCTGAGCACATGTCATATCTGCAGATCACATCTATATACAGGCTGAGCACATGTCATATCTCCAGATCACATCTATATACAGGCTGAGCACATGTCATATCTGCAGGTCACATCTATATACAGGCTGAGCACATGTCATATCTGCAGATCACATCTATATACAGGCTGAGCACATGTCATATCTGCAGATCACATCTATATACAGGCTGAGCACATGTCATATCTGCAGATCACATCTATATACAGGCTGAGCACATGTCATATCTCCAGATCACATCTATATACAGGCTGAGCACATCATATCTGCAGGTCACATCTATATACAGGCTGAGCACGTCATATCTGCAGGTCTCATCTATATACAGGCTGAGCACATGTCATATCTGCAGGTCACATCTATATGCAGCCTGTGCACATGTCATGTCTGCAGATCACATCTATATACAGCCTGAGCACATGTCATATCTGCAGATCACATCTATATACAGCCTGAGCACATGTCATATCTGCAGATCACATCTATATACAGCCTGAGCACAGGTAATATCTCCAGATCACATCTACTGTATATACAGCCTAAGCACATCATATCTGCTGGTCTCATCTATATACAGGCTGAGCACATGTCATATCTGCAGATCACATCTATATACAGGCTGAGCACATGTCATATCTGCAGGTCTCATCTATATTCAGCCTGTGCACATGTCATATCTGCAGATCACATCTATATACAGCCTGTGCACATGTCATATCTGCAGATCACATCTATATACAGCCTGAGCACATGTCATATCTGCAGATCACATCTATATACAGCCTGTGCACATGTCATATCTGCAGGTCTCATCTATATTCAGCCTGTGCACATGTCATATCTGCAGGTCACATCTATATACAGGCTGAGCACATGTCATATCTGCAGATCACATCTATATACAGCCTGTGCACGTCATATCTGCAGGTCACATCTATATACAGCCTGAGCACATGTTCTATCTGCAGATCACATCTATATACAGCTTGTGCACATGTCATATCTCCAGATCACATCTATATACAGCCTGTGCACATGTCATATCTGCAGATCACATCTATATACAGGCTGAGCACATGTCATATCTGCAGATCACATCTATATACAGCCTGTGCACATGTCATATCTGCAGATCACATCTATATACAGGCTGAGCACATGTCATATCTGCAGATCACATCTATATACAGGCTGAGCACATGTCATATCTGCAGATCACATCTATATACAGGCTGAGCACATGCCATATCTGCAGATCACATCTATATACAGGCTGAGCACATGTCATATCTGCAGATCACATCTATATACAGGCTGAGCACATGCCATATCTGCAGATCACATCTATATACAGGCTGAGCACATCATATCTGCAGATCACATCTATATACAGGCTGAGCACGTCGTATATACAAATCACACCTATATCTCCATGTCATTGTACTTTTATATTATACTACATCTGCCTCCCCAGTTTTTATGATTTATGTCCGATCACATCTATATACCCAATGTAGGTTTTTATATTACCCTACATTTGCCCCCAGTCTATATCATATAGCCCATTTATATAAACTTATACTGTATGTCTATATTGCACTATCCTGATGCTGTCATATATAAGGTTCCTATATAGCTTTATTCCCTGTATAATCTGATATTTTTCCTTTCGAACTAGGTCTACTAATACTGCATGTTGTCTTTAGGTTTCATAGCCATATGTGATTTGATCCACACATAGGGGGAGGGCTGAAATTGGGGAAATCCACCCATGGAGACTAGATAAGGATTGCAGTCATTTGCAAAAAAAAAATCCTGATCTGGAGCTCTCAATGCTGTACGCACAACGTGGCCCTGCAGTGTGAACGGCTGCAAATCTTACATTGTGTCAGCTATTTTTGACACCAGGGAGTATCGTCCATTTATAGAGGCATCTTTCTCAATGATTGTCTCTTTAATAGAGATGAGAAGCCTCTGCCTCCCTTCTTTCCTCCGTCGTTGCTCCCTTCTTTCCTCCGTCGTTGCTCCCTTCTTTCCTCCGTCGTTGCTCCCTTCTTTCCTCCGTCGTTGCTCCCTTCTTTCCTCCGTCGTTGCTCCCTTCTTTCCTCCGTCGTTGCTCCCTTCTTTCCTCCGTCGCTGCCTCCCTTCTTTCCTCCTTCGCTGCCTCCCTTCTTTCCTCCGTCGTTGCTCCCTTCTTTCCTCCGTCGTTGCTCCCTTCTTTCCTCCGTCGTTGCTCCCTTCTTTCCTCCGTCGTTGCTCCCTTCTTTCCTCCGTCGTTGCTCCCTTCTTTCCTCCGTCGTTGCTCCCTTCTTTCCTCCGTCGTTGCTCCCTTCTTTCCTCCGTCGTTGCTCCCTTCTTTCCTCCGTCGTTGCTCCCTTCTTTCCTCCGTCGTTGCTCCCTTCTTTCCTCCGTCGTTGCTCCCTTCTTTCCTCCGTCGTTGCTCCCTTCTTTCCTCCGTCGTTGCTCCCTTCTTTCCTCCGTCGTTGCTCCCTTCTTTCCTCCGTCGTTGCTCCCTTCTTTCCTCCGTCGTTGCTCCCTTCTTTCCTCCGTCGTTGCTCCCTTCTTTCCTCCGTCGTTGCTCCCTTCTTTCCTCCGTCGTTGCTCCCTTCTTTCCTCCGTCGTTGCTCCCTTCTTTCCTCCGTCGTTGCTCCCTTCTTTCCTCCGTCGTTGCTCCCTTCTTTCCTCCGTCGTTGCTCCCTTCTTTCCTCCGTCGTTGCTCCCTTCTTTCCTCCGTCGTTGCTCCCTTCTTTCCTCCGTCGTTGCTCCCTTCTTTCCTCCGTCGCTGCCTCCCTTCTTTCCTCCGTCGCTGCCTCCCTTCTTTCCTCCGTCGCTGCCTCCCTTCTTTCCTCTGTCGCTGCCTCCCTTCTTTCCTCTGTCGCTGCTTCTCTTCCTGTTGCTGCCTCCTCTCCTTCCTCTGTCACTCCCTTCCTACCTCCGTTACTGCATCCCTTCCTTTCTCCGCCATTGCCTCCTTTCCTCCATCGCTGCTTTCTTTCCTCCATCGCTGCCTCTCTTCCTGTCGCTGCCTTCGTTCGTTGCTGCATCCCTTCCATCCTCCGTGGCTGCCTCCCTTCCTTCTTCTGTGGCTGCCCCCCTTCCTTCTTTTGTGGCTGCCCCCCTTCCTTCTTTTGTGGCTGCCCCCCTTCCTTCTTTTGTGGCTGCCCCCCTTCCTTCTTTTGTGGCTGCCCCCCTTCCTTCTTTTGTGGCTGCCCCCCTTCCTTCTTCTGTGGCTGCCCCCCTTCCTTCTTCTGTGGCTGCCCCCCTTCCTTCTTCTGTGGCTGCCCCCCTTCCTTCTTCTGTGGCTGCCCCCCTTCCTTCTTCTGTGGCTGCCCCCCTTCCTTCTTCTGTGGCTGCCCCCCTTCCTTCTTCTGTGGCTGCCCCCCTTTCTTCTTCTGTGGCTGCCCCCCTTCCTTCTTCCGTGGCTGCCTCCCTTCCTTCCTGTTACTGCTTCCCTTCCTCCGTCACTGCCTCCCTTCCTCCGTCTCTACCTCCCTCCGTGTCTGCTTTAATCCCTCTTTACTTCCTTCATCGCTGCCTCCTTTCCTCCCTCCGTTTCTGCCTTCCTCCCTCCGTTTCTGCCTTCCTCCCTCCGTTTCTGCCTTCCTCCCTCCGTTTCTGCCTTCCTCCCTCCGTTTCTGCCTTCCTCCCTCCGTTTCTGCCTTCCTCCCTCCGTTTCTGCCTCCCTCCGTTTCTGCCTCCCTCCGTTTCTGCCTCCCTCCGTTTCTGCCTCCCTCCGTTTCTGCCTCCCTTCCTCCGGCTCAGCCTCCCTTCCTTCCTCTGACGCTGCCTCCCTTCCTCCGACGCTGCCTCCCTTCCTGTCTCTGCCTCCCTTTCTGTCTCTGCCTCCCTTCCTGTCTCTGCCTCCCTTCCTTCGTCTCTGCCTCCCTTCCTCCGTCTCTGCCTCCCTTCCTCCGTCTCTGCCTCCCTTCCTCCGTCTCTGCCTCCCTTCCTCCGTCTCTGCCTCCCTTCCTCCGTCTCTGCCTCCCTTCCTCCGTCTCTGCCTCCCTTCCTCCGTCTCTGCCTCCCTTCCTCCGTCTCTGCCTCCCTTCCTCCGTCTCTGCCTCCCTTCCTCCGTCTCTGCCTCCCTTCCTCCGTCTCTGCCTCCCTTCCTTCCTCCGTCTCTGCCTCCCTTCCTCCGTCTCTGCCTCCCTTCCTCCGTCTCTGCCTCCCTTCGTCCGTCTCTGCCTCCCTTCCTTCCTCCGTCTCTGCCTCCCTTCCTTCCTCCGTCTCTGCCTCCCTTCCTTCCTCCGTCTCTGCCTCCCTTCCTTCCTCCGTCTCTGCCTCCCTTCCTTCCTCCGTCTCTGCCTCCCTTCCTTCCTCCGTCTCTGCCTCCCTTCCTTCCTCCGTCTCTGCCTCCCTTCCTCCGTCTCTGCCTCCCTTCCTCCGTCTCTGCCTCTCTTCCTTCCTCCGTCTCTGCCTCTCTTCCTTCCTCCGTCTCTGCCTCTCTTCCTTCCTCCGTCTCTGCCTCTCTTCCTTCCTCCGTCTCTGCCTCTCTTCCTTCCTCCGTCTCTGCCTCTCTTCCTTCCTCCGTCTCTGCCTCTCTTCCTTCCTCCGTCTCTGCCTCTCTTCCTTCCTCCGTCTCTGCCTCTCTTCCTTCCTCCGTCTCTGCCTCTCTTCCTTCCTCCGTCTTTGCCTCCCTTCCTCCTTCTCTGCCTCTCTTCCTTCCTCCGTCTCTGCCTCCCTTCCTCCGTCTCTGCCTCTCTTCCTTCCTCCGTCTCTGCCTCTCTTCCTTCCTCCGTCTCTGCCTCCCTTCCTCCGTCTTTGCCTCCCTTCCTCCATCTCTGCCTCTCTTCCTTCCTCCGTCTTTGCCTCCCTTCCTCCGTCTTTGCCTCCCTTCCTCCGTCTTTGCCTCCCTTCCTCCGTCTCTGCCTCTCTTCCTTCCTCCGTCTCTGCCTCTCTTCCTTCCTCCGTCTCTGCCTCTCTTCCTTCCTCCGTCTCTGCCTCTCTTCCTTCCTCCGTCTCTGCCTCTCTTCCTTCCTCCGTCTTTGCCTCCCTTCCTCCGTCTCTGCCTCTCTTCCTTCCTCCGTCTCTGCCTCTCTTCCTTCCTCCGTCTCTGCCTCTCTTCCTTCTTCCGTCTCTGCCTCTCTTCCTTCCTCCGTCTCTGCCTCTCTTCCTTCCTCCGTCTCTGCCTCTCTTCCTTCCTCCGTCTTTGCCTCTCTTCCTTCCTCCGTCTTTGCCTCTCTTCCTTCCTCCGTCTCTGCCTCTCTTCCTTCCTCCGTCTCTGCCTCTCTTCCTTCCTCCGTCTCTGCCTCTCTTCCTTCCTCCGTCTCTGCCTCTCTTCCTTCCTCCGTCTCTGCCTCTCTTCCTTCCTCCGTCTCTGCCTCTCTTCCTTCCTCCGTCTCTGCCTCTCTTCCTTCCTCCGTCTCTGCCTCCCTTCCTCCGTCTCTGCCTCTCTTCCTTCCTCCGCCTCTTCCTTCCTCCGTCTCTGCCTCCCTTCCTCCGTCTTTGCCTCTCTTCCTTCCTCCGTCTCTGCCTCCCTTCCTCCGTCTCTGCCTCTCTTCCTTCCTCCGTCTCTGCCTCTCTTCCTTCCTCCGTCTCTGCCTCTCTGCCTCCCTCCGTCTCTGCCTCCCTCCGTTTCTGCCTCCCTCCGTTTCTGCCTCCCTTCCTCCGGCTCAGCCTCCCTTCCTTCCTCCGACGCTGCCTCCCTTCCTCCGACGCTGCCTCCCTTCCTGTCTCTGCCTCCCTTCCTCCGTCTCTGCCTCCCTTCCTCCGTCTCTGCCTCCCTTCCTCCGTCTCTGCCTCCCTTCCTCCGTCTCTGCCTCCCTTCCTCCGTCTCTGCCTCCCTTCCTCCGTCTCTGCCTCCCTTCCTCCGTCTCTGCCTCCCTTCCTTCCTCCGTCTCTGCCTCCCTTCCTTCCTCCGTCTCTGCCTCCCTTCCTCTGTCTCTGCCTCTCTTCCTTCCTCCGTCTCTGCCTCTCTTCCTTCCTCCGTCTCTGCCTCTCTTCCTTCCTCCGTCTCTGCCTCTCTTCCTTCCTCCGTCTCTGCCTCTCTTCCTTCCTCCGTCTCTGCCTCTCTTCCTTCCTCCGTCTCTGCCTCTCTTCCTTCCTCCGTCTCTGCCTCTCTTCCTTCCTCCGTCTCTGCCTCTCTTCCTTCCTCCGTCTCTGCCTCTCTTCCTTCCTCCGTCTCTGCCTCTCTTCCTTCCTCCCTGTTTGCCTCCCTTCCTCCGTCTCTGCCTCTCTTCCTTCCTCCGTCTCTGCCTCCCTTCCTCCGTCTCTGCCTCTCTTCCTTCCTCCGTCTCTGCCTCCCTTCCTCCGTCTCTGCCTCTCCTCCTTCCTCCGTCTCTGCCTTCTCTTCCTTCCTCCGTCTTTGCCTCCCTTCCTCCGTCTCTACCTCTCTTCCTTCCTCCGTCTCTGCCTCCCTTCCTCCGTCTTTGCCTCCCTTCCTCCATCTCTGCCTCTCTTCCTTCCTCCGTCTTTGCCTCCCTTCCTCCGTCTCTGCCTCTCTTCCTTCCTCCGTCTCTGCCTCTCTTCCTTCCTCCGTCTCTGCCTCTCTTCCTTCCTCCGTCTCTGCCTCTCTTCCTTCCTCCGTCTCTGCCTCTCTTCCTTCCTCCGTCTTTGCCTCCCTTCCTCCGTCTCTGCCTCTCTTTCTTCCTCTGTCTCTGCCTCTCTTCCTTCTTCCGTCTCTGCCTCTCTTCCTTCTTCCGTCTCTGCCTCTCTTCCTTCTTCCGTCTCTGCCTCTCTTCCTTCCTCCGTCTCTGCCTCTCTTCCTTCCTCCGTCTTTGCCTCTCTTCCTTCCTCCGTCTCTGCCTCTCTTCCTTCCTCCGTCTCTGCCTCTCTTCCTTCCTCCGTCTCTGCCTCTCTTCCTTCCTCCGTCTCTGCCTCTCTTCCTTCCTCCGTCTCTGCCTCTCTTCCTTCCTCCGTCTTTGCCTCCCTTCCTCCGTCTCTGCCTCTCTTCCTTCCTCCGCCTCTTCCTTCCTCCGTCTCTGCCTCCCTTCCTCCGTCTTTGCCTCTCTTCCTTCCTCCTTCTCTGCCTCTCTTCCTCCGTCTCTGCCTCTCTTCCTTCCTCCGTCTCTGCCTCTCTTCCTTCCTCCGTCTTTGCCTCCCTTCCTCCGTCTCTGCCTCTCTTCCTTCCTCCGTCTCTGCCTCTCTTCCTTCTTCCGTCTCTGCCTCTCTTCCTTCCTCCGTCTCTGCCTCTCTTCCTTCCTCCGTCTCTGCCTCTCTTCCTTCCTCCGTCTCTGCCTCTCTTCCTTCCTCCGTCTTTGCCTCTCTTCCTTCCTCCGTCTTTGCCTCTCTTCCTTCCTCCGTCTTTGCCTCTCTTCCTTCCTCCGTCTCTGCCTCTCTTCCTTCCTCCGTCTCTGCCTCTCTTCCTTCCTCCGTCTCTGCCTCTCTTCCTTCCTCCGTCTCTGCCTCTCTTCCTTCCTCCGTCTTTGCCTCCCTTCCTCCGTCTCTGCCTCTCTTCCTTCCTCCGCCTCTTCCTTCCTCCGTCTCTGCCTCCCTTCCTCCGTCTTTGCCTCTCTTCCTTCCTCCGTCTCTGCCTCCCTTCCTCCGTCTCTGCCTCCCTTCCTCCGTCTCTGCCTCTCTTCCTTCCTCCGTCTCTGCCTCTCTTCCTTCCTCCGTCTCTGCCTCTCTTCCTTCGTCTCTGCCTCTCTTCCTTCCTCCGTCTCTGCCTCTCTTCCTTCGTCTCTGCCTCTCTTCCTTCCTCCGTCTCTGCCTCTCTTCCTTCCTCCGTCTCTGCCTCTCTTCCTTCCTCCGTCTCTGCCTCTCTTCCTTCTTCCGTCTCTGCCTCTCTTCCTTCCTCCGTCTCTGCCTCTCTTCCTTCCTCCGTCTTTGCCTCCCTTCCTCCGTCTCTGCCTCTCTTCCTTCCTCCGCCTCTTCCTTCCTCCGTCTCTGCCTCCCTTCCTCCGTCTTTGCCTCTCTTCCTTCCTCCTTCTCTGCCTCCCTTCCTCCGTCTCTGCCTCTCTTCCTTCCTCCGTCTCTGCCTCTCTTCCTTCCTCCGTCTTTGCCTCCCTTCCTCCGTCTCTGCCTCTCTTCCTTCCTCCGTCTCTGCCTCTCTTCCTTCTTCCGTCTCTGCCTCTCTTCCTTCCTCCGTCTCTGCCTCTCTTCCTTCCTCCGTCTCTGCCTCTCTTCCTTCCTCCGTCTCTGCCTCTCTTCCTTCCTCCGTCTCTGCCTCTCTTCCTTCCTCCGTCTTTGCCTCTCTTCCTTCCTCCGTCTTTGCCTCTCTTCCTTCCTCCGTCTCTGCCTCTCTTCCTTCCTCCGTCTCTGCCTCTCTTCCTTCCTCCGTCTCTGCCTCTCTTCCTTCCTCCGTCTCTGCCTCTCTTCCTTCCTCCGTCTCTGCCTCTCTTCCTTCCTCCGTCTTTGCCTCCCTTCCTCCGTCTCTGCCTCTCTTCCTTCCTCCGCCTCTTCCTTCCTCCGTCTCTGCCTCCCTTCCTCCGTCTTTGCCTCTCTTCCTTCCTCCGTCTCTGCCTCCCTTCCTCCGTCTCTGCCTCCCTTCCTCCGTCTCTGCCTCTCTTCCTTCCTCCGTCTCTGCCTCTCTTCCTTCCTCCGTCTCTGCCTCTCTTCCTTCGTCTCTGCCTCTCTTCCTTCCTCCGTCTCTGCCTCTCTTCCTTCGTCTCTGCCTCTCTTCCTTCGTCTCTGCCTCTCTTCCTTCCTCCGTCTCTGCCTCTCTTCCTTCCTCCGTCTCTGCCTCTCTTCCTTCCTCCGTCTCTGCCTCTCTTCCTTCCTCCGTCTCTGCCTCTCTTCCTTCCTCCGTCTCTGCCTCTCTTCCTTCCTCCGTCTCTGCCTCTCTTCCTTCCTCCGTCTCTGCCTCTCTTCCTTCCTCCGTCTCTGCCTCTCTTCCTTCCTCCCTCTCTGCCTCTCTTCCTTCCTCCGTCTCTGCCTCTCTTCCTTCCTCCGTCTCTTCCTTCTTCCGTCTCTGCCTCCCTTCCTCCGTCTCTGCCTCTCTTCCTTCCTCCGTCTCTGCCTCTCTTCCTTCCTCCGCCAATGCCTCTCTTCCTTCCTCCGTCTCTGCCTCTCTTCCTTCCTCCGTCTCTGCCTCCCTTCCTCCGTCTTTGCCTCTCTTCCTTCCTTCGTCTCTGCCTCTCTTCCTTCCTCCGTCTTTTCCTTCCTCCGTCTCTGCCTCCCTTCCTCCGTCTCTGCCTCTCTTCCTTCCTCCGTCTCTGCCTCTCTTCCTTCCTCCGTCTCTGCCTCTCTTCCTTCCTCCGTCTCTGCCTCTCTTCCTTCCTCCGTCTCTGCCTCTCTTCCTTCCTCCGTCTCTGCCTCTTCCTTCCTCCGTCTTTGCCTCCCTTCCTCCGTCTCTGCCTCTCTTCCTTCCTCCGCCTCTGCCTCCCTTCCTCCGTCTTTGCCTCTCTTCCTTCCTCCGTCTTTGCCTCTCTTCCTTCCTCCGTCTCTGCCTCTCTTCCTTCCTCCGTCTCTGCCTCTCTTCCTTCCTCCGTCTCTGCCTCTCTTCCTTCCTCCGTCTCTGCCTCTTCCTTCCTCCGTCTTTGCCTCCCTTCCTCCGTCTCTGCCTCTCTTCCTTCCTCCGCCTCTGCCTCCCTTCCTCCGACTTTGCCTCTCTTCCTTCCTCCGACTTTGCCTCTCTTCCTTCCTCCGTCTTTGCCTCTCTTCCTTCCTCCGTCTCTGCCTCTCTTCCTTCCTCCGTCTCTGCCTCTCTTCCTTCCTCCGTCTCCGCCTCTCTTCCTTCGTCTCTGCCTCTCTTCCTTCCTCCGTCTCTGCCTCTCTTCCTTCTTCCGTCTCTGCCTCTCTTCCTTCCTCCGTCTCTGCCTCCCTTCCTCCGTCTTTGCCTCTCTTCCTTCCTTCGTCTCTGCCTCTCTTCCTTCCTCCGTCTTTTCCTTCCTCCGTCTCTGCCTCTCTTCCTTCCTCCGTCTCTGCCTCTCTTCCTTCCTCCGTCTCTGCCTCTCTTCCTTCCTCAGTCTCTGCCTCTCTTCCTTCCTCCGTCTCTTCCTTCCTCCGTCTCTTCCTTCCTCCGTCTCTGCCTCCCTTCCTCCGTCTCTGCCGCTCTTCCTTCCTCCGTCTCTGCCTCCCTTCCTCCGTCTCTGCCTCCCTTCCTCCGTCTCTGCCTCTCTTCCTTCCTCCGTCTCTGCCTCTCTTCCTTCCTCCGTCTCTGCCTCTCTTCCTTCCTCCGTCTCTGCCTCTCTTCCTTCCTCCGTCTCTGCCTCTCTTCCTTCCTCCGTCTCTGCCTCTCTTCCTTCCTCCGTCTCTGCCTCT
The DNA here is from genome assembly GCF_051348905.1 of Ranitomeya variabilis. Taxonomy (NCBI): domain Eukaryota; kingdom Metazoa; phylum Chordata; class Amphibia; order Anura; family Dendrobatidae; genus Ranitomeya; species Ranitomeya variabilis. Next base: position 566,556,734 of record NC_135232.1, read on the forward strand.
CTTCCTTCCTCCGTCTCTGCCTCTCTTCCTTCCTCCGTCTCTGCCTCTCTTCCTTCCTCCCTCTCTGCCTCTCTTCCTTCCTCCGTCTCTGCCTCTCTTCCTTCCTCCCTCTCTGCCTCTCTTCCTTCCTCCGTCTCTGCCTCTCTTCCTTCCTCCGTCTCTGCCTCTCTTCCTTCCTCCGTCTCTGCCTCTTCCTTCCTCCGTCTTTGCCTCCCTTCCTCCGTCTCTGCCTCTCTTCCTTCCTCCGCCTCTGCCTCCCTTCCTCCGTCTTTGCCTCTCTTCCTTCCTCCGTCTTTGCCTCTCTTCCTTCCTCCGTCTCTGCCTCCCTTCCTCCGTCTCTACCTCCCTTCCTCCGACTTTGCCTCTCTTGTTTCCTCCGACTTTGCCTCTCTTCCTTCCTCCGTCTTTGCCTCTCTTCCTTCCTCCGTCTCTGCCTCTCTTCCTTCCTCCGTCTCTGCCTCCCTTCCTCCGTCTTTGCCTCTCTTCCTTCCTTCGTCTCTGCCTCTCTTCCTTCCTCCGTCTTTTCCTTCCTCCGTCTCTGCCTCTCTTCCTTCCTCCGTCTCTGCCTCTCTTCCTTCCTCCGTCTCTGCCTCTCTTCCTTCCTCCGTCTCTGCCTCTCTTCCTTCCTCCGTCTCTGCCTCCCTTCCTCCGTCTCTGCCTCCCTTCCTCCGTCTCTGCCTCTCTTCCTTCCTCCGTCTCTGCCTCTCTTCCTTCCTCCGTCTCTGCCTCTCTTCCTTCCTCCGTCTCTGCCTCCCTTCCTCCGTCTTTGCCTCTCTTCCTTCCTTCGTCTCTGCCTCTCTTCCTTCCTCCGTCTTTTCCTTCCTCCGTCTCTGCCTCTCTTCCTTCCTCCGTCTCTGCCTCTCTTCCTTCCTCCGTCTCTGCCTCTCTTCCTTCCTCCGTCTCTGCCTCTCTTCCTTCCTCCGTCTCTGCCTCTCTTCCTTCCTCCGTCTCTGCCTCCCTTCCTCCGTCTCTGCCTCCCTTCCTCCGTCTCTGCCTCTCTTCCTTCCTCCGTCTCTGCCTCTCTTCCTTCCTCCGTCTCTGCCTCTCTTCCTTCCTCCGTCTCTGCCTCCCTTCCTCCGTCTTTGCCTCTCTTCCTTCCTTCGTCTCTGCCTCTCTTCCTTCCTCCGTCTCTTCCTTCCTCCGTCTCTGCCTCTCTTCCTTCCTCCGTCTCTGCCTCTCTTCCTTCCTCCGTCTCTGCCTCTCTTCCTTCCTCCGTCTCTGCCTCTCTTCCTTCGTCCGTCTCTGCCTCTCTTCCTTCCTCCGTCTCTGCCTCTCTTCCTTCCTCCGTCTCTGCTTCCCTTCCTCCATCACTGCCTCTACAGCTCTTTATTTCTCTGTGAACTGGGAGTCATCATCGGTGACGTAGGAAAGCAGAAAGGAGCGATTTCTTATATTCTATAATACAGGGGAGAAAAAAACCTGCAATGCAAGGGGGATCCCATCCTCACATAGCAGGGGCTGGGGCTAAAGCAGGCGGGCAGCGAGGAGTTAATGATCGCCATCAATCCCTGCGCTTTGAAATGTAGATTTTTTTACGAGGTCCAATGCAGATATTGCGGCTGCCCTGCATCCGCCGGTGGTCGCGTCCCCGCACATTGCAGCAGGCAGCGGTGTGCAGCTATTCGGGGAATCCCCCTGCCCCCTCCTCCCGCGGCGCTGACATGGAGCTGTTCACACACTGTGGTGCTGATCCCTGCACCGCCCGCAGCACCATCCACCTGGAGAATGACACCCCAGGAGATGCCATCATCGGCGGGGGCGATCACATCTGGAGCTGCAGTCCCGGGCGGTTACCTGAGTGGGTTGTTACTATAGAGGTTACCTGAGTGGAGGAGATCACTGTGGGGTGTTACTATAGAGGTTACCTGAGTGGGGGAGATCACTGTGAGGTGTTACTATAGAGGTTACCTGAGTGGGGGAGATCACTGTGAGGTGTTACTATAGAGGTTACCTGAGTGGGGGAGATCACTGTGGGGTGTTACTATAGAGGTTACCTGAGTGGGGGAGATCACTGTGAGGTGTTACTATAGAGGTTACCTGAGTGGGGGAGATCACTGTGGGGTGTTACTATAGAGGTTACCTGAGTGGGGGAGATCACTGTGGGGTGTTACTATAGAGGTTACCTGAGTGGGGGAGATCACTGTGAGGTGTTACTATAGAGGTTACCTGAGTGGGGGAGATCACTGTGAGGTGTTACTATAGAGGTTACCTGAGTGGGGGAGATCACTGTGGGGTGTTACTATAGAGGTTACCTGAGTGGGGGAGATCACTGTGGGGTGTTACTATAGAGGTTACCTGAGTGGGGGAGATCACTGTGGGGTGTTACTATAGAGGTTACCTGAGTGGGGGAGATCACTGTGGGGTGTTACTATAGAGGTTACCTGAGTGGGGGAGATCACTGTGGGGTGTTACTATAGAGGTTACCTGAGTGGGGGAGATCACTGTGGGGTGTTACTATAGAGGTTACCTGAGTGGGGGAGATCACTGTGGGGTGTTACTATAGAGGTTACCTGAGTGGGGGAGATCACTGTGGGGTGTTACTATAGAGGTTACCTGAGTGGGCGCAGATCACTGTGGGGTGTTACTATAGAGGTTACCTGAGTGGGGGAGATCACTGTGGGGTGTTACTATAGAGGTTACCTGAGTGGGGACAGATCACTGTGGGGTGTTACTATAGAGGTTACCTGAGTGGGGGAGATCACTGTGGGGTGTTACTATAGAGGTTACCTGAGCGGGGGAGATCACTGTGAGGTGTTACTATACAGGTTACCTGAGTGGAGGAGATCACTGTGAGGTGTTACTATAGAGGTTACCTGAGTGGGGGAGATCACTGTGGGGTGTTACTATACAGGTTACCTGAGTGGGGGAGATCACTGTGGGGTGTTACTATAGAGGTTACCTGAGTGGGGGAGATCACTGTGGGGTGTTACTATAGAGGTTACCTGAGTGGAGGAGATCACTGTGAGGTGTTACTATAGAGGTTACCTGAGTGGGGGAGATCACTGTGGGGTGTTACTATACAGGTTACCTGAGTGGGGGAGATCACTGTGGGGTGTTACTATAGAGGTTACCTGAGTGGGGGAGATCACTGTGAGGTGTTACTATAGAGGTTACCTGAGTGGGGGAGATCACTGTGGGGTGTTACTATAGAGGTTACCTGAGTGGGGGAGATCACTGTGAGGTGTTACTATAGAGGTTACCTGAGTGGGGGAGATCACTGTGGGGTGTTACTATAGAGGTTACCTGAGTGGGGACAGATCACTGTGGGGTGTTACTATAGAGGTTACCTGAGTGGGGGAGATCACTGTGAGGTGTTACTATAGAGGTTACCTGAGTGGGGGCAGATCACTGTGGGGTGTTACTTTATAGGGGTTACCTGAGTGGGGGCAGATCACTGTGGGGTGATACTATAGAGGTTACCTGAGTGGAGGAGATCACTGTGGGGGAGATCACTGTGGGGTGTTACTATCGAGGTTACCTAAGTGGGGACAGATCACTGTGGGGTGTTACTATACAGGTTACCTGAGTGGGGGAGATCACTGTGGGGTGTTACCATAGAGGTTACCTGAGTGGGGACAGATCACTGTGGGGTGTTACTATAGAGGTTACCTGAGTGGGGGAGATCACTGTGAGGTGTTACTATAGAGGTTACCTGAGTGGGGGCAGATCACTGTGGGGTGTTACTTTATAGGGGTTACCTGAGTGGGGGCAGATCACTGTGGGGTGATACTATAGAGGTTACCTGAGTGGAGGAGATCACTGTGGGGGAGATCACTGTGGGGTGTTACTATCGAGGTTACCTAAGTGGGGACAGATCACTGTGGGGTGTTACTATACAGGTTACCTGAGTGGGGGAGATCACTGTGGGGTGTTACTATAGAGGTTACCTGAGTGGGTGCAGATCACTGTGGGGTGTTACTATAGAGGTTACCTGAGTGGGGGAGATCACTGTGGGGTGTTACTATAGAGGTTACCTGAGTGGGGGAGATCACTGTGAGGTGTTACTATACAGGTTACCTGAGTGGGGGAGATCACTGTGGGGTGTTACTATAGAGGTTACCTGAGTGGGGGAGATCACTGTGAGGTGTTACTATAGAGGTTACCTGAGTGGGGGAGATCACTGTGGGGTGTTACTATAGAGGTTACCTGAGTGGGGGAGATCACTGTGGGGTGTTACTATAGAGGTTACCTGAGTGGGGGAGATCACTGTGGGGTGTTACTATAGAGGTTACCTGAGTGGGGGAGATCACTGTGGGGTGTTACTATAGAGGTTACCTGAGTGGGGGAGATCACTGTGGGGTGTTACTATAGAGGTTACCTGAGTGGGGGAGATCACTGTGGGGTGTTACTATAGAGGTTACCTGAGTGGGGGAGATCACTGTGGGGTGTTACTATAGAGGTTACCTGAGTGGGGGAGATCACTGTGGGGTGTTACTATAGAGGTTACCTGAGTGGGCGCAGATCACTGTGGGGTGTTACTATAGAGGTTACCTGAGTGGGGGAGATCACTGTGGGGTGTTACTATAGAGGTTACCTGAGTGGGGACAGATCACTGTGGGGTGTTACTATAGAGGTTACCTGAGTGGGGGAGATCACTGTGGGGTGTTACTATAGAGGTTACCTGAGCGGGGGAGATCACTGTGAGGTGTTACTATACAGGTTACCTGAGTGGAGGAGATCACTGTGAGGTGTTACTATAGAGGTTACCTGAGTGGGGGAGATCACTGTGGGGTGTTACTATACAGGTTACCTGAGTGGGGGAGATCACTGTGGGGTGTTACTATAGAGGTTACCTGAGTGGGGGAGATCACTGTGGGGTGTTACTATAGAGGTTACCTGAGTGGAGGAGATCACTGTGAGGTGTTACTATAGAGGTTACCTGAGTGGGGGAGATCACTGTGGGGTGTTACTATACAGGTTACCTGAGTGGGGGAGATCACTGTGGGGTGTTACTATAGAGGTTACCTGAGTGGGGGAGATCACTGTGAGGTGTTACTATAGAGGTTACCTGAGTGGGGGAGATCACTGTGGGGTGTTACTATAGAGGTTACCTGAGTGGGGGAGATCACTGTGAGGTGTTACTATAGAGGTTACCTGAGTGGGGGAGATCACTGTGGGGTGTTACTATAGAGGTTACCTGAGTGGGGACAGATCACTGTGGGGTGTTACTATAGAGGTTACCTGAGTGGGGGAGATCACTGTGAGGTGTTACTATAGAGGTTACCTGAGTGGGGGCAGATCACTGTGGGGTGATACTATAGAGGTTACCTGAGTGGAGGAGATCACTGTGGGGGAGATCACTGTGGGGTGTTACTATCGAGGTTACCTAAGTGGGGACAGATCACTGTGGGGTGTTACTATACAGGTTACCTGAGTGGGGGAGATCACTGTGGGGTGTTACTATAGAGGTTACCTGAGTGGGGACAGATCACTGTGGGGTGTTACTATAGAGGTTACCTGAGTGGGGGAGATCACTGTGAGGTGTTACTATAGAGGTTACCTGAGTGGGGGCAGATCACTGTGGGGTGTTACTTTATAGGGGTTACCTGAGTGGGGGCAGATCACTGTGGGGTGATACTATAGAGGTTACCTGAGTGGAGGAGATCACTGTGGGGGAGATCACTGTGGGGTGTTACTATCGAGGTTACCTAAGTGGGGACAGATCACTGTGGGGTGTTACTATACAGGTTACCTGAGTGGGGGAGATCACTGTGGGGTGTTACTATAGAGGTTACCTGAGTGGGTGCAGATCACTGTGGGGTGTTACTATAGAGGTTACCTGAGTGGGGGAGATCACTGTGGGGTGTTACTATAGAGGTTACCTGAGTGGGGGAGATCACTGTGAGGTGTTACTATACAGGTTACCTGAGTGGGGGAGATCACTGTGGGGTGTTACTATAGAGGTTACCTGAGTGGGGGAGATCACTGTGGGGTGTTACTATAGAGGTTACCTGAGTGGGTGCAGATCACTGTGGGGTGTTACTATAGAGGTTACCTGAGTGGGGGAGATCATTTTGGGGTGTTACTATACAGGTTACCTGAGTGGGGGAGATCACTGTGAGGTGTTACTATGCAGGTTACCTGAGTGGGGGAGATCACTGTGAGGTGTTACTATAGAGGTTACCTGAGTGGGGGCAGATCACTGTGGGGTGATACTATAGAGGTTACCTGAGTGGAGGAGATCACTGTGGGGTGCTACTATAGAGGTTACCTGAGTGGGGGAGATCACTGTGGGGTGTTACTATAGAGGTTACCTGACTGGGGACAGATGACTGTGGGGTGTTACTATAGAGGTTACCTGAGTGGAGGAGATCACTGTGGGGTGTTACTATAGAGGTTACCTGAGTGGGGGAGATCACTGTTAGGTGTTACTATACAGGTTACCTGAGTGGGGGAGATCACTGTGGGGTGTTACTATAGAGGTTTCCTGAGTGGGAGAGATCACTGTGGGGTGTTACTATAGAGGTTACCTGAGTGGGGGCACATCACTGTGGGGTGTTACTATAGAGGTTACCTGAGTGGGGGAGATCACTGTGAGGTGTTACTATACAGGTTACCTGAGTGGGGGAGATCACTGTGAGGTGTTACTATACAGGTTACCTGAGTGGGGGAGATCACTGTGAGGTGTTACTATAGAGGTTACCTGAGTGGGGGCAGATCACTGTGGGGTGTTACTATAGAGGTTACCTGACTGGGGACAGATCACTGTGGGGTGTTACTATAGAGGTTACCTGAGTGGGGGCAGATCACTGTGGGGTGTTACTATAGAGGTTAACTGAGTGGGGGAGATCACTGTGGGGTGTTACTATAGAGGTTACCTGAGTGGGCGCAGATCACTGTGGGGTGTTACTATAGAGGTTAACTGAGTGGGGACAGATCACTGTGGGGTGTTACTATAGAGGATACCTGAGTGGGGACAGATCACTGTGGGGTGTTACTATAGAGGTTACCTGAGTGGGGGAGATCACTATGGGGTGTTACTGTAGAGGTTACCTGAGTGGGGGAGATCACTGTGGGGTGTTACTATAGAGGTTACCTGAGTGGGGGAGATCACTGTGGGGTGTTACTATAGAGGTTACCTGAGTGGGCGCAGATCACTGTGGGGTGTTACTATAGAGGTTAACTGAGTGGGGACAGATCACTGTGGGGTGTTACTATAGAGGTTACCTGAGTGGGGACAGATCACTGTGGGGTGTTACTATAGAGGTTACCTGAGTGGGGGAGATCACTGTGGGGTGTTACTATAGAGGTTACCTGAGTGGGGGAGATCACTTTGGGGTGTTACTATAGAGGTTACCTGAGTGGGGGCACATCACTGTGGGGTGTTACTATAGAGGTTACCTGAGTGGGGGAGATCACTGTGAGGTGTTACTATAGAGGTTACCTGAGTGGGGGCAGATCACTGTGGGGTGTTACTATAGAGGTTACCTGAGTGGGGGCACTTCACTGTGGGGTGTTACTATAGAGGTTACCTGAATGGGCGCAGATCACTGTGGGGTGTTACTATAGAGGTTACCTGAGTGGGGGAGATCACTGTAGGGTGTTACTATAGAGGTTACCTGACTGGGGACAGATCACTGTGGGGTGTTACTATAGAGGTTACCTGAGTGGGGGAGATCACTGTGGAGTGTTACTATAGAGGTTACCTGAGCGGGGGAGATCACTGTGAGGTGTTACTATACAGGTTACCTGAGTGGGGGAGATCACTGTGGGGTGTTACTATAGAGGTTTCCTGAGTGGGAGAGATCACTGTGGGGTGTTACTATAGAGGTTACCTGAGTGGGGGCACATCACTGTGGGGTGTTACTATAGAGGTTACCTGAGTGGGGACAGATCACTGTGAGGTGTTACTATAGAGGTTACCTGAGTGGGGGCAGATCACTGTGGGGTGTTACTATAGAGGTTACCCGAGTGGGGACAGATCACTGTGGGGTGATACTATAGAGTTTACCTGAGTGGAGGAGATCACTGTGGGGTGTTACTATAGAGGTTACCTGAGTGGGGGAGATCACTGTGGGGTGTTACTATAGAGGTTACCTGAGTGGGGTCAGATCACTGTGGGGTGTTACTATAGAGGTTACCTGAGTGGGGGAGATCACTGTGGGGTGATACTATAGAGGTTACCTGAGTGGAGGAGATCACTGTGGGGTGTTACTATAGAGGTTACCTGAGTGGGGGAGATCACTGTGGGGTGTTACTATAGAGGGTACCTGAGTGGGGTCAGATCACTGTGGGGTGTTACTATAGAGGTTACCTGAGTGGGGGCAGATCACTGTGGGGTGTTACTATATAGGTTACCTGAGTGGGGGCACTTCACTGTGGGGTGTTACTATAGAGGTTACCTGAGTGGGCGCAGATCACTGTGGGGTGTTACTATAGATGTTAACTGAGTGGGGACAGATCACTGTGAGGTGTTACTATAGAGGTTACCTGAGTGGGGGAGATCACTGTGGGGTGTTACTATAGAGGTTACCTGACTGGGGACAGATCACTGTGGGGTGTTACTATAGAGGTTACCTGAGTGGGGGAGATCACTGTGAGGTGTTACTATAGAGGTTACCTGAGTGGGGGAGATCACTGTGGGGTGTTACTATAGAGGTTACCTGAGTGGGGGAGATCACTGTGGGGTGTTACTATAGAGGTTACCTGAGTGGGGGAGATCACTGTGGGGTGTTACTATAGAGGTTACCTGAGTGGGGGCACATCACTGTGGGGTGTTACTATAGAGGTTACCTGAGTGGGGACAGATCACTGTGAGGTGTTACTATAGAGGTTACCTGAGTGGGGGCAGATCACTGTGGGGTGTTACTATAGAGGTTACCTGAGTGGGGTCAGATCACTGTGGGGTGTTACTATAGAGGTTACCTGAGTGGGGGAGATCACTGTGGGGTGTTACTATAGAGGTTACCTGAGTGGAGGAGATCACTGTGGGGTGTTACTATAGAGGTTACCTGAGCGGGGGAGATCACTGTGAGGTGTTACTATACAGGTTACCTGAGTGGGGGAGATCACTGTGGGGTGTTACTATAGAGGTTTCCTGAGTGGGAGAGATCACTGTGGGGTGTTACTATAGAGGTTACCTGAGTGGGGGCACATCACTGTGGGGTGTTACTATAGAGGTTACCTGAGTGGGGGAGATCACTGTGGGGTGTTACTATAGAGGTTACCTGAGTGGGGGAGATCACTGTGGAGTGTTACTATAGAGGTTACCTGAGCGGGGGAGATCACTGTGAGGTGTTACTATACAGGTTACCTGAGTGGGGGAGATCACTGTGGGGTGTTACTATAGAGGTTTCCTGAGTGGGAGAGATCACTGTGGGGTGTTACTATAGAGGTTACCTGAGTGGGGGCACATCACTGTGGGGTGTTACTATAGAGGTTACCTGAGTGGGGACAGATCACTGTGAGGTGTTACTATAGAGGTTACCTGAGTGGGGGCAGATCACTGTGGGGTGTTACTATAGAGGTTACCCGAGTGGGGACAGATCACTGTGGGGTGATACTATAGAGTTTACCTGAGTGGAGGAGATCACTGTGGGGTGTTACTATAGAGGTTACCTGAGTGGGGGAGATCACTGTGGGGTGTTACTATAGAGGTTACCTGAGTGGGGTCAGATCACTGTGGGGTGTTACTATAGAGGTTACCTGAGTGGGGGAGATCACTGTGGGGTGATACTATAGAGGTTACCTGAGTGGAGGAGATCACTGTGGGGTGTTACTATAGAGGTTACCTGAGTGGGGGAGATCACTGTGGGGTGTTACTATAGAGGGTACCTGAGTGGGGTCAGATCACTGTGGGGTGTTACTATAGAGGTTACCTGAGTGGGGGCAGATCACTGTGGGGTGTTACTATATAGGTTACCTGAGTGGGGGCACTTCACTGTGGGGTGTTACTATAGAGGTTACCTGAGTGGGCGCAGATCACTGTGGGGTGTTACTATAGATGTTAACTGAGTGGGGACAGATCACTGTGAGGTGTTACTATAGAGGTTACCTGAGTGGGGGAGATCACTGTGGGGTGTTACTATAGAGGTTACCTGACTGGGGACAGATCACTGTGGGGTGTTACTATAGAGGTTACCTGAGTGGGGGAGATCACTGTGAGGTGTTACTATAGAGGTTACCTGAGTGGGGGAGATCACTGTGGGGTGTTACTATAGAGGTTACCTGAGTGGGGGAGATCACTGTGGGGTGTTACTATAGAGGTTACCTGAGTGGGGGAGATCACTGTGGGGTGTTACTATAGAGGTTACCTGAGTGGGGGCACATCACTGTGGGGTGTTACTATAGAGGTTACCTGAGTGGGGACAGATCACTGTGAGGTGTTACTATAGAGGTTACCTGAGTGGGGGCAGATCACTGTGGGGTGTTACTATAGAGGTTACCTGAGTGGGGTCAGATCACTGTGGGGTGTTACTATAGAGGTTACCTGAGTGGGGGAGATCACTGTGGGGTGTTACTATAGAGGTTACCTGAGTGGAGGAGATCACTGTGGGGTGTTACTATAGAGGTTACCTGAGTGGGGGAGATCACTGTGGGGTGTTACTATAGAGGTTACCTGAGTGGGGACAGATCACTGTGGGGTGTTACTATAAGACTATGTGCCCACGTTGCGGATTCGTGTGTGAATTTTCCGCTCAGTTTTTGAAAAATCAGTGAATGTTCAGCGTTTTTTGTGCGGATTCCACCTGCTGTATTACACCTGCGGATTCCTATTATGGAGCAGGTGTAAACCGCTGTGGAATCCGCACAAAATTGACATGCTGCGGAATATAAACCGCTGTGTTTCTGCGCGGTATTTTCCGCAGCATGTGGACAGTGGATTTGGTTTTCCATAGGTTTACATGGTAATGTACACAGCATGGAATACTGCTGCGAATCCGCAGCGGCCAATCTGCAGCCAAATCCGCAACGTGTGCACATACCCTTAGGGTATGTGCACACGTTCAGGATTTCTTGCAGAAATTTCCTGACAAAAAACGGACATTTCTGCCAGAAATCCACATGCATTTTTTTCCCTTTTTTTTATGCGTTTTTTTTCGCGTTTTTTCTGGAGCTTTCACAATGCATTAAATAGTGGGAAAAACGTGAAAAATCTGCAAAATTAATGAACACCCTGCTTTTTTTTACCGCAATGCATTTTTATTTGCGGAAAAAACTCATCATGTGCACAAAAATTGCGGAATGCATTCTAAATGATAGGATGCATATGCATGCGTTTTTTATGCGTTTTTATCGCGGTAAACTGCCGAAAAAAAACCGATAAATATATATACTGCGTGGCCTGTGTTATATACTGCGTGGCCTGTGTTATATACTGCGTGGCCTGTGTTATATACTGCGTGGCCTGTGTTATATACTGCGTGGCCTGTGTTATATACTGCGTGGCCTGTGTTATATACTGCGTGGCCTGTGTTATATACTGCGTGGCCTGTGTTATATACTGCGTGGCCTGTGTTATATACTGCGTGGCCTGTGTTATATACTGCGTGGCCTGTGTTATATACTGCGTGGCCTGTGTTATATACTACGTGGGCTGTGTTGTATACTACGTGGGCTGTGTTATATACTACGTGGTGGCTATATACTACATGGCTCCTATATACTACGTGGCCTGTGCTATATACTATGTGGCTGCTATATACATACATGCATACATTCATATTCTGGAATACCCGATCCGTTAGAATCCACCCGATGCCACCATCTAGTACAAATATAATTTTTATTTTCACATACGTATACCACACACACACTTTATATATACGGACACACCTGTACACCACACACTATATATTTATATGCACAGGTGCTTCTCACTAAATTAGGATATCATCAAAACGTTAATTTATTTCAGTTCTTCAATAGAAAAAGTGAAACATATATATATTACATAGTCATTACAAACAGTGATCTATTTCAAGTGTTTATTTCTATTAATGTTGATGATTATGGCTTACAGCCAATGAAAATCCAAAAGTCATTATCTCAGTAAATTAGAATAATTAACAAAAACACCTGCAAAGGCTTCCTAACCATTTTAAAACATCTCTGAGGCTTGAGTCATGCACAACGTATAAAAAATCGGTCCGTTTTACGAGAATTGCACAAATGTTCCCTGAACAGTGATCTGTATGTCATCCGTGTGCAGTATGAGGATGCGATTTCCTCGCATCTAAGCATCCGTACGGCATCCATATGGTGAGATTTTCTCAACAGCTTGCAAAATGGACATATAATGGAACCATGGGCTCAAATATTTGTGAACACACATATATATCTATCTATCTATCTATATATATATATATATATATATATATATATATATATATATATATATATATATATATATATATATATATATCTATATATATAATTGTCTAAGGGGTACTTCCGTCTTTCTGTCGGCAACTTCCGTCACGGAAATCCCGCGTCGCTGATTGGTCGCGCCAGCTGCCTGTCATGGCTGCCGCGACCAATCAGTGACGGGTACAGTTCGATTAGTCCCTCCCTAGCTCCATAATCCCCTCCAGTCACTGCTCACACAGTGTTAATGCCAGCGGTAACGGGCCGCGGTGTAAAGCACTCCGTTACCGCTGCTATTATCCCTGTGTCCCCAACTTTTTACTATTGATGCTGCCTATGCAGCATCAATCGTAAAAAGATGTAATGTTAAAAATAATAAAAAAACAAAAAAACTGCTATTCTCACCTTCCGTCGTCCGAAGATGAGCTCGCGCCGGCCGCTATCTGCCGTTCCCAGAGATGCATTGCGAAATTATCCAGAAGACTTAGCGGTCTCGCGAGACCGCTAAGTCATCTGGGTAATTTCGCAATGCATCCTGGGAACGGAAGATGATGGCAGCCTCGCACGCATCGCCAGAGCTTCGCTATATCCCGGCGGGTGAGTATATAATGATTTTTTATTTTAATTATTTTTTTAACAGGGATATGGTGCCCACACTGCTAAATACTGCGTGGGCTGTGTTATATACTGCGTGGGCTGTGTTATATACCGCGTGGCTGCTATATACTGCGTGGGCAGTGTGATATACTGCGTGGGCAGTGTGATATACTGCGTGGGCAGTGTGATATACTGCATGGGCAGTGTGATATACTGCATGGGCAGTGTGAAATACTGCGTGGGCTGTGCTATATACTACGTGCCCTGTGTTATATACTGTGTGGCCTGTGTTATATACTACGTCGCCTGTGTTATATACTGCGTGGGCTGTGTTATATAGTACGTGGGCTGTGTTATGTACTGTTTGGGCTTTGTTATATACTGCGTGGCCTGTATTAACGCATCGGGTATTCTACAATATACAGGTCCTTCTCAAAAAATTAGCATATAGTGTTAAATTTCATTATTTACCATAATGTAATGATTACAATTAAACTTTCATATATTATAGATTCATTATCCACCAACTGAAATTTGTCAGGTCTTTTATTGTTTTAATACTGATGATTTTGGCATACAACTCCTGATAACCCAAAAAACCTGTCTCAATAAATTAGCATATCAAGAAAAGGTTCTCTAAATGACCTATTACCCTAATCTTCTGAATCAACTAATTAACTCTAAACACATGCAAAAGATACCTGAGGCTTTTAAAAACTCCCTGCCTGGTTCATTACTCAAAACCCCCATCATGGGTAAGACTAGCGACCTGACAGATGTCAAAAAGGCCATCATTGACACCCTCAAGCAAGAGGGTAAGACCCAGAAAGAAATTTCTCAACAAATAGGCTGTTCCCAGAGTGCTGTATCAAGGCACCTCAATGGTAAGTCTGTTGGAAGGCAAAAATGTGGCAGAAAACGCTGTACAACGAGAAGAGGTGACCGGACCCTGAGGAAGATTGTGGAGAAGGACCGATTCCAGACCTTGGGGAACCTGAGGAAGCAGTGGACTGAGTCTGGTGTGGAAACATCCAGAGCCACCGTGCACAGGCGTGTGCAGGAAATGGGCTACAGGTGCCGCATTCCCCAGGTAAAGCCACTTTTGAACCATAAACAGCGGCAGAAGCGCCTGACCTGGGCTACAGAGAAGCAGCACTGGACTGTTGCTAAGTGGTCCCAAGTACTTTTTTCTGATGAAAGCAAATTTTGCATGTCATTCGGAAATCAAGGTGCCAGAGTCTGGAGGAAGACTGGGGAGAAGGAAATGCCAAAATGCCTGAAGTCCAGTGTCAAGTACCCACAGTCAGTGATGGTGTGGGGTGCCATGTCAGCTGCTGGTGTTGGTCCACTGTGTTTCATCAAGGGCAGGGTCAATGCAGCTAGCTATCAGGAGATTTTGGAGCACTTCATGCTTCCATCGGCTGAAATGCTTTATGGAGATTAAGATTTCATTTTTCAGCACGACCTGGCACCTGCTCACAGTGCCAAAACCACTGGTAAATGGTTTTACTGACCATGGTATTACTGTGCTCAATTGGCCTGCCAACTCTCCTGACCTGAACCCCATAGAGAATCTGTGGGATATTGTGAAGAGAAAGTTGAGAGACGCAAGACCCAACACTCTGGATGAGCTTAAGGCCGCTATTGAAGCATCCTGGGCCTCCATAACATCTCAGCAGTGTCACAGGCTGATTGCCTCCATGCCACGCCGCATTGAAGCAGTTATTTCTGCCAAAGGATTCCCGACCAAGTATTGAGTGCATAACTGAACATTATTATTTGATGGTTTTTTTGTTTGTTATTAAAAAACACTTTTATTTGATTGGACGGGTGAAATATGCTAATTTATTGAGACAGGTTTTTTGGGTTATCAGGAGTTGTATGCCAAAATCATCAGTATTAAAACAATAAAAGACCTGACAAATTTCAGTTGGTGGATAATGAATCTATAATATATGAAAGTTTAATTGTAATCATTACATTATGGTAAATAATGAAATTTAACACTATATGCTAATTTTTTGAGAAGGACCTGTATATGTATGTATGTATGTATATAGCAGCCACATAGTATATAGCACAGGCCACGTAGTATTTGTCTGCTATATACTACATGGCTCCTATATACTACGTGGCCTGTGCTATATACTATGTGGCTG
Organism: Ranitomeya variabilis; assembly: GCF_051348905.1. Taxonomy (NCBI): domain Eukaryota; kingdom Metazoa; phylum Chordata; class Amphibia; order Anura; family Dendrobatidae; genus Ranitomeya; species Ranitomeya variabilis. The sequence goes on from NC_135232.1 coordinate 566,571,796, forward strand.
CTATATACATACATACATACATATTCTAGAATACCCGATGCGTTAGAATCGGGCCGCCATCTAGTGTATGTGTATATATATATAGCATATCCATTAAATTTTTATAGTGTGTGTGTGTTTTGTAAAATTTGGGAGATGTAGGTGTTAAATAAAAATAATAAATAAATAAAGGATTAATTCACGGAAAAAACTGGCGTGGGCTCCAAGCAATTTTCTTCACCAGAGAAGGCAAGCCAGTGACTGAGGGCTGATATTAATAGCCTAGAGAGGGACCATGGTTATTGCCCCCCCCCCAGCTAAAAATATCTGCCCTCAGCCACCCCAGAAAAGACGCATCTTCTATTCCGACACTTAGCCTCTCTCTACCCACTGCCCTGTAGCATTGGCATATGGGGTTAATGTCACCTTTCTATAATAAGGTGACATTAGGCCTGGTTAATAATGGAGGGGTGTCAATAAGACACATCCATTATTAATCTAACAGTCAGAAAGGGTTAAAAATACACACACATTATGAATAAAGTCTTTTAATGAAATAATTAAATACACAGGTTTTTTTAACATCTTTATTGTACTCTCAATCCAAGCGAAGCCCTTGTTCTCCTGTAAAAAATTACAAAATAAAAAAGCACCTATCCCATACCTGTCCGCCGTACAGTCAAGTCCCATGCTGTAAATCCATCTGAAGGGGTTGAATAGTTTACAACTGGGAGCGCTGCTAATGCGGCCGCTCCCGGCTGTAAAAGACTGGGGAATGAATGAAATGCAGGGAGTGGAGCTTCGGTGATTATCGGTGCTGACACCGAAGCTGCTCCCCCATGTGGCATGAACTCATATGAACTCTTGAATGTGGGAAAATCAGCTGGCATTTTCCCAGGCTGAAGAGTTCATTTGAGTTCATGCCGCCAGGGGGCGCAGCTTCTGTGATGGCACCACTAGTCTCCGAAGCTCCGCTCCCTGCATTGTATGACATTTATTTTATCCTATTCTAACCTGTCAGTGTGATTTTACTGTACACCGCACTGAATTGCTGGCTTTTCTAAAGGACACCGGTGTGTATTTCTCGCAAGTCACACTGATGGTCCGTGTTGTGTGCGAGTTTTTCTCACACCCATAGACTTTCATTGGCGATTCTCTGCCGATATACTGTGCAAATCGCAGCATGCTGCAATTTCTCTCGCACATATAATACGGCCGAGAAAACAACAGATGATAGGAGCTGCCCCATAGATTAACATTGGTCCGAGTGCTATGCAATTTTTTTTTTATCGCTTAGCACTCGTCCGTATTATACGGTAGTGTGACTCCGGCCTTACTCTGTTTCGGGAGGCTCCACATTCATGGGGAAGACTACTGACTTGACAGCTTTCCAGCAGTCCATCATTGACACACTCCACAAGGAGGGTAAGCCACAAAAGGTCATTGCTTAAGAAGCTGGCTGTTCACAGAGTGCCGTATCCAAGCATATTATTGGAAAGTTGAGTGGAAGGAAAAAGTGTGGTAGAAAAAGGTGCACAAGAAAAAGGGATAACCGCAGCCTTGAAAGGATTGTTAAGAAAAGGCCATTCAACAACTTGGGGGAGATACACAAGGAGTGGACTGCTGCTGGAGTCATTGCTTCAAGAACCACCACACATAGACGTATCCAGGACATGGGTTACAAGTGTCACATTACTTGTGTCAAGCCACTCATGACCAATAGACAAAGCCAGAAGCGTCTAAGGCCTCTTTCACACTTCCGTCTTTCATCTCCCGTCGGGATACGTCGATTTTTGAGAATGCAAGATCCTGCAAAAAAATTAGCATGATTCTGCATTTTCTCATACTTGTATTAGTGACGGATTGTGACGGCTGGCCATCCGTTTCATCCGTCAAGCACTGGATCCTGCGTAAAAAAACGGTCTGTCAGGCAGAGAAAACTTTTAGAGGAACGTTTTTTCTGCACGTCAGAAAATCGGTCAGCGACGCATCCTGCGCTGTCCGTCACTGGCTACAATGGAAGCCTATGGACGCAGGATCCTTTGCTGACTGTCACACACAGGAATCCAGCGACGTATCACGTTTTTTCCCTCTGAGCATGCCCAGAAGAATTTTCAAGGCAGCGGAAAAATCTCTCTCTCTCTCTCTCTCTCTCTCTCTTGTCCCCGGAATACCAAGTCCCATTCGTACACCGGAAAACCTCAGCCGACACATCCGTCAAAACACTGGATGTGTTCCCTCCATTGTTTCACTATTTTCTCAACATCCGTCGGTACGTCTTCCCGACGCATTAGAATGGGACACTGCCGACGGAAGTGTGAAAGAAGCCTTACCTGGGCCAAGGAGAAAAAGAACTGGACTGCTGCTCAGTGGTCCAAGGTGTTGTTTTCAGATGAAAGTACATTTTGCATTTCATTTGGAGATCAAGGTCCCAGAGTCCGGAGGAAGAATAGAGAGGCTCATAATCCAAGCTGCTTGAAGTCTAGTGTGAAGTTTCCACAATCACTGATGGTTTGGGGAGCCATGTCATCTGCTGGTATAGATACACTGTGTTTTATCAAGACCAAAGTCAGTGCAGTGGTCTACCAGGAAATTTTAGAGCTCTTCTTGCTTCCCTCTGTCGACAAGCTTTTTGGGAGATGAAAATGTCATTCTCCAGCAGGACTTGGCACCTGTCCACACTGCCAAAAGTACCAATACCTGGTTTACAAACAACATTATCACTGTGCTTGATTAGCCAGCAAACTTGTCTGACCTTAACCCCATAGAGAATCTATGATGAGAGACACCAGACCCAACAATGCAGAGGAGCTGAAGGCTGCTAGCAAAGCAACCTGGGCTTCCATAACACCTCAGCAGTGCCACAGGCTGATCACCTCGATGCCACCCTGCATTGATGCAAAAGGAGCCCCGACTAAGTATTGAGTGCATTTACTGAACATACATTTCAGTAGAAACAAAATGAGCAACAACCCGGTCCTTTTTGTCTGCCCTTATTCACACACTGCAGTAACCGCACCCCTGACTGACCATGGCTCTACATTGTGGTCAGCTGTTAGTCAAGGCTGAGAGTGCTGTTACAGCAGTCGCTCTGTTTACTCAGAGTGGTGACCGAACCGGTGCCACCTCTCGACCCCATGACTGAAACCGAAAGCTGCTGGGGAGAATAAAGTTAATTTTCTCCCAGCTGCATTTGGCTGCGTTCAGGCGCCAGACAGGATAGTAACTCTGTTAACCTGCAGATTAACCGCATATCTGCAAATTAACAGCATTATTTTGGTGACAGGTTCCCTTTAACATAGCACAAAAATGTGCCAATAAAAATGCGCCAATAAAAATGCTCGCCACCCGGGTGTAGAACAGGTTCTATAGGTAGTCCTGGTATATGCTTCCCCATCCTTCTCCCCCATTCTACTATATGCTCCCCCATCCTGGTCACTCCTGTTCCCCCATCCTATTATACAGTATAGTCCTCCATCCTGCTCCCCATCCTATTATATGCTCCCCAATCCTCTTATATGGTTCCCCATCCTATTATATACTCCCCCATTCTGGTCCTCCATCCTATTATATACTCCCCCTTCCTGCTCCCCCATCCTACTGTATTATATGGTTCCCCATCCTATTATATACTCCTCCAAAACCATCAAGCGCTACAAAGAAACTGGCTCACATGGGGACCGCCCCAGGAAAGGAAGACCAAGAGTCATCCCTGCTTCTGAGGATGTTTATCCGAGTCACCAGCCTCAGAAATCACAGGTTAACAGCAGCTCAGATTAGAGACCAGGTCAATGCCACACAGAGTTCTAGCATCAGACACATCTCTACAACAACTGTTAATAGGAGACTGTGCAGCAGGCCTTCATGGTAAAATAGCTGCTAGGAAACCACTGCTAAGGACAGGCAACAAGCAGAGGAGACTTGTTTGGGCTAAAGAACACAAGGAATGGACATTAGACCAGTGGAAATCTGTGCTTTGGTCTGATGAGTCCAAATTTGAGATCTTTGGTTCCAACCACTGTGTCTTTGTGCGGTGCAGAAAAGGTGAACGGATGGACTCTACATGCCTGGTTCCCATCGTGAAGCATGGAGGAGGAGGAGGTGTGATGGTGCTTTGCTGGTGACTCTGTTGGGGATTTATTCAAAATTGAAGGCATACTGAACCAGCATGACTACCACAGCATCTTGCAGCGGCATGCTATTCCATCCGGTTTGCGTTTAGTTGGACCATTATTTATTTTTCAACAGGACAATGACCCCAAACACACCTCCAGGCTGTGTAAGGGCTGTTTGACCAAGAGGGAGAGTGATGGGGTGCTACGCCAGATGACCTGGCCTCCACAGTCACCAGACCTGAACCCAATCGAGATGGTTTGGGGTGAGCTGGATCACAGAGTGAAGGCAAAAGGCCAACAAGTGCTAAGCATCTCTGGGAACTCCTTCAAGATTGTTGGAAGACCATTTCCGGTGACTACCTCTTGAAGCTCATCAAGAGAATGCCAAGAGTGTGCAAAGCAGTCATCAAAGCAAAAGGTGGCTACTTTGAAGAACCTAGAATATAAGACATATTTTCAGTTGTTTCACACTTTTTTGTTAAGTATATAATTCCACATGTGTTAGTTCATAGTTTTGATGCCTTCAGTGTGAATTTACAATTTTCATAGTCCTGAAAATACAAAAAAATCTTTAAATTAGGTGTGTCCAAACTTTTGGTCTGTACTGTATATACAGTATGAGCCCTACACAACCACATATATACAGTATGAATCCCCACACAGCCACATATATACATTATAAGCCCCTACACAGCCCTCTATATATCATATGAGCCGCTAAACAGCCCTCTATATATCGTATGAGTCCCACACAGCCACATTAATACAGTATGAGCCCCCACACAGCCACATACAGTGGGGGAAATAAGTATTTGATCCCTTGCTGATTTTGTAAGTTTGCCACTGAGAAAGACATTAACAGTGTATAATTTTAAGGGTAGGTTAATTTTAACATTGAAAGATATATCAAAAATAAAATCCAGAAAATCACATTGTATAAATCATATAAATGTATTTTCATTTTGCAGTGAGAAATAAGTATTTGATCCCTCTGGCAAACATGACTTAAAACTTGGTGGCAAAACCCTTGTTGGCAAGCACAGGAGTCAATGTTTTTTGTAGATGATAATGAGGTTTGCGCTCATGTTAGGAGGAATTTTGGTCCACTCCTCTTTGCAGATCATCTCTAAATCATTAAGATTTTGAGGCTGTCTCTTGGCAACTCAGAGCTTCATCTCCCTCCATAAGGTTTCTATAGGATTAAGGTCTGGAGACTGGCTAGACCACTCCATGACCTTAATGTGCTTCTGTTTGAGCCACTCCTTTGTTGCCTTAGCTGTATGTTTTGGGTCATTGTCTTGCTGGAAGACCCAGCCATGACCCATTTTTAATGTCCTGGTGGAGGAAAGGAGGTTGTCACACAGGATTTTATGGTACATGGCTCCATCCATTCTCCCATTGATGCGGTGTAGTCCTGTGCCCTTATCAGAGAAACACCCCCAAAACATAATGTTTCCACCTCCATGCTTCACAGTGGGGACAGTGTTCTTTGGATAATAGGCAGCATTTCTCTTCTTCCACTTACAGAATCATCCAGGTGTTCATTGGCAAATTTCAGACGGGCCTGTACATGTGCCTTCTTGAGCAGTGGGACCTTGCGGGCACTGCAGGATTTTAAACCTTTACAGCGTAATGTGTTACCAATGGTTTTCCTGGTGACTGTGGTCTCATCTGCCTTGAGATCATTAACAAGTTCCCCCATGTAGTTTCAGGCTGATTTCTCACCTTCATGATCAAGGATACCCCACAAGGTGAGATTTTTGCATGGTGCCCCAGATCGATGTGGATTGACAGTCATTTTGTATTTCTTCCATTTTTTTTCTATTGCACCAACAGTTGTCTCCTTGTCATCCAGTGTCTTACTTATGGTTTTGTAGCCCATTCCAGCTTTGTACAGGTCTATGATCTTGTACCTGACATACTTATAAAGCTCTTTGGTCTTGCCCATGCTGTAGAGGTTAGAGTCTGAGTGATTAGTTAAGTCTGTGGACAGGAGTCATTTATGAAGGTGACTATGTAAGGCTGGTTTCACACTTGCGTTTGTCTGGTCTGCGTATGGCTGCATACATCCTCCATTAAGCTCCGCCTACTTCCACATGCGTCCTGCATCATCCTGTGTACCTATCTTTAACATTGGGTACGCAGGGACACGTGTTGTTTGCGGATGCATCCGCATGTGGCGTTTTGATGTGCCCGCTGACCGCACAGGACCGCCAAGTACAGAGGATGATGCACAGACTGACTGTGGGTCTCCTGTCCCAAACTCCCCAGGCTATTGTGGCCAAGAGACCTGCAGCCGGTCCAGGCTACTCGTGTAAGGTCTGTTTACACTGCGTGGTTATGGGGAATGAGGCATCCTAGGAAAGCTGCCGATCACCCATCAATGAGCACGGATCTATCACAGGTCAGTCCATGCACATCAGAAGCATGGTCATCAGCCGGAAATGCTCCTTTGTATATCGTTACTGCAGAAATAGCAAATGGTGGATGAATACTGCCTAGGAATCAAGGCTACTGGGTGGGCAAGAATCATGAGGCAGTACTGCTGATAGGAGTTTAATGTAAAGGGAACCTTTCACGTGAATCATAAACTTCGGTATATTTTTCTCTGAAATGCCCCAGTGCTTCAGAGGTAATGTACTGTGAAGATCACCCTCGATCCAACTGCTATATCCAGGTATCGCACAATATCGCTGCTCCCATTCGCTTCCAAACTCCTGGAGCAGCACGTCCACGCTGAACTTTCCTCCCACCTCTCATCTAACTTGCTCTTTGACAATCTACAATCTGATTTCTGCCCCCATCACTCAACTGAGACAGCCTTGACCAAAATTACTAACGACCTACTTATAGCCAAAGCTTGTGAACAATACTCTGTAATCGTCCATGTAGACCTGTCCTCTGCTTTCGACACGGTTGACCACTGCCTCCTACTACAGATCCTGTCCTCCTTTGGCATCAAAGACCTCGCCCTATCCTGGATCTTCTCATACCTTTCCAACCGCACATTCAGCGTTTCCTACTCCCACACTACCTCCTCATCCCACCCTCCGTTGGAGTCCCCATGGCTCTGTTCTAGGACCCCTACTCTTCTGAATCTATACACTTGGCCTGGGACAACTCATAAAGTCTCATGGATTCCAGTACCACCTTTATACTGATGACACTCGGATCTACCTTTCTGGCCCAGACGTCACCTCTCTGCTGTCCAGAATCCCAGAGTGTCTATCAGCCATATCCTCCTTCTCCTATCGCTTTCTCAAGCTCTATGTGGACAAATCTGAACTCATCATCTTTCCTCCATCTCATAGATCTTCCTTACCTGACCTATCTATCGCAATTAACGACATCATTGTTTTATTTGGGCTTAGGAGATGAAATGTGGCCAAACAGAGATGACCTTCAATAATGCAAAAGGCTGGGACTATATGGTGACTGCGACCAAAGATCACTATATTGCCCATACATTGCAGCTGAATATGGTTGCATTGCAACCCACAAAAATCCATCTGGTTCTGACTTTTTGTGATTTGGTTGTTGTGGTACCTTACGGGCCACGAGCTGACCCCTTTATTCTGTCACATAGAGCAATATTTGTCAAAATGTTTCGAACATCATGTTCTTGTTTCCCTCATCACCCACAACAATGTAAAACTGCACTTAGTGCACAATTCAATCTCTTATAGTCCGACACTAATATGTGGATCATCATTCTGCCAGCACAATAACTGCAGGGACTTTCCTTTCTCTCACCTCCCAGCATACACTACTGCTGCAATTTCCCAATGGCATGTCTGCCTTCAACCAAAAGTCCACCTCTGTTATTCCTCTATCCAGTTTGACAAACAGAAAAGTTGGGGAAAAGGAACAAAGGGCCTCTCTGCTGGACACTGATTACAATTAACAGGCAGTAGACAGCAAGTAACAGAAGGCAGCTTCCTTTTGCAATGGCTCTTTGTGCTGGCAAAAAAAACGATCCTGAGCAAGTGGACAACTGCACGTATAACGTCAATATCCCCAATAGGCAATTTTACATATGGCTGTGAATCTAATAACTGGTTTAGGGCACATAGAGAACCTTGAATTGGGTTTAGGAGGTGACATGTCACCAAGGTTTATGACACCTATTAGTAATGCATAAGGCCTTAAGCTGGGACTACATGCCGATTGTGACCAAAGATTTCTCTATGCCGCTGCAAGATTGCAGATTAATTTCTTATTGCGACCCACAAAAAATCCAACTTACCGTATTTTGACTATTTGCTATTTGCTTCTTGGGGTACCTTACTTGGCCAGAAGCTGACCCCATTCACCTGCATTGTGCTGCTGCTTAGAGCGGTCGTGCTTCACTCATCACCTACAGAAGGTGCACATATCAGTCTAATATGGTCCGACACTAATATTTGTCTGGTTCCTTTGCAGCATAATTCTGCCAGCACAGTAGCTGCAGGGTCTTCCTTTTTCTTACTTCCTAGCATGTAATGCTGCTGCAATTTCCAAATGGCATGGCTGTCTTCAACTGAAAGCCCACCTCTTATTATTCTAGGCAATGTGACACACAAAAGAGTTGGAGCAAAGGGACTAATATCTCTCTGCTGGACACTGATTACTCTTAACAACAGGCAGTGGATAGCAAGTAACACAGAAGGCGGCTGTTCCCTGCTCTGGAAAAAATGGTCCTCAGTGAGTTGTCACCCCCCACTCACGTGACATCTATTTCCCCAGTAGGCCACATGGACAAAGATTTTGATGTGTTATAACTCAGTAGACTGTACAGATCTCATTCTGATGCTATATAGATTTGCTTAATGGCTTCCCATCATCGTCTGAATTTTCTCTGTCTCATTGTTGGGTTATTTGATCAAATTTAACTTGTTTTTCCGATTCTTGAAATACAGCGAAATAGTGATGTTATACGGTACTGCAGCATTTAACTTTAGAAATCTGTGGGTTGAGGTACAATGCTCTATTAGCACATGAGGTACATACAACCGTTTCATCAGTCTCATATTGTACGGTCCTATCAATCTTATCCATCAGTAATTAGCATTGACATTTAGCTGGAACACATTCTAATCAGGAAGTTTGAGTGACTTTTACTAGTGTTCTTACCTCTGATTATATTCTTATTTATTGTTGGAATGCCTCTTTTTGGATTCCAATGACTTCTCTGGACTGGCTGACTTCTTTGGACTGGCTGACTTCTTTGGACTGGCTGACTTCTTTGGACTGGCTGACTTCTTTGGACTGGCTGACTTCTTTGGACTGGCTGACTTCTTTGGACTGGCTGACTTCTTTGGACTGGCTGACTTCTTTGGACTGGCTGACTTCTTTGGACTGGCTGACTTCTTTGGACTGGCTGACTTCTTTGGACTGGCTGACTTCTTTGGACTGGCTGACTTCTTTGGACTGGCTGACTTCTTTGGACTGGCTGACTTTGTCTGGGTTGGTTGACTTTGTCTGGGTTGGTTGACTTTGTCTGGGTTGGCTGACTTTGTCTGGGTTGGCTGACTTTGTCTGGGTTGGCTGACTTTGTCTGAACTGGCTGACTTTTTCTGGACTGGCTGACTTTGTCTGGACTGGCTGACTTTGTCTGGGTTGGCTGACTTTGTCTGGGTTGGCTGACTTTGTCTGAACTGGCTGACTTTGTCTGAACTGGCTGACTTTTTCTGGACTGGCTGACTTTTTCTGGACTGGCTGACTTTTTCTGGACTGGCTAACTGGTCTGGGCTGGCTGACTTGTCTGGGCTTGCTGTTTAGTTTCTATAGCATTATTTCTGCTTATTGTTCTGCCACCCACCATTCAAGAACTTAATTTCTTAGCCAAAGAAAAGCAGCTACAGAAAAAAAAAGGCTGACACTGTGAAGGACCAGACACATCAAGGTGTTATATATTTCAATTGAAATTGTCATTTCTCCTGTGTTTTGGCTGCAGGGGAATTGAATTCTTTTTTAGGTACATCTTGCTCTTGGGATCTATCCAGCTATGCTGTAAAGTTTTGGCACATTTTTTAAAGTTTTTTTTTTGAGACTTTGATATTACATATTAGAAACAACTACCACCAATAAGCTGAAATAAGGGGCCAGAAGAATCGATCCCCTTTATTATTTGCCAGGCTTAGCTTCATACATTTTGAAGGACCTGTGCCAGGTACTGCAGCTCTCTGCAATTCGTAAGTACTGACAGGACTGTCACTATACCCTCATGAAGCTGCAGTTTCTTACTTGGTGCCTGTGAGACTGCATGCTGCCAGGAGCAAAATTGGAAAATGTATTTGCACTCAGTACTAAGCAAAGATATAACAACTCACAAGGATTTGCCAACTAATTACTAACTTAGAGGACCTGTTACTTGACAAAAAAATGGAATTCAATCCCTTTTAAAATCCCTGAGTTCCCCTGATTCTGCCAATCTTTTCCGTTTTACTCTGTCACTCTATTGCAGAGATATTCACATTTGTTTCTTCAAGAGCTCTTTGTGACATCTCTGCTTGCAGTCCAACTGGGCGTTTCTTCATAGTCATCTTTGAGTACATTTGCTTTCACTCCTCTCCCTGATGCTGCCAATCACAGCTGGTCTAGGAGTCTCAGACACTACTGAGCTGTCGCTGCATCTGGCAGAGGTGAAAATACATGATCCCAGAGAAGACTCTGAGGAAATGCCCAGTTGGATGGCAAAGCAGAGATTTCACATAGTGTGCTCCAGAAGAAACAAATGTGCACATCTCTGGAGCGATGCAGCGCATAACAGAAAAAAGCAGCAGAATCAGGGGAGCTGATGGATTTCTACAAGACATTTAACTTTTTTGGTTTTTTTGGAGCACATAACAGGTCCTTTAAAACTGTATTTTTTAATCTTCTTTTTCCCTTCTTCGGCCATTTAAAAATACATAAAAGTTTCTTGCTACCTAAATGCATCTGTATCTGCCCCATGAGAAATTAGTATAATTATGTAACCATGAGTTACCTTTTGAAATTAATATTTAGGCAAATAATCTGAAGGCTATAATATTGTTTATACGTTTGAAACATGGGAGTATTGCAACGAAAGACTTTTACTACAGTATTAATATAAGTTCTAGCTTTTAAAAAAGTTGAATTGGCCTTTTAAGGTTTGGGAAAAAAAAAAGTCTGCTTTTTCCCCGAAAGAGCGCCACTCTCTTCCATAGGCTGTATTTGGTATTGCTGCGTGGCGCCATTTACTTCAGTAGAAATGTGTCCATAAATTCTAGGCACAGTGTATGGAGAATAGCAGAACCAATTCTAGGCAAAAGGAGATTCTTTTTTTTTTTTTGATCACCTCTAGTAATGGAATTTGTTGGTTTTTGCCCCAGAATTAAAGTTGAATGAAATTTGTTAGAATTAGGTTAGTATTCTCTTCTTCTTGTCTACAAATAGTCATAAGTTGAGCTGGGCTTATTTATAATCCCAGGAGATGTCGACTGGGAACGCCAGAGGATTCATCAAACTCCTTGAAAATATCCTTGGACTGACCTTCAATATTTCACAGACAGATAAAATTATCTTTTCAGTGACTTGTTTCTATGAAATTGTGAAAGTGTAATATGTCTCACCGGTAAAAGAAATTATTCCATCCCTTATTAGAACTGATAAGAAAAAAAATGTTTTTATGAATCAATGCCAAGTACACAATTTCTTCAGTGCATTTCTGAGCCAAGAGACAAAATGATTCTTTGCTTTCATTCATTAATTTTATTTGTTTTACCTTATTTCAATTTTTCCCAATTGCTTTTTTTCATCTTGAGTCATTTCACTACATGAAAGAGTACTAGAAACTTCACTTTAAAGGAAATCTGTCACTAAGATCAACCCCCACTTCCTAATATGCACATATTAGCATTAAGGTCTTTGAAAGCTAAAACCAGCGACACCTTAATATCTTCTATCTGTTGCTGCATTCCCAAGACATCGGTGTTTTACCTGCAAACATTTCCTTAAGTTCTCTGGCTGTGCTAGAGCACTTGCCGAGCTTCTGCCTCCTGAGTTGTAGACTCTTTAGCTTGATTGATAGCTCACTATCTGATTTACCTGCCTCGTGGCAGAGGTCACACACCCTGTGAGCTGTCAATCAAGCTAAAGAGGCTAGTGCTAGCTGGGGAAACGTTAAGAAGCAAGAGGCTCAGAAAGTGCTGTGGCATGCCCAGAGCCCTTAATGCTTTATTTGCCTAAGTATTAAAACTAATTTCTTGGGAATGGAGTAACAGATAAAATATGTAAAGGTGTTGCATTCTTGGAACACTGAATGCCTTATTTGCATATGTATTGAAACTCTGATTTCTCGAGACTGTAGCTATAGATAAAAGTAATAAGTGTTACACTTCCATGCCCTTAATCTAAACAGACATACATTGATAAATCGTGAACCCAGAGATGGCACCAATGGCCCAATAAGGATTTTAGGATCATATGGTAATCAAGCCAATAGGATTTATCAGATCACGAGAAAACATTGGGCTGTTCTGTGCGCTGACCCAGACCTCGGGGATGGGATTGTCGAACCCTAGTTTGACTTACAGAAATGGACAATCCCTAGAGGATTGTTTAGTTCACAGTTCCTACAAAAAAAAAACATCCAATAGGATACATGGTAGGAGAGAAAAATAAATGGGACTTTCAGATGTGTAAACTGTAGCTTTTGTGAATGGGTCGGACCGCAGGAGTTTCACGGATGCATCGCCTACAAAAACCTTCTGCAATAGAGAGTTTACTCGTTGCAAAATTCCAGGGGGTGTACATGGCCACATGCTCCTGCCCTCCGTCCTATGGGGGTCACACCTACGTGACCTAAGAAATGGCAGGATATCATAGTTATATTGGAGAACATCGTCAGGGTAATGCTAAGCTGCCGGCATTCTGCGGTTTAGAGGTTGTAAAACAACATGTAAGGAAGGGTGACGGGGATAGATTAATATTGCAAAAAGGATGTGAGTGGATTTCCCCTCTTAGTACACTTTCCGCAGTGGCCTAAGTGAGCAGATATTATCTACCTGTTTCATGTAGGTGAACTAATTTTGACCCAAACCAGTGATGTTTTTACCTTAAATGCTCGAGTATAAGCCGACCCCCCCTAATTTTGACACAAAAAGCTGGGAAAACTTAATGACTGGAGTATAAGCCTAGGGTGGAAAATGCAGCAGCTACTGGTAAATGTCAAAAGTAAAAATAAATACCAATAAAAGTAAAATGAATTGAGACATCAGTAGGTTGTGTTTTTGAATATTGATATTGAATCAAGAGCCCCATATAATGCTCCATAAAGTTTGGTGATGGCCCCATAAGATGCTCCATATTAAAATATGCCCCATATAATCCTGCATAAAGGTTAATAAAGGCCCCATAAGATGCTCAATAGACACTTGCCCCATATAGTGCTGCACATACGTTGATTATGGCCCCATAAGATGCTCCATACAGTCACTTGCCCCATATAATGCTCCACAAACGTTAATAATGGCCCCATAAGATGCTCCATAAAGATATTTGCCCCATACAGTGCGGCACAAACGTTAATTATGGCCCCATAAGATACTCCATATAGACACTTGCCCCGTATAATGCTACACAAGCGTTAATTATGGCCCCATAAAATGCTCCATAGACACATTTGCCCCATTTTCTGTTGCTGCGATTAAAAAAAAAAAAAATCACATACCCACCTCTCGTCGCTCAAGGCCCCTGGCACTTGCAATATTCACCTTTCCTCGTTCCGGTGCTGCTCCGTCTTCAGCGTCTTCTGCACTGACGTTCAGGCAGAGGGCACGCACTAACCACGTCACCGCGCCCTCTGACCTGAGTGTCACTGCAGAAGACGCTGAAGACGGAGCGGCACCGGAACGAGGAAAGGTGACTATCGCGCAGCGCTACCCCTCCCCATTATACTCACCTGCTCCTGGCGCGGTCCCTGCAGGTTCCCTGGCACCACAGCTTCTTCCTGTATTGAGCGGTCACCGTTACCGCTCATTACAGTAATGAATATGGACCCGACTCCACTCCCATGGGAGTGGAGCTGCATATATTCATTACTGTAATGAGCGATACCATGTGACCGCTCAGTACAGGAAGAAGCTGCCAGCGCCGAGGAACCAGGGACCTGCAGGGACCGCGCCAGGAGCAGGTATAATTAGACAGCCCCCGCTCCCCCTCCCCTGCCGACCCCTTGATATGACTCAAGTATAAGGCGAGAGGGGGACTTTCAACCCCCCAAAAATGGGCTGAAATTCTCGGCTTATACTCGAGTATATACGGTAGTTACCATACTGTGTCCCTGAAGACATAATAAATATTCAAGTGCTTCTCACAAAATTAGAATATCATCAAACAGTTAAATTTATTTCAGTTCTTCAAAGCAAAAAGTGAATTGTATATATAGTCATTACAAACAGAGTGATCTATTTCAAGTGTTTTTTTCTGTTAATGTTGGATTATGGCTTACAGCCAATGAAAACCCAAAAGTCATTATCTCAGTAAATTAGAATAAGTAACAAAACACCTGCAAATGCTTCCTAAGCATTTTAAAAGGAAGGTCCCTTAGTCTGTTTCACTAGGCTCCACAATCATGGGAAAGACTGCTGACTCGTCAGATGTCCAGAAGGCAGTCATTGACATACTCCACAAGGAGGGTAAGCCACAAAAGGTCATTGCTACAGAAGCTAGCTGTTCACAGAGTGCTGTATCCAAGCATATTACTGGAAAGCTGAGTGGAAGGAAAACGTTTGGTAGGTAGAAAAAGGTGCACAAGCAGCCGGGATAACCGCAGCCTTGAAAATATTGTTAACAAAAGGCCATTCAAAAATTTGGGGGAGATTCACAAGGAGTGGACTGCTGCTGGAGTCATTGCTTCAAGAGCCACCACACACACACACTATTCCCAGTACAGATTCCTGGGTAACCCCACTGCCGACTATATCCCATTTAGAGAACGTACCATTTATGACGACTGTCATTTAGCCAATTCCTTACCCATCTGCATATAGTTTCCTTCAGTATAAGGCTGGCATGTGGAACAGTATCAAATGCCTTTTCAAAGTCCAGATAAATCACATCAGCCGCATTACCTACATCCAGTTGCAAGAGAGTCTAAGAATATAAGATACAGCGGTCTGTCAATTATTGAGCTTAATTCCCTCAGTATCCGTGGATGAATGCCATCTGGGATGCGGGATTAGTCAATGTTTAATTTGCTCAGACGCAGGCATACTTCTTCTTGTGTTAAACTAGTTATATTAGGTGGTGAACGTTGATATTTGCCTTGTTGAATGATCCTTGTAACAAACAGTTCATTGGTGAACAGGTATGAAAAGTGTCTGTTTAATATTTCAGCCTTTTCTTTGTTCTCAATAACTATCTTAATATCTTCTTTTAAAGGGAACCTGTCAGCAGGATTGTGCTGAGTAACCTACAGACAGTGTTAGGTCAGCGTCGTTATACTGATTCAAATGATACCTGGGTGATGAAATCCTTCTTGTGGTTGCTGTTTAATCTTTATTTGCAGTTTTCAGTTAATGAGATTCTCGTGCTCAGGGGCGGCATGTGAGGGGGGGCTTTATGTGGTGCTGTGCTTATATATGCATCTGTATGGCTTCTGACAGGTCACTGATCCCTCCCTGACTTGCCTCCTATTTTACATACTCAATATAAAATGCATTGAAAAAGAAATGACATTCAGCAGGTGCCTGCGCTGCAACATACGGTAATCGCATCTATAATATGCATTAAATTATTTTATTTGGTGATATATATTTACAGTGGGGCAAAAAAGTATTTAGTCAGTCAGCAATAGTGCAAGTTCCACCACTTAAAAAGATGAGAGGCGTCTGTAATTTACATCATAGGTAGACCTCAACTATGGGAGACAAACTGAGAAAAAAAAATCCAGAAAATCACATTGTCTGTTTTTTTAACATTTTATTTGCATATTATGGTGGAAAATAAGTATTTGGTCAGAAACAAACAATCAAGATTTCTGGCTCTCACAGACCTGTAACTTCTTCTTTAAGAGTCTCCTCTTTCCTCCACTCATTACCTGTAGTAATGGCACCTGTTTAAACTTGTTATCAGTATAAAAAGACACCTGTGCACACCCTCAAACAGTCTGACTCCAAACTCCACTATGGTGAAGACCAAAGAGCTGTCAAAGGACACCAGAAACAAAATTGTAGCCCTGCACCAGGCTGGGATGACTGAATCTGCAATAGCCAACCAGCTTGGAGTGAAGAAATCAACAGTGGGAGCAATAATTAGAAAATGGAAGACATTCAAGACCACTGATAATCTCCCTTGATCTGGGGCTCCACGCAAAATCCCACCTCGTGGGGTCAGAATGATCACAAGAACGGTGAGCAAAAATCCCAGAACCACGTGGGGGGACCTAGTGAATGAACTGCAGAGAGCTGAGACCAATGTAACAAGGCCTACCATAAGTAACACACTACGCCACCATGGACTCAGATCCTGCAGTGCCAGACGTGTCCCACTGCTTAAGCCAGTACATGTCCGGGCCCGTCTGAAGTTTGCTAGAAAGCATTTGGATGATCCAGAGGAGTTTTGGGAGAATGTCCTATGGTCTGATGAAACCAAACTGGAACTGTTTGGTAGAAACACAACTTGTCGTGTTTGGAGGAAAAAGAATACTGAGTTGCATCCATCAAACACCATACCTACTGTAAAGCATGGTGGTGGAAACATCATGCTTTGGGGCTGTTTCTCTGCAAAGGGGCCAGGACGACTGATCCGGGTACATGAAAGAATGAATGGGGCCATGTATCGTGAGATTTTGAGTGCAAACCTCCTTCCATCAGCAAGGGCATTGAAGATGAAACGTGGCTGGGTCTTTCAACATGACAATGATCCAAAGCACACCGCCAGGGCAACGAAGGAGTGGCTTCGTAAGAAGCATTTCAAGGTCCTGGAGTGGCCTAGCCAATCTCCAGATCTCAATCCTATAGAAAACCTTTGGAGGGAGTTGAAAGTCCGTGTTGCCAAGCGAAAAGCCAAAAACATCAGTGCTCTAGAGGAGATCTGCATGGAGGAATGGGCCAACATACCAACAACAGTGTGTGGCAACCTTGTGAAGACTTACAGAAAACGTTTGACCTCTGTCATTGCCAATAAAGGATATATTACAAAGTATTGAGATGAAATTTTGTTTCTGACCAAATACTTATTTTCCACCATAATATGCAAATAAAATGATAAAAAAACAGACAATGTGATTTTCTGGATTTTTTTTTCTCAGTTTGTCTCCCATAGTTGAGGTCTACCTATGATGTAAATTACAGACGCCTCTCATCTTTTTAAGTGGTGGAACTTGCACTATTGCTGACTGACTAAATACTTTTTTGCCCCACTGTATTCTGAAAACAAAAATTCTTCCTCATAATGGTGCCTGCGCATTAGCAGCTATTGACGATCCGAGAGATGTTACTGCATCGGCTCCGCTGGTGCAATTTTTCTAGAGGAAAATTTTTTTGGGTCTCCACCAAGATGGCGCTGGCGGGCGCCTGTGCTGTAGCATCTAGCGTATTTTCTTTTTGGCGTTCATGTATTTAAACATTTTTGGGGATTTATTTTAATGTCGTTGGCGATTTGTTTCTCTGTAGATAACTTTGCTAGCTTGATTTCTTTTTTACAGTTCTTATTTAGATCTTTATACTCCGGAAATGCAACTTCTGTATTCTCGGCCTTCAAGATTTTGAATGACCTTTGTTTTAGTCTTATTAAACTTTGTAGTATCTTATTTATCCATATTCGTTTCTTTTTATTCCTGGACATTTTATTACAAGAGGGTATAAGTTTTCTACAGGATGCTAGTAGAATATCCTTAAACATGCCCAATTTATAGTTGGTATCCCCAGTTACCATGAGATGGTCCCAGTCTCTCGATTAAGCTCTTCCCTTATTTTGTTGAAATCGCTTTTGTAAAGTTCCAGATTTTTGCATTTCCCCTTTTAAATGTTTTATTGAATATTACATTGAAACGTATCATATCATGGTCACTGCTTCCCAAACGCTCCCTGACCTGTAGATCTGAGATTTTATCTGGTCTATGTGACAGGACCAGATCCAGCAGATTACCTCCCCTGGTCGGTTCATCTACCAGCTGAGAGGGAATTGTCCAGAATTGTGGATAAGAACTTGCAGCCTTTAGCACAACCAGAACCTTCTATGTCCTATTGAATGTCTGACTAGTTAAAATCCCCCATAATAAGGACCCTATTATGGTTTGCTGCCTTTTTAATTTGTTGCAGCATTTCGTCTTCTACCTGTATATTAGGAGACTTGTAGCAAACTCCAATTAGCAGCTTTCCATTATTGCCATCCCCATGTCCATTTACCCATAGCGACCCTACATTGTCACAGCGCCCCCAATGTCGTCACTGAGCACAGGGTTTAGGTTAGATTTTACGAATATACACACGCCTCCAGCTTTTCTGTCTTTCCTGTCCTTCCTAAATGTAGTATAGCCCACTGTTTGTTATCCAGTCATGGCTTTCATCTAGCCAGACGTAAGAATCTGCAGTAGAAATCAACTAAATTGTTTGGAAAACATTTGCCAGTCTCAACTTTGACACGATCATTGCATGTTCAAATTTGTGTTCGGATTCTACATTCCTCAAAATCTACAAAATTCGTCCAAAGCTCTGTAAATCATCAAATTTCCATTAATGCTTTTGTTAGGACTTTGTCTGGGATAGTGGTGCTGTATGATGAGCAGGGTGACGTGTTTGATGAGGGGAGGGGGTGGGGAGAGGTCAAAGGAGCTGTGGATTGTATTTTTTTTTTAAATAACTTAATGTGTGGAAGTTTCAGCTGATGGGAGTATTCATTAGCCGACTCCTGCGCTGTAAATAAGTAAATAAATAAAAACTTGGCGTGGTTTCCCTTCTATTTTTGATAACCAGCCAGGCAAAACTCACAGCTGGGTGATGCAATCCTCAGCTGTCAGCGTCAACAAGGCTAGTTATCAAGAATATAAGGGTCCCCACGCCTTATTTTTAATTATTTAAATAAATGATTAAAAAACATGGCGTGGGGGTCCCCCTCATTTTTGACAACCAGCCTTTCTAAAGCAGACAGCTGGGGGCTGGTATTCTCAGACTGGTAAGGGGCCATGGGTATTGCCCCCAAGCCTAAAAATAGCAGCCCACAGCCGCCCAGAAAAGACACATCTATTAGATGCACCAGTTCTGGCGCTAAGCCCAGCTCTTCCCACTTGCCCTGTAGTGGTAGCAAGTGGAGTTCATATTTGTGGGGTTGATGTCACCTTTGTATTGTCAGGTGATATCAAGCCCACTGCTTAGTAATGGAGAGGCATCTATTAGACACCTATCCATTGCTAATCCTATATTGGTATCTACTATATAATTGTCTAAGGGTCACTTCCATCTTTCTGTCCTCCTGTCTTTCTTTCTGTCCTCCTGTCTTTCTTTCTGTCACGGATATTCATTGGTCGCGGCCTCTGTCTGTCATGGAATCCAAGTCGCTGATTGGTCTCGCCAGCTGCCTGTCATGGCTGCCGTGACCAATCAGCGACGGCCACAGTCCGATTAGTCCCTCCCTACTCCCCTGCAGTCAGTGCCCGGCGCCCGCTCCATACTCCCCTCCAGTCACTGCTCACACAGGGTTAATGCCGGCGGTAATGGACCGCGTTATGCCGTGGGTAACTCACTCCGTTACCGCCGCTATTAACCCTGTGTGACCAAGTTTTTGGTGCTGCAAGTTTATGTGTGACCAAGTTTATGCAGCGTCAATAGTAAAAACATCTGTTTAAAAATAATTTAAAAAATAAAAAATCATTATATACTCACCTTTCCCGCTCCTTGCGACGCTCCGTTGACCGCTCCATGCAAGCGGCAGGTTCCAGTGGCAAGGATGGTCTGCGAGAAAGACCTGCCATGACGTCACGGTCATGTGACCGCGGCGTCATCACAGGTCCTGCGCGCCTGCGTGAGAAGGACCTGCCGTGATGTCACGGTCATGTGACCGCGACGTCATCACAGGGCCTGCGCGAGAAGGCGGCGACAGGACTACAAGGGGCCCTGGAAGGTGAGTATATGTTTATTTTTTTATTTTTTAACCTGTGACATACGTGGCTGGGCAATATGCTACGTGACTGGGCAATATACTACGTGGCTCTGTGCTGTATACTACGTCGCTGTGCAATATACTACGTGGCTCTGTGCTGTATACTACGTCACTGGGCAATAAACTACGTAACTGGGCAATATACTACGTCACTGGGCAATATACTACGTCACTCGGCAATATACGTACTATGTAACTGGGCAATATACTACGTGGCTCTGTGCTGTATACTACGTCACTGTGCAATATACTACATGGTTGGGCAATATACTACGTGGCTGGGCAATATACTACGTAGCTGGGCAATATACTACGTAGCTGGGCAATATACTACGTGACTGGCCAATATGCTACGTAACTGGGCAATATACTACGTGGCTCTGTGCTGTATACTACGTCACTGGGCAATATACTACTTGGCTGGGCAATATACTACTTGGCTGGGCAATATACTACGTCACTGGGCAATATACTACGTCACTGGGCAATATACTACGTCACTGGGCAATATACTACGTGGCTGGGCAATATACTACGTGGGCTGGGCAATATACTACGTCACTGGGCAATATACTACGTTGGCTGGGCAATATTCTACGTGGGCTGTGCAATATACTACGTGGACATGGATATTCTAGAATACCCGATACGTTAGAATCGGGCCACCATCTAGTGATAAATAAACACACAGAGAGTTTAAAGTCTTTAATTAGAAATAAAACAAAAGTTTTCCTTTTTTATTTAAAAATAACAAACACAGGTGAGTATAACGCCTAATTCCACCGAATCCCTCATTCTCCTGTAATAAACCAACAATAAAAAACAACAATATCCCTCACCTCTCTTTTGTTCTGTCACATGCCATTATCCATGTCTGGGGATAAACTGTTTTCAACCTTGACGATGCCAAGATGCAACCGTCCAGGCTGAGACCCTCCGCTGAATGAGCTGCTGGGAGTGCAGACTCAGTGACCGACCGTGACATCATCGAGGTTGCCTATGGTCACTGAGGCTGAGTTCCCAGCCGGGCTGAACTGCGGTGACCTCGGTGAGATCCCCGCTAGCACCATGAGAAAAACTCTCACGGTGCAAACTAGGATCTCACTGAGGTCACAGCAGTTCAGCCCGGCTGGGAATGCAGCATATAGTTGATTTCCAAACCCCTGATTTTCTACAATACATTTCCGTGCTTTCAGATTCAATAGTAACAAGACACACACACATTGGAGTTCAGATGATGGCATTGATAGACACCTCCTGTCACCTGAGTTCTGCTTATCGGAACATTCTCATCAGCTTATCCACAGAGATGACACACAGGTGATTCTTATCTCCAGAGATGGTGACAGACAGGAGCTTCTTCTCCCCAATTAGTGACACACAGGAGCTTTTTATCCCCTGGTAGCGACACACAGATGCATCTTATCACCAGATAGTGACACACAGGAGCTTCTTCTCCCCAGATAGTGACACACAGGAGCTTCTTATCTCCAAAAATAGTGACACACAGGAGCTTCTTATCTCCAAAAATAGTGACACACAGGAGCTTCTTATCTCCAAAAATAGTGACACACAGGAGCTTCTTATCTCCAGAGATATTGACACACAGGCGCTTCTTATCCCCCAGATAGTGACACACAGGAGCTTCTTATCCCCAGATAGTGACACACAGGTGCTTCTTATCCCCAGATAGTGACACACAGGTGCTTCTTATCCCCCAGATAGTGACACACGGGGGCTTCTTATCTCCAGAAAGTGACACACAGGTGCTTCCTATCCCCAGATAGTGACACACAGGTGCTTCTTATCCCCAGATAGTGACACACAGGTGCTTCTTATCTCCAGATAGTGACACACAGGTGCTTCTTATCCCCAGATAGTGACACACAGGTGCTTTCTTATCCCCAGATAGTGACACACAGGTGCTTCTTATCCCCCAGATAGTGACACAGGGGGCTTCTTATCTCCAGAAAGTGACACACAGGTGCTTTTTATTCCCAGATATTGACACACAGGAGCTTCTTATCTCCAGAAAGTGACACACAGGACCTTCTTATCCCCAGATAGTGACACACAGGAGCTTCTTATCTCCAGAAAGTGACACACAGGTGCTTCTTATCCCCACTCCAGAAAGTGAGACAC
Organism: Ranitomeya variabilis; assembly: GCF_051348905.1. Classification (NCBI taxonomy): domain Eukaryota; kingdom Metazoa; phylum Chordata; class Amphibia; order Anura; family Dendrobatidae; genus Ranitomeya; species Ranitomeya variabilis. The sequence goes on from NC_135232.1 coordinate 566,594,136, forward strand.
AGGAGCTTCTTATCCCCAGAAAGTGAGACACAGGAGCTTCTTATCCCCAGAGAGTGACACACAGGTGCTTCTTATCCCCAGATAGTGACACACAGGTGCTTCTTATCCCCAGATAGTGACACGCAGGTGCTTCTTATCCCCAGATAGTGACACGCAGGTGCTTCTTATCCCCAGACAGTGACACACAGGAGCTTCTTATCTCCAGATAGTGACACACAGGTGCTTCTTATCCCCAGATAGTGTCACACAGGAGCTTCTTATCCCTAGATAGTGACACAAAGGTGCTTCTTGTCTCCAGATAGTGACACACAGGTGCTTCTTATCCCCAATTAGTGACACACAGGAGCTTCTTATCCCCAGGTAGCGACACACAGATGCATCTTATCACCAGATAGTGACACACTGGTGCATCTTATCCCCAGATAGTGACACACAGGTGCTTCTTATCCCCAATTAGTGACACACAGGAGCTTTTTATCCCCTGGTAGCGACACACAGATGCATCTTATCACCAGATAGTGACACACAGGAGCTTCTTATCCCCAGATAGTGACACACAGGTGCATCTTATCCCCAGATAGTGACACACAGGTGCTTCTTATGCCCAGATAGTGACACACAGGTGCTACTTATCCCCAGATAGTGACACACAGGTGCTTCTTATGCCCAGATAGTGACACACAGGTGCTACTTATCCCCAGTGACACACAGGTGCTTCTTATCCCCAGATAGTGACACACAGGTGCTTTTTCTCCCCCGACAGTGACACACATGCGTTTTTTTCTCCCCAGATAGTGGACAGGTGCTTCTTATCTCCAGAGATAGTGACACACAGGTGCTTCTTATCTCCAGATAGTGACACGCAGGAGCTTCTTATCCCCAGATAGTGACACACAGGTGCATCTTATCCCCAGATAGTGAGACACAGGTGCTTCTTATCCCCAGATAGTGAGACACAAGTGCTTCTTTTCCCCAGATAGTGACACACAGGTGCTTCTTATCCCCCAGATAGTGACACTGTTGCTTCTTATCCCTAGATAGTGACACACAGGTGCTTCTTATCCCCAGATAGTGTCACACAGGAGCTTCTTATCCCTAGATAGTGACACATAGGTGCTTCTTATCCCCAGATATTGTCACACAGGAGCTTCTTATCCCTAAATAGTGACACACATGCACTTTATGTCCACAGATAGTGACACACAGGTGCTTCTTTTCCCAGATAGTGACACACAGGTGCTTCTTTTCTCCAGATAGTGACACACAAGTGCTTCTTATACCCAGATAGTGACCCACAGGAGCTTCTTATCTCCAGAAAGTGACACACAGGAGCTTCTTATCCCCAGATAGTGACCCACAGGAGCTTCTTATCTCCAGAAAGTGACACACAGGTGCTTCTTATCCCCATCTAGTGACACACAGGTGCTTCTTATCCCCAGATAGTGACACACAGGAGCTTCTTATCTCCAGATAGTGACACACAGGTGCTTCTTATCCTCAGATAGTGACACACAGGTGCTTCTTATCCCCAGATAGTGACACACAGGTGCTTCTTATCCCCAGATAGTGACACACAGGAGCTTCTTATCTCCAGATAGTGACACACAGGAGCTTCTTATCTTCAGAGATGGTGACACACAGGAGCTTCTTATGCCCAGATAGTGACACACAGGTGCTTCTTATCCCCAGATAGTGACACACAGGTGCTTCTTATCCCCAGATAGTGACACACAGGTGCTTCTTATCTCCAGATAGTGACACACAGGTGCTAGGTACATTCCACGGCTACTTCTAGTTGCTGTGTTAAGTTCAGGGTCTGCGGTCAGTACAGGTACCACCTTCTCCAGAGTACGTCTCATGCTGCTCTTAGGCCATCAGATCATAACAGTACAACTGGCCAACTGTGAGTTAACCACATCTCAGAAGAAGGGAAGGAAAGTGCGGAGCCATTTTTTTTTCTGTAGTCTGTTGTGGTTTTTTTTTTCTTCCCTCTTTATCTCTGGGTGGCTCAGGAGTTCGGCGCTGGTATGGATGTTCAGGGATTGGCTTCTCGTGTGGATCAACTTGCTGCTAGAGTACAGGGTATTTCCGATTATATCGTTCAGACTCTGGTTTTAGAGCCTAGAATTCCTGATTTGTTTTTTGGGGATAGGTCCAAATTTCTGAGCTTTAAAAATAACTGTAAACTGTTTTTTGCTCTGAAACTCCGTTCCTCTGGTGATCCCATCCAGCAGGTTAAAATTGTTATATCTCTGCTTCGTGGTGACCCCCAGGATTGGGCATTTGCCCTGGAACCTGGGAATCCGGCGTTGCTTAATGTAGACACCTTTTTTCAGGCGCTTGGGTTATTGTATGACGAACCTAATTCAGTGGATCATGCTGAGAAGACCTTGTTGGCCCTGTCTCAGGGTCAAGAAGCGGCAGAATCATATTGCCAGAAGTTCAGAAAATGGTCTGTACTGACTAAATGGAATGAGGATGCCTTGGCTGCAATCTTCAGAAAGGGTCTTTCTGAATCCGTTAAAGATGTTATGGTGGGGTTCCCCACGCCTGCTGGTCTGAGTGATTCTATGTCTCTGGCCATTCAGATTGATCGGCGCTTGCGCGAGCGCAGAGTTGTGCACACTATGGCATTGTCTTCCGAGCGGAGTCCTGAGCCTATGCAGTGTGATAGGATTGTGTCTAGAGCTGAACGACAAGGATTCAGACGTCAGAATAGGTTGTGTTTTTATTGCGGCGATTCTGCTCATGTTATTTCTGATTGCCCTAAGCGTACCAAGAGAATCGCTAGTTCTGTTACCATCAGTACTGTACAACCTAAATTTCTGTTATCTGTGACCCTGATCTGCTCATTATCGTCATTTTCTGTCATGGCATTTGTGGATTCAGGCGCCGCTCTAAACTTAATGGACTTAGAATTTGCCGGACATTGTGGTTTCCCCTTGCAGCCTTTGCAGAGTCCTATTCCTTTGAGGGGCATTGATGCTACACCGTTGGCTAAAAATAAACCTCAGTTTTGGACACAGCTGACCATGTGCATGGCGCCAGCCCATCAGGAAGATTGTCGTTTTCTGGTATTGCATAATTTGCATGATGCTATTGTGCTGGGTTTCCCATGGTTACAGGTGCATAATCCGGTAATAGATTGGAAATCTATGTCTGTGACTAGTTGGAGTTGTCAGGGGGTTCATGGTGACGTTCCTTTGATGTCAATTGCCTCCTCCCCCTCTTCTGAAATTCCTGAGTTTTTGTCAGATTTCCAGGATGTATTCAAAGAGCCCAAGTCCAGTTCCCTTCCACCGCATAGGGACTGTGATTGTGCTATTGACTTGATTCCAGGCTGTAAGTTCCCTAAGGGCCGACTTTTCAACCTGTCTGTGCCAGAACATACCGCCATGCCGAGCTATGTTAAGGAGTCCTTGGAGAAGGGGCATATTCGGCCATCTTCTTCACCATTGGGAGCAGGTTTTTTTTTTGTTGCCAAAAAAGATGGCTCCTTGAGACCCTGTATTGATTATCGCCTCTTGAATAAGATCACAGTCAAATTCCAATACCCTTTGCCTTTGCTTTCTGATTTGTTTGCCAGAATTAAGGGAGCTAGTTGGTTTACTAAGATTGACCTTCGAGGGGCATATAATCTGGTTCGTATTAAGCAGGGTGACGAATGGAAAACTGCGTTTAATACGCCGAGGGCCATTTTGAGTATCTTGTGATGCCATTCGGACTCTCTAATGCCCCATCTGTGTTTCAGTCCTTCATGCATGATATTTTTCGGAATTATCTTGATAAATTCATGATTGTATATTTGGATGATATTTTGATTTTTTCAGATGATTGGGAGTCTCATGTGAAACAAGTCAGGATGGTATTTCAGATCCTTCGTGATAATGCCTTGTTTGTGAAGGGGTCTAAGTGCCTCTTTGGAGTACAGAAGATTTCTTTTTTGGGCTTAATTTTTTCTCCCTCATCTATAGAAATGGATCCGGTTAAGGTTCAGGCCATTCATGATTGGATCCAGCCCACATCCGTGAAGAGCCTTCAGAAATTTTTGGGCTTTGCTAATATTTATCGCCGTTTCATTGCCAACTTTCCAGTGTGGTTAAACCCCTGACCGATTTGACGAAGAAAGGCGCTGATGTGACGAATTGGTCCTCTGCGGCTGTTTCTGCCTTTCAGGAGCTTAAACGCCAATTTACTTCTGCCCCTGTGTTGCGTCAGCCGGATGTTTCTCTTCCTTTTCAGGTTGAGGTTGACGCTTCTGAGATTGGGGCAGGGGCCGTTTTGTCTCAGAGGAATTCTGATGGTTCCTTGATGAAACCGTTTGCCTTCTTTTCTCGAAAGTTTTCGCCTGCGGAACGCAATTATGAAGTCGGCAATCGTGAGTTGTTGGCTATGAAGTGGGCATTTGAGGAATGGCGACATTGGCTTGAGGGGGCCAAGCACCGTATTGTGGTCTTGACCGATCATAAGAATCTGATTTATCTCGAGTCTGCCAAAGGGCTGAATCCTAGACAGGCCTGATGGTCCCTGTTTTTCTCCCGTTTTGATTTTGTGGTCTCGTATCTTCCAGGTTCTAAGAATGTTAAGGCTGATGCCCTCTCTAGGAGCTTTTTGCCTGATTCTCCTGGGGTCCTTGAGCCGGTCGGTATTCTGAAGGAAGGGGTGATTCTTTCTGCCATCTCCCCTGATTTACGACGGGTTCTTCAGGAATTTCAGGCTGATAAACCTGACCGCTGTCCAGTGGGGAAATTGTTTGTTCCTGACAGATGGACTAGTAAAGTGATTTCGGAGGTTCATTGTTCTGTGTTGGCTGGTCATCCAGGGATTTTTGGTACCAGAGATTTGGTTGGTAGGTCCTTTTGGTGGCCTTCTTTGTCACGGGATGTGCGTTCTTTTGTGCAGTCCTGTGGGACTTGTGCGCGGGCCAAGCCTTGCTGTTCCCGCGCTAGTGGCTTGCTTTTGCCTTTGCCGGTCCCTGAGAGGCCTTGGACGCATATTTCTATGGTTTTTATTTCGGATCTTCCGGTTTCCCAGAGGATGTCAGTTATCTGGGTGGTTTGTGACCGGTTTTCTAAGATGGTTCATTTGGTACCTTTGCCTAAGTTGCCTTCCTCTTCTGATTTGGTTCCGTTGTTTTTTCAGCATGTGGTTCGTTTGCATGGCATTCCGGAGAATATTGTGTCCGATAGAGGTTCCCAGTTTGTTTTGAGGTTTTGGCGGGCCTTTTGTGCTAGGCTGGGCATTGATTTGTCTTTTTCTTCCGCATTTCATCCTCAGACAAATGGCCAAACCGAGCGAACTAATCAGACTTTGGAAACTTATTTGAGATGCTTTGTGTCTGCTGATCAGGATGATTGGGTGGCTTTCTTGCCATTGGCCGAGTTTGCCCTTAATAATCAGGCTAGTTCTGCTACCTTGGTTTCACCCTTCTTTTGTAACTCTGGTTTTCATCGTCGTTTTTCTTCGGGGCAGGCTGAGCCTTCTGATTGTCCTGGGGTGGACTCTGTGGTTGACAGGTTGCAGCAAATTTGGGCTCATGTTGTTGACAATTTGGTGTTGTCTCAGGAGGGGGTTCAGCGTTTTGCTAACCGTCGTCGGTGTGTTGGTTCCCGGCTTCGGGTTGGGGATTTGGTCTGGTTGTCTTCCCGTCATGTCCCTATGAAGGTTTCTTCCCCTAAGTTTAAGCCTCGGTTTATTGGTCCTTATAGGATTTCTGAGATTATCAATCCAGTGTCCTTTCGTTTGGCCCTTCCAGCCTCTTTTTCCATCCATAATGTTTTTCATAGATCTTTGTTGCGGAAATATGTGGTGCCCGTTGTTCCCTCTGTTGATCCTCCTGCCCCGGTGTTGATTGATGGGGAGTTGGAGTATGTGGTTGAGAAGATTTTGGATTCTCGTTTTTCGAGGCGGAAGCTTCAGTATCTTGTCAAATGGAAGGGTTATGGCCAGGAGGATAATTATTGGGTTGTTGCCTCCGATGTTCATGCTGATGATTTGGTTCGTGCCTTTCATTTGGCTCGTCCGGATCGGCCTGGGGGCTCTGGTGAGGGTTCGGTGACCCCTCCTCAAGGGGGAAGTACTGTTGTGAATTCTGTTCTTGGGCTCCCTCCGGTGGTTGTAAGTGGTAGCGCTGCTGTCTCTGAATCGCAGCATTTATCAGGTGTGTTCACTTTTTGCAAATCTGACTGGGCTATTTAGTCTTGCTTCACCCTTTAGTCAGTGCCAGTTGTCCATTGTTCCTGGAGGATTCACATCTCTGCCTGGTCTCTCCTGCTTTGCAGTTCTTTTCAACAAAGATAAGTTCTGGCCTTGATTTTTTGCTGTCCACATGCTGTGGCCTTATTGTTCAGTTCTTTTCCATGTTTTTGTCTTGTCCAGCTTGGTCTGTATAAGGATTTGTTTAGCCAAGCTGGTATCTCTGGAGATGCAGATATACCCTCCATATCTTTAGTTAGCTGTGGAGTTTTTGTATTTTCTGTGGTGGATATTTTCTAGTGTTTATACTGACCGCATAGTACTCTGTCCTATCCTTTCTATTTGGCTAGAAGTGGCCTCCTTTGCTAAATTCTGATTTCAGTCTGTGTATGTTTTTTCCCTCTCCTCTCACAGTCAATATTTGTGGGGGGCTGTCTATCCTTTGGGAATTTTCTCTGAGGCAAGATAGTTTTCCCTTTTCTATCTCTAGGGGTAATTAGTCCTCCGGCTGTGTCGAGATGTCCAGGGAGTGCTAGGTACATTCCACGGCTACTTCTAGTTGCGGTGTTAAGTTCAGGGTCTGCGGTCAGTACAGGTACCACCTTCTCCAGAGTGCGTCTCATGCTGCTCTTGGGCCACCAGATCATAACACTTCTTATCTCCAGATAGTGACACAGGAGCTTCTTACCTCCAGATAGTGGCACACAGGTGCTTCTTATCTCCAGGTAGTGACACACAGGTGCTTCTTATCTCCAGATAGTGACACACAGGAGTTTCTTATCTCCAGATAGTGACACACAGGTGCTTCTTATCTCCAGATAGTGACATACAGGAGCTTCTTACCTCCAGATAGTGGCACACAGGTGCTTCTTATCTCCAGATAGTGACACACAGGTGCTTCTTCTCCCCAGATAGTGACACACAGGTGCTTCTTATCTCCAGATAGTGACATACAGGAGCTTCTTACCTCCAGATAGTGGCACACAGGTGCTTCTTATCTCCAGATAGTGACACACAGGTGCTTCTTCTCCCCAGATAGTGACACACAGGTGCTTCTTATCTCCAGATAGTGACATACACGTGCTTCTTCTCCCCAGATAGTGACACACAGGAGCTTCCTATCTTCAGATAGTGACACACAGGTGCTTCTTATCTCCAGATAGTGACACACAGGAGCTTCTTATCTCCAGATAGTGACACACAGTTGCTCCTTATCCCCCAGATAGTGACACACAGGTGCTTCTTATCCCCAGATAGTGACACACAGTTGCTTCTTATCTCCACATAGTGACACACAGGAGCTTCTTATGCCCAGATAGTGACACACAGGTGCTTCTTATCTCCGGATAGTGACACACAGGTGCTTCTTATTCCCAGATAGTGACACACAGGTGCTTCTTATCTCCAGATAGTGACACACAGTTGTTTATCTCCAGATAGTGACACACAGGTGCTTCTTATCCCAGATAGTGACACACAGGAGCTTCTTATCTCCAGATATTGACATACAGGTGCTTTTTATCCCCACATAGTGACACACAGGAGCATCTTATCTCCAGATAGTGACACACAGGTGCTTCTTATCCCCAGATAGTGACACACAGGTGCTTCTTATCTTCAGAGATGGTGACACACAGGTGCTTCTTATCCCCAGTTAGCGACACACAGGTGCTTCTTATCCCCAGATAGTGACACACAGGTGCTTCTTATCCCCACATAGTGACACACAGGAGCATCTTATCTCCAGATAGTGACACACAGGTGCTTCTTATTCCCAGATAGTGACATACAGGTGCTTCTTATCCCCAAATAGTGACACACAGGAGCATCTTATCTCCAGTTAGTGACACACAGGTGCTTCTTATCTCCAGGTAGTGACACACAGGAGCTTCTTATCTCCACATAGTGACACACAGGAGCTTCTTATGCCCAGATAGTGACACACAGGTGCTTCTTATCCCCAGATAGTGACACACAGGTGCTTCTTATCCCCAGATAGTGACACACAGGTGCTTCTTATCCCCAGATAGTGACACACAGGTGCTTCTTATCTCCAGATAGTGACACACACTTGTTTATCTCCAGATAGTGACACACAGGTGCTTCTTATCTCCAGATAGTGACACACACTTGTTTATCTCCAGATAGTGACATACAGGAGCTTCTTACCTCCAGATAGTGGCACACAGGTGCTTTTTATCTCCAGATAGTGACACACAGGTGCTGCTTATCTCCAGATAGTGACATACAGGTGCTTCTTCTCCCCAGATAGTGACACACAGGTGCTTCTTATCTCCAGATAGTGACATACACGTGCTTCTTCTCCCCAGATAGTGACACACAGGAGCTTCCTATCTTCAGATAGTGACACACAGGTGCTTCTTATCTCCAGATAGTGACACACAGGAGCTTCTTATCTCCAGATAGTGACACACAGGTGCTCCTTATCCCCCAGATAGTGACACACAGGTGCTTCTTATCCCCAGATAGCGACACACAGTTGCTTCTTATCTCCACATAGTGACACACAGGAGCTTCTTATGCCCAGATAGTGACACACAGGTGCTTCTTATCCCCAGATAGTGACACACAGGTGCTTCTTATCCCCAGATAGTGACACACAGGTGCTTCTTATCCCCAGATAGTGACACACAGGTGCTTCTTATCTCCAGATAGTGACACACAGTTGTTTATCTCCAGATAGTGACACACAGGTGCTTCTTATCTCCAGATAGTGACACACAGTTGTTTATCTCCAGATAGTGACACACAGGTGCTTCTTATCCCAGATAGTGACACACAGGAGCTTCTTCTCTCCAGATATTGACATACAGGTGCTTTTTATCCACAGATAGTTACACACAGGTGCTGCTTATCTTCAGAGATGGTGACACACAGGTGCTTCTTATCCCCAGTTAGCGACACACAGGTGCTTCTTATCCCCAGATAGTGACACACAGGTGCTTCTTATCCCCACATAGTGACACACAGGAGCATCTTATCTCCAGATAGTGACACACAGGTGCTTCTTATTCCCAGATAGTGACATACAGGTGCTTCTTATCCCCAAATAGTGACACACAGGAGCATCTTATCTCCAGTTATTGACACACAGGTGCTTCTTATCTTCAGATAGTGACACACAGGAGCTTCTTAACTCCAGATAGTGACACACAGTTGCTTCTTATCTCCACATAGTGACACACAGGAGCTTCTTATGCCCAGATAGTGACACACAGGTGCTTCTTATCCCCAGATAGTGACACACAGGTGCTTCTTATCCCCAGATAGTGACACACAGGTGCTTCTTATCCCCAGATAGTGACACACAGGTGCTTCTTATCCCCAGATAGTGACACACAGGTGCTTCTTATCCCCAGATAGTGACACACAGGTGCTTCTTATCCCCAGATAGTGACACACAGGTGCTTCTTATCTCCAGATAGTGACACACAGGTGCTTCTTATCTCCAGATAGTGACACGTAGGTGCTTCTTATATCCAGATAGTGACATACAGGTGCTTCTTATCCCCAGATAGTTACACACAGGTGCTTCTTATCCCCAAATAGTGACACGCAGGAGCATCCTATGCCCAGATAGTGACACACAGGTGCTTCTTATCCCCCAGGTAGTGACACACAGGTGCTTCTTATCCCCAAATAGTGACACACAGGAGCATCTTATCTCCAGAAAGTGACACACAGGTGCTTCTTATCTCCAGATAGTGACACACAGGTGCTTCTTATCTCCAGATAGTGACACGCAGCAGCTTGTTATCCCCAGATAGTGACACGCAGGAGCTTCTTATCCCCAGATAATGACACTCAGGTTCTTCTAATCTCCAGACAGTGACACACAGGTGCTTCTTATCCCCAGATACTGACACACAGGTGCTTCTTATCCCCAGACAGTGACACACAGGAGCTTCTTATCCCCAGTTAGCGACACACAGGTGCTTCTTATCCCCAGATAGTGACACACAGGAGCTTCTTATCCCCAGATAGCGAGACACAGGTGCTTCTTATCCCCAGTTAGTGACACACGGGAGCTTCTTATTTCCAGATAGTGACGTTCAGGTGCTTCTTCTCCCCAGATAGTGACACACAGGTGCTTCTTATCCCCAGATAGTGACACACAGGTGATTCTTATCTCAAGATAGTTACACACAGGTGCTTATTATTCCCAGATAGTGACACACAGGAGCTTCTTATCCCCAGATAGTGACACACAGGTGCTTCTTATCTCCAGATAGTGACACACAGGAGCTTCTTATCTCCAGATAGTGACACACAGGTGCTTCTTATCTCCAGATAGTGACATACAGGTGCTTCTTATCCCCATATAGTGATACACAGGAGCTTCTTAACTCCAGATAGTGACACACAGGTGCTTCTTATCCCCAGATAGTGACACAAAGGTGCTTCTTATCCCCAGATAGTAACACACAGGTGCTTCTTATCTCCAGATAGTGACACACTGGTGCTTATTATTCCCAGATAGTGACACACAGGAGCTTCTTATCCCCAGATAGTGGCACGCAGGTGCAACTTATCCCCAGATAGTGACACACAGGTGCTTCTTATGCCCAGGTAGCGACACACAGGTGCTTCTTATCCCCAGACTTTGACACACAGGTGCGTCTTATCCCCAGATAGTGACACACAGGTGAATCTTATCCCCAGATAGTGAGACACAGGTGCATCTTATCACCAGATAGTGACACACAGGAGCTTCTTATCCCCAGTTAGCGACTCACAGGAGCTTCTTATCCCCAGATAGTGCCACACAGGTGCTTCTTATCCCCAGAAAGTGACACACAGGAGCTTCTTATCCCCAGATAGTGACACATAGGTGCTTCTTATCCCCAGATAGTGACACACAGGTGCTTCTTATCCCCAGATAGTGACACACAGATTCTTCTTATCCCCAGATAGTGACACACAGGTGCATCTTATCCCCAGATAGTGACACACAGGTGCTTCTTATCCCCAGATAGTGACACACAGGTGCTTCTTATCCCCAGATAGTGACACACAGGTGCTTCTTATCCCCAGATAGTGACACACAGGTGCTTCTTATCCCCAGATAGTGACACACAGGTGCTTCTTATCCCCAGATAGTGACACACAGGTGCTTCTTATCCCCAGATAGTGACACACAGGTGCTTCTTATCTCCAGAGATAGTGACACACAGGTGCTTCTTATTACCAGATAGTGACACACAGGAGCTTCTTATCTCCAGATAGGGACACACTTGGGCTTCTTATCCCCAGATAGTGACACACAGGTGCTTCTTATCTCCAGATAGTGACACACAGGAGCTTATCTCCAGATAGTGACACACAGCTGCTTCTTATCTTCAGAGATGGTGACACACAGGAGTTTCTTATGCCCAGATAGTGACACACAGGTGCTTCTTATTCCCAGATTGTGACACACAGGTGCTTCTTATCCCCAGATACTGACACACAGGAGCTTCTTATCCCCAGATAGTGACACACAGCTGCTTCTTATCACCAGATTGAGACACACAGGTGCTTCTTATCCCCAGATAGTGACACACAGGTGCTTCTTATTCCCAGATTGTGACACAAAGGTGCTTCTTATCTCCAGATAGTGACATACAGGTGCTTCTTATCCCCAGATAGTGACACACAGCTGCTTCTTATCACCAGATTGAGACACACAGGTGCTTCTTATCCCCAGATAGTGACACACAGGTGCTTCTTATCTCCAGATAGTGACACACAGGTGCTTCTTATCTTCAGAGATGGTGACACACAGGTGCTTCTTATCCCCAGTTAGCGACACACAGGTGCTTCTTATCCCCAGATAGTGGCACACAGGTGCTTCTTATCTCCAGATAGTGACACATAGGTGCTTCTTATCCCCAGATAGTGACACACAGGTGCTTCTTATCCCCAGACAGTGACACACAGGAGCTTCTTATCCCAAGTTAGCGACACACAGGTGCTTCTTATCCCCAGATAGTGACACACAGGAGCTTCTTATCCCCAGATAGCGAGACACAGGTGCTTCTTATCCCCAGATAGTGACACACAGGTGCTTCTTATCTCCAGATAGTGACACACAGGTCCTTCTTATGCCCAGAATGTGACACACAGGTGCTACTTATCCCCAGATAGTGACACACAGATGCTTCTTATCCCCAGATAGTGACACACAGGTGCTTCTTATCCCCAGATAGTGACACACAGGTGCTTCTTATCCCCAGATAGTGACACACAGGTGCTTCTTATCCCCAGATAGTGACACACAGGTGCTTCTTATCCCCAGATAGTGACACACAGGTGCTTCTTATCTCCAGATAGTGACACACAGGTGTTTATCTCCAGATAGTGACACACAGGTGCTTCTTATTCCAGATAGTGACACTCAGGAGCTTCTTATCTCCAGATAGTGACACACAGGTGCTTCTTATTCCAGATAGTGACACACAGGACCTTCTTATCTCCAGAAAGTGACACACAGGTGCTTCTTATCTCCACATAGTGACATACAGGAGCTTCTTACCCCCAGATAGTGACACACAGGTGCTTTTTATCCACAGATAGTGACACATAGGTGCTTCTTATCTCCAGATAGTGACACACCGGTGCTTCTTATCTCCAGATAGTGACACACAGGAGTTTCTTATCTCCAGATAGTTACACACAGTTGCTTCTTATCTCCAGATAGTGAAACACAGGAGCTTCTTAACTCCAGATAGTGACACACAATTGCTTCTTATCTCCAGATAGTGACACACAGGTGCTGCTTATCTTCAGAGATGGTGACACACAGGTGCTTCTTATCCCCAGTTAGCGACACACAGGTGCTTCTTATCCCCAGATAGTGACACACAGGCGCTTCTTATCTCCATAGTGACACACAGGTGCTTCTTATCTCCAGATAGTGACACACAGGTGCTTCTTATCTCCAGATAGTGACACACAGGAGCTTCTTATCTCCAGATAGTGACACACAGGTGCTTCTTATCCCCCAGATAGTGACACACAGGTGCTTCTTATCCCCCAGATAGTGACACACAGGTGCTTTTTATCCCCAGATAGTGACACACAGGTGCTTCTTATCCCCAGATAGTGACACACAGGTGCTTCTTATTCCCAGATAGTGACACACAGGAGCTTCTTATCCCAAGATAGTGACACACAGGTGCTTCTTATCCCCAGATAGTGACACACAGGTGCTTCTTATCCCTAGATAGTGACACACAGGTGCTTCTTATCCCCACATAGTGACACACAGGTGCTTCTTATCTCCAGATAGTGACACACAGGTGCTTCTTATTCCCAGATAGTGACATACAGGTGCTTCTTATCCCCAAATAGTGACACACAGGAGCATCTTATCTCCAGATAGTGACACACAGGTGCTTCTTATCTCCACATAGTGACACACAGGAGCTTCTTATCCCCAGATAGTGACACTGGTGCTTCCTATCCCCAGATAGTGACACACATGTGCTTCTTATCTCCAGATAGTGATACACAGGTGCTACTTATCTTCAGAGATGGTGACACACAGGTGATTCTTATCCCAGATAGTGACACGTAGGTGCTTATCTCCAGATAGTGACATACAGGTGCTTCTTATCCCCAGATAGTGACACACAGGTGCTTCTTATCTCCAGATAGTGACACACAGGAGTTTCTTATCTCCAGATAGTGACACACAGGTGCTGCTTATCCCCAGTTAGCGACACACAGGTGCTTCTTATCCCCAGATAGTGACACACAGGTGCTTCTTATCTCCAGATAGTGACACACAGGTGCTTCTTATCTCCAGATGGTGACATACAGGTGCTTCTTCTCCCTAGATAGTGACACACAGGAGCTTCTTATCTCCAGATAGTGACACACAGGTGCTTCTTATCTCCAGATGGTGACATACAGGTGCTTCTTCTCCCCAGTTTGTGACACCCAGTAGCTTCTTATCCCCAGATAATGACACTCAGGTTCTTCTAATCTCCAGATAGTGACACACAGGTGCTTCTTATGCTCAGATAATGACACATAGGTGCTTCTTATCCCCAGATAGGGACACACAGGATCTTCTTATCCTCAGATAGTGACATACAGATGCTTCTTATCCCCAGAGATAGTGACACACAGGTGCTTCTTATCCCCAGAGATATTGACACACAGGAGCTTCTTATCCCCAGATAGTGACACACAGGTGCTTCTTATCTCCAGATAGTGACACACAGGTGCTTCTTATGCCCAGATAGTGACACATAGGTGCTTCTTATACCCAAAATGCAGTAACACACAGGTGCTGAGTTGACCCCTAACTTCCATTATTTGTACTTCAAATGAGTACTTTCTGATATCGGTGTATGTGAAATCATAATATTAGACTGGAGAAAAGGTGAGGTCTGGAAGCCACTGAATAGCATTTATTACAATAATTAAGACAAATTGGTAGTAAAGTGATTTGAAAAGTTTCATAACTTTCAGTGCTGGACAAAGTTATTAGAAAAACACACATACTTTTAGTTACTCTTTGATCTGTCACGTATGTTATGTACAGTTCCATCAATATATGATATTAATGCTGTTTAAAAAAAAGTGTTAATTCTCCCATTCTCATCCCATTTTATTGCTTTCGTCTTTCTCATCAAACCATCAATGTCTATCTTAAAATATACACATTTTAGCTACCACTTATGACTTCAATAAATAGAGCTTAAGTCCATTAATTACTTAGAACTAGGCATTTGATAATGTGGTACTTTGTATGCTTTCTTATTTTGCACATTATTAGGGGGTTGGAGTTTCATTGCGTGCAAGAATAAACCAACTATTCTGTTGTCTGACAACTTTCTTTTGAATTCTTCCTGACTTTTTTCTGTTAACTCTTACATTTAATGTTGTGAGTTTAAAGGGGAACTTAAGTCAAGCATGAAAACGTTGTGACGATATGTATATCTATTGAGTATGCGTTCATTTGTATCTGCGCTTGGCTTATACCTCCGAGCAAATTTTACTCTGGGTCAGATTCCACCACTTGCACATTTTGCATAGTTGTGTTTGAGCTACTTTCAAGGTTATAGTCATTTCTATATGTATATTCTGTTTACATGTCTTATTATTACTAGTGTCTTTTCTAGGGATTGTCGTGGTATAGAAAAATGTATAAATTAGAGGTCATTATAAATAAACTCCATGTACTGTCAAACTGTATCCAGGTCAAAGCAGCTGCTGAACCTTCCGAAAGACACAGTTTACAGCAGTATGAGCTGCCTCTTTCTTCCTCAGTGTTTCTGGTATCTCCAGTATTAGATCAGATAGACATGGTGGACAGCAGTGTGAGTAGCCTCTTGTTACCTCAGCATCCCTGGTATCTCCAGTATTACATCAGATAGACAGGGTGAACAGCTGTGTGAGCAGCCTCGTCTTACTTCAGCACCCCTCGTAACTCCATTATTAGATCAGATACGGTGGACAGCAGTGTGGACACCCTATTTTTACCTCAGCACCCTTGGTATCTCCAGTATTAGATCAGATAGACATGGCGGACATCAGTGTGAGAAGCCTCATCTTATCGCTGCACCACTGGTGTCTTCAGTATTAAATTGTAAACTAAGTTTGCACAGCAGTGTGAGCAGCCTCTTTTTACTTCAGCAACCTTGGTATCTCCAGTATTAATTCAGAAAGATAGGGTGGACAGCAGTGTGATTAGCCTCTTCTTATCTTAGCACCCCTGGTTTCTCCAGTAATAGATTAGATAGACAAGGAGGCCAGTAGTGTGAGCAGCCTTTTCTCACCTCAGCACTCCTCGTATCTCCAGTACTACATCAGATAGACAAGGTGGGCAGCAGTATGTGCAGCCTCTTGTTACCTCAGTACACCTAATGTGTTCAGTATTAGATCAGATAGACATGGTGGACAGCAGTGTGAGAAGCTTCTCACCTCAGCACCTCTGGTTTTTCCAGTATTAGATCAGATAGACAGGGTGGACAGCAGTGTGAGCAGCCTCTTCTTACCTTATCACTCCTGGTGTATTTAGCACTAGATCAGATAGGGTATAGCCATGTGGGCAGCCTTTTCTAACCTCAACAACCTTGGTATCCTCCAGTATTAATTCAGAAGGATAGGGTGGACAGCAGTGTGAGGAGTCTCATCTTACCTTGGCACCCCTGGTTTCTCCAGTATTAGATTAGATAGACAAGGTGGACAGCTGTGTGATCATCCTTTAATTACCTCAGCACCCCTCCTATCTCCAGTACTAGATCAGATAGACAGGGTGGACATCAGTGCAAGAAGCCTCTTCATACTTTATCACTCCTGGTCTATTTAGTATTAGATCAGATAGACATTGTAACCGTGTGAGCGGCCTCTTCTTACCTCCACACTCCTGGCATCTTCAATATTATATCAGATAGACATAGTGGACAAGACTGTGAGCAGCCTCTTCTTACCCGAGCACTCCTGGTATCTCCAGTGTTGGATGAGAATATCCATTGGGAGCACATGTCCCTACAGATGAAGGGAGGTTGCGGAGCTTTTTGCTGCACAAGGTCAGAGGGATCTGTCCTATTATCATTGTAGTACCGGTTTCTTTTAGTATAACAAAATAGTGGCTATTTTTATGTTCTAAAATGTCATTATGAGAATTTAATTTTTTCTTTTATCTCTATTCATGGAGAGACCTTTTAGCCCTTATCCACGATCAAGACAAATGGGGCAAGAAGGGAGTATGTAGTAAATTACTGACCTGTTTGAACACCCTTTCTCAAGTTGTGACAGTCCATTCTTTGTCAACTTTGCTGTAGAAATTCTATTCTGTCGACCCCTGTGATTGCAGCAACCAACCAAGGCTGTCTCATTTCATTAGTACACTTTTCTGTAATGGCTGATTTATGGACAAAAAAGGGGTCCGGCTAGGCTATTAATATGAGCCAGTCAGCCAGCCCCCATGAAACTTCCACTGATCAGATATTCGTGATGTATGCTAAAGACAATGGAAAAATTAGTCCGATCCACCAGTTTCTTGGTGTAAATTCCTTTCAATTAGTGACTTTATTATTTGTGACAAATTCATCAAACTATTTGTGCCTTTTTCAATTTTTGTTTTGTGGTTTCATTTTTTTATTTTTATTTTGACATCAGTGTTTTGATTTTTCCTGATGTTTCATACTCATTTACGAATGTGACTCTTAAAACTAAAAATAAACTTGCAAAATTTGGCGCAGCTCAATTCCACTTTCCCCTTTTTCCTGTTTTAATTTTGCCTATACCAGTTCAAAAGTTGTATTTTTTATAATTTTGTAAAACGTGCGATTTATGCACTAAAGATTCACAAAAAACATTTAAAGGTTGGAAAAAAATACAGTTTTGGGCTTCCCGCAAATTCATGCATTGTTTGTGCTGTTTTGACGAAATTGCAAAAATACATCAGCAAATGCCAGACATCAAAAAAAAAAGTGTCTTAACTAGAAAATATATCTGCAAATTGCCTCCTCAGAGGGGAAGAGGACTTGAACTCTAGTACCGCCTACTGGAAGTAGCAATCCTAAGAGGTCAATACCAACCCTTTAAAGGAAAGCTGTCACCCCCAAAATCGAAGGTGAGCTAAGTCCACCTGCATCAGGGGCTTATCTACTGCATTCTGTAATGCTGTAGATAAGCCCCCTATGTGTCCTGAAAGATGAGAAAAAGAGATTAGATTATACTCACCTGGGTGGGTGGTCCTATCCGATGGGCGTCGCGGTCCGGGGCCTCCTATCTTCTTACGATGACGTCCTCTTCTTGTCTTCACGCTGCAGCTCCGGCGCGGGCGTACTTTGTCTGCCCTGTTGAGGGAAGAGCAAAGTACTGCAGTGCGCAGGCGTCGGGCCTCTCTGACCTTTCCTGGCACCTGTGCACTGCAGTACTTTGCTCTGCCCTCAACAGGGCAGACAAAGTACACCTGCGCCGGAGCTGCAGCGTGAAGACAAGAAGAGGACGTCATCCTATGAAGATGGGAGGCCCCGGACCGTGACGCCCATCTGATAGGACCACCCACCCAGGTGAGTATAATCTAATCTCTTTTTCTCATCTTTCAGGATACATCGGGGGCTTATCTACTGCATTACAGAATGCAGTAGATAAGCCCCTGATGCAGGTGGACTTAGCTCACCTTCGATTTTGGGGTGACAGGTTCCTTTTAACGAGCCTTGCCATATGACTTTGGGATGAAAACCAAACCCGAATCTCAATTTACAGAAACTTGTTTTGGGATGTTACCCCCTCCTCATGGCAAAGCAAGAGATCTGAGGTGGCTGTATGAGACTGAGATCTAAGGGGTAACGACATGTCAGGCATTTCACTTTCCACAAGGAGAGACGTTACCCCGTAAAAAAACACAACTGAGTAATTGGGCCGAAAGTTTATTATTTTATGTACTCTTTATCTTTGAATCATAAAGCGATAATTGCATTTAAATTATTATGAAATATTTCAATTAATCAAACAATTATTGACAATTATCTACAGGTTGAATAGACTTCTTCTTCAGGTCAGTTATAGAATAACACATTTATTTTATTTCCTGAGACAAGATAAGCTTCTATCACACTGTACATAACAAGAAGACAAAGACAGCTGATATAAAATACCCTGGAGAGATTAGCCAGACCAAACTTAAAAGTGGGGCTAAACTTCAAACATGGGCTTCTCCTGGAAGGAGAAAGAGAGATCGGGTACAGTTCTGGTGGCCGAACCGAACTTTGGACTAAAGTTCGGATCAGGTACCAGAACCCGAACTTCCACGGATCTGCTCTTACGTAGTACCCTGGTTTCTGGGACGGTTTTTGAGGCTAGATCAATCTAAAGTTTCATACTTTATCCCACTGTTACAAATTCTTTACTTATAAACTGTTCACAATTGTGTTATTCCCTTGTTGAAGCACAGAGATTAGTGTGCACAGACACCATGTGGCATGAACAAATGGCAGGCGTTGTGGCTCGTACCTTCCTTTCATTATAGTAGCAGTCATTTCTGCTAGGTGCCAAGTTTTTGCAGAGTGACCTGTTTTGCTCCACATGGTTTAATACATGTGATACACATCTTTGGTAACAGATTTCACATCCTGGAATACCCGGTGCAGGGGCTTTCACAATTTTCAGCAATATCTCAGTGCTAACTTTCCTGAACGTGGCATCTTCATTTGGCAGGCAAATGATGTTACATAATTAATAGCTTCTTCTAGGAGTGTGTGCTTAGTGCTTCTGCGGGTTTGTCTTGTTGTATTAAATGTGTTGGATGAAATGAAAAGAAGAAAAAAAAAAGAAAGAACACTACATTTTTTTTTGCGATGCCTTGCTGATGAAGTAGATCAACCAGTAGGTTCAATAAATTGTAACATTTTTGTGGCTATTTTTCACACTTTGACCACAATTGAGTAAATTCCTTCTTGAATTTTGCTATCTCTACATTTTTTACAAAATTAGGGATATAAACAAGGCATCCTTTAAGATCGACAGTCTTATTAATGCACCTAATTCTTCCATATGAGCATGTAGGTAATAGAAATTTGAATCAAATGATACCTTAATATCTGCGATATGATGTCTTATTCCAGAGAAATCCACAATTTTGTTAATATGTAAATTAGCTGTTAAGATCTATAGGCCGGACATAGATCTCCCTGAGAATCTGCCTCCAGAGCTTATTTTAAATGAAAGGAGGCATTACCAGTATGAGACATGTAATGACTGATAGTCTGATCTACATGTCTCACAGTGGTATTGCCCCCTTTTATTTAAAATAAGTTCTGGGGGTAGATTTTCAGTGAGATTTATGTCTGGCCCATGGATCCTAACAGTTAATTTACATATTAGGTAAAATATTTATCTGGAATAAGACGTTGGATCACAGATATTAAGATATCATTTTATTCAGCTTCCCATGACCTATGTGCCCATACAAACCTTTTGAGAGGGGTAATTCTACTGACAATTCCTTTTAAAGTGGTTGTTCTCTTGTCCTCCTGCTTCCTGGGGCCAGTGTGTGCCTTCTGATTGACATTTTGGACCGGCCACATTTTTGGCACATATAAACCAAACCTGAATTTTTATTAATGTTGAGTGGTCACTCCATGTGTTCTCACTGATATATTAGCTCTATACAAGGCAACAGCCAGATAATGCCGCTGGAAATTGATTCGTACAAACCGGTGTGGTGCAGCAGAGTAATCCGTAATCTGTGGCTGTCAGGCGGGAACCCAGCAGCTCCACCTCTTACCTGATTGCATCCACGGCTCCTGTTTTGATTAGCTGGTCTGATCATCATTGTGACATGATGCGCATGTGACGTCTCACCTGGCCGGCTAGTGAACCGACAAGACAAGGGGGCGCAGACGGTAATAGTTGATTCTCAGGACTACCATCCAACGTGCACTGATTAATAGTTACGCACAAACTCTATTGTCTACTGTTGATGTCTAGAGAAGTTTTTGCCCGGCTACCAAAAATATCAAACTGGCTTCTAAGGCGTTGAGTCATTTGTCCTGCCCTACACACAGAGCTGTTGGAATTGTATGGGTAAGTCATTCTGATGTCTTCCTTTCCCATTATAGCTCTTGTTTCTATAATCGCGATGACAACTATATTACCGTACATCCTTATTATTCAATGTTGCGATGTAGGCCATTGAAATCATTTCTTCTTGGCTGCCCGAGCAAACTAATGTGCAAGAAAATGAGCCTTGGCCTGGCAGAAAGGATCTGGAAGACTGCCGAGTCTGTCTGCCTCATTGATTTTCTGCTCGACTGTCAGGCGCTGAGAATTGAATCATGCTCGCTATCCAGAGGGCTGGCAGTCGTTCCACAACTAGTCACTGATGCACAAAACCACCTTGCTGGTCCATTATTTTTTCTGTCTATTCAGAGTATAATTTTTAGTTTGTTACTGGGAACTTCGCATGTTCTATTATG
Source organism: Ranitomeya variabilis (assembly GCF_051348905.1). Classification (NCBI taxonomy): domain Eukaryota; kingdom Metazoa; phylum Chordata; class Amphibia; order Anura; family Dendrobatidae; genus Ranitomeya; species Ranitomeya variabilis. Next base: position 566,615,273 of record NC_135232.1, read on the forward strand.
TTTCATCACCAGAAATCAGCATCCCTCGGAGAGGTTGTAAATCACCTACTTACGGCACCTTGTTGCTTTTTCTCACTGTGTCATTCCATTATTTTTGTTTCTTATGTTTTGGGGATTTTTTATTCTAGATTTGTCATATTTCTTTTGTGTTAATTCATAACCTAAGACTTCTTTATATTGATCTGCTCATTTAACTTCTTTCCAAAGTCATATTACAACTGCTCTTTTCCTCTTTTTGTTACTTTCCAACCTAGAAGTTACTTAATTTTATCCTTCCTCTGCTTTTGTTTTATAGCAGTACTTTGCTTAGACTGAAATCCACTCTGGTGTTGCAAAAATTATTGAGAAAAAATGTACTGAGCGTTACTCACCATCTTCAGGTCCAGTGCCGAGTCTCCGGCGCTGCTCCCCTGTTTCTCTTATTGTTGACAGCGCTGCAGCCAGTCACTGAGCTCAGTTGATGTTAAGAGCCACTGAGTGCCTCTGAGCTTATTGATTGGCTGCAGTGCTGTTAACGTGATGCTGCAGACTATAACAGACACTCTGTGGCAGCATAAACTCAGCTCTGGTACTGGGGAGGGTCTTTATTTTAACTACTGCCAACAAACAGAGATTTTCTGAAACTGCAAAGCCCCTTTTAATTGGACCAACTTGCTACAGTTTCCACCTTCTCAGTTCATGCTCCTGTTTGATTTTCACAGTCCTTAAAAAGCCATGAACTAAGGGATCTTGGCATCGAGGATATAGTTGTCATGGGAGTAAAGCATTTAGTTATTTGCCAGAGGAAAAAAGGGATGCAAATTAGCCTCTCTCTAAAGGGGGAAAAAAAACATCTATCTTGTGTCACCTACTGTTCTTAATCATCTTGTAAGGCAACATTGCCTTTAGATATAATACTAAAAAAGGCTTGACAGCGGTTTCGGTATTGTTGCCACTCATCAGTGCAGAGTAGGACAGCACTAGGTAGCAGCCTACTTACCATTTGGAAGAACCGAATTGGCTTTTCAGGATATGGGCTTACTCTATTACCTGTGACTTGGTTGCTTCATAGCACTTGCCTGACACTGCATCGATAACTATGGTTCTTTTATTTTATTTATTTGTTTAATTTTTTAGGCATGTTAATTTCTATTTTTTAAATTATTTAGTGCTAGAATGTAAGATTACAAATTTGCATACACATTACTTGGTCAGATTTGGATGGACTGCTTCTGAGCTTTTACTCATTCACCTCCAGTTAGTAATTTTATAATTTTGCTGACTTATTGCTTTCTATTTGTAAGTTATGCCTAACTTTTTATAAAATTCTTTTTTCTTTTTTTTTTATATTGGGGCATGGCTATTGCTAACATTCCTTGGAAATTATATAAAGTTTAGATTTTTTTAGTTAATTATTACGTAATTACATTTCAAAGGATTCTCATGGTAGTCACATTCCAATTTCTTCCATTGCATGTAAGATTACAGTGGACTTCACATCCAAACTACTTTTACAGTTGATAGTATTGATACATGAAACACATTATTTACTGCTCAGGTAGTTTATGTCTCATATAGTTAACATGAACAGGGAGTATTCTGATGAGACAGGCCTTTTTTATACTTATGGAGAGCCTTGCTGCTGAACAAGTAATAAAAAATCTAACTTGTTCCTGCTGTGATTATCTTTCTCTCTAAAGTCTATGAAATAAGCCAAGAAATTATATGTAAGCTGCATTGTGATCTCTTACATTATTACTATGTGACAGTAGCTGTCTAGTCATCATTAGTACCTGTGATAGCACACGTGGTGAACTTTCGTGGTACAGTCTGTACAATTTCATCATACGGGTAGTTCTAGTGACTGAGATGATGAACATAAAGCCAATTAATTCCCATGTGGTCACCATGAGATAATATGACCCAACAGAAGAGAAATGTACTAAGAATTTTCTAATAGAAAGGAACAACTATATATAGTAATACTGAAAGAACTGTATATATTGTGAATCTGGTCACAGAATGAATTCTAACCAAAATAAAAGAAACTGCTGGACTTTTAAGACACCCATTTCATTAAGACTGGCATTTCATACCACAGTCTTATTGAGGGGCATGCAGGAATAATATGTGATGAATTCATTAAGAGGCACACTACTTAATTTGGTGCATTTTATCAGTGGCGTTTTTTAAGCCAGAAACAGTCACTATTCATGAATTTGATAGGATATTGTAGACACACCCCTTTCTACCCATTTTGACAGAGCTGCCCAAAATTGTCTGGCCCTTATGTGTCTGGCCCCCTTCAGCTTAGAGGCCTACGCAAAGTTCTCAGTAATGGGTTCAAGTTCGGACAAGCGTTTCTTTTGTAAAGTAAGTGTCTCTCTTTAATAAGATAACACATATCTGACATGATGCATTTCCGCATTTGCTGGGGGTCAACAAGAGCTCCTTTCCTGGAGATAAAGCCTCTCTTTCCTTTGAAAAATTCACTAAATTCTGGGACATAAAGTGCTTTCCATATTTGTAATAAACACGTATGTACGAAATGTCTTTTGTGTTTTTGCCGTTGTCCCATGAAGCTTCCTGGTCATGAAGAGAAGATGCAGATATCCGCTCTGTCTTTCCATCCTTCATGTTGCACGTCTCGTGGCACAACATCCAAAGTTTAGAAATGTTCTGAACTTTCTTGTTACAGTTGACTTCTTGGACACATTTGATACACAGGTTCAGTCTTTTCTCATACGTCCAGACTTTCCTTCTCACTTCTGGCTCATATGAATTTTTTGGCAAGTAGGGAGTTGACCTGTGTTGTTCTTGGCCCCCTTCCACTATATTTTGTGCACTGAGGTTAATTGCTGAAGTGTTCCACCTCTGATTCTATACTTCTACTTTCTTAAATGTCCTGGCCCTCTGTGTCATCTTTAATTCTTCACTCATCTTGGATGAGTACATATTTCAAGCCTTGATAATAGGGAAATGTCAGTAGCATTTACACCAAAGTGACACTTGCACATGTAATGGAAGTTCTCCCGAACCCTAGATGCCTTATTTCTATTTTTACATTCACATTCATGCCCCCTTTCCCATTTCATTATCGTCACACTCATGAAATGCTCTTGCATGAAGGTAAAGATATTCTTTTCTTCTTTATTTGCAAGGCGCTCCATATTTCTGCCTCACATGTACACTTCTATGTACTTGATGAAAGGGAACAGGTCTTAAATCCAGTATTTCTTCAGTAAAGTTGGAGAGAAGAGACTGGCTTTGTACTTCGTTCACAAGGTCATAAATATCTGCATTTTTGTTATGCAGTGTGATTTTTGATTTGTGAAGACGTATGTTTAGAAATATCTGGGCTGATCATGGATTAGAGCAGCTTATTTCCGGCATGGATACAGCTCGTGGCTGGAAGAATTTTGATATTCTCCAAACTAGGCGAATTTCTAAGTACTGGAATGAATGATAGTCTGACACTGCTAATATAGCTTTTCATTATTGATCTATCTTCTCGGTGGTAGCTCTTGTCTTTGGGGTATTCAAAACTCAGAGTTCGTGACCAATTCACCCTTCATTTTTTCTTTTGCAATTTTTTTTTTGCTTAATCATAAAAGGCAAAACCTTCTGAATTCCCGGTGCCTTCTCCAATTGACATATCGGCTGGTGGTTGTTCTTTTATTTTATTTTTTTATTCCTTGGATATCTTATCTTGAAAACATGTCCCAAACTCATGTGTAGAGTGCCCCATACACACTTTATCATCTCTTTTTTTTTTTTCATGAAAACAAAAACACTCTAAAATCTGGGCTCTTTCTCCTATTGAGCCATCGTCTTGGTGGGATCACTTTTATTTTTTTATTCCCTTATTCCTTGGGTATCTTATCCTTAAAATATATCCAAAACTCAGATTTAGTGACCCTTTCACCCTTTATTTTTCTTTTACCATGTTTTTTTTTCAGCCATAAGATGTAAAAAGAAAAGTTCAAACTTTGGCACTTTCTCCGACCGAGCTATCTTTTTGGTGGTAGCTCGTTTCTTCTGTATTTTTTTTTCTATTTCTTGGGTTTCTTGTGTTCAGAACATATCCAAGCCTTGTTTTTCTGGCCCTTTCATTCTTTAGTTTACCCACTATGATTTTTGTTCAACCATAGGAACTAAAAAGAAAACAAACCTGACACCTTCTGTGATTCCCAAGGAAGGAGATAAGAATTGTCAATCCCTACTAGGATAATGTGAAATGTGTCTTTGTTCACATATGAATGATAAATCTAAAAGGTGAAGTACAAGTGTATTCCTATATTATTCATCTGAGATTCCTGGCTTTAGTCAGAGTAATAAAAAATTCACAAAAAGTGCAAAATGAAGTCATAAGAAAAGCTGAACATATTTTGCAAACCTTTAAAAACTGTTACGCTACTTTTGGATTGTCATGTCTTTGATAACAATATAAGTCAATTATTTCTTGTTTTCGCCTGGACTTCATGTGTGGCCTGAGCTGTGGATCTGTAGGCAGTTCTTGGTGTATTGTGGTCTGTGTATGATTTTTGGGTGTACTGTGGTCAGTGTATGGGCTTTGGGTGTACTGTGGTCAGTGTATGGGCTTTGGGTGTTCTGTGGTCAGTGTATAGGTTTTGGGTGTTATGTAGTCAGTGTATGATTTTTGGGTGTACTGTGGTCAGTGTATGAGTTTTGGGTGTACTGTGGTCAGTGTATGGGCTTTGGGTGTACTGTGGTCAGTGTATGGGCTTTGGGTGTACTGTGGTCAGTGTATGGGCTTTGGGTGTTCTGTGGTCAGTGTATAGGTTTTGGGTGTTATGTAGTCAGTGTATGATTTTTGGGTGTACTGTGGTCAGTGTATGAGTTTTGGGTGTACTGTGGTCAGTGTATGGGCTTTGGGTGTACTGTGGTCAGTGTATGGGCTTTGGGTGTACTGTGGTCAGTGTATGGGCTTTGGGTGTTCTGTGGTCAGTGTATAGGTTTTGGGTGTTATGTAGTCAGTGTATGATTTTTGGGTGTACTGTGGTCAGTGTATGAGTTTTGGGTGTACTGTGGTCAGTGTATGGGCTTTGGGTGTACTGTGGTCAGTGTATGGGCTTTGGGTGTACTGTGGTCAGTGTATGGGCTTTGGGTGTTCTGTGGTCAGTGTATAGGTTTTGGGTGTTATGTAGTCAGTGTATGATTTTTGGGTGTACTGTGGTCAGTGTATGAGTTTTGGGTGTACTGTGGTCAGTGTATGGGCTTTGAGTGTACTATGGTCATTGTATGAGTTTTGGGTGTACTGTGGTCATTGTATGGGCTTTGAGTGTACTGTGGTCATTGTATGGGCTTTGGGTGTACTGTGGTCAGTGTATGGGCTTTGGGTGTACTGTGGTCAGTGTATGGGTTTTGGGTGTACTGTGGTCATTGTATGGTTTTTGGGTGTACTGTGGTCAGTGTATGGTTTTTGGGTGCACTGTGGTCAGTGTATGGGCTTTGGGTGTACAGTTGATAGTGTATGGGTTTTGGGTATACTGTGGTCAGTGTATGGGCTTTGGGTGTACAGTTGACAGTGTATGGGTTTTGGGTGTACTGTGGTCAGTGTATGGGCTTTGGGTGTAATGTGGTCATTGTATGGTTTTTGGTTGTACTGTGGTCAGTGTATGGTTTTTGGGTGCACTGTGATCAGTGTATGGGCTTTGGGTGCACTGTGATCAGTGTATGGGCTTTGGGTGCACTGTTGTCAGTGTATGGGCTTTGAGTGTACTGTGGTCAGTGTATGGGCTTTGGGTGTACTGTGGTCAGTGTATGGGCTTTGGGTGTTCTGTGGTCAGTGTATAGGTTTTGGGTGTTATGTAGTCAGTGTATGATTTTTGGGTGTACTGTGGTCAGTGTATGAGTTTTGGGTGTACTGTGGTCAGTGTATGGGCTTTGGGTGTACTGTGGTCAGTGTATGGGCTTTGGGTGTACTGTGGTCAGTGTATGGGCTTTGGGTGTTCTGTGGTCAGTGTATAGGTTTTGGGTGTTATGTAGTCAGTGTATGATTTTTGGGTGTACTGTGGTCAGTGTATGAGTTTTGGGTGTACTGTGGTCAGTGTATGGGCTTTGGGTGTACTGTGGTCAGTGTATGGGCTTTGGGTGTACTGTGGTCAGTGTATGTGCTTTGGGTGTTCTGTGGTCAGTGTATAGGTTTTGGGTGTTATGTAGTCAGTGTATGATTTTTGGGTGTACTGTGGTCAGTGTATGAGTTTTGGGTGTACTGTGGTCAGTGTATGGGCTTTGAGTGTACTATGGTCATTGTATGAGTTTTGGGTGTACTGTGGTCATTGTATGGGCTTTGAGTGTACTGTGGTCATTGTATGGGCTTTGGGTGTACTGTGGTCAGTGTATGGGCTTTGGGTGTACTGTGGTCAGTGTATGGGTTTTGGGTGTACTGTGGTCATTGTATGGTTTTTGGGTGTACTGTGGTCAGTGTATGGTTTTTGGGTGCACTGTGGTCAGTGTATGGGCTTTGGGTGTACAGTTGATAGTGTATGGGTTTTGGGTATACTGTGGTCAGTGTATGGGCTTTGGGTGTACAGTTGACAGTGTATGGGTTTTGGGTGTACTGTGGTCAGTGTATGGGCTTTGGGTGTAATGTGGTCATTGTATGGTTTTTGGTTGTACTGTGGTCAGTGTATGGTTTTTGGGTGCACTGTGATCAGTGTATGGGCTTTGGGTGCACTGTGATCAGTGTATGGGCTTTGGGTGCACTGTTGTCAGTGTATGGGCTTTGAGTGTACTGTGGTCAGTGTATGGGCTTTGGGTGTACTGTGGTCAGTGTATGGGCTTTGGGTGCACTGTGATCAGTGTATGGGTTTTGGGAGTACTGTGGTCATTCTATGGGCTTTGAGTGTACTGTGGTCATTGTATGGGCTTTGGGTGTACTGTGGTCAGTGTATGGGCTTTGGGTGTACTGTGGTCAGTGTATGGGTTTTGGGTGAACTGTGGTCATTGTATGGTTTTTGGGTGTACTGTGGTCAGTGTATGGTTTTTGGGTGCACTGTGGTCAGTGTATGGACTTTGGGTGTACAGTTGATAGTGTATGGGTTTTGGGTATACTGTGGTCAGTGTATGGGCTTTGGGTGTACAGTTGACAGTGTATGGGTTTTGGGTGTACTGTGGTCAATGTATGGGCTTTGGGTGTAATGTGGTCATTGTATGGTTTTTGGGTGTACTGTGGTCAGTGTATGGTTTTTGGGTGCACTGTGATCAGTGTATGGGCTTTGGGTGCATTGTGATCAGTGTATGGGCTTTGGGTGCACTGTTGTCAGTGTATGGGTTTTGGGTGTACTGTAGTCAGTGTATGATTTTTGGGTGTACTGTGGTCAGTGTATGGTTTTTGGGTGCACTGTGGTCAGTGTATGGGCTTTGGGTGTACAGTTGACACTGTATGGGTTTTTTTACATGAGAGGTCCTCTTTAATGATATCTATAAGACAGTATATAGCAATTGTCTCTGTTCCTGAGACAACCCTTTGAAGTTTTTTGTACAAATAGACAATGAAAGTTCCTCCAGATTCTTGATGATTTATAGTGTCGCAGTTTTTACTTTTTATCATTTTGTTTATCCGTTTTGTTTTCATTTAACGATCACATTATTTCTCATCTTGTAACCATAAAAATAGACCTTATATTTGTCATGTTTTTAATTTTTCTACTCTATTTCACAGTTTAATTAAGGTTTTTTTTGTTTTTTTAAAGGCAGCCAAGATTTGGGCAATTTCATTAACTTGTTAAACTAATCAAACTATATCTCAATGGAAAGATAACGCAGCTTTCCATTTAATCTTGATTAATGCCGGCAAGCCATAGACTCATCCCGAGAATAGACATTTTTCTCAAAATAGTCTATGCTTGAAATAATTTGAGTTGAAATTGCTGAAGTCAATGAGATAAGAGGAACACAAAATGATTCATTAAAATAACACTTTGGGGCAAAGCGTCACTATTGTACTAGTGTTCCACTTTATCAGCAGAAATATATGAACTTTAATTTTTTTTTAATCAAAATAACTTTAATCTCGTTGCCTTCAAATAAGATTAATAATTACTTGCTCGTTTTGTGTATATTACAGATTTGACTAAGTGATCATGTTTTTCTAATCTTATGCATGGAAGGCCACTCTTGGAAAACACTTGGGAGGAGATTTTTGAAACGTGGCCCAAAAAAAGTTTAAATGCCTCCATTGAACTTTTAAGATGATTTCGTAATTCTACCCCATCTTCTTGCCATCTCACTTCCTGCCTACCTCACTTCCTGCCTATCTCACTTTCCTGCCTTTCGCAGCTCGTGCCTATCACGCCTTGTGCCTATTGCGCCTTGTGCCTATTGCGCCTTGTGCCTATCGCGCCTTGTGCCTATCGCGCCTTGTGCCTATCGCGCCTTGTGCCTATCGCGCCTCGTGCCTATCCCAGCTTGTGCCTATCCCAGCTTGTGCCTATCCCAGCTTGTGCCTATCACGCCTTGTGCCTATCATGCCTTGTGCCTATCGCGCCTCGTGCCTATCGCGCCTCGTGCCTATCGCGCCTCGTGCCTATCGCGCCTCGTGCCTATCGCGCCTCGTGCCTATCGCGCCTTGTGCCTATCGCGCCTTGTGCCTATCGCGCCTTGTGCCTATCGCGCCTTGTGCCTATCGCGCCTCGTGCCTATCGCGCCTCGTGCCTATCGCGCCTTGTGCCTATCGCGCCTTGTGCCTATCGCGCCTTGTGCCTATCGCGCCTCGTGCCTATCGCGCCTCGTGCCTATCGCGCCTCGTGCCTATCGCGCCTCGTGCCTATCGCGCCTCGTGCCTATCGCGCCTCGTGCCTATCGCGCCTTGTGCCTATCGCGCCTTGTGCCTATCGCGCCTTGTGCCTATCGCGCCTTGTGCCTATCGCGCCTTGTGCCTATCGCGCCTTGTGCCTATCGCGCCTTGTGCCTATCGCGCCTCGTGCCTATCGCGCCTCGTGCCTATCCCAGCTCGTGCCTATCCCAGCTCGTGCCTATCCCGCCTCCTGCCATTCCCACCTTCTGCCATTAGATATGCAATCTTTCACTATATAAGGAGGATAGCTGCATTTTGCAGGTGCAGGCAAAGGTACAGCTGGTCTAAATGTAGCTGCCATGTAAAGCTTTCGATGAAGATGTGGTATCCGAACCATAAACTATAATGCGACTAATGATGGTAATAGAAGATTATTTTTGCCAAAGAGATGCTTTCCAACTTTCCCCTTGAGTGACAGCCCATAATGACAGCTTCCCATAGAGGTTTAATGAGGCTTCCACAGACCTCAGTATGCAGCAATGGCCAAAGGTTTTCAGTTTGACACAAATTCTGGTTTTCACAAAGTTTCCTGTTTTCAGTATTTTTCTTATCTTTTAGTTGGCTGTTTCTTCGGTTACTGGAGTATATGTAAATTTTCATTTTTTATTAGCAAATCCATCAAGACTCAATATTTACATTGCTGACCCTTTTTTGCAGTCTTCTGCCCTTCTTCCTAGCAGCTGGAAATCAGTTTCCGGACAGATCCTGACTGATGACCTTTTCTTATCTAATCAGTGCTCGCAGTTTATCACAAGTTCTTTTTTTTGTTTGTCCACCCCTTTTTGAAGATTGACCTCAATGACATCTGGGGAGTTTCCTGGCCCTGGACCTAAAATGTCAATATGTTGATCACCAGGCCGCTTAGTTATTACTTTTGCCTTGTGACTGGGCCTCCATCATGCTGGAAATAGCATTGTTCATCACCACATTGCTTTTGGACGGTTGGGAGATGTTGCTCTTGGAGGTAGTTTAGATCCCATTCTTTATTCATGGCCTTGTTCTTGTGAGTGAGCCTCATCGATGTTGAAAACGAGGACTAGCTGTGAGCTATTGTGTGTGGGGTGTCCCATTTTAGCAAACTAAGCTGCAGTATCTGTGAAAAAAAAAGAAAATTATTCACCCTCTCTGGGTCTCTGCCGCTACCCCGTTTCCCTATTTTTCTGCTTCTCTGATGTCATGTTAACAGTTCTGCAGCCAGTCATTGAGTTTCGTGGCTCTGCAGCCAATCACTGAGTTCAGTGGCTCTGCCTGTGAAGACAGCATGAGCTGCTGAGATCACCGATTGGGTGCAGTGCTGTCTATGTGAAGTCAACACTGCATACAAACAACAGAGATTGGGTGAGCATTGGAGGCTCTTCTTCGGACTCGGAGAGGGGTGCATGATACTGGGTTGTGTTTTTTTTCAAAGCTACTGCAGCCTACGTTTTTGTAAAGGAGTACAATTGCTTTAAGAATAGATGGGCATTTGCAGCTTTCTATTGATTTCTACGAGAGCCTACATGGTAATGAATACAGAGATCAGCGCACTTGCGGCCACCTCTCTGTTCAGACAGCACAACAAAGCTCAATTCTTGAAATGTCAGAAATATACCGTATATACTCGTGTATAAGCCGTTTTTCAGCACCTTTTTTTTGCTGAAAAAGACCCATCTCGGCTTATACACGAGTCATGGTCCCACTTACCTGTTCTCCAATGCAGTGCGGAGGTCTCCGGTGTCTGCGGATCATCTGCACGCTCCCCTGCAGCCTCGGTAAGTATTAAGTAGTGGCTGCTGACAGGGCCGGCGGTCGGCGTTGGCACTGGGAGAAGTGCCGGGGTCCTGAGCAGGCTGGGACATAAGCGCACTATGGGGGCCAGGTGCCTGTGCCGCCACTTGCTCAGGCCTCCTGCACTCGCAATATTCACCTGTCCCCGTTCCACCACTGCGGTGTCTTCCGCATCCTATGGCTATGACGTTCAGGTCAGAGGACCCAATGACGTGATTAGTGTGCGCCCTCTGTCTGAACAGTCACTGCAGAGAGCTGGTGACGCTGAGGAACATCGGCCAGCAATGTAAGGTGAGTATGTCTTTTTTTATTTTTTTTTTTATTGCAGCAGCAGCAATTTAGGGTATACGATCAGCATAAACTGCATTATTGAGCATTTTATGAGCATCTTTATGGAGCATTATATGGGGCATATTTTTGTGTGGAGCATCTTATGGGGCCATCATCATCGTTATGCAGCATTATATGGGACATATTTTTGTATGGAACATCTTATGGGGCCATCGTTAACTTTATGGAGCATTGTATGGGGCATATTTTTGTATGGGGCCATCATCAACTTTATGGAGCATTATATGGGGCATAGTTTTGTATGGAGCATCTTATGGGGCCATCATTAACTTTATGGAGCATTATATGGGGTCATCGTTAACTTTATGGAGCAATATATGGGGCACATTGTTGTATGGAGCCTCTTCTGGGGTTCATCATCAACTTTATGGAGCATTATATGGGGCATATTTTGTATAGATCATCTTATGACGCCCATGTGTCAATTAATGTAATTTTATTGGTATCTATTTTTATTTTTAAAATTTACCAGTAGATGCTGCATTTCCGAACCTAGGCTTATACTTGAGTCATTAAGTTTTCCCAGTTTTTTGTGGCAAAATTAGGGGTCTCGGCTTATACTCGGGTCGGCTTATACTCGAGTATATACGGTACTCCATAAACATCCCAGATTGTGAAACCCATTAAACGTTATGCCCATATAGACTATGGGTGATACGTATGTTATAAAATGGGGAAAATGCAATGTGCATGTAGCCTTAGACATTGGAACTCTTTTATAAGAAGCCTTTGGAAAAGTAAGGCCCCGATTCATTAAATTCTTTACCCCAGAACTGTGGCATAAAGATCTTTGAAAATTATTTGCAACATTTGACTTTTTCACTCAGGCAAGGAAAGGTGACCCCCGCTCAACAAATTCATGACCAGTGGAGCTGTTTCTTATGTGAGTCATCTGTGTCTTGTGACCAGTGACCACAAAAACTCAAACTTATTTGGCAACTTTTGCAACTCTGTGCCTGTTGTGGTAAGTCCCAAGTCAATGTCTCATCACAATGCAACACCAAAGTGTCATCATGGAGCCTTACCCTTATGACATAGTCTAGGAGCTCAAGACCAAGGTCTTGTTGCCATAGATAGGTCTGTGCTGCTGCTACATCACAACATAATGGAGGAGAACCGGTCTATACCAGCAAGTCGTAGAGTTGGAACCAGTTGAATTGTCCCAACCAATGTATCAGCCGCACACCCTGCAGCCCAGCTAATTTCTCACCCTATCGATAGTGTTGAGCTTGCATTGTGTTCCTGTCACCTTTTTTTTATGTGTGCATGTGTTGCTAAAAGTGACCGGAAAATGCAATAAACCTGTAAATTATGATGATTTTTTTTTTTAGCAGTGTAGAGCAGATGTGCATGACTGGTAACAGGCTTTAATAAGCAGCAGAAAAAGCTCACATTTTCATTAAATGGCAGGAATTCCGAGGTGCTCCCTATGGCATTTATTTTTAGATAAATTGATTAGAGCAGCAGATGATACACAACCATTACAGGAGCTCGCAGCCAAGCAGGGGCCTCTGGAAATTAATAATTACTGCCATGTACAAAAGTGTGTGTGCATATGTTTTGCATAATGACTTGGATGGACCTCAAAAAGTCAAATTCTGTGGATTGCAACCTGTCAACGATGGAAACAGTCGGTGTACTTGTGTTACCTCTTGGTCGAGGTGGGGAAGCTGAGCAGTACCGTGTTTCCAAACCAAATTGAAGCCTTTTTTTTCTGCTGATCTTCTGTTTCTAGTATGGCAGCATAGAAAAAAATAGTACATCGTAGTCATTTACTATAAAACAAATGTGATGTCCAAAAGTATGAAGGACTGATGCAAGCTCGTCCCAAGCCTATGGGAGCAGCTGTGTCTTCGCGCACCCTCTTGGAGATGATGCTCCTCTGGGAAGACTTTCCACAAGACTTTGGAATTTGATGACACTTCTGTTGGATGAGGAGGTCTGACTCTCAATTCGCAGATTAAGTTGTTAATGAGGACCTGTCACCAGGTACAAAGTGGGCAGTGTAATTATTCTGTTCCCAATGCTTTCCTGTATGTATCAAATTTCCTTTTTCTGCCAGACGGAACCGCAGACATAAACCTATTAGTATGTAAGCCATGCGCCTTTGTTAAAGCCCATACAAAATAGTACTAATGGAAAAGGCCTGTATCTCTGGTACCATATGTCAGATGTGAAAAATGCAAAACCTGAATATGAATACTCAAGGGAGTAGCATGAAAAAAATAAGAGCAAAAAGTGGCTACATTTCCAACGATTAAAAGTGTTTATGAAGGTGGAGGTCAGGGCTCCGTGTAGGACCCCTGATTTGTTCCAAACCAAACTCATTGTAGATTTTGTTCCACTACTGGACAACCTTTTCTTAATAGCTGATTTGCCCATCATAAAATAATAATAAATAAAAAAAAATCATATATTTAGCTCCCGGACTGGTGCCTTTCCTCCCAGACTGGTGCCTTTCCTCAGATGTGTTATTGCTGAATCTCCTGACTGGTGTTGCAGGAATTACCTGTCTTAATAATACTTGGAGACTCGCCACTGGCATCAGAGCATCTATGCCGGTCATGGAGTTGAGTATATGTTGGGTTTTTTTCATTCTATAATGAGCAAACCATCACTTTTTGGACCGAGGTTCGTGTTGTTGTGTTGGATCAGAAAATGACCTTCCCCACATTGTTGCCACACAGTTGTCTGATATGTTGTATATTGCAGCATTACCATTATTCTTTATGGGAAAGAAAAATTCTAGCCAAAACCCTAAAAGCGTCCTTAGCCTTTGTCCTTCCTCCACCAAGTGTTTTGCTTACGTCCATCAAACCCAGATAAACTTGGGTACATCATTTTCCACTCCAGAGAACACATTTTCTTTTCTCAGGAGCCTAGTGATTGCTCGTACGATATAATTCCAGCCTCCGCTTGGCGTTGCTCATGGTGATCTTAGGCTTGTGTGAAGGTGCTTGACTATAGCAACCCATATTATTATCAATGGCAGTAGATGTTCGGCTGTTAATTGCTGGCACTTCCAGTACTGAGACTGATTTGCAGTCTGAAGTCTAAGTTATTGCCATGCTATGGAGACATGACACTTTCAAAGGGTTCCCCCTGATGTTTTACTTATTCAAAGGATAGGCTATAAATGATTGGTGAGAGACTCTCCACTGGGCTTCTTTGTCTTCACTCTTGGCTGGGGGTGGGTAAACCCTGCTGCTCAGTGTAGTGGCCATGAGAACATCTCTCTATGCAAGCATACTTTTTTTTTTTTTAATCATAGATTTACAAGTGGAACTTCCCTTTAATATGTAATATTTACTAGGTGTAAAAGTCGCTGTTCTCCTGAATCCGGCATTCTTTTTCTTTTGTTTCTGCGCCTCTCCGTTCGCAAGATATGGCCTACTTTTCCTATTCTGCAAAAATGTGTCTTGTTAGCCAAGTGGGCACGATCCTGAACTCTTTTTTTGTGGGCGTCTTCTTGACGATCACGCCTTTTGGCTACGATGACTAGATGTGTACCCAAGAAAGAAAAGAGCCATATCTGTGGAACAGAGAGGCACGGGAACAATAGAAAAACAACTTCAGATTCAAAAGAATCGAGGCTTTTACACCAGTTAAAAAATACATATTTCTGTCAGGTGACATATCCTCTTTTAAGGTCTCATTTAAGTATTTAAGCAGTAGTATATATGTGTGTGTGCGTGTGTATATATATATATATATATATATATATATATATAAATATATATATATATATATATATATATATATATATATATATATATATATATACACACTCACCGGCCACTTTATTAGGTACACCATGCTAGTAACGGGTTGGACCCCCTTTTGCCTTCAGAACTGCCTCAATTCTTCGTGGCATAGATTCAACAAGGTGCTGGAAGCATTCCTCAGAGATTTTGGTCCATATTGACATGATGGCATCACACAGTTGCCGCAGATTTGTCGGCTGCACATCCCAAAGATGCTCCATACAAGGCAGGATGGATCCATGCTTTCATGTTGTTTACGCCAAATTCTGACCCTACCATCCGAATGTCGCAGCAGAAATCGAGACTCATCAGACCAAGCAACGTTTTTCCAATCTTCTACTGTCCAATTTCGATGAGCTTGTACAAATTGTAGCCTCAGTTTCCTGTTCTTAGCTGAAAGGAGTGGTACCCGGTGTGGTCTTCTGCTGCTGTAGCCCATCTGCCTCAAAGTTCGACGCACTGTGCGTTCAGAGATGCTCTTAGGCCTACCTTGGTTGTAACGGGTGGCGATTTGAGTCACTGTTGCCTTTCTATCAGCTCGAACCAGTCTGCCCATTCTCCTCTGACCTCTGGCATCAACAAGGCATTTCCGCCCACAGAACTGCCGCTCACTGGATTTTTTTTCTTTTTCGGACCATTCTCTGTAAACCCTAGAGATGGTTGTGCGTGAAAATCCCAGTAGATCAGCAGTTTCTGAAATACTCAGACCAGCCCTTCTGGCACCAACAACCATGCCACGTTCAAAGGCACTCAAATCACCTTTCTTCCCCATACTGATGCTCGGTTTGAACTGCAGGAGATTGTCTTGACCATGTCTACATGCCTAAATGCACTGAGTTGCCGCCATGTGATTGGCTGATTAGAAATTAAGTGTTAACAAGAAGCTGGACAGGTGTACCTAATAAAGTGGCCGGTGAGTGTATATATATATATATATACACTCACCGGCCACTTTATTAGGTACACCTGTCCAACTTCTTGTTAACACTTAATTTCTAATCAGCCAATCACATGGCGGCAACTCAGTGCATTTAGGCATGTAGACATGGTCAAGACAATCTCCTGCAGTTCAAACCGAGCATCAGTATGGGGAAGAAAGGTGATTTGAGTGCCTTTGAACGTGGCATGGTTGTTGGTGCCAGAAGGGCTGGTCTGAGTATTTCAGAAACTGCTGATCTACTGGGATTTTCACGCACAACCATCTCTAGGGTTTACAGAGAATAGTCCGAAAAAGAAAAAAAATCCAGTGAGCGGCAGTTCTGTGGGCGGAAATGCCTTGTTGATGCCAGAGGTCAGAGGAGAATGGGCAGACTGGTTCGAGCTGATAGAAAGGCAACAGTGACTCAAATCGCCACCCGTTACAACCAAGGTAGGCCTAAGAGCATCTCTGAACGCACAGTGCGTCGAACTTTGAGGCAGATGGGCTACAGCAGCAGAAGACCACACCGGGTACCACTCCTTTCAGCTAAGAACAGGAAACTGAGGCTACAATTTGTACAAGCTCATCGAAATTGGACAGTAGAAGATTGGAAAAACGTTGCTTGGTCTGATGAGTCTCGATTTCTGCTGCGACATTCGGATGGTAGGGTCAGAATTTGGCGTAAACAACATGAAAGCATGGATCCATCCTGCCTTGTATGGAGCATCTTTGGGATGTGCAGCCGACAAATCTGCGGCAACTGTGTGATGCCATCATGTCAATATGGACCAAAATCTCTGAGGAATGCTTCCAGCACCTTGTTGAATCTATGCCACGAAGAATTGAGGCAGTTCTGAAGGCAAAAGGGGGTCCAACCCGTTACTAGCATGGTGTACCTAATAAAGTGGCCGGTGAGTGTGTGTATATATATATATATATATATATATATATATATATATATATATATATATATATATATATATATATATAAACACACATACAGTGGGGCAAAAAAGTATTTAGTCAGTCAGCAATAGTGCAAGTTCCACCACTTAAAAAGATGAGAGGCGTCTGTAATTTACATCATAGGTAGACCTCAACTATGGGAGACAAACTGAGAAAAAAAAATCCAGAAAATCACATTTTCTTTTTTTTGATCATTTTATTTGCATTTTATGGTGGAAAATAAGTATTTGGTCAGAAACAAACAATCCAGATTTCTGGCTCTCACAGACCTGTAACTTCTTCTTTAAGAGTCTCCTCTTTCCTCCACTCATTACCTTTAGTAATGGCACCTGTTTAAACTTGTTATCAGTATAAAAAGACACCTGTGCACACCCTCAAACAGTCTGACTCCAAACTCCACTATGGTGAAGACCAAAGAGCTGTCAAAGGACACCAGAAACAAAATTGTAGCCCTGCACCAGGCTGGGAAGACTGAATCTGCAATAGCCAACCAGCTTGGAGTGAAGAAATCAACAGTGGGAGCAAAAATTAGAAAATGGAAGACATACAAGACCACTGATTATCTCCCTCGATCTGGGGCTCCACACAAAATCCCACCCCGTGGGGTCAGAATGATCACAAGAACGGTGAGCAAAAATCCCAGAACCACGCGGGGGGACCTAGTGAATGACCTGCAGAGAGCTGGGACCAATGTAACAAGGCCTACCATAAGTAACACACTACGCCACCATGGACTCAGATCCTGCAGTGCCAGACGTGTCCCACTGCTTAAGCCAGTACATGTCCGGGCCCGTCTGAAGTTTGCTAGAGAGCATTTGGATGATCCAGAGGAGTTTTGGGAGAATGTCCTATGGTCTGATGAAACCAAACTGGAACTGTTTGGTAGAAACACAACTTGTCGTGTTTGGAGGAAAAAGAATACTGAGTTGCATCCATCAAACACCATACCTACTGTAAAGCATGGTGGTGGAAACATCATGCTTTGGGGCTGTTTCTCTGCAAAGGGGCCAGGACGAC
Organism: Ranitomeya variabilis; assembly: GCF_051348905.1. Taxonomy (NCBI): domain Eukaryota; kingdom Metazoa; phylum Chordata; class Amphibia; order Anura; family Dendrobatidae; genus Ranitomeya; species Ranitomeya variabilis. The sequence goes on from NC_135232.1 coordinate 566,632,857, forward strand.
TGATCCGGGTACATGAAAGAATGAATGGGGCCATGTATCGTGAGATTTTGAGTGCAAACCTCCTTCCATCAGCAAGGGCATTGAAGATGAAACGTGGCTGGGTCTGTCAACATGACAATGATCCAAAGCACACCGCCAGGGCAACGAAGGAGTGGCTTCGTAAGAAGCTTTTCAAGGTCCTGGAGTGGCCTAGCCAGTCTCCAGATCTCAACCCTATAGAAAACCTTTGGAGGGAGTTGAAAGTCCGTGTTGCCAAGCGAAAAGCCAAAAACATCACTGCTCTAGAGGAGATCTGCATGGAGGAATGGGCCGACATACCAACAACAGTGTGTGGCAACCTTGTGAAGACTTACAGAAAACGTTTGACCTCTGTCATTGCCAACAAAGGATATATTACAAAGTATTGAGATGAAATTTTGGTTCTGACCAAATACTTATTTTCCACCATAATATGCAAATAAAATGATAAAAAAACAGACAATGTGATTTTCTGGATTTTTTTTTCTCAGTTTGTCTCCCATAGTTGAGGTCTACCTATGATGTAAATTACAGACGCCTCTCATCTTTTTAAGTGGTGGAACATGCACTATTGCTGACTGACTAAATACTTTTTTGCCCCACTGTATATACTACTGCTTGAATATATATATGTGTGTGTGTGCGCATATATACCGTATGTGTGTGTATTGTGATAGATACTGTTGGAGAAATAGCGCAAACTAGGGTCTTATCCGAGATTCAGATGGTTAGACACAATAGGATTGTACTCACCAGATGGAGCCAATTTATGGCATATAATAGTATTCGCTGCAGCAGATCTGTGTGTCCAATGATGACCAACCAAAGAAAAAAAAAAAGGTAGACGTGGATTCACTCTGCGCTGATGAATAAGTGAAAGTCCAGACATATGTCATACAGGATGTGGCTTTATTCAATGCGTTTCGAAGTTCTCAGACTTTCATCAGAAAAATACCACAGATGTACATCCACGTCTACCTGTTTTTTTTTTTCCTATATGTGTATTGTAGTGCAGCGGGGTTGGTGCAGTGCGACAGGAAAGTTCAAAACCTAGTGTCTTTTAATGTCCAACGTAACTCACAAATGGAAAACAAATGGTATCCTCCTGATTGCAGCCTGGGCATCAAGACAGTCTGTATCTGGGACCAGTTGCCATGGGTGACTGCGCCGCCAAGTCATGCTGAGGGGATGCCAGGCATCTTGGCTTCTTTTGTCTCCGTGTTAACTCACACAAACCATATCTTGCAGAGCCACCTTCCCTGCAGTTTGCAAACCAATACTGACACACCCAACCCTTTGCTGCAAGGTTTTTAAATGGAATCTGTGGCCATGGGCCACTTGTAAGACCCGGTCAGGAGGGAGTAAAGCGCACCACTCCTGTAGTTCGCTCCAAAAATAAAAGGGTACTTATTCCTCAGCACCGCTTTTTAACGGCGCTGAGAAATGAGGGTATAGCGCCCCCCAGCGTCGGAAAATCTCCAGTGTCTTGGCCACCGGGGGGTAGCTGAGACCCCGGAGAACATGATTCAGATCGGTTTTTACTGTTCTCAGTGTTGCGATGAATAACGGCAACCTCAACAAAAAAAAAAGTCTGATTTGACATTTATTTCTCTCTCCTCTGATATGATCTAGCATACCAGAGGAGAACGAAATTGGGTCCCCTGAGCCCCCCCGGTACCTCCGGCATCCCCCTGTCCCTTTGACTCTGTCCTCTGGCCCTCGGCGTCTTCTTCCGGGAAGAAAATAACTGGCACATGCGCATTGTGTCCGCTAAGATCTGCCAGCCGCCACCCGGCAACAATAGGCGATTTTTCCTATTGGTTCATTTTGATCACTGTGATAGACCCTATCACAGTGATCAGGAAAAAAATAGTAAATCAAACCCCCTTTATCGCCCCCTTAGTTTGGTAAAAGTAATAAAATAAAAAAGGGATTTTTTTTTCCGTTTTTCTGTTAGGGTTGGGGCTAGGGTTAGAGTTGGGGCTAGGGTTAGGGTTGGGGTTACAGCTAGGGTTGGGGTTAAGGTTGTGTTGGAGTTAGGGTTGTGGTGTGGGGGTTAGGGTATTTGGGGTTAGGATTATGGTTGTATGGTTATGGTTGGGATTAGAGCTAGGGGTGTGTTGGGGATGGGGTTAGGGCCGTGTTAGGGTTGGAGTTAGAATTGGGGTGTTTCCACTTTTTACGTACATCAGGTGGTCTCCAAACGCCCGCCCGCAATTGATTCCAGCCAATTTTGCGTTCAAAAAGTCAAACGGTGCTCCCTCCCTTCTGAGCCCTGCCATGTGCCAAAATAGTGGCTTTTGCCCACATACGGGGTATCGGTGTACTCAGAGGATATTGCACAACAAATTTTGTGGTTTATTTTCTGTTGTTACCCTTGTGAAAATAAAAACGTTTGGGTCTAAAGTAAATTTTTTGTGAAAAAAAGTAAAATGTTCATTTTTTCCTTTCACATTGGTTTGGTTCTTCTGAACCACCTGAAGGGTTAATAAACTTCTTGAATGTGGTTTTGAGTACCTTGAGAAGTACAGTTTTTAGAATGATGTCAATTGTGGGTATTTTCTGTTACATTGATCCCCCAAACTCACTTCAAATGTCCCTAAAAAAATGGTTTTGTAAATTGTTGGAAAAATGAGGAATCACTGGTCAACTTTTAACCCTTATAACGTGCTGACAAAAAAAAAATTGTTTCCAAAATTGTGCTTTAAATGTTATTAACTATTTTGTTTGATATGACTCTCTGATTTAAGGTCACAGAAATTAAAACTTTTGAAAACTGCAAAATTTTCAACATTTTTTCTAAATTTCCATTTTTTTCATAAATAAACGTAAGTCATATTGAAGAAATGTTACCAGTAACATGAAGTACAATATATCACGAAAAAACATTCTCAGAAAAAGTGGGATCCATTGAAGCGTTCCAGAGTTAAAACGTCATAAAGTGACAGTGGTCAGAATTGTAAAAATTGGCCTGGTCATTAAGTACAAAATTGGCTCTGTCACTAAGTGGTTATATGTATATATAATGTGTGTATATTTTGTATTTTCTTTTTTGTAATTTATTTTTTGTGTTGAGGATATACTTATATGTATTATTTGCTTTAAATGTCACTTTAAATGTCACTCATTTGCGCTTTTCTGGTTCTCGACATCTACAGATGTCCTTTTTACAGTCTGCGAGGTTTACTTTGCTCGTCACTATCGTGCACCTGTCACCTAATTTTTAATTGAATAATTAACTTGTTTTTTCCCATTTATAAAATTGAGTAATTTCCTCCTGGTTTGACAAGTGAATGGAAAGAAAACCCATAAGTTGAGCGTCTGGCACAATGGTTTTTCGGTTCTGATGAGCGTTGACATTGCGTAGAGAGAGGAGGATAAATCATTCTGAGAAGTGTGTGTAATGCCGCCGCTTCATCATCAGCGCAGCCCAATATTTTATCCGCAGCTCCGGCACATGATTGTTTGAGCCACTGCCCGGTGTAGTAAAATATATTGCGCACACAACAATAATACTGTTTTGTTGTAGATTAAACCTTTGAGAAAAGGCATTCAGCAAAACGGCTGAAATGAAGCCGAGCCGGTCCCTCCCTGGGAGCCAGAACTGCTGCTCTATGGCTTATTTCATCTCTTGTCTCTAATCACTAATTACATTTTACGTCTGCGCGTAGTCAGAACAGATGTGCAATATGTATATTTATGGCTTTTATGCAAGTAGAAGACCTTTGTGTGCCGTCTGACTACTACGTCAATTCCACATCTCTACTTATTAATTATTATACTTTGCCTTAAAGCGACAACATAGTCCATAGCGCAGCTCATCCTTTTTTTTCTGTATCATGAAAAAGCACTCTGGTTGTAAGGCTAATTTCGTGGGACAGCAGGGGCGATGAGGGTTGTTTCTTATTTCTTGACTAATGTCTTATTTGTCGTCATCATCATCATCTTAGAAGATTCTTTACTGTAACAGCAGTGGCACTCTGGAACTCTCTGCAGGAGGTTATTGTCTATTTTACATAAGAGAAATCATTTGTATTCCCTTTCGATCTAGAATACTGTTAAAAAAAAATCCCAGAATAGTTGCAAGTAAGTATCAACTCTTTCTAGAGCAATGAAGCCATCATCATCTTAGAAGGTGATTCTTTACTGTAAAATCAGTAACACCCTGGAACTCTCTGGAGGAGGATATTGTATATCTTGTATAGGGAAAGAATTAGTATTCCCTTAAGACCTGGAAAACTTAAAAAAAAAATCCACAGATAGTTGCAAGTTTCCATCGACTATGTCTAGAGCAATGAAGGCATCATCATCATATTAAGGTGATAAGGTGATGCTTTACTGTAAGAGCAGTGACACTGTGGAACTCTATGCAGGAATATGTTTATTTGACATCAGGGAGGAATATGTTTTTCCCAAAGAAAAGAATCACACGATAGTTGCAAGTATACTCACATTATGCTCTGAACATTGCAGGCATTATCATCATCTTACAGAGGGATTATTTATTGTAAGAGCAGTTTCATTCTGAAATGCTCTGCAAGGGGATGCTGTGTATTTTACTTCGGGAAGGAATAAGTATGGGATTGTTGGGTCTTCATCTGGATTAACACTACTTGGTAATACTTTGAATTATATCGGCTTCTACTTTATTTTAATTTTGTTGTCAAAAATATTTTTCTCTGTAGCTGTCTGTTTTATGAAAACAAACAGTCCAATTGCTCCTTCCCCTCCATAAGTGCCAGGCAAGGTGGAGAAGGCGAAAGGTAATGCTTAATTCTGAGAACCACCCTATAACGCTATTTTCCGGCGCCTCTGCATGCTTCCCCTTCCCCCTCCATGTAGGGACGTCAGCATACTCACTGTCCCAGCTGCGCAGCGTGGTACCTGTTGTGCTCCCTGTCGTCTTCTGTAGTGGATGACGCAGTTCTCACTGGTGCACCTAGGGCATGCGTGCACCCCTGCTCTTAAAGGAGCAGCGCATTCATAGTAAAACCAACAGCTGGAAGGCATTTAGTAACAGAGTACACCTGCAAGATGTCTCACACCCAATAGCTATACGGAGGTGTCCAGCAACACAGTGAATCATTAGTGAGTGAGGTGGTTTCCTAGTGAGTTGCCCCGGTCCTGGTGTGGCCAGTGTCCTGAACCCCTAGTACCTGCTCCTTGTGCGAACAGTCCTGAACCCAAAGTCCTTGGTTCTTGTGCAGCCAATCTTGCACCCGTTGTTCCTGTTCCTTGTGCTGCAGCTGTAGTCCCCAGTGTCCTGAACCCATAGTCCCTGTTCCTTGTGCGACCAGTCCTGAACCCGAAATCTTTGGTTCTTGTGTGGCCAGTCTGTAAGGAGATAGACCGGGCTGTGGGTACCTTCACTGAGCCGGGTCCGTTGTTCCTGTTCCTTGTGCTGCAGCTGTAGTCCCCAGTGTCCTGAACCCATAGTCCCTGTTCCTTGTGCGACCAGTCCTGAACCCGAAATCTTTGGTTCTTGTGTGGCCAGTCTGTAAGGAGATAGACCGGGCTGTGGGTACCTTCACTGAGCCGGGTCTGTAACTGCTTCCCATGTTTCCCGGGAGAAGGAATAGGGGACCGCACAGGGCCCATGACCCGGACAGTGGGGGCAGGTTTAGACAGGAAAACTGGCCGGAAGCTGAGGCAAAAGTGCGCAAAGGGACAGAGGGGTTCCTGCCGTCAGCGTGAGAGCAGCAAGGTGGGCAGAGCGCTCCGCACCCAAAGCGCTGGTGCTGTGACGGAACGCAGGAGATAGCTCCCGGTGCCACCAGCAAGACAGCTAGAGTGAGAGGCACTGCATGCCCAGTGACAGTGAAGTCGGTGCACGTGCAGCGAGCCAAGGGTCGGTTACAGGACAGTACCCTGCGGACTGTACTGCCAGACTGCGTACCACAACCTTCGTTTAACCCCCGGATTGTTGCAGCTTATGGACTAAGGGCTCAGCAGAAGGTACCAGAGACCGACCGCTGCCGCCTGAAGACAGATTGTTAACCTTGGACCCCCCTTGAGGACATTTCGTTGACAGCTACAAGGACTGCTATCCTCATCGGAACATTTGCGGCTGAGGAAACCATAGACACGATAAGTTTACTGAATGAACTGTTGCTATTTTTGCTATTCACCTTTATTCTTTCCCAGTTTAACTGTTTATCTCTCTGTAAGGAGTACCTTTATTGTTGATTAAATTTGTTAACCCTTCCCTTGCTCTGCCTCCCATTTGTCACTGCATCCCGCAACCTGCTTACAAGTCCTGAACCCCAAGTCCGAGGTTCTTGTGCGACCAGTCCTGAACCCGATGTCCTTAGTTCTTGTGCGGCCTGTCCTGAACCCGTAGTCCCTGTTCCTTGTGCAGCCAGTCCTGCACCTATAGTCCATGGTGCTTATGCGGCCAGTCCCTGAATCAGTATCCGAGACCTATGTGTCTGAACGTGTACCTATCAGAGTATCCCGTGATAGGATTCCGATCATCCTTCTCCACTTATTGGGGACAGTCCACAGCATGTCTTTAAGCACCGACACAAATGTAACACCTTAATGAGAACAAAAGTTTGTATCATACAGTTTCCTCGGAGAATATTCCATGTCTTGCTTGCAGAAAAAAACTCTATACGTAATTGACGAGAACCGACTTCTATCCATTATGTACACACATGGCTTCCTCCGCATCCCTAAGTTCCTGGATTTAATCCCATTCAATCCGTCAAAGCTGGCATAGCTCTTGTCGTTGTTGTTTCTTGATGAGGTTAAACATCCACTCTGGTCTTCTTCCTAAGGCCGAGTTGGTGGGGTTGGAGTCCGAAACCTGCTGTGCATACCTCATCAGTGGTCTGCTGGGTCTGTCTGTATCCCTACTTGTGGAGACCTGGACAGTGTCTGAGAACACCAGTTCTCTGCAGCTCCACCGGGCTGAGTAGTATCCCACCACTGCCACCATGATGTGGAGACACGGGGGTCAGGGGACACCCTTGTTCGCTAAACGAAACCACATAGACCATTGATCATCCCACCGAAAGCACGCTTTCCTTTCCCCGTTGGCGTAATGCTACTCAAACAACACAGGGTGAGGGTAAAACAGTGTGGCAATACTTTATTGAACCACAAAACAGGCAAATAACACACAGAACAGTCCCATCACAATACCCAAGATGGTACACATTGCAAAGTCTCATCCTTCTGCTGACTTACTTGGATAAGCACAGCTGTGGCTTTAGAGCTTCCAGGGCCAACTACCCCACCTGTGGCAGGTACAGAGGAGATTATGACAAGCTTAGGAAGATGATAGTCCATTGAGGTACAAGGCCAGTTGTCTGGAGGGTCACAACCTTCACCAAACATCTCCATGAAGCCAGGTGACCAGTGGGTCCCATTCTTGGCTTTCACAAATGTATCCATGGGGCTCAGCTGACCAGTGGTTCCAATTCCCGACTACCCCAAATGTATCCATGGTGCAGCAATGGTCAGAGGAGCAGATCTGTTTTCTTTCAGCCAGGACCATGGTCCCCTGAGCTAGCATCCTGTAGAATGACAAATCTGTGTCCCTCGTGATGGAGCCATGATGTCTCGGGTACTGTCCTGCAGAGTCTTTGGTTCTTATGATGTCTGGATGTATGTATGGTTATGTCTGTGTTACAGACTCGTATCTTCTCCTTTTATAGTCCACAACTGTTCTTCAAGCCATCATTCACAGGTAAAGGGGTAGAATGGTGGCAAGATAAATCACAGTGTTTGATTATGCAATCTATTTGTATAGTTTTTCGTCCTCTGTTTTGCAAGTCTGCAAACTAGCTGGCCTGGACAATGTGTAATCAACTTATCAGCAAACATCATTGTTCAATTATTTTGAGTTTTACAAAGCTAGCAGACAATAAGTTGTAGGAACTCCTATAAGATGCAAACATTAGCCATTCAAAAATATTTTAACCTACATGAAAAGTCAGCATTTCAGACTCTAGACCAACTGAAAAAGAAACGCATAAATTCTAAAGTCAACATATAGATAAGTCAATGACTCCTGGCTTATTGAAAATAGACATCTGGTTAACTAAGATAAAATGGTTTGTTGTCACACCTCCCATTATTACAAGAGCAATAACTTTTTAACTCTTCCGTTGACATCGCCATACAATGGCTTATTTTTTTGTGGCATGAGTTGTAGTTTTGAATTAAACCATTCATTTATTTTACTATACAACCTACTGCATGGGAGGGCTAGCAAAGGGAATGTTCTGTAGAGGCAACGTTCTGTAGAGGCAGCGTTCTACAGAGAGAATAGTGTACAGAGGCAGCTTTCTACAGAGGGAATAATCTACAGAGGCAGCGTTCTACAGAGGGAGCTGTCTACAGAGGCAGCATTTTACAGAGTGAAGTTTCTACAGAGGCTGCGTTCTACAGAAGGAACGTTCTACAGAAGGAACGTTCTACAGAAGAGGCAGCTTTCTACAGAGGGAATGATCTACAGTGGCAGCGTTCTACAGAGGCAGCGTTCTACAGAGAGAATAGTCTACAGAGGCAGCTTTCTACAGAGGGAATAATATACACAGGCAGCGTTCTACACAGGCAGCGTTCTACACAGGCAGCGTTCTACAGAGAGAACGTTGTACAGAGGGAACTGTCTACAGAGGCAGCATTCTACAGAGGCTGCGTTCTACAGAAACGTACAGAGAGAACGTTGTACAGAGGGAACTGTCTACAGAGGCTGCGTTCTACAGAAACGTTCTACGGAGGCAGCGTTCTTCACAGAGGCAGCGTTCTTCACAGAGGCAGCGTTCTTCACAGAGGCAGCGTTCTACACAGAGGCAGCGTTCTACACAGTCCACGCTCTAGAGGCCACGCTGTACAAAGGCCACATTGTACAGAGGGAACGTTCTGCCATTATACATCTTGTGTGTATGGTCAGCTTGCTTCCCCTGACTCCACAATATTGACAAATGTTATCTGAAACTGAAAGCAGACTAAGGTCAAGCATGGTGTGTAATGAGGTTTACTGACTCATCAAAACACGCATTCATGAATTCATGCATTCTAAGAAATGGAACTTTTCAGCTCATGTTAGAAATCTGAACTTGAATTTTCCCAACTCATCATGGTTGTATATTAACCCATGGCACTAATATATTCAGTGTTTGTTTGATTTTTTTCTTAAAATTTGGTTTGCTCTTTAATGAAATCTTTAAATTCTACAGCAAATCATCCATTCACCAATGGTACAAAAAGGAGAGTTCTCTGGACTGAATATATAACACATAAACCGTGATTATGGTGTGTTACTATCAAGTTATGTGTCCAATTATTAATTTTTCTTCCCTACTGAAAAATGTTGCCAATTAGATATGGGTCTTCACAAAACTTGCATCTTCTCAAGAATTTGGCCATTGTGTGATTATCTTTTTTGGTTTGATCTTGAGATTTTGCTCTCCACCTGTGCTTAAAAAAAGCGCACAAAGATGGGTCTATCACAACCAACTCCCAAAGAGAAGGACTCCCAATAAACCTTTTGCCATCCCCATGGACAGGAGGACCCCAGCAAGAGTCAGGGATTTGTGGCCTCCCCTCACCAAAGTTTAGGGAGAGACGGTCATGCTCCCAGCATCAACCTGTTCTGCTACCCCTGTGAAACTAAGAACTCTATTTAGAGCAGCTCTTCTCCCAGAGGCGGAGAGCAAGGTGGCTGCAATGGGGAAGGGAACCTGATGGCCACTTCCCCACTTAATCGATCATGGTGGAGCCCATTAGTGTCCGGTTACCTAAAAAGTTCCTGTGACAAGGATGCATGGTGGAAAAGGCAAAAGAAAATCCAACCTTCAGCCGAGAAATTTAAAAATTCCCCACCTAAGCCAAAAGGCCCGGAATAAAAGATCGTTTAAAAAGAATAGAAACTCAAATGAAGTCCAATGTGCTGGGCACCCCAGGGTCACCACTCATGGGGCACTTAGCACCTCTGGCTTTCAAATGTACATGGTCTAATGTCTTTGATCCTATGGGTTGGGGATCATCTGACCGGATATGAGCCACTTGGCGTATATCCTCCTAACGCTTCCATCCAGTGAGCATTGTGTCCATTTACTAAGGCAGCACAAGCCTCGCCACCAGTTCAAAAGATGGTACTCTTACTCTTGCCTAAAAGGTCAAGAAGCGATGTGAAGTGCAAGTAGAGGTGACCACGCATTTCCAGCCCTCTATTAATTTGTTTGTTAGATGGAAAGTTTGCTTGCTCTGGAAAGCAATGGAGAAACACACAAACGTGCCCTATCTATATGTCAAGACATGTCCCCTCTTTTCCGCATCCTCACTATTCTGTATCTTAGAAAAACTGCAGCAGGAACCTCCCCCCTCTGCCCTGTCTGCATTAGGACCCAAAACTAGTAAGAGCTTGGTCTGTCTGTGTTCTCATCTGTTCACTAGCTAAATATGGAAGAGATTATCTAGAAATTACCTGAGATCTCTGCACGATTTCCACAAAGGCTGGAACATGGAGAAATTTCTTCCAGAGGAGGCCAGATTTTACTCATGGTTATGTAGGCTTTCTGTTACTTTTAAAGGAATCTGTCAGCAATTTTGCTAATGTGAGAGTAGTATGATGTAGGGGCAGAGGCCCTGATTCCAGTGATGTCACTTATTGCGCTGTGTTGCTGTTTCCATATAATCAGCGTTTTATCAGCAGGAGATAATCACTGGCGCAGTACACAGAAAGCAGTCAATCGCTGATGTTAACAGGGCTATGCACAGCTCAGAGTTTGAGCACTGCTATGTCTGAAGCAGAGGAAACTGGGATTATATCAAAACGACAGCAGGCAATTGACAGATCGCTGGAATCAGGGTCTCAGCCCCTACATTATGCTTCTCTCAGATTACACGGGAAAAACCTGATGACAGATTCCCTTTATGACACTGCTCTGCTGCTGCCATCTCCAGAAGGATGTTGCCTCTTGTGGGTTCACATTAGAGTCTTTTCGTCTGGTACAAATCCATTTTTTTTCTGTGTGCTCTGTATAGCAGTAGTAAAAACTGTAACAAAAACTGCGTCTTGGGGCTTTAAGTGTTTGGAAAAGACAAGCAGTAACCAATGCAGGAGCCTAGTCCATTATTCAGACATGAAATAACGCAGAAATAGAACAAAGCCTCCCCGGTGCAGCGCGGCGGTCTTCTCGCACTGTGGCGGTGAGTGGACAGCTCTGCAGCGTAGCGGCACTGCCGTGAGTAGGCGGCACAATGAAATAACTCAACACATCATTAGAGTTGCTAAGATACAAAGATTTTCATTTTCCATAGTAATGCACTTTTATTTATTTTTCGGATATTTTTGGAATCCATTTGTTCTGCGATAGTAGTTTGTGCAATTTGTTTATCGATGGCAGGAAGAATTGGCCTTTACATGGCGCCATGTTTGGCAAGAACAAAGGGAAGCGCCTGTGGAATGCATTGTATTGTTTGTGTAACAATGGGTGGTAAATAAGGGAAAAGTGACTGGAAAGTTACCCATGGGATGATAAAGAATGGAGGGGACCGTGGTGGAGGTGGGAAGGGGTCCGATTTATGTTTACAAAGGGTCAGGGTTGTCTCCTTGGCTGGTTTTTCATTACATATTATTAGATTATCACCGTTAAACTTTAAGGCTATGTTCCCACTGAGTTTTTTTTCTTCTTCAAGATTTAAAAAAAAACAAAAAAAACATGAGTTTTAAGCAGAAACTGGAAACTCTGCTTTTTCGGTGAGTTTTTCTGAAGCTGTATGTGCACACAACATTTTTTTCTGGCAGATTCTGCCCTAAACAGCTCTGCAGAAAATTAACAGCAATGTAAAACCATAAGTGCTGTGCACGTGTTCAGTCTTTTGTCGCTTCTTTTAACTGTTTCATGGTTGGGATACCATGACGTATTTGAATTAGGTGGTATGTTCATTTTTCTGTCTGCTTTTGCTAGTTCTAGTATAGAAACTAAGACGCCGCCGAAAAGCCGCTTCAGAAAAAAGTCTGCCTGCTTCTGATGCAACTTCTTTTAGGAACAACTTTTAAACATGTCAACTGCACATAGGCTATGTGCATCAGGAGTTTTTGGAGCAGAAACTGAGCTGAAAGTCTCCAAATCCTCCTCAAAAATCCAAAATTTCTCTAAAGCTAAAGCAAAAAGATTACATCTATACATAGCCTATACAATGGGGAAAATAAGTATTTGATACATTGCTGATTTTGCAAGTTTTCCCACCTACAAAGAATGGAGAGGTCTGTAATTATTATCGTAGGTACACTTCACCTGTGAGAGACAGAATCTAAACATAGAAACCAGACAATCACATTGTATGATTTTTACATAATTAATTTGTATTTTATTACATGAAATTGTAAAATCAGCAGAGTATCAAATACTTATTTTCCCCCCTGTAGTATCCTAAGAAGAGGTTTTAGAAGAGTTTTATTTTTTCTGCTGACATTTTCTATGCAGTTTTTTAAATGGACACTGCCTACAGTAATTTGCAGAGTTATTTTCAGGAGCTACATTCAATAAATGACCTGCACTTTTTTTGCTCCAACTTGGCACTTAAAACCTTTTTAGGACAAAGGAAAAAAATATCTAAAAAAAAACTCGCAAAAAGAGCAGAAAAGTGAATTTCCTATAGAAATGATTTGGAAGAGTTTTTGAGAAGGATTTTGAAGTTTCATGTTGAGTGTCACCTCAAAGACTCTCTGTGCACGCTGAGTTTTTGGAGGCGTAGACTCTACGCCTTTGAGGAGTTTTGAGAAAGATTTGGAGAGATTTCGCTCAGGTTTTGCTCAAAAAGCTTCTAAAAACCCCACTGTGCACATGCCCTAAGAGTTGCTTTAGTACATTGCGTAGGGTTGTTTCTGCTTCCATAATTTAGGGTCCTTACTACCAACCTCTGGGATCCCAACTGAGTCTGAAAACAGTGCTCTGTGTTGCCTCTGTGGAATGCCGTGTTTTTTGGCTGCTATGCTGCCATCTCCATCTCCACTAGTCCAAATGACAACAGTTAGAGCACAGGCACACACAACATTTCTCAATCTGTTCTCAGGATTGATGGTCTGACCCCAACGATCAGCAAGTTGGCACCAACGTTGAGGATCAATAATACCTTGCCAGGTTGGGGCAATTTGTGCATCCAACTTTCCACTCCATTTTGTAAAAGGTGTAAAAATTCCCCGTTCTGCCGAATGGTGCGATCAGATGCTAATATGCTGTTATACACATGTTTATTTCCTTTGTGTATTGGAACAATACAAAAAAAACACAGAAAAAAAGGCAAATTGGACATAATTTCACCCAAACCCCCAAAAATGGACCGGATAAAATTGTTGACACCCTCCTCTTAATATTTGGTTACACACACTTTGGAATAAATAACTGCAATCAATCGCTTCCTATAACCATCCACAATTTTCTTACACCTCTCAACTGGAATTTTTGACCACTCTTGTTACAAACTGTTTGCGGTCTCTCATATTTGAAGGTGCCTTCTCCCAACAGCAATTTTAAGATTTCTCCACAGGTGATCAATGGGATTTAGATCCGGACTCATTGCTGCCACTTCAAAACTCTCCAGGGCTTTGTTTCCTTCCATCTCTGGGTGCTTCTTGAAATATGTTTGGGGTCATTGTCCTGCTGGGAAGACCCATGACCTAGGACGCAAACTCAGCTTTCTGACACTGACACATTGCAACCCAAAATTTTTTGGTAATCTTCAGAATTCCTGATGTCTTGCACATAGTCAGGGCACCAAATGCCAGAGGCAGCAAAACAACCCAAAAACATCTTTAAACCTCCACCATATTTGACTGTAGGTACTGTGTTCTTTTATTTATAGGTCACATTCCATTTTCGGTGAACAATAGAGTGAGGTTTTTTTTACCAAAAAGCTCTATCTTGGTTTCATCTGTCCACAAGATGCTTTCCAAGAAGGATTTTGGCTAACTCATGTACATTTTGACAAACAGCAGTCTAGTTTTTTTTATGTCTGTGTCAGCAGAGCGGTCCTCCTGGATGTTGTAGATAGTTTGCTCTGTCACTGATGCACCCCGAACCTACAGGACAGCTTGAATTTCTTTGGAACTTGATTGTGCTGCTTATCCACCATTCGGACTATCCTGCATTGCAACCTTTCATTAATTTTTCTCTGCCGTCCACATCCAGCGAGATTAGCTACAGTGACATGGGTTGTAATTTCCTGGATTATGTTCACACTTTGGACAAAGGAACATCAAGATCTCTGGAGATGGACTTGTATTGTAACATTGAGATTGTTGACATTGTGCAACAATTTTGGTTCTCAAGTCCTCAGACAGTAATCTTCTCTTCTTTCTGTTCTCCATTCTTACTGTGGCACATACAGATACACAATGCAAATATGGAGTCAACTTCTACCCTTTTTATCTGGTTTCAGGTGTTCTCAGATTGCTCACGCCTGTTACATGCCACAGGTGAGTTTGAACAAGCATCACATGCTTGAAACAAAGTTGTTTATCCACAAGTTTGGAAAGGTGCCAACAAATCTGTCCGGCCCATTTTTGTTGTTTTGTGTGAAATTATGTCCAATTTCCTTTTTTTCTCTTTTTTTTGTGTTCTAAAACACGCAAAGGAAATAAATGTGTTTAAAAAAACGTGTAATTGCAATATTTTTTTTTAGGAACAATACTTCAATTATCCAGAACAATTTCATGGGGGCCAACAGTTTCGATCATGACTATTTATAACTTCTAGCATACCGGTGATTGATCCGACCCTTGAGCACTGAATCCAGCAGCTGAGGCGGTCATGTCTGGAGATATTTGGGCCAGAAGAGCTCCTAAGATTTGAGATGGTCAATGATCAATTTTAACCCTAAATAATTGAGTTTTCAGATTTTGCAAAATAAGGCCACTACTCCCTTTGTATCCACAGGTCCTCAATTTTGTGATCTTTTTATGTGGGTTGATATTGGTGGTCAATGTATTTCTTTGCTAGTTTTTTTTACATTATAGTTATTTTGTGAGAAAATAATGAAATGAATGAGTCACTGATGGCGACGTAGTATAGCGGTCTGCTTATATAACATTACTTTGGATGATTAAAATAGTTCTCAAACTTTAAATGCTGGATCATTAATTGCGTGAGCTAATTAGCTTTTTACACTTGCAGGATTATTTGTATAACGTGGGTGTTTGTTTGATTAATGTAGCTTATTCCAGTATCAGGTTATTAAGGATGGCCTACAATAAACCAATAGAGGTAGTAATGGTGGGCCGAAAGTCGCTTCCCTTGTGCCTCACGTGTGACTCCAAGCCCAGAGCCATGCAATATATATATATATATATATATATATATATATATATATATATATATATATATATATATATATATATATATATATATATATATATATATACAGAAATAGTGGCGGGGAAAAAACAGATCTACTGTAGGAGGGTTTCCTTTTAGCAAGCTTTTTATGTTTATGGATTTCTCTATGGATTCTATGCTAAAAAGAAAATAAAAAATATTGCAATAAATATGTAAAGAAGTATGTTTGTGTATATATATATGTATATATATATATATATATATATATATATATATATATATATATATATATATATATAGTCAGTATATACACCATATATACTCGAGTATAAGCCGACCCGAGTATAAGACGAGGCACCTAATTTTGCTGCGGAAAACTGGGTGAGCTTATTGACTCGAGGATAAGCCGGGTATTCGTTGTCCCCTCATCCCTGTCCTGCTATTTGTGGTTCCCCATCGCTATCCTGGTATGTGGCTACCCCTGTCCTGTCCTGCTATGCGTGGCTCCCCTGTCCTGTCCTGCTATGCGTGGCTCCCCTGTCCTGTCCTGGTATGTGGCTCTCCTCATTCCCTGTCCTGGTATTTGGCTCCCCCCGTCCTGTCCTATTATTTGACTCCCCTGTTTTGTCCTGGTATGTGTGGCCCCCGTCATGTCCTGGTATGTGTTGTCCCCCGTCCTGTCCTGGTATGTGTGGCTACTGTCCTGTCCTGCTATATATGTGGTTCTCCCCCTTCCCTGTACTGGTATGTGGCTCCCTCAGTCACTGTTCTGGTGTGTGGCTCCCCCGTCCTGTCCTGGTATGCGTGGCTCCCCCCCTTCCCTGTCCTGGTGTGTGGCTCCCTCAGTTGCTGTTCTGGTGTGTGGCTCCCCCTTCCTGTCCTGGTGTGTGGCTCCCCCGTCCTGTCCTGGTATGCGTGGCTCCCCCCCTTCCCTGTCCTGGTGTGTGGCTCCCTCAGTTGCTGTTCTGGTGTGTGGCTCCCCCTTCCTGTCCTGGTGTGTGGCTCCCCCGTCCTGTCCTGGTATGTGTGGCTCCCCCCATCCTGTCCTGGTATATGTGGCTCCCCCCTCGTCCTGTCCTGGTATGTGTGGCTCCCCCCTCGTCCTGTCCTGGTATGTGTGGCTCCCCCATCTTATCCTGGTATGTGTGGCTCTCCCCGTCCTGTCCTGGTATGTGTGGCTTCCCTGTCCTGTCCTGGTATGTGTGGCTCCCCCATCCTGTCCTGGTATGTGTGACTCCCTCTGTTCTATGCATGGCTCCCCTGTTCCCGCATGGCTCACCCCCATCCCATCGTATGCATGGCTCACCCCCCCATCCTACTCACCCTCCTCGTGCCGTCACTGCATTTCCGTTGTCCCGGCGCAGCAGCGCTCCGATGCTGAGCGGTCATGTGGTACCTCTCATTAAGGTAATGAATATGCGCTTCACGCCTATGGGAGTGGAGACGTGTGCATATTTATTACCATAATGAGCGGTACCATGTGACCGCTCAGGACCAGAAAGCTGCCGCACCAGGACGGAGATGCAACGACGGCGCAAGGAGGGTGAGTATGATGTCTTCTGTTAGCCGGCTTCTGCCGCTGCTCCACCGCTCCCCCTCCCTGCTGGCTTTCTGGACAATGACTCGTGTGTAAGCCAAGGGGGGTGTTTTGAACACAAAAAAAGTGCAGAAAATCTTGGCTTATACACAAGTATATACGGTATATATCTATATATATATTCATTACAGACCAAAAGTTTGGACACACCTTCTCATTTAAAGATTTTTCTGTATTTTCATGACTATGAAAATTGTACATTAACACCGAAGGCATCAAAACTATGAATTAACACATGTGGAATTCTATACTTAACAAAAAAGTGTGAAACAACTGAAATTATGTCTTATATTCTAGGTTCTTCAAAGCAGCCACCTTTTGCAAACTTTTGGTCTGTACTGTGTATATACAGTCTGTCTATCTGTCTATATATATGTGTATATATATATATATATATATATATATATATATATATATATATACAGGTCCTTCTCAAAAAATTAGCATATAGTGTTAAATTTCATTATTTACCATAATGTAATGATTACAATTAAACTTTCATATATTATAGATTCATTATCCACCAACTGAAATTTGTCAGGTCTTTTATTGTTTTAATACTGATGATTTTGGCATACAACTCCTGATAACCCAAAAAACCTGTCTCAATAAATTAGCATATTTCACCCGTCCAATCAAATAAAAGTGTTTTTTAATAACAAACCAAAAAACCAACAAATAATAATGTTCAGTTATGCACTCAATACTTGGTCGGGAATCCTTTGGCAGAAATGACTGCTTCAATGCGGCGTGGCATGGAGGCAATCAGCCTGTGACACTGCTGAGATGTTATGGAGGCCCAGGATGCTTCAATAGCGGCCTTAAGCTCATCCAGAGTGTTGGGTCTTGCGTCTCTCAACTTTCTCTTCACAATATCCCACAGATTCTCTATGGGGTTCAGGTCAGGAGAGTTGGCAGGCCAATTGAGCACAGTAATACCTTGGACAGTAAACCGTTTACCAGTGGTTTTGGCACTGTGAGCAGGTGCCAGGTCGTGCTGAAAAATGAAATCTTCATCTCCATAAAGCATTTCAGCCGATGGAAGCATGAAGTGCTCCAAAATCTCCTGATAGCTAGCTGCATTGACCCTGCCCTTGATGAAACACAGTGGACCAACACCAGCAGCTGACATGGCACCCCACACCATCACTGACTGTGGGTACTTGACACTGGACTTCAGGCATTTTGGCATTTCCTTCTCCCCAGTCTTCCTCCAGACTCTGGCACCTTGATTTCCGAATGACATGCAAAATTTGCTTTCATCAGAAAAAAGTACTTGGGACCACTTAGCAACAGTCCAGTGCTGCTTCTCTGTAGCCCAGGTCAGGCGCTTCTGCCGCTGTTTATGGTTCAAAAGTGGCTTTACCTGGGGAATGCGGCACCTGTAGCCCATTTCCTGCACACGCCTGTGCACGGTGGCTCTGGATGTTTCCACACCAGACTCAGTCCACTGCTTCCTCAGGTTCCCCAAGGTCTGGAATCGGTCCTTCTCCACAATCTTCCTCAGGGTCCGGTCACCTCTTCTCGTTGTACAGCGTTTTCTGCCACATTTTTGCCTTCCAACAGACTTACCATTGAGGTGCCTTGATACAGCACTCTGGGAACAGCCTATTTGTTGAGAAATTTCTTTCTGGGTCTTACCCTCTTGCTTGAGGGTGTCAATGATGGCCTTCTTGACATCTGTCAGGTCGCTAGTCTTACCCATGATGGGGGTTTTGAGTAATGAACCAGGCAGGGAGTTTTTAAAAGCCTCAGGTATCTTTTGCATGTGTTTAGAGTTAATTACTTGATTCAGAAGATTAGGGTAATAGGTCGTTTAGAGAACCTTTTCTTGATATGCTAATTTATTGAGACAGGTTTTTTGGGTTATCAGGAGTTGTATGCCAAAATCATCAGTATTAAAACAATAAAAGACCTGACAAATTTCAGTTGGTGGATAATGAATCTATAATATATGAAAGTTTAATTGTAATCATTACATTATGGTAAATAATGAAATTTAACACTATATGCTAATTTTTTGAGAAGGACCTGTATATATATATATATATATATATATATATATATATATATATATATATATATATATATATTATATATATATATATATACACACACACACATTATGTCATTATTCATCTCAAAACTCTTGGAGCGCCTGGTCTACTCCCGCCTTACCCGTTACCTCTCCACTCATTCCCTCCTAGACCCTTCACAGTCCGGTTTCCGCCCCTACATTCGACAGAAACTGCACTCATCAAGGTGACCAATGACCTTCTGACAGCAAAATGTAACGGTGACCACTCTCTGCTCATTCTCCTCGACCTTTCTGCAGCTTTCGACACTGTTGACCACCCTCTCCTACTCTCTAGGCTCCAGTCTCTAGGCATTAAGGACACTGCTCTCTCCTGGTTCTTCTCCTACCTTTCTGACCGCTCCTTCAGTGTTCTGTTCTCTGGCTCCACTTCGTCTCCTCTTCCTCTCTCTGTCAGGGTACCTCAGGGCTCAGTTCTTGGCCCCCTTCTCTTCTCCCTCTACACAGCACCAATTGGACAGACCATCAGCAGACTTGGCTTTCAGTACCATCTTTATGCTGATGACATACAACTATACACGTCATCCCCTGAGCTTACCCCCGCTGTACTACAGAACGCCACTGACTGTCTGTCTGCAGTCTCCAACATCATGTCCGCTCTCTATCTGAAACTTAACCTCTCCAAAACTGAACAACTTCTGCTCCCGCCATCTACTAACCTTCCTAAACCTGACTTTTCCCTCTCCGTGGGTGGCACCATAATAACACCCCGGCAGCAGGCACGCTGTCTTGGTGTTATGTTTGACTCCGATCTCTCCTTCACCTCCCATATACAATCTCTTGTCCGCTCGTGCCACTTACACCTAAAGAACATCTCTAGAATCCGCCCTTTTCTCACCATGGAGACAACAAAAACCCTCACTGTCGCCCTAATCCACTCCCGCCTGGACTACTGCAATGCTCTATTAATTGGCCTCCCCCTCACGCGACTTTCCCCTCTCCAGTCCATCCTTAATGCAGCAGCCAGGGTCATCCATCTAGCTCATCGTTACTCAGATGCATCCGTTCTTCGCCAGTCATTACACTGGCTGCCCATTCATTACAGGTTACAATTCAAAGTACTTGTTCTCACCCACAAAGCTCTCCACAGTGCGGCACCCCCTTACATCTCCTCCCTCATTTCTGTCTATCGGCCTAGCTGACCGCTGCGCTCTGCAAATGACTTTCGACTAACCTCTGCACTAATCCGTACCTCCCACTCCCGACTCCAAGACTTCTCCCGTGCTGCGCCAATCCTCTGGAATGCTCTACCCCAAGATATTATGACCATCCACAACTTGCATAATTTTAGGCGCTCGCTCAAAACACATTTGTTCAGAGCGGCCTACCACGTTAACTAATCAAAGTCATTTTATGTTTGTGTGTGTGTAGCCCATTCACTATCTCCATCCACCCCCCACCCCCTGAAGATGGCTGGACCATCATTGTAAATACATCATTGTAAATACACACCGGTACTTTGTATCTCCGCCACCTCATTGTAGACTGTAAGCTCTCACGAGCAGGGTCGTCTTATTTTGTCTTATTTTGCTTTATTGCATTGTTAACGTTGTTACCTATGACTGTTGTGTTTGAAACTGTTAAACTGTAAAGCGCTGCAGAATATGTTGGCGCTATATAAATAAAGATTATTATTATTATACACATACATACACAGTGGCATGTAAAAGTTTGTGCACCCTTGGTGAAAATCCACTATTATTATGAACAGTTAAGCAAGTTTAAGATGAAATGATATCTAAAAGGTCTAAAGTTACAGATGACACATTTCCTCTGTATTTTAGGCAAAAAAAATGTTTTCATCTTTTACATTTTAAAAATTACAAAAAGGAAAATGGTCTGATGCAAAAGCTTAGGCACCCTGGATGGTTATTACCTAGTTACACCCCCTTTTACAAATATCACAGCTTGTAAATGCTTTTTGTAACCAGTATAATCAGATCATGCCCCTGTACAGTCAGACACAGCCATTACACAGTACACAGCAGGGGCATATTTATAAGATTATCTCAGCACAGGAACATTTTATTTAAACACCTCCAATTGTGGAAAATATTACTATTCCAAGATCTATTGATTAAAATGAACTTTTGTTCTTGGGAAAACCTCTTTAATGATTAGAGAAAGGTACTTTTCCAGAAATGTTGTGCCCTTTTTTCTCCACACATTCCTTTGATCATTGTGAGTTCTATTTCTACCTCATCGATCCACAGAACTTGTTTCCAAAATGCATCATGCTTGTTTAGATGTTTGTTTGCAAACTTCTGATGCTGAATTTTATGGTGAGGACGCAGGAGAGATTTTCTTCTGATGACTCTTCCATGAAGGCCATATTTGGGCAGGTGTCTCTGAACAGTAGAACAATGTAACAAATCCAGAGTGTGTTAAATCTTTCTGAATGTCTTTTGCAGTCAAGCGGGGTTCTGATTTGCCTTTCTAGCAATCCTACGAGCTGCTCTTACTGAAATTTTGCTTGGTTTTCCAGACCTTATATTCACCTCCACTATTCCTGGTAACTGCCATTTCTTCATTACATTGCGAACTGATGAAAGAGCAAAGTGTTTACAAGTTGCCATCTTCTTATAGCCTTCTCCTGCTTTGTGAGCCTTTATCATTTTCAGAGTGTTAGGCTGCTGCTTAGAAAAACCCATGGCTGCAGTATTTTGGCAGAATGTTAGAGGAGGCTGGGTTATTAGAATAAGCCAAATATAGGGTGTATCCCTTATCGATACCCCTAGAGGTCCTCTGAGTATAAATATCCAAACTAGCTAGGAGAACACCTTACATAAAATAAAACATAACCTTTAATAATAAATATCTAAAAGACCAATGAATAATACAAGACAATAAAGTGATAAAGTGCAAAAAGTGCTCATGTTACCAGTGCTCAATAAAAAAATGGTTTAATCTCACCAAATATGTAGTTTACTTCACGGGAGCATCCGTATATGTTAAGGGGGAGGGGGAAAGAGTTTCTATACTACCTCAGTCGTGCCCCTGTAGTGCTCCTGCCCTGACAAGGGCAGTCCCCAAGTCAGGCTAATAAGTTGTACCCACCATTGCCATGTAAACTTCCCTATGCGTTTCCTCTCCCGTATGGGAGATTCATCAGGGGAAAATGTAAGGATTGTGGGAATTTTTTGAAAAAGAAGGGAGCCCCTACATCGGGAGGTAGTTCCTGTGTCCAATGCACCTAGTCACAGGTCCGGACTATGGGTTATCATAAAGCTGGGAAATTTGCATCACCCGGCCTTTCCTAACAATGATAGTAAACAATCCATAACCCTAACAGGTTAATTAAAGTCTGAAACTTTGGTCAAAGTTATCTGAGCACACAGATCTCCAAGGGTGCCCAAACTTTAGCATGGCCCATTTTCACTTTTGTAATTTTTAAAATAGAAGAAAAAGTATATATATATATATATATATATATATATATATATATATATATATATATATATATATATATATATATATTTTGCCTAAAGTACAATGGAAATGTGTCATCTTTAACTTTAACACTTTTACAGATCATCTCATCTTCCGCCTGCTTAGCTATTCACAATAACAGTAATTTTGACCATATATATATAGGTGTTACTGCACATGATGGCGTCATGTAATACTGGAATAGTTTCCTCCCGCACACTACGTGTTGAAAAGATGAAATGTGAGTTATGTTAAGGGCTAGTTTTAGTGGCCCTCCATAGAGCGGGTGGGAGGGGGTCCATCGTATCTCCACCTGAAGAGTACTGACAGGACCTGTGTGATGTCGAGATCATGTGATCAGTCACACGAAGGAGGAGTCACATAGTCTGGGCTTAAATGCCTGAAGACAAGAGCTTTCAGTGTTCAGTGTGGGTCAGAAGAGGGAGCACTCCACGAAAGTGTTGCTTGGACTTGAAATCCTAAACAGTGTGTGTTCTGTCCAGCCGTGAGCGGGAGAAACCCCGCTCACAGGAGGACTATGTTTGTTCTGCCACCATTTTGTTTTGTTTTCCTGTTTTGCCCGGAGGACTGCATTTTCTTTACTACGTCGTGGCTTATGCGGTATACAATAAACCAACGGAAGCTCTTAAAGCTGCAGTGTACCCTTGTCTACCTCCGTGTGCAGCCGAGTGAGCCGACCTACCACTATATATATATATATATATATATATATATATATATATATATATATATATATATATATCTAATATATAAAGCTGAATGTGTGTGTGTGTGTGTATGTATGTATGTATGTATGTATGTCCGGGATTGGCATCTGAACCGTAGCAGCTACAGCCACAAAATTTTGCACAGTCACACGTCTGGACCCCGAGAGCGTCATAGGCTATGTTGTGAGGTGAAATTTTAACCCCGCGCTTTCCAATTCACCAAACAATTTTGCCCCTATCTACATAATGGGGAAAAAGTGAAAGGAAAAGTGTTGGAGGCGTCGCAGCTACAGGCACAAAATTTTGCACAGTCACACGTCTGGACCCTGA
Organism: Ranitomeya variabilis; assembly: GCF_051348905.1. Taxonomy (NCBI): domain Eukaryota; kingdom Metazoa; phylum Chordata; class Amphibia; order Anura; family Dendrobatidae; genus Ranitomeya; species Ranitomeya variabilis. The sequence continues at coordinate 566,656,347 of NC_135232.1, forward strand.
GAGCGTCAAAGCTATATTGTGAGGTGAAATTTTAACCCCGCGCTTTCCAAGTCACCAAACAATTTTGCCCCTATCTACATAATGGGGAAAAAATGAAAGGAAAAGTGTTGGAGGCAAATTAACAGCTGCCAGATGTGAACAAGGGGGACTTAAAGAATGACAGCGATGGCACCAAAGAGTATATACTGTACAGTTGCTAAGGTGGGGCCCCAACATGGGATAATCACACCACCACGGGGATATGAACACACACACAAAATGCGCCACACACTACCACGTGCTCGAACACATATACCACCCTCAGTGCACATTTCACCACACATACACCAACCTCGCCACATAAAAGTAGAAACACAAAAGTCGCCGCTCAAAACTCGCCACGCGCAAAACTCTCCACATGCAAAACTCGCCACACGTGCAAAACTCGCCACACGCAAAACTTGCACACGCAGAAAAATTGCCACACGCAGAAAAATTGCCACATGCACAAAAGTTGCAACACATGCAAAAGTTGCCTCACACAAAACTTGCACATACTCAAAAGGCACCACACATAAAACTCGCCACGCGCAAAACTCGCCATGCGCAAAACTTGCTGCACACAACTTGCTACACTAACCTGTCACATGCAACTCGACACACAAAAAGTTGCTACACGCATGTCGCCACACAAAACTCATCTCACAAAAGTCCCTACATGCATGTCGCCACACGCAACTCAACACACACAACTTGACACACGAAACTCGCCCTAAAACACACACAAGTCTGGTATCCTTCAAAAATAAAAATCTGATTAATAAGCAGACAAACTACAAGAGCAACAAATGTACCATATAGGAATCCGGCAGCTGTCAGTCACATGACCAGTCTATTATGTGTATGTGTGAGCTAATATATACTGCCAGGGGGTGGGCTTACTGTTGGCTGGGGATTTATCAGGCTGCCATTTTAGCTTACAAATACTGAGGTAAAAATACTGACCAAATAACGTGTGAACGAGGGCTAATACAGGAGGAGATGGCATACAGCTATATACTATATACAGGAGATGACACACAGGTATATACTATTTACAGGGGAGATGACACACAGGTATATACTATATACAGGAGGAGATGACACACAGATATATACTATATACAGGAGAGATGACACACAGGTATATACTATATAGAGGAGGAGATGACATACAGGTACATACTACATACAGGAGGAGATGACATACAGGTATATACTATATACAGGAGGAGATGACACACAGGTATATACTATATACAGGAGCAGATTACCTACAGGTATATAGTATATACAGGAGGAGATGACACAGGTATATGCTATGTATAGGAGGAGATGACATACAGGTATATACTATATACAGGAGATGACACACAGATATATACTATATATAGGTGAGATGACACACAGGTATATACTATATACAGGAGATTACATACAGGTATATCTAATATATAAAGCTGAATGTGTGTATGTATGTATGTGTGTATGTCCGGGATTGGCATCTGCACCGTCGCAGCTACAGCCACAAAATTTTGCACAGTCACACGTCTGGACCCCGAGAGCGTCATAGGCTATGTTGTGAGGTGAAATTTTAACCCCGCGCATTCCAATTCACCAAACAATTTTGCCCCTATCTACATAATGGGGAAAAAGTGAAGGGAAAAGTGTTGGAGGAAAATTGACAGCTGCCAGATGTGAACAATGAGGACTTAAAGAATGAGAGCGATGGTGCCAAAGAGTATATACCGTACAGTTGCTAAGGTGGGGCCCCGACATGGGATACTCACCACACACTGGGATGTGAACACAAACACAAAATGCGCCACACACTACCACGTGCTTGAACACATATACCACCCTCAGCACACATTTCACCACACACACACCAACCTCGCCACATAAAAGTCGAAACACAAAAGTCACCACTCAAAACTCGCAACGCGCAAAACTCGCTACATGCAAAACTCGCCATATGCAAAACTAGGCTCACGCAAAACTCGCCACACGTGCAAAACTCACCTCATGGAAAACTCACCTCATGCAAAACTTGCACACACAGAAAAATTGCCACATGTACAAAAGTTGCACCACATGCAAAAGTTGCCTCACATAAAACTTGCACATACTCAAAACGCACCACACATAAAACTCGCCACGCGCAAAACTCGCCATGCACAAAACTTGCTGCACACAACTTGCTACACTAACCTGTCACATGCAACTCGACACACAAAATGTTGCTACACGCATGTCACCACACAAAACTCATCTCACAAAAGTCGCTACATGCATGTCGCCACACGCAACTCAACACACACAACTTGACACATGAAACTCACCCTAAAACACACACAAGTCTGGTATTGTCCTTCAAAAATAAAAATCTGATTAATAAGCAGACAAACTACAAGAGCAACAAATGTACCATATAGGAAATACGGCAGCTGTCAGTCACATGGCCTGTCTATTATGTGTATGTGTGAGCTAATATATACTGCCAGGGGGGAGGGCTTCCTGTTGGCTGGGGATTTATCAGGCTGCCAATAGCAACCAATCACAGCTCAGCTTCTATTTTGCTACAGTTAATTAACCTGAGCTCTGATTGGTTAATATAGGCAACAAAGACATTCTCAGTATAACAAAGCTAATATATGTTGTGAAATTCTTCTATTAGCTTAGTTTTTGCCTTTTAATAATTACATTTCTATCTATTTGTTTTGTGGTTTTTGTGTGCAGAATAAATTTTTGTTAACACATTCTATTTTGCTAACAGCAGTCATTAACCCGGGCGAAGCCGGGTAGTACAGCTAGTCTAATATATAAAGCTGAATGTGTGTGTGTGTGTATGTATGTATGTATGTATGTATGTCCGGGATTGGCATCTGAACCGTAGCAGCTACAGCCACAAAATTTTGCACAGTCACACGTCTGGACCCCGAGAGCGTCATAGGCTATGTTGTGAGGTGAAATTTTAACCCCGCGCTTTCCAATTCACCAAACAATTTTGCCCCTATCTACATAATGGGGAAAAAGTGAAAGGAAAAGTGTTGGAGGCGTCGCAGCTACAGGCACAAAATTTTGCACAGTCACACGTCTGGACCCTGAGAGCGTCAAAGCTATATTGTGAGGTGAAATTTTAACCCCGCGCTTTCCAAGTCACCAAACAATTTTGCCCCTATCTACATAATGGGGAAAAAATGAAAGGAAAAGTGTTGGAGGCAAATTAACAGCTGCCAGATGTGAACAAGGGGGACTTAAAGAATGACAGCGATGGCACCAAAGAGTATATACTGTACAGTTGCTAAGGTGGGGCCCCAACATGGGATAATCACACCACCACGGGGATATGAACACACACACAAAATGCGCCACACACTACCACGTGCTCGAACACATATACCACCCTCAGTGCACATTTCACCACACATACACCAACCTCGCCACATAAAAGTAGAAACACAAAAGTCGCCGCTCAAAACTCGCCACGCGCAAAACTCTCCACATGCAAAACTCGCCACACGTGCAAAACTCGCCACACGCAAAACTTGCACACGCAGAAAAATTGCCACACGCAGAAAAATTGCCACATGCACAAAAGTTGCAACACATGCAAAAGTTGCCTCACACAAAACTTGCACATACTCAAAAGGCACCACACATAAAACTCGCCACGCGCAAAACTCGCCATGCGCAAAACTTGCTGCACACAACTTGCTACACTAACCTGTCACATGCAACTCGACACACAAAAAGTTGCTACACGCATGTCGCCACACAAAACTCATCTCACAAAAGTCCCTACATGCATGTCGCCACACGCAACTCAACACACACAACTTGACACACGAAACTCGCCCTAAAACACACACAAGTCTGGTATCCTTCAAAAATAAAAATCTGATTAATAAGCAGACAAACTACAAGAGCAACAAATGTACCATATAGGAATCCGGCAGCTGTCAGTCACATGACCAGTCTATTATGTGTATGTGTGAGCTAATATATACTGCCAGGGGGTGGGCTTACTGTTGGCTGGGGATTTATCAGGCTGCCATTTTAGCTTACAAATACTGAGGTAAAAATACTGACCAAATAACGTGTGAACGAGGGCTAATACAGGAGGAGATGGCATACAGCTATATACTATATACAGGAGATGACACACAGGTATATACTATTTACAGGGGAGATGACACACAGGTATATACTATATACAGGAGGAGATGACACACAGATATATACTATATACAGGAGAGATGACACACAGGTATATACTATATAGAGGAGGAGATGACATACAGGTACATACTACATACAGGAGGAGATGACATACAGGTATATACTATATACAGGAGGAGATGACACACAGGTATATACTATATACAGGAGCAGATTACCTACAGGTATATAGTATATACAGGAGGAGATGACACAGGTATATGCTATGTATAGGAGGAGATGACATACAGGTATATACTATATACAGGAGATGACACACAGATATATACTATATATAGGTGAGATGACACACAGGTATATACTATATACAGGAGATTACATACAGGTATATCTAATATATAAAGCTGAATGTGTGTATGTATGTATGTGTGTATGTCCGGGATTGGCATCTGTACCGTCGCAGCTACAGCCACAAAATTTTGCACAGTCACACGTCTGGACCCCGAGAGCGTCATAGGCTATGTTGTGAGGTGAAATTTTAACCCCGCGCGTTCCAATTCACCAAACAATTTTGCTCCTATCTACATAATGGGGAAAAAGTGAAGGGAAAAGTGTTGGAGGAAAATTGACAGCTGCCAGATGTGAACAATGAGGACTTAAAGAATGAGAGCGATGGCGACAAAGAGTATATACCGTACAGTTGCTAAGGTGGGGCCCCGACATGGGATACTCACCACACACGGGGATATGAACACAAACACAAAATGCGCCACACACTACCACGTGCTTGAACACATATACCACCCTCAGCACACATTTCACCACACACACACACCAACCTCGCCACATAAAAGTCGAAACACAAAAGTCACCACTCAAAACTCGCTACATGCAAAACTCGCCATATGCAAAACTAGGCTCACGCAAAACTCGCCACACGTGCAAAACTCACCTCATGGAAAACTCACCTCATGCAAAACTTGCACACACAGAAAAATTGCCACATGTACAAAAGTTGCACCACATGCAAAAGTTGCCTCACACAAAACTTGCACATACTCAAAATGCACCACACATAAAACTCGCCACGCGCAAAACTCGCCATGCACAAATCTTGCTGCACACAACTTGCTACACTAACCTGTCACATGCAACTCAACACACAAAATGTTGCTACACGCATGTCGCCACACAAAACTCATCTCACAAAAGTCGCTACATGCATGTCGCCACACGCAACTCAACACACACAACTTGACACATAAAACTCGCCCTAAAACACACACAAGTCTGGTATTGTCCTTCAAAAATAAAAATCTGATTAATAAGCAAACTACAAGAGCAACAAATGTACCATATAGGAAATACGGGGCAGCTGTCAGTCACATGACCTGTCTATTATGTGTATGTGTGAGCTAATATATACTGCCAGGGGGGAGGGCTTCCTGTTGGCTGGGGATTTATCAGGCTGCCAATAGCAACCAATCACAGCTCAGCTTCTATTTTGCTACAGTTAATTAACCTGAGCTCTGATTGGTTAATATAGGCAACAAAGACATTCTCAGTATAACAAAGCTAATATATGTTGTGAAATTCTTCTATTAGCTTAGTTTTTGCCTTTTAATAATTACATTTCTATCTATTTGTTTTGTGGTTTTTGTGTGCAGAATAAATTTTTGTTAACACATTCTATTTTGCTAACAGCAGTCATTAACCCGGGCGAAGCCGGGTAGTACAGCTAGTCTAATATATAAAGCTGAATGTGTGTGTGTGTGTGTATGTATGTATGTATGTATGTATGTCCGGGATTGGCATCTGAACCGTAGCAGCTACAGCCACAAAATTTTGCACAGTCACACGTCTGGACCCCGAGAGCGTCATAGGCTATGTTGTGAGGTGAAATTTTAACCCCGCGCTTTCCAATTCACCAAACAATTTTGCCCCTATCTACATAATGGGGAAAAAGTGAAAGGAAAAGTGTTGGAGGCGTCGCAGCTACAGGCACAAAATTTTGCACAGTCACACGTCTGGACCCTGAGAGCGTCAAAGCTATATTGTGAGGTGAAATTTTAACCCCGCGCTTTCCAAGTCACCAAACAATTTTGCCCCTATCTACATAATGGGGAAAAAATGAAAGGAAAAGTGTTGGAGGCAAATTAACAGCTGCCAGATGTGAACAAGGGGGACTTAAAGAATGACAGCGATGGCACCAAAGAGTATATACTGTACAGTTGCTAAGGTGGGGCCCCAACATGGGATAATCACACCACCACGGGGATATGAACACACACACAAAATGCGCCACACACTACCACGTGCTCGAACACATATACCACCCTCAGTGCACATTTCACCACACATACACCAACCTCGCCACATAAAAGTAGAAACACAAAAGTCGCCGCTCAAAACTCGCCACGCGCAAAACTCTCCACATGCAAAACTCGCCACACGTGCAAAACTCGCCACACGCAAAACTTGCACACGCAGAAAAATTGCCACACGCAGAAAAATTGCCACATGCACAAAAGTTGCAACACATGCAAAAGTTGCCTCACACAAAACTTGCACATACTCAAAAGGCACCACACATAAAACTCGCCACGCGCAAAACTCGCCATGCGCAAAACTTGCTGCACACAACTTGCTACACTAACCTGTCACATGCAACTCGACACACAAAAAGTTGCTACACGCATGTCGCCACACAAAACTCATCTCACAAAAGTCCCTACATGCATGTCGCCACACGCAACTCAACACACACAACTTGACACACGAAACTCGCCCTAAAACACACACAAGTCTGGTATCCTTCAAAAATAAAAATCTGATTAATAAGCAGACAAACTACAAGAGCAACAAATGTACCATATAGGAATCCGGCAGCTGTCAGTCACATGACCAGTCTATTATGTGTATGTGTGAGCTAATATATACTGCCAGGGGGTGGGCTTACTGTTGGCTGGGGATTTATCAGGCTGCCATTTTAGCTTACAAATACTGAGGTAAAAATACTGACCAAATAACGTGTGAACGAGGGCTAATACAGGAGGAGATGGCATACAGCTATATACTATATACAGGAGATGACACACAGGTATATACTATTTACAGGGGAGATGACACACAGGTATATACTATATACAGGAGGAGATGACACACAGATATATACTATATACAGGAGAGATGACACACAGGTATATACTATATAGAGGAGGAGATGACATACAGGTACATACTACATACAGGAGGAGATGACATACAGGTATATACTATATACAGGAGGAGATGACACACAGGTATATACTATATACAGGAGCAGATTACCTACAGGTATATAGTATATACAGGAGGAGATGACACAGGTATATGCTATGTATAGGAGGAGATGACATACAGGTATATACTATATACAGGAGATGACACACAGATATATACTATATATAGGTGAGATGACACACAGGTATATACTATATACAGGAGATTACATACAGGTATATCTAATATATAAAGCTGAATGTGTGTATGTATGTATGTGTGTATGTCCGGGATTGGCATCTGTACCGTCGCAGCTACAGCCACAAAATTTTGCACAGTCACACGTCTGGACCCCGAGAGCGTCATAGGCTATGTTGTGAGGTGAAATTTTAACCCCGCGCGTTCCAATTCACCAAACAATTTTGCTCCTATCTACATAATGGGGAAAAAGTGAAGGGAAAAGTGTTGGAGGAAAATTGACAGCTGCCAGATGTGAACAATGAGGACTTAAAGAATGAGAGCGATGGCGACAAAGAGTATATACCGTACAGTTGCTAAGGTGGGGCCCTGACATGGGATACTCACCACACACGGGGATATGAACACAAACACAAAATGCGCCACACACTACCACGTGCTTGAACACATATACCACCCTCAGCACACATTTCACCACACACACACACCAACCTCGCCACATAAAAGTCGAAACACAAAAGTCACCACTCAAAACTCGCTACATGCAAAACTCGCCATATGCAAAACTAGGCTCACGCAAAACTCGCCACACGTGCAAAACTCACCTCATGGAAAACTCACCTCATGCAAAACTTGCACACACAGAAAAATTGCCACATGTACAAAAGTTGCACCACATGCAAAAGTTGCCTCACACAAAACTTGCACATACTCAAAATGCACCACACATAAAACTCGCCACGCGCAAAACTCGCCATGCACAAATCTTGCTGCACACAACTTGCTACACTAACCTGTCACATGCAACTCAACACACAAAATGTTGCTACACGCATGTCGCCACACAAAACTCATCTCACAAAAGTCGCTACATGCATGTCGCCACACGCAACTCAACACACACAACTTGACACATAAAACTCGCCCTAAAACACACACAAGTCTGGTATTGTCCTTCAAAAATAAAAATCTGATTAATAAGCAAACTACAAGAGCAACAAATGTACCATATAGGAAATACGGCAGCTGTCAGTCACATGACCTGTCTATTATGTGTATGTGTGAGCTAATATATACTGCCAGGGGGGAGGGCTTCCTGTTGGCTGGGGATTTATCAGGCTGCCAATAGCAACCAATCACAGCTCAGCTTCTATTTTGCTACAGTTAATTAACCTGAGCTCTGATTGGTTAATATAGGCAACAAAGACATTCTCAGTATAACAAAGCTAATATATGTTGTGAAATGCTTCTATTTGCTTAGTTTTTGCCTTTTAATAATTACATTTCTATCTATTTGTTTTGTGGTTTTTGTGTGCAGAATAAATTTTTGTTAACACATTCTATTTTGCTAACAGCAGTCATTAACCCGGGCGAAGCCGGGTAGTACAGCTAGTATATATATATATTAGGAACAGCACAAATCCTTTACTTATCTTCAGGTGCAAAGCCTCCAAACAACCTGTCCACTGATTGTCCAAAGTCCATACAAAACACTCTGCACCCCATCTCTACTGAAAAAAAACCCCAGAAATGTAGTAATTTTTGCAAATTTATTAGACAAACTGAAATATCACATGGTAATAAGTATTCAGACCCTTTGCTAAGTATTGAGTAGAAGCACCCTTTTGAGCTAGTACAGCCATGAGTTCTCTTGGGAATGATGCAACAAGTTTTTCACACCTGGATTTGGGGATCCTCTGCCATTGTTCCTTACAGATCCTCTCCAGTTCCGTCAGGTTGGATGGTGAACGTTGGTTGACAGACATTTTCAGGTTTCTCCAGAGATGCTGAATTGGGTTTAGGTCAGGGCTCTGGCTGGGCCAGTCAAGAATGGTCACAGAGTTGTCCTGAAGTCACTCCTTTGCTATTTTAGCTGTGTGCTTAGGGTCATTGTCTTGTTGGAAGGTGAACCTTCAGCCAAGTCTGTGGTCCAGAGCACTCTGGAAGAAGTTTTCATCCAGGATATCTCTGTACTTGGCCACATTTATGTTTCCGTCAATCAGTAGTCCTGTCCCTGCAGCTGAAAAACACCACCATAGCTGATGCTGCCACCACCATGTTTCACTGTTGGGATTGTATTGGGTAGGGGATGAGCAGTGCCAGGTTTTCTCCACACATACCGCTTAGAATAATCACAAAAAGGTCTATCTTCATCTCATCAGACCAGAGAATCTTCTTTCTCATAGTCTGGGAGTCCGTCGTGTGTTTTTTTACCAAACTATGCGGGCTTTCATATGTCTTGCACTGAGGAGAGGCTTCCATCGGGCCACTCTGCCATAAAGGCTCGACTGGAGGAGGGCTGCAGTGATAGTTGACTTTCTCCCATCTCCCCACTGCATCTCTGGAGCTCAGCCACAGTGATCTTGGGGTTCTTCTTTACCTCTCTCAAGAAGGCTCTTCTCCCATGATTGCTCAGTTTGGCTGGATGGCCAGGTCTAGGAAAACTTCTGGTGGTCCCAAACTTTTTCCATTTAAGGATTATGAAGGCCACTGTGCTCTTAGGAACCTTAAATACTGCAGAAATTCTGTTGTGACCTTAGCCAGATCTGTGCCTTGCCACAATTCTGTATCTGAGCTCCTTGGCCAGTTCCTTTGACTGCATGGTTCTCATTTGGTCTGACATGCACTGTGAGCTGTGAGGTATTATATAGACAGGTTCAAACAATGATTAAAGGCGCTGCATAAGAATTTTTCTAATAAACCTCTTGCAGCAAAACCTGGACACAACTACCATAAATTGTCCAATGTTGCGCTCAAAAAAGGGCTCTGATTAATAATATGTATGTGTGTTTGCGCTAGAGGTTTATCTGACTACAACCATACAAAAAGCTGCCTTAAAAGTTTAGCCTAAGAATGAAATACATGTCATTACCTTCCCAAGGGTAAATCCTATAATCTTCCAGAGATGCTGTAGTCCAACCACAGGTCCTTGCAGATAGTTAAGTACAAATGTCCAAAGGATGTGGAGTAATCCTGTGTCTACAATAATTCCAGAGTTTCGGGCAAGGGATGTTTTACCCGTCCCGGCCGGTGGCAGGTACCCCCTTGTCCCGTAAATAGTTCCTGGCGTTTACCTAATAGCACGCGCTTCAGAATCCACTTGCCGGCGAGGTGCAGTGAATCTGCAGGACCTCGCGTGACGTCACTAACACGTGATACCTCACGTGTTCGGCTTGAAAAAACTTTACAGAGCGCACCTTGGACCACACTTCATCCAACGCGTTTCGGGGTCATCAGACTCCTTCATCAGGGATGGAAGATTATAGGATTTACCCTTGGGAAGGTAATGACATGTATTTCATTCTTAGGCTAAACTTTTAAGGCAGCTTTTTGTATGGTTGTAGTCAGATAAACCTCTAGCGCAAACACACATACATATTATATAGACAGGTGTGTGCCTTTCCAAATCAAGTCCTATCAGTTTAAATAAACACAGCTGGCCGCCAAAGAAGGAGTAGAAACATCTCAAGGAGGAACACAAGGAAATGGACTTAAATATGAGTGCCTGAACAAAGGGTCCGAATACTTATGACCATGTGATATATCAGGTTTTTTTTTTAAATTAAATTTGCAAAAATTTCTACATTTCTGTATTTTTCAGTCAAGATGGGGTGCGGAGTATTCATCAATGTTAAAAAAAGGAACTTTTGTGAATGTATCAAACGGCAGCAATGAAACAGAGTGAAACTTTATAGGGGTCTGAATACTTTCCGTATATATATATATATATATATATATATATATATATATATATATATATATATATATATATATACACCGTATTTTTCGGACTATAAGACGCACCTTTTTTTCCTCCAAATTTGGGAGGAAAGTGTGGGTGCGTCTTATAGTACGGATGTAGCATGTGGGGAGGGGGGCAGCAGCGAGTTGGATCGCACTGTTATCCCACTTCAGGATGTCCCCGCTGCCTGGAATCAGCTGCTGGGGAAAGCACATGGCCCCGCTGATTAAGTGCAGTGAATATTTATTAGCTGCTCCCCGCCCACCGATCAGCTGAGCGGTGAGGCGGGAGCAGCAAATGAATGCTGCACTTAAGCAGCGACACACAGTTTCCCTAGCACTGATTCCGGGGAGAATCCGTGTGTCCGGGGGAGGAGGCAGCAGCAGCAGGGGCCAGGAGATCGCTGCATACCTGCCTGTGCTGGACGCTGAGCTGTCTGGTGCACAGGGAGGACATGTGTGATGTCAGAAGTGGGCGGGCTGGAGCATCACATGGCAGCTCAGAGCCCTCCCTCTTCTGACATCATCACAGGTCCTTCAGACTCCCACCTAGAATCTGCAGCTTCCTCTTATGTCCTGCGCTGTGGAAAGGCAACAACAACAGGGAGGGCTCTGTGGTGTGCAGTCATGAGATGCTCCAGCTTTTACCTCACCACAGTGTGGCTGGCTGCCACAATTAAGAGGTCAGTCTTTACAAAACACAATAAAGCACTCTGCCACTCCTTTGGTGAACTATAACTCCCAGCATGTCATAGGATCTGCAGGACATGCTGGGAGTTATAGTTCTCCCATGGGATTTTAAAGCAGCACTCCAGTGTTATTTTGCAGTGCTGGAGTGGTGCTTTCACTATAAGCCCTGTGCCCCCATTCTTAGGGCTCATTTCCACATGCGAGGCACATGTCCGTATCTCGCATGTGGAAACCAAGCTGTGGAGCCGGCACTCCAGAGCAGAGCGTGCGGCCGCATAGGAACACATGGAGCTGCACAGCTCTGCTCCAAAGTGCCGGCGCCAGAACTTGGTTTCCACATGCGAGATACGGACGTGTGCCTCGCATGTGGAAATGAGCCCTTATACTCACCCTCCAGCGTCTTCATATCGTACTTCACAGACACCACACTGGTCCCGCAGCTTCCAACATAATAACATACTATTATATATAATAACACCACATATAATAGTATGTTATTTATGTTATTAAATATTTTACCACATTTTTTTTGCTTCAAATATTTTTTTCCCTATTTTCCACCTCTTAAACCTGGGTGCGCCTTATAGTCCGGTGCGTCTTATAGTCCGAAAAATACAGTATATATATATATATATATATACACACACACATATATAGGCTTCACAAACCGTTGTTTTTTTGCACACATTGCAAATGAAACATCCTTACAGTGTGCTGCCTAGTGTTTTGTGCTTACATTATTAGGTTAATAGGAGCTAGCCTGCAGGTTACAGTCCATCTGCTTTTTGTTTTAGGTTGTGCTGCCTCATCTCTTGTGTTATATATATATATATATATATATATATATATATATATATATATATATATATACATATATACATACATACAGCTCTGCCATAAATTAAGATACTACTGCAAAATTTTCAGTTTGTCTGATATTTCTCTTTATAGTTCTATTTTTGAGTAAAATGTAAATTGTTCTTTTATGCTATAAACTACAGACAACATGTCTCCGAAGTTCCAAGCAATAAATGTTGTATTTATTTTCTGAAAATGAGAAATGGTCAGAATAACAAAAAAATGCAGTGCTTGCAGACCTGAAATAATGCAAAAAAAAGTTCATAATCCTATAGAAACAACAATACCAATGTTTTAACTCGGGAAGAGTTTTGAAATCAATATTTTGCGAAATAACCATGATTTTTAATCATTGGTCTCTTAATTTTTGCCAGAGCTATATATATATATATATATATATATATATATATATATATATATATATATATATATATATATATATATATATATATATATATATATATATATATACTGCTTAAAAAAAAAAAAAGGGAACACTAAAATCCCACATCCTAGTTATCGCTGAATTACATATTCCAGTTGCAAATCATTATTCATTACATAGTGGAATGTGTTGAGAAGAAAAAAACATAAAAATGATAAATGTAAATCAAAATTAATATCCCATGGAGGTCTGAATTTGGAATGATACTCAAAATCAAAGTAGAAAATCAAATTGCAGGCTGTTCCAACTCCATTTGGAAATGCATCAAGACAAGGAAATGATTCTCAGTAGTGTGTGTGTGGCCTCCATGTGCCTGTATAATCTCCCTACAACGCCTGGGCATGATCCTGATGAGGTGGCGGATGGTCTCTTGAGGGAACTCCTCCCAGACTTGGACTAAAGCATCTGCCAACTCCTGGACAGTCTGTGGTGCAACGTGACGTTGGTGGATAGTGCCAAACCGGTCATGCTGAAGGATGTTGCAGGCAGCAGATCGCTCTCCACGGTGTCTCCAGACTCTGTCACGTCTGTCACATGTGCTCAGTGTGAACCTGCTTTCATCTGTGAAGAGCACAGGGCGCCAGTGGCGAATTTGCCAATCCTGGTGTTCTGTGGCTAGTGCCAAGCTTCCTGCACGGTGTTGGGCTGTGAGCACTACCCCCATCTGTGGACATCGGGCACTCAGACCATCCTTATGGAGTGGGTTTCTAACCGTTTGTGCAGATACATGCACATTTGTGGCCTGCTGGAGGTCATTTTGCAGGGCTCTGGCAGTGCTCCTTCTGTTCATCGTTGCACAAAGGCTGAGGTAGCTGTCCTGCTGCTGGGTTGTTGCCCTCCTACAGCCCCCTCCACGTCTCCTGGTGTACTGGCCTGTCTCCTGGTGGCGCCTCCAGCCTCTGGACACTACTCTGACAGATACAGCAAACCTCCTTGCCACAGCTCGCATTGATGTGCCATCCTGGATGAGCTGCACCACCTGAACCACTTGTGTGGGTTGTAGAGTCTGTCTCATGCTACCACGAGTGTGAAAGCACAACCAACATTCAAAAGTGACCAAAACATCAGCCAGAAAGCATTGGTACTGAGATGTGGTCTGTGGTCCCCACCTGCAGAACCACTCCTTTATTGAGTGTCTTGATAATTGCCAATAATTTCCATCTGTTGTCTATTCCATTTGCACAACAGCATGTGAAATTGATTGTCAAACAGTGTTGCTTCCTAATTGGACAGTTTGATTTCACAGACGTTTGATTTATTTGGAGTTATATTCTGTTGTCTAAGTGTTCCCTTTACTTTTTTGAGCAGTGTATATTAGGGTCCATATTCATTGCAATATTTTTTAGTTTGGTCTGTGACATAAAATTCCTGCTTGTTAGAAGGAAATCCATCTACAGTAGGTCTGCTGATTTATTTGTTTTTTCCTCCTCCCGTTCATCTTTAAGTCGAGTTCTCATTTTCATTTAATTTGGCTTTGCTTCAATTATAAATCCTGCTGATTACATGCATTTTACCTCGTCTAATTATAGCACGGCAAAGCAATACTTGTTTAGGTGGCATTACAGGGTTTTTGTTTTTGCCCATATCTAGACGGCAGCGGAAATTTCCGTAAGTCAGCTTGATTAATTGCCAGGATAGCGTGGCACGGCTCAGGGTTTTATTTTTATATGTAGCTATAGTTAATCTAGGTTTAGGGATTTGGTTATGTGTCATAATTCAGCTATAACTGTATGCCGGGATCTTTTTCACATAATAGAAACTTTTAGTTCTTAAATAGAAGGGAACTGTAAATTATAATAATATTTTGCCTCCTGATTCTCCTGTTTTATGGCTTATTTAAAGGTCTGTCCCAAAATTACAGATTTTACCCTACCTATACTTGATAATCTCAGTACATTTTACTGTTTAGACCACCAGCCATCCAAAGAATGTACCTCTGGGGAGTTCGGCCTCTGCTCCATCCATTGCCTATGAGACTGCTGGAATACGCTGAGTACAGCAGCCGGCCATTTTCAGTAGTTAAATAGACAATCAGTGGAGCAGAGGCGCACACAATTGGCCTCTGCTTCATTCATTGTCTATGGGCCTGCCTGAGAAAGTGAAGTGAAGCAGTTAGCAATTTCCATCAATCCCATAGACAATCAGTGGAGCGGAGGTTCACATATGCAGCCTCTGCACCATCTGTTGTATGAGAAAACCGAGTGCAGCAGGCAGCCATTTCTAGCAGTCCCATAGACACTCAATGGAACAGCAAATGAGCATGTGCACCACTGCTTTTTGGAGATCACTGGGATAGGGCATAACTTGTTCTTTTGGAAATAGCCCTTTATATTGGTGCTTTAGTCATTTTTGTCTAACCTTACACCATCTATGGCTTACATTGCGCTAATTTTTGGTTCATGTTGGCGCAAATTAAACCACATCCCTTTCTAGTAAAGCCATACCAGTTTTACCAAACCACACCATCAGCCAGATGCATTACAAAAAAGCTTAAAAAATTAAATCTAAAACTAGATGGTACAATTTGTGCCAAAATTTGTCGTATTTGCTGCCAAAGTCAAGATTCACTCAAAGAAAAAAAATCTTCCTTGTTGGCTTTATTAGAACAATCTATGCAGTGCCTCGTTTTTGTCATTCAAGAGCCCTGTTCTTGGGATTTCTGGTGGTCTCAGGCATAGCGAATAACTTGCTAATTTAGTGTTTTATTCACTCTTGTGATAAATTTGAACCGCCCTTTAGGTAGCAGGCTTTGTGCCAGAATTATGATGTTTGTTGGCTCATCTTAATACTACACACTTTCCCTTTAAAGCCATACCATTTTGCCCAAGTCACATCTCTTGCCATTTACATCACAAATATACAAAAGGGTCTAAAACATTTAAAAAATGTGGAACAGTACAGGTGACAATATGTTAAAAAATGTGCCCAAATTTGCCAAATTTACTGTCAAGGGCCCACTCACTATGGTGAATCTGCCTTAGTCCTGGTTTCACACATCCGTCTTCCAAGGTCCTAGCACTAACTTGCCATCGGTCTCCTGATCCAAAATCAACAGCCTCCTAGGTATATGAGACTTCTGGATTCAGTAAAGGACCTCGGGCCAGTCTGTACATCACGGTCCATGCATGGATGTGTGAAACCAGGCCTTCATGCCTTTATTTGGTGAAGCCAAGGGGTAAGCCTTTTAAGGACGAGTTTACCTAGAATCACATGGGTGGTCTCCAGCATCATCTATTGGAATAGAGTACACATTAGATATCAATCCACAATAATGTGCACCAGGGACAAGGTAGCTGGCACAGTAAATTCAAGTTTGTGTTGTTCATGAGCACCATGAATTACACATGGTCCAAAGAGAGTTTCCATGATTTATGCAGGTGAAACATTGCTGGTTTTGGTTGTACCGAATGACACATGGTGAATGAGTTGCTGCAGCACACGCCACCTAATTGATCTACAGACCAGGCTCAATGATTGGCTCCTTGAGTGACCAGATCTACCAAGAAGACCACAGTGATGGGAAGAACATCACAGGAGCACGTCATGATTAGCATCATATACTTCTCCCCCTACAAAGCATATGAACAGGAGTTGGAGGTATGAATTCCTGGTCTTCTATCCGTCCTAAAGAAAAATAATTTCAAAGTAGTTGTGTCTCTTCTGCGAAAGCTTTAGTAGTCTCTATAGTACAGATGCACAGTAATTATCTGAAGGGCAGAAAAAAACTGGTTATGTTGGGGAAGGAGATGGCTTGTACCTCGATTTTGATTAGATGTTCTGTCTTCTTGAGTATACGAAACATCTTCCAGAATTGAAACGTACCAGTCCCAAGTGTGCCGGAATAGCAGAATTCTCCTGCATTTAGTGTCAGAGTAGAAAATATATTGCAGCATGAGAAAATTCTGTATGCCAGCTTGGAAGCTTGTTTCCCCTCAGAAATTAAGACCTTAACCTTTCTGGAAAGGAAAAAAAATCAATACCATCAAGTAGACATTTGGATGCCAAGAACAAGAGAAAACCCAGTTGCGAAAGGTTGTTTTGGATATGTGTCTGGAGCTCAAGACCACACTCATACCCTCCCCCTAGAGGTAGATTTGTTCTTAAGGACATTTCCACTGATGGGTTAAATGTAATAAAGTCCCCGCTGTTTGTGTCGGAGCAGAGACTAATGAATCGTCTTCTCCATTCTTTTACAATAATACCTTGAACCAGTGGGGAAATTTAGTTGTTTACGTGACTCTTGATGCCACCAGAAGCATTTTATACTTTAATATCCAAGCTGTGATTTGCCACGAATGTATATCCTAGTCTTGTAGCATATCCTCTCTGCGGGGCTGCCGGAAAAGGCCGAGTGCACCACTCGGCAGCCCATAGACCAGTGATGGGCAACCTTTTGAGCTCGGTGTGTCAAAATTCGCCAAAAAACCGAGCATAACTTGGGTGGTGTGTCACCTTGATAAAAAAACATAATTTTGCGACATGTATAGTTTAAATAACAAATATGTATAATTAGAATTAACTTACCTGCTTAGTGACTTCTTTGTTCATCTGTCAGTTGGTTTCTTTTGTTGGTCTTGCTATTATTTAACTTGTGTGGGGTGCTGTGAACTAAGATAAGTGAGGGGGAGGGGGAATTCTTCCAGTGATGGCGAACCTGTGGCACTCCAGCTGTTGCAAAACTACAATTCCCATCATGTCTTTACAGCCAAAGCCTTTGCTTTGAATGGCCAGCCATGATGGGAATTGTAGTTTTGCAACAGCTGGACTGCCACAGGTTCGCCATCACTGATGCCTCCCTCTCACTTATCTCAGTAATGGCCAATGACACCCCACAGTTCACTGGATGATGGTTGCTGTAGTAGTCACAGGGCCTGAGTCCAGACAGCAATCACAGGGCCTGAGTCCAGACAGCAATCACAGGGCCTGAGTCCAGACAGCAATCACAGGGCCTGAGTCCAGACAGCTATCACAGGGCCTGAGTCCAGACAGCTATCACAGGGCCTGAGTCCAGACAGCTATCACAGGGCCTGAGTCCAGACAGCAATCACAGGGCCTGAGTCCAGACAGCTATCACAGGGCCTGAGTCCAGACAGCTATCTCCTCAGGCCTCAGAAGTGCAGCCTGGGACTTCTGGTCGGTGCAGCCTGGGACTTCTGGTCGGCGCAGCAGGGAGCAGCGCAATGTCGCCCAAACAACACAGATCCGACGCAGAGGCCTGGGACTTCCGGGAGCTGCGCCTGGCCTACCGGAAGTCCCAGGCCTAGACGCTCTGCACCGGAGCTCTGTTGTTTGGACCCACAGACCCTCCTGCATGGCATCCGATCCGATAAAAAATCGGATCGGATGCCATTGTTTAGTATTCCGATACCGCAAGTATCGGGTATCGGCCGATATTTGCTGTATCGGAATTCCGATACCGAGATCCGATACTTTTGTGGTATCGGGTATCGGTATCGAAACAACATTAATGTGTGTAAAATAAAGAATTAAAATAAAAAATATTGCTATACTCACCTCTCCGACGCAGCCTGGACGTCCGCGAGGGAACCGGCAGCGTTGTTTGCTTAAAAATCGCGGTTTTCCTTCCTTACTTGAAGTCCCGGCTTGTGATTGGTTGCGTGCCGCCCATGTGACCGAGACGCGACCAATCACAGCAAGCCGTGACGTAATTTTAGGTCCTTCAGGATTTTAAAATTACGTTCCGGCGTTGTGATTGGTTGCGTGCGGTCACATGGGCGACGCAACCAATCACAACGCCGGAACGTAATTTTAAAATCCTGAAGGACCTAAAATTACGTCACGGCTTGCTGTGATTGGTCGCGTCTCGGTCACATGGGCGGCACGCAACCAATCACAAGCCGGGACTTCAAGGAAGGAAGGAAAACCGCGATTTTTAAGCAAACAACGCTGCCGGTTCCCTCGCGGACGTCCAGGCTGCGTCGGAGAGGTGAGTATAGCGATATTTTTTATTTTAATTCTTTATTTTACATATTAATATGGTTCCCAGGGCCTGAAGGAGAGTTTCCTCTCCTTCAGACCCTGGGAAAGAAGCAATTTCTATGGGGCCGCGGCCGGCGTGTCACTGAAAATGACTACGCGTGTCAGCACTGACACGCGTGTCATAGGTTCGCCATCACTGCCATAGACCATGAATGGAGCAGTGGTCCGACAAGCCACTTTGACGGGGCAATCTATTGAGGATAAAAGTAACCCATCCTGCCGATCAGTACGGGTCCCAGTTGTCGGACCCTCACCTATCAGTAAGTTATCATCCATATTCTGAATAACGAGATAACTTGTTTTCACTGGAGAACCCCTTTAATCTATGTTTCATCTTTCCTGGGATACATGGTGATCAACTGTAGTTTGCAGGGAAACATACCAAAAAAGGTTCAAATCTTTTTTTCTTTTTTTTTTTGCAGCCACATCTTGGCAAAAATATAGCTTTAAATGGGTTTCTACGAGGTTTTCAAAAAAGCAGTCAGAGAGAAGGAATCGTAAAATAAATGATAAATAAAGAGTTGTAAAATATGTCAATAAAGGTGTTTTAAGTATCCCTCCGAATCGCCACCGCTCTGGTGGTTTCGTCCAGGACTGGAAGTGATTACTTCCTGACCATATATGCACCTGAGGCGACTGATGAGCTGAAAGGTCAGACGTCATGACATCCCAAACTCAGTGTCCTCAGTGGTCTAGTGATATGATTTAGGGATATGCTGCAGAATGGGGCTCCGTATAGAGGCCTGAAAGGAGTAATGTACAGCAGGATGAGGCTTTATATAGAGGCCTGAAAGGAGTGATGTACGGCAGGATGGAGCGATATATAGATGTCTGAGAAGAGTGATGTACTGCAGGATGGGGCTCTGTATAGAGGCCTGAGACAAGTGATGTACTGCAGGATGAGGCTCTGTATAGAGACCATGAGAGGAGTGATGTAATGCAGGATGGGGTTCTGTATAGAGGTCTGGGAGTAGTGATGTACAGCAGGATGGGGCTCTGTATAGAGGCCTGAGTAAGTGATGTATGGCAGGCTGGGGCCCTATAAAGAGGCCTGAAAGAGATGATGTACTGCAGGATGGGGCTCTATAGAGGCCATGAGAGGAGTGATGTAATGCAGGATGGGGCTCTGTATAGAGGTCTGAGGAGTAGTGATGTACAGCAGGATGGGGCTCTGTATAGAGGCCTGAGTAAGTGATGTATGGCATGATGGGGCCCTATATAGAGGCCTGAGAGAGGTGATGTACTGCAGGATGGGACTCTGTATAGAGGCCTGAGAGGAGTGATGTAATTCAGGATGGGGATGTATATAGGGGCTTAGATTAGTTGAGCTATGTTTGTTGTTTGCTGTTGATAGATCAATTATGTGAAACTGCAAATGCTAATCTATGATGCCTATGACAGATGATTATCTTCTTCCATATTTATCAACAGGACAGCATTTTCAATTTCGCGAAATTGATCTGTCAGTCACAAGCAACAAACTCAGCTCTTACTGCCATTGTGGAATGGTGCATGAAAGTTGAGCTCTGCAAGAACGAGCTAATGATGCAAAACCACACAGGAAGCTATACTGATATAGACTGCAGAAGATACAAGCAGTGAGGCAGGGTCCTATACAGGAGCAGAGAGTGCACAGGGGCACTTGCTTGATAACAGCGCAGAGTGGTGGACATAGTCAGGATCTCATATGAGAGGGAGGGGTCTGCAGCATTGAAGAGCAAGTTCTGCTGGGAAATTTAGTTTTAGCAAATAACAATACAACTAACTATTTTCCTGTGAGAAGAAACCTTATGTTGGGCTTAATCTGTATATTAAAAATATGCATTTACTGTGCCAAATGAAAGATAAAGCAAATCTGGGAGTAACCCCTTAAACTAGGACATCTCCTAAGACATTTGTCAGAAAAGTTTCCTGACGATGAGCTTCACTCCTGGGATCAGCGATCAACTATACTATGCCAACAGCAAGTGTTGAGGTCTTCTACTGTGCCCCCGCAGGAGAAAATAAGCATTACATACTTTACACTGAAACAACTTGCATGCCTTGTCCTCACAAGAACTTGCTTCATTTTTCGGAGAATGAGACGCTATTGTAAACATGCTCTGCCTGCTTTCATTGAATGGAAACATCAGTGAATGTGACCAACACTTCTATGAAATGTGACGGTGGTAGATAAAAGAACTGCTGATTTTGTGCCATGTAGTTTTTTGTGTTCGAATCTAGCATTGCTGCATTTTACATTGAATGTTTTACAGAAGTCAGCAGCACCTTCGCTGACAGCGCTTTCACCAAACGTAATTACATTCTAATTTTTTGGTCAATTTTTTTTCTTCATTTTAACTAATGTCCTGAAATATAATCTACAAGTAAGTGTATTGATTACTTCTTCTACTTTATTGGCAGTGAGTGACAGTTGCTTCAGGAACCTTGCAGAAGATCGCAGCGGCATAAACCTTAAGGATTTAGTCCAAGATCCTTCCTTGTAAGTACCACGTGTGGCAGCTCGTCTGTCACCTTTTCCACTATTGAATTTTATTTTCTTGATATTGCTTAACTGACCCATGAAAGACCCTGTGAGGATTTGTAAGAATTTATCATTTGACAGATATGTTATAGCCCATCATGATGTCACTGTGTCACACACTGTGTAGGAAAGACAAAGTGCAACACATAGGGATGAGGGGAAAGGGAACCCAACACTAGGGAAGGGGGGAGTGGAGACCCCTAGGCAGATCTATAGTCACCCTGTCTGCCCTAAATGTCCCTATATAGGTTCTGCAATTATCGCCGAGCAGGAACCTAATCCCTGCCTGAGCATGGCGATAAAACCTACTTGGGGAATGATGGGGTGTGTGCTACTCGATCCCCACTACCACTAAAGACTCCTGGGATAGACGAACAAGGGGAACACTTATCTTGAGTAGACTCAGAGATGTAACACCGACGTGTTCCAGCAACACCAAATAGGAAGATATCCGACTGCTATAGCTCCAAGCCTCAACAGGGGGAAATGTAAATACCATTAGAAGGCTGGGAGTCTATAAACACCCAGGTCCAGGTGTGTCAATTAGAGTTGGAGGGAGGTTGCCACTGGGTCGAAGAGTGAGAAGGGTTAAAAGGCGTCTACAAGGCCAATTGCAGAGAATTTCTGCAGCTAGGTGCAGTGCGACTGTCTGCAGCCTCTGACACACCCGTGACACACAGGTCACGATGGAGAAGGGGCCGTCAGATTTCTAAAAAATTGGTAAACTTCAGGGATCACGTGATTACGTCTCCAGTCAGTCGATTAGGACATCTTTTCTAATAGAAAAAAAATAGTAAGTGTATGATAAAGGCACTGGTCATGTAATTTGTGCCTCTGTACAACAACTTTAAACCTCTACTACCCAGAGTAAAAGACAGTAGATATGCAGGGGATGAAGAGCTTCATGAGTAGACTATTAGTAGAAGATGGAGGGCATATGTAAAAACTAATTTCAGTCATTACCCTTCGTTAAGGTTGAAAACAGACACTGGCCCATAAAGTCCAACCTATAATTTTGATGTGTTGGTCAAAGAATGGTCACAAACCCCAATAGTAAGGGGTAAAAATGATTTAAGGTTTCAGAAGGAATCAGTGGATCTTCAAAACTCTATTTCTTGTAACTTTTAATATTATGCTAAACTTATTGAATGAATCAACAACATGATGTGGACGATGGGTCTATAGTATCACTACGCGTTCAGTTAAGAATCCATAGTTTTGCTGCCCTTACATTAAAGAATCCTTGTCTGCGATGATGGTGTAGCCTTCTTTCCTCTAGATGTGGATGTTGCCCCTAGTAATGAACTTAGGCCTGTCATTAGAAAGGTCTTTACGCTGTATTGTAAGAAGATGAAGCCAGTTTTTCCAAACTGAATAACCCCAAGTTTTGCGTCTGTATAAAAATGATATAGCTGAACTAGAACACTGGGACCCAATATTGTACTTTGTATTCTATGTGTGGCATTGGTCACTAAAGTTGAGTTTGCCATTGAATCTTAGGTCTTTTTTTTTTCCCAGTATTTTACCATTTAGTACTTAATTATACATTTTGTTTCCATGCCCCATGCGCGTTACCTTACATTTATAAACATTTATTTTCTGCCCAAGCCTTCAGCTACCCCAAATCCCTCTGTAATCTTCTATTATCCTCTTCCGTGTTGATTACCTTACAGAGCTGTATCATCTGCAAATATTTGTGATCAAATTGCAGCTAGCATTTTAAGCAGATTAGAAAAAAAAAACAACTTGTCCTGATTGGCTGTTATGTACAGCATTTTCTATTTGCACCAGTGTTAAGTCATTATCCCTTTCTGAAGCATCTAGTGGAAATTTTGCACATTTATCGGGGTAGAATGCCAACGTTTCCCTCGTCAAGGCAGTGTAACCTCAAGCCTAGGAATCTGATCAGAAAAAAACGTAGGTTAACCCCCTTTCTTGTCCATGAGATTTCAGCAAAATGTTGACCATTTTGCTAGCTTCGCACAAAATCGAAACTCAAAAATCAGTTCCGTGTAAATCTGACATATTTTTTTCAATTCAAAGCAATTTTGATTTACTTACAAACAATTTGGTGATATCCTGATGATCTCTGGGGACCCACTGAGATTGGGCTTCTAATGTGCCATGTTTGAATGGAGCGGCTAGCCTCTACAGGGTAGCAGAGACAGCCAAATGCTATACTTTCTGTAGTCACCAAGAAGACAATAAATAGAGCAGTGGTGAGCTTGCATGCTCCATTCAGACAGGGTACGTCATAGCCCTATTCTCTGGATTGGTAGCTGTGGGACCCCCAGCAAACAGTAAATTATCATCTAGCCTGAAGACTTAATTGCTAAAGTGGAAATAACCACTTAAGAGCTCTGGGCACATTGGAAAAACTGAAGTGCTTAAGGATTAAAAAAAAAAAAAAAATCCATCTGGAAATGATACAGAAGGCAGAGATGATACTATATAGCATATACTGGATAATACAAGGGTCTGACTTATCTGGAAGAGTTTCGCCTCTGAGTAGACTGCTTCAGGTGTTTCAGGTCCTTCAGCAATGTGTGTGTATGTGTATGTATGTATATATATATATATATATATATATATATATATATATATATATATATATATATATATATACACACTGCTCAAAAAAATAAAAGGAACACTAAACACTAAAATCCCACGTCCTAGATATCACTGAATGAAATATTCCAGTTGTAAATCTTTATTCATTACATAGTGGAATGTGTTCAGAACAATAAAACCTACAAATTATTAACGTAAATCACAACTAATATCCCACAGAGGTCTGGAGTTGGAATGATGCTCAAAATCAAAGTGGAAAATGAAGTTACAGGCTGATCCAACTTCAGTGGAAATGCCTCAAGACAAGGAAATTATGCTCAGTAATGTGTGTGGCCTCCACATGCCTGTATGACCTCCCTACTTCGCCTGGGCATGCTCCTGATGAGGCGGCGGATGGTCTCCTGAGGGATCTCCTCCCAGACCTGGACTAAAGCATCTGCCAACTCCTGGACAGTCTGTGGTGCAATGTGACGTTGGTGGATGGTGCGAGACATGATGTCCCAGATGTGTTCAATCGGATTCAGGTCTGGGGAATGGGCGGGCCAGTCCATAGCTTCAATGCCTTCATTTTTCAGGAACTGCGGACACACTCCAGCCACATGAGGTCTGGCATTGTCCTGCATTAGGAGGAACCCAGGGCCAACCGCACCAGCATATGGTCTCACACGGGGTCTGAGAATCTCATCTCGGTACCTAATGGCAGTCAGGCTACCTCTGGCGAGCACATGGAGGGCTGTGCGGCCCTCTAAAGAAATGCCACCCCACACCATTACTGACCCACTGCCAATCCGGTCATGCTGAAGGATATTGCAGGCAGCAGATCGCTCTCCACGACGTCTCCAGACTCTGTCACGTCTGTCACATGTGCTCAGTGTGAACCTGCTTTCATCTGTGAAGAGCACAGGGCGCCAGTGGCGAATTTACCAATCCTGGTGTTCTGTGGCAAATGCCAAGCATCCTGCACTGTGTTGGGCTGTGAGCACAACCCCCATCTGTGGACATCGGGCACTCAGACCATCCTCATGGAGTCAGTTTCTAACCGTTTGTGCAGACACATGCACATTTGTGGCCTGCTGGAGGTAATTTTGCAGGGCTCTGGCAGTGCTCCTTCTGGTCCTCCTTGCACAAAGGCTGAGGTAGCGGTCCTGCTGCTGGGTTGTTGCCCTCCTACGGCCCCCTCCATGTCTCCTGGTGTACTGGCCTGTCTCCTGGTGGCGCCTCCAGCCTCTGGACACTAGGCTGACAGACACAGCAAACCTTCTTGCCACAGCTCGCATTGATGTGCCATCCTGGATGAGCTGCACCACCTGAGACACTTGTGTGGGTTGTAGAGTCCGTCTCATGCTACCACGAGTGTGAAATCACAAGCAACATTCAAAAGTGACCAAAACATCAGTCGGAAAGCATTGGTACTGAGACGTGGTCTGTGGTCCCCACCTGTAGAACCACTCCTTTTATTGAGTGTGTCTTGATAATTGCCAAAAATTTCCATCTGTTGTCTATTCCATTTGCACAACAGCATGTGAAATTGATTGTCAAACAGTGTTGCTTCCTAAGTGGACAATTTGAATTCACAGAAGTTTGATTTACTTGGAGTTATATTCTGTTGTTTGTGTTCCCTTTTAGTTTTTTTTTTAGCAGTATATATATATATATATATATATATATATATATATATATATATATATGTATATATATATGTATATATATATGTGTATGTATATATATATATGTATATTGGGGGACACTCACTTGGCAACGAGATAAATGCACACAGGAACACTTTTTGCACGTAAAACAGTCTATCCGGTTTATTCAGGTATCATAAACCGCAACCACAAACAGTCCATTACATCACTTCATTTATGGCTTCATCTCAGACACTAAACATGCAGGACTTTTCACTTCGTCCAGTTATCATGGGTGACTGTACGCCGAACAGTTCATTTTATCCACTGGAGAAGGTGCCTTACGGGTATCGCCAACTTGCCCGTCAGACGCATACTAGTCGGTTCCAGACCCACCGAAGGACGGTAGCTTCCCCAACACAGTAGCCGTACCAGCTCTGCAGATCCATGGCGTCACCTCGTGCTCTTCTGGGATCCAATGCACACACAGGACCTCCCAACACAGAGGCCACTCGGGATCACGGCCTCACCTCGTGCTCTTTAAGGATTTAAGGATCCGGTCCCCACTCTGGACCTCCCAACACCTAGGCCTTTCCTCTCACAGGACCTTAGGGCCAAGAACCATTCGGGTCCATACACTCAGAACCATGTGACCCACACCCTGGTCACAATACATTCTTGTAACCACTTCCATAGGTGGGAGTTGTGTGTGGTTAGCCAGACCCGCCCAGCTCTCCAACTAACCCTGCAAGCCTCCCTTTAAAACTACACAAATACTTGTGGGACTACAGGTTCCAGAACAACATTATTTCAGGCTTACAGCGCAGAGTATCTTCCTCTGCGACACACATACCGGCCATTTACAATAATGCCGGACGTTGTCTCATCACCACAGTTATGCCTGCGACTGCCAAACATTCCATGGCTTCAATACGCCTCCGTGCTTATTCTGAGGAGACCTGTAACAGGGTTCACTGAATCACAATATATATATATATATATATATATATATATATATATATATATATATATATATATATATATATATATATTTATTTATATATATTTATTTATTATATGTAGTAGATATAATTTTATGCCAATCATTTGTATCCTATCTGGCATGGGATTATAAAGCCTCCTTCAGTGTGCAGCTGTATGAGAACACCTAGCTCAGAAGGGGGGGGTGTTTAGCCTCAAAAGGCCAGATCTCACGGATTGAGCCAGCCAGCTCAGTGCAGGACAAAGGCTTACTTGCAATATGTAGTCATGCTGGAGCTGCCAAAGAACATTCTAGAAACATAATTTCATAAGAAGTTGTGGAGAACTTATACGTCGTAGCCGTATATGGTGTACATTTTTGAGATCTCTGGAATGGACCGAAGGCCTCACAGGGTCTCAACCACGTTCGAATACCTCAGGGACGGGAAATGCGTAGAATGGCTAATAGGTGGCTGACAAGGGAGTCTGTGGGAGGGAGAGTCAACTTACCATTAGAATGATGGATGGATGTAGTTCATTGTCCCGCATGGAACAGCCCAGGGTGCGGCTTGAGGACAAAGCAAGAAAGATAAATCCAATGAGACCAAGTCGACTGAAGTGTGTAAAATCCATGTTTATTTGTTCATCTAAAAAGACCCATTCACACAATGAACGTAAGCCAGACAAGTATTTCATTAACCCTATGGCCAGCTCTGTTGAGCTTGGTTAACCCCAGGTGTTTCCCATAATTTTCATTGAATTTGCATCATTGTGATTGGATTGTTACCAACATGTGATTTTAAATATTTTGTATATATTTGTAACTCCAGCACAAGCACGCTAGCCATGGGTAAGGCTTTCATTAGCCAAAACAAGTAGGTCTAATTTCAGCACTGCTGGATGATATGCAAACTGTCTACAACTGTTTTTAGATGAACAAATAAATGTGGAATTTACTCACTTCAGTCAACTTGGTCCCACTGGATTTATCTTTCCTAGACTGGCTCATAGGAACCAGATAGCAAAGCTAAGTTTAGTTTCAACGCGTAGCAGGGATCCGGCCGGATCCAATGACGCCAAAGCCGGCTCCCTAGGACTGTCCATTAAAGAGTTATGACTCATCTTAGGTTTTGGAGTTTTTTGCTGCTAGAGGCAAGGAGAGGGGATTTGGGTTCAGCCGAGAGGGCAGTAGCAGAGTGACCCAAAGGGCATAAAGGCTAGTGTAAGGCCATGTGGTCTCTCTCTCTGTTATGCATTTGGGTCACGTCACATGCTATGAAGGACCTAGGAGTCAGCTGGCAGCCCATGCCTCCTGCAGCCCAGCACACACATGGTCAAACATCAATCTGGTAATTAACATGATCCATCTGCTTTTATCTTTGTCCTACCACAATTGTATTTGCATATCTGACCATTATATATGTATAACCATTGTGTGTATAGTGTATTGTCTAGTGTGCCCTTAAGGCTATTAAATATATAATTTAACCTTGGGTTGCTCTTTTATCTTGACCCACGAATCCACACGTCCGTTTCTCAGTTTAACTTTCCATGCTATCAGGGCCGTTAACCCCTTCCTGACGTGCCGTACTAGTACTGCTCTGCGGGAAGTGCGTTCCCGCAAGCAGCAGTACTAGTATGGTGCTGCGATCGTGCGGCCTCACGCTGTGTGCCGCGGTGATCATGGAGCGCCCCCACGTAAGGGCAATGGGGTACTCGGTACTGGGTCCTTCTGTTCGGGGGAAGTCACGGTGGCCACACCCGGTCCGTGGCCCTTTGAGGGGTGTCCAATTAAAGGTGTAGTTTGTATAATGTATGTTCGTGACGCCACCTGCGGTACTTGGTCAGGGTGACCGACGCTGCTTAGGGGTCCGCTGGGGTGATGGAATGGCAGCTAGATGGTATACCTTCCCACAGGTGAAGTATGTCCCCAGGGCTTCCCAGATGTGTAGGTGGTGATGGTGGACGATGTAAGGCGCAGTGAATAATGAGGACACAAAGGTTGCAGTCTCTTTACCTTTTTCTGAAGACTTCAGCATCCGCAGTCCAGAGTACCGTTCACAGGGCAGGCAGAATCCGGCCGGTCCGAAGGCAAAATCCAGAGTTCTCTTATCCAGGTGGAAATCACTAGCCTTCCTACTAGCGCCTGTGTGTTGTAGTACCTCCCGTTGAGCACCACGGAATAGTCCTCACAACCTTTGTAGATGTTCTAGATGTTATTTCTTCCTCTCTGTCCCCCAGATGGTATGGATAGGACAAACCCGTATGACTGATGGCCTAAGGCTTGTTTATAGGGACCCTAGAGACGCCCCGACCCCCACAATTTGCCACTGTGTCGTCTTAGGTATTTAGGTCGGGCAGCCAAATTGGAATTGACTGTCCTGCCGGTCTTTGAAGTAATGCGTAGAGTCAATTACTCCCTCGGTGTTCCGGCCACCAGCTACGCGCCTCAGAAGGAGGCAGCCTCTTACAGGACAGAACTCCTTCTGGTGTTGTCTCCTTGTGCTGTGACTTCGTTTCTCACTCCCTGCAACACAATTCCTTTCTTGTCCTTCCTTAGGATGCTGCCGCACGTGGGGCAGGCGCAGCTCCGTATCTTTCTGTCTCGTGCTAGGTCTCTGTCAGGATCCCACCCCCGACAAGGGCCCTCTGTCTGCAGTTTAGATGTTCCTCCTTTCCCCCTGTCTGCCTGACAGGTACTCTCTGGGTCAAACCCAGGCAGCTTCTGACTAACTTTCTATCCAGCCCACCAGTTTTACCCTAATGTGAGGAGTGTCCTAATAGATAGAAACAAGGCTCCCCCTGGTGGACTGAAGTGTGAAGTGTGGTGTCTGTTTTGTGATACCTGGAAAGATGAACTCCTTTAGTACCATCAGACATAATATCACTCCCCCTGGTGGAAGAGCGACATTACTGCAACGACCAGGACTCTGGGGCGCTGCAATCACATGCGGGTGTCAGCTGTATATGACAGCTGACACCCCGCAGTAATGCCCACGAGTGGTGCTAGTAATGATCGTGGGCATTTATCTCCTCTGATGCCGCTGTCAGTAGTGACAGCGGCATAGAGAACAATCGTGCAGGGAGGGGGCTCCCTGCTCTCGCCCACCGGAACAACGCGATGCGATCGCGTTGTTCCTGTGGTCTCCATGCAGACCCATGGCTCCAAGATGGCCACGGGGTCCTTCCGGGTCCTTCAGTGAGGTGACTTTTCTGCCCCTGCTAAGAACAGGACCTGAGAAGCCTCCTTCACTGCCTGTCAGATCGCTGATCTGATACAGTGTAGTGCAAAGTGTCAGATCAGCGATCTCACGCTATATTGTGATGTCTCACACTGGGACATTGTAAAGAAGTAAAAAAAAAATATTAGCAAGTGTTAAAATATATTTTTTTAAATTCCTAAATAAAAAAAAAAAAAATTTTTTAATATTTCCCCAATAAATATATTTATTTATGTAAATAAAAAAAAATAAACACACGTTTATAGTAGAATATAATATATATTAATATATTATATATAGAGTATAATAGTACACACGTTTGGTATCACCGCTTACGTAATGACCCGCTCTATAAAACTGTCCCACTAGTTAACCCCTTCAGTGAACACCATAAAAAATAAATAAAAAGCTAGGCAAAAACAATGCTTTATCATCATAACGGCAAATAAAAAGTGCAATAAAACGCAATCTAAAAGAAGGATGTAAATAAAAATGGTACCGCTGAAAACGTCATCTTGTCCTGCAAAAAACAAGCCCCAATACAGCATCATCAGCAGAAAAATAAAAGTTATAGCTCTCAGAATAAAGCAATCCAAAAATAATTATTTTTTCTATAAAAGTTTTTATTGTGTAAAAGCGTCAATGTAAAAAAAGATATAAATTAGGTATCGCTGTAATCGTACTGACCAGAAGAATAAAGCTGCCTTATTAATGTTACCACACGCGGAATGGTATTAAAAAACAAAACAAAAAGCAATTCCTGAATAGCTGGTTTTTGTTCATTCTGTCTCCCGAAAATCGTAATAGAAAGAGACCAAAAAATGTTATGTGCCTGAAAATGGTACCAATAAAACGTCAGCTCGTCCCGCAAAAAACAAGCGCTCACATGACTGTTGGTCTCTGAAATATGTGATTCAGACAGAACCCCCGGCGGAAGATTCCCTATAATGAGGCAGATGGAGTCACAGTGGACACCATATCGGTGGTGTTCTTCTTTTTAGGATTTCACAGTTTTGTGCACCGCTGAACAGAGGCCAATCAGAGTCCAGAGTAAATCTGCTGCCTCATTATAGTGAATGGATCCCTCAGGGGTTTCATCTGTCATGTCACTCAGAGATTGAGATGGAAACCCCAAAGTAAGTGGTCACTGTAGAGAGTCAAATAAATGTGATCCCAAACGTTATGTAAAATGTTCCCAATAAAAACTTCAACTCCATCCACAAAAAAAAGCAAGTCCCCACTTAGGTCTGTCATTTGTTAACAGAACTATAGGGGGCTTCCACTTTACTGGTAGGACAAAGGCTTTGGAAAAGCAAAATGGTCCCTCACCCGCAAAAGAAATTCCACAAATTCTCTGCTCCCAAATCCAAATGCCCCCTCAATTCTGAGCACCAGTGTGCCTAAACAACATGTAGTGCCCACATGTTTGGCATTTCTGTAGTGAAGAGAGCCCGCCTAATTTACAGGTGTGTGTCCCAAGAAGCATGAGCTGGGCATAATGTACTGCTCACTACAACTTACTGGTCACTGCAATGGCAGTTTGCAATTTTCACTCAGCGACTGCTGCCTGTTTCTGGAAAACACGCATGGAGTCAAAATTGTCACTACCTCTGTAGATAAATTCCCAAATGGTTATAATTTCAAAAATTGGGTCACTTGAGGGGGGTTTCCACTGTTTAGGCATATCAGGGGATCTCCAAACGTGACATGGCATCCGCTAATTATTCAAGTAAATTTTACATTCAAAAAGTCAAATGACGGGGGGCGTGGTTATGGAGTGAGAGAGGAAGGACGCATACTAGGAGAGCTCCTAGAATCCTGCAATTATCCTGCATATAAGACCCTTTTCTAAGTACACAATTTGCTGCTGCTGGGGCCCCTGGAGACCTGGAGGCTACTGGCCCCTGGAGAGGACCACAGCGGTGACTGGAGGGAGCCGGTGAGGAGGGAAACATAGCGGAGCGGTGAGCTCCACGTGTGGCGGCGGCCATTTTTCAGGATGACGCTCCATTGGCAGATAGCGCGGTGCTGTCTGTAGCTGTGGCTGGAACACCCCCCCCCCCCCCCCCCTGGTCCCCGGAAGGTACCTGGCGCCTGTGGGTGAGAGCTGCGGGACCCGGGCCCGACGGAGAGGAGGAGAGACCTGTATCGGCAGCGGCCATTACTGAAGCGCGCGCTCCTGCAGTAGGAGACGCGACGCGGCTCATTATCACCGCAGCGTGGCTGGGAGGTGAGCGTTTACTCTGCACATACTATGGGGAAACGTGGTGAGTGCTCTGAAAAATTGAGCCCCACGCTCCCCTATCAACTATAACTCAGCCGGCTGCACTTCTGACTGGAGATTTATTGGGCCTCCTCTCTGCTGCCGCTGCTGCTGAGAAGTTTCCCTGTAACAGGGATTACCACCATAATTCCAGCCTGCACCTCCTGATTATATATAAGTGCACCTCCTGATTATAGAGGTGCCCAACCATGCTATACATCATATACAACAGCCTTGGTGTGGCCGTATGACACTTTTACAGACCTGACATAAATTACCTTGCTGTGCCACATAATTACTAGTCATGCACCGTCCAAAGAATACGGCTGCAGCTGACAGGCTAAAAGAATTCGCTAGGAGTGACACCCCAGATGGTGCAAGATCTCTTAGAAATAATTCCTCACAGGCTCAGCGGGGGAAAAATCGTCTTTCTGATAGTATCGACGAGAGCGAGCAAGATGATTTGACTCTTAAGCAAGCATCTGAACAATTAATGCAAGCTATATCTTTATCCAGAACGTCCCTTTCTGAA
Source organism: Ranitomeya variabilis (assembly GCF_051348905.1). Lineage (NCBI taxonomy): Eukaryota > Metazoa > Chordata > Amphibia > Anura > Dendrobatidae > Ranitomeya > Ranitomeya variabilis. The sequence continues at coordinate 566,689,463 of NC_135232.1, forward strand.
AAAATAGAGGATGTACACACTGAGGTGGGGCGTCTGAGGCAAGACATGCAGACTATGAAGGGACTTATAACGGAAGTGGAGACAAGGGTGTCTCAGGTGGAGGACACTATTAAACCTATGGAGGCAAAATTGGCGAAAGTTGCTGGTTCTATAAACGCCTGGAAACAAAAGGCTGACGATTTGGAGAATAGACTGCGCCGAAACAATATTCGCATCATTGGTCTGCCGGAGCGCTCAGAAGGCCAGCAGCCTGAAAAATTCCTGGAGGATTGGCTCAGATCCTCTTTGGGAGACACATTTTCTCCAATGTTCTCGGTGGAGAGAGCCCATAGAGTCCCTACAATATCTCTCCCTCCTGGAGCCCCACCCAGACCTTTCCTGGCACGCATCCTTAATTGTAAAGACAGAGATGCTATCCTACGACTGGCACGACAAAAGAGTCCCATCAAGTTCAACAATTCTACAATTTCGATTTTCCCAGACTTCACTGAGCTTTAGAAACAGCGGGCAAGATTCATGGACGTTAAGAAGCAACTCAGAGACAAGAATATTATCTACTCCATGATCTACCCAGCACGTCTCCGGGTCGTCTGCAACGGTTCCTCCTTATTTTTCACTGACCCATCAGAGGCAGCGGACTGGCTGCCATCCCGTGGGAAGTCTAATGCAACGGAACCCTGATAAGTTTCTGACCAATTAATATCTCTTAAATTTCAGAAATGGAGCTCTCTCTGCGAGCGTTCAATATACCAACAATACCGAACGCTGGAATCAGCGAGGGTATCCCCAGGTTTAGTTGATGATGGGAGCGCTAAACTATGCTCCTGGATTGTTCAGTTCTTGTTGTTTTTTTTTTCTTAAGTTAAGTTTAACTAGCCTTAGTGGGTATTTGGGTAAAAGCCGCCTCTGAAATTATTATCATTATCTATGCGTAATCTGTAGATTTTTCTTAACCATCAATATATACCATGTTTTAACGAGTGAATATGGGGTCTGAGTTGATATGTATGACCTGGAACATACGGGGTATTAAATCACCCCGGAAGAAAATTAAGGTGTTCTCCCAGATCAGACGATATCATCCTCATATTGTGGCCCTGGTAGAGACGCATCTGACTAGAGATACGGCCAGAGGTGTACAGAAACCCTAGGTACAGTGGCATGCTCACGCGTTTCATACTAACTACTCGAGAGGGGTATCATTGCTAATACACAAAGATGTTCGATGGGAAGCCCGGACGACTCGGTGGGACATGGAGGGCCGTTTTGTTTTTGTTCATGCATGCATTAATTCCCGTGAATATGTCATATTGTGCATTTATAACCCCCCTCTGGCTAATGTTTCAGTACTTAAGATGGCAATGAGTTTTGCTTTGAATTACCCGGACGCACATGTTATCTGTATGGGTGATTTTAACCTAGTCATGGACAGTGGTCTTGATAGGTTGATGTGACGGGGTGTACGGCAGAGCAGGAAGGGACAACAGGCCAAGGGATGATTCAACAGATTTATTATCAAGAACGCTGGAACAACACATGCAGGTAGATGTACAGAGTCCACAATTAGTCCAACGGAACAGATTCAGGGCACCTCCCGATAATCCTTGTGCCAGCTAACAAAGCAATAGTCCACACGAGTCCAAGGGATCCCAAAACAATCTCACGAACGACGAGATATGTCCTCAGCTCAAGTTTCGCCCCTTTCCGCTTCCGCAGTCACAGATGGACGTGGGGGTCTTGCCTCAGCTAAGAATCCCCACTCCTTCTCCTTTAAGGATCAACTCACATCTGATCTGAAAAATAAGAATGGATTGTCTGAGCTCCTGGGATCCGTCCATGAAGGGGGGTAGGGGTCACACCTTCTATTCAATGGTTGGGTCCATCAGAAGATTCTAGACTGGTCAGCTCCGCTTAGTTTATCTAGTATGTACATTTGACTAGCCACCTGCTGTGAGGAAGAATGGCTATTCCTTCACTAGTGATGATGACAAAGCTTAGTTACATTATAGCTTAGGGTTGCAAGTATTGGGGGAAGGAGACATATTGTTACAGGTGAACTCCCAGCACAAGAAAATACATAAATTACAGCTAATAGAAACCAGAGAACAGTTATATACATCAAAAGGCATATTATTCAAATACAGGACAGGGCAAAAGTACATATCATGACAATCCCTTCCCCTCCCAATTTGTGTACGTACTAGGGACCTCTACAGGTCGCTGGTTAAGTACACAAAGGCAGAGCGTAACTTACATGTGGCTTCATGCAGCCACGAATTGGCATCGTAGCTCTCCCACATCATTGCCCAGGAGAACATCTGCAGGCAGACCACCCATCACCCCAACCACACATCGCCTGACCCCAAAACCAAAGTTCAGATCCACAGTGGCTGTGGGAATAGTCCTCCATTGTCCACCAGCCAGTTTAACGACAACCCCAGGTCCACTATGGATTGCCTCAGGCCGAACCACTCGGGGATCAGCCAGTGTGAGGAAAGCCCCTGAGTCACAAAATCCAATAAGTCTCTGTCCATCCAGCACGACCTCCTGCAAGTGCTTACCTCGATGAGCAGAAGTCGTTATAGCTGCGGATCGCACACCATAAACTCCTAGTGGTGCAACATGGGTGGGTGAGGCACTCGGCCAGTCCTCACGTAGTGGTGACACGTCTTCCTCCATGGCACTTGGCTGTACATAATTAATAATACGACTGGGTACAGGATCAATCCTCATTTGAACAGCTGGGCAGGAGGCTTGCAGATGCCCCGGCTGCCCACATCGATAGCATCTGTGCTGGGTCTCACTCCATCCAAGGCGTCCTCTTGGGCGAGAGGGGTAAGGGAACCTGGAGGCCGGCTCCCACCTGAACGTGCTGTAGGGGTTTGAGGATGACTCCTCCATGGGCTGGCTGGGCATGAGGCCTGCAGATGCCCCGGATGCCCACAACCATAACACCTGCGCTCTGCTACTTCCTCTCCTCGTCGTATTCCAGAAAACGCAGTAGAAGCAACTGGAGGCACATTTACATGGGTATCAGCATGAGGTGGTGGCTTAGAGGAACGGGGAACAATGGGGACAGAAGAACTGGGGGCCACCGGTGTTGTGGAGCTGGTAGGCCTCTCTCGATCCTCTAACAGAACCCTCCACTGAGGCTTGATGGTGAGAGCCTCATCAGCGAGAGATGCAGCTTCTTCCACTGTCGCTGGTCTCTCACGCACCCATTCCCTGATCTCAACGGGGCACTGGGCAAAGAATTGTTCTTTTAGGATAACCTGGAGAAAGGTGTTCCAGGTTAAGGCCTCCTCTGCCTCCAGCCAGCGATGACATATTTGTTTGAGTCTATGAGCATATATCTTAAAAGACAATTCCCCATCACAGGCTAAAGTACGGAACTGAGTCCTGTAAGTGTCTGGCGTCACAGCATAATGTTCTAGAAGTCTGTTTAATCTCCGCATACTCACGGTTCCCCCGAGGGTCCATAGCTCTATAGGCTTCGGCAGCTCCACCCTCTAAGAGCCCCACAAGATTTCGGACTCGCTCCCCTTCCTGGACTTCCATTAATCGACACTGATGCTCAAAGTCCCGGAAGAAGCCCTCAATGTCGCCTGCAGCCTCATTAAAGGGCTTAAAGTCTTTGCGGGACACTCTGGGGAGTTCCCTCATGGTGGGTGCTGGGGTTACAGTCTGTCTGGAGCTTCTAGCTGCTTCCAAAGCGATCTGCCTCTCCAGCAATGCCATCTCCTGAGCTCTGTGAATGGCCTCCCTCTCCTCGGCTCTGTGAATGGCCTGCCTCTCCTGAGCTCTGTGAATGGCCTCCCTCTTATCGTCTATGGTGGCCTCTTCTCCCAGCAATGCCATCTCCTCCTTGTACCACACAGCCCACTGACTTTTTTGGGTATTTACTTCCGGCTGCAGTCTTTCCTCCATTTGCTGTGAGGATCCTTCCTCAACGTCATCTTGCAGGCGAACTCCTTCCAAAGCCTCAATTAGCTGCTCCTTGGAGAGGCCTTTAAAATGGACTCCTACTTCACGGGCCTTTGATTGTAGGCTCCCCAAAGTCCAGTTCTTGTACTCTGCGGTGTTGGTTCCCGATGTTGGGCCATTGTCCTCCATTCCTTCTGCTCTGATCCCGCTGCTGCCAACCAGTTGTGACGGGGTGTACGGCAGAGCAGGAAGGGACAACAGGCCAAGGGATGATTCAACAGATTTATTATCAAGAACGCTGGAACAACACATGCAGGTAGATGTACAGAGTCCACAATTAGTCCAACGGAACAGATTCAGGGCACCTCCCGATAATCCTTGTGCCAGCTAACAAAGCAATAGTCCACACAAGTCCAAGGGATCCCAAAACATTCTCACGAACAACGAGATATGTCCTCAGCTCAAGTCTCGCCCCGTGCGCTTCCACAGTCACAGATGGACGTGGGGTCTTGCCTCAGCTAAGAATCCCCACTCCTTCTCCTTTAAGGATCAACTTGCATCTGATCTCAAAAATAAGAATGGATTGTCTGAGCTCCTGGGATCCGCCCATGAAGGGCGGTAGGGGTCACACCTTCTATTCAATGGTTGGGTCCATCAGAAGATTCTAGACTGGTCGGCTCCGCTTAGTCTATCTAGTATGTACATTTGACTAGCCACCTGCTGTGAGGAAGAATGGCTATTCCTTCACTAGTGATGATGACAAAGCTTAATTACATTATAGCTTAGGGCTGCAAGTATTGGGGGAAGGAGACATATTGTTACAGGTGAACTCCCAGCGCAAGAAAATACATAAATTACAGCTAATAGAAACCAGAGAACAGTTACATACATCAAATGGCATATTAATCAAATACAGGACAGGGCAAAAGTACATATCCTGACAGTTGAGACTGTGAGATGGGTCATCTGGGGAACCTCTATCTTCGTCTCCTTCTTTGGCCCCGACCCAGCTGGCACTGCTCATAGAAAATAGTGGCTGGATGGATCTGTGGAGAATACGTCATCCTGGGGAAAAAGGATATACCTGCCACTCATCTACTAAAAGCTCCTTGTCCCGTATAGACTATATTTTTGGATCCAGCGGCTTGGTGCAATGGGTAGATAGTATAGAGCACGGTAATAAAGGAATCTCAGACCACAGTCCGATTATACTTACGCTTACGTTTGGGAAACTAAATAATGGTAGAATATGGAAGCTGAATCCCTTTTGGCTTAAACTAATAGACTCAGATGACAGGAGAGTTGACCAATTGAATTGTTATATTCGGTCTCGCCCAGAACCTCAAAATGTCAACTTATTTTGGGACGCCCTTAAGGCATATCTAAGGGGCTGCTTGTCCTCTACGATCTCTTATGTTAAAAGGGTAACATCGAGGGAAGACGATGAGATTGAGCAACGTTTGAAGGATGCTGAGGCCGCATATACAGCTAACCAAACGAATAATAATAGGGTTGAGTGGTTAACTCTGCAAAGATTATACACCCAGCACCTAGACACTAAATCTAAACGCAAGCTGTTTTTTTACGCGGCAGTCGTACTTTGAGATGGGGAACCAGGCGGGGAAATTTTGGGCTTTCTTGGTACGTCAACATAATACGTCCAATATGATAATACAAATTCGTTCACCAGATGGCTCATTGAACTCCACCACTGAGGAAATACTTCAGTGTTTTTATAATTATTATAAAGGGTTATACGAATCTAAGAGTGGTTTCAGTGTTTCAGATTGTTTAGGATATTTATCAGATATCAAATTCCCTACACTGAATTCCACACAACAGGCCTTTATGGACGCTGAATTCACCTTAGAAGAAGTGGAGCAGGCTATAACGGATATGGCCTCTGGGAAGGCCCCTGGGCCAGATGGCTTTCCAGTTGAACTATATAGGAAATACCGGGAAACACTAGCTCCGCTTTTATTGAAGGTATTCAAAGAGATAGGGGGAGGAGGATGTCTGCCTGATACTTTTTATGAGGCACATATTATTGTACTCAGAAAGGAGGGAAAAGATCCTTTGGAATGCGGGTCCTATCGTCTGTTAACGTAGACTATAAGATTTTTACTAAAATATTGGCCACTAGGTTGAACTCCATTATATTAGATATTATACATCCAGATCATACTGGCTTTATGCCTGGTAAGAGCACTTCTATAAATATCAGGCGGGTTCATTCGATAATCCAATATAGTTCTTTGCTGCCAGATAATAACTGGGCGTTAGCATCGCTGGACGCAGCTAAGGCGTTTGACTCTCTTGAATGGCCCTTTTTGTCTGCTTGCCTGCAGAAATATGGTTTTGGGGATATATTTTTGAAATGGGTTAGTGTCAGGGTGGATAAAAATCAATGTTTTTTAAAAAAAATCAAAAAAATCGGATTTTTTTGATTTAAATCGGATTTTTTTGATTTAAATCGGATTTTTTTCAATAAACTGCTTTTTGAGGAAAATATTTTACCATCCAAAGGTTCTTCCATCATGAGATAAAGCTGAGTTGTTTAACTCAGTAGAATAAAGGCTGTATATGTGTAACATTCACAATGCCATGCTCTTCCAGAGGTTTCTGTAGGATGCTGACTATCCAACAAGTTTGGGCATGTCAACTGAATGGAAAAAGAAACTAAACCAAAAGTGAAACCAAGCTAGAAGTGTGGAATTAAAGGGGCAGTATGAACAAAATGTGGAGGCTATTAATAGTTTATACAATTAAGACATGCTGCTTTTAAACACCTACCTATTGCCATATAGTAAAACAAAAAAGATTTTTACTTACTTTGGGGTCCCCCCCTCACCCTGGCGTTAGATCGTTGCCCCTAGTTTCGTCCGTGTAACTATGGGCGCACATGCGCACTGCTCTCACTTCTCATTTTAATCGTGATTTATATTAAAAAAAACCTTTTGATTTAAATCAGTGATTTAAATCATGATTAAAATCATGATTTAAATCGATCCGATTTAAATAGAAAAAAATCTTTTGATTTAAATCGTGATTTAAATCATGATTTAAATCGGCGTGATTTAAATCTATCCACCCTGGTTAGTGTATTGTACATGAAACTTAAGGCCTGTATAATTGTAAACGGTTCCATTTCCGAACCATTTTCATTATATAGGGGAACCCGTCAAGGGTGCCCCCTTTCCCCAGCCCTTTTTGCTCTAGCAATAGAGGCATTAGCTATACGTCTACGATCTTCCCCTGGTATTGATGGTATCAAAATAGCGGACCGCATTGATACCATTGGTTTGTACGCTGATGACATGATAGTATTCATGGATAAAACAGAAGAGACGTTGCCGAGGGTGATTGCTACCATAGATAAATTTAGTGGGTTCTCAGGCCTATATATTAACTGGGATAAATCTGCCCTATTACCTCTCTCTCAGTCCCCAGCATCTAATCTTTATACTCTTTCCTCGTTACCCATAGTATCTGACTTTTAGGCTAAGTGCACACGTTGCAGAATTGCCGCGGGTATATCGCATGCGGAATTGGCATGCATATTCCCGCAGAACACTAGCGTTTTGCAAGCATAATTAGCTTGCAGAATGCTAGCGTTTTCCAAACGATCTGTAGCATCGCTTGGAAAACTGATTGACAGGTTGGTCACACTTGTCAAACATAGCACTTGTCAACACTCATAACTAGTGTTGAGCATTCCAATACCGCAAGTATCGGGTATCGGCCGATACTTGCTGTATCGGAATTCCGATACCGAGTTCCGATATTTTTGTGATATCGGAAATCGGAATCGGAAGTTCCCAGTGTATGGTTCCCAGGGTCTGAAGGAGAGGAGACTCTCCTTCAGGCCCTGGGATCCATATTCATGTGTAAAATAAAGAATTAAAATGAAAAGTATGGATATACTCACCCTCTGACGCGCCCTGGTAGTAACCGGCAGCCTCCGTTCCTAAGAATGAGTTTAGGACCTGTGATGATGTGGCGGCTTGTGATTGGTCGCGTGAGCGGTCACATGAGCGGCACGCGACCAATCACAAGCCGCGACGTCAGCCGCGACATCATCGAAGGTCCTAAACTGCTCATTCTTAGGAACGGAGGCTGCCGGTTAACAGCGGTAAGGTCCAGGGGCCGCCGGACGGGTGAGTATATCCGTATTTATTATTTTAATTCTTTATTTTTTACATTAATATGGATCCCAGGGCCTGAAGGAGAGTTGCCTCTCCTTCAGACCCTGGGATCCATCCAGCATACCTTCCGATACTTGAGTCCCATTGACTTGTATTGGTATCGGGTATCGGTATTGGCGATATCCGATATTTTTCGGGTATCGGCCGATACTATCCGATACCGATACTTTCAAGTATTGGAAGGTATCGCTCAACACTACTCATCATAACTGTCTCCCTAACTTTTAAAGTCACCTGGTTTGTTCTGCTGGTGCTAAATGTCCGTTGGGTCTTCTGGAATCAGAAAAAATAAGCACTCCCCACCTGTTACCCATGCTCCGATTGGCACTATCAACTTGGAGACAAATTTAAAAAGTTATTGAGTTTGGGGATATTATTGCCGAAATGCCTTTATGGGATAACGGTTATTTCCCGATGTTGGTGGATCACCCATCTGGGTTTCCTACGGGGTTCTCTTGGTGGGAGATTTATATGATCAGGGGGTCTTTATGTCTTTTGAACAGCTGCAAGCTAGATATACTTTTCCAAGATCTCAATTTTTTCGTTACCTGCAACTCAGATCAGCCATTCAGTCATATATTAGAAATGTGGGAGCAAACCGCAACACTTCATCTTTGCCCCTGATGGGTATTCTTAAATCACAGGGACCTCAGGGTCTTATTTCATCTCTGTACACATATCTGTTATCGATGGGAACGAACTCCGTTATAGATTCAGTTAAAGGCAAGTGGGAGGGACTTATCCCTGATATGCAAAACGAAGAATGGGAAGAAATTCTAGACTCCCCCCCTTAACCCCTTTACCCCCAAGGGTGGTTTGCACGTTAATGACCGGGCCAATTTTTACAATTCTGACCACTGTCCCTTTATGAGGTTATAACTCTGGAACGCTTCAACAAATCCCGGTGATTCTGACATTGTTTTCTCATGACATATTGTACTTCATGACAGTGGTAAAATTTCTTCGATATAACTTGCGTTTATTTGTAAAAAAAAAAAGGAAATTTGGCGAAAATTTTGAAAATGTCGCAATTTTCCAACTTTGAATTTTTATGCCCTTAAATCACAGAGATATGTCACACAAAATACTTAATAGGTAACATTTCCCACATGTCTACTTTACATCAGCACAATTTAGGAACCAATATTTTTTTTTGTTAGGGAGTTATAAGGGTTAAAAGTTGACCAGCAATTTCTCATTTTTACAACACCATTTTTTTTTTAGGGACCACATCTCATTTGAAGTCATTTTGAGGGGTCTATATGATAGAAAATACCCAAGTGTGACACCATTCTAAAAACTGCACCCCTCAAGGTGCTAAAAACAACATTCAAGAAATTTATTAACCCTTCAGGTGTTTCACAGGAATTTTTGGAATGTTTAAATAAAAATTAACATTTAAATTTTTTTTACACAAAAATTATTTCAGCTCCAATTTGTTTTATTTTACCAAGGGTAACAGGAGAAAATGGACCTCAAAAATTGTTGTACAATTTGTGCTGAGTACGCTGATACCCTGTTGTGAATTTGGATTCTGGGCTCCCCCGGTGGCTACTGGTGGAATTGAACTGGTGTCTTCATCTTCTCTGTTCACCTGTTCCCATCAAGATGTGGGAGTCGCTATATAACCTTGCTTCTCTGTTAGTTGCTTGCCGGTCAACAATGTTATCAGAAGCCTCTCTGTGCTTGTTCCTGCTCCTAGACAACTACTAGATAAGTTGGACTCTTGTCCATGTTTGTTTTTGCATTTTTGTTCCAGTTCACAGCTGTAGTTTCGTTACTGTGTCTGGAAAGCTCTTGTGAACAGGAATTGCCACTCTGGTGTTATGAGTTAATGCCAGAGTCTTAAAGTAATTTCTGGATGGTGTTTTGATAGGGTTTTCAGCTGACCATGAAAGTGTCCTTTCTGTCTTCTGCTATGTAGTAAGTGGACCTCAAATTTGCTAAACCTATTTTCATACTACGTTTGTTGTTTCATCTTAATTCACCGCCAATACATGTGGGGGGCCTCTGTCTCCTTTCGGGGTATTTCTCTAGAGGTGAGCTAGGACTAATATTTTCCTCTGCTAGCATTATTTAGTCCTCCGGCTGGTGCTGGGCATCTAGAATCAACGTAGGCATGCTACCCGGCCACTGCTAGTTGTGCGTTAGGTTTAGTTCATGGTCAGCTCAGTTCCCATCTTCCAAGAGCTAGTTCCTATATATGCTGATGCTATGTTCTCTTGCCATTGAGATCATGACAGTTTGACCGGCCCACTAAAGGGTTAAAATCCTTGGCTGAGAAAGGAGAGGAATAAGAAGTCTGCTGAAATTTTTTTTTTTTTTTCTCTCCTTCTAATCTTTGAATGGCTCTGTGTCCACCTGTTTGTAATGGATCTTCAGAGTGTAACTGCAGGTTTGAATAATCTCGCCACGAAGGTACAAAATTTGCAAGACTTTGTTTGTCATGCACCTGTATCTGAGCCGAGAATTCCTTTGCCGGAATTTTTCTCGGGGAATAGATCTGGGTTTCAGAATTTTCGAAATAATTGCAAATTATTTTTGTCCTTGAAATTTCGCTCTGCCGGAGACCCTGCACAGCAGGTTAGGATTGTGATTTCCTTGCTCCGGGGCGACCCTCAAGACTGGGCTTTTTCATTGACACCAGGGGATCCTGCGTTGCTCAATGTGGATGCGTTTTTTCTGGCCTTGGGGTTGCTTTATGACGAACCTCATTTGGAGCTTCAGGCAGAAAAAACTTTGATGTCCCTATCTCAGGGGCAAGATGAAGCGGAAATTTACTGCCAAAGATTCCGTAAATGGTCTGTGCTTACTCAGTGGAATGAGTGCGCCCTGGCGGCGACTTTCAGAGAGGGTCTCTCTGATGCCATTAAGGATGTTATGGTGGGGTTCCCTGTGCCTGCGGGTCTGAATGAGTCCATGACAATGGCTATTCAGATCGATAGGCGTTTGCGGGAGCGCAAACCAGTGCACCATCTGGCGGTGTCCACTGAGAAGTCGCCAGAGAGTATGCAGTGTGATAGAATTCTGTCCCGAAGCGAGCGGCAGAATTTTAGACGGAAAAATGGGTTGTGTTTCTATTGTGGTGATTCTACTCATGTTATATCAGCATGCTCTAAGCGCACTAAAAAGCTTGATAAATCTGTTTCCATTTGCACCTTACCGTCTAAGTTTATTCTATCTGTGACCCTGATTTGCTCTTTGTCATCTATTACCACGGACGCCTATGTCGACTCTGGCGCCGCTTTGAGTCTTATGGATTGGTCCTTTGCCAAACACTGTGGGTATGATTTAGAGCCTTTGGAGACTTCTATTCCTCTGAAGGGGATTGATTCCACCCCATTGGCTAATAATAAACCACAATACTGGACACAAGTAACTATGCGTATTAATCCGGATCACCAGGAGATTATTCGCTTTCTGGTGCTGTATAATCTACATGATGATTTGGTGCTAGGATTGCCTTGGCTGCAATCTCACAACCCAGTCCTCGACTGGAGAGCTATGTCGGTGTTGAGCTGGGGATGTAAGGGGGCTCATGGGGATGTACCTGTGGTTTCCATTTCATCATCTATTCCCTCTGAAATTCCTGAGTTCCTGTCTGACTATCGTGACGTCTTTGAAGAATCCAAGCTTGGTTCGTTACCTCCGCACCGAGAGTGCGATTGTGCCATAGATTTAATCCCGGGTAGTAAATACCCAAAGGGTCGTTTATTTAATCTGTCTGTGCCTGAACATGCTGCTATGCGAGAATATATAAAGGAGTCCTTGGAAAAGGGACATATTCGTCCATCGTCATCTCCCTTAGGAGCCGTTTTTTTCTTTGTGTCAAAAAAAGACGGCTCTTTGAGACCATGTATTGATTATCGGCTTTTGAATAAAATCACTGTTAAATATCAATACCCATTGCCGTTGCTGACTGATTTGTTTGCTCGCATAAAGGGGGCCAAGTGGTTCTCTAAGATTGACCTTCGTGGGGCGTATAATTTGGTGCGAATCAGGCAGGGCCATGAAGTGGGCTTTTGAGGAGTGGCGCCATTGGCTGGAGGGGGCCAGACATCAGGTGGTGGTATTGACTGACCACAAAAATTTGATTTATCTTGAGACCGCCAGGCGCCTGAATCCTAGACAGGCGCGCTGGTCATTATTTTTCTCTCGGTTTAATTTTGTGGTGTCATACCTACCGGGTTCTAAGAATGTTAAGGCGGATGCCCTTTCTAGGAGTTTTGAGCCTGACTCGCCTGGTAACTCTGAGCCCACAGGTATCCTTAAGGATGGAGTGGTATTGTCAGCCGTTTCTCCAGACCTGCGGCGGGCCTTGCAGGAGTTTCAGGCGGATAGACCGGATCGTTGCCCACCTGATAAACTGTTTGTTCCTGATGATTGGACCAGTAGAGTCATCTCTGAGGTTCATTCTTCTGCGTTGGCAGGTCATCCTGGCATTTTTGGTACCAGGGATTTGGTGGCAAGGTCCTTCTGGTGGCCTTCCCTGTCACGAGATGTGCGAGGCTTTGTGCAGTCTTGTGACGTTTGTGCTCGGGCCAAGCCTTGTTGTTCTCGGGCTAGTGGATTATTGTTGCCCTTGCCTATTCCTAAGAGGCCTTGGACGCACATCTCGATGGATTTTATTTCAGATCTGCCTGTTTCTCAGAAGATGTCTGTCATCTGGGTGGTGTGTGACCGTTTCTCTAAGATGGTCCATTTGGTTCCTCTGCCCAAGTTGCCTTCTTCTTCCGAGTTGGTTCCTCTGTTTTTTCAAAATGTTGTTCGTTTGCATGGTATTCCTGAGAATATCATTTCTGACAGAGGGACCCAATTCGTGTCTAGATTTTGGCGGGCATTCTGTGCTAGGATGGGCATAGATTTATCTTTTTCGTCCGCTTTCCATCCTCAGACGAATGGCCAGACCGAGCGGACTAATCAGACCCTGGAGACATATCTGAGGTGTTTTGTGTCTGCTGACCAGGATGATTGGGTTGCTTTTTTGCCATTGGCGGAGTTCGCTCTCAATAATCGGGCCAGCTCTGCCACTTTGGTGTCCCCGTTTTTCTGTAATTCGGGGTTTCATCCTCGATTTTCCTCTGGTCAGGTGGAATCTTCGGATTGTCCTGGAGTGGATGCTGTGGTGGAGAGATTGCATCAGATCTGGGGGCAGGTGGTGGACAATTTGAGGTTGTCCCAGGAGAGGACTCAGCTTTTTGCCAACCGCCACCGTCGTGTTGGTCCTCGGCTTTGTGTTGGGGATTTGGTGTGGTTGTCTTCTCGTTTTGTCCCTATGAGGGTCTCTTCTCCTAAGTTTAAGCCTCGGTTCATCGGCCCGTATAAGATATTGGAGATTCTTAACCCTGTTTCCTTCCGTTTGGACCTCCCTGCATCCTTTTCTATTCATAACGTTTTTCATCGGTCATTATTGCGCAGGTATGAGGTACCGGTTGTGCCTTCCGTTGAGCCTCCTGCTCCGGTGTTGGTTGATGGTGAGTTGGAGTACGTTGTGGAGAAAATCTTAGACTCCCGTGTTTCCAGACGGAGACTCCAGTATCTGGTCAAGTGGAAGGGATACGGCCAGGAGGATAATTCTTGGGTGAATGCATCTGATGTTCATGCCTCTGATCTGGTTCGTGCCTTTCATAGGGCCCATCCTGATCGCCCTGGTGGTTCTGGTGAGGGTTCGGTGCCCCCTCCTTGAGGGGGGGGTACTGTTGTGAATTTGGATTCTGGGCTCCCCCGGTGGCTACTGGTGGAATTGAACTGGTGTCTTCATCTTCTCTGTTCACCTGTTCCCATCAAGATGTGGGAGTCGCTATATAACCTTGCTTCTCTGTTAGTTGCTTGCCGGTCAACAATGTTATCAGAAGCCTCTCTGTGCTTGTTCCTGCTCCTAGACAACTACTAGATAAGTTGGACTCTTGTCCATGTTTGTTTTTGCATTTTTGTTCCAGTTCACAGCTGTAGTTTCGTTACTGTGTCTGGAAAGCTCTTGTGAACAGGAATTGCCACTCTGGTGTTATGAGTTAATGCCAGAGTCTTAAAGTAATTTCTGGATGGTGTTTTGATAGGGTTTTCAGCTGACCATGAAAGTGTCCTTTCTGTCTTCTGCTATGTAGTAAGTGGACCTCAAATTTGCTAAACCTATTTTCATACTACGTTTGTTGTTTCATCTTAATTCACCGCCAATACATGTGGGGGGCCTCTGTCTCCTTTCGGGGTATTTCTCTAGAGGTGAGCTAGGACTAATATTTTCCTCTGCTAGCATTATTTAGTCCTCCGGCTGGTGCTGGGCATCTAGAATCAACGTAGGCATGCTACCCGGCCACTGCTAGTTGTGCGTTAGGTTTAGTTCATGGTCAGCTCAGTTCCCATCTTCCAAGAGCTAGTTCCTATATATGCTGATGCTATGTTCTCTTGCCATTGAGATCATGACATACCCCATATGTGGGGGTAAACCACTGTTTGGGTGCACCGCAGAGCTCGGAAGGGAAGGAGCGCCATTTGACTTTTCAATGCAAAATTGACTGGAATTGAGATGGAACGCCATGTTGCGTCTGGAGAGCCCCTGATGTGCCTAAACATTGAAACCCCCCACAAGTGACACCATTTTGGAAAGTAGACCCCCTAAAGAACTTATCTAGATGTGTGGTGAGCACTTTGACCCACCAAGTGCTTCACAGAAGTTTATAATACAGAGCCGTAAAAATAAAAAATCATATTTTTTCACAAAAATTATCTTTTAGCCCCCAATTTTTTATTTTCCCAAGGGTAAGAGAAGAAATTAGACCACAACAGTTGTTGTGCAATTTGTCCTGAGTACGCCGATACCCCATATGTGGGGGTAAACCACTGTTTGGGCGCATAGCAGAGCTCAGAAGGGAAGGAGCGCCATTTGACTTTTCAATTCAAAATTGACTGGAATTAAGATGGGATGCCATGTTGCGTTTGGAGAGCCCCTGATGTGCCTAAACATTGAAACCCCCCACAATTGACACCATTTTGGAAAGTAGACCCCCTAAGGAACTTATCTAGATGTGTTTTGAGAGCTTTGATCCCCCAAGTGTTTTACTACAGTTTATAACGCAGAGCCGTGAAAATAAAAATTCTTTTTTTTTTTTCACAAAAAAGATGTTTTAGCCCCCAGTTTTGTATTTTCACAAGGGTAACAAGATAAATTGGACCCCAAAAGTTTTTGTCCTGAGTACGCTGATACCCCATATGTGGGGGGGAACCACTTTTTGGGCGCATGGCAGAGGGAAGGAGCGCTGTCATGAATCCCCAATGGCTAGGGATAGCACAGGACAAGCAAAGTACAAATAGATAACGGACGAGCTCTAGGGTGATGGAACCTGGGCTGACCGCTGCCCTACGCCTGACAAACGCAACTAGAGATAGCCAGGGAGCGTGCCTACGTTGGTTCTAGACGCCACGCACCAGCCTAAGAGCTAACTAGTACTGCAGAGAAAATAAAGACCTCACTTGCCTCCAGAGGAATGAACCCCAAAAGATATAGTTGCCCCCTCACATGTATTGACGGTGAAATGAGAGGAAGGCACACACATAGAGATGATATATATAGTTTTAGCAAATTGAGGCCCGCTGTAAACTAGAAAGCAGAACGATACAAAAGGGGACTGAGCGGTCAGCAAAAAACCCTAATCAAAAAAACCATCCTGAGATTACAAGAACCCATGTGCCAACTCATGGCACATGGGGAGAACCTCAGTCCACTAGAGCTACCAGCTAGCATAGAGACATAATAAGCAAGCTGGACAAAAAAAACCAAACAACTGAAAATCAGCACTTAGCTTATCCTGAAAGATCTGGGAGCAGGTAGGCAGGAACCAAACAGAGCACATCTGAATACATTGATAGCCGGCAAGGGAATGACAGAAAGGCCAGGTAAAATAGGAAACACCCAGCCTCTGATGGACAGGTGGAAACCAAAGGCCGCAACCCACCAAAGTCACCCAGTACCAGCAGTAACCACCAGAGGGAGCCCACAAACAGAATCCACAACAGTACCCCCCCCTTGAGGAGGGGTCACCGAACCCTCACGAGAACCCCCAGGGCGATCAGGGTGAGCTCTATGGAAGGCACGGACCAAATCAGTCGCATGAACATCGGAGGCGACCACCCAGGAATTATCCTCCTGACCATAACCCTTCCACTTAACCAAATACTGGAGTTTGCGTCTGGAAACACGAGAATCCAAGATCTTCTCAACAACATACTTCAATTCTCCCTCCACCAGCACCGGAGCAGGAGTCTCAACCGAAGGAACAACGGGCACCTCATACCTCCGCAACAATGACCGATGGAACACATTATGAATAGCAAACGATGCTGGGAGATCCAAACGAAAAGATACAGGGTTAAGAATCTCCGAGATCCTATAAGGACCGATGAACCGAGGCTTGAACTTAGGAGAAGAGACCTTCATAGGGACAAAACGAGAAGACAACCACACCAAATCCCCAACAAGAAGTCGGGGACCCACGCGGCGACGGCGATTAGCAAACTGCTGAGTCTTCTCCTGAGATAACTTCAAATTGTCCACCACCTGATTCCAAATCTGATGTAGCCTGTCCACCACCACGTCCACTCCAGGACAATCCGAAGACTCCACCTGACCAGAGGAAAAACGAGGATGAAACCCCGAATTACAAAAAAAAGGAGAGACCAACGTGGCAGAACTAGCCCGATTATTAAGAGCAAATTCGGCCAGTGGCAAAAAAGCAACCCAGTCATCTTGATCAGCAGAAACAAAACACCTCAAATAAGTTTCCAAGGTCTGATTAGTTCGCTCCGTCTGGCCATTCGTCTGAGGATGGAATGCAGACGAGAAAGACAAATCAATGCCCATCTTGGCACAAAACGTCCGCCAAAATCTAGACACAAACTGGGATCCCCTGTCAGAAACGATATTCTCCGGAATCCCATGCAAACGGACCACGTTCTGAAAAAATAAAGGGACCAACTCAGAGGAGGAGGGCAACTTAGGCAAAGGCACCAAATGAACCATCTTAGAAAAGCGGTCACACACAACCCAGATAACGGACATTTTCTGTGAAACCGGAAGATCAGAAATAAAATCCATGGAAATGTGCGTCCAAGGCCTCTTCGGGATGGGCAAGGATAACAACAACCCACTGGCCCGAGAACAGCAAGGCTTAGCTCGAGCATACACTTCACAAGACTGCACAAAGGTACGCACATCCCTAGACAAGGAAGGCTACCAAAAAGACCTGGCCACCAAGTCTCTAGTACCAAATATTCCAGGATGACCAGCCAACACAGAAGAATGGACCTCGGAGATGACTCTACTGGTCCAATCATCCGGAACAAACAGTCTTTCTGGTGGACAACGATCCGGTTTATCCACCTGAAACTCCTGCAATGCACGTCGCAAGTCTGGGGATACGGCGGACAATATTACCCCATCCCTAAGGATACCAGTAGGCCCAGAGTCTCCAGGAGAGTCAGGCACAAAACTCCTGGAAAGAGCATCCGCCTTCACATTCTTCGAACCTGGCAGGTATGAAACCACGAAATTGAAACGAGAAAAAAACAACGACCAACGAGCCTGTCTAGGATTCAAACGCCTGGCAGACTCAAGGTAAATGAGATTCTTGTGATCAGTCAAGACCACCACACGATGCCTAGCACCCTCAAGCCAATGACGCCACTCCTCAAATGCCCACTTCATGGCCAAAAGCTCCCGATTACCCACATCATAATTGCGCTCGGCGGGCGAGAATTTTCTAGAGAAGAATGCACATGGCTTCATCACCGAGCCATTAGAACTTCTCTGTGACAAAACCGCCCCCGCTCCAATCTCGGAAGCATCAACCTCAACCTGAAAAGGAAGTGAAACATCTGGTTGACACAACACAGGAGCAGAAGAAAACCGGCGCTTAAGTTCCTGAAAGGCCTCCACGGCCGCAGGAGACCAATCAGCAACATCAGCACCCTTTTTAGTCAAATCAGTCAAAGGTTTGACAATACTGGAAAAATTAGCAATGAACCGACGATAAAAATTAGCAAACCCCAAGAACTTCTGAAGGCTCTTAACAGATGTAGGTTGTGTCCAGTCACAAATAGCCTGAACCTTGACGGGATCCATCTCAATAGTAGAAGGAGAAAAAATGTACCCCAAAAAAGAAATCTTCTGGACTCCGAAGAGACACTTTGAACCCTTCACAAACAGAGAATTGGCCCGCAGAACCTGAAACACCTTCCTGACCTGTAGAACATGAGACTCCCAGTCATCAGAAAACACCAAAATTTCATCCAAATACACAATCATAAACTTATCCAGATATTCACGGAAAATATTGTGCATAAAGGACTGAAAGACTGACGGAGCATTGGAGAGTCCAAAAGGCATTACCAAATACTCAAAATGGCCCTCAGGCATATTAAATGCGGTTTTCCACTCATCACCCTGTTTTATCCGCACCAGATTATACGCACCGCGAAGATCTATCTTAGTGAACCACCTAGCCCCCTTAATGCGAGCAAACAAATCAGTTAATAATGGCAATGGATACTGGTATTTGACTGTAATCTTATTCAGAAGGCGATAATCTATACAAGGCCTTCAGGGAACCATCTTTTTTTGCCACGAAAAAGAAACCTGCTCCCAGAGGGGACGAAGATGGACGAATATGTCCCTTTTCCAAGGACTCCTTAATATAATTCCGCATAGCAGTATGCTCTGGCAGTGACAGATTAAATAAACGACCCTTAGGGAACTTACTGCCAGGAATCAATTCTATAGCACAGTCACACTCTCTATGAGGAGGGAGCGAATTGAGCTTAGGCTCCTCAAAAACATCCCTATAGTCAGACAAAAACGCAGGGATCTCAGAAGGAGTAGATGAAGCGATTGAAATCGGAGGTGCATCATCATGAACCCCCTGACATCCCCAGCTTAACACAGACATTGTTTTCCAGTCCAGGACAGGATTATGAGTTTGTAACCATGGCAGACCAAGCACTAGTACATCATGTAAATTATACAGTACAAGGAAGCGAATCACCTCCTGATGAACGGGAGTCATGCGCATAGTCACTTGTGTCCAATACTGTGGTTTATTCATAGCCAATGGTGTAGAGTCAATTCCCTTCAGAGGAATAGGAACTTCCAGAGGCTCCAGACTAAAACCGCAGCGTTTAGCAAATGACCAATCCATAAGACTCAGGGCAGCGCCCGAATCCACATAGGCATCGACGGAAATGGAAGACAGTGAAAAAATCAGAGTCACAGACAAAATGAACTTAGGCTGCAGAGTACCAATGGCAAAAGATTTATCAACCCTTTTTGTGCGTTTAGAGCATGCTGATATAACATGAGCTGAATCACCACAATAAAAACACAATCCATTTTTCCGCCTATAATTTTGCCGTTCACTTCTGGACTGAATTCTATCACATTGCATAGTCTCAGGTGCCTGTTCAGAAGACACCGCCAACTGGTGCACGGGTTTGCGCTCCCGTAAACGCCGATCAATCTGAATGGCCATAGCCATAGACTCATTCAGACCTGTAGGCGTAGGGAACCCCACCATAATATCCTTAATGGCCTCAGAAAGACCATTTCTGAAGTTTGCAGCCAGGGCGCACTCATTCCACTGAGTAAGCACCGACCATTTCGGAAATTTTTGACAATATATTTCCGCTTCATCATGCCCCTGAGAGAGGGCTAATAAAGCCTTTTCAGCCTGAATCTCTAGGTTAGGTTCCTCATAGAGCAATCCCAATGCCAGAAAAAACGCATCCACACTGAGCAATGCAGGATCCCCTGGTGCCAATGCAAATGCCCAATTCTGAGGGTCGCCCCGCAGGAAAGATATTACAATCTTGACCTGTTGAGCAGGGTCTCCAGAGGAGCGAGATTTTAAAGAAAGAAACAATTTACAATTGTTCCTGAAATTCAGGAAGGTAGATCTATCTCCAGAAAAGAACTCTGGAATAGGAATTCTAGGTTCAGACATGGGAGTGTGAACAACAAAATCCTGTATGTTTTGAACTTTTGCCGCGAGATTACTCAGGCTGGAAGCCAAACTCTGGACATCCATGTTAAACAGCTAAGATCAGAGCCATTCAAGGGTTAAGAGGAGGTAAGAAGCAGCTAGACAGCAATTAAGGGCTAGGCAGCAAAACTCTGAAGGGAAAAAAAAAAAAAAAAATTTCCCTTAAACACTTTTTTTTCTCCTGCTTCAGCCCAAACAATTAACACTTTGTGGGCCGGCTATACTATCATGAATCCCCAATGGCTAGGACAATGGCACAGGACAAGCAAAGTACAAATAGATAACGGACGAGCTCTAGGGTGATGGAACCTGGGCTGACCGCTGCCCTACGCCTGACAAACGCAACTAGAGATAGCCAGGGAGCGTGCCTACGTTGGTTCTAGACGCCACGCACCAGCCTAAGAGCTAACTAGTACTGCAGAGAAAATAAAGACCTCACTTGCCTCCAGAGGAATGAACCCCAAAAGATATAGTTGCCCCCTCACATGTATTGACGGTGAAATGAGAGGAAGGCACACACATAGAGATGATATATATAGTTTTAGCAAATTGAGGCCCGCTGTAAACTAGAAAGCAGAACGATACAAAAGGGGACTGAGTGGTCAGCAAAAAACCCTAATCAAAAAAACCATCCTGAGATTACAAGAACCCATGTGCCAACTCATGGCACATGGGGAGAACCTCAGTCCACTAGAGCTACCAGCTAGCATAGAGACATAATAAGCAAGCTGGACAAAAAAAACCAAACAACTGAAAATCAGCACTTAGCTTATCCTGAAAGATCTGGGAGCAGGTAGGCAGGAACCAAACAGAGCACATCTGAATACATTGATAGCCGGCAAGGGAATGACAGAAAGGCCAGGTAAAATAGGAAACACCCAGCCTCTGATGGACAGGTGGAAACCAAAGGCCGCAACCCACCAAAGTCACCCAGTACCAGCAGTAACCACCAGAGGGAGCCCACAAACAGAATCCACAACAGAGCGCCATTTGGAATGCAGACTTAGATGGATTGGTCTGCAGGCATCACGTTGCATTTGCAGAGCCCCTGATGTACCCAAACAGTAGAGACCCCCCACAAGTGACCCCATATTGGAAACTAGACCTCCCAAGGAACTTATCGAGATGTGTTGTGAGAACTTTGAACCCCCAAGTGTTTCACTACAGTTTACAACGCAGAGCCGTGAAAATAAAAAATCTTTCTTTTTTCCCACAAAAATGATTTTTAGCCCCCCAAATTTATATTTTCCCAAGGGTAACAAGAGAACTTGGACCCCAAAAGTTGTTGTCCAATTTGTCCCGAGTACGCTGATGCCCCATATGTTGGGGTAAACCCCTGTTTGGGCGCACGGGAAAGATCGGAAGGGAAGGAGCACTGTTTTACTTTTTCAATGCAGAATTGGCTGGAATTGAGATCGGATGCCATGTCGCGTTTGGAGAGCCCCTGATGTGCCTAAACAGTGGAAACTCCCCAATTCTAACTGAAACCCTAATCCAAACACACCCCTAACCCTAATCCCAACGGTAACCCTAACCACACCCCTAACACACCCCTAACTCTAATCCCAACCCTAATCCCAACCGTAAATGTAATCCAAACCCTAACTTTAGCCCCAACCCTAACCCTAACTTTAGCCCCAACCCTAACCCTAACTTTAGCTCCAACCCTAGCCCCAACCCTAACCCTAGCCCTAACCCTAACCCTAGCCCTAACCCTAGCCCTAACCCTAGCCCTAATGGGAAAATGGAAATAAATAATTTTTTTTTTAATTTTATTATTTTTCCCTAACGAAGGGGGTGATGAAGGGTGGTTTGATTTACTTTTATAGCATTTTTTATAGCGGATTTTTATGATTCGCAGCCGTCACACACTAAAAGACGCTTTTTATAGCAAAAAAGTTTTTGCGTCTCCACATTTTGAGACCTATAATTTTTCCATATTTTGGTCCACAGAGTCATGTGAGGTCTTGTTTTTTGCGGGACGAGTTGACGTTTTTATTGGTAACATTTTCGGACACGTGACAGATTTTGATCGCTTTTTATTCCGATTTTTGTGAGGCAGAATGACAAAAAAACAGCTATTCATGAATTTCTTTTGGGGGAGGCGTTTATACCGTTCCTCGTTTGGTAAAATTGATAAAGCAGTTTTTTTCTTCGGGTCAGTACGATTACAGCGATACCTCATTTATATCATTTTTTATGCTTTGGCGCTTTTATACGATAAAAACTATTTTATAGAATAAATAATTATTTTGGCATCGCTTTATTCTGAGGACTATAACTTTTTTATTTTTTCTTTGATGATGCTGTATGGCGGCTCGTTTTTTGCAGGACAAGATGTCGTTTTCAGCGGTACCATGGTTATTTATATCCGTCTTTTTGATCGCGTGTTATTCCACTTTTTGTTTGGCGGTATGATATTAAAGCATTGTGTTTTGCCTCGTTTTTTTTTTTTTCCTACGGTGTTCACTGAAGGGGTTAACTAGTGGTACAGTTTTATAGGTGGGGTCGTTACAGAAGCGGCGATACTAAATATGTGTACTTTTATTGTTTTGTTTATTTTATTTTGATAAAGAAATGTATTTATGGAAATAATATATATATTTTTTTCTTTATTTAGGAATTTTTATTTTTTATCTTTATTTTTTTTTTTTACACATGTGGAATTTTTTTTTTTTTACTTTGTCCCAGGGGGGGACATCACAGGTCGCTGATCTGACAGTTTGCACAGCACTCTGTCAGATCACCGATCTGACTTACAGCACTGCAGGCTTACCAAGCGCCTGCTCTGAGCAGGCACTTGGTAAGCCACCTCCCTCCCTGCAGGACCCGGATGCCGCGGCCATCTTGGATCCGGGCACCTGCAGCGAGGAGGAGGTAAGAGACCCTCGCAGCAACGCGATCACATCGCGTTGCTCCGGGGGTCTCAGGGAAGCCCGCAAGGAGCCCCCTCCCTGCGCGATGCTTCCCTGTACCGCCGGCACACCGCGATCATGGGGTTAATGTGCCGGGGGCGGTCCGTGACCACTCCTGGCACATAGTGCCGGATGTCAGCTGCGATAGGCAGCTGACACCCGGCCGCGATTGGCCACGCTCCCCTCGTGAGCGCCGCCGATCGCGCTGGACGTACTATCCCATCGGTGGTCATACGGGCCCACCCCACCTCGACCGGATAGTACGTCCAATGTCAGAAAGGGTTTAAAGTATCCCCGTCAATTAATTATAAGATGACCAAGTTGTACATAATTCATCAGTCATATTTGACTCCAGTGAGACTTTTTCGGATGGGTCGATATTTGACATCGGAATGTTTGAGTTGCCATTCGCCAGACGCCGATTTCATACATATGATATGGCAGTGCCCCATTATTTTTCAATATTGGAGGGAGGTAACGTCGTTATTGACTTCTCTGCTGTCAATCCCCGTTCCTCTTGAACCCTTGGTTTGTCTGTTCGGAGTTTGGGAAGAGGAGGCTTGGGAACATTATGTTGGGATTTTTCTACGAGAACCGCTCTTTCTAGCACGGAAGATGTTGGCGATGCGATGGATGGGAAACTCACCCCCCTCCCTTGGGTCCTGGATCGAGTTGGTGAATTCGATTGTGCCATATGAGCGTACACTTTATCAGAATAGGGGTTGCCCGGGCAAATTTAATAAAATCTGGGATAGATGGAATACCTCCCATCTCACTCTGACCTATCCAATTGATAAAGATATAGTTTATTTGATCTCTTGTTCTGCAGACACTGCGCAATGGAGAGCATAATGTTACTATTAAATGGCGGCATAGTAGTAGTTTTAGAGGCTTAGTTTAGTTGTAGTTTAGGAACTTTACGTACTGACAGTTCCATAATTTCACATATTTTTTTTTATATGTAAATGATTAGCATATGTATGCTCTGTCTTTTTCGTTTCTTGCAAATGTAACCATGCAAGCCAATAACAAAGACATATATGTATACTGTATTTTATTTGTGATTAATAAATAAACAAATTAAAAAAAAAAAAAAGTCAAATGACGCTCCTTCCCTTCCAAGCCCTGCCGTGCGCCCAAACAGTTGTTTTCCTCCACATATTGGGTATCTGCACACTCAGGAGAAATTGCACAACAAATTTTATGGAGAAATTTCTCTTGTTACCCTTACGAACATACAAACTTTGGAGCTAAAAAGAGATTTATGTGGGAAAAATGTGATTATTTTTTTAAATTTTCACTGCTTAACGTTATAAACTTCTGTGAAGCACCTGGGGGTTTAAGGTGCTCAATACACATCTAGATAAGTTCCATAAGGGGTCTAGTTTCCAAAATGGTGTCACTTGTGGGGGGTTTCCACTGTTTAGGCACCTCAGCGGCTGTCCAAACGCAACATCGCAACCGCTAATTCTGCCATCATATTTTACATTCAAAAAGTCAAATTGCGCTTCTTCCCTTCCGAGCCCTGCCGTGCGCCCAAACAGTAGATTTCCCCCATATGTTGGGTATCTTTACACTCAGGAGAAATTGCACAACGAAATGTATGGTCCATTTTTTCCTGTAACCCTTGTGAAAGTAAAAAAAATTAGGTCTAGAGGAAAATTTTTGTGAAAGAAAAGTCAATGTTTATTTTTTCCTTCCACATTCCAAAAATTCCTGTGAAGCATCTGAAGGGTTAATAAACTTCTTGAATGTGGTTTTGAATACCTTGAGGGGTGCAGTTTTTAGAATGGTGTCACACTTGGGTATTTTCAGCCATATAGGCCCCTCAAAGTCACTTCAAATGTGACGTGGCACCTAAAAAAAATGGTTTTGCAAATTTTGTTGTAAAAATGAGAAATTGCTGGTCAACTTTTAACCCTTATAACTTCCTAACAAAACAAAATGATGTTTCCAAAATTTTGCTGTTGCAAAGTAGACATGTGGGAAATGTTTTTATTAACTATTTTTTGCAATATGACGCTCTGATTTAAGGGCATGAAAATTAAAACTTTTAAAATCTAAAATTTTCAAAATTTTCACCAAATTTCTGTTTTTTTAACAAATAAATGCAAGTTATGTCAGAGAAATTTTACCACTAACATGATGTACAATATGTCACTAGAAAACACTCTCACTCCCCGTGCCTCTCTGGTCCTGTGTGGGCAGGGGGCGTCTGTGTAAAACTGTACCAAACTGAAATTGTGTCCCCAGGAGGTGCTTAACATCACGATGGTGAAAGTGGGGAGACCGCATGTGATTCGTCTGATGTAATAGTGACGTCAGGCGGGGTGGCGAGGTGCAGACTCTTCACAATATATATATATATATATACATGTTGTGACAGGGTCACTGGCAATGTATGTGAGGGGAGATATGATAAGATTGCTATCTTCAATGATGTGAAAACCTATAAGTTTCTCTCCGGCATGTTATGTGCTCAGAGGGGTTAATTGGCCATGACAGGGTTGTTTTTTTTGGGAGTAGTTGTAAGAGATTGGTGGCACATCTACTCACCAAATCTCCTCCCTAAGGGGGGAGTTCGGCAAGTTAAATGTCCAGCCACTGAGTTTTTTACTCTTACTGTGGGTCTGGAGGCAGAAAGCTCCAGAGAAGTGTTTATGTGCAACTGTGCTGGACTCTGTGTGTTGTTTCCTAAGCAGGTGGATTCCCACAGGCCTATGGACTGTGCTATACATTATCTATTTAGTTTCCCAGTTTTGGTAGAAAGGCCATGTTTTTTAGTTGAATCCTTCACTGGTTTATGCTGTGATTTAAATAAACCAGCAGAAGAAATGTTTCTCTGTCTACTTCTGAGAACAGCTGAGTGAGTCGGCCTTACACAGTTGGTGTTTCCAATGCGGGCAAGGTTACAGGAACACGTGTAGCTGCTACGGATAACCTGCATGTCTTGGGTAAAGTTGTCAGTGAGCCAGGAAGCAAAGTCAGACAACACGGAGGACCTGATTAAACATCTTGTGAAAGTCCAGCAGGAGACAAGTCAACTGCTTATGCAACAGATTCGGCAGCGGCAGTAGCAACAAGACCAGCACTAACAACAGCAGCAGAGGCAGTTCATGGGAGGCCAGCACCCTCTTTCCCAATTCCAGCTGATGACACATACGTCTGGAAAGCGGTAAGAAGAGCGACACCAAAGATGACCCCGGGGAATGATGTGGAAGCATTTTTTTTACTGACTTTCTCGTTGCTTTCGAGAGCATCGCTGATTGGAAGACACTTTCACCAGAGCAGTGAGCGGAGGTGCTGGCACCATATTTGACAGGTGAACCCTAAAATGCGTATTATGACTTAGCACTGCAGGATGCCAAAAAATAAGCTAAGTTAAACACCAAAATCTTGGCACACCTTGGAGTAACTACAGTGGTTTGAGCCCAATGGGTCCACCACTGGGCATATGCCTGCAAAAAAACCCTCACTCATAGATGTTTAACATGCTACATTTATTCCAGAAGTGGTTGTAGCCAGAGTCACCAAGGACTACCCGGTGGCCAGAGCAATCATGGGAACAGGCTGTGGTACCAAGTACCATGAGGCCGGGGTTGTCAAGGACTTGATACATCCAGTCATGTTGGGGCAGGATTTTTTCTTATTTTGGGACTTATGGTAAAAGGGGGCTGTACCAAGCGCCACAGACAAAAGCCAGACCCCTCGGGAAGAGAGACCCTGTCGAAATCAAAGGTAAATGAGTTCCCCATGTGTGTCCTTGCCGGCAAGGAGGATGAGACGGTGATCGAAAAGACCAACCTCCGTGAGTTGAGCGTATCCAAAGAGAACTTTGGGAGTGCTTAAATCAGGAACCCTACCTCAACAGTCTGTAATGGGGTTGCTCAAGAGCCAGAGGCAGACACCAGGTTCCCACACTTTACACTTAATGAGGAGTTGTTGTATTGGGTGACTAAACTGAGTGGAGGAGAAATCATTGAGCATCTGTTGGTTCCAGGTCCCTATCGGCGGAGAGTTCTAGACTTGGCTCATTTGCATGTTTTTGGAGGACATCTGGATGAAGAAAACGCTCAGGAGAGGATAATGTGGATTTTGTATTGGCCCGGATGCTACCGGGAGATCCTAAATTTTTGTAGGTCCTGCCCGACCTGCCAAGTAACCGCTCCCTCTTCCCACTTCTGAAGTCCACTAGTCCCATTACCTGTTAAACAGTGGGAAAAATAAGTATTTGATCCCTTGCTGATTTTGTAAGTTTGTCCACTGACAAAGACATGAACAGTCTATAATTTTAAGGGTAGATTCATTTTAACATTGAGAGATAGAATATAAAAAATTAAATCCCGAAAATCACATTGTATAAATTATATAAATTTATTTGCTTTTTTGCTGAGACGGGTTAATCGACCATGACATGGTTGTTTTTTTTTGTGAGTAGCTGTAAGAGATTGGCGGAACGGCTACTCACCATATCTACGCCCCAAGGGTGTGGTTCTACAAGTTAAATGTCTAGCCGTTGAGATTTTTTTCTCTGTCTGGGTCTGTAGGCAAGAAGCTAAAGAGAAGTGTTTAAGTGCAACTGTGCTGGACTCAGTTGATTGTGCCCTGAGAAGACTCAAGGACTGTGCTATACGTTATCTTTTTGTTTCCTGATTTTACCAGAAAGGTCATGTTTATTTTATTGAACCCTGCACTGGTTTATGCCATGATTTATATAAACCAGCTGAAGAAACTTTCCTGTGCCTACTTCCATGAACAGCTGAGTGAGTCGTCCTACCCCAATATACATTATGTAAGAAAGCAGGAGATAAGGTCCTAAATGGCAGATATGTTTCTGAGTTGATTTTTATTTTGACTGGATTTTTGGGTCCGGTATTTAGGAGCGACAAACAGCCTGGGTGGGAAGGTTTGCCCCATACTCTAGTCTGGGTCTTACAGGCCTAATAACAGGCAGCTGAGAATAGCACAGCAGAATGTGTTGTGTTAGAGCTGGAGAAAAATCGTTCATGGTGGATAGTCTATGCTAGAGACTGAGAAGTGCCTGTAATGTCAGTTTGGTTAGACCATTCGATTTACTTTGCCTTATCGGAAGAATGAACGGTTTTTTTATTCGCTTGTGCTGAAGAAAGACTATTTTCATTTATGGAGCTGTAAAGTTTATGAAGCACTATAAAGTTTTATTTTGTTATGATATAAAAACCCTGTGCCTGTGTGTATCCAAGTTGCAACCAGAGAGACAAAATCTCCTCAGTATATACACCTGAAGCAGCCTATTCAGAGGTGAAACCCTTCCTGATAAATCTGTTCTATCTATTGGAATGAGATGTAAGATGCCATTAGAGTCTGTCATGACACAGCTGTCGAGTGACTCGGGACCGGGGGCTCCTTTCCTGGCCCTAACAATAGGGGGCACCCTAGCTCGCCCTGTTCCCTGGGATGCTTCAGATGGCAAAGATGCCGGGGCCTCCGCCCTTGCCCTATCTCCTAAGTAGCCCTCCGTCTGTTCTTTTCCCCCCACCCAGGGAAGAGGAGGCACTAATGTGCACCGCAGTACACCAACCCGACAAACAGGGCAAAAAAGACAAGGGGTAACTGAAAACTTGACACACACACAAAATATTCACTCACATATAACAGAGGAATCAACTGGGGTGTGCAGGAAGGGGAAGAAACCAAAATAGAGAAGGATAAGGAATTACCAAGCGTACAAAGCAAACAGTCGCTTATAACTCCTCCAGCTCTCCTTCTCATACCAACTTCTCTCCCTCCTTTAGCTATGTAGCACAAAGCTAACTCTGGCGAAGATTAGTAATAGAACCCAGATTATATAGGGTAAAGGAGTGGCTAACCGAGCACAGCTGAGAACAGGGAGACAGAGAAGTGCTTCTTCTCAGCGCCAGAGTAGAAGCAACCATTCGCTGCGGTCTTCTGGCTCTGCTCTATTGCGGTAACCCCCTGACTGTTTTAAAACATCAACAAGGCACACCTCAAAACTTGGTCTTCAGACTGTACTTGCCTTTCTCCAGGAAAGTGCTCTCCCTTCCATTTTTTTAAACAGCATGACAGTACGAATCATTGCTGGGAATGATAAATGGATCACATGCAATCAATAGAACTGTTAACATTAAAATAAGGGAACCTAATGATATGTTGTAAAGAAGCAGATGGTTCTTCGGCTGGTAATCCTCGGCAAATCTGTGAGTTATTTCATTCATTTCAAAGTAAACTTGGCTTTTCTGGCTCTTCAATTGAGTTTAGGAAAATTGCAGCTTACCATAAAGAGCTTAGCCGGCACAGCTAGATAACTGTTTTAGGAAATTCAGAGGATGCTCTTTTCATTCTCAGTTTCTTAACAGAGTTTGAGATTTCGTAAACTCTGGAAATGATTAGTATTATATGACATGCACTATTTCAATAGGCTTAAATGGGTTGCCCAGGATTAGGAAAATAAGGTATTTTTTTTCGCAGAGGGAAAAAAAAATGCCACTCTGATCTATGGGATGGAAGTGGACTTGCCGTTAAGTCCTATTCACTTGGGGGGCTATTTCTGGGGGAAAAAATATATATTATTTTTTTTACCCTTTTAAATGATGTCCATAAAGTGCTGCCGAATTAATGTCTCTTTGTAAGCAAATAATGGTGAAAGCTTAGAGATGGGGGTGTTTCATCGGTCGTTGGCCTTACTTATGGATTGTAGGATAGAGCTGTGAATGGTTTGTTATGCCCTCACCACTTGACCCCCTTGTCATGGAGAATATTTTAGGGGTCGGGAGCTTGATAGTAATCATTAGGGGTGTTTGGAGTATCACTTTCAATATGTCTTTCCCATTGCTCAGCTGGAGCATCTGGATGGTGTGTAGCACACAGGCCGGTGGGTAAGAGGTCCTTCTCTATGGTTTCCATATCAACCATCTTGCAGTTCGTCTTTGTCACCGATTAATGCTCTGGGTCTTGAACTTGATGCTTATCACAGGTTGTTCATTTCTTAAGTAAACTATGCTAGAACAGGTGAAAGGTAGTGTGATGAAAGGATGCCTCTTTTCTAGTGTTGGACATGAATATAGACTGGCCGCCATGCGACCTAGTGGGCATTCAGGAGCCTTAGTGGAATGTTACTCAAGTATATCCAAGTGGCAGTCTATATCTCACTTCTTTTCATGCTATGACCTCTGTAATTCTCTCTTAAGGTACCGTCACACTAAACGATATCGCTAGCGATCCGTGACGTTGCAGCGTCATCGCTAGCGATATCGTTTAGTTTGACACGCAGCAGCGATCAGGATCCTGCTGTGATGTCGCTGGTCGCTGAATAAAGTCCAGAACTTTATTTGGTCGTCCGATCGCCGTGTATCGTTGTGTTTGACACCAAAAGCAACGATACCAGCGATGTTTTACACTGGTAACCAGGGTAAACATCGGGTTACTAAGTGCAGGGCCGCGCTTAGTAACCCGATGTTTACCCTGGTTACCAGCGTAAAAGTAAAAAAAACAAACAGTACATGCTCACCTGCGCGTCCTCCAGCGTCTGCTTCCTGCTCTGACTGAGATCCGGCTCTAAAGTGAAAGTGAAAGCACAGCGGTGACGTCACCGCTGTGCTGTTAGGGCCGGAGCTCAGTCAGTGTCAGGAAGCAGACGCTGGGAGACGCGCAGGTGAGTATGTACTGTTTGTTTTTTTTACTTTTACGCTGGTAACCAGAGTAAACATCGGGTTACTAAGCGCGGCCCTGCGCTTAGCAACCCGATGTGTACCCTGGTTACCCGGGGACCTCGGCATCGTTGGTCGCTGGAGAGCGGTCTGTGTGACAGCTCTCCAGCGATCAAACAGCGACGCTGCAGCGATCGGCATCGTTGTCGCTATCGCTGCAGCGTCGCTTAATGTGACGGTACCCTTAAAGCCCCCAATACAATTTAGCTGGCCGCTATCTCACCTGACCACTCCACTTATCTCTCCTAACCACTCCATTAGTGTTTGAACATGTTTTTTTCTAAACCAAACCGACCCTTAGGCTACTTTCACACTAGCGTCGTGCACTGCACGTCGCTATGCGACTTTGCGGCGCACCGACGCTAGCTGTGAATGCGCCGCACAACGGGGGCAACGGATGCAGTTTTCCAACGCATCCGCTGCCCCATTGTGAGGTGCGGGGAGGCGGGGGCAGAGTTCCGGCAGCGCATGCGCGGTCGGAAATGTTGCAGACGACGCACCAAAAACAGTTACAAGCAACATTTTTGGTGGCGACGGTCCGACGCAACCATCGCACGACGGTTGTGACGTGTGGCAATGCATCGCACTGCATTGCTAATAAGTCTATGGAGAAAAAACGCATCCTGCAAGCACTTTTGCATGATGCGTTTTTTCTGCAAAACGACGCATAGCGAGGTGCAGTGCACGACGCTAGTGTGAAAGTAGCCTTAAACTTCCTACCCTAGTCCTTAACCTGACTATGTAGTAGAGGCCCGGGCACATATCATTAGGCGGTTATCCCCATTTTCTTTCGTTATCCTATTTTTTTACGCTGCTTCTCTTTTATTCTGCGTCTCAAAGTCAGAAATGTCTTTAGATCTTTTTTTGTAAAGATGATTTTTATGCAGAGCAGCAAAAGGTAGATCAGATAGAAAAGTCTATGTATAATGCCCGAAGTTGAGAATTAAGAAGATTTCAGGCAGGAAAATACAGTGAACTGTCTCAACTTCCAGCCATTGAGTGCTTCAAAAGCGATCCTGGCGACCCCCACGGTGCTTGCTGCTGTATAAAGAGCTAAAAGCTTTTTTATCTAACCTTTCAGAAGTACATCTTTCAAGTGTATCATTTCGATATGTCTGCCTTAAATGGTTTTCGGCTTTATCTAATTTTAGGTGTTTAATTTCAGAAATGCTCTGCTCCTCATGCCGACCATAACGCCCACGACGCTTTGACTTCCTGTCTTAAAATAAAACTTGATTCTCTCCGATTTTTTTGTAGTTGTTGTAGAGTTTGTCCATATCTTTTTGTTGGGGCTAGTTTAATAAAATCACCTACAGGTTATGCACCATGCACTGCAATCCCAAATGGGGCAAGCAGAAATTTCTGTTGGGAAGTGAGACGATAGGTGTTCAAGGAAGCGGACTTGTCTTCTGTAGAATTCTGCGTGATCATCTTCTGGGAGACAGAACTATGCAATCTAACATCTCAGAGTCGGACATTAGTAAAGGCAAAGGTTCAGGAAGGGTACTTACTAGAGATCGGAAAATCGAATTACAGGACCTTGGTCCAGCGGCCACATCAGTATTCCATTGCTGCCAGACAGGAGCCTGGCAAATCACCTGCTACCTCTCCCTGACACCTCTGAAGTGCAGGCCTGGTGCAAGATGACCAGTGCCATCGTATTGGGCCTGCTAATCGTAATAAGCACATTGGAAGCCGGTTGGTAGAAGGCAGTTCGCGGGGCTCCCATCCGGCAGCCAAGTAATACCGACCTGGTCTCTGGAATCTATTTTCTCATCTCTTATTAAAAAGCAAAAGCAATGAACTGGAATATAAGTTGACTTGCATGCAGCGTGTATACGTATGTTCACACTGACCACTGAAAACAGAAAAGCCAAGATGAGCAAAATGAGCAGATACCCTGTAGTAAATAATTAGCAATAGTGCATGAAATTAATATAGGGTACTTGGATAACATAATTTTGATTACAAAAATGTAAAAGCCATCCCACGACGTCACAGTGACCGTTATCGGGAAGGTCCTAACTTCTAGTATTAAAACCTTACCATGTGTCTAATGACGTACATGTGAATACAGGGGCAGACACAGACAGCTTGGGGCCCCTGTACAGGAAATGCTTCTGGGCCCCCCTACTGTTAAGGTGACAAAGCTATAGTATATATATATATATATATATATATATATATATATATATATATATACATACATACATGTATATATTTCATAGTCTTCTTTATTATGTATATTGCTGTTTTTATAATAATAGGTGGGCATCATATATAACTAGAAAGAATGGTACTTAATAAGGGACGGTGTTCTACATAACAAAAGAGAAAACTATGTAACTAAGGATGATGTTATACATAGTGAGTACACTATACACTAAGGGACTGTGCTATACATAAGTGAGTACACTATATACTAAGGGACTGTGCTATACATAATAAGTGAGTGCACTTTATACTAAGGGACTGTGTTAGACATAATAATAGATAATAACGTCTTCCTCCTCCTCCCCCTGTTCCTAAATCCATTATAAATCTCCCTTACTTCCATCCCAATCCCCCACACCCCTCATTGTCCTCCTCCCCCCACATCCCATTATTGCCCTCTCCCCCGCCCTCATGATTGCCCTCTTCACCACCTCTATCAATGCTTTCTCCCCACCACCCCATTATTGCCCATTCCACCACCTCCATCATTGCCTCCTCCTCCCCACCACCCAATCATTGTCCTTTCCACTGCCACCATCATTGCCTTCTCCCCCACCACCCCATCATTACCCATTCCACCACCCCATCATTACCCATTCCACCACCAGTAACTATTAGGCTGCCGTCACACTAGCAGTATTTGGTCAGTATTATACATCAGTATTTGTAAGCCAAAATCAGGAGTGGGTGATAAACGCAGAAGTGGTGCATATGTTTCTATTATACTTCTCTGCTAATTGTTCCACTCCTGGTTTTGGCTTACAAATACTGATGTAAAATACTGAACAAATACTGCTAGTGTGATAGCAGCCTTACTGTGCAGGATTATTAGGCAACTTAACCCCTTCATGACCCTATTTTGACCTTAATGACCTGGCCGTTTTTTGCAATTCTGACCAGTGTCCCTTTATGAGGTAATAACAGTATCAGGAACGCTTCAACGGATCCTAGTGGTTCTAAGACTGTTTTTTCATGACATATTGGGCTTCATGCTAATGGTAAATTTAGGTCGATAATTTTTGCGTTTATTTGTGAAAAAAATGGAAATTTGGCTAAAATTTAGAAAATGGGGGGAGTGGTTCATCATTTTCAGTACAGAGCTCTTCCCTTCGGTATAACATCAGCCCCTAGAGTATTCACAAAAATAGTTGCGGAGGTTATGGCTCATTTGCGGGAATCTAATATTCTTATTGTCCCATACCTTGACGATTTCCTCATAGCAGGGAACTCGGCGGAACACTGTTTGTCCCAATTAGAGCAGACTATGATTAAGTTGGAACGCCTGGGCTGGATAATTAATTTTGAAAAATCCCGGTTACAGCCTCAAAAAATTCAAAAGTTCCTAGGGTTATTATTGGATTCAACTACACAACAGTGTCTCCTTCCAGAAAATAAATTAAATCAGATTCAGCATCAGGTATTAAAAGCAATTAATACACCCTCTATGACCCTTCGACAAGCTATGTCCCTGCTGGGGTCCCTCACATCCTGCATTCCAGCGGTAAGGTGGGCACAATTTCATGCTAGATCCCTTCAGAAAGATGTTTTGATTAAGGACAGGATCTTGAGGGGTGTATTGGAGGAAAAGATAACTTTAGAACCGGCGACTCTTGAATCCCTAAATTGGTGGCTGGATAGGCATAATCTGTCGGCAGGAGTTCCCTGGGTAATAGAGGTATCCCGGGTGATAACTACGGATGCTAGCTCCTCAGGTTGGGGGGCTCACATGAATGACATTGTGGTTCAGGGTCAATGGGAACCATACTCAACGTCTTCATCCAATCAGAAAGAATTATTGGCAATTGAGTTGTCAGTTAAAAAACTCCTCATGTATCTGCAGGGCCACCACGTCAGGATCCTCTCGGACAACCAGGTGGCAGTCTCCTATATAAATCATCAAGGAGGTACACGTTCCGAGACTCTGATGCAGATCACAGATCGCCTCCTCCGGATGGCAGAAGAGAATTTTCGATCTTTGACTGCTCTCCACATCACAGGGAAGGAGAATATAAAAGCTTACTTTCTCAGCCGCAATGTTCTAAGACAGGGGGAATGGTCTCTAAATGGAGACATCTTCAAGCAGATTGTCCGCTTATGGGGTCGGCCAGTGGTGGACCTATTTGCTACGAAAGAAAACAAAAAAGCAAAAGACTTTTGTCCTCTAAATCCCAGAGAAAATCCGCTGGCAGTGGATGCATTCCTCATAAAATGGGATTTTACTCTGGCCTACGCCTTCCCACCATTGAACCTGTTACCTCTAGTGGTGAGGAAAATCAGAGAAGATCGTGCGAGAGTCATTCTGATTGCTCCCTTCTGGCCCAGGAGAACTTGGTTTGCATGGCTCAGGACAATGTCAGTAGGCGATCCCTGGGTGCTACCAGACATCCCAAATCTACTTTCCCAGGGGCCGGTATTCCATCCACAAGTGAAGGGGCTTCATTTGACGGCTTGGAGTTTGAGCGGTCATTATTATAAAATAAAGGCTTCTCTAATTTGGTTGATACCCTTTTAAAAAGTAGGAAGCCAATAACAATGAGAATCTACTCCAGAACCTGGAGAAAGTTCCTAACTTCCTCAGAGTTTAACATCAATGAAGGGGTACCAATACGCCAAATATTAGAATTTCTGCAAAGGGGGTTAGAGTTAAATCTCTCCACAAGCACATTAAGAGTGCAGGTTTCAGCACTTGGAGCCCTGTTCTCACGTAATATTGCGAGCAACTATTGGGTGTCGAGATTTATTAAGGCGGTCGGTAGAGCTAGACCGTTATATAGAAACAAAATGGTACCATGGGATTTAAATCTTGTCCTTTCCTCTTTAACAAAAGCCCCCTTTGAGCCGTTGAATGAAGCCTCAATCAAGATGTTGTCTCTCAAAACAGCTTTCCTGATAGCTATAACATCAGCTCGCAGAATAGGAGACATCCAGGCGCTTTCTAGACTTCCCCCGTATACAGAATTTTTACAGGATAGAGTTATCCTTAGACCAGACCCAGCCTACTTACCAAAGGTAGCATCCCAGTTTCACAGGTCGCAGGAGATAGTTTTACCTTCATTCATCCCTAATCCTTCTAACCCTAAAGAAAGTGAACTCCATACATTAGATGTCAGGAGATGTCTTTTACAATATATTTCAGTTACTAATGACTGGAAGAAAGATAATGCACTATTCCTGTCCTTCCAAGGTCCTAGGAAAGGGGTTAGAGCGTCAAAATACACACTAGCTAAATGGATTAGGGAGGCTATCTCTCTTGCTTACACGACAGGTGGGGGTCCGGCTCCTCAGAATCTGAGGGCACATTCCACCCGAGCCATGGCGTCATCCTGGGCAGAAATGTCTGGAGTGTCGGTCGACCAGATATGTAAGGCGGCCACATGGTCATCCCCTTCCACCTTTTTCAAACACTATCGGTTGGACTTGGGGTTCTCTTCAGATCTCACCTTCGGGTTAAGGGTACTGCAGGCTGTGGTCCCTCCTTAAAATGGCTTACATCTCTGTAAATCTCTCGTGGTGCTGTCATGGGAGTCCAAATAAAGCATTAAGCTACTTATGGGTAGCGGCATTTTTCGGAGGCCCATGACAGCACCCTTAGTTCCCTCCCTATTCACGTGGGGGTTGCACATCCTTGATATGTAAAAAAATAAAAAGGGGAAAAAGGTTTTTTCAAGTGTGACATCTGGATTGTTACTTTATTAAAGTTATTGTGTTTAACTGTATGTAATGTTGTGTTTGCTTGTCATTAACTGCGGTAGTCCTCTCAGGCTCTGTAATCCAACTGATGCAGGGGAGAGGTGCCGCCCTTTTGTATCTGTGGGTTTCCTGTTCCTAAGGGGCGGATCCCCTCTCTCGTGGTGCTGTCATGGGCCTCCGAAAAATGCCGCTACCCGTAAGTAGCTTAATGCTTTCCTCATATTCAACCAGTCACGAAGACCATTTGAACAACTTGAGCATATCACACGAAGGGCCCAGCTTTTGTCTTGATCACCAAGTGGACACT
The DNA here is from genome assembly GCF_051348905.1 of Ranitomeya variabilis. Taxonomy (NCBI): domain Eukaryota; kingdom Metazoa; phylum Chordata; class Amphibia; order Anura; family Dendrobatidae; genus Ranitomeya; species Ranitomeya variabilis. The sequence continues at coordinate 566,726,450 of NC_135232.1, forward strand.
TAAAGTACATCTGGTACTTCTTTTTCATATCATGATTGATTGAACGTACTTGGCCTTTTGGTGTAAAAGAACTACACACAGCAGAATCTGTTCGGATGATTGATACACCGTTGGGTCATTTTTCTCCTTTAAATCACATCAAACAGTAGAGTAAGTTCAGTTCAATGGTGGTGACAAACTAAAAATAAAAATGCGATGAGCCGACCGACTATATGTAGATACTAGCTGTACTACCCGGCTTCGCCCGGGTTAATGACTGCTGTTAGCAAAATAGAATGTGTTAACAAAAATTTATTCTGCACGCAAAAACCACAAAACAAATAGATAGAAATGTATTTATTAAAAGGCAAAAACTAATTAATAGAAGCATTTCACAACATATATTAGCTTTGTTATACTGAGAATGTCTTTGTTGCCTATATTAACCAATCAGAGCTCAGATTAATTAACTGTAGCAAAATAGAAGCTGAGCTGTGATTGGTTGCTATTGGCAGCCTGATAAATCCCCACCCCCTGGCAGTATATATTAGCTCACACATACACATAATAGACAGGTCATGTGACTGACAGCTGCCGTATTTCCTCTATGGTACATTTGTTGCTCTTGTAGTTTGTCTGCTTATTAAATCAGATTTTTATTTTTGAAGGATAATACCAGACTTGTGTGTGTTTTTGGGGCGAGTTTCATGTGTCAAGAGTTGTGTGTTGAGTTGCGTGTGGCAACATGCATGTAGCGACTTTTGTGAGATGAGTTTTGTGTGGTGACATGCGTGTAGCAACATTTTGTGTGTCGAGTTGCATGTGACAGGTTAGTGTAGCAAGTTGTGTGCAGCAAGATTTGTGCATGGCGAGTTTTGCGCGTGGCGAGTTTTATGTGTGGTGCCTTTTGAGTATGTGCAAGTTTTGTGTGAGGCAACTTTAGCATGTGTTGCAACTTTTGTACATGTGGCAATTTTTCTGTGTGTGCAAGTTTTGCATGAGGTGAGTTTTCCATGAGGTGAGTTTTGCACGTGTGGCGAGTTTTGCGTGAGCCTAGTTTTGCATATGGCAAGTTTTGCATGTAGCGAGTTTTGCGCATGGCGAGTTTTGAGTGGTGACTTTTGTGTTTCGACTTTTATGTGGCGAGGTTGGTGTGTGTGTGGTGAAATGTGTGCTGAGGGTCGTATATGTGTTCAAGCACGTGGTAGTGTGTGGCGCATTTTGTGTTTGTGTTCATATCCCCGTGTGTGGTGAGTATCCCATGTCGGGGCCCCACCTTAGCAACTGTACGGTATATACTCTTTGGCGCCATCGCTCTCATTCTTTAAGTCCCCATTGTTCACATCTGGCAGCTGTCAATTTTCCTCCAACACTTTTCCCTTCACTTTTTCCCCATTATGTAGATAGGGGCAAAATTATTTGGTGAATTGGAACGCGCGGGGTTAAAATTTCACCTCACAACATAGCCTATGACGCTCTCGGGGTCCAGACGTGTGACTGTGCAAAATTTTGTGGCTGTAGCTGCGACGGTGCAGATGCCAATCCCGGACATACATACATACATACACACATTCAACTTTATATATTAGACATACCTGTATGTAATCTCCTGTATATAGTATATACCTGTGTGTCATCTCACCTATATATAGTATATATCTGTGTGTCATCTCCTCCTGTATATAGTATATACCTGTATGTCATCTCCTCCTATACATAGCATATACCTGTATGTCATCTCCTCCTGTATATACTATATACCTGTAGGTAATCTTCTCCTGTATAAAGTATATACCTGTGTGTCATCTCCTCCTGTATATAGTATATACCTGTGTGTCATCTCCCCTGTAAATAGTATATACCTGTGTGTCATCTCCTCCTGTATATAGTATATATCTGTATGTCATCTCCTCCTGTATTAGCCCTCGTTCACACGTTATTTGGTCAGTATTTTTACCACAGTATTTGTAAGCTAAATTGGCAGCCTGATAAATCCCCAACCAACAGTAAGCCCACCCCCTGGCAGTATATATTAGCTCACACATACACATAATAGACTGGTCATGTGACTGACAGCTGCCAGATTCCTATATGGTACATTTGTTGCTCTTGTAGTTTGTCTGCTTATTAATCAGATTTTTATTTTTGAAGGATAATACCAGACTTGTGTGTGTTTTAGGGCGAGTTTCGTGTGTCAAGTTGTGTGTGTTGAGTTGCGTGTGGCGACATGCGTGTAGCAACTTTTTGTGTGTCGAGTTGCATGTGACAGGTTAGTGTAGCAAGTTGTGTGCAGCAAGTTTTGCGTATGGCGAGTTTTGCGCGTGGCGAGTTTTATGTGTGATGCCTTTTGAGTATGTGCAAGTTTTGTGTGAGGCAACTTTTGCATGTGTTGCAACTTTTGTGCATGTGGCAATTTTTCTGCGTGTGCAAGTTTTGCGTGTGGCGAGTTTTCCATGAGGTGAGTTTTGCACGTGTGGCGAGTTTTGCATGTGGAGAGTTTTGCGCGTGGCGAGTTTTGAGCGGCGACTTTTGTGTTTCGACTTTTATGTGGCGAGGTTGGTGTATGTGTGGTGAAATGTGTGCTGAGGGTGATATATGTGTTCGAGCACGTGGTAGTGTGTGGCGCATTTTGTGTGTGTGTGTTCATATCCCCGTGGTGGTGTGGTGATTATCCCATGTCGGGGCCCCACCTTAGCAACTGTACAGTATATACTCTTTGGCGCCATCGCTCTCATTCTTTAAGTCCCCCTTGTTCACATCTGGCAGCTGTTAATTTGCCTCTAACACTTTTCCTTTCATTTTTTTCCCCATTATGTAGATAGGGGCAAAATTGTTTGGTGAATTGGAACGCGCGGGGTTAAAATTTCGCCTCACAACATAGCCTATGACGCTCTCGGGGTCCAGACGTGTGACTGTGCAAAATTTTGTGGCTGTAGCTGCGACGGTTCAGATGCCAATCCCGGACATACACACACATACATACATACATACACACATACACACATACACACATTCAGCTTTATATATTAGATTTCCCCAGAGATGACAGAGGCAGCTTGTATTTAGCACTGATTTTATTGGAGGTAATCTGGTAGATAACTAAATACAAGTGTGAAGTAAACGGTTCAGCTTATTCCTTACAGATGAACATTTGCAGACAGGCAGTTTCTCAGTGTGAGTGACCCTCACTCAGTTACACCTCAGTGGCTGAGCTGTTTTCTTTCCTCTGAGGTGACTTGCCCTCCCAGAAATGCAGTGAAAATCCTCTCACAATGGCGGCTGTCCGCTGTCTTCCCTTCTATCTCCCTGTGGCAGGGCTCAGATCCCAGTAGAGGCCTGTTTCCTGTCAGAGTCTCTCATACCCGTCCTTGCTGCCATCACCATCCTTTTCTGACTGACTCAAATCTTACCGCCTCATAAAAGTTAGCTACTCCCCATAAGATGTAACTTTCTGAGAACCAGTTATTGGTTGATTGCACTGTCAATACTCCTTCCAATAAAACTCATTAAAACCTTTACTGATGTTGTCCCTGTAAGAAAATTCACAATTAAGTGTGACAAGCAAAGAAATGGGAATAACATAGGAAAAAACACCTACAATACATTGAAAATGCAGAAATAACGTAACAACAAAAATACTTCTCAGAAACTTTGTGATAGAGCAAAACTAAGCATAGTTTTGGAATCAGCACATCAAACTCCATAAAACAGACATATTACCTTTGCTGATGATTTTTTTGTGTTGACCAGTGTTATCTCTCTATATACTGTATCTATTATCTATATTTTATCTATTGATCTATCATCTATCTATTATCTATCTAATTATCTATTATCTAACTATCATTTATCTATTATCTATTTATATATTATCTGTCTATTACACAGGTCAACAAAAAAAAATTTTTTTTCTGGTGTCCAAAATATTTTAATGAATTTGGGGTATTTTTGGGGTGCTGATTCTGAATATGCTATCAGTTTTGCCAGATTGGCTCAAGTTTTTGAGATTTTTGGTATCTTATTTATAGCACTTGTTGGTAAATGCGACGCATCATCTCATTAATTTCTTTGGATTAGTACTTGAACTGAGCAGTTCTCAATATAGTTTTGTGTTAATTAGTGTTCTAAAAGTTTGTTCATAGCTTGATTTTTGCACTAACTTTATGTTGTTGTCTGTTTTCCAGTGAAAAGCATGAACTCATCAAGAAGAAGTTGTCTTAACGATCCAGACTCATTCTGTTACATTTGTGGTGAATACACACTGCCAAAACATAGAAGAAACATAACAGAATTCGTAAAAAAAGTGTATTTTGCCTATTTTGGGGTTATGCTTGGGGACCAAGACAAGTTTTGGGCACCACACATAGTGTGCAAAGCATGTATCGAATTATTACGAAAATGGAGCAAAGGACAAAGAAAAAGCTTCAAATTTGGTGTTCCAATGGTGTGGAGAGAGCCAAACAATCATCATGATGACTGTTATTTCTGAGCAGTGCAAGTTCAAGGATTCAATAAGCATAAGAAACGAAAATGGGAGTAACATGGAATCTGCAAGAAGGCCTGTCCCTCATTGTGAAGATGTGCCTGTACCTGTGTTTACCATAAATAACAGTCATCATGATGATTTTTTGGCTCTCTCCACACCATTGGAACACCAAATTTGAAGCTTTTTCTTTGTCCTTTGCTCCATTTTCGTAATAATTCGATACATGCTTTGCACACTATGTGTGGTGCCCAAAACTTGTCTTGGTCCCCAAGCATAACCCCAAAATAGGCAAAATACACTTTTCTTACGAAGTCTGTTATGTTTCTTCTATGTTTTGGCAGTGTGTATTCACCACAAATGTAACGGAATGAGTCTGGATCGTTAAGACAACTTCTTCTTGATGAGTTCATGCTTTTCACTGGAAAACAGACAACAATATAAAGTTAGTGCAAAAATCAAGCTATGAACAAACTTTTAGAACACTAATTAACACAAAACTATATTGAGAACTGCTCAGTTCAAGTACTAATCCAAAGAAATTAATGAGATGATGCGTCGCATTTACCAACAAGTGCTATAAATAAGATACCAAAAATCTCAAAAACTTGAGCCAATCTGGCAAAACTGATGACATATTCAGAATCAGCACCCCAAAAATACCCTAAATTCGATGAAATATCTTTGGCACCAAAAATGCTGTTGACCAGTGTTATCTATCATCTATATGTTATCTATATCTATCTGTCTATCTATATATTATCTATTTTATCTATCTATTATCTATCTCATGTATCCCATATGTATGTACGTATGTATCTATCATCTATATATTTATCTATCATCTATCTAATTATCTATTATCTGTTTCTATCTGTATATTATCTATATATTACCTATCTATTTATCTATCTATTATCTATCTATTTATCTATTATCTATTTATTACACTGGTCTACAAAAAAAAATGTTCTGGCATGGACTTTAAGAACAGTTTTAGACTAATTTGAGGGTGCTGAATCCAAATCTGATCTTATAATTTCTCTATCACATCACGTTTTTGCGCTACAGGTATATAGCCCATTTTCAAGAATTCCATGATAAATATAAGTAGAGTATGAAAAGTGCCGGTTTATACGGTTCACTAAGGTAAATTTAGTTTTCATTTAGTCTCCCAATAAATGTAAGAATATCTTTGTTTTCTTTGAACATGCATAATTCCCATTTGTTATGATAACACCCTTGTTTTCTGTGCTACTGGGACAGTAGAGCTACAGCAGAGCATTGGGTGAAAACTGAATGGCCTCAGCGACAGAGTTTGGCATCTGGCGATAAGAATGTCATCCATGATCCTCTAGTGGATATGAAGGACATTGTCTTTCCTCCCTTACACATAAAACTTGGATTGATGAAGCAGTTCGTCAAAGCTCTCAATCACAGTGGGGAATGCTTTAACTATATATGTTCAACTTTTCCTGGTCTTAGTGAAGAGAAGAAAAAGGCTGGAATATTTGATGGACCTCAAATAAGAACACTTATGAGAGACCCAAATTTTATCACATCAATGAATGAGACAGAAGAAAGAGGTGGAATGCATTTTGTAATGTGGTGCAGAATTTTCTATGGAATAAGAAAGCAGACAACTATGAAGAGATTGTGGAAGAGCTACTAATGAGTCTGCGAAATCTTGGATGTAGAATGAGTATCAAGACTCACTATTTACACAGCCATTTGGACTTTTTTCCAGAGAACCTTGGGCGAGGAACAAGAGGAGCGTTTTCATCAGGACATTAAAACAATGGAAGAACGGTATCAAGGCCAGTGGGACTCATATGATGGCTGACTATGGCTGGAGCTTGATGAGAGACAACCCAGAAGCTGTACATCACAGATCAGCCAAGAAAAGAAAGTTCAAATAATTGCCATTTGTCATTCATCTGTGTGCCATATATATGTGTTTTTATATTTCGTAGTTTAATTCTGTAAGTATATTTGATTTGCTGTACATAGACTTTGTAATCTTTGTTATTCCTTGATTAAAAATATACAAAATGTAGTACCGAAAATCATGTGGTTTTATCATAAAACATTAGGAGTAATTTTCATCAAAAATTGAAAATATCTCGAAATCCTGATGTGATATCCAAAAACGGAGTTCATATTCGTAATCCGCAGCCAAAATTGACTTAAAATATGTTTTAAAACCTTTTGCCAGAAAAATTGCATTGACCAGTGTCTATCTATATATTATCTATCTGTTTATATATTATCTATTTATCTATCCATTATCTATCATCTATCTATCTATCATCTATCTATATATTATCTAACATCTATCTATCATCTATCTATTATCTATCTCATCTATCATGTATCTATCTATGATCTATCTTCACATCTAATGTAACATACCTAAGAGAGTCAAAAACACAAGTGATCTAAGGTTCAGGATTCATGCGGAAATTCAGCTGCATGAGAGCCTGAACAAACACTGATCACTGGAACGTACACTTAGGGTACGTGTCCACACTGAGGAACTGCTGCGTGTTTGATGCTGCGTATATTTGCAGTATCAATCCCGCAGCGGCCAGCTGCGAAAGCAGTCTCTGCAAAAGAAATTTCACCAATACAATGTATTGGATGCCGTGAATCCGCATGGCTCAGTGATCACAGAGGAGTCACCTGCGTTCATTAGACAGCAGCGAATATACACTGTGCTGTGCGCTGCTAATTCTGGATTGTGGGCATCGGCCTTAGACTATTTGGTGTATGGAGAATAGGGATCTTAGTAAGCAAAAATGTACTGAATAGTTTCATGGTTTGCAGTTCCCCTTCTTGGGTATAGTTTCTTGTTCTTTCATTAACCTTCTGACCATAGACACGGTTATCAAGAACATTCTGATCAAGTGTGTTCAGACATTTATGAAGGTTTTCTGAAACAAATTTTTTGTATAAAAAAAAAGAGAAAGTCCTGTTTTTGATACTCTTAATAAACAGAATGTGATTTATATTCCTGCATTCACAATGTGCACCCGTGGACAGAAGTGTCTATTTTGACAATAGGGAAAAGAGGACCCATAACCAAGTCAAAACTAACAAGTATTTTTCTCTTATTTTATTCCCATTCCCCTGAGTGTTCAGTTACTTGTGGTTTTATAATCTGGGATATGGTCCCAGAGATATGGGCCTTCCAGTGTAGTACTTGTTTTTCTGTTCATAACCAAGCGGGCTGTGCGCACAGGGTGTTAATGCAGTCTAAAGACACACCCCTGAGGAATCATGAGCCATGAAATCGGAAGAAATAAAGGAAGAACAAAAACTTTTTGACCTGGAGACATTTCCCTCTATTCCTTATTGTCCTCCTGCGATCTTCAGTTATAAGTGACCATTGGAGATCCAGAGGCCTCACATGGAGCACAAGTTTGGTTACAGCAATCTCTGATGAAAATTAGAGCACGAAATTCCCACAGTTGACCCTTTTTAGCATAATTTAGCAAGACCATGGCTATTATGCAAATTTGTGATAAATATTCATTTCTTCTTATTTTAATAATTTTTATGTTATTTAATAAATGAAGTAAAAAACCACTCATTTATCTTGTCTCTTTTTGCTAGAATGAAAGCATGTTGATGTTTTAGGTTAATGTACATTTTATGCTTTTGTAAGTGATTTTTAGTGTTCCTTGTTTTTACAATTTTCCAAACTTTATACATTTTTGATAATATTTTATAGTGCTAGGTTTGTAAATGTTTTTCTAGGCTTTTAATATCAGCCCACAGCTATCTGTAAAGCCTTTGCTGGTTAGTAAATATAGGGGGGACCCCTATAATAGCCAGTAAAGGCTAAGAAAACAGCTGTGAACTGATATTAATAGCCTGGGAACCTGTATGGCTATTGACCCCTTCCCAGAATATTAACATCCTCTCATTTGGATAGGAAAATTAAGGGGGACCTCATTTTTTGTATTTATTTGAAAAATAAATACAAGTATGGAAAAATAAGCACTCAAATCACTGATTATAAATCGCATTGACATATTTCTATTGATCTATCTTACTGCTATTAATCGCTTTGAACATCTTTAATACATAAAACCCTTTAATTTCTGTGCTGCATTTCAATCTATAAGTAGGACACGGACAGCACATGGGCCATGGATGGATCTCACCAGAATAGTTTTTTTTTCCAGTACAGGAATCACCTATGTATAGGCAGCATCAATAGTAAAAAGTTGGTCCGGGATGGGCGACACACTGGCACTGACTGGAGGGGAGTATGGAGGGGGCACTGACTTGAGGAAAGTAGGGAGGGGCCAATTCGCGGCCGGACTAAGCCTATCATTGATTGGTCAGCCAATCAGCACGCGGGATTTCGGTTACAGACAGACAGACGGAAGTACCCCTTCGACGATTATATAGATAGATTTATAGAGCAGACAATTCTTAAACTTTTATATATTTTTTTATTTGCTATGTAGCAGATATGCTCACTTGCAATGAGCACCGACTGTTGGGCGGCGCTCATAGCTATCCGACTATGACAACCATAAAGGTCTCCTGCTGACCCCGGGTTGTAATGCCAACCCATTGATGACCCGCGGTCATGTGACACGGGCGCTGATGGGGGGAGGTGATGATGTGCTACCTGCGCGTGCATGTTAAATGCCGCTGTCCGAGTTTGACAGCAGGAATTAACATGTTAACAGCCATGGGTAGATCGCGATTCTACCCACGGCTTTTAAAGGCACATGTCAGCTGATCAGATCAGATGTCATGTGCTAGAAAAGGTGCTGGTTTACCGCCGGAACTTGCACCAAACCGGGGGAGACGTCCAATGGCGAACTCTGCCCGTCATTGGACGTTAAGGGGTTAAAGAGAATTTGACACTGGGTTTTTCCTATATAATCTGAGAGCAGCATGATGTAGGGAGTGAAACCCTAATTGCAGCAATGTGTCACTTACTAGGCTGCTTGTCATCGTTTTGATAAAATCACTGTTTCCTCTACTGCAGATCTAGCAGACCTCAGAATGCGGAGTTGTGTATAACCCCGCCCACATCACTAATTGGCTACTTATCAATGGTGGGGGCATGGTTGGACTAGTAGGCACCAGACACTTAGTTCTGCAGTGATAATCTCCTGCTGATAAAACACTTATTGTATTGAAGCCGCAGCAAGCACTCTAGTAAGTGACACATCTCTGGAATCATGCTGTTGTCTGATTGCCTAGCAAAAACCTGCTGACAAATTCATTATAAAGAAGGAACTTTACCCACAGTTTGTGAAATGTGTTTTTTTGTTAAAAATATGTCTGATGAAAACACAGGTTATGGTTAGACTTGGGGAGATGTATCAACATGTTGCAGATTTAATTTTGGCAGAAATATTCCTTCTTCTCTGAACATACCCTAATATAGGCTTTTTGTTTTTTCTTTCTGTATTTACATAAATTGTGCAATTATGTAAGAGATACTTTGCCCCTGTTATTATACCTGTGAATGTAATAAAGATTTATGTTTCCAATTGTAGATTGGGTGGGACTATATCAGCGTATAAGATTGTGCCAGACGAGATAGAAGATATTAAGGTATTGTATTACATTATTAATCCTCTTAATGAAACTGAACTAATGAATGTTTATTACAAAGTAGTCATATTCTTCTACCTTGTTGCCACAGAAAAAGTTATAAATCATCTTTATTAGTTTTTTTTATATTCTGCTTTGATTTGTGCTCTGATATGATGTTCGGGGTATTACAAGCAAGCAATCATGCTCAATAGGGTCAGATCCACTCCACCACGAGAAGCAATGGCAGATTTCACCAAAATATATTATACAAATAGCAAAAATGTCTATGGAAAACACATCAAGCAAAGATGTACAAGCCTTGTTGTGCACGTTACCTGCTTTTTAGCCACCACTGTTCCCGCATACTAGGAATAGTATTTTCGTGAATAACCACAAATCAGAACAGACCCCACAACTCCCCAGTAGTCAAAGCATTCCTTCCTACTCCCTTTGTTGGCACTGTACTCAGACTCATTTCCTCTGCAGAAAAAAAAATATAATTTATTTTCCCCATTTATTTATATACAGTGTATATACGCAGTGGGGAAAATAAGTATTTGATACGCTGCCGATTTTGCAAGTTTTCCCACCTACAAAGAATGGAGAGGTCTGTAATTATTATCGTAGGTACACTTCACCTGTGAGAGACAGATTCTAAACATAGAAACCAGAAAATCACATTGTATTGTATATATTTGGTCCAGAAACCTTTGTTTGCAATTACAGAGGTCAGACGTTTCCTGTGGTTCTTGACCAAGTTTGCACACACTGCAGCAAGGATTTTGCTCACCCCCGCCTCCATTCAGATCTTTTCCAGATCTTTCTAGTTTCGGGGCTGTCACTGGGCAACATTGAGTTTCTGCTCCCTCCAAAGATTTTCTATTGGGTTCAGGTCTGGAGACGGGCTAGGCCACTCCACGACCTTGAAATGCTTCTTACGGAGGCACTCCTTCATTACCCTGGTTGTGTGTTTAGGGTCATTTTGTAGCACCGGCATCCCTGCATGCTGCCCCTCTCCCCCGGCAGGAACGTCGAATCAGTCACCACCGCAGACCCCGTCTTGCTCCTTCTGCCTGGGGTCTGCGCACTTTGTGCAGATCCTTGGGCACTGTGCTTAGGGTGTGCACACTCCCCTCCTTCTTAAAGGGGCCACGTGCGCTGTCCTAAAGTGTCTCCAGCCAATGGCTGGGTGACACCTATTATTTAAGGCACCTCCATCCAATGTTGTTAGTTTGTTCCTTACATGCTTACTTGTTCTCAGGTCCCTGTCCTCCAGTACACTCTAGTTTCCATCCATCCCTAACCTCCTTGCTAGTACTTACCTTGTCAGTCAGTATTTAAGCCTGAACCTGCCTGAATTTGCCGTGCCAGTCTGTATATCAACCGGAGCTTCCTGCAACTGTTGTGCCAGTCTGTATATCAGCCAGACCCCCTGCACCTACCGTGCCAGTCTGTATATCAGCCATACCTGCTGGCACCTACCGTACCAGCCTTGTATACCAGCCAAACCCGCCGGCGCCTGTTGTTGTGCCATTCTGTGTATCTGCTGGACCCGCCTGCACCTGCCATGCCAGTCTGTATATCAGTTCTGCTCTCCTACTGCGCCATTTCAGCTACCTGTTTCTTGGTGGTCACCTACCGTGCGTCTGTGTTCTGTCCTAGAGTAGCCCCTGGTGCTGGTGTCCATCGGAAGCCAAGCCTAACCCCACCATCAAGGGCTATACTGAAGAGTCTGGTGCTCACCTAGGCTCTCCTCGGACCGCGGCACAGTAGTTCCACCACTCCCGTTACACATTGACATGCTGTAAGACCCAGCTATGACCCATCTTCAATGCTCATACTAAGCAAAGTAGGTTGTTGTCAGAATCTCGCGATACATGACCCTATCCATCCTCCCTTCAATATGGGGCACTCATCCTGTCCCCTTTGCAGGAAAGCACCAACGAAGTATGATGTTTCCCCCACCATGCTTCACAGTTGGAACTGTGTTCTTGATGTTGTACTCATCTTTCTTCTTTCTCCAAACATGACGAGTGAAGTTGATACCAAAAAGTTCTATTTTGGTCTCATCTGACCACATGACCTTCTCGCATGCCTCCTCTGGATCATCCAGATGGTCATTGGTGAACTTCAAACAGGCTTGGACATGTGTTGGTGTGAGCAGGAGCACCTTCTGTGCCCTACAGGATTTTAATCCGTGATGGCGTAGTGTGTTACAAACGCTAATGTTTGAGATTGTGGCCCCAGTTATCTTCAGGTCGGTTACCAGGTCCTCCTGTGTAGTTTGGGCTGATTCCTGAACTTTCTCAGAATCATCCTTACCACATGAGGTGAGATCTTGCATGGAGCCCCAGACCGAGGAAGATTGACAGTCATGTTGTGTTTCTTCCAACTGTGCAAATATTTGTTGCCTTCTCACTAAGCTTTTGTAGCCCATCGCAGCCTTATGCAGGGCTACAATTTTGTCCCTGGTGTCCTTATACAGTTCTTTTGTCTTGGCTGTAGTGGAGAGGTTGGAGTGCATTTAATTGAGTGTTTGGACAGGTGTTTTTTATACAGGTAACAAGTGCAAACAGGTGCAATTAATACAGGTAATGAGTGCAGAGTAGGAGGCTTCTTTAAAATAACTAACAGAGAGAGACAGAATTGTTACTGGTTGGTCGGTGATCAAATAGTTATTTAATGCAATAAAATGCAATTTAATTATTTAAAAATCATAGAATGTGAATTTCTGTTTTTTTTTTTTTTTTACATTACAGTGTATATTTACACTAAATATGGCTAGAACTCCCATCATCCTTCAGAATATACCCATTGATACAGTATATTCTGAAGGATGATGGAGGTTGTTTGCTCACCTTTCCCAAAAGGACCTCAGACTTGTGACTATCGTAGTTGCAACTAGAGATGAGCCACCTCCCTAGTGTTCGGGATCGGTTCGTCGAACAGCGTCGAACCCCATTGAAACCAGTGGCAGGCAAACACATACAAACACATGGAAAACACATAGAAAACACCTAAAGGGTATGTGCACACGTCAGGATTTCTTCTGCAAAAAAAACGCAAAAATTCCAGATTTTCCCGATAAAAACGCTATAATAACGCATAAAAAACGCATACATTATGCATCCTATCATTTAGAATGCATTCTGCACTTTTTGTGCACATGTTGCATTTTTTTCCGCAAAAAAAACGCATTCCGGAAAAAGAATCAACATGTTCATTATTTTTGCGGATTTTTTGCGGATTTCCCAGTGTTTTGGAGTGTCAGGATAAAAACGCAAAAAATCCGCAAAAAAAAAAAAGCGTCAAATCCGCACAAAAACGCGCCAAAAATCGCATGCGGATTTCTGGCAGAAATGTCCGGATTTTGTCAGGAAAATTTCTGCAAGAAATCCTGACGTGTGCACATACCCTTAAAGGTGTCCAAAAGCTGACAAACTGCTCAGAAGACACAACAAACACATGGAATAGTCACAACTACATATAGTCATGCGAAAAGAAAAGAGGTGGAGGAGTAAAAGGAGGAGGAGACACAGATATAGGCATGTCATGCCCTTCTAAAATCAAGAAAGGCTTGAGTAAAAATCTAAACTCACTCTACCAACACTCAGACAAAAAAAAATAAAAAAAGAAATATCTTTAGGTAGAATGGTGGCGGGTCCATTCAGAACACTTTCCTTAGAAGACGTAGTGGTACCCCCGTTGGGAGTTGTGCCAAAAAATGAACCCAATACATTCAGACTAATCCACCATTTGTCATATCCAAGGGGCAGGTCAGAAAACGACAACATCGACGCGGAACCAAGTACAGTACTATGTACTGTACCTCCTTTGACGAGGCAATCAGGCGGGTCAAGAAGTTGGGAAGGGGCACCCTAGTGGCCAAAACAGACATTGAGGGGGCGTTCCGGTTACTACCTGTGCCTCCAAATAGTGTCCTCCCATTGGGCTGCTTCTGTGAAGGAGCATACTAAATAGATCGCTGTTTGCCCATGGGGTGCTCCATATCCTGCTCACTATTTGAGGCATTTAGTTGCTTCCTCGAATGTGTCATCATGGACGTTTGTAAGGCGGCACATATTATCCATTACCTCGACGACTTCTTATGCCTGGGCCCAAAAGATTCACCACAGTGTGAAAACACGCGGTAGTCCACCTGTGAGAAGGAGAGAGCTGGAGGGAGAGTGGACACCCCAGACTGGAGGGGTTAGATTGAGAAAGAAAGAAGGCGGTGTAGCTTGCTTCATGGGTGGGGTACTCTGCAGAGTAGCAGAAATTGCTACTAGGCCCAAAAGGATTTCCTGGGCCAGATGCCGTTACAAAATAGTAGTTAGGTAAACAGGCGGTGTAGCTAGCTTCATGGGTGGGGTACGCTGCTGAGTAGCACTAAATTCTACTAGGCCCAAAATGATTTCCTGGGCCAGATGCCGTTAAAAAATAGTACTTAGGTAAACAGGCAGTGTAGCTTGCTTCATGGGTGGGGTACGCTGCTGAGTAGCACCAAATTCTACTAGGCCCAAAAGGATTTCCTGGGCCAGATGCCATTAAAAATAGTACTTAGGTAAATAGGCGGTGTAGCTTGCTTCATGGGTGGGGTACGCTGCTGAGTAGCACTAAATTCTACTAGGCCCAAAATGATTTCCCGGGCTAGATGCCGTTACAAAATAGTAGTTAGGTAAGCAGGCGGTGTAGCTTGCTTCATGGGTGAAGTACGCTGCTGAGTAGCACCAAATTCTACTAGGCCCAAAAGGATTTCTTGGGCCAGATGCCGTTAACAAAAGAGTACTGTAGGGGTTTCACTCACTCAGGTGCGACGGCTGACACTTAGGGGGCAGGTTCCAACAAAAGTTCAAAGGTTTATTGCTCCATAAGCCAGTTGGCATAAACAGAAAAACAAATAGCCTTTAGCTCAGGCAAAGGAAAAAAACAAGTGTTCCTTCCTTCAGGCTCAGTCCTGGAGCCTTAACAGCCTCTGGAGGCTAACACCTCCACACATATCCACTGTGTTAAGCATTGGGCTTTCTTTTATAGGTCTAACCACACCCAGAACCCATCACATGATCAGACATGTGGTTGTGACATCACCACAGGTCCTGACACACATATAGGTAGCTATGGTTACATCACAGCGGCAAGCCATCTATGTGACATATATCTCCCGTCGATTAGACACCCTTTAGCCATGCTACAGTACTTAGGTAAACAGGCAGTGCAGCTTGCTTCATGGGTGGGGTACTGTGCTGAGTAGCACAAAATGCTATTAGGTACAAAACGATTTCCTGGGCTAGATGCCATTAAAAATTAGTAATTAGATCAACAGGCGGTGTAGCTTGCTTCATGGGTGGGGTACGCTGCTGAGTAGCACTAAATTCTACTAGGCCCAAAAGGATTTCCTGGGCTAGATGCCGTTACAAAATAGTAGTTAGGTAAACAGGCGGTGTAGCTTGCTTCATGGGTGGGGTAAGCTGCTGAGTAGCACCAAATTCTACTAGGCCCAAAAGGATTTCCTGGGCCAGATGCCGCTAAAAATAGTACTTAGGTAAACAGGCGGTGGGTGACTGGGCTACTCTGCTGACTAGCAGACACTGAAGCTTTGGAGCAGACCTCTGAATCCCAGGCCATTGTATGAGTAAACAACTCTGCAGACGACCCCACCCACCTGGAATTGACGATGGCAACGTCATGTAAAACTCAGCAAGGGGACTAAATAAGAGTCTCCATTTTTTCAAAAAATTCGGCCACAGACACCATTTAAGTGGCATCAATTTCGCCAGAGTTTTTTAAAACTGTTGGTGAGGTGATTTTCAAAAATCATCAAGCTTTTAGTCTCCCCAAGATGACACAGGGGTAGAAAAGTCCTTGCGGATCCAGGATTTGTTCATCTTGATGAACGTTAGTCTGTCTACATTGTCACTGGACAGCCGCGTGCACTTATCTGTCAGCACACCACCAGCAGCGCTGAACACACGTTCAGAGAGAACGCTGGCTGCGGGGCACGACAAGATCTCCAAGGCCTAAGTGGCGAGCTCAGGCCATTTTTCAAGATTGGAAGCCCAAAATGAGCAAGGGTCCAGTTCCACAGTCATGGCATCGATGTTAACTTGGAGATACTCTTGTACCATCCTCTTTAGGCGTTGGCTGTGCGTCAAAATTCTTGTCTCCTGTGGCCTTGCAAAGGATGGTCTAAAAAAATCTTGAAACTATTGGAAAAAATTGCTGTTACTACCAGATACGATGTTACTGTTACGGTTAGAGTGATGACTCGATAGTCCCACGGTTGGCAAGTTAGAACTCTGAGATTGACTACGTGCACCACTGGTGTTTTGTGGAAAAGCAGATGTTAGATTCTGTAACAGTCTCTGCTGATACTCCTGCATGCGTGAATCCCTTTCTATGGCAGGAATTATTTCACCAAATTTGCTTTTGTACCGGGGATCTAAGAGTGTGGCAACCCAGTAGTCGGCATTACTTCGGATTCTGACAATCCGAGGGTCATGTTGCAGGTAGTGCAGCAAGAAGGCACTCATGTGTCTTGCGCATAAAGGAGGAACAAGTCCTTGTTATCTTGGTGGTGGCGAGGTGAGAATCATGCTTCCTTCGTCTGCCCTCTCCCCCCAACCTCGCACAACAGAAATTTGATCAAGGTCTCCCTCATCTGATGAGTCTTCCATGCCCAGCGCCAGTTCGTCCTCCACTTCACCTCGCCTCTTGCACCTTCCTCAACAGTTTGGCTGCTACCATGTGCCCTCAGTAATCCCTCTCCCCCAGCCTCCAATGCCAGCCGCCTTGGTGCTGCCAACCTTCTTGACCTTGGAGATATGATCCCTTCCGCATACGACTCCTGTTCCTCCTCCGCCTCTTGTTCCACCACCTGACTCTGAACACTGTGTGAGGCCATGTGCACACGTTGCGGATTTCTTGCAGAAATTTCCTGAAGAAAACCGGAAATTTTCTGCAAGAAATCCGCATTTTTTTTTTTTGCGTTTTTTTTCCGTTTTTTTCGCGTTTTTTTAGCATTCTGCAAGCGTAATTAGCTTGCAGAATGCTAAAGTTTTCCAAGCGATCTGCAGCATCGCTTGGAAAACTGACTGACAAGTTGGTCACACTTGTCAAACATACTGTTTGACAAGTGTGACCATCTTTTTACTATAGATGCTGCTTATGCCGCATCTATAGTAAAAGATAGAATGTTTAAAAATAATAAAAAAAAATAAAAAAATGCTTATACTCACCCAGACATCTCCTCACCGGCGTCCGTTCGTCTTCCTATAGCTGGTCTGTGCGCACAGAACCTAGCGTGACGTCACGGTCACGTGAGCGGTCACATGACCGCTCACGACCAATCACAGGACAGTGACGTCATCGGCGAGGTCCTTCACCGCACATCAGCTACAGGAACCGAACGGCAGCGTGCAGTGGAGGCGGGAACACTGCGCGGGACATCGAGGGTGAGTATAGGACTATTTTTTATTTTATTTCTTATTTTTTGACCACTTATATGGTGCCCAGTGCGTGGAGGAGAGTCTCCTCTCCTCCACCCTGGGTACCAACCGCACATAATCTGCTTACTTCCCGCATGGTGTGCACAGCCCCGTGCGGGAAGTAAGCAGATCAATGGACCCCTAGGTGTGCGGAATCCCTGCAATTCCGCATTTTTAATGAACATGTTGCTTTTTTTTCCGCTATGCGATTTTTTCGCGGAAAAAATCGCAACATTTGCACAAAAAATGCGGAATACCTTGTAAATAATAGGAGGCATATGTTAGCGTTTTTTTCGCGTTTTTATCACGTTTTTATAGCGAAAAAACGCGAAAAAAACACTAAAAATCCTGAACGTGTGCACATGGCCTAAGGTGTGCTCCAGCATGTAAATCACCGGAATGGTCATACTGATAATGGCATCGTCGGCAATAAACATCTTCGTTGCTATTTCAAAACTGTTCAGAAGGATGCATAGGTCCCTGATCTGAGACCACTCCTGCAGCGTGATCAGCCCCACCTCTTGAGCTCGTTGGCCCAGGCTATACGTCATAACGTATTGCACCAGGGCTCATCCGACAGTGCAGACACTGCTCCTAGGCCCTAAACTATTAACTGGATTAGATGCAGTGAAAATAGAGATACACAGGCGGTGTAGTTAGTTTCACAGGCGGGCTACTCTGCTGACGTGCAGACACTGCTACTAAGCCCAAAACCCCAAAACGATTTACTGGGTTAGATGCAGTAAAAATTGAGATACACAGGCGGTGTAGCTAGCTTCACAGGCGGGCTACTCAGATGACGATCAGACAATGCTACTAGCCCAAAAGGATTGGCTGATCTAGATTACACCAAATGCTGTGACTAACACTTGCACAGCACTGGCTGAGACCTGCCTGGCAAACAGTGCTATGAACTGCTGTAACTTACCCTGAAAAGGGCTGATATTACAACTAGTCCCGACTCCTCCCGACTCCCTAAACCTATCTCTCTGAAAATTCGCTCCAAAAAAACACTCTTAGTCTGTATAGCGCCCACAGCAGCAGCGGTGCCGTCTAACACTAAGCTGCAGCAGTGAGGAAATGGTGGCGACGGGGCAATTGGCTGGTTCTCATAGGGCAAGGACATGTGACATACACAGCCAATGACACATGCCCTTGCTTGTGTGCATCACATGCACATTGCTGTGTGTGTGTGCACTGCTGATAGGCTGAGAGACTGCACCGCCCCTCTGTAAACGCGGGAAAGAAAAAAAAATGGAATTGCTCTTCTCTCTCTCCTCAGCTTTAGGTCTCTTTTACACATCCCTGTCTCCGACGGTTTTCACACATACCGGAGACACTGACACATGTAGACACATTCAAATTAACTGGTTTTTTTTCTCTTCCGTCAGCACGGGCGGCAAAATGTCCCGCACTCGTGAACACGGAGAACATACATGGAGGAAATCCATATGACATGCATCGGCGCAGGGGAAGAAGCGCTACAGCAAGCTCTGTTCCCCGGCGCCGGGTGCTGAAGACGGCTCTCATCATTCTCCCCTGCTCTGCCGGCGTGAGCAGAGGAGAATAATGAGCGTTATATTCAAGTCAGAACAATGACAGCAGGTAAGGGCTTTTTAGACTATTACTCCCATCAACCTACACCTGCTGCCACTAATAACAGTGACAGCAGGAGCAGATGATGGGGGTATTCCTCACCCGCCACCTGCTATATAACTAAATGAATGAAAACCCGGCGTGGGTTCCCCCGTATTTTCTATAACCAGCCAGGCAAAACTTACAGTTTGGGGCTGCAACCCTCAGCTGTCAGCTTCAGCAAGGTTGGTTATCAAGAATAGAGGGGTCCCCACGCCTTATTTTTAATTATTTAAATAAATAATTTAAAAAAACGGCGTAGGGTACCCCCATTTTTGACAACAAGCCTTGTTAAAGCTTACAGCTGGGGGATGGTATTCTTAGGCTCGTAAGGGGCTATGAATATTGCCCCCCCAGCCTAAAAATATCAGCATGCAGCTGCCCAGAAAAGGATGTGCCAATTCTGGCCCTTTGCCTGGCTCTTCCCACTTGCCATGTAGTGGTGGCAAGTGGGGTTCATATTTGTGGGATTGATGTCACCTTTGTATTGTCAGGTGACATCAAGCCCACGGCTTAGTAATGGAGAGGTGTCTATAAGACACCTCTCCATTACTAATCCTATAGTTGAATTGTATTGTAAATAAAGACAGAGAATAAAGTCCCTTAATTGAAAAAATGACACAGACTTCTTTAATAATCTCAGTTAAACCATACTTGCGACCTCGCCTAATTCCACCGAAGCCATCAATCTCCTGTAATAAAAGTAAAATAAAAACACAACAATATACCATACCTGTCCGTCGTTCTGTCCCACGCCATAATCCATGTGTGGGGGACAAACAGTTTTCAACCTGGATGGTGCCAAGATGCGACCGTCCATGCTGAAAACCATTGGTGAGTGAATTGCTGCAAGCACATCATCATTCACCAGCAGTAACATCATCGAGGCCAGGCCGAGAGCTCCACCTGCACCGCATCTTCGGCAATTTTTCTGGAGACATCGAGTAGAGGCAGGCGGATGGAGATCTCGGCTTTCCTCCATCTGCACCTGCGCCGACTGAGAAGTCGGACCCCGGAAGAAGAATGGCAGCTGCCATATACCGCCGCCGCAGGGCCCACCACTCACTGTCGTACAACCACCGTACCACCACTGCAAAACAACCGCTCGCCACCGTACCACCACCGCAGGACCGCCACACCACCACCGAAACACCCCCAGCTCCGGGCTCGCAGAATCGGTAAGAGCAGTGTTCAGTTTATATGATGCACCCAGATTTTCCCCCTAATTTTGGGGATCATAAAAGTGCATGTTATGAAGTGAAAAATATGGTATATACAGTTGAAACCAAAAGTTTGCTTACACTATATAAAAAGACACATATGCATGTTTTTCTCACTATCTGACATGAAATCAGAATGAGCCTTTCCTGTTTTAGGTCAATTAAGATTACCATAATCTATATATATATATATATATATATATATATATATATATATATATATATATATATATATATATATACAGTGCCTACAAGTAGTATTCAACCCCCTGCAGATTTAGCAGGTTTAATAAGATGCAAATAAGTTAGAGCCTTCAAACTTCAAACAAGAGCAGGATTTATGAACAGATGCATAAATCTTACAAACCAAAAAGTTTTGTTGCTCAGTTAAATTTTTATAAATTTTAAACATAAAAGTGTGGGTCAATTATTATTCAACCCCTAGGTTTAATATTTTGTGGAATAACCTTTGTTTGCAATTACAGCTAATAATCGTCTTTTATAAGACCTGATCAGGCCGGCACAGGTCTCTGGAGTTATCTTGGCCCACTCCTCCATGCAGATCTTCTCCAAGTTATCTAGGTTCTTTGGGTGTCTCATGTGGACTTTAATCTTGAGCTCCTTCCACAAGTTTTCAATTGGGTTAAGGTCAGGAGACTGACTAGGCCACTGCAACACCTTGATTTTTTGCCTCTTGAACCAGGGAATGGTTTTCTTGGCTGTGTGCTTTGGGTCGTTGTCTTGTTGGAAGATGAAATGACGACCCATCTTAAGATCCTTGATGGAGGAGCGGAGGTTCTTGGCCAAAATCTCCAGGTAGGCCATGCTATCCATCTTCCCATGGATGCAGACCCGATGGCCAGGCCCCTTGGCTGAGAAACAGCCCCACAGCATGATGCTGCCACCACCATGCTTGACTGTAGGGATGGTATTCTTGGGTTCGTATGCAGTGCCATCCAGTCTCCAAACGTCACGTGTGTGGTTGGCACCAAAGATCTCGATCTTGGTCTCATCAGACCAGAGAACCTTGAACCAGTCAGTCTCAGAGTCCTCCAAGTGATCATGAGCAAACTGTAGACGAGCCTTGACATGACGCTTTGAAAGTAAAGGTACCTTACGGGCTCGTCTGGAACGGAGACCATTGCGGTGGAGTACGTTACTTATGGTATTGACTGAAACCAATGTCCCCACTGCCATGAGATCTTCCCGGAGCGCCTTCCTTGTTGTCCTTGGGTTAGCCTTGACTCTTCGGACAAGCCTGGCCTCGGCACGGGAGGAAACTTTCAAAGGCTGTCCAGGCCGTGGAAGGCTAACAGTAGTTCCATAAGCCTTCCACTTCCCGATGATGCTCCCAACAGTGGAGACAGGTAGGCCCAACTCCTTGGAAAGGGTTTTGTACCCCTTGCCAGCCTTGTGACCCTCCACGATCTTGTCTCTGATGGCCTTGGAATGCTCCTTTGTCTTTCCCATGTTGACCATGTTTGAGTGCTGTTCACAAGTTTGGGGAGGGTCTTAAATAGTCAGAAAAGGCTGGAAAAAGAGATAATTAATCCAAACATGTGAAGCTCATTGTTCTTTGTGCCTGAACTACTTCTTAATACTTTAGGGGAACCAAACAGAATTCTGGTGGGTTGAGGGGTTGAATAATAAATGACCCTCTGAAAAAACTTTTCACAATTTAAAAAAAAAATAAACAAAGAAATAACATTCTTTTTTGCTGCAGTGCATTTCACACTTCCAGGCTGATCTACAGTCCAAATGTCACAATGCCAAGTTAATTCCAAATGTGTAAACCTGCTAAATCTGCAGGGGGTTGAATACTACTTGTAGGCACTGTATATATATATATATATATATATATATATATATAGCTGAGTGTGTGTCTGTGTTCAGCCACGCCCACTCACCATAATCCCACCCACTCTGCATAGCCACACCCACTCCACACGCAAAGCCCCATCCACACGACCCACGTTGTTAGCGCACATGGGCAGAGACACATTCACCTCGAAAGTCACACTGCAAAACTCACTGGCTGTGACGTCCCAGCCTCTGCAAGCTACAATCAGGGCCACCGCCTTCAGAAACTGAGATTAGTGAGGGGGAAATGAGAGGAGTGAGGGGGAAATGAGAGGAGTGAGGGGGAAATGAGAGGAGTGAGGGGGAAATGAGGAGTGAGGGGGAAATGAGGAGTGAGGGGGAAATGAGGAGTGAGGGGGAAATGAGGAGTGAGGGGGAAATGAGGAGTGAGGGGGAAATGAGGAGTGAGGGGGAAATGAGGAGTGAGGGGGAAATGAGGAGTGAGGGGGAAATGAGGAGTGAGGGGGAAATGAGGAGTGAGGGGGAAATGAGGAGTGAGGGGGAAATGAGGAGTGAGGGGGAAATGAGGAGTGAGGGGGAAATGAGGAGTGAGGGGGAAATGAGGAGTGAGGGGGAAATGAGGAGTGAGGGGGAAATGAGGAGTGAGGGGGAAATGAGGAGTGAGGGGGAAATGAGGAGTGAGGGGGAAATGAGGAGTGAGGGGGAAATGAGAGGAGTGAGGGGGAAATGAGGAGTGAGGGGGAAATGAGAGGAGTGAGGGGGAAATGAGAGGAGTGAGGGGGAAATAAATGAGAGGAGTGAGGGGGAAATGAGAGGAGTGAGGGGGAAATAAATGAGAGGAGTGTGGGGGAAATGAGAGGAGTGTGGGGGAAATGAGAGGAGTGTGGGGGAAATGAAGACGTGTGAGGTGAAAATAGTGGAGTGATGGGAAAATGACAGGTGTGAGGTCAAAATGACAGGTGTGAGGGGGAAAATGAGAGGTATGAGGGGGAAAATGAGAGAAGTGAGGTGCTGCTGCGGTATGAGGCTGTATATAGAGAAGAGTGAGGCGCTGCAGGTGGAGGCTGTGTATGAGGCCACATTCACATGTTCATTGTATTTTACCTCAGTATTTATAAACCAAAACCACGAGTGGGAGAAAAATACAGAAGTGGTGACGTGTTTTTAATATACTTGTTTTACTGTTATACTTGTTTTACTCCAAGTTTTAGCTTCCAAATACTGAGGTAAAAATACTGACCAAATAACGAGTGAACGAGGTCTAAAGGAGAAAAGTGTGGTGCTGCAGAAGAAGTAGGCTGTGTTGTTTATCGAAAGGCTCTTGAATGAGTTGAAAATAAAATCTACGATATAATTGCCTAAGAGTACTTCCGTCTTTCTGTCCTTCTGTCACGGTTATTCGTTCGCTGATTGGTCTCGGCAGCTGCCTGTCATGGCTGCCGCGACCAATCAGCGACGCGCAGTCCAGAAAAAAATGGCCGCTCCTTACTCTCCGCACTCACTGCCCGGCGCCCGCAAACACCGCTCACACAGGGTTAATGCCGGCGGTAACGGACCGCGTTATGCCGCGGGTAACGCACTCCGTTACCGCCGCTATTAACCCTGTGTGTCCCCAACTTTGTACTATTGACACTGCCTATGCGGCATCAATAGTACAAAATGTAATGTTAAAAATAATAAATTTAAAAAAAAAACCTTCTATACTCACCCTCTGTAGTCCGCTGAGCCGCTCGCTCCGCCCGCCATCTTCCATTGCAGCTTGCGGTGGCAAAGATGGTATGGCAGCAGGACCTGCCATGACGTCACGGTCATGTGACCGCGACGTCATCACAAGTCCTGCGCGGCAAGGACCTGACGTGACGTCACGGTCATGTGACCGCTATACGGTCATGTGACCGTGACGTCATCACAGGACCTGCGCTCAGACCAACCCTGGGACCGGAAGCTGCCGTGGACTACAAGGGGCCCTCGGAAAGGTGAGTATATGTTTATTTTTTATTTTTTAACCTGTGACAAACGTGGCAGGGCAATATACTACGTGACTGGCTAATATACTACGTGGCTCTGTGCTCTATACTACTTCGCTGTGCAATATACTACGTGGCTCTGTGCTGTATACTACGTCACTGGGCAATATACTAAGTAACTGGGCAATATACTACGTCCCTGGGCAATATACTACGTGGCTCTGTGCTGTATACTACGTCACTGAGCAATATACTACGTGACTGGGCAATATACTACGTCGCTGGGCAATATACTACGTCGCTGCGCAATATACTATTTAACTGGGCAATATACTACAGCGCTGAGCAATATACTACGTGGCTCGGCAATATACTACGTGACTGGGCAATATACTACGTGACTGGGCAATATACTACGTGGCTGGGCAATATACTGCGTGGCTGGGCAATATACTACGTAACTGGGCAATATACTACGTGACTGGGCAATATACTACGTCGCTGGGCAATATACTACGTCGCTGGGCAATATACTACGTGACTGGGCAATATACTACGTGACTGGGCAATATACTACGTAACTGGGCAATATACTACGTAACTGGGCAATATACTACGTCGCTGGCCAATATACTACGTCGCTGGGCAATATACTACTTCGCTGGGCAATATACTAAATACTACGTGGTTGGGCAATATACTACGTGGCTGGGCAATATACTATGTGACTGGGCAATATACTACGTGACTGGGCAATATACTACGTAACTGGGCAATATACTACGTGGACATGCATATTCTAGAATACCCGATGCGTTAGAATCGGGCCACCATCTAGTACTATCAATACTTGGGTAATCATTTAGTTAATTTGTGTTGCAAATCTACACTCACCGGCCACTTTATTAGGTACACCTGTCCAACTTCTTGTTAAGACTTAATTTCTAATCAGCCAATCACATGGCGGCAACTCAGTGCATTTAGGCATGTAGACATGGTCAAGACAATCTCCTGCAGTTCAAACCGAGCATCAGTATGGGGAAGAAAGGTGATTTGAGTGCCTTTGAACGTGGCATGGTTGTTGGTGCCAGAAGGGCTGGTCTGAGTATTTCAGAAACTGCTGATCTACTGGTATTTTCACGCACAACCATCTCTAGGGTTTACAGAGAATGGTCCGAAAAAGAAAAAAAATCCAGTGAGCGGCAGTTCTGTGGGCGGAAATGCCTTGTTGATGCCAGAGGTCAGAGGAGAATGGGCAGACTGGTTCGAGCTGATAGAAAGGCAACAGTGACTCAAATCGCCACCCGTTACAACCAAGGTAGGCCTAAGAGCATCTCTGAACGCACAGTGCGTCGAACTTTGAGGCAGATGGGCTACAGCAGCAGAAGACCACACCGGGTACCACTCCTTTCAGCTAAGTACAGGAAACTGAGGCTACAATTTGTACAAGCTCATCGAAATTGGACAGTAGAAGATTGGAAAAACGTTGCTTGGTCTGATGAGTCTCGATTTCTGCTGCGACATTCGGATGGTAGGGTCAGAATTTGGCGTAAACAACATGAAAGCATGGATCCATCCTGCCTTGTATGGAGCATCTTTGGGATGTGCAGCCGACAAATCTGCGGCAACTGTGTGATGCCATCATGTCAATATGGACCAAAATCTCTGAGGAATGCTTCCAGCACCTTGTTGAATCTATGCCACGAAGAATTGAGGCAGTTCTGAAGGCAAAAGGGGGTCCAACCCGTTACTAGCATGGTGTACCTAATAAGGTGGCTGGTGAGTGTATAGTGTTGAATATATGATGTGAAATGTTTTTATGTGCAATATAATCATTATAATTTGTTATAACTAACCACAGTTAGTTACTATGCCTGGGCAACACCGAGCTCTTCAGCTAGTTATTAATAATTGCCAAATGCCAGAATAATGAGAGAGAGAATGTTTTAAGGCATTTTTATTACTTACTGCAAAGTCAAAAGTTTACAAACATTTCATTAGTATTTAGTACCATTGCCCTTAAACTGAATGACTTGGGTCAAACGTTTGGGATCTCCTTCCACAAGCTTCTCACAATAGTTGGTCGTAATTTGGAGTAATAGCTTCTTCCTGGCAGAGTGGCTTTCAGCCCACGCTTCACTGTGGAAATTGATACAATCTTACCAGCTTCTGCCATGATCTTCACAAGGTCTTTTGCTTTTGTCCATGGGTTGATATGCACATGTTGGACCAAAGCATGTTCATCTCTGGGAGACAGAACCCATCTCTTCACTTAGCGGCATGATGGCTGGACATTTCCATCTTATTTATACTTGCGTATAAGTGTTTGTACAGATAAACGAGGCACCTTCAGGTATCTTGAAATTGTACCCAAAGATGAGTCAGACTTGTGCAAGTCCACAATTCTCTTCCTGATATCTTGGCTGATTTCTTTAGACTTTCCTTGTCACGCACTGTGGGAAGACTAAGTGAAGCACGAAGGGATGTTTGGAAGGGAGGTCAACACTGGGAAGGGGGAGTGGAGACCCCTAGGCAGATCTAAAGTCAACCTGTCTGCCCTAAATGTTCCTATATATGTTCTGCACCTCTCACCGAGCAGGAACCTAATTCCTGCCTGACCCTGGCAATAAGCCCTGCTTAGGGAAGGACGGGGTTTGCACTAGTCGATCCCCACTGGGCCATAACCCTTCCAGTGCACCAAGTATTGTAGGGAACGACGTTGGAGGCGAGAATCTACAATCATCGAAATCTGAAACTCTAGGTTTCCATCAACCATTATTGGGGGCAGTGATAGGGGTGAGGGCTCAAGAGGTTCCCAATATTTCTTGAGACCTATGGAAGACATTGTGGATCTTAAGAGCCTGAGGTAGCTCAAGACGAAACGCTACCTTATTAATGACGGCGATTATCTTATAGGGACCAATAAATCTAGGAGCATTCAGGAAGGAACATTCAACCTGATATTCGTGGTAGACAACCACACAAAGTCATTCACACTCTGGTCCGGACCTGGCAAGCTGTTTCTGTCATCCATATGTTTGTACCTGTCTCCCATAATCTTCAAATTACTCAGAACCCTCCGCCACACTGAGGAGAGCGACGAAGCAAAACATTCCTCTTCCGGAACTCCCAAAGCCTCTCTCCCGCTAAAGCTACCAAACTGCGGATGGTAACAGTCTGCACCAAAGAATGGTGACCTGTCTGTAGATTCTTGATGGTGATTATTGATAACAAATTCTGCCAGTGGTAAGTAGGATGCCCAATCCTCCTGATTTTCAGAGATAAAAGGTAGGTGTCCAATTTCTGTTTAACGTGCTCGGTCTGTCCATTTGACTGGGATGGAAGGCAGAGGAAAAGGAAACTGCACTCCCAGTCGAGAACAGAAAACATTGAAGGGAACCGCGTGAAGCTTCACGATCTCATTTATAAACACCTGAGCATGAGTCTTGGCATTTGGAAGTACCGGTAATGCAATGAAATGAATCATTTTACTGAACCTATCTACAACCACCAAAACCACTGTCTTGCCCTCAGATACCAGTTGGTCAGTAATAAAATCCATGGACAAGTGTGTCCATGGTCTACTAGGAATAGGAAGTGGAAGAAGGGTACAAGACGGACGAGTAATGATATACTTTAGAACGTGCACAGATACTACAAGCAGCTACTTGTCCAACCACATCCCGATGCAACCCCAGTCACCAAAAACGACCAGAAAGGAGGTCTGTGGTTGCCTTACCACCTGGATAACCAGCAAGCACAGAGTTGTGATGTTCCATAATTACTTTGCGGCGCAGATTTGATGGCACAAATAACTTCCTGCAGGGCAGGAGACAGGGACGTCCCCCTGGGCCTCCAACACCTCACCCTCCAGCTCAGGGTACAATGCCAAAATTACTACCCCCTTCGGCACAATCGGAAAAAGGTCCTCATAGTCACCACCACCGGGGAAGCTCTGGGACAAAGCATCAACCTTAACATTTTTGATCCCTGGCCGGAAAGTGACCAGAAAATTGAACCTAGTAAAAAACAGGGACCATCTAGCTTGCCTAGGGTTGAGACGTTTAGCTGATTGAGGATATGACAAGTTTTTATGGTCAGTGATAAAAGTAATAGGATGGGCAGCCCCCTCCAACCAATGTCGGCATTCTTCAAATGCCATTTTAATTGCCAAAAGCTCCCTATTACCCACGTCATAATTTCTCTCAGCTGAAAAAAATGTTGTGGGAAAAGAAGGTGCATAGATGCCATTTACCAGGGGATGGACCCTGAAACAACACAGCCCCAATGCCCACCTCCGACGTATCAACCTCCACAACAAAGGGTTGGGAATCATAGGGCTGACTAAGTGTAGGTGCCATGGCAAAACAGCTAAACAGCTCTTAAGAGAGGAAAAAACCCACAGGGCATCATTCGACCATTTGGAAAAGTCTGACCCCTTCCTTGTCATGTCAATAAGGGGTTTCACAATTTTTGAATAATTCTGGATGAATTTCTGATAAAAATTAGTAAAGCCCAAAAAACGTTTTAGGACCTTCAAGTTCTCGGGACGGTCCCAGTCAAGGACAGTGCTGATCTTCTCCGGATCAATCCGAAAACCTGAAGATGAAACACAGGTATCCCAAAAACTGCACCTCCTGAACGGCAAAAACACATTTTTCTAATTTGGAAAATAATTTATCTCTTAATATTTGCAGCACCTGTCTAACATGCCCCCCAATGTGACTCTAAATCAGGAAAGTAAACCAGAATATCATCTAGATAGACCACCACAAACTTACCCACCAAATGATAGAAAATATCATTGATGAAATATTGAAATATCACAGGTGCATTGGTCAGACCGAAAGGCTTGTCTCTCAGGACCAGAAAGATTATACAGTCTGGCCTTTGGTAGTTTAGCTTCGAGGACAAGATTAACAGGGGACAAGATTAACAGGACAGTCATATTCACGATGAGGAGGAAAATTCTGACACCATCTCTCAGAGAAAATGTCCTCAAACGCTGACAAAAATGTAGGTAAGGTTTCTGTAGAGACTGAGTAAAGGGAAATATTTAAACAGTTCCCCTGGTAGTAATCCCTCCACTCAATGACATCCCTGGGTTGCCAATCCGCCAATGGATTGTGTTTCACCAAACAGGGAAGACCCAATACAATTGGGGTGGGAAGACCATCCAGAACATACCAAGGAATTATCTCACAATGCACCAACCCCACCCTCAGTATTAAATTCTCTACAATTTGAGTGAGAGCGTTCTGTGCGAGTGTTGCTGAGTTGATGACGAAGTTGGGAACAGGCTTAACTAAAAATACAGCAAACCAGCCCGTGAGTTTTGACAAACTCCGCATCAACCATGCTGACTATAGCTCCACTGTCAACAAAGACAGAAATACTGGGGTTTGCTCTCCAGCACCAACTTTGCAGTCAGGACAAACCGGGAAATGCAGGTTGACGATAGATGCAACCCTTGCTTATTCCACTCTAGACTACCAGGGGTCTCCTTTTGTTTAGTCATCAAAGGACAGGCCCCAATGAAATGACCCTTTTTCCACAAAAAAAGCCACACCCCTTTTTTGCCAACCTCCCGGGAAATGCCCGATGTAAAGGCACCCCCCTAACTGCATGGGTTCCTCCACCCTCTCCCATACGAATTCACCGCTAGACTGCTCCCCTGGCAAAGGGGCAAAACTCCATAAAAGAGGCTCTGGAGAAGGTCATCTTACCAATGTATCCCAAAGGCGTCAGTCAACACATATAGCCAACGACCTAGCGACCTCTAAGGACTCAAGGATTTCATATACCACCAAGGCATCTTTCAACCTTTCTGTAAGGCCCTGAAGAAATTGGCTTCTGAGGGCCTGGCCTTTCCGCTTTGTGTCAGTTGCCCATCTGCGGAATTTGGAGCTATACGTCTCCATCGGCCGATTCCCCTGCTGAAGGCGACGCAACATGGATTCAGCCAAGGCGACTCGGTCAGGGTCATCATAGATAAGGGCTAAAGCCCAACAACATCCCTCTACTGACTGGAGACGAACCGAATCCTGCGGCAAAGAGAACACCTAGGACTGCGGATCTCCCTGTAGTAGAGAGATCACAATACGCACTCGTTGCTCTTCATTTCTGGAAGAGTGAGGACAAAGTTTAAATAAATAAAGTTTGCAAGCTTCTTTAAACACAAAAAAACTTGTCCCATCCTCTGGAAAACCTGTCTGGGAGGGCAACCTTTTCTGGTTGGACTGGCCTACCTGCAGAGACCCCAACATCAGTGACCTGCAGCCGCTGTCGCTGCTGCTGAACCTCATAGCAAAGGTCATTAATCTCCAGAGGCAGAGTAGCTGCTCTGTCAGCCCTGCAGCTGGATCCATACTAAGGAAGAAAAGAAAAAACAAAAACCCACTCAAGGGGAAAAAAACATACACAGATAAAAACACGTATCTTTTTTTTTTCCCCTTAAATATGCACTGCCAATGTCACGCACAGTGACAGACTACAGTAACACGAAGGGACAAGGGAAAGGGAGCACAACACTAGGGAAGAGGGGGAGTGGCTACCCCTAGGCAGATCTAATATATATATATATATATATATATATATATATATATATATATGTATATATATATATATACGCTGGGAGCGTCACTCTGTCCGAAGCCTTTATAGACTGCGCAAGCGCCGGCGCAGTCTGGACCCCACAGAGTGACGCTCCCAGGGGATCGCGGTATGCGTAAGCGCTGAATGCACACCGCGATCTCCAACGGAGAAGCAGGGACGAGCCAGGAGGGTGAGTATGCAATACTTACCTGTCCCGTTCGACCGACGCGATTCCGGGCCGTGAATGTCCCCCTGCTCCCGGAATCGGCGCCTGCGCAGTCCGCGCTTTCCGGCGCCATTTTCTTGAAGAGACACTGCGTGTCTTCAAGAAAATGGCGCCGGAAAGCGCGGACGCCTGTGATGTTCAGTTCAGAGGGCGCGATCTGACTGAACAGTCACAGCCAGAGGACCCGGAAGACGGAGCGGTGGAACGAGGGACAGGTAAATATAGCAAGTACCGGGGGCCTGAGCTAGTGGCGACTCCGGCACCTGACCCCCACAGCGTGCCGGTGTGCCCGCCTGCTCAGGCCCCCAGCACAGCCGCCCGCACTCTCAGCACCACCACGCACAGCCGCCCGCACTCACCACCGCCACGCACAGCCGCCCGCACTCACCACCGCCACGCACAGCCGCCCGCACTCACCACAGCCGCCCGCACTCACCAACGCCACGCACAGCCGCCCGCACTCACCACCGCCACGCACAGCCGCCCGCACTCACCACCGCCTCGCACAGCCGCCCGCACTCACCACCGCCACGCACAGCCGCCCGCACTCACCACCGCCATGCACAGCCGCCCGCACTCAGCACAGCCGCCCGAACTCACCACCGCCACGCACAGCCGCCTGCACTCACCACCGCCACGCACAGCCGCCCGCACTCACCACCGCCTCACACAGCAGCCCGCACTCACCACCGCCACGCACAGCCGCCCGCACTCAGCACAGCCGCCCGCACTCAGCACAGCAGCCCGCACTCAGCACAGCCGCCCGCACTCAGCACAGCCGCCCGCACTCAGCACAGCCGCCCGCACTCAGCACAGCCGCCCGCACTCAGCACAGCCGCCCGCACTCAGCACAGCCGCCCGCACTCAGCACAGCCACGCACAGCCGCCCGCACTCACCACCGCCACGCACAGCCTCCCGCACTCACCACCGCCACGCACAGCCGCCCGCACTGAGCACAGCCGCCCGCACTGAGCACAGCCGCCCGCACTGAGCACAGCCGCCCGCACTGAGCACAGCCGCCCGCACTGAGCACAGCCGCCCGCACTGAGCACAGCCGCCCGCACTGAGCACAGCCGCCCGCACTGAGCACAGCCGCCCGCACTGAGCACCGCCGCGCACAGCCACCCGCACTCACCACCGCCGCGCACAGCCGCCCGCACTCACCACCGCCGCGCACAGCCGCCCGCACTCACCACCGCCGCGCACAGCCGCCCACACTCACCACCGCCCGCACTCAGCACAGCCGCCCGCACTCAGCACAGCCGCCCGCACTCAGCACAGCCGCCCGCACTCAGCACAGCCGCCCGCACTCAGCACAGCCGCCCGCACTCAGCACAGCCCCCCGCACTCAGCACAGCCCCCCGCACTCAGCACAGCCGCCCGCACTCAGCACAGCCGCCCGCACTCAGCACAGCCGCCCGCACTCAGCACAGCCGCCCGCACTCAGCACAGCCGCCCGCACTCAGCACAGCCACGCACAGCCGCCCGCACTCATCACCGCCACGCACAGCCTCCCGCACTGAGCACAGCCGCCCGCACTGAGCACAGCCGCCCGCACTGGGCACAGCCGCCCGCACTGGGCACAGCCGCCCGCACTGAGCACAGCCGCCCGCACTGAGCACCGCCGCGCACAGCCGCCCGCACTCACCACCGCCGCGCACAGCCGCCCGCACTCACCACCGCCGCGCACAGCCGCCCGCACTCAGCACAGCCGCCCGCACTCAGCACAGCCGCCCGCACTCAGCACAGCCGCCCGCACTCAGCACAGCCGCCCGCACTCAGCACAGCCGCCCGCACTCAGCACAGCCGCCCGCACTCAGCACAGCCGCCCGCACTCAGCACAGCCGCCCGCACTCAGCACAGCCGCCCGCACTCAGCACAGCCGCCCGCACTCACCACAGCCACACACAGCCGCCCGCACTCACCACCGCCACGCACAGCCGCCCGCACTCACCACCGCCACGCACAGCCGCCCGCACTTAACACAGCCGCCCGCACTCACCACCGCCACGCACAGCCGCCCGCGCTCACCACCGCCACGCACAGCCGCCCGCACTCAGCACAGCCGCCCGCACTCAGCACAGCCGTACTCGGGCAGTAGAGCCGGAGAGAGAAAGATGGGAGCAACATATGGCAGAATGGAAACAGGAACAGGCAGAATGGGTGCAGCACATTACAACAGAATGGGGGCACAGGATGGGAGCAGCACATGACAGAATGATTGCGCACGATGGGAGCAGCACATGACAGGATGGGGGTCAGGATGGGAGCACATGA
This sequence comes from Ranitomeya variabilis, assembly GCF_051348905.1. NCBI lineage: Eukaryota > Metazoa > Chordata > Amphibia > Anura > Dendrobatidae > Ranitomeya > Ranitomeya variabilis. The sequence goes on from NC_135232.1 coordinate 566,759,705, forward strand.
CAGGATGGGGCGCAGGATGGGAGCAGCACATGACAGGATGGGGGCACACACATGACAGGATGGGGATGCAGGATGGAGCAGCACATGACAGGATGGGGATGCAGGATGGAGCAGCACATGACAGGATGGGGATGCAGGATGGAGCAGCACATGACAGGATGGAGATGCAGGATGGAGCAGCACATGACAGGATGGGGATGCAGGATGGAGCAGCACATGACAGGATAGGGATGCAGGATGGAGCAGCACATGACAGGATGGGAGAGCAAGATGAGAGCAGCACATACCAGGATGGAGGCCATATACCAATATAAATGCTCGCCACCCGGGCGTAGAACGGGTTCAATAGCTAGTATATATATATACATATATATGTATTTATTGACAAAGTCACTGGCAAAGTGCTGGAGGGGAGATACATTTAATTGAGGCTGTCAGCTTCAGTTGTTTGAAACCCAAAAGTTTCCTCCAGCACACTGTGTTGAGAAGGGTTGAGCAGACATTTTAAGGGCTAGATTTTTATGGAAAACCATAGATTGGGCGGGAGGTTTTCCATCTTATCTCCACCCCATAGTATGGTCCGGGGGTTAAATAGTTGCCTTCCAGAGTCATTCAGCGTTCAGTAGGGCTGGAGAGAGGAACTCCAGCGTGTTGTGTACTGAGAAGTAAAAGCTAAACCAGTGAGTGGTTACTATCCTGAGCTGGGATCCACCAGACTGTATACCATTTTGTTTTGTTTTTTCTGTTTTTGCCCCATGGGCTGTGTTTATATTCACTTTTCATTGGTTTATGCCACATGTCCAATAAACCAATGGAAGATTTAAGGAAACAGTTTACCTGTGTCTACCTCCTTGTGCAGCTGAGTGAGCAGATCCACCACAGTATGTGTATATCTATCTATCTATCTATACAGTATATATGTATATATATATATATATATATATATATATATATATATATATATATATATATACACACACACACACACAGTGGGGCAAAAAAGTATTTAGTCATTCAGCAATAGTGCAAGTTCCACCACTTAAAAAGATGAGAGGCGTCTGTAATTTACATCATAGGTAGACCTCAACTATGGGAGACAAAATGAGAAAAAAAAATCCAGAAAATCGCATTGTCTGTTTTTTTATCATTTTATTTGCATATTATGGTGGAAAATAAGTATTTGGTCAGAAACAAAATTTAATCTCAATACTTTGTAATATATCCTTTGTTGGCAATGACAGAGGTCAAACGTTTTCTGTAAGTCTTCACAAGGTTGCCACACACTGTTGTTGGTATGTTGGCCCATTCCTCCATGCAGATCTCCTCTAGAGCAGTGATGTTTTTGGCTGTTCGCTTGGCAACACGGACTTTCAACTCCCTCCAAAGGTTTTCTATAGGGTTGAGATCTGGAGACTGGCTAGGCCACTCCAGGACCTTGAAATGCTTCTTACGAAGCCACTCCTTCGTTGCCCTGGCGGTGTGCTTTGGATCATTGTCATGTTGAAAGACCCAGCCACGTTTCATCTTCAATGCCCTTGCTGATGGAAGGAGGTTTGCACTCAAAATCTCACGATACATGGCCCCATTCATTCTTTCATGTACCCGGATCAGTCGTCCTGGCCCCTTTGCAGAGAAACAGCCCCAAAGCATGATGTTTCCACCACCATGCTTTACAGTAGGTATGGTGTTTGATGGATGCAACTCAGTATTCTTTTTCCTCCAAACACAACAAGTTGTGTTTCTACCAAACAGTTCCAGTTTGGTTTCATCAGACCATAGGACATTCTCCCAAAACTCCTCTGGATCATCCAAATGCTCTCTAGCAAACTTCAGACGGGCCCGGACATGTACTGGCTTAAGCAGTGGGACACGTCTGGCACTGCAGGATCTGAGTCCATGGTGGCGTAGTGTGTTACTTATGGTAGGCCTTGTTACATTGGTCCCAGCTCTCTGCAGTTCATTCACTAGGTCCCCCGCGTGGTTCTGGGATTTTTGCTCACCGTTCTTGTGATCATTCTGACCCCACGGGGTGGGATTTTGCGTGGAGCCCCAGATCGAGGGAGATTATCAGTGGTCTTGAATGTCTTCCATTTTCTAATTATTGCTCCCACTGTTGATTTCTTCACTCCAAGCTGGTTGGCTATTGCAGATTCAGTCTTCCCAGCCTGGTGCAGGGCTACAATTTTGTTTCTGGTGTCCTTTGACAGCTCTTTGGTCTTCACCATAGTGGAGTTTGGAGTCAGACTGTTTGAGGGTGTGCACAGGTGTCTTTTTATACTGATAACAAGCTTAAACAGGTGCCATTACTACAGGTAATGAGTGGAGGAAAGAGGAGACTCTTAAAGAAGAAGTTACAGGTCTGTGAGAGCCAGAAATCTTGATTGTTTGTTTCTGACCAAATACTTATTTTCCACCATAATATGCAAATAAAATGATAAAAAAACAGACAATGTGATTTTCTGGATTTTTTTTTCTCAGTTTGTCTCCCATAGTTGAGGTCTACCTATGATGTAAATTACAGACACCTCTCATCTTTTTAAGTGGTGGAACTTGCACTATTGCTGAATGACTAAATACTTTTTTGCCCCACTGTATATACACTGCTCAAAAAATAAAGGGAACACTTAAACAACAGAATATAACTCCAAGTAAATCAAACTGTGAAATCAAATGGTCCACTTAGGAAGCAACACTGTTTGTTAATCAATTTCACATGCTGTTGTGCAAATGGAACAGACAACAGATGGCAATTATCAAGACACACTCAATAAAGGAGTGGTTCTGCAGGTGGGTACCACAGACCACATATCAGTACCAATGCTTTGTGGCTGATGTTTTGGTCACTTTTGAGTTTTGGTTGTGCTTTCACACTCGTGGTAGCATGTGACTGACTCTACAACCCACACAAGTGGCTCAGGTAGTGCAGCTCATCCAGGATGGCACATCATTGCAAGCTGTGGCAAGAAGGTTTGCTGTGTCTGTCTGTCAACGTAGTGTCCAAAGGCTGGAGGTGCTAACAGGAGACAGGCCAGCACACCAGGAGACGTGGAGGGGGCCGTAGGAGGGCAAAAACCCAGCAGCAGAACCACTACCTCAGCCTTTGTGCAAGGAGGAACAGAAGGAGCACTGCCCGAGCCCTGCAAAATGACCTCGAGCAGGCCACAAATGTGCATGTGTCTGCACAAACGGTTAGAAACCGACTCCAGAGGATGGTCTGAGTGCCTGACGTCTACAAATGGGGGTTGTGCTCACAGCCCAACACTGTGCAGGATGCTTGGCATTTGCCACAGAACACCAGGATTGGCAAATTTGCTACTGGCACCCTGTGCTCTTCACAGATGAAGCAGGTTCACATTGAGCACATGTGACATGCGTGACAGTGTCTGGAGATGCCGTGGAGAGCGATCTGCTGCCTGCAACATCCTTCAGCATGACTGGTATGGCAGTGGGTCAGTAATGGTGTGGGGTGGCATTTCTTTGGAGGGCCGCACAGCCATCCATGTGCTCGCCAAGGGTAGCCTGACTGCCATTAGGTACTGAGATGAGATCCTCAGACCCCTTGTGAGACCATATGCTGGTGCGGTTGGCCCTGGGTTCCTACTAATGCTGGACAATGCCAGACCTCATGTGGCTGGAGTGTGTCAGCAGTTCCTGCAAGAAAAAGGCATTGAAGCTATGGACTGGCCCGCCCGTTCTCCAGACCTGAATCCAATTGAACACATCTGGGACAACATGTTTCGCACCATCCACCAACGGCACAGTGCATCACAGACTGTCCAGGAGTTGGTGGATGCTTTAGTCCAGGTCTGAGAGGAGATCCCTCAGGAGACAATCCGCTGCCTCATCAGGAGCATGCCCAGGCGTTGTAGGGAGATCATACAGGCACGTGGAGACCATACACACTGCTGAGCATCATTTCCTTGCCTTGAGGCATTTCCACTGAAGTTGGATTTGCCTGTAACTTCATTTTCCACTTTTGAAACACATTCCGCTATATAATGAATAAAGATTTACAACTGGAGTATTTCATTCAGTGATATCTAGGATGTGGGATATTAGTGTTCCCTTTATTTTTTTGAGCAGTGCATATGTAAAATGAAAAAGAGCCCACACATCCTTAGTGGTCACTGCTTGCCTCCATATTTCCTTTTTAGTCACAGCACCACCCAGGGCCAGTTTTCGATAAAGTGGGGCCCTGGGCAAAAGTTTAAAGTGGGGCACCAAATGCTTGCATTTTGCACCATCACGCAGAAGCATTTAGGTTATATTTACATGCACTGAGTTCGGGCCTTTAAACTAGCATGATCGACAATATTGAAGTCGTTTGCTTGTTTCTCAGCCTCTTTAGACCGGCCGAGGAAGATTGATGGGGACAGAAGGATCACTAATAGAGCAATTTGTCCCGACACAGTATCATGTTATTAGCAGCATATCTGCAGTTGTCACCAGGCAATGTGCTGCTGAGAACTATGATTTTCTTTTCGGCATAAACAATCCAATCACTTCATGAATAGTTAGCATTTTGCCTGTTTAGTATAATGCACCCCATAGTCCTCCACATAGTATTAAATGAACACCCCATAGTCATCCATATAGTATAATGTGCCCCCTTAGTCCTCCATATAGTATAATGTGCCCCTTAGTCCTCTATATAGTATAATGCACTCCCCATAGTCACTCATACAGTACGATACATCCAGTTTTCTTCCATATTGTATAATACACCCCCATAGTCCTACATATAATATAATGCACTTCCCATAGTATAATGCACCCCATAGTTCTTCATATGGTATAGTGCACTGCCCATAGTCCTCCATAGAGTATAATACATGCCATAGTTCTCCATACAGTATAATGCAACCCCCATCTAGTACACATAGTATAATGCATTTTCCATAGTCCTTGATAGAGTATAATGTAGCCCCCATATAGTACATGCAGTATTACACATAGCCTATAGTTCTTGATAGAGTATAATGCAGCCCCATAGAGTATAATGCAGACCGCTATATAGTATAATGCAGACCCCCAATAGAGTAAAATCCAGTCCCCCATAGAGTATAACGCAGCCCCCCATAGAGTATAATGCTGCCCCTATAGTACTTCAGTATTATTGCCACCGCGTACTCACTGATTAAAAAAAAAAATCAATGCTCACCTCTCCCCGTTTCCCCAATGCTCCAGTCTCAGCAGCTCCACTGCATGGCACAGCATGGTGCGCAATGAAGTAACGTCATCGTGCCTGCTGCATAAGACGTCAGACGCAAAGGGATAATGATGGGAGAGGGAGCATCACCTGATGCTTTCCTACAGCATTGCTTTCAACTGTATCAGCATCTATGTATCCGCACTCCCCACTCTTTGTATTTGCTTCACTGCCTAATAATTATTCCCTTGGGTCCCAACCCACTCTGACACCTCACAACCCTTTTATACAACTGACTTTGAGAAAAATCCTCTATTTGTTACTGCTCCACTTCTGACGCATTTCATTTTCAATGTTCCATCCTTGAGTTATTATTGAGTTACTTTACACAAAACCTATTCTCGAAATAAAAATCCACTTTCTCAGTCGCCCATGACAGCACTACCAGAGAGATGGAATCCGCCCTTCAGGGACAGGAAACCTACAGGATAAAAGGGCGGTACCTCTCTCCTGCCTCAGTTTTGTTTCCTGTCCCTGACAGGGGAACCCTCAGGATCGGTACCTGTATCCGGAGCCGACCAGTGGAGGTTTGACGGCGGGGAGGCCCCTGTCACCGCTGGCTCGGTGTCTGACGCCGCCGCTTCTGGGTCCGATGGGGCTGCAGAGCGAGTGGAGGGAAGCGCCGCTGCCTCCCCGGATCGGGGTAGGAGCTTTAGGGACCCGGCGTGCCTCTGCTGAGAGGCCTGGTCCGGAACGGCGGCCTGGTGTGTGTGAGAGCACCAAGATGGCCGCCGCACCGGATATAGATGCGTCTACTTCCGGGTCCCGGGGAGCGCGCATGGGCACTGGGGACCAACGCTTCCCTGCAAAGCAGCTTGGAGGAGGGGTGATCGGCGCGCTTTTTTAAAAACCACAGCTGTGAGAGCACCTGTCGCTGCATGCAGTCCCACTATGGCGGACAGCAACCAGCAGCTCCAGCCGGCGCAGCCCTTACAGCCACCGCCGCAGCAACAGCAGCATCACCACCAGCGCAAGTCGGGCGGAAGGACCTCTGCAGGCACCCGAAGTACCCGCTCCAGGAGCCATTCTACGCCGCAGAGTATAGCCTCCAATATGTCCAGCCAGCCGAGACCTTCTACTTCGGATCTCATTCAAGATCCTGTTCCTCCTCCAGAACTGGTACTTGTAGCTGCGCAAGATGGTTGAGTGATCTTCGTGAAAGTTCACTAAATAATTAGGGTCCCCCTTTCCGTTTGTTTTTTAGGCAAGAAAAAAACGGAAAAAAACAAACATAGAGACTGCCCCTTATGTGGAGAACCCCTGTCACAGAGCTGGGATAAAAAACTATGCGGTTCCTGTATAGGTCAAGTCCTCTGTGAAGAAACTCCCAGTTTTGCCTCTGAATTACGCTCGGTAATAAGATCAGAGGTAGAAACAGCATTCAAATCCCTTAAAGGGGAGGGGGTTAAGGAGAGAACACCTGTCTCCCTGTCTCATTCTGATCCTTCTAGCTCTGATGAGGATGTGTCAGATAAGAAAGGTTCCTCCTCCTCCTCAGACTCTGAGAGTGGAGGCCGCCACTGCTTCCCCTTAGATGAAATAGATGCCCTGGTAAAGACTGTAAGATCTACAATGGGGGTTATAGACCCACGTCCTGACAAAACGGTTCAGGACATTATGTTTGGCGGCCTGGGCCAGAAAAAACGCCGAGTTTTTCCACTTAATGAGAATGTGCAGGCCCTAATTAAAAAGGAGTGGGAGAAGCCAGAAAGGAAAAATTCATCTGTACCCTCCCTTAAAAGGAAATATCCTTTTGCGGAAGATGACTCTACAGCATGGGATAAAGCCCCTAAACTTGACGTGGCAGTCGCTAAGGCGTCAAAGAAATTTGCTCTGCCCTTTGAGGACATGGGTACGCTAAAAGACCCCCTAGACAAAAGAGCCAACACCTTCCTAAAAGGGGCCTGGGAGTCAGCAGGGGGATGTTTAAGACCTGCCATAGCGGCCGCATGTACTTCCAGATCTCTAATGATTTGGTTAGACAATCTGGAGAAACAGTTAAGGGATGGAGTATCCCGACAAAAAATCATTGAATCAATTCCCATGATTAGGGGGGCGGCAGCCTTCTTGGCTGACTCTTCGGCGGACTCTATAAAACTAACTTCAAAATCGGCAGCCCTGTCCAATGCAGCTCGTAGAACGCTGTGGCTGAAAAACTGGCCAGGCGATCTACAGACAAAACAAAAACTTTGCTCAATCCCTTGTGAGGGAAAATTTCTGTTTGGGGAAACCCTAGATGACATTTTACAAAAAGCAGGGGATAAAAAGAAGGGATTCCCTAACCTGGCCGCACCATATGTCAGACGGCCCTTTCGGAACAGGAAATTTTTCCGCAGACGCCCCCCTAAAGAACAGAACAGGTGGGAGGAGGGGAGAAATAGAGACAGGGGCTTCCTCTTTGGCAACTCCCCCAGAAATAAAAAAGCCCCTAAGTGACACCTCCCCCAGGGTGGGAGGGAGACTGTCTCAATACCTTCCGGCCTGGGAAAAAATCTCTTCCAATACATGGATTTTAAACCTAATAAAAATGGGACTTCAATTAAACTTTACCACCCTTCCTCCCCAACACTATGTGGTCACTCCATTGAAACCTTCATGGCGGCAACAACAGGCCTTGGAACTAGAAATCTCGAAACTCATCTCCAAAGATGTGATCCGGGAAGTTCCGCTACCGGAAAGAGGGAAAGGTTTTTTCTCCCCACTATTTCTGATCCCAATGCCGGACGGTTCCTTCCGCACAATAATAAATCTCCGGAGATTAAACAGCTATGTAAAGAATCAAACATTCAAAATGGAATCGATAAGATCTACAATAAAAAACCTGTTTCCAAATTGTTTCATGGTAGTGTTGGATCTCAGCGACGCGTACTATCACGTCCCCATCCACAAAAACTCACAGAAATACCTCAGACTAGCAGTGGTCATGGAGGGAGTAGTGAAGGAATATCAGTACAAGGCCCTCCCGTTTGGCATTTCAGTAGCACCCCGTATTTTCACCAAGGTGGTAGCAGAAATGATGGCCCATATAAGGGAGGAGGATGTTATTATAATACCTTACCTAAACGATTTCCTGATTGTCAGCGATACAGCCCAACATTGTCGCCAACAGTGCACCAGAGTGATAAAAACTCTAACAGAATTAGGTTGGCTCCTAAATCTCCAGAAGTCAAAACTAGAACCGACTATGGTGCAAGAGTTTCTGGGCCTAACTCTGGACTCGGTTTTACAGGAATGTCGCCTTCCAGACCTGAAGAAACAAAAAATACTAAGCATTGTGTCTGGAGCTCGCTCAAATCCTCATATGACCTTAAGAGGAGCGATGTCTCTACTAGGGTCCCTTTCTGCTTGTCTCCTGGCAGTACAGTGGGCTCAGATCCACACGAGAGACCTCCAGTGGGATGTCCTGAGAAATCAGGTTACACTAAGGGGACGCCTGGAAGATCGCATGACTCTAAGTTCAGACGCTATTCGTTCCCTACACTGGTGGCTGGATTCCAACAATCTATCAAAGGGGGTTCCGTGGGTGATAGATGTACATCAAATAGTTACCACGGACGCCAGTCCCACGGGGTGGGGAGCTCACCTGGGAAACAGTGTTACTCAGGGGGTCTGGACAGATCAAGAATACCAGGTATCCTCAAATCAAAAAGAACTTTGTGCAGTGAACCATGCTTTGTCAGTTTTTCTTCCCAAACTACGGGGACAACATGTCCGGGTTTTCTCGGACAATCAAGTAGTGGTGGCCTACCTGAACCACCAGGGGGGGACCAGATCCCAAGCCCTGATGGAAACTACTTCCCAAATCTTTACCATAGCCGAACATCACTTCCTATCCCTTTCAGCATTACATATAAGAGGAGTAATGAACAAAAAGGCAGACTTCCTAAGCCGTACCCAGCTAAAACAGGGGGAGTGGGCTCTGAACCAAGGGGTCTTCGATCAGATCACAAAAATTTGGGGAGTTCCAGTAATAGACCTCTTCGCCACTATAGAGAACAGGAAAGTAAAACAGTTTTGTTCTCTAGATCACAGAGGGAACCCCAGAACACTGGATGCATTCTCGATTCCCTGGACTCACGGTCTGACATATGCCTTTCCCCCTCATATACTTATACCGGCAGTCCTGCGGAAGATAAGACAGGACAGGGCGAGAATCATTCTAATAGCACCCTTCTGGCCCAAAAGGGCCTGGTTTTCCTGGCTGAGAATCCTATCTATCACAGATCCCTGGGTTCTTCCGGATCTTCCGGACCTCCTATCACAGGGGCCGGTGTTCCACCCTCAGTCGGCAAATCTACACTTGACAGCGTGGAACTTGAAAGGTCACTGCTAAGGGCAAGAGGATTCTCAGATAATTTAGTCTCCACACTATTAAAAAGTAGGAAGACAATAACTACTAGAATCTATGGTAAAACTTGGAAAAAGTTCCTGTCCACCTCTGGTGTAAGACTACAAGATGGGGTTCCAATAGCCAAAATATTAGAGTTCCTACAGAAAGGCTTGGATATGGGCCTCTCGGTGAGCACCTTAAAGGTGCAAGTAGCGGCCTTAGGCGCGTTATACAATCATAGTGTTGCCACTAACCCATGGGTAGCAAGGTTCATTAAAGCCGCTGCACGTTCTAGGCCAATAAAAATCAGAAGCCCTCCATCTTGGGACTTAAATTTAGTTCTTTCAGCTATGACAGAACCCCCATTCGAACCCATAGATTCGATACCGCTTAAAATCTTATCCCTTAAAATGGCCCTTCTTACAGCTCTAAAATCTGCCCGTAGGATTAGTGACCTTCAGGCCCTATCTGCGAACCCTCCATTCACACAAATTATGGAAGATAGGGTAGTATTGAGGACAGACCCTGCTTATCTACCCAAAGTTGCTTCCAATTTTCATAGATCCCAGGAAATAATCCTTCCTTCCTTCTGTCCAAACCCGAAAAATCAAAAAGAGGAAAAATTCCACACCTTAGACGTAAGAAGGTGTCTAATACACTACCTAGAGTCCTCCCGTCAGTGTAGGAAGGAAGGCTGTCTTTTTATCTGTTTTCAGGGGCCTAGGAAAGGACTCAAAGCCTCCAAAAGCACTATAGCTCGTTGGGTCACTGATGCGATAGCCTTGGCATACTCGTCCACGGGGAACGCAGTTCCTGAAGGACTCAAGGCACACTCTACAAGGGCTATGGCGACCTCCTGGGCCGAAAGGTCGGAGGTACCAATAGATAAAATCTGTAAAGCGGCCACCTGGTCAACACCTTAAACCTTCTTTAGGCACTATCCCTTAGACTTAGCCTCTTCGTCGGACTTAACCTTCGGAAGAAGGGTCTTGCAGGCTGTGGTCCCTCCCTAAAGCAATAATCTCTGCAAATCTCTGCTGTCATGGGCGACTGAGAAAGTCGTAGTTACTCACCGATAACGGTGTTTCTCAGAGCCCATGACAGCACCTGCTTATTCCCCCCCTTATCACGTGTGCGGTGAGCGCTTTATTATACGAAGTGTGTGTTTTCATTTAGACACGGTGTAATCTTCATAAGTATTTTACTAAAAATATGTGTATTTCTTGTTGTCACTAACCTGGAGGACCTCTGATGCTCTGTAAACTAAACTGAGGCAGGAGAGAGGTACCGCCCTTTTATCCTGTAGGTTTCCTGTCCCTGAAGGGCGGATTCCATCTCTCTGGTAGTGCTGTCATGGGCTCTGAGAAACACCGTTATCGGTGAGTAACTACGACTTTTTCGCTTCCTCTTACGAATTTCACCTCATCTTTTTTAAATTATTTCAGTTTTTTTTTATTTCTCGTTTGAATCTTCTATATTATTTATAATTTTCATTAATAGCAATCTTCTGCACTACATTGTCAAAATATCCACTGCAGTCATGGGCTATAACCCGAATATCTTCAGACCTCTCCCATGACTTTTTTGACCACTTTCCTTGTCTCTTGCACTCCACGCTATCTTCCTCTACAACAATTATCACCGGCTCCTCTTCCCTTATCCCTGCCTCTACGGCTTGTCCTTTTACCTCTTATCACCACTTTCCGGTTGTCTCTTCTCCCTCTACCTCCCAATGTCTCAATCAGTTCATTTACCCACAGGTTCGATCCCTACCCAACACTTCCCCAATCTACTCCTCTCCTTTTTCCTATTTTTACCTCATCTCTCTACTGATTTCTTTTGTTTCTTGATGAACGTCCTCTTACCTTGTCGGCCGGCCCTAACAGCAGAGCGGTGACGTCACCGCTGTGCTGTGCTTTCACTTTACGGCCGGCGCTCAGTCAGTGCAGGAAGCGGTCGCCGGGGGACGCGAAGGTGAGTATGTACTGTTTGTTTTTTTACATTTTACACTGGTAACCAGGGTAAACATCGGGTTACTAAGCGCGGCCCTGCACTTAGTAACCCAATATTTACCCTGGTTACCATTGTAAAACATCGCTGGTATCGTTGCTTTTGCTGTCTAACACAACGATACACGGCGATCTGACGACCAAATAAAGTTCTGAACTTTAACCAACGACCAGCGATATCACAGCAGGATCCTGATCGCTGCTGCGTGTCAAACTCAACGATATCGCTAGCCAGGACGCTGCAACGTCACGGATCGCTAGCGATATCGTTTAGTGTGAAGGTACCATAAGTCGTGGAGAGCCTTACGATCCTCGGTGTTCCTGCTACCGGTTTCTGCGCCTCAGAAGGAGGGAGCCTGCTCGGGGCTGGTCTCCCCCTGATGTCCTCTCCTGTGCTTTGCTCTCCTGCATGCTCTCTGCAATCAATTAGGCTTCCTCAATGTCTCTTTCCAGGAACTGCTGCTCTGAGGCTACACAGCTCCGTAAACCCTTCTTCCCTGCCTCAGATTATATCTAATATATAAAGCTGAATGTGTGTGTGTGTGTATGTATGTATGTATGTATGTCCGGGATTGGCATCTGAACCGTAGCAGCTACAGCCACAAAATTTTGCACAGTCACACGTCTGGACCCCGAGAGCGTCATAGGCTATGTTGTGAGGTGAAATTTTAACCCCGCGCTTTCCAATTCACCAAACAATTTTGCCCCTATCTACATAATGGGGAAAAAGTGAAAGGAAAAGTGTTGGAGGCGTCGCAGCTACAGGCACAAAATTTTGCACAGTCACACGTCTGGACCCTGAGAGCGTCAAAGCTATATTGTGAGGTGAAATTTTAACCCCGCGCTTTCCAAGTCACCAAACAATTTTGCCCCTATCTACATAATGGGGAAAAAATGAAAGGAAAAGTGTTGGAGGCAAATTAACAGCTGCCAGATGTGAACAAGGGGGACTTAAAGAATGACAGCGATGGCACCAAAGAGTATATACTGTACAGTTGCTAAGGTGGGGCCCCAACATGGGATAATCACACCACCACGGGGATATGAACACACACACAAAATGCGCCACACACTACCACGTGCTCGAACACATATACCACCCTCAGTGCACATTTCACCACACATACACCAACCTCGCCACATAAAAGTAGAAACACAAAAGTCGCCGCTCAAAACTCGCCACGCGCAAAACTCTCCACATGCAAAACTCGCCACACGTGCAAAACTCGCCACACGCAAAACTTGCACACGCAGAAAAATTGCCACACGCAGAAAAATTGCCACATGCACAAAAGTTGCAACACATGCAAAAGTTGCCTCACACAAAACTTGCACATACTCAAAAGGCACCACACATAAAACTCGCCACGCGCAAAACTCGCCATGCGCAAAACTTGCTGCACACAACTTGCTACACTAACCTGTCACATGCAACTCGACACACAAAAAGTTGCTACACGCATGTCGCCACACAAAACTCATCTCACAAAAGTCCCTACATGCATGTCGCCACACGCAACTCAACACACACAACTTGACACACGAAACTCGCCCTAAAACACACACAAGTCTGGTATCCTTCAAAAATAAAAATCTGATTAATAAGCAGACAAACTACAAGAGCAACAAATGTACCATATAGGAATCCGGCAGCTGTCAGTCACATGACCAGTCTATTATGTGTATGTGTGAGCTAATATATACTGCCAGGGGGTGGGCTTACTGTTGGCTGGGGATTTATCAGGCTGCCATTTTAGCTTACAAATACTGAGGTAAAAATACTGACCAAATAACGTGTGAACGAGGGCTAATACAGGAGGAGATGGCATACAGCTATATACTATATACAGGAGATGACACACAGGTATATACTATTTACAGGGGAGATGACACACAGGTATATACTATATACAGGAGGAGATGACACACAGATATATACTATATACAGGAGAGATGACACACAGGTATATACTATATAGAGGAGGAGATGACATACAGGTACATACTACATACAGGAGGAGATGACATACAGGTATATACTATATACAGGAGGAGATGACACACAGGTATATACTATATACAGGAGCAGATTACCTACAGGTATATAGTATATACAGGAGGAGATGACACAGGTATATGCTATGTATAGGAGGAGATGACATACAGGTATATACTATATACAGGAGATGACACACAGATATATACTATATATAGGTGAGATGACACACAGGTATATACTATATACAGGAGATTACATACAGGTATATCTAATATATAAAGCTGAATGTGTGTATGTATGTATGTGTGTATGTCCGGGATTGGCATCTGTACCGTCGCAGCTACAGCCACAAAATTTTGCACAGTCACACGTCTGGACCCCGAGAGCGTCATAGGCTATGTTGTGAGGTGAAATTTTAACCCCGCGCGTTCCAATTCACCAAACAATTTTGCTCCTATCTACATAATGGGGAAAAAGTGAAGGGAAAAGTGTTGGAGGAAAATTGACAGCTGCCAGATGTGAACAATGAGGACTTAAAGAATGAGAGCGATGGCGACAAAGAGTATATACCGTACAGTTGCTAAGGTGGGGCCCCGACATGGGATACTCACCACACACGGGGATATGAACACAAACACAAAATGCGCCACACACTACCACGTGCTTGAACACATATACCACCCTCAGCACACATTTCACCACACACACACACCAACCTCGCCACATAAAAGTCGAAACACAAAAGTCACCACTCAAAACTCGCTACATGCAAAACTCGCCATATGCAAAACTAGGCTCACGCAAAACTCGCCACACGTGCAAAACTCACCTCATGGAAAACTCACCTCATGCAAAACTTGCACACACAGAAAAATTGCCACATGTACAAAAGTTGCACCACATGCAAAAGTTGCCTCACACAAAACTTGCACATACTCAAAATGCACCACACATAAAACTCGCCACGCGCAAAACTCGCCATGCACAAATCTTGCTGCACACAACTTGCTACACTAACCTGTCACATGCAACTCAACACACAAAATGTTGCTACACGCATGTCGCCACACAAAACTCATCTCACAAAAGTCGCTACATGCATGTCGCCACACGCAACTCAACACACACAACTTGACACATAAAACTCGCCCTAAAACACACACAAGTCTGGTATTGTCCTTCAAAAATAAAAATCTGATTAATAAGCAAACTACAAGAGCAACAAATGTACCATATAGGAAATACGGCAGCTGTCAGTCACATGACCTGTCTATTATGTGTATGTGTGAGCTAATATATACTGCCAGGGGGGAGGGCTTCCTGTTGGCTGGGGATTTATCAGGCTGCCAATAGCAACCAATCACAGCTCAGCTTCTATTTTGCTACAGTTAATTAACCTGAGCTCTGATTGGTTAATATAGGCAACAAAGACATTCTCAGTATAACAAAGCTAATATATGTTGTGAAATGCTTCTATTTGCTTAGTTTTTGCCTTTTAATAATTACATTTCTATCTATTTGTTTTGTGGTTTTTGTGTGCAGAATAAATTTTTGTTAACACATTCTATTTTGCTAACAGCAGTCATTAACCCGGGCGAAGCCGGGTAGTACAGCTAGTATATATATATATATATATATATATATATATATATATATATATATATATATATATATATATATATATACATATAGGGAGTCACCTAGCAAGTAGGATCAAAAGCTCCCCCTGGTGGCCTGGAGTGTGAATGTGTTGCATGTTTGTGGTACCTGGTTACAGTTATCCCTTCTTGCCTTCAAGCGTAACATCACTCTCCCCGTGAGGAAAGCAATGCTACCGTGACGACCAGGACCCTGGGTCGCCACACAAACTTTATAAAAGACTTATGCATGACATGGATTATCACAGTAAATACATCAGCCTCTTCAGGCTAAGACAGATGAACATTATCTGACAGATGTTATTTGCTATATGGTAAAATTATTTCCAATCATAGTGGTCACGAATAACCCATTGCATATAGTCCATAATTAACAGGACTCATTTACTATGTTGTGTTATTACTGGGATTAATATTTTTGATTAGTAATTTTTCACCAATTTATTTTTTTGCAGATGTTCTATTTTTTTTCCTCAAAATTCTTAAAAAAAAATAAAAACAAAAAATCACATGAACAGTATCAAATAGCATAGTTCCATCACCATCCTTCACCCAAAACTTACATAACTTCTCCATGAAATGTCCTTTCTTCCTGACATTGATGTCTTTGTTTCCAGGAATCATTAATAGACTGGTGCGATGAGAAAGAACTTAACTTGATTCTAACGACAGGAGGAACTGGCTTTGCTCCCCGAGATGTTACACCAGAGGTGAGATCTTTTTTGGGATATGTGGGTTTTTTCATGATCAGCAGTTGATTGTATGAATCATGTTTGGATATCCCCTTTTTATTGAAAAGCTTGGAGGGGGGAGGTGAGTCTTTTTCTACCGGTCATGGAGGTAGTAACTCTACGGCTATAGTTGGGGTCCTCTAGGACAAGAGATGCTCCGTTGTAACCAGATCAGATCTGTCAGAAGTTGTGGTGACATTTGTTATCATTCTATTTGGTAAATCAAATACAACCTAGTTAGAGTTAGTAACCTAACTCTAATCATCCTGCTCTGCATATTTTGCAATTCTCACCCAAAATGTTCTTATCTTATTGCCATGCAATGGTTCAGAGTCAGACACATTATACCTGATATTGCTTTTACTCAGTGTCCTACAATAGGACAGCAATGGCATCGACCAGCATGATTGCTTGTTGGAGTTCTGGTGGGAGACTTCGGCCACCTCGAGTTTTGTGAAAACTATAGAAGCATTGGTAAAGTGATATCAAAATAGAATTCTTTTTATCATTTATCCACCAGATAGGTGAAAACTTTGAAACTGATAGTGATAACTGGGGACCCCCAAGATCACAAAAAGAAGCCAAGCAGAGTGCTTGACCACCTCTTCATAATAATTCCGGGTGGTAGCTGGCAACTGTGGCCCCCCCATCAGTTCCTTCCCACCATAACCAATTCCTAAGGAAATCTGATACGTGTCACTCTCTTTCTACATGACTTACTGATTTTGAGATTGTTTTGTGACACATTGTACTTTGTTAATGGTAAATTTATGTTGATATGTTTTGCATTTATTTGACTTTTTTTTTTTTTTTTAATTCCACCCAAGTTTTCAAAAAATTGCGTTTTTCAAACCTTAAAACACATTGTCATATCACACCCAATAGTGAATTAATGACACTTGCCACTAAACACTTATATGCCTACTTTTACTTCAGACTCATTTATGAAATGTTCATGTTTTTGGTTACGATGTTAGAAGGGTTAAACATTTAGCATTAATTTTCATATTTTTTCATCTCCTTTTGCCCCTTTGTGCTTGTAGCTTCTCGGAGCTGAAGGAGCTGTTCTACTTTTAACTGCTAAAACTATTTTTCTCAGCTGCACCCTGCTTCTCCTTTGTGCTGCAGCACCTTCCCTTTGCTCTCCTGCGTGCTTCTGGATAAAGATAGATCGCACAATGAACTATTTAAATTTCTCTGCATCAGGTGACCGATGATAGTTGTGAAAGTAGTGACTGTGACCAACTATTTGACCATTATTCTTGAAAACTATTGACAAACTCCACATTTTATTGGCAGTTCATCGGGCTCTTCAGAGCTTGATCATGCTCTCTCCTGCCTGCACAGTACAAATGGCTGCTAGGGCAATTAGGATGGCAGGTGGATTTTTTATTAGACAGGGTCATAGGTTTATCTGTTTTCAAGAATGAGTCTGGGTTGTTGGGTGCATCTGAGCATGCTCAACAGAGTATTAAAACTACAAGGATGGATCTGGTAGCAACTAAGGGTAAAGAGAACACTTGGGGGCATAAATTGGAGAGGTGAAAGCTGCAAAGTAGCACAGTTTTAAGAATAAGTTGTATTGGCACACGTTCTTAATTCTGTATCTACAGAAAACTATCAACACATTATGATTTTGGAAATCACTCTCTTAACTTTTCAGGTGTTTCACAGCAACTAGGTTAGCGCAACATCAATAATGGTTGAAATTTCAATTTATTTGTACAAAAAAAAACTAATGAAAAGTGCAATTAGAAAAGAGATATAAATACATTAATCTAGCCATGTATTGGCCATTTTGACCCCATAGATGGTTTCCATAAACTAATGCAATGCGGTCAGGGCAAAGTGAAAATACAAGTTTTCCATAGGTATCTTATCTCAGTGTCCCATATGTTGTGTCCCGATTGTGCCACTGGAGACACTGTCCTGGGCCCAGCAATGCTATGTGTGCAGGTGCACTTTGCAGATTGAGCACACTGCCAGGCTCAGAACCGAAGGAGTGCCATGTTACATCTCCAAAACCTCTGAGGTACCAGTATGGCGAAACCTCTGAGAGGTGAGCAAGGGTATTCATTTCGGGGTGTAACAAATAGTAGTAGCTTCGTCTTACTCCAATTTATAATGTCAGAGCATATTTAAGAAGTTGTTCTCATTAGGATCTGGCATCCTTTGAGTGAGTACATTTGAAAACCACAAAAATTGCATCAAAAACACAGATCGGTAGGGCTGTAAACTGTGATAGTCAGACATTGGACCTCTACGCTTCGATTTTACCACCTTTGTGAAAGGTATATGTTTTATTTTTATTTATTTATTTTTTTAAAGTATAGAAAGGTGTGATGTGTCTGTGTGTGGGGGTGCCAAATTAATTTGCTTAGGTCCATCTTTAAAGGGTTATTTTCCATTTTCTCAGATTGAGCATGTAAAAACAAGCACTTTTGCTATTTACTGCTTCTTAAGAATTTCAGCTGTTCTTGAGTTATTAAAACTTTTGTTTTGTTTATGACTTGTTGCCTAGGAGACCGACCACTGCTGCTGTGTGGCTTATAAATTCTAAGCTGAAGCTGGCCAGGATTAGGAGACATGGGGCTTATGAGTTCAATAGAAAAGAGGCAGTCAGCTCTGTTGACATTCTGATTAGTGATGAGCGAGTATACTCGCTGCTCGGGTGGTCTCCGAGTATTTGTAACTGCTCGGAGATTAAAGGTACCTTCACACGAAGCGACGCTGCAGCGATAGCGACAACGATGCCGATCGCTTCAGCGTCGCTGTTTGATCGCTGGAGAGCTGTCACACAGACCGCTCTCCAGCGACCAACGATGCCGAGGTCCCCGGGTAACCAGGGTAAACATCGGGTTGCTAAGCGCAGGGCCGCGCTTAGTAACCCGATGTTTACCCTGGTTACCAGCGTAAAAGTAAAAAAAACAAACACTACATACTCACCTGTGCGTCCCCCAGCATCTGCTTCCTGACACTGACTGAGCTCCGGCCCTAACAGCACAGCGGTGACGTCACCGCTGTGCTTTCACTTTCACTTTAGGGCCGGCGCTCAGTAAGTGTCAGGAAGCAGACGCTGGGGGACGCATGTAAGTATGTGCTGTTTGTTTTTTTTACTTTTACGCTGGTAACCAGGGTAAACATCGGGTTACTAAGCGCGGCCCTGCGCTTGGTAACCCGATGTTTACCCTGGTTACCAGTGTAAAACATTGCTGGGTATCGTTGCTTTTGCTTTCAAACACAACGATACACAGCGATCGGACGACCAAATAAAGTTCTGGACTTTATTCAGCGACCAGCGACATCATAGCAGGATCCTGATCGCTGCTGCGTGTCAAACTAAACGATATCGCTAGCCAGGACGCTGCAACGTCACGGATCGCTAGCGATGTCGTTTCGTGTGAAGGTACCTTTAGTTTTCATCACCTCAGCTTCATGATTTACAACTGATAGCAACCAGGCAACCCCCACATGTAAATCATGCAGCTGCGTCAACAAAAACTAAATCTCCAAGCATGCCCGGGAAAACCTGTGCAACGAGTACACTCGCTCATCACTAGTTCTGATCACTAGCCGTGGTGGTCGGTCTCCTAGGTAACACTCTGTAAACGAAAAAAACCTGTAAATATCTCAGTAACGGTTGAAAATTGTATTATGCAGTAAATTGCAAAAGTGGAAGTCTTTACAAGTTCTGTCCAGCAACACCCATTTATGAAAACGCAAATAATCCCTTTAATGTATTTCAGTCCACCATCAGATGTGCCTGTCGCCGCGCATTTTCTGTCCTCACAACTTGCTCATCGTTATCACTGGAGTTGAAAGGAGCTTGTGCTATTTTGAGACTGTAAATAACAAGTCGGTGAATGTGAGACTTCAGTGTGGGCTGACAGATTGCACCGGAGCTTGGCTTTCTACAGAAGACACATATGGCCGTGCCGCATGACGCTGTGTAGTAAAGGCTATCATGCCATATGACTGTTTAATTAGTGTTGTCCCTGTTTAGCATCACAAGCTCAGTGTAGCATCTCGTATACCTCGCCGTGTGCGGCCGGCTGGTGTGCCGCAGACTTCAAGCCACGTCTCCGCTTCCTAAATGTCACTCGCTGATGGTTTCCCGCAGCATGAGATGCATCCAAATATATGTGACGATCCGAACCCAGATCCCATCATCGTTCAAAAGGATAGAGAGAAATTTCAGATAACGGCGACACGTTGGATCTGCAGCTTCTAAGTGTTTCATAAGATGCCAGAAAAGCCAGATTATTAGCAATGAAAGATGGTTTAACCCTTTGACTACCAGAGTGCGTTTTTTTCCTGCATTCTTTTATATTTTGTTACAATTGTCCACTCACTTCTATGGGTCAATGAGAGTATTAGTGCCTGTGTCACCACAGCTCCATTAACTTCTATTGGTTCCATGGGAGCACTAGTGCCTGTGTGACAACAGCTCCATTAACTTTTATTGGTTCCATGGGAGCATTAGTGTCTGTGTGATCACAGCTCCATTCACTTCTAAGGGTCCATGGGAGCATTAGTGCCTGTGCGACCACAACTCCATTCACTTTTTATTGTGAATGAGAGCATTAGTGCCTGTGTGACCCCTGCTCCATTAACTTCTATTGGTTCTATGAGAGCATTAGTGCCTGTGTGACCCCTGCTCCATTAACTTCTATTGGTTGTATGAGAGCATTAGTGCCTGTGTGACCCCTGCTCCATTAACTTCTATTGGTTCTATGAGAGCAGTAGTGCCTGTGTGTCCACAGCTCCATTCACTTCTATGGGTCAATGAGAGCATTAGTGCCTGTGTGAACAAGAGAAAGAAGGCCAATGCCCACAGCTCCATTCACTTCTATGGGTCAATGAGAGCATTAGTGCCTGTGTGAACAAGAGAAAGAATGCATATAAATGTGCACACCTGCTACAAAATACCAAAAATTATATACATTTTATTACAGCAACAAGGACATATACATATAAAAACAATTAAAAATGACAAAACACCCTAACCACAAAACCCATATCAAACAGTATGTATGACATACACTACCGATGCTGTAACCATGACATTGTAACAAAAGGCATATGGTACAATAATCACATGTGAAAAAACACCAATTATATGGTAAAGTAAACAATGGCACTACACCATAGCCTAGATATGACAAAGTATGGGCGTCCACAATTATGTCATGAATAATGTTCAGCAAACATGTAGCATATAGAGATGTAAAATGTAAAAAACGCCCTATCCAAATCAAAAGGACCTGCAGAAATAAATAAATAAATCAAGCCATATAAGTAATGTGCAAGTATGGCTGTGAAGCCTGCCGGATCAAGTAACAAAGCCTGGTGTCAGGAGATGAAAAACACCAGCCCAAATCCTGGTATAAATGACCAGACCTGGAGACAGCAGGAACTGCTCAGTGCATGCACACGAATGTAGGCAGAGTGCAAGTCCAAAGGATGGTGGGGCAAAGCATGGCAAGAGGAAGGGTGTGGGAATATCCCACGCGTATCGCTGCCAACAAGCAGCTTCGTCAGGGAAAGTAGCTTCCCACTGAAGAGTGTCCGCTATATATAGCAATAGTAGAAACATAAACCAGTTACCGGTGTGCAGTGTTCACCAAGGAAACCCGGAAGTCAAAGGAGGAGGATGATGCAGGCGCAGACGTGAAACAGATCTGAAGCGCAGGGCGCCTGCATGAGCACTATGGCAGATGCAACATGAAAAAAATGAGAAAAATGAGAAAAAGAGCTAGCGCAGTGTGCGGCCACACACAGAACAGTTTTGTTGATGTATAGAGCACATGTGTGAAAATGTATTATAGAAAAAAGGGCGGAAAAATAGAATAAATAAATAAAGCCATGAGGTTATGAATGGGCAGCGCATAGACCAGGAAATACCTAGAAAAGCGCAAGAATGTAGGAGATCACCTGAAAGAAATGTTGTTAGAATAAATATAAACAATTGCATGGTGGCATAAACAAAAATAAGGAAAAGGAGAAAATATATATAAATATAAATAACTGGGCTATGAAAACTCAAGGAATACCAAACCACATGCAAACCAATACATATATAGTTTAGTATGATAACAATGTCAATTCTTAACAGAATATATAGACTGCAAACCTATTGCAAAAGTAAAAACCAAAAACCAAGGACCAAATCATGGAGGTCCGTACGTTCCATCTATCCAGTCCAGAAATAAGGGTAAAGTTTACACCCCACAGCAATGTAGAAAGTCCAACACGAGAAATAAGCCACACATAAGGTTGATACAGTACGTCCAAAGTCTTGCAAAGAAGGAGACCAGAGGTATAGATGTATCCATGATGAAAATGTTTTAAGATGATAAACTCAGATTTGGACTCCCCACAACAATAAAGATAGTCCCACATGAAGAATAAGCCTCACAGAGGGTAGATACAGTATCTCCAAAGTCTTGCAGGGGAGGAAGCCAGAAAGTAGGGCAATATCAGGGTATCCAATTAACCCCAAAATCCTGTATATAGCAATTCCTCATTTAGTCCAGAGGGCGCCATAGAATTTAGATGGAAGATCCAGCGAGCTTCATGTTGAAGTAGGAGTTTGCGCCGGTCACCACCTCTTTCATCACAGAAGATTTTCTGTAGACCAAAAATTTGGGTGTTATTAGATTTGCCATCATGCCACTTGAGATAATGAGCTGCCATGGGAGTTAAGGCCTTACCCTTCTTGAGGTCTGCAGATGCCAAATTGATTGTTGACAGATGTTTCTGTGCACGTCTCCTGAGTTCCTGAGAGGTTTGACCTACATAGACTTTGACAGGGGCAGATGATAGCATAAATCACAAAACTAGACCTACAGTTAACATATTGGTGGAGTAAATGGTCAGGCTTATCAAGGGGGTTGGTAAAGCGATCCCTTGTTGGTGGCATGTGAGGGCATATCGTACAGTCACCGCAGGGAAATGAGCCCCTGAGGCGAATACCTCGATTGAGTCTGGTGACCGGCCGAGAAAAATGACTCCTAGTAAGTCCCGTAGATTCGGAGCCCTTTTAGCGGTCATCAAAGGACTAGGGCTCACACAAGACGAGGTTTGGGCATCTGAAGTCAGAATGTCCCAGTTATTGATAAGAATGTGTCTCACCTCATTCCAGTTGGTACTATATTCCGTGATGAATCTAACTGTAGAGTCCTGTGGATGTAAATGTGGTGCCAAAAGAGAAGCTTGATCCGAACCTCTGGAACGTTGGAAAGCCTTTGATACTGTCCTACGGGGATATCCTCTCTGCCGAAATCTCCTGGTGAGATCCCTGGAATGTTCTTGAAAGCCTGCATCTGTGGTACAGTTACGCCGGGCCCAAAGAAACTGTCCCACTGGGATCCCCGCACGGGTATGTAGAGGATGAAAGCTCTGGAATTGTAGGAGATTATTAGTTGCTGTGGGCTTACGATAGAGTTCTGTCATCAGTCTGTCACCATCTGTAGAAATTTGAATATCTAGAAAAGTGGCTGAGTGCGGGGAACAGGAGTGCGTTAGGAAGATGTTCAATGTATTATCATTAAGTTCCTTTAAAAATTGCACACATGCAGCTTCTGTACCTACCCAGACAAAGAAAACATCGTCAATATAGCGGTGCCAATGTTTGATGTGGTTTCGGAATCCCTGAGAATAAAAAACGACCGTCTCTTCCCACCATCCAAGAAAAATATTAGCGTAAGCTGGTGCGCAGCGTGCACCCATCGCCACGCCCGATACTTGTTTGTAAAACGTCCTGTTGAAAAGAAAGAAATTGTGATGCAGAATAAAATTGAGGTCTAGGATGAATGAGTCATGGAGGCGGTTAGTCCCGTCAAGTTGGTCCAGGAAAAACTCAAGTGCCTTAATACCCTGTGAATGGTTAATATTGGAATACAGCGATTCCACGTCACAAGTGACGAGTAGTTCCTGACCAGTCAGGGAAATATTGCGACATACCCGGATAAAATCTGATGTATCTTTGATGAACGATGGTAATGCTGAAGCAATAGGCTGAATAAAGAAGTCAACATAGGTACAAACCCGTTCACACATACTGCCGAAACTTGACACTATTGGTCTGCCTGGCGGTTTTAGGGCATTCTTATGCACTTTGGGCAAGAGATAGAATGTGGCTGTTACTGGATTCTCACACCACATGAATTTCTTTTCATTAACTGAAATAATCCCCATGGAAGCTGCATGGTCAATCAATTTATGCAGCCTCCCCAGAAACACCTCTGTCGGATCCGAAGGCAATTTAACATAAAATTGTTTATTGTTCAGCTGTCTGTTAGCTTCCTCTAGGTAAAAGTTGGTGGGCCAAAGCACCACATTCCCACCCTTGTCCGCCTCCCTGATGATGATTGCATCATTATTTTTTAGAGCGTTAACAGCTACTTTCCCTGACGCAGCTGCTTGTTGGCAGCAATACGCGTGGGATATTCCCACACCCTTCCTCTTGCCATGCTTTGCCCCCCCATCCTTTGGACTTGCACTCTGCCTACATTCGTGTGCATGCACTGAGCAGTTTCTGCTGTCTCCAGGTCTGGTCATTTATACCAGGATTTGGGCTGGTGTTTTTCATCTCCTGACACCAGGCTTTGTTACTTGATCCAGCAGGCTTCACAGCCATACTTGCACATTCCTTATATGGCTTGATTTATTTATTTATTTCTGCAGGTCCTTTTGATTTGGATAGGGCGTTTTTTACATTTTACATCTCTATATGCTACATGTTTGCTGAACATTATTCATGACATAATTGTGGACGCCTATACTTTGTCATATCTAGGCTATGGTGTAGTGCCATTGTTTACTTTACTGTTATGATCCTTAGTGGTTGAGGATCACAAATTACTCCAGCTAAGTAACAAACATAGGACAAGCTCTAGGGAGGTGGCAAACTGGACTGACCGCAAATCTGAACCTATCCAAACACACTAGAAGTAGCCGGTGAACGTGCCTAAAAATCCTAGATGTCTCGAGCCAGCCTGAGGAACTAACTACCCCTAGAGAGAAAGAAAGACCTCTCTTGCCTCCAGAGAAATAATCCCCAAAGATATAGAAGCCCCCAACAGATAACGGTGAGGTAAGAGGAAGGCACATACACAGGGGTGAAAGCAGATTCAGCAAATGAGGCCCACTAATACTAGATAGAAGAAAATAAAAAAGGGAATCTATGCGGTCAGTAAAAAACCCTTACAAAATATCCACTCTGAGATTTCAAGAACCCCCACACCAACTAACGGTGTGGGGGGAGAAACTCAGTCCCCTAGAGCAACCAGCAAGCGAGGAAATCACATTTTAGCGAGCTGGACAAAAAACATAATGAACACTGATAATCAAAAAATGATCAAACAAAAACTTAGCTTGTCTTGGAGAGACTGGGAGCAAGGTAGACACAAGGAATCTGAAGAGCACTGAATACATTGATTGCAGGCAAGGAACTGAGTATCCAGGTGAGCTAAATAGGAAACCAACCAAGGATAACGAACCAGCTGATGCTGCAACCTGCAGAAAGACAACACTACACAGTACCGCTTGCTACCACTAGAGGGAGCCCAAAAATAGAGTTCACAACACTTTACCATATAATTGGTGTTTTTTCACATGTGATTATTGTACCATATGCCTTTTGTTACAATGTCATGGTTACAGCATTGGTAGTGTATGTCATACATACTGTTTGATATGGGTTTTGTGGTTAGGGTGTTTTGTCATTTTTAATTGTTTTTATATGTATATGTCCTTGTTGCTGTAATAAAATTTATATAATTTTTGGTATTTTGTAGCAGGTGTGCACATTTATATGCATTGGCCTTCTTTCTCTTGTTCACATTTGCTACTTCCATGCTTAATGTAGCACCTTGCTCTATTATATCCCATATTATTGTTATAGTGGTGCACCCGCTACTATATTTGTGATTAGTGCCTGTGTGACCCCTGCTCCATTAACTTCTATTGATTCCATGGGAGCGTTAGTACCTCTGTGACCACAGGTCTATTCACTTCTATGGGTCAATGAGAGCGTTAGTGCATGTGTGACCACAGCTACATTCACTTCTATGGGTCCATGGGAGCAATAGTGCCTATGTGACCACAGCTACATTCTCTTCTATGGGTCCATGGGAGCAATAGTGCCTGTGTGACCACAGCTGCATTCTCTTATATGGGTTAATCAGTGTGTTAGTGCCCTTTGTGACTACTGCGCCATTCACTTCTATGGGTCCATAGGAGCATTAGTGCCTGTGTGACCACAGCTACGTTCACTTCTGTGGGTCCATGGAAGCGTTAGTGCATGTGTGACCACAACTCCCTTCACTTCTATGGGTCCATGGGAGCATTGATGCATGTTTGTGATCATGGTTATCACTTCCATGAATCTATGCAGCGTCAGTGTACTTGTGTTGCCTATCATCCATTAACTTCTATCGATCCATGGTAGCATTGGTGCACATGTGACCATGACTCCATTCAATTATATGGGAGCATTAGTTCACATGTTTTACTACAGCTCCGCTCATTGCTATGGGTCCATGGGAACATTAGTGCACACGTGTTACCACCGCTCCATTCATTTCTATGGATCCCTGAGAGCTAAAACCACTTTTCCATTCACTTCTATAGTAGTTTTAATGCAAAAAACTATTTTAATGAAGCCTTAAAGGCATGGTCTAGGTATAGAAAAACATGTCTGCTTTCTGTCAAATATCATCATTTTTCCACAAGTTTAATCAGAGCACCAATTCCGATCAGTGAATCTGAGCTGCAATACAAGACACAACCTATGGACAAGTGTGGCGCTGTTTCTGACAGGAAGTAGCTGTTTCCCAGTAATTACAACGAGCATTTCATTGCATGACTTTGTAAAAGCAAACTATTATTTCTTACCTGGTAAGGTGGATCCTGAAGCCCCTAGTCTGGATGCACCGTTCTTAAGCTGCAGAACAGAACAGGAGCAGCGATGATGGGTATAGCAGAGCAGGAGCAGCAATGATGGGTGTAGCAGAGCAGGAGCAGCGATGATGGGTGTAGCATAGCAGGAGGAGCAATGATGGGTATAGCAGAGCAGGAGCAGCGATGATGGGTATAGCAGAGCAGGAGCAGCGATAACTGGTGTAGTGGAGCAGGAGTAGCGATGATGGGTATAGCAGATCAGGAGCAGTGATGCTGGGTATAGCAGAGCAGGAGCAGCGATGATGGGTATAGCAGAGCAGGAAAAGCGATGATGGGTATAGCAGAGCAGGAGCAGTGATAACTGGTGTAGGAGAGCAGTAGCAGCTATGATGGGTATAGCAGAGCAGGAGCAGCGATGATGGGTATAGCAGAGCAGGAGCAGCGATGATGGGTATAGCAGAGCAGGAAAAGCGATGATGGGTATAGCAGAGCAGGAGCAGCGATGATGAGTATAGCAGAGCCAACTACCAATTAAGTAAATCAGGTGATGTGCATTTCTGTAATGAGGAGGAGTGTTGTCTAATGATATCAACACCCTATATAAGGTGTGCTTAATTATTAGGCAACTTCCTTTCCTTTGGCAAAATGGGTCAGATTTAACGGGCTCTGAAAAGTCAAAAATTGTGAGATGTCTTGCAGAGGGATGCAGCAGTCTTGAAATTGCCAAACTTTTGAAGCGTGATCACCGAACAATCAAGCGTTTCATGGCAAATAGCCAACAGGGTCGCAAGAAGCGTGTTGGGCAAAAAAGGCGCAAAATAACTGCCCATGAATTGAGGAAAATCAAGCGTGAAGCTGCCAAGATGCCATTTGCCACCAGTTTTGCCATATTTCAGAGCTGCGACATTACTGGAGTAACAAAAAGCACAAGGTGAGCAATACTGATAGACATGCCAAGGTACGGAAGGCAGAAAAACGACCATCTTTGAACAAGAGCCATAAGATAAAACGTCAAGACTGAGCCAACAAATATCTTAAGACTGACTTTTCAAAGGTTTTATGGACTGATGAAATGAGAGTGACTCTTGATGGGCCAGAGGCTGGATCAGTAAAGGGCAGAGAGCTCCACTCCGACTCAGACGCCAGCAAGGTGGAGGTGGGTACTGGTATGGGCTGGTATCATCAAAGATGAACTTGCGGGACCTTTTCGGGTTGAGGCTGGAGTGAAGCTCAACTCCCAGACCTACTGCCAGTTTCTGGCAGTGGTACAGGAAGAAGTCGGTATCGTTCAAGAAAAACATGATTTTCATGCAGGACAATGCTCCATCAGATGCCTCCAACTACTCCAGAGCGTGGCTGGCCAGTAAAGGTCTCAATGAAGAAAAAATAATGACATGGCCCCCTTGTTCACCTGATCTGAACCCCATAGAGAACCTGTGGTCCCTCAAAATGAGAGATCTACAGGGAGGGAAAACAGTCCACCTCTCGGAACAGTGTCTGGGAGGCTGTGGTGGCTGCTGCATGCAATGTTGATCGTAAACTGATCAAGCAACTGACAGAATCTATGAATGGAAGGCTGTTCAGTGTCATCATAAAGAAAGGTGGCTATATTGGTCACTAACTTTTTGGGGTTTTGTTTTTACATGTCAGAAATGTGTATTTCTAAATTTTGTGCAGTTATATTGGTTTACCTGGTGAAAATAAGCAAGTGAGATGGGAATATATTTGGTTATTATTAAGTTGCCTAATAATTCTGCACAGTAATAATTAACTGCACAAACAGATATCCTCCTAAGATAGCCAAATCTTAAAACAAACCCTCTCCAACTTCCAAAAATATTAAGCTTTGATATTTATGAGTCTTTTGAGTTGATTGAGAACATAGCTGTTGATCAATATGAAAGATAATCCTCTAAAATACAACTTGCCTAATAATTCTGCTCACAATGTAATCACGCAGATTAGGTATGGAAGCAGGACAAATACATTTTTTGACTCTGACTCTGACGGTTGGGCCGTCACACAGTGCTTTTTCTAAGCTCAGCGCCTGGCAAAATTTGAGAAACGCATTACTGCTTACCCAAGTCACAGAGCCAAGCCATGTTTAGACTTGTATGCAAGCTAATGAGAAGTCATATAATATGTTTGTCGTCCATCCACGAGCTTCTCCCCAAGAGATATGAGTAATAGAAAATTTCATAACTGTTCAAAAAGGGGAGTTCCCCAACCACCCAGTGAGGTCAGCACAGTGGGAGTGCCTTAAGTTTGAGCACAGGTATAAGACACCGAGGCGGGACTAGAGCTCTCCCTCTGTCTCTCTTGGCCTGGGAAGTCACCTAGCAGACACGGTGTCTGATGCATTGGGACATATGCTCCTCATCCTCCCTGCCGCATGGCTTACCATGGAATGACATAAGACAAATGTAAGTTTTTTTTAATCTCTAATCCCTTTTATTTTGTAATAGTCTAATTGTATAATTGTCTCATCTTGTAATATCGTTTTTTTTATACCGTTTGTAAACACTGCCTATTCTTTTTGGAGTAAAAGCTATAATATTTACTAGTATTGTTCTCCTTGCTCTAAAACATACCTCCAACATCCTCTGAAGTAAATTATGCTGATTGGGTTGGCTCCTGACCCGCTATTAATCACAGGAATAGGAGCTGGTGACAGCAGAGCAAACTGAGCTTGTTGGGTGTAGCTGGCCGTGACGAAAAGGGGTTTATAAGAGTATTGCACAGCTGTGGCGAGGAATAGGGATATCACACTCATGGTTGCATGCCCAATAGCCAGTACACAATCAGGCAGCCTTTTTAGCGACTAATTATCCTAGGTGCAGTTCCATGAATGACCTGAGGGTAAGGGGGGGGGGGGGGGGGCGCCACAGAGCTGCAAGTTCCAAACCGGAACTGGGAAATAGAATATAAATAAATACCAGAAGAAAGAACTGGGGCAGCCAAACACCCCCGGTTCATGACATATTGGTGGCAGCGGTGGGATAATAAAAATATTCCCCCTGTGATACATGACACAAATGTGCACACACTGTACCCAGAGATTACATAAACATGTGTAAGGATACATTGGAAATATGAGCTACTGAGTGCTAAGATGTGCCAAACACTCATGAAAATCTAAAAATATGCCAGATTGTTAATACAAATGTATACGCTCTTTTTGTATAAATACAAATAATTACGTATATATTTTTATACACATGCTTGCAGGCATGATTAATGACCTGATGCTAGGCTCAGACATGTAAACCTTCTCAGCTTTTTTTAAATTTTTAAATATAAATGAAATCCATATTGTCTGCAGCTTTTTAACATCAGCGTCTGTTTTGAAAAAATGTAGTATATTTATGATGCATGACCTGACCGGGCGTCCGGCACACGCCCTCCGACCTGGCTCCCGGGCTTCCATTGATTATAATCAAGAGACATGACGTGAGAAACTTACTTGACATTTTGGCACACTTTTTGGTGTCTGATCTCCCATCTATATATATAATTGTCTAAGGGTTTTTCCGTCTGTCTGTCTGTCTGTCTGTCCTGGAAATCCCGCGTCTCTGATTGGTCGAGGCCCCCAGGCCTCGACCAATCAGCGTCGGGCACAGTATCGACGTAGATGTCATAATGGTTGCCATGGCGACGATGATGTCATAAAGGTTGCCTCGACCAATCAGCGACGGGCACAGTCTGCCGCGAATTCGCCTCGACCAATCAGCGACGGGCACAGTATCGACGTAGATGTCATAATGGTTGCCATGGCAACGATGATGTCATAAAGGTTGCATGGACCAATCAGCGACGGGCATAGTCTGCCGCGAATTCTGGAATCATCATTGTCCAAATACTACGGGGACATGCATATTCTAGAATACCCGATGCGTTAGAATCGGGCCACAATCTAGTAGACAATAACTGAAAGACAAGGCATGGGAAATCTTCTAGTGAGAAACCCTCTCAATATCTTTGCACACTTTTTGGGTTTCTAATATCTCATAGAGTGAGAATAAAGGCATGGAAAACTTTCTCAATATCTTTGCACAATTTTTGGATTTCTCTCCTATAGACTATAATCGAGAGTAAAGACTTGGGAAACCTTCTCGACTTTTAGCAAGACTTTTGGGGTTTCCAGATTCCCATAGACTATAGTTGAGAGAGATGGCATGGAAAGCCATCTTTACAGCTTGGCAAACTTTTGGGGTTAGTGGTCTCCCATAGACTAATCAAGAGACACAGCATGAAAAATCTTCTCTATATCTTGGTTCTCTTTTTGGGTTTCTGGATTCCTATAGATGATTATCCAGAGAAATGGCACGGGAAACGTTCTCATCATCTTGGCAAACTTTTTGGGTTTCTGATCTCCCATAGATGATAATCGCGAGAGATAGCATGGGAAAAATTCTTCAAATCTTGGCTTTTTTTGGGGGTTCCTGATCTCCCATAGACTATAATCGAGAGACTGCTTGGGAAAGCTTCTCGACATCTCACCAAACTTTTTTTTTAGTTTTTAATCTCGAAAGAGAACACTTGAAATCTTCTTGACATCTTGGAACACTTTTTGGATTTCATATCTGCTATAGACTAAAATTGAAAATTATGGCATGGGAAATCTTTATACTAAGTCTAAAATGTATCCTTTGGATAAAGTCAATGAGCTTTTTCAGAAATTGCCAAAATGGCTACCACCAGTGTTCATCCTTACATTCTTTGGTATGGTGGGTTTTTTTTATTGCCCCATACTAATAGTTCCACTCAAGGAAGAAAATTGAATTTTTTTCCCTCGACTTTACCGGTAGTAAGTACTGTAAATAATGACCAAGTGGATGAGCTATTTCAACCTTGCAAATGTTCATGGTCCTCCACCAGAGACCTAATATATATCAAATTGATGTGATGGCTGGATGTTTATTTTTATTTCGGATGTGCTTGAGGACGCTCATCCTGACTCTGATTTATAGTTAATGGAGGTGTACTCTGGTTTGAAGAATTTCTGGAATTTTCATTATTGACATTTTTAAAGTGTCATTTTGCTCAAGGACAAAGTATTGATCAGAATGCATAATTATTTTGTCCACCAAGTCTGAAATGCCATTACTGCTCAGACTGTACTTCAGCTAAGCTTGTGATTGCCCAAATTTTGTATCAAAATATGGCAGAATCAGCACTTTACTTACTACCTGTTCTCCATACTGTCATCTTTTGTTTCTTTCATTTATGTTCCCTGACTGTAATGAATATTCATGAAAACGTCGTCATATTTAATTATTTTTAGTATTTTTTATTATTATTATTATTATTATTATTATTATTATTATTAATATTATTATTATAGTGCCATTTATTCCATGGCGCTTTACATGTGAGGAAGGGTGTACCTAATAAAAAACAAGTACAGTAATCTTAAACAATGCAAGTCACGACTGGTACAGAAGGTGAGAGGACCCTGCCCGCGAGGGCTCACAATCTACAATGGATGGGTGAGGATACAATAGGCGAGGGTAGAGCTGGTCGTGTAACGGTTTGGTGGATCGGTGGTTACTACAGTTGTAGGCTTGTCGGAAGAGGTAGGTCTTCAGGCTCCTTTTGAAGGTTTCCACAACAGGCGAGAGTCTGATATGTTGGGGTAGAGAGTAGGGGGGTTGCTTGGGAGAAATCTTGTATGCGATTGTGGGAAGAGGAGATAAGAGGGGAGTAGAGAAGGAGATCTTGTGTGGATCAGAGGTTGCCTACAGGTGAGTACTGGGAGACTAGGTCACAGATGTATGGAGGACACAGGTTGTGGATGGCTCTATATGCCATGATTAGGGTTTTGAACTGAAGTCTATGGGTAGTGGGGAGCCAGTACAGGGATTGACAGAGAGGAGAGGCTGGGGAATAGCGGCGGGGTAGCTGGATTAGTTGGGCAGAATAGCTCAGGTTAGATTGGAAGACTGTGAGAGTGTTATAGGGGAGGCCCCAGAGCAGGAGGTTGTAGTAGTCAAGGCAGGAGATGATGAGGGCATGCACTATAGTTTTTGTGGATTCTTGGTTGAGAAATGTGCGGATCCGGGAAATATTTTTGAATTGAAGTTGACAGGAAGTGAAAAAAGGCTTGGATGTATGGGCTGAAGAAGAGATCAGAGTTAAGAGTTACCCCGAGGCAGCGAGCTTGCTGAACTGGGGAGCGTGGGCAGCCATTGATTTTGATGGATAGGTCCATTGGAGGGTCAAATGAGATGGTGGAAAAATGATGAATCCTGCATTAAGTTTTAGAAATCTAGCAGAGAAGAAGGATGAAACAGTGGACAGACATTGTGGGATTCTGGTTAGTAGGGTGGTGATATCTGGTCCAGAGATGTAGATCTGTGTGTCATCAGCATAGAGGTGATACTGAAAGCCATGAGATTCTATGAGCTGTCCCAGGCCGAAGGTGTAAATGGAGAAGACCAGTGGCCCTAAGACTAAACCTTTGTGGACTCTGACAGATAGGGGCTTATATATGTATCTACTTACATATAGTTATAGACTATTTTAGTTTCAAAAGGTTTTATTTAGAAATAAGATATTGAAAATATACAACAGTTTGGGTACATTCTCCCACGCAGGGGAGGTGTAAATTTCAATAATAATGAACAAATCTAAATTTTAACATATGGAGACACAAGAAAAAGATAGGTGGGGACAGTACAAAGGTTAGACAAACGGGTAATCCACAGTGTGTTTTATACCAGTTTACTATCCGCTATTTCATGCAATGCCAATCAACATAAAAGTCAGAATTTCAGAATCAGATTGGGTCATACAGGGAGTGTTAAGGTAGAGAGCGCGGGCGATTGCCGCCAGGTGTCAGCTGATTATTACAGCTGACATCCGGCACTATTTGCTAGGAGTCGTCATGGACCGCTCCCGGCACATTAACCCCCGAAACACATCACAGCGTTCCGGCGGCATAGGGAAGCATCGTGCAGGGAGGGGGCTTCCCTGAGATCGCGTTGTTCAGAGGGTCTCCTACGTCCTCCTCCCTGCAGGCCCTGGATCCAAAATGGCCGCGGAGCTCCTTCCGGGTCCTGCAGGGAGGTGGCTTGTAAGCGCCTGCTGAGATCAGGCATCGGCAAGCCTCCTGCACTGCCTGTCAGATCGCTGATCTGACACAGTGCTTTGCAAAGTGTCAGATCAGCGATCTTACACTATAGCATGATGTCCCACCCTGGGACAAAGTAAAAAAGTTTTAAAAAAAAATATTTACATGTGTAAAAAAAAAAAAATGAAAAAAATTCCCAAATAAAGAAAAAAAAACTATTGTTCCAATAAATACATTCCTTTATCAAAATAAAAATAATAAATAAAAGTACACATATTTAGTATCGTCGCGTCTGTAACGACCTGACCTATAAAACTGTCCCACTAGTTAACCCCTTCAGTGAACACCGTAAAAAAAAGACAAAAAACAACACTTTGTTTTCATACCGCCGAACAAAAAGTGGAATAACGCGATCAAAAAGACAGATATAAATAAACATGGTACCGCTGAAAACGTCATCTTGTCCCGCAAACAATGAGCTGCCATACAGCATGATCAGCGAAAAAATAAAAAGTTATAGTCCTCAGAATAAAGTGATGCAAAAATAATTATTTTTCATATAAACTAGTTTTTGTGGTATAAAAGCGCCAAAACATAAAAGAAGATATAAATGAGGTATCGCTGTAATCGTACTAACCCAAACAATAGAACTGTTTTATCAATTTTACCAAACGCGGAATGGTATAAACGCGCCCCCCCCCCCACACCAAAAAAAAGAGAAATTTATAAATTGCTGGTTTTTGGTCATTCTGCCTCACAAAAATCAGAATAAAAAGCGATCACAAAGTGCTACATGCCCAGAAATGGCATCAATGCAAACGTCAACTCATTCCACAAAAAACAAGACCTCACATGACTCTGTGGACCAAAATATGGAAAAATTATAGCTCTCAAAGTGTGGAGACGCAGAAACTATTTTTTGCAATAAAAAGCGTCTTTTAGTGTGTGACAGCTGCCAATCATAAAAATCAGCTAAAAAAAGCTTTAAATAGTAAATCAAACCCCCTTAGTTAGGGAAAAATAATACAATTACAAAAATGTATTTCCATTTTCCCATTAGGGTTAGGGTTGGTGCTAAAGTTAGGGTTAGGGCTACAGTTAGGGTTGGGGCTAAAGTTAGGGTTGGTGTTGTGAACTCTGTTTTCGGGCTCCCTCTTGTGGTCACTGGTGGTATTGTGTGATTTTTGCTTTGGGCTCCCTCTGGTGGCTTTGTTTGTTATCCTGCTGGTCTCTGGCTATCAGCTGGTTCGTTATCCTCTGGGAGGTTCCTATATAGCTCTGTTTTACTTCCACTTGTGGCCGTCTGTCGATGTAATCAGTGCTACTCAGATTCCTTCTGACTACCTTGCTCCCAGTCCATCCAGTATAAGCTAAGTTTTGTTTGCTCATTTTTTGATCAGCAGTGTTTATCATGTTTTCTGTTCCAGCTTGCTAAAATGTGATTCCCTCGCTTGCTGGTTGCTCTAGTGGGCTGAGTTTCTCCCCACACACCGTTAGTTGGTGTGTGGGTTCTTGAAATCTCAGGATGGATATTTTGTAAGGGTTTTTTATTGATCGCATAGACCCCTGCTCTATTTTCTGCTTTCTAGTACTAGTGGGCCTCTTTTGCTGAATCTGATTTCATCCCTATGTATGTGCCTTCTTCTTACTTCACCGTTAATATTTGTTGGGGGCTTCTATATCTTTGGGGATTATTTCTCTGGAGGCAAGCAAGGTCTTTCTTTCTCTTTAGGGGTAGCTAGTTCCTCAGGCTGGCTCGAGACGTCTAAGAATTTTTTAGGCACGTTCACCGGCTACCTCTAGTTGTTTTGGATAGGTTCAGATTTGCGATCAGTCCAGTTACTATCTCCCTAGAGCTCGTCCTTAGTTTAATCACTTGCTGATCTATTTGTGATCCTCCGCCACTAGGGATCATAACAGTACAGCCGGCCGATAAAGTGTTAATTGCATGGCAGAAGCAGCAGAAAAGAAGCCTTGAGAAATTTTTTTTTGTTTTTTTTTGTTGTTGTTGCCGTGTGTCTAGCTGCTGTGGCTAGCTTCTCTCCTCCTCTTAATCTTGGTGTGGCTCTGAGTTCAGCTGCTGACATGGATGTCCAGAGCTTGGCTTCCAGTCTGGATCATCTTGCTGCTAGGGTTCAAAGTATTCAGGATTTTGTTGTTCACAGTCCTATGTCAGAGCCTAGAATACCTATTCCGGAGTTGTTTTCTGGAGATAGATCTAGGTTCCTGAATTTTAGGAACAATTGTAAGTTGTTTCTTTCTTTGAAACCTCGTTCCTCTGGTGATTCCGTTCAGCAAGTTAAGATTATCATTTCCTTTTTGCGTGGTGACCCCCAAGATTGGGCCTTCGCATTGGCGCCAGGGGATCCTGCATTGCTTAGTGTAGATGCGTTTTTTCTAGCCCTTGGATTGCTCTATGAGGAACCTAATCTTGAGAACCAGGCTGAAAAAACGTTATTGGCCCTCTCGCAGGGGCAAGATGAAGCAGAGGTGTACTGCCAGAAATTTTGGAAATGGTCGGTGTTTACTCAGTGGAATGAGTGTGCCCTGGCTGCAAATTTCAGAGAAGGTCTTTCTGAAGCCATTAAGAATGTCATGGTGGGGTTCCCTACGCCTGCAGGTCTGAATGAGTCAATGACTCTGGCCATTCAGATTGATCGGCGTTTGCGGGAGCGCAAACCTGTGCACCATTTGGCGGTGTCTTCTGAACAGACACCTGAATCTATGCAATGTGACAGAATTCTGACCAGAAGTGAACGGCAAAGTTATAGACGGCAAAATGGGTTGTGCTTTTACTGTGGTGACTCAGCTCATGTTATCTCAGCATGCTCTAAGCGCAAAAAAAAGGTTGATAAATCTGTCACCATTGGTACTTTACAGCCTAAGTTCATTTTGTCTGTTACCCTGATTTGTTCCCTGTCATCTTACCCGGTTAATGCTTTTGTAGATTCAGGTGCCGCCCTGGGTCTGATGGATTGGTCATTTGCCAGGCGCTGTGTTTTTGATTTGGAGCCTTTAAAATTCCCTATTCCACTAAGGGGAATTAATTCTACACCATTGGCTACGAATAGACCTCAGTACTGGACACAAGTGACCATGTGCATGACTCCTGTTCATCGGGAGGTGATTCGCTTTCTTGTACTGCATAATTTGCATGATGTCGTCGTGTTGGGTCTACCATGGTTGCAGACTCATAATCCAGTCCTGGATTGGAAAGCTATGTCGGTGTCAAGTTGGGGTTGTCAGGGAATTCATGGTGACGCTCCTGTGGTGTCAATTGCTTCGTCCACTCCTTCTGAAGTCCCTACGTTTTTGTCAGACTACCAGGATGTATTTGAGGAGCCCAAACTCAATTCTCTACCTCCTCATAGGGACTGTGATTGTGCTATGAATTTGATTCCTGGTGGTAAGTTTCCTAAGGGACGACTTTTCAATTTATCTGTGCCGGAGCATGCTGCCATGCGGAGTTATATAAAGGAGTCTTTAGAGAAGGGACATATTCGCCCGTCCTCATCCCCTCTTGGTGCAGGATTCTTTTTTGTGGCTAAAAAGGATGGTTCCCTGAGACCCTGTATTGATTATCGCCTTTTGAATAAAATCACGGTCAAATTTCAGTATCATTTGCCATTGTTAACTGATTTGTTTGCTCGCATTAGGGGGTCTAGTTGGTTCACCAAGATAGATCTTCGTGGTGCGTATAACCTTGTGCGTATAAAACAGGGTGATGAATGTCTGTCATCTGGGTGGTGTGTGATCGTTTTTCTAAGATGGTCCATTTGGTGCCCTTGCCTAAGTTGCCTTCCTCCTCCGAGTTGGTTCCACTGTTTTTTTCAAAATGTGGTTCGTTTGCACGGGATTCCTGAGAACATTGTTTCTGACAGAGGATCCCAGTTTGTGTCTAGATTTTGGCGGACCTTTTGTGCTAAGTTGGGCATTGAATTGTCTTTTTCGTCGGCCTTCCATCCTCAGACGAATGGCCAAACCGAGCGAACTAATCAGACCTTGGAGACTTATTTAAGATGTTTTGTTTCTGCTGACCAGGACAACTGGGTTACTTTTTTACCGTTGGCCGAGTTTGCCCTTAATAATCGGGCTAGTTCTGCTACTTTGGTTTCTCCTTTTTTTTGTAATTCGGGGTTTCATCCTCGATTTCCTCGGGTCAGGTGGAGCCTTCTGACTGTCCTGGAGTGGATGTTGTGGTGGATAGGTTGCATCAGATTTGGAATCATGTGGTGGACAATTTGAAGTTGTCACAAGAGAAAGCTCAGCTCTTTGCCAACCGCCGTCGCTGTGTGGGTCCCCGACTTCGCGTTGGGGACTTGGTGTGGTTGTCTTCTCGCTTCGTTCCTATGAAGGTCTCCTCTCCTCAGCTCAAGCCTCGGTTTATCGGTCCTTATAAGATTCTGGAAGTCCTTGGCCCTGTGTCATTCCGTCTGGACCTCCCGGCATCATTTGCTATTCATAATGTGTTCCATCGCTCGTTGTTGCGGAGGTATGTGGTACCTGTGGTTCCTCCGGTTGAGCCTCCTGCCCCGGTGCTGGTTGAGGGAGAATTGGAATACGTGGTGGAGAAGATCTTGGATTCTCGTGTTTCTAGACGGAGGCTCCAGTATTTGGTCAAGTGGAAGGGCTATGGTCAGGAGGATAATTCTTGGGTTGTCGCCTCTGATGTTCATGCGGCCGATTTGGTTCGTGCCTTCCATGTGGCTCATCCTGATCGCCCTGGGGGTTTTCATGAGGGTTCGGTGACCCCTCCTTAAGGGGGGGGGGTACTGTTGTGAACTCTGTTTTCGTTCTCCCTCTTGTCACTGGTGGTATTGTGTGACTTTTGCTTTGGGCTCCCCCTGGTGGCTTTGTTTGTTATCCTGCTGGTCTCTGGCTATTAGCTGGTTTGTTATCCTCTGGGAGGTTCCTATATAGCTCTGTTTTACTTCCACTTGTGGCCGTCTGTCGATGTAATCAGTGCTACTCAGATTCCTTCTGACTACCTTGCTCCCAGTCCATCCAGTATAAGCTAAGTTTTGTTTGCTCATTTTTTGATCAGCAGTGTTTATCATGTTTTCTGTTCCAGCTTGCTAAAATGTGATTCCCTCGCTTGCTGGTTGCTCTAGTGGGCTGAGTTTCTCCCCACACACCGTTAGTTGGTGTGTGGGTTCTTGAAATCTCAGGATGGATATTTTGTAAGGGTTTTTTATTGATCGCATAGACCCCTGCTCTATTTTCTGCTTTCTAGTACTAGTGGGCCTCTTTTGCTGAATCTGATTTCATCCCTATGTATGTGCCTTCTTCTTACTTCACCGTTAATATTTGTTGGGGGCTTCTATATCTTTGGGGATTATTTCTCTGGAGGCAAGCGAGGTCTTTCTTTCTCTTTAGGGGTAGCTAGTTCCTCAGGCTGGCTCGAGACGTCTAAGAATTTTTTTAGGCACGTTCACCGGCTACCTCTAGTTGTTTTGGATAGGTTCAGATTTGCGATCAGTCCAGTTACCATCTCCCTAGAGCTCGTCCTTAGTTTAATCACTTGCTGATCTATTTGTGATCGTCCGCCACTAGGGATCATAACAGGTTGGGGCTAAAGTTAGGGTAAGGGTTGGGGCTACAGTTAGGGTTGGGGCTAAAGTTAGGGTTAGGATTGCGGTTAAAGTTAGGGT
The DNA here is from genome assembly GCF_051348905.1 of Ranitomeya variabilis. NCBI lineage: Eukaryota > Metazoa > Chordata > Amphibia > Anura > Dendrobatidae > Ranitomeya > Ranitomeya variabilis. The sequence continues at coordinate 566,799,269 of NC_135232.1, forward strand.
TAGAGCTAGTTAGGGTTGGGGCTAAAGTTAGGGTTAGGTTTAGGGCTAAAGTTAGGGTTAGGGTTTGGATTACATTTACGGTTGGGATTAGGGTTAGGGGTGTCAGAGTTAAAGGTATGGTTAGGGTTATGGTTGGGATTAGGGTTAGGGGTGTGGTTAGGGGTGTGGTTAGGGTTGGGATTAGGGTTAGGGGTGTGTTCAGGTTGGGTTTAGAGTTAGAATTGAGAGGTTTCCACTGTTTAGGCACATCAGGGGCTCTCCAAACACGACATGGCGTCTGATCTCAATTTCAGCCAATTCTGCTTTAAAAAAGTAAAACAGTGCTCCTTCCCTTCCAAACTCTCCTGTGTGGCCAAACAGGGGTTTACCCCAACATATAGGGTATCAGTGTACTCAGGTCAAATTGGACAACTTTTGTGGTCCAATTTCTCTTGGTACCCTTGAGAAGATAAAAAATTGGGGGTAAAAAATAATTTTTGTGGGGAAAAAAATGATTGTTTTTATTTTCACGGCTCTGCGTTATAAACTGTAGTGAAACACTTGGGGGCTCAAACTTCTCACAACACATCTAGATAAGTTCCTTGGGGGGGTCTAGTTTCCAATATGTGGTCACTTGTGGGGGTTTCTACTATTTAGATACATCAAGAGCTCTGCAAATGCAAAGTGACGCCTGCAGACCAATCCATCTAAGTCTGCATTCCAAACGGCGCTCCTTCCCTTCCGAGCTCTGCCATGTGCCCAAAACGGTGGTTGCCCCCCACATATGGGGTATCAGTGTACTCAGAACAAATCGGACAACAACTTTTAGGGTCCAATTCCTCCTTTTATCCTGGGGAAAATACAAAACTGGGGGCTAAAAAATAAATTTTGGTGGAAAGAAAAAATAATTTTTATTTTCACGGCTCTGCGTTATAAACTGTAGTGAAACACTTGGGGGTTCAAAGTTCTCACAACACATCTAGATAAGTTCCATAGGGGGTCTACTTTCCAAAATGGTGTCACTTGTGGGGGTTTCCACTGTTTAGGCACAATCAGGGGCTCTCAAAACACGATATGGCGTCCTATCTCAATTCCAGTCAATTTTGCATTGAAAAGTCAAACGGCGCTCTTTCCCTTCCGAGCTCTGCCATGCGCCCAAACAGTGGTTTATCCTCACATATGGGATATCTGCATACTCAAGACAAATTGCACAACAACTTTTCTGGTCCAATTTCTTCTGTTACCCTTGGAAAAATAAAAAATTGGGGGCAAAAAGATAATTTTTGTGAAAAAATGATTTTTTATTTTTTTACGGCTCTACATTATAAACTTCTGTGAAGCACTTGGTGGGTCAAAGTGCTCACCACACATCTAGATAAGTTCCTTAGGGGGTCTACTTTCCAAAATGGTGTCACTTGTGGGGGTTTCCACTGTTTAGGCACAATCAGGGGCTCTCAAAACGCGATATGGCATCCTATCTCAATTCCAGTCAATTTTGCATTGAAAAGTCAAACGGCGCTCTTTCCCTTCCGAGCTCTGTCATGCGCCCAAACAGTGGTTTATCCTCACATATGGGATATCTGCATACTCAAGACAAATTGCACAACAACTTTTGTGGTCCAATTTCTTCTGTTACCCTTGGAAAAATAAAAAATTGGGGGCAAAAATATAATTTTTGTGAAAAAGTGATTTTTTATTTTTTTACGGCTCTAAATTATAAACTTCTGTGAAGCACTTGGTGGGTCAAAGTGCTCACCACACATCTAGATAAGTTCCTTAGGGGGTCTACTTTCCAAAATGGTGTCACTTGTGGGGGATTTCAAGGTTTAGGCACATCAGGGCTCTCCAAACGCGACATGGCATCCCATCTCAATTCCAGTGAATTTTGCATTGAAAATTCAAACGGCGCTCTTTCCCTTCCGAGCTCTGCCATGCGCCCAAACAGTGGTTTACCCCTACATATGGGGTATCAATGTACTCAGGACAAATTTTACAACTTTTGGGCTCCAATTTCTCCTGTTACCCTTGGGAAAATAAAACAAATTGGAGCTGAAGTAAATTTTTTGTGAAAAAAAGTTAAATGTTCATTTTATTTTAAATTTTCTAAAAATTCCTGTGAAACACCTGAAGGGTTAATAAACTTCTTGAATGTGGTTTTGAGCACTTTGAGAGGTGCAGTTTTTAGAATGGTGTCACACTTGGGCATTTTCTAACATATAGACCCCTCAAAGTTACTTCAAATGTGATGTAGTCCCTAAAAAAAATGTTGTTGGCAAAATGAGACATTGCTGTCAACTTTTAACCCTTACAACTCCCTTAAAAAAAAATTGGTTCCAAAACTGTGCTGATGTAAAGTAGACATGTGGGAAATGTTATTTAAGTATTTTGTGTGACATATGTCTGTGATTTAAGGGCATAAAAATTCAAAGTTGGAAATTTGTGAAATTTTCAACTTTTTCGCCAAATTTCTGTTTTTTTTCACAAATAAACGCAGGTAATATCAAATAAATTTTACCACTATCATGAAGTACCATATGTCCCGAGAAAACATTGTCAGAATCATCAGGATCCGTTGAAGCGTTCCAGAGTTATAACCTCATAAAGGGACAGTGGTCAGAATTGTAAAAATTGGCCCGGTCATTAACGTACAAACCACCCTTGGGGGTTAAGGAAGGGGTCCCACATGTCAGTTCTGGTGGCTTCAATACGCTCATATAACATGATGGTACTCATCTTCTCTCTTACCAGAAAGATAGAGAGTGAAAGGGACTTCCACTTTGCCGCCCGCTATGTGTATTTTGGTGGCCATAAATAGAAAATTTACCAGTCTGTGTAAGTTATTAGTGAATCCCGGGTGTTTTGCCCCCAGGAGAAAGATAGAGGGGTCTAATTGGACTGTCCCAACAAACATTTGTTCATTGAGATGTTTCACTTCATGCCACAGGTCTGATACCGCTGGGCAAGTCCACCAAATATGTTTCATATCTCATAGTAAATTGCATCCCCTGAAACATTTATCTGAAACATTTATGTAAATGTTATGAATTTTGCCGGGACATGGTATGTTCTGTGGAGAACTTTCAGGCTACCTCTCGATAGTGTATCACAACATCGCTGCAAGCTCTCCACAGACATATTGAAGCCCAAATCCTCCTCCCGTTGTACCATATACAGTATTAGTAGACTAATGATATTGTCCCCCTTCCAGGGGGTCATTTAGGCATTTTTAGTTATTGACTATGTTAACTCTTTTTACGTTTTGCCTGACTCATTTTCTACTTTGTTTGTTATTAACCCTTTAATATTTTTACATTTTAAATATTTTGCTTTGGCAATTTTTTTACTTTTCTTAAAACATGAGGAGATAGACTGTGATGTCTGTAGGCTACAATAAAGCCACAGGACTTGATGGCCTTACTGACGAGACCTGGAGTACAGATGGTACAGTAACCATATATCATTTCTATATGGAACGAGCTCAGTAGCCTAACGGAACAAACTCAGATCGCACGCAACATTTAGCAGGCCTCCACATAGCAGCTGTCCTGACTAGGGATGAGCAAAGCCAAATGGGAACCTCGAATACGGACATTTTACTGTGCGTCTGGTTTCCCGTTCAGGTTTGCTAGTCTAATAAAGTTTAGGAAAATAGAAAAAATTAGAGTCCGGCTCAACAGGACTGGATTTTCTTTTTCTTTTTCAATAGAAAATAAGGTGCACACAAAAGAAAAATGTACAGGGTCGACATTACCCAGTTGACGCGTTTCAACTGCACTAGGCAGTCTTACTAGTGCAGTCGAAACGCGTCGACTGGGTCATGTCGACCATGAAAATTTTTCTTCTGTGTGCACCATATTTTCTTTTGAAAAAGAAAAAAATGGAGTCCGGCTCAACAGGACTGGATTTTCCATTTTCCTTGATGTGAGGCCAGGGCGAGACCGGTGTCTGATCCCCTGGTGGATGAGCGTAGACCAACTGGGTGAGCTGGAATCAAGTTTTTCTAATAAAGTTTGTTGAAAGGCAACATATTTCTAGATTGTGGGTACTTCCAGAGCCATCACAGCTATGTCAAATATTGGTGTGGCTGTGATTGTCCAGCACACTGCTTGATCCAGCCTGTACAAAGGCTGGATCACGAATACTGTCATCATGCTGGTCTTATTAGTGTAGAGATTGGATGCAGCTGGAGTGAGAGGCAAATTTGGATTGAGCACTCTGCTAAAAAAAAAAAAAAAAAAGATGCTGTGTGTACTCTGCACCCATATCTGTGGGAGTACTGTGCTACTACTGTGCTAAAAGCCGCTGTGTGTACTCTGCAAATCTATTTGTGAGAGTTCTGTTCTACAACTCTCTGTGTGTACTCTGCACACCCCACCTGTGAGAGTTCTGTTCTAAAAGTCGCTGTGTGTTCTCTGCACACCCAGCATGTGAGAGTTCTGTTCTTAAAGTTGCTGTGTGTACTCTGCACACCCCGCCTGTGAGAGTACTGTTCTAAAAGTCGCTGTGTGTGTACTCTGCACACCCCACTTGTGGGAGTACTGTTGTAAAAGTAGCTATGTGTAATCTGCACCCCCGCCTGTGGGGAGTACTGTTCCTTTAAGATGCCGTGTGTACTCTGCACCCCCCCACCTGTGGGATTACTGTTCCTTCAATCCGCTGTGTGTACTCTGCACACCACCCCACCTGTGGGAGTGCTATTCCTTTAAGTCGCTGTGTGTTTTCTAGTAGAGAAATAACTGACATCAGCAATGTAGTTGCCATTTATAGGCCGAATACATACTTTTTCAGGACCGCTGTGTCTTTCCTAGTAGTATTGCAAATAAATAATTGGCATCAGCCATCTCATTGCTATTAGTAGGCCAAATAAATATTTTTTCTGTGTGCTTTGTGTTTTTTAGTAGTCTGGGAAATAAATAATTGTCATTAGGTGTCTAGTTGCCATTTCTGGGCCAGAGAAATTATTTTACTTTATCGCCTTGTCTATACGAGTAGTGTTTCTAAAAAATTTGTACAGTTTGCAGCCGTATTGTTGGGAGTAGTGAGTCTAAAATAAAATTCTACTCTGCAGCCATCTTCCCATTTGTGAGCTGAAAAAAAGATTTTATTCTACCGCTGTGTCTGTATGAGAGTAGTGTGACTAAAAAATTATTTCACTATGGAGCTGTGTTTTGGAGATTGTGTGTCTAAAAAACAATTCTACTATGCAGCTGTCTCTTTCCCATTTGTGGGACAAATTTTTTTTTCATTATTATTTTACACAGAAGTGTGTACTGTGCCAAAAAGCCTCTGTGTGTACTGTGCCAATAAAACTCTGGGAGTACTCTAAAAAAAAAACCTCTGTGGGGGTACTCTGCAAAACACCCTCGTTAAAAAAAAAAAAAAAAATTGGGTAGGCCACAAAACATTGTGAATGGAAAATAGAATAAACAAATTGTTGTGCTGTCTAACAATGTCTGGGTGCGGCTGATATGCTTCTATACTCAGCCAAAGTCCTGTGGGATCAACGCCTGGCTTATTTTAATGAATGTGAGCTTGCCCATGCATCTGACTGTGAGCACACCTCCTGCCGTGCTAAACACACATTCCAACAGTACACTTTCCACAGGGCAGGCCAGCACCTACAAGGCATAAAGGGCAAGCTCAGGCCACGTGCCCAATTTGGAGACCCAGAAGTTAAATGGACCAAGACCCCTCAATCAGTATGTGGAGACGTGTGGACACAAACTTTACCACCTTGTTTTTCAAACTGTCTTGCTCATAGATTTGATCCCTTGAGCTTGTGTTTTGTGGTCGGCCTCTCGCTCTGCCAATTCACAGTATACACATATTTTTTCTGAGTGTTTGGATTCTGCTTTCTGGCTGCAGTCTGTCTAGCTTAACACAGGTGTTTTCCTTTGTACACTTATCACCTTTTGGGTGCAGCTTTTTATTCTGTCCCCCAGCTGGCATTTGCTGGTGGTTGTAGATTCATTTAAATGTGCTGACATTATATTGATGTTTGCAGCCAGTCTGTGACCTTTGAGCTAAGGATTTTCACTTTGTTGTTTCTTTGATATACTTTGCACCTCTTTTCTGTTTAAAGGGAACCTGTCACCCCGTTTTTTGAAGATGAGCTAAAAATAGTGTTAAATAGGGGCAGAGCTGGGCGTTACATTAGTGTCTTTGTGTGCCTTTATTACCCACCTATGCTGCCGAAATACCTTTGTAAAGTCGCCGTTTTCTGCTGTCACTCACGCTGGTCTGGTCCTATGGGCGTGGTGACAGCGCTGTTTCTCCCCCAGAATCCTGCTCATCACTACGTTGGTGGCGTAGTGGTGTGCGCATGTCCAAAAGGCGAATCCACTGCCCAGGTGATGAAAAACAGCGCGATCTGCGCTATTCAACCGTTTACCGGTGGGTGCGGCCATCTTTCCTGTGGCCGCGCGTGCGCAGATGGAGCGCTCTGCTGCCCGGGGCTTCATTTTCCTGAAGCCCCAGGCAGCAGAGCGCTCCATCTGCGCAAAAAAAGTATAATAATAGAAGATATACAGATTGAGAGTAAAAATTTTATCATTTCACAATGTACAAACATTACCAAAAATTACCCCAAGGGGCCTGTATCATACATGCTGAAAGAGACTGATGGGGACATCACAATACACTTTGCAGTTATTACAAGAGATAAAGACTACATGTTTCACCATTGCACAATGTACAAAGGTTTCCAAAAATTAACCAAGGGGTCTCTCTCAGACCAGCTGAAGGACGCCGTGATTGGGACATCACAGTACACTTAGCAGTTATTACAAAAGGTAGAGAGTGCAAGTTTCATCATTGCAGAAAATGCAAAGGTTTCAAAAAGTACCAAACAATACCCATGTGGGGTATACATAGATGAACACTAAGTACTTGTTGCAGAAGCAGGAGGAGGTGATTTCCTGAACAAAATGGGTTTGGATGGCAAAGGATGGACGTTAAGACAACTTTCCAAAAACTACTTTTGGCCTGCATTTACATAACATTGCTGTCATCCGTAGGGCTTGCAAACTTGGAGGAAATCCAGCCATTGTTCAATTTTAGAAGAGTCAGCCTGCCTGCATTTTCCGTCGACAGGCGTGTGTGCCTATCCGTTATGAATGCATCAGACAAACTGAAAACCCGCTCAGACAGCACACTTGCGGCAGGGCTATGCAACACCTCCAAGGCATGCAAGGAGAGGTCAAGCCAAGTGTGCAGCTTGGGCAACCAATAGCTAAAGGGCACTGAAGAATCCGGAAGGACACTGGTATGGTCACTTAAGTAGTCCTTCACCATCTTGGTCAACATCTCCCTCCTCGTCATAGTTACACCCTCAGATATCCCTTGCTGATGGGACGGTCTCATGAAAATGACCTAATTGGTGCACGTACCCCCCCTCCCCCCGAGTTGCACCTGGTGTGTGTGGCTGTCCCCTGTAATCCATGTCTGTGAAAAGAGCCGGTACCTCTGCCACCAACGGTGTCAGAGGGTAATCTTTTGAGCAAGTCTTCCACTATGGCCCTCTGGCATGCATGCACTGAAAATGGAGAAAATGGCACGTCTGCCTCTGACATGAGAGAAGCAACTTTCTTCTCTTGCTATGCATCAAGAAAGGTGCACAGCCAATATTTCATGGTGGACAAATTGTCATTCACGCGAGGGTCTTTGGAGAGGCATCTGGACATGAACACTGCCATATGTGGCAGACTACAGAGAGTCCAACATTCATTGTCCTCACCAGGAACATCACTAACTATCCTCTCCTCCTCACGACTCATAGCCTCCTCCTTCTCTTCAGGCCATGCATGCTGAACAGGCGTGAAGCTGGGATTGGGAGTCACCTCTGTAGCACAGAGCAACAAATCCTGTTCCTCCTCCTCCTGTTCCTACTCATTACCCAATGCGGCCTGAGAATACTGTGTGAGGCTAGGATGTGTGGTATCAGCTACTGTACAATCTTGCTCCATAGCCACCTGCTCGGCATTCAAAGCTTCCTCTTTCAGATTCTGCAGCGAACGTTTTAATAGACAGAGCAGTGGGATAGTTAGGTGTCATGCTCATACATGCGAGAAACTCGGATGAGTGTCGCACATCAATACCCGGCACTGCACCCTTAACTCAGATCGGGGCGTGCTTCCGCATAGCAATACATGCAGCCGCACGCTCCACTCCTGAGTTAAGGGTGCAGTGCCGGGTATTGACGTGCGAGACTCATCCGATTTTCTCGCATGTGAGTATAAGCCCTTACACTCATAATAGCGTCATCAGCGCTCACCATCTTGGTGCAGTACTCATAGTTTTAAAGAAGTTTTGAAGAACCTCACATAGGTTAGCGATCCACACCCACTTGGCATTGAAAATCTGAAATTCAGAGACTGCCCTCTGCTGCTCATTAAGCCTTGCCAACATACAGAAGGTCAAATTTGTGCAGGTCACAAATCAGTCGGTGACGAGGCAAATTAAAGCACTGCTGCAGCGAAGCTAGACCAGCAAAAGCCTGAGATGACTTTTGGAAATGTGGCAAGTAAGTCCAGCAAGTCAGCGTATGTTTTTAAAAACCACTGTACAACCAAGTTCAGCACGTGGGCCATGCATGGAACGTGTACCAGCTTGCCGTGCTTTAAAGCCACCCAATATCGTACACAATCAGGCCTGGTTGGAGGATCAGCAGGGAGAGCCACTGATAAGTCTGTTTTTTTATTCCTTTCAACAGCTCGGCTGCGTTGTGAGCTTTATCATCTAAATAGATGAGCTTCAGCAGAGCGTGCTGCCATTTTGCCAAAACAGTGCTGCAAATTTGCCATCTGGGGAGTGATATGGAGGCTATTTCCACTGAGGATGAGGAGGAGGGGAGACAGGAAGTGGAATACGAGGAGACTGAAACCCTGATGGAAGTTGGGCCCACTATTCTTGGTGTGGGTAAGATGTGTGATGTCCCAGCCTCTGACCCTGTCCCAGAATAAAACAGGTTAACCCAGTGTGCCGTCAGGGAAATGTATCATCGCTGTCCACAAGAACTTGTCCACATGTCTGTGGTTAGGTGGACCTTCCCTGTGACTGCATTGGCCAGAGCACAGCTGATATTGTGTAACACGTGCTTATGTACCGTGGGGATCGCTCACTGGGAAAAATAGTGTTGGCTGTGAATCGAGCACTGTGGAGCTGCCACCGCCAAGAGGTCGCGGAAAGACTCAGTTCTCACAAGTAGAAAAGGTAGTCATTCCAGGGCTAGCAATCTGGCAATGTGCGTGTTAAGCATTTGGGCCTGTTGGTGGGTGGCTGGAGATTTCTGCTTCTTAGTAAATATCTGGGGCAGGGAAAATTGAATGCTGTGCTGGACAGCGAAGTGGACGTGGTTGCTGACTGTTATGTGTGTCCAACTGCTGGTTGTGGGTAGGAGGCTTCCGCGCGTCATGATCGAGTCAATAAAAACAACAATAAAGATCTTGTTCCCAGGCTGTTACATGAGTGTCTTAGATCTGAAGGACGCAAATTGCCATGTCCCCATGGTCTTGAGGAAGACCAGCAATACCTGAGGGTAGTGGTATATATAAACAAATAACTCAGATATTTCCAGTACAAGGCTCTGCTCTGTGGTCTGTCCATGGCCCGAGGATCTTCACCAAGATTGTTCTGGAGGTGACGGCACATTTACGGGAAAAGAACATGTTAGTAGTTCCATATCTGGATTTTTTAGTGATCTACAGAACACAACACAAATGCAGTTCAACTAGATCACATCCGAGCCACTATGTCCAAGCTCTGTTGGATGATAAATATTGAACAGTCGAGGCCTCAAGCCCCTGAAGGTTCAATCCTTCTTAGGGTTTATTTTGGACTCCGAGAAGCAGCTCTGTCTCCTACCAAAGGAAAAGAGAGACAGGATTATAGTCCTAGCATCAGCGGTATTGACCAACCCAATCATGTCTCTGAGGAAAGCCATGTCCCTTTTAGGATCAATGACATCATGCATCCCAGCAGTACAGTGGGCCCAGTGTCATTCCAGGGCCTTACAGTAAGATGTCCTAGAGGAAGATGGGAAGCTTGCTGGGTGCCTAGAGGGAAAGATTATGATCTCCCAGGAAGAAGTAGACTCCATGGCTTGGTGGCTGGATCCAGGGAATCTATTGCAGGATGTTTCCTGGTTCCTCTAAATATCAGACGTGATCGTGACAGACGTGAGCGCAGAAGGATGGGACATGCATCTCAGAGACCATATAATCTAGGGAATCTGGTCATAGGCACAAACAGGTGGTTCCTCAAACTACAAAGAGCTGCTAGCAATAAGGAACGCAGTAATAGGGTTCCTTCCCCATTTAGAAGGAAGCCATGTTCGAATAGTGTTGGACAATTGAACATCAGTGGCCTTTATCAATCATCAGGGGGCCCAAGATCCCGGCCCCTAATGCGGCTAGCTCGGGAAATTCTTCAGGTTATGGAGGAACATCAGCTACAAATATCGGCCCTACACGTAAAGGTGAAGGAAAACGAGGAAGCAGAATTCCTCATCCGGACAACCTTAAGACAGGGGGAATGACAGCTGGATCCCTCAGTTTTCCAGCAGATTGTTGATCTTTGGGGGCAGCCAGAGGTAGACTTGTTTGCCAACAGGAAGAACAGAAAGACAAAGATCTTCTGCTCTCTAAACCCAAGAGAAAAACCATACGCAGTGAATGCACTACAGATTCCTTGGGGTTTCCTACTGGCGTATGCATTTCCCCCGTTAATGTTGATCCCTGCACTTTTGAGGAAGATTCGGGAGGAAGGGGCAGACTTCATCCTCATTGCTCTGTTTTGGCCCAAGAGACCATGGTTCTCATGGATGAGGAGGATGTCCTTGGCGGATGCCTGGATTCTCCCAGATGTTCCGTTTCTCCTCAGGTAGGGCACAGTGTCACATCCTCAGAACTCAGGTCTACATTTGATGGCCTGGATTTTGAGAGGGCACTGCTAACACAGAAGGGATTCTCTCTGGCCTTGGTCGCTATCCTGATGCAGAGTAGGATGCCTATAACAACTAGGATATACAGCAGGATATGGGCCAAGTTTTTAGCTTTTTCAGGGCAATCTGTCCCTGCCTGGGGTACAGTCCCAATCAGAGCTATCTTAGCGTTCCTTCAGAGGGGTATGGAGATGGGCCTAGCCACCAGCACCCTTATGGTGCAGGTATCCACCTTAGTAGCACTATATAACTATAACCTGGCAGCGGATAAATGTGTGGCTAGGTTCATTAAAGCATGCCAGAGGTCTCGGCCTATACCAGCTCCAAAAATACCTCCATGGGACTTAAATCTAGTCGTGGAAGCCTTAACAAGTTCACCCTTTAAACCCCTTCATGAAGTGTCAGTTAAGATACTAATGCTAGAAACAGTGATTCTAGTAGCCCTGACGTCATCCCGCAGAGTTAGTGATTTACAGGCCCTATCTATTAATCATCCTTTTATGCAGGTAATAGATGATAGTGATTTTGAGGCCAGATCCAGCTTACCTCCCCAAAGTGGCCTCGAAGTTTCATAGGAGTCAGGAGGTAGTTCTTCCCTCCTTCTGTAAAAAGCTAAAAACTGCAGAAGAATACAGACTTAACACAATAGATGTCAGGAGGGCCCTGATGCAGTACTTAGAACAAAGCAATTGTGTCATTCCAGGGAGTCAGAAAGCGGTGTGGTGTTACAAGGGGGACCATAGCTAGATGGATAAGGGACGCCATTAGCTCAGCTTACACTTCTAATGATAGGCCCGTCCCTGTAAGCCTGAAAGCCCATTCCACCAGGGCCATGGCGACCTCCTGGGCTGAAAGAGCGGAGGTGTCGATTGACAAGATATGTAAGGCAGCTACATGGTCTTCCTCTTCCACCTTCTATAGACACTGTCGCCTCAGACTGTCCTCCTCTGTTGACCTGTCCTTTGGGAGGAAGGTATTGCAAGCGGTGATCCCTCCCTAGGGGCTTTTGATCTATTTAAATCTCTCTGGTGGTACTGTAATGGGAGAAAGGAAAAAATGTTAGTTGCTTACCGGTAACGGGCTTTTACAGAGCAAATGACAGCACCCTTATATTCCTTCCACCGCTTTGTCACCTTTGGTGTGCACTTTTAAGGGTGTTAAGAAAAATGTGTTTGGTGACAGTTGTGTTACTATCTGGAGGTCCTCCCGTACACTGAAACCAAACTGATGCGGAGGAGAGGTACCGCCTTTGTAGTAGATTTCCTGTACTGGTGGGCGAATACCCTCTCTCAGGTGATGCTGTCATGGGCTCTGTAAAATCCCCTTACTAACTAAGATTTTAACCTATTATTAAGGATAAGGTTTTAACCTATTAATCCTGAGTGAATATGGGAATAATGTAATCTTTTCCTCCTGCTAATGCATCTCAGCGGTCATCGCCCAGGCAAAGCAGCATGTATTGCCTCATGTGTGCCAGGCCGCCCAGAGGCAACGACAAGTTGTTCTTGGTGGGAGGTGTATCGTCTGTATCCCCCCAGCCACGCTCCAGTGAGGCCTGTTCACTTTGAGTGCGGCTCTGCTGTGACTATGGTTGTTTCTCATCCTCCAAAACTGTCTCAGGGATAGACATTTGTGTACCTGGCCGCTGTTGGTACAGGAACCCATACTCCAAGACAAGTGCATGCCTGGCCTGATAATGGAATGAATGGTCCCTGTTACTCCTACTCTTCCTCTTGTGCCACCACCTTATCCATCATCGCCTGAAACTTTTTTTTATCTAGGAGGCATAGAAGTAGGATAGTAACGTTGGTAGTGGAGTCACCAGCGCTACCCATGTTCGTGGAGTACTTGAAGCAGCACAACAAGGCACACATGTCCCTCATGGAAGCCCACTGGTTGGTCATGAAGTGGTGGTGTTCCACAGAGCGACACACTTGTGCGTGCTGCTGAAACTCCAGTATTGCCTTCTGCTGCTCGTACAGTCTCTCCAGCATGTGCAAGGTGGAGTTCTACCTTGTGGATATGTTACATATGAGGCGGCGAGCCGGAAGGCAGAAGTGACGCTGCAGCACAGACAGGCGAACATGTGTGAGAAGGTGCAGACATGTGACAGTGTGAGAATGTCGGAAGTGTGCACAGACAGCCTGCAGTTTTAACAGCAGCTCTGACATCTATGTAATTTTTTTTTTGTGAAGCTTTGCACAACAAAATTCAGCACATGCACCAGGAAAGGGATGTGCGTCAAACTAGCTAGGCCCAGAGCCGCTACGGGATTTTGCTTGGAATCGCACACCACCAGGCTGTGCTTGAGGTTTAGCTGCACCAACCACACATATGTCTATTCTTTCATCCCCATCCACAGCTCCTGCATGATGTGGGATTTTTCCCACAAACAGATGAGTTTCAGAACAGCCTGCTGTAGTTTCCCCCTGGCTGTGCCGAAGTTGGTGGTGCAGGTGTTGCGCTGACCGGATGAGGAGTAGCTGGAGGACGGAGAGTAGGAGGAGGCGACATGGACAGAGAAACATCTCCAAAACGTCCAACAATCCTCTGCAGTGGTAGGACTTGCACCAAATGTTTTCTGCCTCAGGCCCAGCCAGCACAACATTTACCAGTGGGCAGATAGAGAGATGTAATGTCCCTGCCCGTGCTTACTAGTCCGTTTATCGGTGGTCCTGATTTTATGTACACTTGATTTTGTATGCAACATGTTCGCGCAGGATAGGGATGGCACACCAGCACATTTAGTGGCGGCTGGGAACCACGTACTGTGGCTCCTGTGATTCCAACATGTTGTTAGCCTTTTAGAAATCACTTGTGAGACCGCATGTAGGATATGGGATCCAGTGTTTGGGGGACTTACAGCTGAGGCCTTCAATGGGATGGTGTGGGTATACTCGGTGACACTGCTGGTGGTGGTGCTGTCACATCCTATATTTGTGGGTAGCCAAGTGGCCCTGATGCTCAGGAGGGGAAGGACAAGGCCGAGAATGAAGCAGAAGAGGGAGCAGGAGGAGGCAACTCGTGATTTGCATTCAGATGCCTCATCATGCAGGTGGTGCTCAGGTTAAGAGCATTTCTGCTTTACTTCAGTCTCTAACTGCAAAGTGTGCAAACCACCCACTTCTTGTCAGGGAGCTTCTTTAAGTTGGCTTTGGTGTGCCCAGTTCGTTGGCGCAGTGGCCAGTAGTAGCCGACGAACTGGCTAGGGGCCACCCTCAGTGCTTTTTCACCCTGCTCCCTTTTTGGCTGTGCAGCTGGGGCAGTGTGACTACCACCACTTCCTCCAAACTGCCTATGTCACTCAAATGACCTTAACTCCATGTGGGATCTTGGATATCATCATCCGCCATCGCATCATCACACCTCTGTCTGTAACTCTGCTGCCCTATTAATCCACTTTTGTCCTCGCTACTCCTCCGCTTCTCCCCTCTGCAAAACCCTTCATTGTCCCCAATTCCACAATATGAAGTAGTAGGGCTTGGTTCTCCCTCAAAGGGATGTGTCTGTGTGCTAGGTTGCTCTTCTTTTTATACCATTGGATGCTTATTTCCGAATTGTGACCTCAATATGCTGTATTCAGTAATGATGGATGCACCAGAAAATAAAATAAATCATCACATTTTACGGTTCTGCCTTAAAAACTTTTTTTTGGATGCCAAGCTACAAATTGTGACAGTTGTTTTCCTTTGATCTGTCTCAGATGTGGAGTGAAGACACTTTTTATTGGCGGTATATTTAATTCATCTGGATTGGCCGTATTTTTTCATCTGCTGATTCGAGGCTTCCTCATTTTTTACTGTCATTAATGCATTTTTAAACATGCTGACGATCATAGATCTATGTGTAATATTATGTCAGAGAAAAAGTGAAATGCACAAGAGCTGCAAAGTGGAAATAATCTGTGATAGTCAGAAATCCTTTCTTTTTCTACAGTGTTTGGATTTTTTATTACATTTATTGTATGTTTATTCTTTTCTTTCCCCTTGATTATAAAGTCCTAGACCTTGCATAAGTTCCTGAACCTAAAATTTATTTTACTGGTCAGTGTCTCAACATTATCTGAAAAGAAATCCCCCAAATGACTAATTGACTTTTATGAGAGAATGCAATGGTCATGCTCTCAGTGATGGACAGTGGGCATGCTGTGTGATGTGCAGTGGGCATGCTCTGTAGCCCTAGTACAGAAGGGAGCCCAAAAGGCTCACTGCCACATTGTAGCATAGTTTAGGTGGACGCCCTGAAACTAATTTTGCATTGAGTCCAGAAGCTTCCAGAAATGCCTCTGAATGTTCAGACACTGAACAAGCTTAACCTAGAATTTGCCTAAAGGGAACCAGTCAGCAGATTTTTGCTATGTAATCTGAGAGCAGCACGATGAAGGGACAAGAATCCCTGTTTCCGATGATGTGTCACTTACTGCACTGCTTTGTGCAGGTTTGATAGAATCCCTCAAGGATAGGATACACGTCACTCCGTTTTGTTAAAGTTGCCAAGATAAGGATACCACTCCTATATCTCAAAGTATATAAAAAATCTGGCACGCTCTTTGATGCAAAAAACTTGTTTATTCAGATCAGGCCTCAGGTTTCGGTCTTACAATCAGACCTTCATCAGACCTTGAATTGAAAGAATCCCTGTTATATCTAATGTAATGGAATCACGGTATCTGCTCCTAAATTATTCTGCACTCAAATGAGATTCCTTTTAACTTTTGTGCCTCTTAAATATTGAGAAAGAAACTTCAAAACTGTACTTCTCGGGAGAGTAATGCATCCTAAATGTATACAATGATCTCTCGTGTGCATGCAGATTCTTATGCTGAATGCCTATATATTATAGGACGGCTGACCTTGCCGTAATAATGGAAGAGCGATGTGCGACACCATGCCACATAAGTAATTGTGTATGTGATGTACAGTATGATGCATAGAACCGGTAATTTACTCAGTATTCAATTCTTCTAGTGAAACTGGCCATAATACTAATGCAAATTGTTTCCATCTGTAGGCCACAAAAGAAGTAATAGAGCGGGAAGCTCCAGGGATGGCCTTGGCAATGCTAATGGGATCCCTCAATGTTACACCCCTCGGAATGCTCTCTAGGTAAGAATCTACTCTTATAAGAGATGGTATTTTTATTGTTGCAATCCCAAATAATCAGTGAGTAAAACTGGTACCGCATACCACATTAAATAATCTCTTAGACCTGATAAAACTGGTGTACTTACTTTGAAAATCCATGTTGGAATGCTGGAATGTGATAGGTGGAGGTTTGCAAGGGCTCTGGTCATACACTTTAGGCTATGTGCACACGATGTGTTTTTTACGCGAGTAAATAGTCCAAAAACGCAATGGAATACTAAAGCAAGGTAATTCAATGACAATCCTGAAGTGTTGTGCACATGATCCATAAATTTCCGTCCGTATTTGCAGCATTTTATGTTCTGCAGCATGTCCGTTTTTTTGCGTTTCTGCAGAATTTTTGACTCATTGACTTCATTGAGTCAGTCATATCTGCATCAAAAACGCAGGTGTAAAAAGTTCCAGAATTGAGCGGCACCAGGTAATGTGGATAATCTTCACAGGCTGTGACTATAGAGGACAGATTTTTCCAAAGACTTCTAACACAAAGCTCTATTCTTGCATGTACGGGAGGTGCTCTTCATATAACAAGAAAATAGAAATCCACATAATGCAAAGTTTAAAACAGATGCGGCACTCGCCCGAATGTTGCAGAAATCAGTGTCTTTTATTCGCTTTATGCAACATTAGACATTTGGGGAGAGGCAGCAGGAGACAGAGAGGGGTGCGGGGAGAAGAAAGTGGACGACGGCCGTTTCACGCGGATGCGCTTCTACGGGTCCAGGGGCATAAAGCGAATAAAAGACACTGATTTCTGCAACATTCGGGTGAGTGCCGCATCTGTTTAAACTTTGCAGGTGTAAAAAGGTAAAAAGGTTTGCTTATTTGCTGCAGATTTGCTGCCAAAAACGCTGCGATTTGTCAAAGGGAAATTATGTCAGAAGGAGGAAGAGTGTGTGGGCGGAGAATATGTGCTGTGGGCGGAGAATATGTGCTTGTGTCTCTGGGTATGGGTGGAGAATATGTGCGTGTATGTGTGTGGGCGGAGAATATGTACGTGTTTCTGTGTATGTGTGTGTGACCCATGCGACGGGCGTACTCAGGCATTGTCTGATGGGACTACTACTCCCATCTTGCTACATCATTTGTCACATATAACAGAGACAGCATAAGCCGATGATGGGAGAATAGTCCCATTATCTGGCGCCTGTGTTCATTAAAAAAATAAAAACATTTACATATTCACATACAAAATACATACTCGCCTAACACCTAATCCCCGAAGCCCATATCTCCTGTAAACAATCAAAAATAATAAACCAACATATACTCGCCTTTCTGCCACAGTTCATTTAATATTGAGTGTCCCACGTCGATCTCACCCGACCGCCAGCGATACACTGACATGAGGTGATCGTTCCCGCAGTGTATCACGGAGCTGCTGTGAGAGTTCACTGGAGTTCATCAGCTTCTCAGCTCCGGTGCTCTCACGACACCGCTACATGGGAAAGTTCTCAGACGGGCGGTAGTTCCATAAATGAGAGCAATGGAGCTGATGAACTCCGGTGAACTCTCACGGCGGCTCAATGATACACTGCGGGAGCAATTACCTCCTGTCAGTGTATCTCCGGGTAGAGCGGTCACATCTCCCGGTGTGACTCTTCTAAACGTGAGATCGCCATGGGACACTCGATATTAAGTGGACTGCGTCAGACAGGATAGTATGATATGTTGGTTTATTATTTTTTGATTGTTTGCAGGAGACAAGGGTGTCGGGATTAATCGTTCAGTAAGTATGATAAATTTAGATTCAATAAAGGAGTCTGTGTGGTTGTTTTAAATAAAGGACTTTTTTCTGGGAGTCTGTGTTTTATACAATATCACTATGGGGTTAGTAATGGATAGGTGTCTTATAGACACCTCTCCATTAGTAACCTGTGTGCTTGATGTCACCTGACAATACAAAGGTGACATCAACCCCACAAATATGAACCTTACTAGCCACCGCTACAGGGCAAGTGGGAAGAGCACCATTTCTGGGGTGGCTGATAGCTGATGTTTTTAGCCTAGGGGATGCCAATATCCATAGCCCCTTCCCAGGCTATTAATATCAGCCCTCAGCTGTCTGCCTAGCCTTTGCTGGTTCAATTTTATAGGGGGACCACATGTCAGTTTTTTCTGGGGTTCCCCTGTAAAGTAGCCAGTAATGGCTAAGCAAAAAGCTGTGAGCTGATATTAATAGCCTGGGAACCTTTGGCTATCGGCGCTTTCCCAAAATATTAACAGCAGCCTTCAGCCTTTGGCTTTCTCTCTGCCAGTTATGAAAATTTATGCGGGAGCCCAAGCAATTTTTTTTAATCCTTTTTTTTTAAATAAACAGATATTGCATTTCACGCAGATTTGTGACAGTTGCTTTTTTGTTACAGCATATGTAGGTTAATTATGTTAATGCTCCTACATAGGCTTGTGTGTGTGTGTTTATTTAATATTAATGAGGGTATCTGGCCGAAGAGGTTGAACAAATGTTATCACAATTCTTTTTGTTTTCTAATGATATATCTTTATTTAGCTCTATGGATTTGCAAAAATGCATGAAAAAAAGCATAAAAAAGCACCTATTTTCAGCAGCGTTTTTCTGCCAAAAGATGCAGAAACCTTGCAGAAATATCTGCAAGCAAATACGCAACGTGCCCACATAGCCTTAGATGAATGACTGCCAGACAAGTTTTCGGGTTAGACCTACATGTAATCTGTATGGTGGTGTTCTAACTCTTCCTTATGACAGACTTCAGGGAAAATAAGGGCCACCATGTTGGATGATGGCATGGACGAAGATGCTTGTGTCCTTTAGGGTATGTGCGCACCTTGAGTATTTGCTTCCAGAAATTTCTGCATCTCTTGGCAGGAAAAACATGAGTTCTTTTAATGCGTTTTGCATACGTTTTTGTGTAACATTTAATGCTTTTTTTTTTAGATAAATTAAGATATTTCAAAAACATGTTTTGTGATGTAATTTCCTGGTTCAACACCTTCTTTTTCATTCTGATGCAGTGTCATCAGGGTAATGGGATTAGAGCTTAGTGTCAGCAGTTGTCACCAACACCAAACCCTAGGTTTAGTAATGAAGAGGACTCAGCCAGACACCCTCATTACTAAATCAGTAACTGGCAGAAATCATTGTGCACTGCGATGCCTGTAAATTTTTACAAAAAATGCACAAAAAAATGGGTGGGCTCCCACTTAATTTTCATAACCAGCAAAGGGAAAGCCAATGGATTAGGGGTGATGTTAATATTGTGGGAAGGAGACAATAGCCATAAAGGTTTTCAGGCTATTAATATCAGCTCACAGCTGTTTGCTTAACCTTTACTGGCTAGTTTACAGGGAACCCTAAAAAAATTTTTTTACGTAGGGTCCCCCTAGAAAAATCTAACCAGCAAAGGCTAGGCAGTCAGCTACTGGCTGATAGTAATAGCCTAGGAAGGGGCTATGGATATTGACCCCCTTCCAGACTAAAAACATCGGCTCTCAGCCGCCCCAGAAATGTCACATCCATAAGATGCACAAAATCTGTCTTTTAGCCTCGCTCTTCCCTCTTGCCCTGGTGTGTTGGCAAGTGGAGTGATATTATTGAGGTTGATGTCACTTTTCTATTGTCAGGTGACATCAAGCCTAGAGGTTAGTAATGGAGAGGAGTCTACAAGACGCTCCATTACTAACCCCATAGTCATATTGTACAGTATAAAAACACACACCCAGAATATAGTCCTTTAATTGAAATAATGACACAGACTCCTTTATTGAAGCTAAATTAAACCATACATCATCCAATTCACAGAAGAAAATGTCTCCTGTAACAAAATTAAAATAATAAAGAACAATGTTCCTCACCTGTCCGCAAAAAAGATAATAATCCATAATGATAGTGTTCAAAGAAGAGTAAATGCGGCACCAGTTCACTTTATAACAAATCCCATGCAGGGAGGGTGGATTCCCCATAGAAGAGCTTCAGCAGCTGAACGAATGGTTCAAGGTGCTGTGAGGCAGTGACTGGTGTTACATGTGAGGGTCGCTTTGTGGTCCCCCCAGGATGCGCACAGAGGCGTATTGAGGCCATCGGAGTACATTGCAGTACAGGCGTAGCTGTGATTGCAATGCAGAATAAAAGTGAGTATAAGTATTAGACAAGCTATTTGTCCAGGGCAGATTTCAGAAAACTTGCTCTGGGCTTTTGTGTTTTAAAACTGACTACAGGAGTGTTGCGGTCCGTTTCATTCCTGGCCGTGTTTTCCATGTGGATGAAAGCCACAGATTCCAGTTAAAAACCCTGCAGTATAGGGTTTACATTTGTCAGGGTCAGTGTCAGTTTGGTGTTTGGAGGAGTACAGAGCAGAAGGCTCTGCAGAGCTCCACCTGTGTGAGGCAACACAGGCAAGTGGAGCCAAACAGCCAAGGCAGCTGTGCTCTGCATAAATGTAAACAGTCATTTGAAATATTTTTAAAAAGTTATGCAGCACTCACCATTACGTACATTGTGCTAGTCCTTTATGCCATCTGGACCCGTTGAAGCATTGGTACGTGAAACGGCCGATGGTCACTCTCTCCTCGCATGCCTTTGTAACCTGCATGTCACTTTTTATGTCCAGTAACCATAAGATGGAATAAAGGACTATCACAATATACATAATTGTGAGTGCCGCATAACTTTTTAAAAATATGTCTGATAATCCATAATGTCCTACGACGATCCTTATGACTTTGAGAGCAGTCATTTGTGTGACTGCTCTCAAGGACAGCCGGTGATACACTGACAGGAGGTAACCACTCCCGCAGTGATAGCACTGAGCTTCCGTGAGAGAGATACATAGTAACATGCTAACATAGTTATTAAGGTTGATGGAAGACTTTAAGTCCATCTAGTTCAACCCATAGCCTAACCTAACATGCCCTAACATGTTGATCCAGGGGAAGGCAAAAAAAACCCCATGTGGCAAAGAGTAACTCCACCATGGGGAAAAAAATTCCTTCCTGACTCCACATACGGCAATCAGACTAGTTCCCTGGATCAACACCCTAACAAGGAATCTAGTATATATACCCTGTAACATTATACTTTTCCAGAAAGGTATCCAGTCCCCTCTTAAATTTAATTAATGAATCACTCATTACAACATCATACGGCAGAGAGTTCCATAGTCTCACTGCTCTTACAGTAAAGAATCTGCGTCTGTTATTATGCTTAAACCTTCTTTCCTCCAGACGTAGAGGATGCCCCCTTGTCCCTGTCTCAGGTCTATGATTAAAAAGATCACCAGAAAGGTCTTTGTACTGTCCCCTCATATATTTATACATTAAAATAAGATCACCCCTTAGCCTTCGTTTTTCCAAACTAAACAGCCCCAAGTGTAATAACCTATCTTGGTATTGCAGACCCCCCAGTCCTCTAATAACCTTGGTCGTTCTTCTCTGCACCCGCTCCAGTTCAGCTATGTCTTTCTTATACACCAGAGACCAGAACTGTGCACAGTATTCTAAGTGTGGTCGAACTAGTGACTTGTATAGTGGTAAAATTATGTTCTCCTCATGAGCATCTATGCCTCTTTTAATGCTGATGAACCCCTCTGATCTCACTTACAGCACCAACACTGTGTGATAAAGTTCTCACGCAGCGGTGGTGCTTTGAGTGAGATCACCGGAGCATATCCGCAGATGACCTCGTGTGACCTCTCTCACCGCAGCTCAGTGCCATCACTGCAGGGGCAATGACGCTTTTGTCAGTGTGTAGACGGCGCTGTTTTAGAGCAGTCACATCTCCCGATGTGACTGTTCTACAAGTGAGATCGCGCTGTCAT
Source organism: Ranitomeya variabilis (assembly GCF_051348905.1). Lineage (NCBI taxonomy): Eukaryota > Metazoa > Chordata > Amphibia > Anura > Dendrobatidae > Ranitomeya > Ranitomeya variabilis. The sequence goes on from NC_135232.1 coordinate 566,821,123, forward strand.
ACACCATAGGAAGTCCGTAAAAACTCAGCAAATCCGCAAACATTTATATTCCTGCGTTTTTGCTGTGGATTTGACTGACTCAATTGAAGTCAATGGTTGAAAAATCCTAAAAATCTGCACAAAGAACTGACATGCTGCAGAAAAAAACGCACTGCAATTACTCAAAGGAAAATTACTGATCATATGCACAACAATTCAGGATTCTCATTGAATTAGCTGGCATAAGGATTTCCTAGTGCTTTTGGCCCATTTCTGAGTGGAAAAAAATGCTGCAAAAACGTACCATGTACACACAGCCTTAAAGAGAGTCTGTCTGTAGGCTGTAAATGTAAATCATTAGCCATTATCATCTCTAGGCCGGACATAGATCTCCCTGAGAATCTGTCTCCAGAGCTTACTTTAAATAAAGTGGGGCATCGTGAGAGATATAGATCAGGAGACTATCAGTCATTACATGTCTCGCACTGGTAATGCCACCTATCATCTTAAATACGCTCTGGAGGCAGATTCTCAGGGAGATCTATGTCTAGCCAATAGATCTTAAGAGTTCATTTACATATTAAGAAAAACTTGCATTACTTTGGAATAAGACATCCGTTCACAGATATCAAGATATAATTTTATTCAACTTTCTATGACCTACATGTCAACATAGACGACTTAGGAGGGTTAATCCTACTGAGAGATACCCTTTAATAAGGAGAGTGGCTGAGAGTATGGGACTTGCATCTTCTTGATTTATTGGGGAGCCCTAATTATCTGATTTTTATAAGGTCTGACCTCTTGTTTTCTACAGACGTATTTATTTTATGTCTCCTACAAAAAATAATTTTTCAGCCAAGTAATGGTGTTCTCCAGGAATAGAAAACCCCCCCACTATAAATAAATTCCTACATACCTTTAGGAAGCATTGCACGGCGAATAAGCCTCCTTACCTTTGCATGCCCGAGCTGCTATGTCACTCTCCAATAGCAGAAACGTTACCCCTTAAACCTCAGTCCAGAACCTCCTACCTAGCCAAATCAGAGCTCATACTTTGCACTGACGAGGGGCAATACCCCAAAACACTGTGTCTGCAAATTGAGATTTACTCGTTAAAGGATGACTTGTAGGATTGCTGCTTCCAACAGGTGGCGATATAGTTTTCAAGTCCTCATCCTCTCTGAAGAGGCAATTTGCATATTAAATATCTTTAATCAGCAAATTGCATTTATTTTGTCTAAGGAGGGAATCACTACAGTATGTTAAAATTAGCACTGTCTTGTTACATTACCAAAAACTTATCTGAGAATGTTGATTGAGCAGGTTCCTGTGAGCATGTGCAGTAGGAAGCTTGTCAGCTGTGACCTTGTGATAACTTATATCACATGCTATGTAACTATCTTAAAGATAACCTGTCAGCAGGATTCTGCACGGTAACCTAAAGACAGTGTTGGGTCGGCGCCGTTCTACTGATTGCAATAATATCTGGGTTGAAGAAATCCATCTTGTAGTTCTTGTTTAATCGGTGTTTGAAGTTTTGAGTTAATGAGATGCTCATGCTTTGTGGCGGCCTGTATAGCGGTCTTTTTTTGGTGCTCTGCCATCATTTTACTTTAAATATGGCACCTGCACAGTTAATATGGTGGTCTTTAAAAAAAAAAAAAAAAAAAAGGTCTCCAACAAAATGGCACCGGCACATACGCAGCGGCATCTATCTGCAAGCGATGCTCTCAATCTGCACATGCAACACCCAGAGTGTTCTGGGAACCAGTGCAGGAGCGCACACAAGGAGAGGATATCATCGCTGTGTGCTGTGTCTGCTGCATTCCTAGGTTCAGCAGCAATCAAATCGTCTTCTAGTGCATGCTCCCGCACTGGTCCTCGGTATGCATGCATTGGCACAACTTTTTTTTGAAGACCACTAATTTTAACTGCTCAGGTGTCATATTTAACCCCTTAATCCCATATGACGTACTATCCCGTCAAGGTGACCTGGGACTTAATAGTACGTCATAGCGATCGGCTGGGCTCACTGGGGGAGCGTGGCCGGGTGTCAGCTGACTATCGCAGCTGACATCTGGCACACTAACCCCCGGCACACTGTGATCAAACATGATCGCAGCGTTCCGGAGCCATGGGGTCAGGCTCAGAGCAGGCGCTGTTAAGCCAGGAGCAGTGCACTTCAGATCGCTGATCTGACATAGACATAGTGCATTGCAAAGTGTCAGCGATCTGACTTCAATATCTAATTTCAAGATCTAATTTCAATATATTTTTATTAAGCAATAAGGTAAAGTGTACAAACATTATAATGATAACCATTTATATTGGTAACAACATTCGACCCTCCCCTCCCCCTCATCAGTAACACCACTACCACCATGGTGGTTATATAACAGTTTATACATTCTATTTGTATATAACATGAGAAGGAATAGAGCAGGTCGCACCAATAAGAAAGGGCAAATGAACAAAGAGTAACAAAGAATGATAGGAAAAGAGAAAGAGAAAAGAAACGAAAAAGAGAGAAGAGAAGAACGGATGTCAGAGCAGGCATTGTGATAAGACTCCAACAACCCACAACCTGATAGATTTTTACTATGAGGGACTGGGTAGTACACCCTGCGATATCCACAATTGTAAATGTTGAGCCTCTTTAAATTGTATCCACGGATGCCACACCACGTACCAGCTGACACCCGACCTGTCATCAAAAGCCCTCATCTCCTCCATCCTACACAAGACGTCCAGCGCCTCCACCCAGTCGATCTGCCTCGGAGCTATCGGGGGCCTCCATAATCTGGGTATGATTTGGCGCATTGCATTTATGAAATGTGGTAATATACTCTTCTTATTTTTGGATACAGAGCCCGGGAAAATTGATAATAAGGCTATCTCTGGTGTCACCTCCACTTGCTTATTAGTTATGTGATTATATAAGGCAAATATTTCATTCCAGAGAGGTTTGACACCACTGCAATTCCACCATATGTGTAGCATGGATTACATCTCCAACAGATGTCCGAGATTGTCGGGTTAATTCTATGTAGCCTAGCAGGCGTTCTGTACCATTGTGTCAGAATTTTATAATTCAGCTCCTGGATTCTGCAGGACACCGACATCCTATGTGCGAATGTGAAGGCCTTTACCCACAGTTCAGGCAAAATTTCCCTGGGAAAGTCTTTTTTCCATTGCAACGTACATCTGAGAGGTCCATCTCCCATCCCCCCAGACACTATCAAACCGTATATCAAGGAAACAGAATGTGTCGGACCCTGTGTCATAAAGCAAAATTGCTCAATAGCAGTGGACATGTGGTACGAGCTCCCCAGCACTAGAGACCTGATGTAACTCTGAAGTTGTAAATATTGTAGCCAATGCCCCGGCATCTGCCTCCTTTCTCCCAGAATTTCTCCCAATGGTAGAATACCTGTCTGACTGGTCACGTCTCTAATGCGTGTAACAGCTCCCTGGGTACTAGGGGATACTATAGATGCTTGATGTTGTAGTTCAGGGGGGAGTCCAGGATTACCGACCAAGGGAGTTAACGGTCCCGGTATGTTCGCCAAACGGAACCGCTTCGCAAAACGCCTCCAAGACCTCACAATAGTGTACAATGTCGCAGATATATCAATCCTCCCCAGGTCTACACCGTATGGGAGCCAAAAAACTCCCAAACATAGGCTAGGAGATAATTCATGTTCAATGTCCACCCAGAGTTTAGCTGTCTTATTATGAAATAAGTCCAGGATACAATTTCCAATAGTCGCCGCATGATAGGCTTGCAGATCGGGCAGGCCCGCACCTCCACCCTCCCTACGCCGGACTAACTGGGCGTGACTAATACGAGAACGCCCACTATGCCATACAAATGTTCTCATTATTTTATGTAGGCCCAAAAAAAAGATCCCTCCACATCCCACGGAATAGTCTGGAAGATATATAATATTTTAGGTAAGATATCCATCTTAAGGGCATTAATTCTCCCAAACCATGACAGTGGTAAACGACTCCAGGCCTTCAACTCTTTCTCTATCAATCCCCGAAGTGGAAGAAAGTTAAGCTCGAATAATCTCTGAGGGTCTGCTGGGATATGAACACCCAGATATTTAATGGAGTACTTATTCCAGCGAAAGGGGAAACTGGACTCAAGCTGTTCCACCTCGCTTTCCGGTATATTTATATTAAGCAGTTCCGATTTCTGCAGGTTGACCTTAAAATTACTAAACCTCCCAAACAGGTTTAGTAACCTGCTCTGCTTTTACTTTCCGGCCGGCAGTCAGTCAGTGCGGGAAGCAGACGGCTAGGGACCTGACGGACACCGGAATGTGAGTATGTACGTTTTTTTTTTTTTTTACATTTACGATGGTAACCAGGGTAAACATTGGGTTACTAAGCGCGGCCCTGCGCTTAGTAACCCGATGTTTACCCTGGATACAAGCGAACGCATCGCTGGATCGGTGTCACACACACCGATCCAGCGATGACAGCGGGAGATCCAGCGACGAAATAAAGTTCCAAACGATCTGCTACGACGTACGATTCTCAGCAGGGTCCCTGATCGCTGCTGCGTGTCAGACACAGCGATATCGTATGGATATCGCTGGAACGTCACGGATCGTACCGTCGTAGCGACAAAAGTGCCACTGTGAGACGGTACCCTAATGCTTACGAATCTTATCTCTTACACACAAGGACTTTTTTTCTAGTATAGCCAGAGCTTGTTGCCTCAAGGAGGAAATTTCAGCTCTGAGTGTGTCACTTGCAGCTGACTTGTTGGCCGTCTCCTTAGTTCCCAAAAGTGTCAGAATGTCCGCCAGTTTTTGGGACCTTTTCCTTTTCAGTCTAGCCCCATGAGCTATGAAAATTCCCCTTAATATACATTTAAGAACTTCCCATTTGATAGGCTCTGGTGTGGGATCCTGAGCATGATTGGAAAAGACCTAACTGCATCCTCGATAGCTAACATACATATCTCATCCTTCAAAAGGTTGTCATTAAGTCTCCATGTATAACCCCTATTTCCTCCTCTTCTCTGTACCCCAAGTTCCCCAAATACTGGTGCATGATCAGACCATAGGATAGTATCTATTGAACAACCAGGTTTGCTATCTAACAGATCATGAGAAACAAACAGGTGGTCTAGTCTGGAGTAACTGTTATGAACCACAGAGAAATAACTATAATCCCTGACTCCTGGGTGAAGTACCCGCCACATGTCCACCAGTTTGAGGGCCAACAATTCCTTCCTCAATCTATGCAGCGCCGGAAGAGAGATCGAGGACCTACCCGATGACGTGTCCACCATAGGATCCATAGTGAGATTGAAGTCTCCACCCAATATGATGCGCGAACTCTGCCAGCAGACGCAGGACCCCAGAGCCGAAGTTCACCTGTCCCTAATTTGGGAAATATACATTAGCCAACGTATACACGGAATCTTGTATGGTAACCTTGAAAAATATATACCGCCCCCTCCCCGGGTCCATCTTCACATCTACAATCCCCGGCTGAAATGATCTATGAAAAGCTATGGACACCCCGCATGCCTTACGGGAGGGATGAGGACAATGAAACCAGGCCGAATAAAACTTAGACACGCATTTGGGTGTATTAGTGGCTACAAAATGCGTCTCTTGAAACAAAACTATCTTTAGTTTTTTCTTATGAAAACGATACAACACCTGTCTTCTTTTTTCGGGTTTATTCAAGCCCCTAGCATTATAGGTACAAAATGTTAGCTCCGACATCTGATCGAGAAAGTAGGACAACCGAACAGAATAGGTGAAGAGTCAAAGAGAAAGAAAAGAAGAAAAATAGAGTGGAAGAAGGAATACAGAAGGTTATCCTAGGGTGACAACCTCAATGAAGTATCTAATGTAGTCGTGCGTCTAGAGCAGTACTAAAACTGCAATCCCTACTTGAGGCGACGAGGCTGCGCATGATGGGCGACAGGCTCCACACGTTCCGGCGTATGAAAATGAGACCTCTCAGGCCTTCTAGTAACAGAGACTAAAGTACATGCATACAATTGAACCTGACAACAATTTAGATAGGGTATAAATCAAATGTTATATATCCAGGGTAAACTATCAATCCCCTCAAGGCCTAAGCCAACAAAGCTATTATTATTAACAATGCAAATCCCCACTATCTTTGGAGAATAAGACTTCAAGGAGACTTTTCTGCTAGATGAGACATAGGTTTTCAAGTGATCCCTCCACATTCATGGGGCCGACGACGAGCAACCGTTCTCTGCCCCTGTCTCGGAGGGACCGACTGCCATTGTTCCATGGTGGGTAGAGGCCTCAGGTTGTTTAGAACTGGCCAGTCCGGCAGTCTTATCTTAGGGATTTCCAGTATTTCAAGGAACTTTGAAAGGTCTCCTATATGGCGAAAGATTGCTGTCTTCCCCCTCTTCTTGGCTATGAGTTGAAATGGATAGCCCCAGCGATATTGGATATCATTGTCTATGAGCACTTTTAATAAGGGTTTCAAAGCTCTGCGGAGCTGTAATGTTCTGCGGGACAAGTCTGGTAGTACAATAAGAGGAGAATCTTTATATGACACGGAGCCTTTATCTCTAAGTCCCTTCAAGATTGCCTCCTTTTCCTTATAGAAATGGATCCTACAGATGACATCTCTAGGTCTAGCTTTGTCAGTGGATTTTGGTCCCAGGGCCCGATGTATACGGTCTATTTCAATCTTATCTTTATGTTGCAAAATGTCCCCAAAAAATTTCTGGGCCCATTTTTCCAGATGAATAGGTTCCACTTCCTCACTAAGACCCCGTATGCGTAGATTATTGCATCTATGTCTATTCTCAATATCATCCAAGTGGGTAAGAATATCGTTTATCTGTAATGAATGGTCCTGTAAGACTTGGTGATAAGAGTGCAGGTGCTGGTAAAACTGCTCCTGTGTGGCTTCCATATCCGCAATACGGTGCCCAATTTGTTTAATCTCCTCTCTGAGAGAGTCCATATCTTGCTTATGGGACGCCTCCAATTTACCCAAAAGTACATCCATTTCTTGTTTGGTTGGTATGGCTCTAATATGAGCCTTCCAGTCCCAATCCTCATCTATCAGGTTTGTCACAGAGGTTAAACCGCTCCCATGGGACACAGTGTGAGAGGATGATGGCGGTGAGGTGCGCCTGTTATGGTGTACAGAACGCTGGGCTCCCTCTCCATGACCGGGTGGGATGAATTCTTGGGTCGAGTCCTCTCTCATAACACCCGCTCCCTTCTTCTGCCCATTACCTGCCATCACCCTGTTGTCTCGGTCCTCCATCTCAGTCTCCTGCTGAGCGTGTGAAGCTCTGACCGGCGCCATCTTGGCAGGTGTATCTCCGGCCTGCTGGTGCATGGAGTGCTCCAGGAAATGAGTAATTTCGCCTCCCTCTCTGCTCAGAGACGCCGAGGCCGATGACGACCGCTTCCCACGCACCATCCTGGATTTATCAGGGTCAGTATTGTGTCTCTGGCGATTCAGTAAGCCGGGTATACGCCGGAGCTCTGTCCTTCTGCTTCTTATCCCGCCATAGGCAAGCCACACCCCCAGTGATCTGACCTTATAACATGATGCCCCCCCGGGGCAATGTTATAAAGTAAAAAAAAAAATATTTAGATGTGTAAAAAAAATAATAATAAATTCCTAAATAAAGAAAAAAAATATATATATATATATTGTTCCCATAAATACATTCCTTTATCTAAATAAAAAAAACAAACAATAGAAGTACACATATTTAGTATCGCCGCATCTGTAACAATCCGACCTATAAAACTGTCCCACTAGTTAACCCCTTCAGTGAACACCGTAAAAAAAAAATAAGAGGCAAAAAAAAACGCTTTATTATCATACCGCCGAACAAAAAGTGGAATAGCACACGATCAAAAAGACAGATATAAATAACCATGGTACCGCTGAAAACGTCATCTTGTCCCGCAAAAAACGAGCCACCATACAGCGTCAACAGCGAAAAAATAAAAAAGTTATAGTCCTCAGAATAAAGCGATGGAAAAATAAGTATTTTTCCTATAAAATAGTTTTTATCGTATAAAAGCGCCAAAACATAAAACATACAAATGAAGTATCGCTGTAATCGTACTGACCCGAAGAATAAAACTGCTTTATCCATTTTACCAAACATGGAACGGTATAAACGCCCCCCCCCCCCCCCCCCACAAAGAAATTAATGAATAGCTGGTTTTTGGTCATACTGCCTCACAAAAATCAGAATAAAAAGCGATCAAAAAATGTCATGTGCCCAAAAATGTTACCAATAAAAACGTCAACTCGCCCCGCAAAAAACAAGACCTCATATGACTCTGTAGACCAAAATATTGAAAAATTATAGCTCTCAAAATGTGGTAACGCAAAAAAAAAAATTTGCAATAAAAAGCATCTTTTGGTATTTGACAGCTGCCAATCATAAAAATCCGCTAAGAAACCTGCTATAAAAGTAAATAAAACCCCCCTTCATCACCCCCTTAGTTAGGGAAAAATAAAAAAAATAAAAAAATGTATTTATTTCCATTTTCCCATTAAGGTTAGGGTTAGGGCTAGGGTTAGGGTTGGGGCTAGGGTTGGGGTTAGGGTTAGGGTTGGGGCTAGGGTTTGGATTACATTTACGGTTGGGATTAAGGTTAGGGTTAGGGGTGTGTCAGGGTTAGGGGTTTGGTTAGGGTTATGGTTGGGATTAGGGTTAGGGGTGTGTTGGAGTTAGGGGTGTGGTAGGGTTCGGGTTAGGGGTGTGGTAGGGTTCGGGTTAGGGGTGTGGTTGGGATTAGGGGTGTGTTTGGGTTAGGGTTTCAATTAGAATTGGGGGTTTCCATTGTTTAGGCACATCAGGGCTCTCCAAACGCGACATGGCGTCCGATCTCAATTCCAGCCAATTCTGCGCTGAAAAAGTAAAACAGTGCTCCTTACCTTCCGAGCTCTCCCATGCGCCAAAACAGCGGTTTACCCTAACATATGGAGTATCAGCGTACTCAGGACAAATTGGACAACAACTTCTGGAGTCCAATTTCTCTTGTTACCCTTGGGAAAATAAAAATTTTGGGGGCTAAAAAACCTTTTTTGTGGAAAAAAAAAAAGAATTTTTATTTTCACGGCTCTGCGTTATAAACTGTAGTGAAATACTTGGAGGTTCAAAGCTCTCACAACACCTCTAGATAAGATCCTTAGGGGGTCTACTTTCCAAAATGGTGTCACTTGTAGGAGCTTTCAATGTTTAGGCACATCAGGGGCTCTCCAAATGCAACATGGCATCCCATCTCAATTCCAGCCAATTTTGCATTGAAAAGTCAAATGACGCTCCTTCCCTTCCGAGCTCTGCCATGCACCAACATAAGGGGTATCAGCGTACTCAGGACAAATTGCACAACAACTTTTGGGGTACAATTTCTTCTGGCACCCTTGGGAAAATAAAAAATTGGGGCAAAAATTTCATTTTTGTGAAAAAATATTTTTTATTTTTATGGCTCTACATTATACTTCTGTGAAGCACTTGGTGGGTCAAAGTGCTCACCACACATCTAGATAAGTTCCTTAGGGGGTCTATTTTCCAAAATTGTGTCAATTGTGGGGGGTTTCAATATTTAGGCACATTAGTGTCTCTCCAAACGCAACATGGCATCCCATCTCAATTCCAGCCAATTTTGCATTGAAAAGTCAAATGGCACTCCATCCCTTCCAAGCTCTGCCATGCGCCCAAACAGTGGTTTACCCCCACATATGGGGTATCCGGGTACTCAGGACAAATTGTACAACTACTTTTGGGGTCCATTTTCTTCTGTTAACCTTGGTAAAATAAAACAAATTGGAGCTGAAGTTAATTTTTTCTGAAAAAAAAAATTAAATGTTCATTTTGTTTTTTAAACATTCCAAAAATTCCTGTGAAACACCTGAAGGGTTAATAAACTTCTTGAATGTGGTTTTGAGCACCTTGAGGGGTGAAGTTTTTAGATGTGATGTGGTCCCTAAAAAAAATGGTGTTGTAAAAATGAGAAATTGCTGGTCAACATTTAACCCTTATAACTCCCTAACAAAAAAGAATTGTTTCCAAAATTGTGCTGATGTAAAGTAGACATGTGAGAAATGTTACTTATTAAGTATTTTGTGTGACATATCTCTGTGATTTAAGGGCATAAAAATTCAAAGTTGGAAAATTGCGAAATGTTCTAAATTTTCGCCAAATTTCCGTTATTTCACAAATAAACGCAGGTAATATCAAAGAAATTTTACCACTATCATGAGGTACAGTATGTCGTGAGAAAACAATGTCAGAATCATCAGGATCCGTTGAAGCGTTTCAGAGTTATAACCTCATAAAGGGACAGTGGTCAGAATTGTATGAATTGGCCCGGTCATTAACGTGCAAACCACCCTCGGGGCTTAAGAGGTTAAAGTAGAAGGGAGGTCGTGACCTGTCATTTAAGCCCAGAATGATGACCATGAGGCCAGAGCGCCAAAAAAAGACTCAACCCAGGTATAATTTTAACCCCTTCACCCCCAAGGGTGGTTTGCACGTTAATGACCAGGCCAATTTTTACAATTCTGACCACTGTCCCTTTATGAGGTTATAACTCTGGAACGCTTCAACGGATCCTGGTGATTCTGACATTGTTTTCTCGTGACATATTGTACTTCATGATAGTGGTAAAATTTCTTTGATATTACCTGCGTTTATTTGTGAAAAAAATGGAAATTTGGCGAATATTTTGAAAATTTTGCAATTTTCCAACTTTGAATTTTTATGCAATTAAATCACAGTGATATGTCACACAAAATACTTAATAAGTAACATTTCCCACATGTCTACTTTACATCAGCACCATTTTCGAACCAACATTTTTTTTTGTTAGGGAGTTATAAGGGTTAAAAGTTGACCAGCAATTTCTCATTTTTACAACACCATTTTTTTTTTAGGGACCACATCTCATTTGAAGTCATTTTGAGGGGTCTATGTGATAGAAAATACCCAAGTGTGACACCATTCTAAAAACTGCACCCCTCGAGGTGCTCAAAACCACATTCAAAAAGTTTATTTACCCTTCAGGTGTTTCACAGGAATTTTTGGAATGTTAAAATAAAAATGAACATTTAACTTTTTTTCACACAAAATTTACTTCAGCTCCAATTTGTTTTATTTTACCAAGGGTAACAGGAGAAAATGGACCCCAGAAGATGTTGTACAATTTGTCCTGAGTACGCCGATTCCCCATATGTGGGGGTAAACAACTGTTTGGGTGCATGACAGAGCTCGGAAGCGAAGGAGCGCCATTTGACTTTTCAATGCAAAATTGACTGGAATTGAGATGGGACGCCATGTTGCGTTTGGAGAGCCACTGATGTGCCTAAACATTGAAACCCCCCACAAGTGACACCATTTTGGAAAGTAGACCCCCTAAGGAACTTATCTAGATGTGTGGTGAGCACTTTGACCCACCAAGTGCTTCACAGAAGTTTATAATGCAGAGCCGTAAAAATAAAACAAAACTTTTTTCCCACAAAAATTATATTTTAGCCCCCAGTTTTGTATTTTCCCCAGGGTAACAGGAGAAATTGGACCCCAAAAGTTGTTGTCCAATTTGTCCTGGGTATGCTGACACCCCATATGCGGGGGAGAACCACCGTTTGGGCGCATGGGAGGGCTCGGAAGGGATGGAGCGCCATTTGGAATGCAGACTTAGATGGAATGGTCTGCAGGCGTCACATTGCGTTTGCAGAGCCCCTAATGTACCTAAACAGTAAAAAAAAAAACACAAGTGACACCATTTTGGAAAGTAGACCCCTAAGGAACTCATCTAGATGTGTTGTGAGAGCTTTGAACCCCCAAGTGTTTCACTACAGTTTATGTACACAAGAAGAGAAGTAGCGGGCACCACAATAAATGAAAAAATCAAAAAATCCGGGATCAACCATATGCATATATAAGAACCATGAAACACTAAACAAGAAAAAGGATATGCATACTACTGGGATCAACCAGAAAATAATTTTATTAATGCAAAAAACACACAAAGCAAGGTAGAACATACACTTAAAAACATTTAAAATCCAAAAAACAAACACATGGTCCATACACTATGTGTAAAACCCCCAGCAGGTGGAACCCAAATGCCACCAGCACCCAATAAATTACAATATATCAAACAAATGGCATTTATATATACACATCCAATCAAAGACCACCCATCTGCTATCGGCTATACCCTACCTATATCCTGCAAATGGAACACTCAATAGTGTAAGGAATCGGACACAAATTTCATATCCTAGGCATAGTTACCAAAGTCGTGCCCCACCAAGGCATGTGCCATGAAGTAGTTAATAGGCGTGACCCCCAAACCTGGGAGCAAAACAAATACTAAGGTCCAGGATCCTAACAGTAAAACTCACAAAGATAGGCGCCAGGTAGAGATGCAGCAGTATAGATGCTAATAAAGGTGCTCGTGCTGGGGGGCGTGAAAACCCCACGCGTATCGACGCTATGTAAACGTCTTCATCAGGGGAGATACCCCTGATGAAGACGTTTACATAGCGTCGATACGCGTGGAGTTTTCATGCCCCCCAGCACGAGCACCTTTATTAGCATCTTTACTGCTGCATCTCTACCTGGCGCCTATCTTTGTGAGTTTTACTGTTAGGATCCTGGACCTTAGTATTTGTTTTGCTCCCAGGTTTGGGGGTCACGCCTATTAACTACTTCATGGCACATGCCTTGGTGGGGCACGACTTTGGTAACTATGCCTAGGATATGAAATTTGTGTCCGATTCCTTACACTATTGAGTGTTCCATTTGCAGGATATAGGTAGGGTATAGCCGATAGCAGATGGGTGGTCTTTGATTGGATGTGTATATATAAATGCCATTTGTTTGATATATTGTAATTTATTGGGTGCTGGTGGCATTTGGGTTCCACCTGCTGGGGGTTTTACACATAGTGTATGGACCATGTGTTTGTTTTTTGGATTTTAAATGTTTTTAAGTGTATGTTCTACCTTGCTTTGTGTGTTTTTTGCATTAATAAAATTATTTTCTGGTTGATCCCAGTAGTATGCATATCCTTTTTCTTGTTTAGTGTTTCACTACAGTTTATAACGCAGAGCCGTGCAAATAAAAAATATTTTTTTTTCCACAAAAATTATTTTTTAGCCCCCAGTTTTGTATTTTTCCAAGGGTAACAGGAGAAATTGGACCCTATATATTGTTGTCCAATTTGTCCTGAGTACGCTGATACCTGATATGTGGGGGGAACCACCGCTTTAGCGCATGGCAGAGCTCGGAAGGGAAGGAGCATCATTTGCAATGCAGCCTTAGATGGATTGGTCTGCAGGCGTCACATTGCGTTTGCAGAGCCCCTAATGTACCTAAACAGTAGAAACCCCCCACAAGTGACCCAATATTGGAAACTAGACCCCCCAAGGAACTTATCTAGTTGTGTTGTGAGAACTTTGAACCCCCAAGTGTTTCACTACAGTTTATAACGCAGAGCCATGCAAATAAAAAAAAAATTTTTTCCACAAAATTTATTTTTTAGCCCCTAGTTTTGTATTTTTCCAAGGGTAACAGGAGAAATTGGACCCCAAAAGTTGTTCTCCAATGTGTTCCGAGTACGCTGATACCCCATATGTTGGGGTAAACCCCTGTTTGGGCGCACGGGAGAGCTTGGAAGGGAAGGAGCACTGTTTTACTTTTTCAACGCAGAATTGGCTGGAATTGAGATTGGACGCCATGTCGCGTTTGGAGAGCCCCTGATGTGCATAAACAGTGGAAATCCCCCAATTATAACTGAAACCCTAATCCAAACACACCCCTAACCCTAATCCCAACGGTAACCCTAACCACACCTCTAACCCAGACACACCCCTAACCCTAATCCCAACCCTATTCCCAACCGTAAATGTAATCCAAACCCTAACTTTAGCCCCAACCCTAACCCTAACTTTAGCCCCAACCCTAAATGTAGCCTTAACCCTAACCCTAACCCTAGCCCTAACCCTAGCCCTAACCCTAGCCCTAACCCTAGCCCTAACCCTAGCCCTAGCCCTAGCCCTAATGGGAAAATGGAAATAAATACATTTTTTAAATTTTTTTAATTTTTCCCTAACTAAGCGGGTGATGAAGGGGAGTTTGATTTACTTTTATAGCGGGTTTTTAGCGGATTTTTATGATTGGCAGCCGTCACACACTGAAAGACGCTTTTTATTGCAAAAAATATTTTTTGCGTTACCACATTTTGAGAGCTATAATTTTTCCATATTTGAGTCCACAGAGTCATGTGAGGTCTTGTTTTTTGCGGGACGAGTTGTCGTTTTTATTTGTAACATGTTCGGGCACGGGAGATTTTTTGATCGCTTTTTATTCCGATTTTTGTGAGGCAGAATGACCAAAAACCAGCTATTCATGAATTTCTTTTGGGGGAGGCGTTTATACCGTTCCGCGTTTGGTAAAATGGATAAAGCAGTTTTATTCTTCGAGTCAGTACGATTACAGCGATACCTCATTTATATCATTTTTTTATGTTTTGGCGCTTTTATACGATAAAAGCTTATTTTATAGAAAAAATAATTATTTTGGCATCGCTTTATTCTGAGGACTATAACTTTTTTATTTTTTTACTGATGATGGTGTATGGCGGCTCTTTTTTGCGGTACAAGATGACGTTTTCAGCGGTACCATGGTTATTTATATCCGTCTTTTTAGTCACGTGTTATTCCACTTTTTGTTTGGCAGTATGAGAATAAAGCGTTGTTTTTTGCCTCTTTTTTTTTTTTTTTTTTTTTACGGTGTTCACTGAAGGGGTTAACTAGTGATATAGTTTTATAGGTGGGGTCGTTACGGACGCGGCGATACTAAATATGTGTACTTTTATTGTTTTATTGTTTATTGGGAATAATTTTTTTTTTTTACACATGTGGAAATTTTTTTTTTTCTTTTTTACTTTGTCCCGGGGGGACATCACAGATCGGTGATCTGACAGTTTGCATAGCACTCTGTCAGATCACCGATCTGACTTAGAGCACTGCAGGCTTACCAGCGCCTGCTCTGAGCAGGCACTCGGTAAGCCACCTCCCTCCCTGCAGGACCCGGATGCCGCGGCCATCTTGGATCCGGGACCTGCAGCGAGGAAGGAGGTAAGGAGACCCACGGAGCAACGCGATCACATCGCGTTGCTCCGGGGGTCTCAGGGAAGCCCGCAGGGAGCCCCCTCCCTGCGCGATGCTTCCCTGTACCGCCGGCACACTGCGATCATGTTTGAACGCGGTGTGCCGGGGGTTAATGTGCCGGGGGCGGTCCGTGACCGCTCCTGGCACATAGTGCCGGATGTCAGCTGCGATAGGCAGCTGACACCCGTCCGCGATCGGCCGCTCTCCCCCCGTGAGCGCGGCCGATCGCGCTGGACGTACTATTCCGTCCTTGGGAAGTAGGGCCCACCCCACATGGACGGAATAGTACGTCCAATGGCAGAAAGGGGTTAATAGTGTAACCGTGTCAACCTGACAATGCCTGTAGTTTACTTAGCAAAATCCTGATGACAGGTTCTCTTTAAGGTAACAGCCGCCACTCATCATTCAAAAAGAGTGGACAGCAATGTGAGCAACCTCTTCTTACCTCAGCAACCCTGATATTTCGAATATAAGATCAGATTGACAGGGTGGACAGTAGTGTGAGCAACCTCTTCCTACCTTAGTGCCCCTGGTATCTCTAGTATTAAATTAGAAAGACAGGGTGGATAGCTGTGTGAGCAGCCTCTTGTTAGCTAAGCACTCCCAGCGTTTCAAATATTAGATCAGATGGGCATGGTGGACAAGCATGTGAGCAGCCTGTTCTTAACTCAGCACCCTTGTATCTCCATTTTAGATCAGATAGACAGGGTGGACAGCAGTGTGAGCAGCCTCTTCTTACCTCAATAATCCTGGTATCTCCAGTATTAGATCAAATTGACAGGGTGGACAGCAATGTGAGCAGCCTCTTCTTACCTCATCACTCCTAGTGTCTCCAGTATTAGATCAGATAGACAGGGTGTACAGCAGCATCTTCTACCACAGCACCCCTGGTATCTCCAGTATTTGATCAGATTGACAGGGTGGACAACAGTGTGAGCAGCCTCTTCTACCTCAGCACCCCTAGTATCTCCAGCATTTGATCAGATAGACAGGGTGGACAGCAGTATAAGCAGCCTCTTCTTAAGGTACCTTCACACGAAGCGACGCTGCAGCGATAGCGACAACGATGCCGATCGCTGCAGCGTCGCTGTTTGGTCGCTGGAGAGCTGTCACACAGACAGCTCTCCAGCGACCAACGATGCCGAGGTCCCTGGGTAACCAGGGTAAACATCGGGTTACTAAGCGCAGGGCCGCGTTTACTAACCCGATGTTTACCCTGGTTACCAGCGTAAAAGTAAAAATAACAAACAGTACATGCTCACCTGCGCGTCCCCCGGCATCCGCTTCCTGTACTGTGTGAGCGCCGGCCCTAACAGCAGAGCGGTGACGTCACCGCTGTGCTTTTACTTTCACTTTAGGGCCGGCTCTCACAGTCAGAGCAGGAAGCGGACGGCAGGGGCCGCACAGGTGAGTATGTACTGTTTGTTTTTTTTACTTTTACGCTGGTAACCAGGGTTAACATCGGGTTACTAAGCGCGGCCCTGCACTTAGTAACCCGATATTTACCCTGGTTACCAGCGTAAAACATCGCTGGTATCGTTGCTTTTGGTGTCAAACCTGACGATACACGCCGGTCTGACGACCAAATAAAGTTCTGAACTTTATTCAACAACCAGCGATATCACAGCAGGATCCAGATCGCTGCTGCGTGTCAAACACAACGATATCGCTATCCAGGACGCTGCAACGTCACGGATCGTTGTCGTTCTCGTTGTAAAGTCGTTTCGTGTGAAGGTACCTTTACCTCAGCACTCTTGGTATCTCCAGCATTAGATCAGATAACCAGAGTGGACAGCAGTGTGAGCAGCCTCTTCTTACCTTAGCACCCCTGGTATCTCTAGTATTAGATCAGATAGACATGGTGGACAGCAGTGTGAGCATCATCTTCTTACCTCAGCACCCCTGGTATCTGCAATATTAGATCAGATAGACATGGTGGACAGCAGTGTGAGCATCCTCTTCTTACCTCAGCCCCCCTGGTATCTCCAATATTAGATCAGATAGACATGGTGGACAGCAGTGTGAGCATCCTCTTCTTACCTCAGCACTCCTGGTATCTCCAATATTAGATCAGATAGACAGGGTGGACAGCAGTGTGAGCAGCCTCTTCTTACCTCAGAACCCCTGGTATCTCCAGTATTAGATCAGATAGACAAGGTTGACAGCAGTGTGAGCAGCCTCTCGTTACTTCAGCACTCCTGGTATCTCCAATATCAGATCATATAGATATGGTGGACAGCAGTGTGAGCAGCCTCTTCTTACCTCAGAACTCCTGCTGTCTCCAGTTCTAGAGCATCCAATGGGATCACTACTTTGTACACATTAAGGGAAGGGACAGAGCTTCTTACTGCACATGCTCACAGGCATTAGTCCTTTTAACATACTAGGACAGGCTTTTCATATTAATGTGTAATGTGCTCTAGCGATTACTTCCCCAGACACAAGTGTGATTTGCTAATTTAATAGAGCGTCCTATTGGATCTGTAAATTATCTTCGCTCAAACCTGATGGTCTAAGTTAATGCCTTGTCAACACCAGATACGAATAGGGAATTTAATGGATACTAGATTGATGTATTTCTTTGTGTTTGTGTATCTTCCTCTCCTTCATTTAAGCATTTTTTTTTATTATAATATTTTTTAAACTATGCAATTCATGATTTTTATAAATATAATTTTTAAATTTGGGTGGATACATTTGGACTTGATAATATATCTGCTAGCTTGATTGTACTCTTACTCAGTAGTTGTATATCACAGGAGCTAATTAACTAAATAATTGTAATGCTAATCCTATTTCTGTGAAGTGTGTATAACTGCTGGATTGTATGTATACCTGTCTGATGAAGGTGATGGACAAGCTCTGAAATGCGTAGAAATAAAGACCTATTCATGTGGAAACTCTCCAGTGACCTTGATCATTTCAAAACCTTTTGGCAGCGTTGTAAGCAGCCTCTTCATTCCTTTCTCCTCTTCATTCCTTTCTCCTCTTCATTCCTTTCTCCTCTTCATTCCTTTCTCCTCTTTATTCCTTTCTCCTCTTCATTCCTTTTCCCTCTTCATTCCTTTCCCCTCTTCATTCCTTCCCCTCCACATTCCTTTCCTCTCTCCATTCATTTCCCCTCTCCATTCCTTTCCCCTCTCCATTCCTTTTCCCTCTTCATTCCTTTCTTCTCTTCATTCCTTTCCCCTCTTCATTCCCTTTCCCCTCTTAATTCTTTTCTCTTCTTCATTTGCTAATTAAAGGTATTTAGGAATTGATTTATTATGCCTTTTTTCTTACCTATTTTTGGAAAACTGTTTAAGGAGACCATGGAGCTCTTTCTATCGCTGCACCTTTGTACTCTGAATCTGATATTGTTGGTCTTTCTGGCTTTCTTCCTTGGGTTTGCCTGTGTTTACCAATCTGAAGATCCTTTTTTTAGACTACCACTCTTTTGTTGTAATTGTTTTTTGGCGGTCATGACCACAAGCCCCTGCCAGGACCTTTACCAGACTGTTGATCTACCATGGATCTAGCATTTTTGTCCTTCATGAGCCATTCCATTTTGCATATGTTCTCATGTTTTCGGTTAACTATCTAGATATGCCTTTAGAAGTTTCCAAATGACCTTAGAAGATTGTGTGTACCGTACCCGTAAAATGCTGGCTGATAGTATTGTTTCTTGCTTAATGTTAATTTCTGAAAAATGGTCGTTATTCCTGATCAATATCTGCCATCACCTCTCACAGGAATCACGCAAGTGGCTGACAGCCGGGACTGTTTATTGGGAATGCAGTAAATGGATTTCCAGGAACGCCGCATCACTTCTCAGTCTTGGGTCACTATTCACGCCAATTGTTTTGCTATATTTTGTTAATTTATACAAGGGTGTGGTTATACATCATTGATCGACAATTACAGATGATGTGTTACTAGAAGATACCTTTGCATTGTGAACATGAGGGTGTCACCTTTGGGAATGGGACCCCTAATAATGTGGAGAATGAGAAGGCCACAGTTCTGGGGGAGCGCCAGAGGGAAATGCATCACTTGAATGGAGTTGTGCTGCTGTTCCCCACACACATGGGTATTACTTTATGGGTTTTAGAGGTAGCACTTAGGGCCTGGTTCCCTACAGGACTCTGCTATATAAAAAAACACCAAAAAATCTTCAAACTCTAGAGAAGGTCCCAGCAACAGACTTGGAATTGGGGTCGACGAGCTTCAACTTACACCACTCTGCCCTATACGAACTATCATCATGACAGTCCATTAAAACTGCTCTTCCCGTTTTGGTGTCTGCAGCTCCCATGCATGGCTATTAGTGATGAGCGAATATACTCATTGCTCGGGTGGTCTCCAAGTATTTGTTAGTGTTATATAGTTTTGATCGCCTCAGCTGAATGATTTACAGCTGTTAGCCAGCTTGATTACATGTGGGGATTCCCTAGCAACCAGGCGACCCCCACATGTACTTAGCCTGCCTAGTAGCTGTAAATCATTCAGCTGAGGCGATGAAAGCTATATCTCCGAACACTAACAAATACTCGGAGATCACCCGAGCATGCTCGGGAAAACCCGAGCAACGAGTACACTCGCTCATCACTAGTGGCTATATGTCGTCATGATTACAGACTTCCAGATACCCTTGTGTGCAGTCGGATCCTGCACTTCCATCCTCCAGACCAAGTGTGTATTAAAGGATTATTCTCATGTTCTTTTTTGTGTACAATTGCAAAAAAAAATAAGAAACTCTGCAATATATTTGTCATTAAAAATCCCCTCTCTTCTAAAAAATGGAGGATTTTTTAGTTTTAAATGTTTACTGTTGTTACTTAGGTTACCGGCCATAGCTGCAGTTGGGAAGCAGTGGTCAAAAATGCGGTGTCTTTACAAGCTTTTTTAAATAGAGGTTTAAAGTGCTGCTCTGAAGTATGGCCACTGTAGCTTCATCGTAGCGATTGCTCTCAATCTCAGCCCCTGCGGCCAGCTTCCATGCCCACTGTGCTCCTCTGATGCTACCTGATAGACTAGGTATGCAAAGCGCAGTTAGAGCAAGCGGCTGTGGCGCCCCAGGGTCCTGGCCGTCACAGTAGCATTGCTTTCCTCATGGGGAGAGTGAAGTTACTTTTGGAAGCGATGAAAGGCAACTCTTATCAGGTAACCACCATACACACAACATGTTCACACTCCAGGCCACAAGGGGGAGCTTTTGATCCTATTTACTAGGTGACTCCCCTATATACTTTGTGGTTTGGAGGGAAAGTCAGTCAGATTGTCAGAGACACAGAAGAGAGCAGACGGACCTAGAGGGTCAGAACGTCTGAAGGGGCCGTGTGGTCTGAAGCACCCCAGATTCTGGAAAGAGACACACAGAAAGCCGAACATTGTTCAGTGAGCGTGCAGGAGAGCGAAGCACAGGAGAGTGATATCAGGGGAGACCAGCTATGAGCAGGCTGTCTCCCACTGAGGCTCACATAACCGGTAGCCAGACCACCGAGGTTGTAAGGACTCTGCGACTTACTTCAGAGACCGGCAGGACAGCTGAACTGCAAGTTACCTGTCCGCCTTAATACCCAGGAGACACGGTGACACCTATGGAGCCTGGGGTGTGTTAGAGTCCCTGTAAAAAGGCTCACGTCACCAGTCATACGGGTTATGTCCTGTCCTATATGGGAGACAGAGAGAACAACTGTGAGGACTTTATGTGAAGCCATAGGCAGTAAGGGACTACAGCACCACCGCGCTAGAGGAAGGCTTTTAACTCCACCTGGTAAAGAGAACTCTGGATTCGCTTCCAAGCCGGCCGGACCCTGCCTGCCCTGTGATCTGGTACCCTGGACTGTGGCTGCCTGAAGTCTTCAGTAAACCAGGTAAAGAGACTGCTAACCTGTGTCCTCGTTCTTTACTGCGCCATTCACCATCTTCCATCTACACATCGGGAGCTCTGGGGACATATTTCACCTGTGGGAAGTTATACCATCTAGCTGCCATAACATCACCCCAGAGGACCCCTTAAAGCAGCATCGGTCCCCACTGACAGAATATCACAGGTGGCGTCACGAACATAAACTCTATTCACCAAATCCCTTTAAAGACTTTCCCCTTTTAAATGGGTGCCCAGGGACACGGACCGGGTTGCCACCGTGACATCCCTCTGTGAACACCGGACCCGGTACCAGGTACCCCACGGCCCTGGTGGGCGACTCATGGCATCATAATGAACCTGGGATGCTGGGAACGGTGCACTTGTAACTCCGAAGAAGAGACACCCCATATTCCGTTACTATTATACAATTTGTGCTATTTAACCCCTTAAATGCCACTGTCGGTCTCTGATAGCAGCATTTAAGGGGTGCAATCTCAGAGGAGCACTGTTTGAAGTGCCACCAGCCTCTCTGTCCAGGTGGTCGCAGGGAGATGATGGTTTGCCCTGGCAGCCCAGTGCCTGTTGAAGGCTCTCATGGTTGCCACATTGCTACTGCTGTAAATTCCAAAAGTTCAAGTCCTATATGGAGAAAAAAACAAAAAAAATGAAAACTCAAAGAAGCATTAACTCAAATGCCCTCCTTTAAATAAACATTGAAAAAACATTCAATATTGCTGCGTCCATAGAATAATGGCAAAAAGCATAAGAAAAGAAAAAATCAAAATGCCAAAATAGCCACAAGTCCCCACCCCCCAAAAAAAGTGCATTGAAAAGCGATCAAAACATTGCATGAACCACAAAATATCAATAAAAATGACAGCTTAACCCACCGAAAAAGCCCTCCATCATTCACTTCATTGATGAGAAAAAATAAAAAAAACTTAAGGGTCTCAGAAAATGGTGACACAAACCAATTTTTTTTTTTGCTTGCAATTTTTTTAGTTTTTTAGTTTTTTTACCACTTCATTAAAAAATGAATATACAAGGTTGGTATTTACGTAATTGTACTTAGTTGAGGAATCCTAATTCTTTGCTGTTTTTACCAGATAATGAAAACGGTAAAAACAAATGACAATGACAGATTTTTTTCATTTTACTTATCTTTCTAAATCTTCAAGAGGACATGTCACTTGCTCAAAAAATAATTGATTAAATACCTTGTAGAAATCCCTGATCTCCCTAATTCTGCAGCTTCTTTCCATTTTGTGCTATGTCCATTGCAGAGAAATTAGCATTTGTTTCTGCTGGAGTGCAGTATGTGAAATCTCTGCTTTTCGTTAGCTGGGTTTTTCTTTGGAGTCTCCTCTGGGGTGCGCTGTTGTGAATTTGCTTTTTGCTCCCTCTAGTGGTTACTAGTTTTTTGACTCTGGTTTTTCTGTCATTCCTTTTATCCGCACCTGGGTCGTTAGTTAGGGGTGTTGCTATATAAGCTCCCTGGACCTTCAGTTCAATGCCTGGCAACGTAGTTATCAGAGCTAGTCTGCTGTGCTCTTGTCTACTGATCCTGGTTCCAGTTATATCAGCTAAGTCTGCCTTTTGCTTTTTGCTATTTGTTTTGGTTTTGTATTTTTGTCCAGCTTGTTCCAAAACTATATCCTGACCTTTGCTGGAAGCTCTAGGGGGGCTGGTGTTCTCCCCCCGGACCGTTAGACGGTTCGGGGGTTCTTGAATTTCCAGTGTGGATTTTGATAGGGTTTTTGTTGACCATATAAGTTACCTTTCTTTATTCTGCTATCAGTAAGCGGGCCTCTCTGTGCTAAACCTGGTTCATTTCTGTGTTTGTCATTTCCTCTTACCTCACCGTCATTATTTGTGGGGGGCTTCTATCCAGCTTTGGGGTCCCCTTCTCTGGAGGCAAGAAAGGTCTTTGTTTTCCTCTACTAGGGGTAGCTAGATTCTCCGGCTGGCGCGTGTCATCTAGAATCAACGTAGGAATGATCCCCGGCTACTTCTAGTGTTGGCGTTAGGAGTAGATATATGGTCAACCCAGTTACCACTGCCCTATGAGCTGGATTTTTGTATTCTGCAGACTTCCACGTTCCTCTGAGACCCTCGCCATTGGGGTCATAACAGTTTGCCAGGCCAGTATTAAATGTTTAATGCATTGCAGAAGAGGGATTATAAGAAAGAAGATTCTGAGTTTTTTTTTTTTTTTTTTCTTCTTCCCCTTTACCTCAGAGTGGCTATGCTTGCTGCAGACATGAATGTCCAGACCTTGATTACAAGTGTGGACCAGCTGGCTACTCGTGTGCAGGGCATACAAGACTATGTTATCAGAAATCCTAGGTCAGAACCTAAAATACCGATTCCTGAACTGTTTTCCGGAGACAGGTTTAAGTTTAGGAATTTCGTGAATAATTGTAAATTGTTTTTGTCCCTGAGACCCTGTTCATCTGGAGATTCTGCTCAGCAAGTAAAAATTGTTATTTCGTTCTTACGGGGCGACCCTCAGGATTGGGCTTTTTCGCTGGCGCCAGGAGATCCGGCATTGGCTGATCTTGATGCGTTTTTTCTGGCGCTCGGTTTACTTTATGAGGAACCCAATCTTGAGATTCAGGCAGAAAAGGCCTTGCTGGCTATGTCTCAGGGGCAGGACGAGGCTGAAGTGTATTGCCAAAAATTTCGGAAATGGTCCGTGCTGACACATTGGAACGAGTGTGCACTGGCCGCTAATTTTAGAAATGGCCTTTCTGAAGCCATTAAGAATGTTATGGTGGGTTTTCCCATTCCCACAGGTCTGAATGATACTATGGCACTGGCTATTCAAATTGACCGGCGGTTGCGGGAGCGCAAAACCGCAAATTCCCTCATGGTGTTGTCTGAACAGACACCTAATTCGGTGCAATGTGATAGAAAAACCGCAAATTCCCTCATGGTGTTGTCGGAACAGACACCTGATTTAATGCAATGTGATAGAATCCTGACTAGAAATGAGCGGAAAATTCATAGACGCCGGAATGGCTTGTGCTACTACTCTGGTGATTCTACACATGTTATCTCAGCATGCTCTAAACGTATAGCTAAGGTTGTTAGTCCTGTCACCGTTGGTAATTTGCAACCTAAATTTATTCTGTCTGTAACTTTGATTTGCTCACTGTCATCTTATCCTGTCATGGCGTTTGTAGATTCAGGTGCTGCCCTGAGTCTCATGGATCTCTCATTTGCTAAGCGCTGTGGTTTTACTCTTGAACCATTAGAAAATCCTATTCCTCTTAGGGGTATTGATGCTACACCATTGGCTGCAAATAAACCGCAGTATTGGACACAGGTTACCATGTGCATGACTCCTGAACACCGCGAGGTGATACGTTTCCTGGTTTTACATAAAATGCATGATTTGGTTGTTTTAGGGCTGCCATGGTTACAGACCCATAATCCAGTCCTGGACTGGAAGGCTATGTCAGTCTCAAGTTGGGGCTGTCGTGGTATTCATGGGGATTCCCTGCCTGTGTCTATTGCTTCTTCTACGCCTTCGGAAGTTCCGGAGTATTTGTCTGATTATCAGGACGTCTTCAGTGAGTCTGAGTCCAGTGCACTGCCTCCTCATAGGGACTGTGACTGTGCTATAGATTTGATCCCAGGCAGTAAATTTCCTAAGGGAAGACTGTTTAATCTGTCGGTACCTGAACATACCGCTATGCGTTCATATATCAAGGAGTCTCTGGAGAAAGGACATATTCGTCCGTCTTCTTCCCCTCTTGGTGCGGGATTCTTTTTTGTGGCAAAAAAGGACGGATCTTTGAGACCTTGTATTGATTATCGGCTTTTAAATAAGATCACTGTCAAATTTCAGTATCCTTTACCGCTGTTGTCTGACTTGTTTGCCCGGATTAAGGGTGCCAAGTGGTTCACCAAGATAGACCTTCGTGGTGCGTACAACCTTGTGCGCATTAAGCAAGGTGATGAATGGAAAACCGCATTCAATACGCCCGAAGGTCATTTTGAGTACTTGGTGATGCCTTTTGGTCTCTCCAATGCGCCTTCAGTTTTTCAGTCCTTTATGCATGACATTTTCCGGAAGTATCTGGATAAATTTTTGATTGTTTATCTGGATGATATTTTGGTTTTTTCTGATAATTGGGATTCGCATGTGGAGCAGGTCAGGTTGGTCTTTAAAATTTTGCGTGAAAATTCTTTGTTTGTCAAGGGCTCAAAGTGTCTCTTTGGTGTACAGAAGGTTCCCTTTTTGGGGTTCATTTTTTCCCCTTCTGCTGTGGAGATGGACCCAGTCAAGGTCCGAGCTATTCTTGATTGGACTCAGCCCTCGTCAGTTAAGAGTCTTCAGAAGTTCTTGGGCTTCGCTAACTTCTACCGTCGTTTTATCGCTAATTTTTCTAGCATTGTGAAACCTTTGACGGATATGACCAAGAAGGGCTCCGATGTAGCTAACTGGGCTCCTGCTGCCGTGGAGGCTTTCCAGGAGTTGAAACGCCGGTTTACTTCGGCGCCTGTTTTGTGCCAGCCTGACGTCTCACTTCCCTTTCAGGTTGAGGTGGATGCTTCGGAGATTGGGGCAGGGGCCGTTTTGTCGCAGAGAGGCCCTGGTTGCTCTGTTATGAAACCTTGTGCCTTTTTCTCTAGGAAGTTTTCGCCTGCCGAGCGAAATTATGATGTGGGCAATCGGGAGTTGTTGGCCATGAAATGGGCATTTGAGGAGTGGCGTCATTGGCTCGAGGGTGCTAAGCATCGTGTGGTGGTCTTGACTGATCACAAAAATCTGATGTATCTCGAGTCTGCTAAACGCCTTAATCCGAGACAGGCCCGCTGGTCATTGTTTTTCTCCCGCTTTGATTTTGTTGTCTCGTATTTACCTGGTTCAAAGAATGTGAAGGCCGATGCTCTTTCTAGGAGCTTTGTGCCTGATGCTCCTGGAGTCGCTGATCCTGTTGGTATTCTTAAAGATGGAGTTATCTTGTCAGCTATTTCTCCGGATCTGCGACGTGTGTTGCAGAGATTTCAGGCTGATAGGCCTGAGTCTTGTCCACCTGACAGACTGTTTGTCCCGGATAAGTGGACCAGCAGAGTCATTTCCGAGGTTCATTCCTCGGTGTTGGCAGGTCACCCGGGAATTTTTGGCACCAGAGATCTGGTGGCCAGGTCCTTTTGGTGGCCTTCCTTGTCAAGGGATGTGCGGTCATTTGTGCAGTCCTGTGGGACTTGTGCTCGAGCTAAGCCTTGCTGTTCTCGTGCCAGCGGTTTGCTCTTGCCCTTGCCTGTCCCGAAGAGACCTTGGACACATATCTCCATGGATTTCATTTCTGATCTTCCGCTATCTCAGGGCATGTCCGTTATCTGGGTGATATGTGATCGCTTCTCCAAGATGGTCCATTTGGTTCCTTTGCCTAAGCTGCCTTCCTCTTCCGATCTGGTTCCTGTGTTTTTCCAGAACGTGGTTCTTTTGCACGGCATCCCTGAGAATATTGTGTCTGACAGAGGATCCCAGTTCGTTTCCAGGTTCTGGCGATCCTTTTGTAGTAGGATGGGCATTGATTTGTCGTTTTCGTCTGCTTTCCATCCTCAGACTAATGGACAGACGGAGCGAACCAATCAGACTTTGGAGGCTTATTTGAGGTGTTTTGTCTCTGCTGATCAGGACGATTGGGTGACATTCTTGCCGTTGGCTGAGTTTGCCCTTAATAATCGGGCTAGTTCCGCCACCTTGGTTTCACCTTTTTTCTGCAACTCTGGTTTCCATCCTCGCTTTTCTTCGGGTCATGTGGAGCCTTCTGACTGTCCTGGGGTGGATTCTGTGGTGGATAGGTTGCAGCAGATCTGGAATCATGTGGTGGACAACTTGAAGTTGTCACAGGAGAAGGCTCAGCGCTTTGCCAACCGCCGCCGCGGTGTGGGTCCCCGACTACGCGTTGGGGATTTGGTATGGCTTTCTTCCCGCTTTGTTCCTATGAAGGTCTCCTCTCCCAAATTTAAACCTCGTTTTATTGGGCCTTACAAGATATTGGAAATCCTTAATCCTGTATCTTTTCGTCTGGATCTTCCTGTGTCGTTTGCTATTCACAATGTATTTCATAGGTCCTTGTTGCGGCGGTACATTGTGCCTGTAGTTCCTTCTGCTGAGCCTCCTGCTCCGGTGTTGGTTGAGGGCGAGTTGGAGTACGTGGTGGAGAAGATCTTGGATTCTCGCCTCTCCAGGCGGAGGCTTCAGTACCTGGTCAAGTGGAAGGGCTATGGTCAGGAGGATAATTCCTGGGTGGTCGCCTCTGATGTTCATGCGGCCGATTTAGTTCGTGCCTTTCATGCCGCTCATCCTGATCGCCCTGGTGGTCGTGGTGAGGGTTCGGTGACCCCTCACTAAGGGGGGGGGTACTGTTGTGAATTTGCTTTTTGCTCCCTCTAGTGGTTACTAGTTTTTTGACTCTGGTTTTTCTGTCATTCCTTTTATCCGCACCTGGGTCGTTAGTTAGGGGTGTTGCTATATAAGCTCCCTGGACCTTCAGTTCAATGCCTGGCAACGTAGTTATCAGAGCTAGTCTGCTGTGCTCTTGTCTACTGATCCTGGTTCCAGTTATATCAGCTAAGTCTGCCTTTTGCTTTTTGCTATTTGTTTTGGTTTTGTATTTTTGTCCAGCTTGTTCCAAAACTATATCCTGACCTTTGCTGGAAGCTCTAGGGGGGCTGGTGTTCTCCCCCCGGACCGTTAGACGGTTCGGGGGTTCTTGAATTTCCAGTGTGGATTTTGATAGGGTTTTTGTTGACCATATAAGTTACCTTTCTTTATTCTGCTATCAGTAAGCGGGCCTCTCTGTGCTAAACCTGGTTCATTTCTGTGTTTGTCATTTCCTCTTACCTCACCGTCATTATTTGTGGGGGGCTTCTATCCAGCTTTGGGGTCCCCTTCTCTGGAGGCAAGAAAGGTCTTTGTTTTCCTCTACTAGGGGTAGCTAGATTCTCCGGCTGGCGCGTGTCATCTAGAATCAACGTAGGAATGATCCCCGGCTACTTCTAGTGTTGGCGTTAGGAGTAGATATATGGTCAACCCAGTTACCACTGCCCTATGAGCTGGATTTTTGTATTCTGCAGACTTCCACGTTCCTCTGAGACCCTCGCCATTGGGGTCATAACAGTGCGCACTTTCAGACCTACCTCCCAGATACTGCCAATCTGAGACTGCGAGATCGGCTGCTGAGCTGTGATTGGCTGTGACTGGGAGTGAGGTATGAAAGCACCCACTTCCAGAGAAGACTCTGATGAAACGCCTGGTTGAACTGTGAGCAGAGATGTCACATACTGCGCTCCAGAAGAAACAAACATGAATGTCTCTGCAATGGAGCGACACAGCACAATACGGAAATGAGAGGCAGAATCAGAGGAGCTTAGGGATTGAAAAGGTATTTAACTCTTTAAAGGTCCTCATTAATGTCATGTACAATTTAATATTCTTTAATATTATCTTCTTAGTACACATACAAGGCACTTTGTAAGCTGGATGGAGCCAATGTCTATTTCACGGTTCTGATCTAAATCTAAATCAGAACTGATCTTTACTGAAATAGCAAGCTAATTGAATTCTTAGATTCTTCGTCTCAGCCCTAGATGGAAGGAAGTAAGTCCAGACTACACAGGGTTTGTTTGTAGTCTGTAACCACAGAGACACATTAGACTATCTTGGAGCTGTAGACAAGATTGTAGCAGATTTTTATTTTAGGCTAAATGTAAATTTTATTTTTTTCTAATCCTCTTTCTGAAATGTACAGTTTATTACTAGCTTCTGGTAACACACAGAAGAAGGAATGAGAGCTGTAGGAGGGCGGCTTTAGTAAAGTATTGTAATAGGAAGCTTTTTTTCTCTTATCCAGATCTTACTTCTTAATTATAAACCTTAAAAAAATCAAAGTCCGTGTTAATGCCGCTGGTGTGTAAAATGTGACTATGTTTAAAAAAAATGTGTTTTGCCATAATGTACTTATTCTTTAAAATACATCATTCCCGGTTCGGGGCTGTAGATGTTAATACACATACGGTTGTTGTTATTCCTGGTTTTATCACAATGTTACAGAGATGTGGAGTCTGGGTATTTATGGTTCTAGCAGATCTATAAACCATTTGTGCCGCACAATAATATTGTAATAAAGGCTTGTTATGTCGTCAGCTGTTTTGGCGATCCCTGCTTACAAGGTGCTGTTTTATCATTCTCCATGTCAGCAGTTCCTTGTGGTCGTCCCTTAGAAAACACAGCAGGGAATGCAGGTAATCTGCAGAGCGCGAGATGAAAAGCCTGATTGTAAGGGGAAAGCGGAATATTCCTTTCTAGCGTCGCTACGAACGTGACTCTGCATTATTGTCACCTAAAATAGCATCCTAGCCAAGCGGAGCAAGATGAATGGCGTTCCCTGCATGTGAGGAGGCGGCGTATGTAACATAGGAACGCAAGAACTATGCATTAAATAAGACATCTTCAATTTGAATATTTGCATTCTTAATGTTTAGATTTAGAAGCCATGCATTAAACTTCTTCATAGGTGTCGGCATGATGGACCTGTAGGTATTCACTGTGCTGCCCTATGGGGCCTCGGTGACACTTCACACCATGCTGCTTGTAATGTTGTTTCACCCAGATACATGCATATCAAATCACAGGCTCACCAAGTTCTTACATAGCTGTATAGCTTCATTTAGTTACATTTCTTACTAGTGCTATGGGCCCTCGAAGAGACAGGGCCAAACCATAGTTGCTTCCATCCTTTTATGTGGTGGTGGTGGTGGTGGTGGTGATCAGACACTTCTCTACTGGATGGTACCATCTATTATATATCTATTATCTTTCTGTTATCTATCTTTTTATAATCTATACTATAATATCTATTATCTATCTATTTTAGGGGTTTTACTCACCTGGGTGCGACGAAAGGAAAACAGAAGGCTCGTTCCTATAAAAGTTCATGTGGATGTATTCCTTCATAAACCCCACAAGCCAAAAAGAAAAACAAACAGCCTTTAGATCAAGCAAACAAAAATACAAAATGTCCATAGCAGGGCTCTGCTCTACTAGGCCTGTGGGCACACAGGCTGGAGTAGTGTCCAGTACTCGGGCTCAGTCTGGAGCCAAACACACAGGAGGCCTTCTCCCTCCCAACACACAGACCCTGTGTCAAACAACAGCCTCCATTATATAGGCTGTTAACCACACCCAGAGGTGAGGAATGTGGGTAGCTAGACCCGCTCATCTCTCATAGCTACCCGTAACCCGGTCCCAGGTGCACCAAGCGAACCTCTTAGTGCTTATGTGCACTAGGCAAAATACTCTGGGTTAAATCACAGAGACAAGCCATCTCTGGAACACATACTTCCTATCGACTACGCGACCATTAGCTACACTACACTATTATCTATCTATCATCTATCAATCTATCTACAGTGGGTACGGAAAGTATTCAGACCCCTTTAAATTTTTCACTCTTTGTTTCATTGCAGCCATTTGGTAAATTCAAAAAAAGTTCATTTTTTTCTCATTAATGTACACTCTGCACCCCATCTTGACTGAAAAAAACAAAAAGGTAGAAATTTTTGCATATTTGTTAAAAAAAGAAAACCTGAAATATCACATGGTCATAAGTATTCAGACCCTTTGCTCCAACACTCATATTTAAGTCACATGCTGTCCATTTCCTTGTGATCCTCCTTGAGATGGTTCTACTCTTTCATTGGAGTACAGCTGTGTTTAATTAAACTGATAGGACTTGATTTGGAAAGGCACACACCTGTCTGTATAAGACCTCACAGTTCACAGTGCATGTCAGACCAAATTAGAATCTTGAGGTCAAAGGAACTGACCAAGAAGCTCAGAGACAGAATTGTAGCAAGGCACAGATCTGGTCAAGGTTACAAAAGAATTTCTGCAGTACTCAAGGTTCCTAAGAACACCGTGGCCTCCATAACCCTTAAATGGAAAAAGTTTGGGACCACAAGAAGTCTTTCTATACCATACAGCCAAACTGAGCAATCGTGGGAAAGGGCCTTGGTGAGAGAGGTAAAGAACCACCCCAAGATCACTATGGCCGAGCTCCAGAGATGCAATAGGTAGATGGGAGAAAGTTCCACAAAGTCAGTTATAACTACAGCCTTCCACAAGTTGGTCCTTTATGGCAGAGTAGCCCGACGGAAGCCTCTCCTTAGTGCAAGACATTTGAAAGCCCAAATAGAGTTTGCTAAAAAAAACACATGATGGACTCCCAGACTATGAAAAATAAGATTCTCTGGTCTGATGAGATGAAGATAGACCTTTTTGGTGATAATTCTAAATAGTATGTGTGGAGAAAACCAGGCGCTGCTCATCACCTGCCCAATACAATTCCAACAGTGAAACATGGTTGTTGCAGCATCATGCTATGGGGATGTTTTTCAGCTCCAGGGACAAGACGACTGGTTGCCATTGAAGGAAACATGAATGCGGCCAAGTGCAGAGAGATCATGGATGAAAACCTCTTCCAGAGTCCTCTGGACTTCAGACTTGGCTGAAGGTTTACCTTCCAACAAGACAATGACCCTAAGCACACAGCTAAAATAACAAAATATTGGTTTCAGAACAACAGACCATTCTTGACTGGCCCAGCCAGAGCCCTGACCTAAACCCAATTGATCATCGCTGGAGAGACCTGAAAATTGCTGTCCTCCAACATTCACTATCCAACCTGACCGAACTGGAGAGGATCTGCAAGGAAGTATGGCAGAGGATTTTTGCCTCTAGGACATTATTGCAAGAAAGCTTGGCTGATTGAGTAGAAGACAAGAAGGAAAAAACACAGCAGATTACACAAGAAGGTTACACACAGCAGATTACACAAGAAGGAAGACACACAGCAAGTCAGCAGGATGTAGGAGCAACATGGCAGATGTGGCAACCTACATGGTGTAGACTACTGGCCCTTTTAGAAGAAACAGTGCTGGGTCTGGAAGAAAGAATTGCAACTTTGAAACTCATCAAAGAAAATGAAGACTTTCTACACAGAGCAGAAGCATCTCTACTGGTCACAGAAGGTGCCAGGCAGCGGCTGCCAAGGCAAACAGGATCATGGGGTGCATTAAAAGAGGTCTGGATACACACGATGAGAGCATTATACTGCCTCTGTACAAATCCCTGGTTAGACCACACATGGAGTACTGTGTACAGTTTTGGGCACCAATGCTCAGGAAGGATATAATGGAACTAGAGCGAGAACAAAGGAGGGCAACAAAATTAATAAAGGGGATGGGGAACTACTATACCCAGAGAGATTAGCAAAATTAGGATCATCTAGTCTAGAAAAAAAGACAATTGAAGGGCAATCTAATAACCATGTATAAGTATATAAGGGGACAATGCAAATATCTCTTCGAGGATCTGTTTATACCAAGGAAGGTGACGGTCATGCATTCTCTGCATCTGGAGGAGAGAGGGTTTTTCCAGGACGTTCCCCTGACAGCACATTGGAGGACATCCTCCTCCTCCTTGCAGGAACAGGAAATACAACACGAGAGGTTAAAAGGTCCCACTCCGCCCCCTTTCCCTCAGTGTTTTTCCTGTCCCTGCATGGAGGGACACACGAGAGGAGAACAGCGCTATACAGCGTGAAGACTCACCAGTCCGGAGGGCTCGGGGGATTGTGCGGCTAGGCCAATATCCTTCCCCCGCAGTATTAAGCCCCAGGCAGAAACTTCCCGGTGGGGAGTCCCTCTGCCCAGAGACCAGTCGAGCGGACGGGCTCCTGGGTTGAACCGCTTCCTCCCGGGGGGGAGTCTCGGTTCAGGTGCCAGGAGAAGAGGCGCCGCATGGAAAAGAATCCGGCGCTAGCAGCAGGCGCAGCGTGCGTTCCACAGTGTGGAACGCGGGAATAAGATCCATATACCGGACAGTGCTTCCTGTATCAGCGCAGGTAAGGTGACGTCATATCCGGGGGGCGGCATCTCGGCGTGCGTTCCACCTGGTGGAACGCGGAAGTAAGTGTCCTTAAAGGCACAAAGGCACAGAGCGTCTGCAGATCTTCATCCAGCGTTCCTTCTGGTGTAAGGAAGCGCCAGATCTGAATCCCTGGAAAGCATTTTGAGCTGCAGGACACAGTATTTCGTGGGGTCTATGCTAGCCAGGCTGCTGCAAATGCCGGAGACTAAGGGTGAGTGCAGCAGAAGCTGCTATATCCCTCATTTTGTTTGTGAGATCACATATTTATACTGGGCATCTCTCAACAGAAAATGTGGATGACAGAAATGAGGAGACGGGGGTAAGTGCGCAGTGCGCAGAGTACATACATACGCCCGCACACACACTGAGCCGTTCTTATTCTTATTTTTAGGATAAAGAGGCCACTCAGACTCCCCTCCCTCAGACAAAAAAGTCTGGCAAAGTGTTATCAAAATCTAAGAGGTGCTCCATATGTAATGTGAAGCTTTCAGAAGCATACAAGAAAGCTCTCTGCAGTTCTTGTATTACTAAGGTTGTCAGAGATGAACAACCAGCAATGTTATCTGAGATGAGGAGTCTAATCCGAGAGGAGGTCCAAAATTCTTTGGCCTCAATGTCTCAACGGGATATGTACAGTCCGAGTCCGGCTCGTAAGAGACCAAGAAGGGATCTAGAACAGGAAGACCAGGATGGTTCTTCAGAAGCAGAATCGGAATACAGAGATTTTGACCAGGAAGAAGGAGAATTGCCATTGGAAGAACAGGAGCAGGGAAGAAGGTATTACTTTCCTGTAGAAGACACAGAAGAGCTGGTTCAAGCGGTCAGAAGTACTATGCAGATAAAGGAAGATCCACATCCAAGATCTAGACAAGATCAGATGTTTGGAGGTCTCACATATCAGGAACGGACAGTGTTCCCAGTGAGCGATCATATTCGTCGAATGATATCACAGGAATGGAAAGATGCGGAACGTAGATTGGTGATGTCTAGAGAGTTTAAAAACCGTCTTCCATTCGATCCAGAAGAGATCAGGACATGGGAAGAAATTTCTAAAGTAGATGTCCCCATAGCCAAGATGGCAAAGAAGACATCCATACCTTTTGAGGATTCATCTAGCCTCAAGGATGCAATGTACCGCAAGGCGGATATCCTTTTACATCGAGCCTGGGAGACCTCAGCAGCTTTAATAAAGACTAACATAGCAGCCACGTCAGTAGCAAGATCCATGTTCCTGTGGATGGAACAATTGGAAGAACATTTAATTAATAAAACCCCACGGGCTGATATAATTTCTTCCCTACCTATCATAAAGTCAGCCACGGCCTTCATGGCAGACACCTCGGCTGAATCCGTTAGATTTGCGGCTAGAAATAGCTCTTTGTCTAATGCAACCCGAAGGGCCATTTGGCTTAGATCTTGGTCAGGGGATAATGCATCCAAAAATAAATTGTGTGCCATTCCATTCACAGGCTCTAGAATATTTGGTCAGGCTTTAGATTACATTCTAGAATCAGCAGCTGACAGTAAAAAAGGGTTCCCCGAGGATAAACCTAGGAGATTTCAGCCCGTTCGGAGAAGACCACTTCCCCCCTCCCCCCCGCAGACAACCGGAGTATAGAGAACAGTGGAGATCAGGCAGAGGAACCTTCAGGGGTTCTTACGCCCAAAACAGAAGGGAAAGATCTTCCCTTTTTGGTTCAAGCTATAGACCAAGAAAACAATGACGCCATAGGTATAGGCGGGAGACTAAGCTTCTTTTTAAGACACTGGAGTCAGATCTCAGACAACAGTTATGTCCTCAAAATAATCTCAGACGGTTACAAAATAGAGCTGATTTCCCACGTACCACAAAGGTGTATTGCACCAACAGTGGTAGCTACAAATTCCCCTATGTTCTCAGACCTGCAAAATCTGTTCAACTCCTGGGTCACAGTTCGGGTTCCCTCTCCGGAATTAGGCACAAGTCACTATTCCTCTCTATTTTCAATTCCAAAAGCGTCGGGAGAATCCCGTGCAATAATAAATTTGAAACCTCTGAATGTATACGTCAGGTACAAAAGATTCAGAATGGAATCAATCAGGTCAACCATTCACCTTATAAACAAGTATTCGGTAATGTGCACTCTCGATCTGAAGAGTGCGTATTATCAGGTTCCGATACACCCCTCATCTCAGGAGCTACTGAGATTCTCGGTGAGTTTCCCAGACCAAACCTGCCACTTTCAATTTCAATGCCTCCCATTCGGTCTAGCATCTGCTCCAAGAATTTTCACTAAATTGGTAGCAGAAGTGGTGGCATTCCTAAGAAACCAAGGAATAACAATAATTCCGTACTTGGACGATTTTCTCATTGTAGCACAAACAAAGGTCATTCTGCTGCAACACAGAGATCGGGTTATAGCAGTATTGGAACAACTAGGATGGGTGGTAAACCGAAAAAAGTCTCATCTAAGACCAGAAACCCGGAAAATCTTTCTGGGAGTACTCTTGGATTCTACAACCAGACAAACCTTCTTGCCAAGGCACAAACGAATCTCAATAAAAAAGATGATTCTACAGATCCAAAAAAGTCCAGTTACGATAAGAATGGCCATGGAAGTCTTGGGGAAGATGACAGCTTGCATCCCTTGTATCAGATGGGCTCAGGCTCACTCAAGACCCTTACAAGAACAAGTACTCACGGTATGGGATCGTTCCCGTTCATCATTAGACAGGAAGATACACCTATCAATGAAGGTAAGAAGATCACTACGATGGTGGACCCAGGACTACAATCTAAGAATTGGGCGTCCCTTGGATATCATCCCCTTGTGTGGTAATCACCACGGACGCAAGTCAGTGGGGATGGGGAGCACACTTGGGAGGAAGATTCTTTCAGGGCAAGTGGCCCGAAGGGATCAGTCAGATGTCGTAAAATTACAGAGAACTATACGCAGCTTGGGAAGCTCTCAGAAGAAACTATTCATGCCTAAAGGACAAACACGTAAAGATCCTATTAGACAATGTGACAGCAGTATCCTTTTTGAGACATCAAGGAGGTTCCAGACATAGGGCGCTTCAAAATCTAGCGCAAAGAATATTTGCCTGGACAGAAAATGTGGTCCTATCAATAACAGCAGTGCATCTAGAAGGATCCCAAAACATCCTAGCCGACTATCTAAGCAGAAAGAAAGTTTGTCCAACCGAATGGGAATTAAATCAAGAAATGTTTCAAATACTATGCCACCGTTGGGGAACTCCCACGATAGATTTATTCGCCACAAGAAAAAATTCAAAGGTGTCCAGATTTTATTCCCTCAACCCTTCAGACATGCCGGAAGCAGTCGACGCCTTAAGTCAAACATGGAACGAACCTCTGTCTTACGCGTTTCCCCCAATAGCACTTATTCCAGTAGTACTCAGGAAGATTCAAGAGGACCAGGCAACAGTGCTGACGATTGTACCATTTTGGCCAAAGAGAAGTTGGTTCCCATTGTTGGGAGCCATGACAGTGGAAGATCCTATCAAACTCCCATTATGGAAGGATATCATTCATCAAGGGCCGGTTTTACACCAGGACCCGGAGAGATTACATCTATCAGCATGGATCCTGAAAGGGACATCTTGAAATCCAGAGGTCTTTCGGATGAAGTAATTACAACCATCCAGGCTAGTAGGAAGCCTGTGACCACAGCCATCTACCGCAAGATCTGGAGGAAATTTTGTTTGGAAAGTGGCAGGTCGGCCGTGATACCGGGGGCCTTGGATGTTCCTAGAGTCTTAATTTTTTTACAGACTGGCTTTAACTTGGGGCTCAGGCCGAGTACAATTAAAGTCCAGATCTCGGCCCTCAGTGCCTTCTTGGATTATCCGTTGGCCTCCCACCCCTGGATAATTAGATTTGTTAAGGCTATCCAGAGATTACGGCCTACCTTAAGACAACTAGCTCCTACATGGGACTTAAATCTGGTCCTCAGGGCTCTATGTAAAAATCCTTATACTCTTGAAGAGGACATGCCCATTTCAATACGTACCTGGAAGACGGCCTTTTTAGTAGCGATTACAACTGCTAAACGCGTAGTTGAAATTCAGGCTCTATCAATCAAGGATCCATACCTTCAGGTTCGAGAAGACCATATAATTCTAAAATTAGATCCGGCTTTTATCCCTAAAATAGCCTCAGTTAAAAACCGAGACCAGGAGATAATTTTACCTTCCTTTTGTGAGAACCCTTCTAATGAAAAAGAACAGGCTTTACACTTTACATTAGCTCCTGGAGAAAAGATCCTAATCTTTTTATTCTTTTTGGGGGTAAGAATAAAGGTAAGAAAGCTTCCAAGGCTTCAATAGCTAGATCGATCACGACTATAATTTCAAAAGCCTACTCATCAGAGGGGATAGCTTGCCCAACAGGGATTAAAGCGCACTCTACTAGGGCTGTTTCAGCATCATGGGCTGAGCGAGCAAGGAGCGTCCCTAGATCAGATTTGCAAGGCCACAACTTGGGCCAGGGTAAACACATTTTGTAAGCATTATAAATTAGATGTAATGGCAGCCCAGCAGACGTCATATGGGAGAAAAGTTCTCCAAGCAGTTGTCCCACCCTAAAGGAGGTTTTCTTTGGTATTCTCCAATGTGCTGTCAGGGGGACGTCCTGGAAAATGGGTATTATACCTACCGATAATTCGGTTTCCAGGAGTCCATCCTGACAGCACCGTTATTTCCCCCCTATGCATGCCAGTTCATATGCTGTATTATGTTTGGTTAATAAAGTTTTCAAAGTATATCTATCCATGGTGTGGTACTTGTCAAAACACTGCGGGAAAGGGGGCGGAGTGGGACCTTTTAACCTCTCGTGTTGTATTTCCTGTCCCTGCAAGGAGGAGGAGGACGTCCTCCAATGTGCTGTCAGGATGGACTCCTGGAAACCGAATTATCGGTAGGTATAATACCCATTTTCCACCAACATAGAAAAGGATTCTTTACTGTTAGGGCAGTGAGAATCTGGAATTCATTGCCTGAGGAGGTGATGATGGCGAACTCAGTCGAGGGTTCAAGAGAGTCCTGGATGTCTTCCTGGAGAGTAACAATATTGTGTCTTACAGTTATTAGGTTCTGTAGAAAGACGTAGATGTGGGGATTTATTCTGACGGAATATAGGCTGAACTGGATGGACAAATATCTTTTTTTGGCCTTGCTAACTACAGTATGTTACTATGTTAGGATCCCCAAACACAGGTGTGGAAAACTTGTCGCATCATTCCCAAGAAGACTCATGGCTGTACTAGCTCAAAAGGGTGCTTCTTACTCAAAATTGAGCAAAGGGTCTGAATACTTATGACCATGTGATATTTCAGTTTTTCTTTTTTAATAAGTTTGCAAAAATTTCTACATTTCTGGGGTTTTTTTCCAGTCAAGATGGGGTGCAGAGTGTACATTAATGAGAAAAAAATGAACTTTTTTGAATGTACCAAAGGGCTGCAATGAAAGAGTGAAAAATTTAAAAGGGGTCTGAATACTTTCCGTACCCACTGTATCTATAATCTATCTATCTATCTATCTATCTATCTATCTATCTATCTATCTATCTATCTATCTAATTATGTCTGTCTGTCTGTCCAAGATATGTTTGATGGTAGACAAGAGCAAAGATAATGCTGCAGGCCATGGTAGCACGTTTAGACCATTCAGGGTGCTCTTATTTATTAAATTTTTTTGAAGATTTTTATTCATCTTTTTGTGGCTTTGCTTTTAAGTTTAGTCTGAGGACCCTTGACCCAAGCTTGCACTTAATTTTTCAGGGTGTAGCCAAGCCCAGCATTTTGGCCTTGTTAACTAGGGTGTTGGGATGCACTTAGTGACTAATCTAATAGTATGGGCGTTCCTAATGGCCTGTAAGCCAGACACTTTACCTGTATGTGAACAGCGCCCTATACAAGCCGCTTTTGTGCTATCTTATCCTTAACAGTCCCCCCTCCATGATTTGGTAGGTTGTGAGTGGTTGTCTCATCAGTTTTTTGCACCTGTGTTGCCACCATCTTTACTACCTGGGTTTACTGCATCCTGAGAGTGCATTAGTTCTGAGACCTGGGCAGGTTCTTTTGCTGTATTCTTGAATTTTTGGAGGATTTCATTTCTCTTTTTGTGGCTTTGCTATTATGGAACATGCAAGGTGCTCACAAAAGCTTGAGCAGCAAACAGCCTGATGTTCTCTCATGGAAAACGGCTCCTCAGGCAATCTCACGTTACCTCGTGAAAGCCTCTTCAAGTTGTTGCCGCCATTGCTGTCTTGCTCTGCGACATGATTGCCTTTGAGAGTGTGAGATCAGTGGTGCACCTACAGCTGGACGCCTAACTCGTAGCCCAATGTTGTGCAAACTCCTTCTGATAGTTTGTGGAGACATTTTTGATGCCTTAGGCTTGTTATGTGAAGTCAGATTTCTCTTCCACAACACAATGGATCACTACGAAGCATTCTTCTAATCTAACGAGACCACATGGACATTGCCATGAAAATGCCTTCACGAGTGAACGTCACACTGGTCCTAGTCCTGCGATTATGGAGTTGGTTGGCATTATGTACGGTAGTTTTCATTCCAGGTGCACTAACATCTCGGCGTTACTTTGATTTGGTGGAATTACTAGTAGTGCTATCTAAAGTGCTAAAGTGTCCCTGGAGCCATTATTTACCATGGCAGTGCCAAGCCACATGTTTCTCATGCTACTGTGAGTCTCTGGACTTGTCTCCCATTGAGCACATCTGGGACATCATTAATTGACAATTGCCAGTGGAGCTGCCAGCAATGGATCTTGATGATTTGCCCAAGTACATTCAAGAAGGTGGGACATTTCTCAAATACTTTTAATAAGCACATTTATAGCACTTTCCATGCACATGATAAACTGAAACCAGTTACCCCAAGTAGATTGACTCTTAAACAAGTCATTGCCTGTCCCTCTTAATTTGTAATAGTGATAAAAGTAGCCCGTTCTGCTGATAGAAGCAGGTCTGAGTGATGGAACCCCCACCAATCTGCAAGTTATCAGCTATCCATTGGATTGGTGATACATTGTTTTCACCGGCCAACCCCTTTAACTATGGATATGTCATGTGCAGATTGATAACTTCATACATTTTTCTCTGTTTTTAGATTCAGTCTTTGAAACTTTGCCAGTAGACAATGTGCAGCTTACACGCCTCAGACAAGAGATGATGAAAGGAGATCCAGGCTGACAAAAACTTGCTTTTTATGCCTCGGCTACAGAAACAGCGTTGATTTCTGACATCTCTCACTTTTGACAGCAGCTTCCATACAATTGATTGATTACTGATAATTAGTGTAAAGGATGGAGGTCTCGGCCAGAGAGACATGAATCTTGGCGATAGAGACTATACACAAATGGGAAGTGTTCAGTGATAATTTTTTAACACATGCAGAACCATAATGCTTACATTTATCAGAACGTATGATAAGAAGCCAAACCAGACACTTTGTTTGCAGACATGTGTTGGGAGTTATTGCCCCACCTTAGTGCAGAGCTGGAGATCTGATTTGGCTTCTTATCCTAAGTCATCTGACAGGGCTCAATAAATGGTCGAAATTGACTTTTAGGATTGACATTTTCGATCAGTGTCACCGGAGATCAACTCTTCTTCCTTCTGAATAGGCTATTTGCATTTTTAAGTTTCCAGAGGAACATTATATGGCCTTTAAATCTCCTTTATGCCATCTTGACACTCTTCACTGGGAGAAACATGCCCCCTTAGACTACCAGTCAGAGTATTCTCACCTTGCCAAATCAGATCTCTTGTTTTGCACTGAGGTGGAGCAAAAACCCGGAAGCACGTGTCTTCAAATGTTTTTTTCTTGTTTGGCTTCTTATTCTAGGTCACGTGGCAAGGCTCATTACATAGTTGATATTGACTGTTAGAATTGCTACATCCAATAGATGACGCTAGTGTTCAAATCCTTTTCCTCTCTAATTGTCTATTTGCATATTTATTATTATTATTATTATTATTATTATTATTTATTTTTTGAGCATTATTGATTCCACAGTTCTGTAAATTCTCAGAGGAATATTGCATGGCCTGTAAGTCTCCATATGCAGGCTTGGCACTAAAACGCTCCCCCTTAAAACCCATTGACTACTAAATGCCCGGGGAGACGTGCCTCCTTTTTGCACAGCATTTCTTTGGGATTATGGTTTGTGCTCCTTTCCTTTTCACTTGTGTCTGTAATTTTTATAAAATAAAGTTTGATATTTTTTTTAAATAATTTGGACCAAAATATCATCTTTTTTGTGTGTTGGGTTTGCAAAAGACACAAAACAGGGATAGCCGAAAACTTCTATCATACAAAAGCACTATCAAACAACAGGGAGGAGGATAGGGACTGGGAGGAATAAACTAAGTGGACTATGAGATAAACACACGTACTACAAACTACAAACCACTTATACAACAACTCTACTCCAACCACTTTAGCACACAGCACAGGAAGATGAACCTTTCACTAGCAGGGACATGAAGGTTTGACCAGTTTATGTAGGAAGAGGTAATGACCAGATCAGAGGTATCTGAAATGGAGCTGCAGGTTTCTGACCAGCATACAATGGGTCATTAACCTCTTCCTCACCAGAAGAAACTAAATCCATTTAATATGGAACACAAATCACACAATCGCTGAAGAAGACCTGCAATTCATTACCCAATGTGACTGTCTAGCTCCAGGTCTTCCAGGGGAATGTGACACCTTCTTGACACTTGGTCAGCCAATGTTTACTTTGCATACATCAATAATTCAATTAAACTGTACTAATCCTAAATGACATGCTAATGTGAGGAGACAAAGACATTATGGTTTAAACTTGGGAAAATCACTGAATGGGTTTTTTTTTACTGTGATTTTGCACTTACTCAGTGCTTTCTATGGGTGAAAAATCGCTGATAGAATTGACATGCTACAGTTTTCAAAAACATATCAGTTTTCCAATTCAGTCAGGAAAAAAAAAAACAATGTTTGCACATGAGGTTTCTGAAATCTCATAGCTTTTGCTGGTTCTGTAAAACGCAGCTTAAAATTTTCGTAAAGAAAAAACGCTGGTTTCTGGGAGGCTACTTGTTTCTTTTATTTTGGTACTCCCTCACTACCCAATATGAACGTATTTTAGTTTCTCACCCTGGGTTTTCGTGTTTTTCATCATGCTTTCCTCTTCCCTTGTTTGCCTTGTGTTGCAGCTTCCTTTCTGGTTCCTCAGGAAGTACGAGAAACCCCTCGATGGACTTTTAGACAGTTAGGTTGGAGGTGTTGTTTTTAGTTGTGCGGCTAGGGCCTTTCTAGTCTGTACAGGGACCAGGTGGGTGTAGGTGTGGCGTCTCCTTGTGGTTGAACTTCAGTTTTTCTTTTACCCGTAAGTGAGTGGATACACGTTCACCACGATTCCCAAGTCTGTTCAGCCTCCACCCACCCAGCCTGACAGACAACTTCAGCTTGTACTGCACAGTGTGAGATCTCAGCAGGGAGGAGGGACACTGAGGCGCATCAGTAAGGATTGAGTTTAAACTACTGAAAGGATTATACAGGTGTTTTGTTGTATATTTTAAAGGTTAGTACACCAGCCTCTTTAGGTTTTCAAGTGCTATATAATAATTTATGTATTTTGTATTGTTAAATCTGATGACAGATTCAGTTTAAAGAGGAATATGCAGTGTTTTCTATCCATGCTGGAAACATGTACACAATTTTAATGGCTTTCTTTTTTTAGCAGGATAATGTTGTTTTTTTATTATAATTTTACATTATGTAATCTTTTTATTTTCTTCTTTTATTAGACCGGTGTGTGGAATTAGAGGCAAGACTCTTATCATCAATTTACCAGGGAGCAAAAAAGGTTCACAGGTGAGCCAAACTCCATTCTTGTTCCCCCCATGATATGGTGTGTAGAAGAACCCGTCATCTTAAAAGTACTGCCCAATCTCAGGGTAGTATGATACGTAGCAGGAGGAGCTGAGAATATTGATGTATACTCCTGTGGGAAGAAATTTAGTGTATCCTGTATGTCATAGCTAATTCTAGACTTGGGTATCCAGTTGTCCGTCTCTGATGTATGACTGTGAATCCAAGTAGGTCCGCCCACTGGACTCCTAATCCTTTCACATAATTATGTCGGTCTTCTTGGCATCACAACCGCAGATGAGACATTATGATCAGTGTTATAGGGTTGCAGCCATGCTTACATTTCATGGGCACTTACAGGGGTATTCCGATGAGGGCAAGAGGTGACTTATTGCCAGGACTGTCACTTGCTGACCGATAGTCGATGTGAAGTGGAAGGAAGGCCGCTGGTCTGCCCACTGCATTGTGAGTGAAGCACGATTCTTCGATGGTAGGAGTGTTTGCCAAAGGGGCTGGGTCACTTCAGTGATTGTCCCTGTAGATTAAAGGGAGTTTTCTAGTTTTGGATAACCCCTGTTTACCAGCTACAGTTTGTTTTTTGTTAAAAAAACCCCAAACAACTGAGCTTTCACCCTCTCCAATTCCCAGCTGCTTCCTGAGTCTTCTAGTTTGCATCGCTGGCATCATGTAGACAGCGCTGCAGCCAATCACTGAGCTCTGCAGCAGCTGCTCACAACTGCTGAGCTCACTGGTTGGCTGCAGAAGCACTGATGACGCAACGTCA
This sequence comes from Ranitomeya variabilis, assembly GCF_051348905.1. Taxonomy (NCBI): domain Eukaryota; kingdom Metazoa; phylum Chordata; class Amphibia; order Anura; family Dendrobatidae; genus Ranitomeya; species Ranitomeya variabilis. The sequence goes on from NC_135232.1 coordinate 566,864,751, forward strand.
ATCCTGCAAGCAGTAACCCACTCCAGAAATTGTACCGGAGACTTGAGGTTGATCCTGGAGAGGGGGAGTGAAGCTCAGAAATTTTTTTTAAATGCCTTTTTATAATAGATGCACCATAGTGCGGGTAGTAAGTGATTTCAGCCATAAGGACCAGGTAAATCTACGCAGGTGCCAGGACTTGTCCTTAAAGGTAAAAAGATAGATGTGAATGTTTGCCCAAAGGTCAGTGCCAAAAAGTAACAATGGAAGACACTAAAGGACGAATTCATCAAAATTGGCATTTTCTTTTATCCCCAAGCACTCTTGATCTTAAAGGAAATATTATTTATTACTTAAATTTGGGGCTGCTGGACCAGGAACCTGGAGCCGGCAGGTGGGCGAAGGCTCACAGGGCTCTGGGCCAAAGGCCACCGAATATCTACGTGGCTGCTGGACCAGGATCCTGGAGGTGGCAGGTGGGAGGAGGCTCACAGGATTCTGGGCTGGAGGCCATGGACTACCGACGTGGCTGCTGGACCAGGATCCTGGAGCCAGCACGGGCACATGACAGTAGGCTCACAGGGCTCTGGACCATTGGCCACGAACTACCGATGTGGCTGCTGGACCAGGATCCTAGAACTGGCATGTGGGAGAAGGCTCACAGGGCTCTGGGGCGGAGGCCACAGACTACCGGCGTGGCTGCTGGATCAGAATGCTGGAACTCTTTTTGCCGAATACGTTACTTTTTTTAAAAAAGGATGAAGTTGCATAACAATCTGGTAAATTTAGTTTATCTTTAGTTTTATTTAATTCTTTCTATATATACCGATACATGACATATCTAATATAGTAGGAATGATGAAGCAATGGAGATTAGGAGAGCAATAGATGGCTCCATATTGAGATGGGCCTTTTATTAATGCGAAGGGACACAAAGACTATATAAAAAGAGATGTACAATAGAAAAGAATCATGTTAAAACAAAACCAAGGACATAAAATATCATTCCATTTTTCCCTTCAGATTCCTTACCTATTTCCCCCACAGCTTACATATCTGAAATGAAAGCGGTGACGTTAATGGCTTCATTGTTTCCTGTGGGCTAAAATATAAATGAGGACTTGATAGCCAATAAATCATTTCTCCGTAACTCCAATGTCTAATTTTGCCTGTAGTGAAAAAGTCCCGCTAATTATGGTTTTTCAAAGCGTTTCTTGTGCCTTTAAAAAAAAAGGCGTTTTTAGTCGAAGGAGTCTCTTTTTTATGCAAACAAATCCTTCTTGTGGTGTGATACGGGAGTGCTTCACTTTTCTTAATTAATTTCCATTGTACATTACAGTGCCCAGGGTTAAACATTACCTTTCAAAGTATAGAGCTAGAATAATTGCAAATTGGCTACTGAAGGCAGTGTGATGTGTAAAATATCACTTTGTTCATCTGGAGATGTGAGCAGAATTTATGTTCCTTGCAGCAGAACCAGGAATCAATAGTGATCCTTCAATCTCACTTCTCACGGTATTGTAATGGCCATGGTTAGAGTAAAAGGGGGATTCCATATTTAAGCGAAGGGATTGTTTCGCAAAGGTAATCCTTTTGAAAATCGTTGGATCCAGATTGTAATGGCCATGGACAGATCAAAGGGAGGTTTCCATATTTAGGACAATGGGATCTTTGGTGAAGATAGTCCCTCTGAAAATCTACAAATGATTGTTGAGGACCCAGACTGGAATGACAATGGCAGAGCAAAAGGAGATTTCCATATTTAGGACAAGGGATTATTTTGCGAAAATAACCCTTTTGAAAATCTATGGATCTAGATTGTAATGGCCATGAAGAGATCAAAGGGAGGTTTCCATATTTCGAACAATGGGTTATTTGGCGAAGATAGTCCCTCTGAAAATCTATCAATGTTTGCTGTGGACCCAGACTGGAATAACAATTGCAGACCGAAAGGAGGTTTCCATATTTAGGGCAAGGGGTTGTTTTGCGGAGATAGTTTGAAAATCTATGGATGATAGTTGTGGATCCAGATCAACTGTGATCAGTGACTGCTGTCCATGGATGTACCTAGTCTGCCAGCGTAATCACCTTCTTTTATAGATCAACCCTCTATTCTTGCTTATAGAGGGACCTTGAGTAAAGAAACCCTCTTTAAGACATACACTAGAATGCAGACATTTTTGGCAAAAATGCTGCAAAGTAGGAATGCTATAAAAATAGAAGTGTTAATAGTTTATTTTTATCACTGAACAAAAGTACGATCTAGATCAGATCAATGTTTGATGTGACTGCCCTTTTCCTTCAAAACAGTATCAATTCTTCACTGGTCACTTATACGCAGTCAGGGATTTTGTAGTATTTTAGTTCTGTGCCTTAGTAATCATTGATTCCAAGCAGGTGATAATGGTCATCATTTTCATATGTAGGTTGAATTACAGTCATTAACTGTAGGAGGCCTAAAACTAGTTGAAGAACAGACAAACTCTGCTCCAAAGGTGAAGTTGTGGAAGATAGTTTCATGTTTCTTGTCTATCACCATAGTAAGACTGATGCCAGGTAAAAGACAAAAGGTAGTTATACTGCATCAGCAAAGTCTCTCACAAGCAAAACTTTCCAACCCTAATGAGGTATCAAGATGTGCTATTTAAGCTGTTTTGAAAAAACATCATGAAACGTGCAACAGTGGTTGCTCGAGACAAAGTGGTCGACCAAACTCTGGCCTGAATTGGTCTTTAAGGAAAAATTGCTGCCAAAAAGCCACACTTTCAACAAGGCAAAGCGACTCAACTATCCACAAAAACAAGGAACTGGGGCACAGAAAAATAACCATGGGTGTTCTCGATTTATTTGGCTAAAATAGAAGGTATCTTGTTCCTGACGGGCTGGGAAACAGTACAAAAATGAGTGTCTGCAGGCAACAATGAAGCATGGTGGGGGGTCCTTGTAAGTTTGATATTGCACTTCAGCAAATGGATATTTAGTCCAGTATAATGGTGTCCTTCATGCTTAGAAATACTGACAATTACTTCATCATGCAATGTCATTAAGGACTATCTTCAGCGTAAAGAAGAAAAAGGTGTCTTAAAAGTGATGACGTCGACCCCACAGAGCTCTGATCTCATCATCATTCAGTCTCTCTGGCGTCACATGAAAAGACAGAAGGATCTACAGAAGCCTCATACACAGACTATCGGGGGTAAGACCTCCAAGATGTTTGGAACAACCTCCTGCTGAGATCCTTCAAAAACTGTGTGCAAGTGTAGCTAGGAGCATTGATGGTCACACCAAATATTGATCTGATTTAGATTTATCTTATGTGTGTCTCTTATTTCTCTTTGTGTTTAGTTAATTGATAAAAATATACTATTAGTACTAATATTTTTTGAAGAAAGATCAAGATTGTGTACACAGTAAAGCTTTTTTTTACTAATTTGTCTCAATTTGCAATAATAAATATAAAAATTAAACAATTAAATGAAAATGGCAAAAAGCAACAATATAAAAAAAGGAATAAAAGAGATGTGGTTTAATGTCCTAATAACGTCACCTGTCCTGGCAGTCAAAGCAATCAGAATTCGAACACCTATGTAAGTGATAGGCTTGAGTAGATGTGTGTTTGGTCTGGAGCCGCAGCGTGTAACCTTCTTTCTGGCTATGTGTTTTTCTTTCAGGAATGCTTTCAGTTTATACTGCCAGCCCTACCTCACGCTATAGACCTATTGAGGGACGCCATTGTCAAAGTCAAAGAAGTTCACGATGAGCTGGAAGATTTGCCCTCTCCGCCACCTCCACTCTCTCCTCCACCAACGACAAGTCCTCACAAACAGACAGAAGACAAAGGAGTGCAATGTGAGGAAGAGGAGGAAGAGAAGAAGGATAGCGGTGTTGCATCCACAGAAGATAGTTCATCTTCACACATAACACCAGCAACAATTGCAGCAAAGGTGAGTTGTCACGCGAAAGAATTTTCTCATTTACCACTTGTTTTTATCCCAAAATTACCTCCTCCAAAAGGTGCTGACCCACTGATTCTGAAACCATTTTTCTTTTCCTTTGGTGCTCCACCATTCCAGAGTTATGCTCCCCGTTAATAATGGTGCAAATTTTCCCTTCAGCCAACTGGAGGTGTAACACAGAAGTACTCTGTGAGCTCAGCCATGATTTGATTGGTCAGCCCCAGTGGACAAAAAAGCAAATACCCACAGAGAGGTTCTGTGGTACACACCCAGTTGGCTGAAGGGAAAATTTCCACCCATATTACTGGTGGGAGGACGTAACTTTGGAACAGAGGGGCACTGAAGAAAACGAAAAACTGTTCCAGAATCAGTGGAGCAGCGGCAATTCGAGGAGATACTTGGTTTAAATTAAAAAAAATCCTCTCTAAAATGTGCATGTCATATAAGCTGGTTTGTTGAGAGTCTTGTTGCTATAACTTTATTCTCCGTTTTAGGGTTATTATTTCCTAACCTAAGTATTTGGACTTCCCTGTCCAGAGGAGAAATTTTCTGTTTTAGGCTAAGTTCACACTAGACATTTTTGCTTCTGTTTTTTTTTATGCTAATTTTCAGCTGCTTTTTACAGTAACAGAAATCAGAAAGCTCATACACACATTCGTTTAATTGACATCAGTATATTGTGCTTTGCATGTTTTTTTTTGCACAAGGAGCACATTGCTTCTTTCAGTGTTTATTAAGCGTTTTTCACCCATTGACTTGAATGGTTGGTGAAAAAAATCTGAAAATGCACCAAAAACGCAGTTATCAGGTTTTCCAATGTTTTTCGTGCTAAAACCGATGCTATGCAATAGGACTTTTTTTTTATTCAACACTAAACTTTATCAGCATGCACAAGAACAAATCTAGCATGCCAAAACCTCCGCCAGAAAATGCAGGAAAAAACAAGGAAAACATGCTTTTTTCTGCAACTTCTTTCTTGCCAAGAGATCAGGTTTTGCTTCAGAAAATAATGCTGAAAAAGCCTAGTATGAACTTACTTTTAGACTGGTGTAAAGAAAGAAAGAAAAAAAAAGACTCTCACCCTGTGAAAAAGAAGTAGCTGCATTCCTTTTATTCCTGTCTATCTAATTTTATATTTTGCTGAGGTATAACTTCTCATCAGTAGATGTCTCTTCAGGCCATAGATATCATTTTGGCAACCAGTCGGAAACACAGAGACCTTCGTTTTGGCCAGTTATAGTTTGTTTATCCATGGTTTAGAGCATATGATTTTATGATCTTAAGATGCCCATCCGCAATTGGTTCATAATCGGGTTGTCAACCCTAGTGCTTAATAATTGTGGATCTTTTTTGACTTACTGTTGACTGCACTTCCAGGTTGTCCATTTCCTATAGGGGATTTCTAAATTAGGGGGTCTTCCTTTCAGAATTCACAATTATTGCCAAGAATGGAAAAAGGTTACAAAAAGTGTTTCTTGCACTGTAAGTGTCATGTCGGACGCTGTTCAGACCAGGTCGTTTGACAGACAGCGGTAATTCCGCTTTTGACCACTATGTGCTCATTGGCGTCGGCTAGATTTTATCTAGCTGGTCCGGGGTTAATTTACCTGATGCTCGGATTGGAAGCTGGGCCATGCCCATTGCCTTTAAATAGTTCTCCTGAACATTGGGCGTCGCTGATTATAGCTTCTGTCTTGTGCGTTGTTATCTCGGTCGGAGTGGTGAGCTAGTAGTTGGAGTATCGTTGCTGGTGGTGTATATTCCTTTGTCTTATTTACTCCTTCCTATATTTGTATTTATTTTGCCCTGTACATTTATAGTGTATTCCTGAGTGACTGCGGCGTGGTGTATATTTTCCATTATCCTTGTCTTTTCTAACTGTGGGTATTGGTGTATGATCTTTTCACTGGGTGGTGTGCGGTGATTTCAGCCTAGGGTTGAAACAGGAGACAGGGCAAGGGTCGAGGCCTAGACATGCACACCATCAGTGTAAACTCTAGGAAGAGGGTCAGTCAGGATTTCCCTAGTCTGAGGGAAATTGCAGGGGCCCGGGTTATTAGCTCTTGCCCACCTAGTCTCCCCGTGACATTATAATCGGACTTTAAAACAAACAAAAAAAAAAGGGTTTCCTTTTTTTGTTTTGTCATGAATCCCATGACTTCCATAACCCGCCAGTTGGAGGCGCTGTCCCTACAGGTCACTGAGTTGAGGGGGGCAGTGCAGCAGCAGGGACTAGCAGTATCTAATGTGCAAGCTGGAGCGACAGGTAGAGTTGCTGAGCCTAAGTTTCCTTTGCCTGAAAAATTTGCTGGGGAACGCAGTAAATTTGTTTCTTTTCGGGAAGCTTGCAAACTATATTTCCGTATGCGCCCGATCTCCTCAGGTAATGAGGCTCAGCGTGTGGGCCTGGTGTTGTCATTGTTAAGCGGGGATCCCCAAGCATGGGCGTTTTCTTTGCCATCTGAGTCTGCTGCATTTGACTCTGTGGAGAGTTTTTTTTCCTTTCTTGGAAATATTTACGATGAGCCAGACAGAATGGCTCTAGCAGAATCTAAGATACGCACTATTCGCCAGGGGGAGCGAGTTGCAGAGGATTACTGTTCTGAATTTTGTCGCTGGGCGATCGATACACAGTGGAATGATCCAGCGCTGCGGAGTCAGCTTATTCATGGGGTTTCTGGAAGGGTTAAAAAAGCCCTTCTGATGTACGAGACTCTTACTTCTCTAGATTCCGCTATGAGTCTGGTTGTCCCACTGGCGTAGCTAGAGCTTTTGCCGCCCGGGGCTGTTCCCGAGTTTGGCGCCCCCCCCCATTGCCGTCACTCAACGCCGGGCACCGCCCCCTCAGCGCTGTTTACCCATGAAATCTGGCGCATGCGTTGTGTTTTGCTGTTTTGTGCAGGCGCAGAGAGCTCTGGCCGTCTGACGTCACAGCCAGGCTTGCAGACTGTGCCTGTGCGGCCACCCACCTTGGTAATCCCAGCCCCGCAGTGTGTTATGCATTATGCAGAGTGCGGGGCTGGTATTGATAAGCAGGGCAGCCACACAGGCGCAGTGTCCAGCATTGCCCCAGTGTGTCCAGCAATCTGCCCCAGTGTGTCCAGCATTGCCCCAGTGTGTCCAGCAATCTGCCCCAGTGTCCAGCATTACCCCCAGTGTGTCCAGCAATCTGCCCCAGTGTGTCCAGCATTGCCCCCAGTGTGTCCAGCAATCTGCCCCAGTGTCCAGCATTACCCCCAGTGTGTCCAGCAATCTGCCCCAGTGTGTCCAGCATTGCCCCCAGTGTGTCCAGCAATCTGCCCCAGTGTCCAGCATTGCCCCAGTGTGTCCAGCAATCTGCCCCAGTGTCCATCATTGCCCCCAGTGTCCATCATTGCCCCCAGTGTGTCCAGCAATCGGCCCCAGTGTTCAGCATTGCCCCAGTGTGTCCGGCAATCTGCCCCAGTGTTCAGCATTGCCCCAGTGTGTCCAGCATTGCCCCCAGTGTGTCCAGCAATCTGCCCCAGTGTCCAGCATTACCCCAAGTGTGTCCAGCAATCTGCCCCAGTGTCCAGCATTGCCCCCAGTTTGTCCAGCAATCTTCCCCAGTGTCCAGCAATGCCCCAGTGTGTCCAGCAATCTGCCCCAGTGTCCACCATTGCCCCCAGTGTGTCCAGCAATCGGCCCCAGTGTTCAGCATTGCCCCAGTGTGTCCGGCAATCTGCCCCAGTGTTCAGCATTGCCCCAGTGTGTCCGGTAATCTGCCCCAGTGTCCAGCACTGCCCCCAGTGTGTCCAGCAATCTGCCCCAGTGTTTAGCATTGCCCCCAGTGTGTCCAGCAATCTGCCCCAGTGTGTCCAGCATTGCCCCCAGTGTGTCTGAGTCAGACATAAAGAAAAAAAAAAAAGTAAAATCCTCACCTCTCCCGTTCCCAGCACAGGTCCGGTGCACTCAGCATCTCTCCGGCTCTGCAACGCTCAGGACAGAGAGGCTGAGCGCGCATTGATGATGTCATCGCACCCTCTGCCCTGAGACGTCGCAGAGTCAGAGGGCGCCGAAGACGCTGCAGCTGCCGCAGGAACCAGGAGAGGTGAGTATTAGAACGGGGGCCCAATGCCAGCGCTGGTCGGGGGGCCCTGGTCGTGGCGGCGGTCGGCGCCGCCCTAAGATTTAAAGGGCCCGTGTCTCTCTTTTTTTTTTTTTTTCTTCCTCCTCCTCCTCTCTGGGTCGGACCCGCCCCCGGCATTGTGCCGCCCGGGGCGGCCCGCCCCCCCTTCCTACGCCACTGGGTTGTCCGCATTGATCGCCGTTTGCGTCAGGGATAGCATGAGACACCGCCTATGGGAGAGGGTTTAGGTTCACGTGTGGTTGCTGCAGGTGAGCCCACGGAGCCTATGCAAATCGCAGGGGTGTCACATGTGAAGCGTCGAGCCCCTGAGCTCAGGAAGCAGGGAGCCTGTTTTTACTGTGGTAAGACTGGTCATTTTATTAACATCTGTCCTCTGCTGACTAAGAAAAACGCAACGGCGGAAAACTTCTAAGCTCAGAGGGTGTGGAGGAGACCAATCTGAGCTTATGTATATCCTCCATGGTGGTTTCTCAATGCATGCTCCCTGCTAAGGTTATAATCGCTGGCAGTGAGCTGTCAAATCTCATTGATGAGGAGTTTGCGCGCACAGCAGGTTTTAGGATTGAAAAACTGCCTCATCCTATCCGCGTGGTCACCATCAATGCTGCTCCTCTCCCACAGGGGGAGATTACTGAATTTGTGGCTGAGGTGAAACTCCACATTGGGGTTCTACATTCCGAGCAGGTTACATGTAAGGAGCTCAGGAATCTTCCTGCTCAGGTGGTTTGGGGTTTTCCATGGTTGTCTATGCACAACCCGGTAATTGACTGGAAAACTCAGGACATAATTCAGTGGAGCGAATTCTGCCAGGAGAATTGCCTGGCCACATGTGTGTCTGCTGTGACTTCAAGCGTTCCGGAGTCACTTCTGGATTTTGTGGATGTGTTCTCTGAGAAGGGTTGTTCAGAGTTGCCGCCACATCGCCACTATGACTGTACTATCAGATTTAAACCAGGGGCCAAATTGCCTAAAGCAAGGATGTTTAACATCTCCGGTCCGGAGAGACAAGCATTAAAGGATTACATTGCTGAAAGTTTGAGCAAAGGGCACATCAGGCCTTCATCCTCGCCTGTGGCAGCAGGGTTCTTCTTCGTGAAGAAGAAAGATGGCGGATTACGCCCGTGTTTGGACTTCAGGGAATTGAACCAGATTATGGTTCGTGATCCATACCCTATGCCACTAATACCAGATTTGTTCAACCAGGTGGCAGGTGCTAAGTGGTTTACCAAGCTTGACCTCAGGGGGGCGTACAACCTCATAAGAGTCCGTCAAGGTGATGAGTGGAAGACGGCTTTTAATACCCCTGAGGGTCATTTAGAAAATTTGGTGATGCCATTTGGGTTGACTAACGCACCTGCAGTGTTCCAACATTTCATTAATGATGTGTTTTCGCATGTTTTGGGGAAATTCGTTATCGTGTACCTAGATGACATTCTCATATATTCTTGCGACCATGATGCTCATTTAGGTCATGTCAGGCAGGTGTTACAGCTTCTCAGAGAGAATAAGCTGTATGCTAAACTTGAGAAATGTGTATTTTCTGTTCAAGAGTTGCCTTTCTTGAGTTATATTGTGTCTGCTTCTGGTTTTAAAATGGACGCCGCTAAGGTGCAAGCGGTGCTGCATTGGGAACGGCCTGATAACCTGAAAGCACTTCAGCGGTTCCTTGGGTTTTCTAACTACTATAGGAAATTTATCAAGGATTTTTCCATCATTGCTAAACCGCTAACTGACATGACTAAAAAGGGTACCAATTTCTCTGTTTGGCCTGAGGCTGCTGTGTGCGCATATGAATTTCTTAAGGACAGTTTTGTTTCAGCCCCCATTCTGGTGCAGCCAGACGTATCAAAACCTTTTGTTGTGGAAGTCGATGCGTCTGAGGTTGGTGTGGGGGCAGTACAATCACAAGGCTCATCTTTGAGTGATTTGCGTCCATGCGCCTATTTCTCCAAGAAACTGTCGTCCGCCGAACGTAAATACGATATCAGCAACAGGGAGTTGTTGGCAATCAAGTTGGCCTTTGAGGAATGGCGACACTTCTTGGAGGGGGTCGGTACATCAGGTTACTGTTATTACCGATGATAAGAATCTGCTGTATTTGGAGTCAGCCAAGCGTCTGTCCCCCAGGCAGGCTCGCTGGGCATTGTTTTTCACGCGGTTCAATTTTGTTGTCACTTACAGACCGGGGTCTAAAAACACTAAGGCGGATGCTCTATCCAGGTGTTTTCCGGGGGGAGAACCTCCGGAGGATCCAGTACCCATCCTCCAAAAGGGTGGTGTTGTTTCGGCTCTCACTACCGAGGTTGAGGCTGAGATTGCCGAGGCTCAGGAGGAGGTACCATCTGAGCTTCCCATCAACAAATCTTTTGTACCGCTTCATCTCCGCTTAAAGGTTTTGGCGGAGCATCATGATGCTGTCCTGGCTGGCCACCCAGGGGTTAGAGGTACCTTGGAGTTGGTGTCACGTCGGTTTTGGTGGCCCAAGATCCGACAGGACGTGGTCTCATACATGTCAGCTTGTACCACGTGCGCTAGGGCTAAGACGCCCCGCTCCCGTCCTGTTGGCACACTACTTCCTCTTGAGGTACCTAGTAAGCCATGGACGGAAATCTCCATGGATTTCATCACTGATTTGCCCTCCTCAGCTGGGAACACGGTCATCTTGGTGATTGTTGATCGGTTTTCAAAAATGTCGCACTTTGTGTCTTTGCCTTCCTTGCCTAACGCTAAGACTTTGGCTCAGGTATTTGTGCAGGAGGTGGTCAGACTTCATGGGGTTCCGTCTGACATCGTGTCTGATAGGGGTACTCTTGTGGCAAAATTTTGGAAAGCATTTTGCTCACGGCTGGGGATCAAGTTGTCTCATTCTTCGGCGTTTCATCCTCAGTCAAATGGTCAGACTGAGCGTATGAACCAAAATTTGGAACAGTACTTACACTGCTTTGTCTCTGATAACCAGGAGGAGTGGTCTACCTTTCTTCCTTTGGCTGAGTTTGCCATCAATAATCACCGCCAGGAGTCGTCTGGGGAGTCTCCATTTTTTTGTGTTTACGGGCTACATCCTCAATTTTGTACATTGAGTCAGAGGGGCTCTTCCGGCGTTCCGGAGGAGGACCAGTTAGGAGAACAATTGTCATCAGTCTGGAGGAAAGTTAAACAGCGCCTGTTGAGTGTGGGTGCTAGGTACAAACGTGTGGCTGACAGTAGGCGTGTGCCAGGTCCCGACCTGAGTGTGGATGACTGGGTGTGGTTATCCACAAAAAACATAAGACTCAAAATACCGTCCCTTAAATTGGGTCCACGGTTTATTGGTCCATTTAGGGTCACCGCCGTCATTAACCCAGTAGCGTACCGATTGGAGCTTCCTATGGTGTATAAGATACACAACGTGTTCCACAGGTCTCTTTTAAAGAAGGTGGTGGGTTCTGTGGACGCAGCGCCTATGCCACCTCCAGTCTTGGTGGATGGTAATTTGGAATTTGAAGTCTCCAAGATGGTTGACTCTCGTGTAGTGTGCCGCACTTTACAGTACTTGGTACACTGGCGTGGTTATGGGCCTGAGGAGAGGTCCTGGGTACCAGCCTCGGACATTCATGCGGATCGGCTGGTCAGGTTTTTTCACCGTCGCCATCCGGATAAGCCGGGTCCTATAAGCCGTGAGGGCCCTGGGGTCCCTCGTAGAAGGCGGGGTACTGTCATGTCGGACGCTGTTCAGACCAAGTCGTTCGACAGACAGCGGTTATTCCGCTTTTGACCACTATGTGCTCATTGGCGTCGTCTAGATTTTATCTAGCTGGTCCGGGGTTAATTTACCTGATGCTCGGATTGGAAGCTGGGCCATGCCCATTGCCTTTAAATAGTTCTCATGAATATTGGGCGTCGCCGATTATAGCTTCTGTCTTGTGCATTGTTATCTCGGTCCGGAGTGGTGAGCTAGTAGTTGGAGTATCGTTGCTGGTGGTGTATTTTCCTTTGTCTTATTTACTCCTTCCTGTATTTGTATTTATTTTGCCCTGCACATTTATAGTGTATTACTGAGTGACTGCGGCGTGGTGTATATTTTCCGTTATCCTTGTCTGTTCTAACTGTGGGTATTGGTGTATGATCTTTTCACTGGGTGGTGGGCGGTGGTTTCAGCCTAGGGTTGAAACAGGAGACAGGGCGAGGGTCGAGGCCTAGACATGCACACCATCAGTGTAAACTCTAGGTAGAGGGTCAGTCAGGATTTCCCTAGTCTGAGGGAAATTGCAGGGGCCCGGGTTATTAGCTCTTGCCCACCTAGTCTCCCCGTGACAGTAAGACCTTAGAGCAAACCTGTCACGAGGTTTGGCCGCTATAAGATACAGCCACTGCTTTTCAGGGCTTATCTACAGCATTCTATAGTGCTGTAGATAAGCCTGCGATCCGACCTGAAAAATAAGTTTTATTATACTCACACGGGGGCGTTCCAATGGGTATTGCAGGTCCAGGTCCGGCGCCTTCCATCTTCTTCTGATCGCCGCCCTCCTGCTTGCTTCATGGCTCCCGGCATCATGGTCCTGCACAGGCGTACTTATCTGCCCTGTTAAGGGCAGAGCCAAGTACTGCAGTGCGCAGGCGACAGGAAAGGTCAGAGGGGCTTAGCGCCTGCGCACTGCAGTACTTTCCTATGCCCTCAACAGGGCAGATAAGTACATCTTAGCAGGAGCGCGATGCCGGGGAGCAATGAAGCAAGCAGGAGGGCAGCGTCGCATGAAGATGGGGGGCTCGGGACCTGGACTTGCGACACCCATCAGACCGGACTGCCCCCCGGGTGAGTATAATGAAATTTATTTATTTTATCTTTCAGGTCGGATCGGGGGCTTATCTACAGCGTTATAAAATGCTGTAGATAAGCCCTGAAAGGTGGTGGCCGTATGTTATAGCAGCCATACCTGATGACAGGTTCGCTTTAACTGTATTATGAAGACAACTGCCTCACCTTGATTTGAATGGATATCATGTAATTCTTCATTCTTCCTGTGGGAGCACTGTAGGGAAATTGAGCACTTACTGTGAGATTTAACAAGAAATCTCAGCCGATTGCTGAAAGTCGCAGAAAGAGGGCACTTTATTAGGAGTATGTTGTAAAAAAAAAAAACATTCTAGCAAGCAGGAATTATCCAGTGAGGAGAGCCCCTTTCTGTGTTTGGCATGAACACGAATATTGGTCTTCCAGTTTAGAACATTAAAGGTGTTGTCTACTACCAGATTAAGCAATTTACAACCCTAAATAAGATAAAAACAGCATATGCTCACCTCCTGCCGTGACGTACTAGCAGCTAGTGCATGACTAGTGTCACGTGCTGTTTACAGCCAATTAGCAGCCACACTTTTGTTGCAGCACATCAATATTCCGTCAAGATTGGACCTTCGCTCTGACAAGATAGTAAAGGCTGCAGTGGTATGAAACTATTCAAGTTACCATATAAAGTACTGGTGAAAAAAATAGAAAAAATTATCCACATGGAAGAATTGGTCAAAGAAACCCCAAGCACCAAAATTCTGCCAGTCCTAGGGTACTGTCACACTAAACGATTTACCAACGATCACGACCAGCGATACGACCTGGCCGTGATCGTTGGTAAGTGGTTGTGTGGTCGCTGGGGAGCTGTCACACAGTCATCTCTCCAGCGACCAACGATGCCGAAGGCCCCGGGTAACCAGGGTAAACATCGGGTTACTAAGCGCAGGGTCGCGCTTAGTAACCCGATGTTTACCGTGGTTACCAGCGTAAAAGTAAAAAAAAACAAACACTACATACTCACATTCCGGTGTCCGTCCCCCGGCGTTCTGCTTCTCTCCACTGTGTCTGCGCCAGCCGGAAAGCACAGCGGTGACGTCACCGCTGTGCTCGCTTTCCGGCCGGCCGGCGCTCACAGTGCAGAGAAGCAGAACGCCGGGGGACAGACACCGGAATGTGAGTATGTACTGTTTGTTTTTTTTTACTTTTACGCTGGTAACCACGGTAAACATCGGGTTACTAAGCGCGGCCCTGCGCTTAGTAACTCGATGTTTACCCTGGTTACAAGCGAACGCATCGCTGAATCGCTGTCACACACAACGATCCAGCGATGACAGCGGGAGATCCAGCGGCGAAAGAAAGTTCCAAACGATCTGCTACGACGTACGATTCTCAGCGGGGTCCCTGATCGCTGCTGCGTGTCAGACACAGCGATATCGTATGGATATCGCTGGAACGTCACGGATCGTACCGTCGTAGCGATCAAAGTGCCACTGTGTGACAGTACCCTTACTCACGGGATCCTTTGTGGGCGTGTCTTTAGGCAGCTCTGCATGATTATTCTTTAAGCCACACCCCCTTTTAAAGACTAGCACAAAATAAAAGGCCAGTATCTCTGGAAACACATATCACATTAAAAAAACAAAAACAAAGGAAAACTGAATACTCAGAGGAGCAATGGGAATAAAATAGGAGCCATAAAACTGTCCACTTGTGGCGTGATGACGGGTCGTCTTTAAGGCCCGTGAAGATATGTTATGTACATGTGCTAAAAACTTAAAACCAATAAATCATATTGCTATCATTATCATTAAGTCTTCATGCAACTGAGAAAACTAAATGTTTTGACTCTTACAACAAGTCGGGGTTAAAAAATATTTCACAATTTTTGAAAGTGGACAGTACATTATAAAGAAACAGAAAAAGTCCCTAAAGGGAACATTTCACATTGTCAGTGGTCTGAGGTATGGACAGCATGTTATAGAGAAGGAGAAGCTGAGCAAGATGATATATAGGTTTGTGGGAAAGTATTCAGTATATCTTGTATTTCTCTGTCCCCCATGACGGCACCACGGAGAGAGGGGGATCTGCCCATCAAAGACAGGAAGCCTAGAGATAAAAAGGCGGTACCTCTCTCCCGCATCAGTTGGTTTCCTGTCCTTGATAGGGAACCTGCAGTCATCACATGATTACATTACATTAGATCATTGTGGGATGCCGGGGCCGGTCAGATTGATCCAGGCAGCGGGGGTTTTCTGCCTCGGCTGGCATTGTAACCCGAGGCACCACCGCTGAGCCTCTAGGGTGTGCGGGAAGAGGCGACAGAGAAGAAGATCGTGCAGGCTGCTTCTCCTGGAAATCTCCTCCATGGCCTGGTGGGCCGCACGGCAGAGCACGCCACCACTGGGGTCCCTCCTGATCGTGGGGGGGAGGCAGTAACAAAACCGCAGCCTGCCTCCCCGGAATGAGGTCTTGCCGGCGCTGGGATTCCCAGGGGTTCCGAGAACTAGGGAGCACGTGCGGAGAGGCGTGACCCTTTTGTTGGAGGCGGTGCCACTGCAAAGCATGACTGGGTAACCGGTCAGTGTGAATGCGCTTCTGATAGAGCTTGGTCAGTGTTCCCCACAGACCATGAGTGATCTGGAACCACCGAAGTTGAAAGGTCCACAGACCAGATGACCACCACAGCACAGTGGCAGCAGAAACGACCGCCACAGGTGAAAGGAAAACAGGCTTCCCACCACCAGCAACATGACATCATCGGAAAAGGGAGCTCAAGATCCCACAGCAAAGGTTCCAGTGGGACGTCCAGCATGAGGGAGAATCCACGCTGTCAGTTCATCCCCAACCGGTACCCTTACTTCCGCCAGGTGGTGAGTGATCTTCATGAAAGTTCACTTGTTAACAGGGCCCCTATTTTCTGTTTTTTTTTTTTGGGGGGAGGAAAAGTTCAGGGAAATCTAAGCACAGGAGCTGTGCGCTCTGTAGGGGGTTAGGAACACTATTGGGTTAGCTGATCCTTGCCCCCCAAAAAACAGTTCAAGATATTATGTTTGGGGACCTGGAACAGAAAAATCCCAGGCCTTGATTAAAAAGGAATGGAAAAAACCCGTAAGGAAAGCTCTACTTACCCCAAGAAGGAAATACCCTTTTGAGGACCAAACATGTTCCTTTTGGGAAAAGGCACCAAAACTCAATGTAGCAATCGCCAAGGCGTCTAAAAAGTTTGCCCTCCTATTTGAGGATATTAGAGTCTTAAAAGACCCCATGGACAAAGAAGACAGATGCATTCCTAAACGGCTCATGGGAGGCAGCCGAGGGGGGTGCTAAAACCAGCAGTAGCCACCACTTGTACATCCTGCTCCCTAATGATCTGGTTGGATCAACTGGAATCGTAGGGGAAAATATCTAGAGACAATATGCTAAATACTTTACCAGAAAGAAGGGGGCTGCTGCCTTTCTGGCAGATGCATCGGCTGACTCAGTCAGATCAGCAGCTTTTTCTAATGCTGTCAGGTGAGCCCTTTGGTTTAAATGCTGGCCAGGAGATCTCCAGACTAAATCAAAGCTATGTGCCATCCACTGTGTTTGGTTCCACTTTGGACGACATCCTAGATAAAGCAGGGGATAAGAAAAAGCACTTCCCTATCCTCTCTAACCCTTCCTACAAGCGGCCCTTTTGGAGTTAAGTTACCTTCACACGAAGCGACGCTGCAGCGATAGCGACAACGATGCCGATCGCTGCAGCGTCGCTGTTTGATCGCTGGAGAGCTGTCTCACAGACCGCTCTCCAGCGACCAACGATGCCGAGGTCCCCGGGTAACCAGGGTAAACATCGGGTTGCTAAGCGCAGGGCCGCGCTTAGTAACCCGATGTTTACCCTGGTTACCAGCATAAAAGTAAAAATAACAAACAGTACATGCTCACCTGCGCGTCCCCCGGCGTCCGCTTCCTGCACTGTGTGAGCGCCGGCCCCTAACAGCACAGCGGTGACGTCACCGCTGTGCTTTTACTTTCACTTTAGGGCCGGCGCTCAGTCAGAGCAGAAAGCGGACGGCAGGGGACGCGCAGGTGAGTATGTACTGTTTGGTTTTTTTACTTTTACGCTGGTAACCAGGGTAAACATCGGGTTACTAAGCGCGGCCCTGCGCTTAGTAACCCGATATTTACCCTGGTTACCAGCGTAAAACATCGCTGGTATCGTTGCTTTTGGTGTCAAACCTGACGATACGCGCCGGTCTGACGACCAAATAAAGTTCTGAACTTTATTCAACGACCAGCGATATCACAGCAGGATCCAGATCGCTGCTGCGTGTCAAACACAACAATATCGCTATCCAGGACGCTGCAACGTCACGGATCGTTGTCGTTCTCGTTGTAAAGTCGTTTCGTGTGAAGGTACCTTTAGAGGTTTATCTGAAGAAAGCCACCAAGAACCCAAGACAGATGGGAAGACAAAAAAAATAAGAACAAGGGGGGTTTATGTTCAGCAAAGGTCCCACTGATAATAAAAAACCCTCCCAATTAAGTTTTTCCCCAGGTGGGGGCAACCTGGGAGAAGATAACCAACAGTTCCTGGATACTGGACTTGATAAAATCAGGCCTAAAGCTCAATTTCCACACACCCCCTCAACCATCCTTTCTAATAACGCCTCGGAGATCCTCACGGGAGAAACAACTGGCTTTTAAACAAGAGATTGTGGGACTGTTGGGGAAGGGAGTTCTTCAGGAGGTTCCTCTCCAAGAAGAGGAGAACGATTTTACTCCCCCATTTTCCTCATGAGGAAACCGGATGGAGACAATAAAGACGTCAGTAAAAATGTTGTTCCCACTCTGTTTTATGACTGTGCATATTATCACGTCCCCATTCACAGAGACTATCAAAAATTCCTCAGGGTGGCAGTCCCAATCAGGGGGGTAATAAAGCATTATCAATTTGCAACTCTTTCTTTTGGACTGGCCATGGCACCAAACTAGTGGCAGAGTTAATGGCTCATCTAAGAGAACAGGACACCCTAATTGTTCCATATCTAGATGACTTTCTGATAATCAGCAACTCCCCCCAACATTGCAAAACCCAGTTAGAAATGTTCATGCGTTCCTTAACCAACTTAGGCTGGCTTTTGAATCTAGCAAAGTCCAAAATAGTACCAAGCCAGGTACAGGAATATCTGGACATCATACTAGATTTGATCAATCAGGAGTGTCGTCTACCCTCAGAGAAGGTCCAGAGGATGTTGGGGTTGGTATCTCGAGTGAGGGATCTACCCTCTATATCTTTGCGGGAGGCAATGTCCCTCCTGGGGTCCATGACAGCGTGCATCCTGGCGGTTCAGTGGGCTAAGATACACACCAGGGAATTACAATGGGGGGTTTTGCCAGCGGAAATTTCTCTAAGAGGAACTTTAGAAGGTCAGTTCAGTATATCGTCAAAGACAGCACTCTCACTGGAATGGTGGATAATGACAGACAATTTGCCCCGGGGTGTCCCATGGGTGGTTCCAGTCTCCAAAGTTGTAACTACGGACACAAGCCCCAGGGGTTGGGGGGCTCACTTGAGCGACCTCATAGCACAGGGGGTCTGAACAGACGACCTAACAACAGCATCTTCCAATATGAAAGAACTACTGGCGGTTAAATTTGCACTCCTAGAATTCCTGAACACCCTTCACTCACATCATGTCAGGGTATTTTCAGACAACCGGGTCGTGGTAGCATACTTAAATCAACAAGGGGGTACCCGATCCCAGTCTCTCATGGAAGTAACAGGATCCATCTTTCAGCTAGCCGAGGACAACCCGGGGTCATTGACGGCTCTTCAAATAAAGTGGGTGGACAATTACAGGGCAGATTTCCTGAGTCGGTCTCGTCTGAGACAGAAGGAGTGGGAATTAAGCCAGGCAGTGTTCTATCAGATTACAGAAAGATGGGGAGTATCGGACATAGATCTGTTTGCAAACAATCTGAACCAGAAGGTAGATACCTTCTGCTCCATAACTCTCTCGGGGATCCCGGTCGCGTTGGATGCACTCTTGATTCCATGGAACTATTGACTAGCATTTCCACCAATCGCACTAATCCCGGCAGTTCTGAGCAAAAGACGGGAAGACAGAGCTTGTGTAGTCTTAATAGCCCCCTTCTGGCCAAAGAGGATATGGTTTTCTTGGGTGATGTCCATTTCAGACCCTTGGCTACTCCCTGATCTCCCAGACCTCCTCTCCCAGGGACCAGTAGTACACCCCCATGTAGCAAGTTTACTTCTAAGGGATAAAGGGTTTTCATCAAGCCTAGTCTCAACCTTACTACAAAGCAGGAAACCGATAACCACCAAACATTACAGTAAAATCTGGAAAAAATTCCTCTCAGCGTCAGGCTCTAAAGTAGATGAGGGGGTTCAACTTAGAGCCATATTAGAGTTCCTGCAGAAGGGGTTGGAACAAGGCCTGGCTACAAGTACCCTAAAGGTTCAGGTCGCTGCATTAGGGGCTCTGTTCAATTATGATTTAGCAGGGAATCAATGGATTTCCAGATTCATTAAAGCGGCAGAAAGGTCCCCTCCCAGAGTGCTCCACAGTGGGATTTAAATTTAGTCCTTACGGACCTAACTAAGCCTCCCTTCGAACCCCTGGTGGAAGCTTCCTTGAGAATCCTGTCACTCAAAACATCTCTGCTGGTAGCTCTCACTTCAGCGCGCAGGGTCTGTGACATTCAGGCATTGTCGGCTATAATCCCCCTTTCACACAGATCCTGGATGATAGGGTTGTTCTCAAAACGGACTCAGCGTACCCTCCAAAAGTAGCTTCTCTGTTCCATAGATCACAGGAAATTTCCCTTCCTTCCTTTTGTCCCTATCCCAAAAATAAGGAAGAAAAAATCTTATATACATTAGACGTCAGAAGATGCCTGATCCATTACCTAGAGGCCACTCGGTAGTGTAGGAAGGATAGATCTTGATCTCTCTATGTGTGTTCTTAGGGTTCTCGGAAGGGGAAAAAAGCTTCTAAAAGCTCATTAGCAAGATGGATCAGAGACGCCATCAACCTGTCATATACCTCGCATGGGGTGTCCGCTCTGGAGAAAATAAGAGCTCATTCAACGAGAGCAGTAGCAGTCTCCTGGGCGGAAAGAGCCAGTGCTACGATTGATCAGATATGTAGAGCTGCTACTTGGTCTCCCCCCCCCCCTACATTTTTTAACCACCATTGGCTGGACCTAGCCTCTTCTTCAGACCTTACCTTTGGGAAAATGGTTCTGGAAGCAGTAGTCCCCCCCCCTCCCCCCTAGATGTACAGTCTCTGCAATTCTCTCCATGGTGCCTTCATGGGGGACAGAGAAAAATTTAGTTACTTACCGATAACGGTATTTCTCTGAGCCCGTGACGGCACACTTAGTTTAAATTATGCTATTGCTCAACAAATAGTCACGTGGTATCTCTTTTAAACTTTTCAGTAATGTTGAGTATTTTGTTCTGTTATTAATCTATCGTTCCTTTCATGCACTGTAAACAAATGATGCGGGAGAGAGGTGCCGCCTTTTTATCTGTAGGTTTCCTGTCCTTGATGGGCTGATCCCCCTCTCTCCATGGTGCCGTCAAGGGCTCAGAGAAATACCGTTATCGGTAAGTAACTACATTTTGTGTGCACTGAAATCCCTGATGTTTGTATACATGCGAGTCCAGTGAGCGGTCCGATCCACGATTTCTGTATGCAGTTATACAGGGAAGACTGTCAATCACTGGATAGGACCTTCCAGTGGACTCATGCATGAAACACCATGGATTGCAAAGAATAAATACAGTCTTTTGCCTCCAGAATGTATCTCAATCTGATCAGCTCCTCCTTTTCTATCTGTTCTATAACATCAATTTTCAACGTGACCCATTTTTTTTTAAAATTAGAATAATTGGACTTGTTTTGCCTTTGCTATAGAGCCATATTGTTAAGATTTCAATCTTTCCTCTATCTGGACTGTTATGATAAGGAGTATTAACAACTCTGATATCTTCTTCACACGGGGTGGGTATAATCTGAATGATTATAAATTATAATTCCACTATAATCGCACAGTTATGTAATGGACGGCCTGGCTGGTCCGGGATATAGTGTATTTCTCAATAGCTCAGTAGGAGCCATTGCCAATTCTGCTCTTTAGATCGTCACATTGTCTGGTGAGGACAGGATCAGTTTCCTCCAAATCCACAGAACACTATGTAGGTCATCAATATGCAAATGTTCATCCATTTGATAATTGCTTGCACTGATAAAAATTTGTGGAGCTGAATTTACAATTATCTATTAGGTTAAACCTGGTTATCCATCTCAAAAACGGACTGAAACACGCCGGATAAGCAACTACAATGTCCTTATTTTTAAGCTTGCATTAAAGGGGCATTGTAAGATTCAATGATGTCTGATTCGATGTAGGTCCTAACCCAGGGACTTTGATTTATCCCACAAATAGAAGTCCCCTGCTGGATAAGACTGTTTAGATACAATATCACCTCTCTGTTGATCTCCGCCTGTTCATCTCAGAGACTAGACTCTACATTGGGTTGCATGGAGGTCAGGGATCCCCATTCTGGAGATAGGTGTTGGTCCTGCATTTGTCAGACATGTATGGGTTATTATGTGGATTAGGATGATACGTTAAAAGAGATAATGAATATTTTTTTAAAGAATTATTGGGCATTTAATGTGTAGAAAAATATACTTTAGAATGGTTGACATCCCCCAAACTCCCCTGCTTGAAGGTTTTTGTGTATTTTCTATATTACACCTTCATTAGGTAATGGAACAAAATCAATGTTGGAATATTAAGTGACGTTGTTTTCTGGTTTTGGAAAAACTCTTGTTCCTCAGCTACATTTTTTAATAAACAAATATAAATTGTTATATTATTGCTATTATTACTATTATTGCCTGCAGTGGTGATGTCACGTTGACAGCACCACAGCCAATCAGTGAGCTCAGCATTTCTGAGCGGCTTGAGTAGTCAACTCGGGTTGAGCTGCTGAGCTCAGTGACATAGCATGATATAAGTGATATGTAAACTTGTCTCTATGTGATGTATAAAATGACAGCCTGTCATTAGGTGGATCATAGCGTGGTCGCCTGTCTCTTGGTGATGTATGACGTGGCCTCCTATCTCTAGTTGAAGTATAACATGACCTCTTGTCTCTAGGTGATTTATAACGTGTCTTCCTGTCTCTAGGTCATATATAACATGGCCGACTGTCTCTAGGTGATGTATAACATGGCCGCCTTTTTCTAGGTTATGCATAACATGATTTTCTGTGTCTAGGTGATTTATAATATGGTTACCTGTCTCTAGGTGAAGTTTAATTTTGCTGCCTGTCTCTAGGTGATGTATAATTTGGTTGCCTGTGTCTAGGTGATTTATAATATAGCCGCCTGTCTATCCATCTGTCTCTCTCTAGGCGTTGTATGACATGGCCACTTGTCTCTAGGTGTTGTATAGTATCGCCTCCTGTTTCTAGGTGATGTATAACATGGCCACCTGTCTCAAGGTGATCTATAGCATAGCCGCCTGGCTCTAGTTGATGTATAACATGACCTCCTATCTCTCAGCTATATATCAACATAATATTGTATAACATGGCTTCCTGTATCTAGATAATATATAGCATGGCCTCCTGTCTTTTGGTGGTGTATAATGATGCCTCTTCTGTCTAGGTGGTGCATAACATGTTCGTCTATCTCTAGATGATGTATTAAGTGGCATCCTGTATCTAGGTGATGTATAACATGGCCATGTGTCTCTGTGTGATGTATAATGTGGCTGTGTGTCTCTAGGTGATGTATAACATGGCCTCCTGTCTCTAGGTGATGTATGATGTGGCTTCCTGTCTCTAGGTGATGTATGGCATGGCCGCCTGTTTCTGGCTGGTGTATAACATGGCTGCCTGCCTCTAGATGATCTATAACATGGCAGCCTTCCTCTAGATGATATATAACATGGCCGCCTGTCTCTAAGTGATGTATAACATGACCACTTGTCTCTAGGTGATGTATAACATGGTTGCCTGTGTCCAGGTGATTTATAGTATGGCCACCTGTCTCTAGGTGGTATATAGTGTGGCCGCCTGTCTCTGGGTGGTATATAATATGACCACCTGTCTTTTGGTGTTACTTGACATGGCCGCTTGTCTCTGATGTTGTATAGTATGGCTTCCTGTTTCTAGATGGTGTATAACATGGCCGCCTGCCTCTAGATGATGGATGACATGGCCGCCTGTTTCTAGTTAATGTATAACATGGCTGCCTTCCTCTAGATGATGTATAACATTGCGGCCTTCCTCTAGATGATATATAACATGGTCGCCTGCCTCTAGGTGATGTATAACATGGCCGACCCTCCTCTAGATGATGTATAACATGGCGGCCTAGGTAATATATAGCATGGCCTCCTGTCTCTAAGTGTATCATGATGCCTCTTGGTGCCTTGGTGTATAATATGGTCGTCTATCTCTATGTGATGTGTAATGTGGCATTCTGTCTCTATGTGATGTGTAATGTGGCCGTGTGTCTCTAGGTGATATATAATGTTGCCGTGTGTCTCTAGGTGATGTATAAAGTGGCCAAATACCTCGGTGACGTAGAACATGGACACCTGTCTCTAGGTGATGTATAACATGGCTGTGTGTCTCTAGGTGATGTATAACGTGACCGTCTGTCTCTAGGTGATGTATAGCATGGCCTTATGTCTCTAGGCAATGTATAACGTGGACATCTTTCTCTAGGTGATATGACGTGACCTCCTGTCTCTAGTTGATATATGACGTGACTTCCTTTCTCTAGAATCTAGAGAAAGGAAGTCACGTCATATATCAACTAGAGACAGGAGGTCACGTCATACATCATCTAGAGTCTAGATGATATATGACGTGGCCTCCTGTCTCTTGGTGATGTATAATGTGGCTTCCTGTCATTACATGATGTATAACGTGGCTGCCTGTCTCGTTGATGTATGATATGACCTCCTGTCTTGTTGATGTATGATGTGACCTCCTGTCTCTAGGTGATGTATGACGTGACCTCCTGCCTCTAGGTGATGTATGACTTGACCTCCTTTCTCTAGGTGTTGTACGACGTGGCCTTCTGTCTCTAGGTGATGTATAACGGGACCTCCTGTCTGTTGGTGATTTATGACGTGGCCTCCTGTCTCTAGGTGATGTATAACATTGCCAACTGTCTCTAGGTGATGTGTGATGTGACCTTCTGTCTCTAGGTGATGTGTGACATGGCCTCCAGTCTCTAGGTGATGTATGACATGGCCTCCTGTCTCTAGGTGATGTATGTCATGGCATTCTATCTCTAGGTGATGGATGACATGGCCTTCTGTCTCTAGGTGATGTATGACGTGACCTCCTGTGTGTCTAGATGATGTATGATATGGCCTCCTCTAGGTGATTTATGATATGACCTCCTGTCTCTAGGTGATGTATGATGTGGCCTTATGTCTCTAGGTGATGTATGACATGGCCTTCTGTCTCTAGGTGATGTATGACATGGCCTTCTGTCTCTAGATGATGTATAACATGGCCGTCTTCCTCTAGATGATGTATAACATGGCGGCCTAGGTAATATATAGCATGGCCTCCTGTCTCTTGGTGTATCATGATGCCTCTTGTGCCTTTGGAGTGTATAATATGGTCGTCTGTCTCTAGGTGATGTGTAATGTGGCATCCTTTCTCTATGTGATGTGTAATGTGGCAGTGTGTCTCTAAGTGATATATACCGTTGCCATGTGTCTCTAGGTGATGTATAAAGTGGCTGAATATCTCGGTGATGTAGAACATGGACACCTGCCTCTAGGTGATGTATAACATGGCTGTGTGTCTCTAGGTGATGTATAACATGACTGTCTTTCTCTAGGTGATGTATAGCATGGCCTTATGTCTCTAGGCAATGTATAACGTGGACATCTTGCTCTAGGTGATATATGACGTGACCTCATGTCTCTAGTTGATACAGTATATGACGGGACTTCCTTTCTCTAGATGATGTATGACTTGGCCTCCTGTCTCTTGGTGATGTATAATGTGGCTTCCTGTCATTAGATGATGTATAACGTGGCCGCCTGTCTCGTTGATGTATGATGTGACCGCCTGTCTCGTTGATGTATGACATGACCTCCTGTCTTGTTGATGTGTGATGTGACCTCCTGCCTCTAGGTGATGTATGACGTGACCTCCTTTCTCTAGGTGTTGTACGACATGGCCTTCTGTCTCTAGGTGATGTATAATGGGACCTTCTGTCTCGGTGATTTATGACGAGGCCTCCTGTCTCTAGGTGTTGTATAATGTTGCCGACTGTGTCTAGGTGATGTATGATGTGGCCTCCTCTTGGTGATGTATGACGTGGCCTCCTGTCTCTAGGTGATGTATAACATGGCCTCCTGTCTCTAGGTGATGTATGACATGGCCTTCTGTCTCTAGGTAATGTATGGCATGGCTTCCTGTCTCTAGGTGATGTATGACATGGCCTCCTGTCTTTAGGTGATGCATGATGTGGCCTCCTCTTGTTGATATATGACGTGGCCTCCTGTCTCTAGGTGATGTATAGCATGGCCTCCTGTCTCTTTGTGATGTATGACATGGCCTTCTGTCTCTTGGTGATGTATGACATGGCCTCCTGTCTCTAGGTGATATATGACGTGACCTCCTGTCTCTAGGTGACATATGATATGGCCTCCTCTAGGTGATTTATGATATGGCCTCCTGTCTCTAGGTGATGTATGATGTGGCCTCCTGTGTCTAGGTGATGTATGACATGGCCCTTGTTTCGGTAATGTATAACATGGCTGCTGTCCATGAATAAAATCATGGAAAATGCTCACAGATAAGATGAGGAGGAAATCCTAAGAAAAAATGAAGGAAAACAACATAGAAGACTGCAGTCATATCAGTGATAGACGTGACAACCAGGTGGCACTGCTGAGCACGTTCAGCAGATCTGTTGCTGTGAGACCTCTGTAGCAGCATGGGGGGGGGGATTCTCAGCATTTTCCTGCTCATATGTCCAATCCATTTTTTTCAGCATTTTAAGGAGCAGAATTAGAATCATATAATATCCTCTAGTAACCGACAGCTATGATAGCAAGTGTTCTAGATAGTGCAGATAGACCCTTATTAGAAAGGAGGTAACAAGATAAACAAATGGAAACCAGGGGAGATCTAAACAAATCAATGGGGCGCTGTGTGGCTCTGCGCGGCTCTGCAGAGGATGCCAATTCCATTGATCTTTTCCGCTTTTTCAAAATGAAGCAACTGGAAAGAGTAACTGGAAAAAATACCACCCTCAGACCCGGGATAAAAATGTAATCCGTGGGGGTCGAGAGGCCAGGCTTATTTATTTGACAAACTATTTAAAGAGGACTTGTTGCCAGGTCAGAAGTGGCCAGCATTTGCTATTACTTTATTCCTTCTTCTCCCCGAGTATATATGATATGGAAAATTTACAATGTGGTCTTTTTTTATGTGTTGCTAATTTTTATGCTCTTTACAGTGGGAGTGGCTAACAGTATCATAATGCAGATCAAGCTAGAGACATGCCCCCGAGGATCTGCAACGGAATGGTGAACTAAAAAAAAAGCAAGCAACGAGCACAAAATAAGAGCAAACACTGGTCACTTTTGACCTGGCAACTGGTCCTGTTTAACCCCTAACAACACTGGACGTACTGTTATGCCCAGTGTTTGCTCCCTGATTTCGGTGCAAGCTTAGGAGCTAAGCTTGCATCGTTCAGACAGACACTGGCTATGTTATTCTTCCGGCACCTGCCTCTTAACAGCAATGAGTGGAGCTGAGCTGTTAACTACTTAATTGCTGCTGTTAACCACTTAGTTGTCACTGTTAATCTATGACAGAATCAGTTACTATGTGCAGTCCAAGGGGGCTCGTCGTATTGATCGGCCACCTCGTTACGCATTGCGAGGTGCCGAATAGCTGTGAAGGCAGTGTGTCATTTCTTGAAGACCTCTGTGCCTGCAATCACTGTGCTCCATTGGAGCCTGTGGTTGAAGTTAAGAACCCACTGTGATTTTTGTTGCTATTTAATACAATGCTATAAATATTGTAAGCCTAAGAGGAATAAAAAAAAAAAAAAAAGTTTAAAAAAATCTAAAAATAAATTAAACAAATCTGTAAATCATCCACTTTTTCCCCATTAAAAATAAAATTCACACGACTTGTGACAAAATTGTACATTATAAGTCGTCATGCATATTTTAAAAAACCACCCATCATATTATGCTGACAAATTCCTGTTTGACACAGATCACTTCTCATTAATCTCTTTATCATCAGGATTAGATTGAAAGGTAACTCGTCCATATACAGTAGATAACACATTCAGAATAGGTGATGGTCACAGCTCACCTCCTCTACGTCCCTGCACAATGACCTATCTATATGTCAGAAAGCAAGTCTAAAAACTCATACAAGTAAATTAGTAATTTTAAGTCTATTGTATCGTTTCCTACACTCCATTTAGCTGCAGTAAAGCCTTACATATTAGAAATGTAATGCCCAGAATTGTGACATTTATAGAAGTCGTCATATATATATATATATATATATATATATATATATATATATATATATATACCGTACATATGTATATATATTTTTTTACTTGGTGTAACTGCCACTGTTCTCCTGAATCTGGTGTGGTCTTTGTTTTGTTTCTGCGCCTTTCCATTCCTGAGATATGAAGCAATCTTCCCTGTATATAAATCAACTCTTTTTTTAGCCAACTGGTCTTGGTCATCAAGAAGACTGCCACTAGATAGCAAGATGTACATATAGGGAAGGAGAGGCCATATCTCAAGAACGGAGAGGAGCAAGAACAAAAGAAAAACTATACTGGATTGAGGAGAACGGCGACATTTAAACCAGGTTAAAAAATAACATATTTATGCTAAGTGACAGATCCCCTTTAAGCCTCTTCCAGCCCTTTAATGTTCGTAACTGTGAGAACATCTCTAAATGCCATACTGTTAACAGAGAAATGAAGTTGGCTGCTCCTGTAATCACATGCAGAAAATAGAATTTAAATAATCTGCCATGAGGAAATAAAAGCAGATTATAGAAAAATACATATGTATCTGGTTTTAGTAGTAAAAATGGACTAGTAAAACAAAAACTAGGTTACACATTCCCTTTAAGGCTATGTTCCTGAAGCATTCTTTGCAGCCTTTTGAGTGGACCTTGCCTCATTTAGGCCGGTTTCACACGTCAGTGGCTCCGGTACGTGAGGTGACAGTTTCCTCACGTACCGGAGACACTGACACACGTAGACCCATAAAAATCAATGCATCTGTGCAGATGTCATTGATTTTTTGCGGACCGTGTCTCCGTGTGCCAAACACGGAGACATGTCAGTGTTCGTGGGAGCGCACGTTTTACACGGACCCAATAGAGTCAATGGGTCCGCGTAAAACACGGACCTCACACGGACATTCTCCGTCTGGGGTCCGTGTGCGTGCAGGAGACAGCGCTACAGTAAGCGCTGTCCCCCCCACATGGTGCTGAAGC
Organism: Ranitomeya variabilis; assembly: GCF_051348905.1. NCBI lineage: Eukaryota > Metazoa > Chordata > Amphibia > Anura > Dendrobatidae > Ranitomeya > Ranitomeya variabilis. Next base: position 566,893,112 of record NC_135232.1, read on the forward strand.
CGGTATTCATATCTTCCCTGTAGCAGCGTTTGCTATAGAGAAAATATGAAGAATAGTGTTAAAAATAAAGATCTATGTGTCCGCCGCCCCCCCACCCCCTGTGCGCCCCCCCGCTGGTCAGAAAATACTTACTCGCTCCTTCCTGGTCTGGCCGCGCCTCCTACTGTATGCGGTCACGTGGGGCCGATCATTTACAATCATGAATAGTCGGCTCCGCCCCTATGGGAGGTGGAGCCACATATTCATGACTGTAAATGATCGGGCCCACGTGACCGCATGCAGGAGAAGCCGCGGCCAGACCAGGAAGGAGCGACAGCCGACGGGGGACCCGGGTAAGTATTTTCTGACCAGCGGGGGGGGGCGCACAGGGGGTGGGGGGGCGGCGGACACATAGATCTTTATTTTAAACACTATTCTTCATATTTTCTCTACAGCAAACGTTGCTGCAGGGATGATATGAATCGCAGCTTCAGCACCATGCAGAGTGGGTACCACACGCTCCGTGTGGTACCCACTCGCCATACGGGCGGCACACGTGTGCCGCACGTATGGCCTCCGTGAGTTCCCAGGCACACGGACACGGATAACTCCGGTACCGATTTATTCCGGTACCGGAATTATCTGGACGTGTGGGACAGCCCTTAGAGAGGTTTCCTTCAGAATTTGTTTCAAAGAAGTGACTTTTCTTTTTCTTTCAGTTTCGTATTTTTCAAAACCTCTTCAGTAAATAAAATCTCAAAAAACTTCTCATAGGAACAGCAAAGTTGAACTTCCATAGCAATTTGTTTTTTTACGAGGATTTTGGAGAGGATCCAAACCAAATGACTCCTCTAAAAATTCTATGTCAGCATATTTATAAGGCTATGTGCACACAGCATTTTTTCTTTTGAGTTTTTGGAGCAACAACTGAGCAGAAACTTCATGTTTTTGAGGCATTTTGAAATTTGGAGAGTTTCCACTACATTTCTGCTCCCAAAACTGAAAGTACACGTAGCCCAAGGGTTGACACTGAGTATTTTTGCTTAGGTTTTGGAGCAGAAACTCCACGTTTTTGAGTTTTGAGGAGGATTTTGAAGAGTGTTTGCTCCAAAAGCTCAACAAAAAGACTCAGTTTGAACACACTCTTAGGCTGTGTGCAAATGGAGTTTTATAATGTTTTCAAAACAGACCTCAACGGCGCCTGGCGGATTCCATGACTTTAATGGGGCATGTCAGACTTTTATCATGGTGTCTGGCAATGTATTCAAGAAAATAGCGCTGCCCTGGTTTTTCTAACTTTTTTGATGGCCCAGAAATGAGAAGCTAGCCTTTGAATATGGGGTTTTGGAAAGCTTTGTTTCTCTGATGTAGTTTTCTGCCTGTGCTGCTCTGTCCTTTCTGTGATCACGTACCATATTCATTGTGTGTTGTTCATCAGACTCATCCATCCATCAGACCCTCCCGCCACTCTAAAGTTCACAAGATCCCAGAACACAGTTGTTCCCACCATTCTTCCATCAATGCATCAGAAATGGTAAGAATCTATCTCTACATGTACCTATTGTGTTGTTAAAGGGGTATTCCGGGCCCCAGTGCAAAAACCCCAACAAGGCCCCCAACTGTTACGGTCTTGCTAGCCTTGGTCTTCTTTTGGGGCCCCCTAGTCTCCCCTCACTTACTAAACTTGGCTATTCACTTCATCTTCATGTGGATATGCCAAAAATATTCAATAGATATAGGTCCCATTAAACTTGAGTATGGGGCTGTGACACACCCCACAGTAAATAAAGAAGTGGTTGGAATTCCCCTACAAATAATGAAGCGCTCCTACCACCACTGACAATGGCTCCTCAGGGCCACATTCTTGGCTCCCGCATCTGCTATATATTTATGGTCTGCTATAAATGTAAGACTTTGGAATACCCCTTTAAGCTGTATTATATTATATTATATAGCATTTTATGTAGAATGGTGCACATAAAAGGATCGGCAGTCCAAAATTGGACATGTCAGAAAACCTTCTGTCCAGAGGCCTGCAGAACAGTCGGGAAGCCACATACCCATCCCTCCAATATCAGTCGATGTAACAGTTAAAATAAGAGTCCCACATGTCACCCCCAGTGATCTGAACCTTAGCTGTCACTGTAAAGCTGGATTTACATGACTATTATTTTAACTGTTGAGAATACAACCTTAGGGGTGCTGTTTGGGATCACTTGAAAGGAGCTGCAGCACCCAGCACAAGTTCTAGAAAATAGTGACGCTGTGACTTGGGGGAGCCAACATATCATGTTATAATAATATTCTTAAATTATATAGTGCCAACATATTCCTCAGCACATTACACTTCTGCAGACACGTGAGCTAGTCACCAGTCATGTACCCCCACAGATGTGAAATGCCATGTACGTGGAATGTGAGGGGTACTGGGACCATGAGCGAGAGAATATTGCAGAAGTGAGGGGTTGTATGCAGATAAAGACCCAACTAAAGAATGCAATAGACTTTCCTTCATAATATCTGTATCTAGTGCATGCTTTCAACTCTGATTGCTTAGGGTAGCACATTCCAGAGAGCTGGTGCAGCACAAGAGAATTCTTAAAGGCAAGATGGTGAGTTTTGGATTGTGGCGTTTGTAGAGCCCCCCGTACACATTAGAGTAACATCGGCTGATATTGGAGGGATGTTTATGTGGCTTCCCGACTGTTGTGCAGGTCTCTGGACATAAGGTTTTTTGACATGTCCAATTTTGGACTGCCGATCCTTTTATTTTCTGAGAAGTAGGCTGAAGAGAGGTGTATGGAGGAGTCAGGAGACAAAGCTGGACCACCACAGCTGGCTTAAAGTGCATGGAGGGAGGAGGGGGTGATCTATAATCTTAGATAATTGGTAGGAAGGAGAGCATGGGTTTTGTGGTTGATACAGATGAGTGAATAGATGTAGGGAGGAGCAGGGAGTAGTGGATGAGCAGCTATGTTTGCGGAGGAGGCACCGGTGTAGCTGCTGGACAGTATAATCAGCCTGGCTGCTCTATTAACGATAGAGCGGAGAGTTTCGCCAGGTAGAAACTGATTAGTAATAGGTTAAAATCATCATAGCAAGAATGAACAAACAACAACAGTGTTTGCTTTTCACAAAATTACAGAAGGGATAATTGTGGAAATCTTTGAACATCCAGGTGACAGGAGTGTGTGAGTGTTGGGTCTAGCACGTGATTTTTTTTTTTCTAATCCTGGACAGTTCTTTGTAAGTAGATACCACAGGCAGATAAGGTAGTGCCAGAACAGCTGTCCTTACACTGACATGGACATTCAGCATTGCACTTTTCATGTCTCATGTATAACAACATTTAAAGGGGTAATTCCCATCGTCATGAATTGTTATTTGTCAGATAGAGCTTGTAAATACACACAATTTACTACTTATTAAAATTTTCATTCTTTCTAGAGAGATTCCCACTTTTCTTTTGTTTTCAGCTTGTTGCTTTGGACACCGACCACTATTGGTGGCTAAACATGCACGTTGCGTAAATGCTCTTTTTTATTGTTCTTGTAAATGCTGCTTTAAACCTGGCCAAGGTTTTCCTGGAGCACGATGTTACCTCATAATCCTGGCTAGCTTTAATGCAGTGCTTACAAGTTAGAGAGCAGCGGTGGTCGGGCTCCTAGGCAACAAACTATAAACAAAAGAACGGCTGCAAATGTTAGTTAGTAAGTATCAAATTAATAAAGTGTTTGTTTTTACAAGCTCTATCCAACGATATCAGACTATGGAGCAGGGAATAACGCTTTAATCAAACTAAATGTTTCAAATTATTGCACAAAATAACAATACATAAGTGTTCTCACTTAGTCATCACATCCTACTGTTCTGCCCCATACGCCTATAACGTACTGGCTAAAGGGGTTGTCTACTGCTACAATACTGATGATCGATCTTTAGGATAGGTCATCACTAACAAATCTGTGTACTGAGCCTGCTGGGTACTGTAGATCAGTTTCTACTCATTTGTACAGGAGCTGATCTGCAGTACCTGGAGCAGCCACTACCCAGTGGGTGATGCTGTAGAATTCCCGCACATCCACTGTTTGCAGCTGGATAGGTGATCAGTAAGGTAGGATGGCACACCACGCTCCGGCTTCCGGGCGGTGCCCTCCTGATTAACTGACACTTCAGACCAGCGGCATGGTTGTACCTCTCAGAACTGTACGGCTCACCTAGATTTCGGAGGGGCTCATGGTAGTCACTATTGCATTTGTTTTGCAGATTTTCCTACAAAATCTTGCTGTTTTTTACTGTTTCCATTCTCTTGCAGGTAATGTGGTTTCCTTATTTGATGCCCTATGGAAAATTGCAAAACAAACTTGTCTCTGCTCCTTTTTACATCTGCACACACTGACTTGCTACATCATTCTTGCATTTATACGGCGATGCTTTCACACCCACATTTCATCCTTTTTTTTCCTACGAGATTCACATATATTTCTGTGTTTTTTGATCATGTGCAACCCTCAGCTCATTGTGTCTTATTCATTAGACCCACCCAAGCATTACTCCTCAAGATAAGGGTAACCGGATGTTTGAACACAGTTGTTCCCATCATGCGTCCATCAGTGCCGCAGCAATGGTAAGAATCGCTCCTCGTTTAGCTGGTGTTGGCTTCCTTGGGGGCAGTGCTTCCTTGGAGATTTATGCAAATTGTCTCTCTTCTAGAAGTAAGAAATATGTCTCTAGCACCACCTATAGGTAGCTGCCCAGTAAATCTATCAACAGATGCGTGTCTCTGCTTTGTTTGATATTGGTAGCTTATGTTTTAAGATATTTTGATGGGTCAGACTTTGACTTACAGGGTAGCTGTAATCAATTTTTGTTAGGGCTAATTAGTTCAATTTTATGTGTTAAAGGGTCCTTTCTTTGTTTCTTTAAAGGGGACTTTTCACCAGGTCAAGAGTGGCCACTTTTTGCTCTTATTTTAGTCCAACTGTTTTGCTTAGTAATCAGTTTTGGTTTTTTTTCTAAATCTGCCATGTGGTTCGAGCGATGTGGGCCTTTTTATTTAGTGCTAATTTTTATGGTCTTCAACAGGGGCCGTGGCTTACAGAATAATTGTGCAAAGCATAAAGGCACACCCTAGAGGATCCTGTGAGCTCCACCCCCTCATAAAAATTGGCACCAAATTAAAAATGTCCATAACTTTAAAACCATGTGGTGGATTAAAAAATATATTTACATTCAGGAGAGCAGTGGGAATAAAGTAAGAGCAAAAACTGTCCACTTTGGATCTGGTGACAGGACATTTACATTAAATTCTTACATTCCCTTTAAAATAAAAATACTGGAGCATTTTTCCTTTGTCTTCTACATTGTGCTATTCCTTTAAAATTCCTTCTGGAAAAACATAATGATATATTTCCATTCTCTCTGTCACAGAGGGAGAGACCCCATACAGTGTGATCTGTGAGCATTGATTAGACAGAGGAACAGCACAAAACAGAGGTCTAAGAAAAGGTGACCTAGAATTAGAAGTTAAAAGTGAAGTTAGCGTGTCATTTTGGCTGCAATTTAAACACTGAACATTTTATAGTTTTATAGTCCTCCTGACCATAGGCCCATGTTTCTAGGATGACCCGGATTGACCCATTTAAAAGTTACTGTTTATGACTGGACAATGGGCTAATGTATGGTCTTCTATTTCAAATACCCTGTGTTTCCCCAACTCCTCTCTATACAGTCTCCGTATTCTAGCAAGAGATGAAGGAGGTAACGTTCCCAGTCTGTCACTTCAGTCTCCACCAACATCTTGAGCATTTGCTCATCAAAAAGAATTTGGAAGCAATTGGCCATAAAAATTTCAACATTTTATTGGAATACTTTAAAAGACAATAATATATGAACCTATTTTATAATAAATACAAAAGATGGAGGGAAAATGACTATACAGTAACCGCTGAAAAACACCCACAGTTTCAAAAAATATTATGCTCAGTGACAAATATAATACATGTTTTTATCCCCAAAACAATTTGCGCAAGAGTGCGAAGGTAAAAAAGACAAATTGTATGATTAGTCCAATGCAAAAAATAGGCCCCGCTTCCCTATTTTAAATATGTGCACTCCGTGTGCATAATGGGAGCTAAGAACCCAGGTGGCTGTCAGCCTGAACTTTAAGTATGTTGCGTTAGTGAATAAATCCATTAGAGCAGCATGAAAGGGAAAACATGAGATGTCATTACCTATGTGGGTGCTGGCGGCTGACCCGGACGCGCGTTTCGCGTATGGCTTCGTCTGCGGGACACCTTCCCGCAGACGAAGCCATACGCGAAACGCGCGTCCGGGTCAGCCGCCAGCACCCACATAGGTAATGACATCTCATGTTTTCCCTTTCATGCTGCTCTAATGGATTTATTCACTAACGCAACATACTTAAAGTTCAGGCTGACAGCCACCTGGGTTCTTAGCTCCCATTATGCACACGGAGTGCACATATTTAAAATAGGGAAGCGGGGCCTATTTTTTGCATTGGACTAATCATACAATTTATCTTTTTTACCTTCGCACTCTTGCGCAAATTGTTTTGGGGATAAAAACATGTATTATATTTGTCACTGAGCATAATATTTTTTGAAACTGTGGGTGTTTTTCAGCGGTTACTGTATAGTCATTTTCCCTCCATCTTTTGTATTTATTATAAAATAGGTTCATATATTATTGTCTTTTAAAGTATTCCAATAAAATGTTGAAATTTTTATGGCCAATTGCTTCCAAATTCTTTTTGATGAGTTTATGGCTTCTTTGAAGCATGCCATGTTACTAGGCAGTTATCTATATTTTTGATATCTTGAGCATTTGTTTTAGAGTTCCATTAAAACGTTCACATAGTCATTGGTCTGAGGATGATGGGGACTGGCTTCAAGATGCTGCACTTGTACTTTTTTTGCAGAGAATTTCCATTCGTCCCCCGATCAGCTAACATCTTCCTGGGGAACCCCACGTGAGACAATACAATCCGTAGTGCATCGGCCACTCTAGCGTCTCACATGGAAGACAACTGCACAGCTTCTGTATAGTGCATAGCATAGTCAACAACTGGTACAATAGAGAATATGCCAGGGCCGCTAGGTATTGCAAGTGGCCCAGTGATATCCACAGCCACTTGTTGGAAAGGCTCATCAACCATTGTTAGTGTTATAGATGGGCTTTTGCCCAGCAAGAGGAATCTCATGAGCAGTTCTTAATAACTGTTCCTGGAATGGATAGGGGACAGCAAGTTGCTTTTCGCAGTCCCAATCCTCTGTTGTGTCATGGGGGAGAGTCTCTTTATGCAGCTTCCCCTGGTTCCAGAGTTTTCTCTCCTTGCCAGACCCAGCAGGGGGTTTGTGGAGACAGGAGTGTTAGTGGTTGCTTTTGTCTGCTGGCCTCGCTGTGTTTAGATAGACCGCATGGACCAGGCCTCAACCCTTTGAACGTCTGGCCTCCTTTTCCCATATGTAGAATACTACTCAGACATCGCAGGGTGAGGGTAAAACAGTGTGGCAGTACTCTATTGAACCACCAACAGACAATAACATATAGAACAGTCCTAGTAAATACAAAGATGGTGCAAATTACAGACACTCACCCTGGAATAGATCATCTTCGACTTTGGGGATTCCAGGGCCAACTACCCCCACCAGAGGTACCCTGCTTTTGGCGGGCACTCACATAGAGGAGGTAATGACATGCTTAGGAAGCTGACAGTCCATTGAGGTACAAGCCAGGTTACCTGATTATCCCCACATGGTTTCTCTAATGTCTCCATGGGGACAGGCGAATAGAGGGACCCAACCTGGCTTCTCCGAACATCTCTATGGGGTCAGGTGACCGGAAGGTTCCAACCTGGCTTCTCCGAGTGTCTAGATGGGTTCACTGATGGTCAATGGAGCAGATCTGTATTCCTCCAGCTAGGCCATGGTCCTTTAAGCTGGCATCCTGTAGAATGGCAAATCTGTATTCCTCTTAATGGAGCCATGATGCCTTGGCTGTTGTTCTGTAGAGACCTCTTTTTGCAGTAGGATAAAGATCCTTTTTATAACCACATCTATAGTTCATGCCATCATCCACACGTCAGGGAGATGGTGGGATCTGGTCAACTGTCATTGTTTGAGTATTTAATCAATCTGCATAGTTTGTCCTTCACTGTTTGCAGGTCAACAAGATACATGGACTTTTAAAATGGGTAATCAGCATATTAGCAAACATCGATTGTTCTATGACCATGCATCCCTGTCCTCCAAGGATGGCAGCACAATAACTGTAGGAGCAGATATTGGTAAACAGCAGCTATTCAGCAATTCACTGCAGTGATATTTTCCCAGTGAACTGCGGTGAACACACCTCTGCACCTTGAGATTTTCATGGTGTTATCAGGAAACTCACTGAGGTCACCGCAGTTCAGCCCGGCTGGGAACGCATCGTCAGTAGTGTTGAGCGATACCGTCCGATACTTGAAAGTATCGGTATCGGAAAGTATCGGCCGATACCGGCAAAGTATCGGATCCAATCCGATACCGATACCCGATACCAATACAAGTCAATGGGACTCAGGTATCGGACGGTATTCCTGATGGTTCCCAGGGTCTGAAGGAGAGGAAACTCTCCTTCAGGCCCTGGGAACCATATAAATGTGTAAAAGAAAGAATTAAAATAAAAAATATCGCTATACTCACCTGTCCGACGCAGCCGGGACTTCAGCGAGGGAACCGGCAGCGTTGTTTGTTTAAAATTCGCGCTATTACTTGGTTACGTGAATTCCCGGCTTGTGATTGGTCAGGTCGGCCATGTTGCCGGGACGCGGACCAATCACAGCAAGCCGTGACGAAATTACGTCATGGCTTGCTGTGATTGGTCCGCGTCCCGGCAATATGGCCGCCCTGACCAATCACAAGCCGTGACGTCACGGGAGGCTGGACACGCGCTCATTTTAAAATGGGCGCGTGTCCAGCCTCCCGTGACGTCACGGCTTGTGATTGGTTGCGCCGCGGTCAACCAATCACAAGCCGGGAGGCTGGACGCGCTCATTTTAAAATGGGCGCGTGTCCAGCCTCCCGTGACGTCACGGCTTGTGATTGGTTGCGCCGCGGTCAACCAATCACAAGCCGGGAGGCTGGACGCGCTCATTTTAAAATGGGCGCGTGTCCAGCCTCCCGTGACGTCACGGCTTGTGATTGGTCAGGGCGGCCATATTGCCGGGACGCGGACCAATCACAGCAAGCCGTGACGTAATTTCGTCACGGCTTGCTGTGATTGGTCCGCGTCCCGGCAACATGGCCGACCTGACCAATCACAAGCCGGGAATTCACGTAACCAAGTAATAGCGCGAATTTTAAACAAACAACGCTGCCGGTTCCCTCGCTGAAGTCCCGGCTGCGTCGGACAGGTGAGTATAGCGATATTTTTTATTTTAATTCTCTCTTTTACACATTTTAACATTAATGTTGTTGCGATACCCGATACCCGATACCACAAGAGTATCGGAATCCCGGTATCGGAATTCCGATACAGCAAGTATCGGCCGATACCCGATACTTGCAGCATCGGAATGCTCAACACTAATCGTCAGTGATTGACAGTAACCACCAGTGGTTCTTAGCCTGGATGGTCACATCTTGGCACCACTCTGGTTGAAAACTGTTTATCCCCCAGACATTGATTACGGCATGGGGCAGAACGACTGAGTGGTGAGGGATATTGTTGTTTTTTATTTTTGTTTTCATACAGGATTACAGGAGATGAAGGATTCAGTGGAATTAGGCATAACTGTGGTATTAGTGGAATTTGGTATAACTGTGTTTGTTATTTTTAAATAAAAAAGTAAAAGTGTTTTGTTTTGTTTCAAATAAAAGACTTTATTCTGGATGTGTCTTTATTTACCATATAACTATAGGATTAGCAATGGATTTGTGTCTTACAGACTCCTCTCCATGCTAAGCCGTGGGGTTGATGTCAGCTGACAATACAAAGGTGATATCAACCCCACTAATATGAATCCCACTTGCCACCGCTAATAGATGCATCTTTTGGGGGCGGCTGTGGACTGCTATTTTTAGGCTGGGGGAGCCAATATCCATGGCCCCTTACCAACCTGAGAATGCCATCCCCCAGCTGTCTCCATTAGCTTGGCTGGTTGTCAAAATGGGGGGACTCCGCCTTTTTTTTTTTTCAATTATTTATTTAAATAATTAAAAAATACAGCACAGGGACCCTTCTATTTTTGATAACCAGCCTTGCTGAAGCTGACAGCTGGGGGTTGCAGCCCCCAGCTGTGAGATTTGCCTGGCTGGTTATCAAAAACACAATGGAACCCACACTGTTTCTATTTTTTTAATTTTTTATTTACAGCGCAGGCAGCGGCTGATGAATTCCCAACAGCGCTCCTGATCTCACTGTTATTAGGGGCAGCAGGTGTCCCATCAGCCGACACCAGTGATCGGAGGTAAACTTTACAACTCCTGTCACAGCTGCACGCGCACGCTGTCTTTAGACCGCATGAAAACCATGGCTGTCTGACCGATGGTGATGATTTCAACGCCGATCAGAAGCGTTGGAAAAAATCATTGGATGTTCGGGCCCCCATTCAAGTGAATGGGGTCTGGGTACTGTTCTGGTACCCGTACCCGAACTTTTTGTAACTGTTCGGTCAAACCTGCCGTACTCGAACATCCAGGTGTCCGTCCATCTCTAATGAAGAGGTGTCAGTCAGACACCCTCATTACTAAACCATAAGTAAAGAGTTAAATAAACACACACAAACACATTGTCACCAATCTATGTAGGAACGTTAACAGAATAAACCTGCACAGTCTGTCACCAAACAGCAGCTGTTAGTTTTTTTCAAAAAATGAAAAAAAAAACAAAACACTGTGGCTACTGCATGATTTTCAGAACCAGCAGAGTGAAAGTCGATGGCTGATGTTAATATTCTGGTAGGAAGCCAATAAGTATGAGGGTTCCCAGGCTATTAAAATCAGCTCACAGCTGTTTGCTTAGCCTTTACTGGATAGTTTACAGGGAGACCTCAGAAAAAAATTGACGTAGGGTCCGCCTATACAAATCTAAACTGCTAGGCAGACAGCTGCGGGTTGATACTAATTGCCTAGGAAGGTGCCATCGATATTGGCCTCCTCCTAGACTAAAAACATCAGCTCTCAGCCTCCCCAGAAATGGGATGCGCCAGATCTGGCACTTAGTCCTGCCCTTCTCACTTACCCTGGTTCTGTGGCAAGTGGGGTGATAGTTGGGGGGTTGATTTCACCTTTGTATTGTCAAGTGACCTAAAGCCCAGAGGTAAGTAATGGAGAGGCATCTATAAGACACCTCCATTACTATCCCCATTGTGATGATATAAAAAAAACACACCCAAAATAAAGTTCTCTATTTGAAATAATGACACAGACTCCTTTATCGAATCTAAATTAAACCATATTTACCGAACGCCTAATCCACTGAAGCCAACGTCTCCTGTAAATGAATTAATATAATATACAACAATATTCCTCACCTGTACACAGAGAAGATTATCCATAATGTCCCACAATGATCCTGATGACTTTGAGAGCAGTCATGATGTGACTGCTCTCAAGGACAGCTGGCTACACACTGACACAGGAGCTTCTAATAACTACTGCAGTGTGTATCACTGAGCTGCCGTGAGAGAGGTCACACGAGTTCATCAGCTGATGAGCCCCAGTGATCTCACTTGGAGGCACCACCGGCTGCGTGAGAAAGTTCCGGTCAGTGTGTAGCCAGCAGCCATTTAAAGCAGGCACATCTCCCAATCTGACTGTTCTATAAGTGAGGTCGCCATGGAACTCTCTGGATTACGTCGACTATGGCAGACAGGAGAGTATATGGTTGTTTATTATTTTTGATTGTCTACAGGGGACAAGGGCATTGGGAGTTGGGCGTTAAGGTGAGTATATGTTGTTTTTTTATTTTACATTTTTATACGAGACAAGGGCATCAGAGATTTGGTTTTAGGTTAGCATAATGTGTTTTTTTATTTGATTATGTATTTAATTATTTTATATGATATATATATATACATATATATATGTGTGTGTGTATATATATATATATATATATATATATATATATATATATATATATATATATATATATATATATATATATATATATATATATATACAGTACAGACCAAAAGTTTGGACACACCTTCTCATTTAAAGATTTTTCTGTATTTTCATGACTATGAAAATTGTACATTCACACTGAAGGCATCAAAACTATGAATTAACACATGTGGAATTATATACTTAACAAAAAAGTGTGAAACAACTGAAATTATGTCTTATATTCTAGGTTCTTCAAAGTAGCCACCTTTTGCTTTGATGACTGCTTTGCACACTCTTGGCATTCTCTTGATGAGCTTCAAGAGGTAGTCACCGGGAATGGTTTTCAATTCACAGGTGTGCCCTGTCAGGTTTAATAAGTGGGATTTATTGCCTTATAAATGGGGTTGGGACCATCAGTTGTGTTGTGCAGAAGTATGGTGGATACACAGCTGATAGTCCTACTGAATAGACTGTTAGAATTTGTATTATGGCAAGAAAAAAGCAGCTAAGTAAAGAAAAAGTGTGGCTATCATTACTTTAAGAAATTAAGGTCAGTCAGTCCGAAAAATTGGGCAAACTTTGAAAGTGAACAAAAAATAAATCCACCAGTCCAAAAAATTGTAAATACAAGCAGGGTGTGACTATAACTAAAATATAACTTTTAATAAATAGGTTTAAAAATGGTATAATATACCCATATAAACACACAAAAACGGACTCACAAGAAAATCACATTCATTGGAATGTAAAACTACAATAATCCCCGAGATTTTACACCTCTATTTCACTTTGTCAATCTCATAGGGGAAAAAAGATTCTCATAAATATGAGAATCACCATACAAAAACCATAAACCATCGCATGTCTCATATTCCCAATACCTTTATGTGGGATGGAAACACAGTAGTGGTGATAAATAAATGCAAATGGAACGATCTCACCTCAAAGTTCAATGAGCAATTGCCTCATACCCCCGCTTTGAGTGTCCACCATGTTTTCGGAGGGACACCTTGTAAATTTCCCCTGATGAGTTTGGATAACGAAACGCGTAGGGAAATGGTTTCTTTATTCTGGGGCTAAGCAAAAATCCTTTTGGCAGCGTGGGTGGATGATTGTGTGGCCGGAATGTGCCCCCCCTCCCGGATGCAGTGCCAATAGTGAGCTGTCCTTTCCTTTATCAAAGAAAGAGAACTTTGAGGTGAGATCGTTCCATTTGCATTTATTTATCACCACTACTGTGTTTCCATCCCACATAAAGGTATTGGGAATATGAGACATGCGATGGTTTATGGTTTTTGTATGGTGATTCTCAATCTTTTTTCCCCTATGAGATTGACAAAGTGAAATAGAGGTGTAAAATCTCGGGGATTATTGTAGTTTTACATTCCAATGAATGTGATTTTCTTGTGAGTCCGTTTTTGTGTGTTTATATGGGTATATTATACCATTTTTAAACCTATTTATTAAAAGTTATATTTTAGTTATAGTCACACCCTGCTTGTATTTACAAACTTTGAAAGTGTCAACAAGTGCAGTGGCAAAAACCATCAAGCGCTACCAAGAAACTGGCTCACATGAGGACCGCCCCAGGAAAGGAAGACCAAGAGTTATCTCTGCTTCTGAGGATAAGTTTATCCGAGTCACCAGCCTCAGAAATCACAGGCTAACAGCAGTTCAGATTAGAGACCAGGTCAATGCCACACAGAGTTCTAGCAGCAGACACATCTCTACAACAACTGTTAAGAGGAGACTTTGTGCAGCAGGCCTTCATGGTATCATTACATTAAGAAATTAAGGTCAGTCAGTCCGAAAAATTGGGCAAACTTTGAAAGTGTCAACAAGTGCAGTGGCAAAAACCATCAAGCGCTACCAAGAAACTGGCTCACATGAGGACCGCCCCAGGAAAGGAAGACCAAGAGTTATCTCTGCTTCTGAGGATAAGTTTATCCGAGTCACCAGCCTCAGAAATCACAGGCTAAGGGTATGTGCACACGTCCGGATTTCTTGCAGAAATTTCCTGAAGAAAACCGGAAATTTTCTGCAAGAAATCCGCATTTTTTTTTTTCGGTTTTTTTCCCGTTTTTTTTTCACTTTTTTTTAGCATTCTGCAAGCGTAATTAGCTTGCAGAATGCTAAAGTTTTCCAAGCGATCTGTAGCATCGCTTGGAAAACTGACTGACAGGTTGGTCACACTTGTCAAACATACTGTTTGACAAGTGTGACCAACTTTTTACTATAGATGCAGCCTATGCAGCATCAATAGTAAGAGATAGAATGTTTAAAAATAATAAAAAAAATAAAAAAAATGCTTATACTCACCCAGACGATCTCCTCAGCGGCGTCCGTTCCTCTTCCTATAGCTGGTGTGTGCGCGCAGGACCTTCCATGACGTCGCGGTCATGTGAGCGGTCACGTGAGCGGTCACATGACCGCTCACGACCAATCACAAGACAGTGACGTCATCACAGGTCCTTCACCGCACACCAGCTATGAGAACCGAAGCGGCAGCATGCAGCGGTGAGGCGGGAACACTGCAGGGGACATCGAAGGTGAGTATAGGACTATTTTTTATTTTAATTCTTTTTTTTTTGACCAATTATATGGTGCCCAGTCCGTGGAGGAGAGTCTCCTCTCCTCCACCCTGGGTACCAACCGCACATAATCTGCTTACTTCCCGCATGGTGTGCACAGCCCCGTGCGGGAAGTAAGCAGATCAATGCACTCCTAGGTGTGCGGAATCCCCACAATTCCGCATTTTTATTGAACATGTTGCTTTTTTTTCCGCGATGCGATTTTTTCACGAAAAAAATCGCAACATTTGCACAAAAATGCAGAATACACGGTAAATAAAAGGAGGCATATGTTAGCGTTTTTTTCGCATTTTTATCACGTTTCTATAGCGAAAAAACGCGAAAAAAACGCTAAAAATCCTGAACGTGTGCACATGGCCTAACAGCAGTTCAGATTAGAGACCAGGTCAATGCCACACAGAGTTCTAGCAGCAGACACATCTCTACAACAATTGTTAAGAGGAGACTTTGTGCAGCAGGCCTTCATGGTAAAATAGCTGCTAGGAAACCACTGCTAAGGACAGGCAACAAGCAGAAGAGACTTGTTTGGGCTAAAGAAGACAAGGAAAGGACATTAGACCAGTGGAAATCTGTGGCATACTGAACCAGCATGGCTACCACAGTATCTTGCAGTGGCATGCTATTCCATCCGGTTTGCGTTTAGTTGCACCATCATTTATTTTTCAACAGGACAATGACCCCAAACACACCTCCAGGCTGCGTAAGGGCTATTTGACCAAGAAGGAGACTGATGGGGTGTTACGCCAGATGACTTGACCTCTACAGTCACCAGACCTGAACCCAATCGAGATGGTTTGGGGTGAGCTGGACAGCAGAGTGAATGCAAAAGGGCCAACAAGTGCTATGCATCTCTGGGAACTCCTTAAAGATTGTTGGAAGAATGTTCCCGGTGACTACCTCTTGAAGCTCATCAAGAGAATGCCAAGAGTGTGCAAAGCAGTCATCAAAGCAAAAGGTGGCTACTTTGAAGAACCTAGAATATAAGACATAATTTCAGTTGTTTCACACTTTTTTGTTAAGTATATAATTCCACATGTGTTAATTCATAGTTTTGATGCCTTCAGTGTGAATGTACAATTTTCATAGTCATGAAAATACAGAAAAATCTGTATGTATGTGTATATATATATATATATATATATATATATATATATATATATATATATATATATATATATATATATAATTTTTTTTTTTTTTAAGTTTGAGCACAGACTTGGCTGACGAGAGACTACTTCTTCCATGAACACCTGTTATAACTGTTATCAGTGACAACAGATGTAGCCTGATGAGAGGAGCAGTCTCTCATCAGCTGATGCAGGTGACCTGTGGTAAGCTTTTACTGCGGGTCACAACTGCTGGATCACACTGACAACTTGACAGCATGACTCCACAGCGCTCTTACCGACAGTATCGATCTTATCGGTGGTAATGTTACCACCGATTAGAACTGCTGCGCCAGTGTTTCCCACTCTGTCAAACAGATGACAGCAAGGTAAACACCATAGGGAGTCCATAAAAAACGCAAGCAAAAACTCAGCAAACATTTTTATACCTGTATTTTCGCTGTGGATTGACTCACTCACTCACTGGCTCAATTCAAGTCAAAGGGTGAAAAACACAAAATCTGCACAAAGAATTTACATGCTGTAGATTTTCACTGCAAATACTCAAAGGAAAATTACTGATCATGTGCACAGCACTTCAGGATTATCATTGAATTAGCTGGCATAAGGATTCCCTAGAGTTTTTAGCCCATTACTGTTCTGAAAGAACGCAGCAAAAACGTACCAAAAACACATTGTGTGCACACAGCGAAGCCTCCATCTTTATTGCAAGGAAGTTTTCCAAGTGCGGTCTCCTTAGATTTATCTCCTGGGAATAGAGTAGCTGAAAACTGTTCTCTCGGCCTTGCGTTCTGCAGCCTTTTGGCACTTTAGAATACGTAGCAGGTGCACACTGGCATCACATTCTTCCAGCTGTTGTAAGTCTATTTGCAAAATAAAGTCTCTCCTTGCTTTAGAAGTGGCATTGTAAGTTATTTCCATGGCAACGTCCATTCCTTGGCTCTTCTGAGTTGGCCTTTCACTTTGTCCAGGTGCCACGGTACTCTGCTCTGAGTCCTGCTTCATCTAGCCACCAGTCAGCAGATCCTTGGATTTGTCTGCTGTCTCTATTCCTCTGAGCTCACAGAAGTTAATCAGAGCCTCCTTACTCTGCTTCTTGTATATGGCAGCCAAATCGGTATACAACCTTTCTCCAAATAAAAGATCGAAAAGAAAAACCGGAAGGGGAAACTGTTTGCAAGTATGTCTAAGTAAGAACTAAGTTGGACTTTGTAGAACTGGAGCACTCCTCACACAGGTACCAGTTCTTTAGTATAGGGAATAATTGCTTAAACCAGAAGCTAATGCTCTAATAGAAGTAAAAAAAAAACAAAAAAAACAACTCTATCCTACCCCTTGCCACATGCACTCTTCAGCACATGACGTGGTTTGCACCTGCAAGGGTTAATTTATCTCCTCTCGCTCAATCCAGCTCTCAACCTCAGTTTTAGGCTATAAAGTAAGCATGAATCACACCCAGACATTTTCATCACACCCTGATTTCTTACCGCACTGCCATTATTAATTAGACACTCAGGGTGATGAGTCCCCAATATATGTTACTGTCAGACACTCAGAATGTCACACACTCTCTGGAAATCCATGTATTTTTTAGAGCATACAAGGATCAAACTTATTAAAGATTTTAAGCTTTAATATGAAAATATACAGTGCTTAAAATAAAGTACATAAAAAAGTAAAAAAATAAATAAAACGACTCACAAATATACAAAACAGTTATAAAATAAAATAACAACTATCTAAACGTTTCAGTCTACAGTTATCTTCTGTTTCCTTGAGGGAAGGAGAAATGAATTATGGATCACACCAGCATCCTAGGCGACCCCCACATATAAACAACTTCTTTTGCACCACCCTGCTTTTTATAGTCATGACCTTGCTCTCATATTTCCAGGATGGCCCTGATTGGCACCTTTAAAAAGTGCTGTTTGTGACTGGACAATATGCTAATGTATAGTTTTGCATTTCAGTTATCCTGTGTTTCCCTTATTCCTCTCTAAACAGTCAATAGGCCTTGCCTATGCCATGGTCCATGAGTAAAGATGTCATGTTTGACACTTCCAGCAAAAAACCCTTTGTGTTTGCAATACTGGTATATCTAGTTTCACCCTTTTATCAATTAACTCTACTGCTGTTATGCATTTCTGTTATTGATTATGGTGTATATTTCTATTACAATGCCCAATTGCAAAAAATATTTTTAGCTTTAAATTACATGCATTTAAGAGGAAAAAAATTCTGAGGTGGACAAATGCTGTGGAGCTTGCTGGTTAAAGGTAGTTGCTCTATAACCTGACTACGACCTATTACTTTTCTCTGGACCCTAAATCACCAACAGTCTCATCACATTCTTATTTTATTGGATTTGAATCATGTGCATGATTTGTATTTTTTCTTCATTTTGTTCTGTTTGATGCTCCCTGCCATGCTCACATGCAGAGTTCATTGTATGTTGTCTGTTAGATTCATCCACCCTGCACCAACCTTGCTGAAATCATGGCAAAAGGTCATTCTCCCATCCCGGGCACACATCCATCTACAGCCAATTCTGAGGACCTGGTAAGAGCAACACGGGGTCCCTAAAGGGACACTAAATCTAACCACTACTAACTACCAGATAAAATATTAACCTTTATATATGTATGTGTGTGTGGGTATATAAACTGATATCAGTGTATATAATATATATTAACAGTATATACTGTATTTTCTGGCATATGAGACTACTTTTTAACCCCTGAAAATCTTCTCAAAAGTCGGGTGTCGTCTTATATGCCGGGTGTCGTCATATAGGGCGGGTGCGGAGCAATCTGCGGTCGCCACATATGGTGGCGGGAACGGTCCCGATGATGATGAGGTGAGGAGGCGCCTCACCGAGAAGGTGTAAATGAAGCAAGCTGCAGGCGTCTGGGACACTTGGGGTATGGAAAAAAGAGAGAGAGCCATGCTGTGCCAGAAAAACATGTCTCTTTCACCCGTCTGGCCCGCCCATGTATCCTATTACCTCCTTCTCTGCCTCTCAGATCTCGCACATGCGTGCCTGCGCCGCTTCACTGCAGTCCTGGGGAGCGAGATCTGAGAGGCAGAGAAGGAGATAATAGGATACAAGGGGGGGGCCAGACGGGTGAAAGAGGAGTGGTTTTCTGGGCACTGCACCACTCTCTCTCTCTTTTCCATACCCTGGGTGTCCCAGATGCCTGCAGTTTACTTTACTTACACCTTCCCGGTGAGGCGCCCCCTCACCTCGTCATCAGGACCGCTCCCTCCACCATATGCGGCGATCGCAGATTGCTCAGCACCCACCCTATAAGACGACACCCGGCATATAAGACAACCCCTGACTTTTGAGAATATTTGACCTGTAACTGGAAAAGTTGGGGGTTGTTTTATGCACCCAGTCGTCTTATACGCCGGAAAATATGGTACATAGATACAGTATATACATGGATCTGTTCTTGCTGCAGGTTCCCAATGTACTGCTGTAGCAGATGGTATTATAAGTAAACTTTTAACATCTGTGTTCATTAACTCGTACTCCCCTTTTAAAGTGGGCCTGTCACCAGACCAAAATATGCCAAAGCGTACTTTACTTCCACTGCTCCCCTGAATATTTTGTTTGTTTTTCTAAACTACAGTATTCTATTTCAGGGATATGGGGCCTTTTTATTTAGTACTAATCTTTATGGTCTTTACCAAGGGAGCATGGCTCACAGGCTATTAATGCAGTGCAGCCGACACGCCCTACTAGAGGATCCTTTGATAAAAATCAGCACTAAATAAAAACGTGTGTATTTCTAGAGCCGTATGGCAGATTTTTAAAAAAACAAACAAAACAGAATTCTCTGGGAAGCATATTGGGAATTAAATACGGGCAAATTTGTATTTTGATCATATTTTTTCTGACACTATGATACCAAATATATTTAACCCCGAGGGTGGTATGTACGTTAATGACTAGGCCAATTGTTACAATTCTGACCACTGTCCCTTTACGAGGTAATAACTCTGGAACACTTCAATTTGATTCCGGTGATTCTGAGACTGTTTTTTTGTGACATATTGTACTTCATGATAGTGGTAACATTTCTTTGCTATGACTTATTTGTGAAAAAAATTGAAATTTGGCGATAATTTTGAAAATTTGCAATTTTCCCTACTTTGAATTTTCATGCCCTTAAATCACAGAAAAATGTCACACAAAATACTTAATAAGTAACATTTCCCACATGTCTACTTTACATCAGCACAAATTTAGAACCAACGTTTTTTTTGTTAGGGAGTTATAAGGGTTAAAAGTTGACCAGTGATTTCTCATTTTTACTACACCATTTTTTTAGGGACCACATCACATTTGAAGTCACTTTGAGGGGTCTATATGATGGAAGATATCCAAAAGTGATACCATTCTAAAAACTGCACCCCTCAAGGTGCTCAAAACCACATTCAAGAAGATTATTAACCCTTCAGGTGCTTCACAGGAATTTTTGGAATGCGGAAAAAAAATGAACCTTTTAACTTTTTTCCCCAAAAATTTTACTTTAGATCCAAATTTTTTTATTTTGACAAGGGTGACCGGAAAAATGGATCCCAAAAATTTTATTTTCTCCTGATTATGCCGATACCCCATATGAGGGAGAAATCCACAGTTTGGGCACATAGCAGAACTCAGAAGGGAAGGAGCGCCATTTGACTTTTTAAAATCAAAATTTGCTTTAACAATTGGCGGACGCCATGTCGCATTCGGAGAGCCTCTGATCTGCCTAAGCAATGAAAACCCTCCACAAGTGAGACCATTTTGGAAATTAGACCCCTCAGGGCACTTATCTAGATGTGTGGTGAGCACGTTGAACCCTCAGGTGCTTCACAGAAGTTTATAATGCTGAGCTGTAAAAATAAAAAAAAAAACTAATTTTCCCCACAAATATGTTTTCAGCACAAAAGATTGCATTTTCAAGGGCAACAGGAGAAATTGCTCCATACAATTTGTTTTGCAATTTTTCCGGAGTACGCTGATGCCCCATATGAAGGACAAAACTACTGTTTGGATGCATGGCAGGGCACAGAAGGGAAGGAGTGTCATTTGACTTTTTGAATATAAAATTTCCTGGATTCATTGGCACACGTCTTATCCCATTTGGAGAGCCCCTGATGTGCCTAAATAGTGGAAACCCCCCACAAGTGACACCATTTTGGAAAATAGACCTTGAACCCTCAGGTGCTTCTCAGAAGTTTATAACGTTGAGCTGTGAAAATAATAAAATGACATTTTCCTCACAAAAATATAATTTTAGCCCCAAGTTTTTAATTTTTCTAAGGGCTAATAGGATTTTTTTTTACAACAAACTGAGGTCCATTTTTTCCTGAGTGCCCCAATACCCTACATGTAATTGGGAAATATTTTTCAGGCACAACAAAGCTCAGAAGGTAAGGAGCGCCAGATTTTATTGTTATGGTTTGCAGGTGCCATGACCCACTGGGAAAGCATATGAGGTGCCAGAACAGCAGAACCCCCCCATAAGTGACCCGATTTTACAAACTACACCTCTCAATATATTCATCTAGGGTGCAATGATCATATTGACACCACGGGTGTGTCACAGAATTTTCAACCATTGAGCAGTGAAGAAAAAATAAGTAAATTTTTATCATCAAAATTTAAAATTTAGGCCCAGATTTTACATTTTCACTCAACAATTATGTAAAATGGCACCAAAATGTGTCCCACAATTTCTACTGAACGTGGCAATACCCCATATGTGGCTGTACAATACTACTTAGCGATGCGGAGAGACTCGGGAGGGACGGAGCACTATTTGCCTCCTGGAGCGCAGATTTTCCCAGAAGAGTTTGCGGACTCCATATACAGAGCCCCTAATTGCTAGAAGAGCAGAATTCCCCCTCAAGTGACCTCATTTTGAAAATTATAACCCTTTGGGACGATTTTTACTCCATGGGTATTTTCCATAAACAAGCAGCAATGAATGTTGCCAAGTGAAAATTGCAAACTGCCGCTGTAGTGACCAGTACGCTGTAGTGACCAGCATGCTGTAGTCATCAGTATGTTGCAGTCACCAGTACGTTATGCCCAACCCGTGCTTCTGGAGGCATGCACCTGTAAGTTTGGAGGGCTGTCATCGCTTCAGAAATACCAAGCATAGGTGCTATATGTGGAATTAGGTACACTGTAGGGTTTAGAAGGGAGGGGGGCATTTGGATTTGGTAACACAGAATTTGCTGAATTTCCTTTGGCAGGGGAGGAGCCATTTCGCTTTTCTAGAGCCTTTGTACTACCAGCATTGTGGAAGCCCCCTATATTTTCGTTAACAGATGATGGACCTGAGTGGGGACTTTTTTTTTGTGGATTCAGTTGAAGCTTTTATTGGGAACATTTTACATAACTTTTGGGATCACATTTATCTGGCGCTCTATGATGAGCATTTACTTTGGGGTTTCCATCTAAATCTCTAAGTGACATGATTCAGGTGAAACCCCCGAGGGATCCATTCACTATAATTAGGCAGCAGAGTTACTCTGGACTCCGTCTGGCCTCTGTTCAGCGGTGTCCATCTTTTCAGAAGTGCACAAAACTGTTGCTGACAGCACTTTTATGCAGTCCTAAAAAGATGGACACCGCCAGATCACAGGTCCTATGGCGTCCACATTTTATGGGTAGGCTAATTGCAGCAGGGTCCTACCTACCCATAAAATCAGACTCCCTTTGATGTGGGCTCCGACGCTGAGCCCACATCTTTCCCGGCACATGTCGGCTGTTTTGAGCAGCTGACATGTGCCTATAACAGTCGCGGGTGGAATCGCAATCCACCCGCAGCTGTTATTCTGTTAAATGCCGCTGTCAATCTCAGACAGCAGCATTTAACTAGCGGTTACCGGAAGCACGCCGGAAACCCCTCCCATCGGTGACCCGTCACGTGATTGCGGGTCACCGATGGGTTGGCATGAAAACCAGAGGTCTCCAGCAGACCTCTATGGTTGTCATAATGGGATTGCTATGAGCACCGCCCAGTGGTCGGCACTCATAGCATGTGAACATTTCCGCTACACACAGGCGATCTGATCATCGCTTGTGTGTAGCACAGGCGATCGGACAACTGCATCTTTCTAGTCACCCATGAAGACTATTGAAGCATGCAAAAAGTGAAAAAAAAGGTTTTAAAAATATATATACAGTTAGGTTCATATATATTTGGACAGAGACAACATTTTTCTAGTTTTGGTTATAGACAATACCACAATGAATTTTAAACAAAACAATTCAGATGCAGTTGAAGTTCAGACTTTCAGCTTTCATTTGAGGGTATCCACATTAAAATCGGATGAAGGGTTTAAGAGTTTCAGCGCCTTAACATGTGCCACCCTGTTTTTAAAAGGACCAAAAGTAATTGGACAGATTCAATAATTTTAAATAAAATGTTCATTTTTAGTACTTGGTTGAAAACACTTGGCTGGCAATGACAGCCTGAAGTCTTGAACTCATGGACATCACCAGACGCTGTGTTTCCTCCTTTTTGATGCTCTGTCAGGCCTTCACTGCAGTGGTTTTCAGTTGCTGTTTGTGGGCCTTTCTGTCTGAAGTTTAGTCTTTAACAAGTGAAATGCATGCTCAATTTGGTTGAGATCAGGTGACTGACTTGGCCATTCAAGAATATTCCACTTCTTTGATTTAATTAACTCCTGGGTTGCTTTGGCTTCATGTTTTGGGTCATTGTCCATCTGTAGGATGAAACGACGACCAATCAGTTTGGCTGCATTTGGCTGGATCTGAGCACACAGTATGGCTCTGAATACCTCAGAATTCATTCGGCTTCTGTCCTGTGTCACATCATCAATAAACACTAGTGACCCAGTGCCACTGGCAGCCATGCATGCCCAAGCCATCACACTGCCTCCGCCGTGTTTTACAGATGATGTGGTATGCTTTGGATCATCATGAGCTGTACCACGCCTTCGCCATACTTTTCTCTTTCCATCATTCTGGTAGAGGTTGATCATGGTTTCATCTGTCCAAAGAATGTTCTTCCAGAACTGTGCTGGCTTTTTTAGATGTTTTATAGCAAAGTCCAGTCTAGCCTTTTTATTCTTGATTCTTATGAGTGGCTTGCACCGTGCAGTGAACCCTCTGTATTTACTTTCATGCAGTCTTCTCTTTATGGTAGATTTGGATATTGATACGCCGACCTCCTGGAGAGTGTTGGTCACTTGGTTGGCTGTTGTGAAGGGGTTTCTCTTCACCATGGAGATTATTCTGCGATCATCCACCACTGTTGTCTTCCGTGGGCACCCAGGTCTTTTTGCATTGATGAGTTCACCAGTGCTTTCTTTCTCAGGATGTACCAAACTGTAGATTTTGCCACTCCTAATATTGTAGCAATTTCTCGGCTTGTTTTTTTCTGTTTTCGCAGCTTAAGGATGGCTTGTTTCACTTGCATGGAGAGCTCCTTTGACCGCATGTTTACTTCACAGCAAAACCTTCCAAATGCAAGCACCACATCTCAAATCAACTCCAGGCCTTTTATCTGCTTAATTGAGAATGACATAACGAAGGGATTGCCCACACCTGTTCATGAAATAGCCTTGGAGTCAATTGTCCAATTACTTTTGGTCCCTTTAAAAACAGGGTCGCACATGTTAAGGAGCTGAAACTCTTAAACCCTTCATCCGATTTTAATGTGGATACCCTCAAATGAAAGCTGAAAGTCTGAACTTCAACTGCATCTGAATTGTTTTGTTTAAAATTCATTGTGGTAATGTCTATAACCAAAATTAGAAAAATGTTGTCTCTGTCCAAATATATATGGACCTAACTGTAAAAGTTCAAATCACCCCCCCTTTCACCCCATTCAAACTAAAACAATAAAAAAATCAAACATACACATATTTGGTATTGCCACATTCAGAATCGCCCGATCTATCAATATAAAAAAAGACCCGATCGGTAAACAGAATAATGAGAAAAATAATTCAAAACCCCCAAATTAGTTTTTTTTGGGTCGCGGCTACATTGCAATAAAATGCAATAAAAAAAGGGCGCACAAAAGATCGTATCTTCACCAAACCAATAAAAACATAATCTAGACACACAAAAAGTAAGCTCTCAGCCAGTGCCAAATCACAAAAAATAGAGATGCTACAAGTCTCGGAAAATGGTGTCTTTTTTTTTTTTTACCAAAGTTTGGATTTTTTTTCCACCACTTAAATAAAAAAAGAACCTAGGCATGTTTAGTGTCTATGAACTCGTAAAGACCTGGAGAATCATAATGCCAGGTCAGTTTTAGCCTTTAGTGGACATGGTAAAAAAACTAACCAAAAAATAGCTGTGGAATTGCACTTTTTTTGCAATTTCACCACACTTGGAATTTTTTTCCCGTTTTCTAGTACACGATATGTTAAAACCAATGAAGTCGGTCAAAATTATAACTTGTCCCGCAAAAAAAAAGCCCAGACATGGCCATTTTGACCGAAAAATAAAAAAGTTATGGCTGTGGGAAAAAGGGGAGCAAAAAACAAAAACGCAAAAAACAAAATACCTCTGGTCGTTGAGAGGTTAAACACTGCCTGAATCCTTTTGGGCATGCTCTCGATCAGATTCATACATGTCTTGGCTGAAATCTGATCTCATGTATCTTTTACACTTTCCGAACGTTGGTTCATCCTGGTCGCCTCACTTGGGTATGTATACAACTTTGTCTTCAACTCTACCCACATCTACCCATTGAGTTAAGGTCTGGGGACTGTGGGGACAATCAAGCACCTCTATTTCATTGTTATTGAACCATTTCTTCACCAATCTCAACGTATGCTTTTGATTGTTGACCTGCTGGTACACTATGTCGTCCTTTTCATACCCATAGTACTGGAATGTATAGACTAACTTCTCTTGTAGGATACTCACATATAGCTCAGACCACCACCTATCCTGGTCAAGTATCCAATGCATTTGGCTGTGAAACAACTTTTATATCATCAAGCTTTCTCCACTGACCTTGACAGTTCCTTCAATTGCTCAATCAGTTAGCCCCTTTTTCATTTGTTTCTTTCTGACCCATTTGCACCTGTCAGAGCCTAGTCTATTGACTTTTGTTTCATCTCTACAAATCACCCGTTTCCAAATTTCTACTGTCCACTTTTCGTATTTTTTTGAGATTCTCAATGCTGCAAAGCCTGTCCCCATCGTGACATTACTGCCCTCCCAATGTGATAGCATCGGGCCTCCATCTAGTATGCTAAATATTTGCAAGTCACATTTATGTATGAGATAGCCAAGCCAAGATGATTGCCTATAAAATTATGGTGGTCTCACGTTCAAAGAAGTAGTGGATGGTGAGATATGGAGCCTAAAAGTCAAAAGTTTCAAGATCCAATCCCTATTTTTGGGTACCAATTTTCGGCTGATTTTTGAAAGACATCAAAGTTTCTTCCATTTTGACATCCTAAATTTTGGCCTCTGACCAGGCCATCAAGCAAGGGATTTTGAGCAGCTCCCTACCCTTCCAGGCTTTTAGTAAGTTGCCACAATTTATAGGAAAGCCCTTCCTTTTCCTTGGTCAGTATACTTTATAGTTGACCCCTCCCACCTTTTCAACCATGCTATAGGGTCCCTGCCACTGGGTAAGCAACATGGTTTCCACTATGGGCACGAACACAAATACCCGATCCCCAGGCTAAAATGGTCTCACTCGAGCTGACCAATTATACTCACTGGATTTTTCTTTTTGGGCCTAGAGGAGGCACTGTATTACCTATTCCTTCACTTGGGTCCCACGACACTATTGATCATTATGCCTGACCCCTTGCAGAAACAGATTGTCCCTGGAGTGTTATAATCTTCAGCTTGTTGTATTCCTTGGCATCCTGCAGGGCAAGGTCATAGTATGCCTTCTGCCCTTCCTCCGTAAGGTATTGAGCTAGGACCTCCTTATTGCTGTGGGTGCAGTTTTTCTATCTGACACCCTCTCAAATACAGTCAGGAAAGCATCAACGTTGTCCTCCAGAGTCCTCTTCTGTAACGCATCCTATAACATTTGCCTTACCTAGATAGCTTCACTTTGGCTAGCAGGTGGTGCCATCTCCCTAGTCCAGACAATTTCCACCAGGAGAGCCATCTGCTGCTGATGCTGCTGTTATAACTGCTGCCACAACTCCTGCTACTGCTGTTGATACTGCTTGATCAGGAGTTTATTGTTTCCTGTTGGTCAGCTGCTGCTGGTACTGGTGTTGCTTCACCTGGACTAATCGTTTAACAATTTCCTTCCTGGTTTCAGACTGTGTTCATAATGCTGTAACTACCTTTATCCAGGACATTCAATCTTTGCACTGCAATCGCCTGTTCTCTGGGACTTCACAACCACATTTCATCCACCAATTGTAGGGATTCACTCTCTCAGGTAGGTAGTATTCACTCAGGCACTGGATTCCTGGTGATGTTTATTTCCACTGGTTGCACAGCTCCAAAACAAAACCATAAACACAAAATCCCTAGCCTTTTCAAGGCGCTAACCAAACAAAATAGACCCTGACTACTCACACACGGCTGAGCTAGTCCCAGTTCAGTCAAACACAATAGCTCTCATTCTTATCAATCATTGATACTGTACTTTCAGTTGGATGCACACTATCCTGTGCAGACTCTTCTCAGAAAGATTCTGGATTGTCTCCCTCCAGCTCTGCTACAATACACTCTGCTACAGTACACTCTGCTCTGCTTCCCCAGCTAACTGACTAATGTGGACACCTAGCCTGGTTATATGCAGGGCCAGCCAGGTGCAAATAATCAGAGCCGGTAGAGCTAGGATGTACTCCAGTCTTATCTGGCTATGCTATAATTTACATTTATGTGTGGCTTTGTGTGTGTATACAGTGGCTTACAAAAGTATTCACCACCTTGGCTTTTTACCTATTTTGTTACATTACAACCTGTGTTTAAATATTTTTGTGATCCAATTTGTGTGTGATCCATTAGCACTAAATAGTCTAAGTTGGTGAAATGAAGTAAGAAAAATAGAGGCATAAATTAAATTTATGGGATCCAATAACTAAAAATTGCTATGTGCATATGTAGTCACCACTTATGCGATGAAGCCCCTAAGAATTTGTGGTGCAAGCAATTCCCATCATAAGTCACATGCTTAGTGACAGGACCGCCCACCTGTGTACAAGCTGTGTTACATGGCTGTCAGTATATACACTTTACCTTTTCTGAAAGGCCACAGAGGCTGCAACACCATTAACAAGAGGCACCACTAACCACACACCACCAAGGAGATCTCCAAACAACACCATGAAGACCAAGGAGATCTCCAGACAAGTCAGGTACAAAGTTGTTGAGAAGTACAAGTCGGGGTTGGGCTATAAAAAAAAAAAACATATCCCAATCTCGGATCATCCCCCTTAGCTCCATCAAATCCATTATCATCAAATGGAAAGAGCATGGTAGCACAGCAGACCTGCCAAAAGAGGGCTGCCCACCAAAACACTCAGCTCGGGCATTGAGGACATTAATCAGAGAGGCAACACAGAGATGAAAGGTAACCCTGAGGGAGCTGCAGAGTTCTCCAACAGAGACATGTGGGAGACTCCCCAAATGTATAGAGGAAGGTGCTGTGTGAAATGAGACCAACATTGAACTTTTTGGCCACCAAGGTAAACTGCATGTCTGATGCCAAACCAACACAGCTCATCATCCAAAGAACACCATCCCCACAGTGAAAGATGGTGGTGACAGCATCATGCTGTGGGGATGTTTTTTGGCAGCAACAACAGAGAAAATGGTCTGAGTCAAGGGGAAGATGGATGGTTCAAAATACAGGGATATTTTTCAGCAAAACCTGTTTGTCAGTGATTTGAGACTGGGACAGAGGTTAACCTTCCAACAAGACAATGACCCAAAGCATACTATTAAAACAACACTCAAGTCGTTTAACAGGGAACATGTAAATGTTTTGGAGTGGCCTAAAATCCCAGTGGCAAGATACGGAAAGCTCATAGAGACTTATTCAAAGCAGCAAGCAGTTGTAATTGCCGCAAAACTAGGCTCTACAAAGTAAAGACTTTGGAGGGGGTGAATAGTTATGCACACTGAAGTTTTCAGTTATTTTGCCCTATTTGTTTTTTACTTCACAATAAAAAGAAAGACCAAATGCTCACAGTTGTAGGCAAGTTCTTTATATGATTTAGTGCAAACCTTAAAAAAACAAGAGGAATTCCAGGTTGTGAGGTAGCAAAACATGAAAAATGCGAAGGGTTATATTTATATTTTTTTATTTTTTACTTTATTTAGTCTCCTTAAGAGACTTGAACCTTCAATTTGCTTATTCTAAACAAGCAGCCCCAACTTACGAACTAAGAGGACTCAAACTAATGCTTAACTAACAGCTCAATTGTCCAGCTGCTCTTCTACTCACTGACCACCAATCTTTCCTCTTCTTGTCTTGTGCCCCATCTCCGGACACTTTTCAGGGCTAGGGCTTCAGGCTATGTCCAGGCCTCAAAGGTGACTAAACTTTTTCATATATAGTAACTCTATCTGCTGCCCTCCATTTGTCTCCTGCTGCTTCCTGCGCTGAGAATTGCATTGTATTCCTTCGGCTGCAAAGATGGGTACCGCAATGACATTTGGAGTTCAGTGGTATATCTAAATTACAATTCCACTTGCTATCCCACCTGCACAAGGAAGGCATGGATCCGATTTACCTCAGCTTCCCATGCCATTGTGGTGGACAACTTGGAGTAAGGAGGAGTGGAACTGTGATCAGAGTGGAGAATCATAGAATGGTAGAGTTAGAAGGGACCTCCAGGGTCATCCTGTCCAACCTCATGCTCAATTCATAATTCACTATACCATCTCAGACTGATGTGTGTCCCGTATCTGTTTTAAGACTTCCATTAAAGGAGAACTCACCACCTCTTAGGCAGCCTGTTCCACTGATTGATCATCCTCACTGTCAAATAGTGTTTTCTAATATCTAATCTGTATCTTCTCCCTTTCATTTCATTCCATTGCTTCTTG
Organism: Ranitomeya variabilis; assembly: GCF_051348905.1. Lineage (NCBI taxonomy): Eukaryota > Metazoa > Chordata > Amphibia > Anura > Dendrobatidae > Ranitomeya > Ranitomeya variabilis. Next base: position 566,922,942 of record NC_135232.1, read on the forward strand.
TGTTTCCATATGCAAATGAGAATAACGATGATCCCTCTCTACTGTGACATAACTTCAGATATTTGTAGACAGCTATAATAATAATAATCTTTATTTATATAGCACCAACATATTCCACAGCGCTTTACAGTTTAACAGTTTCAAACACAACAGTCATAGGTAACAACGTTAACAATACAGTAATAAAAGCAAAATAAGACAAAATTTTGCTTTAACTCTCCTCTTAGCCTTCTTTTTTGCAAGCTAAACATTCCCAGATCATTTAACCATTCCTTGTCGAACATACTTTGCAGTCTGCTCACCATCCTGGAAGTTCTTCTCTGAACTTGCTCCAGTTTTTTCATTTTTTTTTAAATGTGGTGCCCTGAACTGGACACAGTATTCCAGATGAGGTCGGAGAAAGGAGGAGTAGAGGGGATTAATTACGTCACATGATCTTGACTCTTTGCTTCTCTTAATACATCCCATAACTGTTTGCCTTTTTGCTGCTGCATCACACTGTTGACTCTTGACTCATTTGCAGTCTGTGATCTATTAGTATACCCAAGTCTTTTTCATATGTGTTGTTGCTTAGTTCTATTCCTCCCATTCTGTTGATGTAATTTTTATTTTTCTTGCACAGATGTAGAATCTTGCATTTCTCCCTGATAAATGCCATTCTATTAGTCGCTGCCCATTGTTCAACATTATCTAGATCCTTCAGAACCCTTTCTGTCTTTTCTAGTGTTAGCTATCCCTTCTAGCTTTGCATCATCTGCTAATTTGATTAGTGTACCTTCAGTTCCCTTATGCAGATCATTTATACAATTGTTTAAAAAAAACACACAGGGCCAGGACAGAGCCTTATAGTTCCCACTTGAAACGCTGTTCCAATTGGGTGTGCAACCATTTATTACCACTTTTTGAGTACGATCACTCAGCCAGTTGTGAATCCACCTAACCGTAGCCTTGTCAATCCCTTATTTTTTCAATAAGGATAGTATGAGTTACTTTATCTGAAATGATTTGCTGAAATCAAGATATAACACCGTTTTGCTCAAATGTTTACATAACCTGCAGAATGTTTGCTTTCTTGTCCCTTTTTCAGAGAATATGAATGATAACGCCAACACTTTTTCTCCACTTAGGGTTAGTGGTTGGGTGAAGCCATTACTGTCAAACTACTGTGTTTTTTCTTTTTAAATCATTATGACAACCCAAAACATTCAAATGACCCTGATCAAAAGTTCACATACCCTGGTGATTTTGGCCATATACCATGCACAGAAGTTGACACAAATGGGTTTGAATGGCTACTAAAGGTAACATCCTCACCTGTGACCTGTTTACTTGTAATCAGTGTGTGTGTAGAAAAGCTTTGTGTGTTCCTGGGATCCACACAGACTCTTGTATCTTTCATCCAGCCACTAACGTTTCTGGATTGTGAGTTAGGAGGAAAGCAAAAGAATTGCCAATGGATCTATGGGAAAAGGTAGTTGAACTGTATAAAACAGGAAAGGGATACAAAAAGATATTAACAAATGGAAAATCAGGGGCTCTGTAAAAACAAAACCACGATCAGGTAGACCAACAAAAATGTCGTCCACAACTGCCAGGAAAATTGTTTGGGATGCAAAGAAAAACCCACAAATAACGTCAGCTGAAATACAGGACTTTCTGAAAACTAGCGGTGTGGCTGTTTCAAGATGCATAATAAATAGGCACTTGAAGAAAAATGGGCTGCATGGTCGAGTCACCAGAAGAAAGCCATTACTGTAAAAATGCCACAAAGTAAATCACCTACAATACGCAAAACAGCACAGAAACAAGCCTCAAAACTTCTGGAACAAGGTAATTTGAAGTGATGAGACCAAAAATGATCTTTTTGGCCACAACCATAAATATTATATTTCGAGAGAGGTCAACAAGGCCTATGATGAAAGGAGCACCATTCCTACTGTAAAGCATGGAGGTGGATCGCTGATGTTTTGGGGATGTGTGTGTTACAAAGGCACAGGAAATTTGGTCAAAGTTGAAGGAAAGATGAATGCAGCACGTTATAAGCAAATACTGAAGGCAAATTTACACTCATCAGCCCGGAAGCTGCAAATGGGACATAATTGGACATTCCAACATGACAACGATCCAAAACACAAAGCCAAGTCGACCTGTCATTGGCTACAGCAGAACAAAGTGAAGGTTCTGTGGTGTGGCCATCTTAGTCGTCTGACCTCAATATCATTGAACCACTCTGGGGAGAGCTCAAGCCCGCAGTTCATGCTGGACAGCCCAGGAATTTACAGGAACTGGAGGCTTTTTGCCAAGAAGAGTGGGAAGCTTTACCATCTGAGAAAATAAAGAACCTCATCCACAACTACCACAAAAGACTTCAAGCTGTCATTGATGTTAGAGGGGGCAATACACGATATTAAGAACATGTGAACTTTTGATCATGGTCATTTGTATGTTTTGGGTTGTCATTATGATTTAAAAGAAGAAAACACTGTAGTTTCACAATAAATGGCTTCACCCAACCAGTAACCATGAGGGGAGAAAAAGTTTTGGTGTTATCATTTATATTCTCTGAAAAAAGCGTCCCCTGCGCCCTGTCTTGTGCGTCTATATGACGCATGCGTCGAAAAACGCAGTACAACGCATACCGGCTCATGTCCATGCGCCCCCCATGTTAAAGATAGGGGCGCATGACGTATGCGTCGACGACGCTGCGCCCAACAACGCAAATGTGAACGTAGCCTTACTTGGCATGGAGAAACCAATGGTATCGTTCAAAAGTACATCTCGTCCCGCAAAAAATAAGCTCTCACATGGCCATATTGACGGAAAAATAAAAAAGTTATGGCTCTAGGAAGGAGGGGAGCGAAAAACAAAAACGAAAAAAGCTCCGGGGGTGAAGGGGTTAAGCAAACTTTGGCACTCAAACTGGAAATTTTATTAAGCAAGAAATGGACACATATCCCAAACATTCAGACCCATGTGGATACAGATAAAATTCATCAAGTTTCGGCATATAGTTGCCTTTTTCAAGAAATATCTGTGTAGAGATATACAACAATATTAGTGACAAATATCACGTGGATTGAAGAGAGGGTCAAAGAAAATTCTAGTGAAAAAATGACACAGCATCATGAACAGTCTCATATATAAATATGTACGTAGAGGTAATAAGGTTAATAGAATAGAGGAGTTTCCACCCTATATTGTTTAAGTAAGTATTTAAAAAATAAATAGGGTGGCCCCCCATTTTTTGACGACCAGCTAAGCTAAAGCAGACAGCTGGGGGCTAATATTCACAGGCTGGTAAGGGGCCATGTTAAATGACCCCCCAGCATAAAAATAGCAGCCCTGGCACTTTGCCCGGCTCTTCCCACTTGCCCTGTGATGGTGACAAGTAGGGTTCATATTTGTGGGATTGATGTCACCTTTGTATTGTCCGGTGTCATCAAGCCCATGGCTTAGAAATTGAGAAGCATCTATAAGACACCTATCCATTACTAACCATATTGTTATATTGTAAATAAACACACAGCCAGACTAAAGTCCTTTAATTGAATGACACAGATTATTTTAATGAATCTAAATTAAACCATACTTACGTCATTGCCCAGTCCACAGAAGCCAATGTCTCCTCCAACAATAAAAATAATAAGCCACAATATTTCCATTTGTCCTGCGACGGGTGTAGCTCTGCTACATCCAGATGGCACGGTGTCTCAGTGGTTAGCACTAGGGTTGAGCGACTTTTATTTTTATAGGATCGGGTCGGGTTTCACGAAACCCAACTTTCTCAAAAGTCGGGTCGAGTGAAATCGTCCGATCCTATAAAAAAGTCGGGGTCGGGGTCGGCCGAAACACGAAACCCAATGCAGTGCAATGGGATACTATGGTTCCCAGGGTCTGAAGGAGAGGAAACTCTCCTTCAGGCCCTGGGATCCATATTTAAGTGTAAAATAAAGGATTAAAATAAAAAATATTGATATACTCACCTCTCCGACGCAGCCTGGACATTGCCGCTGGTAACCGGCATCTTCCGTTCCTAAGAATGGCGCTTGAAAGACCTTTCGATGACGTCACGGCTTGTGATTGGTCGCGGCCGCCCACGTGACCGCTCAGCGACCAATCACAAAGCCGTGACGTAATTTTCAGGTCCTAAATTCCTCATTCTAGGAATTTAGGACATGAGAATTACGTCACGGCTTTTGATTGGTCGCTGAGCGGTCACGTGGGCCGCCGCGACCAATCACAAGCCGTGACATCATCAAAGGTCCTTCACGCGCTCATTCTTAAGAAGGAAGGCTGCCGGAAAGAAGCCGAGGGTGAGTATATTCTTATTAGGTATATACTCACCCTCGGACGCGCCCTGCTTCTTTCCGGCAGCCTTCCTTCTTAAGAATGAGCGCGTGAAGGACCTTTCGATGACGTCACGGCTTGTGATTGGTCGCGGCAGCCCACGTGACCGCTCAGCGACCAATCACAAAGCCGTGACGTAATTTTCAGGTCCTAAATTCCTAGAATGAGGAATTTAGGACCTGAAAATTACGTCACGGCTTTGTGATTGGTCGGTGAGCGGTCACGTGGGCGGCCGCGACCAATCACAAGCCGTGACGTCATCGAAAGGTCTTTCAAGCGCCATTTTTAGGAACGGAAGATGCCGGTTACCAGCGGCGATGTCCAGGCTGCGTCGGAGAGGTGAGTATATCAATATTTTTTATTTTAATTCTTTATTTTACACTTAAATGTGGATTCCGATACCGATTTCCGATATCGCAAACATATCGGAACTCGGTATCGGAATTCCGATACCAGATTCAGAAGATCACCGACCTCATGGCCGACCCCACACAGGGGTCGGGTCGGGTTTCATGAAACCCGACTTTGCCAAAAGTCGGCGACTTCTGAAAATGGCCGACCCGTTTCGCTCAACCCTAGTTAGCACTGCAGCCTTGCAGCGCTGGAGTCCTGGTTTCAAATTCCACCAAGGACAACATCTGCAAGGAGTTTGTATGTTCTCCCAGTGTTTGTGTGGGTTTCCTCCGGGTTCTCCAGGTTCCTCCCACACTCCAAAGACATACTGATAGAGAATTTAGATTGCTGTCCCCAATGGGGCTCACAATCATAATGTGTGCAAACTGTAAAGCGCTGTGGAATAGGTTAGCGCTATATAAAAAAAATTATTATTATTATGGCAGGCTGCATTGTTGCACGATGTGACTATACAGCCTGCCATCCAGCAGAATCAGTGAGCAACATCTGTTACCTCAGTATCTCGGGGTGATCTGCTATGACCTGACTGACATCACCGCGAGTGTGAGAAAGTTCTCTCGCTAGTGGTGCTGTCAGAAAGGTCCTGGGAGTTCACAGCCAATAAACTCAGTTCGACTCACGGACATCAGTGTTAGCGCCGTTACAACTTTTCCTGCGGCGTTCGCTCTGACATCAGTGAGTTGAAATGAGTTCATTGGCTGTGAACTCCCAGGACCTTTCTGACTGCACAGTGAGTGTGACTCCGCAGCTGTCACTTTTGCCTGGCTGGTTATCAAAAAATACAGGTTAACCCATGCTTTTTTTTTTTTAATTATTTATTTATGTGCAATTGATGACACTTTTCCTGTTTTCTGCCCCTAATAATAGCTGTTTTGGCAGCCCCTGAAGGTTTTGTCTATGCGTTTGGTTTTGCCTCCCGTTGAAGTCAGTGGTGTTCGGGTATGTTAGTTGAACCGTTCAGCAAACGTTCCACGAACATCAGGACGTTCGCCGCACCAAACCTTGAAAGGTTCATTCATCTTTAATCCTAGATATTAATGAAAGGACAAATAGAGCTTTGACTTAGATTTAAAAAATCAAGAATGAGAAGGAAGAGAAGAAAGGAATATAAGGTAGATATTAGGTACATAGATTGATATGGCGGAGAAGAGACCAAAGCTGCAGAGAAGTGAGAAAAGAAGCTGAAGGGTGAAAATTAATTGCATTACTCTCTTTTTTTATTCATTTCTGTTTCGTGGAATAATTCCTTAATTCCTTTTAGTATCTCTGTTTCATATTCTGTCAGATTTGGATGCTGCACTATTTATTCAATCGCCATGACAGCACCATGAGAGAGGGGATCCGCCCTTCAGGGACAGGAAACCTACAGACATAAAAAGGGCGGCACCTCTCTCCCTCTTCAGTTGGTTTCCTGTCCCTGACAGGCGAACCTCTTCAGGCAGACCTTGTGAAGAAGGTTGAAGAAAGAAGACTACCCAGTTCTGGTGGTCCGACGCAGGTAGCGGGAGGGCCCCTACCTCGGACTGTCTAGGACGCAGGAAGCACCACACAGCAGGGGGACTGTCTTGTGTTAGGTGTCAGCAGAGGGAAGCAGCCTTCAGAACGGCTTGCTTCTTAGTGACCCTTCGCCGCAGGTACCTGGTAAGTATGTGGTACCTGCTCCTGGGGCCGTGTCTGGCTTGCCTTTCCGGGTCCAGCCGTATCCTGCAGAGGTGAGCGCTTCGGTCCGGACGGCGGCCGGCGTGTCCGGGTGTCTGAGGAGGCGCCGCAGTCGCGACCGGAAGGGGCGTTCCCTGGCGAGGCCGGCGGCGCATCCTGATGATGTGGCCAGTGGCGCAGTCTGATGACGCGACTGGGCATGCACAGTGGAGCCGTGCCGGATCGTGGTATATCCCTCTGGATGGACGGCGAAAGCGGGTGCGGCACGGCCTGGGGGGGCCCTATTGTCTGCCGGGGGCGCGGCCTCGGGAGGGGGAAGCCAGTCCTCACGTTGGTGCCGGGCAGGTCACATGGAGATCCTGCTGACCCCATCCGGGGGAGGTACCGTTGGGGGCATATTTAAGGAAGGATATGGAAGCTGCTTAGTGTCTCAGACCCATTTATTCAAATGGAGTCGCCGGAGCATGAAGCACCGCAGCTTGAGAAGCGGCTGCAGCCTCACGCCATTGAAGAGACCCATGCTATCTCCCAGCGGCGATCTAGTGGCAGTAGTCGCGCTGGTGGAGCCAAAAGTGTTCAGAAGTCCTCAGGCCGTAAAACATCACCGGCCCGGAAGGAACCCCCACTAACTACGGCACCGTGAACCACGCATCTGGGTAAGTGATCTATGTGAAAGTTCACTTAATTATCCTCTGCCCCTCTTTATGTTCCCTCTCTCCTTACTAGGGGAGAAAATGTTCCACTAAGGCCAAACACAGGGAGTGTGGCGAATGTGGGGAACCACTCCCGGATAATTATGAGAAAAGGTTGTGCAAGCCTTGCATACAACGTTTAATAGAGGAAGAGGCCCCTGATCTAACGTCTACCTTAAGAGATATAGTTAGACGGGAAATCAGAAGTTCTATTAAATCCCAAAAGTCAGATTCTAAAAAGGGGAAAAAAATGAGATCCCCAGTGTCGGACTTTAGTTCAAATTCGGGCGAGCTAAGCTCAGATTCCTCTCAATCTTCCTCTTCATCCTTGGACGCTGAGTTGGGACACTCCTGCTTACCACTAGATAGAATTAATCGGCTGGTTAAAGCAGTAAATAATACAATGGGGATTGAAGAGCCCCAGTCGGAGTGCTCCATGCAGGACATAATGTTTAAGGGGTTAGATAAAAAATCCCGTAGATCTTTTCCGGTGATGTAATTAAAGCTTTTATTTTATCAAAGGGAGTGGAAGAAACCGGAAAGGAAAGGATCACTTCCATCGGCATTTAAGAGGAGGTATCCATTCGAGGAAGAAGCTTCATCCTCGTGGGATAAAGCCCCGAAGCTAGACGCGGCAGTAGCCAAAGCGTGTAAAAAGACCTCGCTACTGTTTGAGGATCTAGGCAATCTAAAAGACCCGTTAGACAGAAAGGCTGACGTTTTTTTAAGGGTACTTGGGAAACGGCGGCAGGATCTCTGAGACCAGCAATTGCGGCTACTTGTACAGCACGGTCGCTAATGGTGTGGCTTGACCGCCTGGAAGATCAACTTAAAAACAAAGTTCCTAGAAATGAGATCTTAGCCTCCCTTCCTATAATTCAAGAAGCAGCAGCTTTTCTTTTAGACTCTTCGGGAGATTCGGTGAAATTGGCAGCGAGATCTTCAGCCCTGTCCAATGCAGCCCACAGGGCTTTATGGATAAATTGTTGGCCAGGAAATTTACAGGCCAGATCAAAATTGTGTGGCATTCCCTTTGAGGGGGCGCACTTGTTTGTACCAGTACTGATGAGCTGTTAGAAAAAGCAGGCGATAATAAAAAACGATTCCCCTTTCTAGGATGAACCTCATACAGACGGGAATACAATAAAAGATGGTTCAACCGCAAAAGATCAAGCAAAGAAAGGTCCAGATATGACAGTCTCGGGACTGTCTCGGGACTATAAAAAGCCTCAATAACTGCTGGACCAGGTGAGGGGAAGACTTTCAGCCTTCTACCTTACCTGGTTGAAGATTTCCAATAGCCAATGGGTCCTCAGTATTATTGCAACTGGTCTAAGGTTCGAGTTCCAAAGGTTTCCTCAAGATAAATTTTGTCTAACACCTGTCTGTTCTTCCTCTGCAGAACAGTTAGCACTGGAATCGGAAGTCCAGGAACTTCAGCAAAAAGGAGTGCTGGTTAATGTACCAACAATACAGAGAGGTAAGGGGTTTTATTCCCCCCTCTTCCTGATTAAAAAACCTGATGGGTCCTTCCGTACCATCACTAATTTAAAAGGCCTAAATAAATTTCTCCTGGTTCCTTCCTTCAAGATGGCGTCTGTAAAGACGGCAATAAAGCTTATGTTTAACAATTGCTTCATAGTTGTCTTAGATTTGAAAGACACCTATTATCACGTTCCGATACACGCAGACCACCAACAATTCCTTAGAGTGGCAGTTTCAATTAATGGCACAATAGAGCACTTCCAATACCGAGCACTTCCCTTTGGTGTCGCGGTTGCACCCCGTGTATTCACTAAAATAATGGTAGAAGTCATGGCGCACCTTCATGAACAGGACATCTTAATAGTTCCCTATTTAGATGACTTATTAATCGTGGGACATTCGGAATCACACTGCGCTGACCAGTTAGGAAAGGGGACTTCAATGTTGCAGGAATTGGGTTGGATCATTAATTTTAAAAAATCCAGTTTACAACCCTCTAAAGTGCAGGAGTTTTTGGGTCTTCTCATAGATTCTAGTAGGCAGGAATGCCATCTTCCAGAGGCAAAAGTGGATAGGATCCAACAACTAGTAACTAAAGTAATTAAAAAAACCATCTGTCTCTATAAGAAAGGCAATGTCACTGTTAGGATCGCTCACATCGTGTATTCCGGCGGTCCTCTGGGCTCAATATCACACCAGAACACTACAGTGGGACGTTTTACTTAACACCCGTCACTTGTCGGGTCACCTTGACGGTATTTTTTCACTATCCACTGATTCTATACAATCTTTACATTGGTGGACACATATACCAAATTTACGTAGAGGTGTTCCCTGGACAAACGATGTGTCCCAAATAGTGACTACAGATGCTAGTCCCAGGGGATGGGGAGCGCACATGGAGGGTAGTTGGTTCCAGGGACTATGGTCTCAATCTGAGCAAAATTCATCGTCCAACTTAAAATAATTATTAGCGGTAGAACGCGCTTTAAAAAATTTTCTTATACCCCTACAGGGTAGACATGTCAGATTATTTGTCAGACAACCAGGTGACCGTAGCCTATATTAACCATCAAGGAGGTACTCGGTCAGGTTCGTTAATGGATGTTGCGGATCGTATTTTTCAGATGGCCGAAAAACATCTTACGGCTCTTTACAAAAAAGGAAAGCTCAATGTCATGGCCAACTATCTAAGCCGCAACAAACTCGGACTGGGAGATTGGACATTGAATCAGACCATCTTCAATCAGATTGTACAATTATGGGGGTGCTCAGATATAGACCTTTTCGCAAGCAAAGAAAACAGAAAGCTACATCGATTCTGCTCCTTAAAGCCCAGGGAAAACCCATATGCAGTGGACGCTCTCTTAATTTCATGGCACTTCAATCTCGCTTATGCCTTTACCCCTCTAAACTTAATCCCGATAGTTCTGAGGAAGATACGGGAGGACAGGGCCCGGGTAATCATGGTAGCCCCGTTCTGGCCCAGAAGGTCATGGTTTCCATGGCTGAGGAAGATGTCCATTTCCCATTCTTGCATTCTTCCATACCAGATCTCCTCTCCCAGGGCCCAATTCTCCATCCACGAGTCGCCAATTTACATCTAGCGGCGTGGAATTTGAGAGGTCATTACTAAGAGCGAAGGGTTTTTCTCGAGAGCTAGTAAATACCTTATTAAAGAGTAGAAAGATGTCTACGACAAACATTTATGTCAGAATTTGGAAGAAATTTTTAGAGGTCTCAGGGGCACATATTGGCCAAAAATTCTGTATTAATAAAATTTGGGAATTTTTACAGAAGGGTTTAGAGATGGGTTTAGCCATAAGCACTCTCAGAGTTCAAGTGTCGGCTCTGGGGGCGCTGTACAATAGTAAGTTAGCCAGCAATCACTGGATATCTAGGTTCTTCAAGCCTGCAACTAGGTCCAGGCCAGTTATTAAGCAGAAATTGGTTCCATGGGACCTAAATTTTGTACTGGCAGCTCTGATGGAAGCGCCATTTGAACCTATTGATACTATCCAGATTAAAATCCTATCTTTTAAAACGGCCCTTTTAGGGTATGTGCACACGTCAGGATTTCTTGCAGAAATTTCCTGAAGAAAACCGGAAATTTTCTGCAAGAAATCCACATTTTTTTTTGCGTTTTTTTCCCGTTTGTTTCGCGTCTTTTTTAGCATTTTGCAAGCGTAATTAGCTTGCAGAATGCTAAAGTTTTCCAAGCGATCTGTAGCATCGCTTGGAAAACTGACTGACAGGTTGGTCACACTTGTCAAACATACTGTTTGACAAGTGTGACCAACTTTTTACTATAGATGCTGCTTATGCAGCATCTATAGTAAAAGATAGAATGTTTAAAAATAATAAAAAAAATTAAAAAATGGTTATACTCACCCTCTGCAGACAGCCGATCTCCTCAGCGGCGTCCGTTCCTAGATGGTGTGGTTCAGGACCTTCAATGACATCGCGGTCACGTGAGCGGTCACATGACCGGTCTCGTGACCAATCACAAGACAGCGACATCATCGCAGGTCCTGAACCACACCATCTATAGGAACTGAAGCGGCAGCATGCGGCGGTGAGAGGCGGGAACACTCCGGGGGCCATCGAAGGTGAATATATGACTATTTTTTATTTTAATTCTTTTTTTTTGACCAATTATATGGTGCCCAGTCCGTGGAGGAGAGTCTCCTCTCCTCCACCCTGGGTACCAACCGCATATAATCTGCTTACTTCCCGCATGGTGTGCACAGCCCCGTGCGGGAAGTAAGCAGATCAATGCACTCCTAGGTGTGCGGAATCCCCGCAATTCAGCATTTTTAATGAACATGTTGCTTTTTTTTCCGCAATGCTATTTTTTCGCGGAAAAAATGCAACATTTGCACAAAAAATGCGGAATACACTGTAAATAATAGGAGGCATATGTTAGCGTTTTTTTCGTGTTTTTATCACGTTTCTATAGCAAAAAAACGCGAAAAATACTGAACGTGTGCACATGGCCTTAGTCGCGCTCACATCCGCGAGAAGGGTTAGCGATCTACAAGCCCTATCTAGACAGCCTCCATATATGCAGTTTAGAGAAGATAGTTATCTTAAAACCTGATCCTCTTTACCTTCCGAAAGTAGCTTCAAAATTTCACAGATTACAGGAAGTGGTTCTACCTTCGTTCTGTTCTAACCCCACTAATGATAAAGAGCAAAAATTTCATTCGCTAGATGTTAGAAGATGTAAATATATTTTGGTTACTAACACTTGGAAGAAAGATAATTCCCTATTTGTATCCTTCCAGGGAGTTAGAAAGGGACTTAGAGTGTCCAAATACACATTAGCTAGATGGATCAGGGAGGCAATTTCTTTGGCTTATTCAGCAGGTGGTGTGCAGATCCCGGAAGGTATGAAAGCTCACTCCACTCGAGCCATGGCTACTTCCTGGGCAGAGAGATCAGAGGTGTCGATTGAAGACATTTGTAAGGCGGCCACATGGTCTTCTCCATCTACTTTTCTTAAGCACTATAGACTAGATTTGTGTAGCTCCTCCAATCTCACTTTTGGGAGAAGGGTGCTTGAAGCAGTTGTCCCTCCCTAGTCTCTTTTACTTCTCTGAAAGTCTCTCGTGGTGCTGTCATGGCGACTGAATAAATACGTAAGCTATTTACTGGTAGCGGTGTTGTTCAGGAGCCCATGACAGCACCCTTATATTCCCTACCCTCTCTTCTTGTGTGGGTCAACACCTTCTCTCCATTAAGTCCTAAGTTTATTCACTGGGTGAATTGTACCATGTTTTAAAATTGTTTATATGCTACAAACCTAGGAAGTCCTCTCATGCTCTGTAAACCAACTGACGAGGGAGAGAGGTACTGCCCTTTTTATGTCTGTAGGTTTCCTGTCCCTGAAGGGCGGATCCCCTCTCTCGTGGTGCTGTCATGGGCTCCTGAAAAACACCGCTACCAGTAAGTAGCTTACGTATTTTTCCCCCTAAGATATAAGGCTATGTGCACACGTTGCAGATTTTAAGGCATTTCTGCAGCGTTTTTGGACGCACGGAATTGCATCAGATCCGCAGTGTCGTGCACCAGCAATGTTATTCAATGGGAAATTGAGAATTGTTGTGCACATGCTGTGGGAAAAATATGCGCGGATTTGCAGTGTTTTATTTTCCGCAGCATGTCTGTTCTTTTTGCGGTTCTGCAGTGTTTCTGCACCCATTGACTACCATTGAGTCAGGTAGAACCGCAGATTTAAAAAGATCTGCTGTTTTGCTGCGGAGTTGCTTGCGAGAAACGCTGCAAATCGGGAGGAGGAAAAGAGTGTGGGCAAAGATTTTGTGTGGGTGGAGAATGTGTGTGGGTGGAGAAGATGTGCATGTCTGTGTGCGGGTGTCAGTGTGTATCTGTGTGTGTGTGCAGGTGTCTGTGTGCCGGGCTGTGTGTGTGTGCGGGTCTGTGTGTAGGCAGGCATCGTCCGATGAGACTACTAGTCCCATCCGGCTATGCCTGCTACAGTGACAGCTAGCCGATGATGGGACAGTAGTAATCCCATCATCCGGCTACTGTGTAAAAAAAAAACCTCACCATACAGTTAATCCCGATGCCCTCGATCACCTGTAAAAAGAAAAATAAATAATAAGCCAACAGTATACTCCCTGTTCCGATGTAATCCATTTAATAAAGAGTGTCTCACAACGTTCTTCCATGTAGAGCTGTCACATCGGCAGATGTGACCGCTCTCCAGGGGCTCCGGTGATACACTGAAGGCAGGTATCCTCCCACAGTGGATCACTCCGCTGTCAGAGGTCACTGGAGTTCATGCTGTCACTGGCAACGCTGTGTGAGAAAATTCTCACACAACAGTGCCGTAAAGTGAGAACATGAACTCCATTGAACCCTCAGTGATAACACTGCAGGAGCCATTGTCTCCTGTCAGTGTGTCACTGGAGGCCCTGTAGAGCGGTGACATCTCCTGATGTGACAGCTCTATAGGGGAGATTGTCGTGGGACACTCGTTATAACATGGACTACGTCGGACCAGGGAGTATTTGTGTTGGTTTATTTATTTTTTTTTTTTTGCATGAGATCAAGGGCGTCACAGGAATTAGGCGTACAACAAAGATGGGAAAAATGTGTTTAGTGTTATATTTCATTAAAATATTTTTTTCTGGCTGTGTGTTTATTTAATCCTTTAACATCTATAGGATTTGTAATGGATAGGTGTCTTATTGACACCTCTCCATTACTAAGCTGGCTTGATGTCATCTTACAATACAAAGGTGATATCGACCCCACAAATATTACCCCATATGCCACCGCTACAGGGCAGTGGGAAGAGAGAGGCTAAGTGCGGGAATTGGCGCATCTCAGAGAGCTGGTGTTTGTAGTCGGGGGGGCAATATCTATGGCCCCTTCCTAGGCATAGCCTTTTCTGGGTATTAATTTTTGGGGGACCCCACGTCGTTTTTTTGGGGGGTCCCCCTATTTTAATAGCCAGTAAAGGCTAATTATACAGCTGCGGGCTGATTTTAATAGCCTGGGAAGATCCATGGGTATTATCCCCTTCCAAGGCTATAAACATAGGCCCCCAGTCGCTGGCTTTCCCTCTCTGGCACAGAAAGTTGTGCGGGAGCCCACGCCATTTTTTTTTAAATTAAATTATAGCGATTAATCCCGGGGTCACATTTGCGAGAAACTCGCACAAGTCTCGCACCTCAATACCTGGCACTGCTGCAGGCACTCGAGACCGGAGTTTGCATGTATTTCTATGTAGCTGAACACTCCGGTCCCAAGTGCCGGCGGCAGTGCCGCGTATTGATGCGAGAGACTCGTGCCAGTTTCTCGCAAGTGTGACCCCGGCCTAACGTGGATTTTGTGTGTGTGTGTGTCTTTATTGAACTCTTTATGTACCATTTTATTATGTTTATTACAAAACATCCGGCTTGGTATTATCTATTTATCTATCCATCTATCTATAGATAGATCTATTTATAGATCTATCTATCTATAGATCTATCTATTATCTATCTATCTATACAGTAGATCTATCTATTATCTATCTATTTATCTATAGATCTATCTATATCTATCTATAGATCTATCTTTCTGTGTGTGTAAACATTATTCTTCAATGGAGTGTGTAAAATAAGAGGTTGGACAAGAAATGACATCACAATTCTTTTATTTTATTTTTTTAAATAATAGATCTTTATTTAGCCTACAAAAACACATACAAATCTGCATAAAAAACGCATCAGACCCACGCGGATTTTTATCTGCGTTTTCTGCCAAGAGATTCAGAATCTGCTCAGAAAATTCCACAGGCAAATCTGCAACGTGTGCACATACCCTAATGGCCAAATTAACTAAACACGGTGGACACCAATATACATCAATGGGGTCTATCCAGCATTGGGGTCTGCTCCTCCCCAATGCTGCTCCTCTCCAATGCCTCTCTTCTCCTATGCTTCTCTTCTATGCTTCTCTTCTCCTATGCTTCTCTTCTATGCTTCTCTTCTCCTATGCTTCTCTTCTCCTATGCTTCTCTTCTCCTATGCTTCTCTTCTCCTATGCTTCTCTTCTCCTATGCTTCTCTTCTCCTATGCTTCTCCTCTCCTATGCTGCTCCTCTCCTTTGCTGCTCCTCTCCTATGCTGCTCCTCTCCTATGCTGCTCCTCTCCTATGCTGCTCCTCTCCTACGCTGCTCCTCTCCTACGCTGCTCCTCTCCTACGCTGCTCCTCTCCTACGCTGCTCCTCTCCTACGCTGCTCCTCTCCTACGCTGCTCCTCTCCTACGCTGCTCCTCTCCTATGCTGCTCGTCTCCTATGCTGCTCCTTTCCTATCCTGCTCCTCTCCTATGCTTCTATCCTATGCTTCTCCTATCCTATGCTTCTCCTCTCCTATGCTGCTCCTCTCCTATGCTGCTCCTCTCCTATGCTGCTCCTCTCCTATGCTTCTCCTCTCCTATGCTACTCCTCTCCTATGCTGCTCCTTTCCTATGCTGCTCCTCTCCTATGCTTCTCTCCTATGCTTCTCCTCTCCTATACTTCTCCTCTCCTATGCTGCTCCTCTCCTATGCTGCTCCTCTCGTATTCCTCTTTCCTATGCTGCTCCTCCTCTCCTATGCTTCTCCTCTCCTATGCTGCTCCTTTCCTATCCTGCTCCTCTCCTATGCTTCTCCTCTCCTATGCTGCTCCTTTCCTATGTTGCTCCTTTCCTATGCTGCTCCTCTCCTATGCTGCTCCTTTCCTATGCTGCTCCTCTCCTATGCTGCTCCTCTCCTATGCTGCTCCTCTCCTATGCTTCTCCTCTCCTATGCTTCTCCTCTCCTATGCTTCTCCTCTCCTATGCTTCTCCTCTCCTATGCTGCTCCTCTCCTATGCTGCTCCTCTCCTATGCTGCTCCTCTCCTATGCTGCTCCTTTCCTATGCTGCTCCTTTCCTATGCTTCTCCTTTCCTATGCTTCTCCTCTCCTATGCTGCTTCTCTCCTATGCTGCTCCTCCTCTCCTATGCTTCTCCTCTCCTATGCTGCTCCTCTCCTATGCTGCTCCTCTCTTATGCTTCTCCTATGCTGCTCCTCTCCTATGCTGCTCCTCTCCTATTCCTCTTTCCTATGCTGCTCCTCTCCTATGCTGCAGAAAGCTAGCATTTCAGACCAGTGGCTTGAGCCTGCTACCATCCTGAACTGTCAGATATCAGGAGGAACTTGAAATAACACCTACTATTTGTACAGGAGAGGTGATAGAGGCCTCAGTCTTTGTTGTCTTGACAGTGTTTGGCTGTTAATGTTAGTGCCATAGATTTTGAATTAATGGCAGTACACATTTTTAACCTCAGATGCCCACAAATTACATATCCCTTTACAATTCACTTCATTTGTAACTCTCCATGGGCTCTTATTATTAGTTTTAGGTTCTTTTTTTTATTAGCATTCTGCCCGCACTGTAGATACCAGAACTTCCATTTCACTTGTCATTGTCAAATGGCTTACCTGCCGAAACTGAAGACTCGCCTCTGTTATGTTTTGTATGTCATTCACCAGACAGAACAGCAGGAGCAAAGAAACAACTCCCTGTCCTTACTTTCTGTAATCTACCTGTTTTGCTAGAGACAGAATACACTTAAAATCAAACAAAAAGGGAATCAGCCAGTAGGATCTGTTTTGCTAAGCTGTCTATATGGGCATACAGGTCATAGAATGCTGAATAAAATATCTTTATGTCTGCTATCCAAAGTCTTATTCAAGAGTAATCCACATTTTTCTTAACGTGTAAATGAGGCATTAAGATCTATGGGCCGGACATAGATCTCCCCGAGAATCTGCCTCTAGAGCTTATTTGAAATAAAAACAGGTGTTACCAGTGTGAGACATGTAAATCAGGAGAGCGGACTGTCAGTCGTTACATGTGTCACCGTTGTAATGGCATGTAATGTCATTGTATCTGTCCTTCCTTCACCATAGATGTCTAATTGTACGCCTTTCCTCATTCAGATTCCAGATTCCATCATCTCTCGTGGGGTGCAGGTACTACCGCGAGACACTGCATCACTCAGTACCACTCCCTCTGAATCGCCACGGGCGCAGGCTACATCAAGGCTTTCCACTGCTTCCTGTCCAACGCCAAAAGTAAGTAGATGTCAATGTATAATTGTACATAGCATCCGCAAGGCTAGGCTCAGAGAGGAGTCACTGATGAAGTGAGTATGATATGACTTAATTTCTTATTACTCGTCTGCATGATAATTTGTATAGTGATTATATAAATATATAGTAACTTTATAAATTGCCAAGCAAGCACTAAGGTCATCTGACGTCTTACGACATGCTCACAATTAAAAATTCTCTGAAACATTAAGTGCTTAGAGCAAAAGGGATCACACACCCTTGTAATAAAATGTAGCACCATCATAGAACTAAACTTTCGGCTTCATAATATGCTTGATTTTATTAGTGTAACTATATGTAATGACCACTACATACAGGGACCTGAAATTCACAAACTGTGGCATGTACATAGCAGTCCATAGACATCGCTCCATGTGACAACTAACATGGTTTACTACATTTTTGCTGTAGAGTCTGTGCAACTACTTCTTATAGGTGGCTGTTGTGTTGCTCTAACATTGTTACTTCTGGTAGCATGGGTAAGATTGGTACCTTTGGTATTGTGCTCATAAAGATGAGCCTTTCAGAGAGTTAGTAATGGACATCATGTGTAATATATACTGCATTGTGGAGGAGGAGAGAGAGAGACGCTCACACACCAGCAGCATCTGTACAGGGAAGAGGAGAGTGGAATTTGGTGTATTCTTTGTAAACATTCACAAGTACATGTAAGATATTCTGTCCGTGTTATACTGAAGGATGCCTACTGGAGCCAAGCTTACAGCCAGGTTGCTGGAGAATTTATGGTCGTGTTTGCAGCTTGAAATTTACTTAAATTTTTTAAATAAACATCTTACTTTTTTGAGGTTTGGTACATTTTAGAGAAGATCTTGTTCATTGGAGTCGTCTTCTGTTAGTTTTTCTGAATAATATGTCATTTCAAAATAGATGTCAGACGCATATCTCACAGTACTAAGTCAGCTTTCCTAAAGTAGAAAGCGAGATGGCTCTCTAGTGCCATCTATTGGAGTCAGCTCCATACGAGACAATATCTTGTTTCCTTTTAGAGGAAAGCTAATTTGCATAGTTTCCTTCCATGAAGCATTGCCTGCCGTCTAAGTCATCTCCACAATCAGAAACACTCTCCTGTACGGTTTCTACAGAGGGTAACACACAGTCTTGGTTCATGAACATGGGTTCTCTTTTGCCTCTAAACTTATTATTTCTGGAAAACCTTTGTACATGGAAAAGTTCATTGATGCTCATGGTGTGGTAAACATTTTTAAAGAGCTTCATTTTTTTGTGACATTGCATAACCTGTTCACCTATGGATGTAATCTTCATTAGTTTCCATTATTTAACCACAGAAATGAAAAAAAAATGGAGGGATTATTTGCTGTTGCCATTTGTAGAACGTTTAAATGCCAACCTCTAGGCCGAAATTCTTCACATCCTTCGGTATAGTCCACTCCAACTTGAATTTAGTGACCAGTGAAATGAACTTTAGTAGAAGTTTCATGATGTGGCTGCGGGAAGCCCAAAGGCATTGTTGCTTTTGGGGTCGACTCAAACTTCGAATGGGCCCAGGCCAGTAGAAGAATAAATCCTATACTCGCCACATCATTTTTTCCTTACCCAACCCAATGACAACAACTTTTAAGGTAGAGGAAAACCTGTTTATTATTCGAAACCAATGTGCAGTGTTTTGGAATTTATCTGATCTCGCTTTTGGGCACCATGAATTCTGTACATTAAGGTTTGCTTGATTGTGCTTTTGGACAAAATTCCTATTAGTATTTAGCCCAAGTGTGTCTTAATGAATCTCTTAGAAACCAAAGTAGTTGGGCAGGTGGTCCTTCCCAAATCCTTGGGGGTAAACAACCCTTAGATCGCTATTCTTAGCATGCTTTGATAATATAGTCTATTCACAACTATATATGGTACTCGGGAAATATAAGCCAGTAGCAGTGGTGCAGAGTCCTAAATCTTTTCACATAATCCAAAATACCACAACTGAGAACCAAAAAAAGAAGACTTGCAGACAGGATTTATCTTTCTGATGAACGATAAGCCAAAACCGTGGGTCAATAATGCAGTAGCAGGATGAGTCTAAAGTAGTGGCTGTTTCGCATCTTGTCAACTCTTCATCTAGGGTATTTTTGACACTTTCTTTTTATCATTGTTAATAAAGAAGATAAACACCATTTGTGAGTGGCATCTTCTTTTCTTTGTTTTCTTACTATTAGGGTTCACCACCTATATCTTTTGAACCCTTTAAACTTGTGCTGTTGTTGCAGTAACCTTGTTCCCCCCAAGTTAAGGAGCTTCTTCTCTTAGTGTGCGTGTCTATGATGTAGCAAATTCTTTGTGAGTAATACAGATCACATATGTATTCTCTGTATATTTGCTTTTTTATCCATCTGTATGTGATCTCTGTACTCTAGTTGTGCAAACTTCGGAAGGGTACTATATATTTTTCCTGTGAGTCAGTATTTAATGTGCAACTTTTTGTATAATGTTCTAATTAAGTGAAGAAATAAGTCATAAAAATAAACAAGATCCTCTTGGTCCCTTAATCTCATCCCTTTTAGAATGATTGACAGGCTGTTCAGTCTCTCTTCTACTGTTCAATATCTGCCTGCTTCACCAAATTGAGATCTTCGATATCCCTTCTCTCTGGCAATTCTCCACTCACCTATCTGATTGACAGCTCCTCAGTGTTCCTACTCCCTGCTGAGATCTCACACTGCTCAGTACAAGGTGCAGATGCCAGCCAGAGAAAGTGGTAGAGATTGATCACACATGGACTCATGAGTAGAGTTGAGTGAATATGTTCGGCATCAGTCTGAATTTGCCATATTTGTACCCTTTTTGTGCCGAATTTATGTTTGACGATCGAATCCAAAGATATTAATTCATTTCTACTTCCATTGACTCCAATGACGTTTGGCGAATATTGCAAATACAATATTTGGCGCCAATCGGAATCGGAACCGAATTTTGAAAAATTTGCTCAACTCTACTTATTAGTTTTCGTAAGCTGTGAATTCATCCGAGCAACCTTTTGCAGAAAGTAATCCAGCGAGAAATACTGGAAATTGCAGCTCTGATGCTTTCAGAAATGTGAACGCAGCTTTGCAGTATAATACAGGCTGTAACTATAACCTTTCACATAGTTTAACACTTTTTAAGAAGTTAAAAACTTTTTATGCTCAGTGACCCAAATTTAATTTTGACATTGCAAGGACCTAATAAATTCTCAGTACTGAAACTAAATGCACAAGGCTACCTAAATTCTTTCTTCACCGACCAGAAATAAGAACCTGCTGAAATATATCATGATCTGGAATTAAAAAAATGAAAGAAACGCAAAAAAAAAAAAAAAAATTTCTGCAAAGGGCAGGAGAAATTAAAATCTGAATATGCTGCAAATATAGCTGGCTTATAATTCATAGAAAATGAAGGGCTCTTAATTATGACCCCACCTTACATGTGTATGCTGCCGACCAGAAATGATCATGTTTCTTGCCCTCTAGCCAACTGAAGCCTGGTTTTGGGTCAGACATATCACCCCTGGGTAGTTTTCTTATTTTTTTTTTCTGCTTCTTTCACAATAAACAAATTTTTCTTCACTGATGAGTGAGATTCTATGTGAATGCCGAAGCATTCACCCACACAAAATTTGTCACAACTGATTATGAATGTAGAGGAGATACGTTCCACCCTTACCCTATGGAAGATTGAGAATACATTGCACAGTTATTTCTATAGAGTAGATTTTACCCCTGTAGGAATTTCATTCCCTTCTTCTACTGCTTTGTGAATGGTAGGTAAATTCATTTTATTATTAGTTTTATATAATATATATATATATATATATATATATATATATATATATATATATATATCTACTATATAATTGTCTATGGGTCACTTCCGTCTGTCCTTCTGTCTGTCTGTCACGGATATTCATTGGTCGCGGCCTCTGTCTGTCATGGAATCCAAGTCGCTGATTGGTCGTGGCAAAATGCCCACGACCATTGCCACGACTAATCAGCGACAGGCACAGTCCGGCGGCAAAATGGCCGCTCTTTCCTCCCTGCAGTCAGTGCCCGCTCCATACTCCCCTCCACTCAGCCCTCACACAGGGTTAATGCCAGTGTTACCGGAGCGCAGTGTAACGCACTCCGGTTACGCAGCTATTAACCCTGTGTGACCAAATTTTTACTATTGATGCTGCGTATGCAGCATCAATAGTAAAAAGAACTAATGTTACAAATAAGAATAATAATAAAAAAAAAAAAAAAAAAGGTTATTCTCACCCTCCGATGTCGCGGCTGTCCTCGGCAGTGCAAGCGGCAGGTTCTGGTACCAAGGATGCTATGCGAGAAAGACCTTCCCTGACGTCACGGTCATGTGACCGCGACGTCATCACAGGTCCTGCGCTCATACCAACCCTGGAATCTGTCGCGTGCACCGCACACAGGGCCAGGACTTCAAGGGGCCTTTGGAAGGTGAGTATATGTTTATTTTTTTATTTTAAGTCTTTTTTTAACTACGCATATAGTGCCCACATTGCTATATACTGCGTGGGCTGTGTTACATACTGCGTGGGCTCTGTTATATACTACATCTCTGTGCTATATACTAATGTGGCTATGTTATATACTGCGTGGCTGCTATATACTGCATGGGCTGTGTTATATATTACGTGGTCAGTGTTATATACTGCGGGGGCTGTGCTATATACTGTGTGGCTGCTATGTACTGCGTGGGCTGTGCTATATATTACGTGGCCAGTGTTATATACTGTGGGGGCTGTGCTATATACTGTGTCGCTGCTATGTACTGCGTGGGCTGTGCTATATATTACATGGCCAGTGTTATATACTGCGGGGGCTGTGATATATCCTGCGTGGCTGCTATATACTGCATGGGCTGTGCTATATATTATGTGGCCTGTGTTATATACTACGTCGCCTGTGTTATATACTATGTCGCCTGTGTTATATACTGTGTCGCCTGTGTTATATACTGCGTGGCTGCTATATACTGCATGGGCTGTGTTACAGGTCCTTCTCAAAAAATTAGCATATAGTGTTAAATTTCATTATTTACCATAATGTAATGATTACAATTAAACTTTCATATATTATAGATTCATTATCCACCAACTGAAATTTGTCAGGTCTTTTATTGTTTTAATACTGATGATTTTGGCCTACAACTCCTGATAACCCAAAAAACCTGTCTCAATAAATTAGCATATTTCACCCGTCCAATCAAATAAAAGTGTTTTTTAATAACAAACAAAAAAAACATCAAATAATAATGTTCAGTTATGCACTCAATACTTTGTCGGGAATCCTTTGGCAGAAATGACTGCTTCAATGCGGCGTGGCATGGAGGCAATCAGCCTGTGACACTGCTGAGATGTTATGGAGGCCCAGGATGCTTCAATAGCGGCCTTAAGCTCATCCAGAGTGTTGGGTCTTGCGTCTCTCAACTTTCTCTTCACAATATCCCACAGATTCTCTATGGGGTTCAGGTCAGGAGAGTTGGCTGGCCAATTGAGCACAGTAATACCATGGTCAGTAAACCATTTACCAGTGGTTTTGGCACTGTGAGCAGGTGCCAGGTCGTGCTGAAAAATGAAATCTTAATCTCCATAAAGCATTTCAGCCGATGGAAGCATGAAGTGCTCCAAAATCTCCTGATAGCTAGCTGCATTGACCCTGCCCTTGATGAAACACAGTGGACCAACACCAGCAGCTGACATGGCACCCCACACCATCACTGACTGTGGGTACTTGACACTGGACTTCAGGCATTTTGGCATTTCCTTCTCCCCAGTCTTCCTCCAGACTCTGGCACCTTGATTTCCGAATGACATGCAAAATTTGCTTTCATCAGAAAAAAGTACTTGGGACCACTTAGCAACAGTCCAGTGCTGCTTCTCTGTAGCCCAGGTCAGGCGCTTCTGCCGCTGTTTATGGTTCAAAAGTGGCTTTACCTGGGGAATGCGGCACCTGTAGCCCATTTCCTGCACACGCCTTTCCACACCAGACTCAGTCCACTGCTTCCTCAGGTTCCCCAAGGTCTGGAATCGGTCCTTCTCCACAATCTTCCTCAGGGTCCGGTCACCTCTTCTCGTTGTACATCGTTTTCTGTCACATTGTTTCCTTTCAACAGACTTACCATTGAGGTGCCTTGATACAGCACTCTGGGAACAGCCTATTTGTTGAGAAAATTCTTTCTGGGTCTTACCCTCTTGCTTGAGGGTGTCAATGATGGCCTTCTTGACATCTGTCAGGTCGCTAGTCTTACCCATGATGGGGGTTTTGAGTAATGAACCAGGCAGGGAGTTTTTAAAAGCCTCAGGTATCTTTTGCATGTGTTTAGAGTTAATTAGTTGATTCAGAAGATTAGGGTAATAGGTCATTTAGAGAACCTTTTCTTGATATGCTAATTTATTGAGACAGGTTTTTTGGGTTATCAGGAGTTGTAGGCCAAAATCATCAGTATTAAAACAATAAAAGACCTGACAAATTTCAGTTGGTGGATAATGAATCTATAATATATGAAAGTTTAATTGTAATCATTACATTATGGTAAATAATGAAATTTAACACTATATGCTAATTTTTTGAGAAGGACCTGTATAGTATGTGGGCTGTGTTATATACTGCGTGGCCACTGTTATATATTGCGTGGCCTGTATTAACGCAGCGGGTATTCTACAATATTTATGTATGTATGTATATAGCAGCCACATAGTATATAGCACAGGCCACGTAATATTTGTCTGCTATATACTACATGGCTCCTATATACCATGTGGCCTGTGCTATATGCTATGCGGCTGCTATATACATACATACATATTCTAGAATACCCGATGCGTTAGAATCGGGCCACCATCTAGTATATATATATATATATATATATATATATATATATATATGTATGTATGTATGTATATATATATATATATATATATATATATATATATATATATATTGTTATCCTTTTTTTTAATGACTGTGGTTTGGTATAGTCAGGAGCTTATGATGTTTTCTGAGAGTGAACTAATCTTTGCCCTCAATCCAATTACACTGTGTTCCAAATTATTATGCAAATAATATTTCCTCCTATTTTCTCTAAATTACCTATCTGAATTGCAGTCATTGTTATTTTCCAGTCATCTACTATTCTAGTATAATTGCAATGTTTTGGAATAAACTGCCTATGAAAACAGTATCTTTTTAAAAAAACAAACACTCAAAATGCATGTTCCAAATTATTATGCACAGCAGTGTTTTCAACCTTTTTTATTTTATTTTGAAAAAAAAATGGTCAATTGTGAAGTTGTAAGCATTATCAGCTTATTACAAAATGAAATCAAACAGTTTTCAAGTGAAAACTTTATTCTAGGTGATGTTACATTTGCACATAGAACCCCTTGTTCGAAAGAAGCTTCTGAACTCTCTCGTCCATTGAATTTGTCAGTTTTTGAATGGTTTCTGCTTCAATTGTTTTGCATGTGGACAGAATACCCACCCAGAGCTGTTGCTTAGATGTGAACTGCCTCCCGCCATCATAGACACTCCTTTTGATGATGCTCCAGAGGTTCTCGATGGGGTTGAGGTCAGGAGAAGATGGTGGCCACACCATAAGTTTGTCCTCTTTTATGCCCATAGCAGCCAGAGATGCAGATGTGTTTTTTGCAGCATGAGACGTTGCATTATCATGCATGAAAATGATTTTGCTGCGGAAAGCATGGTTCTTCCTCTTGAACCATGGCAGGAAGTGTTGTTTTAGAAACTCCACATAGATTATGGAGTTCATCTTTACCCCTTCAGGGATCATAAAGGGGCCGGCAATCTCTCTCCCCATGATTCCAGCCCAAAACATTACTCCACCTCCTCCTTGTTGGCGCCTTAGCCGTGTTTTCATGGGGTGTCCATCAACCAGCCATCCTCCACTCCATCCATCTGGACCATCGAGCGTTGCACGGCACTCATCGGTGAACAAAACAGTTTGGAAGTCAGTCTTCATGTATCGTTTGGCTAACTGGAGCTGTTTCTGCTTGTGTGCAGTGGATAGAGGTGGTCGACAAGATGGCTTATGCACCTCTGAAGGACCCTGCATCTTGTTGTTCTGGGGACATTGGAGGCACCAGCAGCTTCAAAAACTTGTCTGCTGCTATGACAAGGCATTTTTGCAGCTGCTCTTTTAACCTTACGCAATTGCCTGTTGGAAAGAGTCCTCAATTTTTCCTTATCAGTAAGCACACGTGTGTGCTGGGAATCAGCTACATACTTCTTGATTGTGCGATGATCACGATGAAGTGTCTTGGCAATGTTGATTGTAGTCATGCCTTGACCTAAATACTCCACAATTTGTTGCTTCTCAGCAGCCGACACATCCTTTTTCTTTCCCATTTTGGCTAAAAATGTAGGCTGCTTAATAATGTGGAACGGCCTTCTTAAGTAGTCTTGCCTTTATTTGGACACACCTGCCAAACTATTTTGCACAGGTATCTGCAATTGCTTTCAGTGATATAAAGAGCCCTGACACACATCACCATCAATGAGTTTAAATGACAAACAAAAAAATTCTAAACTTATATCACTCCTAAACTCTTTGTGCATAATAATTTGGAACACAGTGTAAAGAAACATTTCTTTTTGGGCATCCTTTTTTTCACATATTAATGATTTGATTGCTGTTCTTGTTAAAGCCGTTTTGCTTAGGCTGGGATTAGTCTATGTTTTATTGGCCTTTATTCCAACTTTGAAGGTTCTGGAATTCAGTGTACGTAGGGTGAAAACTGTAAAAATATTCAGGCCTGCGATTTCCAACAATCTCCAGGGCCTTCCTGGAGTGTACTTATATGTACTCTGTATGAATATAGGTGTACAAACATAAATTTCGGGGGTTCAGAGTAGCAAATAGCAGATTTTATTAGCTACGCAAGTCCTGCCTGTGTCCACCCAGCTTGGTCACACCCCTCATAAATGTTTTTGTTCTAGTAGTAGTCTCATGAGATCTGTCATATGCTGTGAGATTTCGCAGGATGATCGGTGGAGGCATGTACTCTACAAGACTTCTCAAGGAGTCAAGTAGTATCTGGCACCAAGGTATTCGCTCAAACTTCCTGTAAGTCTGAGTTGGCCTCCATGGATCGGACGTGCTTTTCTAGCACATCCTAGAGATGATCGATCAGATTTATATCTGAGGAATTAAGAGTCAACACCTTGCATTCTTTGTCATGTTCCCAATAATATTTTTTTTTAATGTTTTAATACTAAATAAGGTTAGAAAGTCACTTGCACCTCGGTTAGATTGCATGAGGAAAAAATGTTTCTCTGTACCAGTGAAATTTGTAATGAAGTTTTGATCCATTGGTAGCACTAAAGATGTCATATTTGCATAAATATACGTTACAAACATCTTGCTGTGAACTAATTCCCGAAGCTGAAAAATGTGTCTTGCCAAAGATAGTTTTGCTGTCCTCTGGCAATCCTGTGACTTGGCACACACTGTTGAAGGAACCAGTCCTTGAAAAGGTTGTCAGTCCTTTCAGTGTGTCCGGGAAACCTAACAGCTGCAACAATCTCAGCTCCTACATTCCAAAACGTTTACTCCTCCCAGACTTGGACTCCATCACTCGAAGCTACAAAATGGCACATGCTTCCTATTCCCATGGAAGGTTGGCCTGCTGACCATCAAAATCGTTTTGCCCCCATGTAATATTTAACTTTACAGTTATTCATAGTTGTAACCACTTTCAAGTATTTTTTCCTGTTTCCTGTTGTTCCCAGTTTCCTTGGACTTATCTGTCTCATGACTCATTACTGCGTTAATTCGCTTCTTCCTGGGGCTTTGTGCTTTTTTGCGAATTGGACTGTGTAATTTGTCCAGTCACCACAACAGATGATCCCATTTACTCATCTGTGTCACTTTTCTGGTGTATATCTTCAGCCTCTTTCCGCCATCACTTCTCTCTTTCTACTACAGCGATTTATATCTTCATTTTTTTATCGATTTGCTGTACACATAGACATAGCTTGAATGCAGAAAAAGACAACATAGGTGAATCTAGTCTGCCTTTTTTAATATTATTGTTTTATATATAATGCTTGTTCCAAGAATCTAACACTCTTTCCAGGAACTAATCCGATTCTCATGTTCTATAACTTGGCATGCTGGCTGGTTGCTTTTCTTTAGCATTCTACCAGCATTATAGGTCCAAGAACTCCATTTCCTGCATTTCTCTCTATGCAATGCTCTTGCTGCTACCATTGTTCACTGGCTTGCCTTTAAGAATTGAAAGCCCACCTCTATTATGCCTACATGAAATATACATACATACACACACCCCGGTACTGTCACTGCCTGCTCCACAATAACAAAAGGACCACTAGCTGCCACCACCAATCAATTAAACAGGACGAATGGACACTCATTACATGTATCGTATGGCTTCAGGGGTGCCGTTTACAGAGCACGAGAATCAGAGCTTTGAAATTTTATATTTAATCCACAAAGATAGGTTGTTTATAAAAAAAAAATATATATATATATATATATATATATATATATATATATATATATATATATATATATATATATATATATATATTTTACAAAGGGGACAAAACAACAACATTTATAATTACATAAAATAAAAAAGGATAACGAAAAAAACATGCTAAATTTTGTCACGGGAATGGCACACATTTATGGAGGGAAGAACTCTTTGTGAAAACATGGATCAGTTTTACACAGCTATGTATCTTCCTGGCATTGAAGAATGATCATAACTGGCGTTGGCTTTTTATCAGCTACTAAGTTACATTCGCACACCTCCCCTTGATGACCTAATTTGGGGTGGATTTGTGGGATGTTCTTAGCCCTTCAGGATTTTATGAAGTCACTAACTTACATGATATCTTCCCTTCTGAAGGTCCCGAGCGTTCAATAGTGGCATCATTTTTTTAATTGTGATTTTATCTTGCATAGGGACGAAATATCACCTTATTCACACCATCTATCAGACAGTTATTCAGTTGCAGGGATTCTAGTGACCTTACAGTGATGTGAGTTAATGTGTCACGTCCATCCCTTCTCTACTATCCTGGAAATCTATATTCCCATAAATATTAGATAAATACAAAACCCCATATTCATATCTGGACTATGGAGGAATTACGTCATCTTATTTGGTCTTCTGCGTCTGTCTTTTTAGTAGATACCTCTAAGCATTTGCCTACGGATGAGAAAGTAATTGGTATGCCAATTTAAACTCAGATGAAATACTTGTGAGATTTCACTTGCAATACATGCACTACATGCAATACAAATGACGTAGGGGAGGCCCAAAGAGTAATTCATTTGCATAAATTATTTTATAACTGATTTTTCATTGCTATTTGTTTTGAAGGCAAATAGGTATGCTCATTTTTATGATGTACACGTCATGTATTTTAAGTTACATTAAACATTATAACAGATTCTGTTTAAGTGTCCGGCCCTGCCCTGTTGTAAGAATTGCTCAATCTGTGACCCTGAGTCACTTCTCATGGACAGGCCGTTTGTCAGGATCGTCAATAGCCAGGAGGGAACATCATAAACAGAGGGAAGGGACAAAGTCATAGTCAGGTTACGGTCCGAGGTCAAAGTACCATGAGGATAGTGGATCAGAGCAAAGATGTTAAAAAGACAGATGGTCAGAACGTTGTCCAAGGTCAGGCAGCGATACATAAACAAGCAAAGAATAAGACTAAACCAAGAGTAAACCAACCACACTTAGTAGAACCTACGGCTGACAGCTATCTGGGACTGCCAGGTCAGTTAAATAGCTGAACAATCAAGGCAACCAGGAGCACCTGACAAGAGCTCAGCACCTCCCAGTCTCAGATTAGACGGCCAAGCTGTCAATATAAACACAGATAGCTCAACATGCCCCTGTACTAGACTGGACAACTGAGCTGTCAATCACACTACAGACTCCTCAGCACTGAGGGGTGGAATCGTTGCAGTACCCCATCTTCTTGGTGATGCCACCAGACCAACAGCTTTCCCAGGAAACTTCAGATGGAAGGCTCTGACTAACCACCCATCCTCCATATCTCAAGCTGGGACCCAGGATCTCTCCTGAGGTTCGTATCCCCTCCAGTGGATGAGATACTGAAGGGAACTTCAGCAATTGGAGGAAGCGGGGACAAGGACAACACGACTGAGGGGACAAACTCCTTTAACAGGGATTTATGGAAGCAGTTAGGGATGCGGAGAGATGGAGGAAGCTTCAACCTAAAGACCACTGGATTGACCACTTCCGGAATTTCATAGGGACCGATGAACTTTGAACCCAACTTCGCCGATGGTACCTTAACTTTGATGTTTCTAGATGACATCCAAATCCTATCTCCAACCTTAAAAACAGAACCTACGAAACATCTATCGGCCTTCCATTTTTAGTGAATCTGAGTGGTCCCATTATTCTTTTAATCCTCCCTCCAGACATCCCCAAGTCTCTGCACAATTACTTCCACCCCAGGACATTCAGAGCTAATCCTGGAAAACTCACCAAAATTAGGATTAAAACCATAATTACATAAAAAACGGTGAGGTTCCCGTAGATTGATTTAGCCTACTGTTATAGGCGAACTCAGCAAGAGGTAAGAATGAAGACCAGTTGTCCTGCTGAGCTGCTACAAAAGACATAAAAATTCTTTCCAAAGATTGATTTGTCCTCTCAGTCTGACCATTGGTTTCAGGGTGGTAGGCAAAGGAAAATGACAAGTCAATCCTGAATTTACAACAAAAAGCTTTCCAAAACTTACAGACAAATTTCACTACCCTTTCAGTCACAATGTTAAGTGGGATCCCATGTAACCTTACAATATTAAAAACAAACGACTTGGAGAGTGTCTCTGCATTTGATATCCTGACGAAGGAACAAAAGCAGCTGCTTTGCTGAATCGATCAACCACCACCCAAATATCAGTTTTCCCACTAGACAGAAGCAAATCTCAGATGAAATCTATGGAGAAATCTAGGTGAGTCCATGGTCTTTCTGGAATTGGCAATAGAGACAATTCTCCGGCCGGCCAGCTAGACAAAGCAGATACAAGATCTTTAATATCAATATGCCTGGACGACCACAAAACTCTTGTAACAGACTCAATCTTAGGTACACAGTTACAAATAAATTGGATCCTGGAGTAGGAGAAAGGAGCCAATGACAGGACTCTACATATCTCCTCTTCCAACTCTGAGGTTACCATAGCAACCACAATACTCTGAGGAAGAATTGAGGACAGAGGTTCTGGAGGAGAAATTGAATTGAGAATGCGTGATAAAGCGTCAGCTTTCACATTCTTACAACCCTGCCTGAATGTGATAGAGAAATTAAACCTAGAGAAAAACAAGGACCATCTGGCCCGTCTGGAGGTTAATCATTTAGCTAATTCAATCTAAGCTAAATTCTTGTGATCAGTGACCACAATAACTTGATGAACCATAACCTCCAAAAAATGCTTCCATTCCTCAAAGGTCAATTTAACAGCAAGTAACTTATGATTCCCAACATCATAATTTCTCAAACCTTGAGATTCGCCCCCTTACATGTAAGAGGTTTAGCAACCTGAGAAAAACCCTTGATAAATTTCCTATAATAGTTGGTGAATCCAAGAAAATGTTGCAAAATCTGCGCGCGTGTCCAGCCTCCCGTGACGTCACGGCTTGTGATTGGTCGCGTCGCCCATGTGACCGCGACGCAACCAATCACAACGCCGGAACGTAATTTTAAAATCCTGAAGGACCTGAAATTACGTCACGGCTTGCTGTGATTGGTTGCGTCCCGGCCACATGGGCGGCGCGCGACCAATCACAAGCCGGGACTTCGCGTAAGGAAGTTAAAGCGCAAATTTTAAGCAAACAACGCTGCCGGTTCCCTCGGTAAGGTGCAGGCTGCGTCGGAGAGGTGAGTATAGCAATATTTTTTATTTTAATTCTTTATTTTACACATTAATATGGTTCCCAGGGCCTGAAGGAGAGTTTCCTCTCCTTCAGACCCTGGGAACCATCAGGAATACCGTCCGATACATGAGTCCCATTGACTTGTATTGGTATCGGGTATCGGTATCGGATTAGATCCGATACTTTGCCGGTATCGGCCGATACTTTCCGATACCGATACTTTCAAGTATCGGACGGTATCGCTCAACACTAGACAAGATTAATAGCACAATTATAAGGATGATGGGGAGGTAGTATATCCGAAGTCCTTCAGGTACCACTGCAGTACCTTCAGACTTGCACAGCATAATTGTACAGACCTTAGACATTTCTTGTAACAATTGGGGCTTTATTTAACAATTTCCTTCTAACACCAATCAGTAACAGGATTGTGAATCTGCAACCATGGAAGCCCCAGTACCAACCCAGCAAGTAAATTATCCAAAACAAGAGATGAATTCACTTGGAGCGTGAAATCCACCGTTATCCTTTTGACCAGAATCCGGTCTAACGGTGTCTTGTCAATGGTGAATATTTGAATGGGTCTTTCCAAACTAACTGTCCTTAATCTTATCTGTAGTACCAGTCCCGAATCAAGTTATCAGACCCAGAGTCAATGAATGCCAAGGCTGATAACACCTGGTCCTTGAAGTATAACACTGTATTCATCAGTACTTTTATGAGGGGAAGAAAAAGGTACCCTAGAGTCTGGGTGACCTTCTCAGCCATCACCCAGACTCAGACATTCTCCCGATGGTTTGCTTGCCTGAGGACGAGTTGGGCAATTCTTGACAAAATGTCCAGTGAGACCACAGCACAGACAAGAGTTAAAGATTTTGTCTATGTTTTCTCTCCACAACACCTGGCAACTCTGACCTCAAATGGCTCCACCTCTGGTAAATGGACCTGCTCCAGGGAAGTATAATGGGCAGTCAACTGTTCATCACATCTAAGACGAATTCTGCGGTCCATTCAAACAGCCTGGGTCATGTCCTCTGCCAGAGAACAAGGTGCAACATGAAGTACTAGAGCGTCATGAAGAACCAGAGTGTCTTTAAGAGTCTCAGAAATACCTTTGTGGAACTGGCACCTAAGAGCTGCATCATTCCACAGAACTTCAGGGACCACTGCCAAAACTCAGTGCAGTAGTCTTCAGCGGTGCTTCGTCTCTGTGCCAAGTTTATGATCTGATCTGTGCCTCAGCGATCTGGATCATGTTGGATTCATCACAGATCAGACCTAAAGTGTCAAAAAAGGCATCTACAGAAGACTGTTCTGGGGCTTGTGGGGCAAGGAAAATTCCCAGGTCTGAAAACCACTTCGCCGTACGGACATGATTATTCCCACCCGCTGGAACTCATCCACTGACGACCGGGGACTCAGGGTAATAAAATAACCTACAGCTCTCTTTGAAAACCCTAAACTGGTTTTCTTCTCCCAAAAATTTATCAGGAAGGGCCATTACAGGGTCAGTAGAAACCAACTGAATGTTAGAGGGTACTGACGTCACAGCCACTGCCGGAAATGGAGGGCTATCAGAAGTTTTCATCAAACTAATCATTGGATCCTGCAGCTGATACGGCAATGAATCCAGACTCTGGCATGCTTTAGCCAGATCTTTCATCATCAGCGTCAAGTTCACCACCTGGTCACAGCATGTGAACAGGCTTTATACTAGCGAAAAAGAAAAATGTACCAGTCAGTCATAATGTGATGCTGAGTCACTTTTCATGGACAAGCCGTGAGTCTGGATAGCTGAAGAGTCCGAGGTCAATTGCCAGGAGGGTACATCATAAACAGAGGGAAGAGACAAAGTTGCAGTCAGGTAACAGTCCAAGATCAATATACTATAAAGATAGCGGATCAGAGCAAAGGGGTTAAATAGACAGTTGGTTAGAACGAGGTCCAAGGTCAGGCAACGATACATAAACAAGCAAAATCCAATCACAGAGTAAACCAGTCACATTTAGCTGTAGCTATGGGTGACAGCTATCTGGGACTGTCAGCTCAGTTAAAAAACTGAACAATCAAGGGAACTGGCAGCACCTTTTAGTCTCACATTAGATGGCTGAGCTGTCAATACAAACACAGACCGTTCAGCATGCTCCTGCACCAAACTGGACAGCTAAGCTGTCAATCACTGCACAGACACTTCAGCACGCCCCTGCACCAGAGTAGACAAATGATCTGTCAATTACTGCACAGACAGCTCCGTAAGCCCGTACACCAGACTGGGTAACTGAGCTGTCAACTACTGCACAAACAGTTCAGTACGCCCCTGCACCATACTGGACAACTGAGTTGTCAATCACTGCACAGACAGGTCAGCACGCCCCTGCACCATACTGGACAACTGAGGCTACTTTCACACTGGCATTGTTTGCTGTCCGTCGCAATGCGTCATTTTGGAGAAAAAACGCATCCTGCAAAGTTGCCCACAGGATGCGTTTTTTCTCCATAGACTTGCATTAGCGACGCATTGCGATGGATTGCCACACGTCACATCCGTCGGCACAAAAAAAGTTCCATGTAATGTTTTTTTTATGCGTCATGTCCACCATTTTCAACCGCGCATGCGCGGCCTAAACTCCGCCCCCTCCTCCCCGGAACTCACAATGGGGCAGCAGGTGCGTTGTAAAACTGCATCCGCTGCCCCCGTTGTGCTACATTAACACACTGTCCGTCGGGCTGACGGTTTGTGACGGCCCGTACCGATGGACTAGTGTGAAAGTTCAGCACTGAGGGGTGGAATCATTACATAAGCATTAAAGGAATAACTTGGTGTAGGAGTCTGTACTACTCCCTCGGCTGCAGTTCAGGTAGGCACCGTAAGCAGTATTGCTGAAATGTCCAGGCAAGTTTATTAAAACTGTATAAATCGCACTGGATCGTCAAAACAAATAAACAGTCTTTTCCGGCACAAAGTGAAAAGCAAGCAGATAAACTAAACGGTCCATATACTATAATACTGCGGGTTCACCCACTGAGGTTAGTGTCTTTAGCACACACACTGAAGGTCTCCTCACCTCCAGCCACAGACACTGAATGAGACATTTGGCCTCCATTTCATTAGCCAAACCACGCCCCTGGGGTGGGGACATATGAGCGGTCATTCCCACCCATCTCTTATGACTGCTTGTAAAACCTGGCCCTGGAATGGCCCAAATAACTCTCTGAGCTCTATATGCGCTGGAGAATACTTCCGAGCTCATATCACCACAGCTAATAGCCGCGATGACACACATCTCCCCTCAAGGACTTGTCCGGCGGCCATCTTACACTGGGTAAAACTGTTATTGACAGTCGTATGTCGCACAAGACATAGATTCAAAGGAAGGAATCCATATGTGTATATATTTTTTTGCTCTGATGTAAATGCTGTATTCTCCTGAGTCCAGCATTGTCTTTCTTTTGTTCCTGTGCCTCTCCATTCTTGAGATATGGTCCCCTCTTCTTTTTATATGTTTTTATCCTTCATTTCCAACTGGGTTTAGTCATCAAGAAAACACCCAGAGAAGAGTTGAGGGCAACACCTACCTACTTGTCTGAAAAAAATAGATTTGTATACAGGGAACAGGATTCTATATCTCGGCAAAGGAAAGGAACAAGAACAAAAGAAAGACAATGTCAGTTTTAGGAGAAGAGTGGCATTTGCACCAGGTCAAAAAATTAAACCTTTATGACAAATTACAGGTTCTCTTTAAAGGGAACCTGTCTCTATGAAAATTCTGTAAACTCCACAGGCACCATGTTATAGAGCAGACAGATTTGAGTAGATTGATATATAATTTTGTGATAATATATTCAGAAAAACCTGTGTTTTAATCTTTTAACCCTCTTCTTTCTCTGTTTTTTTTTTTGATCCAGTAGGTGGTACTACTGACAAGACCGCCCACTGGACCTAAAATCCGAGAAAGTGCAGTGGTTTAAATTATTAATACACGTATGAATTATTAATACTGAATATTTCTCAATGATTATACATCAATCTACTCATTTCCTGCTCTATAACATGGTGCCTGTAGAGCAGACTGCATTTTCATAGTGCCAGGTTCCCTTTTTAGATGTTTTCTAAATAGTCACAAAGAGCCTCCATTCAGGCAAAGAAGACAGTCGTCTTTGCAGATGGTATAAACTCCAGATCCACATAAGTACGTGTGATGAGAAAGCCAGTTTATATGTGGAGTGGTTGTACGTCAATTAAAAATGTATTGCTGTGTTGCATGTGACCGTTCCATGATGGTCTTTACTATACTCTCAAATTTAGTAGAGCTCAGCATGTGTAAATTATAGCTCAATATATAGATTTTATATCCTACGAGTGTACACTTTACCTGGGCCTGGCAGATCTGCATTTCCATGCAAAACCCCGCATTTCTTAGAGGAAAATGCCATTACTACTTCCTAGACTTCCTAGACAGAACAGAAGCATCTCTACTGGTCACAGAAGGTGAAAAAAGTGTCAGAGAACCTCCAAAAGCAGATGAGTGGAAGCATGTGACCAAAAGAAGCAAGAAGACCATGGAGAAATCACCAACCACACAACTGAAGAACCGATATCAAATCTTTGTAGAGGTTGAAGATGGCACACCTAAGGATGAAGCACTACCAGCAAGCAAAAAAGAAAAGGGTACGCAGCAACAAGTGACAGCAAAAAGTACAGCCAAGAAGCAACGAAGAGTGGTGGTGGTGGGAGACTCACTACTGAGAGGCACAGAAGCAGTCATCTGCAGACCGGACATAACCGCAAGAGAAGTATGCTGCCTTCCAGGTGTGATGATCAAGGATATGACTGATAGGATACCAAAGCTCTTCAGCTCCAAGGACGTCCACCCATTTCTTCTGATACATGTTGGCACCAATGACACCGCAAGGAAGGACCTACCGACAATCTGCAAGGACTTTGAAGAGTTGGGGAAGAAAGTAAAGGAACTGGATGCACAGGTAGTTTTTTCTTCTATCCTTCCAGTAGACGGGCATGGCACCAGGAGATGGAACAGGATCCTTGATGCGAACAACTGGCTAAGACGATGGTGCAGACAACAAGGATTCGGATTCCTGGACCACGGTGTGAATTACTTGTATGATGGACTCCTCGCCAGAGATGGACTACACCTCAACAAACCTGGGAAACACACATTCGCCAGAAGACTCGCTACACTCATCAGGAGGGCGTTAAACTAGAAGAAGAGGGGACGGGAAGAAAAACATTAGACTCGAACAAAGAAGACCCAGGAAAACATACTCAGAAGGGAGGTAAGAACATTTCTAAAACAATCCATAGCGAGGAGATTGGAACAAAACAAAATCCTCTAAACTGCATGCTCGCAAATGCCAGAAGCCTGACAAACAAGATGGAAGAACTAGAAGCAGAAATATCTACAGGTAACTTTGACATAGTGGGAATAACCGAGACATGGTTAGATGAAAGCTATGACTGGGCAGTTAACTTGCAGGGTTACAGTCTGTTTAGAAAGGATCGTAAAAATCGGAGAGGAGGAGGGGTTTGTCTCTATGTAAAGTCTTGTCTAAAGTCCACTTTAAGGGAGGATATTAGCGAAGGGAATGAGGATGTCGAGTCCATATGGGTCGAAATTCATGGAGGGAAAAATGGTAACAAAATTCTCATTGGGGTCTGTTACAAACCCCCAAATATAACAGAAATCATGGAAAGTCTACTTCTAAAGCAGATAGATGAAGCTGCAACCCATAATGAGGTCCTGGTTATGGGGGACTTTAACTACCCGGATATTAACTGGGAAACAGAAACCTGTGAAACCCATAAAGGCAACAGGTTTCTGCTAATAACCAAGAAAAATTATCTTTCACAATTGGTGCAGAATCCAACCAGAGGAGCAGCACTTTTAGACCTAATACTATCTAATAGACCTGACAGAATAACAAATCTGCAGGTGGTCGGGCATCTAGGAAATAGCGACCACAATATTGTACAGTTTCACCTGTCTTTCACTAGGGGGACTTGTCAGGGAGTCACAAAAACACTGAACTTTAGGAAGGCAAAGTTTGACCAGCTTAGAGATGCCCTTAATCTGGTAGACTGGGACAATATCCTCAGAAATAAGAATACAGATAATAAATGGAAAATGTTAAAGAACATCCTAAATAGGCACTGTAAGCGGTTTATACCTTGTGGGAATAAAAGGACTAGAAATAGGAAAAACCCAATGTGGCTAAACAAAGAAGTAAGACAGGCAATTAACAGTAAAAAGAAAGCATTTGCACTACTAAAGCAGGATGGCACCATTGAAGCTCTAAAAAACTATAGGGAGAAAAATACTTTATCTAAAAAACTAATTAAAGCTGCCAAAAAGGAAACAGAGAAGCACATTGCTAAGGAGAGTAAAACTAATCCCAAACTGTTCTTCAACTATATCAATAGTCAAAGAATAAAAACTGAAAATGTAGGCCCCTTAAAAAATAGTGAGGAAAGAATGGTTGTAGATGATGAGGAAAAGGCTAACATATTAAACACCTTCTTCTCCACGGTATTCACGGTGGAAAATGAAATGCTAGGTGAAATCCCAAGAAACAATGAAAACCCTATATTAAGGGTCACCAATCTAACCCAAGAAGAGGTGCGAAACCGGCTAAATAAGATTAAAATAGATAAATCTCCGGGTCCGGATGGCATACACCCACGAGTACTAAGAGAACTAAGTAATGTAATAGATAAACCATTATTTCTTATTTTTAGGGACTCTATAGCGACGGGGTCTGTTCCGCAGGACTGGCGCATAGCAAATGTGGTGCCAATATTCAAAAAGGGCTCTAAAAGTGAACCTGGAAATTATAGGCCAGTAAGTCTAACCTCTACTGTTGGTAAAATATTTGAAGGGTTTCTGAAGGATGTTATTCTGGATTATCTCAATGAGAATAACTGTTTAACTCCATATCAGCATGGGTTTATGAGAAATCGCTCATGTCAAACCAATCTAATCAGTTTTTATGAAGAGGTAAGCTATAGGCTAGACCACGGTGAGTCATTGGACGTGGTATATCTCGATTTTTCCAAAGCGTTTGATACCGTGCCGCACAAGAGGTTGGTACACAAAATGAGAATGCTTGGTCTGGGGGAAAATGTGTGTAAATGGGTTAGTAACTGGCTTAGTGATAGAAAGCAGAGGGTGGTTATAAATGGTATAGTCTCTAACTGGGTCGCTGTGACCAGTGGGGTACCGCAGGGGTCGGTATTGGGACCTGTTCTCTTCAACATATTCATTAATGATCTGGTAGAAGGTTTACACAGTAAAATATTGATATTTGCAGATGATACAAAACTATGTAAAGCAGTTAATACAAGAGAAGATAGTATTCTGCTACAGATGGATCTGGATAAGTTGGAAACTTGGGCTGAAAGGTGGCAGATGAGGTTTAACAATGATGAATGTAAGGTTATACACATGGGAAGAAGGAATCAATATCACCATTACACACTGAATGGGAAACCACTGGGTAAATCTGACAGGGAGAAGGACTTGGGGATCCTAGTTAATGATAAACTTACCTGGAGCAGCCAGTGCCAGGCAGCAGCTGCCAAGGCAAACAGGATCATGGGGTGCATTAAAAGAGGTCTGGATACACATGATGAGAGCATTATACTGCCTCTGTACAAATCCCTAGTTAGACCGCACATGGAGTACTGTGTCCAGTTTTGGGCACCGGTGCTCAGGAAGGATATAATAGAACTAGAGAGAGTACAAAGGAAGGCAACAAAGTTAATAAAGGGGATGGGAGAACTACAATACCCAGATAGATTAGCGAAATTAGGATTATTTAGTCTAGAAAAAAGACGACTGAGGGGCGATCTAATAACCATGTATAAGTATATAAGGGGACAATACAAATATCTCGCTGAGGATCTGTTTATACCAAGGAAGGTGACGGGCACAAGGGGGCATTCTCTGCGTCTGGAGGAGAGAGGGTTTTTCCACCAACATAGAAGAGGATTCTTTACTGTTAGGGCAGTGAGAATCTGGAATTGCTTGCCTGAGGAGGTGGTGATGGCGAACTCAGTCGAGGGGTTCAAGAGAGGCCTGGATGTCTTCCTGGAGCAGAACAATATTGTATCATACAATTATTAGGTTCTGTAGAAGGATGTAGATCTGGGGATTTATTATGATGGAATATAGGAATATAGGCTGAACTGGATGGACAAATGTCTTTTTTCGGCCTTACTAACTATGTTACTATGTTACTATGTTACTGTTCTGATGTAGCTCTCTTGAAGGTTTTAATCAAAACAAATCTTTTCTCTTGAAGGTTTTAATCAAAACAAATATTTTACATATTGTCATAAAAAATATTAAAATTTGTGAAGACCCTAGTGAGGGGGACATTCACCACACGTCCCTCCTTCTCCTCTCACATGTGATTGCAGTAGCAAAACTAGCTGACAGTTTGTCTCCTGGAATTAGACTGGTAGAATCAGCATAAAGAGGCAGTAAGTAAGGTATAGCTGGATAGTGACCATCTTAATTAACATGCAGGCAGCTCCTTTTCAAAGTAAAACACCACGGCAGTGCTAAGGAGGATGTCTATTGTGTGTAGACAAAGGTTTACAGATTGGACAAGTAATTAATGCAGGAAAGGTCTTTTCAAAGGGTTGGATAACAAGGGTACTTGTGTTTATACATACAGTCATGGCCAAAAATTTTGAGAATGAAACAAATATTCATTTTTCCAAAGTCTACTGCTTCATTTTTTCTAATGGCAATATGCATACACTCCTGAATGTCAGAATGATCAGCTTAACAGCAATTACTGTACTTGCAAAGTCAATATTTGCCCAGAAAATGAACTTTAACCCCCAAAACACATTTCAACATCATTGCAGTCCTGCCTTAAAAGGAGCAGCTAACATCATTTTAGTGATTGATCCATTAACACAGGTGTGGATGTTGTTGAGGACAGGGCTGGCGATCAATCAGTCATGATTAAGTAAGAATGACATCACTGGACACTTTAAAAGGAGGCTGGTGCTTGGTATCATTGTTTCTCTTCAGTTAACCATGGTTATCTCTAAAGA
Organism: Ranitomeya variabilis; assembly: GCF_051348905.1. Classification (NCBI taxonomy): domain Eukaryota; kingdom Metazoa; phylum Chordata; class Amphibia; order Anura; family Dendrobatidae; genus Ranitomeya; species Ranitomeya variabilis. The sequence continues at coordinate 566,963,205 of NC_135232.1, forward strand.
AACACGTGCAGCCATCATTGCACTGCACAAAAATGGCCTAACAGGGAAGAGTATCGCAGCTACAAAGATTGCACCTCAGTCAACAATCTATCGCATCATCAAGAACTTCAAGGAGAGAGCTTCCATTGTTGTCAAAAAGGCTCCAGGGCGCCCAAGAAAGACCAGCAAGCGCCAGGACCGTATCTTAAAACTGTTTCAGCTGCGGGATCGGACTATCAGCAGTGCCGAGCTTGCTCAGGAATGGCAGCAGGCTGGTGTGAGTGCTTCTGCACGCACTGTGAGGCGGAGACACTTTGAGCAAGGCCTGTTTTCAAGGAGGGCAGCAAAGAAGCCACTTCTCTCCAGAAAAAACATCAAGGACCGACTGATATTCTGCAAAAGGTACAGGGAGTGGACTGCTGAGGACTGGGGCAAAGTCATTTTCTCTGATGAATCCCCTTTTCGATTGTTTGGGACATCTGGAAAACAGCTTATTCGGAGAAGAAGAGGTGAGCGCTACCACCAGTCTTGTCTCATGCCAACTGTAAAGCATCCTGAAACCATTCATGTGTGGGGTTGCTTCTCAGCCAAGAGAATCGGCTCACTCACAGTCTTGCCTAAAAACACAGCCATGAATAAAGAATGGTACCAGAATGTCCACCAAGAGCAACTTCTCCCAACCATCCAAGAGCAGTTTGGCGCCCAACAATGCCTTTTCCAGCATGATGGAGCACCTTGCCATAAAGCAAAGGTGATAACTAAATGGCTCATGGAACAAAACATATAGATTTTGGGTCCATGGCCTGGAAACTCCCCAGATCTTAATCCCATTGAGAACTTGTGGTCAATCGTCAAGAGACGGGTGGACAAACAAAAACCAACAAATTCAGGCAAAATGCAAGCATTGATTATGCAAGAATGGACTGCTATCAGTCAGGATTTGGTCCAGAATTTGATTGAGAGCATGCCAGGGAGAATTGCAGAGGTCTTGAAGAAGAAGGGTAAACACTGCAAATATTGACTTGCTGCATTAACTCATTCTAACTGTCAATATAACCTATTGGTACTCATAATATGATTGCAATTATATTTCTGTATGTGATATAAACATCAGACAAACACTAATAAAAACCAGAGGGCAGCAGATCATGTGAAAATATAATTTTGGTGTCATTCTCAAAACTTCTGGCCATGACTGTAGACAGAGAAGTGGAAGAAACTATTGTTCCCCACAGACTTGCGCTCCCTGAAAGAAAATTATAAATGTTGGGGCTTGCATAGGTCCGATAATGATGGGATATACATTTTTCAGCTTCAGGATGAATCAGGGAACAAGATGCATATTTTTTTCATAACGGTACCCCCTGCCTATAAGTCACAAATCAATAGTGGGCAGATGGGCAGATTTCTGGGTAACTGTAAAATCTCGATAAAAGATATGGCGGGGATATCGAACTTCTTTGATCATCAGGAGTGAAGATGTTGCATAAGTTGGGAATTTCATAAAGTCCTGAAGGGCTGACAAAATATCCCACAACCCGGCCCATGTGAGGTCACCACGGGGGTTGTGCGTGTAACAGTGCGTGATAAACAGTTAAGGCAAATTATGATCTGTGTTCCTGTGGAGAGATACACATGTGTATGCATGAATCCCGTTCTCCAATCAAAGTGCTCTCCTTCGGTAAACTGAATCATCTCTGTGATCGATGTAGTAAGTTATTTTGTTAATCCTGTTATATTTTACATAGTTGTATATGCTGCATTGTTTTGATCCCTTTGTAAAATATTTTGTATGTTTTTTATAAACAATGCCTATCGTTTTGTATTAAATATAACATTTTATAGTTCTGTAACCCGCACCTCAAAGCCATACGCTACCAGAACCAGGCCTCCAGTCAGCCTGTATAAACCACGACTGGTGGTGGCAGCGAGCGGTCTTGGGTTATCATGGAGTTTGCAGTGACTGTATCAGGGGTATATGCATAAATTCCATGCATTGGAATCGGAGGTGTATGTACCATACTCTCACTGTTAGTTTCCTGGTAACTGGCCTATTAGTGGAAGTAGCCTGCAGCTTCCTTCGTTGATTGTTGGCAGTTGTAATTGGATGATGGGGAAAGCTGAGCACTATTTGCTCCAAAGATAACAGTGGGTGGATCTGTGCGACCTCCCAGGTTGCAATCTTTTACACAAATTATTTCTTTTATAACATGAATGTAAAAAGTATACATCCCCCGTCTTATACAACAGAGCAAGTACTCGCCCTCCCTGAATCCAGCGCCCCTTCTCCGCTGCTGCTCCAGTCTCAGTAATTTGTGACTCGTGTCGTCTACATGTAACTCGTGCCGTCTACATCAGTAGAGCTTCTGAGCTCAGGGATTGACTGCAGTGGTGATGTGCACAGTTGAGCGATACGGGAGAAGTGATGGAAAGGCAGCACTGGACCCCAGGAGGGTGTTTGTTGGCTTTCTTGTTCTTGACTCCCAAAAGCTTTTATGCATCTAACATAACAGATCAAGTACTCTCCACCGTTGCACCAGTCCCAGTATTTAGGCTGCAACGATCAAGTCATGTGAACAGCTCACATCACCGGTGAAGCCAATCGCTGAGCTTAGCAACTCTTCCCTTCTACATTAGCAGAACCGCTGAGTTCAGTGGTGATGTCAAGTGTCTACATGACGTAATCGCTGCAGCCAATACATTGAGATTTGATCAGTGGGGAAGAGCCAGTGCTGGACCCCGGGAGGGTTGACTACCTCTTATGTTACATATATATGTCTATTATCAGCAGGAAGCTGTAAACTATAAAGATACATAAAACTTTACCGCTAATGGTGCTATTAAATGAACAAACCTAGAATCGAGGGAGAAATGTCGACCAACTAAAACACATATATAGAGGGCAAGTGCTCAAAATATACCAGTGCTCATATAATAAAGGTTCGATCTCACCCATATGTCTTGATGAGATGTATCCCTCCAAGGTAACTGATCGGCAGGAGCAACACCTGAATCAAGGTAAGGTACTATGTTAACTCTGTCATGCCCTGTGTATAGCTGCTGCCCTTACAAGTGCCGTACCCAAGAGTGGCACTACCTAAAATATACCCCCAAAATAAGTGACCCTCCGTATGCATTTCCTCCTCAGTATTGAGGATTCTTCAGGGGAATTTGTTCAATGCGGAGGGGAGAGAAACAAAGGAACTAACGAGTCTTGCAGCTGCAGGGAATTCTAAGCCGGTGTACTGTGCATTGCTGGGACCTGCATCATCAATTAGGTCATCCACTGCACTATGGTGAGTGCCTGCATTATTTGCAATTGCTCCCGGGCCCATGCTCTGTCTGATGTCATTTTCGGGCAGTAGAACGCACATATGACACTTCCTGGCAAGTGCAACGCAATCAGACCTGCGCTTAGTGATGATGCATACTGGTGGCGAGTCCAATGCAGACTCTAGGTGACGCCTGTCATTGGTCACATGGTTAGACCTCCTGATCAAGGCATGGCCACCTCAGGTATCGTCTGTGGCGAGTGGACAAGGCAGAGCAGTAACCCCACCTATAACTAGACATCTAAGCTATTGTAAGCAGACCTCTCAAGGAGGCTGATGCCGTGTCACAGAGGGATAAATGCCACACATTGCAATCAGTCTAAGAATCTATGAGAAATTAGGGAACTATGTGAACAATTGTAATCAGGAAAATAGGGGAACAAGGGAAAGGCTAACGACCAAAGGGAGGGGAGGGAAGAGATATGGGATAATGGTGGGAAGCTTAGAAGGGTTATAAACAGCAGCTGACATTGAGTGTCTCCTTGAGTTCCTCAGGATCACATGCATCTAAGCAGAAGATCCATCTTGTTTCTCTTTTCAATAATAATTTATTGAAATTACCTTCTATTTTTTTGGTTTGATCTTGCCGATCCACATAAAATTGATATCTCTGATGTTACGTTGATGTTCTCCATTGATATGTCTAGCTATAGGTGTATCCCGCAGATATATATACAGTGGGGAAAAAAACTATTTAGTCAGCCACCAATTGTTCAAGTTCTCCCACTTAAAAAGATGAGAGAGGCCTGTAATTGACATCATGGGTAGACAACTATGAGAGTCAAAATGAGAAAACAAATCCAGAAAATCACCTTGTCTGATTTGGCAAGATTTATTTTGCAAGATATAGAGGAAAATAAGTATTTGGTCACCTTAAAACATGCAAGATTTCTGGCTCTCACAGACCTGTAACTTATTCTTTAACAGGCTCCTCTGTCCTCCACTCATTACCTGCAGTAATGGCACCTGTTTGAACTCGTTATCAGTATAAGAGACACCTGTCTGCAACTTCAAACAGTCACACTCCAAACTCCACTATGGTGAAGACCAAAGAGCTGTCGAAGGACTCCAGAAACAAAATTGCAGCCCTTCAACAGGCTGGGAAGACTGAATCTGCAATAGGCAAGCAGCTTTGTGTGATGAAATCAAACGTGGGAGCAATAATAAGAAAATGGAAAACATACAAGACCATTGATAATCTCCCTCGATCTGGGGCTCCACGCAAGATCTCATCCCGTGGGGTCAAAATGATCACAAGAACAGTTAGCAAAAATCCCAGAACCACACGAGGGGGTACCTAGTGAATGACCTGCATAGAGCTGGGACCACCGTAACAAAGGCTACCATTAGGCAAACACTGCGCCGCCAGGGACTCAGATCCTGCAGTACAAGACGTGTCCCCCTGCTTAAGGCAAGAACACGTCCGTCCGGGTATGAAGTTTGCTGGAGAGCATTTGGATTATCCAGAAGAGTATTGGGAGAATATCATATGGTCTGATGAAGCCAAAGTAGAACGGTTTGGTAGAAACAAAACTCGTCATGTTTGGAGCAGACAGAATACGGAGTTGCATCCAAAGAACACCATACCTACTGTGAAGCATGGGGGTGGCAACATCATGCTCTGGGGCTGTTTCTCTGCAAAGGAACCAGGACGACTGATCCGTGTACATGAAAGAATGAATTGGGCCATGTATCGTGAGATTTCGAGTGCAAACCTCCTTCCATCAGCAAGGGCATTGAAGATGAAACATGGGTGGGTCTTTCAACATGATAATGATCGCAAGCACACCATCAGGACAATGAAGCAGTGGCTTCGTAAGACACATATGAGGGTCCTGGAGTGGCTTAGCCAGTCTCCAGATCTCAACACCATAGAAAACCTTTGGAGGGAATTGAATGTCCGTGTTGCCCAGTGACAGGCCCAAAACATCACTGCTCTAGAGGAGATCTACATGGAGGAATGGGCCAACATACTACCAACAATGTGTGCCAACCTTGTGAAGACTTACAGAAAACGTTCGACCTCTGTCACTGCCAACAAAGGATATATACAAAATATTGAGATGAAATTTTGATAATGACCAAATACTTATTTTCCTCCATAATTTGCAAAATAAATCTTGCCAAATCGGACAAGGTGATTTTCTGGATTTGTTTTCTCATTTTGACTCACATAGTTGTGGTCTACCTATGATGTCAATTGCAGGCCTCTCTCATCGTTTTAAGTGGGAGAACTTGCACAATTGGTGGCTGACTAAATATTTTTTTTCCCCACTGTATATTACATTTATGTAAAATCTTTTAGGGTATACATGAAGGAGAAAAACCCCTTTAAATAGATTTTATAGAATCCTAGAATGTTAGAGTTAGAAGGGACCTCCAGGGTCATCGTGTCCAACCCTCGACCCAATGCAGGATTCACTAAACCATCTCATACAGATGTCTGCCCAGCCTCTGTATAAAGACTTCCATTGAAGAAGAACTCACCACCTCTCGTGTCCGCCTGTTCCACTCATTGATAGCCCTCACTGTCAAAAAAGTTTTTTCTATTAAAAAAGTTACCATAATTTTAATCAACATTTTAATTATGGTAATACATATTGGAATAATAATAGTTGGATGTGTTTAAAAAGAAATGTTCCTGTGCTGACATAATCTTATAAATGTGCCCCTGCTGTGTACTGCGTAATGGCTGTGTCTGATCGTGCAGGGACATGATCTGATCATACCACAGATCCTGGGCAGGGGGGATGCAGAAGAGTAAACAGACATTACTGCCAGGATCACAGCTGATTCTTTCTTTGAGGTAAAACTTTACTTAAAAACGGGCAGAGAAATGTTTTGCCTCACAAAAATCAGCTGTGTCCTGTCTGTATACTCTCTTTTGCTTCCACCCCTGCTCAGGAGCTGTGGTGTGATCAGACCATGTCCCTGTACAATTAGACACGGCCATTACACAGCACATAGCAGGGGCACATTTATAAGATTATCTCAGCACAGGAATATTATTTTTAAACACATCCAATTGTGGAAATTATTATTATTCCAAGATCCTCTAAAGTGTACTTTGTTCTTGGAAAAACCTATTTAAGTTGATCTGTCACTAAATTTTACAATACAAACTGCAGTATTACTTTTGCATTGTGGCATGATCTCCATCATGCTTGAAAAAACAGTGTTCGACACCAATTTGCTCCTGGATCGTTGGGAGAAGTTGATCTTGGAGGATGTTTAGATCACATTTTTTATTCATGGCAGTGTTCTTAGGCAAAATTGTGGGTGAGCCCATGCCCTTGAATGAAAAGCCCCTACGCAAGAATGGTCTCAGGATTTTCTTCTCCGGACAATCTTCCAGATGTCTCAGTCTTAACGGAGCTTTGTAGGATAAAATAACTTTACATCGGTCCTTTGTAGTCCAATTCTTGTACTTTCTGCAGAATGCAAGCCAATCATTGATGTTTTTTGGAGATAAGTTGCCTCTCTACTGCCCTTTTTGACATCAGGTGCCTCCAAAAGTATCTGCCTAACTGTTCATGCAGATTCACTGATATTTGTCTGCTACCATTCCTGAGCAAGCTCTGCACTGGCGTTGCATCAATACCGTAACTCAACCCTCTTTAGTAGATGGTCCTAGTACTTACTGGACTTTCTTGGGTGCCGTAGAGCCTTCCTTACAGCAAATGCACCTAATTAATTATTTAGGGACAATCGTACACGCAGCAATGTCTTTGCCTGTAAAACCATTCTGATCCAAAGCAATGATGACTGCATATGTTTCCTTAATGGTAGTCATGGTTAACAGAAGACAATTATTTCTAGCACAAAACGTTTTTAAACCAACCAGTCTGCTCTTAAATTTTAATCCGTATGACAGCAACAACTCTTTCCTGCATAAAAGACCCCTGTCCACATACTGAATCACACTCCCAAGCTCTCCACCATGGCCAAGACCAAAGAGCTGTCTAAGGACACTAGGGACAAACTTGTAGACCTGCACAAGGCTGAGATGGGCTGCAGGACAATAGACAAACCGCTTAGTGAGAAGGCAACAACAGTTGTCACAATTATTAGAAAATGGAAGAAACACAAGATGACTGTCAATCTTCCTTGGTCTGGGGCTCCATGCAAGATCTCGTCTCATAGAGCTGTGGTGTCAGTTCAGGAATCAGCCCAGAACTACATGGGAGGACCAGGTCAAGGACTTGAAGAGAAATGGGACCACAGTCTCATATATTACCACTAGTAACATACTACACCGTCATGGATTAAAATCCTGCAGGACATGCAAAGTCCCCTGCTCACACCAGCACATGTCCAGGCCCTTTTGAAGTTCGCCAATGACCATCTGGATGATCCAGAGGAAGCATGGGAGAAGGTCATGTGGTCAGATGAGACCAAAATAGAACATTTTGGTATCAACTCCACACGCTGGGTTTGGAGGAAAAAAGGATGAGTACAGCTCCTAAAACACCGTTCCAACCGTGAAGCATGGTGGGGAAACTTTATACGATATTTTCCGGGGTATAAGACGATCCCCAACTTTTCCATTTAAAATATAGAGTTTGGAATATACTCGCCGTATAAGTCGGGGGTCATATTATACGTCGGGTGTCGTCTTATGCAGCGTGTGTGGAGTTCTGAGGTCGCCGCATATGGTGCAGGGAGCGGTCCCGGATGGTTCCCAGGGTCTGGTAGAGAGGAGACTCTCCTTTAGGCCCTGGGATCCATATTTCATGTAAAAAAAAAAAAGAATAAAAATAAAAAATAGGGATATACTTATCTTCTGATGGCCCCCGGAGTTCTCAGCGGTGCACGCGGCGGCTTCTATTCCCAAGGATGCATTGCGCAAAGGACCTTTGTGTTGTCACGGTCACGTGACTGCGACGTCATCTCAGGTCCTTCGCGCAATGCATCCCTGGGAACGGAAGCCTCCGCGTGCACCGCTGACAACCGGGAGAACTGAGGGGGCCATCAGAAGGTAAATATAAAAAATAGGGATATACTTATTCTTTTTTTTACATGAATATGGATCCCAGGGCCTGAAGGAGTGTCTCATCTCCTCCAGACCCTGGGAACCATCCGGGACCGCTCCCTGCACCATATGCGGCGACCTCAGAGCTCCGCACACGCCGTACCCAGCGTATAAGACGACCCCTGACTTTTGAGAAGATTTTCAGGGGTTAAAAAGTAATCTTATACGCCGGAAAATAAGGTACTTTTGAGGGGCTTTTCTGCAAAGGGGACAGAACGACTGCACCGTATTGAAGAAAGGAAGGCTGGGGTTATTTATCATTAGATTCTGGACAACAACCTCCTTCTCTCAGTAAGAGCATTGAAGATGAGTCATGGTTAGGTCTTCCAGCATGACAATAACCTGAAACACACAGTCAGGGCAAGAAAGGAGTGGCTCATTAAGAAGCATTTCAAGGTTCTGGAGTGGCCTAGCCAGTCTCCAGACCGGAACCCAATACAAAATCTTTGGATGGAACTGAAACTCAATGTTGCTCACTAACAGCACTGAAACCAGAAAGATCTGGAGAAGATCAATTTGGAGGAGTGGGTCAAAATCCCTGCAGCAGTGTGTGCAAACTTGGTCTAGAACTACAGGAAACATCTGACCTCTGTAATTGCAAACAAAGGTTTCTGTACCAGATATTAAGTTCTGTTTATCTATTGTATCAAATACTTATTTCATGCAATAAAATGCAAATTAATTATGTAAAAATCATACAATGTGACTTTCTGGATTTTTTGTATGATTCTGTCTCTCACAGGTGAAGTGTACCTATGATAAAAATTACAGACCTCTCCATTCTCTGTAGTTGGGAAAACCTGCAAAATCGGCAGCGTATCAAATACTTATTTTCCGCACTGTATGTGTATGCATGTTTTTGTATGCGTATGTGTATATATATATATATATATATATATATATATATATATGTGTGTGTATATATATATATATATATATATATATATATATATATATACAGTACAGACCAAAAGTTTGGACACACCTTCTCATTTAAAGTTTTTCCTGTATTTTCATGACTATGAAAATTATACATTCACACTGAAGGCATCAACACTATGAATTAACACATGTGGAATTACCGTATTTTCCGGCGTATAAGACGACTGGGCGTATAAGATGACCCCCCAACTTTACCAGTTAAAATATAAAATCTTCTTAAAAGTCGGGGGTCTTCTTATACACCGTATGTCGTCTTATAGGGCCGGTGAATATGTGCCTTTGGGGGGGGGGGGGGGGCGCGAGTGATCCTGATGACGACGAGGGGGCGTCTCACAGGAAAGTGAGTATCCCCCATTACCTTATCGTAGCGCTGCAGCGTGGGGTCTCTGTGCTGGGAGCGGCGGCTGCTGTGCTGTGGTGCGGCGGCTCCTCTTCTGCAGTGTGGGGCCTCTGTGCTGTGGGGTGGCGGCGGCGGCATATCTTTATGCAGTCGGGGCTCCTCCCGCATCTCCTTAAAGCCTGGAGGCCCCGCCGGCAACTCCATCGGTGCAATGCGGGGGCCTCCGGGAAAATGGCCGCTGCTCAGATTCAGATCTCGTCCCGAGATCTCGGGAGACGAGATCTGAATCTGAGCAGCGGCCATTTTCCCGGAGGCAGCTCAATAGGTGCGATGCGGTGGCCTCCGGGAAAATGGCCGCTGGGGGCTGCACATGCTCAGATTCAGATCTCGTCCCGAAATCTCGGGACACGAGATCTGAATCTGAGCAGCGGCCATTTTCCCGGAGGCACCGATGGAGTTGCCGGTGGGGCCTCCAGGCTTTAAGGAGATGCCAGAGGAGCCCCGACTGCATGAAGATACGCCGCCGCCGCCCCACAGCACCAGAGCCCCCACACTGCAGAAGAGGAGCCGCCGCCCCACAGCACAGCAGCCGCCGCTCCCAGCACAGAGACCCCACGCTGCAGCGCTACGATAAGGTAATGGGGGATACTCACTTTCCTGTGAGACGCCCCCTCGTCGTCATCAGGACCACTCCCCCCCCCACCCACCATATACACCCGGCGTACAAGGCGATACCCGGCGTATAAGACGACCCCCGACTTTTAAGAAGATTTTCAGGGGTTAAAAAGTCATCTTATACGCCGGAAAATACGGTATATACTTAACAAAAAAATGTGAAACAACTGAAATTATGTCTTATATTCTAGGTTCTTCAAAGTAGCCACCTTTTGCTTTGATGACTGCTTTGCACACTCTTGGCATTCTCTTGATGAGCTTCAAGAGGTAGTCACCGGGAATGGTCTTCCAACTATCTTGAAGGAGTTCCCAGAGATGCTTAGCACTTGTTGGCCCTTTTGCCTTTACTCTGCAGTCCAGCTCACCCCAAACCATCTCGATCGGGTTCAGGTTTGGTGACTGTGGAGGCCAGGTTATCTGGCGTAGCACCCCATCACTTTCCTTCTTGGTCAAATAGCCCTTACACAGCCTGGAGGTGTGTTTGAGGTCATTGTCCTGTTGAAAAATAAATGATGGTCCAACTAAACGCAAATCGGATGGAATAGCATACCGCTGCAAGATGCTGTGGTAGCCATGCTGGTTCAGTATGCCTTCAATTTTGAATAAATCCCCAACAGTGTCACCAGCAAAGCACCCCCACACTATCACACCTCCTCCTCCATGCTTCACGGTGGGAACCAGGCATGTAGAGTCCATCCGTTCAACTTTTCTGCGTCACACAAAGACACGGTGGTTGGAACCAAAGATCTCAAATTTGGACTCATCAGACCAAAGCACAGATTTCCACTGGTCTAATGTCCATGCATTGTGTTCTTTAGCCCAAACAAGTCTCTTCTGCTTGTTGCCTGTCCTTAGCAGTTGTTTCCTAGCAGCTATTTTACCATGAAGGCCTGCTGCACAAAGTCTCCTCTTAACAGTTGTTGTAGAGATGTGTCTGCTGCTAGAACTCTGTATAGCATTGACCTGGTCTCTAATCTGAGCTGCTGTTAACCTGCGATTTCTGAGGCTGGTGACTCCGATAAACTTATCCTTAGAAGCAGAGGTGACTCTTGGTCTTCCTTTCCTGGGGCGGTCCTCATGTGAGCCAGTTTCTTTGTAGCACTTGAGGTTTTTGCCACTGCACTTGGGGACATTTTCAAAGTTTGCGCAATTTTTCGGACTGACTGACCTTCATTTCTTAAAGTAATGATGGCAACTCGTTTTTCTTTACTTAGCTGCTTTTTTCTTGCCGTAATACAAATTCTAACAGTCTATTCAGTAGGACTATCAGCTGTGTATCCACCATACTTCTGCACAACACAACTGATGGTCCCAACCCCATTTATAAGGCAAGAAATCCCACTTATTAAACCTGACAGGGCACACCTGTGAATTGAAAACCATTCCCGGTGACTACCTCTTGAAGCTCATCAAGAGAATGCCAAGAGTGTGCAAAGTAGTCATCAAAGCAAAAGGTGGCTACTTTGAAGAACCTAGAATATAAGACATAATTTCAGCTTTTTCACACTTTTTTGTTAAGTATATAAATCGACATGTGTTAATTCATAGTTTTGATGCCTTCAGTGTGAATGTATAATTTTCATAGTCATGAAAATACAGAGAAATCTTTAAATGAGAAGATGTGTCCAAACTTTTGGTCTGTACTGTGTGTATATACAGGTCCTTCTCAAAAAATTAGCATATAGTGTTAAATTTCATTATTTACCATAATGTAATGATTACAATTAAACTTTCATATATTATAGATTCATTATCCACCAACTGAAATTTGTCAGGTCTTTTATTGTTTTAATACTGATGATTTTGGCCTACAACTCCTGATAACCCAATGCTAATTTTTTGAGAAGGACCTGTATATATATATATATATATATATATATATATATATATATATATATATATATATATATGAGATAAAAACAGTATATAAACAATATATATATATACCCCGTATATACTCGAGTATAAGCCGAGACCCCTAATTTTGCCACAAAAAAAATGGGAAAACTTAATGACTCGAGTATAAGCCTAGGGTGGAAAATGCAGCAGCTACTGGTGACTTTCAAAAATAAAAATAGATACCAATAAAAGTAAAATTAATTGAGACACCAGTAGGTTAAATGTTTTTGAATATCCATATTGAATCAGGAGCCCCATATAATGCTCCATACAGTTTATGATGGGCCCCATAAGATGCTTCATATTAAAATACGCCCCATATAATGCTGCACAAATGTTGATTGTGACCCCATAAGATGCTCCATACAGACATTTGCCCCATACAATGCTGCACAAATGTTGATTATGCCCCCCTAAGATGCTCCATACAGACATTTGCCCCATATAATGCTTCACAAATGCTGTTTATGGCCCCATAAGATGCTCCATAGAGATATTTGCCCCATATAATGCTGCACATGGCCCCATAGAGATATTTGCCCCATATAATGCTGCACATGGCCCCATAAGATGCTCCATACAGATATTTGCCCCATATAATGCTGCATATGGCCCCATAAGATGCTCCATACAGATATTTGCCCCATATAATGATGTTCATGGCCCCATTCAGATATTTGCCCCATATAATGCTGCACATGGCCCCATACAGATATTTGCCCCATATAATGCTGCACATGGCCCCATACAGATATTTGCCCCATAGAATGCTGCACATGGCCCCATAAAGATATTTGCCCCATATAATGCTGCACATGGCCCCATACAGATATTTGCCCCACACAGATATTTGCACCATAAGATGCCCCATACAGATATGTGCCCCATATAATGCTGCACATGGCCCCATAAGATGCTCCATACAGACATTTGCCCCATATGCTGTTGCTGCGATAAAAAAAAAAAAAAGACATACTCACCACTCAGGCCTCCGGCACTTGCTATATTCACCGGTCCGTGTTCCACTGACGGCCGCCGCTGTGTCTTCCCCGTCCTCCGCACTGTCGCTCAGGCAGATGGCGGTGCACACTAATCACGTCACCGCGCCCTCTGACCTGAGCGTCAGTGCGGAGGACAGGGAAGACACAGCGGCGGCCGTCGGTGGAACGGGGAACAGGTGAATATCGCGCACTGCGTTATACTCACCTGCTCCTGGCGCGGTCCCTGCATTTCCCTGGTTCTCCGGCGCCGGCAGCTTCTTCCTGTAGTGAGCGGTCACATGGTACCGCTCATTACAGTAATGAATATGCGGCTCCACCCCTATGGGAGTCCATATTCATTACTGTAATGAGCGGTACCATGTGACCGCTCACTACAGGAAGAAGCTGTCGGCACTCGGAGAACCAGGGACGTACAGGGACCACGCCGGGAGCAGGTGAGTATTATTACACAGCTGCCGCTCCCCCTCCCCTGTCGACCCCTGGGTATGACTCGAGTATAAGCCGAGAAGGGCAATTTCAGCCTTAAAAAAATGGGCTGAAATTCTCGGCTTATACTCGAGTATATACGGTACATGGTATATATCAGAGGCCTGGGAGTTTGAGGGTTTTGTGCAGGATCTTAGTTGTTCCCAGCATTGCGCTTGTCTGGACATAGAGCTCAGATGTTGCTCCTGGGATCTGTTGTAGCCATTCTTCCAACTTAGGGGTCACTGCTCCAAGTGCTCCTATCACCACTGGAAGCACTGTTGCTTTCACTTTCCACATCTTCTCCAGTTCTCCTTTGAGGTGCTGGTATTTCTCCAGCTTCTCATATTCCTTCTTTCTGATGTTGCTGTCACTTGGCACTGCCACATCTATTATCATTGCTGTATTCTGATCCTTGTCTACTATCACAATGTCTGGTTGGTTTAGCCAACACCTGCTTATCTGTCTGGATCTTGAAGTCCCACAGGATTTTAGCCCTTTCATTCTCCACCACTTTTTCTGGGGTCTTCCACCTGGACTTAGGGAGACTTAGCCCATATGCTGTGCAGATGTTCCTGTATACAATTCCTGCTACTTGGTTGTGGTGTTCGGTATTTGCTGTTCTTGCATTTTGCATTCTGCCACTATGTGTGGTACGGTTTCTGCACCTTGGATCTTGTCTTGTGTGGTAGATTCCTGATTCTATGGATCTTGTACTTAGTGCTTGCTCTTGTGCCGCTATAATTAGTGCCTCTGTGCTGTCTCGGAGTCCCGCTTTCTCCAGCCATTGGTAAGATTTCTCCATGTCAGCCACCTCCATTATCTGTCAATAATACTGTACATCCCATGCATGTCTTGGCATTGGACTTTGTGTCCCTGTTCTTCCTTCCAGATCTGTTGTTTTTGCTGCTGCCTTAGGCTTTATCTCAGCATCTCATCTTTTGGTGCCATTTTTCTGATGTATTCCTGGATACTCCTTGTTTCATCCATAATAGTGGCTTGGATGCTTATCAAGCCTCGATCACCCTCCTTTCTATTGGTATACAATGTTTGGGTGTTAGACTTAGGGTAGAGACCTCCATGCATTGTGAGGAGCTTTCGTGTCTTCACATCTGCAGCTTCCATCTCTTCTGTTGGCCAGCACACTATGCCAGCAGGGTTTCTGATAACTGGCAGGGCATACAGTTAGGTCCATATATATTTGGACAGAGACAACATTTTTCTCATTTTGGTTATAGACATTACCACAATGAATTTTAAACAAAACAATTCAGATGCAGTTGAAGTTCAGACTTTCAGCTTTCATTTGAGGGTATCCACATTAAAATTGGATGAAGGGTTTAGGAGTTTCAGCTCCTTAACATGTGCCACCCTGTTTTTAAAGGGACCAAAAGTAATTGGACAGATTCAATAATTTTAAATAAAATGTTCATTTCTAGTACTTGGTTGAAAACCCTTTGTTGGCAATGACTGCCTGAAGTCTTGAACTCATGGACATCACCAGACGCTGTGTTTCCTCCTTTTTGATGCTCTGCCAGGCCTTCACTGCGGTGGTTTTCAGTTGCTGTTTGTTTGTGGGCCTTTCTGTCTGAAGTTTAGTCTTCAACAAGTGAAATGCATGCTCAATTGGGTTGAGATCAGGTGACTGACTTGGCCATTCAAGAATATTCCACTTCTTTGCTTTAATAGACTCCTGGGTTGCTTTGGCTTCATGTTTTGGGTCATTGTCCATCTGTAGTATGAAACGACGACCAATCAGTTTTGCTGCATTTGGCTGGATCTGAGCACACAGTATGGCTCTGAATACCTCAGAATTCATTTGGCTGCTTCTGTCCTGTGTCACATCATCAATAAACACTAGTGACCCAGTGCCACTGGCAGCCATGCATGCCCAAGCCATCACACTGCCTCCGCCGTGTTTTACAGATGATGCGGTATGCTTTGGATCATGAGCTGTACCAAGCCTTCGCCATACTTTTCTCTTTCCATCATTCTGGTAGAGGTTGATCTTGGTTTCATCTGTCCAAAGAATGTTCTTCCTGAACTGTGCTGGCTTTTTTAGATGTTTTTTAGCAAAGTCCAGTCTAGCCTTTTTATTCTTGACACTTATGAGTGGCTTGCACCGTGCAGTGAACCCTCTGTATTTACTTTCATGCAGTCTTCTCTTTATGATAGATTTGGATATTGATACGCCGACCTGCGGGAGAGTGTTGGTCACTTGGTTGGCTGTTGTGAAGGGGTTTCTCTTCACCATGGAGATTATTCTGCGATCACCCACCACTGTTGTCTTCCGTGGGCGCCCAGGTCTTTTTGCATTGATGAGATCACCAGTGCTTTCTTTCCTTCTCGGGATGTACCAAACTGTACATTTTGCCACTCCTAATATTGTAGCAATTTCTCGGATGGGTTTTTTCTCTATTTTCACAGCTTAAGAATGGCTTGTTTCACCTTCATGGAGAGCACTTTTGACCGCATGTTTACTTCATAGGAAAACCTTCCAAATGCAAGCACCACACCTCAAATCAACTCCAGGCCTTTTATCTGCTTAGTTGAGAATGACATAATGAAGGGATTGCCCACACCTGTCCATGAAATAGCCTTGGAGTCAATTGTCCAATTACTTTTGGTCCCTTTAAAAAACAGGGTGGCACAGGTTAAGGAGCTGAAACTCCTAAACTCTTCATCCAATTTTAATATGGATACCCTCAAATGAAAGCTAAAAGTCTGAACTTCAACTGCATCTGAATTGTTTTGTTTAAAATTAAATTGTGGTAATGTCTATAACCAAAATGAGAAAAATGTTGTCTCTGTCCAAATATATATGGACCTAACTGTATATATTGATGGCGCAGATTTTATTTGTCATTGAGCTGGCTCTTCAGGACCCGTCTTACCCTTTGATAGTATTTAAATGTCGCTGCTTTCCTTGCCTCCTCGTCATGGTTTCCGTATCCCTGTGGGATCCAGAGATACTTGTAGCATGTCTGTGCATCTGCTATGTGTCCTGCTGGTAAATCCACTTCATCAGTCTTGACTACCTTGCCTCTCTTTATTACCAACCAGCTGCACTCCTCCAGTCCAAAGGACATCCCAATGTCTTCGCTGTAGAGTGTAGACCCTTGTCAGGTGGATCAGTGAATTAATGTCTCGTTCGTTTTTTGCATACAGCTTGATGTCATCCATGAAGAGGAGGTGGCTGATGGTGCTTCTACTCTTAAACTTGTATCCATAGCCAGACTCTGTAATTATCAGACTGAGGGGGTTCAGGCCTATGCAGAACAGCAATGGGGACAGTGCATCACCATGGTATATGCCGCATTTGATGGTCACTTGTTTTAGTTGTCTTGAGTTGACTTCCAATGTTGTTCTCCATAGGCCATTGAGTTTCTGAAGAAGATTGAGAGCCAAGCATTCACAGTTCCATGTGTGTGGCATTGAGTCGTAGGCTTTCCTGTAGTCAATCCAGGCTGTACTGAGATTGGTCTGTCTGGATCTTGAGTCTTGTGCAACTGTTCTATCTACCAGGAGCTGGTGCTTAGAGCATCTGGTGTTGGTCCCAATGCCTTTATGAGCTGGATTCATGTACTGGTTTATATGGTTCTGTAGCTTGGTGGCTATGATGCCTGACAGGAGTTTCCATGTTGTTGTAAGGCAGGTTATTGGGTGGTAGTTAGATGGAACTGTTACTTTGTGAGGATCCTTCATGATTAGCACTGTTTTACCTTGTGTTAGCCAAGCTGGGTGGTGGCCTGCTTCTAGCAGTTGCTTCATCTGCTTTGCCATGCGTTCATGTACCACTGTTAATTTATTTGGCCAGTAGGTGTGGATCATGTCTGAGCCAGGTGCTGTCCAGCCCTTCATGTTCTTGACCCTCTGTTGGATGTCTGCTTCTGTAATGGTGACTGTTTTTTGCTCTAGGTGGTTGCTGTGATTCATCCTCAGATTTTGCAGCCACATTGCACTGGTGTTGTCTGTTTTTTCCTTCTCCCATATGTTCCTCCAGTATTGTCCAGTCTCTGCTATTGGTGGAGTTGCTGCCTTTTTTGTGTGCTGTAACTCTATAGTTGGGAGTACATCTTGGATGGTTCTTTGGAGAACAGGGCATTTATCTTCTTGGCCTCAACTTCTCTAGTGTATCTCCCTAGTCTTGCAGCGAGTGCTGTGAGCCTTTTTTTAGCAGTCTCTAGAGCTTCAGTTGGGGTCAGGCCTTTGTACTTGTCCAGCTTGGTCTTATTCTTGATCTTTACACCCGTCTGTATTTCTGTTAGTTGGCTGACTTCCCTTTGTGTCACCTTGATCTTTGTCTCCAGTCTACTGTTGTTCTTTCTGGTTGTATAGCCAAGCATTTCCATGATTGATGAGGCAGTAGCAAAGATCAGTTTATTAGTTTGAGTTATGGTGATGCTAGGTATTGATCCAAGTGCTCTATTGGCACCTTCTAGCATACTGTCTGGTGGTGTTTCTTTGCTGAGCCTTGGCAGTGGATCTCTGGTATTGATGGTATTTAGTTTATCTAAGATCTTGTGTTTCAGATCAGCTGCAATGCTGTCTAGTTGCAGGATTGGATCAGGATTTTCAGGGGGTTGCACATGTTGTTATTCCAGGTCTTCATGTGGGGATGATCTGCATCCATCTCAATCTTGATACTTCTTAGGTTGTGATTATAGCTTTCTCTTTATGACATTGAAATGTTGGGTGACTAGTTGTTTCTCAGTCAGTGGACATGCAAGTCTTGTATCCATCCAGAGTTTCCTCATTTGCTTCATATATCCTCTTTCATTTGGTCTGCTATAGTAGCATTTCATGAGATCCAGGTTCTCTTGCCTTGTCCATGTATGGTTTGTTCCAGTAGCCCATCTATTTTCACCAGATTGTCCTGGTTCCTCAACATCTGACACTGACCTTTTAATTGGGGTGACTTCCGAGCCGGCATAACTCTTTGTTCGTGACGCTCTCGTGTGTGTGTGTGTGTGTGTGTGTGTGTATATATATATATATATATATATATATATATATATATATATATATATATATACATTCCAAAATATAAAAACATATATAATACAGTTTTAAATGATATACAATTAACTGATCATATATCCTTTTTTAAAAAAAGAGTCTAAATACTAAACCATAAGGGAAACCTTACAAGTAGTAGCACCCTAATGTCCCTGCAGTGTGATAACGGCTCCTTTAATCATTCATTTGGTAGATGTCCTTTTCAGCCAGATAAATAGCAATTTGTGCTGCTTATGGGACTGCCAAGTTGTGTATTAGAGATTACTGTCATATTTCTAGTCGATATATCTTTTTTTTTTTACATTAATTATTCATTGGCATATATTAGATGAATTCTTAAGATTCCCTCCCTAAGTTTAACAAGTTCTTTGATTAAGAAAGCATCTCTCACTTTATAATTTTTTTTGCATTAAGTAAGATGAGTTGTATGCGTACCATCCGTTCTGCCGTCGTGCCGTGACTTTATTGTATTCTACCAACCCAGGCACTTATATGGTAACTGTTTCTCTGCCCCCGGTATATATGGTACATTCGATTTGCCATTTTTTAGTGTGGTGACCAAAAAACAGCAATTCTGGCTTTTTAGATTTGTATTTATTTTTCAGACGGTTTTATTAATTTTATGCGTTGATATATCAGACTTTTGCGCACAGGGCGCTACCAAATATGCTTTTTTGGATATATTATTTCTTTATTTTTTATCAGCGGGGTTTTAGTTATACAGAGATTGACTTACTTTTCAAAGAGGGGTTACAGTGCTAATAGTCCAAATAGTTTGTTCCTAATTAGTTTTTTCTTGAAGTACCAGCCATTTTTAGGGTAATGAATATCCTTCACAGATATATCGCTTTATCCAGACCGGCCAAGGATACTCTAACCTGAACACAGTAGCCGGCATTAGTCAGGTTTATTGTGGGATAAACTCTTAAGCCCTTATGTAGGACTTACATTTACAGTGCCCTGCGAAAGTATTCGGCCCCCTGGAACTTTTCAACCTTTTCCCACATATCATACTTCAAACATGAAGATACCAAATATAAATTTTTGGTGAAGAATCAACAACAAGTGGAACACAATTGTGAAGTTGAACAAAATTTATTGGTTATGTTAAAATTTTTGTGGAAATTCAAAAACTGAGCAGTGGGGCGTGCAATATTATTTGGCCCCTTTACTTTCAGTGCAGCAAACTCACTCCAGAAGTTCATTGTGGATGTCTGAATGATCCAATGTTGTCCTAAATGCCTAATGATGATAAATATAATCCACCTGTGTGTAATCAAGTCTCTGTATAAATGCACCTGCTCTGTGATAGTCTCAGGGTTCTGTTTGAAGCACAGAGAGCATCATGAAGACCAAGGAGCACAACAGGCAGGTTTGTGATACTGTTGTGGAGAAGTTTAAAGCCAGATTAGGATACCAAATTATTTCCAAAACTTTAAACATCCCAAGGAGCACTGTGCAAGCAATCATATTGAAATGGAAGGAGTATCATACCACTGCAAATCTACCAAGACCCGGCCGTCCCTCTAAACTTTCATCTCAATCAAGGAGAAGACTGATCAGAGATGCAGCCAAGAGGCTCATGATCACACTGGATGAACTGCAGAGATCTACAGCTGAGGTGGGACAGTCTGTCCATATGACAACAATCAGTCGTACACTGCACAAATCTGGCCATTATGGAAGAGTGGCAAGAAAAAAGCAATTTCTCAAAGATATCCATAAAAAGTGTTGTTTAAAGTTTGCAACAAGCCACCTGTGAGACACACCAAACATGTGGAAGAAGGTGCTTTGGTCAGATGAAACCAAAATTGAACTTTTTGGCAACAATGCCTAAATGATATGTTTGGCTTAAAGGCAACACAGCTCATCACCCTGAGCACACCATCCCCACTGTCAAACATGGTGGTGGCAGCATCATGGTTTGGGCCTGCTTTTCTTCAGCAGGGACAGGGAAGATGGTTAAAATTGATGGGAAGATGGATGGAGCCAAATACAGGACCATTGTTGAAGAAAACCTGTTGGAGTCTGCAAAAGACCTGAGACTGGGACGGAGATTTGTCTTCCAACAAGACAATGATCCCAAACATAAAGCAAAATCTACAATGGAATGGTTCACAAATAAGTGTGTCCAGGTGGTAGAATGGCCAAGTCAAAGTCCAGACCTCAATCCAATCGAGAATCTGTGGAAAGAGCTGAAAACTGCTGTTCACAAACGATCTCCATCAAACCTCACTGAGCTCGAGCTGTTTGCCAAGGAAGAATGGGCAAGAATTTCAGTCTCTCGATGTACAAAACTGATAGAGACATACCCCAAGCAATGAGGCTGTAAGCGCAGCAAAAGGTAGCGCAACAAAGTATTAAGTTAAAGGAGCCGAATAATATTGCACGCCCCTCTTTTCAGTTTTTGAATTTCCACAAAACTTTAAAATAACCAATAAATTTCGTTCAACTTCACAATTGTGTTCCACTTTTTGTTGATTCGTCACCAAAAATTTACATTTGGTATCTTTATGTTTGAAGTATGATATGTGGGAAAAGGTTGAAAAGTTCCAGGGGAAGGAATACTTTCGCAAGGCACTGTACGTCCTATGTTGAGAAAGGCTTTAAAGACCCATGAACAACACATTGATTACTTACGAGCCTGTTGAGTTTGGGTCAAGAGTAATGTGTCCGGTACCCATACCGTATAAATGCCAGATGTATGAATTCGGCCTTCGAAAGTTGTCTGCCCATGTCTCAAAATACCAGATATGATCACCTTATCTGTACTTAAAGAGGAAAACTAGTTCTTGAGACATTTTTTTTCGCTCTTGGGTTATTACAAAATCTCTCTCACTTTTTTACACTTTGGACTTAAACATTACTTGATCTCAATGAAAGCCAAATCCGTTTGGGTCCAGGCACAACTAGTAGTTAAATGGCGTTGTTTTCGCTTTCACTTCCATCACGTAAATGTTGCTGGCAGAAGGATGAAATTCGCCTAACCTGGAGCCAAGATCTTCAACCTCAATACAGCTTATTTCATTAACTGATTGATTTGACTGGAGCACCCACCGCAGCTCCTAGAGCCGAGTGACGTGTGTTCATCACACGGGCGGCCAGGAGAGCAGCGTTGCTCCGAATGAAAACAATGAATGATGTTCTGAATGCAGGAAGGAATTTTTTTTTTCCCTTTTCAATCCTTGCAGGAAAACGGATATGAGCTGTTGTGCAGCACCCTTTTCTAGATCCCACTCCCCACTGGTCATTTTCTTGGAAAAATGCTTTAGCTACCCCCCGGAACACTGTCGATAGCTGAGCCGTGATTGGAAGGAGGGTTTTTTTTTTTCATTCTTCCTCCATCTCTGGCTCTTCTATTTAAGCTGTGCATCAGGGGTTTTTTTAGCCCTGCGAGTTGCTGTAACCATGAAAATGCTGGTGCCCTGAAGCGGTTGGCTTTAAAATAAAGCAAAACGGACGTTTTGTAAAATAACATGAAGAAGAAAAAACGGGACAAACAGCCTTGCAGAGAATGCCAGGTAAGTCAGCTATTTTTCTCCTTCCCCATCCTCCCCATCTTCAGCAATCCATACGGTATATATCTAGGGTTGTGCCGGAGATTCAGCTCAGCTGTTTTTTCTTGAGCGATTCTGCTGTGTTGCATATTTCACCCCCCACCTACCCACCCGCGTGCCGGTCTAGGCTCTTCATAAAAATGCATTTCTCCAGTGATTTGTTTAATGAGATCCCGTCTTGATAAGATTGCAGTGACCTGATTAACTGCGGTGCAACCTTTTTCTTCTGTGCGCTGTTATTTACATCACTCTCTCTCCCCTTGTTGTGCACAATGGATCACGCAGTCCTTTTTTACAATGTAACATCTGTCCTTCCCGAGGGAGATGGTTAAACGTTCGCAGCTCTCTGCTCGTCATCTGAGCGCTGCTTCGGATTCTGCACTGCCTTTCTCTTAATAAAAAAAAGAAAAGAAAGCTGCTTTTTGAAAATTAAGTCGGAAAAAAGAAATCAACCTGAGCAGCCTGTGACATAAATGTGGAAAACCTTCTTTGTGTCTTTGTTCATAAATCCTTCCATTGATCATTTGTGATGTCAAGCACACGAGGCGATGGTGAATGAGTTGCATGATTCTCACAACACACTTTGTTTTCTCTACTAAATTGCGGACAGGCATTGTCATGTGACCTTTGGCGTATTTCATCTACAGTCTGTATGGAGTTAGGTAGAAATTGAAAAGCCGGGAACAAAAGTTAGACACTTAGGCATAAAATGTAACTCTTTTTTAGCTGTTTTATTTCTATCTACGGTATGTTAGTCATTCTTGTCCAGTGAAAACAAGCTATCACATTTCCAATGAATAGGTGTTAACTTGCTGATCAGTAGTGGTCCGACCTCTGTGACTCGCACCAATCGGGCAGTTTTACAACTTTTGTCCCAAATATGAAGCGGCAGGTTGAACGCCCAAACCACCGTTCCATTAAAAAAAAAAGTTGAGCTCAGCACTCGTCACCTCCACAAGGAATGACTGGAGTGGCGGTCCAGTCTGCGCACTTTATTCTAATGGGGAATGAAAGTGTCCTGTTCTACCGATCCCAGCAATTGGACCCCAACCTATCAATGTGAATAGGTGATCACTTTTTTTCACCAGTCCCCTTAACCAATTTGCCTGGTAGACCAGCAACTATCTACTATGATGGTTTTACCATTTTTCTTGAGAATATATGTTATGTTGGCAAATCATTTACAGATGTCTTTCCTTACCTTCCTCCGTGGCACAAGATGACCAGCTTTTAAAAAACAAATAGCTTTGCTCTCTCAGGCTCTGTTTATGCTATATTTGTCTATGTTAGACTACGAAGAATTTAGTATTTAGCGTCTCTAACTAATTTTGTAGGTTATTATGGGTCTTTCATACTACAAGCATATCCCTAGTTATTGGTCCTCTCTTGGGCTTGATGTACTGTATCCTTCTCAGTAAGGTCCTAATAGCAATACCCATTGGATATATATGTTTATTTTAAAAGAATATATATTTTTCCATTAAAGCTCCTTTGCCAAGCCACAAGAAATGCTCCAGCTTTCCAAACTGTGCACCATTGTGTAGACATGTAAAGCATCAAAGAAATATTGTTTGCGCCTAATGTATCTTGACATAGCTGAGTGAACAAAACGTGATTTCTGTCTAGTCAGCCATCTAGATGTATGTTGCTGTTAAATATATTTGCTTGTAGCATCCATTATCTGGTTGTTTGCTTGAGAGCATATGCGCTCATAGTAAGGTGTATTATTTGCTCTTAATAAATGGAGGGCCAAATGTACTTTCCTTTGTTGGACTTGGTACACTCAGGATATGAAATGTTGCTTGGCTTTAAAGTCCATATCCTATATTCTGTTTATACCTCAATAAGACATCTTCGTAATTATATTAGACTGCTTTCATTAGGTGGCACTAGTGAGAGAGTTTTCCTTTTAGGAAAGAGCGAATTTGTATATTTTGTCGTACGGACCTTAACCATAACCAAATGGTCTCCTAATTGAGAGCCAGATGAGTGGTTAATAACAAATAGATAAGGGTCTGACCACATGGCACTGCTCATGCTTGACCCTCGCTCCATTCATTACCTGTAGAGCTGTTGAGTGCTTAGCATTTTTTGGGCAGCCTCATAGAAAATTAATGGAGCGCTAGTTGAGCATGCGGATCAGAACCACCCCCACTGATCTGTAAGTCATCACTTAGATGAAATCTTCTTTTAACCAGACCCACCCAACTGTCTTTACATAAAATAATAGTTGAATAATCTATATTTTTGGTCTCCTTTTTCTTATCTGTCGCACATCAAATAAAAATTATTTGCAATGGTCTCATATAGGGGTTGTCCCATCTCCATCGGCCACCTACAGCTGATCACAGTAGGTCCAGCTTCTCTAGAACTTGCCAGTCGGCTGTCATGGCAGTAAAACAAGGTGGGCAGCTAATCATTTAGCCATGCAGTGCTACACTGCACCATGATTGCCTTGGTACACTCCAGTCAAGACTTGTCTTTCGAGTAGCTCCTTGTTCTAGCTCATAGAAGTAGCCACCCCTCTTTTGATGTCAATACATGGAAAGCAGTATAGGCCAGACACAATGTCATGTGACCATGACAGCCCCTTGGTTAGGAGATCAAGCAACAGCACAATCCTCCTCCCGGAAGCCTTGCAGAACAGTTCAGCCACAGGTAGGTCACATAATGTATTGCTACATTCAGAATCTGCTTCCTTCTTGTTCCAAAAGCTGGGAAATATCAAATCAGAATAGATGTCCATCTTGTAGACTCGGAGATTTGTGACTTCTCCTAGTGACGGAGTTGACATTATCTGTGTTTTATGATTGGGGGTATTTCTACGTACACACACCAACGACTGATGACACAATTTCTGAAGCTATGATGTCCAGGTCGATTATGTGCTCCATGACTCTTTATATCTGTGAACATTTTGGGCATTTGACAACGGCGTAAATGGACAGTTTCTTTGTTTGTTCCGGGGCAACAGAGAATGCATATAATATTAACTAGTCGTTAGCTGAGTTGCTTGATTTAGGAACGTCTCAGAAAAAATCTGATTTTTTCCAATGTGACATTGATAAAGAGGCAAATAGATTGGCAGAATATTTGGGCTTATTAAACATCGCCAACTTTTACCTCCCCTGCAACAGCTGACACTCTAACTCTGTGGACTGTGGAAAATAACTTACATGATCATAAACAAAGAAAGATCAGACCGTTCTTTATGTTTTTTAGGTTCTTTCTATTATTTTGATGATTCCTTTGTATGGCTAAACGATGATTAAAGAGGATCTCACATTTTATTAGTAATCTAGGGTTTTGAAACCCAAAATGTTGAGCCGTAAACCATTGTAACATAGACAAAGATGGTCGCTTTATTGTCGGAAACAAGAACCATGCTGCCACCTGTAGGCTGACACTTAGAATACGTTTTGGGGGAAAAAACTGTCTCCTCCCCACCAGGCAAGACATGGCCAGTGGACACTCAGCTAATTAGTTTTACTTGGTGTCATTCTGAGGCATACATGGGTCTTGAGTAGGAGAAATGTATTAGCCTTGATTAGTCTTCCATCTACATCATTGTGGAGCTCTTATCTTTGCATGTAAGAATGCAAATCTTAGCAGAAAGGTGCTAAAAGCGGCAATTGCTTGGGTAGTAACCTAAGGGAGGGCTATTTTTTCTTCTGCAGTACTGGTATTCCTTTTCCCACTCCAAGGACATCTTTGTAAAGTCCCATGGCTCCCGTGTCCCCCAATGAAGTGACTGTGAAATAAAACCTTTTGGTACTCACCGTAAAATATTTCTCATAGTCTCCATTGGAGTTTTTCTACTCCTACTGCTTCTGCTCTAACTGAATAGCTGGGTGTCTGCTGGCTAGGTACAGTCTGGTAAGGAGGAGTCCGTTTTTTTTTTCTTAAGATGCATTCTTAGTCAGCCTCCAGGTGTCAGCATATTAGCCCATGGTTCCTGTGTCCTGCAATGAATGCTGCGAGATTTTATGGTGAGTACTGAAAATCTTTATTTTCCCCTTGTTAATTTGCCCATGGTAGGCTAATTTAAAAAATCCTATTCTCACTTCCCCGACTAAAGTCCCTTCGCCATAATCACTAATTTGCCCCTTACTTGTTTTGTGGCATCAGTCTCCAGATGGTGTTTCAGATGACTACTTCAGCCACTTAGTGGCCACTGATCAACTGCAGCCTTTACAATGCACCCAAGCTGTCTTTTTCTACTAATCCCCTCCAGGCGTTAATTCCCAGAGACCTTCAGGGAACAATGGGCCCAATGATAAATATTTTCAATGAACAATTTTAAATTCCTAAAAACAATTGAATAACAAGTCACAATTATTTTTTTCTAGAGAGGTAATCAGTATAGAATTTAAATGTCCGTCATCATTTTACACTGACAGAAAAATGTTGTAGAATTCAGGACAGATGCCTGTGAGCATGTGCAATAGGACAGGAGCCTGTGAACATGTGCAGTAGGACAGGAACCTATGAGCATGTGCAGTAGGACAGGAGCCTGTGAGCATGTGCAGTAGGACAGGAGCCTGTGAGCATGTGCAATAGGAATCTCCACTGTTGTGACCTGAAGATACTTATGTTGTTATTCAGAAAGATGGGGAGCACAGAAGTTTGAGCGGCCTCTCCTTACCTCAGCACCTCCAGTATATCCCATAGTATTTGAGGAGGGCATCTTCCTACATATGAAGAAGGGTGGAGCTTCCTACTGCACATGCTCACAGGCTCCTGTCCTAACATTCAGGGCAGGTTTCTTGCGGTGAAACTAGGTGACAGCCATTTTAATTCTGTAGTGATTACCTCCCAAACCAAAGCGAATGTGATTTGCTAATTTAATGCATTTAGGAATTTATAATTACTTTTTTTTTTTTTAGTTATTTAGTTTTTTTTCTATTCCTGGATAACCGATTTAATTTGAATAACGTGACATCTCAAATGCTCCACTACCACCCCCTATGGTTTTGTGACTGTGCAGCTGGGATCCCGTGTTCTAGCGATCTTTACTTATTGAATTTATCTTGCGGCCTGAATTAATCAAATTATTTCTCAGGTGTTTTTTTTATACACAATCACAATTCCAAAATAAGTTGGGATGCTGTGTGAAAAATGTAAATAAAACAAGAATACAATTATTTGGAAATCTCTCATAGCTATATTTTATTCTAAACACAGAACACAGAATAGAAATTGAAAATGAGACATTTTTTCATTTCATTTGAAAAAAACAACAACTAGGAAATAGAATTGATGGCCAGTACTATGTCTCAAACAATTGGGACAGGGTTAACGATATCTGAAAAATTAAGTGATACTAACAAAAAAACAGCTGGAAGGTCATTTTCAATTAAGTCACTTGATTGTGTAAAAAGTGCATGTTAGAAGGCAGAGTTTCTCAGAAGCAAAGATGGTCAGAGGTTGACCAATCTGTGAACCACTGCTTCTGCCTTTAGTTCATGGGTGGTTTCATTTTTTTTTTACAAACTGTAATTGTAATTATATTTATGCTTAAAATGTGTGTAAAAAAAAAATCCCCATTTTTTTCATAGTATTTATATTTTGTAGGTTGAATTCGTGGACTGGCATTAAAACATTCTAAATGGTAGCTACATTATATTTTCTGTTTTTTGAAATTATTCCGTGTGCTTTCCAGCATCTCATTGAATGTCTGACTGTGAATAATTTCTGTTATAGTTAAGCTCCAACCATACCATGAATTTCTGCCTTGGCAGGTGATTTGCTCCTTCTTTAATCTCCACCCATGAGGAATTGGTCTTTGGTTCGTGTAGTCACAGCATTAGTAAGGTGACCTTCCGAAACTGAATGTTGTTCCATGCCTCTTGTGATACTGCCTCAAGCATAACAAACTTTTTATATCAAAAATATTTTTAACAAAGAATAAAATTTATTTAGGGCAGGAAATGTGTACAAATGTATCAAATCTTTTTAAGGGACTCAGAAAGAGGATAGGAGGGATCCTATGGCCGGATGTCCTTAAGGACAGAAATGTCCAGTATGGGAAATTTTAAAAAAAAAGAAAGAAAAAGAGATTCTCAAAGCACAATTGTTAAGTCGCTAAAAGAGGGAAGAATAGGAAGCATTTAAGGAAACCAGCATGAATGAACCTAGAACTTAAACACATGCTAAAAAGAAAGAAAGAAATGTTTATCACATGGAAAGAGGGGGATATATCTAAAGAAGAATATCATGCTTTCTGCAGAACCTGAAGGGCACGCATCTGATTATGTAAAGCTGATAAGGAATAATGGCTTGCAAGAGACTTCAAAAGCAATAAAAAGGATTTTGGGGTATGTCAAAAGTAAAAGAAATGTCAAAGATACTATAGGATTTTTACAGGATGAAAAGGGATAAGTGGTCAAAAATGTTGTTGAAAAGACTGAACTTTAAATTCCTATTTTGCATCTGTGTTCTCTCAGAAAGTACTTGTAAGATTAACTGATCTTCACTGTGCCATCTAAGGAATAAAATAATTTTCACTATCTCTATCTTAATTATCACTATAACAGAGAGATGGTCAGGGAACACTTGGCTAACATTAATAAATTCAGGTCTACAGGGCCAGATAAATTACATCCTAGGTACCTGAAGGAGATAGCAGAGGAAATTATTGAACCACTCTCTGTAATCTTTGAAAATTCTTGGAGAACAGGAGAAGTCCCAGAAGACGATGGACCCAGGGAACCCAGCGAACTATATATCTGACGTATCAACAGACAACCCTGGCACAGTAACACTACTAAACAGCTCCGGCAAGTGTCCAGGGTTGCAGAGCGGCATTGGAAGAAAACACATTTGCAAGACAACTTCACTTAATTCAAACAGGCAACACTCACTTTCAAGTCTGCTTCCTCCTCTGCTAAACAGGCCTACTTCACAACCCTCGCAACTTCCCTATCCTACAACCCCAAACAGTTATTCAAAACTTTTAACTCCCTCTTCCGCCCCCACTGCCCCCTCCAACCTCCCTCACCTATGCTGAGGACTTTGCCACACACTTTAAAAATAAGATCGTTCAAACAAGGCAAGTCTTCATTGTTCCACCACCACAACCCCTTTGTCTACCAGACCAAGGCCCAAATCCCATAACCTCCTTATCCAACATCACTGAAGGGAAGCTTAATTGTCTCCTCTCCAAATCGCACCTCACCACCTGTGCCATCGACCCCATCCCATCCCACCTCGTCCCCAACCTCTCCGCCACTCTTATCCCATCCCTATCCCACCTATTGAACCTATCACTAACTTCTGGTACCTTCCCTTTTGCTTTCAAACATGCCATAATCATGCCTATCCTTAAAAAGCCAACCCTCCATCCAACTGCTATGTCCAACTATTGCCCAATATCGCTGCTCCCATTCGCTTCCAAACTCCTGGAGCAACATGTCCATGCTGAACTTTCCTCCCACCTCTCATCTAATGTGCTGTTTGACAATCTACAATCTGGTTTCCACCCCCATCACTAACCTGAAACAGCCCTGACCAAAATTACTAACAACCTACTTACTGCCAAAGCTAACGGCCAATACTCTATACTCCTCCTCCTAGACCTGTCCTCTGCTTTGGACACAGTTGACCACTGCCTCCTACTACAGATCCTCTCCTCCTTTGGCATCAAAGACCTCGCCCTATCCTAGATCTCCTCATACCTTTCCAACCGCACATTCAGTGTCTCCCACTCCCACACTACCTCCCCATCCCACCCTCTCTCTGTTGAAGTCCCCCAAGGCTAGGACCCTTACTCTCCTCAATCTATATGCTTGGCCTGGGACAACTCATAAAGTCCCATGGACTCCAGTACCACCTTTATGCTGATGACACTCCGATCTACCTCTCTGGCCCAGATATCACCTCTCTGCTGTTAAGAATTCCGGAGTGTCTATCAGCCATATGCTCCTTCTTCTCCTCTCGCTTCCTCAAACTCAATGTGGATAAATCTGAACTCATCATCTTTCCTCCATCTCATAGATCTTCCTTACCTGACCTATCTATCGCAATTAACGGAATCACGCTTTCCCCCGTACCGGAAGTCCGCTGCCTCAGAGTAACCCTTGACTCTGCCCTGTCTTTCAAACCGCACATCCAAGCTCTTTCCACCTCCTGTCGCCTCCAGCTCAAAAATATCTTCAGAATCCATCCTTTCCTCAACCCCCAATCTACTAAAATGCTTGTGCATGCCCTCATCATCTCGTGCATTAACTACTGCAACATCCTTTTCTGTGGCCTCCCTGCTAACACCCTTGCACCTCCCCAGTCCATTCTTATCTCTGCTGCCCAATTAATTCATCCCTCTCCTCTCTACTCCTCCACTTCCCTCTCTGCAAATCTCTTCACTGGCTCCCATTCCATCAGTGTATCCAGTTCAAATTACTAATACTAACCTACAAAGCCATCCATAACCTGTCTCCTCCATATATCTCTGAACTAATCTCCCGATATCTTCCCTCACGTAATCTCCAGTTCTCCCAAGACCTCCTTCTCTCCACACTTATTCGCTCCTCACCCAACCGCCTCCAAGACTTCTCCCGAATATCCCTCATCCTCTGGAATTTTTTGCCCCAACACGTCCAACTATCAACCACATTCAGATCCTTCAGATGGAACCTGAAAACCCACCTCTTCAGGAAAGCTTACAGCCTGCACTGACCCCGCCGCTACCTCCTCACCACTACCGGTGCTACCGCCTCACCAACTCCGGAGCTGCTGCAACCCTTAACCTATTGTCTCCTTCCCCACCATCCTGCAGAATGTAAGCCCGCAAGGGAAGGGTCCTTGCCCCTCTGTATCAGTCTGTAATTGTTAGTTTGCTTACTGTAAGTGATATCTGTATTTTGTATGAAACCCCTTTTCATGCACAGCACCATGGAATTAATGGTGCTATATAAATAAATAATAATAATAACTATATGCCTGTGAGTCTTGCCTCTATACCAGGAAACATCTTTGAACAAACTATTAAATAGCATGTATGTAAGTAATTGTATAAGAATGAAGTGATTAAGCAGGCCCTAAAAACGCATTTGTTCAGACTGGCCTACCGCCTCAACGCATTAACCTAACTATCCCTGTATTTGTTCAGACTGGCCTACCGCCTCAACGCATTAACCTAACTATCCCTGTATTTGTTCAGACTGGCCTACCGCCTCAACGTATTAACCTAACTATCCCTGTGTGGCCCATTAAAAAAAAACAAAAAAACTTAAACCATAATCAGGTTCCTCGTATCATGTTCTCATACAATTTATGCAGTTAATAGCCCTCTGTGTCTGTACTGTTACATACTTAGGCTGTTAACTGTTTCATGCAGCTTTACATGAACACCCGATCGTTACACTATGTCTGGTCCGAACAACGAAAGCAATTGTTACCATCCACCTCTTGTGTCTCCCTTTTTCCTATAGATTGTAAGCTTGCGAGCAGGGCCCTCACTCCTCTTGGTATCTATTTTGAACTGTGATAATTGTTATGCTGTAAAGTCTATTGTCTGTACAAATCCCCTCTATAATTTGTAAATCGCTGCGGAATATGTTGGCGCTATATAAATAAAATTATTATTATTTATTAACCAGAGCCAGCAGGGGTTTGTAACTAATAGGTCATATGGGACTAACTTAATTTTCTTCTGTGACAGAATCACTGACTGGTTGGATCAGGGAAATGCTGTAGATATAATATATCTCGACTTCAGCAAAGCATTTGACAAAGTATTTCATACTATCCTTATTGAAAAAATGACAAAGGATCAAATGGACAAGGCAATTGTTAGGTGGATTCATAACTGGCTTAGTGATCGGACCCAAAGAGTGGTAATAAATGGTTGCACATGCTGTTGGAAGAATGTTTCAAGTGGGGTACCACAGGGTTCTGTCCTGGGACCTGTGTTATTCAACATCATTATCAATTCTTTAGATTAAGGAATTGAGGGTAAAGTGATTAAATTTGTGAATGACACAAAGCTAGGAGGGATAGCTAATACTTAGAGAAGAGAGAGGATTCAAAAAGATCTAAATAAACTGGAACTGGTTGCAGCAAATTACAGAAAGTTTTTTAACAGGGAGAAAGGCAAAGTCCTACATCGGGGCAAAAAAAAAATGAACAATGCATATATAGAATGGAAGGAGTAGGGCTAAACAACAGCACGTGTGAAAAAGACTTGGGTATACTAATAGGTCATAGACTGAACATGAGTCAACAGTGTGATGCATCAGCAAAAAGTGCAAACACAATTTTGGGTTACATTAACAGAAGCATACAGTTTAGATCATGTGAAGTAATTCTCCCCTTCAACTCCTCCTTGGTCAGGCCACATCTGGAATACTATGTCCAATTTTGGGTGCCACATTTTAAAAAAAGATATTAAAAAATTGGAGCAAGTATAGAGAAGAGCAACCAGAATGGTGACCAGTCTGCAAACCATGTCCTATGAGGAATGGTTAGAAGATTTGGGAATGTTTAGCTTGCAAAAGAGAAGACTGAGAGGAGACTTAATAGCTGTCTGCAAATATCTGAAGGGCTGTCACATTGTAGAAGGATCAGCTTTATTCTCATTTGCACAAGGAAAGACTAGAAGCAATGGAATGAAACTGAAAGGGAGAAGATACAGATTAGATATTAGAAAAAACTTTTTGACAGTGAGGGTGATCAACGAGTTGGACAGAGTGCCATGAGAGGTGGTGAGTTCTCCTTCAATGGAAGCAATGGACCAGATGACCCAAGAGGTCTCTTCCAACTCTACCATTCTATGATTCTATGAAATCTAATCTCTGATGAATCATTTAGGCATCTGCTCATTTCTTTTTGAATACAAACGACTGTGCTACACAGACAGAGAATCGTTCCTCCCGGTCATGTTCAGATTCAGTTAAGATGCAGGCCGGTTTTTGCTTGTAAATGACATATTTTATACCATTCAGATACAGCAAATTAGAGAACTTTGCCTTTAATACATATTCCGTAGAGAAAAGAAATTTGCGTGTCCCCAGGTCAGTAGTTTGTGGCTGTGAGCAGGAGCTGCCTGAATTTCCTTAATCATAAGCCGAACCTGGAAGCCAAAGAGTAAGTGTACTGGCTGTCATCATCTATACAGGACTCAAATGATGTCTCACAACCACCACAAATCGTAAACTGAGCTTGAGACCCCCGAGAGTAAGGAAATTTGCATGTCCTGGGTTCATTGTCCATGACAGTATTTTCTGGCTGTTAACAGGAGTGGTGTGAATTTCTTTACTCTCCTGGATCCCAGGCTTGGGTTATGACTTACCAAGCTGGTGAGACATCACCTGTGCGACATCATGGACCAAGTGCACATAGAGCAAGCCACTCATCTCTGCTTATTTCCCATTTACATTATTACTAGATCAATAGTGTCTGATACTGAAACCCCCCATTAATCTTCAGTTCGTGGGACTTGTGCCCCCTTGTTTTGAATGGAATTCACAGTCATGCATGCCAAGGGTGCACCTAGCACCTGTTCTTGGTTTGATCCATCACTTTGTTCTGACAGTCTCCGTTTAAAAAAAGGAAAACAGTCTAGCATGACCCACTTCATCAACCCTAGTAAACCGCTAAGGGCAAAACATAGCTTTACTGAGGTTCTTCCTTAGCACTTTGCGCCTCACCAGGCTCCTTCAAGTCACTTCTGCCAGTCCTCTGAGGTTAGACCACCTGTGTTCCTCCAGTTGGTCCACAATTGCTAGGCACAAAACAACACTGTGAGATCTGCCTTTGGAGGTGGACAAAGATGAATGTGGTCCAGAAACTTTTTCATTTTTAGGTAAATGTACAAATCCAAAAACATAATAGATTTCTCCAAGTGAATTTAGAATTTTCAAATTGCAATTAATTATGAAGATGTAGTTTGTAAGATGCCACACTTGTAAGTTAAACTACTATTAAAGTCACATTAAATCTTTTTTAATAAGCCTCAACGAAATTGGTCTTAACTTATTTCTTTTTCAAAATGATGCAAAAATGTATTTTTTTTAGATAACACACATTGCTCTCCCTTCTAGCTTTGTTTCCAATTTTATAAGTCCAGTGTTCTGGCCTGGAGAATGTGTGTAGGTCTGGAGGCTTACGACGTATATGGTACAGTGCTTTTCTTTGTATTTTTCAGTTTCTTTCCTTTTTTTTTTCTTCACAAAATGTGTATTTTGGAGTTTGGCATTTGTATCATACCTATCATTGTTTTGTATAGAGGTGATACTTATTTGCTTTGAAGGGGCAATTAATTTTAACGTAATTATTTCTGCTCCTTTGGTGGTGCTAGGCCCTCAACATTTAAAACTTGGTTGAGTGATGAATCAGAAAACATGGGACATGGACAAGAAGACATGGAATTAAAAAAATGAACCCCGTGAACTTTTCCGACACGAACCGTGATGCCTGGATTACTGGAGAGGTGTCCAAAACCAAACTCAACAGACTAATATATGTCTATGAGGCTATTGAATTTGGGTCCGGAGACCCACGGTTAGTCCAGACATCGCACTCCGTACACAGAACATGATTTTGTGACACTTGCCTAACACTGTAGTGTGAATTTCTGACTCCTTGAGCCTGAAGATCAACTGTTTTGTTTCACATCAGTGGTTTGGAGCCTCTGTCGCAGATCCAGCTAAAAAAAAGTCAGCCATTTTTTTGTGTAGAATGCCAGTCAGCATAAGAAGAACACAAAAGACTCTTTATATTCAGAGAGGTTAGTAGAGCATTGTTCTGCATCTATGACAAGGACATGATTTTACCACTAGTGTTTCAGGTATACCGAGGAACAGCTAAAATTGGCAATAAAAGAGTTGTCTGTGATCAAGAAAACTAGGCTAGTGTGAGGGAATCACATAAAATCTCACCTGTTTACCCTCTGGCTTTACTGTGTGGTGTGACTGAAGAAGCCTGTGATTGGCTGCAGGGGTCGTGTCTTGAAGGTGGTCAAATATAAATAGATTAGTACGCCGTTTTAAAGCAGATTTGTCACCAGATGTAGCTATACAAATTGCATTTATTATTAAATGTATTATTTTAGACCTTAAGAGACTGATGTACACTACGAAGCAAAAGGGTAACAATGTTGGGAACTTTTGACTTTCAGGCTCCAAATCTCACCATCCACTACTGCTACCATCACTTTATAGACAATCATCTTGGATATCTTATACATAAGGAACACAAAAGTGCCCTGAGTATAAACACGGAGAACCGTGAGAACCCAAGAAACCTATACAAAGAATTAGTCCTCCAATAAATTTAAATATAAATTTTATTGAGACATATATTTAAAAAAAACTTTTTCTTAAAAAAGGGAGATGAAAATACACAGGACAAAAAAATGAAAAGACAAGCCAACACTGAGCAGAAAGATAAAGTCCAAAATTATATACAAGAGATACAAAGACTTGCAGTAATAATCCCTACGTTCGTATATAAAAGCAGATATGCTCAAATAATTTATAGAATTTTGGACTTACTTTCTGATCAGTGTTGACTTGTTTTTTTTTTCATATTTTTGTCCTGTGTATTTTCATCTCCCTTTTTTAAGAAAAAGTTTTTAAATATATGTATCAATAAAATTTATATTTTATGTGGAAATTTATTTGTATAGGTTTCTTATCTCATACATAAGTTTGACTTGCAGCTATTTTGCATATTAGTTATGCAGATTTTTGATATGTCATGACACACAACCTCTCGTCATGTCACGACGCAAAACTACCAGAAATCTAAAATTGTACAAATTTTATAAAGATATTAAAAATATGTAATTCTCAATAAAGATAATCTGTTGAAAAAATATTTAATAGAAGAAAAAGAAAGCAAGTCATGTACTAATGTTTTTCTGCTTGCCTTAAAAATTATAATTTTTGTTACCTTTGTATCTGTAGTATTGATGGAAATTTTCCGTCCTTTTTTATTTTTCCTTGCTTTGCTGATAATTCTAGCCAAAGCGCTCAGTGGTAATACTCAGCACCACTGCGACGGGTGATCAATGAGATCATGTTGATGTAGGCAAATGTAAGAAACCCCTTGCTTTACATAGTTGGTGTCTCTTGGGTGTCTTTGTATATTTGGCTGCATAAGCATACAGGCTGATATATACACAAGAGAGGGACGTGTAGTCATATAGGCTGATATATACACAAGAGAGGGATGTGTAGTCATATAGGCTGATATATACACAAGAGAGGGACGTGTAGTCATATAGGCTGATATATACACAAGGGGGACGTGTAGTCATATAGGCTGATATAT
The DNA here is from genome assembly GCF_051348905.1 of Ranitomeya variabilis. NCBI lineage: Eukaryota > Metazoa > Chordata > Amphibia > Anura > Dendrobatidae > Ranitomeya > Ranitomeya variabilis. The sequence continues at coordinate 566,999,717 of NC_135232.1, forward strand.
ACACAAGGGGGACGTGTAGTCATATAGGCTGATATATACACAAGAGAGGGACGTGTAGTCATATAGGCTGATATATACACAAGAGAGGGACGTGTAGTCATATAGGCTGATATATACACAAGAGAGGGACGTGTAGTCATATAGGCTGATATATACACAAGAGAGGGACGTGTAGTCATATAGGCTGATATATACACAAGAGGGACGTGTAGTCATACAGGCTGATGTATACACAAGAGAGGGACGTGTAGTCATATAGGCTGATATATACACAAGAGAGGGACGTGTAGTCATATAGGCTGATATATACACAAGAGAGGGACGTGTAGTCATATAGGCTGATATATACACAAGGGGGACGTGTAGTCATATAGGCTGATATATACACAAGAGAGGGACGTGTAGTCATATAGGCTGATATATACACAAGAGAGGGACGTGTAGTCATATAGGCTGATATATACACAAGAGAGGGACGTGTAGTCATATAGGCTGATATATACACAAGGGGGACGTGTAGTCATATAGGCTGATATATACACAAGGGGGACGTGTAGTCATATAGGCTGATATATACACAAGAGAGGGACGTGTAGTCATATAGGCTGATATATACACAAGAGAGGGACGTGTAGTCATATAGGCTGATATATACACAAGAGAGGGACGTGTAGTCATATAGGCTGATATATACACAAGAGAGGGACGTGTAGTCATATAGGCTGATATATACACAAGAGGGATGTGTAGTCATACAGGCTGATGTATACACAAGAGAGGGACGTGTAGTCATATAGGCTGATATATACACAAGAGAGGGACGTGTAGTCATATAGGCTGATATATACACAAGGGGGACGTGTAGTCATATAGGCTGATATATACACAAGAGAGGGACGTGTAGTCATATAGGCTGATATATACACAAGAGAGGGACGTGTAGTCATATAGGCTGATATATACACAAGGGGGACGTGTAGTCATATAGGCTGATATATACACAAGAGAGGGACGTGTAGTCATATAGGCTGATATATACACAAGAGAGGGACGTGTAGTCATATAGGCTGATATATACACAAGAGAGGGACGTGTAGTCATATAGGCTGATATATACACAAGGGGGACGTGTAGTCATATAGGCTGATATATACACAAGGGGGACGTGTAGTCATATAGGCTGATATATACACAAGAGAGGGACGTGTAGTCATATAGGCTGATATATACACAAGAGAGGGACGTGTAGTCATATAGGCTGATATATACACAAGGGGGACGTGTAGTCATATAGGCTGATATATACACAAGGGGGACGTGTAGTCATATAGGCTGATATATACACAAGAGAGGGACGTGTAGTCATATAGGCTGATATATACACAAGAGAGGGACGTGTAGTCATATAGGCTGATATATACACAAGAGGGACGTGTAGTCATACAGGCTGATGTATACACAAGAGAGGGACGTGTAGTCATATAGGCTGATATATACACAAGAGAGGGACGTGTAGTCATATAGGCTGATATATACACAAGAGAGGGACGTGTAGTCATATAGGCTGATATATACACAAGAGAGGGACGTGTAGTCATATAGGCTGATATATACACAAGGGGGACGTGTAGTCATATAGGCTGATATATACACAAGAGAGGGACGTGTAGTCATATAGGCTGATATATACACAAGAGAGGGACGTGTAGTCATATAGGCTGATATATACACAAGAGAGGGACGTGTAGTCATATAGGCTGATATATACACAAGAGAGGGACGTGTAGTCATATAGGCTGATATATACACAAGAGGGACGTGTAGTCATACAGGCTGATGTATACACAAGAGAGGGACGTGTAGTCATATAGGCTGATATATACACAAGAGAGGGACGTGTAGTCATATAGGCTGATATATACACAAGAGAGGGACGTGTAGTCATATAGGCTGATATATACACAAGAGAGGGACGTGTAGTCATATAGGCTGATATATACACAAGAGAGGGACGTGTAGTCATATAGGCTGATATATACACAAGAGAGGGACGTGTAGTCATATAGGCTGATATATACACAAGAGAGGGACGTGTAGTCATATAGGCTGATATATACACAAGAGAGGGACGTGTAGTCATATAGGCTGATATATACACAAGAGAGGGACGTGTAGTCATATAGGCTGATATATACACAAGAGAGGGACGTGTAGTCATATAGGCTGATATATACACAAGAGAGGGACGTGTAGTCATATAGGCTGATATATACACAAGAGAGGGACGTGTAGGCATACAGGCTGATATATACACAAGAGGGACGTGTAGGCATATAGGCTGATATATATACACAAGAGGGACGTGTAAGCATACAGGCTGATATATACACAAGAGAGGGACGTGTAGTCATATAGGTTGATATATACACAAGAGAGGGACGTGTAGTCATATAGGTTGATATATACATGAGAGGGACATGTAGTCATATAGGCTGATATATACACAAGAGAGTGACGTGTAGTCATATGGGCTGATATATACACAAGAGAGGGACGTGTAGGCATACAGGCTGATATATACACAAGAGAGGGACGTGTAGGCCTACAGGCTGATGTATACACAAGAGAGGGACGTGTAGGCATATAGGCTGATATATACACAAGAGGGACGTGTAGTCATATAGGCTGATATATACACAAGAGAGGGACGTGTAGCCATATAGGCTGATATATACACGAGAGGGACAGTAGTCATATAGGCTGATATATACACAAGAGAGGGATGTGTAGTCATATAGGCTGATATATACATGAGAGGAACGTGTAGGCATACAGGCTGATATATACACAAGGGGGACGTGTAGTCATATAGGCTGATATATACACGAGAGGGACGTGTAGTCATACAGGCTGGTATATACACAAGAGAGGGACGTGTAGTCATACAGGCTGATATATACACAAGAGAGGGACGTGTAGTCATACAGGCTGATATATACACAAGAGAGGGACGTGTAGTCATACAGGCTGATATATACACAAGAGAGGGACGTGTAGTCATACAGGCTGATATATACACAAGAGAGGGACGTGTAGTCATATAGGCTGATATATACACGAGAGGGACGTGTAGTCATACAGGCTGATATATACACAAGAGAGGGACGTGTAGTCATACAGGCTGATATATACACAAGAGAGGGACGTGTAGTCATATAGGCTGATATATACACAAGAGAGGGACGTGTAGTCATACAGGCTGATATATACACAAGAGAGGGACGTGTAGTCATATAGGCTGATATATACACAAGAGGGACGTGTAGTCATACAGGCTGATATATACACAAGAGAGGGACGTGTAGTCATACAGGCTGATATATACACAAGAGAGGGACGTGTAGTCATACAGGCTGATATATACACAAGAGAGGGACGTGTAGTCATATAGGCTGATATATACACAAGAGGGACATGTAGTCATACAGGCTGATATATACACAAGAGAGGGACGTGTAGTCATACAGGCTGATATATACACAAGAGAGGGACGTGTAGTCATACAGGCTGATATATACACAAGAGAGGGACGTGTAGTCATACAGGCTGATATATACACAAGAGGGACGTGTAGTCATATAGGCTGATATATACACAAGAGGGACGTGTAGTCATACAGGCTGATATATACACAAGAGAGGGACGTGTAGTCATATAGGCTGATATATACACAAGAGAGGGACGTGTAGTCATACAGGCTGATATATACACAAGAGGGACGTGTAGTCATATAGGCTGATATATACACAAGGGGGACGTGTAGTCATATAGGCTGATATATACACAAGAGAGGGACGTGTAGTCATATAGGCTGATATATACACAAGAGAGGGACGTGTAGTCATATAGGCTGATATATACACGAGAGGAACGTGTAGTCATATAGGCTGATATATACACAAGAGGGACGTGTAGTCATATAGGCTGATATATACACAAGAGAGGGATGTGTAGTCATATAGGCTGATATATACACAAGAGAGGGATGTGTAGGCATACAGGCTGATATATACACAAGAGAGGGACGTGTAGTCATACAGGCTGATATATACACAAGAGAGGGACGTGTAGTCATACAGGCTGATATATACACAAGAGGGACGTGTAGTCATATAGGCTGATATATACACGAGAGGGACGTGTAGTCATATAGGCTGATATATACACAAGAGGGACATGTAGTCATATAGGCTGATATATACACAAGAGAGGGATGTGTAGTCATATAGGCTGATATATACACAAGAGAGGGATGTGTAGGCATACAGGCTGATATATACACAAGAGAGGGACGTGAAGGAATAATCCGGCTGCCCAGTGTGTGATGTGTTGATCATTCTTGTGGCCCATAAGTAACCTTCACTATTTTAATAAAGAACAATACTGTACATTGTCATCATATGGTAACATAGGACCCTATAAAACAGGGCTTAGCTTAGATACTTTATATCTCTGTTCCAGTGTTATATTGTTGCTATTTTTGCAATGTTTTATTCTTCTATTTTGTACTATATTTTCTGCTGTATCTCCCGATAACCCACAAAATATGTTTTTCATATGTAACTCATACTTAACACTTTGAATTGGTAACAAAATGAATTAGTTCTTTCTAAAACAGGTGCTAGAAATTCTGATTGTACTAATTAGAGATGAGCACATTTATTTGAATGGAATTGAGTTATACTTGATACTTTCAAAAATGTGGATTCTCCAGAGTACAATTTTTTTGTAATTCACTCCCCTACTGTGCCGTCAAAACGTAAAAAAAGAACCTTCACACCTGTCCTGTCTTCCAGTGCTCTGCACTCTTTCTTTTCATTTACCCTCATCATGAGCATCCACTTGAGCCTGCTTAACTCTATGCATCACGTAAGCCTCCGAGTTCACTGTGTACTATGCCATTAAGCACACATCATGACGTCACAACGTGCATCCCTCAAGGTGCTGACTAGGCCTCGGGCAAAATGGCATGATGCACAGTGACATCAGAGATCCTGGTAATGCCAGAAGCTCCTGCATAAAGTTAATTCAGATCTCAGTAGATTAAATATTCTCTATAATAATTCCCAAAGCAATAGAGCATTTTAAAGGGAACCTGTTGGCATGTTTTTGTCCACGGGAGTAATGGTATAACCATTAATCAACTATTTTTTTCTTGCAATCCAATGTGTCCATCATGTGAACTGTGCAGTAGATGACATATGCATATTAAGCTAGAAGTGCACTGGGGACGTGTCAGTAACTTGGAATGCTTCTTCCAAGTGCATGGACCCATCCCCAGTGCACTTCCATTCTGACTCTCATGACTTAGAAGAGCTGCTCTGGGACTGGGCGGAGTGTTGGACCCAGGCAGCTTCAGTGTTACTGCGCTCCTCCAATGCTGCAGAGGCAAAGTTGAGGTCACACAGTGTGGGCCGGGGGTTTAGACATGCCGAACTGTCAGTTATCAGGAGCGCACCACCCACAAGCAAACAAGAAGCTGAGAAGCAGGGGAGTGGTGCGCTCCTGAATGTGGAATCCTGAGGCAACCTCTTTAAAATGAGCATTACTTACCTATTCATCTCCTGCCTGTCTGATCTGCCGGTCCCTGATGATGTCACATCCGTCATTCCCTTGACTACTGCAGCCAATCAGTGGTCTCAACTCGCTGTAAGACCGGCAGGGAATACTGTTGCAGCGATGAGGATTGACTAGGTGAGTAATTTTGTTTCTTATTTTCCTGCCCTTAGCAGATATCTAAAAATTCTTGAGCAATCAGTCCTACATCTATCCAAACCTGTTCGAGTACCACTGTGGCCACACCGGCCAGTGGTGGCCGTACAGCCAAAGACCTGACAAAGGTTCCTCGGGCTGCCTTAAAGCTATATAATGGTAAGTAGAAATGTAAAAAGTGTATATAGTAACGTACATGATTCACAAAATTTCGCTTTTTAATTTTAAATGCCATCATGGAAATAAAAGTATGCACTATAATTGCACATACAATGAAGGTGAACAGTCAGCAAAAAATGATACGGGGGGAAAAAATGACTATGTTTGGTTTGAATTTTTTTGGGAACACTAAGAAAGATCAACACCAGCAAACCGACATGCAGGTCTTTGATTTGTAAAATATTATTTTTCCCACCTATGGCTACGTTACCAAGTAATTAGCGTTTTATACAAATGAGGCGTTAAGGGCTATGGGCGTGACAAAGCATTTAATGATCCTCTGCCTCCCAATGTTGTTTCAGACTGTGGGCCTGACTCCTCAATGCTTTCATGGCAGAATTCTGCCAGCTCAGATAAAATGGGCTGAGATAGGGTGAGACGGGCTCTGTGGGGACGGGCCACTTCAGCCTGTAGAATTCATATTGGGCTGTGGCATTCTGTACACCAGCAATCTCACTCCAGTATCTGGTGTGCACCTCTTCATGAATCTGGAGCATCTGACACCAGCATGGTCCCTCATCAGACCAGCTGTGCAATGCCAGTCTTGATGAATTGGCACTGCGAGCGATCAATCAAGCTAAGAGAGCCATATAAATAGAGCAAGATCGGAACGCAATCCTTGGACTGGCCGGCGGGTCTCCCTGCTTGATCATAATAGCTGCATAGAAATACAAGAAGCTGTCACTCTCAGGTTGGGAGAGCCCACGGCCAGTCTGTGCAGTCTCGCTACAGGTTATACGGCCGTCTGACTGTACCCTGAAGAGACTGGTGCTGGACGGGAAACAACCTCGTGAGGCAGAAGCACAGGACGTGCTCTGTGACGCCCAGAGCACTTAATGCCTCATTTGCATATTAGGACCATCAGTACCATCATTTGGACTATCACTACTACTTGCCCTGCAGTTGTTGCATAGTGTAGGTAAAGAAAGTACGAGGCCTAGATCATGTCAGTATTATTGGATGGACAATTTGCATGCATTAGCTATGGTTTTGAGTAGCTTTAATATTTGGATAGTGAATATATTCGGACTGCTGCCAAATATTGGATACTTTGGTACTTGCTTGCAATATTATAGTTGCTGTCTGCATGCTTTATCGAGCTGCTCCGTGGACTCTTTTTTCATCCACAGTGCAGTCTAATCATTCCTACAATCTGCCGAGCTGTGTATTTGCATGTTCTTTGATATAATTACCTACATTTTTTTTTATGATCGCCTTCTTCTGTATTTTTTTATTTTATTTTTTTTCATTCATGCACTCTATAGCAAATTAGACAGCCGGATGAAAGCAAAGTCGTTACTAATAGAGTTGGATCCTTCAAAGTAAATATGTTTTGCAACCTGTTTTTGATCGTTATTTGCCATGGCTTTTTTTTCCTACACTAATTTTTCTTTTAAATTTATTCCATGTTCTCATCGTGACTTATTACATTTTGGTTTGACTTTTTTTTCTTATTTATTTTTTATGTATGCCAATGGGTGAAATTGCCAACACCATTCTAATCTTAAATGGAATCTGTCAGCATATTTCTGCTATTTAATCTTCAAGCAGCATGGTGTAGGGGCCGAGAACCTGATTTCAGGGATGTGTCACTCATTGGGCTGTGTGTTGTAGTTTCAATACCATCAGTGATTTATCAGCAAGAGATTTTCACTACAGGACTAGGTGTCATGTGCAAGCCAGTCAGGCCAATTGGCGTAACCCCGCCCCTATCACTAATTGGCAGGTTGCTTCACATCATGGGAAGGGGCGGGATTATACACAGCTTGGTGTTCTGACAACTGTTACATCTAGAGCAGAGAAGACAACGATTCTAGCAGAAGTGCACCTAGCAGCCTAATAAGTGACACATTACCGGATTCAGGGTCTCTGCCACTACATCATGCAGCTCTCAGATAACATAAAAAAAACTGCTAACAGATTCCCTTTAATGTATAGCATACAATGAAATGAAACATTTTCTTTAGGGATTACAACTGTGTTCTAAGAAATGTAAAAAGAAAATGTAGAAATACAAATGCCACACTAAATACGCAAAAATAATTGTTTCAAATATTTTATGCTTTTAAATTTTAAGTAGATTTAACTTTTTTTTTTTTTTTAAACTGCCTATTATTTTTTGTATCATGATTTTTAATTAAAAATCATAATTATAACGATGCACCAAATCTTTATCTTACTCTATCATTTAAACTAGTCATATTTTAATTTTATTATTTGAACTTTAAATATTTAACGTAAAAACCCAAAAGGCAGAGCCACCTTCTGGTTTTTGGAAGCATCATTTTATAACTATTGGGTACCATTGCTTACATTATGAGAATTGATAAAATATTTGACTTTTCATTTATGGTTTACTATCTTTTAGTTTTGCTTTATCATAACTTAATTTGAACCTAACCTCTGTGTTAGTACAAGGGAGGTAGAACATTTAATATCTCTTGATTTCATGTAACATTAAAAGGCAGTTCGTGTAACTAGAATCCTATGGGCTCAGTGCAAAATTTGGACCTGTGTTCCCCGCATGTTGGTTAGATGTATGGGTCCTTATAGCGTTCTAAATTCTATAAGAACATAAGTGTTGCCTTCCCCATTATGTAATAATGCCCCCCATCCTGGGCTCTTACTCCTATGCATATCCTCCCATCCTGGTGTTTATGTCCTTTATCCTGGTCCCACTCTTGAATATGTGTCCCTTATCCTACACCCCTTTGTATAAGTGTCCCCCATCCTGACTTATATGTCTCTTTTTCTGGGCCTATCCTGATATATACAGGTGCTTCTTGCAAAATTAGAATATCATCAAAAAGTTAATTTATTTCAGTTCTTCAATACAAAAAGTGAAACTCAAATATATCACATAAAGTCATTACAAACAGATTGATCTATTTTAATTGTTTATTTCTGTTAATGTTGATGATTATGGCTTGCAGCCAATGAAAACCCAAAAGTCATTATCTCAGTAAATTAGAATACTTTGTAACACCACCTTGAAAAATTATTTTAAAATCTGGAATGTTGGCCAAATGAAATGTATGTTCAGTAAATGCGCTCAATAATTGGTTGGGGCTCCTTTTGCATCAATTACTGCATCAATGAGGCGCAGAATGGAGGCGATCAGCCTGTTGCACTGCTGAGGTGTTATGGAAGCCCAGGTTGCGTTGATAGCAGCCTTCAGCTCGTCTGCATTGTTGGGTCTGGTGTCTCTCATCTTCCTCTTGACAATACTCCATAGAAAGGTTAGGCGAATTTGCTGGCCAATCGAGCACAGTGATAATGTTGTTTGTAAACCATGTATTGGTACTTTTGGAAGTGTGGACAGGGGACAAGTCCTGCTGGAGAATGAAATTTCCATCTCCAAAAAGCTTGTCAGCAGAGGGAAGTATGAAGTGCCCTAAAATTTCTTGGTAGATGCTGATTTTGGTCTTGATTAAACACAGTGGACCTACACCAGCAGATTACATGGCTCCCCAAACCAGCACTGATTGTGGAAACTTCACACTAGACCTCAAGTAGCTTGGATTGTGGCCTCTCCACTCTTCCTCCAGACTCTGGGACCTTGATTTCCAAATGAAATGCAAAATTTACTTTCATCTGAAAACAACACCTTAGACCACTGTGCAACCGTCTAGTTCTTGTTCTCCTTGGCCCAGGTAAGACGCTTCTGGTGTTGTCTATTGGTCATGAGTGGCTTGACACAAGGAATGCAACACTTGTAGCCCATGTCCTGGATACATTTGTCTGTGGCGGCTTTTGAAGCAATGACTCCAGCAACAGTAATTCCAGTAACTCCTTGTGAATATCCGCCAAATTTTTGAATGGCCTTTTCTTAAAAATCCTTTCAAAGTTGCGGTTATCCCAGTTGCTTGTGCACCTTTTTCAACCACACTTTTTCCTTCCACTCAACTTTCCATTAATATGCTTGGGTACAGCACTCTGAACAGCCAGCTTCTTTAGCAATGACCTCTTGTGGCTCACCCTCCTTGTGGAGTGTGTAAATGACTGCCTTCTGGACATCTGTCAAGTCAGCAGTCTTCCCCATGATTGTGAAGCCTACTGAGACACACTAAGTGGCCTTTTGAAATGCTTAGGAAGCCTTTGCAGGTGTTTTTTGTATGAGATAATGACTTTTTGGGTTGTCACTGGCTGTCAGCCATAATCATCAACATTAACAGAAATAAACACTTGAAATAGATCACACTGTTTGCCATGACTCTATATAATATACAAGTTTCACTTTTTGTATGAAGAACTGAAATAAATTAACTTTTTGATGATACTGTAATTTTGTGAGAAGCACCTGTATGTCCCCCTTTCTGGGCACATCCTGGTATATATCTCCCCCATCCTGGTATAAATATTGCCTGTGGAGAAACGGGGTCAGTGGGTGCTCTGGTCCGCTGGCCCGGCTATCTTTAGCAAGATTGCATGGACCATGGCTCATACCACTGAACGCCCGCTCTATCTCCCCGTGGGCAATACACTACACAGACAACACAGGGATAAGGTAAAACAGTGTGGCAATACTTTATTGAACCACAACACATAATAGCAAACAGAACAATCTCACCATGGCTGGAATTGTTTGGTTACATGGGCGCATATAAAAGGGCACTGCGTCTCCACGTATTTCCAGTATGACATGCTGTCAGAGCTCCCAGGGTCACATGGGCGCATATAAAAGATCACTGCGTCTCCACGTATTTCCAGTATGACATGATGTCAGAGCTCCCAGGGTCGCTACTCCATCTGTGGATGAACGCACAGAGAAGGGGTAACGACAAGCATAGGGAGATGACCAAGAACTGTCCATAGAGTCCAGACAAGGTCCAAAGCCAGTTGACACGAGAGCCACCACCTGGCTTATCTGACCATCTCCATGGAACCAGGCGACCAGCGGGTCCCATACCTGGCTTTCTCCAAACATATCCATGGTTCAGAGATGGTCACTGGATCAGATCTGTGTCCTTCCGACCGGAGCCAAAAACCCCTGGGTTGTTTCCTATAGAATCATAGATCAGTGTCCCTCGTGATGGTGCCATGATGAATTGGCTGCAGTCCTTTCTCTTGTCTGTTGGGTGGTTTGCAGAATGTCTGGCTGATAGCTCTGTATTATTTCAGTCTCTCAGGATGTGATCTCTGAGTCTTTTTATACCCAAGGCATGTAAGCTATTTTTAGAATTACCCAGGGTCTTTCAGTCCAACATCAAGATAAGGTAAACAATGGTGATGGGATTAAGTAGCACTATGAGCATATAAGCACACATCAATAAACAAGGCTTAACACACTCAATGTACAGTCACTATTACAGACTTACACAGTATGTTAGATAGTATATCAGTTGGCAAGTCTGTCCTCTTGACCCACCAGATGCAAACACCCAAATTCACAAGCCAATATACAGACAAAAAGCCAGCTCCCCTGGTTTTTGCAAAAACATGGTTGTCTGGGAAATTAAGATACAATCTGGTTTCTTCACATTGCCCATCCTGGTATATATGTGCCTTATTCTGGGCCTATCCTATACTTGTCCCCCATCCTGGAACCATCCATGGTGTATATGTCCCCATTTTGTGTCCATTCTGATATATTCTGTATGTCCCTCGTCCTGGGCTCCATCTTGGTATATCTGCCCCCAATCCTGGGCCTATCCTGTTATATAGGTATATAAGTACCCCATCCTTTGGTCATCCTGGTGTGTGTGTGTGTGTATATATATATATATATATATATATATATATATATATATATATATATATATATATATATATACCTCCAACCGGTGTATATGTCCCCCATTATGGGCCCATCCTGATATATAGGTATATACCTCTCCCATCCTAGATCCATCCTGGTATATATGTCTGAAGCGTCGGGCAGCATATGACGACACTGCCATGTGCAGGCAGTTACTTGCATGCTAACATTAGCTGCCTTCCTCTGATTGTCCGGCAGCTTGTATTGCTGTGAAAGGACTCACCGTAATGCATTTCAGCTTAATCCTCGGAATAACATCCAGCTGAAATATGCACTGGCGTCTCTGGGCCCCTCCCTCGCACGGGCCTAGTTGCGTTTGCACCCTCTGCCACTGCGATCGTTTTGCCCCTGCTCAAAGGTTTTGAAAAATCTTTGTTCCTTGGGTGTAATTTGTTTTTAATTCTACTGGTACCTGTCACTGCAGCACTAACAGCACTACCGCTAATCAGTTTATTGTCTCTGCATTTGTCTAAGCATTAGCTTAGTGTTTGGCTGTAGCGCTTTCATAGTGATGTTAGCACAGCTAACAATAACAGACACCAGTAGCAGTGGTGAAGACTCCGCATTAGGCCATGCGAGGGTGAGTAAAGCACAATTTTTTATTATTATTATTATTATTATTATTATTATTATTATTTTTAAAGAAATTGCAGGCCCGGGACAGGTTTCCTAAAACCAGAAAACCTCTTTTAACTAGATTGAAAGCAAAAACACGCCTCAGACAGCAAATTTATCACATCAACAGTAATGACCTTCATGACACGAAAAACATTACCATAATTTCTCGGGCCTTAGGCACTCCAGGATTAGAAATTAAGTCCCCTTGTGATCCTTTGATGAAATCATGCAATCACCAACTCTTTGTGGCCAGGTAGTCATTGATCACCTAAATATAACATTGAACAACAAGGTTTCTACATTGAAACCTCTGCAAAGGACCGTATGGTTGAGAGGTACATACCCTTATCTAGAACATTTTTTGTGGGACAGATTTTTAAGTTTAAATTTATATAATGCATACTCTTTAAGACCTGTAGGAGACCCCTTTGTAGTACAGTTTGGGTTGGTTGTTTTAAAAAGGTTTCACTGTGTGTAGATCTGTCAGAGCTTCAAGTTACATTGAGACTAATCTGCTCCTTGATTCTCTTGGATAACTTGGTTTTATCTCTACATTATACAATTGTTCAAAAGTGAACAATCGTGTATATCATTTTCAACTTATTCATTCTTGACATCATTGAGTTCAAGACAAACTTTATTAAGCAGGTGTCACACGGTCCGAGTATTGACCAAGATGATGAGGAACGGGTCTCCTGACTCAAAAGGTTCAAGACAAACTTGATTACGTTGGTTTCACATGGTCCGAGTATTGACCAAGATGATGGACAACGGGTCTCCTGACTCCAAAGCTGTTGAGTTTGGGTAGGCGGACTGTGACTGTAGGATATGTGAAACTGGTTTTAGAGTAACTTTTTATTTAGGGAAATAGTTTTTCATGACTCTTATTTAGCTGTGTAATTTTAGTTTTAGTGTTTGAAAGCATTTTATTTATTTATTTTACTCATTTATATATTGCCATTAATTCCACAGTGCTTCACATCGCAGCCCCCATTGGGGCTCACAATCTAGAATCCCTATCAGTATGTCTTTGGAATGTGGGAGGAAACCGGAGTACCTGGAGGAAACCAATGCAAACATAGGGAGAACATACAATTTCCTTGCAGATGTTGTCCTTGGTTGGATTTCAACCCAGGACTCCAGCGCTGCAAAGCAAAAGTGCTAACCAATAAGCCACTGCGCTGGTTGTTGCAAATTGTCTCAAAATTGAGAGAATTTATTTGGATAGGCTATAACCTTAAGGCTAAGTGCACACATTGCAGAATTGCTACGGAAATTTCCTCGGCAATTCCACAACTCCTGCAGCTGGTATATCGCATGCGGAATTGGCATGCGTATTCCCGCTAAACACTAGCATTTTGAAAGCGTAATTAGCTTGCAGAATGCTAGCGTCAATCAGTTTTCCAAGCGATGCTACAGATCACTTGGAAAACTGATTGACAGGTTGGTCACACTTGTCAAACAGTGTTTGACAAGTGTGACCAACATTTTACTATTGATTCTGCCTATGCAGCATCAATAGTAAAAAGATATAATGTTAAAAATAGTTTAAAAAAAAAAAAAAATCGTGATATTCTCACCTTCCGGCATTCCCTGCAGCCTTTCCCGCTCCTCGCTATGCTTCCGTTCCCAATAATGCCTAGCGGCAATGACCTCAGATGATGTAGCGGTCTCGCAAGACCCATGTCATCAGAGGTCATTGCCGCAAAGCATCACTGGGAACGGGAGCATCGCGAGGAGCGGGAAGGCTGCCGGGGACGCCGGAAGGTGAGAATATCACAATGTTTTATTTTAATTCTTTTTTTTTAACAATTATATGGTTCCCAGGGCCTGCAGGAGAGTCTCCTCTCCTCCACCCTGGGTACCAACCGCACATGATCCGCTTACTTCCCGCATGGTGGGCATAGCCACATGCAGAAAGTAAGCAGATCAATGCATTCCTAGGTGTGCGGAATCCCCGCGATTCCCCACAAGAATGAACATCCTGTGTTTTTTTCCGGAATGCGATTCCGCTGCGTCATGGGGGTCTACTGCATCCTGCTAGTGCATTGGTAATCTGACTAGGTGTTAGTAAGGCTGCTTCTTTTTCTGGTATTTTTTTGGTTTTGGCAAGAAACCATCCATTGAATAGACTCAGCAGAAAGTTCCTCCAAAAGTGCCATTAGGAGACCTTCTTTTTCTCATTAGTACAGTAAAATGCATAGATTTTATTTCCTTTTATAGACTTCTTATTGTTTGAGAAGGAAACTTCTCATTTAAATTATGAATTTCATAAAAACTCATGTCCAACGCTCCTTACCCTGAGCCTCTTTTAAAAACACAACCTAATTTTGGTACAAAGCCTATCTATTAAGATGAAATCTAGAGCAGGTCTTATCAAAAATATGCCAGTCTACAAAGAAATGAATGATGAGTCTGTGGAGCGGGGATGGCCTTCTTAAAGGGAAGGTGCCACCAGTTTTCGTGTAGTTTGTTTTTTTGTGAAATTAAGCTTAAAATAGTAAATAAAATGTACTAATGCAATGTTTGCACTGTTTGCAAACATTTCTATATGAAAAATATTATATATTTTCTTACAAATATATATATTGACCACTAGGGGGAGCATTTTCCGTTTTAGACCTCAAGCAGCTATAGTAAGACTTACCAGCTTTACTGTTAGCTGGAAAATCTGGGCAGTACCTGCTGACATCAGCATTTCCCTCCCCTTTTGGGTGGTCTAATATCCCTGGGGCAGAATGAAGAGCAGCATCACAGGGCAGCGCCATTTTGTGTGTGACTGCCCTGTGATCTGCTATCACCAGCAGTTACTGCATCAGAAGCACAGTTAGTTTATGTGGTGTGTATGGAGCAGCATTGTCTGTGCAGAGCTGTCTGTGACTCAGGAGCTCCAGGTCTGCAGTGAATGGCCAGGCATTGTGGAGGGAGGGGAGAGATACATTGTATGGCTGAGAGAGGTGTCAGGTGTCACCTCTCTCTGCAGGCTGGGAATGGAGCTCCTGTGATAGAGAGTAAGTGGAGCTGGGCAGAGAGCACTGGGCTATAATAAAATGGCGGCCAGTCACACCTACAGCAGTGAATTGTGCAGCCCACAGAGGCGTGCCCAGCTCACTGCTAACACCTCTCCAATGTTAAAGATGGGGTCAGCGCCGGTCTATTATCTCCTATGTCCATGGGGTGCTGTAAAATGACACTGCTAGTGCCCTGCTACTGCTGCAAAACCAAGATGTCAGCCCCCAGTTCCTTCTTTAAACACATATAACACACGAAATCTGTTTCACATGCATTTAAAACTTGGTTATAGCAGCATGTTATGCTACATTACAGTGATTTATTAATGATCTACAAACGCGGTACCTTACCTTTAAAGCGATGGTCGTTTGGAGAGGTTTTACTGTGTTTCTAACATATAGTACACACTGGGCATATTTCTTCTAGTACACCCAATCAGCTTCTCTCTTCAAAAAGTTTTCCTCATAAGACAAGGTAATACAAAGGAAATGAATGAATGCAATATATGGTATAATTAATGCATGGATCGACAAGGAAAGTTATGTTATTTATATATTTTTTTCATTTTGTCTTTAGGACATGTCTGTGCCTAAAACCTCCGTAAAATAAAGGGATTTTCTGCAAATTAAATAAGCACTTCTCCTCTGATCAAAGTTTGTATCCTCATAATATATTGCAGTCATCATATTATGCAGCACCGTATACTTACAATTGCTCATTTTGCCTTTCTACCCAGATCATTCTTCTCTTTGCTCTATGTAGAAACATGATGTCATGACTCTGTTGCCAGGTGTGCCGGGACTAGGGGCTCCTTCCCTGTCCCTAATGCTAGGGGTGCCCTATCTCGCCCTGTTTTCCTGGTTACTTCTGATGGTGAAAATCCCGGGGACCTTGCCATAGCTCCTGAATCTGCACTCAGTCTGTACCCTTCAACCACCCAGGAAAGAGGGCAGTAGTAAGTGTATTGTAATACACCAACCAGACAAACGAGGTAGTATGAACAGGGGTAACGAAAAATACCAAACATACAAATATACACACACATATAACAGAGGTAAACTAACGGGGAGTCGAGGATGGGGCTAAACTAAAGTAGGAGAAGAAAGGGAATTATCACACACTACAAACCTAGCAAGAGTCACAGATAAATCCACCAGCCATGAAACTTAACTTCTTCTGACAATGAGTGCTAGCCAGGACCCGGATTATATAGGAGATAGGAGTGGCTAACAGTGCACAGCTGAGCCGTAGCTCCAGAAGCTCAGAACAGAGCAGAATAACCCCTGCACTTTCCAAAGTGATTTACACCATTTAATAAGAAGGTGAAGTGCTTCTAATCAGTGCAGGAGTAGGAGAAATCAGACCCCGCTGTCTTCTTACTCCTCTCTCTTGTGGTAAACTCGTGACAGAACAAGTCTCTTGTCCTTGTATTTATCATTCTTGTCTTCAACTTCTGACCCGGCTGCTCCCATCTTCCCCCTGCCAGGGACTTTTGCAGTGACTTATGAGCCATGCAGGGAAAATTGACCTCCTGTTTTTGCATAGGGCTTAGAAGGATTCAGCTTGTATGTTTTTAACCATGTGGTGTCGTAGACCTGATGGAAAAGAGAAGAATTAGCCGGGTAGAAAGGTAAAATGTGCAATTGTAATTGCACAGTGCGATATAATATGATGATTGCAATATATTAAAAAGGTAAACACTTTGATAGAAGGAGGAGGATTGCTCTTTTAATATGATTAAGTTGATGGCAGGAAATTAAAAAAAATAAAGATAACTATCAAGACCTTCCCCGTTCTGGTACTCGCTTTCAGTTTTTTTAAACTTGTCCTACACTGATGAGCAAATAAATTTGCCAGACCCTAGTCAATATTTCATGGCTGTGAAATTCCTCCGACTTGTTGGCATCCTCAGCTCTTCTTTTGATTTGCCAGGCTGGTTCACCATCATGTGTGTGTCACACTGCAACAATGACATCGAGCCAGGCTGGCAAATCAAAAG
The DNA here is from genome assembly GCF_051348905.1 of Ranitomeya variabilis. NCBI lineage: Eukaryota > Metazoa > Chordata > Amphibia > Anura > Dendrobatidae > Ranitomeya > Ranitomeya variabilis. Next base: position 567,017,095 of record NC_135232.1, read on the forward strand.
AGAAGCAGGTAGGAGACAGTAGTCAGGCAGCCACGGAAAACGTATCTGGCAGCTAGACCAGGTTGCTGCTGCCATGACTCACATGACTGCTGCAACCAATCCATGACCTCAACCATGTGCAGTACATCCTGGTATTGCTGCTGAGATCATTGATTATTTGCAGTGATCACATACACTTATAGAGTACATCATCAGTGTAGTACGAGCCAACCAGACTGGGGATCACTGTAGTTGTTTAGAATTTTTTTTCCAAGTTTTGTTTTTTTGTTTTTCTTTGTGTGTTGCATCGCCATTCAGTAGAGATGGGTGGATTGATTAGCGGAATTCCAGTTCAGGTCATTGTTAACTGGTGGCTAGATGAGAGGCCTGCGAATCTCTTGCTTTTCTGGTGTCCCTAAAGCGGCTTTTGATTATCCAGTACTAGTGCGACACTCCACACAGATGACGATGCGTCAATCCTGACAAAATGCCACTCTGGAAGGTAAGAGATTCGCAAGCATCCTGTTTAGTCTATCTAGCCTCCAGGTTCCACTGACCTGGACCAGAGTCCTTGCGAATCGATCCACTAACCTATACGAATCAGTGTTCGAAAAAAGGCACCTAGTGTTGTCAAAATGATCTCACTTGTTGTACCTCATAGTACAATATCTGGTCCAGGGGTTTGAACCGTTGGGAAAAAAAGAGTTCTGATGGAGCCCTGCACTTTAAGTAAACCGACAGCCATGTTGGACACTGGCCTCCATCCTGCCAGTACTTGTCACAAAGGCAGACAATTGGGTCTGTCGGATATTCTGACAGAATCACCCAAAGTAGGTCTGAAGTCCTCTACAGTTCAAGTCCCTTTCCCCTCTACAGAGAAAAATAACATTCAATTTCTCGGTGGAGAAATGCATGGCCTCTCAGTCTCCTTACACTGGCATGTCAGGCTTGTTACTACCCAAAAGGAGAGACGTCACTCTCCACAAGGAAAGATGTTAACCCTTAGACCAAAGGTGTTTTATGAAACAATAACTTTTTTTGGCTGTCACATTACCAAACCATACTTATCTTTATCTAGTTCCGGAATAATCTTATTGAAATGGTATCCAAATGTTGAATGTGTTAAATACACAATACATTAAAAATAAAAAGTTTGGTGCATCCATGATTTTTTGGAATTTGTGTTTCCCTAAGCTCAAGAGCGGTAAAAACAAAGTGATTGAGACTAGGACTAGGAAAGACCAAGACAAAAATGTATTTCATGTCACTTCATTATTCAGACTCAAAATAAGACATCACAGATAGAAAAAAAATTTGATATGTTTAATAAAGATGTAAATCTTGGTCGTTTTTTTGTGAAATGGAGTTGGCAATCTCTGGTCTAAAAAATGTGAACCATTAGGGCCATGTTCACACGTTGCAGTTTTTTGCTTTTTTTAATGCAAATTTTAAGCTGCGTTTTACAGAACCAGCAAAACCTATGAGATTTCAGAAATGTCATGCTCACACGTTTTTTTCCTGTCTAAGGCTATGTTCACACTTTGCGGTTTTTGCTGCGGATCCGCAGCGGATTTGCAGCTGCGGATCCGCAGCCGTTTTCCATGCAGGGTACAGTACAATGTTACCCTATGGAAAACAAAAACCGCTGTGCCCACTTTGCGTTTTTCCGCTTCAAAATCAGCGCGGATTTTCTGCGGAAAAAAAGAAGTAGCATGTCAATTCTTTCTGCGGATTCCGCAGCGGTTTTCCACCTGCACCAATAGGAAAGTGCAGTTGGAAACCCGCAGTGGAATCCGCAGTAGAAACCGCACAAAAAACCGCAGTTAAAACCAGCCCGGTTTTGCACTGCGGTTTTTCCAAATCCGCAGCTGAAAAATCCGCAGCAAAAAAAGGATAGTGTGAACAAGCCCTAACTGTTTAAATTGGAAAACTGCTGCATTTTTTTAAAACTTCAGCATGTCACTTTTCAGTGTTTTTGCAGCTTTTTTTCACCCATAGAAAGCAATGCGTAAGTGCAAAAATGCAGCAAAAAGCAGGTACCAGATTTTGCTGCGTTTTTGGCGCAGAAGCCTAAGTTGTATCATGATTTCTTGGGGGGCACTAAACTTTATCAGCATGCACAAGAGACAATAAAAACGCAGCAAAACCTCCCTGTTCTAACCAGCTTCTTTACTGCCAAGAAAGCAGATTTTGCCTGCAGAAGAACAAAACGCAACGTGTAAACATAGCCTTAAAAGTACCAATTTCTTTTGATACCAACCATACATTTTATCATAAGTGCCACAGTGCTTGCTACATGTTTTGGGTTTGTTTTTTTTTACATTCAAAAGCGATATCATTGCTTGCTGAATGGTAGCAGTGTATGTCATAAGCTGAATCCAAAGTTTTTATTCATTCTTTTTTTTAAGAAACAGGATGCTTTTTCAATTGATTTTCTGATGTCCACATATAGCTTCATCGAAAACTGGAGAATCTCAGAGATCACCTGCAAGGCAATGACAAAGGATACTCTCTCCGAGTAAATGTACGATTTAACTCGGCAAATTATATTTATTCCTATTTTTTTTTCTTCATTTTGTTGTTTGTTTTTCTTGCACCTGTATTTTTCTTTCATGATAGCTGATAACACCAACAGTTTATTCACCACCCTCGTCAAGCATTTCCCGTTCCTCCATTTAATTTGTTCATGTGTATATTTTAATTATGCAGGGGTTTCATTTAAGTACGCAGAGACCGTATATTGAAAAATAAGGACTTAAAGAAATATTTTGGATATTCAGTCATCTTTTTTTGCCTGGAGATGTGCTGTTGAGTGTGCTGCGTTGTATGATTGTCTTTCAGTTCTAAAATACACCATAAGTGTGAAATTCCCCTGAGTCCCAGGACAACATGGAGCTGTTAATGACGATATAGGGGCGTGCAATCGATAAACTATTTGACAGCCACTGTAGCTGCCATTGCACCCACACTCTGGCCATGTACTAGGCGCGTCAAACATTACTTGTGACCTTACTGATAGCAATATAGCACAATATACCCCACAATCTCTGGTAAGCAGTCCTCCACTCTAGAGTAGCCAACATGAGTTTTGGGGTAAAAAGTTAAGGCCCCTGTACACATTAGACTAACATTGGAAGATATTGATGGGTTGGGTCAACAGTCAGTATATCGACAGAGGGAGCACTCCTCTGTGGGAGTCTGGTGAGATAGCTGCCAGAAAAACAATCGTCCAAATCATCATTCGATCAACAGCTAACTGAAGAACATGGGGAGCTTTAGGGTAAGTCCGCACCAACCCTGTACACATTAGACTAACATTGGAAGATATTGATGGGTTGGGTCAACAGTCAGTATATGGACAGAGCGAGCACTCCTATGTATGCAGGAGTCAGGCAAGATAGCTGCCGGACAATTGGCCAAACCATCATTCGATCAACAGCTAACTAAAGGACATGGGGAGCTTTAGGGCAGAGACAGACTTCCTATATTTGTCGTGCGAGAATAGAATTGCATCGCACTGCACGCACTGGCCTGCCACCTCTCCTGACCTGAGCAAGACAGTATGATGTATTTCTATGCAGCAGTCAAATTCAAGTCAGGAGAGCCGACAGCCAATACGAGGTTTACGATGCAATTCTCATGCGAGAAATACGGCAGTCTGTCTCTGCTTTTAGGGTAAGTCCGGACCAACCCTGTACACATTAGACTAACATCGGAAGATATCGATGGGTTGGGTCCACAGTCAGTATATCGGCAGAGCGAGCACTCCTATGTATGGAGGAGTCAGTCAAGATAACTGCTGGACAAACAATCGGCCAAACCATCATTCAATCAACAGCTAACTAAAGGACATGGGGAACTTTAGGGTATGTCCGTACCAACCTTAGACTAACTTCAGCAGATATTGATGGGTTGGGTCAACAGTCAGTATATTGGCAGAGCGAGCACTCCTATGTATGCAGGAGTCAGGCAATATAGCTGCCGGAAAAACGAACGGCCAAACCATCATTCGATGAACAGCTAACTAAAGGACATGGGGAGCTTCACAATAGAATTCATGCCTGTTGCATTGACAAGGGTTGACATCAGCTGTAGATTTGAATTTCTGCAACAAATGCTAATATAGGCACCTAAGATTTGGAAAACCTATCCAATTGCCTGCTACTGCAGTCCGCTATGATTTTTGTCTGCGCCTATCCGCATGTAGAATTTGCAGTTCAGGAGGTGTGCAAATGTCTTGCCATCTGGTATTCTTGGTGTGGCATCTGATTTGTCAAGGCAGGCGCAACGTCATGCCTTGGAAAATTAAAAGCCACACCGAGAGGTAAGAGATTTGCTGGCCTCCCATCTAGCCATAAGTTAACACTGACCTGGTCACTGGAGCGGTGTCCCACTCATCGATCTTCTCATCTCTAATTCTTATCCTTGGAACCCCCATCGGGCTTGACCACATTGACATCATGTCTATTGAGATAGATATGAGTGTCTGCTAAAATTAATGAACCCATTCATCATTTGCTGTTTATTTCTTTTCGAGTCACTTTTTGCTTCTTTTGTTTCCTCTTTGTTTATCTCGTTGATGTGTTTTACACCAAATTTTTCCAAATGGTGCACGTGGATCATGGATTTTTTATTTTTTTTTACAAAATCAAAAATGTTCTTTGTCTTTCACCTTTGTCTGTAACTTTTTAGCATCAAGTTCTGCTAAGTTGCAAAGTTTTTATTAAAAAAATTTCAGGCATACAAGAAGTCACTCCAGTGGATAAGGAGAATGGAGGACATTTGAGCAAAAATGTTCCAATTTTTTTTTTCCAAGTTTCCATTGATAAGCTGAAAACATCTAACGACCCCAAAACCCTGCCCACAATCAATGGCAAACCTCAAAAACTAAAAAAAAAAAATAACCACACATATAAAATAGACTTTAAAAAGGGGTGTCACATTGATGTTTGATAACTTTAAATCAATAGGCATTAAAAAAAAGTTTTCTTAAAGTTTAGGAGAAAACTACAATTTTTAGCTTAAGGCCAATCATAGAGAGGTCCACTAATTTAAATGAGGCAGTTTTAGAGATCCCCATCTGTCATCAAGCAGCTTCACTTTGACATACAACAAATGCAACTACTGGTGACTAACCTTAAACCGGCGTACACTCTAAATAGTTGGTGGCCAAGCGATGCTTTGTCCGATCATTTGGTCGACAGCTATCTTTGCCGATTTTTCCATACAAAGGAGAGCTGGTTTGGTCGAGCACTTATGTACTCTCTTTGAGAAAGCTGCTCACTGACACATCGGCCGGTGGGTTATCTTGAGAAGAAAATTGGGATCATCAGTCCAAAATCTGAAATGCGCTATCAACATCTCTCCTGATTATCAGTTGGCTGGCACCCCCATACATGTCTGACCATTGGCCAAACCCATCGATAGTGGCAGGTTCAGCCAACATTTGCCTAATGCATATAGGAACCTTTATTGGGTCAGGTATAGACAGTGTTATCACTTATAGAAAAAGGCGTTGATAACTGAGGGGATGGAGGCATCAAAACACTGATGAGGAGTTGTGAGACACATGGCAGACCGTTGTTGGCTGTGGCCCCCACACACAGCCTAATATCGTCCTCACCTGCTGAAGAAATTGACATGTTTTGCCAACAATTTTGTTAGTGGGCACCTGATTGTCTGAGATCTTGATCAGGCATGTCCAATTTTGTACTGCCGATAGCTTTATTCGCCCAGAGATAAGCCGCCGACAGAGATGTCTATTCTAGAGAACACGGGAGAGTTCGGCCGAACGAGGGCTTCTGTTAGTGGCTGAGATGGCTGTCAACTGAACAATCGGCCAACAACCATTTAATGTGTCAGGGGCCCCTAAAGCCAGTTGTTCTAAAGTGACCCTAAAAGCAATTTGCGTACAACAGGCCAAGAAAATAAAGTAGACTTGATAAAGACATATCAGGTTCAGAACTATGTGATAATTATTTAAATTAGAAAAAATTGCAGACCATCATATAAAAGGAAAAAATGAAGGAAAGTTATCCAGCGATGAAAAATGATCCCAAAGGAGAGATAAAAGCAACTTTTTATTTAGCCCATTTAAAATTGAGAGCAACCAGTATAGGTAACCAGTATAGGTAACTTATCGCTGAAACGCATAGGTTTTCCATATGTGCATCATCTGTACAGTTACCTATACTGGTTGTTTTTGTCCCTCCTTTGGGATAATTTTTTCATCGCTGGAGAACTTTCCTTCATTTTTTCTTCATCGACTGAGTCTGAGACTGGGACTGCTCTGCATGGATGATATTCATGAACAAGGTGCAAGGCATTTCAGTGAGCTGACTTTCCTTATTTCCCTTTTCCGTTTTTTTTATGTGTATCATATAAAAGGCTCCACGAGTAGTAATAATTCCCTCCCAAATGCACAGTTGTTAAATTGTCTTCCCCAGTCTGTTTTGTCATATTTGATAGTTTCTGGTACAAGTCACATAGTGTTGTCGCCTGGTTGTCATTTTGAAATTTTTAGTCTAGTGCATTTGGATGGAAGCATAAATTATGTACAAGTTTTCATGTATTTATATTCGGACAATAAAATTAGTTACTAATGATGAAGCCAATACTTCACAGTCATGGCTGAAAGTGATGGCACCCTTGAAATTACTCCAGAAAATTAGGTATTTCTCACAGAAAATTATTGCAATTGTAAATGTTTTCTTATACGCCTGTTTATTTCCTTTGTGTGTATTGGAACAGTACAAAAAAACAGAATAAAAGGCAAATTGGAAATAATTTCACACAAAACCCTTTGGAATAAATAACTGCAATCAATCACTTCCTATAACCAATAACACAATAACAAGCTTCTTACACCTTTTAACTGGTATTTTTAGCACACTTCCTTTGCAAACTGCTCCAGGTCTCTCATATGCACCTTTTTCCCACAGAAATTCTATGATCTCTCTACAGGTGTTCAATGAGATTTAGATCCAGACTCATTGTTGCCCACTTCAAAACTCTCCAGTGCTTTGTTTCCATCCATTTCTGTTTGGGGTCATGGCTCTGATGGAAGACCCATGACCTAGGACGCAAACCCAGCTTTCTGACACTAGGCACTAAATTGCGACCCAAATTCCTTTGGTAATCTTCAGATTTCATGATGCCTTGCACACAGTCAAGGCACCCAGTGCTGGATTCAGCAAAACAACCCCAAAACATCTATAAATCTCCATCACATTTGACTGTAGGTACTGTGTTCTTTTCTTTGGAGGCTTTATTCCATTTTCAGTAAACAGAAGAATGATATGCTTTACCAAAAAGCTCTCTCTTTGTCTCATCTTTTCACAAGATGCTTTCCCAGAAGGATTTTGGCTAATCCATGTACATTTTGGCAAACTGCCGTCTAGCTTTTTATGTCTGTTTCAGCAGTGGGGTCCTCCAGGGTCTCATGCTATAACGTTTCATTTAATTCAAATGTCGATGGATAGTTCTTGCTGACAGTGATGCACCCCAAACCTGCAGGACGGGTTTAATTTCTTTGGAACTTGATTAGAGCTGCTTATCCACCATCTGGACTATCCTGCATTGCAGCCTGTCATCAATTTTTCTCTGCCGTCTAGGGAGATTAGCTACAGTATCATGGGTTGTAAACTTCTTGATTATGTTGCACACTGCAGACAAAGAAACATCAAGGTCTCTGGAGATGGACTTATCGAACCTTGAGATTGTTGATATTTTTCAACAATTTTGGTTTTCAAGTCCTCAGACAGTTCTCTTTTGCCCTCCACAGAATGCAAAAATTTAGTCAATTTCTCCCCTATTTATCTCGCTTCAGGTGTGATTTTCATATTGCCAACACCTGTTACTTGCCACAGGTGAGTTTGTATGAGCATCACATGCTTGAAACAAAGTTATTTGCCCACAATTTTGGAAAGGTGACAACAGTTTTGTCCTGCCCATTTTGGGGGCTTTGTGTGATGATATGTCCAATTTGCCCTTTTTTCTCTTTTTTATTTTGTTATTCCAATACACACAAATTAAATAAACATGTGTCACAAAATGTGTAATTGCAATAATTTTCTTGGAGAAATACTTAATTTTCTAGAACAATTTCATGGGTGCCAACACTTTCAGCCATGACTGTATTTTGGGATAACATTTATAATTTCAGGCTTGTTCAACTTCTTTTAAGCAGGCAAACAGTTTGCTCGTAAGAGGGCCAATTGGTAATCTACAAGGTCGATTGGCTCTTGTGTACTTTTATACCAATGAACTATTGGGAGTTTTTTCGCATTAATGATCCATGGCGTGGTCATTCATTTTCACCCATTTGTATTCCTTGAAGAGGTATTTCCATTGAGTTAGTGATGTCAAATTCCCAAGATAAGCCATCATTTAATGATCACTGGGTACGACTTCGTGGTCCTCCACTGTTTCAGCAAGACATCTCAATCACCATTTTTCTTTGCTTAGCGAACACCCTTATGCAGAGTAAGGCCATTGTTCCCCCCATCTCTGTCATTAGTAAAGGGGGTCCCAGATGTCATACCTCTTAGCGATCATTGAGAAATGTACTATCCTAGCCATATGCCATCACATATCAAAGGGAACCTGTCACCCCCAAAATCGAAGGTGAGCTAAGCCCACCAGCATCAGGGGCTTATCTACAACATTCTGTAATGCTGTAGATAATCCCCCGATGTATCCTGAAAGATGAGAAAAAGAGGTTAGATTATACTCACCCAGGGGCGGGCGGTCCCGGTACGATGGGCGTCGCGGTCCGGTCCGGGGCCTCCCATCTTCTTACGATGACATCCTCTTCTTGTCTTCACGCTGCGGCTCCGGCGCAGGCGCACTTTATCAGCCCTGTTGAGGGCAGAGCAAAGTACTGCAGTGCGCAGGGAAAGGTCAGAGAGGCCCAGCGCCTGCTCACTGCAGTACTTTGCTCTGCCCTCAACAGGGCTGATAAAGTGCGCCTGCGCCGGAGCCACAGCGTGAAGACAAGAAGAACAAACCACATTATGTAATTTTAATGAAATGAATGTTAAGGAAAAAAAGTAACTATGTCTATAGTACAAGTCTACTATGGAGATAATTTACTATTAGTATTTTATGGCAATGAATGATCTAAACTTTCTCCTTGTAGGAGCTCATTTTACTGACGTGTACTTGAATTTATGGTTGCACATCAGTGATAGCTTCTTTTTTTTTTTCCCACTGATCTAAAATTTCATCTCAAACGTACTCATTTTTTTACCTTCTTAGAAATACTTGAAAATGGGTATAGTTCTATAAAACCATTAATATTTCTTATTTTTATGTTTTTATATTGTTTCACTTAGGTATGTGTGCGGTTTGTTATATTACATGTAGTCTCTAGAATGTGCCATCATTGGGAGTCTGACCTCTGGGTCCCCCAGCAACCCTAAGGCTGTGTGCACACAATGTGGATTTAGTGCGCATCCGCAGCGTTTTTTCTGCGCAGAAATGCTGCTGATCCGCAAAGTGATTTACAGTAGAATGTAAATCAATAGGGAAAAAAAAAAAATGCTGTTCTAATGGTGTGGAAAATTCCGCATGAGAATCGCTGCGGAACAAAAGAAGTAGCATGTCACTTCTTTTGTGCATATCTGCAGCGTTTCTGCACCCTAATTTGAACGTCCGGATATCATGGTCCAATTATGGATGTCCATCCACAGCCTTGCCAAGAGCCTCCTGACCCAAACTCTACAGCCTCATAATCATATGTGGCTCTGACCGAACCATCTCAACATAGCTCGATATGTGACGTTTATCCTGGTAAGACTGGCTGCAGCCATCAGTAGAGGGTGCTATAAACCTGACTGCATTCTCGACCCATGACATATATTATTGTCTTATGTTAGGTGCCGGTGTGTAGAGCGGATGCTGGAACTGATCGAATTCCAGCTCCGATTGCTACTATTTAACCATATAGATGTCGCGGTCAATCATTGACAGAATCATTTATTTACAGTGTAACCATTTAATTATTTCATAGATCAATAGTACACATGAAAATAAACAGCTGTATAATATATCTTATCTGATAAATCTGCTTCTTTCTCTGCCGGAATTGATCAGTCATTATCAAAATTCTCAATTCTAAGGTGAAATCTGTATTCAGTGAAGGTTTTCACATTACTGAGAGAGGAGATGGCAGTTACTACAGATTCTATGTAGATGAGAGGAGGCAGGAGCTAGAGTCCAAGCTAAAGGCTGAGCTAGTGACAAAGCTAAAGGCTGAGCTAGAGACAAAGCTAGTGACAAAGCTAGAGGCCAAGCTACAGGCTGAGATAGCAGTCTAGCTAGTGAGAAAGCTAGAGGTCAAACTAGAGGCAGAGCTAGAAACAGAGCTAGAAGCTGAGCTAGAGACAACTCTAGAGGCCGAGCTAGAAGTCGAGGTAGTGACAGAGCTAGACACAGAGCAAGAGGCAGAGCTAGAGACAAAGCTAGAGGGCGAGTGTAACGGAACCCCCCAGCACCCATAATATGTTGTGCAGTTATATGTATGTATAATTGGTTCCATGAGAGATGCATGTCCCTAATGCATCAGACCACAGGCTGCTCCCCTGGGCAGAGGGGACAAGATATCCCCCTTCTGACCTCCCCAACCTTTGTAATTCCCACAGTAAATATCGGCAGGCTCCGGCCACCTGCGGCTATTGTAATGTATGTCTGGCCTGCCGCTTTTCACTAACTGTGTGATATATTCTGTGTCCTGTGAGTAAAGTGTTGTCAAACTGGAAATACATGGAGAAGCAGTGATCTTTTATATGCGCCCATGTAACCAAGCAATTCCAGCCAGCGTCCTTCATTCAGACTCCAGCCAAAGCAGAGTGGACCTCCTGAAACGGGGGGGGGGGGGGAATTAAAGAGGTACTCCAGCACGGTAGACCCCGTTACAGCGAGCTAGAGACAGACCTAGAAACAAAGCTAGAGGCAGAGTTAGTGGCTGAGCAAGATGCAAAGCTAGAGGCTGATCAAAAGGCAAAGCTAGAGGCCGAGCTAGAGACAAAGCTAGAGGCTGAGCTAGAGGCTCAGCTAAAAGCTGACCTAGAGACAGGTCTAGAGATCAAGCTAGAGGCCACGGTAGAGACAGAGCTAGAAGCCGATCTAAATACAGCCCTACAAGTTGAGATAGAGGCCGAGCTAAATACAGTGCTGCAGGTTGAGCTAGAGGCCGTGCTAGAGACAGAACTAGAGGCTGAGCTAGAGACAGCTACAGGTTGAGATAGTGACCGAGCTAGAAACAAAGCTAGAGGCCAAGCTAGAGACAGAGCTCGAGCTACAGGCCGAGATAGAAGTCAAGCTAGTGACAGAGTTAGAGACCGAGCTACAGGTTGAGCTAGAGAATGAGCTGGAGGTTGATCTAGAAGTGAAGCTAGAGATCGAGCTAGAGGCCAAGCTGCAGGCCAAGTTAGAGGCAGAGCTAGAGACAGAGCTACAGGTTGAACTAAAGGCCGATCTAGAGACAGAACTAGAGGCCGAGCTAGAAAATGAGCTAGAGGCCAAACTAGAGACAGAGCTACAGGTTGAGCTAGAGGCCGAATTAGAGACAAAGTTAAAGGCCGAGCTAAAGACAGAGCTATTGACACAGCTAGAGGCCAAGCTACAGGCCTAGTTAGAGACAAAGCTAAAGGCTGAGCTAGATACAGAGCTAGCGACACAGCTAGAGGCCGAGCTACAGGCCAAGTTAGAGACAGTAGAGACAGAGCCAGAGGTCGAGTTGGAGACAGAGCTAAAGACAAAGCCGGAGGTCGAGGAAAACTTGGATACAGAGCTAGAGGCCAAGGTAGAGACTGAGCTTGAGGCCGACCTAGGGTCAAAGCTGGAGGCTGAGCTAAAGACAGAGCTAGTGACAAAGCTAGAGGCTGAGTTGAAGATAAAGCTAGAAACAAAGATAAAGACAGAGCTAGAATCAGAGCTAGAGACAGAACTACAGGTTGAGCTAGAGGCCGAGCTAGAGACTGTGCTACAGGTTGAGGTAGAGAATGAGCTAGCGGCTGAGCTGAAGGCCGAGTTAGAGACAAAGCTAGAGGCCGAGCTAGAGACAAAGCTAGAGGCCGAGCTAGAGACAGAGCTAAAGGTTGAGCTGGAGGCTGATCTAGAGACAGAACTAGAGGCTGAGCTAGAGGCCAAGCTAGAGACAGAGCTAGAAGCAAAGCTAGAGACAGAGCTAGAAGCAAAGCTAGAGACAGAGCTACAGACAAAGACAGAGGTCAAAATAAAGACAGAGCTAGAGACCAAGCTAGAGACAGAGCTGCAGGTTTAGCAAGAGACAGATCTACAGGTTGAGCTAGAGGCCGAGTTAGAGACAAAGCTAAAGGCTGAGCTAGAGACAGCTAGTAACACAGGTAGAGGCCGAGCTACAGGCTGAGCTAGAGACAGGGCTAGTGACACAGCTAGAGGCCGAGCTACAGGCTAAGTTAGAGACAGAGCCAGAGGTCGAGCTAGAGACAGAGGTCGAGGAAAAGCTGGAGACAGAGCTAAAGTCCAAGTAGAGACCGAGCTTGAGGTCAAGCTAGATGCCGAGCTAAACGCTGAGCTAGAGAGAGAGGTAGTGACAAAGCTAGAGGCTGAGCTACAGGCCGGGTTAAGGACAAAGCTAGAGACAGGGCTACAGGTTGAGCTAGAGGCCGAGTTAGAGACAGAGCTACAGGTTGAGCTAGTGGCCAAGCTAGAGACAAAGCTAGGGGCAGAACGGGATATAGAGCTACAGGTTGAGCTAGAGACCAAGCTATAGACAGCTACAGGCTGAGCTGCAGACAGAGCTAGAGGGCCGAGCTACATGCCGAGCTCCTCATATCTACATAGAATCTCATCAGCACCACCTGCCATCTCCTCTCAGTAATGGGAAAGTCTTCACTGAATACAGATTTCACCTCAGAATTGAGACTTTTGATAATGACTGAAAAATGCTAGCAGAGAAAGAAGCCGATTTCTCTGATAAGATATACTATACAGTTGCTTATGTTCGTGTGAACTATTGATTTATGAAAAAAATATTATAACCACTGGATAGTCTTTAAAATGCTTATCCATTCCTTCCTCACTACCAGCGACACATTTTTACCATGGCATAGGTCTGGCCCCTTCCCCACCATCATGGTACAAGCCTAGGCTTCATAGGAGAGAGCTATTTTTTTTTATCACTGTATATGGTGCAAATGATCAAACATTTAAGTACCCAACTAAAAATAATTCAAATGAAATTAAAAGAATGTTTTTGAAGGGAATCTGTAAGCAGGTTCTTGCTATGTAATCTGAGGGCAGCATGAGACCCTTATTCCAGCGATGTGTCACTTACAGGGCTGCTTTGTGCAAGTTTTATAAAATCCCGTTTTTGTCTGCTGCAGATTTAGCAGTGGTCAGAATGCCGAGCTGTGTATAACCCCGCCCACTCCGCTGATTGGCAGATTCCTGTGCACATTGTCAGCAAGCTGCCAATCAGTGGTGGGGTTACAGAGATTAGCTGGACTACCTGGCACATGACACCTAGTCCCGCAGTGAAGATCACCTGCTGATAAAACACTGATTTTGAAACAACAGGACACAGCGGTGGCGTATCCAGGGGGGGGCAGCCGGGGCATGTGTCCCGGGCGCAGCCGACAGGGGGGCGCCAGCGGGCCGCCTGATGTGGCGTTCCAAGGCGGAGGCTTCCCATCGGTGGAATTCTGCCACCCCCACACTGAGATTCTTCCGTTCTCTGAGCCGGCTGTCAAATTGACAGCCGGCTCAGAGAAAGTGCTGCGCGTCGGTTCCCAAGGATATGTACTAGCGTCTTCAGATGCTAGTACCCTTGATCTATGCCCTGACCGCCCCCCAGCACTTCCGCATCAGTGAAGCGCCAGCAGCGTGATCAGGTCACATGATCACGCTGCTGACGTCACTCGCCGGCTCTTCACAGGCAGCCTTGCGGTTTGTGGTAAGTGCTCCAGCTCCAGATGGCTGGGTAATGGAGGCTGGAGCTGAAGACACCGAAGGCTTAATGTTGGAAGTTTAAGGGGGCTACTAAGTACCCGGCTAAGAAGGGATAGTTGTGGTCGGCAGGGACGCTATTTGGCAGCAGATGTCAGACAAGGTCGCAAGGATAGGGAGGGAGCAGGGTAGGGGGAGAAAATTGACTGTGTGAGGACTGAAGCAAGGCCAGGGGGCTGGATGGGTGCAATGTCCTGATTTCTGCCCCCATAATGTGCTCAGATTTCTTCTGCCCCTCTAATGTCCTGATTTCTGCCCCATCTCCCCCCCCCCCCCCCCATATGTTCCTCAGATTTCTCCACCACATGCAACTGCACCCAGAAAGGGAGAAAGGGGGGATCTCGGGGCAGAAATCATGACATTTTGGGGGCAGAAGAAATCTGAGTACATTATGGAGGCAGAAATCAGGACATTATGGGGCCGAAATCTGAGGACATTATAGGGGGCAGAAACCTGAGGTCGTTATGGGGGGGAGAAATCTGAGGACAGTATGGGGGGAGAATTTTAATTTTTACATTGTGAACTAGGGAAAGTATGGATGGGGGGGGGGGGTGGCACCAAACTGATCCTTTGCCCCGGGTGCAGGAAAAGCTAGATGCACCTCTGGGACACAGTCTAATAAGTGACACATCCCTGGAATCAGGGTGTCAACCCCTACATCATGCTGCTCTCATATTACATAGCAAAAAACTGCTGTAGATTCCCTTTGCAAATATATAAAAAATTACAAGACATTAAAAGTTCAAATCATTTCACTTTTCACCATCCAGAAATAAAAACAAAACAGATTTGGTATTGTTGGGCACATGAAAGGCTGATCTATGAAAATATAAAATGTACGATAATTAATCCATACAGTAAATGACATGAAGAAAATAAAAAAGCACAATGCAGTAAAAAGGTCCAAAGCAACACCAACGGTAATGACAGCTCACAACACAAAATCACAGGTTCACAGACGGAAATATAAAAAAGTGACCCAAACTAAGCTAAACTAAAAGGAAACAAAGAAAACAGTGGTGAAATTGCTATTTTTTTTTCTCCACATGGAAAATTTTCAGGGTTTTTTTCAGTACGTAATAGGGTAAATACTTAGGAACAATAAGGTCCCATATGTCTGCATTGATGCAAAAGTCTTAACAGTGTTAATTCAGCCTTTTACTGTGTAATCGCTTTTTAGAATAGAAATGTTCTCCATGCACTGAATTCTGTTACGCATGGGTGGGGCTTCTTTTTCTGGCCAATCAGAGGATATCTAGCTAAAGGAGGAGAAGAGATTAAACCAATGATAAGACAGAGGGTGGGTCTCAGACTTTAGGCACCCTACCTGAACTCTAGTCACAGATAACAGCTGTGCACTAATGGAGATGAGCTAAGAAAGTAGCCAGAGAGTGAACAGAGAGTAATCCCTGAGAACAAGAAGAAGCAGGTAGCACAGTGGGCTCGGGCAAGCCAGAATTACATCATATAACCCAATTTTCATGTAGGGAATTTGGAGCTCGCTCTCACTGATCATGAAGATGTGACCAATTGCTAATAGTCATATCAGTTTTTTTACGTATTTATTTTTGTATTTTTTTTTTACATGGATTGTACTCCTTTGTCTTATTACCCTGTGTCTGTGAGAGGACACTCTTGAAGGATGTGTACATCGAGTTTTATTGAGGCCTTAAGAAACCTCATCAGGACTTTATGGTGGAGCCTTTCTTGAAGTGTTTCCTGCCCAGTTTGGAAAGGTTTCCTTCAGGTTCCACGTCAAATAAGTGACGTGTGCTTGATTTTTTTTTACCAGTTTTTCAAAATCTGTTCAGTGGATAAAAAAGCTGAAAAACACTTCTTCTTAATAGAAAAGTAGATTTCCCATTGAATTGGCAAATTTTACAAGAGTTTTTGACGCATGTACACATGATGGTTTTTTGCTGAGCTTTTGGGGCGGAAACTGAGAAGAGGCGATTTACAGTGGGTACGGAAAGTATTCAGACCCCTTTAAAAGTTCATTTTTTCTCATTAATGTACACTCTGCACCCCATCTTGACTAAAAAAAAACAAAAATGTAGACATTTTTGCAAATTTAATAAAAAAGAAAAACTGGAATATCACGTGGTCATAAGTATTCAGACCCTTTGCTCAGTATTGAGTAGAAGCACCTTTTAGAGCTAGTACAGCCATGAGTCTTCTTGGGAATGAGGCAACAAGTTTTTCACACCTGTATTTGGGGATCCTCTGCCATTCTTCCTTGCAGATCCTCTCCAGTTCCATCAGGTTGGATGGTGAACATTGGTGGACAGCCATTTTCAGGACTCTTCAGAGATGTTCAATTGGGTTTAGGTCAGGGCTCTGGCTGGGCCAGTCAAGAATGGTCACAGAGTCCTTCAACCAAGTCTGAGGTCCAGAGCACTCTGGGAGAGGTTTTCATCCAGAATATCTCTGTACTTGGCCACATTCATGTTTCAATGACAACTAGTCGTCCTGTCCCTGCAGCTGAAAAACACCCCCATATCATGATGCTGCCACCACCATGTTTCACTGTTGGGATTGTATTGGGCAGGTGATGAGCAGTGCCTGGTTTTCTCCACACATACCGCTTAGAATTATCACCAAAAAGGTCTATCTTTGTCCCATCAGACCAGAGAATCTTATTTCTCATAGTCTGGGAGTCCTTAGTGTGTTTTTTAGCAAACTCTATGCGGGCTTTCATATGTCTTACACTGAGGAGAGGCTTCTGTCTGGCTACTATGGCATAAAGGCCCGAATGGTGGAGGGCTGCAGTGATAGTTGACTTTGTGGAACTTTCTCCTATCTCCCTATTGCACCTCTGGAGCTCAGCCACAGTGATCTTGGGGTTCTTCTTTACCTCTCTCACCAAGGCCACGATTGCTCAGTTTGGCTGGACGGCCAGGTCTAGGAAGACTTCTGGTGGTCCCAAACTTCTTCCATTTAAGGATTATGGAGGCCACTGTGCTCTTAGGAACCTTGAGCACTGCAGAAATTCTTTTGTTACTTTGGCCAGATCTGTGCCTTGCCACAATTCTGTCTCTGCTCCTTGGCCAGTCCCTTTGACCTCATGATTCTCATTTGGTCTGACATGCACTGTGAGCTGTGAGGTCTTATATAGACAGGTGTGTGCCTTTCCAAATCAAGTCCTATCAGTTTAATTAAACATAGCTGGACTCCAGTGAAGGAGTAGAACCATCTCAAGGAGGATCACAAGGAAATGGACAGCATGTGACTTAAATTTGAGTGTCTGAATACCTATGACCATGTGATATTTCAGTTTTTCTTTTTTAATAGATTTGCAAAAATTTCTACATTTGTTTTTTTTTTTCAGTCAAAATGTGGGTGCAGAGTGTACATTAATCAGAAAAAAAAACCTTTTTTGAATTTACCAAATGGCTGCAATGAAACAAAGAGTGAAAAATTTAAAGGGGTCTAAAGACTTTCCGTACCCACTGTAAGTTTTTCAGGAGGAGTTGGAAGATTTCTTCTCAGATTTTACTTTGAAAAGTCAGCAAAAGCACTCAGTATGCTCATGTCCTAAGGGGAATGTGTACACAGTATTTCAAGGAAGTTTTGGTGCAGAAACTGAGCGGAATCTTTCCAAATCATCCTCACAAAGTTTCTCAGCTTCCACTGAAAAAAAAAAAAAAAAAAAAAACGAAACTCAACAGAGACTGTGTGCATGTAGCGACTGAACGAAAACTCCAGGTTTCTTTGAAGATTTGAAGAGGATATGTAGAGTTTCTACTCTGAAAACTCACGAAAAAGCCCTTCAGCTTGTGATGTCTTCTTCAGGCTGATTACACTCCAGAGGCTGCCTCAAGAAAACATCAGACAATCTCAGAGGAATGATTACATGCATCTCTAGGTAGAAACAACTTGCTAAGCACATGTTCAGACTTTTGAACTTTATTTCACCACTTGATGTTTCTATAAATGCCAAGTGGTTAATAGAAGTAACCGGTCCATTCTTTTGGTGTTTTCTTCTTGGGAGATGCTCTGTACTTTATAGTACAAGTCCATGGAAGATTCAAAAGACACTCAGACATCTTTTGAAGCCTTGTGCCATCATTTTGCTTAAGAAACCTCTAAAAATTAAGAATTGTACCTTCTTTTCTATCATTGTATAGTTTGTACGTTACTATATGTTTATAATCCTGTTTATTGTTCCTGATATGTACCTTGTATGTAAATTGTCATTTTATAATTGTTTTCCAAAGCTGTAACCAAAGTGAAAATCAGTATTTAATGTGTAAGCTTGGTCCATGTTGCGCATGCATATATTTAAAAAAAAATATATATATATATACTGTATACATTATCCTTCCTTTTTTGTTTTAAAGAAGTTTCCTATGGCAAAAAAGAGCCTTCGGCAATCGTTGGCTCCCATGGGATTTTTTCTGTTCATCAATAACGAGAAACAATTTGTGTTAGTTGAAGATCTAAAGTCCTTTTGTCTGTGATTCTAAATGAACCCCCTGCTATTGTTTTTTTGTGCTGGATCCACATTTACAGAATGACTTCTGAAAATTTTCTGTTTGACGCCATTCCTTATTTAACCGTGTTTTCTTTTCCCTCACTGCACAACCAGGCTCGGCTTCCTTCCTGCTCATCCACCTATAGTGTTTCGGAGGTATACTTGCACGTATTTTTTCTTTTTCTTTCCACATAGTTCACACGCTCACCCTCACCTCCACCGTGTGTTTTCTTTTTTTTTTCTTTTTGCCTTGAAACTGTGCACAAGTTGGGGAAAAAAAACTTGATTGTATCGAGAAAAAAAAATCCTGATATTTGCATGCTCACCTCGCTCTTCTGTTTGACATTGTTTGATTTTCACTGTGGCTGTTTGTAAGAATCACAATGTAGATCATATTTGAAATTCAAATTTCGATTCTACCGAAAATTTGCAAAAATTCCCAAAATTAGCTTGTGTCCTCTCTTAGATCCATTAATTGGCTGTTTAAACTGGTATGTTTTTACAAATGTTATGATTTCTAATGTTTAAAAGGAACGTGTCCTCAGAAAATAATCTTATTTTGTGTTTTTTTTTTATTTTCACAGTTTGTATTTTTAGCTTATCTCAATTTTTATCAAAATTTGTAAAAAATAGAAATGTTCAGATCTCACATTGGCCATTGGGGCTTTTTAAGACTAAGTTCATGTTGTTTCAGGAAATGCACATGTACATTCGCAGCAATGAGCAGACTAACTCTATCTGTTTCATTGAAGCACCTAATCAGCGTGTGCAAAGGTCATTGTAAAAGAAGCTGGCGAAAAGTTGCAAAATTTAGTAACTTTGTGTAGCGTCAAAACATAACGACTTTTCAAAGATTTTTAAAACAGAATTATTGACTAAAAAAAGTTTTGAGTTGACTGCAGTGAGTAAAAGAAAAAAATCCCAGTGACCAGTGTGAAAATTGCAAGATTACTTTTTTTTACTAATGATATGGAATTAAAAAAATTGCAAACATTAAAAAAAACAAAAAAAACAATTATAATACCAAAATCTGATTTAAACAATAGGTCATTTTCTAACAACACATTCCCTTGGGGGTCCAACTTCTGGGGTGGTGGACATGCTTGACCATCTTTCTATTTACTTTATTTGGACTGATGAAATGGATATTACCTTCGGTCCTTTAGAAGTAGCAACTTTGGAACAATTTTCTATGGATTGTTGGGGTCCTAACAGTTTGACCTGCTGGCTATAAAATAATTGTGTTTAGTGGAAAAATCCCTTCAAGTGGGTGTTCTAGTAATATTAATTAAAGGCTTATCATTTGATGTTCATTCTCTCCGGACATCCACTGCTTGGAAAAAATGAAGGGTCTCACTTGCCTGCTGGAGAGCTGCAACGCCCTCAAAATGTTTTCCGAAATCTAGGCAATCCATGGTGCTACTAGAAAACCTGCATAAGGGAAACTTATATAATTCATCACACCCCAACCATGGGCAGCAGAGACTGGATGCCTTACTGCCAACAAAACCCATGTGGCATTTTAGAGAAAACCATAGTTGAAAAGCGGAATCATGATTGAAAAGTACTGATATGTCCCCACCGACTTTTTCCCCATCCTTTCAATAGACCGATAGGTCTTTTCCTCTTGCTATGATACTTACAGTACTTTGTTGGTTTTGCACTGTTCTATTTCCACTAATCTTCTTTTTTCTGAACTGTTCCCAATGGCATGACATCTGCAGTCAGTCACAACCATAAGAAGTAGATGAAGCTTCACCTCCACAATACTAGTTTGGTGCCAATGGCATGGAGTGTCATGTCACCCGCAGTCACAAATCTGAGGAACTAAGATCAGTGGCGTAGGAACGATGTAAAATCATTGAAGTCATACATGAAAAATTTTAGACTTTAGAAGATTATTTCCCAGTTAAATCACTAAAATCCAACTGATCCCAATATAGTCAATAGGGACTGTTGGGTACCATTAGTGTCTGTTTTATGCCAAATTGCATCCCATTCATGAATTTTACATTTCTATCTCTTTACCGGAATTAAAAAAAATGAAATTCCTCATGAAGATGTGGACAAAGTTTGACCTGCAGATCAAATTGATACAACTGCTATTAGCCTTAATATACTACTTCCTCAATATCAAATTTAATTGGATCCGTGATACTGAGATATGAAGAGTAGAGATGGGCGAACGCAAACAGTAAAGTTCAGGGTCCATACCGAACACCTACTGTTCGGGTACAGACTTCACCAGGAAGTCCGTGTTACTGTTCAGGTTTGGCACCCGGCACACAGAATAGAGGTACAGAGAGTAACATCAAGTGCATGTATACTAATGCCAGAAGCCTCGCCAACAAAATGGTTGAATTAGAACTAATGTTGTTGGAGCATAATTATGACATGGTGGGGATATCTGAGACGTGGCTGGATGAGAGCCATGACTGGGCTGTTAACTTGCAGGGCTATAGCCTGTTCAATAATGACTGTACAGATAAGCGAGGGGGAGGGGTGTGTCTATATGTAAAATCTTCCTTAAAACCCATCCTGCGTGATAATATAGGTGAATTTAATGAAAATGTAGAGTCCCTGTGGGTGGAGATAAGGGGAGGGGGAAAAAATAATAAATTACTGATAGGGGTTTGTTATAAATCTCCAAAAATAATGGAAGCAACGGAGAATATCCTCGTAAAGCAAATAGATGAAGCTGCGACTCAAGGAGAAGTCATTATTATGGGGGACTTCAACTACCCTGAAATAGATTGGGGAACAGAAACCTGCAGTTCCAGCAAAGGTAATCGGTTTTTGACAACTATGAGAGACAATTACCTTTCACAACTGGTTCAGGACCCAACAAGAAGGGGGGCACTGCTAGACCTAATATTAACCAACAGGCCAGACCACATATCAAATATAAGGGTTGGGGGTCACTTGGGGAATAGTGATCATAAAATAATAAGTTTTCATGTAACCTTTAATAAGATGGGTAGTAGGGGGGTGACAAGGACACTAAACTTCAGGAGGGCAAATTTCCAACGGATGAGAGAGGATCTTGATGCAATTAACTGGGACGATATCCTGAGACACAAAAATACACAAAGAAAATGGGAGACGTTTATTAGCATCCTGGATAGGACCTGTGCACAGTATATACCGTATGGGAATAAACATACTAGAAATAGGAGGAAACCAATATGGCTAAATAGAGCTGTAAGGGGCGCAATAAGTGACAAAAAGAAAGCATTTAGAGAATTAAAGGAAGTAGGTAGTGAGGAAGCATTAAATAAATACAGAAAATTAAATAAATTCTGTAAAAAGCAAATCAAGGCAGCAAAGATTGAGACAGAGAGACTCATTGCCAGAGAGAGTAAAAATAATCCCAAAATATTCTTTAACTACATAAATAGTAAGAAACTAAAAAATGACAGTGTTGGCCCCCTTAAAAATAATCTGGGGGAAATGGTGGATGAGGATGAGGAAAAAGCCAATATGCTCAATGACTTTTTTTCATCAGTATTTACAAAAGAAAATCCCATGGCAGACAAAATGACTAGTGATAAAAATTCCCCATTAAATGTCACCTGCTTAACCCAGCAGGAAGTACAGCGGCGTCTAAAAATAACTAAAATTGACAAATCTCCGGGCCCGGATGGGATACACCCCCGAGTACTGCAGGAACTAAGTACAGTCATTGATAGACCATTATTTTTAATCTTTAAAGACTCCATAATAACAGGGTCTGTACCACAGGACTGGCGTATAGCAAATGTGGTGCCAATATTCAAAAAAGGGGCAAAAACTGAACTCGGTAATTATAGGCCAGTAAGCTTAACCTCTACTGTGGGTAAAATCCTGGAGGGCATTCTAAGGGATACTATACTGGAGTATCTGAAGAGGAATAACCTTATGACCCAGTATCAGCACGGGTTTACTAGGGACCGTTCATGTCAGACTAATTTGATCAGCTTCTATGAAGAGGTAAGTTCCAGACTGGACCAAGGGAACCCAGTAGATGTAGTGTATATGGACTTTTCCAAAGCTTTTGATACGGTGCCACACAAAAGGTTGTTACATAAAATGAGAGTAATGGGGATAGGGGAAAATATGTGTAAATGGGTTGAGAGCTGTCTCAGGGATAGGAAACAAAGGGTGGTTATTAATGGAGCACACTCGGACTGGGTTGCGGTTAGCAGTGGGGTACCACAGGGGTCAGTATTGGGCCCTCTTCTTTTTAACATATTTATTAATGACCTTGTAGGGGGCATTCAGAGTAGAATTTCAATATTTGCAGATGACACTAAACTCTGCAGGGTAATCAATACAGGGGAGGACAATTTTATATTACAGGATGATTTATGTAAACTAGAAGCTTGGGCTGATAAATGGCAAATGAGCTTTAATGGGGATAAATGTAAGGTCATGCACTTGGGTAGAAGTAATAAGATGTATAACTATGTGCTTAATTCTAAAACTCTGGGCAAAACCGTCAATGAAAAAGACCTGGGTATATGGGTGGATGACAAACTCATATTCAGTGGCCAGTGTCAGGCAGCTGCTACAAAGGCAAATAAAATAATGGGATGTATTAAAAGAGGCATAGATGCTCATGAGGAGAACATAATTTTACCTCTATACAAGTCACTAGTTCGACCACACTTAGAATACTGTGCACAGTTATGGTCTCTGGTGTATAAGAAAGACATAGCTGAACTAGAGCGGGTGCAGAGAAGAGCGACCAAGGTTATTAGAGTACTGGGGGATCTGCAATACCAAGATAGGTTATTACACTTGGGGCTATTTAGTTTGGAAAAACGAAGACTAAGGGGTGATCTTATTTTAATGTATAAATATATGAGGGGACAGTACAAAGACCTTTCTGATTATCTTTTTAATCATAGACCTGAGACAGGGACAAGGGGGCATCCTCTACGTCTGGAGGAAAAAAGGTTTAAGCATAATAACAGACGCGGATTCTTTACTGTAAGAGCAGTGAGACTATGGAACTCTCTGCCGTATGATGTTGTAATGAGTGATTCATTACTTAAATTTAAGAGGGAACTGGATACCTTTCTGGAAAAGTATAATGTTACAGGGTATATACACTAGATTCCTTGATAAGGCGTTGATCCAGGGAACTAGTCTGATTGCCGTATGTGGAGTCGGGAAGGAATTTTTTTCCCCATGGTGGAGTTACTCTTTGCCACATGGGTTTTTTTTTGCCTTCCTCTGGATCAACATGTTAGGGCATGTTAGGTTAGGCTATGGGTTGAACTAGATGGACTTACAGTCTTCCTTCAACCTTAATAACTATGTAACTATGTAACAGCAGGTCTTTCTCGCACTATCATGTGCATGGATGCAACTCTCAGCTGTCAGCTTCAGCAAGTCTGGTTATCAAGAATAGAGGGCTCCACGCTGTTTTTTAAATTATTTAAATAAATAATTTTTAAAAAATGGGTTCTCCCCCATTTTTGACAACCAACCTTGCTAAAGCTGACAGCTGGGGCTGGTAAGAGACCATGGATATTGCTCCCCCCCAGCCTAAAAATAGCAGCTTGCAGCTGCCCAGAGAAATCACATCTATTAGATGCGCCAATTCTGGTGCTTTGCCCAGCTCTTCCCACTTGTCCTGTGGCAGTGGCAAGAGGGGTATATATTTGTGGGGTTGATATCACCTTTGTCTTGTCCAGTGACATCAATTCCAAGGCTTAGTAATGGAGAGGCATCTATAAGACACCTATCATTAATAATTCTATAGTTACATGGTACATAAAGACACAACCAGAATAAAGTCCATTATTTGAAATAAAAATAAAATACACTTTTACTTTTTTAATTAAAAATAGCAAACAGTTATACTCTCCTAACGGCCAATTCCACTGAAGCCAACGTCTCCTGTAAAAAAATAAAAAACAACCATTTCCCTCACCTGTCCACCGTTCTGTCCCATGCTGTAAAATTTTATCAGTATCTCAACTTCCTGAATTCCATGAAGTATAGAAGCTGGAGAAGAGGTATGATCTAAAGTCATAGGTGCTTATAAAGTAGAATTTTATATGGTCTTAAACTCTTGAATAGAAAAGAGATATGAAGCTACAGTGACTCTTCTTGCTTCTATAAATATAGGTTTAAAGAAAGTCTCTCCTTTTTTACCATATGTTATATACACTGCTCAAAAAAATAAAGTGAACACTAACATCCCACATCCTGGATAACACTGAATGAAATATTCCAGTTGTAAATCTTTATTCATTACATAGTGGAATGTGTTGAGAACAATAAAACCTAAAAATTGTCAACGTAAATCACAACTAATATCCCACGTAGGTCTGAAGTTGGAATGATACTCAAAATCAAAGTGGAAAATGAAGTTACAGGCTGATCCAACTTCCGTGGAAATGCCTCAAGACAAAGAAATGATGCTCAGTAGTATGTGTGGCCTCCACGTGCCTGTATGACCTCCTTACAATGCCTCGGCATGATCCTGATAAGGCGGCGGATAGTCTCCTGAGGGATCTCCTCTCAGACCTGGACTAAAGCATCCACCAACTCCTGGACAGTCTGTGGTGCAACGTGACGTTGGTGGATTGTGCGAGACATGATTTCCCAGATGTGTTCAATCGGATTCAGTTCTAGGGAATGGGCGGGCCAGTCCATAGCTTCAATGCCTTCATCTTACAGGAACTGCTGACACACTCCAGCCACATGAGGTCTGGCATTGTCCTGCATTAGGAGGAACCCAGGGCCAACCGCACCAGCATATGGTCTCACAAGGGGTCTGAGGATCTCATCTCAGTACCTAATGGCAGTCAGGCTACTTCTGGCGAGCACATGGATGGCTGTGCGGCCCTCCAAAGAAATGCCAGACCACACCATTACTGACCCACTGCCAGTCATGCTGAAGGATGTTGCAGGCAGCAGATCGCTCTCCACGGCATTTCCAGAATCTGTCACGTCTGTCACATTTGCTCAGTGTGAACCTGCTTTCATCTGTGAAGAGCACAGGGCACCAGTGGCAAATTTGCCAGTCCTGGTGTTCTGTGGTAAATGCCAAGCATCCTGCACGGTGTTGGGCTGTGAGCATAACCCCCATATGTGGACGTCTGGCACTCAAGCAATCCTCATGGAGTGGGTTTCTAACCGTTTGTGCAGACACATGCACATTTGTGGCCTGCTGGAGGTCATTTTTCAGGGCTCTGGCAGTGCTTCTTCTGTTCCTCCTTGCACAAAGGCTAAGGTAGCGGTCCTGCTGCTGGGTTGTTGCCCTCCTATGGCCCCCTCCATGTCTCCTGGTGTACTGGCCTGTCTCCTGGTAGCGCTTCCAGCCTCTGGACACTACGCTAACAGACACAGCAAACCTTCTTGCTACAGCTCGCATTGATGTGCCATCCTGGATGAGCTGCACTACCTGAGCCACTTGTGTTGGTTGTAGAGTCCATATCATGCTACCACGAGTGTGAAAGCACAATCAACATTCAAAAGTAACCAAAACATCAGCCAGAAAGCATTGGTACTGAGATGTGGTCTGTGGTCTCCACCTGCAGAACCATTCCTTTATTGAGTGTGTCTTGATAATTGCCAATAATTTCCATCTGTTGTGCATTCCATTTGCACAACAGCATGTGAAATTGATTGTCAAACAGTGTTGCTTCCTAAGTGGACAGTTTGATTTCACAGATGTTTGATTTACTTGGAGTTATATTCTGTTGTTTGTGTTCCCTTTATTTTTTTGAGCAGTGTAGTACTCCATCCCTTAGAGCAGATCTCTAAACTTTGTCTACATGTACAATGTCCAATATATGTTTATTTGTGCATGGAATATCTTAACCAGGGAAAAACACTGGCAGAACACTGTCAAGTCGTTGTGAGAGCGGTTTTCAATCCATATAAATGCTGTTTTACAGCTTGACCTCACTAGAATTTAAGAAATATTTGTTGTTTTTAATATTCCGAGAATTCATACTCGAGAGAGGGGTCATTTTGCCCCAGAAACTGCACCATCACAGTGATTTATGGCATTTCGGCTCATCCCTGGTCGCTTGGGTAGAGCATTACTAAACAATGTACAGCATTGCTCCGTAGGCACTATTCACAGAATACAGGCACCATTGCTGTGTAAACACTGTCAGCAGAATACAGGCACCAATGCCCTATTAGCACTATCAGCACAATACAGTCACCATTGCTGTGTAAACACTGTCAGCAGAATACAGGCACCAATGCCCTATTAGCACTATCAGCACAATACAGTCACCATTGCTGTGTAAACACTGTCAGCAGAATACAGGCACCAATGCCCTATTAGCACTATCAGCACAATACAGTCACCATTGCTGTGTAAACACTGTCAGCAGAATACAGGCACCGCTCTGAAGGCACTATCAGCAGAATACACGAATCACTGTCAGTACACATTATCAGCAGAATACAGGTACTATTGCTGTGAAGGCACTATCAGCAAAATACAGGCACCAATGCCCTATTGGCACTATCAGCAGTATAGAAGCACCATTGCCCTCTACTCACTGTCTGAAGAATACTGGCACCATTTGCCTGTAGGTATTATCAGCAGAATACAAGGGCTATTGCCCTGTATACACTGTCAGTGCATACAGGGCAATGTTGCTAATATACTGCTGACAGTGTGTACGTGGCAATGGTACCTCCATTCTGCTGACTGGACAGTGACTACAGGGCAATGGTTCTTGTATTCTTCTGATAGTGAGTACAACGTAACAGTCGCTGTACTCTGCTGATAGTGCCTATAGGGCAATGGTGCTTGCATACTGCTATCAGCAGAGTACAAACACCATTACCCTGTATGCACTGTCTGCAAATTTTAGGCACCATTGCCCCGTACACACTGTCAGCAGTGTACAAGCACCATTACACTGTACGCACTGTCAGCAGTGTGCAAACATCATTGTCCTGTACACTCTGTCAGTAGTATTCAAGCACTATAGCTGTGTAACCACTGTCAGCAGAATATAGGCACCATTACCCTGTTCGCACTGTCAGCAGTGTACAAGCCCTTTGCCGTGTACACACAGTCATCAGTATGAAAGCACTATTGCCCTGTACGCATTATCAGCAACATACAAGCACCCTTACCCTGTATACACTGTCAGCAGAAGACAGGCACCATTGCGTTGTACACACTGTCAGCAGTATACAAGCATCATTGCCCTATACGCACTCTCAGCTTTATAAAAGCTCCATTGTCCTGCACACGCGGTCAGCAGTAATTAATCATCATATAGGCACCATTGCCCTGTTCATACTGTTAGAAGACAGGAGCCATTGCCCTTTATGCACTCAGCAGAAGACACGGACTTTTGCCCTGTACACACTGTCAGCTTTATACAAGCACCATTGCCCCGTATGCACTGTCAACAGTGTACAAAAACCATTGCTCTCTACGCACTGTCAGCAGAATATAGGCAGCATTGTCCTGTGTGCACTGTCAGCAGAAGACAGGCACCATTGTTCTGTACTCGCTGTCAGCAGAATATAGGCACCATTGTCCTTTAAGCACTTTCAGCAGAATATAGACACCATTGTCCTGTATGCACTGTCAGCAGAATATAGGCATCATTGCCCTGTATGCACTGTCAGCAGAATATAGACACCATTTTCCTGTGTGCACTGTCAGCAGAATATAGGCACCATTGCCCTGTGTGCACTGTCAGCAGAAGACAGGCACCATTACCCTGTGCATATTGTCAGCAGAAGACAGGCAACATTGCCTTGTACTCTGTTATCAGAAGACAAGCACCATTGCCCTGTACATACTGTCAGCAGAAGACAGGCACCATTGCCCTGTACACAGTGTCAGCAGAATATAGGCACCATTGTCCTATAGGCACCATTGTCCTGTACGCACTGTCAGCAGAATATAGGCATCATTGCCCTGTACGCACTGTCAGCAGAATATAGGCATCATTGCCCTGTACGCACTGTCAGCAGAAGACAGGCACCATTGCCCGTACGTACTGTCAGCAGAATATAGACACCATTTTCCTGTGTGCACTGTCAGCAGAATATAGGCACCATTGCCCTGTGTGCACTGTCAGCAGAAGACAGGCACCATTACCCTGTGCATATTGTCAGCAGAAGACAGGCAACATTGCCTTGTACTCTGTTATCAGAAGACAAGCACCATTGCCCTGTACATACTGTCAGCAGAAGACAGGCACCATTGCCCTGTACACAGTGTCAGCAGAATATAGGCACCATTGTCCTGTACGCACTGTCAGCAGAATATAGGCATCATTGTCCTGTACGCACTGTCAGCAGAATATAGGCATCATTGCCCTGTACGCACTGTCAGCAGAATATAGGCACCATTGTCCTGTACGCACTGTCAGCAGAATATAGGCACCATTGCCCTGTACGCACTGTCAGCAGAATATAGGCACCATTGTCCTGTACGCACTGTCAGCAGAATATAGGCACCATTGTCCGGTACGCACTGTCAGCAGAATATAGGCATCATTGCCCTGTATGCACTGTCAGCAGAATATAGGCATCATTGCCCTGTACGCACTGTCAGCAGAATATAGGCATCATTGCCCTGTACGCACTGTCAGCAGAATATAGGCACCATTGTCCGGTACGTACTGTCAGCAGAATATAGGCACCATTGCTCTGTATGCACTGTCAGCAGAATATAGGCACCATTGTCCTGTGTGCACTGTCAGCAGAATATAGGCATCATTGCCCTGTACGCACTGTCAGCAGAATATAGGCATCATTGCCCTGTACGCACTGTCAGCAGAATATAGGCACCATTGTCCGGTACGCACTGTCAGCAGAATATAGGCACCATTGTCCGGTACGCACTGTCAGCAGAATATAGGCATCATTGCTCTGTATGCACTGTCAGCAGAATATAGGCACCATTGTCCTGTATGCACTGTCAGCAGAATATAGGCACCATTGTCCTGTATGCACTGTCAGCAGAATATAGGCACCATTGTCCTGTACGCACTGTCAGCAGAATATAGGCACCATTGTCCTGTATGCACTGTCAGCAGAATATAGGCACCATTGTCCTGTATGCACTGTCAGCAGAATATAGGCATCATTGCCCTGTATGCACTGTCAGCAGAATACAGGCATCATTGTCCGGTACGCACTGTCAGCAGAATATAGGCATCATTGCCCTGTATGCACTGTCAGCAGAATACAGGCACCATTGTCCTGTACGCACTGTCAGCAGAATATAGGCATCATTGCCCTGTATGCACTGTCAGCAGAATACAGGCACCATTGCCCTGTACGTTCTGTCAGCAGGCTGCAGGCACCATTGTCCTGTAGCGCCATCCGCAGATTGCGGGCACCATTGTCCTGTAGCACCATCCACAGAATGCAGGCACCATTGAGCTGAAGACCCTGTGAATTCTTTGTTTATACTGCCAAGCTTTTTCAGTCTGTCTACATGAAGAATGCAGACTGCCACCTGCTGACTTTTTTGTGTGTCTGTTGCAGGGCTCATTGATTTCTTATTTTTTTATCTGTATATAGCATATATCTTTATATATCTTTACATAGCCTTCCTGTATACCTGAATTGAGTTTGATTATTTATATTTCAGAAATGCAGTTTTTGCTATAATGGCACTGGAAGAAATGGGCAGACATCCAGTATAACCCACAATATGAGGAAAGGCTTCCATAATGTAGTCCTGGGCTATTGCTAATTTAATGGAGATTAGTCAAGTCAATTCCGGACCAGGAGATGTTTTTCAATGAGATTCAAACTAGGGGAAAAAAAATCCTACTTTCATGATTACTCAGCCCATATATTTCTAGTTCTTGGAACCCCCATATGTCTATGGATAGTACAACCCCTGGCAAAAATTATGGAATTACCGGCCTTGGAGGATGTTCATTCAGTTGTTTAATTTTGTAGAATAAAAGCAGATCACAGACATGGCACAAAACTAAAGTAATTTCAAATGGCAACTTTCTGGCTTTAAGAACCATTAAAAGAAATCAAGAACAAAAAATGTGGTAGTCAGGAATGGTTACTTTTTTTAACGAAGCATTGGGGAAAATTATGGAATCGCTCAAATCTGAAGAAAAAATTATGGAATTATGAAAAACAAACAAAAAAACACTCCAACACATCACTAGTATTTTGTTGCACCACCTCTGCTTTTATAACAGCTTGCAGTCTCTGAGGCCTGGACTTAAAAAGTGTCAAACAGTACTCTTCATCAATCTGGCTCCAACTTTCTCTGATTGCTGTTGCCAGATCAGCTTTACAGGTTGGAGCCTTGTCATGGACCATTTTCTTCAACTTCCACCAAAGATTTTCAATTGGATTGAGATCCGGTCTATTTGCAGGCCATGAGATTGACCTTTTGTGTCTTTTTTCAAGGAATGTTTGCACAGTTTTGGCTCTATGGCAGGATGCATTATCATCTTGAAAAATGATTTCATCATCCCCAAACATCCTTTCAATTGATGGGATAAGAAAAGTGTCCAAAATATCAACATAAACTTGTTCATTTATTGAAGATATAATGACAGCCATCTCCCCAGTGCCTTTACCTGACATGCAGCCCCATATCATCAATGACTGTGGAAATTTGCATGTTCTCTTCGGGCAGTCATCTTTATAAATCTCATTGGAACGGGACCAAACAAAAGTTCCAGCATCATCACTTTGCCCAATGCACATTCGTGATTCATCACTGAATATGACTTTCATCCAGTCATCCACAGTACACGATTGCTTTTCCTTAGCCCATTGTAACCTTGTTTTTTTCTGTTTAGGCGTTATTGATGGCTTTCGTTTAGCTTTTCTGTATGTAAATCCCATTTACTTTAGGCGGTTTCTTACAGTTCGGTCACAGACGTTGACTCCAGTTCCACCCATTCTTTCCTCATTTGTTTTGTTGTGTATTTCCTGTTTTGGAGAAATATTGCTTTAAGTTTCCAGTGTTGACACTTTGATGTCTTCCTTGGTCTACCAGTGTGTTTGCTTTTAACAACCTTCCCATGTTGTTTGTATTTGGTCCAGATTTTAGACACAGCTGACTGTGAATGACCAACATTTTTTGCAACGTTGCGTGATGATTTACCTCTTCTAAGAGTTTAATAATTCTCTCCTTTGTTTCAATTGACATCTCTCGTGTTGGAGCCATGATTCATGTCAGTCCACTTGATGCAACAGCTCTCCAAGGTGTGATTACTCTTTTTTAGATGAAGACTAACGAGCAGATCTAATTTGATGCAGGTGTTAGTTTTGGTCATGAAAATTTACAGGGTGATTCCATAATTTTTTTCCTCAGAATTGAGTGATTCCATAATTTTTCCCCTATGCTTGTTAAAAAAAAGTAACCATTACTGACAACCACATTTTTTGTTCTTGATTTCTTTTAGTGTTTCTTAAAGCCAGAAAGTTGCCATTTGAAATGACTGTAGTTTTGTGCCATGTCTGTGATCTGCTTTTTTTCTACAAAATTAAACAACTGAATGAACATCCTCCAAGGCCGGTGATTCCATAATTTTGCCAGGGGTTGTATTAGCAGGACATCTTAGGTGCTGAAGACTTCCTACCTGTGACCCTCTGAAGTGAATCTGTCTGTATATTATACTACTATAAATTTTGGCACAGCTAATACTTCCTCTGAAGGCTCGCGTTAGGAATAAGTGTATGGAGCTGATGGGTAAATATCATAGTGAATACTTTTCTGCCCAATGATGACAAAAGTATTCTAGGAGTGATACCTTTATTGGCGAACCAGAAAATAATATGTTTGCAAGCTTTCAGAGCACAGTGGCTCCTTCTTTATGTAAGATTACAAATAGATTAATAAGAGAAAAGCACATTTAAGGAATTACTACAGTAGGTAGTGTAGCTTTGTCATCATTGGGCAGAAAAGTATTCACATCGATTTTTCTGGCTAACATGGTACCACAATACAATTTGTTATTGTACATTGTAAATATCATAATATTTAATGTTTGTCGTCTTCTTAACCCATTTGGACTCACCGGATTCCAGCATCAGTCCCAATTCTCTCTTCTGTGTGTATCATCTTGTGATTGTGGTGTCATTATACTGTTACAGCCAGCAAATTAAGTGAGTTTGAATTATCTGGCCCAAAAACCTGATTATCTCGCACAGAACAATAAATGTCCCACTTATAGTGTTTATTGGCCATTGGTTTTTCTGTCTCCGACAAGTCATAAATATGTGGTCCGTACCGTGGATTTCTGTGTACGTGTGGGCAGAGTTGGCCTGAAGTTTCTTGGATCCCAATCCAAACTGTTTTCCAGGATTCTTCTAACTGTACATTCACATATTACAAGTCATGTGAAAATTATTTTGTCTAATATTTGTCACAATTCATCTTGTCATGCAGAATTTGGTTGAAGAATTTTGGCTCACTACTAGAGATGAGCGGATAGATTTGCGGGACTCCAGTCTAGTGTCAATGTCAGTGTTACCTTGCGGCTACATGGTAGGCCCGCAAATCTCTTAACTTCCGATGTCCTAGCACTGCTTTTGATTAGCCAGGGCTGGCAAAACATCATCTTTGTGTCACACAGATGACATTGCACTTGTCCTGACAACTCAAATGCTGCATTGTTAGCGCCGTAGGTTTGTGGCCTCCAAGGTAGATGCCAGGTGCTACTGACCTGGATGCTGTAACGGAATCCTGTGAATTGATCTGCTCCTCTCTACTTACAACTCTTCTCAGAATTCCTTTAGTTCAAATACGTTGAAGGATTTTCTAGCTTGAAATGCCCATCTAAGGACTTGCTGGAGCATTTCAATAATGGACATTCAAGTCAAGACTTTGCCTAGGTCACTCAAAAAATGAGCTGTCCATATAATGGTCTGACCACCATGGTCACCTAGAGGGTTAGCCAGTGTTTGTTTCTGCTCTGGGGTATGTCTCAAATGTGGAATTTTACCTATATTACATCCATATGTTCTTGTAGACATTCGTTTAACCTTTTCTTACTTTTGGGACATTCACAGGTTCTCATTGAGATATCTCCAGTTGTGGTAGTTTTCAATATAGATGGCATTTAAGTTCTTTGGCAGAGGGACCATCACTATATCACCCCTGCTTACAATACCGATGGGTTACTAATGGTACTTGGGAACCAGTTGAAAGCCTAGAGGTCTGCTGTTCTTGTGTACCTATTAGGTCCAGCCAAAAAGTATTACAGTGTGGTATATGGGTGATCCTCAGGAATTGTCCATCCCTGGTGAAACGTTTGGCAAATGATGACGTTTTCCAAATTCTAATCCTCTGTAATTGCCGATTCTAGTGTATTTTGCATACTCGTGGTCACATGTCAGCTAGAGTCTGAAACTAGTCTGAATGTGACCAGAAGAATGCAAAGTGCACTAGGTT
The DNA here is from genome assembly GCF_051348905.1 of Ranitomeya variabilis. Classification (NCBI taxonomy): domain Eukaryota; kingdom Metazoa; phylum Chordata; class Amphibia; order Anura; family Dendrobatidae; genus Ranitomeya; species Ranitomeya variabilis. Next base: position 567,050,913 of record NC_135232.1, read on the forward strand.
ACTTGACAACTACTGGAACTGATAAGCAGATCTGAATTCTATTGGTGTGCATTATCCATCTTTAAGATTCAGCAACATTTCACCAGAGTTGGTCAACCCCTCACATGGTCTAGTCACCTATCATAAAGTGTAAAACCCCTTTATTACAGGTTAAGTCCAGTCTGTTTCTAATGGTGGAATCATGTCAGATCATCGGTCCATGAAGTCAAACTGCCATTTGTCTCAAACACTAGAACAAGTGCACCTCTGACTCATATGAGGCAAAGTGGCCAAGTGGCTAAATCCTAGAACTCTTGTAACTTTTAGTTTTTGGTAGTTACTATGTGTGTGTGTGTGTGTGTGTGTGTGTGTGTGTGTGTGTGTGTGTTGTGTTAACTGTCTGTATGTGATTTATCCTCATGTTCTAGAACAGAGGTACCCAACCTTTCTGACCTTCAGAGCCATATTTAGCTATGAAAGCGGCTCATGAGCCACATTCAGGACTGAGAGAGGGTGGCTAGTCACATCCATCTCCTGTCCCACTTACAATAGTCACACCCAAAGCCCCCTATTACCGGTATAATGACAGCCAAAGCTTTTTCCACTGAAATCACACCAAGGCTGCATGCCAAGCTCAAGGTTTTCTTATCTTACCAGTATTCAGATCTGCTCTTCTCTGCAGGGATACACACAAAAGTCACTATCCAGAGATCTACTCAATAGCTGTTGGCTGTACCCGATACTAATGATAATGACATCCGTGAGCCACACATCACCTGTCTGCGAGCCACATGTGGTTGAGGATGCCTGTTCTAGAAGATTCTTTCCATATTAGAGGAGAGAGGAGAATTCTACCTATATTAATAATATTCTGACATATCCCCGGGGAGAAGGGAAGGGTAACTGAACAACACGTTCAGCAAATATAGCACCATCTAGATAAATTGTACTGTGCTGTTGTTACTTGCAGAAGACGTTTGTTCATGGACATCTCGACAGAAGTGAAGGGATTCTAGTCCTTGAGGAGCCGTTTGGTGTATAGACGTCAGTAGTGTTACCATTATTCACAACATGTTGTGTTACAGACAAAGCCACATCACCTCAAGAAAGATTGATAGACTTCACATTAGCTAGAGGAAGTGGCCATTTTCATATGATAAAGGCATAGAACGCCTCTTCGGGGTGTATATACGGTTGTGTGAAAAAGTATTTGCCCCCTTCCTGATTTCCTTTTCTTTAGCATATTTGTCACACTTAAATGTTTCAGATCTCCAGACAAATGTAAATATTAGACAAAAATAACACAAGTAATCACAAAATGCAGTTTTTAAATTAAGGTCTTTATTAAGGGAAAAATAAATCCAAACTTACCAGGCCCTGTGTGAAAAAAGTGATTGTTTGGATATTGTTTGTGGGGTCTTTTATGACTTCTTGGATGAGTCCATTGCTGTGCTCTCGGGGTAATTTTGGTCAGCCAGCCACTCCTGGGAAGGTTCACCACCACTGTTCCATGTTTTTGCCATTTGTGGATAATGGTTCTCACTGTGGTTCGTTGGAGTCCCAAAGCTTAAAAAATGGCTTTACCAGTATGATAAATCTCAACTACTTTGTCATTTGTTCCAGAATGTCTTCAAATCATGGCATGATGTCTAGCTTTTGAGGATTTTTTGGTCCTTCTTCACTTTGTCAGGCAGGTTCTGTTTAAGGGATTTCTTGTTTGAGAACAGGTGTGGCCGTAATCAGGCCTGCATGTTGCTAAGGACTTTAAACTCAGCTTTCCAAAGATATGATAAGTTAATTTATGTTTTAAGGGGGGCAATTAATTTTTCACACAGGGTCCTGTAGGTTTGGATTTTAAGAAAGGAAGCAGAAAGCACTGGCGCTCCTGATGGTTCCTGGTGGGGAAGCAAATGCTTAGTGTAGAGTGCTGCTGGTGATTATGACAGGTTCTGTGTGGACCTGTAGAATATATCGTATAAGGAAAATGGTATTCACCTGCGCTGTCTACAAAAACGAACAATGAAATGAACAATCCGTATAATGGAGTAAAATGGATAGATAAATAGATAGGTAAATGAATAAGAGAGCACTTACTTAATGAATAATTATTGGCTATGCAGTGGATGTTGTGATGGGCCCTTAAAGTGCTACCAGAATCTTTAGGGAATGAAAGAAGAAAGCATAAATGTTTGTATTGGTGAATATAGTGAAACTATATAGATTTATAATATATACTCACACAGATATTGAATGGAAATGTGCAATGAAGAGACGTGATTCCTATATATCTGCAATTGATGCGGGTATTGTGATGACCACGGTTACTTATTCCTCAGAGGTTTATAGTAGTTGCCCCTGCTTAAATATATATACAACCTTTATATAGGTATGGTTTTGAATAAATGCGGTCTAGTTTTCTCAGTACACAGTAAACTTACTGCTGGTGGGAGTAGCGCAGGATTCCGTTAGGTTAAGGTGCTAAGATGACCGTCAGGTGCTGGCTGACAAGGATTACTGTGATTAGAATTGATTGCCCATATGTTTAGATGAGGAGAAATGCTCCCCTAGTATGTTGGAGCACTAATATGCCACAATTGCTATGTGCACATAAAATCAGACTACTGAGTGCGGAGGGAAGCGGTTCCGGAAAAATATGTGCCACCGCTAGGTTTACCGCTGTGGCAGAGCGGTGGGTTAAGGAGAGAGTGGCGGCAGAAGCCACGCGACCGCGAGACCTCGCGTGCCCCGGCCGGATGCAGCGCTGAGGTAGCGGTCGGAGAGGGTGGGCGGAGCTACTGGTGATGTCACCACGCTACGGGGCTAAAGAGGACAGGTGTGCTAGTATAGCTAGTCAGCCAACCAACGCGTTTCAAGGGCGCTGGCCCTCTTCATCAGGGTTAAGGTTTGGATTTTGTTTTCCCTCAGTAATAAAGACCTTCATTTAAAAACTGTATTTTGTGATTACTTGTGTTATCCTTGTCTTATATTTAAATTTGTTTGGTGATCAAAACATTTAAGTGTGACAAACATGGAAAAGAATAGGAAATCAGGAAGGGGGCAAACACTTTTTCACATAACTGTATGTAATGCAGTCGAATTTGTCATTTTACATCAGTAAACTTTCACTTGATTCTCCAGTCCTCTTTTCACACCTGCCATCATGGTAAAATTTGCAAGTCATGCTGTTCTTGTAGAAATCTGCCATATCATTGCTCAGAAATCTGACATTAAAGTTTTATGCAAATGAGGCGCAAGTGCATTGGGTGTGACAAACCACTTTATGCTATTATTCCCCACCTGCTCCTTGCGTTGATAGACAAGTCGATTCATCTTGCAAAATTCTCTGTGACAGGAAGCAGATGAGAGATGGTGGATTGACCTGTCAACCAAACGCCGGAGCCAAGCCCTGGTTGGGAAATATGGAGTGAGGAATGAAGAGCTGAAAGTGTAAAGTCACTCCCCAATGCACTTGTGCCTCATTTGCATATAACACATATGGTGGGTTTGTACACCAAAGGTATCTCTTTACTCATCGTGAGGCCTCTCATACAGCCTTTCTCCGCCTCTGGGCAAGTGGTATCACTGGCACTTTCCCCATGAATACTTGTCCTGATGAAGTCATGGACAAATCAGATGGCATCGGTGGTTCCATAGTTCATTGCAGAAAGTAAGGCACAGAAAAACGCCCCAGAGAGGAGACAAAGAGTCCACCGCAGATAGGGGCAGTGCCGATTAGTTGACATTAGCCTTAAATCATGAACTTCAAGGAGGCTAGAAGAGGACTTCATAAGGAATATTATTTCTTGCTTAATATTTTCTTTAAGGTTTTTTACAACGATTAAATAGAGCTCCAGATCCGTGTTATTACTTGTAATGATTATCTTCTACGTCTTTGATGGGTATCACTTTTCATCTGTTAATGAGGCTTTAGAATAAGTAAAACTATCTATAACTGTAAAAAGCAGGTAAGTATCCCAAAAAAATCCCTATCGGAGCCTCAGCTCTAGTAGACCAAGAACCTTATTATTTTCTGTTCCGTTTCCTTGTCATATCATTCCTCCATCGGCCATTACCCAGCACTCGTGATTGTGGCTGTGTGTTTTCGATTAGAAGTCATTGAGTAATTGTTTCTAGCAGGCCATAAATGATGTGACGTTCGGTGGTGCTCATGGCATACCACGCAGGGGTAATGAGCGCGTGTGTGTGCGGACAGCAGAATGTGTTCATATGTCATTTGACAATTATCATCTTTTCGATTTGAAGAATCTACTTGATAAAAAAAACAATCGCACATTTTTTTTCCAGGACATTTGGATTGCTGCCCCCTCCTTTTCTCAGGTTGTATTTTTGACTTTCCGTTTTCATAGACTCCATGGTTTGCTTTGCTTCAACGCTCTTCCATATTGATTGTTGTAGTGTGTATATCGTGTCATTGGTCTGGGGAACTATGTGCTCTTCTGTATTCTCTTGTGGTGATTTTGTAAATATCTTTTTTCCATTTATTACACCACTTCTTCATTGGCTTTATGTAGAGCAAATGTACCAATATGATCCCATCACTTCATCAGCCATGAAAGGGAATCTGTCAGCAAGTTTTTACTACACCATCTGAGAACAACATATGATGTAGAGGCTGAGACCCTGATTTCAATGATGTATCACTTGTTAGGCTGTTTTATTAAAATCAGTGTTTTTTCAAGAGAGTATCATTACTAGACTAGGTGTCTCATGCCTCCTAGTCCTCCTACTCTATGTAAGCAACCACGCCCCCACCACTGATTAGCAGCTTTCTGCCAGTGATGGGGGAGGGATTATTCAGGGCTCAACATTTATTGCACTGTTACATCTACAACAGTGATTGTATCAAACTGACAGCAAGCAGCCCAGTAAGTGACACATCGCTGGAATCAGGGTCTCAGCCTCTTCATCATGCTGCTCTCATATTACATAGCAAAACCTGCTGACAGATTCCCTTTAATGTAGAAAAAATACTAGAGCTGTTGTGAGATTGTCTGCTTGCCCCTATAATTACACACTAGACTTTTTAGACTTTTATGTAGATGTTGTGACAAATAAATGCTTTGTGTTCTATCTGTGATACAGTATGTATATTTTAGGTATGTGTCATCAGCATTGGTGTCATGGACAAGATTCTTGTGTCTTCTCTTTCGAGACGACCCTTTTGGAGCTCAAGTTTTGTCATTACATGTTTTCTCTCACTCCATGCACATTATCATGCCCTTTTTGTACACATCCACAATATCTTTCTACTGTCATGTTGTAGAATAGTGTCTGTACGTGTGCACTTCCTGTATCCTCCATCTCTTACTTGCATATGACTTTTGTGCTGTAAAACTTTATACACATGCATACTTGTTTCAGAACCTGTTGGATCCTTTTTTGTTTATTTTTTTGACTTCTTACATAGAATATGTGGCTATATCCTATATATCGAATATAAAATATGCTTAAATGAAGCATTTACTGCTTTGAATGCAGCAGATGTTCATATATGTTTTCGATTGTACGTAATAAAAGGGAGACCATATTGTATAATAATTACATCTTAGCTCAGTCATTCCCGACCTTTTAACCATGGCAACCCCTTTCTCATAATTAACGTCTACAACTATCTCAAACCAAACTTAAAAAAAAAAAGTGGCACCGCTAATGTTTTTTATTCCGAGGAACCTTTAAAAAGGTGGTTCTACCAGTGGCTTAACATGGGGGGAACAGGGCTGATGTTTTGGGCACCAAATATTGATCCGCCCTCCTTCCTTCCTGCACTCAATTGCCGCTTATGTTTGGAGGGCCAAGGGCTGCTTTAAAATCAAGTTTGATGCTTCAGAGTGCAGGAGTCGAGATGAGTGTGTCATTTTCTGCTGCACTCTGCATAGACAGTGACTGAGATGACAAAGCTCTCAGTGTGATAAAGTGAGTTTTGTCAACTTGGTCACTGCGTGTGCGAAGTGCTAACGGATGACAAACTCATCGCGACTGCTGTGCTCTGCAGCTGAAGGGATGATAAAGGCAGCACTGTGCTCTCCCACAGCTTTCCGCCTTTCATCTCACTTATAACTGTTTGCGAGCAGTCCTAAATTTTAAAAAAAGTATCCCTTGTAAAAAATAAAAAACAAGAAAACACCTTAAAGATACTTTTTCTAATGAGGGTTGATTTAAGGTTAGGGTTAAAACTAGGTTTAGGGATAGCGCCAACCTGACTCTGTTATTGTTACTGTGCACAATCTAGTTGACAGGTTCCTTTTAAGGCTAAGAAAATAAAAACACAAAACTGGACACAAAAAGTAAAAAAATAAAATAACATTTTAAAATGTTATGTTCACAGCTCAAAATACTGATGATCAGGTGGCTGCAACTCATCAATATTCTGGGAGTGTGGACGTCCGCCCTGGCCAAATAGCCAAGGTTGCTGCAGTTCAGTGGCCGCTGATTGGCTGCAGTAGACCCTTGATGCAACAATGTCAAGTAAACTGCTGGGAACCCTTTCTTTCTTAAAAAATAGGTTAGTTATATTTAATTTATTTATTTACAGTGGGTACGGAAAGTATTCAGGCCCCTTTTAAATTTTTCACTCTTTGTTTCATTGCAGCCATTTGGTAAATTCAAAAAAGTTAATTTTTTTTATTTTTTTCTCTGCACCCCATCTTGACTGAAAAAAGTAGAAATGTAGAAATTTTTGCAAATTTAATAAAAAAGAAAAACTGAAATATCACATGGTCATACGTATTCAGACCCTTTGCTCAGGCACTCATATTTAAGTCACATGCTGTCATTTCCTTGTGATCCTCCTTGAGATGGTTCTACTCATTCATTGGCGTCCAGCTGTGTTCAATTAAACTGATAGGACTTGATTTGGAAAAGCACACACCAGTCTATATAAGACCTCACAGCTCACAGTGCATGTCAGACCAAATGAGAATCATGAGGTCAAAGGAAGTGGCCAAGGAGCTCAGAGAATTGTGGCAAGCCACAGATCTGGCCAAGGTTACAACATAATTTCTGCAGTACTCAAGGTTCCTAAGAGCACAGTGGCCTCCATAATCCTTAAATGGAAGAAGCTTGGGACCACTAGAAGTCTTCTTAGACCTGGCCGTCCAGCCAAACTGAGCAATTGTGGGAGAAGAGCCTTTGTGAGAGAGGTAAAGAAGAACCCCAAGATCACTGTGGCTGAGCTCCAGAGATGCAGTAGGGAGATGGGAGAAAGTTCCACAAAGTCAACTATCACTGCAGACCTCCACCAGTCAGGCCTTTATGCCAGAGTGGCCCAACAGAAGCCTCTCCTCATGTGCAAGACATATGAAAGCCCGCATAGAGTTTGCTAAAAAAACACATGAAGGACTCCCAGACTATGAGAGATAAGATTCTCTGGTCTGATGAGATGAAGATAGACCTTTTTGGTGATAATTTTAAGCGGTATGTGTGGAGAAAACCAGACACTGGTCATCACCTGCCCAATACAATCCCAACAGTGAAACATAGTGGTGACAGCATCATGCTATGGGGGTGATTTTCAGCTGCAGGGACAGGACGACTGGTTGTCATTGAAGGAAACATGAATGCAGCCAAGTACAGAGATATCCTGGATGAAAACCTCTTCCAGAGTGCTCTGGGCCTCAGACTTGGCCGATGATTCACCTTCCAACAAGACAATGACCCTAAAGGTACCTTCACACGAAACGACTTTGTAACGATATCGCTAGCGATCCGTGACGTTGCAGCGTCCTCGCTAGCGATATCGTTTCGTTTGACACGCAGCAGCGATCAGGATCCTGCTGTGATGTCGCTGGTCGCTGAATAAAGTCTAGAACTTTATTTGGTCGTCCGATCGCCGTGTATCGTTGGGTTTGAAAGCAAAAGCAACGATACCAGCGATGTTTTACACTGGTAACCAGGGTAAACATCGGGTTACCAAGCGCAGGGCCGCGCTTAGTAACCCGATGTTTACCCTGGTTACCAGCGTAAAAGTAAAAAAAACAAACAGTACATGCTCACCTGCGCGTCCCCCAGCGTCTGCTTCCTGACACTTACTGAGCGCCGGCCCTAAAGTGAAAGTGAAAGCACAGCGGTGACGTCACCGCTGTGCTGTTAGGGCCGGAGCTCAGTCAGTGTCAGGAAGCAGACGCTGGGGGACGCGCAGGTGAGTATGTACTGTTTGTTTTTTTTACTTTTACACTGGTAACCAGGGTAAACATCGGGTTACTAAGCGCGGCCCTGCGCTTAGTAACCCGATGTTTACCCTGGTTACCCGGGGACCTCGGCATCGTTGGTCGCCGGAGAGCGGTCTGTGTGACAGCTCCCCAGCGATCAAACAGCGACGCTGCAGCGATCGGCATCGTTGTCGCTATCGCTGCAGCGTCGCTTCGTGTGAAGGTACCTTAAGCACACAGCTAAAATAATAAAGAAGTGGCTTCAGAACAACTCTGTGACCATTCTTGACTGGCCCAACCAGAGCCCTGACCTAAACCCAGTTGAACATCTCTGGAGAGACCTGAAAATGGCTGTCCACCAACATTCACCATCCAACCTGACGGAACTGGAGAGGATCTGCAAGGAAGAATGGCAGAGGATCCCCAAATCCAGGTGTGAAAAACTTTGTGTCATTCCCAAGAAGACTCATGGCTGTACTAGCTCTAAAAGGTGCTTCTACTCAATACTGAGCAAAGGGTCTGAATACTTATGACCACGTGATATTTCAGTTTTTCTTTTTTAATAGATTTGCAAAAATTACTACGCTTTTTTCAGTCAAGATGGGGTGCAGAGTGTACATTAATGAGAAAAATGATGTTTTTTTTAATTTATCAAATGGTTGCAATGAAACATAATGTTAATGATTTAAAGGGGTCTGATACTTTCCGTACCCACTGTAAGCACTAATTTATATGGCCGATGAATTTTCCACCAGCTTTGCATAAATCAATAATGCAAGTGAATATAACAAACTTAGTAATATAGCTTATAAGAGAAATCTGCTTCTTTTGCCACTTATGAGACATTTCTTCCCCTTCTCCTTGCTTTCTAAACTCACCATTCATTCCGGCAAGACGGACTGCCAGCTTATTGAGTAAGGGGGGGGAGAAGTGAGAAGCATACAGCGCAGTGAGAGAACAAGCAGGCACAGGCAGATTGTGCTGCAGCATTCAGCAAATGCATTTCTCTTCATTGCTGAATTCACAGCCACACAGCGTAGTACTGCTGTTTAATGTCTTGCATGCTATTGTTTCTTTCTGTGTGCTACAAAGAAAAACGTTTGAAATCCTTCTTTCTCTGTGTGTGCTGAATATGGGAGATATCATAGTCGTTTGGGTCCACCCACTAGGTCAGATGCAACTGAAAATTGGTCATCTAATGGCCAGGAATAGTGTTATTGCTCATGTTGGACACACATGACCGATATATTTTGACAAGTTATCTGGAACAACAGGTATGCTTTAACTGTTGAGACTAATACTCTCCTATTTAATTCCCATATAAAATAAGACTTGAAGACTTGAATATATTTAGTCTAGTAATGTATTTCATATGTACCAGAGCATAGACTGCTAATGACCTAGGCAGAGAGTCGTCCATGTTCACGTTGGCTCTTTTGGTCACAGTGGGTCATGTTGACATGGATAGGGCTTCTTTTCATTACAAGCAACACAAAGATTTTTCTGCATTTGTAGTAAAGGGAATGAATACTTGAGTTGGAGGGTCTTATAAAGTATAACAATACAAGATGATCAAAGCCTTAGAAAATGGGAATTCGAAATATTGCAATATATACTCATATACTGAAATGTGTTTTACTTTTTTTTATTATTAGTTATTATTATTAAAATGTTTTTATTCACTCTAAATTTTGGACTTTTTTTTTCCTATCAAAGCCGCCAAAATTATGTAGTCAGTCATTTTTTTTCTTATCAGAATAGAAGAGTACACCTGAACTTTCTGAATGTTGGACTTATTTATTTTTTCAGTGCATTTCAGTTTAGGACTGGGTCCAGCTGGTTGTTTTATGACTGATGTAGAGTTGTGTAACTACTGGACATCTGTACCCAGATTAAAAAAAATGCACTAGAACCAGTCTCCTGTAAATGACAGGAAACGATCATACAAATCTATGGGATCAGTTCCGGCATCCTTTTAACTTCACTGCTACGATAGAGGGGAAAAACTGATTTTTAGTAAATGAGTCGTAAGAGTGAAAAACAGTTTATATAATAAAATGCTTACAAAAAAACCCACATATAATAATTTCATCTTTTACTGTGGGAGATTTATACGAATGTATTGTCTTTTGTAATAGTTTAGTTTTTCACATCCTGATTGCCGATAAAAAAAAAAACAAACAAAAAACTAAAATCGTACCAACCTTTCTTGCACTGGATTACTTTGTATTTTGGTCGGTCTCATGATGGATCGCTACAAATACTATCTTGTATAACACAGGTTAGCCATGCCTAAGGACGAATAGGGCAAATAATAATTTAATGAAGTTCTTAATGTATACCTTGACCTTCTGAACAGCCCCCTCCCTATCTTTAGAACATAGACTCATGTTGAAATTCTACTGACCCCATCGGTAGCGCAATCTCGCAGAGGTCATCAGCCTCATAAATATGTTAGCGTTTCTTGGGCTTGAAGGCTAAGCAGTAAAGTTTATTAATGATTGGAGGACAGAAACTTGGAAGATAGAAGGTACTTGAGAAGGCGTAATTGTACTGGAAAAGTCTATAAATGAAATATCCATTTATCGATGAAAAGATATACTGGTATGTATAAAATACATAGACCCGGAGAGTTATACAATATGTCGGCGCTTGCTTCTTTTACAATGACTTGATAGCCTTTCTTTGACCACTTAATGCTTCAGTATTGGTCTGTTGGTCTGTGAATCTCATCAAAACCTTCTAGACTTATCTAACAAAAAAAAAACCCAATGACAAACAGTCAACCAGTGGGAAATTTCCGAAATTGGAAACCAATGTCAAAAAAACAGCAAAAAAAAGGAGGTGAGGGTGAATGCAAAGAAATGCCTGCCTTTTTTCTAGGAATGCTGCATTTCGTATGCGCGCTCACCTGCATGTGTCTTGTTTCTATGAACATACTGGGGTTATAAAAAGTCTACAACCTTGAAATTGCAGATTTTTGTGTCAAAATTTTTGAGATCAAGATAAATGTCAGATGTTTCTCCTTATTAAGGTCCTTGCTTCTCCAAATCATTGATTTTTTTCGGTCTTTTGGTTTGATTGTAGCATTGGTAAGAACTTGGTCCCTATGGAGCCACATTATCTCTATTAATTTTTTTGACCACTTAAAAATTTTGGTAATACTTCTCTCACCCCATAGATGAGAATTATAAGTATGTTACTAGGGTGGTCTTACTCTTCCTTTGCTTTTCTATTGAACCGAATGTTCATGTGTGATCGTCAGGTGCTTTCTGCGCTGGACATTAGAAGACATCTCCGCGACTCATCCTCCACTGGAGTTTTATTTTTTCTTTTCTTTCCTTACAATTTCTTTTTTCCTAAGATTTTTCTGCCTTTTTTTGTTAAACATTTTGTTGCCTACTACGGCACACCAAAGTTCTAAAATGTCCAGCATGATCATACTAGCCATTGGTCCCACTTTCCGAAGCACAAAAAAGCAAGGTTCATACAACCCCTTTTCCAAAGGGGATTTCTTTGGGTGGTCCCAGGGCAGGCATAACGTGTCCTGATTTTATCATAAAATTTTGGTAAGTGTATATAATTTATCTTCATTTAATTCCTTCCACCACAAAGGTCTGCATTTTCTTAGAGGGTTTGGAGGCTCTTTCTAACTACTGTATGTATCCCTATATATACAGCCACGTGTATATATTTATATGTACTGTGTATTGAGTGTGATTTATATTGTTTTTATCTTTGTTCTTTTTTTTTCTTGCTATATTTGTGGCCTGAATCCAAATAATAGCCTTTTTCTTTTAACTCTTGTATACTAAAAGTAGTATCCTTATAGGGCATGTCTGTTTGACTGTCTGACGGTACACCTCGATCCTATATACATCTTTCAACAGATACTTTCTGTTGAGTGAGTGGGCGTGGTAACCCTATGGCTTCAGAAATGGATGGAAGTCAATGTACTTGATTGAGATGTAGATCTTGTAGAACTGCTAAAATATCTCCAAATGTGAGAATTTTAGGGGGACGTCCAGTATGGTTCATGGTTTCTCATAGATATCCTTCATAGGGAGAGTTTGATGTTGCTTTACACCTGCCTCCCATAGTGTTTAGTCCTTCATGTACCCATTCCATGCCTGTACACTTCATGTATCTATTGTACCCAAGTGATTTTTACAGAAACTGTATACATTTGACAAAAAGCTACTGTTGATATAGCTGTGAAACACAGAGTTTGCTATACATATCATAGTATGTATGTTTTGTTCCAGGTTTTGATATGTAAGCTTATAATTACACCCACAAAGTGCCAACATTGAACATTGGTTCATCTGAAGAAGTGATTAAGATTGGAAGATGACAGTTTGTGGGTCCAATTACCCCACGCGTAACACATTTCTTCACATTAGTCATCACATTGATTTCAGATTAATATTTTATTCAATGAGCTCTTGTCTTCTAGATTTCTTCAGGGCAAAGTGTTTGCTGTCTACAGCTTTAGTCCCCCATCCAGGATGCTATCATATATGTAGGTCACCTATTCTTCTGAGCTATTGGGAAGTACATATAGATGTGGCAAACACCAAACGAACATATATTGCACACCATGGCACAGGACCTGGTCCATCGGCCAAGTCGGCAGTCTGTGGTTGCTGGACAGGAGCCTTAAAAACTGCCTCCAACTTAAGGCATGCATGGCCCTTCTCTTGAGTAGTTAGCCTGGGGTGACATCATCGTAGCGGTGAGAAGCAAAAGAAGAACCATGGAGGTAAGAGGTGGTTCTCAGTTACTGACAAGGCTGACCAACCTAGTCCTGTGAATCGACTCTACTGGGCATATTACTCCATTCCAATAGCACTGCAGCCATAATATATAGTTGTATTTGCTCCAACAGTTGTAGGGAATTGTATACCAAATCTGTTTGCCTAAACTAAGCTCTCTGCAAAATATTGCCAAAACCCCCATTATGCCTGTCCTCCAGGTTTATGCTTTGGGCCTCTAGTCCATGAATATTCCCAAGGCAACATATTGCCAAAAATATCCAAAACAGACAACATTGTTCAAATTCCCCATAAAGAAGACATGTGTTACGGTACAGCACTTTCTAGTACAACAAACCAAGAACTCTTCTTTATTTTATGTGCAGTAATAGAGAATGGAGATACTAAAATAGTCCACAGCCTACAACCGGTTCACGACACGCTTCCTCTCCTCAGCTTGTGATCAACATAGTAAAGAGGAAGACTCGTAGCTCATGCTATCCTCACATTATTTTTCCACTTTAGATAGAAAGACCTGTTGTATGTTTTTCCCTCTATGACTTTTAATGACTCCTTAATCAATGCTCCAGCCACGTCTCTTCTAACAGTGCGGTTCCTTTGTTAGGCCACGTTCACTATTTGGTCAGTTTTACCTTAGCATTTGTGAGCCAAAACCAGGAGTGGATCAATAAGACTATGTGCCCACGTTGCAGAATCTAAACAGAATTTTCCTCATCAAAACCGGACTCCCTTGCCAGGAAATCCACTCGCTTTTTTTTTGCATTTTTATCTTGTATTTGTCGCTTTTTTCTTGCATTTTTCTAGCGTTTTTCCATGCGTTTCAATGCAATTATATACTGCAAAAATCGCAGCGATTCCACAAAGTTAGTGAACATGCTGCAGAAAAAAACACAGTATGTGCACAACAATGCGGAATTCCATTAAAAATAATGTAATGCATTTTTTAAGCGTTTCTGCTTAAAAAATGCAACGTGGGCACATAGCCTTAGAGGAAAAGTATAATAGAAACATGTCACCACTTCTGCATTTATCACTCCTGGATTTGGCTTACAAATACTGATATAAAATACTGAAGGTGTGAACGTGGCCTTAAGGGCTGTTCTGTACATGTTCTCCCCACTTGATAGTGAATGGGACAAAAAAAATAGTTTTCCAATGGCTAGAATCAGGATGGGGTTACTACATATTCAGATATCTTCTCTACACATTGAACCCCGTTTACCAAAACTCAAAAGGTGTGATAAAAAAAATTGCTTATATCCTTGGCAGGTATTTCAATATTTATAAAAGGTGAAGAACTTCTTGTTCTTTTGGTAGGAGATATTTGATCAAAAATTGTCTTTTCAAGGACATTTCAAGATATGTCTCAATCTATATCTAGAAGTCAAGAGCTGATAAAAATGTAATTTCAATATTCTCTTAGTTTTTGGATACTAATATCCTTGGGAGTTGGCCTTTTTGGTGTATAAGCACTGGGTTCACAAACCTATATCACATTCACACATTTCATGCTTATATAAGTCTATCCTAAAGAGCAGAAGGTAGGTCATGAAGTAAACATGAAGTCTAAGATGTTTTATTCATTTCTCTATCCATCTCCCATCCACAAAAACCATTCCAATGTATGGTCCTGCAATGTGTAGCTCTGAAAACTATTTTTTCACTCACCTTTCTTCCTCATTATCATGCTATTGACATAGTCATGACAATTAAAACATTGTCATGATACTGAGGAGGAAAAACGCAAGAAGGTACTTCAGAAAGTTTTAGTCCTATTTCACATGCCCATCGTCACAATCCAAGGGCAGACCACAATTTCCTGCCTGCCTTCAGACCCAAACTCAAGAGTCTAATGGGCATAGATGAAATTGTTGAATTCGGACCAAAAAACCCATTTCTACTTCACATTTGGACGGTGAATCTTGGACATGTGAAACCAGTGTAAGGCGGGTTCCCAGATGCTGAGCCATATGTTGGGAAAAAAAACTAGGGATCCTTACTAATACTTTGGTCTGGTCCCAATATTTAGATGTTAAGGGGAATCTGTTAGTAAGTTCAACCCTCCTAAGCCTTTTAAATTGGTTTGCAGATCATAAGAAATTGAAAAAAATTACACGTTCATATCTATGATCCGATGTCTTATTACAGAGAAATGCGCATTTATCTCAATATGTAACTAAACTGTTATGATCTATGGGCAGGACATACTGTAGATCTCCCTGAGAATATGCCTCCATAATTTATTTTTAATGAAAGGTGGAGTCACTGGTAACGCCCCCTTTTATTTAAAATAAGCTCTGGAGGCAGATTTTCGGCAGATTTGTGTCCTGCTCATAGATCTCAACGGTTCATTTACATATTAGGTAAAATGTGGATTTCTCAGGAATATGACATCGGATGACAGATATCAAGGTATCATTTTATTCAGCTTTTTATAACCTACATGCCCATGTAGGTGGCTTAGGAGGGTTGATCCTACTGATAGATTCACTTTCAACCAATCAACTTACTAATCGCTCTTCATTTTTAGTTTTGGACTTTATTTTTGGATGTTGTGATCTTTGTTTTATGAACTTGGCTTAGGTACTTTGTATTAAGAGATATTCCCCTTAGATTTATGATCTGGTAGAAAGACTTTGATCATTTTTGAAAGTTCTGATTTATTTATTTTTTTATGCATTTACAACTTTCTAAAGTCCAAGGCAATTTGAGTGATGCAATTCATGTAAAATATTTTCTTTTTTTTACCTTTTTTTTTTGTTTCTCAGAGATTGTGATTTTGACATTTATAAAGATTGCATTATAAAAATGTTTCACATTAGCTTTTTATGATGGGAGTAAAGAAGAATGAGCAGTTCTTAATTGCTCCCATCATGAAGCTGGCTTATATTATACTATGTACATTACAACTGCTGAAGGTAAGTTGGTCAATTTCCCTGCTGGATTTCTAACCTTTATTTTCTTCCTCACTGTTGGCATGAGCTTTTAATCATTTCATGTTTTGTTTTGTTTGTTTTTTCCCCTTCATTTTCGTGCTTTTCTTTCCATATTTTAATGATGTCTAGCAATTTTTGATGAGTAGGCTAACTTTTGGCTAATAAACTTAATCTTTGGCCAATAACAAAAAAAATTGCAGAAGGCATGACCTCCCTAACTGACCTCTTTTCACTTTAAAATATCGCTTCACAAAGATCTGCTTTTTAATTGTCTTAACATATGTATTGGTGTAATCCAAGCAGTGTCATCGTAGTATTATTGGTGCAGTCTGTTCACTAGCTTTACTGAGGAGAAGAGAATATACTGAAACCAACCTTTCAATTTATTGAAACCTGAGATTCTTTGATAATGAAGACTTCTGTCTCCAGACTGGACACTTGTATAGACCAAAATGGCTACCAATTAGTGATGAGCGAGTGTACTCGTTGCTCAGGTTTTCCCTAGCACTCTCGGGTGACCTCCGAGTATTTACATGATTTACAGCTACTAGCCAGACTGAGTACATGTGGGGGTTGCCTGGTTGCTAGGGAATCCCCACATGTAATCAAGCAGGCTAGTAGCTGTAAATCATTCAGCTGCCGCGATGAAAACTAAATCTCCGAGCAGTCATAAATACTCAGAGGTCACCCGAGCAACGAGTATACTCACTCATCACCACTACCAATCAATGAATATAAGCAACTTTTAACAAAAAAAACAATTATTATTTTGTTGCCCCTAGCTGATCTATTTGAGGCCAGTTTCACATCACATTGTAAGTATGGACCACAATTATCAGACTGGCCTCAGCCTCTTGACCCAAACTTAAGAGTCTCATAGGCTTATAGCAGGGATGCACAATTTTTTCTGGTACCAGGGTCTCATTGACATACTTAGCCTCAATAGAATTTGAAGGAGTATTATCTTCCGAGACATTTGTGGCATATCAAGAGTCTTAAAAGTATAACTCGCCCCATAGAAGAAGAATGTGGGTCCCCTTCTTCCTCAGTTTGCACTCCCAGAAGGAGGCGGCCATGGTTGTGTGCGACTCTCCCTAGTGTTAACTCGTCATTAAGTACAACTAAGAAAGCTACGTACATAGGCCACCTTTATGTCTTCTACACCTGTCTTGTGTCCACCAGGTGTCAATGGACCCAATTCTCATAATATTTATCGGGGCACTGAAATGACGGTGTACCACTTCTCTTTTAGTTGATATGGAAATTACTTTATAAGCAGCCACACACAGGCATGTTTGTGACCAAATGGTTGGGGGCCACTCAGGCATAGCCGCAGGTTGAGCATCCCTGGCCTATATGAAGCTGTAAAGTTTGGGATAGGAGACCCATGGCTTAGACCCCGAATGTCAAACCTACTAAATGACATTGGGCATCACCGTTGAATTATTTTAATTTTTAATGAGTTGTCCCATCAAGAGAACCCTGCCCATATGTTTATTAGGGCATATTGTGTGTTAGAGTCCTCTCACTATTAGCTGCACTCAGCATGACCATTTTATAGATAGCCAGATATACATCTGAATTTATGGTATCTAACTAATAATTCTCCTTTTCATTGACTGGCCACAGCTACTACTGAGTCTTTCAAAACTGTGCTGTCATGGCATTGGGTTCTTAACTGATGGACTAAATGTTTTTGCCCGTGTTAGGGTGACCCTAATCCAAAAACAGCATAGTGCCAGATCATTTATAGAGAAGCCTACCTGGGCACAAAAGTGAATGTTCAACATCACAAATGTTGGTTTCTTACTTTCTACTGTGAAAAGTGAGGGGCCACATTTGGATGTTATACCCTATCCACAGGATAGGTAATAACTTCCCGATCGCTGGGTGTTTGACCACTGGTAAACCCCACTGATCCTGAAAACTGGGCCCAAGTGAATGAACCAATGAATGAACCATGGTTAATCTTGTGCATATTGGCTCCATCATTCAGCTGGTCTTTGGTCTTTGACACTCACATAAGAATGAATGGATCGTCATTGTGCACGATTCAACACACTCCATTCTCATGGGCCCGGTTTTCGGGACCTGTGGCGGTCTCAGCAGTTGGACACCCAGTTATTGTAAATTTAGCCTTTATATGTTGAATAGTGGATAACTTCCAAACTTGATACATCTCCTTTAACCTACACATGCATAGCAGGTAGCGGTTGCCAGAATGCTCATTCGGCTGTCTGCTACCTCTCTCCCTGATTCCACCAAACATATGCACATCAATTAAGCTGAGCATGCAAATGTTCTGTATGAGGAGAGGGAAGAAAGCCACTGCCAGACAACTCAGCTGATCTAAGAGAATCGATTATGCATTGAAATTGTATGCATGTCTCCCATATACAAAAGATAGAAGTTCGGTCTTGCTGAAGTCGGCAGGTTAGGAGTCGGACGTTAAATTGTTTTTTAGCTTTATGTGTAGTGAGATCTCCTTCAAACGTTTTACTTTACGTTATCTCCAAATCATCAAAGAAGTCATCCCTCTCTTAAGTCAGAACACTAAGGTCAAGGAGAAAATGCTTCCCTGATAAACAAATTATTTGATTTGTTCCATAGCATGAATTTACAAACCCTCTTCGAGAAGCTGTTTAATCCTCTTACCGTGACTAAATGGACCTTCAAGCATCAAGATCCATCACACAAGATCTTTATCTCAAGTGACAGTGCAAAATGGCCACCCTTAATTCTCTCAAAGTCACTGAACGTCATCAATTATATTATTTAGGACTTGAAACCATTGACATTATTAACTAAAAAGTACACAAAAAGAATTGTAAAAAATACACTACCATGTACTCTTGGTAGTGTTGCTCCACTCTTAAGAGCCATGACTGGCTGATTAGTACCAGGAGGCTATAATTTACCAAGTAAATTAATGATTGTCTATGCCATCTTTTTCACACTGTGATCAGATAGTAACATAGTTAGCAAGGCCGAAAAAAGACATTTGTCCATCCAGTTCAGCCTATATTCCGTCAGAATAAATCCCCAGATCTATGTCCTTTTAAAGATCCTAATCACTGTAAGATACAATATTGTATCCAGGCCTCTCTTGAACCCCTCGACTGAGTTCGCCATCACCACCTCCTCAGGCAAGGAATTCCAGATTCTCACTGCCCTAACAGTAAAGAATCCTTTTCTATGTTGGTGGAAAAACCTTCTCTCCTCCAGACATAGAGAATACCCTCTTATGACAGTCACCTTCCTTAGTATAAACAGATCATCCGAGAGATATTTGTATTGTCCCCTTATATACTTATACATGGTTATTAGATCGCCCCTCAGTCGTCTTTTTTATAGACTAAATAATCCTAATTTTGCTAATCTCTCTGGGTATTGTAGTTCCCTCATCCCCTTTAGTAATTTTGTTGCCCTCCTTTGTACTCACTCTAGTTCCATTATATCCTTCCTGAGTACTCCATGTGCAGTCTAACCAGGTATTTGTACAGAGGCAGTATAATGCTCTCATCATGTGTATCCAGACCTCTTTTAATGCACCCCATGATCCTGTTTGCCTTGCCCTTCAGCGCTGAGATCCTTGTTGGTGTCCGCAGTTGGCCTTGGCTAAAAGATGGCATTCCTTTTTTTGGGCAACCAAATCTAAGCATAACACAGAATCTGAAAAACTGGACTACCACTCTAAGGATAGATAGTGTTACATCATATAAAAACATTGATTGTATTTGTGATATTTCTTAAACAGTGCTTCACATCAAGCCTGAAATGTTTTTTGCATTTTGGTAAAATTAGTATTTTCATGGTGTAATTCAAAAGTGTATTGACTTTGTGTGTGATATGAATTTGTTCAAATATCATGATGCCAAATGACTAGCGATGGGTGGAACGATTTGCAATATTCCATTGTTCAGGTCAGTGGTACATGATGGCCTTGCAAAACGCCAGTCAAACATCCATGTCAGTGGTACCTGGCAGCTAAACAGGAGGCTCACAAATCTCTTACTTTCAGGTGTCCCTGCCGCAACATTTGATTCGTCAGGTCTGATATGGCGTCTTCTGAGCGAAGTGATGCACAAATGATGTTGCTCCAGGCCTGGCTAGTCAAAAATTATGCCGGGAACACCAGAAAGTAAGTGATTCATGGGTCTCACTTCTTGCCACCAGATACCACTGACCTGGATGTTGTACCAAAGTCCTGTGAATCGATCTGCCCATCTCTACAAATGGCGCATCTAGTAACTAGTCAGTAGTCCTTTAAAGTGGTTGTTTAAAACGGTAAGAAGCCTGCTTTTTTCCTCCTAGAAAAGCCCCACTTTTGCCGATGGGCAGCTCTGCTCTATCAAATGCTGCAGTACCACATACAGCCTGTAAAGGGAAGTGGTTTTGTCTCAGTTAGTCGTCATTCAGTATAGTCAGTATATTATATTGCAAAAGAATCTGAGTATGTAACAGGTGAGGTATATTGCCTATTGATAGTCAAGCTGACATTAATAATGTACGGCTTACCGCCTTGTAACATTTTTGGCGAGCCAGGTAGGAGACACATAGGAGCTATTGACGCTGGAGAGGGAGGACGTGGAGAGAAGGGAGCAGGGCTTAGAATTTGTAGAGGGTAGCCGCTGTGACACGTGGGGCTGGAGAGGGAGGTAGGTCAGGTGGGGGCAGGCAGGGCAGAAGAAAGAGCACACATGAGGTTGAGACAGGGGGCAGGAAAAGAAGAGAGCGTGCGAGCGCTGTCGCCAGATATTTAAATATGGTGTGGTGCGCTCCCCTTTAGCCATGCCCCCAATGGTCAATTGACGTCACCGCCCAGCACACGCATCCCTGTTTGCACACAGGCGGGGAGCTTTGAAGTGGCAGGTGCCCACACTGATATATGATATGATTATATCGGTGCTGCCGTCTGGACACCTGCATGCAGTGTGCCCCTGCCAGGACAAAGGATCTCTTTGATCCTTTTGTCATAGCAGTGTAGCTATCTCCTGACCATGTCAGCAAATATCCACATCTGTCCAACTTCTTTTGATATTCCCAGATTTTCTTGTCCTGGGCATATTTTATCAGGGGCCTAAGCATGGGAAAATTAACATGGGGATTGAGATAATATGGTGGCATATATTTATGTGTGGAGAACACATAGGGAGAGGTGGGGGGTATTATATATACATATATATGTATTTGCATTCATGGCTAGCATGCAAATACATATATACATGCACAACCTGGGGCCCTTCCCTTTGCACAGCCCAAGATCATAAAAGAAAATGTGCAATAAAGAACAATCGGGTAAATATATTCAATAAAACAAAATTGTATTAATAATATTGAATAATAAAACAAAAATGAATAAAAGCTGAATCAGGTATTGGAGCACGTAACACATATAATATAATGCCCAAAAATTAATATATAAATTACATGATAGCACCTTAACAATACAACATATGTCAAAGAAACACACACCCCTTGAGGAAGGCAATAGCCGAAACGCGCGTCGGGGTTGGACGGAGGGGTGGCATCTGTACACTGGTATATATTGTTCTTGGTATGTATATCTTCTATACCTGTATTGTTTATGATGATATGACCAGGTTGACTAAATAGTAAATGATGATACTTATCTACTGATGTGCACTTTATATGGTCTCTGGTTATACATGTACTTGTTTGTCATCTGATATGCATACTGCTATCCGCCTCCGTCCTAGGCTTATGTGCTGAGGGTGACACGGGGAACATCCCTATTTGCTGTTTTTTTACCTGATATGTTTAATAAAGATTTTTTGTAATTTATATATACTTGGACGTATGACTGCGTTTTTCTAAGTGGGCTGTTCTCTGAGTATGCAGTTCTGTCCATGATGGTCTTATCCAGTCCCTATATTTCCTCTATATACTAAGTGAATAAATCCCTATTGGGAATAATAATAATATTACCCTTTTAGTGACTGGTATGTATTCCATGAAGGTTTTCTGATATGTCAAAGAAACCGGAGAAAATAAATACAGTGACAGCTAATTAAAATAATATATATGATATAAGTTAAAAAATAAATGTGCAAGAATATGTGCTAAAATTGTGTGCAAAAACGTGCGACTTCTAAAACACATACAGCAAAATACTGCAGCAAAATACTGTATACTG
The DNA here is from genome assembly GCF_051348905.1 of Ranitomeya variabilis. NCBI lineage: Eukaryota > Metazoa > Chordata > Amphibia > Anura > Dendrobatidae > Ranitomeya > Ranitomeya variabilis. The sequence goes on from NC_135232.1 coordinate 567,072,928, forward strand.
CAGCAAAAAGCTGTGTAATCAGGTGAAGTAAAATACACTGCTCAAAAAAATAAAGGGAACCCTTAACAGAATATAACTCCAAGTAAATCAAACTTCTGTGAAATCAAACTGTCCAATTAGGAAGTAACACTGTTTGACAATCAATTTCACATGCTGTTGTGCAAATGGAATAGACAACAGAAGGAAATTATTGGTAATTATCGAGACACACTCAATAAAGGAGTGGTTCTGCAGGTGGGGATCACAGACCACATCTCAGTACCAATGCTTTCTGGCTGATGTTTTGGTCACTTTTGAATGTTGGTTGTGCTTTCACACTCATGGTAGCATGAGACGGACTCTACAGCCCACACAAGTGGCTCAGGTAGTGCAGCTCATCCAGGATGGCACATCAATGCGAGCTATGGCAAGAAGGTTTGCTGTGTCTGTCAGCATAGTGTCCAGAGGCTGGAGGCACTACCAGGTGACAGGCCAGTACACCAGGGGGCCGTAGGAGGGCAACAACCCAGCAGCAGGACCGCTACCTCAGCCTTTGTGCAAGGAGGAACAGGAGGAGCACTGCCAGAGCCCTGCAAAATGACCTCCAGCAGGTCACAAATGTGCATGTGTCTGCACAAATGGTTAGAAAACGACTCCATGAGAATGGTCTGAGTGCCCGACGGCCACCGATAGGGGTTGTGCTCACAACCCAACACCATGCAGGACTGTTGATATTTGCCACAGAACACCAGGATTGGCAAATTCACCACTGGCGCCCTGTGCTCTTCACAGATGAAAGCAGATTCACACTGAGCACATGTGATAGACATGACAGAGTCTGGAGACGCCGTGGAGAGCAATCTGCTGCCCGCAATATCCTTCATCATGACTGGATTGGCAATGGATCAGTAATGGTGTGGGGTGACATTTCTTTGGAGGGCTGCACAGCCCTCCATGTGCTCGCCAGAGGTAACCTGACTGCCATTTGAGATCCTCAGACCCCTTGTGAGAGCGTATGCTGGTGCGGTTGGCCCTGGGTTCCTCCTAATGCAGGACAATACCAGACCTCGTGGCTGGAGTGTGTCAGCAGTTTCTGCAAGTTGAAGGCATTGAAGCTATGGACTGGCCCACCGTTCCCCAGATCTGAATCCGATTGAACACATCTGGGACATCATGTGTTGCACCATCCACCAACATCACTTTGTACCACAGACTGTCCAGGAGTTAGCGGATGCTTTAGTCCAGGTCTGGGAGGAGATCCCTCAGGAGACCATCCGCCGCCTCATCAGGAGCATGCCCAGGCGTTGAAGGGAGGTCATACAGGCACGTGGAGGCCACACACACTACTGAGCATCATTTCCTTGTCTTGAGGCATTTCCACTGAAGTTGGGTAAGCCTATAACTTCATTTTCCACTTTGATTTTGAGCATCAGTCCAACTCCAGACCTCCATGGGATATTAGTTGTGATTTACGTTGATAATGTTTAGGTTTTATTGTTCTCAACTCATTCCACTATGTAATGAATAAAGATTTACAACTGGAATATTTCATTCAGTGATATCTAGGATGTGGGATTTTAGTATTTCCTTTATTTATTTTAGCATTGTATAAAGTGCAAGCAGTGCTGGACGGTTTAAGATGACAATGTTAACAGCAAATGCATTAATAAAAGAGATAAGATGCGTCATAAGAATATATTAAAACATCTCAATAGGTTATAATTTACCTAAGGGAAATGGGCTGCCAGGTCCCCTCCGTGCGTTTCGGTGTGGTGCATTCCGGGGTGGCGGAAGAACGCACAGCTCCCAAACGTGCGTAGAGGACCTGGCAGCACATTTCCCTTAGGTAAATTATGCCCTACTGAGATGTTTTAATACATTCCTATGACGCGCCTTATCTATTTTATTAACGCATTTGCTGTTAACATTGTCATATTAAACCATCCAGCACTGCTTGCTCTTTATATTTTACTTCATCTGATTACATAGCTTTTTGCTGCAGTATATGTGTTTTAGGAATCGCACGTTTTTTCACAGAATTTTAGCACATATTCTTGCACTTTTATTTTTAAAATTATATATATTATTTTATTTAGCTGTCACTGTATTTATTTTCACTGATTTCTTTGACATATGTTGTATTGTTAATGTGCTATCATGTAATTTGTATATTGATTACCGTAATTTTTGATCATTATACAATATTTTAAAAGCCTACCAGGGGTCTAGCGATATTTTTAATATATCCATTATTATATGTGTTACATGCTCCAAAACCTGATTCAGCTTTTATTAATTTTTGTTTTATTATTCAATATTACTAATAAAATGTTGTTTTATTGAATATATTTAGCTTATTGGTCTTTATTGCACCTTTTCTTTTATGAGCTCTATTTATATTTGTGCTTGACCCTTTAGTTTTTGTACAATTTGTTATCCTTTGATAATAACATTTACACAGCCAATAGGGAAGAGTGGTGCTCTTTCTGTAAGTGAAAAATCAGACTCTGTTTCTTAATTCTGGATTATTTTTTAAGTATTAGAGTCTCTATAATGGTCCATAACTACTTTAATATCTTTTCCATGAATTCTAATAGAAATGTTTACAAGACACAATTTTTAATAATTTCCCAAAATATATTAATCTTGTTTGTTTACATTTCTTTTTGTATACTTCTGTCAAAAAAATATATATATATTTTTAAAAAATTATTTTAATTATACCTATAAAATCCAGATTTGTATTTTACTATGAGAAATTGCTTAATTATATATATATATTTTTACTATCCATTGACATCTGGATTGTTATCTTTATACGCTATTTATTTTGTTTGCTTGAAAAAAAGAAGAAACCTGATACAAAGTTAGGGATGTGATTACTGTTACAAAGGGGGTGTTCAAGCTGTTCATGTCTGATTCTGAGGGCGAAACTGTGTCTTAAACAAAGGTTCTATCAACCAACTGCATTATTTTTATTTTAGCTGGTTTTTTTGTAATTCTTTGTGTTTCTTCTGTACTCTTGACAAACTTCATGTTTCATAAACCTTACCATTTGCAATGACCAAATACCAGGTCAAGAATTCTCATTCTATTCCAGCTCATGTCAAAATGGCGAACCATCAGGAATTTGTGTGGAGAGCAACAAAAAATAATTAAACAGGATTGTGATATAGCTAAACTGTGACCCAACGTGTCTACGACTTAACTCAATCTCAAGTGTCTCTGCTCATTTTCAATCTTTTGTTTTTGTCCATGCAATAGCTCCACTATAAATTGGAAGGGCTTAAAGATGAACTCAGGAGGAGTAGAGGCTGCGAAACAAGAGTAACTATTACTAATCAAAGGAGCTGCTTCCATTCGCAAAAAAGATGCTTTGCGCTATGAGTTTGAGCTCCTTATTATATTTCGTGAAGATTCCTGACTTTCATTTTACTTCCTTAGCGCTGTCTTTCCACTAACATTTTTCTCTTATTAGCTTTTCTCTTGTGTCCTTTTGGATATATGTTATTTTTCCACACTAGTTCTTTACTAGTCTACTTGTTTATTTTTAGGACTCTTTTATGTTGTTCTAGTTTCATCTTCTAAACTTGTTGATTTGAAGCTCTTCTACTCATGTATTCTGTGCTCCATGTGTTCCTGTCCAACCATAATGTCCATAGTTTGTAGGAGATGTTATTTTTGTAGGTTCAGTCTTCTCATGACTCTGCTCCACCATTTATACATTTTCATCTCAGTCATCTGTCCTGATTTTTGGTTAAGGCTTTGTTTCTTAAATTCAAAACTTCAAAAAGTTAATTGATTGATGAAGAAGATGACAATAGAAATAATTTTTTCATGGTAAAAAACAATTATTACATAACACTCCTTGAATAATAAATATTTCATTTTTAAGAGTGCCATCAAAGTATTTAATGTTTAGAAGACGTGAGCTACAAATTCTAGCTATGAGTTGGAATACTCACTTGTGTCTTTCTCAAAAACTAATGTTTCCATTAAACTAAAGTTGTCCTATTGTTTTATCATTTTGACCATTGGAGTTGTGACTTTTTTCCTGGTTGTTGGTGTAGAACACTTTAAAAAAAATGTTTTTATTATCTTAAAGACTCTGTAATATAATTTTAATAACATTGGATCTAGATGTTGTAACCAACACTCAGACATTTTCTGGTTGAGAATTAGTTGCTGAAATTTTGAAAGTTCTGATTTCCTGGCACTTAAAATTTAAAGAACAAATCCGAGCCAAATCATGAGACATTCTGTCCATGAAATGTCTGTGTTTTGTTTTTTTCCAACATTGTTTTTCCAGGAAGGGCAATCATGCATCACCATTAGCTGCAACATTTCCATCATATTTTGTCCCATTACAGCAAGTAGGCTGTGTTGCTTGGTAGATTTCAACCTGTTGTGTGGATGTACATATTTTCAGTTTATGGGCTGGCTTCTGTATATAGTTAAATATGAAAATATTTTATTATTTAGATCTACCCAAAATTCTAACGTGGATAACCTACAAAGTCATAAGGTCTACCTAAATTTCTAATGTGATTGACCCATGAAGTCATAGGGGCTGCCCAAATTTTTAACATGGTTGACCAATTAAGTTATAAGGACTACCCAAATTCCTATCATGGTTGATCCACGAAGTCATAAGTACCACTTAATTGAAATTTCTAACTTGGTTGACACATGAAGTCTACCAGAATATCTTAAATTGTGTGACATATGAAGTCTTAAAGGGACTCTGTCACCTGAATTTGGCGGCTATGTAAATGCCCTCAGTCCGGTCCGATGGGCGGTGTTTTCTCTTCTTGCATTCACTCCTTCCTTTCCCGCTGGCCGCAATATTTTCTTGAATTTGAGTATGTTTCCTCCGTAGTTCACGCGTGCGCAATGCAATCTTGCCTTGCGCGTGCGCAGTATGCTTTGCCCAACTGCGGGCAAAGCCGAAAAGCATTAGTGCGCATGCGCCGCAGCACTATGTCCCGGAACACAGCAAAATACTTCCGGGACATAGTGTGGCGGCGCATGCGCACTAAGGCTTTTTGCCTTTGCCCGCAGTTGGGCAAAGCATACTGCGCGTGCGCAAGGCAAGATTGCATGGCGCACGCGTGAACTACGGAGGAAACATAATCAAACTCAAGAAAATATTGCGGCCAGCAGAAAAGGAAGGGGTGAATTCAGAGAAAACACCGCCCATCGGACCGGACAGTGGGCATTTACCCAGCCCGCCAAATTCAGGTGACAGAGTCCCTTTAAGGTCTATCTAAATTTGTATCTTGGTTGACTCATGAAGTCTTAAGATCTACCTAAATTTCTAACATGGTTGACCCATTCTGTCATTGTACCTTCCAACAATATTTTGCAGATAATTCAGTTTTCCTGTATCAGTTTTTGAAAAAAAAGCTCAAGGCTCGTCTGTACCTAAAGTCCCACTTTTTCAATGTGACTTATTGTAAAACTTAAAGACTGAATTGAAATTCTATAATTCCTTAGACTGATAACTGAAACAATATATTACTTTATTAGACTGTTGTTCATTTTAGATCTTTCCCTTAATTCTAATCAATGAAGTATCATTCTTAGGAGCCGGCTCATGAATTGCCTTCCATGCTAGAAGATTTGGAGCACATTGTTGAACAATGCGTTACAAGTCACTATGGCATTAAAGGTCAATTTCACATGTGTTTTATTTGCTTACTCTTGTTACTGATGTGCTCTTTGCTTTCTTTACAGGTCCAATCCCGATGTAGTAGCAAGGAAAACATCCTCAGAGCCAGTAAGTAATTGCTTAATTTGAAATTTATGAATATTATTTAAAAATGATTTATGAATGATGTGTTTCTTAGGTTAAAAACTAGTTAAAGAGTAAGCAGCATATATCTTGGGTTAAGTTATCATTGTTATCACTGAGCTTTTGATCAGTGGGACCCCCCACTAGTCATAAGAACTAATGTTCCAAAGTCCCATAGATGATTGGAGTGGTTGTGAACATGTGCAACCACTTGGCTGATCATTGTTTGAGACCGGTGGTAACCCATGCTCTTTTCTGTTCCATTCACATAGAAGACTTGAGCTCCAGGTCATTATGATTGCTTGTTTGATTGATGGATTGCTTGTATTATATACTGCCAAGCTTGCATTATTGCACTATGTGTTGAATTTAACATTCTTCTATGAAGCTAAACCAGTGGCTAGGCTACATATGGGTACAAAGATCGCAGGGACCGGGGTCTAACCCTTTGGCACTCCACATGCTCATTGTGGAAGGGGAAGATGGTTGACAGAATGGATGCTCCATCAGGTTTTCATCACTTTCACGCTGCCGACATTGATTAAAAGTTGCACTTACATGGTTAAATAGGTTGTCCACTACTCGGGGCAGTCCATTTGTAAGTAGTATATTACCGCTTGTAAAATAAATACGACTCCTACTCACCTCCCATTCTGATGTCAGGTGTTCCGAGGCTTGCAAGACATTGTTATACCACAGAGCCCTGCAGCCAACCAGCAGTTTCTGGTGGAGTGCAGTTCGGCCCTGGTAGTCGCCATCTTGGTACTCCTATGAAGCCTAGTCCATGGCTTGGCTTCATAGGAGATTGTCCAAAGGTTCTTCCAAAGAAAGTAAGGGTACAGCATTCTACCTATTGCTCTGTATACAATGTGGACCCAAGCTGGGCTCCTGTAGTGCAGTAGAAGAGATTGTATTGGAGCTCTCCTAAAATACCTATCACCAGAGCAGGCTCTGAATGTAGTCCTGGATTATGATACAGGCTGTAAGTTAGGACCATCAAAAAAAGATGAAAAGCAATCTCCTGTTCTGTATGTAACACAATGATTATTACGAAGTCCTCTTTAAGGTCATCCTCTATGTGTTTGGCTTTTAGGTCACAGCGCCGTTGATATCACTAAGGTAGCAAGAAGACACCGCATGTCTCCATTTCCTCTAACATCTATGGATAAAGCCTTCATTACAGTTCTGGAGATGACTCCAGTTCTAGGGACTGAAATAATAAATTACAGAGGTACCGTTTTTCTCTCTACCATTTTTTGCCACAGTGGGTATCATTGGGTGTCACGTAATACATAAGAATACAGTTACTTAAAGTCCTCTAAGGCAGAGATCTCAATAAGGTGTTGTAAATAATGAAATTAGATGGTTAATGACTATTTGTTATACTGCGTAGATGTCTCGTACGGTTTTGTTTCTTGCATTTGTCACCAATACTGAAACCCACTCCATCCCTCGGAACATTTATTAAATTTGTAGCAAAATTTTATTGGCATTATGTCTTTCATTGGGTATTTCTCTGTGATGTGTCGTAGCTGTCTGATTGTTGAGGTGCGCAACTCGAGAACACTCTCTCCTTGAGTAAAGTGGCATGACAATGTAAGGAGTCTTATACGCCATGTAGTGCTGGAAAATTAAATATTCAAAGTGCCTCTTTATAAACATAGAGTTCTTGAACTCAAGTGTCACATATTGGAAGTAGTAATCCTAAAATTCAATATTGAAAACTTTAACAAGCCTTGCTACATGACTTAGGATAAAAGCCAAACCAGAATCTCTATTTGCAGGTGTGTTTCAGGGTTTTGCCCCTCCTCCATGCAAAGCAAGCGATCTAATTTGGCTGAATGAGAGGCCTCTGACTGGGTCCTAAGGGTCAGCATCTCCTTGTGGAGAGTGACATGCCTGAAATACCAATATAAGTAGACTTATAGGCCATGAAATGCTCCTATAAGAATTTAAATATACAAATTACCTCTTCAGATAGCAATCCTAAAAGTCAATATTGACCCTTTAACGAGCCTTGCCACATGACTTGGATAAAAGCCAAACCAGAATCTTCATTTGCAGACACTGTGTTTAGGGATGTTGCTCCTCCTCAGTGCACTGAGGATGCCTTTTTCTTTAGGCACAATTGAATCCTGTTTGAGGTTAGTGGCCTCCAATAGAGTTTTTAACACCTGATTGCATAATTATCTCCCTTAAAGGAGAATCCCTGTTGCAGATTTCAGCTTTCAGCAGAATCATTTAGCACTTCAGACATTGTGGGAGAATTATGAGTTTTATTTGGCACACAAAGCATCCATTATCTGCAACATTACAAGAACATGGAGGACACATAAGAGACAGACAGACAACCACACAAAACTGAGAAGTCATGCAGTCGAATCTATAGAGGAACTACACACATATCAACAAATGGTAACAGTTAACCCAGCACCATCCACTGTCTTCTTTACATAGTCCTTTAGTATTAGCCTGCAGCTGTTGTTTGCTCCCACAATACACAGTATGCCCTGTTAGGGCTGGTGGATATCCTAGAGCGATAATGAAGGGCAATGCTAAAAAAGCTGGGAGCCATTCGACCAACATCTATTCCTTCTGATTCCCCATACAAATGGCTCTCAATAGGGAGAATGGAATAGGCTACTGACAGACACCTCTGGCAGCGGCCTGTTTTCTGTGAATACAAAGCTCAGGTTAGTTGAAATCCAACATGCCCAATCATTCTTTACCGTGATATCTGCTGGTCGGCCAGTTGGGTTGGGCAAAATTTATCACAGCAATGTATCACACTTACAATGGCAGCTTATCTTTTGAAAGTACAAAAGATCGGATATGTTAAAATACAACATGTTCAATCATTCTTTACCTCGACATCCATTGGTCGACTTATTGGTTTCTAATGTGTATGACCACACTCTTAACCAGCATGCATTCCACTTCTGGTGACAACTTATCATTTGTGAGTAAAATCCAACATGTCCAATCATTGTTTACCATGACATCTGCTGGTCGACCAGTTGGGTTCTGCTGCAATTCATCTAATGTGTATGCAGAGGTGTATCTAGCCTTTCCTGCACCCGGGGCAAAGGATCAGTTTGGCGCCCCACCCCCCCAAACCTCCCCATTTGAACCTTAACTCTATTGAAACTGTATGACCAAGCCAAGGTACATACCTGAATCTCCATAATGTTAAAATAGATGCCAATAAAAGTAAAATTAATTGAGACATCAGTAGGTTGAGTGTTTTTGAATATCCATATTGAATCAGGAGCCCCATATAATCCTGCATAAAGGTTAATAATGGCCACATAAGATGCTCCATAGACACATTTGCCCAATATAGTGCTGCAGAAACGTTGATTATGGCCCCATAAGATGCTCCATACAGACATTTGCCCTATATAGTGCTGCACAAACGTTATGGCCCCATAAGATGCTCTATACAGACACTTGCCCCATATAGTACTGCACAAACATTATGACCCCCATATAGTGCTGCACAAACATTATGGCCCCATATAGTGCTGCACAAACATTATGACCCCCATATAGTGCTGCACAAACATTATGGCCCCCATATAGTGCTGCACAAATGTTATGGCCCCATATAGTGCTGCACAAACATTATGACCCCCATATAGTGCTGCACAAACGTTATGGCCCCCATATAGTGCTGCACAAACATTATGGCCCCCATATAGTACTCCACAAACATTATGGCCCCCATATAGTGCTGCACAAACATTATGGCCCCATATAGTGCTGCACAAACGTTATGGCCCCATAAGATGCTCCATACAGATATTTGCCCCATTTGCTGTTACTGCAATAAAAAAAAAAAAATCACATACTCACCTCTCCGTCGCTCAGGCCCCCGGCACTTTCAATATTCACCTGACTTCGTTCCAGCCGCCGCTCCATCTTCCGCCTCCTCTGCACTGATTTTTAGGCAAAGGGCGCGCACTAACTATGTCATCGCGCCCTCTGACCTCAGCGTCACTGCAGAAGACGGACGGCGACTGGAACGAGGAGCAGGTGAATATCGCGCAGCGCTCCCCTCCCCGTATACTCACCTGCTCCTGGCGCGGTGCAGTCCCTGCTTCCCTTGCTTTGGTTTCATACTCCTCTACATCCTGGTTGCACCGCTGCATATGGGACCAGGGGGCGACTTTAGTGGACTGGACAGGGCTAAGTATTCAGCACTTATCTGTATTGATTATATTCTGGCACAGGTAGCAGGGACATACAGGGCTATTTATTTCAATATGAGCATCTTTGTAGATCATGTCTAGGAGGTCCGGTATTTTACCTTTTGTGTGCACTCCTATTTAAACCTTTAAACCTTTCTGATAATATTGCCATCTGTATGAGCCTTATATACTGACTGCATTCCACTATTTACAAGTGTCCTGCATACTTGGATGTGCAGTGTATACTAGTCACAAGATCGCCACCTGATGGGTCCATGTATTAGAACCTATATATTATTCATTACTTGTTCATTACTTTTTGTATTGTGATTTATGCAGCAACCTTGTTATACAACCAATTTTGGTGCATTCTATGTTTGTGAGCCAGGCACCCTATATGTATACTCATATTTTGAATGAATACTGGATTATGATGTATTGGAGTTAATATGCACTCCACTTTGTGGAATAAATTTTAGATGTTTTTAAATTGTGTGTAGTATCTTTGTGTGGAAATAAACTTCTGTATTTTTGCCTATATATTTGTGGTGTTCCAACCTTATTTGCATGTACCTTTCTCTTTCAAAAATCTAAGTCCCTGCTTCCCCGGCGCTGCTGCTTCTTCCTGTACTGAGCGGTCACCGTTACCGCTCATTACAGTAATGAATATGCGGCTCCACCCCTATGGGAGGTGGAGCCGCATATTCATTACTTAATGAGCAGTACCATGTGACCGCTCAGTACAGGAAGAAGCAGGGACCTGCAGGGACCGCGCCAGGAGTAGGTGAGTATAACTAGACAGCCCCCGCTCCCTGGCCCTGCCAACCCCCTCCTTGGACCGCTGCATCATCAGGCGGCCCGCTGGCGCCCCCCTGTCGGCTGCTCCCGGGGCACGTGCCCCGGCTGCCCCCCCTGGTTACGCCACGATGTGTATGGCTACACATAATCATATTTCATGGCAATACATTTTCATATTAACTGCAGATGAATAATATAAGTAAATGACTTGCTACAGCTACCCTGTTTATGGTAACGGCGGAGTGTTATGATGTTTAGGAACCGACAATCAACGGTATGCGTGAGTGGAAGCACAGAACTGTTGGACATTATTTTAGGCTGAATTCACCAGTGGTGTGTCCCCATGATACAGCATGCATGTTTTGGGCAGAGTATTACTTTAATAGACTAATTGTCCATCCCTGTATACAAATATCCTGTGCTCCTTCCTGTAGATGGAATGGGCCGTGTTCTTGCCCAGGAAGTTTACGCAAAAGACAATTTGCCACCGTTCCCTGCATCAGTGAAGGATGGATATGCAGTAAGAGGTAAGGCTCATGTTAGCAAAGTCAACATTGTCATTCTCAGCGATGAATCCTATTAAATATTAATGAAGAGTTATATAAGGCAGAACATCAAACACCTTCCTGCTATGTTTTGATCTTTCTTGTCTAGTCCTTTCTTTTCCTAGGTTTTTTATTTATCTGAACATTTTTTTTCCAGCTGCGGATGGCCCTGGAGACCGTTTCATCATTGGCGAATCTCAAGCCGGAGAACAGGTGAGATCACTCGTTGCATATTCATGTTTCCTTTGTTATATGCCAGCAGGTCTTCCAAAATGCCATGAAAGATAGAAATATAATAGAGAGCATTGCAGACCTTCTGAAATGCTTGATAAATATGCCAGGCACATAGTTTGGACAGGGGGAGAAGAGTCTGCTGAGCGGCTCCCTCTGGCTTCTCCCTGCCCAGATTGGCTTGATTGACAGATCTCAACCTTGACATGACATATTCATGTCATCTATGATTTAAAAGTACAATCAGATGAATAAAGATTGTTTGCCTGCAGATGGATATCACCTCAAGCTTACCAGCTTTACTTTTTATTCTACAGTCTTAGGCTCCTTTCATGTCCGTAGACATGTCCGTTTTTTTCCGGCAGCACGGATGTCAATATGTCCTGCACTTGTGCACACGGATGACATACAGGGTGACATCCCTGTGCCGTCCGTGTGGCACGTACCAGAATAGAATGCAAAATAAAAATAGCAGATGTTTAGTTGTTAGAGATGGGCGAAGATAGAGATATATATATATCGATTTATGTGGGGTAGATAGATTGCTAGAAATATATCCATGAGACATATATTAGTGCCTTGCATGTGTAGTTTACTGTACTTGTATTAAACTAATAAATAAATGAAAAAAATAACATGGGGTCCCCTCCATTTTTTCATAACCAGCATATGTAAAGCTGTGGGCTTATATTATCAGGCTGGGAATGTCTATGGTTTTTGGGCCCTTCCCAGCCTAAAAATACCAGCTGGCAGCCACCCCAAAAGTGGTGCATCGTTATTCCCGAATGCCCTGCTGCGTTGGCAATTGGTAATGAGGCTTGGGTTTGATGTCAACTGTGAATTGTCAAAAATCACAGCTGGGATCAAGCTCTGGTGTTAGTAATGGAGAGGTGTCTATCAGACACCTTCATTACTAGCTCAGTAATAACAAAAACATACACATAAAATACTTTGTTTGAATAAAGACTCACTGAAACTTTCCCTGGTTCACCAATGTATAAAAAAAAAAAAAAAACACGCACGTCAGACGGAGTCCTAGGAATCCGACGTAGCCCACAAATGGAAACCTAAAAAATATTATTAGAGAGAAATAAAAACAAGACAATGTCCCTCGTTCACATATTTGCTCCCACGCAGATCCGATGTAGTCCAGCATTCCCCTAATCTAGCCCCAGCGACTGTGAAGAGCAGTAACTTTACTGCTATTCACTGTCGCCGGGTACTGACGTCACCGCTCATCAGAGTTGTCAGCTCTCACTGCGCTCTGCAAGACTCAGCGGTGACATCAGTAACTATACCACTCATCGGAGTCCCTGAGTCACGTTGCCTTCTGTGAGAGTCGGCGACTCTGATGAGCATTATTGTTACTGATGTTACCGCTGTTCAGAGCCGCCGAGTCTTGCAGAGTGCAACATGAGCCGGTGACTCTGATGAGCTGTGACGTCAGTACCCCCCTTTTGTGAATAGCAGTAATGTTACTGCTCTTCCCAGTCGCCCAGGCTGCATTCAGGGAGCACTGGACTACATCGGACCTGCGTGGGGAATTGTTTTTTTCTAATAAATTGGTGAACGAGGCACAATGTATTTTTTTTTTTTCCGCTTCCTTCCAAAAAAAATCAGAAATCTTTATTTGGTAATTAAAATGCTGGATCACTATGATTTACCTAGGTATAGGAGTAGTTGGGGATAAGGGGTGTGAGGAAGTGTGAAAACGGGATGCGTTTGAACGGCTGCTGTCTCTTATACTAGGCTTTATCATCAGCTACACCTATTCATCATAGTGATGCCACTTATATTTTAAATAGATGGTGGCCCGATTCTAACGCATTGGGAATTCTAGAATATGCATGTCCACGTAGTGTATTGCCCAGTCACGTATTATATTGCCCAGCCACGTAGTATATTGGCCAGCCACGTAGTATATTGGCCAGCCACGTAGTATATTGGCCAGCCACGTAGTATATTGGCCAGCCACGTAGTATATTGGCCAGCCACGTAGTATATTGGCCAGCCACGTAGTATATTGCCCAGCCACGTAGTATATTGCCCAGCCACGTAGTATATTGCCCAGTCACGTAGTATATTGCCCAGCCACGTAGTATATTGCCCAGCCACGTAGTATATTGCACAGCCACGTAGTATATTGTCTAGTCACGTAGTATATTGCCCAGCCACGTAGTATATTGCCCAGCCACGTAGTATATTGCCCAGCCACGTAGTATATTGCCCAGCCACGTAGTATATTGCCCAGCCACTTACTATATTGCACAGCGATGGAGTATACAGCACAGAGCCACATAGTATACAGACTTAAAATAAAAATAAACATATACCCACCTTCCGAAGGCCCGTTGAAGTCCTGGCCCTGTGTGCGGTGCACGCGGCAGCTTCCGGTCCCAGGGTTGGTATGAGCGCAGGACCTGTGATGACGTCGCGGTCACATGACCGTGACGTCATGGCAGGTCCTTCTCGCATACCATCCTTGCCACCGGAACCTCCCGCTTGCATGGATCTGTCACCGGAGTGTCGCGAGGAGCGGGAAAGGCGGCGGATGGTGAGTATAGTCATGTTTTTTTATTTTTAACATGACATTTTTACTATTGATGCTGCATAGGCAGCAACAATAGTAAATAGTTGGGGACACACAGGGTTAATAGCAGCGGAAACGGAGTGCGTTACACCGCTGCCCGTTACCGCTGCCATTAACCGTGTGTGAGCAGTGACTGGAGGGGATTATGGAGCGGGCGCCGGGCACTGACTGCAGGGGAGTAGGGGAGGGACTAATCGGACTGTGCCCGTCGCTGATTGGTCGCTGCAGCCATGATAGGCAGCTGCCGAGACCAATCAGCGACGCTGGATTTCCTTGACGGAAGTTGAGGACAGAAAGACGGAAGTACCCCTTAGACAATTATTTATATAGATTACCAAATAAAGATGTCTGAGTTTATGGACTGAAGCTGGATACCTTTCCCTTTGCATGTCTGATAGACAACTTTCCATTACTAACAACAGGGCTTTATGCCATCTGTGATTTTTGACAATTCACAGCTAACCTCAAACTTAACTATCATCCCTATAGCCACCGCACCAGGGCAATCAAGAAGAGCTGAGGGCAAGCGCCAGAATTGGTGCATCTTCTGGGGTGGTTGCGGGCTGGTATTTTTAGCCTGGGAAAGGCCCAATAACCAGGGACCTTACCAGGCTGATAATATAAGCCTGCAGCTGTCTGCTTTACCTTGGCTGGTTATCAAAAATAGGGGTCCGACCCCACATTGTTTTTTTTTTATTAGGTTAATCCATGTACAGTAATCTACACATGCAAAGCACTAATTATCTATCTCTATCCAATTATCTGTCTCTATTTTTGCATATCTTTAACATTTAAATATCTGTAATTTCTATTCTGCATTCTTATCCGGTGCTTGTCACACAGATGACACACATGTACACACGGATGGCACATGAATTATTGTTTTTTCCAGTACCGGAAACATGAGGACGTGTGAAGAGGGCCTTAGATAGTGCCAGTCATTTCCACAGTTCTTTACAGACGTCATCACTGGGATTTTTCTTTATTACTCCTTGGTCACATAATATAAAATAGCTTGTATGCCCATGCAATATATTTTTCCATAACTTAATAGTATACCTTAATCCATTTTCTAAATTGCCATCCCTATATACACTGCTCAAAAAAGTAAAGGGAACACTAAAATACCACATCACAGATATCTCTGAATTAAATATTCCAGTTGCAAATTTTTATTCATTACATAGTGGAATGTGTTCAGAACAATAAAACATAACAATTATCAATGTAAATCAAAATTAGTATCCCATGGAGGCCTGGATTTGGTATGATACTCAAAATCAAAGTGGAAAATCAAATTACAGGCTGATCCAACTTCAGTGGAAATGCCTCATGACAATGAAACGATGCTCAGTATTGTGTGTGGCCTCCACGTGCCTGTATGACCTCCCTACTGTTCAACGCCTGGGCATGCTCCTGATGAGGCAACGGATGGTCACCTGAGGGATCTCCTCCCAGACCTGGACTAAAGCATCTGCCAACTCCTCGACAGTCTGTGGTGCAATGTGATGTTGGTGGATGGTGCAAGACATGATGTCCCAGATGTGTTCAATTGGATTCAGGTCTGGGGAACGGGCAGGCTAGTTCATAGCTTCAATGCCTTCATCTTGCAGGAACTGCTGACACACTCCAGCCACACGAGATCTGGCATTGTCCTGCATTAGGAGGAACCCAGGGCCAACTGCACCAACATATGGTCTCAGAAGGGGTCTGAGGATCTCATCTCGGTACCTAATGGCAGTCAGGCTACCTCTGGCGAGCACATGGAGGGCTTTGCGGCCCTCCAAAGAAATGCCACTCCACGCCATTACTGACCCACTGCCAAACCGGTCATGCTGAAGGATGCTGCAGGCAGCAGATCGCTCTCCATGGCGTCTCCAGACTCTGTCACGTCTGTCACATGTGCTCAGTGTGAACCTGCTTTCATCTGTGAAGAGCACAGGGCGCCAGTGGCGAATTTGCCAATCCTGGTGTTCTGTGGCAAATGCCAAGCGTCCTGCTCAGTCTCACCCCTCATTTTTTGTCTTGAACAGTTCTGAGCACTACCACATCCTGAAAACATTAATCTCTTCCTTACTCTGAGATAAACAATAGTTTTTCTCTTTACTGCCAATGATAATCTGTTTTTGTGTTGAGTCCAGCTTTTTGTGTTTGAACAGCTCCCATTCTCTATGGTATTGGGGGCAGGATCAGACCTTCAGTGCTCAGTGAGCTCTTGTTCTCCTGATCATGGCTGGTGAGAACAATGACTTCTATGGAGGAACTGGCTAAACCAAAGAGATCTAATTGTGCTATACAGCACATGTGCATAATCATTGGAATTGTAGTAAGAAACTCTCTAAACTGAGGTGATCCTGGCACAGCAGTGGATTTGGGGAAGTCAGGAGACAAGACGAAATGAAGATAAGGGGGCTTTGTTGGGGGCTGAAATTGTTTTCAAAATTATCTTCTAACTTCTGGAAAGCCTTTAATTATTACATAAACAAAATCGACACAGTGGGTATACATAAGAACCATGACCCCTGTGGGGAAAGAGAAACTTCATAGATGAAAAAATCCTACAAAGAAATGGAGCATTATGCCCCAAATAGGAGTAACACTGAAATGTCAGCCATGGTAGTAATAATAAAAATATACATTGTATTTCTCAGTATATAAATGATGACAAGCAATAATACTACAATACAGACAATTTTAGTAGATTATTGGTGAGGACACAGTTGAACGTCACCATGGGTAGTAATAATAATAGGGAGACAAATAATGTGGTTTGTCCTGGTGAAGAAGTCGTGAAACTCTGAAACGTCGTGACGATTAAACTGCTCAAACTTGAATCTGTACCTCCTATTCCTTTCCACTGCAGTGCAGATTAAAGGTACCGTCACGCTCAACGACGCTCCAGCGATATAGACAACGAACCGATCGCTGGAGCGTCGCTGTTTAGGTCGCTGTAGAGACGTCAAACACAGCAGCTCCACAACGATGCAGGAACGATCCTGTGACGTAACGGCAACTCACTTATCGTTCTCACAGGTCGTTAACTCCATGTAAAACATTGCAGGCATCGTTGCTTTTGCTGTCAAACACGGCGATACACGCCGATCTGACGACCAAATAAAGTTCTGGACTACTAGCTCCGACCAGCGATATCACAGCGGGATCCAGATCGCTGCTGCGTGTCAAACACAATGAGATCACTATCCAGGACGCTGCAACGTCACGGATCGTTGTCGTTCTCGTTGTAAAGTTGTTTAGTGTGAAGGTACCTTAACCCATTTTTCCCATTCTTAATTCTTCCATGGGTAAAAATAGGTATAAATAGGCTTATCGGGACAATTGAAACTCACATCAAATCTCAAAGTAAGAGAACCTAGTATATATAACATATAACAGTGGGTTCTGATCTTGAGAAGAAATATATAGAAATGGGACCGTAATGTGATAAGGCCACAAAATGGAACACAAGTGCAGAAACAGTCTCCTCACACACTTTTTCAAGTATAGAATAAAATATATAGAATGTAAATAATCTAGGAAAAATGATGTGACAAGGCTACCTGAGGAAGCCTAACGCGAAACGTTCGTTTGGGCGACAGATGTATACTTTGGTCATTTCCCACATGAGTAAGCACTACACTTTATCATACTCAAGGACAGCTCATTATTTTTGCTTGATTACATAACCTGATTTTTTTGACTCTGTGCTTGGACAAGTAAATTTATATTTTTATTACTGCTACCATGACTGATATTTCAGAGTTGCTTTTGGGGGCACACGGCTCTTTTTTTTTTTTTTAAAGCCTTTTTCGGAATTTATGTTAGAGGGTTTCCACCTGTATTGTACACACTAATACACACGAGAGGTGCGACTGCAAGGGTTAATTTAACTTCTCTCACTCAATCCAGCTCTCAAGCCCAGTTTTAGGTTATAATGTGAGCATAAATAACACCCTGACACATTCAGCACACCCTGATTCCTTCGTGCACGTTACCACCATTCATCAAACAGATGGGGTGATGAGTCCCTGAAACTGTTACTGTTTGACAATCAGAAGGTCTCATACTCTCTATGTATGGATTGGCTATGGATTCTTTAGAGCATACAAGGATCAAACTCATTAAAGTTTTTAAGCTTTAATATAAAAAATATACAGTGCTTACAATAAAAACAAAGCGACACATAAACATGCAAAGCAGTTATAAAATAAACAGGGAGAAATAACCGAAATACCTAAATGTTTCCGTCTATAGTTATCTTCCAGGATGACCCAGATTGGCCCATTTAAAAGTTTCTGTTTGTGAATGGATGATCGGCTAAATTGTGGCATTTTAAATATCTTCTTCTCTCCATACAGTCAATAGGAAATATTCTACCCAATTACAAATCATTTGCTAGCTTCTTTTGAAGCTCCCATGTTTGACATCTATCATTATTCTTGCAGGAGATCCCCCTGTGGTTCTGTGTTCCTGCAATAAGAGTAGACAGATGTTATCTACTTTGTATAGAAGCAGAATGTGAATGCAGCCTTAACTAGTTATTTTATGTATATTATAGTTTCCCTTACAATTATATATTTCCTTTACATTTATGTATAACGAAAACTTGTAATTTTCTTACTCTGTACTCTGTTACTTTTCTCCATATTTCCCCATATTTCCAAAGCCTCTGCTTGAAGTTAGTGCATGGCATTCCCCTTTTAGATTTAGAGCGTAAAAACAAATTAATTCCTATTATTTGTTATCATTTACGCTAGTGATACGCTAGTGATATCATAGTTAGGCAGCGAATTGCCTAGAATGGATCCAATTGTAGCAAATAGTCATCACTTGTAGAAATGTTGATAAAGCCTACGCGAAACGCGCGTCAGGGGGTGGATCTGGTCCCTTGGCTTTTTGTTACGCTCATCATGGGTAAGCTATTAGGCTACTAAATGCACTGTAACTCTTTTTTTCTCCTTTGTGGGGACATTGGTCACTGTGACAGCCTAAGGAAAATACACTATGTGAGGGATATCCAATATTAACGTCGGCATTTATATCGGGTGTCAGCAGTTTACAGTGTTTTATATTAGTACCATGGTTTATACTATTAATCTTTATACCTGGGACCTACTTGTCTCTTATTAGGGTCTCCTTTTTGTTCTATGGTTGTGTTACATTTGTGATAAATTGTGTAGCATCATTTGTAATAAAATGTATACCTTTTTAATCTATTTTTCGTGTATGGAACTCCAATTTTTCATTGTTTCTTATGTGTATTGAGCGTATTCACCGATCATCCGGTTACTTTATGAGTAAATACATTAAATCACTTGGAATGTATTTTTTATTATATGGGACCCATATTCTTTCTGTGAGTTTGATTATATTAGAATAGGATTGTTCAGGTGTTCTTCATTTTGTATTTTTATTTATTTATTTTAGCCAACTCAGACGGTGATGCCCGGGCAAGTGATGAGGGTAACAACTGGAGCGCCAATTCCTTGTGGTGCAGATGCAGTGGTACAAGTGGAAGACACTGAGCTAATCAGAGAATCTGATGACGTAAGTACTTACATTGCAAAAAGCCCTTTATATGCCAAAGTTCAGACAAGAGCTGAACATACTGTATCTAACCAATCACAACTGCAAATAGCAGCGCCTTGGGTTGTCCGCATAGTGGAATGCTGTTTACCTGTACTTGTCTTGTCCATAAACCAGACCAGAATAGCACATGCTGCAATGTTTTGTTCCTTGTGCTGTTTGCACACATTTGTGTTTTTACATAGCTGCACGTTACCCAGCCGCTTACTAACTAGAAGAGGCACTGCGGATGCTGCAGATAGTACGAGGGTCTCCTGCCAAACCGGTCATGCTACAACAGTCATTTTTAGACAAATCCCATGTTTGAAAACTAAAGTTGATGCAAATCGATTTGCAAGACCCGATCCATCGGCGAAGTCTGTAATCTGTGGGTGCTAAACAGGAGCTCTGAGAACTGCCTCCTACCTTACTTGATTCGATTAGACCAGCCTGATGCGATATCACGCTACAACGGCTAATCAAAAGAAGAGCCGAGGATGCCGTCGGGTAGTGAAGCTGGTTCTCAGCGCTGACATTCTGCGGCCACACATTATGGACTTGACCGATAAGCCAGGTTTTGCAAGTTGATTTGCACCAACTCTACCAAAAATCATTGTCCTAGACTGTCTGTCCCGCGACTCCCAAGTCACAGATAAATGACAAGCGACTTGCTTTGAAGTCTGTGGCAAGTGAGTCGTGTTCCTCAGACGACTCACTGGCCACATATTTGGGACATATTTGGAACACTCTCTGTAGTTTCCAATTTGACATCAAAAGGAAATGACCATGTTTAGCCCTAGCCTTAACCACAGAAGATAGCACCTGCAGTGGGTGTATCTCTCCTGGGAATGCATTACTTAGGCAGCAAATACTGCTGGAAAAGTGAGGACTCACTAAAAATTGTATTCAATTGGTACATGCAGGACAGAAGTACACAGTGTCCGAATCCAAAACTAAGCTGATTAGTTTTGCAGCTGAGCTCCCATTAAAATGAATGTAATCTGAGCTGCAGTACCGTAAAAGAACACTACACAGCGTTTGGTGCTGTGCTGTTCCAGCTGTGTTGGCGGCGACGCCAGGTATCAGCTTATCGGTGGAGATGCTGGACTCTACTCAACTGACATTGATGACCTTAGTCCTGTTTAGGTAACATGTGCTGCTTTTCACTGGCTTCTTACATACCTTCTTATAATCCCATCAATTTTTGCAGGGTACAGAAGAACTGGAAGTCCGTATATTAGTGCAGGCCCGCCCAGGCCAAGATATTAGGTGAGAAAAATGACCTATCCACTCTCCATGCATGTCCTTCTTAGTAAATGCTTCTTTTCTCCATGAAATAACTTTTATGATTCTTAGAAAATTTTGTATTGTACCCCTGATATACCTTCTGACTAATTTGACGACTGAATGCTGTAGTTCTTGAATGTGCATAATGTGTGCAAGCCTTTCTGTTTCTAGGCCTATTGGGCATGACATCAAAAGAGGAGAGTGTGTCCTGGCCAAGGGCACACATATGGGACCCTCAGAAATTGGTCTACTGGCAACGGTTGGTGTTACTGAAGTTGAAGTCCACAAGTTCCCAGTAGTTGCCGTTATGTCAACAGGAAATGAGGTTGGTATAATAACACAAGTACTTATACATCTATATATTTAAATATTAAAAATCTCCTAAAAAAAGAGAGATTTTTAAATCTATAGCTTGCTCGTTGCCCTAGTTACCAGCCACCTCTGCAGATGATAAAAGTTGGCCAGTCTCCTAGGCAAAGAGTGTCAACTTGGAAGCTGTTTGCTAGTGCTGCTCTCTGGAATCTACCTGATCTACCCATGCTGTAGATGCAAAGCTGTTTCAAATAGCAGCGACAAAGAGCTCATTGTTCCATCAACTGGTACAACCATGACGCTAGCATGAACTGTTAGTCATCAGGAGCACACCGCCTCCTTGATGGCAGGAAGTCTGTAGGCAAGGGATCGGTATCCTCCTGAAAATATGACCACGAGACATCCCCTTTAAAGCAGCTACATGGGATTAATGTATTGATATCCTGTTTCTAGGATACGTCATGAATATGAGATTGGTGTGAGCCCAACTATAGTCTCAGATAATTCCTTTAAGTTATGAATCATTGAATCTTGAGGCTCAAAATCTTCAGTTACCATATTGGTCTGTCATCATGACCACCTTTTCTGTGATAGTAATCTGATCTTTTTCAGGCTTGTCATATAGACACTATGTGACTTATATCACCTTATATATCAATAAATGTCTTGAGAGATTGTTATTCTTCCTCTCCACAGATGGATATTGTCTGATAATGATTGTAAAAACAAGCACTTTTTCAATTTGCTGCTTTTTAAAGCTTTCAGCCATTCTTCAGATATTTACAGTTTTATTTGTTTACAGCTCGTTTCCTTGGAGACCAACCACCTCTGCTACACCGAAGAACATCAGCAGTGCTTACCAACTCTTTCCCACTGCACTTGTAAGCACTGCTCTGAAGCTGGCCTGAATTAGGAGGGGAAATTGCACTAGAGCGATCCTAGCCAGCTTCAAAACAGTGCTTACAAGCTAGTAGGAAAGACCTTATAAGCAATGCAGATGTTCTCCTCTCTAGAAGCAGTGGTCAGTCTCCAAGTCAACGAGCTTGCCTTTCAGACCGAAAAGTGTTAACATCTCAAAAATGCCTGAAAAATTTAATAGCAGTAAATTGCAAAATTGCTTGTATTTATGAGCACTATCCAACAATACCCATTTATGAAGATAAGAAATAACCCTTCAATTGTTGCAAGATTGGTGTTGATGGTGACTTGAGATTTTCCATGCGTTTGTTTCTTCTGCAGCTCTTAAATCCTGAAGACGATCTTTTGCCTGGGAAAATTCGTGACAGCAATCGCTCTACCCTTCTAGCTACAATTCAGGAACACGGCTACCCTACCATCAACTTGGGTATAGTGGGAGACAAGTAAGTGCGTTACATAATTTCCAATATAAAGCCATAGATGGGCGAATCAATTATTGGCATTCGAGTCCATTGGCCAGATCAGTAGTCTCTGACCACAGGACTGAGTCTAGCAAATCACCTTCCGGTATCCCTAGAAAGGCTTTTAATTAGCCGGTCTGATGCAACGTCAAAGGCCACTCTAGAGATCGCAGAAAGTAAAAGATTCACAAGTCTCCCATCCAGTGTCCAGAGACTTCTGATGGACTAGAGTATGGATGGGCGAACCCAAACGGTAAAGTTCAGAGTCCGTACCGAACGCCTAGTGTCTGTGCACGGACTTCTCCCAGAAGTCTGTGTTACTGTTTGGGTTTGGCAGCCTGAACAAAGCTGGTTGAAAGGATGCAGCACAGTCAATAAACAAGCTTTTCCAGTGTGGGCACTTCCGGCTTCATCACAGCCATACCAGGTATTGGCATGGCTGTGATTTGCCAGCGCAATATGTAAAAAAAAAAGTGGAGTCCCCTCCATTTTTAATAACAAGCACAAGCAAAACAGACAGCTGTGAGCTATAGCCCTCAGCTGTCTGGTTTATCTTGGCTGGTTATCAAAAAGAGAGGCGTCCCCACACTGTTTTTTTATTTAACTAAATAAAAAACGGATTGGCGTCTCCTTTATTTTGGATAACCAGCCAAGGTAAAGGAGATAGCTGGGGGCTGGTATTCTCAGACTAGGAAGGTGCACGGATATTTGACCCACCCCAACCTTAAAATTGCAGTCCACAGCCACCCCAGAAAATCTGCATCCATTAGATGTGCCAATTGTGGCGCTTTACCTCGGCTCTTCCCCCTTGCTCTGATGCGTTGGCAAGCGGGGTAATATTTTGGGTTTGATGTCAGCTATGTAATGTACACTTATATGAAGTCCAGGGGATAGTAATGGAAAAGCCTCTATAAAACAGCCCCATTACTAACCCCCTAGTCAAAAGAAATAAACTCACACTCAGAGGAAAATCATTTAATTGTAAAAAGCATGACTTTATCCTTAGCCACTCCCACTGGCTCAGGAGCACCGGGGATAGGCATATTGCCCTTCATCTTAATGCACTTGATTACTTTACCCTGACCCGCTTCCACCGACACAGGGGCACCCAGATTCGGTACATTGCTGCTCTTCAGTTTAATGCACTAGATTATTGCATTGTCCCAACAACAAGCTTGAAAGAAAAAGGAGTTGGTCAACATAAAAGGTGGAAATCCGTGCCTCCTTACTCTCAAGTCATGTGAAAGAAGAGGGTCCTTGAAGCTACAGATAGTATTGAAAAGATTGCCTTCCTCTTTTTCTTCTCACCTCCTGTTTCTAGCTCGGAGGAGCCAATTTATTCTGTAGACATGCAAAATATGATTGCCATGACCCCAGGGACTTTACCCTAACAGGGTTTTATAAGAAATAAATGCTTCTGGAGACCAGGGGGCCATACCGTGGTGATCACCCCTCCAAACTAGGGAGCCATACCCAAGATGGTTACCCCTCCACACCAGGGGGCCACACCCAAGATTGTTACCCCTCCACACCAGGGGGGCATACCTGAGATCATTACCCCTCCACACCAGGGGGCCATAACTGAGATGGTTACTCCTCCACACCAGGGAGCCATAACTGATATGGTTACTCCTCCACACCAGGGGGCAATACCTGAGATGGTTACCCCTCCACACCAGGGGGCCATACTCGATATGGTTAGCCCTCCACATCGGGGGGCCATACCCTAGATTGTTAGCCCTCCACATCAGGGGCCATACCCGAGATGGTTACCCCTCCACACCAGGGGACATACCCGAGATCCTTACCCTTCCACACCAGGGGGCCATACCCGGGATCGTTACCCTTCCACACCAGGGGCCATACCCGAGATGTTTACGCCTCCACAAAAGGGGGGTCATACCCAAGATGGTTACTCCTCCACACCAGGGGGCCATACCCGAGATGGTTACCCCTCCACATTAGGAGGCCATACCCGAGATGCTTACCCCTCCACACCAGGGGGCCATACCCGAGATGTTACCCCTCCACACCAGGGGGCCTAACCCGAGATGGTTACCCCTCTACACTAGGGAGCCATACCTGAGATGGTTACCCCTCCATATCAGGGGGTCATACTGTGGTGGACACTCCTCCAAATTGGATTACCCCTACTTACCAAGTTATAAGTGACTTCAAGGACCCACTAAAAAGAAAAAACAAATAATTGCTTTTTTTTGTATTATATAGTTAATGTGGTAGAGCGGCTCACTCAGCTGACACAGAGGTAGGCACAGGATCACTGTCTTTTTAAGTCCTTTCACTGGTTTATTATAGACATGCGGCATAAACCATGGTGAGGAGAAAATAAAAACAGCCCCTCAAGGCAAAGCAGGAAAATAAAACAAAATAGTATAACACAGTCCATTCATGAGCAGGAAGTCCTTCCGCTCAGAAGAAATCAGCATCCAAAGGTTCAGCTTTCCTTCACAGGACACAACGCACTGGAGCTCCACTCTTCTGGCCTACTAAACAGTGACTGCCTCTGGTAGCCAGCTATTTAAGCCCCAGACCACACCCTGAGGGTGGAGATAAGTGGACAACCTCCCATCCACTCTATGTTTGTCCACATAAAACCCAGCCCATTATGTAAATTAGCAGTTAACCACTAACAGCACCTAGTGTGCTGGAGGATAATCTATGGGTTTTATATTACTGACGCCATTAACCCCTTTCTGACATTGGACGTACTATCCCTTCGAGGTGGGGTGGGCCCGTATGACCACCGACGGGATAGTACGTCATGCCCTTTAATGCGACACCGCGACTTAAGTCGCGGTGATCGCATTAAAATTCCGACCCCATCTTACCTTACGGAAAATGGCCTCGGCATCTTGGGGTATGGCGCGGCCCCCCGGCCTCCCGATCGCTGTGATTGGCTGTTCAATTCTAAACAGCCAATCACAGCCTTTCTCATTGTTTCAGCCAATCAGATTGGCTGAAACAGTGAGGTCCCAGGCTTCGGCCAAAACCCCCCGGATTGGCGCGATCGACGATCACATCGCGCTGTGCCCTGCCTGTAAGTACCTGCTCCGCAGCCTGCTGTGCCCTGCCTCCTGTGCCCTGCCTCCTCTGGATCCTGCAGGTTTGATTGGCGTGATCGATGTGATCGTCGATCGCGCCAATCGCAGGGCACAGCGGTGGTGTTACCGCGCTGTGCCCTGCCTGTAAGTACCTGCTCCGGAGCCTCCTTTGCCCTCCCTCCTCTGCTCTGCCTGCTCCGGATCCTGCAGCTCTGATTGGCGCGATCGATGTGATCATCGATCGCGCCAATCACAGGGCAAAGCAGCGGTGTGACCGCACTGTGCCCTGCTGGTGACCTGCCTATGATCAGAGCTGTGAGCTCCGATCATAGGCTGGTGCCTAGCAACACCGGCGTCACCAGGGCCTCCTCTGATTGGTGGGATCGATGTGATCATTCGATCCCACCAATGACAGGTCACAGCAGCGGTGTGACCGCTCTGTGACCTGTCTCACCTGCCCCTGACCTGTCTGACTCCTCTGCAGGAATCCTCACACTTGGTGAGGATTCCTGCAGAGCGGTCATGCTGACAGATCCCCTCCTGTGCTGAGAACTTGTGGTGCCACAGTAGCCTGTGACACCATAATTCTAGCCAAAGAAAAAAGAAAGAAGACAGAAGAAAGAAGAGAGACTACAAACGTAAGTGTTCATCCCCGATCCCGGTCCGATCTTACTTCACCCCCCTTACCCTTCCCCTTCCCCCTCCCCCTAAGTTCGGCCGGTCATTGAACACTTCAGTAAAAAGTTTGCTGAAGTGTATGTGCCCCAAAGGGACATCTGCGTGGATGAGTCCTTGGTTCATTTTAAGGGGCGGCTCAGATTCTGTCAATACCTGCCCAACAAGAGGGCCAGGTACAGAATCAAACTCTACAAGCTGTGTGAGAGTACCTCAGGGTACACCTACAGCTTTAGGGTACTGTCACACTCTGCAACTTTCCAACGATCACGACCAGCGATACGACCTGGCCGTGATCGTTGGAAAGTCGTTGTGTGGTCGCTGGAGAGGTGTCACACAGACCGCTCTCCAGCGACCAACGATGCCGAGGTCCCAGGTAACCAGGGTAAACATCGGGTTACTAATCGCAGGGCCGCGCTTAGTAACCCGATGTTTACCCTGGTTACCAGCGTAAAAGTTAAAAAAAACAAACCGTACATACTCACATTCCGGTGTCCTTCAGGTCCCTTGCCGTCTGCTTCCCGCTCTGACTGAGTGCCGCCGTAAAGTGAAAGCAGATCACAGCGGTGACGTCACCGCTGTGATCTGCTCTTACTTTCCGGCCGGCAGTCAGATCCAGCGACGAAATAAAGTTCCAAACGATCTGCTACGACGTACGATTCTCAGCGGGGTCCCTGATCGCAGAAGCGTGTCAGACACTGCGATATCGTATGGATATCGCTGGATCGTCACGGATCGTACCATCGTAGTGATCAAAGTGCCACTGTGTGACAGTACCCTTAGAGTGTACGAAGGGAAGGACAGCAGGATTGAACCGCCTGAGTGTCCTTCCATCCTGGGAGTGAGTGGGAAAATTGTGTGGGATTTGGTGCACCCACTGCTGGATAAAGGTTATCACCTCTACACTCTACTTTTATTCCAGCATCCCACTCTACAAATCCCTCTCTGCGCGAGGTACCGCAGCCTGCGGTACTGTCCGCAAAAATCAGAGAGGCCTCCCGAAGACGCTACTTGGGCAGATGCTCATAAAAGGTGAGAGCAAAGCCCAATGTAGCGACCGCCTGCTGGTGGTCAAGTACAAGGACAAGAGGGATGTCCTTCTCTTGACCACCATACACTGTGATGGCAGTGCCCTCAGCACTGTACGGGGTACCTCTACACAGGTCTGCAAACCGGACTGTGTACTGGGGTACAACAAAAACATGGGGGGCGTTGATCTCTCTGATCAACTCCTCCAACCGTACAGTGCTTTGAGAAAGGCCAAGGTGTGGTACAAAAAGCTCTCCGTGTACATCGTGCAAATGGCAATGCTCAACGCTTTCCTGCTGTCACGATGTGCACGCCACACCGATACGTCGTACCTTCAGTTCCAGGAGGTAGTGGTTAAGGCCCTGATGTTTGGCACGAGGGAAGGAGCGGGCCCCGGTACTTCCGGAACTGAGGGTGCTCGTATCGTACCAGGTCAGCATTTTCCGGGGGTGGTCCCGCCAACTGATAGAAAAGGTAAGCCACAAAAAAGGTGCCGAGTGTGCTACAAAAGAGGAATACACAAGGATACCATCTATCAATGCGACACCTGTCCCGACAAACCTGGCCTGTGTATGAAGGATTGCTTCAAATTGTACCACACCTCCATGCACTACTAATTTACTTTACAGGAACCAGTAGATTAGGTCCAAAGAGGGGGCACATGTAAGTAAGTTCCTTGGGGGTCTAGGTTCCAAAATGATGTCACCTGTGGTTTTTTTTTACTGTTTAGGCACATCAGGGGCTCTGCAAACGGAACATGACGCCCTCAGACCAGTCCATCAAAGTCTGTATTCCAAATCGTCACTGCTTCCCTTCTGAGTCCTGAAGTGCCCAAACAGTTTTTTCCCACATATGGGGTACCAGCGTACTCAACAAATTAGACAGCAACTTTTGGGGTCCAATTTCTCTTGTTACCCTTGGGAAAATAAAAAATTGGGGACTGAAAGATAATTTTTGTTGGAATAAAATAGAATTTTTTATTTTCATGCCAGGTGTCATAAACTTTAGTGAAGCACTTGGGGGTTCAAAATTCTCACCACACATCTAGACAAGTTCTTTAGGGGGTCAAGTTTCCAAAATGGGGTCACTTGTGGGGAGTTTCTACTGTTCAGGCACATCAGGGGCTCACCAAATGGAACATGATGCCCGCAGACCATTCCATCAAAGTCTGCAATCCAACACGTCACTACTTCCCTTCCGAGCCCTGAAGTGTGCCCAAACAGTAGTTTTTTCCCACATATGGGATACCAGCATACTCAGGACAAATTGGACAACAACTTTTAGGGCCCAATTTCTCCTGTTACCTTTGGGAAAATAAAAAATTGGGGACTGAAAGATTTTTGTGGGAATAAAATAGAATTTTTTATTTTCACGCCGGGCGTTATAAACTTCTGTGAAGCACTTGGTGGTTCAAAATTCTCACCACACACCTAGATAAGTTCCTTAGGGGGTCTAGTTTCCAAAATGGGGTCACTTGTGGGGGGTTTCCACTGTTTAGGCACATCAGGGGCACGCCAAACGCGACATGGCGTCCGATTTCAATTCCAGCCAATTTTAGCTTGAAAATGTCAAACAGCGCTCCTTTCCTTCTGAGCCCTGCCGTGTGCCCAAAAAGTGGTTCCCCCTGACATGCAGGGTATCCGGCATACTCAGGACAGATTGGACAACAACTTTTAAGGTCCAATTTCTCCTGTTACCCTTGGGACAATAAAAAATTGGGGACTAAACGATCATGTTTGTGGAAAAAATAGGACTTTTTATTTTCATGCCCGGGCGTTATAAACTTCTGTGAAGCAGTTGGGGGTTCAAAGTGCTCAACACAACCCTAGATAAGTTCCTTAGGGGGTCTAGTTTCCAAAATGGGGTCACTTGTGGGTCACGCGATATGGCGTCCGATCTAAATTCCAGCCAATTTTAGCTTGAAAATGTCAAACGGCGCTCCTTTCCTTCTGAGCCCTGCCGTGCGCCCAAAAAGTGGTTCCCCCTCACATGTAGGGTTTCAGCGTACTCAGGACAAATTGGACAATAACTTTTGAGGTCCATTTTCTCTTTTTACACTTGAGAAAATAAAAAAATTATTGCTGAAAGATCATTTTTGTGACTAAAAAGTTAAATGTTCATTTTTTCCTACCATGTTGCTTCACCTGGTGTAAAACACCTGAAGGGTTAATAAACTTCTTGAATGTGGTTTTGAGTACCTTGAGGGGTGCAGTTTTTAGAATGGTGTCACTTTTGGGTATTTTCTGCCATATAGACCCCTCAAAGTGACTTCAAATGTGAGGTGGTCCCTAAAAAAAAATGGTTTTGTAAATTTTGTGGTAAAAATGAGAAATTGCTGGTCAACTTTTAACCCTTATAACTCCCTAACAAAACAAAAATTTTGTTTCCAATATTGTGCTGATGTACAGTAGACATGTGGGCAATGTTATTTATTAACTATTTTGTGTCACATAACTCTCTGGTTTAAGAGCACAAAAATTCAAAGTTGGAAAATTGCGAAATTTTCAAAATTTTTGCCAAGTTTCCATTTTTTTCACAAATAAACGCAAGTTATATCAAAGAAATTTTACCACTATCATGAAGTACAATATGTCACGAGAAAACATTGTCAGAATCACTGGGAATACGTTGAAGCGTTCCAGAGTTATAACCTCATAAAGGGACAGTGGTCAGAATTGTAAAAATTGGCCCGGTCATTAACGTGCAAACCACCCTTGGGGGTAAAGGGGTTAAGCTTATTGAAACCTATCTCCCCTCCAGGACTTTACCAGTGACTTTGTCACAATACATATACTGACCAGTGTATTCACATGACAGCTTATTCTGACATGTAATTGAAAAACTACTTATCTTTCACTAATTATATTATTACATTATAGTATGCAGTGCTGAGCAGTGACATCATTAATGATATCGCTACTGAGCACTACATCTGGATGTAGCAGAGTTGGGGATTGTCGTTCGACGTGGGATGGAGTTACGTCTGACCTCTTTGAATTATTTTATTTTTTAAAGGTAATAAATTGGTAAAAGAGGGTTGAGCAGTGTTTTGTACAATTAAAGGACTTCAAACATCAGGGCTG
Source organism: Ranitomeya variabilis (assembly GCF_051348905.1). NCBI lineage: Eukaryota > Metazoa > Chordata > Amphibia > Anura > Dendrobatidae > Ranitomeya > Ranitomeya variabilis. The sequence continues at coordinate 567,103,444 of NC_135232.1, forward strand.
ATGATATTAGTCTTGGAGGCGGCCAATATCTATGTCCATTCCCAGCCTATTAATATCAGCCCGCAGCTATCTGCTTCGCCTTTGCTGTTTATTGAAAAAACGGGGGACCCAACGTTGTTTTTCGGGGGGTTTCCCCTTTTTAATAACCAGTAGAGGCTACACAGACAGCTGTGAGCTGATATTAATAGCCTGGGAAGCTCCATGTTTATTTCCCCTTTCCCATAATAATACCACCACCAGCCCCCAACTGTCTGCTTTCCCTCAGCTGTTTATTAAAAATGTGCTGAAAATCTCAGCTTATACACGAGTATATACGGTATTTCTTACTATGCACAGGTTACGGCTGTTGAACACTCTCATCAGTGTCACCTGCTCTCGCTGCTATCAGCGAGACTAGCCACACGATGAAGAGAGCAGTAGGTATTAGCCGACGCCTCACCAGCAGTAACCTTTTCAATGCTAATCACAGCCGCTCGCTCACTCGCTGTCCTCTGTGTGACAGCTTGGGAACCCACAGAGGTCCACAATACCCAGCGATTGTGTCCGGAGGTGACTTCAATAAGGTTACCACCGGTCAAAGCCACTGTTTCCCAAGCTGTCACACAGAGCACAGCGTGGGAACAGCCAGATGTTCAGGCCCCCCCATTCACTTCAATGGGGATTGGGTTCTGGATCAAGTTTGGGTGCCATTCTGATACCCAAACCAAACTGTTTTTTTAGAAATTTTGGCCGAGCCCGAAGGACCCAAACATCCATTCTTAGACTAGACTAGACATCCATCCCAAGACTAGAGTCCTGCTAATAGATCCGCCTATCTCTACTGGCCACTACAGTTTTGTAATTTGAATTATATACTTAATTTCAGTTGTTTCACACTTTTTTGTTATGTCTTATATTCTAGGTTCTTCAAAGTAGCCACCTTTTGCTTTGATGACTGCTTTGCACACTCTTGGCATTCTCTTGATGAGCTTCAAGAGGAAGTCACCGGCAATGGTCTTCCAACAATCTTGAAGGAGTTCCCAGAGATGCTTGGCACTTGTTGGCCCTTTTGCCTTCACTCTGCGGTCCAGCTCACCCCAAACCATCTCGATTGGGTTCAGGTCTGGTGACTGTGGAGGCCAGGTCATATGGCGTAGTACCCCATCACTCTCCTTCTTGGTCAAATAGCCCTTACACAGCCTGGAGGTGTGTTTGGGGTCATTGACCTGTTGAAAAATAAATGATGGTCCAACTAAACCAAACCGGATGGAATAGCATGCAGCTGCAAGATGCTGTGGTAGCCATGCTGGTTCAGTATGCCTTCAATTTTGAATAAATCACACACCACACCATCAGACCTCCTCCTCCATGCTTCACGGTGGGAACCAGGCATGTAGAGTCCATCCGTTCACCTTTTCTGCATTGCACAAAGACACGGTGGTTGGAACCAAAGATCTCAAATTTGGACTCATCAGACCGAAGCTCTGATTTCCACTGGTCTAATGTCCATTCCTTGTGTTCTTTAGCCCAAACAAGTCTCTTCTGCTTGTTGCCTGTCCTTAAGCAGTTGGTTCCTAGAAGCTATTTTACTATGAAGGCCTGCTGCACAGTCTCCTCTTAACAGTTGTTGTAGAGATGTGTCTGTTGCTAGAACTCTGTGTGGCATTGACCTGGTCTCTAATCTGAGCTGCTGTTAACCTGTGATTTCTGAGGCTGGTGACTTGGATAAACTTATCCTCAGAAGCAGAGGTGACTCTTGGTCTTCCTTTCCTGGAGCGGTCCTCATGTAAGCCAGTTTCTTTGTAGCGCTTGATGGTTTTTGCCACTGCCCTTGGGGACACTTTCAAAGTTTTCCCAAATATTTCGGACTGACTGACCTTCATTTCTTAAAGTAATGATGGCCACTCGTTTTTCTTTACTTAGCTGCTTTTTTCTTGCCATAATACAAATTCTAACAGTCTATTCAGTAGGATTGTCAGCTGTGTATCCACCAGACTTCTGCACAACACAACTGATGGTCCCAACACCATTTATAAGGCAAGAAATCCCACTTATTAAACCTGACAAGGCACACCTGTGAAGGGAAAACCATTCCGGGTGACTACCTCTTGAAGCTCATCAAGAGAATGCCAAGAGTGTGCAAAGCAGTCATCAAAGAAAAAGGTGGCTACTTTGAAGAACCTAGAATATAAGACATAATTTCGGTTGTTTCACACTTTTTTGTTAAGTATATAATTCCTCATGTGTTAATTCATAGTTTTGATGCCTTGAGTGTGAATGTACAATTTTCATAGTCATGAAAATACAGAAAAACCTTTAAATGAGAAGGTGTGTCCAAACTTTTGGTCTGTACTGTATGTTGAAGCATTTCAGTTTTGTGTAGACTTAGACTGGTCAATGTGTCCTCCACTAAGGGTGCCCATTGTGGATATGTGAACAGAGTCAGAATAGGCGGCTTCACAGGAGCGCCAAGCTGGTGATTGGAGTATTTTAGTGCAGGTAGCACGCTGCAGCTCCGGCCGGATGCCTCAGAAGAGGATAAGACTGGATGAAGTAAAAATGGACCAGTCATATGGAGTGCGAGCGACACAGTTCAGCTGGTATTAAAAATTCTTCATTTAATATTTCCACCACGCATTTCAACGGAATAGTTCCATCTTCTTCAGGTGGCAGTTATGGATTGTTATTGTGGATATGTGAGCATCAGAACTTGGCCATGGAGTGATTTTAATTCCTATCTTGTGAATGTCCAGCAAGGGATGGTCCCAAAGGCTAGACTGTTGAGACTGAGAAAAGTTCTGGGCAATGTTCTGTTGGGAGGCCTCAGATGATGGAATTCATTCGGATGTAATTTTGACATGTACCACCTACTTAAATATTTTTTAAGCCCTTCACGGCAGCCATATTCCCGAACGCCAGTGGCCTCTTCAGTAGAGTAATGCCATGGTCTCACTCCAAAAACTGTTTAGGAATGGATGAACATGACAAAAAGTTTATGGTTTTGAGTTGTTCTCCAAGTTATATCTCAGCTCAACCAAGTGTCACTAGGAGGAACGGAAAATAAGTCAAATTCATGGACCTCACCACTGAAAGGACTCTAAGTATCAGCTGCTGACATCTCTGTGCCAGATACTATAGGACATGATCAAAGGTCTCTTGGAGTCCATGTCTCGATGGGTCAGAGCTGAATAATGATCTATAGATCTTTCATTTGGGTTCTGTAATTAGCTCCATTTTATGCTATCCAAAGTTCCATGGGGAGAACCATCAGAACGTTTAATTTTTAATACCAGATTTATGGTGATCATTTTCTATTGTTAACCGCTCCTTAAAGTGTTGTCTGGTGAAAGCAAGGTTGGTTTAGGTGATAACTTACTATTTGTGGGGGATCAACTGCTGTGATCCGCACTGATCCCAGTTAGAATGTAACGCAGCTCCAGTTACTCCGTAAGGTGCTGTCAAGCGCTGTGCTTGGCTTTTTCCTTTAACCCCATATAGAATAAATAGCGCAGCTATTGACCGTCCAACCTGCCACTCCATTTTGTAACTGGGTAACTGGGACAAAAATTGGTGATCAGTGCGGATCCCAGCAGTTAGACCCTATTGATCAGTCCAAAGGAGAGGTGATAATGTGTTGTTAGCCCAAAGTTGTATTCTAAGTTGTACTTTATGCTATCAGTAGCCTTCAGGTTATGGTCACAATTACTTTCCTGATAGTCGTATGGGATTTATTAGACATTCGTCGTTGACATATCATGGTTTCTCTGCCTACAGCCCAGATGACTTATTAAATGCCTTAAATGAAGGTATCAGCCGTGCTGATGTTATCATCACTTCAGGAGGTGTATCCATGGGAGAGAAGGTAAGCGTGCATATGCTGTGAAACGTCCACGAAGTCATAAATTAACTGTTCACGCTGAGCACAGGCCCATGGTGCGCCATTGTCATGACCAGTCAGTTGAGAGTTTCTTCCCATGTTATTGTTTTCCATATATCTTCAACTCCCTCTTTGACAGCTCTGGCTTTAAGGGAAGTATGCGACCCCCATTTCCCATTGTCCATGGCAGTTCCAGTGTTGGGGGAGGGGGAGTTATTGGCACTTGAAATATGGCAGTGATTTTGACCTTTTGTCCAACAGGATTACCTTAAGCAGGTGCTGGATATTGATCTCCATGCACAAATCCACTTTGGTCGAGTATTTATGAAGCCAGGGTAAGGATATGGAAAACTACATACATATAAAAGTATTCAAAATTTTGTATGTATTTATTTCCTTGAAATTATTTATGTTGATTATTACATTTTTTTTTTATTTTATAAATATTTTTCTTTCAGTTTTTTATATTTATTTTTTTCATTTTTCTATTTATTTTGCTGTTTTTTTTATTTTTCTTTCATAGCTTGTAGGTTTCCATTCCAATAATGCTAATATATTAACTATAAAAACAGCTATTAAAGGTTTTTTTTCTAATTTTGGGAACATTTGTTTTAATTAAATACGTGTATTTTGTGTTAAAAATAATTTTTGCACTTGGGTTGCATTAAAACTGTTGTACCTGTTCGTTTACTGCACATTTAACTTTAGTCTGTGGTCATAAATCAGCTGACAGAAGATTAGAAAAAGACAGATAAGAGTTATAAACTCTGGTCAGATTGTCATGTCGAGCTCCCTTATAGATTCTCAGTTAGCGAATTCTGCAGCCAGCATTAGACAGTGCAACACAGTAGCTACAGAAGGTAAACGGTGCTACATTTCCAATGATTCCCAATGGCAGAAATTATTTTTAGCCCCAAATACATGTATTAAGAAATAAAATGTCTCCATGGGTGGACAGACTAATGACCATGACAATGCGAAGCAGTAACCGCACAAGCTTTGTCTTTCAGCCTGCCTACCACCTTTGCCACCTTGGATATTGATGGGGTTAGAAAAATCATATTTGCACTCCCAGGTAAGCAACGTAAGTGGCAATATTTTATATTTTGAAGTCAGAAGATAGTTTGGTAGATCCATGTCCTTCTTGATTAGAGAAATTATTTATATCAGTACCTGATAGAATGTTATCACGGTGCAGTGACGACTTGTTTCTCTGTGTCATTAAAGGAGTCATTGCATTGCAAGTTTTAGGCCATGTTAGTGTTTCCAATGTGATGGTTGGATGTTTAATGAGCCCGGGGCCATGAAATGATCTCACTTATTATCAGATTTTTATTTATTTTTTTAAACACCTGTTCAGACTGAGAAATCTATTGTGTTTTCGGCTTTTAGAGAAAATAATTTGTGAAATTAAAGGGGTTGTCCCATAAATAAAATGTGTCGCCTATCCACCAGATAGAAAAGTGTGTGATTTCTGGGAGTCTGGCTGGTAATGCCGCAACTGATCTGAATGAAGAGGGGGACCCTAAGTTTGTTGTGTGAATGGAGCTGTAATGAGCATGTGCAGCCTTTGTTTGTTGTGTGAATGGAGAGGTAGTGAGCATGTGCAGCCTTTGTTGTGTGAATGGCACAGGAATGTGCATGTGCAGCCTTTGTTTGCTGGGTGAATGGAGTGGTAGTGAGCATGTGCAGCCTTTGTATATTATGTAAATGAATCACTAGAGAGCATAAGCAACCTTTCTTTGTATATTTTATGAATGGAGCAGTAGTGCGCATGCGCAAACTTTGTGTTATGTGACAGTGACTTAGTGAGCATGTGTGACCTTTGTATGTTGTGTGAATGGAACAGTAATGAGCATGTGCAGCCATTTTTTGTATGTGGTATGAATGGAGCTATAGTGAGCATGTGCAACCTTTGTTTTTATGTTATGTCAATAGAGAGGTAGTGAGCATGAGCAGTGTTTGTTTGCATGTTATGTCAATAGAGCAGTACTGAGCATGTGCAGCCTTTCCTTGTGTGTTAAGTGAATGCAGGGCCAGGACAAAGTATTTTAGTGTCCAAGGCAGATGAAGCCAATGGCGCCCCCCACCCCAAATCAAAAGAATGGCTCAGAGACTAAGGTAACAGGATCGCTAATGTACATCCCCCTTCCCCACCAATGGGTTTGGTAGCAAACTCTGATGACCACTTCTAATTGTTACCTTTTCCACAAAAAAATTTCTCAAATGTTTAAAAATGGTGTACTTTAGGGATGTGATTTAACAGTGAGTGCAATTGCTAAGTTAGATACAGAATCAATCGTTTTTTGCAGACCATTGACACAATACAGGGGAAAAATAGCGATATTCATCCCTGACGTCCTAATTTTAAATATAGAACTCAAGCATACTTATGGAAACTAAGGAAACGTAACTATAATCAAGGCTGTGTGATTCCTATTAAGATATCCAGCATTTGGCAAACTCCTTAATGCAAAATAAACAGACCCCCTTTATAAATAAAGGGTTGTGTCTGATGGTTTTAGCGTCTGTCATGCGACAAATTTATCTTGCACAAAACTGATGGTGGTTCTGGTGATGTATTGATGTAGTGATGGTTGTTCTGGTGCTGTATTTATGTAGTGATGATGATTCTGGGGATATCTGCATCACCAGAACCATCATCGTCAGTACATAATGAATACGAAGTAAAAATCCTCATCAGTACATAATTAGAGCGCGAGACCCATCAATAGTACATGAATATGGCACAAGAAAACATCCGTAAATAAACACATCACCAGAACCACCATCAGTACATGAATATCTGTCACCAGAACCAGTATGAATACATGAATACATCACTAGATCCACTATCAGGACATGAATACTTCAAGAGACTCACCATTAGTACTTGGCTGCATCTCCAGAACCACCATTAGTAAATTATTACAGTACCTGAACCTCCATCAGTACATGAATATATGACTATTTCCAAGAGTATTTGAATACGAGAACCAAGCTTAGTACAACAATCAATGGTAATATCAAGTCAGCCCCATAAACAATTGTATTGCATGAACTTACAACCCTGCAACTCCCAGTATGTCCTTAACAATGATAAGGAGATACTGTGATTTGTTATTAACAGCCATTGTCTGACTACGGACCATGCAAGAACCACAGTATTAGTATCACAAATAAACATTTACATCCATGTACGTTATAGATTCTCTGGAATCGTCTCTTTCTTTTCATCTCCATCTTGTCAAGATGCCATGATGACTTATCACATCCAGAGCTGTTCTCTGCAGACCTCCCTCTTCTCCAGTCTTTTGCAACATATCCCAACACAGTCACCTTAAGGCCATGTGCACACGTTCAGGATTTTTCATGTTTTTTTCACATTTTTTTCGCGTTTTTTCGCTATAAAAACGTGATAAAAACGCGAAAAAAACGCTTACATATGCCTCCTATTATTTACAGGGTATTCCGCATTTTTTGTGCAAATGTTGCGATTTTTTCCGCTAAAAAATCGCATCGCGGAAAAAAAAGCAACATGTTCATTAAAAATGCGGAATTGCGGGGATTCCGCACACCTAGGAGTGCATTGATCTGCTTACTTCCCGCACGGGGCTGTGCACACCATGCGGGAAGTAAGCAGATTATGTGCGGTTGGTACCCAGGGTGGAGGAGAGGAGACTCTCCTCCACGGACTGGGCACCATATAATTGGTAAAAAAAAAAGAATTAAAATAAAAAATAGTCCTATACTCACCCTCTGATGGCCCCGAAGTGTTCCCGCCTCTCCGGTGCATGCTCTCTCTTCGGTTCCTATAGATGGTGTGGTTCAGGACCTGTGATGACGTCACTGTCTTGTGATTGGTCGCGTGACCGCTCATGTGACTCACGCGACCAATCACAACCCGCAACGTCATCACAGGTCCTGAACCACACCGGCATCTATAGGAACGGACGCCGCTGAGGAGATCGTCTGGGTGAGTATAACCATTTTTTATTTTTTTTATTATTTTTAAACATTCTATCTTTTACTATAGATGCTGCATAAGCAGCATCTATAGTAACAAGTTGGTCACACTTGTCAAACAGTATGTTTGACAAGTGTGACCAACTTGTCAGTCAGTTTTCCAAGCGATGCTACAGATCGCTTGGAAAACTTTAGCATTCTGCAAGCTAATTACGCTTGCAGAATGCTAAAAAAACGCGAAAAAAACGCAAAAAAAAAAATGTGGATTTCTTGCAGAAAATTTCCGGTTTTCTTCAGGAAATTTCTGCAAGAAATCCTGACGTGTGCACATACCCTAAAAATAAGTGTTACTAAAAGGCCCTGTGCATAAAAATATCTACTATCCATATTATAACCCTAAATAAGCCTCCTATGGTATATGGCCTTCACACCATCCACCATTATCAGCTATAACCACCCCTGCCTATACCATGGCCGTCCTTTCTCTAATATTCCATTACACTCTCTAGATCTCCACATTCTTCCCCTGCTATGCTAACTCCATATTGTGCCTCCATTTCACCCTTTCCCCTCTCCATATCCATTATGTGCCCCTTTTCACACTATGCCCTCACACTGCCCACCATGCTGTCCTCTTGAAACTGTAACCACTACTCACGCTGTCCCCCTACACAGTATGATGGTCCCCACAGCTGCCCATATGGTGTGATATTCACAAACCCCCAATATATAGTATGGTCACCACCACAGCCCCCAATATATACTGTACTATGATGTCCACCACAGACCCCCATAAATAGTATGATGCCCAAAACAGCCCTCATGTATACTATGATGATCCCCACAACACCCCATACAGTTTTATTGCCCACAAACAACACCCCAAACAGTATGATAGTACCACAGCCCCCAGTACAATGACCTCTACAGCCCCTTATACAGTATGGTCATTACAGCTTCTCATATAATTTGTTGTCTCCCCTTCACAGACCCTCATTTCATAGCCTCATTTTACCCCCTCTGCATAACCCATTAGTTTATTTCCCCCATCTGCACAGCCCGTCAATTTATTCCTCCAATCTGCACAGACCCTCATTTTACCCCCTCTGCACAACCCCTCAGCTTATTTCCCTCATCTGCACAGCACCTTATTTTATACCCCCATTTGCACAGCCCCTCATTTTATTTCCCCGTCTGCACAGCCCCTCAGCTTATTCCCTGAGCTGCACAGTCCATAAGTTTATTCTCCCCCATTTGCACAGCCCCTCATTTTATTTCCCCGTCTGCACAGCCCCTCAGCCTATTCCCTGAGCTGCACAGTCCATAAGTTTATTCTCCCCCATATGCACAGACCATCAGTTTATCCCCCTCTGTTTTTCCCCTCATCTGCACAGCACCTTATTTTATTCCCCCATCTGCATAGCCCCTCCGCTTATTCCCCCATTTGCACAGCCCCTCATTTTATTCCCCCAACTGCACAGTCCCTCAGCTTATACCCTGATCTGCACAGCCTGTAAGTTTATTCTCCCCCATATGCACAGACCGTCAGTTTATCCCCCTCTGCACAGCCCCTCAGCTTATTCCCCCTCATCTGCACAGCCCCTTATTTTATCACCTTTATGCACAGGCCCTTATTTTATTCCCTCTCCTCTGCCCAGCCCCTCAGCCATATTCCCCTTATATGCACAGCCCCTAATTTTATTTCCATCTGCACAGCCCCTCATTTTATTCCCTCTCCTCTGCCCAGCCTCTCAGCTTATTCCCCTTATTTGCACAGCCCCTAACTTTATTCCCCATTTGTAAAGCCCATCAGTTTATTCCCCCATCTGCACAGCCCTTCAGGTTATACTTTCATCTGCACAGCCCCTCTTTTTACCCCACCTCTGCACAGCCCCTCAGCTTATTCCCCCACGTGCCCACCCCACCTCTGCACAGCCCCTCAGCTTATTCCCCCACATGCCCAGCCCCTCATTTTATTCCCTCTCTTCTGCCCAGCCTCTCAGCTTATTCCCTGCATCTACTTGGCCCCTCATTTTATGAGTGGCCTGCGTCTTGCTGGAGATCCCGGCAGAGCAGGGAGATGACAGTTTCTCTGCTACTGTCCCAGAAGGCGCACACAACAATTGCGTTCGCCTCTGAAAGGCGTGAAAGCAATTTAGTGCATGGAAGGAGTGACGGCTGGGGCATAGGACAGAGATAGGAGTGGGCCGTGTCAGTGACTGACATCGCTCACTTCCGTGTCTGCGCCATCACTGTGCTGAATGTCTGTGGCCGCAGAAATATGTCAGGCGACCCCAGACATTCAGCATTTTTTTTTTCCAAAGTGCACCCCCCTTGAGTAGGCACGAGGTGGTGCCGTGTGGAGGTGCCTACGCCTCTTCCCGACCTGTGTGAATGGATCGGTAGTGAGCATGTGCAACCTTTGTTTGTATGTTATGTAGAATGGAGTGGTAGTGAGCATTAGCAGCCTTTGTTTATATGTTATGTGAATGGAGTGATAGTGCGCATTAGTAGCCTTTGTTTGTATGTTATGCGAATGGAGTGGTAGTGAGCATGTGCAGCCTTTGTATGTTTTGTGAATGGAGCAGTAGTGAGCATGTGCAGCCTTTGTTTGTATGTTATGTTAATAGGGTGGTAGTGAGCATGAGCACCTCTCCTATAGATATTGCACATACACACTACTGCTTCATTTACACTAGAGATTTTGGAACTACCATTGTGTTCACTGGCAGGGAATGGCCCCCCAAACAATCATGCATTTATAACCTATCCTATAGATATGTAAATATTGTGAGGGGTTGATAGGCTTAGCTGTTCCTCGAGGTAGACTCGGGCACACGGGTGGTTAAAGTCTCTCGGTGGTTTATTGCCTCATAAACCAAAAAACAAAATGGTAACAGAAAAACAGCCTGCCGGCTCAAACTAAAATAATCAGTTCATACACCGTCCTGCCCGGGTCCTCTGGGACAACACATACGGCAGCTCTCGCAGCAGCTAGCAATCTGGAGGCTTGCTTTCCTCCACCCACATGGACAGAGAAAAAAAAACAGGCTGGACATTTAACTCTGCTCCAGCCACACCCTGGAGGTTGAGATGTGGCGGGTAGGCGTCCTGCCTATCTCTGACCTACCCACCATGAAAGCCATTCCCATATAGCAACTGGATTGTTCTTGGCACATATCATGCTTGAGGAAACACTTATGGCTCTCACATCACACATGGAAGCAATCTTTGTGACACATATCTTCCCTCATGTATGACACCAGTGACCCTGTCACAATATACAGTGCCTTGCGAAAGTATTCGGGCCCCCAGAACTTTTCAACCTTTTCCCACATATCATGCTTCAAACATAAAGATACCAAATGTAAATTTTTGGTGAAGAACCAACAACAAGTGGAACACAATTGTGAAGTTGAATGAAATTTATTGGTTATTTAAAATTTTTGTGGAAATTCAAAAACTGAAAAGTGGAGCGTGCAATATTATTTGTCCCTTTAACTTACCATATATACTCGAGTATAAGCCGAGAATTTCAGCCCATTTTTTTAGGCTGAAATTGCCCCTCTCGGCTTATACTCGAGTCATTCCCAGGGGTCGGCAGGGGAGGGGGAGCGGCAGCTGTCTAATCATACTCACCTGCTCCCGGCACGGTCCCTGGACATCCCTGGTTCTTCGGGCGCTGACAACTTCTTCCTGTATTGAGCGGTCACATGGTACCGCTCATTACAGTAATGAATATGGACCCCACTCCACTCCCATAGGGGTGGAGCCGCATATTCATTACTGTAATGAGCGGTACCATGTGACCGCTCAATACAGGAAGAAGCTGCCGGCGCCCGGAGAACCAGGGACGTCCAGGGACCGCGCCAGGAGCAGGTGAGTATGGCTGGGGCAGTGCGCTATATTCACCTGTTCCTCGTTCCACCGTCGGCGCCGCTGTGTCTTCTGCGTCCTCTGCAGTGACGCTCAGGTCAGAGGGCGCGATGACGCGATTAGTGTGCGTGCCGCCCTCTGCCTGAGTGTCAGTGCGGAGGACGGGGAAGACACAGCGACGCTCGGCGGTGGAACGGAGGACAGGTGAATATAGCAAATGTCGGGGGCCTGAGCGACGAGAGGTGAGTATTTGATTTTTTTTTTTTTTTTTAAATCGTAGCAGCAGCATATGGGGCAAATATCTCTATGGAGCATCTTATGGGGCCATGTGCAGCATTATATAGGGGCAAATATCTCTATGGAGCATCTTATGGGGCCATAGTCAGCATTTGTGCAGCATTGTATGGGGCAAATGTGTCTATGGAGCATCTTATGGGGCCATGTGCAGTGTTATATGGGGCAAATGTCTGTATGGAGCATCTTATGGGGCCATAATCAGCATTTGTGCAGCATCATATGGGGCAAATGTGTCTATGGAGCATCTTATGGAGCCATGTGCAGCGTTATATGGGGCAAATGTCTGTATGGAGCATCTTATGGGGCCTTAATTAGCATTTGTGCAACATTATATGGCGCAGATGTCTGTATGGAGCATCTTATGGGGCCATAATCAACATTTGTGCAGCATTGTATGGGGCAAATGTCTCTATGGAGCATCCTATGGGGTCATAATCAACATTTGTGCAGCATTATATGGGGCATATTTTAATATGGAGCATCGTATGGGGCCCATCATAAGCTGTATGGAGCATTATATGGGGCATATTTTGTATGGAGCATGTTATGGGGCCCATCATGAACTGAAATGGAGCATTATATGGGGCTCTTGATTCAATATGGATATTCAAAAACACTTAACCTACTGATGTCTCAATTAATTTTACTTTTATTGGTATCTATTTTTATTTTTGACATTTACCGGTAGCTGCTGCATTTTCCACTCTAGGCTTATACTTGAGTCATTAAGTTTTTCCAGTTTTTTGTGGCAAAATTAGGGGTCTCGGCTTATACTCGGGTCGGCTTATACTCGAGTATATATGGTAATACTTTGTTGCACCACCTTTTGCTGCGATTACAGCTGCAAGTCGCATGGGGTATGTCTCTATCGGATTTGTACATCGAGAGACTGAAATTCTTGCCCTTTCTTCCTTGGCAAACAGCTCAAGGTCAGTGAGGTTTGATGGAGATCGTTTGTGAACAGCAGTTTTCAGCTCTTTTCACAGATTCTCGATTGGATTGAGGTCTGGACTTTGACTTGGCCATTCTAACACCTGGATAAGTTTATTTGTGAACCATTCCATTGTAGATTTTGCTTTATGTTTGGAATCATTATCTTGTTGGAAGACAAATCTCCGTCCCAGTCTCAGGTCTTTTGCAGACTCCAACAGGTTTTCTTCAAGAATGGTCCTGTATTTGGCTCCATCCATCTTCCCATCAATTTAAACCATCTTCCCTGTCCCTGCTGAAGAAAAGCAGGCCCAAACCATGATGCTGCCACCACCATGTTTGACAGTGGGGATGGTGTGTTCAGGGTGATGAGTTGTGTTACCTTTACGCCAAACATATCGTTTGGCATTGTTGCCAAAAATTTGAATTTTAGTTTCATCTGACCAGAGCACCTTCTTCCACATGTTTGGTGTGTCTCACAGGTGGCTTGTTGCAAACTTTAAACAACACTTTTTATGGATATCTTTGTGAAATGGCTTTCTTCTTGCCACTCTTCCATAAAGGCCAGATTTGTGCAGTGTACGACTGATTGTTGTCCTATGGACAGATTGTCCCACCTCAGCTGTAGATCTCTGCAGTTCATCCAGAGTGATCATGGGCCTCTTGGCTGCATCTCATCAGTCTTCTCCTTGTTTGAGATGAAAGTTTAGAGGGACGGCCGGGTCTTGGTAGATTTGCAGTGGTATGATACTCCTTCCATTTCAATGTGATCTCTTGCACAGTGCTCCTTGGGATGTTTAAAGTTTTGGAAATCATTTTGTATCCAAATCCGGCTTTAAACTTCTCCACAACAGTATCACGGACCTGCCTGTTGTGTTCCTTGGTCTTCATGATGCTCTCTGTGCTTCAAACAGAACCCTGAGACTATCACAGAGCAGGTGCATTTATGCCGAGACTTGATTACACACAGGTGTATTATATTTATCATTATTAGGCATTTTGGACAACATTGGATCAGTCAGAGATCCACAATGAACTTCTGGAGTGAGTTTGCTGCACTGAAAGAAAAGGGGCCGAATAATATTGCACGCTCCACTTTTCAGTTTTTAAATTTCCACAAAAATTTAAAATAACCAATAAATTTCGTTCAACTTCACAATTGTGTTCCACCTGTTGTTGATTCTTCACCAAAAACTTACATTTGGTATCTATGTTTGAAGCATGATATGTGGGAAAAGGTTGAAAAGTTCCGGGGGGCCAAATACTTTCGCAAGGCACCGTGTGTATGTATGTATATATATATATATATATATGTATATATATATATATATATATATATATATATATATATATATACTGCTCAAAAAAATAAAAGGAACACTAAAATCCCGCATCCTAGATATCACTGAATGAAATATTCCAGTTGTAAATTTTTATTCATTACATAGTGGAATGTGAGAACAATAGAACCTAAAAATGATCGACATAAATCACAACTAATATCCCACGGAGGTCTCGAGTTGGAATAATGCTCAAAATCAAAGTGAAATATGAAGTTTCTGGTTGATCCAACTTCAGTGGAAATGCCTCAAGACAAGGAAATAATGCTCAGTAGTGTGTGTGGCCTTCACGTGCCTGTATGACCTCCCTACAACGGCTGGGCATGCTCCTGATGAGGCGGCGGATGGTCTCTTCCCAAATCTCGACTAAAGCATCCCCCAAATCCTAAACAGTCTGTGGTGCAACATGACGTTGGTGGATGGTGCGAGACATGATGTCCTAGATGTGTTCAATCGGATTCAGGTCTGGGGAACAGGCGGGCCAATGCATAGCTTCAATGCCTTCATCTTGCAGGAACTGCTGACACACTGCAGCCACATGACGTCTGGCATTGTCCTGCATTAGGAAGAACCCAGAGCCAACCGCACCAGCGTATGGTCTCACAAGGGGTCTGAGGACCTTATCTCGGTACCTAATGGCAGTCAGGTTACTACTGGTGAGCACATGGGGGGCTGTGTGGCACTCAAAATAAATGCCACCCCACACGATTACTGATCCATTGTCAATCCAGTCATGCTGAAGGATGTTGCTTGCAGCATATCACTCTCCACGGTGTCTCCAGACTGTGTCATGTCTATCACATGTGCTCAGTGTGAACCTGCTTTCATCTGTGAAGAGCACAGGGCGCCAGTGGTGAATTTGCCAATCCTGGTATTCTGTGGCAAATGCCAAGCATCCTTCGTGGTGTTGGGCTGTGAGCACAACCCCCATCTGTGGACGTCGGGCACTCAGACAATCCTCATGGAGTCGGTTTCTAACTGTTCGTGCAGACACATGCACATTTGTGGCCTGCTGGAGGTCATTTTGCAGGGCTCTGGCAGTGCTCTTACTGTTCCTCCTTGCACAAAGGCTGAGGTAGCAGTCCTGCTGCTGGGTTGTTGCCCTCATTCGGCCCCCTCCACGTCTCCTGGTGTACTGACCTGTCTCCTGGTAGCGCCTCCAGCCTCTGGACACTACGCTGACAGACACCGCACACCGTCTTGCCACAGCTCGCATTGATCTGCCATCCTGGATGAGCTGCACTACCTGAGCCACTTGTGTGGGTTGTAGAGTCCGTCTCTTGCTACCACGAGTGTGAAAGCACAATCAACATTCAAAAGTGACCAAAACATCAGCCAGATAACATTGGTACTGAGATGTGGTCTGTGGTCCTCACCTGCAGAACCACTCCTTTATTGAGTGTGTCTTGATAATTGCCAATAATTTCCATCTGTTGCCTATTCTATTTGCACAACAGCATGTGAAATTGTCAAACAGTGTTGCTTCCTAATTGGACAATTTGATTTCACAGAAGTTTGATTTACTTGGATTTATATTCTGTTGTTTAAGTGTTCCCTTTATTTTTTTGAGCAATATATATATATATATATATATATATATATATATATATATATATATATATATATGTATGTGTATATATATATATATATATATATATATATATATATATATATATATATATATATATATATATATACACCGTATTTTCCGGCATATGAGACGATGTTTTTACCCCTAAAAATTGTCCCAAAAGTCGGGGGTCGTCTTATACGCCGGTTACGGCGTGTGCAGGAAGCGATCCTGGATGTTCCCAGGGTCTGAAGGAGAGGAGACTCTCCTTCAGGCCCTGGGATCCATATTCATGTAAAAAATAAAGAATAAAAATAAAAAATATGGATATACTCACCCCTCCGACGAACTCTGGCTGTAAAGCGCAAGCGTCTGCCTCTGTTCCTAAGAATGCAGAGAGTGAAGGACCTTCGATGACATCGCGGTCAGGTGACCGGTCACCTGACCGCTCAAGTGAAAGTCAGACATTGCTTTTCAACCATGCTTCCACAGAATTTAAAGGGAACCTGTCACCCCCAAAATCGAAGGAGAGCTAAGCCCACCGGCATCAGGGGCTTATCTACAGCATTCTGTAATGCTGTAGATAAGCCCCCGATGTATCCTGTAATATGAGAAAAAGAGGTTAGATTATACTCACCTGGGCGGCGCTTCGACCCGATGGGCCTCTCTGACCTTTCCTGGCGCCTAGGCGCTGCAGTACTTTGCTCTGCCCTCAACAGGGCAGACAAAGTACGCCATGCTGGACCCGCAGCGTGAAGACAAGAAGAGGACGTCATCTTAAGAAGATGGGAGGCCCCGGACCGGACCGCGACGCCCATCGGACCGGACCACAGCGGGACCGTCCCTGGGTGAGTATAATCTAACCTCTTTTTCTCATTTTTAAGGATACATCGGGGGCTTATCTACAGCATTACAGAATGCTGTAGGTAAGCCCTTGATGCCGGTGGGCTTAGCTCACTCTCGATTTTGGGGGTGACAAGTTCCCTTTAAAAAAAATAAATAAATAAAACTACTACTGACAACATGATTTAGAAGTTCCAAGCGATACATTTTGTATTTATTTTCTTTAAATGAGAATTGGTCAAAATAGCAAAAAAATGCATTGCTTGCAGACCTCAATTTCATAATCATTTAGAAATAACAATACTAATGGTTTAACTCAGGAAGAGTTCAGAAATCAATATTTTATGGGGGTAACCATGATTTTTAAGCTTTCATGTGTATTGGCATGCTTTCCACCAGTCTTTCACACAGCTTTTGGGTGACCTTATGCCACTCTTGGACTATCCATCTTCCTCTTGATTACATTCCAAAGGTTTTCAATGGGGTTCAGGTCTGGAGATTGGGCTGGCCATGACAGGGATTTGATGTAGTGGTCCTTCGTCCACACCTTGATTGACCTAGCTCTGTAGCATGGTGCAATGTCCTGTTGGAAAAACCAGTCCTCAGAGTTGGGGAACATTGCCTGAGCAGAAGGAATCAACTGTTTTTCCAGGATAACCTTGTATGCGGCTAGATGCATATGTACTTCGCAAAGATGTTAATCTGCCCAATTCCAGCCTTGCTGAAGCATCCTCAGAACATCAGCCATCCTCCACCAAAGCTGAAAATTAAACTACCTTACTCCAGTCCCCTATGGTCCAATCCTTATGGTCTTTGGCAAACTTCAGCCTGGCTCTCCTTTGCTTCTCATTGATGAAAGGATTTTTCTAGCTTTACATGACTTTAGTCCTGCCTCTAGGAGCCTGTTACGAACTGTTCTTGCCATGCAATTCACCCCAGCTGCCAATTGCCATTCCTTTTGTAGGTCACTTGATGTCATCCTGCCGTTTCTGAGTGACATTTGAATAAGATGACAGTCATCCCGGTCAGTGGAGAGTCATTGTCGCCCTCTGCTCGTCTGTAGCTTTGTTGTCCCCAATATCTGCTGCTTGACCTTGTTGTAATGGACTGCTGTCTTAAAAATTTTAAGGATGGAGGCAACATGGCGCTCACTGTGTCCTTCTGCTAGTAAAGCCAGAATTAAGCCCTTCTTTTCCTCACTCAAGACTTTTCTTTTCAACTCCTTTGGCATGGTTAAAAGTTATTTTTTAATTCCTATTACTTTTGGGATATTACTAGCACTTATTTTGCCATCCAGCTTGTCCTATTGCAAGATGATTGGGAACACCACAGCAGTGTATTTTTATAATTTCCTTCGTTAAATAAGATTTGATTCAGGTGATCATCTAATCAAAAGCACATTAAGTAGAATGAGGTGTACTCTGGTTGGAATTCAACTGACATTGGAATGGAATGGCTGTCAGACATGTAGAGAAGTTGATTTGTATAAAACTGTGCAGTGGTCTCTTAATTGTAGCCATGGCCCCTAAATATATACTGTATGTATATACCATATATTTGGTATTGCAGCTTGTGTAATTGAGCAAACTAATGAAATACAAAATGTCAATCACACAAGGGAAACCTCAATGAAAAAAAAGAAACATCAGAATTGCTGTTTTTAGGGCACCACATTTCCTCCTCTCTAAAAAAAAAAATAAAAAAAATAAAAGAATCCAAATTTTTTTTATCCCTAAATACTATCAATAGAAGCTACAGCTCAATGTGCAGAATAATCAAGCCATCACACAGTTACATCAAAGGGAGAAAATTGTGAGGACAATGTTTTTTTTCTCAAAATGTTTGACTTTTTTTTTAACCATAAAATCTAAAAAGAAAAAAAATACTTTCAGTTTGGTATCACTGTAATAATACTGACTTGAAAAATTGTGTTACCAGATAATTTTTATTGTACAATAAATGTCATAAAATAAAATCCTCAAAAGAGTGATGGAATTGCCTCTTTTTTTTCCTCGCCATTTCAATGCACTTGAATTTTTTTCCGTGTTTTTCAATGGTGGCATTAACAACCATGACCTGTCCCTCAAAAAAAAAAAGCTTATATGACTTTGTCGACTGAAAAATAAAAAAGCAATTTATTTTCTAAGAAGGAGAGTCACCGATGCAAACGTAATTACGAAAAGTGGTTGCCAAGGCGAAGGCTTAAAATGAATGATGCCATTCAAAATTACAGCTCATTTGGCAAAAAAAAAAAAAACAGGCCCTCATGGCGATGGAAAAGTAAAAACAAAAATATGGCCCTTGAAGTAAGGGAAATAAAAAATGAGAATGCAAAAATGAAAGAAAAAATCACCTGGCATTAAATCGTGACAAAGGATAAAGCCAAGTTAGTAGATTTTAATGATACACCGACTCGGTTGCATGCTTGGTGGGATGAATGCTGAGCAATGTGAAGGCTGGCATATTATCATGGTTCCTGGAAATAGTTTTAGAAAGATTAATCCACCTGACCAAGTGTTTTCTCCCACTGTAGTCATTTATTGAAGCTTTCAATTAATTTGCATCCATAAGAGAATCAATACACCGTTGCACTGCTATCACTAATTAACATGCTGACAACATATTAGGATCGTCCAAGGACGCATGCAGTTAGTGGCAAAGTCTGCCGCTATTATTATCCTGATGTACAACTACCAGATTAATTAGCTGCGTTGCAATGTTGATGCTGACATTCCCACAGGACACCCCTGAAGCGGACTATAAGTTGTGTTCATCCGGCACACTTACTGTGTCCTACTGCATTTGTTAGGTAGCCATCCTTAGTTAATGGGAATAAATCTCCCTCTACTTTGTTTGGGATCTCTGTATCCATATTGGTTGTTGTGTTGTCTCTATGCTCCTATGCGAGGGATGACTCAAAAATATCTAGTGCCAGGCAAAGCCGGTACTTGATGCATATGTAATAAAGCTGCCTCCCAGTTCGCCCTCACAAATATGAAAAAGGGTTACATGGCGGCATATCTGCTTTCTTTCCACTAGAGTTGGTGTCAGTTGACTTTCAAGACACAGTTCAGCAGCCAAGTCATTAATCTGTGGCCTTTTGAACCGACTTCTCTCTGCCGTTTCCTCTTCTGATTAGCCGGCCTGGCATAACATCACGGTAATGTTGCACCAGACTTGAGATGCTCACAGGTAGGAGGTGCTTCTCAGGGCTCCCGTACCTCCAATGGCCACAGGTTACTGATGTGGCCGCTGGATCAGATTGAACCAACACTACTTTATCAAACTTTCACAGACTATTCCAATTGGAGTGATAGATACATTTACAATTCATGTCTGTTTATCCACCCTATTAGGTGATGTCAAATGTGAACTATTATTGATCTTTATAATTATTATTTATTATTATACCGCTATTTATTCCATGGCGCTTTACATGTGAGGAAGGGTATACATAAAAAACAAGTACAGTAATCTTAAACAATACAAGTCACGAGTCACGACTGGAACAGAAGGAGAGAGGACCCTGCCCGCGAGGGCTCCTAATCTACAAGGGATGGGTGAGGATACAGTAGGTGGAGGGTAGAGCTGGTCGTGTAATGGTTTAGTGGTTACTGCAGGTTGTAGGCTTGTCGGAAGAGGTAGGTCTTCAGGTTCCTTTTGAAAGTTTCCATGGTAGGCGAGAGTCTGATATGTTGTGGTAGAGAGTTCCAGAATAGGGAGGATGCGTGGGAGAAATCTTGTATGCGATTGTGGGAAGAGGGGAGTAGAGAAGGAGTTCTTGAAGGCATCAGAGGTTGCGTGCAGGTAAGTACTGGGAGACTAGGTCACATATGTATGGAGGACGCAGTTTGTGTGTGGCTTTGTATGTCATGGTTAGCGTTTTGAACTGGAGTCTCTGGGTAATGGGGAGCCAGTGCAGGGATTGACAGAGAGGAGAGGATGGGGAATAGCAGGGGGATAGGTGGATTAGTCGGGCAGCAGAGTTTATAATAGATTGTAGGGTTGTGAGAGTGTTATAGGGGAGGCCACGGAGCAGGAGGTTGCAGTAGTCAAGGCGGGAGATGATGAGAGCATGCACTAATGTTTTTGCAGATTGTTGGTTGAGGAATGTACGGATCCGGGAAAACATTTTAGTCTTGAAGTCTGCAAGAAGTGGAGAGGGCTTGGATATGTGGTTTGAAGTAGAGATCAGGGTCAACGAGTACCCCGAGGCAGCGAGCTTGTGGGAATGGGGAGAGTGAGCAACCATTTATCTTAATAGATAGGTCCGTTGGGGGGGTCGAGTGAGATGGTGGAAAGATGATGAATTCTGTTTTGTCCATATTAAGTTTTACAAATCTAGCGGAGAAAAGTATGAAACAGCGGACAGAAATTGAGGGATTTTGGTTAGTAGGGTGGTGATATCTGGTCCAGAGATGTAGATCTGTGTGTTGTCAGCATACAGATGATATTGAAAGCCATGAGATTCTATGAGCTGTCCCAGGCCGAAGGTGTAAATGGAGAAGAACAGGGGCCCTAGAACTGAATCTTGCGGGACTCTGACATATAGGGGGTGAGGTGAGGAGGTGGTGTGTGAATGGGAGAGTCTGAATGTCCGGTCTGTTATATGTGAGATAAGGCCAAGCCTGTGATGCCAAGAGATTATATAGACATTTTAATAGCAGCAAAGAGCCATATATATTTATTGGCAATCATATAGTAATCATCGCTAAAGTCCAATCATCCTTTAGTTCTAGTATTGACTATATTATTCCATATTATCAAGTTTCTCTTTATTTTAATAATAGGGCAGATGTAGTAAAAGCTATCAAATACAGTGATAGTACACCATATTTACTATTGTAGTTATAGTAGTTTTCAATCTCCTATTGCCAACATCCTAGAGAACTAGCTGCATGTAAGAAAGCAGGACTACTCTCCCTTACTGCATGTAAACATACGTTCAAGCCCTATGCGTTTCATCATTTCTTATAACTGCCATGATCATTAGGGGCTAGCAGTTTCATTGATATCTAATTACTAGTGTTGAGTAGTGTTGAGCGATACCGTCCGATACTTGAAAGTATCGGTATCGGAAAGTATCGGTATCGGAAAGTATCGGCCGATACCGTCACAGTATCGGAATCCAATCCGATACCGATACCCGATACCAATACAAGTCAATGGGACTCAGGTATCGGACGGTATTCCTGATGGTTCCCAGGGTCTGAAGGAGAGGAAACTCTCCTTCAGGCCCTGGGAACCATATAAATGTGTAAAAGAAAGAATTAAAATAAAAAATATCGCTATACTCACCTGTCCGACGCAGCCGGGACTTCAGCGAGGGAACCGGCAGCGTTGTTTGTTTAAAAATCGCGCTATTACTTGGTTACGTGAATTCCCGGCTTGTGATTGGTCAGGTCGGCCATGTTGCCGGGACGCGGACCAATCACAGCAAGCCGTGACGAAATTACGTCACGGCTTGCTGTGATTGGTCCGCGTCCCGGCAATATGGCCGCCCTGACCAATCACAAGCCGGGACGTCACGGGAGGCTGGACACGCGCTCATTTTAAAATGGGCGCGTGTCCAGCCTCCCGTGACGTCACGGCTTGTGATTGGTTGCGCCGTGATCAACCAATCACAAGCCGGGAGGCTGGACGCGCTCATTTTGAAATGGGCGCGTGTCCAGCCTCCCGTGACGTCACGGCTTGTGATTGGTTGCGCCGCGATCAACCAATCACAAGCCGGGAGGCTGGAAGCGCTCATTTTGAAATGGGCGCGTGTCCAGCCTCCCGTGACGTCACGGCTTGTGATTGGTTGCGCCGCGATCAACCAATCACAAGCCGGGAGGCTGGACGCGCTCATTTTGAAATGGGCGCGTGTCCAGCCTCCCGGCTTGTGATTGGTTGACCGCGACGCAACCAATCACAAGCCGTGACGTCACGGGAGGCTGGACACGCGCCCTTTTTAAAATGAGCGCGTTTCCAGCCTCCCGTGACGTCACGGCTTGTGATTGGTTAATGGCGGCCATGTTGCCGGGACGCGGACCAATCACAGCAAGCCGTGACGTATTTTCGTCACGGCTTGCTGTGATTGGTCCGCGGCCCGGCAACATGGCCGCCCTGACCAATCACAAGCCGGGACTTCGCGTAACCATGTAAAAGCGGGAATTTTAAACAAACAACGCTGCCGGTTCCTGCGCTGAGGTCCCGGCTGCGTCGGACAGGTGAGTATAGCGATATTTTTTATTTTAATTCTCTATTTTACACATTTTAACATTAATGTTGTTCCGATACCCGATACCCGATACCACAAGAGTATCGGAATCCCGGTATCGGAATTCCGATACAGCAAGTATCGGCCGATACCCGATACTTGCAGCATCGGAATGCTCAACACTACTAATTACAATTATTCAGTGTGTTAGTTTATGATTACACGTATCGGCATGATTGCTCAAATCATTGACGGACTGAAACAGGTTTTGCTCGAGAACATCCCTGTATTTCGCACCCTCCATCTTCTCCTAGACTCAGACCATTTTCCCTGTTCCTGCTGCCGGAAAACATCCCCACAGTATGATGCTGCCACCAGCATGTTTCACTGTGGGCATGATGTTCTTGGGGTTTTGCACCAGACATAGTGTTGTTTACCTTGGTGGGTAAAAATTTTAATTTTAGCCTCATCTGAGGCACTTTCCGCCATACATTTGGGGAGTCTCCCATGTCTTTTGGCATACTCAAAATGAGCCTTACAGTATTTGTGTTTAAGTAAAGGCTTTTTTCTGTCCACTCTTCTATAAAGGCCACCTTTATGAAGTGTGTGGCTTATTGTGGTCATATGGACAGATAATCCAGTCTCTGCTTGGGAACTCTGCAGCACCTTCAGGGTTATTTTTGGTGTCTGTGCTGCCTGTCTCATTAATGCCCTCCTTGCCTGGGCTGAGAGTTTTGTTGGGTGCCCTCTCTTGGCAGCTTTGTTGTGGTACCATGTTCTTTCCATTTGATGGTAATGGATTTGATGATGCTCCAGGGGATCATCACAGATTATGATATTTTTTTAAAGCCAACCCTGATTTGTACTTCTCCACAACTTTGTCCCTGACTTGTTTGTAGATCTCCTTGGTCTTCATGTTGTTTGGAGATCTCTTTGGTCTTCATGGTGGTATTTGGAGATCTCCTTGGTTTTCATGGTGTTGTTTGGAGATCTCCTTGGCCTTCATGGTCTTGTTTGGAGATCTTCTTGGTCTTCATGGTGGTGTTTGAAGATCTTCTTTGTTTTTATGGTGGTTTGGTTAGTGGTACCTCTAGTTAATGGTGTTGCAGCCTCTGTTGTCTTTCAAATAAGGTAAAGTGTACATATTGACAGACACGTGACACTTAGATTGCACACATCCTGTCACTAAGCATGGAACTTATGAAGGGAATTGCTTACACCAGAAATTTTTAGGGACTTAAAAGTAAAAGGAGTAGATACACATGCACATGACAATTTTTAGCTATTGGAGCTCATAAATGTAATGTATGCCTATATTTTCTCATTTCACCAACTTAGACAATTTAGTGCTAATGGATCACACACACATCGGATTACAGAAATATTTACACACAGGGTGTAATGTCACAAAAGAGGTTAAAGGCCATGTATACTTTCGCAAGCCATTGTATTTAATCTACATTTAAAAGATTGTTCAAACCAGGCACGTGCACTCGGGTCATCCTTTGCATGGCCGAACAGTTCAGTGAACCTACCCATCTTCTTGTTTTCCATCTATCTGCCCCCATTCTCTCTTAATTGGCAGAAGACAGAAAAGGATGGGGAAAACAAGTAGGTGGGTAGGTGCACCGAACTACAAGTAGATCAGTCCACCTAATGTCTGTGCTTGGTTTATACAGTCATTTTTTGGTGACAGACTCGCTTTAACATTTACATCAGAACTATTCTTGCTGTATACATGAATCCGAGTGCATAAACATGGGGACTTGTATCACTTGGTAGGATGGTTATTGGTGTTCCATACAGTCAACTGTTCCAGGGAAGGCATTGGTTTTCATGCCTCGCTATGGTCATGTAGGGGTCAACATGAGAAAGACCTTATTGATTAAAATGTCCCCTGCATCTACAAGGTGAAAGGAAAAATCAATTTATACGTCCTGCAAAATCAAAGATGGTTTATGGATTTAATGCCAGAAAGTGTTACATGTGATTTATCCTTTTTACTGCCTGTCAAGTACTGATTAATGATATTTACTTTCCATTCATTCTAGGCAACCCTGTGTCAGCAGTAGTTACCTGTAATCTTTTTGTTGTACCAGCACTGAGAAAGATGCAGGGAATCCTGGATCCAAGACCTACAATCATCAAAGCCAGGGTATTTACATTGAGTATAGAAAAAAAAAGAAAACAAAAATATGTACGACCAGCAGAATTATGAATACAACTCTGGATTATAATATAGGCGGTAACTTAGAATCAGTACAAGTAATGCAATTTGCTTGCAAAAATACATAAAAGGGATGTCCTCTTTAGCAAAGAATCTGCTAACCTGCTAACCACACCTGGGACCCTGAGGAATCTGCTGTAATCTGTGGGAATATGGGTAGCAAATGTCCCATATTCCTACAGTTCCGCCACAAGGAAAGCAAAACACTACACATGCCTATTGAAATCAAAGGTATATGTCTCCTGAAATTGCTCCTAACCAAAAATTTGTATAGCCAAAGCTAACTCTCCTGGTGCCCCGTACACATGCACTCTCTTCTCAGCCGAGTGTGCATGGGTTTTCAATTTAGAGAGACTAAGCCACTTCGATACAACTGACAGCAGCTCATCCCCCAGAAAAACAAAAGTGGTCAAATCTCATAGGGTTGTTGTAGTTCTCAGATGAACACACTGAATCAAAGACTTGTTGAGGGGTGTGACTACGCTGGGTGTACACAGGGAGTATCTTACTTATTCCTCAGTTTTCTGTTCTGCTATTTTCAATCATGTAAGAAACGCCTAAACTTATACATCATATGCCCATGCTAATGAAGGGTATAAATAAATGAACATACTGGAACTCTTTATAGACTGTTGCAAATGACAAATTGTGATTTTTTTTTTTTTGTTCTAACTGGCTGTTATCTGAATCGCGTAAGCTTCTAAGTTGAAATAATAGTTTCTCTATACAACATTAATCCAGTGTGTGTAGATTCTAAAGTGATTTCCTAAATCGCAGCCATTTTTTTACTGTCATATGTTATCTTTAAAAGGTAGATTGGCCCTTGAAATAGTGAACAAAATTAGTGACTATAGTTGAGATTAGAATACTTTCTTTGCTATATTGCAGTTATCTTGTGATGTAAAGTTGGATCCTCGCCCAGAGTACCATCGCTGCATACTTACATGGCATCACCAAGAGCCACTGCCTTGGGCACAAAGTACAGGTCAGTAAGAATTTAATGTTAAAGCCGAACTTAATTAGAATCAACCTAATAAAATACCTAACTGGCTTGAAAAATTGATTACAAAAAGTCACAAAAATCATGTACATAACCCCCAACCCCCCAAAAAAAAAAATTAATAGCCAGATCAATGGAGACTCGGTCTTGGTTACAAAACAAGACCATTGTCCAGTTGTACTTTATCTAACCCATCACCGACATGGAAAACCCCTACACTGGGGCAATTCATAGGACCCATGTTGATCTTTTTGAAGTTTAGCTCATGTTTTCTTTTTTTTAGCTGTTACATTATTTTCCCTTTGATCTATAAAACAGCTGCCACGTGTTAGTAAACTCCTTCTTGCAGACCTAGATGAGCACGATCTCCATCAATGCCATAGACAGTGAAAGAAGAGGTGATGAGCATAGTTGACCAAAAGTCTGCTGAAATAGGGACTTCCTAAGAATCTTTTGGGATTCCAGTGGTCGGACTACGAACGATCTATGGATACTGTAGGTTGTATTTTGCTATTGTGGGTAACTGGAGATGAGCCAATCAATTAGCAGGTCCCTGGTCTAGCGAGCGCATCAGTAGCATGTGGCCACCAAGCTGGACCCCTGCGGGAATCCAAGGCACCTCTACTGATTTACAAACATGGTAGGATGTCATCGTTGTGAGGTGATGCACTCTTGATGTTGTGGCGGGCCTACTAATTTGTAGATGCTTCAGGGATGTTGGCAGGTAGGAGGAGGTTCACAAGTTAGGGACTTCTAAGGTGGCTGCTGGATCAAGGTCCAACGTTAACCTAAGCTGATCCAGACACGATGGCATCTTCTTTTTCAATGCTTGTACTCACATCTATGTCTTTTGCACACAGGTAATCAGATGAGCAGTCGCCTGATGAGTATGCGCAGTGCCAATGGACTGTTGATGCTACCTCCAAAGACAGAGCAGTATGTGGAACTTCACAAGGGAGAGGTGGTGGACGTCATGGTCATCGGAAGGCTATGATGACAAACGCAAGAGAAGAAGCATCGATGCATGTCCACATATCATTGACTGTATCCTGTAATATGCAATGGCACAGCTAATTTTTATGATTTGGGATAAAAGTTGATCAGTGTAGTCAACATCTTGAACTAAAATTCACAAAAAACACAACAACAAAAAACAACAACTTGACTTTAAGGAGAAAAAAACCTGAAAAAAATATATCTTTTTTTTTCATAATAAAAAAAAAAAATATTCTCAGAAAAAAAAAACCTCTTATAAAAACCTTATTCTGATTATATCAAGGCAACTTTTCCTTCATTGCAATTGCTTTGTGTGTTAAAATGCTAGGTCTAATAGCAGTAGCTTTTAGTAGACAGCAGTAGATGCCTGCAAAAGTTGTGTTTCTCTCATCCTTAAAGTACAAATACTTAAGCTCTTAATCAAGGCTGTCTGCTTACTTTATACTAGCTTAGATGACACTGCTGTTTCCCTTATCAGTATGCTTCATAACCGCTTCACAAGAGAGCTCTGCTTGTTCTTTATCTTGTATAATGTGTTGATGTGCACAGTGCCAAAAGCCAAGTGGTTGCTTCTGGATCAAGACTCCCCATCTTCTTAACAAGGAGGAGAGATGTCCTGGCAATCACTCCGCTCAGTACTATTGGGCAGTAACTGAATTACCTTTTCTTTGAACGAAAAAAAAAAAAAAAGAAAAAAAATTGCTTCCTTAAGTGCTGACAGCCTTTTTAACCAATACATTTAAAAAAATGTACAGAAAAAAAATATCAAAAACTGATCTTGTACAGATTACAGTGTACCAGCATTCATGTGGAAAACAAAAAGAAGCAAAGAAAATATCGAAGAACTCTGTACCATAACATTTTCTGTAATGATATTGAAACAAGATTAATTAAATCCTTGACCATTATTTAAAAAAATAATAATAATAAAATCCGTTCTTCTTTTGTCTTATGTTTTGTGAATTAAAAAAAAATAAAAAATTGCGAGGAAAAAGAAGAGGGAAAAAAAGTTGCTTTGTGGGTAGAACCAATGCTGGAATGGTGATTTTTGTTATTTACTTTACTTTTAATTTTCTCTCTTTTTTTTTTGTGGCAAACATCTTGGAGAACTAACCACAGATCTTGTGTGGATGTCACTTGTGCAAGTACTTTGTGGAGAACTCGTCGAGATTCCTCACAGCGCTGAAAAAATCTATTCATTTTCTTGATGTAGACTGTATAAAAAAAGATATCGTACTGTGCAAAAGGTATAGGTAGGGCTGAAAAAATGCTGCAAAGTAAGTGTTAATAGTTTGTTTTAATCATTTAACAAAATGCAAAGTGAATGAACAAAAGAGAAATCTCAGTCCTATTAATATATGGTGTGACCATCACTTTTTATCGGGACTTGGCACAGTTTTTGAAGGGAATCAGGAATCAGCAGAGAGATTGTTCCAAACATCTTGGAGAACTGACCTCAGATCTTCTGTGTATGAGGCTTGTGCAGATCCTTCTGGATCCCACAGACTGGATCATAGGAGATGAGGGTTTTGTGGGGCTGTTTGTTCTTCTTTACTATGAAGATGGTTCGTAATGACATTGTCTGTATATTTGGGATCATTGCTGCAAAATAAATTTGGAGCCTCCCTTATGGTATTGTGTGATGGATTAGTGTCTGCCTGCCTGTATTCCTCAGCATTGAGGGCACTAAGAAATGGGTAACGTTGAGGACCATGGAACCAGCAGATGAAAGTCCGATCATTCTTCCTTCCCCTTGAAAATGGAAGATGTCCAGCAGTGTTTTCAGCTCAGAACGGGCAGGAGCAACACCATCTACTGGTCGGAAGTGTATTTATGGAGGAATTGCGGCTAAACACCATTTCTTCTACATGGAAAAAAGTCCAAGTGACTCATCTAAGCATGAAAACATAGGACATGGGCCACAGAAAAATGGCAGCAGGTGTTCTATACTAATGAGTCAAAATGTGAAAAACTCGGCTATACTAAAAGGTAATTTGTTTACCGAAGGGCTGAAGAGTGGCACAAAAATGAGGGTCTGGAGGAAGAGTGAAGCACTAAGGAGGGTCCTTGTAAGTTTGTGGCTGCATTTCAGCAAATGTTGTTAGGGATTTGGTCAGGGTTAGGGGTGTCCTCAATGATGGGAAACACAGGGAGATTTCTCATTGGCTCCAAATTTATTCAGCAGTAGGACAACGATCTCAAACATCCAGCCAATGTCATTAAGGGGTGTCATCGTGTAAAGAAGAACAAGGGGTCCTGGAAGTGATTACTTGTCCTCCATGAATCCCTGATCTTACATCATCCAGTCTATGTGGGATCACATGAAGAGAAAAAGGATGTTCACACGCCTCATTCACAGAAGATCTGCAGCCAGGTCTCCAAGATGTTTAGAACAATCTCCTGCCGAGTTCCTTCAAAAACTGTGTGCAGGTACGGAGAATTGCTGCTTTGATGGCGTGTTGAATATTGTTATGAGATTGCTCTTGAAAGTCCTCTTTGCATTTTGTTAATTGTCTAAAATAAAATTATTAACCCTTCCAACTTTGTAAGCTTTTTCACTTTGCAGCATTTTTTGCACACCTGCCTAAAATTTGTACTCAGTACTATATACTACAAAATAAAGGATGCAATCGTACACTCTGTTTTTACTGCTTTGACCAAACAATAGTCTGTTTGCACCTGTACTTCTTAAACAATATTTTTAAGCCTACTTCAGATATGCAATTTTTTTGTGCACGTGAAAAAAAAAACGGATCCGTCTTTATCAGTGTTTGATCAGAGTGTCAATTTCTTCGGTTTTCATCAGTTATTCTCCTATGCAAAAAAAAATGGTGGAGGTTTCCTGAGCTTCTCCTGGCAAACAGTGAAAAATGGACAACACTAGGATGCCATTCATGTGCTGTCAACATTTTCCCACAGATTTGCATTGGCGAGTTTGACTTGTGATTGGAATTAAAAATTACGTGCCTCCCTTATTTATTTTTTTTGTGGACATTGTGTCTACAAAAAAATCAGTCATGCCAACAGCTTCATAGCCTATGGTGAGTGAAAAACTGGTATATTGAATGAGACCTTAGGAGGATGCATGGTTGATACAGACAAACTGTATACTGTGCCAACAAATACTTATATCATTTGGCTTCTCTTTCCGTTAACTTCTATGAAAATTGACCTTATATCATATGTTTTTTGGAGCTGGGGTCCTGATGTTTGAACCTTTTGTAATTACCTGAATTTCTGTGTTGGTTTCTAATAAAATGTTGGCTTATTGTTATCAAATTCACAATGATAGGCAAGCAGTATGTAAACTAATAACACGATTGTTGTACTGCCTCTGTCTTTTGATGAACAAACATTCAATATGGTACAAGTAAGTGAACCACCGTGAATGGTGATGAGTTTGGAAATGTCTGTCTGTTTGGTGCTTTGGCCATTATATAAAGCCACACAAAGTCTGGTAAGGACCTCTTCCCAAAGCCTGGCTACTGACAGATTGGTTGTTCTCAAGAAATATTGGTAAGTGTGACCCACACAGCAAGGCATAGATTTTTCAGAATTCCTCAGAACATGTGTTATTGAGATGTAGAAAACTGGAAAAAGCTACTAACACATTGTTAAAAAATGGGTGTACATCAATGCTTGGTTTAAGATCCCAACAGGTAATCCTTAAAGAGGAAAAGAAAGAAAACTTCTGTTCATGTGTCAACTACTAAGAAAACATTGAACTAGAAGGACATGTTCATGGAAGGATGTAAAAAAAAACCCTTTGTGGTCTTTTGCAGGTCTGCCTGAGACTGCTGGGAAATTATGTAAAAAGGTTAAAGAAAAGTCAAACTTTTTAACACGCGTAATCTTATGTTTTGAGGAAAAATACAACAGTACCCAAAACCTCATCCCAACTGTGAAGCATGGTGGAGGGCACATCATTGTTGGGCATTGCTTCGCGCTCTCTCAGGGCTATGATGCAATCATAAAGAGAAGCATGAATTTGAGAGGGCATGAAAACATTTACAGGAATTTGTTCATGACCTCATGCTGAAGAGAAATTTTGGGGAGTCAACAAGACAAGGAATTAAATCAACTAAAAACAGATGAAGGTGAAATATTTTCTGCTGAAGGGAGATCCACTGCTTACTTTTTCTCCGTGCACTTTGGATGTTTATGTCCAAGGGCTCAATAAAAGACTTAAACAGTATGACTATTTGAGTGATTGTTCTTGTCTTTTTTTTTCTTCTATAACTGTGACTTAGATAACAATCAAACCACATTTTTATCAGTATTGTATGCAGAAATGTTGGTAATTCCAAAGGGTTCACATTTCTTTTTTTTACAATTTTTGTCTGAACATTTTATAGATACAATCATACAGTACTATTCTTATAGATAACCATGCTATGAATAGACCCAAGATGTGGGGAAAAGGACATTTGGGATTTGTGTGGATTTTTATGTGTATTTATTCATTTTACATAAATGTTTTGTATGTGCACGGTGATACATAATATATAAGGAACTTCTGCCACTGCAATGGGCTTGTAAACCGAAAAAAAAGTGTTTTTTCATTGAATTATCTTCTTTCCACGCATGCTATGAATCTGCTTAGGGATTGATTTCTCATTAGAATTGTAGAAAGAGGGAACAGAAGGGCCCACAAGGGAGCAGGACAGCCCACGAGGGAGCAGGACAGCCCACGAGGGAGCAGGACAGTCCATGAGGGAGCAGAACGGCCCACAAGGGTGCAGTACAGCCCATGAGGTAGCAGAACGTTCCAAGAGTTAGCAGAATGGCCTACAAGGTGAGCAGGACAGCCCATGAGGGAGCAGAATGGTCCACAAGTGAGCAGAAAGGCCCATGAGGGAGCAGAACACAAACATAACACTCATTGTTTTGCCTCCTCGGATATAAATGGGAAAACTGTACCCCTATATTATTGGGTCTAGCAGGACTGGACACAAATGAGTTTTCTGGTTTTGTAAAAAACCCTCTGCCTCAGGCTGTAGTTTGTTTTTAAAAACAAACTGCTTTAGTCACTAATTTTTCGCCTCTGTTCACAGTGTCTCTTATTGGCTGCAGCGCTGAAATCATGTTGACAGCATTGCTCTTTATAACTGAGCTTAGCAGCTCCCCACAAGCCTATGAACTTCAATAGCGCTGCAGACAATAACAGACATCAGGAGCAGTGGCTGGGGATCAGTGTTGGTCCTGAGGAGGTTGAGTTTAAATAAGCTGCAGATGGGGGACAGGTTTTCTGAAACTAGAAAACCCCTTTAACCTTATCCTAATCACACATAACCCTCCTCATAAGCACTGATAGTTCATGGAAGAAGAGACACAAGTCACTGTGAAACCAAACTGTTTAGCATTGTACTCTGCTATCTTAAGCTGTCTCATACACAAAAAACAGAGTGATGGTGCACTGCTCCATTGCGATTTGGTGTTTTTGAGCCCCATTATCATGATCGGTGGAAGTCATCAGACCTCTTGCTGATCACAAACTTATCACCTGGGATAGGTGACATAAACATACTGCCCATAGTGGCAGGCCACATTGCAGCTATGGAGCCTGCGAGCCAGGAGGCCTGGTGCCAAGCGTCACCGCTCTCCCATCCCTACCCGTCATTACAATCAGTGGATTCTCCATCCCATGATGCAGATATTGTTGAATAGTGTCACCTCTTTTCTACCATTCACCCTGTGCATCCGAGTCTCTGTGCAGCAGGCACGATGATGTCATTAGATCACACCTGCTGTGCGAAGTCTCAGTCCAAACAGTGCATGGAACAAAGAAGTGCATCGGGGAAATGGGGACTCTCTAGTAATTTTATTTTTTTAGTGTCAGTACTTGTGGAGGGCTTTTAGGACCCTGATGCAGAGTGTGTTGGGGGCCATCGCACTGGCTGTATGGACATTACACTGTGTGCAGAATTATTAGGCGAGTTGTATTTAGATCACATGATACTTTTTATACATGTTGTCCTACTCCAAGCTGTTCAGGCTTGAGAGCCAACTACCAATTACGTAAATGAGGTGATGTGCTTCTCTGCAATGAGGAGGGGTGTTGTCTAATGACATCAAAACCCTATATAATATGTGCTTAATTATTAGGCAACTTCCTTTTCTTTGGCAAAATGGGTCAGAAGAGAGATTTGACAGGCTCTGAAAAGTCCAAAATTGTGAGATGTCTTGCAGAGGGATGCAGCAGCGTTGAAATTGCCAAACTTTTGAAGCGTGATCACCGAACAATCAAGCGTTTCATGGCAAATAGCCAGCAGGGTCACAAGAAGCGTGTTGGGCAAAATAGGCGCAAAATAACTGCCCATGAATTGAGGAAAATCAAGCGTGAGGCTGCCAAGATGCCATTTGCCATCAGTTTTGCCATATTTCAGAGCTGCAATGTTACTGGAGTAACAAAAAGCACAAGGTGTGCGATACTCAGGGACATGGCCAAGGTAAGAAAGGCTGAAAAGCGACCACCTTTGAACAAGAAACAAAAGATAAAAAATGTCAAGACTGGGCCAAGAAATATCTTAAGACTGACTTTTCAAAGGTTTTATGGACTGATGAAATGAGTGACTCTTGATGGGCCAGAGGCTGGATCAGTAAAGGGCAGAGAGCTCCACTCCGACTCAGATGCCAGCAAGGTGGAGGTGGGGTACTGGTATGGGCTGGTATCATCAAAGATGAACTTGTGGGACCTTTTCAGGTTGAGGATGGAGTGAAGCTCAACTCCCAGACCTACTGCCAGTTTTTGGAAGACAACTTCTTCAAGCAGTGGTACAGGAAGAAGTCGGTATCATTCAAGAAAAACATGATTTTCATGCAGGACAATGCTCCATCACATGCCTCCAACTACTCCACGGCGTGGCTGGCCAGTAGGGGTCTTAATGAAGAAAAAATAATGACATGGCCCCCTTGTTCACCTGATCTGAACCCCAGAGAACCTGTGGTCCCTCATAAAATGTGAGATCTACAGGGAGGGAAAACAGTACACCTCTCGGAGCAGTGTCTGGGAGGCTGTGGTGGCTGCTGCACGCAATGATGATCGTAAACAGATCAAGCAACTGACAGAATCTATGGATGGAAGGCTGTTGAGTGTCATCATGGAAGGCTGTTTTTGCATGTCAGAAATGTGTATTTCTAAATTTTGTGCAGTTATATTGGTTTACCTGGTGAAAATAAACAAGTGTGATTGGAATATATTTGGTTTTTATTAAGTTGCCTAATAATTCTGCACAGTAATAGTTACCTGCACAAACAGATATCCTCCTAAGATAGCCAAATCTAAAAAAAAACAAAAAAAAAAAACACTCCAACTTCCAAAAATATTAAGCTTTGATATTTATGAGTCTTTTGGGTTGAGAACATAGTTGTTGATCAATAATAAAACAAATCCTCTAAAATACACCTTGCCTAATACTTCTGCACACAGTGTACACTGTGTGGGGCTCATGATACTGTGCATAGGGATATCATCGCCATCAGGATATTGTACTGTGTTGAGGGTCACTGTGGGGACATTATACTGTGATGGGGCATTGGCAGCATCTAAATGGATGGGATAATACTGTGCTAGGGGGCAACATAATTTGAATGCGAGAATTCACTGCGGGGATATTATACTGTTTGTGAGGGGGGCATCATACTCTATGGGAGCCATGAAAGGGATGTTGTAGTGGGTGAGAATACGAAGGGGCTTCATCAGGGGCATAATTACAGTGTACATAACATAATATATGTCCCTCTCCCTGTTTTTAAAGGTTGACCGGTGTGAGTGAGCCTACTCCGCTAAATATTTTTGTGGGCCGCAGTTAGGACATTCGTTAAGGGACCAGATGCTAACTGTTAATTGGTTATCTCACTATTGCGCTATTGAAAAATAGGGTAGATATTAATGGAACATAATGCACTCTGATTGTTTGGGTGCCACAGGGTTATATGTGGAGCACTGCAGAAAAACTCAGCAATATACCTACAGGTCCTTCTCACAAAATTGAAATATCATCAAAAAGTTAATTTATTTAAATTCTTCAATATAAAAAGTGAAAGTCATTTATTGTACAGTGGGTACGAAACGTATTCATACCCCTTTAAATTTTTCACTCTTTGTTTCATTACAGCCATTTGGTAAATTCAAAAAAGTTCATTTTTTTTCTCATTAATGTACACTCTGCACTCCATCATGACTAAAAAAAAACAGAAATGTAATAATTTTTGCAAATTTATTAAAAAAGAAAAACTGAAATATCACATGGTCATAAGTATTCAGACCCTTTGCTCAGCATTGAGTAAAAGCACCCTTTTGAGCTAGTACAGCCATGAGAACTTTTTTGAATTTACCAAATGGCTGCAATGAAACAGAGTGAAAAATTTAAAGGGGTCTGAATACTTTCCGTATTCACTGTATAGAGTCATTACAAACAGAGTGATCTATTTCAAGTGTTTATTTCTGTTAATGTTGCTGATTATGGCTTACAAGCCAATGAAAACCCAAAAGTCATTATCTCAGTAAATCAGAATAATTAACAAAAGACACCTGCAAAGGCTCCTAAGTGTTTAAAAAGGTCCCTTACTCTGTTTCAGTAGGCTCGACGATCAAGGAGAAGACTGCTCACTTGACAGATGTCCAGAAGGCAGGCATTGACACACTATACAAGGAAAGTAAATTTTGCATTTCATTTGGAAATCAAGGTCCCAGAGTCTGGAGGAAGAGATAAGAGGCCACAGTCCAAGCTGCTTGAGCTCTAGTGTGAAGTTTCCACAATCACTGATGGTTTCGAGAGCCATGTCATCTGCTGGTGTAGGTCCACTGTGTTTTATCAAGACCAAAGTCAGCGCAACCGTCTACCAGGACATTTTAGAGCACTTCTTGCTTCCCTCTACCGACAAGCTTTTTGGAGATGGAAATTTCATTTTCCAGCAGGACTTGGCACCTGTCCACACTCCCAAAAGTACCAATGCCTAGTTTAAAAACAACACTATCACTGTGCTTGATTCGCCAGCAAACTCGCCTGACTTGAACCCCATAAAGAATCTATGGGGTACTGTCAAGATGAAGATGAGAGACACCAGACCCAACAATGCAGACGAGCTGAAGGCTGCTATCAAAGCAACCTGGGCTTCCGTAACACCTCAGCAGTGCCACAGGCTGATCGCCTCCATGCCACACCGCACTGATGCAGTAATTGATGCAAATGAGCCTTGACCAAGTATTGAGTGCATTTACTGAACATTCATTTCAGTAGGACAGCATTTCAGATTTTAAATTCATTTCTCAAGCAGGTGTTATAAAGTATTCTAATTTACTGAGATAATGACTTTGGGTTTTCATTGGCTGTAAGCCATAATCATCAACATTAACAGAAATAAACACTTGAAATAGATCAATCGGTTTGTAATTACTCTATATAATATATGAGTTTCAATTTTTGTATTGAAGAACTGAAATAAATTTACTTTTTGACTTTTTGATGATATTCTAATTTTGTGAGAAGATCTTGTATCTCCAGTCCTGTATGATGTTACAGCTTTTGGTTGGACAATGGTTGGGAGACCACTATTCTGGAGGTCTAGGTCCCATCAAGAGGGATGAATCAAAGAGGCCTAGGTTCTCATGTTTTGCTGCTTACAATTTTGGTCAGCTGATAATGAGAAGGACATGGCTGAACTGGAGTAGTTGAAGAGGACATTCATACTTTAGGGAATGTTGCATTACCAATAAATTTCAAACTTGGGCTATTAAGCTTAGTGATCTAATTACTGGGTGCAAATACAGTATCTGAAGAGACAGCACGGGGATTTGTCTACTGATATTTAGAGGAATGAAGGCTTCACCTTCATCCTAGACAATGAATCTTTACTGTATTAGCAGTGAGACTATAGGAATCTCTTGGGCTAGTTATGGTTGTAATATTTTCTTTACCACAGAAATGGAGTGATCATCTCAGCTTGGAAGGAGCCACCTGAAGACTTCTCGGTAGGGTCACAAGTGAATATACCATTACTGACGCTGATTGTCTGCCAGCACCGCACTGTCCAGCAGTTAGTTTTCTCACTTTTTTATGTGTTAGATTCTTAAATAGTATAAGTCAGTGGTGAGTAATTATTTTTCCTGAGAGGCCATTCGAGAGACTCTGACTGTTGTGGAGAGTTGAACTAATAGACTAAAATTGTATTCTGTTATCAACCCCTTCTTCTACAGGTGATTTTCCATTTTTTCAATTTTTGTTTTTTCTTCCCCTTTTCCAAGAGTCATACATTTTTTATTTTTCTGTTCATATAGCCGTGTGATGGCTTGTTTTTTGTAGGGACGAGTTTTACTTTTCAATTACATCATACATTTTATCTTGTGATATACTGGAGAGCAGTAAAAACATTGCAATTGCTGTGAAATTGCAAACAAATAGCTATTCCACAATTGCTTTGGGTTTTTATTTTCCATGTTCACAATATGGTAAAACTGACCTGCCATTGGGCAGTTCTGGCAAATGCCAGAAGTGGCGGTGGCAGTCGTGGGCCGCTCGCCAGCGCCCACTCCCCCCCCCCCCACCGCCGCCAACTCACCCCCCCACCAGCGCCGCCTCATTCAACTATACAGTTGAATGCAATAATGGAGGAGAGAGCGTCTACTGACGCTCCCTCTCCCATCATTCCCTGCTCTGCCTGCCGCTGACACTGCAGGTGCACGATGACGTTATATCATCGCACACCTGATATGTGACCGGGCAGACTGCAGCTGCTGAGACCGGAGCCCGGAGCAGCGTTGGGCACGAGGAGAGGTGAGTGTTTTTTTGTGTTTTTTTTTAAAATATATCACTGAGTGATAACTGGATTGTGGGGCTATTGGGGGGGCTGCATTACATTCTAAGGGGGCTGTGCCATATTACATTCTATGGGGGCTGTGCTGTATTACATTCTATGGGGGCTAGCTGCATTACATTCTATGGGGGCTGTGCTGTATTACATTCTAAGGGGGTGGCTGCATTATATTTTATGGGGGCTGTGGTGTATTGCATTCTATGTGGACTGTGCTGTATTACATTCTATGGGTGCTGTGCTGTATTACATTCTATGGGTGCTGTGCTGCATTACATTCTATGGGGTGCTGTGCTGTATTACATTCTATGGGGGCTGGCTGCATTACATTCTATGGGGATGGCTGCATTACATTCTATGGGGGCTGTGTTGTGGATTCTGTTTTTGGGCTCCCTCTGGTGGTTACAACTGGTACTGGGTGACTTTGGTGGGTTGCGGTCTCTGGTTTCCACCTGTCCATCTGAGGCTGGGTGTTTCCTATTTAACCTGGCTTTCCTGTCATTCCCTTGCCGGCTATCAATGTACTCAGATGTGCTCAGTTTGGTTCTGACTACCTGCTTCCAGATCTCTCAGGATAAGCTAAGTTATGCTTTTCAGTTGTTTTGTTTTTTGTCCAGCTTGCTAAATATTACTCTATGCTAGTTGGAAGCTCTAGTGGGCTGAGGTGCTCCCCATGTGCCATGAGTTGGCACATGGGTGCTTGTAATCTCAGGATGGTTTTTGATTAGGGTTTTTTGCTGACCGCTCAGACCCCTTTTGTATCCTTCTGCTTTCTAGTTATAGCGGGCCTCGTTTTGCTAACTCTATTTTCATATCTATGTGCGTGCCTTCCTCTCATTTTCACCCTCAATACATGTGGGGGGCAACTATACCTTTGGGGTTTATTTCTCTGGAGGCAAGTTAGGTCTTTATTTTCTCTGCAGTGCTAGTTAGCTCTTAGGCTGGCGCGAGGCGTCTAGAATCAACGTAGGCACGCTCCCTGGCTATTTCTAGTTGTGTTTGTCAGGAGTAGGGCAGCGGTCAGCCCAGGTTCCATCACCCTAGAGCTCGTCCGTTATTTGAGTTATTTTTTGCTTGTCCAGTGCGATCCCCTAGCCATTGGGATCCATAATAGTATAGCCGGCCCACAAAGTGTTAATTGTTTGGGCTGAAGCAGGAGAAAAAAAAGTGTTGAAGGGAAATTTTTATTTTTTTTTTCCCTCAGAGTTTTGCTGCCTAGCCTTTAATTGCTGTCTAGCTGCTTCTTACCTCCTCTTAACCCTTGAATGGCTCTGACCTTAGCTGTTTAACATGGATGTCCAGAGTTTGGCTTCCAGCCTGAATAATCTCGCTGCAAAAGTTCAAAACATACAGGATTTTGTTGTTCACACTCCTATGTCTGAACCTAGAATTCCTATTCCAGAGTTTTTTTCTGGAGATAGATCTACCTTCCTGAATTTCAGGAACAATTGCAAATTGTTTCTTTCTTTGAAATCTCGCTCCTCTGGAGACCCTGCTCAGCAGGTCAAGATTGTAATATCTTTCCTGCGGGGCGACCCTCAGAATTGGGCATTTGCATTGGCACCAGGGGATCCTGCATTGCTCAGTGTGGATGCGTTTTTTCTGGCACTGGGATTGCTCTATGAGGAACCTAACCTGGAGATTCAGGCTGAAAAGGCTTTATTAGCCCTCTCTCAGGGGCATGATGAAGCGGAAGTATATTGTCAAAAATTTCGGAAATGGTCGGTACTTACTCAGTGGAATGAGTGCGCCCTGGCTGCAAACTTCAGAGATGGTCTTTCTGAGGCCATTAAGGATATTATGGTGTGGTTCCCTGCGCCTACAGGTCTGAATGAGTCTATGACTATGGCCATTCAGATTGATCGGCGTTTGCGGGAGCGCAAACCTGTGCACCAGTTGGCGGTGTCTTCTGAACAGGCACCTGAGACTATGCAATGTGATAGAATTCAGTCCAGAAGTGAACGGCAAAATTATAGGCGGAAAAACGGATTGTGTTTTTATTGTGGTGATTCAGCTCATGTTATATCAGCATGCTCTAAACGCACAAAAAAGGTTGATAAATCTTTTGCCATTAGTACTCTGCAGTCTAAGTTCATTTTGTCTGTAACTCTGATTTGTTCACTGTCATCCATTTCCGTCGATGCTTATGTGGATTCGGGCGCTGCCCTGAGTCTTATGGATTGGTCATTTGCCAAACGCTGCGGTTTTAGTCTGGAGCCTCTGGAAGTTCCTATTCCTTTGAAGGGAATTGACTCTACACCACTGGCTATGAATAAACCGCAGTACTGGACACAAGTGACCATGCGCATGACTCCCGTTCATCAGGAGGTGATTCGCTTCCTTGTACTGTATAATTTACATGATGTACTAGTGCTTGGTCTGCCATGGTTACAAACTCATAATCCAGTCCTGGATTGGAAAACAATGTCTGTGTTAAGCTGGGGATGTCAGGGGGTTCATGATTATGCACCTCTGATTTCAATCGCTTCATCTACTCCTTCTGAGGTCCCTGCGTTTTTGTCTGACTA
Organism: Ranitomeya variabilis; assembly: GCF_051348905.1. Classification (NCBI taxonomy): domain Eukaryota; kingdom Metazoa; phylum Chordata; class Amphibia; order Anura; family Dendrobatidae; genus Ranitomeya; species Ranitomeya variabilis. The sequence continues at coordinate 567,143,884 of NC_135232.1, forward strand.
TCGGGATGTTTTTGAGGAGCCTAAGCTCAATTCGCTCCCTCCTCATAGGGATTGTGACTGTGCTATAGAATTAATTTCTGGCAGTAAATTCCCTAAGGGTCGTTTATTTAATCTGTCAGTGCCAGAGCATACTGCTATGCGGAATTATATTAAGGAGTCCTTGGAAAAGGGACATATTCGTCCATCTTTGTCCCCTCTGGGAGCAGGTTTTTTTTTCGTGGCTAAAAAAGATGGTTCCCTGAGGCCTTGTATAGATTATCGCCTTCTGAATAAGATTACAGTCAAATATCAGTATCCATTGCCATTATTGACTGATTTGTTTGCTCGCATTAAGGGGGCTAGGTGGTTCACTAAGATAGATCTTCGCGGTGCGTATAATCTTGTGCGGATAAAGCAGGGTGATGAGTGGAAAACCGCATTTAATACGCCTGAGGGCCATTTTGAGTATTTGGTAATGCCTTTTGGACTTTCTAATGCTCCTTCAGTCTTTCAGTCCTTTATGCACAATATTTTCCGTGAATATCTGGATAAGTTTATGATTGTGTATTTGGATGATATTTTGGTGTTTTCTGATGACCGGGAGTCTCATGTTCTACAGGTCAGGAAGGTGTTTCAAGTCCTGCGGGCCAATTCTCTGTTTGTGAAGGGCTCGAAATGTCTCTTCGGAGTCCAGAAGATTTCTTTTTTGGTGTACATTTTTTCTCCTTCTACTATTGAGATGGATCCCGTCAAGGTTCAGGCGATTTGTGACTGGACACAACCTACATCTGTTAAGAGTCTTCAGAGGTTCTTGGGTTTTGCTAATTTTTATCGTCGGTTCATTGCTAATTTTTCCAGTGTTGTTAAACCTTTGACTGATTTGACTAAAAAGGGTGCTGATGTTGCTAATTGGTCTCCTACGGCTGTGGAGGCCTTTCAGGAACTTAAGCGCCGGTTTTCTTCTGCTCCTGTGTTATGTCAACCAGATGTTTCACTTCCTTTTCAGGTTGAGGTTGATGCTTCTGAGATTGGAGCGGGGGCGGTTTTGTCACAGAGAAGTTCCGATGGCTCGGTGATGAAGCCATGTGCGTTCTTTTCTAGAAAATTCTCGCCCGCCGAGCGCAATTATGATGTGGGTAATCGGGAGCTTTTGGCCATGAAGTGGGCATTTGAGGAGTGGCGTCATTGGCTTGAGGGTGCTAGACATCGTGTGGTGGTCTTGACTGATCACAAAAATCTGATTTACCTTGAGTCTGCCAGGCGTCTGAATCCTAGACAGGCTCGTTGGTCGTTGTTTTTTTCTCGTTTCAATTTTGTGGTTTCATACCTGCCAGGTTCAAAGAATGTGAAGGCAGATGCTCTTTCCAGGAGTTTTGTGCCTGACTCTCCTGGAGACTCTGGGCCTACTGGTATCCTTAGGGATGGGGTAATATTGTCCGCCGTCTCCCCAGACTTGCGTCGTACATTGCAGGAGTTTCAGGCGGATAAACCTGATCGTTGTCCACCATAAAGACTGTTTGTTCCGGATGATTGGACCAGTAGAGTCATCTCTGAGGTCCATTCTCCTGTGTTGGCTGGTCATCCGGGAATATTTGGTACTAGAGACTTGGTGGCCAGGTCTTTTTGGTGGCCTTCCTTGTCAAGGGATGTGCACACCTTTGTGCAGTCTTGTGGAGTGTGTGCTTGGGCTAAGCCTTGCTGTTCTCGGGCCAGTGGGTTGTTGTTATCCTTGCCTATCCCGAAGAGGCCTTGGACGCACATTTCCATGGATTTTATTTCAGATATCCCTGTCTCACAGAAAATGTCCGTTATCTGGGTTGTGTGTGACCGCTTTTCTAAGATGGTTCATTTGGTACCCTTGCCTAAGTTGCCTTCCTCCTCTGAGTTGGTCCCTTTATTTTTTCAGAACGTGGTTCGTTTGCATGGGATTCCGGAGAATATCGTTTCTGACAGGGGATCGCAGTTTGTGTCTAGATTTTGGCGGACGTTTTGTGCTAAGATGGGCATTAATTTGTCTTTCTCGTCTGCATTCCATCCTCAGACGAATGGCCAGACGGAGCGAACTAATCAGACCTTGGAAACTTATTTAAGGTGTTTTGTTTCTGCTGATCAAGATGACTGGGTTGCCTTTTTGCCACTGGCCGAATTTGCCCTTAATAATCGGGCTAGTTCTGCTACTTTGGTTTCTCCTTTCTTTTGTAATTCGGGGTTTCATCCTCATTTTTCCTCTGGTCAGGTGGAGCCTTCGGATTGTCCTGGAGTGGACGTGGTGGTGGACAGGCTACATCAGATTTGGAATCAGGTGGTGGACAATTTGAAGTTGTCTCAGGAGAAGGCTCAGCAGTTTGCTAATCGCCGTCGCCGCGTGGGTCCCCGACTTCGTGTTGGGGACTTTGTGTGGTTGTCTTCTCGTTTTGTCCCTATGAAGGTCTCTTCTCCCAAGTTCAAGCCTCGGTTCATCGGTCCTTATAAGATCTTGGAGATTCTTAACCCTGTATCTTTTCGTTTGGATCTCCCAGCATCGTTTGCTATTCATAACGTGTTCCATCGGTCGTTATTGCGGAGGTATGAGGTGCCCGTTGTTCCTTCGGTTGAGCCTCCTGCTCCGGTGCTGGTGGAGGGAGAATTGGAGTATGTTGTTGAGAAGATCTTGGATTCTCGTGTTTCCAGACGTAAACTCCAGTATTTGGTTAAGTGGAAGGGTTATGGTCAGGAGGATAATTCCTGGGTGGTCGCCTCTGATGTTCATGCGACTGATTTGGTCCGCGCCTTCCATAGAGCTCATCCTGATCGCCCTGGGGGTTCTCGTGAGGGTTCGGTGACCCCTCCTCAAGGGGGGGGTACTGTTGTGGATTCTGTTTTTGGGCTCCCTCTGGTGGTTACAACTGGTACTGGGTGACTTTGGTGGGTTGCGGTCTCTGGTTTCCACCTGTCCATCTGAGGCTGGGTGTTTCCTATTTAACCTGGCTTTCCTGTCATTCCCTTGCCGGCTATCAATGTACTCAGATGTGCTCAGTTTGGTTCTGACTACCTGCTTCCAGATCTCTCAGGATAAGCTAAGTTATGCTTTTCAGTTGTTTTGTTTTTTGTCCAGCTTGCTAAATATTACTCTATGCTAGTTGGAAGCTCTAGTGGGCTGAGGTGCTCCCCATGTGCCATGAGTTGGCACATGGGTGCTTGTAATCTCAGGATGGTTTTTGATTAGGGTTTTTTGCTGACCGCTCAGACCCCTTTTGTATCCTTCTGCTTTCTAGTTATAGCGGGCCTCGTTTTGCTAACTCTATTTTCATATCTATGTGTGTGCCTTCCTCTCATTTTCACCCTCAATACATGTGGGGGGCAACTATACCTTTGGGGTTTATTTCTCTGGAGGCAAGTTAGGTCTTTATTTTCTCTGCAGTGCTAGTTAGCTCTTAGGCTGGCGCGAGGCGTCTAGAATCAACGTAGGCACGCTCCCTGGCTATTTCTAGTTGTGTTTGTCAGGAGTAGGGCAGCGGTCAGCCCAGGTTCCATCACCCTAGAGCTCGTCCGTTATTTGAGTTATTTTTTGCTTGTCCAGTGCGATCCCCTAGCCATTGGGATCCATAACAGGGCTGTGCTGCATTATATTCTATGGGGGCTGTGCTGCATTTACTTCTTTGGGGGCTGTGCTTCATTACATTATATGGAGGCAGGCTGTTTTACATTATATGGGGGCTGTGCTGCATTACATTCCATGGGGGCTGTGTTGCATTACATTCTATGGGGCGGTGCTGTATTACATTCTATGGGGCTGTGCTGCAATACATTCTATGGGGGCTGTGCTGCATTACATTCTTTGGGGGCTGTGCTGCATTGTATTCTATAGAGGCAGGCTGTTTTACATTCTATGGGGGCTCTGCTGCATTACATTCTATGGGGGCTGTGCTGCATTACATTCTATGGGGGCGGTGCTGCATTACATTCTATGGGGGCCGTGCTGTATTACATTCTATGGGGGCCGTGCTGTATTACATTCTATGGGGGCCGTGCTGCATTACATTCTATGGGGGCCGTGCTGCATTACATTCTATGGGGGCCGTGCTGCATTACATTCTATGGGGGCCGTGCTGCATTACATTCTATGGGGGCCGTGCTGCATTACATTCTATGGGGGCCGTGCTGCATTACATTCTATGGGGGCCGTGCTGCATTACATTCTATGGGGGAGGGCTGTATTACATTCTTTGGGGTGCTGTATTATATTCTATGGATGGGCTACATTATATTCTATGGGGGGCTGCATTATGCTCTATGAGGGGGCTACCATATAATATACAGTGGGGCAAAAAAGTATTTAGTCATTCAGCAATAGTGCAAGTTCCACCACTTAAAAAGATGAGAGGCGTCTGTAATTTACATCATAGGTAGACCTCAACTATGGGAGACAAACTGAGAAATAAAAATCCAGAAAATCACATTGTCTGTTTTTTTTATCATTTTATTTGCATATTATGGTGGAAAATAAGTATTTGGTCAGAAACAAACAATCAAGATTTCTGGCTCTCACAGACCTGTAACTTCTTCTTTAAGAGTCTCCTCTTTCCTCCACTTATTACCTGTAGTAATGGCACCTGTTTAAACTTGTTATCAGTATAAAAAGACACCTGTGCACACCCTGAAACAGTCTGACTCCAAACTCCGCTATGGTGAAGACCAAAGAGCTGTCAAAGGACACCAGAAACAAAATTGTAGCCCTGCACCAGGCTGGGAAGACTGAATCTGAAATAGCCAACCAGCTTGGAGTGAAGAAATCAACAGTGGGAGCAATAATTAGAAAATGGAAGACATTCAAGACCACTGATAATCTCCCTCGATCTGGGGCTCCACGCAAAATCCCACCCCGTGGGGTCAGAATGATCACAAGAACGGTGAGCAAAAATCCCAGAACCACGCGGGGGGACCTAGTGAAAGAACTGCAGAGAGCTGGGACCAATGTAACAAGGCCTACCATAAGTAACACACTACGCCACCATGGACTCAGATCCTGCAGTGCCAGACGTGTCCCACTGCTTAAGCCAGTACATGTCCGGGCCCGTCTGAAGTTTGCTAGAGAGCATTTGGATGATCCAGAGGAGTTTTGGGAGAATGTCCTATGGTCTGATGAAACCAAACTGGAACTGTTTGGTAGAAACACAACTTGTGTTTGGAGGAAAAAGAATACTGAGTTGCATCCATCAAACACCATACCTACTGTAAAGCATGGTCGTGGAAACATCATGCTTTGGGGCTGTTTCTCTGCAAAGGGGCCAGGACGACTGATCCGGGTACATGAAAGAATGAATGGGGCCATGTATCGTGAGATTTTGAGTGCAAACCTCCTTCCATCAGCAAGGGCATTGAAGATGAAACGTGGCTGGGTCTTTCAACATGACAATGATCCAAAGCACACCGCCAGGGCAACGAAGGAGTGGCTTCGTAAGAAGCATTTCAAGGTCCTGGAGTGGCCTAGCCAGTCTCCAGATCTCAACCCTACAGAAAACCTTTGGAGGGAGTTGAAAGTCCGTGTTGCCAAGCGAAAAGCCAAAAACATCACTACTCTAGAGGAGATCTGCATGGAGGAATGGGCCAACATACCAACAACAGTGTGTGGCAACCTTGTGAAGACTTACAGAAAACGTTTGACCTCTGTCATTGCCAACAAAGGATATATTACAAAGTATTGAGATGAAATTTTGTTTCTGACCAAATACTTATTTTCCACCATAATATGCAAATAAAATGATAAAAAAACAGACAATGTGATTTTCTGGATTTTTTTTTCTCAGTTTGTCTCCCATAGTTGAGGTCTACCTATGATGTAAATTACAGACGCCTCTCATCTTTTTAAGTGGTGCAACTTGCACTATTGCTGAATGACTAAATACTTTTTTGCCCCATTGTATATGCTGGGGCTGCATTATATTCTCTAGGGGGTTACATTATACTCAGGGGGCTAGAATATATTCTGTGGGGTGGCTGCATTATACTCTGGGGTGGCATCATTATACTATATGTGGGCTGCATTATACTGTATTGAGGACTATGGGGAATACATTATGCTATATGAAGAACTATGGGGTGCATTATACTATGGGAAGTGAATTGTACTACAAGGATGACAATGGCGGTGCATTATAATATATGGAGCACTATGAGGAATGTATTATACTACTCGGAGGACTGAGGAATGTATTATACTATTTGGAGGACTGAGGAATGTATCATACTATATGGAGGAATTGCAGTGTATTTTAATATATGGAGGTCTATGAGGAGTGTATTATACTATATGGAGGACTATGTGGAGTGTATAATACTATATGGAGGACTATGTGGAGTGTATAATACTATATGGAGGACTATGTGGAGTGTATAATACTATATGGAGGACTGAGGAGTGTATTATACTATATGGAGGACTGAGGAGTGTATAATACTATATGGAGGACCGAGGAGTGTATTTTACTATATGGAGGACTGAGGAGTGTATTATACTATATGGAGGACTGAGGAGTGTATTATACTATATGGAGGACTGAGGTGCACATTATAATATATTGAGGACTATGGGGTGTATTATACTAAACAAGCAAAATGCTGCCTATTCATCGAGTGATTGGATTGTTTATGTGGGAACAGAAATCCTTGTTCTCAGCAGCACATCGCCGGTGTAAACTGTAGTTGTGCTGCTGATAACATGATACTGTATGAGGACAGATTGATCAAATTGTGATTGTTCTGTTCCCTTCATTCTTTCTCGGTGTAAAGAGGCCGGGAAACAAGCGAACGACTTCAGTATTGTCGATCACACTCGTTTAGTGGCCTGAGATCAGTGCATGTAAATGCAGCAGAAATGCTTTGTAGGGAGACCAGGCAAGGATGATGACAGTTGTAGTTAGCACCCGGCTCCTGGGAATAGCGCTAACTCTACTGCTTTTCCCAGCCACCAGAGCATTTAATTCTGGTATGTGTAATGATTTTAAGGGTTGATGTCAGCTGCGTAATGTCAGCTGCTATCAATCCCTGGTGTAAGTAATGGAGAGGTGTCTATCAGACACCCCCACTACTAGCCCAGACCTGGCGAGACCCAGCGACTCTGAAGAGCGGTGACGGTAGTAACAGTACCACTCTTCACAGTCGCCGAGCTCAGCGCAAGACCCGGAATATCTGAAGAGCGGTGATGTTTCTGATGTCACCAGGTCTCGTGCTGCACAGCGGAACCAAAAGTGGCTGTAGGCAAAGTGTATGGAGCATTAGAATGAGGTTCCATAGCCTTTGGTCGTCTCATCCCTTCATTATCTACGAGATCCAGTTATGTAGGTAAAGTAGCGGCTTTTCTTGGTACTGCAACTAAAAGCAATAAATAGGACAGAGCTGTAATGCTGGATACAGCTGTGATTATATGTTATATAGTCGTGTTACACTCCCCTCACTTCTTGTAACCTACAAGTGTACAAAGGTATTATACAGTCACCATGTGACAAGTGGGCCTGTGTACCTTCAAATGCCAGGGCTGAATTTTAGTCCAAGTCCGGCCCTGCCATTATGATTCTCCAGGTAATTACCAGTATGCAGACACCAAATGTGTATAGTTTTTGTTTGTTTTATTTAAGTGATGAAAAAAAAATCAGAAATTTGTAAGAATTTTTTTTTTTTTTAAATTTTGCTGCCATTTTTCGAGACCCATAGCGTCTCCATTTTTTGGGATCTGGGGCTGGGATATGCCTTATTTTTGTGCGCTGAGCTGACGTTTTTATTGGTACTATTTTTGTGTGTTAGATACGATGTTTTGATCGCCTCTTTTGCAGCTGCCAAAAATACTTAATTCTGGTCTTTTGATTTTTTTTTTTCATTAGGTCATTTACCAATCTGATTTATGTTCTTCATATTTTGGCAAATTTGACTCTTACAAATACAGTGATACCAAATATGTGTATTTTCTTAATTGGGAGTAATTTGAAATTTTGTGTTTCTTATTTTCTAAAACTTTTTTTTTTTTTATTAAGATAGGATCCAATGGGATATCAATCTGTCCAGGTATGAAGTACAAGGAATTGTGAATCCCCATCACCTGCTTTGATGCAAATGAAACTGTCAATAGAAGCACTGGAGAGGAACAGGACAAACCCCAGAAAGGGATTAGTTTTGCTGCTCATGGCTGCTGACATTTCCCCTGCTTATCATTCTTGCTTTATTCTTCTCCAGCTTTGCATTTTGCTACCGTCCTCATTGTCCATTGACCTGTAGTGGATCATGTGCTCAGAACCCAGCACTGTGCAGCATTATTGGCACTTGCTAAAAAACACCATTTTCGGCAGGGTCACCATTGGTGCCCTGTTCTCTTCACAGATCAGTGCCAGATGTGAAAGACCCTGGAGACCCCATAGTGATTGCTATACTGCCTATATCATCCAGCATTACCAGTTTGACATTGGGTTTTGTGATGGTTTGGGAGCCCATAATCTTGGAGGCTCACACAAACCTCCATGTGATGCCAAAGGTACCATGACTGTACTGGAATTAAGTACTCAGAGCCAGATCATACACTGGTATAATTGGCATTACGTTCTTCCTGTAGCAGGACAATGCCCGTCCTCATGTAGCCAGAGTGTGAAAAGTATTGACACAGTGCCTTGCGAAAGTATTCGGCCCCCTGGAACTTTTCAACCTTTTCCCATATATCATGCTTCAAACATAAAGATATCAAATGTAAATTTTTGGTGAAGAATCAATAACAAGTGGAACACAATTGTGAAGTTGAATTAAATTTATTGGTTATTTTACAATTTTGTGGAAATTCAAAAACTGAAAAGTGGGGCGTGCAATATTATTCGGCCCCTTTAACTTAATACTTTTTTGCACCACTTTTTGCTGCGATTACAGCTGCAAGTCGCTTGGGGTATGTCTCTATCAGTTTTGTACATCGAGAGACTGAAATTCTTCCCCATTCTTCCTTGGCAAACAGCTCGAGCTCAGTGAGGTTTGATGGAGATCGTTTGTGAACAGCAGTTTTCAGCTCTTTCCACAGATTCTCGATGGGATTGAGGTCTGGACTTTGACTTGGCCATTCTAACACCTGGATATGTTTATTTGTGAACCATTCCATTGTAGATTTTGCTTTATGTTTGGGATCATTGTCTTGTTGGAAGACAAATCTCCGTCCCAGTCTCAGGTCTTTTGCACACTCCAACAGGTTTTCTTCAAGAATGGTCCTGTATTTGGCTCCATCCATCTTCCCATCAATTTAAACCATCTTCCCTGTCCCTGCTGAAGAAAAGCAGGCCCAAACCATGATGCTGCCACCACTATGTTTGACAGTGGGGATGGTGTGTTCAGGGTGATGAGCTGTGTTTCCTTTACGCCAAACATATCGTTTGGCATTGTTGCCAAAAAGTTCGATTTTGGTTTCATCTGATCAGAGCACCTTCTTCCACATGTTTGGTGTGTCTCCCAGGTGGCTTGTTGCAAACTTTAAATTACACTTTTTATGGATATCTTTGAGAAATGGCTTTCTTCTTGCCACTCTTCCAATGCCAGATTTGTGCAATGTACGACTGATTGTTGTCCTATGGTCCTACGGACAGACTGTCCCACCTCAGCTGTAGATCTCTGCAGTTCATCCAGAGTGATCATGGGTCTCTTGGCTGCATCTCTGATCAGTCTTCTCTTGTTTGAGATGAAAGTTTAGATGGACGGCCAGGTCTTGGTAGATTTGCAGTTGTATGATACTCCTTCCATTTCAATATGATAGTTTGCACAGTGCTCCTTGGGATGTTTAAAGTTTTGGAAATAATTTTGTATCCAATTCCTGCTTTAAACTTCTCCATAACAGTATCACGGACCTGCCTGTTGTGTTCCTTGGTCTTCATGATGCTCTCTGTGCTTCAAACAGAACCCTGAGACTATCACAGAGCAGGTGCATTTATACGGAAACTTGATTACACACAGGTGGATTATATTTATCATCATTAGGCATTTAGGACAACATTGGATCATTCAGAGATCCACAATGAACTTCTGGAGTGAGTTTGCTGCACTGAAAGTAAATAGGCCAAATAATATTGCACACCCCACTTTTCAGCTTTTGAATTTCCACAAAAATTTTAAATAACCAATACATTTCATTCAACTTCACAATTGTGTTCCACTTGTTGTTGATTCTTCACCAAAAATTTACATTTGGTATCTTTATGTTTGAAGCATGATATGTGGTTAAAGGTTGAAAAGTTCCAGGGGGCTGAATACTTTCGCAAGGCACTGTATATGGTCATGTCCAGAAAATGTATTTTGGTCTTTAAAAAGTTGAGTGTGAGCTTGATGGTTGGGTGGTACTTGTTGAAGTTATTGTGGAAGGTGAGTAGATCATCTATTGAGTCTGTCCATACTGTAATATTAGCAGGTCATCAATGTAGTGGAAGTATGCAAGAGGTTTAACAGAGCAAGATGACAAAAATTCTTCCTCCAGTTTCACCATAAATAAGTTAGCATATTGTGGGGACATTTTGCTTCCCATGGCGCTGCCCATACACTGATGGTATAAATTGTTCCCAAAAGAAAAATAGTTGTGATGTAGCAATGGCAGTGGGAGCAATAATTAGAAAATGGAAGACATTCAAGACCACTGATAATCTCCCTCGATCTGGGGCTCCACGCAAAATCCCACCCCGTGGGGTCAGAATGATCACAAAAACGGTGAGCAAAAATCCCAGAACCACGCGGGGGGACCTAGTGAATGAACTGCAGAGAGCTGGGACCAATGTAACAAGGCCTACCATAAGTAACACACTACGCCACCATGGACTCAGATCCTGCAGTGCCAGACGTGTCCCACTGCTTAAGCCAGTACATGTCCGGGCCCGTCTGAAGTTTGCTAGAGAGCATTTGGATGATCCAGAGGAGTTTTGGGAGAATGTCCTATGGTCTGATGAAACCAAACTGGAACTGTTTGGTAGAAACACAACTTGTCGTGTTTGGAGGAAAAAGAATACTGAGTTGCATCCATCAAACACCATACCTACTGTAAACATGGTCGTGGAAACATCATGCTTTGGGGCTGTTTCTCTGCAAAGGGGCCAGGACGACTGATCCGGGTACATGAAAGAATGAATGGGGCCATGTATCGTGAGATTTTGAGTGCAAACCTCCTTCCATCAGCAAGGGCATTGAAGATGAAACGTGGCTGGGTCTTTCAACATGACAATGATCCAAAGCACACCGCCAGGGCAACGAAGGAGTGGCTTCGTAAGAAGCATTTCAAGGTCCTGGAGTGGCCTAGCCAGTCTCCAGATCTCAACCCTACAGAAAACCTTTGGAGGGAGTTGAAAGTCCGTGTTGCCAAGCGAAAAGCCAAAAACATCACTACTCTAGAGGAGATCTGCATGGAGGAATGGGCCAACATACCAACAACAGTGTGTGGCAACCTTGTGAAGACTTACAGAAAATGTTTGACCTCTGTCATTGCCAACAAAGGATATATTACAAAGTATTGAGATGAAATGTTGTTTCTGACCAAATACTTATTTTCCACCATAATATGCAAATAAAATGATAAAAAAACAGACAATGTGATTTTCTGGATTTTTTTTTCTCAGTTTGTCTCCCATAGTTGAGGTCTACCTATGATGTAAATTACAGACGCCTCTCATCTTTTTAAGTGGTGGAACTTGCACTATTGCTGAATGACTAAATACTTTTTTGCCCCATTGTATATGCTGGGGCTGCATTATATTCTCTAGGGGGTTACATTATACTCAGGGGGCTAGAATATATTCTGTGGGGTGGCTGCATTATACTCTGGGGTGGCATCATTATACTATATGTGGGCTGCATTATACTGTATCGAGGACTATGGGGAATACATTATGCTATATGAAGAACTATGGGGTGCATTATACTATGGGAAGTGAATTGTACTACAAGGATGACAATGGCGGTGCATTATAATATATGGAGCACTATGAGGAATGTATTATACTATTCGGAGGACTGAGGAATGTATTATACTATTTGGAGGACTGAGGAATGTATCATACTATATGGAGGAATTGCAGTGTATTTTAATATATGGAGGTCTATGAGGAGTGTATTATACTATATGGAGGACTATGTGGAGTGTATAATACTATATGGAGGACTATGTGGAGTGTATAATACTATATGGAGGACTATGTGGAGTGTATAATACTATATGGAGGACTGAGGAGTGTATTATACTATATGGAGGACTGAGGAGTGTATAATACTATATGGAGGACCGAGGAGTGTATTATACTATATGGAGGACTGAGGAGTGTATTATACTATATGGAGGACTGAGGAGTGTATTATACTATATGGAGGACTGAGGTGCACATTATAATATATTGAGGACTATGGGGTGTATTATACTAAACAAGCAAAATGCTGCCTATTCATCGAGTGATTGGATTGTTTATGTGGGAACAGAAATCCTTGTTCTCAGCAGCACATCGCCGGTGTAAACTGTAGTTGTGCTGCTGATAACATGATACTGTATGAGGACAGATTGATCAAATTGTGATTGTTCTGTTCCCTTCATTCTTTCTCGGTGTAAAGAGGCCGGGAAACAAGCGAACGACTTCAGTATTGTCGATCACACTCGTTTAGTGGCCTGAGATCAGTGCATGTAAATGCAGCAGAAATGCTTTGTAGGGAGACCAGGCAAGGATGATGACAGTTGTAGTTAGCACCCGGCTCCTGGGAATAGCGCTAACTCTACTGCTTTTCCCAGCCACCAGAGCATTTAATTCTGGTATGTGTAATGATTTTAAGGGTTGATGTCAGCTGCGTAATGTCAGCTGCTATCAATCCCTGGTGTAAGTAATGGAGAGGTGTCTATCAGACACCCCCACTACTAGCCCAGACCTGGCGAGACCCAGCGACTCTGAAGAGCGGTGACGGTAGTAACAGTACCACTCTTCACAGTCGCCGAGCTCAGCGCAAGACCCGGAATATCTGAAGAGCGGTGATGTTTCTGATGTCACCAGGTCTCGTGCTGCACAGCGGAACCAAAAGTGGCTGTAGGCAAAGTGTATGGAGCATTAGAATGAGGTTCCATAGCCTTTGGTCGTCTCATCCCTTCATTATCTACGAGATCCAGTTATGTAGGTAAAGTAGCGGCTTTTCTTGGTACTGCAACTAAAAGCAATAAATAGGACAGAGCTGTAATGCTGGATACAGCTGTGATTATATGTTATATAGTCGTGTTACACTCCCCTCACTTCTTGTAACCTACAAGTGTACAAAGGTATTATACAGTCACCATGTGACAAGTGGGCCTGGGTACCTTCAAATGCCAGGGCTGAATTTTAGTCCAAGTCCGGCCCTGCCATTATGATTCTCCAGGTAATTACCAGTATGCAGACACCAAATGTGTATAGTTTTTGTTTGTTTTATTTAAGTGATGAAAAAAAAATCAGAAATTTGTAAGAATTTTTTTTTTTTTAACTTTTGCTGCCATTTTTCGAGACCCATAGCGTCTCCATTTTTTGGGATCTGGGGCTGGGATATGCCTTATTTTTGTGCGCTGAGCTGACGTTTTTATTGGTACTATTTTTGTGTGTTAGATACGATGTTTTGATCGCCTCTTTTGCAGCTGCCAAAAATACTTAATTCTGGTCTTTTGATTTTTTTTTTTCATTAGGCCATTTACCAATCTGATTTATGTTCTTCATATTTTGGCAAATTTGACTCTTACAAATATAGTGATACCAAATATGTGTATTTTCTTAATTGGGAGTAATTTGAAATTTTGTGTTTCTTATTTTCTAAAACTTTTTTTTTTTTTATTAAGATAGGATCCAATGGGATATCAATCTGTCCAGGTATGAAGTACAAGGAATTGTGAATCCCCATCACCTGCTTTGATGCAAATGAAACTGTCAATAGAAGCACTGGAGAGGAACAGGACAAACCCCAGAAAGGGATTAGTTTTGCTGCTCATGGCTGCTGACATTTCCCCTGCTTATCATTCTTGCTTTATTCTTCTCCAGCTTTGCATTTTGCTACCGTCCTCATTGTCCATTGACCTGTAGTGGATCATGTGCTCAGAACCCAGCACTGTGCAGCATTATTGGCACTTGCTAAAAAACACCATTTTCGGCAGGGTCACCATTGGTGCCCTGTTCTCTTCACAGATCAGTGCCAGATGTGAAAGACCCTGGAGACCCCATAGTGATTGCTATACTGCCTATATCATCCAGCATTACCGGTTTGGCATTGGGTTTTGTGATTGGTTTGGGAGCCCATAATCTTGGAGGCTCACACAAACCTCCATGTGATGCCAAAGGTACCATGACTGTACTGGAATTAAGTACTCAGAGCCAGATCATACACTGGTATAATTGGCATTACGTTCTTCCTGTAGCAGGACAATGCCTGTCCTCATGTAGCCAGAGTGTGAAAAGTATTGACACAGTGCCTTGCGAAAGTATTCGGCCCCCTGGAACTTTTCAACCTTTTCCCATATATCATGCTTCAAACATAAAGATATCAAATGTAAATTTTTGGTGAAGAATCAATAACAAGTGGAACACAATTGTGAAGTTGAATTAAATTTATTGGTTATTTTACAATTTTGTGGAAATTCAAAAACTGAAAAGTGGGGCGTGCAATATTATTCGGCCCCTTTAACTTAATACTTTTTTGCACCACTTTTTGCTGCGATTACAGCTGCAAGTCGCTTGGGGTATGTCTCTATCAGTTTTGTACATCGAGAGACTGAAATTCTTCCCCATTCTTCCTTGGCAAACAGCTCGAGCTCAGTGAGGTTTGATGGAGATCGTTTGTGAACAGCAGTTTTCAGCTCTTTCCACAGATTCTCGATGGGATTGAGGTCTGGACTTTGACTTGGCCATTCTAACACCTGGATATGTTTATTTGTGAACCATTCCATTGTAGATTTTGCTTTATGTTTGGGATCATTGTCTTGTTGGAAGACAAATCTCCGTCCCAGTCTCAGGTCTTTTGCACACTCCAACAGGTTTTCTTCAAGAATGGTCCTGTATTTGGCTCCATCCATCTTCCCATCAATTTAAACCATCTTCCCTGTCCCTGCTGAAGAAAAGCAGGCCCAAACCATGATGCTGCCACAACTATGTTTGACAGTGGGGATGGTGTGTTCAGGGTGATGAGCTGTGTTTCCTTTACGCCAAACATATCGTTTGGCATTGTTGCCAAAAAGTTCGATTTTGGTTTCATCTGATCAGAGCACCTTCTTCCACATGTTTGGTGTGTCTCCCAGGTGGCTTGTTGCAAACTTTAAATGACACTTTTTATGGATATCTTTGAGAAATGGCTTTCTTCTTGCCACTCTTCCAATGCCAGATTTGTGCAATGTGCGACTGATTGTTGTCCTATGGTCCTACGGACAGACTGTCCCACCTCAGCTGTAGATCTCTGCAGTTCATCCAGAGTGATCATGGGTCTCTTGGCTGCATCTCTGATCAGTCTTCTCTTGTTTGAGATGAAAGTTTAGATGGACGGCCAGGTCTTGGTAGATTTGCAGTTGTATGATACTCCTTCCATTTCAATATGATCGTTTGCACAGTGCTCCTTGGGATGTTTAAAGTTTTGGAAATAATTTTGTATCCAATTCCTGCTTTAAACTTCTCCATAACAGTATCACGGACCTGCCTGTTGTGTTCCTTGGTCTTCATGATGCTCTCTGTGCTTCAAACAGAACCCTGAGACTATCACAGAGCAGGTGCATTTATACGGAAACTTGATTACACACAGGTGGATTATATTTATCATCATTAGGCATTTAGGACAACATTGGATCATTCAGAGATCCACAATGAACTTCTGGAGTGAGTTTGCTGCACTGAAAGTAAATAGGCCAAATAATATTGCACACCCCACTTTTCAGCTTTTGAATTTCCACAAAAATTTTAAATAACCAATAAATTTCATTCAACTTCACAATTGTGTTCCACTTGTTGTTGATTCTTCACCAAAAATTTACATTTGGTATCTTTATGTTTGAAGCATGATATGTGGTTAAAGGTTGAAAAGTTCCAGGGGGCTGAATACTTTCGCAAGGCACTGTATATGGTCATGTCCAGAAAATGTATTTTGGTCTTTAAAAAGTTGAGTGTGAGCTTGATGGTTGGGTGGTACTTGTTGAAGTTATTGTGGAAGGTGAGTAGATCATCTATTGAGTCTGTCCATACTGTAATATTAGCAGGTCATCAATGTAGTGGAAGTATGCAAGAGGTTTAACAGAGCAAGATGACAAAAATTATTCCTCCAGTTTCACCATAAATAAGTTAGCATATTGTGGGGACATTTTGCTTCCCATGGCGCTGCCCATACACTGATGGTATAAATTGTTCCCAAAAGAAAAATAGTTGTGATGTAGCACAAACCTGATAAATTGCAGTGTTGGTTCTGTGGCTAGATCGTTCTTTTGAAGGAAATATTTGCATGCTGCAATTCTATCCTCATGAGGAATGTTGGAGTGTAATCTCTTATGATCAGTGAGCTCCACTCTCTCCTGCAGAGTGTAAGCTCTTATGATGATGATGATTAGGGTTGAGCGACTTTCACTTTTTTAGGATCGAGTCGGGTTTCGCGAAACCCGACTTTGTCAAAAGTCGAGTCGAGTGAAATCGCCCGATTATCGCCAAAAGTCGGGGATCGACCGAAACACGAAACCCAATGCAAGTCAATGGGGAAGCATAGTCGGCAGTGAGTGGAGGCCAGGAAAACACCTACAGTGCCCATTTTAATGGCAAAAACATCCATTCTTGTTACTGAAGCTTGTCAATCTTAATTTACTTTATAATAATAGTTAGGCATTATAAATTGGGGGTCATTTGGCTAAAGTTGTGGGGGGTAGGGCTGCTTCAATATTTGAGTGGGCCCAGGATACGTGGACTACGTCACGGCGGTGGAGCAGTGAGAGGTAAGTATTTCAACTTTGCAAGTGCTGTGATCCTGAGCAAGCAGGGGGGGCCCACTCGTTCGCATTGGCACTGGCACAGGGCCCCTCATAGTACTCCGGTGTGTTTGCACGGCGGGGGCGCCTCCCACCGGCAGCGACACTTTTGCGTACTCTGAGGGGCCCTGTGCCAGTGACGTCGCCAATGAGTATGCCCCCTCACCTGATGAAGGAACCTGCACTTTCATCTGCACCTTCCTCTTTGTCCCTGTGTAAGGTGATATAGTATGCGGGAAGGGGAACCTGACTTTCAGCAGGGTCAGTGTTGTGTATCCGCTTTTTGGGCTCCCCTGGTGGTTGCTGGTGGTACTGGTGACTTGTTTGCACTTTGCTTCTTCTGTTCACCTGCTTCCATCAGTGTTTGGGAGTTTCCTATTTAGCCTTGCTCTCCAGTCATTTCCTTGCCGGTCATCATTGTAACCAGAGCCTTCGGTTGCATGTTCCTGCTACTAGTCTGCTGATCAGCTAAGTGGACTTTGTCCTTTTGTTTTGCACCTTTTGTCCAGTTTGCAGTTTTTGTAATTCTCTGTAGCTGGAAGCTCTTGCGGGCTGAAATTGCCACTCCTGTGTCATGAGTTGACACAGGAGTCTTAAAGTAATTTCAGGATGGTTTTTGAAAGGGTTTTCAGTTGACCGTGAAGTCCTCTTTTGTATCCTTCTGCTATCTAGTAAGTGGACCTCTCTTTGCTAAATCTACTTTCATACTGTGTATGTCTTTTCCTCTTAATTCACCGTTATTACATGTGGGGGGCTGCTATCATCTTTTGGGGTATTTCCCTAGAGGTAAGCCAGGTCTGTTTCTTCCTCTACCAGGCGTAGTTAGTCCTCCGGCTGGCGCGTGGCATATAGGAAGCCGAAGGTATGCTCCCTGGCTACTGTTAGTTGTGTGGTAGATTTAGCTCACGGTCAACTCGAGTTTCCATCACCCGAGAGCTCGTTCGTTACTTATATGTTTTTTACGTTCCCTTGCCATTGGGAACCATGACAGTATGACCGGCCATGTGTTAAACTTATTGGCAGAAGAAAGGAGAGAAAAAAGAAGTCTGTAAATTTTTTTTTTTTTCCCCTTTTTCCTCTATGCTTGCTCCATAGTTGGATCTGTTGTATTTCAGCTTTAATTACAGCCTTTGCCTTTCTCTCCTTATAATCCTTGAATGGCTCTGAGCTCACCTGTTTAAATAAGGATCCTCAGAGTTTGGCTGCAGGTTTAAATAATCTTGCTACGAAGGTTCAAAATTTACAAGATTTTGTTATACATGCTCCTATTTCTGAACCTAAAATCCCTACACCAGAGGTGTTTTCCGGAGATAGATCTCGGTTTTTGAATTTCAAATATAATTGTAAATTATTCCTTTCTCTCAGACCTCACTCCTCAGGAGATCCTGTCCAGCAGGTTAAGATTGTAATCTCTTTGCTGCGCGGTGACCCTCAAAATTTGGCATTTTCATTGGCACCAGGGGATCCTGCGTTGCTCAATGTGGATGCGTTTTTCCTGGCGTTAGGGTTGCTTTATGAGGAACCTAATTTGGAGATTCAAGCTGAAAAAGCTTTGATAGCCCTATCTCAAGGGCAAGATGAAGCGGAGATATACTGCCAAAAATTTCGTAGGTGGTCTGTGCTTACTCAGTGGAATGAGTGCGCCTTAGCGGCAAATTTCAGAGAGGGCCTTTCTGATGCCGTTAAAGATGTTATGGTCGGGTTCCCTGCGCCTACAGGTCTGAATGAGTCCATGACAATGGCAATTCAGATTGATCGGCGTTTGCGGGAGCGCAAACCCGTGCACCATTTGGCGGTATCTTCTGAAGAGACGCCAGAGAAAATGCAATGTGACAGAGTTATCTCCAGAAGCGAGCGGCAGAATTATAGGCGTAAAAATGGGTTATGCTTCTATTGTGGTGATTCTGCTCATGTTATATCGGCATGCTCTAAGCGTACTAGGAAGGTTGACAAGTCCATTTCAATTGGCACTTTACAGTCCAAATTTATTTTGTCTGTAACCTTGATTTGTTCATTATCAGTTATTACCGTGGATGCCTATGTGGACTCTGGCGCCGCTCTGAGTCTTATGGACTGGTCCTTTGCCAGGCGCTGTGGGTTTGATTTAGAGCCTCTGGAAGTCCCTATACCTCTGAAGGGTATTGATTCTACACCTTTGGCTTGTAATAAACCACAGTTCTGGACGCAAGTGACTATGCGTATGACTCCAGACCATCAGGAGGTGATTCGCTTCCTTGTGTTGTACAATTTACATGATGTTTTGGTGCTTGGATTACCATGGTTACAGTCTCATAACCCAGTCCTTGACTGGAAGGCTATGTCTGTGTTAAGCTGGGGATGTCGGGGGGCTCATGGGGACACTCCTATGGTGTCCATTTCGTCATCTATTCCATCTGAGATTCCGGCATTTTTGTCTGATTATCGTGATATTTTTGAAGAGCCTAAGATTGGTTCACTCCCTCCTCACAGGGATTGTGATTGCGCCATAGATCTGATTCCTGGCAGTAAATTTCCAAAGGGTCGTTTGTTTAACCTATCTGTACCTGAACATGCTGCTATGCGCGAGTATATTAAGGAGTCCCTGGAAAAGGGACATATTCGTCCTTCTTCATCACCTTTAGGAGCCGGTTTTTTCTTTGTCTCTAAAAAGGATGGCTCTCTGAGGCCTTGTATTGATTATCGTCTCCTGAATAAAATTACAGTCAAATATCAGTATCCGTTGCCTTTGCTGACTGATTTGTTTGCTCGCATAAGGGGGGCTAAGTGGTTCTCTAAGATTGATCTTCGTGGGGCGTATAATTTGGTGCGAATTAAGCAGGGGGATGAGTGGAAGACCGCATTTAATACGCCTGAGGGCCATTTTGAGTATTTGGTAATGCCTTTCGGCCTTTCTAATGCACCTTCTGTCTTTCAGTCCTTAATGCATGATATTTTCCGTGAATATTTGGATAAATTTATGATTGTGTACTTGGATGATATTTTGATTTTTTCTGATGACTGGGAGTCTCATGTTCAGCAGGTCAGGAGGGTTTTTCAGGTTTTGCGGGAGAATTCTTTGTGTGTAAAGGGTTCAAAGTGTGTTTTTGGGGTTCAAAAAATTTCATTTTTGGGGTATATTTTTTCCCCTTCTTCTATTGAGATGGACCCTGTCAAGGTTCGGGCTATTTACGACTGGACGCAGCCTACTTCTCTGAAGAGTCTCCAGAAATTCTTGGGCTTTGCTAATTTTTATCGTCGATTTATAGCTGGTTTTTCTGGCGTTGCTAAACCTCTGACGGATTTGACTAAAAAGGGTGCTGATGTTGCCAATTGGTCCCCTGCTGCCGTGGAGGCCTTTCGGGAGCTTAAGCGCCGCTTTTTGTCTGCCCCTGTGTTGCGCCAGCCTGATGTTTCTCTTCCCTTTCAGGTTGAGGTCGATGCTTCCGAGATCGGAGCGGGGGCGGTTTTGTCGCAGAAAAGTTCCGACTGCTCAGTGATGAGACCTTGTGCGTTCTTTTCGCGAAAATTTTCGGCCACCGAGCGAAACTATGATGTTGGTAATCGGGAGCTTTTGGCCATGAAGTGGGCATTTGAGGAGTGGCGTCATTGGCTTGAGGGTGCCAGACATCAGGTGGTAGTTTTGACTGATCACAAGAATTTAATTTATTTGGAGTCTGCCAGGCGCCTGAATCCTAGACAGGCACGTTGGTCGTTGTTCTTTTCCCGGTTTAATTTTGTGGTCTTGTACTTACCAGGTTCTAGGAATGTGAAAGCAGATGCTCTTTCTAGGAGTTTTGAGCCTACTCTCCTGGGAATTCTGAACCTGCTGGTGTCCTTAAGGATGGAGTGGTTTTGTCTGCTGTCTCTCCAGATTTGCGACGTGCTTTGCAAGAATTTCAGGCGGATAGACCTGATCGTTGTCCGTCTGGTAGACTGTTTGTTCCTGACGAGTGGACCACTAGAGTCATCTCGGAAGTTCATTCTTCTACTCTGGCAGGTCATCCGGGAATTTTTGGCACCAGAGATTTGGTGGCTAGATCCTTCTGGTGGCCTTCCCTGTCTCGAGATGTGCGTGTTTTTGTGCAGTCTTGCGATGTGTGTGCTCGGGCCAAGCCTTGTTGTTCTAGGGCTAGTGGGTTGTTGTTGCCCTTGCCTATTCCGAAGAGGCCTTGGACGCACATCTCTATGGACTTTATCTCGGATCTCCCTGTTTCTCAGAAGATGTCTGTCATCTGGGTGGTGTGTGACCGTTTTTCTAAAATGGTTCATTTGGTGCCATTGCCTAAGTTGCCTTCCTCATCTGAGTTGGTCCCTCTGTTTTTTCAAAATGTGGTTCGCTTGCATGGTATTCCGGAAAACATCGTTTCTGACAGGGGTACCCAGTTCGTGTCTAGATTTTGGCGGGCAGTCTGTGCCAGGTTGGGCATTGATTTGTCCTTTTCGTCTGCATTCCATCCTCAGACCAATGGCCAGATGGAGCGAACTAATCAAACTTTGGAGACTTATTTGAGGTGTTTTGTGTCTGCGGATCAGGATGATTGGGTTGCCTTTCTGCCGTTGGCGGAGTTTGCTCTTAATAATCGGGCTAGTTCTGCCACTTTGGTTTCTCCTTTCTTTTGCAATTCAGGGTTTCATCCGCGTTTTTCATCTGGTCAGGTTGAATCTTCGGATTGTCCTGGAGTGGATGCGGTGGTGGATCGGTTGCATCGGATTTGGGGACAAGTGGTGGATAATTTGGAATTGTCCCAGGAGAGGACTCAGCAGTTTGCTAACCGTCGTCGTGTTGGTCCCCACCTTCGCGTTGGGGACTTGGTGTGGTTGTCTTCCCGTTTTGTCCCTATGAGGGTTTCTTCTCCCAAATTTAAGCCTCGGTTCATCGGTCCTTATAGGATTTTGGAGATTCTTAACCCTGTTTCCTTTCGTTTGGACCTCCCGGCATCTTTCGCTATCCATAATGTGTTCCATCGGTCGTTGTTGCGGAGATATGAGGTACCGGTGGTTCCTTCTACTGAACCTCCTGCTCCTGTGCTGGTGGAGGGTGAATTGGAGTACGTCGTAGAGAAGATCTTGGACTCCCGTATTTCCAGACGGAGACTTCAATATCTGGTTAAATGGAAAGGCTATGGTCAGGAAGATAATTCTTGGGTAACTGCCTCTGATGTTCATACCTCGGATTTGGTTCGTGCCTTTCATAGGGCTCATCCAGATCGCCCTGGCGGTTCTTGTGAGGGTTCAGTGCCCCCTCCTTAAGGGGAGGGTACTGTTGTGTATCCGCTTTTTGGGCTCCCCTGGTGGTTGCTGGTGGTACTGGTGACTTGTTTGCACTTTGCTTCTTCTGTTCACCTGCTTCCATCAGTGTTTGGGAGTTTCCTATTTAGCCTTGCTCTCCATTCATTTCCTTGCCGGTCATCATTGTAACCAGAGCCTTCGGTTGCATGTTCCTGCTACTAGTCTGCTGATCAGCTAAGTGGACTTTGTCCTTTTGTTTTGTACCTTTTGTCCAGTTTGCAGTTTTTGTAATTCTCTGTAGCTGGAAGCTCTTGCGGGCTGAAATTGCCACTCCTGTGTCATGAGTTGACACAGGAGTCTTAAAGTAATTTCAGGATGGTTTTTGAAAGGGTTTTCAGTTGACCGTGAAGTCCTCTTTTGTATCCTTCTGCTATCTAGTAAGTGGACCTCTCTTTGCTAAATCTACTTTCATACTGTGTATGTCTTTTCCTCTTAATTCACCGTTATTACATGTGGGGGGCTGCTATCATCTTTTGGGGTATTTCCCTAGAGGTAAGCCAGGTCTGTTTCTTCCTCTACCAGGCGTAGTTAGTCCTCCGGCTGGCGCGTGGCATATAGGAAGCCGTAGGCATGCTCCCTGGCTACTGTTAGTTGTGTGGTAGATTTAGCTCACGGTCAACTCGAGTTTCCATCACCCGAGAGCTCGTTCGTTACTTATATGTTTTTTACGTTCCCTTGCCATTGGGAACCATGACAGGTCAGATTGTGGGTGTGTAGCGTGCAAGGGGAATGTAGTGGTCTGGGCCAATGTACCACAAGACTCATCTAGCACTGGCTGGGCAATGGGCAGGATGAGGAGGAAACACAGATATAGACCCAAATAATAAAGTGGGCTAAATGCAGTTCAAAATTGGTAACAGGACTAACCAGGCGGCATTGCTTTGTTCAGTGGAGTAGAAAACCCAGGAGTGGCAGACACCGTTTTAAGGGCCCAACCAGACTAGTAGGCCCAATGCAGTTTAATATTAAAAATGTAGGCCGAAAGCCTGAAGATTGAAGCTCAGGAAAATAACACAGGACAACACCAAGGTGCGGCAGACACCGTTACTAGGCCCAACCAAAGTAGTAGGCCAAATGCAGTTTAATATTTAGAATGTAGGCCGAAAGCCTGAAGATTGAAGCTCAGGAAAACAACACAGGAGAAAAATCAGGAGCGGCAGACACCGTTTTAAGGGCCCAACCAGACTAGTAGGCCCAATGCAGTTTAATATTAAAAATATAGGCCGAAAGCCTGAAGACTGAAGCTCAGGAAAATAACACAGGACAACACCAAGGTGCGGCAGACACCGTTACTAGGCCCAACCAAAGTAGTAGGCCACATGCAGTTTAATATTTAAAATGTAGGCTGAAAGCCTGAAGATTGAAGCTCAGGAAAACAACATAGGAGAAAAACCAGGAGCGGCAGACACCGTTTTAAGGGCCCAACCAGACTAGTAGACCCAATGCAGTTTCATATTAAAAATATAGGCCGAAAGCCTGAAGATTGAAGCTCAGGAAAACAACACAGGAGAAAACCCAGGAGCGGCAGACACCGTTTTAAAGGCCCAACCAGACTAGTAGGCCCAATGCAGTTTAATATTAAAAATATAGGCCGAAAGCCTGAAGATTGAAGCTCAGGAATATAACACAGGACAACACCAAGGTGCGGCAGACACCGTTACTAGGCCCAACCAAATTAGTAGGCCAAATGTAGTTTAAAATTCCCTATAGGCCGAAAGCCTGAAGATTGAAGCTAAGCTTTATTCAGTGGAGGAGACAAGCAAGGAGTGGCAGACACCGTTACTAGGGCCCAACCAAAGTAGTAGGCCAAATGCAGTTTAAAATTCCCTATAGGCCGAAAGCCTGAAGATTGAAGCTAAGCTTTATTCAGTGGAGGAGACAAGCAAGGAGTGGCAGACACCGTTACTAGGCCCAACCAAAGTAGTAGGCCAAATGCAGTTTAAAATTCCCTATAGGCCGAAAGCCTGAAGATTGAAGCTAAGCTTTATTCAGTGGAGGAGACAAGCAAGGAGTGGCAGACACCGTTACTAGGGCCCAACCAATGTAGTAGGCCAAATGCAGTTTTATAATCCCTATAGGCCGAAAGCCTGAAGATTGAAGCTAAGCTTTATTCAGTGAAGGAGACAAGCAAGGAGTGGCAGACACCGTTACTAGGGCCCAACCAAAGTAGTAGGCCCACTGCAGTGTTATATTAACAACTACTTAATGAGAGCCTGGAGATTGAAGCTCAGGCAAGTAAACCTGGAGAACACCTTGGAGCGGCAGACACCGTTAGTAGGCCCCAACCAAACTAGTAGGCCAACTGCAGTGTTATATTAACAACTACTTAAAGAGAGCCTGAATATTGAAGCTCAGCTCTGTTCAGTGGAGGAGAACACCTTGGAGCGGCAGACACCGTTAGTAGGCCCCAACCAAACTAGTAGGCCAACTGCAGTGTTATATTAACAACTACTTAATGAGAGGCTGAAGATTGAAGCTCAGGCAAGTAAACCTGGAGAACACCTTGGAGCGGCAGACACCGTTAGTTGGCCCCAACCAAACTAGTAGGCCAACTGCAGTGCTATATTACCAACTACTTAATGAGAGCCTGAAGATTGAAGCTCAGGCAAGTAAACCTGGAGAACACCTTGGAGCGGCAGACACCGTTAGTAGGCCCCAACCAAACTAGTATGCCAACTGCAGTGTTATATTAACAACTACTTAATGAGAGCCTGAAGATTGAAGCTCAGCTCTGTTCAGTGGAGGAGAACACCTTGGAACGGCAGACACCGTTAGTAGGCCCCAACCAAACTAGTAGGCCAACTGCAGTGTTATATTAACAACTACTTAATGAGAGCCTGAAGATTGAAGCTCAGCTCTGTTCAGTGGAGGAGAACACCAACGAGCGGCAGACACAGTTAGTAGGCCCCAACCAAAGTAGTAGGCCAAATGCAGTTTAAAATTCCCTATAGGCCGAAAGCCTGAAGATTGAAGCTAAGCTTTATTCAGTGGAGGAGACAAGCAAGGAGTGGCAGACACCGTTACTAGGGCCCAACCAATGTAGTAGGCCAAATGCAGTTTAATAATCCCTATAGGCCGAAAGCCTGAAGATTGAAGCTAAGCTTTATTCAGTGGAGGAGACAAGCAAGGAGTGGCAGACACCGTTACTAGGGCCCAACCAAAGTAGTAGGCCCACTGCAGTGTTATATTAACAACTACTTAATGAGAGCCTGGAGATTGAAGCTCAGGCAAGTAAACCTGGAGAACACCTTGGAGCGGCAGACACCGTTAGTAGGCCCCAACCAAACTAGTAGGCCAACTGCAGTGTTATATTAACAACTACTTAATGAGAGCCTGAAGATTGAAGCTCAGCTCTGTTCAGTGGAGGAGAACACCAACGAGCGGCAGACACAGTTAGTAGGCCCCAACCAAAGTAGTAGGCCAAATGCAGTTTAAAATTTCCTATAGGCCGAAAGCCTGAAGATTGAAGCTAAGCTTTATTCAGTGGAGGAGACAAGCAAGGAGTGGCAGACACCGTTACTAGGGCCCAACCAATGTAGTAGGCCAAATGCAGTTTAATAATCCCTATAGGCCGAAAGCCTGAAGATTGAAGCTAAGCTTTATTCAGTGGAGGAGACAAGCAAGGAGTGGCAGACACCGTTACTAGGGCCCAACCAAAGTAGTAGGCCCACTGCAGTGTTATATTAACAACTACTTAATGAGAGCCTGGAGATTGAAGCTCAGGCAAGTAAACCTGGAGAACACCTTGGAGCGGCAGACACCGTTAGTAGGCCCCAACCAAACTAGTAGGCCAACTGCAGTGTTATATTACCAACTACTTAATGAGAGCCTGAAGATTGAAGCTCAGGCAAGTAAACCTGGAGAACACCTTGGAGCGGCAGACGCCGTTAGTAGGCCCCAACCAAACTAGTATGCCAACTGCAGTGTTATATTAACAACTACTTAATGAGAGCCTGAAGATTGAAGCTCAGCTCTGTTCAGTGGAGGAGAACACCTTGGAACGGCAGACACCGTTAGTAGGCCCCAACCAAACTAGTAGGCCAACTGCAGTGTTATATTAACAACTACTTAATGAGAGCCTGAAGATTGAAGCTCAGGCAAGTAAACCTGGAGAACACCTTGGAGCGGTAGACACCGTTAGTAGGCCCCAACCAAACTAGTAGGCCAACTGCAGTGTTATATTAACAACTACTTAAAGAGAGCCTGAATATTGAAGCTCAGCTCTGTTCAGTGGAGGAGAACACCTTGGAGCAGCAGACACCGTTAGTAGGCCCCAACCAAACTAGTAGGCCAACTGCAGTGTTATATTAACAACTACTTAATGAGAGGCTGAAGATTGAAGCTCAGGTAAGTAAACCTGGAGAACACCTTGGAGCGGCAGACACCTTTAGTAGGCCCACCCAAACTAGTAGCCCAAACGCAGGTTAATATTTAAAATGTAGGCCGAAAGCCTGAAGATTGAAGCTAAGCTTTATTCAGTGGAGGAGAAAAGCAAGGAGTGGCAGACACCGATACTAGCCCCAACCAAAGTAGTAGGCCAAATGCAGTGTAATATTTAAAATGTAGGCCGAAAGCCTGAAAATTGAAGCTCTGGAAAACCAAACAGGAGAAAACCCTGGAGCGGCAGACACCGTTACTAGGCCCACCCAAACTAGTAGCCCAAATGCAGTTTTAAATTCTAAATACAGGCCGAAAGCCTGAAGATTGAAGCTCAGCTTTTTCAGTGGAGGACTGCGGGATTGAGTGGCGCAGACAGACAAAGGTAGTATGTGTTAAATAAAAAAGTAGGCTCTATGGAGGTTTAAATTGGTTACAGGGGTACACAGGCAGCATTGGTGTGGTCAGCGGAGAACGATTGCAAGGAGGGACCGCAGACAGACTTCCTAGGCCTAAAATGAAAAAGCAGCCTCTATGCAGTTTAAATTAGGCTACAGGGGTACACAGGCTGCATTGGTGTGGTCAGCGGAGGACGATTGCACCGAGGGGCAGACACAGTTAGTAGGCCCAAAAAAGTAATAGGCAAAATGCAGTTAAAAATAGGTTACAGGAGTACACAGGCGGCCTAGCTTTGTTCAGTGGAGGACAACTGTAAGGAGTGTCTGACACAGTTAGTAGGCCAAAATAATAAAGTGAGGTTAATGTCTGGAAAAAAAAAATTTCACAAATAAACAGGTGGCATACCTAGGTACAGGGGTGGGCTCCTCTGCTGACTTGCAGACAGTGGTAGTTGGCGCAAAGTATTAACTGGTGAAAATGTAGGACAGGGCACGTGGTAGAGCACAGTTTGAGCTGGGGGGGAACACTCTCTCATGGGCAGCGGTACTGGCCCAGGGCCCCTCATGTTACGACGGTGTGTCTGACGTTGGGTGTGCACCACCACCGCCAGAGACACTTCATTGTACTATGAGGGACCCTGTGCCAGTGCCGTCGCCCAAAAGTGGGCACACCCACCTGTTCACCCAAACGGCACTCGCACGGGTGCTTGTGCCAAGTGGTGACCACGGCCCCGTGGGGGGAGTTAGCCCATTTAGGGAGGTGTAAAAAAGGCCTATGGTGGACATACAGCAGCTGCAAATGGAGAAATTGGAGCAGTCAGTAAGACAAGTCCAAAAGCAAGACCTTTTTACAGGAAAACTAGGTGTCAGCAGGGAAAGGTGGAGCAAGCGAGCTCCTGTAATGCATATTTTGCCAATTCAGGCCAGGTGTGATATTTTGCAATTTCCCTTTATAGCGTGGATCCAGGAGGCAGGCCAACCAATATTCATCATCGTCATCGGTCATCATTTTGATAATGCGGGGGTCCCTTTTTAGGATACGCAGTGCATAATCAGCCATGTGGGCCAATGTTCCAGGTGTCAAATCAATGCTTGTGCTGGGTTGAGGAGCACTTTCTGGCAATTCCACATCACTTGTCTCCCGCAAAAAACCTGTACCTGACCTTGCACCGCCAACACTTTCTATTCCCCCCTGAGATGCTTCCTCCTCCCATAAATAATCATCCCCATCTTACTCCTCCTCCTCCTCCTCTTCATCTGCAACCTCGTATCCGAGACTTCCCTGAGCAGACAATGGCTGACTGTCATCAAGGCTTCCCTCCTCCTCGGCTGCAGACGCCTGCTCCTTAATGTGCATCAAACTTTGCATCAGCAGACGCATTAGTGGAATGCTCATGCTTATGATGGCGTTGTCTGCACTGACCAGCCGTGTGCATTCCTCAAAACACTGAAGGACTTGACAGAGGTCTTGGAGCTTCGACCACTGCACAGCAGACAACTCCATGTCTGCCATCCAACTGCCTGCCCGTGTATGTGTATCCTCCCACAAATACATGACAGCACGCCTCTGTCCACACAGCCTCTGAAGCATGTGCAGTGTAGAGTTCCACCTTGTAGCAACATCGATTATTAGGCGGTGCTGGGGAAGCTTCAACGATCGCTGATGGTTCTGCATATGGCTGGAGTGTACGGGCGAACGGCGGATGTGAGAGCAAAGTCGTCGCACCTTGAGGAGCAGGGCTGGTAACCCCGGATAACTTTTCAGGAAGCACTGCACCACCAGGTTCAAGGTGTGAGCCAGGCAAGGTATGTGTTTCAGTTCTGAAAGGGCTATGGCAGCCATAAAATTCCTCCCGTTATCACTGACTACCTTGCCTGCCTCAAGATGTACACTGACCAGCCATGACTGAGTTTCTTGCTGCAAGAACTTGGCCAGAACTTCCGCTGTGTGTCTGTTGTCGCCCAAGCACTTCATTTCCAACACAGCCTGCTGACGCTTACCACTAGCTGTTCCATAATGGGACACCTCATGTGCAACACTGGCAGCTGTGCATGGAGTGGTCGTGCGACTGCGCTCTGTGGATGAGCTTTCGCTTCGGCTGGAAGAGGAGGAGCAGGAGGGGTGGCGAACGCCTACAGCCAACTGTTTCCTAGACCGTGGGCTAGGCAGAACTGTCCCACTGTGGCTGTCCCCTGTGGACCCTGCATCCACCACATTAACCCAGTGTGCCGTGATGGACACGTAACGTCCCTGACCATGCCTACTGGTCCATGCATCAGTTGTGAGGTGCACCTTTCTACTGACTGATTCCCTCAGTGCATGGAGAATGCAGTCTTTGACATGCTGGTGGAGGGCTGGGATGGCTTTTCTCGAAAAGAAGTGTAGACTGGGTAGCTCATAGCGTGGTACTGCATAGGCCATCAAGGCTTTGAAAGCTTCGCTTTCAACCAAGGGGTAGGGCATCATCTCTAACGATATAAGTCTAGCAATGTGGGCGTTCAAACCCTGTGTACGTGGATGAGAGGGTGAGTACTTTCTTTTCCTAATGAGAGTCTCTTGGAGGGTGAGCTGGACTGGCGAGGTGCATATGGTGGGACTTGCGGTGGTGGTGGTGGTGGTGGACATGGCGGATTGAGAGAGGGTTGGTCATGGTATTCTCGATGTAGGCCTACATGCTGTGTTTCCTACCAATAAACTTCTGATTCCCTGACTGCTTTGCCCTAGCGACGACACCTCCACATTTGCTGCTGTTGTTGTTCTAACCAGTGGGCTTACAGTGGGGGAAGCGATGTAGCGTTGCTGACTACCTGGATTCTGAGCAGGTACACCAACGGTAGGGGACGTTTGGGAGTTATTCCAGGCTTGCAAGTGCATGCTGGTTACATGTCTGAGCATGCACGTTGTATTTAAATTGTGGTGATTCTTCCCTCTGCTAAATGTTTTTGAGCATTTCTTACAGATAACTTTGCACTCATCATTCGGATCTTGGGTAAAAAATTGCCACACTACACTCTTCCTACTATGGAACACCTTTTCAGGCATTGCAGGCTGTTACTTTCACTGGATGGCCATGCTGTCCTAAAACTGGTTTTGGTTTAGCCAAACTTTTTTGGCCAGAGACGGGCCTGCCAGATGAAAGCAAATGTGATGTAGATGGCTGCTGCCGATCCTTCTCCTCCTCCTCCTCCGCTTCTGAGCTACTGCCAGTGGCACCCTCTTCCCTCCAATGGCTGCCAATCTGGGTCAACAACTGGGTTATCTATCACCTCCTCTTCAATCTCACGTTCAGCTATCTCTGTGTCACTGTGTAAGGTGCTATAACGTTCGGGAATGGGCACCATCGTCTCATCAGGGTCAGATTCTGGCTCAGTACACTGCGAAGGCAATGTAGTGATGTGAGTCAATGGAACAGCATGACAATCTAGCTGTGGCTGTGCATCAGTGCACTCCATGTCCGAATCATCTTCTAGTGGGCTGTTAACTATTTCCCTTTCTAACCCAGGCACGGTATGTGTAAAGAGCTCCATGGAGTAAACTGTTGTGTCGCCTGACGCATCCTTCACTGTTGTTTTGGGGGAAGGACACAAGGAATCAACTTGTTCCTGACCGGGAGCATCCACCGACGACTGGCTACTTTTCAATTTTGAACTATCCGAAGAGGAGGCGAAAGAGCTAGAGGCAGAGTCAGCAAGGAAAGCCAAAACTTTTTCCTGCTGCTCCGGCTTTAACAGCGGTTTTCCTACTCCCAGAAAAGGTAGCGTTCGAGGCCTTGTGTAGCCGGACGATGACGCTGGCTCAACAACTCGAGACTTAGGTGCTATTTTGATTTTCCCTCTACCACCCGATGCTCCACCAGCACCACCCCCACTACCATCAGCATTACCAGATGGCAATGGCCACCCACGGCCACGACCTCTTCCACCAGCCTTCCTCATTCTTGGGAAAATGTAACCAACCTAACAACCGTTATATGGTACTGAAAAACAAGGTAGGAGGTGTATGTTAACTTGTTGTGAATATAAATCTCCCTTTTTATGTGTGGGTGAGTGCTGAATAAATCAGGCCCACTGTATGACAGTATAGTTTCTGTGGCACAAAATGACTGACAGAGATAGCACAGACAGGATTGGCACAGATGCACAGATTTGGCAATATTATTCTCCCTTTATTTTTATTTTTTTTATATGGGAGACTAGTGAATAAATCAGCCCCAATGTATGATAGTATAGTTTCTGTGGCTGAAAATGACTGACAGAGATACCACAGACACGACTGGCACAGATGCACAGATTTGGCAATATTATTCTCCCTTTATTTATTTTTTTTATATGGGAGGCTAGTGATTAAATCAGCCCCAATGTATGACAGTATAGTTTCTGTGGCTGAAAATGACTGACAGAGATACCACAGACACGACTGGCACAGATACACAGATTTGGCAATATTATTCTCCCTTTATTTTTTATTTTTTTATATGGGAGACTAGTGATTAAATCAGGCCCAATGTATGACAGTATAGTTTCTGTGGCACAAAATGACTGACAGAGATACCACAAACACGACTGGCACAGATGCACAGATTTGACAAAATTATTCTCCCTTTATTTTTATTTTTTTATATGGGAGACTAGTGAATAAATCAGGCCCAATGTATGACAGTATAGTTTCTGTGGCTGAAAATGACTGACAGAGATACCACAGACAGGACTGGCGCAGATGCACTGATTGGCAATATTAATCTCCCTTTTCAGGTGTGGGACAGTGCAGAAAAATACAGGCCCACTGTTTTACACTACACAGTTTCAGGGGCTGAAAGTGGCTGGAAGATATATATAAAAAAAAAATAAAAGGGACTGTACTACAATTACTATCTCCCTACAATAATCTCTGAAAAGTATGGCAGGCAGCAATAAAAAGGACTGCTGCACACAAAAAGTGTGGACAAACAAACAAGATAGCTGTGCAATAAGGAAGGAGCAACAGGATTTGTGCTTTTAAAAAAGCAGTTGGTTTGCACAGCGGCGTACAAATACCAATGCAGCTATCAGGGAGCCTTCTAGGGCAGCCTAGAACCTATAAGCTACAGAGCTGATGAAGAGAAATCTAGCCTCCACTGTCCCTGCAAAGAAAAGGTGGTGTTGGACAGTGGAAATCGCTACAGCACAAGCGGTTTGGGGGTTAATGTACCCTGCGTAACGCTATCCCTACTTCTGACGAAGCGGCAGCAACCTCTCCGTATGCTCATATCGGCAGCAGTAAGATGGCGGTCAGCGTGCACGCCCCTTTATAGCCCCTGTGACGCCGCAGAGAGCAAGCCAATCACTGTCATGCCCTTCTCTACGATGGTGGGGACCGAGACCTATGTCATCACGCTGCCCACACTCTGCGTCCACCTTCATTGGCTGAGAAATGGCGCTGAAAGCGTCATACGAAACGCGACTTTGGCGTGAAGATTGCTGACCGCGTAGCCGATCCCGGCGACTTTTGAAAATGTTTGATCCGTTTCGCTCAACCCTAATGATGATAATAATAATAATAATTTTTATTTATATAGCGCCAACATATTCTGCAGCACTTTACAATTAAGCGGGGACATGTACAGACAATAAATTCAATACAAGTTAAGACAATTTAAACAGTGACATTAGGAGTGAGGTCCCTGCTCGCAAGCTTACAATCTACAAGGAAGTAGGGGGGACACAATTGGCGAAAAGTGCTTGTTTTTACAAGTGTGGCAATTATAGTAAATAGGGATTTTCATATAAAAATAAAGATCTATATTATATAACGCTGGGAGCGTCACTCCTTCCCACCCCTTTATAGACTGCGCAAGCACCTGTGCAGACGCTTACATTATAGCCACAGTGTCCATCTTAAAGAAAAACTGGCGCCGGAAAGCACCGACTGCACTGGTACTGACGTCGACAGCACGATTTCACCTACTGATGAAGTTCACCGCCACAGTGTCCCCACGCCCCCTGATTCCACAGAATGTCCCACGACTCCCGGAATCGGCGCTTTCCGGTGCCATTTTGTTGAAGAGACACTACGGCACTCGGCACCTGTGCAGTCCGCGCTTTTCGGTGCCATTTTGTTGAAGACACACTGCAGTGTGTCTTCAAGAAAATGGTGCTCGAAAGCGCGGACTGCACAGGTGTCGAGTGCCGCGTCATAATCCCACCCCCTCATAACGTTGCGGCAATCGACACCTGCGCAGTCTGCGCTTTCTGGCGCCATTTTCTTGAAGCGACACTGGGGCATTCGGCGCCCAGCGATGATAGGTAAGTATGTCTTTTTTTTGTTTTGTTTATCGCAGCAGCATACGGCGCATATAACCCAATGGAGCATCTTATGGGGCCATCAACTTTTATGGAGCAGCATACAGGGCATATACTATGGAGTATCTTATGGGGGCCATCAACCTTTATAGAGCAGCGTACAGGGCATAAGGATGGAAGCAGCACATTACAGAATAAGGGTGCAGGATGGGAGCACATGACAATAGGGGCGCAGGATGGGAGGAGCACATGACAAAACGGGGCGCAGGATGGGAGCACATGACAGAACGGGGGTGCAGGATGGGAGCACATGACAGAATGGGGGCACAGGATGGGAGGAGCACATGACAGAACGGGGGCGCAGGATGGGAGGAGCACATGACAGAACGGGGGCGCAGGATGGGAGGAGCACATGACAGAACGGGGGCGCAGGATGGGAGGAGCACATGACAGAACGGGGGCGCAGGATGGGAGGAGCACATGACAGAACGGGGCACAGGATGGGAGCACATGACAGAACGGGGATGCAAGATGGGAGGAGCACACGACAGAACGGGGGCGCAGGATGGGAGGAGCACATGACAGAACGGGGCGCAGGATGGGAGGAGCACATGACAGAACGGGGGCGCAGGATTGGAGGAGCACATGACAGAATGGGGGCGCAGGATGGGAGGAGCACATGACAGAATGGGGCGCAGGATGGGAGGAGCACATGACAGAACGGGGCGCAGGATGGGAGCACATGACAGAATGGGGCGCAGGATGGGAGGAGCACATGACAGAACGGGGGCGCAGGATGGGAGGAGCACATGACAGAACGGGGGCACAGGATAGGAGGAGCACATGACAGAACGGGGGCGCAGGATGGGAGGAGCACATGACAGAACGGGGCGCAGGATGGGAGCACATGACAGAACGGGGCGCAAGATGGGAGGAGCACATGACAGAGCAGGGGCACAGGATGGGAGGAGCACATGACAGAATGGGGCACAGGATGGGAGCACATAACAGAACGGGGGTGCAGGATGGGAGAAGCACATGACAGAACGGTAGCGCAGGATGGGAGGAGCACATGACAGAATGGGGGCACAGGATGGGAGGAGCACATGACAGAATGGGGCGCAGGATGGGAGCACGTGACAGAACGGGGCGCAGGATGGGAGGAGCACATGACAGATCGGGGCGCAGGATGGGAGCACATGACAGAACGGGGGCGCAGGATGGGAGGAGCACATGACAGAATGGGGGCACAGGATGGGAGGAGCACATGACAGAACGGGGGCGCAGGATGGGAGGAGCCCATGACAATGGGGTGCAGGATGGGAGGAGCACATAGTAACAAAGTAACATAGTTATTAAGGTTGAAGGAAGACTTTAAGTCCATCTAGTTCAACCCATAGCCTAACCTATCATGCCCTAACATGTTTATCCAGAGGAAGGCAAAAAAAAACATGTGGCAAAGAATAAGCTCCACATTGGGGAAATAAATTCCTTCCCGACTCCACATACGGCAATCAGACTAGTTCCCTGGATCAACGCCCTATCAAGGAATCTAGTATATATACCCTGTAACATTATACTTTTCCAGACAGGTATCCAGTCCCCTCTTAAATTTAAGCAATGAATCACTCATTACAACATCATACAGCAGAGAGTTCCATAGTCTCACTGCTCTTACAGTAAAGAACCCGCGTCTATTGTTATGCTTAAACCTTTTTACCTCCAGACGTAGAGGATGCCCCCTTGTCCCTGTCTCAGGTCTATGGTTAACCCCTTCCCGACCCATGACGCCACGTAGGCGTCATGAAAACCCGTGCCAATCCGACCCATGACACCTATGTGGCGTCATGGAATGATCGCGTCCCTGCAGATCGGGTAAAGGGGTTAACTCCTATTTTACCCGATCTGCAGGGAGAGGGGGAGTGGTACTTCAGCCCAGGGGGGTGGCTTCACCCCCCCGTGGCTACGATCGCTCTGATTGGCTGTTAAAAGTGAAACTGCCAATCAGAGCGATTTGTAATATTTCACCTAAAAAACTGGTGAAATATTACAATCCAGCCATGGCCGATGCTGCAATACCATCGGCCATGGCTGGAAAACCTGAAGTGACCCCCCCCACCCCACCGATCGCCCCCCCAGTGCTCCGTTATGGGGTCCGGTCCCCTCCGTCCTGTGCTCCGCTCCCCCGTCCTCCTGCCCGCTCCCCCCCTGCTCCTATGTCACCCCCCGGTGCTCCGACGCCCCCCCCCGTGCCCCGATCTCCCCCCCCTTATACTTACCGAGGCTCCCGGTGTCGGTCCGTCTCCTCGCTGGGCGCCGCCATCTTCCAAAATGGCGGGCGCATGCTCAGTGTGCCCGCCGAATCTGCCGGCCGGCAGATTCATTACAAGTACATTTTGATCGCTGTGGTAGGTTCTATCACAGCGATCAAAATAAAAAAATAATAAATAACCCCCCCCCCTTTATCACCCCCATAGGTAGGGACAATAATAAAATAAAGAAAATATTTTTTTTTCTTTTTCCACTAGGGTTAGGGTTAGAACTAGGGTTAGAACTAGGGGTAGGGTTAGGGGTAGGGTTAGGGTTACGGGTAGGGTTAGGGTTAGGGGTAGGGTTATGGCATGTGCACACAGAGCGGATCGGCCGCGGATCGGCAGCGGATCGGCAGCGGATCGGCCGCGGATCCGCAGCGGATCGGCAGTGGTTTACCCCCACATTTGGGGTACCAGCGTACTCAGGACAAACTGGGCAACAACTGTTGGGGTCCAATTTCTCCTGTTACCCTTGCAAAAATAAAAAATTACTTGCTAAAACATAATTTTTGAGGAAAGAACAATTATTTTTTATTTTCACGGCTCTGCGTTATAAACTTCTGTGAAGCACTTGGGGGTTGAAAGTGCTCACCACACATCTAGATAAGTTCCTTCGGGGGTCTAGTTTCCAAAATGGGGTCACTTGTGGGGTGTTTCTACTGTTTAGGCACATCAGGGGCTCTGCAAATGCAATGTGACACCCGCAGACCATTCCATCAAAGTCTGCATTTCAAATGTCACTACTTCCCTTCCGAGCCCTGACGTGTGCCCAAACAGTGGTTTACCCCCACATATGGGATATCAGCGTACTCACAACAAACTGGGCAACAAATATTGGGGTCCAAATTCTCCTGTTACCCTTGTGAAAATACAAAATTGCTTGCTAAAACATCTTTTTGAGGAAAGAAAAATGATTTTTTATTTTCACGGCTCTGCGTTGTAAACTTCTGTGAAGCACTTGGGGGTTGAACGTGCTCAACACACATCTAGATAAGTTCCTTGGGGGGTCTAGTTTCCAAAATGGGGTCACTTGTGGGGGGTTTCTACTGTTTAGGCATATCAGGGGCTCTGCAAACGTAACATGATGCCCGCAGACCATTCCATCAAAGTCTGCATTCCAAAACGTCACTACTTCCCTTCCGAGCCCCGGCATGTGCTCAAACAGTGGTTTACCCCCACATATGGGGTATCAGCGTACTCAGGAGAAACTGGACAACAAATTTTGGGGTCCAATTTCTCCTGTTACTCTTGCAAAAATAAAAAATTCTGGGCTAAAAAAATATTTTTGAGGAAAGGAAACACATTTTTTATTTTCACGGCTCTGCGTTATAAACTTCTGTGAAGCACTTGGGGGTTCAAAGTGCTCACTACACATCTAGATAAGTTCCCTTGGGGGTCTAGTTTCCAAAATGGAGTCAATTGTGGGGAGTTCCTACTGTTTAGGCACATCAGGGGCTCTGCAAACGCAACCTGACGCCCGCAGAGCATTCCATCAAAGTCTGCATTTCAAAACGTCACTACTTCCCTTCCGAACCCCGACGTGTGCCAAAACAGTGGTTTACCCCCACATATGGGGTATCAGCGTACTCAGGAGAAACTGGACAACAACTTTTGTTGTACAATTTCTCCTGTTACCCTTGGGAAAATAAAAAATTGTGGGCTAAAAAATCATTTTTGAGAAAAGAAAAATTATTTTTTATTTTCATGGCTCTGCGTTATAAACTTCTGTGAAGCACTTGGGGGTTCAAAGTGCTCACCATACATCTAGATTAGTTCCTTGGCAGGTCTAGTTTCCAAAATGGGGTCACTTGTGCGGGAGCTCCAATGTTTAGGCACATAGGGGCTCTCCAAACGCGACATGGTGTCCGCTAATGATTGGAGCTAATTTTCCATTCAAAAAGCCAAATGGCGTGCCTTCCCTTCCGAGCCCTGCCGTGCGCCCAAACAGTGGTTTACCCCCACATATGGGGTATCATCGTACTCAGGACAAACTGGACAACAACATTTGGGGTCCAATTTCTCCTATTACCCTTGGGAAAATAAAAAATTCTGGGCTAAAAATCATTTTTGAGGAAAGAAAAATTATTTTTTTATTTTCACGGCTCTGCGTTATAAACTTCTGTGAAGCACCTGGGGGTTATAAGTGCTCACTATGCATCTAGATAAGTTCCTTGGGGGGTCTAGTTTCCAAAATGGGGTCACTTGTAGGGGAGCTCCAATGTTTAGGCACACAGGGGCTCTCCAAATGCGACATGGTGTCCGCTAATGATTGGAGCTAATTTTCCATTCAAAAAGTCAAATGGCACGCCTCCCCTTCCGAGCCTTGCCGTGCACCCAAACAGTGGTTTACCCCCACATATGAGGTATCGGCATACTCAGGAGAAATTGCCCAACAAATTTTAGGATCCATTTTATCCTGTTGCCCATGTGAAAATGAAAGAATTGAGGCTAAAAGAAATTTTGTGTGAAAAAAAAGTACTTTTTCATTTTTGCGGATCAATTTGTGAAGCACCTGGGGGTTTAAAGTGCTCACTATGCCTCTAGATGAGTTCCTTGGGGGGTCTAGTTTCCAAAATGGGGTCACTTGTGGAGGAGCTCCAATGTTTAGGCACACAGGGGCTTTCCAAACGCGACATGGTGTCCGCTAACGATGGAGATAATTTTTCATTCAAAAAGTCAAATGGCGCTCCTTCCCTTCCGAGCCTTACCATGTGCCCAAACAGTGGTTTACCCCCATATGTGAGGTATCGGTGTACTCAGGAGAAATTGCCCAACAAATTTTAGGATCCATTTTATCCTGTTGCCCATGTGAAAATGAATAAATTGAGGCTAAAATAATTTTTTCGTGAAAAAAAAGTACTTTTTCATTTTTACGGATCAATTTGTGAAGCACCTGGGGGTTTAAAGTGCTCACTATGCTTCTAGATAAGTTCCTTGGGGGGTCTAGTTTCCAAAATGGGGTCACTTGTGGGGGAGCTCCAATGTTTAGGCACACGGGGGCTCTCCAAACGCGACATGGTGTCCGCTAAAGATTGGAGCCAATTTTTCATTGAAAAAGTCAAATGGCGCTCCTTCCCTTCCGAGCCCTGCCGTGCGCCCAGACAGTGGTTTACCCCCACATATGAGGTATCAGCGTACTCAGGATAAATTGGACAACAAAGTTCGTGGTCCAGTTTCTCCTTTTACCCTTGGGAAAGTTAAAAAAATTTCACTAAAAGATCATTTTTGTGACTAAAAAGTTAAATGTTCATTTTTTACTTCCATGTTGCTTCTGCTGCTGTGAAACACCCGAAGGGTTAATAAACTTCTTGAATGTGGTTTTGAGCACCTTGAGGGGTGCAGTTTTTAGAATGGTGTCACTTTTGGGTATTTTCAGCCACAGAGAACCCTCAAACTGACTTCAAATGTGAGGTGGTCCCTAAAAAAAATGGTTTTGTAAATTTTGTTGTAAAAATGAGAAATCACTGGTCAAATTTTAACCCTTATAACTTCCTAGCAAAAAAAAAAATTGTTTCCAAAATTGTGCTGATGTAAAGTAGACATGTGGGAAATGTTATTTATTAACTATTTTGTGTCACATAACTCTCTGGTTTAACAGAATAAAAATTCAAAATGTGAAAATTGCAAAATTTTCAAAATTTTTGCCAAATTTCCGTTTTTTTCACAAATAAACTCAGAAATTATCGACCTAAATTTACCACTAACATGAAGCCCAATATGTCACGAAAAAACAATCTCAGAATCGCTAGGATCCGTTGAAGCGTTCCTGAGTTATTACCTCATAAAGGGACACTGGTCAGAATTGCAAAAAACGGCAAGGTCATTAAGGCCAAAATAGGCTGGGTCATGAAGGGGTTAAAAAGATCATCAGAAAGGTCTTTGTACTGTCCCCTCATATATTTATACATTAAAATAAGATCAACCCTTAGTCTTCGTTTTTCCAAACTAAATAGCCCCAAGTGTAATAACTTGGTATTGCAGACCCCCCAGTCCTCTAATAACCTTGGTCGCTCTTCTCTGCACCCGCTCTAGTTCAGCTATGGCTTTCTTATACACCGGAGACCAGAACTGTGCACAGTATTCTAAGTGTGGTTGAACTAGTGACTTGTATAGAGGTAAAATTATGTTCTCCTCATGAGCGTCTATGCCTCTTTTAATGCATCCCATTATTTTATTTGCCTTTGTAGCAGCTGCCTGACACTGGCCACTAAATGTGAGTTTGTCATCCACCCATACACCCAGGTCTTTTTCATTGACGGTTTTGCCCAGAGTTTTAGCATTAAGCACATAGTTATACATCTTATTACTTCTACCCAAGTGCATGACCTTACATTTATCCCCATTAAAGCTCATTTGCCATTTATCAGCCCAAGCTTCTAGTTTACATAAATCATCCTGTAATATAAAATTGTCCTCCTCTGTATTTATTATTATTATTATTATTATTATTATTTATTTATATAGCACCATTAATTCCATGGTGCTGTACATGAGAAAGGGGTTACATACAGGGTTATAGATATCGTTTACAGTAAACAAGTTTACAGTGACAGACTGGTACAGAGGGGAGAGGATCTCTTAGAAAACCCTCCAGGATTTTACCCACAGTAGAGGTTAAACTTACTGGCCTATAATTACCGAGTTCAGTTTTTGCCCCTTTTTGAATATTGGCACCACATTTGCTATACGCCAGTCCTGTGGTACAGACCCTGTTATTATGGAGTCTTTAAAGATTAAAAATAATGGTCTATCAATGACTGTACTTAGTTCCTGCAGTACTCGGGGGCATCCCTTCCGGGCGCGGAGACCTGTCAATTTTAGTGATTTTTAGACGCCGCCGTACTTCCTGCTGGGTTAAGCAGGTGACATTTAATGGGGAATTTTTATCA
This sequence comes from Ranitomeya variabilis, assembly GCF_051348905.1. Classification (NCBI taxonomy): domain Eukaryota; kingdom Metazoa; phylum Chordata; class Amphibia; order Anura; family Dendrobatidae; genus Ranitomeya; species Ranitomeya variabilis. The sequence continues at coordinate 567,184,343 of NC_135232.1, forward strand.
CTAGTCATTTTGTCTGCCATGGGATTTTCTTTTGTAAATACTGATGAAAAAAAGTCATTGAGCATATTGGCTTTTTCCTCATCCTCAGCCACCATTTCACCCAGACTATTTTTAAGGGGGCCAACAATATCATTTTTTAGTTTCTTACTATTTATGTAGTTAAAGAATATTTTGGGATTATTTTTACTCTCTCTGGCAATGAGTCTCTCTGTCTCAATTTTTGCTGCCTTGATTTGCTTTTCACAGAATTTATTTAATTTTCTGTATTTATTTAATGCCTCATCACTACCTACTTCTTTAATTCTCTAAATGCTTTCTTTTTGTCACTTATTGCGCCCCTTACAGCTCTATTTAGCCATATTGGTTTCCTCCTATTTCTAGTATGTTTATTCCCATACGGTATATACTGTGCACAGGTCCTATCCAGGATGCTAATAAACGTCTCCCATTTTCTTTGTGTATTTTTTGTGTCTCAGGATATCGTCCCAGTTAATTGCACTAAGATCCTCTCTCATCCGTTGGAAATTTGCCCTCCTGAAGTTTAGTGTCCTTGTAACCCCCCTACTACCCATCTTATTAACCCCTTCCTGACATCTGACGTACTATCCCGTCGAGGTGGGGTGGGCCCGTATGACCACCGACGGGATAGTATGTCATACGCGATCGGCCGCGCTCACGATCGCGGCCGGGTGTCAGCTGCATATCACGGACCGCCCCCGGCACATTAACCCCCGGCACACCGCGATCAAACATGATCGCGGTGTACCGGCGGTATAGGGAAGCATCGCGCAGGGAGGGGGCTCCCTGCGGGCTTCCCTGAGACCCCCGGTGCAACGCGATGTAATCGCGTTGCTCCGAGGGTCTCCTACCTCCCTCCTCGCCGCAGGTCCCGGATCCAAGATGGCCGCGGCATCCGGGTCCTGCAGGGAGGGAGGTGGCTTACCGAGTGTCTGCTCAGAGCAGACACTTGGTAAGCCTGCAGCCCTGCACAGCAGATCGCAGATCTGGCAGAGTGCTGTGCACACTGCCAGATCAATGATCTGTGATGTCCCCCCCTGGGACAAAGTAAAAAAGTTTAAAAAAAATTCCCCACATGTGTAAAAAAAAAAAAAAAAAAAATATCCTTAAATAAAGAAAAAAATATATATATATTATTCCCATAAATACATTTCTTTTGCTAAATAAAATAAAAAAAACAATAAAAGTACACATATTTAGTATCGCCGCGTCCGTAACGACCCAACCTATAAAACTGCCCCACTAGTTAACCCCTTCAGTAAACACCGTAAGAAAAAAAAAAAAAAAACGAGGCAAAAAACAACGCTTTATTATCATACCGCCGAACAAAAAGTGGAATAACACGCGATCAAAAAGACTGAAAGAAATAACCATGGTACCGCTGAAAACGTCATCTTGTCCCGCAAAAAACGAGCCGCCATACAGCATCATCAGCAAAAAAATAAAAAAGTTATAGTCCTGAGAATAAAGCGATACCAAAATAATTATTTTTTCTATAAAATAGTTTTTATCGTATAAAAGCGCCAAAACATAAAAAAAATGATATAAATGAGATATCACTGTAATCGTACTGACCCGACGAATAAAACTGCTTTATCAATTTTACCAAACGCGGAACGGTATAAACGCCTCCCCCAAAAGAAATTCATGAATAGCTGGTTTTTGATCACTCTGCCTCACAAAAATCGGAATAAAAAGCGATCAAAAAATGTCACGTGTTCGAAAATGTTACCAATAAAAACGTCAACTCGTCCCACAAAAAACAAGATCTCACATGACTCTGTGGACTCAAATATGGAAAAATTACAGCTCTCAAAATGTGGTAACGCAAAAAATATTTTTTGCAATGAAAAGCGTCTTTCAGTGTGTGACGGCTGCCAATCATAAAAATCTGCTAAAAAACCCGCTATAAAAGTAAATCAAACCCCCCTTCATCACCCCCTTAGTTAGGGAAAAATTAAAAAATTAAAAAATGTATTTATTTCCATTTTCCCATTAGGGTTAGGGTTAGGGCTAGAGTTAGGACTAGAGTTAGGACTAGAGTTAGGGCTAGGGTTAGAGCTAGGGTTAGGGCTAGGGTTAGGGTTAGGGTTAGGGCAAGGGTTAGGGCTAGGGTTAGGGTTGGGGCTAGGGCTGGGGCTAGGGTTAGGGCTAGGGTTAGGGCTAGGGTTGGGGCTAGGGTTAGGGCTAGGGTTAGGGCTAGTGTTACGGCTAGTGTTATGGCTAGTGTTAGGGCTAGTGATAGGGCTAGGGTTATTGCTCGGGTTAGGGCTAGGGTTAGGGCTAGGGTTGGGGCTAGGGTTGGGGCTACAGTTAGGGTTGGGGCTAAAGATAGGGTTAGGGTTTGGATTACATTTACGGTTGGGAATAGGGTTGGGTGTGTCTGGGTTAGAGGAGTGGTTAGGGTTACTGTTGGGATTAGGGTAAGGGGTGTGTTTGGATTAGGGTTTCAGTTATAATTGGGGGGTTTCCACTGTTTAGGCACATCAGGGGCTCTCCAAACGGGACATGGCATCCGATCTGAATTCCAGCCAATTCTGCGTTGAAAAAGGAAAACAGTGCTCCTTCCCTTCAGAGCTCTCCCGTGTGCCCAAACAGGGGTTTACCCCAACATATGGGGTATCAGCGTACTCAGGACAAATTGGACATCATCTTTTGGGGTCCAAGTTCTCCTGCTACCCTTGGGAAAATACAAAACTGGGGGCCAAAAAATAAGTTTTGTGGGAAAAAAAGGATTTTTTATTTTCACGGCTCTGCGTTGTAAACTGTAGTGAAACACTTGGGGGTTCAAAGTTCTCACAACACATCTAGATAAGTTCCTTCGGGGGTCTAGTTTCCGATATGGGGTTACTTGTGGGGGGTTTGTACTGTTTGGGTACATCAGGGGCTCTGCAAATGCAACGTGACGCCTGCAGACCAATCCATTTAAGTCTGCATTCCAAATGGCGCTCCTTCCCTTCCGAGCTCTGTCATGCGCCCAAACAGTGGTTCCCCCCCACATATGGGGTATCAGCGTACTCAGGACAAATTTGACAACACCTTTTGGGGTCCAATTCATCCTGATACCCTTGTGAAAATACAAAACTGGGGGCTAAAAATCATTTTTGTGAAAAAAAAAAAGAATTTTTATTTTCACGGCTCTGCGTTATAAACTGTAGTGAAACACTTGGGGGTTCAAAGCTCTCAAAACACATCTAGATAAGTTCCTTAGGGGGTCTACTTTCCAAAATGGTGTCACTTGTGGGGGTTTTTAATGTTTAGGCACATCAGGGGCTCTCCAAACGCAACATGGCATCCCATCTTAATTCCAGTCAATTTTGCATTGAAAAGTAAAATAGCGCTCCTTCCCTTCCGAGCTCTGCTATGCGCCCAAACAGTGGTTTACCCCCACATATGGGGTATCGTCGTACTCAGGACAAATTGCACAACAACTTTTGTGGTCTAATTTCTTCTCTTACCCTTGGGGAAATAAAAAAATGGGGGCAGAAAGATCATTTTTGTGAAAAAATATGATTTTTTATTTTTACGGCTCTGCATTATAAACTTCTGTGAAGCACTTGTTGGGTCAAAGTGCTCAACCCACATCTAGATAAGTTCCTTAAGGGGTCTACTTTCCAAAATGGTGTCACTTGTACTGGGTTTCAATGTTTAGGCACATCAGGGGCTCTCCAAACGCAACATGGCGTCCCATCTCAATTCCAGTCAATTTTGCATTGAAAAGTCAAATGGCGCTCCTTCCCTTCCGAGCTCTGCCCTGCGCCCAAACAATGGTTTACACCCACATATGGGGTATCAGCGTACTCAGGACAAATTGCACAACAATTTTTCTGGTCCAATTTCTTCTCTTACCCTTGGGAAAATAAAAAATTGGGGGCGAAAAGATCATTTTTGTGAAAAAATATGATTTTTTATTTTTACGGCTCTGCATTATAAACTTCTGTGAAGCACTTGTTGGGTCAAAGTGCTCACCACACATCTAGATAAGATCCTTAGGGGGTCTACTTTCCAAAATGGTGTCACTTGTGGGGGGTTTCAATGTTTAGGCACATCAGGGGCTCTCCAAATGCAACATGGCGTCCCATCTCAATTCAAGTCAATTTTGCATTGAAAAGTCAAATGGCGCTCCTTTCCTTCCGAGCTCTGCCATGCGCCCAAACAGTGGTTTACCCCCACATATGGGGTATCAGCGTACTCAGGACAAATTGTACAACACATTTTGGGGTCTATTTTCTCCTGTTACCCTTGGTAAAATAAAACAAATTGGAGCTGAAATAAATTTTGTGTGAAAAAAAGTTAAATGTTTATTTTTATTTAAACATTCCAAAAATTCCTGTGAAACACCTGAAGAGTTAATAAACTTTTTGAAAGTGGTTTTGAGTACCTTGAGGGGTGCAGTTTTTAGAATGGTGTCACACTTGGGTATTTTCTATCATATAGACCCCTCAAAATTACTTCAAATGAGATGTGGTCCCTAAAAAAAAATGGTGTTGTAAAAATGAGAAATTGCTGGTCAACTTTTAACCCTTATAACTCCGTCACAAAAAAAAATGTTGGTTCCAAAATTGTGCTGATGTAAAGTAGACATGTGGGAAATGTTACTTATTAAGTATTTTGCGTGACATATGTCTGTGATTTAAGGGCATAAAAATTCAAAGTTGGAAAATTGCGAAATTTTCAAAATTTTCGCCAAATATTCGTTTTTTTCACAAATAAACGCAAGTTATATAGAAGAAATTTTACCACTATCATGAAGTACAATATGTCACGAGAAAACATTGTCTGAATAGCCAAGATCCGTTGAAGCGTTCCAGAGTTATAACCTCATAAAGGGACAGTGGTCAGAATTGTAAAAATTGGCCCGGTCATTAACGTGCAAACCACCCTTGGGGGTGAAGGGGTTAAAGGATACATGAAAACGTATTATTTTGTGATCACTATTCCCAAAGTGACCCCCAACCCTTATATTTGATATGCGGTCTGGCCTGTTGGTTAATATTAGGTCTAGCAGTGCCCCCCTTCTTGTTGGGTCCTGACCCAGTTGTGAAAGGTAATTGTCTCTCACAGTTGTCAAAAACCGATTACCTTTGCTGGAACTGCAGGTTTCTGTTCCCCAATCTATTTCAGGGTAGTTGAAGTCCCCCATAATAATGACTTCTCCTTGAGTCGCAGCTTCATCTATTTGCTTTACGAGGATATTCTCCATTGCTTCCATTATTTTTGGAGATTTATAACAAACCCCTATCAGTGATTTATTATTTTTCCCCCTCCCCTTATCTCCACCCACAGGGACTCTATATTTTCACTAAATTCACCTATATTATTATGCAGAATGGGTTTTAAGGACGATTTTACATATAGACACACCCCTCCCCCTCGCTTATCTGTACAGTCATTTCTGAACAGGCTATAGCCCTGCAAGTTAACAGCCCAGTCATGGCTCTTATCCAGCCATGTTTCAGATATCCCCACCATGTCATAATTATGCTCCAACAAGATTAATTCTAATTCGTCCATTTTGTTGGCGAGGTTTCTGGCATTAGTATACATGCACTTGATGTTCCTCTCTGTACCTCTGTTCTTTCTTAAATTATTAATTAATCTAACCCCACCCCCCATGCCACCGCCACCCCCAACTTCCTTATTTGTGCCCAGGTCTCTATCTGCACTATCTTCCCCTCCTATAAAATGAATACCCTCCCCCAATCCCTAGTTTAAACACTCCTCCAACCTTCTAGCCATTTTCTCCCCCAGAACAGCTGCACCTTCCCCATTGAGGTGCAGCCTGTCCCTAGCGTAGAGCCTGTAGCCAACTGAGAAGTCGGCCCAGTTCTGCAGGAACCCAAACCCTTCCTACCTACAACAATTCTTGAGCCACTTATTAACCTCTCTAATCTCCCGTTGCCTCTGTGGCGTGGCACGTGGTACAGGCAGTATTTCAGAAAATACCACGTTGGAGGTCCTTGCTTTCAGCTTGCAGCCTAATTCCCTGAAATCATCTTTAAGGACCTTCCATCTACCTCTAACTTTGTCATTTGTGCCAATGTGCACCATGACCGCTGGGTCCTCACCAGCCCCTCCCAGTAATTTGTCCACCCGATCAGCAATGTGTCGGACTCAAGCGCCAGGTAGGCAGCACACCGTCCGACGATCCCTGTCTTTGTGACAAATTGCCCTATCTGTTCCCCTAATAATTGAGTCCACCACTACCAGCACCTGTCTGGCCTGCCCTGCTCTCCTATTTCCCTTCTTACTGGAGCAGTCACTCCTCCGGCTTTCAGAGGACATGCCTGGCTGCAGCAGTGCTACCCCTGTACTGACCCCCCTTCTCATCTGCAAACTTTGCAAACTTATTGGGGTGTACCAGATCAGGACTAGCCTCCCTGGCACTCTTCCCTCTACCCCGCTTCCTAACTGTCAACCAGCTTGCTGCTTCACTGTCCTGCAGCTCCATCCTATCATCCCCCCCCTCATCTATCCCATTGAGCGTCTGCTCAGTGAGCAGAAGACTCCATTCCATATTATCAATGGATCTCAGTGTTGCCAGCTGTTGTGAACTCTATTTCTGGGCTCCCTCTAGTGGTCACAAGCGGTACTGTGTAGTTTTGTCCTTCTGCAGGTTGGCTTCATCAGCTGGTTTGTTATCCTTGGTTGGTTTCTTATTTAGCCCACCTGGATACTCAGTTCCTTGCCTGCTATCAATGTATTCAGTGCTCTTCAGATTCTGTGTGTCTACCTTGCTCCCAGTCTCTCCAAGACAAGCTAAGTTTTTGTTTGATCATTTTTTGATTATCAGTGTTCATTATGTTTTTAGTCCAGCTCGCTAAAATGTGATTTCTTCGCTTGCTGGTTGCTCTAGGGGACTGAGTTTCTCCCCCCACACCGTTAGTTGGTGTGGGGGTTCTTGAAATCTCAGAGTGGATATTTTGTAAGGGTTTTTTACTGACCGCATAGATTCCCTTTTCTATTTTCTGCTATCTAGTATTAGTGGGCCTCATTTGCTGAATCTGCTTTCACCCCTGTGTATGTGCCTTCCTCTTACCTCACCGTTATTATTTGTTGGGGGCTTCTATATCTTTGGGGATTATTTCTCTGGAGGCAAGAGAGGTCTTTCTTTCTCTCTAGGGGTAGTTAGTTCCTTAGGCTGGCTCAAGACGTCTAGAAATTCAGGCACGTTCACCGGCTACTTCTAGTGTGTTTGGTTAGGTTCAGATTTGCGGTCAGTCCTGCTTGCCACCTCCCTAGAGCTTGTCCTATGTTTGTTACTTAGCTGGAGTAATTTGTGATCCTCAACCACTAAGGATCATAACAGCCAGCTGCACATTTAGATTCAGAATCTGGGTTTCCAAATGCACAGCGTGCTCATATCTCGCACAGCAGTATGCACCCTTGGCCGGCAGATCAAGGACTGCATACATGTGGCAAGATGTACACTGGATGGCATTAACAATAGTGGAGCACATTTCCTAATGAGGATTGCACCAGACAGAAACGTTAAATAAAAAAAAAACTAATGCAAAGTATTAATAAAATACAGACAGCAATTCAGTAATTCCTCCCTTGGAAACTCCCTGAATCCAAAGTCACTGAATCACAAGTCACACACTTACCGCCATTCACACTTACACTCAGGTCACACTCAGCTCATTCACACTCGCTAAGCTGAAGATTTAAAGATTTTTATTTTTTTTATTTTTCCCCTCAGCATTAATCCACCTTGCTGTTCAATGCACTTCCCAAAAAAGGATGACAGAACGTGGGTGCAGGATGGGAGGAGCACATGACAGAATGGGGCGCAGGATGGGAGGAGCACATGACAGAACGGGGTGCAGGATGGGAGCACATGACAGATCAGGGGCACAGGATGGTTGGAGCACATGACAGAACGAGGGTGCAGGATGGGAGGAGCACTAATAAAACACAAAGAAGCAGAATAGGTCTCATAAATGGGGATCACCACACATTTGGATACAGCAAAAAGTAGAACACAGCTTTATTTAGATAAATGTACAAACAGTAACACACATGACTCCTAGGTATAATGAAAAAATGGCAAGTAATAGAATACCTATATAGACAGCATTGCCATAGTGTGATTATCATGCCAAAATGCACATAAATAAAGATATAATAATCCTTTGGCTAGACAAGCATGTCAAAAGTTAAATACAGTACAATGACAAACCTTTAAATAATAAGAAAGACTAAAAATAATAGTCCAAGGTGCAGCTGTTCATAGAGAGGCAAAAACTGCTTGTTAAACAGGAATCACCACATAGTATACAGTCAACAACACACCCCAATAATTCTGAAGACTCTGGAAGGGGGATATCAAGGCAACAGATATGCCCCCAAAAATAAACCCATCCCTATGACCAACCACATGCAATGCCATTAAGAAATTCTACAGCCTAGCAGAGTCTAGTGCGGGTAACGCGGATGCCCAATGTGTGTCGCCACCATCTGGTGGCTTCGTCAGGGGTGCTAACTGTATTGCGTGCCTGCTGTTTAAATATACAATCAGTGATTAACAATACCGCATACAGCTGTGTAGCTTCTGATCCGCCGCATGGAGTAAACAGGAAGCTCAATGTGCTCCCCCGAACAGAGCGCTCGACCCAGAGCGCATGCGCCGGCGTCCCCAAAGCGGAAATACATCCCAAGCAGAGTTGTCAAGACAACACCGGGATTCCTTTCTTTAAATGCTGAGAGTGGAAACTTGTGAAGTGCAATAAACTGTTGGTTGCCGTGGGTTTTCGATACAGAGTGGTCAATATCCTTGAGTCCTTCACACTGAGTTTCAGATTAAAGAAAGGAATCCCGAAGGGTCAATTTTACAGAGTGAGGAGAAACTGTAGCCGACAAGAATATTTTGTGAAACAGTCCCGTGAACTCAACACACGGTTCCGAGAGAGGTTACCCCAAAAAGGTAATCTCAAAGGCCTTCACCGCTGCAAGGGACAGTAACAGGGAGGGTCTCTTGCAACCTCGGGCTAGGGCACCTGGAAAACTATTGGGGATAGTCACGGCCTTTAACAATCAGTGGCACGATGTACAGGGTATTCTATCCAAATATTGGGGCATTCTGCGTAGTGAGTCTAAACTCCATCCTCATATTGATACTCAGCCGAGTCTGATAGCGAGGAGGGCTAGGAATTTGAGGGATTGTTTGAGCCATAGTCATTTCCAGCATCCCGCTAGGAGACTCAACAGGGGGGTTAGACTCACCGGCACATTCCCGTGTGGGAATTGTAACATCTGTCCTTTTACTGTTGGTAATGAGACAATTACCGTGCCCTCTTTGCCTTTACAGATTTCTTCCAAGGCTTACTTCAATTGCAAATCACGCAACCTGGTATATGCCTTGGTATGTCCATGTCCTAAAGTGTATGTTGGACAAACAACACAAGAATTGGGGACACGAATCCAACAGCATTTTTCTAAGATCACAACGGCTAAAAAAGACAAGGCAAAGGGGAAGACTCTCACGTCTGTAGCCTCACACTTCTTGGTTGAACACAATTCACAGTGGACTGGCACGAAGATTCTGGGACTTGAGGGAGTCCAAACCAACATCAGAGGCAGAGATATTACCTTGGAACTATTGAGACGGGAATCCAAATGGATTTTTGAATTGAATTGTTTGACTCCCTTTGGCCTCAATGAGGACTTACTGTTTACTGGTTTTTATAAACAGATTTGATGTTCCCATGGACAGTTTTTTCTCGCTTAGTTCTTTTTCAGGCATTTGGAGCTGGTCTACCGCTGAATCCTGTATTTTGTACTGTTGCTTGCATTTCATCTACTTCTCACCTATATAGATAGCATGCCTCATAATATACATAATCTATATATGGTGTGTAGGTGTCCTGTACATTGGTTCCTATTTCAATCTAAATGCCACTTTTGATGGGGGTTTCTGATACATTCACCCTTTCTCTTTTTTAGGTTGTTATTGTTAGTATGGTCAATGTTCTATTTTAGTATGATTCCATCTTTAGTTTTTAATAATGAATAATTAAGGCACTGGTAGATAATGGTCAAAAAACTCTGTTCCCCATACCCTTAGATTGTGTCTCCCCCACGCATTTATATGCGCTTATACATTGGACATGCTGTTCTGTGCTCCCGTATGTGTTTGCCAGTACCTGTGACGGGCCCGACATGCTTTTCACAGATGGGCTTTTTTTTTTTTGCTTAGGCTCAATCTCTGTACCCTGAAGTGCTAGTTGATCCTCAAGATGGTGACTGCTATAGTTCTTTAATATTGAGCAATACAGTATGAAATAAATATCAAATATATACCTTTTTTGTATAGGAGTCATTGATATGCATTTGCTCTGTATTTGGGTAGTCTTGGGTATGTTGATTTTTATGGATGTGTCTTCTAAAAACACTAATTTCAATAAGTGACCACCTGCACTTTATGCATTGCAGTGTTTTTGTATAATTTATTCAGTACCTGTTGCACTAGTACAACATAACAAGGCCAATTGTATTACCTCATCCGTATCTATACTTGTGTGCCTTAAATTAACAGTGACACTCCTGTTATCAAACACCACATGTTGTGCTAGGGTCTGGATGCATGTCCGTACGTGTATTGGCGCGCTTGTATCTATATCTTTGTCGAATAACTGCACATATTGACATCTGAGCCAACATTGTTTTTTGTTTTTTTGTATGAAATATGGGTCTAAGTTTCTTGGCGTGGGCATCGCTTTCTATTGACACAGGTGCGCCTCTATATATTTGCCTTCTGCCTTTAGATCACCCTGTACAGTACTCCTTATATGAGCGCCGATGCTGTGGCACACTTATCTCTCTGTAATGTGGTTACTTAATTGGGGCTACGCACAAGCGCTGTAAGTCAGGCGTGAGTGTGTTTTTTATCTGCATTCAGGTCAGTAGTAGAGCATAGGGAGGTTTCGTCAAACTCAATTTGACAGGTGGACCCGCCCCTATCAAAGTGTATCAAAAGTGTGTAACCCCTCCCCTCGCTGGCTGCATTCAGCAGCTGTTCCCTGTGCTCTCCCCTTTTGATATAGTTTAATATTGTAAATACAGTGATTATTATCCCAGTAATTGTTTTTATATTAGATTTATATGCTGTATTAAGTTTACTCTTATTTGATAATCCGATGATAGGGAGAATGAGTGTGTGTTTCTGCAGTATTATTTGATAGTGGTATTCTCATTTATATGTGTTTTATAATGGGCACATTATGTATGTGACCATATTACAACACCCGCAAGTATGAAGCGCGGTGTTTTATACGTTTATAAAAAGCAAAGACACGGTATTGTAAAAATGTAAAAGATTTTATTGTAAAATAAATACATCTCAAAGACATTTCAATACTATAAAATTCTTACAGAGTATAAAAGCAAACACATTAAATAGTACAGGGATCATACAGCAACACACTTCGTATAAAATAAATAGTATCACAAGTACAATGAATATACATCATTACACTTCTTACAAAATAAATAATATAGTGTTACAAGCCATGTACAGTATTTATCCAATACATTCTTTACATCGTGAGCCACATGGTTTGTAGCATCGGTAGAGACCTTTTTTTAGGTAGTAGAGTTCCTCGTGTGGTGCCTAATGATGGGGAATGTAAAGATTGAATTGTACGTGGCGTCGGAGCTGACTTCTGCGGCGTAGAAACAGCGTGTGTCTCGCTGCTGGAAATTTTTAATTCATCTAAAAGCTTCCTAGTAGTAGGATTACCCACAACTGTAGACGGTATATTTAGCTCGGCCATAGCCTGCATAAATGAATCCCAACCCGGAGGCAAATTACGGCCGGTCAGAGCATGGCTCTGCGTTGTACTACGTACCAAATCCAGTAAGTTAGACCCTGGTATTACGGATCCTTTGAAAATAAATTCAGCTTTATTATTCCAGGCTGTAACATTTCTATTCTGCAGTAACCTGTTTAGTAAAAATTCAGCATTCTTTTTATATCTTTGGTTTATATGGCTGACAATTTCAGCGATCTCTTGATTTTTATCAGAGTCGGTATTTGACAATTGTTGCTGACCAGGATCAGGAGTGCTAACGAGATTTAAAGCCGTTACTTCTTTTGAGCTGTGCCGCGTATGCACCAAGTAGCGCTGTAGCACGGTGCTATACATTTTAATTTTCACATCATCGGGAATGTCACGACGTTGTAAAATGTCGCTAATTTCACCATCAAGGCGGTGAATAACACTGTCGCGTATGTTAACTGTAGCACCAGGTCTTAGTTTGTCTAGCTCCTGTTTGGGGACTAGATACATTTTCTCTGTATGCTCCATTTTCTTCCTGCGAGCAGGCTTGTTATTATAGGGATTGCAAAAGCTAAAAGACGGCCGATAAACCCGCCGGCCTGCTTTAGTAGCTGCTTCTTTTTCTTTATGGGTTGAGATCTGTCGCTCAGGGTTCTTATAGCGTTACGCCACTTCTTTAATATGCCTTTTTGACGCTCTTTCAGCGGAATCCTGCCTTTTAAGATGTTTAAAGCAATCTCGCCTATGGCTGTAATTAAATCATTGCTTGCATTGCGCAAAATAGACTTTCGGACAGCTGGGGTTGCTTTCACCAGAGTTTTTAAGAGAGCCCAGTTACGCCGTAGTGTCTCAGACATCTTTACATCACAACGCACACAGCGTAGAATGTCTGATGCCAGGCTAAATTTCACTTTTTAGACGTGTTTTTCTTTTGAACATAGACAGCAGGCAACGCTGGTGGAAACAATCCGGTCCTTAAGCGAATATCCTCAGGGGTATTAGCTCTCAAATCTACAAGCAAATACCCATAAGGCTCCCGCGTGGCATCCTCAAAAGCTTCTAGGAAAAAACGTGTTTTTCCGGGATACATCTGACGAGCTAGAGTTAAAATTTGTAATTTATCTCGGGGGTTATTAAAAAGCACCATGTGTTTTGTGTTTAAATTTATCGTGCGGCTTTTCTTACCCTGACAAAATATGTTTTGTACCAGGTAGAAAATGCTGAGATTTCTGTGGTGCACATACTTGGTAAAGGCTTTTTCTATCTCACAATTTTCACTAGCACTCTCCATGAGATCATCAACAATAGCCAAATTCACCTTCTCCGGTGGGAATAATTCCTCATCTACGAATGTATTCGACAGACCCTCCACAAATCTGGCGTGGGGAAAAGAGAGAGAGATTTCATCATATAGTTTCTGCCAACACGAATAAAACCAAACAATATTATCAGGTTTCTGAGAAAAATTAGTTTCAATATTATACAGCAGTTGTTTTACAAAATAGCTCTTTCCAGAATTAGACGGCCCTGCTAGAATGCATGAGAATGGGTGTTGCAAGCGTGTATCCATCACCACAATACTCTGCTAATACCCAAAAGGCAGGGTTGTGAAACAGTCAATTAGTCGTCGCTTTGTATAAACGCACTTTTGTGTTTTGCGTAACGGCCTCATTTCAATCTCCCAGTACTTTTTATTTCTTACAATGGACGGCTGTTGTACGACAATACGTTTCTGTGTATCTGTGTCAGAATTGCTCGGGTAGTCCAGAACTAGATCTTTTAGACTGTTGAAATTAATAGATTGAGAGTTACCAACATTTAGTGTTATCCCCTTAACTTTTAAGACAGTTTTACCGGTGTTGAGTTTGTATCCGTAAGTTTTGGGGCCCGCGGATACAAATTCTGTGATGTGTGTACCATCGGGTATTTCACTGGTCAGCTCCCCCATGTAATCGCCTAAAGGCGGCTGCCACTCACCATCTCTCTGTACAAAAATAACAGAATCTGTGTCGTGATAAAGGCACCTCTCCTGCAGGCGGTCCAGCAGCGAATAGAGCTCTAGCCGCACATACGCTGTTGTAAAACACGCTATAAAAATGTTTGTGTTTTTGTTGACGGTGTGGTGACCTTTTGCGTATTTCCAGTTAATGGTTGCTGTGTCATCATCAAGGAAATGTAACATCGAGATGTCATAGTAAGGCAGGAACAAATACTTAAAAAGCTCATCTGGATCCCTAACAATGCTGGTACATGATAGATTAGATCTCTGAGCAAACTTCCCCCATAAAGAATTTAAGAAAAGCTTGGAGATCTGTCTCTTAGCAGGATTGACAGCTATATTTTCAGGCCGTAATCGGACACCTTCTTTTTCAAGAAAGGAGTCAATGTACTGCCTTTTCTTGACCTCATCAGTGCACCAGCTAGGATAACCAGAGGCTTCCTGCTTATCCCTAAGGTGTAATTTAATGTAGGGAGCAAACAGTTCATCAGTGGTTTTAGGAAAATGCCATATTTCATAGATGTGTGCGATCCGATACCCTTTTTCTATCGCCATCTCGAGCTCTATAGTGCACCAGGTGCCTGACAATGCATGCTCTTCATCACTATTCGCACAAATATCTGCCTGGGAATTTACAGCACATGTGTAGCATAGGGGAAACATTAATTTTTTGTTGAGTTTTACCGGCAGAACTGGAAAAAATAAATCTCTCGGTGGGTAGACCTTGACTTTAGCAATGCCAAAGTATTTTTTAATGAATCCAAAATTGTCATAGATGATGACTGGATGACCTACAGGGTATGTTTTAGTTTTGTTTACAAAGGGGTACAGACTGGTGAAATCGTAGTAATGTAAAGTCTCCCCTTCTGCCAGCTGGTGATAGAGCTTAATGGCGTTAGTTCGCCCGCCATAAAGCGCATCACGGGGTTCTAAAGGAACGGGGAATTCCATCTGGTGGAGAAATGATTGAAGGTTAGAATCATTTTCAACCATTTCATTCCACTCATGCTCCCACATCACTCTTATTGTGTAGCCGCAGGCCTGTAAGTAGCGCTTTTTAGCTAAAAAGGTGTAATATAATTGTCCGTAGGACGTGTTTGTGACCTTATTCGTGTCATTTTCATTATAGCACACGGGACACCCGTGGTAAAAACACCCTTGAAATTCAAATGCTATGTGTTGACCGCTAACATAGGCATAACCATCTAGAAAATATTTCCCGACTTGTTTTTCACCGCCTCTCAATGCGTGACAGATGTCGATGTTCTCGGATTGTGCTACATACATGAGCCATTGTATAGCTGGTGACGAGTAGCGCTAAGCGATAATTATCACCAGGCAAAATGCTGATGGTCTTTTTTGGAAGAAATTTAAACCTGTACATTGCCATACACACTGAGGCCAGGGTGATGAGCTGAAAAGGATCAACACATCTGCTCACTACAATCGTTTGCCTTTGACGCTTACAGTATTTTTTGACATTTTTCTGTGTCATCTGCATAATACGCTCTCTATAGATCTCGCAGGCGTGTCTCAGAATTTCAACATCTTGCTTGCAATAAGATTTTAGCTCAGCCTTGAAGTCAAAAGTTGTATTTACCTGTGTCGCATACCACTCCAGGAACTCTGACTTCTCACCAGGTGACATGTACTCCACCCCATAATATTTTACATCAGGTATGGGACCTACATAGTTTTGGTTTTCTCTGGTATTAAAAAAGTGTGGAAAATGTCCTTTGCCTCCTGAAAAACCCATGGCCTGTGGTAATTTACTGAGTTTCATGGGGATAAAATTTAGAGAGTCTATGAACCTTATAGACAGATCGGGTAGCGTCACACACAAGAGGCGGCCACCTCGGGTTATCAACTTTACCTGTAGTTTTTCAGAAATCAGTTCCTTAACAATAAAGTATGAGTCGTATCTACCACCATTGTGGGCAATAAATGTGTATTTTGAAAATTTACCGCTTGTAAAGAACTGTACAAAGTCATGTGTACAGGTATCACCCTCAAACTCCCAGGAGGGGTGACCATACAGCGTAGTAGCATAAATGTAATTCGGGATGTGTGTGCCTGTCTCCTGCATACATTCAAAATCATAAAAGATATAACAATCCGTCTCATCCTGTGCTACATACCGCCGCATGTAACAAAGATGAGCATCGAATTTATTTATACGTCCGTGACATACAGGACAGCGCAAACCATTACATTTATGCTCAGTCTCGCTATTTCTGAAAACAAAACGGTTGCATTTATCACAAAATGTTTTAAGCCTGCAGAATGTTAAGTCGGCTACACCCAATTGTGTGTGATAATCTAAGCACTCGCTCGATCGGCAATAAACCCTGCAAATAGGGCACCTGGGCTGTTGCTCGCCAGTGGTTTCTACACAATCATCTCTCTGACAGGATTTACAAAAATACTGACAGGAATGATTGCTCTTGTGATGAAACACAGAATTGCAGCGTTCGCAAAAGTAATCAGCACCAATAAAACCCTTCATATTTTTGATACCATAGTAGTGATGATCATGGAACAATATGAATACGGTTTTACCATTAGCTGTATTGCCGCTCTGAAAGTAGCGCCAGTCACCCTGACTATAGTACAGTACTTTAATGGTGATCCCCAAATATTTTTCAAATGCAGGAATGTCGCTAAAGCTCACTAACTGACCATCAGGGATGCCCAGTGCTGTGTGTATGTTTTTAGAGCAGCTCAGTAAATCACCATCAGCGAGATCCGTGTCGTCCATCAGGGTGCACACACTAGCAGCCAAACACAGATTTGTCGTGTAATTGTTAAAATCATACAGCCACTGCCTCTTTTGCTTAATGATCCGACTGCTCGCTATAGATTTCAAGCGCCTTTGTTTTACACCACCACGGCGGTTTTTAATGATGGTGACGACTAGCTTTAGCGAATTGGTTGCTATGCATTCAGCGTTACTTTGAAGTGTACGGGCAATGGCATTTAAAAAAGATTCAGAATTAAAATCTTCCCTGGTCTGTTTTGTAGCGAAAATAGGGTCTAGAGTATCGCCACCTTCAAGTCTTAACTGTATGATGATGATTCTATCCAGTAATGACTGAATGCCGTCATGAACAATATTCACGCCCTCTACAAATGATTGTACACGCTCCAAATTTACAAATCTAAAATGATTTGTATGTATATGACCGTTGAAATTGCGGAGAGCCCTTTGATGGTGATAGATGCGTTGTAAAAATACTGTATGATCGGGGTACAACACATCACCATCAGCGGCAGCGTCAATGTCTGAGGCTTGTGAATTTTGTGTAGATGTATGCATGGCATCTGCAGAGTTGTCTCGGCTATGTGAATGTGGGTCTGACGTTTGTGGCTGCAACTGTGGGGTCTGTAGAGGTATTGCAGGACACATGCCACCACGACGCCTCCTAGAGCATAGCGCGCGCCTGGCGCTGACCAACAAATTTAGGGCCCTCTTTATAACTCTAGCCCTATTATAGCTAGGTAGTGTTGGTTTAGGCGGTTTATGCATACCGTGGCCGACCATATTCAGTCATAATGGGCTAGCGGCAGCTGTTGTCTCGCCAGCCAGCTGCAGATTCCGGAGTGCATGCCGTATTAGCATGTGTTGGGGCACGTGTTGATAATAATTTTTCAAAAGTATCACAAAAAAACATTATGTTGGGGCCCCTGAGTTTGTAGCGTAAGTAGCGGGTGAACTGTTCCTGAAACACAGTCATTTCAGCGATCCCCCAACCGATGGATTCATGCGACAGATTTGTAGATGGCGCTTGAATCCTTGGCTTTCTACACACCTTAACACTCGCTGGTAAAGACCTCCTTAACCATTTCTTAACATTAACAGAGTTAGATACACAAGCATGAGATGTGCCACCCAAATTAGAAGCGCCTGTGGGGGCGGCACCAGAGGAGTTACCAGGTACAGTTAGATACGCCGCTGGTGGCTGCATAGTGTGTGCCATACGTATAATGATCGGTTCTACGGCTGGTTGCTTACCATCAGCGGGCTGATCAATCGCGCGAACAAGCGCTTCACCAGTCATCGTGGCTGTGACACCCACGGCATCGGATGTGTTTGCTGGCTCTGTAATATGCTTTATTTTTCGCTTATGTTTTCGGGGTGCCTCTACCACTTCTGGATATAGTAGCGCTGGGTCATTCACACGGCTGGTCGATGTCTGCTCAGTACTTGAATGGGGTATTTCACGCTGGGCCGCAGACACAGGGTTTCCCAGGCCGTGCACCACACAGGTCGACGATACCGGGGCTGTTCTAACAGGTCCATTAGACGACTGTATTGGCATCCACACTGGTGCTGCGCCATTCTCGGAGATCTGTAGTGGTTGTAGCGGTTCTGGTGGCGTTTTTCTCATGACTTTGCGTTTAGCTGCGGGAAAGATTATACATGTGTCAGATATGTGCGAGACCGCTGCATGGTGCGGCGCTTAGCTGGAGGAAAGATTATACATGTGTCAGATATGCGTCAGATATGTGTGGAACCAGGATCTCATTGGAGAAGCACGTGTATCATTGATTGTACAGAGAGTGTGCATGTATATCAAAATATACACTTACGGACTAGCGATGTGGGGCGGATGACTGCCGTGGCGGCTTCTGGAGCTTCTGTGGGGTTCTCCATTAGCAGGTGTATATTCTCTTTTTTGTGAAAATCCTTCTAGGCTTCAGTTTACAAGCTATAAATAAAGATATAGGACTTAGTAGAGGCGTGGGGGATTTTCTCAGAGCGGTTGTGCAAAAAAACAAAAAAAAAAAACACGTTTTCATACGATTGCTACCTTTTCCTTTCTTGCTCGCAGGTCCTCGCGGTTTTTTAGGGGCTCTAGAAACAGGGCTGTTTCTCGGTGTGGGGGTCTGGTACAACAGGTCTTCAGCGATCCTCTGATTGTGTTCCGAGGTAGCTGGTTCTGGAATCAGGTCGACATCTGTAAAGAATGAATATATATTTACACGTCTAAATACTTAAAAGAGATTCATGTCGGCATCTGTAAAGAATTAATATATGATTACACGTCTAAATACTTAAAAGATATATACACACACACACGCACACAGACACACAACGCACCTATGATGTCCTGTGCAAAATCCAATGCCGCTACATCAGCCTCAACAGTGTTACTATACTCAGCTCCGGCTGTATCACACTCCAGAGCAGGCACACTGCAGCTGTTTAAAAAATCGTCCGGGATGTTCCTGACAAGTTCATCTTAAACAAGAAAGAATAAAAACAATATAAATATAATATACATAACAGCACTTACTTAGAATGGTACACTAACAGATGCATTTATATAAAGCTTGAAACATACCTAATAGCGTTTCCTCAAGTAGGTCTGCAAAAGCCGAAAAATGTTGGGATACCATCTAAAATAAATTATCTGTGTAAATTTTTGTGCTATCTATATTAATTTTACAACACAAATATGGTATATACAGTTAAACTATATTATACAGCGCAACTAAATTTGCGAGTGCGGCATAAATATGTCTGACATGCAAAACATAGGTAATAAGTACGCGGTGAATACGCTAGTTAGGATGTATTAACAGCTATTAACTACTGTATTGCTCAAATTATTAAACCAAATAACAACCTTAATTATGTTTTAGAGATGCATAGTTAAAATAATTAAGCATTTGCGAATAATAAGGCAAAATAGAATAATGCGGGGGTCTGTAGATACTTACATTTAGAATAGCACGGCTGTTTGGTCTGACTTCTGGTGGATGCCTGATGTACTGCAGTTGTAGAGACAGCTGTATTTATCCTGACTGGCAGAAAACAAGCCTTCTGTTAACACCCAGAAACACTCCTAGTTACGCCCCAGCTACATGCCTTCTGTTAACACCCAGAACACACCCATACAGACAATTACAGCATGTATTAACCCATACATGATATTGCCGGATTAAAACCTGAAATTTTATACAATTGAATTTCTGTAAGAAGCAGGCGGCTATTGTTCATTGAGACACAATCATTTTATCCAATCATGGATTCTAATTCCTATGAAATATATTATCTAGGACTGGAATATTTGGAATAAATACAGCAATAATATGAAATTTTATACAGTTGAATTTCTGAAAGAAGCAGGCGGATGCTGTTCATCGAGACACAATCATTTTATTCAATCATGGCGTCTAATTCCTATGAAATATTAGAAAAACAATATTTTACAGCTAGGGAGCCCGGATCATTCTGCGGAATCGACAAATTATTTAGAGCGACGAGAGACCGCGGAATAAAGAAATCTGACGTGGCTGTCTGGTTGAATAACCAAGATACCTACACGCTACACAGGCCTGTTAGAAAACGGTTTTTGACAAATAAAATTTATGTCTCGGACATTGATGCGCAGTGTAAGTTTAATTGACTATTCAAGGGAAAATGATAATGTCAAATACATCCTGACGGTGATTGATACTCTATCGAGATAAACGTGGTGCGTGGCCTTATCAAACAAGACCGGAGCTAGTGTGGCCAGATCGTTCGAATTAATATTTCAAAATGATAAGCGCATACCGAAGAAATTGCAGACGGATCGCGGCAAAGAATTTATAAATTCGTCACTCAAGCAGCTATGTAATATGCATAATATTCACCACTTTTTTTACCAACAATGTCGTAAAAGCAGCTATCGTAGAGCGCTTTAATCGCACATTAAAAACACGTATGTGGCGCTATCTCACGAAGCATAATACCTTTAGGTATATTGATATTTTACCGGATTTGGTGCATAGCTACAATCATACTTATCATTCTACCATATGCTGTAGCCCGGCTGAAGTGAGTTCGCAAAACGCGATGCAGATCTGGCGCAATATTTACAGTTCTACTATTACTAATAAACCGATTAAACCGTCTTTAAAGGTTGGCGATCATGTAAGAATATCGCGCTATAAAGGGACCTTCTGTAAGGGGTATGAAAAAACGTACAGCGAAAGAGATTTTTTTAATTACAGGCGTATCCAGTAAATTTCATAAACCTCTTTATAAAATTAGTGATTTAGCCGGCGACCCTGTAGAGAGGTCAGAACTGCAAAAAATACCTATGGATGAGAATCGTGTCTACAGAGTAGAAAAGATTTTGAGAAAAAAACGTGTCGGGGGTGTGAGTCACTGCTTCGTCAAATGGCTGGGGTACCCCGAAAAATTCAATAATTGGATTCCGGCCTCGGAGTTGAGAGATATATAGCCATGGAAGCGCGCTCGTTTTTCGTCACCCTACACAGCAATTCCTCAATTAAAATCTACCCCGATAACACCATATCGAATTACAATACCAAGCTAGCGAGGGCCGTTCATCTTTCAGATGCTTATGAAGTGGCGTTAACGGAAATACAGTACCCCCATACGTGGAACACGTTTGAGGCTTTTGAAGGGAACTTCTACGTGGCTAAACACGGCGAGCCGTTAGAACATTATCACATAAAATCAGGATTTTACTCGAACATTCATAAGCTGGTTGGCGCGGTCAATGCCCGAATAGAGGCGCTGAATTTATCCACGCCTGCCTACAGAATACGGTATGATGAGCTACGCCGAGAGGTGATCCTGCCCGATCCAGCCCGTATACAGTTTGCTCTGGGTACTAAGCTAAAATTTATTTTCGGCCTACAGACCGTCGATGACTCCCCCGTTGCTTTAATGCCCTGGAATCGACGCTTTTACCCCGATTCAAAGGCTGGTTTTTATTCGCTTTTTGTATACACTGATATAATTCAGCATCAGCTTGTAGGCGACAGCTACGTTCAACTGTTACAGACCGTAGAAGTTAGCGGCGATGATAATGATATTGTCACGGTGCGCTACTCGCGCCCCGATTACATACCGCTGTGCAAACAACACTTTGACTCCATAAACATTACAGTCATGTCGGACCAGGCTATGCCGGTTAAATTCAGATACGGAAAGTGTATAGTGCAATTACATTTCAGACCACGACAGTATTGACACGATAAACTGGTGTCTCAAAGGGTGTATGGAGATCCCGCTGTTTATGCCCGCTACTATACTGCCCAGTCGGGGCACGGGCTAGAGGGATTCCGCGGGAGCGAGTACATGTATGGCTCTGGCCTGGCCGGGATATTTAAAGGATTATTTCGCCACGCCGTGCCGCTTTTCAGAAAAGGCTTAGAATTAGTAAAACCGCACATAAAGACGGCGGTCCGGAACATCGCGACGGACGCCGTCACGACCGTCTCAACGGCCCTTATGAAACGGATAAATACACAACCGCAGCAAGACGGATCTGGAATAATTTATGTCGCTAAAAAAGCACAAAAAAGAAAGAGGCGCGCTTGCCCCCCTTTACCACTGATGCTCATGAATAAAACTACCACCAAGAGACGACACCGCCAGAAACTAGTAAGACGCTCTGCGGACGACATCTTCTAATCAGTTATCATGGCATTCCTGCATGACGCTTCTGTAGAGTGCGCAAAATCTGAACTGGATATTTTTTACGTACCCCCGACACAAACAAATATAGAGAAATCTCTATTTGTAGAAGTACAGCCGGTTGCAGCTCTGTCAGACAATGGCCCGTTGGAATTTTTCATATCTGGGAGCGGCGATTATTATTATGATCTGAACAACACGCTGTTGTACATAAGCTGTCGCATCGTGAAGCAAGATAATACGGCTATTGCCGATGGTGCCCGGGTGGCTCTCATAAATTATCCTCTAGCCACCCTTTTTAACCAGGTCGATATTACTCTGGGAGACCGACTTATCTCACAATCGGACAATCTCTACAGTTATAGAGCGTACATAGAGACCCTTTTAAATTACAGCTCGCAGACGCTGTCATCACAATTTACAGCCGGTTTGTTCTATAAAGACACTGCGGGCCATCATAATGACCGGAGCTTGGATGGCGCAAATGCAGGGTTTATCAAAAGAGCCAATGCAGCTTCTCGCTCAAAGCCCATCGACCTCTTGGGGCCCATTTTTGGGGATATATTTAATCAACCAAAGTTAATATTGAATGGTCTTGACCTTAAGGTTAAGTTAACAAGAAATAAGGATGCTTTCTGCCTCATGTCCGCAGAAGCCGAGCCGCTGAAGGTGCAAATCACACATGCTGCTCTCTATGTGAAAAGAGTGCAGGTGTCTCCGGCTGTCCGAATCGGCCACAGCCAGGCCCTCCTATCCGCAACCGCCAAGTACGCTATTGACCGAACAGCCCTGAAAGTGTACAGCATCGCCGCAGGGACACAGATCACGAACCACGAGAACCTCTTCCTAGGCCAGATACCAAAATCTGTTATATTGGGGTTTGTAGATAATGAGGGGTTCAGCGGTTCATATTCGAAAAATCCGCTCCACTTCCACCACTACCACGTCAACCACGCCGCTTTATATCTGGACGGCCAGCAGATACCCGCGAGACCTTATAGTCCTAATTTTAATGATGGTTTAGCCATCAGAGAGTATATGGCGCTTGCCCATATATCTGGTAAGCAAAAGGCAGATTGTGCCATGGCGATAGATCGTGAAGAATTTATGGCTGGATTCACTCTATTTGCTTTTGATTTATCGCCTGATCAAGAGCCTGGAGGACATTTCTCGCTCATTAAAACAGGTAACCTACGTGCTGAAGTCCGCTTTGCGCTAGCGACACCCCACACGATAAATATGATTGTTTTTGCAGTCAACCACACCATTCTGGAAATTAATAATAGGAGAGAGATCTTGTACGATTTTAATTAAGTAACGATAGACAGTCTGCAGCTTACAACGATACTGAAGGCCGATAATTATACAGCCCGCATATTCGCCGGTGTGTTTCCGTGTGATTTGCTTCCGGAAGAAAGAGTGACTAAGAGACCCTCGGCATATATCGTGAATACAGACCCGGCGAATCAAGCTGGACGCCACTGGGTATTAATCGTACTCTGCGATGATAAGACGGGCATATTTTTTGATAGTTATGGCTTTAGCGCGGACAATATTATCTTCCCACGCGATTTTGAGACATTCCTGAACAAGAATTGTGACGCGTATTGTTATCAAGACGCCCAAATCCAAGATATGTATAGTCATGTATGCGGACATTACTGCGTATATGTATTGCATCATTTAGCGCATGGATTACCATTCAAGACGCTTTTACAGCGTTTCACTTCTGATGTGCAAAGAAATGATAGAATTGTATCAGATTTTGTGTCATCAACATTTTCAAGTTTAACTCGTTCTGACCGTAGTTATCAATTTAATCAAAAATGTACTTGTCTTCGTTGATCTAAATGTCTGACCCGGGCAGCTAACTAGTTAAAAGATATTCAGGGTGACATCTGCTAGCAATTAGCTCTGTTGTGCTTTACTTCTCACAATAAAGATTTTAAACCGCTCTGTGTTTGCACATCTATCTGGGATCCCAGAAGGGAAGAAACATCTGCGGGACACATCCGCATATCCGTGGGACCCAACACATCCCCGGTTCACATACAACAACCAGTTGCTTGTTGTATGTGAAGTGGAATTGCAGACAGTTTTGGTGTGTTGATTGATGAGCCAGCGAGTTATATGTAAGCCGGTCACTGTTGGGAATTGCCGTGGCATGTGAAACTTGTGTAAAATGATGTTTGTGAATGTATGTCATGCAGACACTCATCTGCATGTGTTTATGTAAGAAGTAGCTCCTGTCCCAGGTTTTCACATAATCGACTGAACTATTCTATAAAACACATATAAATGAGAATACCACTATCAAATAATACTGCAGAAACACACGCTCATTCTCCCTATCATCGGATTATCATATAAGAGTAAACTTAATACAGCATATAAATCTAATAGAAAAACAATTACTGGGATAATAATCACTGTATTAACAATATTAAACTATAACAAAAGGGGAGAGCACAGGGAACAGCTGCTGAATGTAGCCATGGAGGGGAGGGGTTACACACTCTTGATACACTTTGATAGGGGCGGGTCCACCTGTCAAATTGAGTTTGACGAAACCTCCCTATGCTCTACTACTCAGGTCTATATGTCCTCATTAACAGTGGTGTCCGTGTGACTAAATATGGGATGTGGGGGTACAGTGCCTTGGTGTCTGTTTGCATGTACACAGGCACGTCTGCACCCATATCTATTTCTACATCCATGTGCCTGAGTTACTACTGATGTCCATATGATGAAACATTTGACTAAGTACCTGGGTTTAGGTATTGACCCGTACCTATACGGGTCTGTGTGCACCTTAAACTCTTGCTCAAAGACCGCTCTATATTGTACACCAGTCATGAGTGCCGGCGCCGTGGTATTCTCCTGTGTTTGGAGCAGGGCTGCTGAACTGGGATAGGGTGCATGCGCTATAAGCCAAGAGTTGGCATTGTCTTGGCAACTCTGCTTGTGATGTATTTCCGCTTTGGGGACGCCGGCGCATGCGCTCTGGGTCAAGTGCTCTTCTCGGGGGAGCACATTGAGCTTCCTGTTTACTCCATGCGGTGGATCAGAAGCTACACAGCTGTATGCGGTATTGTTAATCACTGTATATTTAAACAGCAGGCACGCAACGCGGTTATCACCCCTGACAAAGTCACCAGTTGGTGGCGACACGTGTTGGGCATCCGTGTTGCCCGCACTAGACTCTGCTAGGCTGTAGAATTTCTTTATGGCATTGCATGTGGTTGGTCATAGGGATGGGTTTATTTTTTGGGGCATATCTGTTGCCTTCCAGAGTCTTCAAACATATTGGGGTGTGTTGTTGACTGTATACTATGTGGTGATTCCTGTTTAACAAGCAGTTTTTGCCTCTCTATGAACAGCTGCACCTTGGACTATTATTTTTAGCCTTTCTTATTATTTAAAGGTTTGTCATTGTACTGTATTTAACTTTTGACATGCTTGTCTAGCCAAAGGATTATTATATCTTTATTTATGTGCATTTTGGCATGATAATCACACTATGGCAATGCTGTCTATTTAGGTATTCTATTACTTGCCATTTTTTCATTATACCTAGGAGTCATGTGCGGGTTGTAGCCCTATTAGGGGTTTGTGTATAGGGCACAAATATGTTCCCTTTTTAAATGTTTTTAAATGTTAGTGTCTTGATACGGTTTGTACATTTATCTAAATAAAGCTGTGTTCTACTTTTTGCTATATCCAAATGTGTGGTGATCTCCATTTATGAGACCTATTCTGCTTCTTTGTGTTTTATTATTGGTCATTTCATAGGTCTTGGTGTGTATCCCACAGACCGTGGTTCCCCCTCAATTTGTATATACAGGATGGGAGGAGCACATGACAGAACGGGGTACAGGATGGGAGCACATGACAGAATGGGGGCGCAGTATGGGAGCAGCACATGACAGGATGGGGGCGCAGAATGGGAGCAGCACATGACAGGATGGGGGCGCAGGATGGGAGCAGCACAGGACAGAATAGGGGCTCAAGATGGAAGCAGCACATGACAGGATGGGGGCGCAGGATGGGAGCAGCACATGATTGGATGGAGCGCAGGATCAAAGCAGCACATGACAGAATGACAACATGCAGACACAAAACAGAATAAGAGCACAGCATAGGGGCTGCACATGACAGGAAATGGGCGCAGGATAATAGCAGCATATGACAGGATGGAGGTGCAAAATGGTAGCAGCACATAAAAGTTAGGACACAGGATGGAAGCAGCACATGCCAGGATGTAGAACCTTTTACCAATACAAATGCTCGCCACCCGGGCATAGAATGAGTTCAATAGCTAGTTATTATATAAAACTGCATGATCCGGTGATCAGCCCATGTGTTTAAGTGCAATAGTCAAGTGTCAGTGGGGTCCTCTCTCTCTCCTGTAGAGTGTAAGCTCTTATGATCAGCGGGGTCATCTCTCTCCTGTACAGTGTAAGCTCTTATGGTCAGCAGAGTCCTGTCTCTCTCCTGTAGAGTGTAAGCTCGTGTGGTCAGCTGGGACCTCTCTCTTCTGTAGAGTGTAAGCTCTTATGGCCAGTTGGGTCCTCTCTCCTTTAGAATGTAAGCTCATATTGTCAGTGGAGTCCTCTCTTTCTCCTGTAGAGTGTAAGTTCTTATGGTCAGTGGGGTCAGCAGAGTCCTGTCTCTCTCCTGTAGAGTATAAGCTTTTCTAGTCAGTGGGGTCTTCTCTCTCTCCTGTAGAGTGTAAGCTCTTATGACCATCTGGGTCCTCTCCTGTAGAGTGTAAGCTCTTATGGTCAGCGGGGTCCTCTCTTTTTCTCCTGTAGAGTGTAAGCTCTAATGATCAATGTGGTCTTCTCTCTCTCTCTCTTGCCGAGTGTAAGCTCTTATAATTGTGTCCTCTCTCTCCTGTAGAGTACAAGCTCTTATGATTGTGTCCTCTCTCCTGTAGAGTGTAAGCTCTTATGGTCAGTGGGGTCCTCTTTCTGCTGTAGAGTGTAAGCTTTTATGGTCAGATCAACAGGATTGTCTCTCTCTCTCACATATGTGATCCTCAAACAGTTACAAGCTTTCCAGTATTGATATTGCGTAAAACTAATTTTGGGGGAAGATTTGGCGACTTTGAATTTCAAAAGATCTGCACGTTTCAAGGCAGATGCTGGGATCAGGATTCTGAGCCTTTGTTTTTCCAGGAGATAAACTGCCACTAGAGGTAACATCATGTTCTTACTTTGCTCCTTCTACTAAAAATACCTGGACAATCTGCCAAACGGGATGTCCATGTTTATGGGCAAGCTAGCTGAAGACATCTTACGTATATTGGCACCTTTATTGTCCGGTTACTTTTCTTTGCACTACTGCATCAATGTTTTAGCAAACATGGGGTCAAAGACCAGAAGATTATGCGCTACACTGAAATTGGTAGGTGCATATTTTTACGCCTGAAATGTCTTTGCCCTGGACCACAGAACTTCCAATCATATCCATGTTCAGAATGGACATTGCATTAATACAATAGATGCCTTGTTTAGAAATCTGCTGGCGAGCTGCCACCTCTGCCGAGTAATTGCCAGTCTGTTTTAATTATTGAGGACAATGTTAGATTTTCTCAGTGATATCGGAAAACCTTTGTCTCATATAAATACTTACCTTGGCATGTTTCCTTATTAATCATAACATCTTGCTGACACTCAATGGATATCTCAAGTCCATAAAAGCTGCACATTTGACACAGCATTTAAGCGGTGCTGGTGAAGGCGTTTTACGGTAATGATGTACTATAATTTGTAAAGCGCTGCGGGAAAATGTTGGTGCTATACAAATAACATTATTATTATTATTATTACTTAAGCAAAACTCATTCTGAGGGTATTGGGATCACTGTTCTTGTGATCGGACTCTCGAGCTATCATACAGTTACAGGGGTTGGACAAAATAATGGAAACACCTGGAAACATCAACAAAAGTTAGTTTAATATGCTGTAGGTCCACCTTTTGTGGCGATTACAGCCTCAATTCTCCGAGGTATGGATTCATACAAGGTGTGAATTGTTTCCAAAGGAATTTTAGCCCATTCTGCAGTTAAAACACCCTCCAGTTCTTTGAGCGACGATGGCGGTGGATATCAACGTCTAACTTGAATCTCTAATATTGACCATAAATGCTCAATAATGTTGAGGTCTGGGGATTGTGGGGGCCATATGAGATGCTCAACTTTATTAGAATGTTCCTCGTGCCATGCTTTAACGATTCTAGCTGTATGAATTGGTGCATTATCATCCTGAAAGATGGCGTTCCCTTCCGGGAACAGTGCTTGAACCATTGGATGCGCTTGGTCGCCCAAAATGCCTAAATAATCTCGGCTGTTAATTCTTCCATGAAGGGATATCATTGGCCCGGCGGATCTCCACGAAATATAGGGATATAAAATATTGTAATGTTATAATGCTTCCCCCCCCCGCAAAGAAAAGTCACTCTATTCATTGTACTAATTGGGTAAATTGTAGCCATAAGATGAAAAAAAATGAAAAAAAAATTAATAAAGTCACAAAAATAAAGAAGAAAAAACCACCAATCGCCCAAACAGCCATTTCAAATGTTGCCCCATAAAGACACAAAGCTAATTAAAATAAATAAATGAAAAATGAAATAAAAAAACAAACATGAAACAGCAGCAACATTTAACCCCTTCCCACTACACAATGTACTATTTACAGGATGGTGTGGGTGTATGGAGCCGAGACAGGAGGTCAACTGTAATGATGAATGGCAACCGGGACAGTGGGACCTACTGATGGACCGTCGTCACCATGTAGGAGCTTCATATGGTATCATAATTAGTGTTGAGCGATACCGTCCGATACTTGAAAGTATCGGTATCGGAAAGTATCGTCCGATACCGGCAAAGTATCGGATCTAATCCGATACCGATACCCGATACCAATACAAGTCAATGAGACTCAAGTATCGGACGGTATTCCTGATGGTTCCCAGGGTCTGAAGGAGAGGAAACTCTCCTTCAGGCCCTGGGATCCATATTAATGTGTAAAATAAAGAATTAAAAAAAAAATATTGCTATACTCACCTCTCCGACGCAGCCTGGACCTCACCGAGGGAACCGGCAGCGTTGTTTGCTTAAAATGCGCGCGTTTCCTGCCTCCCGCGACGTCACGGCTTCTGATTGGTCGCGTGCCGCCCATGTGGCCGCGACGCGACCAATCACAGCAAGCCGTGACGTAATTTTGAGGTCCTGGAAGCCTAATTCTAGGCATTCAGGATTTTAAAATTACGTTCCGGCTTGTGATTGGTCGCGTCGCGGTCACATGGGCGACGCGACCAATCACAAGCCGTGACGTCACGGGAGGCAGGACACGCGCGCATTTTAAAATTACGTCACGGCTTGTGATTGGTTGCGTGCCGCCCATGTGGCCGCGACGCGACCAATCACAGCAAGCCGTGACGTAATTTCAGGTCCTGAATGCAGAAATAGGCATTCAGGACCTGAAATTACGTCACGGCTTGCTGTGATTGGTCGCGTCGCGGCCACATGGGCGGCACGCAACCAATCACAAGCCGTGACGTAATTTTAAAATGCGCGCGTGTCCTGCCTCCCGTGACGTCACGGCTTGTGATTGGTCGCGTCGCCCATGTGACCGCGACGCGACCAATCACAAGCCGGAACGTAATTTTAAAATCCTGAATGCCTAGAATTAAGCTTCCAGGACCTCAAAATTACGTCACGGCTTGCTGTGATTGGTCGCGTCACGGCTACATGGGCGGCACGCGACCAATCAGAAGCCGTGACGTCGCGGGAGGCAGGAAACGCGCGCATTTTAAGCAAACAACGCTGCCGGTTCCCTCGGTGAGGTCCAGGCTGCGTCGGAGAGGTGAGTATAGCAATATTTTTTATTTTAATTCTTTATTTTACACATTAATGTTGTATTTTACACATTAATGTTACTTGCGGTATCGGAATGCTCAACACTAATCATAATCTGTAAGGAAGTATTTAGAACAAGAGACCTCAGGTTCAAGGCTCCTAAAGGACTTAAAAATCCTTTTAAAATGAAATTTAAAAAAGTTTTTTTAAATGAAATCAGCCTTCTTTCCTCAATTGAAAATGAATTAATTAAATAGAAAAAGCTGTGTCCATAAACAGAAAAATAAAAAATCTATTAATTAGGTAAGTGTGAGAAAATTTTTAAAAAATACATTTGAATGCCACAATTACCAATTTTTGATAGCTGTACCTCGACCAAAAACTCAATAAAATGATCCACTCACTATCTGTACTAAAACGGTACCAAAACTTTAGCTCGCACTCAAGAAACAAGCCCCCTCCTCCAATTGACAGAAAAATAAGTTATTAATTTAAAAAAATGGTGACAAAAAAAACATTTTTTTAACTTCCAAAGTTAAGATTTATTTTTAAGCCACTAAAAAATAAAGAAAAAAGATAGAATTTGATTTTGCCGTAATGGTGTTGATCTGGGAACTCGTATTAGCAGGTAACTTTACTGCACAATGAGGCTATGTGCACAAGTTGCGGATTTGGTCCTGCGGATTCGCAGCAGTTTTCCATGCGGTGTACAGTACCATGTTAAACTATGGAAAGCCAAATCCTCTGTGCACATGCTGCGGAAAATTCGGCACAGAAACGCTGTGGTTTATTTTCCTCAGCATGTCAATTCTTTGTGTGGATTCCGCAGCAGTTATACCTGTTCCATAATTGGAATCTGCAGGTGTAAAAACGCAGGGGAAATCCGCACAAAAAACACAGGAAATCCGCAGTAAATTCGCTGTGAATCCGCCCAGAAAAATCCGCAATGGAACCCGCAGCGTGTGCACATACCCTCACTCACAAAAAATGGAAAGCAAAAAACAATGTTCATCATTTAACTGTGTTTGGAATATTTTTTTAATGGCGTCATTCAAAACGACAATTTGTGTTGCACAGTGTCTCCGGAAAAATAGAAGTAAAACAAATGAAAAAATATTGGGTAGATAATGATATAAATAAACATGAAGCTGATGTGTTCTGAAATAAAGATGCAAAAATTATTTGATTTATGGAATAAGAAAAAAATGTCACGTTCTAGAAAAAATAAAATGTCTCATCATATATTACAAAGCAAAAAGTATAAAAAAATTAATATATTTGATCTGTGCAGTGCATAGTGATAAACAGCGGGAGCACAGGTGCAGTGCATAGTGATGGAGAGCGGGGGCACAGGTGCAGTGCATAGTGCTGGACAGCGGGGCACAGGTATATTGCATAGTGATTGACAGCGGGAGCACAGGTGCAGTGCATAGTCATGGACAGCGGGTGCACAGGTGCAGTGCATGGTCATGGACAGCGGGTGCACAGGTGTAATAATTATAGGGGATAACTCAGGAGACTCTTTGCGTGGAACAAGACAACTACAGGACACAGTTTTATAAGTGATAAAGTCTATATTATCACACGGTGATTCAAACAGGTGCAGAGAGAAACTCAAGTCCACAACACTTGGTGCAAGTATCAAATGCAGCTCAACAGTCTATAGGAAACTTCATAGGAAAATGCAATCACGCAGAAAGTCTATGAAGCACAATCATTCTTGAGGATACTTGACACGAATAAGTCCTTGCTTAGTCCACAACACAGATAGATATGCTTATAAGGCAGTTCAAATAATATCTTAGCTCAACCAGGGAGGTCTGGGTAATAGTCTCAGGTTCTTGCAGAGCAGAAACAGCTTACATGTCCAGCAAATGCAGATGGAAGCAAACACGAGCAGCAGATGAAGGAGGATTACTGGAACTGGTGTATGCAGCAGAAACTCAGAGCAGTGTAGCAGGATAACCCCACAGGTTCACAGGAGCAGGTATATAGCCAGGGAGTCACCAGAGGTCAGGAGCTGGATGCAAGGCAGAATACTCTAGCACAGACTGAAGGCTGGGGTGGAGTTTTATAGCAGGAAAACACAGTGCACATGAGACCTGTCACGATTCACACCGTGACTGTCAAGATCCCTTAGCCGCGGCCAGCAGTTTGTCACGAAATCCACAGGGATTCCTGACCACTGCCACCTTTAGGTCACGGATTGGGGTGACTTTAGACCAACAGACGGCTATCACATGTGCAGAGGGGCTTATCTTGGTTATCCCTCCACTGCCACAATGTGATGAAAAAAATACACACAAGGTTATTGACCTCTCAGTTTACAGCAGGGGCTTATTTTAGGTATCCCACTGCTCTTCAATACACCATGAACTGCAGGGATTTGTGTATATCCCGCTTACAGTTCCACTTAAACCTTGCAGCTCTCTGGCGCACCCCTAAATGTCAGGTCAGATCAGGTACTGCACCTAGGGTAATTAGTCGCCAGAAAGGCTGCCTGCTATGTACTGGCTATTGGGCACACTGCAGCGATGCGATAACTACTCCCACTCAGGCAGGAACAATAATTATCAAGCCGCAGTCGCTACAACACCCCAATGGCCTGCACAGTATGGTATCACTGCCACCAGCCTCGATTAAACGGGTCCGAAGCTAACCCAAAACAGTAGCGTAATTTCCCTTCAAGAGACTTAGGGTACGTTTTTAGAGCAGGGAGAAAGAACTGGCATGAAATAATATACCCCACCAAATGTAGGCAATGCTTTATAAAAATATTTTACAAAGATGTTACAAGTGAGACAATTGCAAATATGTACAAGGTAATTATAAAAAAAACAGGGAATAACATGAGAAATAACACTTACAGTTGTTCAAAGCATTGCAGGCAACAGGCTAGGGGAGTTTCCATCTATCCCAGTGCATTTGCACTCGCAGTCAGGTCGCTTCAGGTAAAAACTCACAACTCCCCCCTGGAAGCCTGCCAGCAACTTTATAACCTACAGCCTGTGACCTCACAGAAAGGGCTGTGTTGAGATCGCCCGCCTCTTTCTTCAGTGTAACTAAATGTCCCCTAAAGATATCTAATGCTGGTATCTTCGCTACAGAACATGTCAGAATCATATCATACCCAGCATTCATCTCAGATTACCGTGGGCTTTCTAATGAGATCAAATATGTCCTATTATGTACAGAGCAATCCCTACTTCTTCACCCGATGGAGTTAGACGCCCGTGTCTAGAGTGATGCGTAGATCCACCGATGGAGAATAAGAAGATATATCTACCATTTTCCTATCTTACATCGTCTGCCTAATATCTTACAAAAATGGAACAAAGACTTGCATGATTCCGGAATCTTCTCTAACAGTTCCAGCTACAACAGTTGGGAGGGGGCGAGTAACTTCCTTCAGAGCCTGGAATTTATGGCATGGCCATAAAACCCCCTACTGCCTTAGATTCAGAAACTCACAGGGAAGCAAAGAGAACCAGAGAGAGGGGGGTTTAGCCCCCGCATGCTAGCAAGGAAACTAACTTATGATATTTCATACCATATCGTGACAAGACCAAAGACGCCATCTTGGAAAAGGGCAGTAATGCACAAAAAGGTGATAAAAAATGTTCAGAGTCCTGACATTACTCCCTCCTTAAAAGCGGACTCAGGACAAACCTGGACCTGGTTTCTCAGGGAATCTCTGATGAAAACAAGAAATCTTCTGTTGGGCATTGATGTTTTCCACAGGTTCCCAAGAGTCTTCCTCAGGGGGATATCCCTGCCATCTTATCAGATATTGGAGCCGATTCCTGCGAATCCTGGAATCAACAATTTCCTCCACCACAAATTGTTCTTGCCCATCAATCACCACAGGCTGCGGAGGTGGCACAACACATCCCTGGAAGGTATTAGGAGATACAGGCTTTAGTAAAGATACATGAAAAACTGGGTGTACCTTCATAGTCCTAGGCAGCTTCAGCAAGTAGGCCACAGAGCTTACAATACCGTTGATCTTGAAAGGGCCAATAAATTTCCAAGTTTTTGTATAGGAACGTTTAACTTCAGATTCTTAGTTGCTAACCACACGGAATCTCCTACCTTGAACATGGGTGCAGGTTTACGGAATCTATCAGCCGATCTCTTATAACGTTCTTGAGCTGTGGTCAGGGATTCCTTCAGAACCTCCAGATTTTGCCTCATCGCAGTCAGCCTTTCCTCCACTGCCGGAACCGGAGAATTAATTGGAGACCTGGGTAAGATACACGGAAGATAACCCAGATTGGCAAAGAAAGGTGTAAATTTAGTGGAGGCGCTCTGAGAATATAGTTATATGAGTTATATGAAAATTCGGCTAACGGCAGCAACTCCAACCAATCATCCTGGAGATGGCTGATATAGCATCTTAGATATTGTTCCAGCGTCTGGTTGGTAGGCTCAGTCTGACCATTTGTCTGGGGATGGTAAGCAGAAGAGGGACAGACATTAATATTGAGTGCAGAGCAAAACTCCTTCCAGAATCTTGAAGTGAACTGCACTCCACGGTCAGAGATGATCTCATCCGGAACCCCATGCACCTGAAAGACATTCTGTATAACCAAGTTCACTGTATCCTTAGCTGAGGGGAGGCCGGTGCACGGAACAAAATGAGCAGCTTTAGTCAGGCGATCAACTACCACCATGATTGTATTCATGCCCCCCGATGTAGGCAGCTCCACAATAAAGTCCATTGATATAGACCCCCAAGGGCGGGACAGAACAGGTAATGGTTGTAGAAGACCCGTAGGTGCCACATGAGGAGTCTTGTAACGAGCACATACCTCGCAAGAGAGAACATAGTCCTCGGTATCCTTCAGGCAAGTTGGCCACCAGAAGAATCGGCTCAGGAACTCTTGTGTCTACTGTACCCCCCTGTGACCAGCCAACTTGGAGTCATGTACCAACTTGAGGATCTGCAGACGGACGACCTCAGGGACGTAGATACGTCGATCTCTGAACCACATGCCACCCTTAAAGACAAGTTTAAAGGGCACCTGTCACCCCGTTTTTTCAGTATGAGATAAAAATACTATTAAATAGGGCCTGAGCTGTGCATTACAACAGTGTATTTTGTGGACCCCGATTCCCCACCTATGCTGCCAAAATACGTTACCAAAGTAGCCGTTTTCGCCTGTCAATCAGGCTGGTCTGGTCAAAAGGGCGTGGTGTCTTCCCCCAGATCTTGCTTAGTTTTCCGTTGGTGGTGTAGTGGTTTGCGCATGCCCAAGGTCCCGAATCCACTGCACAGGGGAGTTAAAAGAGCGCGATGTGCACTATTTTATTGGTGATCGGTGGGGGCGGCCATCTTCCTTTGGCCGCGCGTGCGCAGAAGCGGCGCTCTGCTGGCCGCGGCTTCAGGAAAATGGCCGCGGGATGCCGCGCGTGCGCAGATGGAGATCGTGGCCGAGATGTGAACTCTGCTTCAGGAAAATGGCCGCCGCGATCTCCATCTGCGCACGCGCGGCATCCCGCGGCCATTTTCCTGAAGCAAGGTCTGGGGGAAGACACCACGCCCTTTTGACCAGACCAGCCTGATTGACAGGCGAAAACGGCTACTTTGGTAACGTATTTTGGCAGCATAGGTGGGGAATCGGGGTCCACAAAATACACTGTTGTAATGCACAGCTCAGGCCCTATTTAACAGTATTTTTATCTCATACTGAAAAAACGGGGTGACAGGTGCCCTTTAATATCCACAGGTGGGTTGGCCAGAAATACATCACCGTCATAAGCTTCCCTGCACTCCTTCCACAAGTCCTGATCATAGATAGCTCCGATGAAATTGGCATCAGATATAATGGTCTTGGATGGGGCTCCAGGTACGGAATCCGCAGCATGGATTCGGGATAAAGCATCAGCCTTCCCATTACGAGAACCTGGACGCTACGAGATAACAAAGTTAAATTGACTTAAAAATAAGTTCCAACGAGCCTGATGAGGAGTAAGACATCTAGCGGATCTAAGGAACTCTAAATTGCGATGGTCAGTTAGCACTATGATCTGTTGTGCAGCTCCTTGCAGATGATGACTCCATTCTTTGAAAGCCGCAATAATAGCCAGCAATTCCTTGTCTCCCACGTCGTAATTCTTCTCTACTGAGGTTAGTCTACGGGAAAAGAAAGCACAAGGATGTAGCAGACCCTTCTCTCCAGTTCTTTGGGAGAGAATAGCCCCCAAAGCATTATCAGAAGCGTCTACCTCCACAATGAAAGAAAGTGTTGGATCTGGGTGTATCAACAGCGGTGCTGATGTGAAAGAGATCTTAAGCCGATCAAAAGCTTCTTGAGCCTGTGATGACCACTTAAAGGGCTTTTCCTTCTTTGTCAAGGCAGTAATGGGACGGACAATATCAGAAAAATTTTGAATGAAGCGTCTGTAGAAATTAGCAAAACCAATAAAACTTTGGACCTCCTTAACGTTCTTGGGTACCGGCCAGTCAAGGATAGCCTGAATTTTACCAGATTCCATGTTCAGCCCCTGAGGAGAGATGATATAACCTAAGAACTGTATCTCAGAATGATGGAACTCTCATTTCTCCGGCTTAATATACAGATGGTTCTCTTTCAGATTTCTTAAAACAGTTTTGACATGTTCTTCATGTTCCTGTAGAGAGTCAGAAAAGATTAGTATATCGTCCAAATAGATCACTACAAACTGGTCCAACAAATCTCTGAAAATGTCATTAGCAAGGTGTTAGTCTTCGGCGAACTGAAGACCGCGCACACGAGGTAGATTTAGGGTGGTTTATTGAAGCCTATGCGTTTCAAGAGCTATCTTGCTCTCTTCTTCAGGGCATACATAGATATGCCCTGAAGAAGAGAGCAAGATAGCTCTTGAAACGCGTAGGCTTCAATAAACCACCCTAAATCTACCTCGTGTGCGCGGTCTTCAGTTCGCCTAAGACTATTACCTCCAGCATCCTTTTGGATTCTTGTGGAGACCTGCTGCTACGATTATGCCTTCTTGGGAGTTGTGACCCAGTTTCACAACTTCAATAGGTGAGCACATTCCCTACAAAGGATTGTATGTGTGTTTTTTAAACAGTGTGACACATTGGGGGCGCCTTGTCTTTTTTCTTTTTTATTAGCAAGGTGTTGAAATGTTGCAGGGGCGTTACAAAGCCCGAAGGGCATCACAAGAGATTCAAAGTGTCCATACCGGCATCTGAATGCTGTCTTCCACTCATCCCCTGGACGAATACACACCAAATTATAAGCCCACGAAGATCCAGTTTAGAGTACACCTTAGCATGGCGGACTCTTTCCAGTAATTCGGGAATCAGAGGCAAAAGGTAACGGTTTCGTACGGTTACCTTATTGAGTTCCCGATAGTCAACACAGGGTCTCAGGGTCCCATCCTTCTTCTTTACAAAAAAGATTGGTGCCCCTGCTGGTGAGGAAGAAGGACGTATGAAGCTTTTGGCCAGATTTTCATCAATATACTCCTTAAAGGCTTGAAGCTCAGGTGCCGCCAAAGGGTATACGTTACCAAAAGGAATAGCTGCCCCAGGAAGCAACTCAATGGGACAGTCATAATGCCTGTGTGGAGGAATCTGATCTGCATTCTTCTTGTCACAGATGTCAGAGAACTCTTTATATGCTGGAGGTAAAGAAAATACCTGTACATGTGGTTCCATAGCCGTGGACTCAGAGACAGCTTCTGTTAACGCTGAGTTGCTCCTTGTTGGAAAGATAATCTCCTTGGTCTCCCAGTTGATAATTGGGTTCTGAGAATGCAATAACCAGAAAAAACGTACTATCCTTTAAAACGATATTTTATTACTATTAACTTATCTAAAATTCCAATAAATAAAACTCAATTGTATGCAATCAACATCAGCCAACTGGGTAGGGTAAGCTAGAAAAATAGGGAGAAATTAGCAAATATGCCTGACACAGTCCCTGTAGGTGGCCCTAAAGTGTCTTAAACCTACCTACCAGCGGAGGTTGGCACCCTAGAATTCGATATGGCGCCCCCGCTCACCGTCGACTGTCCCTTCTCACCCTAGTAGGGTCCTACTTGCTACCCACACCCAGGTACCCACAGACATACACACACAAATGGAAACCCATTTGGAAACCCACTCCTGTAGCCATTGTTGCTAGACCTCTGAAGCCATTGTTGCTATATCCGAATTTATCCCCTGATGAGCCCCTAAACTGGGAAGGGGTGAAACGCGTAGGGATGGCGAGATGGGACTGAATATGTCACCTACTCAGATAAGTTTTTTTCTTTATGTTTCTTTGTCAAGACAGACCAAGTACAGTACTTGCTTATAGGATAGCAATGAGGGATTGGCCTCAGACATTTTGGGCTTGTAGATGCACTAATCTAATGTTATTGAGAGACAATTTATGTGACACCAATTTGTTTTGTGTTTTTTCCCTTTTTTTCTGATTTTGTTGAATATTTTGTTAATTTTTTCTTTGCTATAAGATGCGGAACTCGTATGGCATCTAGAGTGCAGACTAATGTGTCACTGACAGCAATAAAAGTGTATCAGATTATCCATTATAGAGAGGGTAATGAGAGATGGTTCTCAGTTGTTTCTGTACTCTGATGTGCATTAGCCCCTAAACCAAATGAGAAATACTATATGCGATATCCTATAAGGGATTGGTCTCAGACATTTTGGGCTTGTAGATGCACTAATCTAACGTTATTGAGAGACACTTTATGTGATACCTATTTGTTTTGTGTTTCTTTCTTTTTTCTGACTTTGTTTAATATTTTGCTAAGTTTTTCTATGGTATAAGATGCGGAACTCGTATGGCATCTAGAGTGCAGACTAATGTGTCACTGACAGCAATAAAAGTGTATCAGACTATCTATTATAGAGAGAGTAATGAGAGATGGTTCTCAGCTGTTTCTGTATTCTGATGTGCATTAGCCCCTAAACCAAATGAGAAATACTATATGCGATATCCTATAAGGGATTGGCCTCAGATATTTTGGGCTTATAGATGCACTAATCCAACGCAACTGAGAGACACTTTGTGTGATACCAATTTGTTTTGTGTTTCTATGGTATAAGATGCGGAACTCGTATGGCATCTAGAGTGCAGACTAATGTGTTACTGACAGCAATAAAAGTGTATCAGACTATCTATTATAGAGAGGGTAATGAGAGATGGTTCTAAGCTGTTTCTGTACTCTGATGTGCATTAGCCCTTAAACTAAATGAGAAATACTATATGCGATATCCTATAAGGGATTGGCCTCAGATATTTTGGGCTTATAGATGCACTAATCTAACGCAATTGAGAGACACTATATGTGATACCAATTTGTGTTGTGTTTCTTTCTTTCTTTTGATTTTGTTTAATGTTTTGCTGATTTTTTCTATGTTATAAGATGCGGAACTCGTATGGCATCTAGAGTGCAGACAAATATGCTACTTATAGCAATATGAGCTTATCAGATCATCTAATATAGAGCGAGTAATGAGGGATGGTTCTCAGTCATCTCTGTATTCTGGTGTGCATTAGCCCTTAAACTAAATGAGAAATACTATATGTGATACCCTATAAGGCAGATAATTTTTTCATTTGGGTCTATTTTTTTTTTTGTTTTTGTTTTTTTTTGTTTTTGTTGAATATTTTGTTTTATTTTTTGGACAATTTAGGGTGTAATATCTATATCACCCAACAAAATACTTACATCCATTGAGTGTACTCATATATCTGCTAACCTTTTCGGAGGGGTGCTATCTTGCCTAGGGATCCACTCTGTACATTAGTCTTATTGGTCTGTCTATGATTTTCAGGTCATCAACCACTAACTAAGACAGTGACCTACTGTTACATCTATTAGAGGCTTCACTACTCATGACCTCTGAATATTTAACTAAGCACACTCCAACTGTGCCCCGCTGTACCCCATAACTCTGCACTATCCAAAAAAATTTTTTTCTTTTTTTCTCAAAAAACTTTTTTGAGGTAACTGTGGGGTACATGCTATTTAGTGTAATTATGCAGCAATGTCTGCAGTGTTTTTAGAATTTTTCGTTCACTTTTTTCTTTTTTCACTTTTTCACGTTTTTTGGTTAGTGTGACCTATTGGTCAATTTGTGTGTGTATGTCTGTGGGTACCTGGGTGTGGGTAGCAAGTAGGACCCTACTAGGGTGAGAAGGGACAGTCGACGGTGAGCGGGGGCGCCATATCGAATTCTAGGGTGCCAACCTCCGCTGGTAGGTAGGTTTAAGACACTTTAGGGCCACCTACAGGGACTGTGTCAGGCATATTTGCTAATTTCTCCCTATTTTTCTAGCTTACCCAACCCAGTTGGCTGATGTTGATTGCATACAACTGAGTTTTATTTATTGGAATTTTAGATAAGTTAATAGTAATAAAATATCGTTTTAAAGGATAGTACGTTTTTTCTGGTTATTCAATTTAATATATCCTTTCAATATTCTAGCTGGTTTTCTATGTTCTGAGAATGCAACCAAGGAATGCCACAGGAAAATGAGGAGAAGAAATTAGCAAGAAAGAAAGTTGCTCCTGATGATTAGGCTCCAACAAAATTTCAAGGGGTACGGTCTCCTGATCCACAGGCCCAGAGATTAAAGGTGACCCATCCACTGTTTCCATGGTAATTGGAGAGGCTCTTTGCTGAATTTCAATACCATGTTCCTTGGCAAATGCAATATCCATGAAATTGCAACCTGCACCAGAGTCAATCATAGCTGCACTTGAAATTCACTGTCCTGCACACAGGATCTTAATAGGGAGAGAACAGTGAGAGTTCTTTTCCTTAAGCTCCTTGGGGGGTGAAGTCATAGAAAGTGAATGGAATACAGCGTTTAAAGGCAGGCTACATTCAGAGATGTCAGATGCCTCATCACAGTTGTCATACTCCCCTACTGCTGCTAGCACCTTGTTAGGCCGTCTAGGACACTTAGGACAATTGATCAAGAAGTGGTCAGACTGGCCGCAGTAGAAACGTAGACTTTCATGAAGGCGATGCTCCCGGCGCTCATTGATCTCGCGCCTCTGAACGGAATCAATTTGCATGGGCACCTCCTCCACCTCCCGAGATGTTTTACCTGCAGGTGCTTTGGAAGGAAGGGAAAAGTTAGAAATACTGTTATATGCAGCAAACTTCTCCTGCCTACGCTCAGTAAGGCGAATGTCAATGCGCACACAATGCTGTATAAATGTCTCTAGCTCTTGTGGTGACTCAGAGTGAGCTAGTTCATCTTTTACAATACTAGACAAACCCCTTTTAAAAATAGGCAATTGTGCATAACTGTCCCAATTGGTATCTACCGCTAATCTCCTGAATTCAGTAGCATACTCAATAACAGAACGTTTTGCTTGGCGTAAAGACAATAAAGCAGATTCAGCGGTTGCACGGCGATTAGGATCATCAAACATTAATGCCATAGCGGCCAAGAAATCATCGAAGTTATTTAACCGTGGGTCACGAGACTCAATCATCGGATTCGCCCAGGCGAGCGCTCGTGCGGTCAGCAGCATTATTACACACAATACTTTGGATCTATCATTAGGAAAATGGTCAGCATGCACATCAAAATATAGCTTACATTGATTCACAAAGCCATGAAATTTGTCGCGATCACCATTAGATCTGAATGGAGGCAACTTAGGTGGGCTAGTCGCTTGTGCAGATATTTGCGTGCTTATGTCCTGAAAAGCCCGTCCATACTTGGACTCTATGCTAGCAAGTTTGTTTTCCTGGGCTGCCATGCAGGTGCTTAGGTCCTGCAAAGTCTGTCCAACCACTTGTTGATTGAGTTCAAAGCTTCCAAACTTCTTTTGCAGACCTTCCACATCTTTCTGCAGTGATCTAATTATGGAAAACACCTGCTCTAGTCTGCTTTCTGCAGTCATTGTTCCAGCAGTCTCCTTTTTTCTTTTTTTTTTAGGCTAGAGTATCCTGTAATAATTATAGGGGATAACTCAGGAGACTCTTTGCGTGGAACAAGACAACTACAGGACACAGTTTTATAAGTGGTAAAGTCTATATTATCACACGGTGATTCAAACAGGTGCAGAGAGAAACTCAAGTCCACAACACTTGGTGCAAATATCAAATGCAGCTCAGCAGTCTATAGGAAACTTCAGAGGAAAATGCAATCACGCAGAAAGTCTATGAAGCACAATCATTCTTGAGGATACTTGACACGAATAAGTCCTTGCTTTGTCCACAACACAGATAGATATGCTTATAAGGCAGTTCAAATAATATCTTAGCTCAACCAGGGAGGTCTGGGTAATAGTCTCAGGTTCTTGCAGAGCAGAAACAGCTTACATGTCCAGCAAATGCAGATGGAAGCAAACACGAGCAGCAGATGAAGGAGGATTACTGGAACTGGTGTATGCAGCAGGAACTCAGAGCAGAGTAGCAGGATAACCCCACAGGTTCACAGGAGCAGGTATATAGCCAGGGAGTCACCAGAGGTCAGGAGCTGGATGCAAGGCAGAATATTCTAGCACAGACTGAAGGCTGGGGTGGAGTTTTATAGCAGGAAGACACAGTGTACATGAGACCAAAGACGCCATCTTGGAAAAGGGCAGTAATGCACAAAAAGGTAATAAAAAATGTTCAGAGCCCTGACAACAGGTGCAGTGCATAGTCATGGACAGCGGGGCCCAGGTGCAGTGCATAATAATGGGCAGCAGGGACATCAGTGCATTGCACAGTGCTGGACAGTGGGGGCACAGGTGCAGTGCATAGTGAAGGACAGCGGATGCACAGGTGCATTGCATCATGATGGACAGCAATGGCACAGGTGTAGTGTGTCACGATAATGATAATAATACTATAGCTGAGGGAGTTTTGCACATGCGACCATGGTCCTGAAAGCACACGGCAGCTTTGACCACTCCCTCTCTCTCTCCTCCCTGAATACAACAAAGAAGCCTAATGGCCGAGACACTGGGTAACTTGAAGCTAGTTTGTGAGCTTGGTGTGGCTTTAAACTGCAGGTGATTAATCCTGCAAAGCCACCTGTTGTCCCTCCCTTCTCACTCAGGAATTTCTTTTGTCTCAGACCTTGGAGAACATAAAGAACTGTCCCATCAGTGCATATCATTAACCAGCCCTTTAGTGATGTCACAAGCTGAGAAGTATAAGATACTACTATACTCTTAGCCCTGTCTTCAGTCTTGGCCCAGAAAGCGATCTAGCAACAGTTTTTCAAGCTGTTGCCAATGCACCTGGATGTATCTCTTGAGCACACGACCGCCATGCTGATTTGAAATGAGCTGAACGACCTCTAAGTGTGCTTCCTTCTGTTAATCCTATTTTATTTTGTAATCTGCAATGTATATACGATACATCTCCTTTCTAATATCTTTTTATACTTTATAAACACTGCCTAATTTTTAATGGAGTAAAATATTTAATTGCTAGCTTGTCTCTTCTGCTCTATTACAAACTGTGCATCCTCTGAAGTGAGTTGCACTACTGATTTGAGTTGGCTTTGGACCCGTTTAATCAGAGCTGGTGGCAGCATACTTTGTTCTGTGCGTTTGGGAAACTGCATAGCGATGGTGGTGTTGTTAATTATTGTTCCCGCCTGAGTGGGAGTAGTTAATCACCCTCGCTGCAGTGAGCCCAATAGCCAGTACATAGCGGGCAGCCTTTCTGGCGACTAATTACCCTAGGTGCAGTACCTAGTCTGACCTGAGGGTAAGGGGGGCGCCAGATAGCTGCAAGTTCCAAACTGGAACTGGGAAATGGAATATAGATAAATCCCCTTCAGAAGGAACCAGGGGCAACCAAATAACCCCGGTTCGTGACAAATTGACAAATTGGTGTGAGTAATGGGGACGATAAAGATATCCTCCCCGGGCTCCCTGACACATTGCTGGGTCCGTGACATAGTGTTGGCAGTCACTGTGTGAATCGTGACATAGTTTATAGTGATAGACAGAAGGGCACAGGTACAGTGAATAGTGCTGGACAGCG
The DNA here is from genome assembly GCF_051348905.1 of Ranitomeya variabilis. NCBI lineage: Eukaryota > Metazoa > Chordata > Amphibia > Anura > Dendrobatidae > Ranitomeya > Ranitomeya variabilis. Next base: position 567,228,416 of record NC_135232.1, read on the forward strand.
GGGGCACAGGTGCAGTGAATAGTGCTGAACAATGAGGGCACAGGTGCAGTGCATAGTGATGGACAGCAACGGCACAGGCGCAGTGCATAGTGATGGACAGTGGGTGCACAGGTGTAGTGCACAGTGATGGGCAGTGGATGCACAGGTGCAGTGCATAGCAATGGACAGTGGGAGCACAGGTGCAGTGCATAGTGCTGGACAGCGGGTGCACAGGTGCAGTGCATAATTATGGCCAGCGGGGGCATCAGTACAGTGCTGGACAGCGGGGGCACAGGTGCAGTGCATAATGATGGACAGCGGGTACACAAGTGCAGTGCTTAGTAATGGACAGCGGGGGCACCAGTGCATTGCACAGGGATGGACAGTGGGTGCAGAGGTGCAGTGCATAGTAATGGGCAGTGCGGGCACAGGTGAGGTGCAGTGCATAGTAATTGTGATGGGGTATACGACAGAGCAGAAAGAGACACCAGGCCGATAAACAATCCAACAAGATTTATTGGAACAGGGAACTGAGACAACTGAAATGAAAGTAATTCTGCAGTGTCCACAATGAGTCCACAATGAGTCCACAGAAAGAGAGCAGACCCGGGGGCGCCACCCGGCATTCCGACACCAGGGAAATAGAAATAGCCCTTGAGTCAATTCAATGGCTCCAGCAGATGAGGGACACAACACAGTCCAACATGACAGCTGTTAACCCTCGCCACACAGCATCAACTAACAGAAGATGTGGCTTGTCCTACCACTCTTAGTATCTATGCCCAACAAAGGGGCTGATCCTAACACCCACCCCCTTAATCCTTAGAGCTATGTTTAAGGGGGTGGGTGTTGGGCTGATCCCAACACCCACCCCCTTAAACATAGCTCTAAGGATTAAGAAAGTTCCAGAAACCCTGTCTGCAGTCTCTCTACAGGTTTGTGAACTGTAGACGCCCCCTGCAGAGGGAAACAAAGACAAGCATACCCCCACCAGATACAGGGCAAGGAATGCTAATAAAAGCCTGATTACAGTATGGTCCATGTGTACAGGCTGGTGTGACACTCTGTTACAGAAATGGACAGCGGGTGCACAGGTGCAGTGCACAGTGATGGACAGCGGGGGCACAGGTGCAGTGCATAGTGATGGGCTGTAGGAGCACAGGTGCAGTGCATAGTAATGGACAGTGGGAGCAGAGTTAGGGTATGTGTCCACGTTCAGGTTTGCTTCAGGCTTTGGTCAGGATTTTATGCAGGTAAAATCCTGACCAAAAATGCACCTGAGGTCACTGGCAGGTCACCTGCGGTGTTCCTGCATGTTTTGCTCATTGTAGCAACATGCTGCATTCTTAAAAAACGCACCGCATGTGCGTTTTTGCAGGAAAAACGCATGCGTTTTTTAATGCACAGTGGAGACGGGATTTCATTAAATCCCCTCCACTATGCTGTAACATCTGGACGCTGCGTTTTTGATGCTGCGGCTCAGCGCTGCATCAAAAACACAGCGTTTCCTGAACGTGGACACATACCCTTGCAGTGAATAGTAATGCTGGACACAGGTGCAGTGCATAATAATGGCCAGCGGGGCATCAGTGCAGTGCACAGTGCTGGACAGCAGAGGCACAGGTGCAGTGCATAGTGATGGACAGCGAAGGCACAAGTGTAGTGCATACTTATAGAAAGAGGTTGCACAGGTGCAGTGCATAGTGCTGGACAGAGTGGGCACAGGTGCAGTCCACAGTGATGAACAGTGGGGGAAATAGGTGCAGTGCATAGGGATGGACAGCAGGGGCACCAGTGCAGTGCACAGTGATGGAAAGTGGGTGCACAGGTGCAGTGCATAGTGATGGATAGCGACGGCACTGGTGTAGTGCATAGTGATGTACAGAGGGGGCACAGGTGCAGTGCATAGTAATGGACATTGGGTGCAAAGGTGCAGTGCACAATGATGTACAGTGGGGGCGCAGGTGCAGTGCATAGTGATGAGCAGCGGGTGCACAGGTGCAGTGCATAATAATGAACAGTGGGAGCACAGGTGCAGTGCATGGTGATGAACAGCGGGGACACAGGTGCACCGCATAATAATGGCCAAAGGGGGCATCAGTGCAGTGCATGGTGCTGGACAGCGGGGGCACAGGTGCTGTGCATAGTGAAGGACAGCAGAGGCACAGGTGCAGTGCACAGTGATGGACAGCGACGGCACAGGTGTAGTGCATAGTGATAGACAGAGGGGGCACAGGTGCAGTGTATAGTGCTGGACAGAGGGGGCACAGATGCAGTGCATAGTGATGAACATCGGGGGCATAGATGCAGTGCATATTAATGGACAGCGGGGGCACAGGTGCAGTGCATAGTGCTAGACAGAGGGGGCACAGGTGCAGTGCATAGTGATGAACAGCGGGGCATAAGTGCAGTGCATAGTAATGGACAGCAGGTGCACAGTTACAGTGCATAGTGATGGGCAGCGGGTGCACAGGTGCAGTGCATAGTAATGGACAGTGGGAGCACAGGTGCAGTGCATAATAATGGCCAGCGGGGCATCAATGTAGTGCACAGTGTTGGACAGAGGGGGCACAGGTGCAGTGCATAGTGATGGACAGTGGAGGCACAGGTGCAGTGCATAGTGCTGGACAGTGGGCACAGGTGCAGTGCACAGTGATGAACAGAGGGGGTAAAGGTGCAGTGCATAGTAATGGACAGTGGGTGCACAGGCACACTGCATAGAGATGGACAGCGACGGCAAAGGTGTAGTGCATAGTGATGTACAGAGGTGGCACAGTTGCAGTGCATAGTAAAGGACAGCAGGGACACAGGTGCAGTGCATAGTAATAGACAGCAGGTGCACAGGTGCAGTGCATAGTGATGGACTGGACAGCGATGGTACAGGGGCAGTGCATAGTGATGGACAGCGGAAGCACAGGTGCAGTGCATAGTAATGGACAGCAGGGGCACAGGTGCAGTGCACATTCCTGGATAACGGGGCCACGTTGCAGTGAATAGTGATGGACAACTGGGTGTCATGGGGAGACTAGGTGGGCAAGAGCTAATAACCCGAGCCCCTGCAATTTCCCTCAGACTAGGGAAATCCTGACTGACCCTCTACCTAGAGTTTACACTGATGGTGTGCATGTCTAGGCCTCGACCCTCGCCCTGTCTCCTGTTTCAACCCTAGGCTGAAACCACTGCCCACCACCCAGTGAAAAGATCATACACCAATACCCACAGTTAGAACAGACAAGGATAACGGAAAATATACACCACGCCGCAGTCACTCAGGAATACACTATAAATGAGCAGGGCAAAATAAATACAAATATAGGAAGGAGTAAATAAGACAAAGGGAAATACACCACCAGCAACGATACTCCAACTACTAGCTCACCACTCCAGACCGAGATAACAACGCACAAGACAGAAGCTATAATCGGCGACACCCAATGTTCAGGAGAACTATTTAAAGGCAATGGGCATGGCCCAGCTTCCAATCCGAGCATCAGGTAAATTAACCCCGGACCAGCTAGATAAAATCTAGCCGACACCAATGAGCACATAGTGGTCAAAAGCGTAATTATCGCTGTCTGTCGAACGACCTGGTCTGAACAGCGTCCGACATAACAGTACCCCGCCTTCTACGAGGGACCCCAGGGCCCTCACGGCTTATAGGACCCGGCTTGTCCGGATGGCGACGGTGAAAAAACCTGACCAGCCGATCCGCATGAATGTCCGAGGCTGGTACCCAGGACCTCTCCTCAGGCCCATAACCACGCCAGTGTACCAAGTACTGTAAAGTGCGGCGCACTACACGAGAGTCAACCACCTTGGAGACTTCAAATTCCAAATTACCATCCACCAAGACTGGAGGTGGCATAGGCGCCGCGTCCACAGAACCCACCACCTTCTTTAAAAGAGACCTGTGGAACACGTTGTGTATCTTATACACCGTAGGAAGCTCCAATCGGTACGCTACTGGGTTAATGACGGCGGTGACCCTAAATGGACCAATAAACCGTGGACCCAATTTAAGGGATGGTATTTTGAGTCTTATGTTTTTTGTGGATAACCACACCCAGTCATCCACACTCAGGTTCGGACCTGGCACATGCCTACTGTCAGCCACATGTTTGTACCTAGCACCCACACTCAACAGGCGCTGTTTAACTCTCCTCCAGACTGATGACAATTGTGCTCCTAACTGGTCTTCCTCCGGAACGCCGGAAGAGCCCCTCTGACTCAAAGTGCAAAATTGAGGATGTAGCCCGTAAACACAAAAAAACGGAGACTCCCCAGACGACTCCTGGCGGTGATTATTGATGGCAAACTCAGCCAAAGGAAGAAAAGTAGACCACTCCTCCTGGTTATCAGAGACAAAGCAGCGTAAGTACTGTTCCAAATTTTGGTTCATACGCTCAGTCTGACCATTTGACTGAGGATGAAACGCCGAAGAATGAGACAACTTGATCCCCAGCCGTGAGCAAAATGCCTTCCAAAATTTTGCCACAAACTGAGTACCCCTATCAGACACGATGTCAGACGGAACCCCATGAAGTCTGACCACCTCCTGCACAAATACCTGAGCCAGAGTCTTAGCGTTAGGCAACGAAGGCAAAGACACAAAGTGCGACATTTTAGAAAACCGATCAAAAATCACCAAGATGACCGTGTTCCCAGCTGAGGAGGGCAAATCAGTGATGAAATCCATGGAGATTTCCATCCATGGCTTACTAGGTACCTCAAGAGGAAGTAGTGTGCCAACAGGACGCGAGCGGGGCGTCTTAGCCCTAGCGCACGTGGTACAAGCTGACACGTATGAGACCACGTCCTGTCGGATCTTGGGCCACCAAAACCGACGTGACACCAACTCCAAGGTACCTCTAACCCCTGGGTGGCCAGCCAGGACAGCATCATGATGCTCCGCCAAAACCTTTAAGCGGAGATGAAGCGGTACAAAAGATTTGTTGATGGGAAGCTCAGATGGTACCTCCTCCTGAGCCTCGGCAATCTCAGCCTCAACCTCGGTAGTGAGAGCCGAAACCACAACACCCTTTTGGAGGATGGGTACTGGATCCTCCCGAGGTTCTCCCCCCAGAAAACACCTGGACAGAGCATCCGCCTTAGTGTTTTTAGAACCAGGTCTGTAAGTGACCACAAAATTGAACCGCGTGAAAAACAATGCCCAGCGAGCCTGCCTGGGGGACAGACGCTTGGCTGACTCCAAATACAGCAGATTCTTATGATCGGTAATAACAGTAACCTGATGTACCGACCCCTCCAAGAAGTGTCGCCATTCCTCAAAGACCAACTTGATTGCCAACAACTCCCTGTTGCCGATATCGTAGTTATGTTCGGTGGACGACAGTTTCTTGGAGAAATAGGCGCATGGACGCAAATCACTCAAAGATGAGCCTTGTGATAGTACCGCCCCCACACCAACCTCAGACGCATCGACTTCCACAAAAAAGGTTTTGATACGTCTGGCTGCACAAGAATGGGGGCTGAAACAAAACTGTTCTTAAGAACAGCAATCTGCCCCCAGTGTGTCCAGCAATCTGCCCCCAGTGTGTGCAGAAATCTGGCCCAGTGTGTCCAGCATCCTGCCCCCAGTGTCTCTAACATATTGCCCCCAGTGTGTCCAGCATCCTGCCCCCAGTGTGTCCAGCAATCTGCCCGAGTGTGTCCAGCAATCTGCCCCAGTGTGTCCAGCATCTCGGCCCCCAATGTGTCCAGCATCTCGGCCCCCAATGTGTCCAGGATATTGCCCCCAGTGTGTCCAGCAATCTGCCCCAGTGTCTCCAGCATACTGCCCCCAGTGTGTCCAGCAATCTGCCCGCAGTGTCTCCATCATTCTGCCCCCAATGTGTCCAGCATTCTGCTCCCAATGTGTCCAGCATCCTGCCCCCAGTGTCTCCAGCATCCTGCCCTCAGTGGGTCCAGCAATCAGCCCCAGTGTGTCCAGCAATCTGCCCCAGTGTGTCCAGCAATCTGCCCCCAGTGTGTCCAGCAATCTGCCCCCAGTGTGTGCAGAAATCTGGCCCAGTGTGTCCAGCATCCTGCCCCCAGTGTCTCTAACATATTGCCCCCAGTGTGTCCAGCATCCTGCCCCCAGTGTGTCCAGCAATCTGCCCCAGTGTGTCCAGCATCCTGCCCCCATTGTCTCCAACATATTGCCCCCAGTGTGTCCAGCATCCTGCCCCCAATGTCTCCAGCATATTGCCCCCAGTGTCTCCAGCATCCTGCCCCCAGTGTCTCCAGCATCCTGCCCCCAGTGTGTCCAGCATATTACCCCCAGTGTGTCCAGCATTCTGCCCCAGTGTGACCAGCAATCTGCCCCAGTGTCTCCAGCATATTGTCCCCAGTGTGTCCAGCAATCTGCCCCAGTGTCTCCAGCATATTGCCCCCAGTGTGTCCAGCAATCTGCCCCAGTGTCTCCAGCAATCTGCCCCAGTGTCTCCAGCATATTGCCCCCAGTGTGTCCAGCAATCTGCCCGTGTCTCCAGCATATTGCCCCCAGTGTGTCCAGCAATCTGCCCGAGTGTGTCCAGCAATCTACCCCAGTGTGTCCAGCATCTCGGCCCCCAATGTGTCCAGCATCTCGGCCCCCAATGTGTCCAGGATATTGCCCCCAGTGTGTCTAGCAATCTGCCCCAGTGTCTCCAGCATACTGCTCCCAGTGTGTCCAGCAATCTGCCCCCAATGTGTCCAGCATTCTGCTCCCAATGTGTCCAGCATCCTGCCCCCAGTGTCTCCAGCATCCTGCCCTCAGTGTGTCCAGCAATCAGCCCCAGTGTGTCCAGCAATCTGCCCCAGTGTGTCCAGCAATCTGCCCCCAGTGTGTCCAGCAGTCTGCCGCCAGTGTGTGCAGAAATCTGGCCCAGTGTGTCCAGCATCCTGCCCCCAGTGTCTCTAACATATTGCCCCCAGTGTGTCCAGCATCCTGCCCCCAGTGTGTCCAGCAATCTGCCCGAGTGTGTCCAGCAATCTGCCCCAGTGTGTCCAGCATCCTGCCCCCATTGTCTCCAACATATTGCCCCCAGTGTGTCCAGCATCCTGCCCCCAATGTCTCCAGCATATTGCCCCCAGTGTCTCCAGCATCCTGCCCCCAGTGTCTCCAGCATCCTGCCCCCAGTGTGTCCAGCATCCTGCCCCAGTGTCTCCAGCAATCTGCCCCAGTGTCTCCAGCATATTGCCCCCAGTGTGTCCAGCAATCTGCCGCAGTGTCTCCAGCATATTGCCCCCAGTGTGTCCAGCAATCTGCCCGTGTCTCCAGCATATTGCCCCCAGTGTGTCCAGCAATCTGCCCCAGGGTCTCTAGCATATTGTCCCCAGTGTGTCCAGCAATTTGCCCCAGTGTCTCCACTCCAGCATATTGCCTCCAGTGTGTTCAGCTTTCTGCCCCAGTGTGTCCAGGATGCATATTGCCCCCCAGCTTGTCCAGCATTTCTGCCCCGGGATCGCCGCTCTTAAAAAAAAAAAAAACCAAAAACCCGGAGTTCTTACTTACCAAGCCGTGCTCCTGCGGTGGCCGGCGGGCGAAGCTTCCTCCCTCCACTGAGGTAAAGCGTGCACTCGCCGGCGGTTGACAATGACGTCAGACGCCGGCGACGTGCACCCTGCGGCGCACGTCAGCTGCCAGCCTCCGATTGGCTGGCGGCTGTTTACTATTGACGTGCGGGCCTGCACGTCAATAGCCTTACTGCCGCAGCACCTGTACGGGGGGGCCCGGTGAGCAGATGAAATGGGGCCCGATGCGGGCCCCCTCTGCCCACCGGGCCCATACGCCAGTCAGGGCAGTAATGCCCTGATGGCGGCGGGCAATCTGAGTGTTAGCTCAGGGCCCCCCCAAACCACTGGGCCCTGGGCTACCGCCCAGATTGACCCTATTATAATCCGCCCTGACCACGCGGATAGGATGAGGCAGTTTTTCAATCCTAAAACCTGCTGTGCGCGCAAACTCCTCATCAATGAGATTTGTGGCTGAACCACTATCCACAAACACAGTAATTGGCAGCTCACTGACAGCGATTATAACCTTAGCAGGGAGCATGCATTGAGAAACCACCATGGAGGATATACATAAGCTCAGATTGGTCTCCTCCACACCCTCTGAGCTTAGAAGTTTTCCGCTGTTGCGTTTTTCTTAGACAGTAGAGGACAGATGTTAATAAAATGACCAGTCTTACCGCAATAAAAACAGGCTCCCTGCTTCCTGAGCTCAGGGGCTCGACGCTTCACATGTGACACCCCTGCGATTTGCATAGGCTCCGTGGGCTCACCTGCAGCAACCAAACGTGAACCTAAACCCTCTCCCATAGGTGGTGTCTCATGCTCCCCCTGACGCAAACGGCGATCAATGCGGACAACCAGACTCATAGCGGAATCTAGAGAAGTAGGAGTCTCGTACATCAGAAGGGCTTTTTTAACTCTTCCAGAAACCCCATGAATAAGCTGACTCCGCAGCGCTGGATCATTCCACTGTGTATTGATCACCCAGCGACGAAATTCAGAACAATAATCCTCTGCAACTCGCTCCCCCTGGCGAATAGTGCGTATCTTAGATTCTGCTAGAGCCATTCTGTCTGGCTCATCGTAAATATTTCCAAGAAAGGAAAAAAAACTCTCCACAGAGTCAAATGCAGCAGAATCAGATGGCAAAGAAAACGCCCAAGCTTGGGGATCCCCACTTAACAATGACAACACCAGGCCCACACGCTGAGCCTCATTACCTAAGGAGATTGGGCGCATACGGAAATATAGTTTGCAAGCTTCACGAAAAGAAACAAATTTACTGCATTCCCCAGCAAATTTTTCAGGCAAAGGAAACTTAGGCTCAGCAACTCTACCTGTCGCTCCAGCTTGCACATTAGATCCTGCTAGTCTCTGCTGCTGCACTGCCCCCCTCAACTCAGTGACCTGTAAGGACAGCGCCTCCAACTGGCGGGTTATGGAAGTTTAATTTTAAAGGCCGATTATAATGTCACAGTGAGACTAGGTGGGCAAGAGCTAATAACCCGGGCCCCTGCAATTTCCCTCAGACTAGGGAAATCCTGACTGACCCTCTATCTAGAGTTTACACTGATGGTGTGCATGTCTAGGCCTCGACCCTCGCCCTGTCTCCCGTTTCAACCCTAGGCTGAAACCACCGCCCACCACCCAGTGAAAAGATCATACACCAATACCCACAGTTAGAACAGACAAGGATAACGGAAAATATACACCACGCCGCAGTCACTCAGGAATACACTATAAATGAGCAGGGCAAAATAAATACAAATATAGGAAGGAGTAAATAAGACAAAGGGAAATACACCACCAGCAACGATACTCCAACTACTAGCTCACCACTCCAGACCGAGATAACAACGCACAAGACAGAAGCTATAATCGGCGACGCCCAATGTTCAGGAGAACTATTTAAAGGCAATGGGCATGGTTCAGCTTCCAATCCGAGCATCAGGTAAATTAACACCGGACCAGCTAGATAAAATCTAGCCGACGCCAATGAGCACATAGTGGTCAAAAGCAGAATTACCGCTGTCTGTCGAACGACCTGGTCTGAACAGCGTCCGACATGACACTGGGGCACAGGTGCCGTGCATAGTGATGGACAGCGGGGAAACAGGTGCAGTACATAGTGATGGACAGGGGGGCATGAATGCAGTGCATAGTGATGAACAGCAGGGGCACAGGTGCAGTGCATAGTTATGGACAGTGAGGGCACAGATGCAGCACATAGCGATGGACAGTGGGGGCACCAGTGCAGTGCATAGTACTGGACAGCGGGGGCACAGGTGCAGTGAATAGTGATGGAAAGCGGGGGCACAGGTGCAGTGCATAGTGCTGGACAGCGGGGGCACAGGTGCAGTGCATAGTGCTGGACAGCGGGGGCACAGGTGCAGTGCATAGTGCTGGACAGCGGGGGCACAGGTGCCGTGCATAGTGATGAACAGTGGGTGCACAGGTGCAGTGCATAGTAATAGACAGCAGGTGCACAGGTGCAGTGCATAGTGATGGACTGGACAGTGATGGCACAGGGGCAGTGCATAGTGATGGACAGCGACGGCACAGGTGCAGTGCATAGTAATGGAAAGTGGGTGAACAGGTGGAGTGCATAGTGATGGACAGAGGGGCAAAGGTGCAGTGCACAGTAATAGATAGCGGGGCATCAGTGCACTGCGTTGTGCTGGAAAGAGGGGGCAAAGGTGCAGTGCATAGTAATGGACAGCGGGCACAGGTGCAGTGCATAGTGATGGACAGCAGGGGCACAGGTTCAGTGCACATTCCTGAATAAAGAGGCCACGTTGCAGTGAATAGTGATGGACAACTGGGGCACAGGTGCCGTGCATAGTGATGGACAGCGGGGAAACAGGTGCAGTACATAGTGATGGACAGGGGGGCAACAATGCAGTGCATAGTGATGAACAGCAGGGGCACAGGTGCAGTGCATAGTTATGGACAGTGAGGGGACAGATGCAGCACATAGCGATGGACAGTGGGGGCACCAGTGAAGTGCATAGTGCTGGACAGCGGGGGCACAGGTGCAGTGAATAGTGATGGAAAGCGGGGGCACAGGTGCAGTGCATAGTGCTGGACAGCGTGGGCACAGGTGCAGTGCATAGTGCTGGACAGCGTGGGCACAGGTGCTGTGCATAGTGCTGGACAGCGGGGGCACAGGTGCTGTGCATAGTGCTGGACAGCGGGGGCACAGGTGCAGTGCATAGTGCTGGACAGCGGGGGCACAGGTGCAGTGCATAGTGATGGACAGCAGGTGCACAGGTGTAGTGCATAGTGATGGAAAGTGGGGGCACAGGTGCAGTGCATAATGCTGGACAGCGGGTGCACAGGTGTAGTGCATAGTGATGGACAGCTACGGCACAGGTGCAGTGCATAATGATAGACTGAGGGCGCACAGGTGCAGTGTATAGTAATGGACAGCGGGTGCACAGGTGCAGTGCATAGTAATGGACAATGTGGGCATAGGTGTAGTGTATATTGCTGGACAGTGGGGACACAGAAGCAGAGCAAAATGATGGACAGTGGAGGCACAGGTGCAGTGCATAGTGATGGCAGTGGGGACAGAGGTGCAGTGCATAGTTTTGGACAGCGGGGCACAGGTGCAGTGCACAGGTGCAGTGCATAGTGATGGACAGTGGAGGCACCAGTGCAGTGCACATTGATAGACAGTGGGTTCACAGGTGCAGTGCATAGTTATGGACATTGATGGGACAGGTATAGTGCATAGTGATGTACAGAAAGAGCACAGATGTAGTGTATAGCAATGGAAAGCGGGGGCACAATTGCAGTGCATAGTAATGTACAGCGGACATATCAGTGAAGTGCATACTGCTGGACTGCGGGGCCACAGGTGCAGTGCATAGTGATGGACAGCTGGGGCACAGGTGCAGTGCATAGTGATGGACAGTGGGGACAAAGGTGCAGTACATAGTGATGGATAGCAGGGGCATCAGTGCAGTGCATAGCGATGAACAGCGGGGGCACTGGTGAAGTGCATAGTTATGGACAGTGGGGGCACAGATGCAGCATATAGCGATGGACAACGGGGGGCATCAGTGCAGTGCATAGTGCTGGACAGTGGGGGTACATGTGCAGTGCATAGTGCTGGACAGTGGGTGCACAGGTGTAGTGTATAGTTATGAACAGTGGGGGCACAGTTGCAGTGCATAGTGAAGGATAGCGAGAGCACAAGTGCAGTGCATAGTAATGGACAGCGGAGGCACAGGTGCAATGCATATTAATGTACAATGGGAGCACAGGTGCAGTGCACAGTGCTGGACAGCAGGTGCACAGGTGCAGTGCATAATAATGGACAGAGGGAGCACAGGTGCAGTGGATAGTGATGGACAGCATCGGCACATGTGCAGTGCATAGTGATGGACAGAGGGTGCACAGGTGCAGTGCATAGTGATGGACAGCATGTGTACAGGTGCAGTGCATAGTGATGGACAGCATGTGAACAGGTGCAGTGCATAGTAATGGACAGTGGGTGTACAGGTGCAGTGCATAGTGATGGACAGCGGGGGCACAGGTGCAGTGCATAGTAATGTACAGTGGTAGCAGAGTTGCAGTGCTTAGTGATGGACAGCGGGTGCACAGGTGCAGTGCATAGTGCTGGATAGCGGGTGCACAGGTGCAGCGCATAGTGATGGACAGCGGGTGCACAGGTGCAGTGCATAGTAATGGACAGTGGGAGAGCAGGTGCAGTGCATAGTAATGGCCAGCGGTGGCACAGGTGCAGTGCATAGTGATGGACAGTGGGGGGCACAGGTGCAGTGCATAGTAATGTACAGTGGGAGCACAGGCGCAGCGCATATTGATGGACAGTGAGTGCACAGGTGCAGTGCATAGTAATGGAAAGTGGGAGCACAGATGCAGTGCATAGTGATGGACAGCAGGTGCACAGGTGCAGTGCATAGTAATGGACAGAGGGAGAGCAGGTGCAGTGCATAGTAATGGCCAGCGGTGGCACAGGTGCAGTGCATAGTGATGGACAGTGGGGGGCACAGGTGCAGTGCATAGTAATGTACAGTGGGAGCACAGGTGCAGCGCATATTGATGGACAGTGAGTGCACAGGTGCAGTGCATAGTAATGGAAAGTGGGAGCACAGATGCAGTGCATAGTGCTCGACAGCAGGTGCACAGGTGCAGTGCATAGTAATGGACAGAGGGAGAGCAGGTGCAGTGCATAGTAATGGCCAGCGGTGGCACAGGTGCAGTGCATAGTGATGGACAGCGGGGGCACCAATGCAGTGCACATTGACAGTGGGTGCACAGGTGCAGTGTATAGTGCTGGACAACAGGGGCACAGGTGCAGGGCATAGTGCTGGACAGCGGGGGGCACAGGTGCAGTGCATAGTAATGGACAGTGGGAGCACAGGTGCAGTGCATAGTGATGGACAGCAATGGCACAGGTGCAGTGCATAGTGATGGACAGCGTGTGCACAGGTACAGTGCATAATAATGGACAGTGGAAGCACAGGTGCAGTGCATAGTGATGGACAGCGACCGCACAGGTACAGTGCATAGTGATGGACAGCGGGTGCACAAGTGCAGTGTATATTGCTGGACAGCGGGGGTACATATGTAGAGCAAAATGCTGGACAGCAGAAGCACAGTTGCAGTGCATAGTGATGTCAGCGGGGACAGAGGTGCAGTGCATAGTGCTGGACAGCTGGGCACAGGTCCAGGTTACAGTGCTGGACAGCGTTGGCACAGGTGCAGTGCATAGTAATGGACAACGGGGTGCACAGGTGCAGTGCATAGTAATGGACAGTGGTAGCACAGGTGCAGTGCATATTGATGGACAGCGACCGCACATGTGCAGTGCATAGTGGTGGACAGCGGGTGCACAGATGCAGTGCATAGTGCTAAACAGTGGGAGCACAGGTGCAGTGCATAGTAATGGACAGTGGGAGCACAGGTGCAGTGCATAGTGATGGACAGTGATGGCACAGGTGCAGTGCATAGTGATGGACAGCGGGTGCTCAGGTGCAGTTCATAGTGATGGACAGTGGGTGCACAGGTGTGGTGCATAGTAATGGACAGTGGTAGCACAGGTGGAGTGCATAGTGATGGGCAGCGACCGCACAGGTGCAGTGCATAGTGATGGACAGCGGGTGCACAGCTGCAGTGCATAGTGCCCGACAGCAAGGGCACAGGTGCAGCCCATAGTGATAGAGGTGCACAGGTGCAGTGCATATTAATGGACAGTGGGAGCACAGGTGCAGTAAATAGTGCTTTACAGCAGGTGCACAGGTGCAGTGCATAGTAATGGTCAGAGGGAGCACAGGTGCAGTGCATAGTGATGGACAGCGTTGGCACAGGTGCAGTGCATAGTGATGGACAGTGGGTGCACAGGTGCAGTGCATAGTGATGGACAGCGGGTGCACAGGTGCAGTGCATAGAGATGGACAGTGGGTGCACAGGTGTGGTGCATAGTAATGGACAGTGGTAGCACAGGTGCAGTGCATAGTGATGGGCAGTGACGGAACAGGTGCAGTGCATAGTGATGGGCAGCAGCGGCACAGGAGCAGAGCATAGTGCTTGACAGCGGGTGCACAGGTGTAGTGCATAGTGATGCACGGTGACTGCACAGTTGTAGTGTATAGTGATGGATAGCGGGTGCAGAGGAGCAATCCATTGTAATGGACAGAGGGGGAACAGGTGCAGTGCATAGTGATGAACAGCGGAGGCACAGGTGCAGTGTATAGTGCTGGACAACGGGGCACAGGTGCAGGGCATAGTTTTGGACAGCGTCGGGCACAATTTGCAGTGCATAGCAATGGACAGTGCGAGCACAGGTGCAGTGCATAGTGATGGACAGAGATGGCACAGGTGCAGTGAATAGTGACGGACAACGGGTGCAGTGCATAGTGATGGGCAGCAATGGCACAGGTGCAGTGAATAGTGACGGACAACGGGTGCAGTGCATAGTGATGGGCAGCAATGGCACAGGTGCAGTGCATAGACATGGACAGTGGGTGCACAGGTGTGGTGCATAGTAATGGACAGCGGTAGCACAGGTGCAGTGCATAGTGATGGGCAGTGACGGAACAGGTGCAGTGCATAGTGATGGGCAGCAGCGGCACAGGAGCAGAGCATAGTGCTTGACAGCGGGTGCACAGGTGTAGTGCATAGTGATGCACGGTGACTGCACAGTTGTAGTGTATAGTGATGGATAGCGGGTGCAGAGGTGCAATCCATTGTAATGGACAGAGGGGGAACAGGTGCAGTGCATAGTGATGAACAGCGGAGGCACAGGTGCAGTGTATAGTGCTGGACAACGGGGCATAGGTGCAGGGCATAGTTTTGGACAGCGTCGGGCACAATTTGCAGTGCATAGCAATGGACAGTGCGAGCACAGGTGCAGTGCATAGTGATGGACAGAGATGGCACAGGTGCAGTGAATAGTGACAGACAACGGGTGCAGTGCATAGTGATGGGCAGCAATGGCACAGGTGCAGTGCATAGTGATGGACAGCAGGTGAACAGGTGCAGTGCATAGATGGGACAGCGGGTGCACAGGTGCAGCGCATAGTGATGGACAGCGGGTGCACAGGTACAATGCATATTAATACCCAGTGGGAGTACAGGTGCAGTGCATAGTGATGGACAGCGTCGGCACATGTGCAGTGCATAGTGATGGACAGAGGGTGCACAGGTGCAGTGCATAGTGATGGACAGCATGTGCACAGGTGCAGTGCATAGTGATGGACAGTGGGTGTACATGTACAGTGCATAGTGATGGACAGTGGGTGTACAGGTGCAGTGCATAGTAATGGACAGCGAGGACACAAGTGCAGTAAATAGTAATGGCCAGCAGGGGCATCAGTGCAGTGCACAGTGTGGGACAGCTGGGGCACAGGTGCAGTGCATAGTGATGGACAGCGATGGCACAGGTGCAGTGCATAGTGATGAACAGCAGGTGCATAGGTGCAGTGCATAGTGATTGTTACGATAATGTATAAAATGGAGTAGGATTTTTCATTTTACCTGTTACCATGCATGATGTGGGCTCTGAACTCCCTTCTCTTTTTGCTTCTGTTTGTGTGAAGCTATTCTTCTCAATGCTCTGCCCCGCCCCCAAGCCATGAATGTTTATTGTGCTTGTAGAGGCACAAATCTCCCTCCAGCTGAAACTGGTCTGATAACCCTCTCAAGACATGTGGTTCTTTGTTTTCTTATAGTAAGATATTAGGCCACCGATTTGGGCTAGAAATATAATAAGTATATATTGCTAACTTCCATCGGTAGATCTGTCAGCCACTGTAACCACTAGCAGCTAAACGCAACAAGTAAAAAGTACAGATTTCTCCGGAACCGTGTGGAACAACTAGGACAAATTTGGTATCAATAAAGAGCTAATTTTAATACAAGTTGGATGAGGTGTGTGTTATTACTCTGCCGGATTCTCAAGCGAAGATATGGAATTGCTGTTGAAATCTATATGTCTGAGGAGAGGGGAGGGTCCAGGGAAACCAGCCTCTTTAGTGATGTCACCAGGCTGCATGTATAAGTGACTACACTTAACCCAGCCTTCAGTTTTACCTGAGGAGCTGTTCCTATCCAGACCTCCTGATGCACTGGGACATTTGGGGCTCCGCCTATCAGCATGGTTCTGCCTGCAATGATCTGAGCACATGTGAGTTTTATCTTTCTTCTTTAACCCATGTTATTTTATAATTGCTTTGTACATACATACTTTGTCTCATATTTTAACATCTTTATATACCTTTTTATAAACACTGCCTGTTCTTTTATGGAGTAAAATATTTAAATTACTAGCTTCGTTCTCCTGCTCTAAAATGTACCCTAAGCCTTCTGAAGGGAATTATGCTACTGTTTTGGGTTAGCTTCGGACCCGTGTGAATCCGTGACATATTGGTGGCAGCGGTGGGATCATAGAGCATTAGTGACCTGGTTTGAGCAATCATTCCTTTCACTAAAAACTTGCAAAGTTCTTGCGAGAACTCTGCGCAAATAAGTTTGGAGAACGAACTCAGTGTTTATTAGTCCTGAGACAATTGTGTGTACTGGTAATTATCCCCTTCCCTTTTGTTTGTTTTTCTGTCCTATCTTTGATTTGGCAACCATGGTTGTGCTGGGAGAAACATTTTATAAGAAGCAGTCCAAGGACACTCTTATGGCCTTGTGCATGTCACAGCAGATTGACTTTGCAAACAAAAACAAAGACCAACTGGTCACGGCTCTGGTGTAACGGGAAAACGGCCAGAGCCCAGCGGGCACAGAACCTTCACCAATCAGAGGTGGTATTGCAGCAGAGGTCCAACCACTGAATGCCGGCCCTACTAGCAACCAGGGCGAATTGGACCCCCAACTGCTGGCAGCCTTGGAACAACTCCCCGCTGACGACCGTGATGGACTTCTGCAGCTGATTCAGCAATACTGGCAGGAGGCCCAGTGAGCCGAGAGAGAGGCCCGAGCCGAGCGAGAAGCCCAGGCCCAGCGAGCCGAGCTGTTGTGAATTCTGTTGTGGGTTCTGCTCTTAGGCTCCCTCCGGTGGTTATACGTGGTAGTGCTGCTGTTTGTCCTTCACAACAGTCATCAGCTGCTTCCACTTTGGACGGGGCTATTTAGTCTGGCTCTTTCTTTTAGTGAGTGCCAGTTGTCCATTGTTTTCTAGGGATCCACATCTCTGCTTGGTTTCTCCTTCTGGATTGTCCAAATCATCAAACATAAGTCCTGGCTCTGTTTTTGCAGTCCACATGCGGTGGACTTAATCGTTCTGTGAATTGCTATGTTTTTTCTTGTCCAGCTTTGTCTGTGTTAAGATTTACTCAGCCAAGTTGGAAGCTCTGGAGTCACAGAGTTACCCTCCATGCCTTTAGTTAGGTGTGGAGATTTTTGTATTCTCTGTGGTGGATTTTGTAGTATTTTTTATACTCACCGCACAGTACTCTTTCCTGTCTTTTCTTTCTAGGTAGCGTGGCCTCCTTTGCTAAATTCTGTTTTCTGTCTGCGTTTGTAATTTCCCTCTCCTCTCACAGTCAATATTTGTGGGGGGCTGCCTTTCCTTTGGGAATTTTCTCTGAGGCAAGATAGTATTCCTGTTTCTTTCTTTAGGTGTAATTAGTCCTCCGGCCGTGACGAGGTGTCTAGGGAGTGACAGGAACATCACACGGCTACTTCTAGTTGATGTGTTAAGTTCAGGGTCTGCGGTCAGTATAGAGGCCACCTACTCCAGAGCTCGTCCATGCTGCTCCTAGGCCACCAGTTCATAACAGTACAACTGGCCAACAATGAGTTAACCGCATCTCAAAAGAAGGGAAAGAAAGTGCTGAGCCATTTTTTTTTCTGTACTCTGTTGTGTTTTTTTTCCCCTCTTCACTTCTGGGTGGCTCAGGAGTTAGGCGTTGACATGGATGTTCAGGGACTTGCTTCTCGGGTGGATCAACTTGCTGCTAGAGTACAGGGTATTTCTGATTATATCGTGCAGACTCCTGTTTTAGAGCCTAGAATTCCTACCCCCGATCTGTTCTTCGGGGACATGTCCAAATTTTTGAGCTTTAAAAATAACTGTAAACTGTTTTTTGCTCTTAAGCCCCGTTCCTCTGGTGATCCCATCCAGCAGGTAAAAATTGTCATTTCTCTGTTGCGTGGTGACCCGCATGATTGGGCATTTTCCCTGGAATCTGGGAATCCGGCCTTGCTTAATGTAGACACCTTTTTTCAGGCGCTTGGGTTATTGTATGATGAACCTAACTCTGTAGAGCATGCTGAGAAAACACTTTTGGCCCTGTGTCAGGGTCAAGAAGCGGCAGAGTCATATTGCCAGAAATTCAGAAAATGGTCTGTGCTTACTAAGTGGAATGAGGATGCTTTGGCGGCAATTTTCAGAAAGGGTCTTTCTGAATCTGTTAAAGATGTTATGGTGGGGTTCCCCACGCCTGCAGGTCTGAGTGATTCTATGTCTCTGGCCATTCAAATTGATCGGCGCTTGCGTGAGCGCAGAGTTGTGCACACTATGGCGTAGTCTTCCGAGCGGAGTCCTGAGCCTATGCAGTGTGATAGGATTGTGTCTAGAGCGGAACGCCAAGGATTCAGACGTCAGAATAGGTTGTGCTTTTACTGCGGCGATTCTGCTCATGTTATTTCTGATTGCCCTAAGCGTGCCAAGAGAATCGCTAATTCCGTTACTATCAGTACTGTACAACCTAAATTTCTGTTATCTGTGACCCTGATCTGCTCATTATTGTCATTCTCTGTCATGGCATTTGTGGATTCAGGCGCCGCTTTAAATTTAATGGACTTAGAATTTGCCAGACGTTGTGGTTTTTCCTTACAGCCTTTGCGGAGTCCTATCCCTTTGAGGGGGATTGATGCTACACCATTGGCTAAAAATAAACCTCAGTTTTGGACACATTTAACCATGTGCATGGCGCCAGCCCATCAGGAAGATTGTCGCTTCCTGGTGTTACATAATTTGCATGATGCTGTTGTGCTGGGGTTTCCATGGTTACAGGTACATAATCCGGTGTTGGATTGGAAATCTATGTCTGTGACTAGTTGGGGTTGTCAGGGGGTTCACGATGACGTTCCTCTGATGTCAATTTCCTCCTCCCCCTCTTCTGAAATACCTGAGTTTCTGTCAGATTTCCAGGATGTTTTCGATGAGCCCAAGTACAGTTCCCTTCCACCGCATAGGGACTGTGATTGTGCTATTGATTTGATTCCAGGCTGTAAGTTTCCTAAGGGCCGACTTTTCAACCTGTCTGTGCCTGAACATGCCACCATGTGGAGCTATGTAAGGGAGTCTTTGGAGAAGGGGCATATTCGGCCATCTTCTTCCCCATTGGGAGCAGGATTTTTTTTTGTTGCCAAGAAGGATGGCTCCTTGAGACCCTGTATTGATTATCGCCTCTTGAATAAGTTCACGGTCCAATACCCTTTGCCTTTGTTTTCGGATTTGTTTGCCAGAATTAAGGGGGCTAGTTGGTTTACTAAGATTGACCTTCGAGGGGCATATAATCTGGTTCGTATTAAGCAGGGTGACGAATGGAAAACTGCGTTTAATACGCCCGAGGGCCATTTTGAGTATCTTGTGATGCCATTCGGACTCTCTAATGCCCCATCTGTGTTTCAGTCCTTCATGCATGATATTTTTTGGAATTATCTTGATAAATTCATGATTGTATATTTGGATGATATTTTGATTTCTTCAGATGATTGGGAGTCTCATGTGAAACAAGTTAGGATGGTATTTCAGGTCCTTCGTGACAATGCCTTGTTTGTGAAGGGGTCTAAGTGCCTCTTTGGAGTACAGAAGGTTTCTTTTTTGGGCTTCATTTTTTCTCCATCATCTATAGAAATGGATCCGGCTAAGGTTCAGGCCATTCATGATTGGATCCAGCCCACATCCGTGAAGAGCCTTCAGAAATTTTTAGGCTTTGCTAATTTTTATCCCCGTTTCATTGCCAACTTCTCCAGTGTGGTTAAACCCCTGACCGATTTGACGAGGAAGGGCGCTGATGTAGCTAATTGGTCCTCTGAGGCCGTTTCTGCCTTTCAGGAGCTTAAGCGCCGATTTACTTCTGCCCCTGTGTTGCGTCAGCCGGATGTTTTTCTTCCTTTTCAGGTTGAGGTTGACGCTTCTGAGATTGGGGCAGGGGCCGTTTTGTCTCAGAGGAATTCTGATGGTTCCTTGATGAAACCGTGTGCTTTCTTTTCTCGAAAGTTTTCGCCTGCGGAACGCAATTATGATGTCGGCAATCGTGAGTTGTTGGCTATGAAGTGGGCATTTGAGGAGTGGCGACATTGGCTTGAGGGGGCCAAGCACCGTATTGTGGTCTTGACCGATCATAAGAATCTGATTTACCTCGAGTCTGCCAAACGGCTGAATCCTAGACAGGCCCGATGGTCCCTGTTTTTCTCCCGTTTTGATTTTGTTGTCTCGTATCTTCCAGGTTCTAAGAATGTTAAGGCTGATGCCCTCTCTAGGAGTTTCTTGCCTGATTCCCCTGGGATTCTTGAGCCGGTTGGTATTCTTAAGGAGGGGGTGATTCTTTCTGCCATCTCCCCTGATTTGCGACGGGCTCTTCAGGAGTTTCAGGCTGATAAACCTGATCGCTGTCCAGCGGGGAAACTGTTTGTTCCTGACAGATGGACTAGTAAAGTGATTTCTGAGGTTCACTGTTCTGTGTTGGCTGGCCATCCTGGGATTTTTGGTACCAGAGATTTGGTTAGTAGGTCCTTTTGGTGGCCTTCTTTGTCACGGGATGTGCGTTCTTTTGGGCAGTCCTGTGGGACTTGTGCGCGGGCCAAACCTTGCTGCTCCCGCGCCAGTGGGTTGCTTTTGCCTTTGCCGGTCCCTGAGAGGCCTTGGACGCATATTTCTATGGATTTTATTTCGGATCTTCCTGTTTCCCAGAGGATGTCTGTTATCTGGGTGGTCTGTGACCGGTTTTCTAAGATGGTTCATTTGGTACCTTTGCCTAAGTTGCCTTCCTCTTCTGAGTTGGTTCCGTTGTTTTTTCAGCATGTGGTTTGTTTGCATGGCATTCTGGAGAATATATCGTGTCCGATAGAGGTTCCCAGTTTGTTTCTAGGTTTTGGCGGTCCTTTTGTGCTAAGCTGGGCATTGATTTGTCTTTTTCTTCCGCATTTCATCCTCAGACAAACGGCCAAACCGAGCGAACTAACCAGACTTTGGAAACTTATTTGAGATGCTTTGTGTCTGCCGATCAGGATGATTGGGTGGCTTTCTTGCTATTGGCCGAGTTTGCCCTTAATAATCGGCCTAGTTCTACTACCTTGGTGTCACCATTCTTTTGTAATTCTGGGTTTCATCCTCGTTTTTCTTCAGGGCAGGTTGAGTCTTCTGATTGTCCTGAGGTGGACTCTGTGGTTGACAGGTTGCAGCAGATTTGGGCTCATGTTGTGGACAATTTGGTGTTGTCTCAGGAGGAGGCTCAGCGTTTTGCCAACCGTCGTCGGTGTGTGGGTTCCCGGCTTCGGGTTGGGGATTTGGTCTGGTTGTCTTCTCGTCATGTTCCTATGAAGGTTTCTTCCCCGAAGTTCAAGCCTCAGTTTATTGGTCCTTATAGGATTTCTGGGATTATCAATCCAGTGTCTTTTCGTTTGGCCCTTCCAGCCTCTTTTCCCATCCATAATGTTTTTCATAGATCTTTGTTGCGGAAATATGTGGTGCCCGTGGTTCCCTCTGTTGATCCTCCTGCCCCGGTGTTGATTGATGTGGAGTTGGAGTATGTTGTGGAGAAGATCTTGGATTCTCGTTTTTCTAGACGGAGGCTTCAGTATCTTGTCAAGTGGAAGGGTTATGGCCAGGAGGATAATTCTTGGGTTGTTGCCTCCGATGTTCATGCTGACGATTTGGTTCGTGCCTTCCATTTGGCTCGTCCGGATCGGCCTGGGGGCTCTGGTGAGGGTTCGGTGACCCCTCCTCAAGGTAGGGGGGTACTGTTGTGAATTCTGTTGTGGGTTCTGCTCTTAGGCTCCCTCCGGTGGTTATAAGTGGTAGTGCTGCTGTTTGTCCTTCACAACAATCATCAGCTGTTTCCACTTTGGACGGGGCTATTTAGTCTGGCTCTTTCCTTTAGTGAGTGCCAGTTGTCCATTGTTTTCTAGGGATCCACATCTCTGCTTGGTTTCTCCTTCTGGATTGTCCAAATCATCAAAGATAAGTCCTGGCTCTGTTTTTGCAGTCCACATGCGGTGGACTTAATCGTTCTGTGAATTGCTATGTTTTTTTTTGTCCAGCTTTGTCTGTGTTAAGATTTACTCAGCCAAGTTGGAAGCTCTGGAGTCACAGAGTTACCCTCCATGCCTTTAGTTAGGTGTGGAGATTTTTGTATTCTCTGTGGTGGATTTTGTAGTATTTTTTATACTGACCGCACAGTACTCTTTCCTGTCTTTTCTTTCTAGGTAGCGTGGCCTCCTTTGCTAAATTCTGTTTTCAGTCTGCGTTTGTAATTTCCCTCTCCTCTCACAGTCAATATTTGTGGGGGGCTGCCTTTCCTTTGGGAATTTTCTCTGAGGCAAGATAGTATTCCTGTTTCTTTCTTTAGGTGTAATTAGTCCTCCGGCCATGACGAGGTGTCTAGGGAGTGACAGGAACATCCCACGGCTACTTCTAGTTGATGTGTTAAGTTCAGGGTCTGCGGTCAGTATAGAGGCCACCTACTCCAGAGCTCGTCCATGCTGCTCCTAGGCCACCAGTTCATAACACCGAGCGTCAAGTCCAGCGAGTATATGAACTGGAGATAGTCTGGCAGGGGGGATACCCTCCACCGCCCGGAGCCGTGAGCCCAACAGCTCTCAGATAACGAAGCTCCAGCCAGAGCACTTTCCTGTGATGGAAAAGGATGGGGACTTGGACACTTTTCTACGGGCCTTTGAGAAGGTGTGCAGACAGTACCAGCTGCCTGGGGACCAATGGGCATGATCCCTGACCCCAGGGCTAAGAGGCAAAACTCTGGAGGCGTTTGCTGCCCTCCCTCAAGAACAAGATGGTGACTATGAGGCCATCAAGCAGGCCAAGATAGCCAAGTACCAGCTTACACCCGAGGTGTACGGTAGAAAGTTCCGGAACATCCAACGTGGCCCACACGACAGCTACGGCAATGTGGTGCATGGACTCAGAACCCACTTTAACCAGTGGATCCAAAGACTGTCAGTGAGCACCTTGATGATCAAAGACCAGTTGTTACATCTTTGCCCAGCTGAGGTGCGACAGTTCGTGATGGACAGAGAACCCAAAGATGTGACGAAAGCAGCGCAGATTGCCGATGCCTAAGAGGCCAACCATAGATCGGAAGTGCGGGAGCCAGTCACCACCAGCTGGAGAGGGGGTAAGCCTGCAACCAACGCCAATACCCCTGCCAGCCAACACACCAGAGGTCATGTCCCCGTGGCCAGTGCCAGTGTTTCTTCTGAAAGCAGATTAGTCATTGGTCCAAAGATTGGGGAAGGCGGGGCCTGCTCTTAAGGCTCCCCTGATCCCTTTGCCAGTGATAGAGGAGCCTTTCCAGAGGATCGCGGTGGACATTGTGGGCCTGCTGGCCGTCCCCAGCAGCTCTGGAAAGCGATATATCCTTACTGTGGTAGACTACGCTACCCGGTACCCAGAGGCAGTAGCTCTGTCGTCAACTAGGGCAGATAAGGTGGCGGATGCCCTGTTGGCTATCTTCGCACGTGTAGGATTTCCCAGGGAGATGCTTACTGATCAAGGGACCCAATTCATGTCTCGCCTAATGGAGGCTCTCTGTAAGAAAATGCAGGTGAAGCACCTGGTATCCAGTGCGTATCACCCACAGACCAATGGCTTGTGTGAACGCTTCAATGGTACCCTCAAACAGATGCTACGCATGCTGGTTGAGACATAAGGGCGCGACTGGGAGCGGTACCTCCCACACCTGCTGTTCGCTTACCGAGAGGTTCCGCAGGCCTTGACGGGGTTCTCCCCCTTCGAGCTCCTGTACGGCAGGCGAGTCCGGGGACCCCTTGAGTTGGTAAGAGAATCCTGGGAAGAGGAGCCGAACCCTTCTGAAGTGTCCATAGTGGAGTATGTCATGCGCTTCCATGACAAGATGCAGACCTTGACGCAGTTGGTGCATGACAACATGACGCAGGCTCAGGCTGATCAGAAGCACTGGTACGACCAGAACGCCCGGGAGCGGACCTACCACGTGGGTCAAAAGGTGTGGGTGCTGGTCCCCGTACCAACAGATAAGCTTCAGGCAGCTTGGGTGGGCCCGTACGTCGTCCACCAACAGCTCAACCCGGTCACCTACGTGGTCACGCTTGACCACGCCTGGGGTAGGTGAAAGGCCTTTCACGTCAACATGATGAAGGCTCATCACGAACGTGAACCTTTCGTCCTACCGGTCTGCAGTGCACCCGAAGACGGGGAGGAAGACGCCCTCCTGGACACGCTGGCCCAAGCCAAGGCCGGTGGGTCCATCATGGACGTGGAGGTAAGCGCCTCGCTAACTGAACCACAGCGGTTGCAGTTGCAAACCACCCTGGAACCCTTCTGGGTCGTGTTTTCCAACCGACCTGGAAGGACTAACTTAGCAGTCCATGAGGTGGACACCGGGAATCATGCCCCACTACGGCGAACACCCTATCGAATCTCTGACCAGGTGCAGCAGGTTATGCGCCAGGAGATCGATGAGATGTTACAGCTGGGGGTGGTTCGATGGTCAAGGAGCGCGTGGGCCTCACCTGTAGTTCTTGTGCCAAAGAAGGACCGGACCACCCGGTTCTGCGTGGACTACAGGGGGCCCAACGCCATTACAGCCTCTGATGCGCACCCAATGCCGCGCATCGATGAGCTGCTTGAGAAGTTAGCTGGCGCAAAATACCTGACCATAATGGATCTGAGTCGAGGATACTGGCAGATTCCCCTGAGCCCCGAGGCACAGGAGAAATCCGCCTTTATCACACCCTTTGGACTGTACGAGTCCACGGTCATGCCCTTCGGCATGAAGAATGCCCCTGCCACTTTCCAGCGGATGGTCAACCTCCTGCTTCAGGGACTAGAGAAGTACGCAGTGGCGTACTTGGATGACATTGCCATCTTCAGTCTCTCCTGGGAGGAACACCTGCAGCATCTCGAGGAGGTGCTCAGGCAAATTCACCAAGCAGGACTGACTATCAAGCCGGGAAAATGCCAGATGGGCATGAGGGAGGTTCACTACCTGGGGCACCGGGTAGGCGGAAACACCCTAAAGCCAGAGCCTGAGAAAGTGGGCGCGATCGTAAACTGGCCCACTCCCAGGACCAAGAAACAGGTGATGTCCTTCCTGGGCACTGCAGGGTACTATAGGCGCTTCGTACAGCACTATAGTAGCCTGGCAAAACCTTTGAAGGACCTCACCAGGAAGAAGCTACCCCACATCATCAACTGGACAGATGGCTGTGAGGGGGCCTTCCAGGCATTGAAAACCACACTGTGCAATGCCCCTGTCTTGAAAGCAGTCGACAGCAGTCGACCGTTCTTGGTACAGACTGATGCCAGTGAGTTTGGCCTCGGTGCTGTGCTCAGCCAGGTTGACTCGGAGGACCAAGAGCACCCCGTGTTGTACCTGAGCCGGAAACTTTTGCCGAGGGAAGTGGCCTACTCCGCCATCAAGAAGGAGTGCCTGGCCGTAGTCTGGGCCCTGCAGCGTTTGCAGCCCTACTTGTACGGTCGCACCTTCACCATGGTGACCAACCACCACCCTCTGAGCTGGCTAAACGCCATGTGTGGAACAAACAGCAGGTTGCTACGCTGGAGCCTTGCCCTTCAGCAGTTTGACTTCACCATTGAACACAAAACGGGCAGGAAGCATGGGAATGCAGATGGACTGTCCCGCCAGGGTGAACCTACTGAGGTGTGCATGGAGGCATACCAAGAGCGTCTGCCTCCGTAGCACACGCCAAAAGGGGAGGTGTCATGATATGGTATGAAATATCATATAAGTTTAGTTTCTCTTGCTAGCCTGCTGTGGGCTAAGCCCCCCTTCTTGGAGTGATTCTGCAACAGCTTTTATGGCTGGTAGCTGCAAATTCCTGACTCTCAGCTCCAAAGCCCCTCATCCCCCTCGCCAAGGAATTTACGACCGGCATCCCTGCAGTGGAAAGTGACCAGCTTAAACTGGTAGAGAAGCTTCCAGAATCCATGAAAGTCCTTTGTTCTGTTTTTGTAAGATATTAGGCAAACCATTTAAGTTAGGAACCGGAAAATATATATTCTTAATCTCCCTCGGTGGATCCATCCGCCCCTCTAAACACGGGCTTCTAACTCCATCTGGTAAAGAAGTAGGGATTTCTCTGTAATTAGGCATCACACATAGGTCATATTAGGTCATATTTGATCTTATTAGAATGCCAAAGTTAATACGAGATGAATGCTGGGTTTGTTATGACTATGACATGTTTTGTAGCGGAGTTATAGAAATTAGACAAATTTAAGGTTGAATTACTCAGATTGAAGAGAGAGGAGGGTCTTGATAAGCCAGCCCGTTCTGTGATGTCACAGGCTGCAGGTTATAAGTTTCTGGCAGGCTTCCAGCAGGCAGTTCAGTTCATTTTTTTTTACCTGAAGAGCCCTGAGCAAGTCCTAATGCACTGGGACGTATGGGAACTCCACTAGCCTGGTTGCCTGCAATGCTTTGAACACATGTAAGTGTTATTGTGTTATTTCTCAGTTATTCCCTGTTTTTTTTTTATAATTACCTTGTACATATTTGCAATTGTCTCTTTTTGTAACATCTTTGTAAAATATTTTGATAAAGCACTGCCTAAACTTTATGGAGTATAATAATTAATACTAGATTCGTTCTCCTGCTCTAAAACGTACCCTGTCTCTTGAAGGGAATTACGCTACTGTGTTGGGTTAGCTTCGGACCCGTTTAATCGAAGCTGGTGGCAGCTTACCATGTGCAGGCCTTTGGGTGTTGTAGCGACTGCGGCGTTGATAATTATTGTTCCTGCCTGAGCGGGATTAGTTTAGCGCATCGCTGCAGCATGCCCAATAGCCAGTACATAGCAGGCAGCCTTTCTGGCGACTAATTACCCTAGGTGCAGTACCTAATCTGACCTGACAGTAAGGGTGCGCCAGAGAGCTGCAAGGTTTAAGTGGAACTGTAAGCGGGATATTCATAGATCCCTGCAGTTCATGGTATATTGAAGAGCAGTGAGATACCTAAAATAAGCCCCTGCTGTAAACTAAGAGGTCAATAGCTTTGTGCGTGTTTTTTTATCACATTGTGCGGTCAGGGATCCTGACAGTACCAATGACCCTATTATCCTCACTCCTGTGCTTAACCACTGTGCCCGCCCCTGATTGATGTTACCATTACAATGTCCTTGAGGCTGGCCACCAAAGCTGAGCCTGCTCACCACCATTAGGTTTTACATCCTCTATTAGTTAAAATGAGTCCACCTTAACTTGTCTGCAACTTCCACCTAACTCCTAAACCGCAAAGCCATGATGGGTTATAAATTCCAAGTCTCATTTGACAAGTTTTTTTTTTTTTAAATAATAATTAAATAATTTTTGTAAACTTAAAAACTAGAAGTCCCTGCAAAAGCATTAATGGGATCAAACTTGGCAAACCTCCGACTCACAAAGAGTCATCCTACAGCGCTCAGGAGAGGAAAAACCCGCTATGGAGGAAACTTTCAGGGAACCATGGCTTAAGGATTGCCCTTCCCTTGGGCTTAGAAGGTTACCACAAATAATAACTCTTTATAGCCAATATACAATCGAACCTGGTACAAGATATACAATGACAAATTCAAAAATACAATAAAGCATCTATCATTATACAAGCAATAATTAAAAAGTTTTAGCACAGAGATTATAAACAGGGCGGGAGGGCGGGTAATGTTTCCTCCTGTCCATCCTGTGAGAGAAAGAGGGAGAGCCAGAGTTGCCTCCCCTATATAAGCCCCACCCTCCTCACAGTAATTCACCAGGCAAAAACATCTAAACTCCTTCCTCTTAAAGCAGCAACACTCTTGTTTAAAATCTACACCGCAATACAAACAAAAGCTGCAGGAGTTCTCAGTCCACCCATCCCCAAGTCATGTCCACCTCCGTCTAGTCTCCGGTGGTTTCTGTATAATAGAAAGCTGTAGATAAGCCCCTGATGCCGGTGGCCTTAGCTTATAGGCGAATTTTGGGGTGACAGATTCCCTTTAATGAAACAGTGTCCGGCGTGATTGTAAATGGCCAGTATGTGTCGCAGAGGGAGTCTGTGCTGGAAGCCTGTATTATTGTTGTTCTGGGACCTGTAGTCCCACAAGTATTTGTATAGTTAAAAGGGAGGCTCGCAGGGTTATTCGGAGAGCTGGGTGGGACTGGCTAACCACACACACACCTCCCACCTATGGGGGTGGTTACAGGTACATAATGTGACCAGGGTTTGGATCACATGTTCTGAGTGTATGGACCTGAATGGTTCTTGGCTGTAAGGTCCTGTGAGAGGAAAGGCCTGGGTGTTGGGAGGTCCAGAGTGGGGACTGGATCCCTGAAGAGCAGCTGGTGAGGCCGTGATACTGAATGGCCTCTGTGTTGGGAGGACTTGGGAGTAGGACAGATCCCTGAAGAAAACAAGGTGAGTCAGTGTACCTGCAGAGCCTGGGACGGCTTCTGTGTTGGCGAAGCCAGGACTGACAAGGAGTCAGCCTGAGGAGCGGAGCTCCTGGAAGGTAAGCCCATACAAGCGGGGTTGTAATATACGGCAGGGAGGTTTATCTGCTAAACGATCAGACTGGTGGTCATGATATGTTCGTGGATGTAATGAAATTTACTTTTTGTTATGTGATTTATGCGCACTTAATAAACCAAATAGAATGTTTATGTGAGAAAATGTTCCTGTGTGCTTTAATCCCGTTGCCAAGCGAGTGTCCCCCAACGCACTCAGGGAGCGCTATCTCACAATACCTATTGGACATGACGTACACATGAAAGAAATGTATGAGACTATGGAGTTACTGTTGACCCACATTAATTATTGAAATTATAACTGAAACATATTTGGTGATCTAAAAGTTTT
Source organism: Ranitomeya variabilis (assembly GCF_051348905.1). NCBI lineage: Eukaryota > Metazoa > Chordata > Amphibia > Anura > Dendrobatidae > Ranitomeya > Ranitomeya variabilis. Next base: position 567,257,428 of record NC_135232.1, read on the forward strand.
TGCCCTTCTTGGACTGCAGCTTGGATATACCAAGTATTGTTGCTTTATTTGTGAGTGGGACAGTCATGCACAAGAAATGCACTATTTCAGAAAGGACTGGCCACTCCGCGAAAACCTGGTTACTAGACAGAAGGATGTTAAACATAATCCTCTCGTTGATCCAGCAAAGATATTTCTCCCTCCTTTGCATATTAAACTTGCGCTTATGAAGAATTTTCTCAAAGCAATGAACAAAGAATCATAAGCCTTTTCTTACTTGCGACAGAAATTTCCAAGAATAAGTGATGCAAAGATTAAAGAAGGTATCTTTATTGGCCCACAGGTCAGAGATATAATGAATGCCAGTAGCTTTGATGGTCTTCTGCAAGGTGCTGAACAAGTGGCATGGAGAGCCTTTAAAGATGAGACCTTCAACTTCCTTGGCAACAACAGGGCACCGAACTTTGAACAACTCGTGGACAACATGGTCACAGCATATCATTTGATGGAACGCAATATGTCAATAAAAATACATTTCCTACATTATTATTATTATTATTATTATTTATTGTTATAGCGCCATTTATTCCATGGCGCTTTACAAGTGAGGAGGGGTATACATAATAAAAACAAGTACAATAATCTTGAACAATACAAATCATAACTGGTACAGTAGGAGAGAGGACCCTGCCCGCGAAGGCTCACAATCTACAAGGGATGGGTGAGAATACAGTAGGTGAGGGTAGAGCTGGTCATGCAGCGGTTTGGTCGATCGGTGGTTATTCTCATTCTCACTTGGACTTTTTTCCAGCCAGTCTTGGTGCCGTTAACGATGAACACGGTGAAAGATTTCACCAAGACATTGCGCTGATGGAGAAAAGGTACCAGGGAAAGTGGAGTACGTCAATGCTGGCTGACTATTGCTGGAATCTTATTCCAGAAGCACCTAACACGGGATCATAAACAAAAGTCATCTGCAAAACACTTTTGAACAATTGCTTTTGCTACTGACATCGATGCACATGTATGTAGTGTCTCAGATGTCATAATGTAGACTATAAACTGTTGTTTCTTATCCTATTACTGACAGCTGACGAAATAGTACGTCAGCTGGCAGTATCCCCCGCTTTGAGGTGGGCTTCGGCAGTGAAAAACGCGCAGCGATGACCCCCGTCAAGTGATCGGGGCTCATCGCTGCATTGCCATCACAACCATAGAGGTCTTTGAGACCTTTATGGTTGTTTGTGGCAGATTGCTATGAGTGCCACCCTGTGGTCGGCGCTTATAGCAATCCTGTAATTCTGCTGAATAGAGGTGATCTGAGCATCGCTTCTATGTAGCAGAGGCAATCACGCTATGGCATCTTCAAGCATCCCATGGAGGCTATTCAAACATAGCAAAAGTTAAAAAAAATATTTAAAAATATATATATAAAAAAAACACATAAAAGTTTAAATCGCCCCCTTTTGCCCCAATCAAAAAAAAACAATAAAAGAAAAATCAAACCTACACATATTTGGTATCGCCGCGTTCAGAATCACCCCAATCTATCAATAAAAAAAAAAAGAATTAACCTGATCGCTAAGCGGGGTAGCGATAAATAATTCAAAACGCCAGAATTAAGGTTTTTTTTGTCGCAGCGACATTGCATTAAAATGCAATAACGGGTAATCAAAAAAATGTATCTTCACAAAAGTGGTATCATTAAAAAGGTCAGCCCTCACACAGCCATATTGATGGAAAAATAAAAAAGTTATGGCTCTGGAAAGAAGGGGACTGAAAAACGAAAGCGAAAAATAAAAAAAAAGCTCCGGTCATGAAGGGATTAAAAACCTTATGTCATACAGACTTTTGGAGCACATATTTGTGTTCAGCATATCAAAATCTATAGGATACAATAAAATTTTCTCAGGGGATAAGAACTTCCCTGAAATTTGTTGCGCAGTGTAACAGCAGGGGCAGAGGTGCAGTGTTTAATAATAGACAGCAGGGGGCGAAGGTGCAGAGTATAATAAGGCTATGTGCAACGTTGCGGTTTTAATTGAAGATCCACAGCGTTTTTTGCTGCGCAGCATTGCATCAAATCCGCAGTGTAGTGTACAACCAATGTAAGTCTATGGGAGCTGCAGACTTGTGCACATGCTGCGGAAAAATCCACACCGAAACGCAGCTTTTTTTTCCTCAGCATGTCACTTCTTTTGTGCAGAACTGCAGCGTTTCTGCACCCATAGACTTGCATTGAGTCAGGCACATCTGCAGCAAAACCACAGATGTAAAAAAAGATCTGCAGTTTTGCTGAGGATGTGGGTGCGAGAAATACTGCAGTTCGGGAGGAGGGAAGTGTGTGGGTGAAGTGTGGGCAGTGACTGTGTGCGTGTATGTGTGTGCGGGTGGGGTCTGCGGGCTGTCCGAGGGTCTGCCGGGGCATCTGCGGGGCTGTCCGAGTGTGTGTGGGGCTGTCCGGGTGTGTGTGGCTCTGTCCGAGTGTGTGCGGGGCTCTCCGGGTGTGTGCGGCGCTATCCGGGTGTATGTGGTGCTGTCTGGATGTGTGCGGCGCTGTGCGGGACTGTCCGGGTGTGTGCGGGGCTTTCCAGGTGTGTTCGGCGCTGTCCGGGGATGTGCAGGGCTGTACTGGGGTGTAAAGGGCTGTCCGGCTCTGTGCGGGGCTGTGTGGGTGTGTGTCCGGGTTCGGGGGGGTGCGGCGCTGTCCGGGGGTGTGCGGTGCTGTCCGGGGCTGTGCTGTCTTTGGGGGGTTGTGTGTGTGTGTGCAGGCATCGTCCGATGGGACTACAAGTCCCATCCGGCTATGCCTGCTACAGTGACAGTGATTGACACATTAGCCAATGATGGGACAGTAGTAGTCCCATCATCTGGCTAATGTGTTGAATGTAAAAAAAGAAAACATATACAGTACATACAATTAGTGTTGAGCGATACCGTCCGATACTTGAAAGTATCGGTATCGGAAAGTATCGGCCGATACCGGCAAAGTATCGGATCCAATCCGATACCGATACCCGATACCAATACAAGTCAATGGGACTCAGGTATCGGACGGTATTCCTGATGGTTCCCAGGGTCTGAAGGAGAGGAAACTCTCCTTCAGGCCCTGGGAACCATATTAATGTGTAAAAGAAAGAATTAAAATAAAAAATATCGCTATACTCACCTGTCCGACACAGCCGGGACCTCAGCGAGGGAACCGGCAGCGTTGTTTGTTTAAAATTCGCGCTTTTACTTGGTTACGTGAGGTCCCGGCTTGTGATTGGTCAGGGCGGCCATGTTGCCGGGACGCGGACCAATCACAGCAAGCCGTGACGAAATTACGTCACGGCTTGCTGTGATTGGTCCGCGTCCCGGCAACATGGCCGCCATTAACCAATCACAAGCCGTGACGTCACGGGAGGCTGGACATGCGCGTATTTTGAAAAGCGCGCGTGTCCAGCCTCCAGTGACGTCCCGGCTTATGATTGGTCACGGCGCCATGTTGCCGGGACGCGGACCAATCACAGCAAGCCGTGACGAAATTACGTCACGGCTTGCTGTGATTGGTCCGCGTCCCGGCAACATGGCCGCCATTAACCAATCACAAGCCGTGACGTCACGGGAGGCTGGACACGCGCGCTTTTCAAAATACGCGCATGTCCAGCCTCCCGTGACGTCACGGCTTGTGATTGGTTAATGGCGGCCATGTTGCCGGGACGTCACTGGAGGCTGGACACGCGCGCTTTTCAAAATACGCGCATGTCCAGCCTCCCGTGACGTCACGGCTTGTGATTGGTTAATGGCGGCCATGTTGCCGGGACGCGGACCAATCACAGCAAGCCGTGACGTAATTTCGTCACGGCTTGCTGTGATTGGTCCGCGTCCCGGCAACATGGCCGCCCTGACCAATCACAAGCCGGGACTTCACGTAACCAAGTAAAAGCGCGAAATTTAAACAAACAACGCTGCCGGTTCCCTCGCTGAGGTCCCGGCTGCGTCGGACAGGTGAGTATAGCGATATTTTTTATTTTAATTCTCTTTTTTACACATTATTACATTAATGTTGTTGCGATACCCGATACCCGATACCACAAAAGTATCGGATCTCGGTATCGGAAATTCCGATACAGCAAGTATCGGCCGATACCCGATACTTGCAGTATCGGAATGCTCAACACTACATACAATATACAACACACAGTACATACAACATGCAACATACAACATACAGTACATACAACCTACAACATGCAACATATAACATACAGTACATACAACATACAGAACATACAGTGCATGCAACATACAACATACAGTGCATGCAACATGCAACATATAACATACAGTACATACAACATGCAACATACAACATACAGTACATGCAACATACAGTACATACAACATACATACGGGGCTGTCCGGGTGTGTGTGGCGCTGTCAGGGTGTGTGCGGCGCTGTCCGGGAGTGTGCGGGGCTGTGCAGGGGGTCTTTGGGGGGTTGTGTGTATGTATGTGCAGGCATCGTCCGATGGGACTAAAAGTCCCATTTGGCTACGCCTGCTACAGTGACAGTGATTGACACATTAGCCAATGATGGGACAGTAGTAGTCCCATCATCCGGCTAATGTGTTGAATGTAAAAAAAAAACACATATACAGTGCATACAACATGCAACATACAGTACATACAACATGCAACATACAACATATAGCATACAGTACATACAACATACAGAACATACAACATAACAGAACATACAGTGCATGCAACATACAGTACATACAACATGCAACATACAGTACATACAACATGCAACATACAGTACATGCAACATACAGAACATACAACATGCAACATACAACATGCAACATACAGTACATACAACATATAACATACAGAACATACAACATACAGTGCATGCAACATGCAACATACAGTACATGCAACATACAGTACATACAACATGCAACATACAACATATATACAGTACATACAACATACAGAGCATACAACATACAGTGCATGCAACATACAGCATATAGCATACAGTACATGCAACATGCAACATGCAGCATACAACATATTACATACAGCACATACAACATACAGTACATACAACATACAGTGCATGCAACATGCAACATATAACATACAGTACATACAACATGCAACATACAACATATAACATACAGTACATACAACATGCAAGATATAACATATAGTACATACAACATGCAACATACAACATAACATACAGAACATGCAACATGCAACATACAACATATAACATATAGTGCATGCAACATGCAACATACAACATAACATACAGTACATACAACATGCAACATACAAGATATAACATACAGTACATACAACATGCAACATACAACATACAACATGTAACATACAGTGCATACAACATGCAACATACAACATACAGTACATACAACATGCAACATGCAGTACATACAACATACAGTACATGCAACATACAGTACATACAACATGCAATACATACAACATGCAACATACAACATGCAACCTGCAACATACAATAATACCACAAAATCCAGACTCATAGTGTGACCCTTACAAATTGCCTGGTCACTACATTTACCTCCATAAATAACTATATATAAACATGAGAAACTAATAGGAGTTTAGTTAAAAATAGTACAAAAAATCTTTATTAATAACAATACAACAATTAACATATAAAACACATGCAAACAGTGTGAACAGATGTGTTAAATAGACACCTAAAGAAAGAGCATACTGAATAACTATTGCATCATATCTCAACCATATATCTGGTAATTGGTGAGAAACACCCACTTCCCTACATCTCCCAAAGAACAGAAACCTCCCTTGAACTACATCATAGCTCCAATAGAGTTAATTGAACAATGCCCACTGTAAACGTCACCATGTGTGTGCACCGTTAACTACCGTATTGTGTCCAGTGGGCACAGAGAAAAGGGAGGAGAGGGAAGAGAAGTGAAAATGAATCCTCACCGCATGCAGCACTGCTCACTGAATGTCCCCGACGCGCGTTTCGCCGCTTATCAGCCCTGCTTTCTCAAGGGGAAGTGTGGCTTAGCTCCCTTTGAGGACCTTAAGTATCCATGGATACTGGTCATGTGTGTATCACATGACCCGGCAAATTCATAGCTGCATATTAACGGCGCATGCGCCGGCCGTCACAAGTAAAACGCCCCCTCCTCCCCCACCCGGACTCGTCCAGATGCCTGCCGCGAGTGAGTACTAAAGGTCCCAGTCGCGCATGCCACAGGACTATGCCGGACAAGGAGAGGCGGGCGCCAGTGACCGACCGGCGCACGCGCACTGCAGCATGAAGTGCATCATAAATATACACAAACCATATGTCCCGAAAGTGATGTGACCTCTTAAAAAATTGCAACAATAACTAAACACTTAAAACTTATACTAATATCCAATTGTCCATGGTAGATCTGCAAAATATCAAAATTTCTTCCTCTGGTCATCTGATATGCCTTCATGTTCTTATTAATCCATAGCATAGGTCTTTATATATCCATAAAGAATATTCCAATCCCAAGGACTGAAAATAGTGATAAATGAGATTTATCCAATAGGACCTATATATTAACATAATACAAAAACACCACCTCCTCAAAAAAAGGGGGTGAAACAACAGAAATACAAAACCAATATGGTAAAATATAAATTTTATTATAATGATATTAAAATACACATTAAAAAAAGGGGGAAAGAAAACCAACAGAACAATACAAATAACCCCTAGTGCAATAATTGGAGTGGGTTTATAGACAAAAAAAATAGACATAATAGTGGAAAAATGATATCCCATATCACATAGCTAACATCTGTTTTGCAAGCCTGCATTCAGAAAATCAAAGAAGCAAAGGGGAATGGGATAGAGCAGATATCCTATAATATTAAACAGTCCATACCCAATAGTATCCTGCTAGCTCCAACGCACGTTTCGCCTGGACGTGGCTTTTGCTGTAACCCCTTTGCTCAACGAATCAAAGGTTTGAGACACAGGCTCTGGATTTGAGGCAAAAATTTAAGCAAAGGGTTTACAGCAAAAGATGTATAAAAAACGGATATAACAGAGCCAGATCAGTGACACGAGATTCGCTGATACATGGTAGTGTTAAATGTGAGAAAAAAAGAGGAGATGATTCGTTTTATTTCTGTTTATAATCACGAATGGGACAGTATGAGGTCAATTCTAACAAAATATTGGCCCGTTTTGAGTGCCGAACCCTCCCTAGGACCTTTTCTTACAGATCGACCATTAATGACCCCCCGCAGGTCTAAAAATCTTAGAGACCTGTTAATATCAAGCCACTATGTGGCACCAAGTACAAATCCATTTGGTATGACAAAACCAACTAGTTCCTTTAAATGTGGCCACTGTGTGGCCTGCGCTAACATCTTACGCACGTCTTTTCGCTCAGCCGATAGCAAAAAAGAATATGAGATAAGAGAATACATCTCTTGTAATACCAACAATGTGATTTATTATGCCACGTGTGGGTGTCCTCTTATTTATGTGGGATTGACATCACGCGAATTGAGAGTGCGTGTAAGAGAACACGTACGGGACATTAGTGCTGCAAGAACGGTGGATGATGTGTCAACACTTGAGACCATCCCAAAACACTTTAGGTTGGTCCACAACTGTAATCCAAAAGACTTCATGGTGAGAGGAATTAACGTTGTGCATACAGGAATCGGTGGGGTGATATTAACCCCTTTCTGCCATTGGACGTACTATTCCATCCATGTGGGGTGGGCCCTAATTCCCAAGGACGGAATAGTACGTCCAGCACGATCGGCCGTGCTCACAGGGGGGGGCGCGGCCGATCGCGGCCGGGTGTCAGCTGCCTATCACAGCTGACATCCGACACTATGTGCCAGGAGCAGTCACAGACCGCCCCCGGCACATTAACCCCCGGCACACCGCGATCAAACATGATCGCGGTGTGCCGGCAGTACAGGGAAGCATCGCACAGGGAGGGGGCTCCCTGCGGGCTTCCCTGAGACCCCCGGAGCAACGCGATGTGATCGCGTTGCTCCGAGGGTCTCTTACCTCTCCTCCTTGCAGCAGGCCCGGATCCAAAATGGCCACAGCATCCGGGTCCTGCAGGGAGGGAGGTGGCTTACTAAGTGCCTGCTCAGAGCAAGCGCTTGGTAAGCCTGCAGCACTGTAAGTCAGATCGCCAATCTGACAGAGTGCTGTGCAAACTGTCAGATCAGCGATCTGTTATGTCCCCCCCCCCCCCCCGGGACAAAGTAAAAAAGTTTTAAAAAAAATTTCCACATGTGTAAAAAAAAAATAAAAAAAAAATTCCTAAATAAAGAAAAAAAATATATATATTATTCCCATAAATACATTTCTTTATCTAAATAAAAAAAAAATCAAACAATAAAAGTACACATATTTAGTATCGCCGCGTCCATAACGACCCCACCTATAAAACTGTATCACTAGTTAACCCCTTCAGTGAACACCGTAAAAAAAAAAAACGAGGCAAAAAACAACGCTTTATTCTCATACTGCCAAACAAAAAGTGGAATAACACGCGATCAAAAAGACGGATATAAATAAGCATGGTACCGCTGAAAACGTCATCTTGTCCCGCAAAAAATGAGCTGCCATACAGCATTATCAGCAAAAAAATAAAAAAGTTATAGTCCTCAGAATAAAGCAATGCAAAAATAATTATTTTTTCTATAATATAGTTTTTATCGTATAAAAGCGCCAAAACATGAAAAATGATATAAATGAGGTATTACTGTAATCGTACTGACCCAAAGAATAAAACTGCTTTATCAATTTTACCAAACGCGGAACGGTATAAACGCCTCCCCCAAAAGAAATTCATGAATAGCTGGGTAGAAGTAATAAGATGTATAACTATGTGCTTAATTCTAAAACTCTGGGCAAAACCGTCAATTAAAAAGACCTGGGTGTATGGGTGGATGACAAACTCATATTCAGTGGCCAGTGTCAGGCAGCTGCTACAAAGGCAAATAAAATAATGGGATGTATTAAAAGAGGCATAGATGCTCATGAGGAGAACATAATTTTACCTCTATACAAGTCACTAGTTCGACCACACTTAGAATACTGTGCACAGTTCTGGTCTCCGGTGTATAAGAAAGACATAGCTGAACTGGAGCGGGTGCAGAGAAGAGCGACCAAGGTTATTAGAGGACTGGGGGGGTCTGCAATACCAAGATAGGTTATTACACTTGGGGCTATTTAGTTTGGAAAAACGAAGACTAAGGGGTGATCTTATTTTAATGTATAAATATATGAGGGGACAGTACAAAGACCTTTCTGATGATCTTTTTAATCATAGACCTGAGACAGGGACAAGGGGGCATCCTCTACGTCTGGAGGAAAGAAGGTTTAAGCATAATAACAGACGCGGATTCTTTACTGTAAGAGCAGTGAGACTATGGAACTCTCTGCCGTATGATGTTGTAATGAGTGATTCATTAATTAAATTTAAGAGGGGACTGGATACCTTTCTGGAAAAGTATAATGTTACAGGGTATATACACTAGATTCCTTGATAAGGTGTTGATCCAGGGAACTAGTCTGATTGCCATATGTGGAGTCGGGAAGGAATTTTTTTCCCCATGGTGGAGTTACTCTTTGCCACATGGGTTTTTTTTGCCTTCCCTTGGATCAACATGTTAGGGCATGTTAGGTTAGGCTATGGGTTGAACTAGATGGACTTACAGTCTTCCTTCAACCTTAATAACTATGTAACTATGTAACTATGTAACTATGTTTTTGATCATTCTGCCTCACAAAAATCGGAATAAAAAGCGATCAAAAAATCTCCCGTGCCCGAGCATGTTACCAATAAAAACATCAACTTGTCCCGCAAAAAACAAGACCTCACATGACTCTGTGGACTCAAATATGGAAAAATTATAGCTCTCAAAATGTGGTAACGCAAAAAATATTTATTGCAATAATCCAATCATAAAAATCCGCTAAAAAACCCGCTATAAAAGTAAATCAAACCCCCCTTCATCACCCGCTTAGTTAGGAAAAAATAAAAAAATTTAAAAAATGTCTTTATTTCCATTTTCCCATTAGGGTTAGGGTTAGGGCTAGGGTTAGGGTTAGGGCTAGGGTTAGGGCTAGGGTTAGGGTTAGGGTTAGGGCTAGGGTTAGGGCTAGGGTTGGGGCTAGGGTTAAGGCTACAGTTAGGGATGGGGCTAAAGTTAGGTGTCATGATTCTCAATGGCGAGAGAACATAGCCCAGCATATATGAGAACTAGCTCTTGGAAGATGGAAACTATACTGACCATGAACTAAACCTGCCGCACAACTAGAAGTGGCCGGGTAGCATGCCTACGTTTTTTAACCCTAGATGCCCAGCGCCAGCCGGAGAACTACCTAATCCTAGCAGAGGAAAAGACAGTCCTGGCTCACCTCTAGAGAAATTTTCCCAAAAGGCAGACAGAGGCCCCCACATATATTGGCGGTGATTTTAGATGAAATGACAAACGTAGTATGAAAATAGGTTTAGCAAAATCGTGGTCCGCTTTCTAGATAGCAGGAAGACAGAAAGGACACTTTCATGGTCAGCAGAAAACCCTATCAAAACACCATCCAGAAATTCCTTTAAGACTCTAGCATTAACTCATAACACCAGAGTGGCAATTTCCGATCACAAGAGCTTTCCAGACACAGTAACGAAACAGCAGCTGTGAACAGGAACAAAATGCAAAAACACACAAGGACAAAAGTCCAACTTAGCTGGGAGTTGTCTAGTAGCAGGAACAAGCACAGAAGGCTTCTGATTACATTGTTGACCGGCAAGAAACTGACAGAGGAGCAAGGTTATATAGCGACTCCCACATCCTGATAGGAGCAGGTGAACAGAGGGGATGATGCACACAAGTTCAATTCCACAAGTGGCCACCGGGGGAGCCCAGAATCCAATTTCACAACAGTACCCCCCCCTCAAGGAGGGGGCACCGAACCCTCACCAGAACCACCAGGGCGATCAGGATGAGCCCTATGAAAGGCACGGACAAGATCGGAGGCATGAACATCAGAGGCAGTGACCCAAGAATTATCCTCCTGACCGTATCCCTTCCATTTGACCAGATACTGGAGTCTCCGTCTGGAAACACGAGAGTCTAAGATCTTTTCCACAACGTACTCCAACTCACCCTCAACCAACACCGGAGCAGGAGGCTCAACGGAAGGCACAACCGGTACCTCATACCTGCGCAACAATGACCGATGAAAAACATTATGAATCGAAAAGGATGCAGGGAGGTCCAAACGGAAGGACACAGGGTTAAGAATCTCCAATATCTTGTACGGGCCGATGAACCGAGGCTTAAACTTAGGAGAAGAAACCCTCATAGGGACAAAACGAGAAGACAACCACACCAAGTCCCCAACACAAAGCCGAGGACCAACACGACGACGGCGGTTGGCAAAAAGCTGAGTCTTCTCCTGGGACAACTTCAAATTGTCCACCACCTGCCCCCAAATCTGATGCAACCTCTCCACCACAGCATCCACTCCAGGACAATCCGAAGATTCCACTTGACCGGAGGAAAATCGAGGATGAAACCCCAAATTACAGAAAAACGGGGACACCAAGGTGGCATAGCTGGCCCGATTATTGAGGGCGAACTCCGCCAAAGGCAAAAAAGCAACCCAATCATCCTGATCCGCAGACACAAAACACCTCAAATATGTCTCCAAGGTCTGATTAGTCCGCTCGGTCTGGCCATTAGTCTGAGGATGGAAAGCAGACGAAAAAGACAAATCTATGCCCATCCTAGCACAGAATGCCCGCCAAAATCTAGACACGAATTGGGTCCCTCTGTCAGAAACGATATTCTCAGGAATACCATGCAAACGAACAACATTTTGAAAAAACAGAGGAACCAACTCAGAAGAAGAAGGCAACTTAGGCAAGGGAACCAGATGGACCATCTTAGAGAAACGGTCACACACCACCCAGATGACAGACATCTTCTGAGAAACAGGCAGATCCGAAATAAAATCCATCGAGATGTGCGTCCAAGGCCTCTTCGGGATAGGCAAGGGCAACAACAATCCACTAGCCCGAGAACAACAAGGCTTGGCCCGAGCACAAACGTCACAAGACTGCACAAAGCCTCGCACATCTCGTGACAGGGAAGGCCACCAGAAGGACCTTGCCACCAAATCCCTGGTACCAAAGATTCCAGGATGACCTGCCAACGCAGAAGAATGAACCTCAGAGATGACTCTACTGGTCCAATCATCAGGAACAAACAGTCTACCAGGTGGGCAACGATCAGGTCTATCCGCCTGAAACTCCTGCAAGGCCCGCCGCAGGTCTGGAGAAACGGCAGACAATATCACTCCATCTTTAAGGATACCTGTGGGCTCAGAATTACCAGGGGAGTCAGGCTCAAAACTCCTAGAAAGGGCATCCGCCTTAACATTCTTAGAACCCGGTAGGTACGACACCACAAAATTAAACCGAGAGAAAAACAACGACCAGCGCGCCTGTCTAGGATTCAGGCGCCTGGCAGACTCAAGGTAAATTAAATTTTTGTGGTCAGTCAATACCACCACCTGATGTCTGGCCCCCTCAAGCCAGTGACGCCACTCCTCAAAAGCCCACTTCATGGCCAAAAGCTCCCGATTCCCAATATCATAATTCCGCTCGGCGGGCGAAAATTTACGGGAAAAAAAAGCACAAGGTCTCATCACGGAGCAGTCGGAACTTCTCTGCGACAACACCGCCCCAGCTCCGATTTCAGAAGCGTCGACCTCAACCTGAAAAGGAAGAGCAACATCAGGCTGACGCAACACTGGGGCGGAAGAAAAGCGGCGCTTGAGCTCCCGAAAGGCCTCCACAGCATCAGGGGACCAATCAGCAACATCAGCACCCTTCTTAGTCAAATCAGTCAATGGTTTTACATCATCAGAAAAACCAGCAATAAATCGACGATAAAAGTTAGCAAAGCCCAAAAATTTCTGAAGACTCTTAAGAGAAGAGGGTTGCGTCCAATCACCAATAGCCTGAACCTTGACAGGATCCATCTCGATGGAAGAGGGGGAAAAAATGTATCCCAAGAAAGAAATCTTTTGAACCCCAAAAACACACTTAGAACCCTTCACACACAAGGAATTAGACCGCAAAACCTGAAAAACCCTCCTGACCTGCTGGACATGAGAGTCCCAGTCATCCGAAAAAATCAGAATATCATCCAGATAAACAATCATAAATTTATCCAAATAATCGCGGAAAATGTCATGCATAAAGGACTGGAAGACTGAAGGGGCATTTGAAAGACCAAAAGGCATCACCAAATACTCAAAATGGCCCTCGGGCGTATTAAATGCGGTTTTCCACTCATCCCCCTGCTTGATTCGCACCAAATTATACGCCCCACGGAGATCAATCTTAGAGAACCACTTGGCCCCCTTTATACGAGCAAACAAATCAGTAAGCAGTGGTAACGGATATTGATATTTAACCGTGATTTTATTCAAAAGTCGATAATCAATACACGGCCTCAAAGAGCCGTCTTTCTTAGACACAAAGAAAAAACCGGCTCCTAAGGGAGATGACGAAGGACGAATATGTCCCTTTTCCAAGGACTCCTTTATATATTCTCGCATAGCAGCGTGTTCAGGCACAGACAGATTAAATAAACGACCCTTAGGGTATTTACTACCCGGAATCAAGTCTATGGCACAATCGCACTCCCGGTGCGGAGGTAGTGAACCAACCTTGGGTTCTTCAAAAACGTCACGAAAGTCAGACAAGAATTCAGGAATCTCAGAGGGAATAGATGATGAAATGGAAACCAAAGGTACGTCCCCATGAGTTCCTTTACATCCCCAGCTTAACACAGACATAGCTCTCCAGTCGAGGACTGGGTTATGAGATTGCAGCCATGGCAATCCCAGCACCAAAACATCATGTAGATTATACAGCACCAGAAAGCGAATAACCTCCTGGTGATCCGGATTAACACGCATAGTCACTTGTGTCCAGTATTGTGGTTTATTACTAGCCAATGGGGTGGAGTCAATCCCTTTCAGAGGTATCGGAGCCTCCAGTGGCTCCAAATCATACCCACAGCGTTTGGCAAAGGACCAATCCATAAGACTCAAAGCAGCGCCAGAGTCGACATAGGCGTCCGCGGTAATAGATGACAAAGAACAAATCAGGGTCACAGATAGAATAAACTTAGACTGTAAAGTGCTAATTGAAACAGACTTGTCAGGCTTCTTAGTACGCTTAAAGCATGCTGATATAACATGAGTTGAATCACCACAATAGAAGCACAACCCATTTTTTCGTCTAAAATTCTGCCGCTCGCTTCTGGACAGAATTCTATCACATTGCATATTTTCTGGCGTTTTCTCAGTAGACACCGCCAAATGGTGCACAGGTTTGCGCTCCCGCAGACGCCTATCGATCTGAATAGCCATCGTCATGGACTCATTCAGACTCGCAGGCACAGGGAACCCCACCATAACATCCTTAATGGCATCAGAGAGACCTTCTCTGAAAATCGCCGCCAGGGCGCACTCATTCCACTGAGTAAGCACAGACCATTTGCGGAATTTTTGGCAGTATATTTCAGCTTCATCTTGCCCCTGAGACAAGGACATCAAGGCCTTTTCCGACTGAAGCTCTAAATGAGGTTCCTCATAAAGCAACCCCAAGGCCAGAAAAAACGCATCCACATTGAGCAACGCAGGATCCCCTGGTGCCAATGCAAAAGCCCAGTCTTGAGGGTCGCCCCGGAGCAAGGAAATTACAATCCTGACCTGCTGTGCAGGGTCTCCGGCAGAGCGAGACTTCAGGGACAAAAACAATTTGCAATTATTTTTAAAATTTTGAAAGTGAGATCTATTCCCCGAGAAGAATTCAGGCAAAGGAATTCTAGGCTCAGACATAGGTGCATGAACAACAAAATCTTGCAAATTTTGTACCTTTGTGGCGAGATTATTCAAACCTGTAGCTACACTCTGAAGATCCATTTGAAACAGGTGAACACAGAGCCATTCAAGGATTAGAAGGAGAGAAAGAGAGGAAGGCTGCAGTATAGGCAGACTAGCAAGAGATTCAATTAAGAGTACACTCAGAACTAGAGGAAAAAAAAAAAAAATTGTAGCAGACTTCTTTTTTCTCTCCTTTCTCAGCCAGTAATTTAACCCTTTTTTGGGCCGGTCAAACTGTCATGATTCTCAATGGCGAGAGAACATAGCCCAGCATATATGAGAACTAGCTCTTGGAAGATGGAAACTATACTGACCATGAACTAAACCTGCCGCACAACTAGAAGTGGCCGGGTAGCATGCCTACGTTTTTTAACCCTAGATGCCCAGCGCCAGCCGGAGAACTACCTAATCCTAGCAGAGGAAAAGACAGTCCTGGCTCACCTCTAGAGAAATTTTCCCAAAAGGCAGACAGAGGCCCCCACATATATTGGCGGTGATTTTAGATGAAATGACAAACGTAGTATGAAAATAGGTTTAGCAAAATCGAGGTCCGCTTTCTAGATAGCAGGAAGACAGAAAGGACACTTTCATGGTCAGCAGAAAACCCTATCAAAACACCATCCAGAAATTCCTTTAAGACTCTAGCATTAACTCATAACACCAGAGTGGCAATTTCCGATCACAAGAGCTTTCCAGACACAGTAACGAAACAGCAGCTGTGAACAGGAACAAAATGCAAAAACACACAAGGACAAAAGTCCAACTTAGCTGGGAGTTGTCTAGTAGCAGGAACAAGCACAGAAGGCTTCTGATTACATTGTTGACCGGCAAGAAACTGACAGAGGAGCAAGGTTATATAGCGACTCCCACATCCTGATAGGAGCAGGTGAACAGAGGGGATGATGCACACAAGTTCAATTCCACAAGTGGCCACCGGGGGAGCCCAGAATCCAATTTCACAACAGTTAGGGTTAGGGTTTGGATTACATTTATGGTTGGGAATAGGGTTGGGATTAGGGTTAGGGGTGTGTCTGAGTTAGAGGTGTGGTTAGGGTTACCGTTGGAATTAGGGTTAGGGGTGTGTTTGGATTAGGGTTTCAGTTATAATTAGGGGGTTTCCACTGTTTAGGCACATCAGGGGCTCTCCAAACGCGACATGGCGTCCGATCTTAATTCCAGCCAATTCTGCGTTGAAAAAGTAAAACAGTGCTCCTTCCCTTCTGAGCTCTCCCGTGCGCCCAAACAGGGGTTTACCCTAACATATGGGGTATCAGCGTACTCAGGATACATTGGAGAACAACTTTTGGGGTCCAATTTCTCCTGTTACCCTTGGGAAAATACAAAACTGGGGGCTAAAAAATAATTTTTGTGGAAAGAAAAATATTTTTTATTTGCACGGCTCTGCGTTATAAACTGTAGTGAAACACTTGTGGGTTCAAAGCTCTCACTACACATCTAGATGAGTTATTTAGGGGGTCTACTTTCCAAAATGGTGTCACTTGTTGGAGGTTTCTACTGTTTAGGTACATTAGGGGCTCTGCAAACGCAATGTGATGCCTGTAGACCATTCCATCTAAGTCTGCATTCCAAATGGCGCTCCATCCCTTCCGAGCCCTCCCATGCGCCCAAACAGTGGTTCCCGTACTCAGGAAAAATTGGACAACAACTTTTGGTGTCCAATTTTCTCCTGTTACCCTCGGGAAAATACAAAACTGGGGGCTAAATAAAAATGTTTGTGGGAAAAAATGTTTGTTTTATTTTTATGGCTCTGCATTATAAACTTCTGTGAAGCACTTGGTTAGTCAAAGTGCTCACCACACCTCTAGATAAGTTCCTTAGGGGGTCTACTTTCCAAAATGGTGTCACTTGTGGGGGGTTTCAATGTTTAGGCACATCAGGGGCTCTCCAAACGCAACATGGCGTCCCATCTCAATTCCAGTCAATTTTGCATTGAAAAGTCAAATGGCGCTCCTTCGCTTCCGAGTTCTGTCATGCGCCCAAACAGTGGTTTACCACATATGGGGTATTGGCGTACTCAAGACAAATTGTACAACATCTTTTGGGGTCCATTTTCTCCTGTTACCCTTGGTAAAATAAAACAAATTGGAGTTGAAGTAATTTTTTTGTGAAAAAAAGTTAAATGTTCATTTTTATTTAAACATTCCAAAAATTCCTGTGAAACACCTGAAGGGTTAATAAACTTCTTGAATGTGGTTTTGAGTACCTTGAGGGGTTAAATTTTTAGAATGGTGTAACACTTGTGTATTTTCTATCATATAGATCCTCAAAATGACTTCAAATGAGATGTGGTCCATAAAAAATAATGGTGTTGTAAAAATGAGAAATTGCTGGTCAACTTTTAACCCTTATAACTCCCTAACAAAAAAAATGTTGGTTCCAAAATTGTGCTGATGTAAAGTAGGCATGTGGAAAATGTTACTTATTAAGTATTTTGTGTGACATATCACTGTGATTTAATTGCATAAAAATTCAAAGTTGGAAAATTGCGACATTTTCAAAATTTTTGCCAATTTTCCATTTTGTTTCACAAATAAATGCAGGTAGTATCAAATAAATTTTACCACTATCATGAAGTACAATATGTCACGAGAAAACAGTGTCAGAATCACCAGGATCCGTTGAAGCGTTCCAGAGTTATAACCTCATAAAGGGACAGTGGTCAGAATTGTAAAAATTGGCCTGGTAGTAGTAGAGAATAGGGACCATTCGTCAAACTCAATCTGACAGGTGCCCCACCCCTATCAAAGTGTATCAAAAGTGTGTAACCCCTCCCCTCCCTGTCTGTCAGCTGACCGTCCGGCTGGCTGCCAGCTTTTGATACAGTTTGAGTCCTTGTTGCGAGATTAACACAAATAGTTGTTTGTGGCTTCTGTAATATGTATTGTATTAAGTTTACTCTTATTTGCAAGTGCTGCGAGATTAACACAAACAACTCTGTAATATGTATTTTAGAAGCAGTGTTCTCTGTGTAGCTGAGATTCGTTGTCAATTCCGCTGACCGCTACATATTTAGAATGAAAGCACTGGCAGCATAATTTTTCAGCGTGTCCAGGGCTGTGTTAGGTGTGATAACGCCCCACCCTGTACAGATAATGTCCATGCAAAGCGCGGCTGGCTAACCACAGTCACACTGGTTAACAGATAAAATAGATAACCACAAGCACAGAGACGCCTCGTTGTCAATTCCGCTGACCGCTACATATTTAGAATGAAAGCAGCGACAGCATCATTTTTCAGCGTGTCCAGGGCTGTGTTAGGTGTGATAACGCCCCACCCTGTACAGATAATGTCCAGTGTTAGAGTGATACAGCAATGTGACCAGCTAACCACAGTCACACTGGTTAACAGATAAAATAGATAGCAACAAGCACAGAGACGCCCCACCCTGTACAGATAATGTCTACGGTATAATTCTCAATATTATGAAAAAATGACAATCATTGTATGGGTTTTAAAAGGCTTTATTAAATTGATACGATTCTGGAATGTTAGCTAAATCTCAATACAACTGTGCACAAAGGCACATACATTTTTGATGAAAAAGATGACGAGTGTTATAACGGGCAAAGCGCGGTCAGCTAACCACAGTAACACTTTGCAATGTTAGCTAAATCTCAATACAACTGTGCACAACTGTTAGCTAAATCTCAATACAACTGTGCACAAAGACACATACATTTTTGATGAAAAAGATGACGAGTGTTATAACGGTTCTTTAAAGTTGCTAATTTTGATTCCACAAACTCTGATACGATTCTATCATTTCTTTGCAAGTCAGGAGTCAAATGTTGTAAAAGCTTCTTGAATGGTAACCCGAGCGCTAAATGGTGCAGAACATATATGCAATAATGTCCACATACACGACTATACATATCTTGGATTTGGGCGTCTTAATAACAATACGAGTCACAATTCTTGTTCAGGAATGCCACAAAATCGCGTGGGAAGATAATATTGTCCGCACGAAACCCATAACTATCAAAAAATATGCCCGTCTTATCATCGCAGAGTACGATTAATACCCAGTGGCGTCCAGCTTGATTCGCTGGGTCTGTATTCATGATATATGCCGCGGGTCTCTGAGTCACCCTTTCTTCCGGAAGCAAATCACACGGAAACACATCGGCGAATATGCAGTCTGTATAATTATCGGCCTTCAGTATCTCTGTAAGCTGCAGACTGTCCATCGTTACTTAATTAAAATCGTACAAGATCTCACGCCTATTATTAATTTCCAGAATGGTGTGGTTGACTGCAAAAACAATCATATTTATCGTGTGGGGTGTCGCTAGCGCAAAGCGAACTTCAGCACGTAGGTTACCTGTTTTAATGAGCGAGAAATGGCCTCCAGGCTCTTGATCAGGCGATAAATCAAAAGCAAATAGAGTGAATCCAGCCATAAATTCTTCACGATCTATCGCCATGGCACAATCAGCCTTTTGCTTGCCAGATATATGGGCAAGCGCCATATACTCTCTGATGGCTAAATCATCATTAAAATTAGGATTATAAGGTCTCGCGGGTATCTGCTGGCCGTCCAGATATAAAGCGGCGTGGTTGACGTGGTAGTGGTGGAAGTGCAATGGATTTTTCGAGTATGAACCGCTGAAGGCGTCATTATCTACAAACCCCAATATAACAGTCTTTGGTATCTGGCCTAAGAAGAGGTTCTCGTGGTTCGTGATCCATGTCCCTGCGGCGATGCAGTACACTTTCAGACATGTTCGGTCAATAGCGTACTTGGCGGTTGTGGATAGGAGGGCCTGGCTGTGGCCGATTCGGACAGCCGAAGACACCTGCACTCTTTTCACATAGAGAGCCGCTTGCGAGATTTGCACCTTCAGCGGCTCGGCTTCTGCGGACATGAGGCAGAAAGCATCCTTATTTCTTGTTAACTTAACCTTAAGGTCAAGACCATTCAATATTAACTTTGGTTGATTAAATATATCCCCAAAAATGGGTCCCAAGGGGTCGATGGGCTTTGAGCGAGAAGCTGCATTGGCTCTTTTGATAAACCCTGCATTTGCGCCATCCAAGCTCCGGTCATTATGATGGCCCGCAGTGTCTTTATAGAACAAACCGGCTGTAAATTGTGATGCCAGCGTCTGCGAGCTGTAATTTAAAAGGGTCTCTATGTACGCTCTATAGCTGTAGAGATTGTCCGATTGTGAGATAAGTCGATCTCCCAGAATAATATCAACCTGGTTAAAAAGGGTGGCTAGAGGATAGTTTATGAGAGCCACCCGGTAGCCATCAGCGATAGCCGTATTATCTTGCTTCACGATGCTACAGCTTATGTACAGCAGCCTGTTGTTTAGATCATAATAATAATCGCCGCTCCCAGATATGATAAATTCCAACGGACCATTGTCTGACAGAGCCGCAACCGGTTGTACTTCTACAAATAGAAATTTCTCTATACTTGTTTGTGTCGGGGGTACGCCAAAAATATCCAGTTCAGATTTTGCGCACTCTACAGAAGCGTCATGCAGGAAAGCCATGATAACTGATTAGAAGATGTCGTCCGCAGAGCGTCTTACTCATTTCTGACGGTGGCGTCTCTTGGTGGTAGTTTTATTCATGAGCATCGGTGGTAAAGGGGGGCAAGCGCGCCTCTTTCTTTTTTGTGCTTTTTTAGCGACATAAATTATCCCAAATCCGTCTTGCTGAGGTTGTGTATTTAGCCATTTCATAAGCGCCGTTGAGGCGGTCGTGACGGCGTCCGTCGCGATGTTCCGGACCGCCGTCTTTATGTGTGGTTTTACTAATTCTAAGCCTTTTCTGAAAAGCGGCACGGCGCGACAAAATAAGCCTTTGAATATCCCGGCCAGGCCAGAGCCATACATGTACTCGCTCCCGCGGAATCCCTCTAGCCCATGCCCCGACTGGGCAGTATAGTAGCGGGCATAAACAGCGGGATCTCCATACACCCTTTGAGACACCATTTTATCGTGTCAATACTGTCGCGGTCTAAAATGTAATCGCACTATACACTTGCCGTATCTGAATTTAACCGGCGTAGCCTGGTCCGACATGACTGTAATGTTTATGGAGTCAAAGTGTTGTTTGCACAGCGGTATGTAATCGGGACGCGTGTAGCGCACCGTGACAATATCATTAACATCGCCGCTAACTTCTACGGTTTGTAACAGTTGAACGTAACTGTCGCCTACAAGCTGATGTTGAATTATATCAGTGTATACAAAAAGCGAATAAAAACCAGCCTTTGAATCGGGGTAAAAGCGGCGATTCCACGGCATTAAAGCAACGGGGGAGTCATCGATGGTCTGTAGGCCGAAAATAAATTTTAGATTAGTACCCAGAGCAAACTGTATAGGGGCTGGGTCGGGCAGGATCACCTCTCGGCGTAGCACATCATACCGTATTCTGTAGGCAGGCGTGGATAAATTCAGCGCCTCTATTCGGGCATTGACCGCGCCAACCAGCTTATGAATGTTCAAGTAAAATCCTGATTTTATGTGATAATGTTCTAACGGTTCGCCGTGTTTAGCCGCATAGAATTTCCCTTCAAAACCTCAAACGTGTTCCACGTATGGGGGTACTGTATTTCCGTTAATGCCACTTCATAAGCGTCTGAAAGATGAACGGCCCTCGCTAACTTGGTATTGTAATTCGATATGGTGTTGTCGAGGTAGATTATAATTGAGGAATTGCTGGGTAATGTGACGAAAAACGAACCCGCTTCCATGGCTATATATCTGTCAACTCCGAAGCCGGGATCCAACTATTGAATTTTTCAGGGTACCCAAGCCATTTGACGAAGCAGCGACTCACACCCCCGACACGTTTTTTTCTCAAAATCTCTTCTACTCTGTAGACACGATTCTCATCCATAGGTATTTTTTGCAGCTCTTCCTTATAAAATGACCCCTCTACAGTCTCGCCGGCTAAATCACTAATTTTATAAAGAGGTTTATGAAATTTATTGGAGACTGCGGTAATTAAAAAAATCTCGCTGTACGATTTTTTATAGCTCTTACAGAATGTTCCCTTATAGCACGAAATTCTGACATGATCTCCAACCTTTAAATATGGTTTAATCGGTTTATTAGTAATAGTTGAACTGTAAATATTGCGCCAGATTTGCATTGCGTTTTGTGAACTCACTTCAGCGGGACTACAGCGTATGGTAGAATGATAAGTATGATTGTAGCTATGCACCAAATCCGGTAAAATATCAATATACCTAAAGGTATTATGCTGTGTAAGATAGGGCCACATACGAGTTTTTAATGTGCGATTAAAGCGCTCTACCATAGATGCCTTCACATCATTGTTGGTAAAAAAGTGGTGAATATTATGCATATTACATAGTTGCTTGAGTTGTGAATTTATAAATTATTTGCCGTGATCCGTCTGCAATTTCTTCGGTGTGCGCTTATCATTTTGAAATATTAATTCGAACGATCTGGCTACACTGTCTCCGGTCTTGTTTGATAAGGCCACGCACCATGCGTATCTCGATAGAGTATCAGTCACCGTCAGGATGTATTTGACATTATCATTTTCCCTTGAATAGTCAATTAAACTTACGAGATCCGCTTGCCACTGCGCGTCAATGTCCGAAACGTACATTTTATTTGTCAAAAAGCGTTTTCTAACAGGTTTGTGTAGAGTGTAGGCATTTTGTTTATTCAACCAGCCAGTCACATCCGATTTCTTTATTCCACGGTCTCTTGTCTCTCTAAATCAGTGATTTTCAACCTTTTTTGAGCCGCGGCACACTTTTTATACTTAAAAAATCCCGAGGCACACCACCAACCAAAATGGCACAAAATGGTGCGTCCAGGTTTGAGATGAAAGTCTGCAGTCATTCTATGTGACTGCAGGCTTCTGAATTCTCACAGCGCAAGCACTGCACACTTTCAGGATTCTCCCTTGCCGGTGGCCAGAGTGGACGGTCATGACAGCACAAGTATGTGATTTGGATACTTCTGGTCACATTCTAACTAGACGTGTCCGGCCTCAGTCAATTCATTTTCATTGAATGAGGCCACACATGTCTAGTCAGCACGTGACCGCATGTATGTAAATCACCAACATCAGAGAATTATGATAGCAGTGTGCACTGTGAGAATTCAGAAGTCTGCAGTCACATAGTATGACTGCAGACTCATCACAACCTTGGACATCCCCTTTAATGTTCCTAACAAATAAAAATGAGAATTAGTATCACAAAAAAAACACATTTACATCCATGTACCTGATAGATGACGTTGTTTGTGGAGTCGCCTCTTTCTTTTCATCTTCACCTTGTCCAGATGCCATGATGACTCTTCTCATCCACCGGCAGAGCTCGTTTCTGCAGACTTCCATCTTCTCCTGTCTTCTGCAGCACATCCCGACACAACACCCTTAAAGATAGCAGTGTTATTATAATGCTCCGGAATAACAATATCTGCCTTAGGCTGAGCCTCTGAGTAAATAATTGCCCCTCACTTTATTCCCAGCACATAATATGACCCTCACTGTCCCTCTTATGGTACATGCCATCCACACTACCCTCTCTCTCTTTTCCATACTTCACACTGCCTTCTCATACGGTGTCCCTCATAGAGAGCCCAGTCTCTCTACTGTGCCCCTTCATTACACTCCTCCTACTTGGCATACTGTCTCCTCCTGGCTGTTACCCTCACACTACTCAGTATCTATTATGTGTCCACTCACACTTTCATCCCCCCATACTGTCTGCACACATTTCTAATAGCCTCCTCCTGTACATCCCCCCCCTGCTAACATACCCCTTTGCTCTCTCCATATTTCCTCCTCACACATTCCCCCCTCACACATTCCCCCGACTCCCCATACTGTCCTCACACATCCCATCACCGTTGCTCCCAGTACTGTCAGCACACATTTTTCCCCTCGCTACTGTGTCCACCCCCATCTCCCCACTCACCCCCACAGAATATATCCACTGCCCTTCCGATAGAATAAATCCATCCCCTTCCACAGAATAAATGCACCCTGCCCCACACATGCTAAATAAATTCCAGCCCCCCCCCACGTACACACTGAATAAATCCCCCACACACACTGAATAAATCCCCCCACACACTGAATAAATCCCCCCCCACACTGAATAAATCCCCCCCACACACTGAATAAATCCCCCCACTGAATAAATCCCCCCACATACTCCCCATAAACCCACCCCACGCTGAATCTTCGGTGTCTTCAGCTCCACAGCACAGGAGCACTTACCACCAAGTCTCTTCTTTCTCCTGCGCGCCGGATAGTGACGTCAGCAGCGTGATCACATGACTTGATCACGCTGCTGGCATCACTCTGACCCGGCAGTCAGAGCCTTAATTGTACTCGCAGCTGGTAGATGTCTGCGAGTACAATTGATCTCCGGGAGCCGGCGCGCTGCAGCTTCTCTGTGCCGGCTGTCAGCTTGACAGTCGGCACAGAGAACAGCTGACTCCCGTTCCCCGCGGCACACCCGACCATGTGTCGCGGCACACTAGTGTGCCGCGGCACACTGGTTGAAAAACACTGCTCTAAATAATTTGTCAATTCCGCAGAATGACCCGGGGGCTTTAGGTGTAAAATATTGTTTTTTTAATATGGCATCATATGATTTAGACGTCATGATTGAATAAAATGATTGTGTCTTGATGATCAATAACCGTCTGCTTCTTTCAGAAATTCAGCTGTATAAAATTTCCTGTTTTAATCCGACTATATCATGCTTGAGTTAATACAAGCAATAATTGTCTGTATGGGTGTGTTCTGGGTGTTAACAGAAGGCGTGTGGCGGGGCGTAACTGGGTGTGTTTCTGGGTGTTAACAGTTGGCTTGTTTTCTGACACTCGGAATAAATACAGCTGTCTGTACCGCTGCACTACACCAGACATCCACCAGAAGTCAGACCAGGCTAATCTCTGAGCTATTCTAAATGTAAGTATATACAGAGCGCCGTATTATTCTACTTTGTCTTATTATTCGCAAATGCTTAATTATATTTAACTATGTATAGCTAAAACCATACTTAAGGTTGTTATTTGTTTTAATAAGTTAGTATTATATTGATGGTTAGCGGCATTATATGTTTTAATAATTTAACCGTATATTTATTATAACATAATTTGTGTAATACAGTAGTTAATAGCTGTTAATACACCCTAACTAGCGTACTTACTTATTACATATGTTTTGTTTAACATAGACATATTTATAGTCATATTTATACAGTAGGTGCATATTTGGTTGCGCTGTATAATATAGTTTTACTGTATAAACCACATTTGTGGTGCAAAATTAATATAGAAAGATTTAACCGTGTTACCTGTTATTTGCTTAGTATAAACATATTTATACACTAGGCGCAAATTTATTTGTTGCGGTATATAAATGAGTTTGTCTGTGTTGTAAAATTTATATAGATAGCACAAAAATTTACACAGATAATTTATTTTAGATGGAATCCCAAAATTTTTTGAATTTTTAAGACCAAGTTGAGGATTTGGTATTAGGTATGTTTCAAGCTTTATATAAATGCATCTGTTAGTGTGCCATTCTAAGTAAGGGCTGATTTGTATATTATTTTTATATTGTTTTTTTCTTTCTTGTTTAAGATGAATTTATCAGGACCATGCCCGATGATTTTTTTAAACAGCTTCAGCGTGCCTGCTCTGGAGTGTGATACAGCCGGAGCTGAGTATAGCAACACTAATGAAGCTGACGCTGCTGTGTGGGATTTGGCGCAAGACATCATAGGTGCGTTGTGTGTCTGTTTGTATATATATATATCTTTTAAGTATTTAGATGTGAAAATATATATTAATTCTTTACAGATGTCGGCCTGAATATCTTTTAAGTATTTAGACGTGTAAATATATATTAATTCTTTACAGATATCGACCTGATTCCAGAACCAATTACCTCAGAACACAATCAGATGTCCGCTGAAGACCTGTTGTACCAGGCCCCCACACCGAGAAACAGCCCTGTTTCTAGAACCCCTAAAAAACCACGAGGGCCAGCGAGCAAGAAAGGAAAAGGTAGCAATCATATGAAAACGCGTTTTTGCACAACCGCTCTGAGAAAATCCACCACACCTCTACTAAGTCCTATATCTTTATTTATAGCTTGTAAACTGAAGCCTAGAAGAATTTTCACAAAAGAGAATATACACCTGCTAATGGAGAACCTCACAGAAGCTCCAGAAGCTGCCACGGCAATCATCCACCCCACATCGCTAGTCCGTAAGTGTATATTTTGATATACATGCACAGTCTCTGTACAATCAATGATACACGTGCTTCTCCAATGAGATCCTGGTACCACACATATCAGACACATGTATAATCTTTCCCGCAGCTAAGCGCAGCGACATGCGGCGGTCTCGCACATATCTGACACATGTATAATCTTTCCCGCAGGTAAGCGCAGCGACATGCGGCGGTCTCGCACATATCTGACACATGTATAATCTTTCCCGCAGCTAAGCGCAGCGACATGCGGTGGTCTCGCACATATCTGACACATGTATAATCTTTCCCGCAGCTAAGCGCAGCGACATGCGGCGGTCTCACACATATCTGACACATGTCTAATCTTTCCTGCAGCTAAAAGCAAAGTCATGAGAAAAACACCTCCAGCACCTCTACAGCCGCTACAGCTCTCCGAGAATGGCGCAGTACCAGTGTGGACGGCAATACAGTCGGCTAATGGAGTTGTTAGAACATCCCCGCTATCACCGATCTGTGTGGTGCAGGGCGCAGAAAAACCCTGTACCGGCGGACCATCGTGAAATACTCCATTCAAGTGCTGGACAGCCATCGACCAGCCGTGTGAACGACCCACCGCAACTATGCCCAGAAGTGATAGAGCCACCCCGAAAACATAAGCGAAAAACAAAGCATATTACAGAGCCACCGACCATATTCAGCGCCATGGGTACCGCAGCTCCGATGGCTGGTGAAGCGCTTGATCGCGCGATTGATCAGCTCACTGATGGTAAGCAATCATCCATAGAACCACTCATTATACGCGTGGCACACACTATGCAACCGCCAGCGGCATGTCTAACTGTACCTGCTAATTCCTCTGGGGACGGCCCCTCAGGAGCCTCTAATTTGGGTGGCACAACTCATGTCTGTGTATCTAACTCTGTTAATGTTAAGAAATGGTTAAAGAGGTCGTTACCATCGGCTGTTAAGGTGTGTAAAAAGCCAAGGATTCAGGCGGCATCTACAAATCTGCGGCATGATTCCATCGGCTGGGGCACTGCTGAAATGGCGGTTAGGGTTGAGCGAAACGGGTCGATCATTTTCAAAAGTCGCCGACTTTTGGCTAAGTCGGCGTCTCATGAAACCCGATCCGACCCCTGTGCTTGTCGGCCATGCGGTACGCGACTTTCGCGCCAAAGTCGCGTTTCAATGACGCGAAAAGCGCCATTTCTCAGCCAATGAAGGTGAACGCAGAGTGTGGGCAGCGTGATGACATAGGTCCTGGTCCCCACCATCTTAGAGAAGGGCATTGCAGTGATTGGCTTGCTGTCTGCGGCGTCACAGGGGCTATAAAGGGGCGTTCCCGCCGACCGCCATCTCACTGCTGCTGATCTGAGCTTAGGGAGAGGTTGCTGCCGCTTCGTCAGAAGCAGGGAGAGCGTTAGGCAGGGTCCACTAACCACCAAACCGCTTGTGCTGTAGCGATTTCCACTGTCCAACACCACCTTCGGTGTGCAGGAACAGTGGAAGCTATTTTTTTTTTTTTTCCTCAGCGCTGTAGCTCATTGGGCTGCCCTAGAAGGCTCCGTGATAGCTGTATTGCTGTGTGTACGCCACTGTGGAAACCAACTGCTTTTTTCAAAGCACATATCCTCTTGTTCCTTTCTGCACAGCTATCTTTTTTGTTTGTCCACACTTTTTATTTAATTTGTGCATCAGTCCACTCCTATTGCTGCCTGCCATACCTGGCTTAGATTACTGCAGGGAGATAGTAATTGTAGGACAGTCCCTGTTTTTTTTTTTTTTTTGTGGGAGATTAAGATTGGCATTTCTGCTACAGTGCCATCCCTGTGTGTGCCATCTCTCACTGAGTGGGCCATAGAAAGCCTATTTATTTTTTCCGTGATTTGTGTTCTAAATTCTACCTCAACACAAAAACACTACATCAATCAGTGGTAGAAAAATATTGGCCTCAGTCAGGGCTTGTGTGCCACTGCTGTGTGTGCTATCTCTCATTCAGTGGGCTATAGAAAGCCTATTTATTTACTTTTTTTTTTTTCTTATTATTTGGTTTCTAAAGTCTCCCTGAAAAAAAAAAAAAAAAAACAAAACAGTGGGAGAGTAATATTGCCCTTTCAGCTTGTGTGCCAGTCTTGACCCCTGGGTGTGCCACCTCTCTCTCATTCAGTGGGCCATAGAAAGGCTATTTATTTTTTTGTTTTTTTTAATATTATTTGGTTTCTAAAGTCTCCCTGAAAATAAAAGAAAAAAAACTTAAGAAAACAGTGGGAGAGTAATATTGCCCTTTCAGCTTGTGCGCCAGTCTTGACTCCTGGGTGTGCCACCTCTCTCTCTCTAATTGTGGGCCATAGAAAGCCTATTTATTTTTTTGGTTTTTTTAATATTATTTGGTTTCTAAAGTCTCCCTGAAAAAAAAAAAAACATAAAAAAACAGTGGGAGAGTAATATTGCCCTTTCAGCTTGTGTGCCAGTCTTGACTCCTGGGTGTGCCACCTCTCTCCCTCTCATTCAGTGGGCCATAGAAAGCCTATTTATTTATTTTTTAAATATCATTGGGTTTCTAAAGTCTCCCTTAAAAAACAAAAAATACATAAAAAAACAGTGGGAGAGTAATATTGCCCTTTCAGCTTGTGTGCCAGTCTTGACTCCTGGGTGTGCCACCTCTCTCATTCAGTGGGCCATAGAAAGCATTTTTTTTTTTCCTTGATTTGTGTTCTAAAATCTACCTCAACACAAAAACACTACATCAATCAGTGGGAGAAAAATATTGGCCTCAGTCAGGGCTTGTGTGCCACTGCTGTGTGTGCTATCTCTCATTCAGTGGGCTATAGAAAGCCTATTTATTTATTTATTTTTTTTCTTATTATTTGGTTTCTAAAGTCTCCCTGAAAAAAAAATAAAAAATAAAAAAACAGTGGGAGAGTAATATTGCCCTTTCAGCTTGTGTGCCAGTCTTGACTCCTGGGTGTGCCACCTCTCTCTCTCATTCAGTGGGCCATAGAAAGCCTATTTATTTTTTTGGTTTTTTTAATATTATTTGGTTTCTAAAGTCTCCCTGAAAAAAAAAAAACATAAAAAAACAGTGGGAGAGTAATATTGCCCTTTCAGCTTGTGTGCCAGTCTTGACTCCTGGGTGTGCCACCTCTCTCATTCAGTGGGCCATAGAAAGCCTATTTATTTTTTTTTAAAATATTATTGGGTTTCTAAAGTCTCCCTTAAAAAACAAAAAATACATAAAAAAACAGTGGGAGAGTAATATTGCCCTTTCAGCTTGTGTGCCAGTCTTGACTCCTGGGTGTGCCACCTCTCTCATTCAGTGGGCCATAGAAAGCCTATTTATTTTTTTTTTTAAATATTATTGGGTTTCTAAAGTCTCCCTTAAAAAACAAAAAATACATAAAAAAACAGTGGGAGAGTAATATTGCCCTTTCAGCTTGTGTGCCAGTCTTGACTCCTGGGTGTGCCACCTCTCTCTCTCATTCAGTGGGCCATAGAAAGCCTATTTATTTTTTTGGTTTTTTTAATATTATTTGGTTTCTAAAGTCTTCCTGAAAAAAAAAAAAACATAAAAAAACAGTGGGAGAGTAATATTGCCCTTTCAGCTTGTGTGCCAGTCTTGACTCCTGGGTGTGCCACCTCTCTCATTCAGTGGGCCATAGAAAGGGTATTTATTTTTTTGTTTTTTTTAATATTATTTGGTTTCTAAAGTCTCCCTGAAAAAAAAAAAACATAAAAAAACAGTGGGAGAGTAATATTGCCCTTTCAGCTTGTGTGCCAGTCTTGACTCCTGGGTGTGCCACCTCTCTCTCTCATTCAGTGGGCCATAGAAAGGCTATTTATTTTTTTGGTTTTTTTAATATTATTTGGTTTCTAAAGTCTCCCTTAAAAAACAAAAAGCATAAAAAAACAGTGGGAGAGTAATATTGCCCTTTCAGCTTGTGTGCCAGTCTTGACTCCTGGGTGTGCCACCTCTCTCTCTCATTCAGTGGGCCATAGAAAGCCTATTTATTTTTTTGGTTTTTTTAATATTATTTGGTTTCTAAAGTCTCCCTTAAAAAACAAAAAAAACATAAAAAAACAGTGGGAGAGTAATATTGCCCTTTCAGCTTGTGTGCCAGTCTTGACTCCTGGGTGTGCCACCTCTCTCATTCAGTGGGCCATAGAAAGCCTATTTATTTTTTTTTTTAAATATTATTGGGTTTCTAAAGTCTCCCTTAAAAAACAAAAAATACATAAAAAAACAGTGGGAGAGTAATATTGCCCTTTCAGCTTGTGTGCCAGTCTTGACTCCTGGGTGTGCCACCTCTCTCTCTCATTCAGTGGGCCATAGAAAGGCTATTTATTTTTTTGGTTTTTTTAATATTATTTGGTTTCTAAAGTCTCCCTGAAAACAAAAAAAACATAAAAAAACAGTGGGAGAGTAATATTGCCCTTTCAGCTTGTGTGCCAGTCTTGACTCCTGGGTGTGCCACCTCTCTCTCTCATTCAGTGGGCCATAGAAAGCATTTTTTTTTTTCCTTGATTTGTGTTCTAAAATCTACCTCAGCACAAAAACACTACATCAATCAGTGGGAGAAAAATATTGGCCTCAGTCAGGGCTTGTGTGCCACTGCTGTGTGTGCTATCTCTCATTCAGTGGGCTATAGAAAGCCTATTTATTTATTTATTTTTTTCTTATTATTTGGTTTCTAAAGTCTCCCTGAAAAAAAAAAAAAACATAAAAAAACAGTGGGAGAGTAATATTGCCCTTTCAGCTTGTGTGCCAGTCTTGACTCCTGGGTGTGCCACCTCTCTCATTCAGTGGGCCATAGAAAGGCTATTTATTTTTTTGGTTTTTTTAATATTATTTGGTTTCTAAAGTCTCCCTGAAAAAAAAAAAAACATAAAAAAACAGTGGGAGAGTAATATTGCCCTTTCAGCTTGTGTGCCAGTCTTGACTCCTGGGTGTGCCACCTCTCTCTCTCATTCAGTGGGCCATAGAAAGGCTATTTATTTTTTTGGTTTTTTTAATATTATTTGGTTTCTAAAGTCTCCCTTAAAAAACAAAAAATACATAAAAAAACAGTGGGAGAGTAATATTGCCCTTTCAGCTTGTGTGCCAGTCTTGACTCCTGGGTGTGCCACCTCTCTCTCTAATTGTGGGCCATAGAAAGCCTTTTTTTTTTTTTTTTTTTTAAATATTATTGGGTTTCTAAAGTCTCCCTTAAAAAACAAAAAATACATAAAAAAAACAGTGGGAGAGTAATATTGCCCTTTCAGCTTGTGTGCCAGTCTTGACTCCTGGGTGTGCCACCTCTCTCTCTCTCATTCAGTGGGCCATAGAAAGGCTATTTATTTTTTTGGTTTTTTTAATATTATTTGGTTTCTAAAGTCTCCCTGAAAATAAAAAAAAAAAAACTTAAAAAAACAGTGGGAGAGTAATATTGCCCTTTCAGCTTGTGCGCCAGTCTTGACTCCTGGGTGTGCCACCTCTCTCTCTCTAATTGTGGGCCATAGAAAGCCTTTTTTTTTTTGTTTTTTTTTTAATATTATTTGGTTTCTAAAGTCTCCCTGAGAAAAAAAAAAAAATAAATTAGGTGGGAGATTAATATTGACATTAGTGCTTGAGTGACAGTCCTGCGTGTGTGTCATCTCTGTGATTTTGTGCCACAGAAAACAGAGTGTGTAACATTGTGCCTGATTTTCCTTGTGGTCTCACCAACCTGTTAAGGGATATTGAAATCATACTGAAGTTATAGCTCACCGTGTAAGTTGTTTGACAGCAACAAATAAAGTTACTTTGGTTAAGATTTTAAAACAATGAGGAAGTCTGGTGCAAGAGGTCGTCGTGGGCGTTCATTGTCAGCTGGTAATGATGGTAGTGGTAGTGGAGCATCAGGTGGTCGTGGGGATAAAAATATTCCACCTAAGTCTGGAGCTGTGGAGCCAGTTTCGTCGTCAGGCTACACAAGGCCTCGAACGCTCTCTTTTCTGGGAGTAGGAAAACCGCTTTTAAAGGCGGAGCAGCAACAGCAAGTTTTGGCTTACATTGCAGACTCAGCCTCTAGCTCTTTTGCCTCCTCTTCCGAAACTGGTAAATGTAAAAGCAGCGCGTCGCTTGTGGATGTTCACGGTCAGGGACAAGTCGCTTCCTTGTCCTCCTCAGCAAAAACTACAACAAGAGAGAAGGATGCAGCAGGCGACACAACGGGTCACTCCATGGAGCTCTTTACACATACCGTCCCTGGCTTAGAAAGTGAAACATTTAACAGGCCATGCCCATTACAAGTAGATTCTGACATGGAGTGCACTGATGCACAGCCACAGCCAGAGTACTATGCTGCTCCTTTGACTCAGACCACCACATTGCCCTCTCAGGGTACAGATCCACAATCAGACCCTGATGAGACTATGTTGCCCCGCCACGAACGCTATACCACCGACCGACACAGTGACACAGACGAAGTTGCACACGAGCTCGAAGAGGAGGTAATAGATGACCCAGTTATTGACCCCGATTGGCAGCCATTGGGGGAACAGGGTGCAGTCGGCAGTAGTTCAGAAGCGGAGGTGGAGGAGGGGCCGCAGCAGGCATCAACATCGCAACAGGTTCCATCTGCCGGGCCCGTATCTGGCCCAAAACGCGTGTCAAAGCCAAAACCTGTTGGAGGACAGCGTGGCCATCCGGTTAAAGCTCAGTCTGCAATCCCTGAAAAGGGATCCGAGTCTAGGAAGAGTGCAGTCTGGCATTTTTTTAAACAACATCCAACTGATCAGCGCAAAGTCATCTGTCAAAAATGTTCAACTAGCTTAAGCAGAGGTCAGAATCTGAAAAGTCTAAATACTAGTTGCATGCATAGACACTTAACCACCATGCATTTTCAAGCCTGGACTAACTACCAAACGTCCCTTAAGGTTGTAGCACCCTCGGCCAATGAAGCTAGTCAGCAACGCAACATCCCTTCCGTCACTGTAAGGCCACCATTTTCCGCACCACCGGCAGTATCTGTGCAGGTTTCTTTGCCAGCCAAAAGCAGTCAGGGTCAGGGAACCACCAGTTTTGTAGGAGGAAATATTGCATCTAGGGCACCGGCAGAAACAATACCGTCTCCAACCGTCTCTCAGTCTGCCATGTACACCGGCACACCCGAAAGTTCCACGATCTCCAGCTCTCCAGTCCAGCTCACCCTACATGAGACTCTGGTTAGAAAAAGGAAGTACTTATCCTCGCATCCGCGTACACAGGGTTTTAACGCCCACATAGCTAGACTAATCTCGTTAGAGATGATGCCCTACCGGTTAGTTGAAAGCGAAGCTTTCAAAGCCCTGATGGAGTACGCTGAACCACGATACGAGCTACCCAGTTGACACTTTTTTTTCCAGAAAAGCCATCCCAGCCCTGCACCAGCATGTTAAACAGCGCATCGTCCATGCACTCAGGCAATCTGTGAGTACAAAGGTGCACCTGACTACAGATGCATGGACCAGTAGGCATGGCCAGGGACGTTATGTGTCCATCACGGCACACTGGGTGAATGTGGTGGATGC
This sequence comes from Ranitomeya variabilis, assembly GCF_051348905.1. NCBI lineage: Eukaryota > Metazoa > Chordata > Amphibia > Anura > Dendrobatidae > Ranitomeya > Ranitomeya variabilis. The sequence continues at coordinate 567,291,174 of NC_135232.1, forward strand.
AGGGTCCACAGGCGACATCAATTTAGGGACAGTTGTGCCTAGCCCACGGTCTAGGAAACAGTTGGCTGTAGGCGTTCGCACCCCCTCCTCCTCCTCCTCCTCGTCCTCCTGCAGAAGCTACAGCTCTTCCACAGAACGCAGTCTGCCAACCACTCCATCGGCAGATGACACTGTTGCACACCAGTTGTCCCATTATGGGCCAGCTACTGCCAAGCGTCAGCAGGCTGTATTGGCTATGAAGTGTTTGGGCGACAACAGACACACCGCGGAAGTTCTATCCGAGTTCTTGCAACAAGAAACGCAGTCGTGGCTGGGCACAGTAGATCTTGAGGCAGGCAAGGTAGTGAGTGATAACGGAAGGAATTTCATGGCTGCCATCTCCCTTTCCCAACTGAAACACATTCCTTGCCTGGCTCACACCTTAAACCTGGTGGTGCAGTGCTTATTGAAAACTTATCCTGGGTTCTCCGACCTGCTCCTCAAAGTGCGTGCACTTTGCTCACATATCCGACGTTCGCCTGTACACGCCAGCCGTATGCAGACCTATCAGCGGTCTTTGAACCTTCCCCAGCATCGCCTAATCATAGACGTTGCAACAAGGTGGAACTCAACACTGCACATGCTTCAGAGACTGTGCGAACAGAGGCGTGCTGTTATTTATTTGTGGGAGGATACATGGGCAGGCAGTAGGATGGCAGACATGGAGTTGTCAGGTGTGCAGTGGTCTAAGATACAAGACATGTGTCAAGTCCTTCAGTGTTTTGAGGAATGCACACGGCTGGTTAGTGCAGACAACGCCGTAATAAGCATGAGCATCCCCCTAATGCGTCTGCTGATGCAAAGTTTGACGCACATAAAGGAGCAGGCGTCTGCACCAGAGGAAGAGGAAAGCCTTGATGACAGTCAGCCATTGTCTGGTCAGGGCAGTGTACAGGACGAGGTAGCGGGCGAAGAGGAGGTGGAGGACGAGGAGGATGATGGGGATGAGTATATTTTTAATGCCGAACCTTTCCCGGGGGCACAGGAAATTGGTTGCGTGTCACGGCCGGGTTCTGGTTTTTTGAGGGACACAAGTGACGTAGATTTGCCTGCAACTGCCCCTCAACCAATCACAACCGGAGATTTGACAACTGGAACTTTGGCCCACATGGCGGATTATGCCTTACGTATCCTAAAAAGGGACACACGCATTACGAAAATGATGAACGATGACGATTACTGGTTGGCCTGCCTCCTTGATCCACGCTATAAAGGCAAATTGCAAAATATTATGCCACATGAGAACTTGGACTAATATTAGCAACCAAACAATCAACTCTTGTTGACCGTTTGCTTCAGGCATTCCCAGCACACAGCGCACGTGATCGTTCTCACACGAGCTCCAGGGGGCAGCAGACTAGGAGTGTTAGGGGTGCACACATCAGAAGTGGCGTTGGACAGAGGGGTTTTCTGACCAGGTTGTGGAGTGATTTTGCTATGACCGCACACAGGACAGGTACTGCTGCATCAATTGAAAGTGACAGGAGACAACATTTGTCCAGTATGGTTACTAACTATTTTTCATCCCTTATCGATGTTCTCCCTCAACCGTCATTCCCATTTGATTACTGGGCCTCCAAATTAGACACCTGGCCAGAATTGGCAGAATATGCATTGCAGGAGCTTGCTTGCCCGGCAGCAAGTGTCCTATCAGAAAGAGTATTCAGTGCTGCAGGTTCAATATTAACCGAAAAAAGGACTCGTCTGGCTACCCAAAATGTTGACGATCTAACATTCATTAAAATGAACCACAACTGGATTTCGAAATCTTTTGCCCCACCTTGCCCGGCCGACACCTAGCTTTCCTATGAAAAGCTCTTGCCTGTGAATTACTTTTCTGTCTAATTTGCTGCAGCTGATTGTACAGCATACGACATGTTTACACCTCCCTAAATGGCAAAACTCCCCACACGGGGCCGTGGTATCGCGACTTGGCGCAAGCACCCGTGAGACTGCTGTTTGTCTGAAGAGGTGGGTGTGCTCGCTTTTGGTTGACGGCATTGCTACTGGGTCCCTCATAGTACAATGTAGTGTCTCTGGCGGTGGTGGTGCGCACCCAACGTCAGACACACCGTTGTAACATGAGGGGCCCTGGGGCGGTCCCGCCGCCCTCAAGAGAGTTCCCCCCTACCCCAGCTCAAAATGTGCTCTACCACGTGCAAAATTATGTCGCACAGCTCCACCAATCTTTAGTCTATTCGCTGACATCATTCAATGTCTGGCACTGACAATACAAATTTGTAGACATCTATGATGCAACTTAAAGTAGTCTGTGTCTGTGTCCTATATTGGCACCATTAAATAGTTACTGCCAAATTACTATGTCAGAAACTCAGTAGATGAGCCCACCCCTGTACCTAAGTATGCCACCTTTTTTTTTGTTTTGGTTGTTTTGCGAGACATTAACATCTATTTATATTTTGGGAGTACTGGGACAGACACTCCTTGCACTACTCCTCCACTCACCACCAAGCTGCCTGTGTATCCATGTAACCGCTGTAAAGCTGCCATGAGCCTATTGTTTGTTATTTTAGGCCTTTGATAGCCTGTCTGCGGTCCCTACTTTAAATACTCCTCCACTGACCACCAAGCTGCCTGTGTATCCATGTAACCGATGTAAAACTGCCATGAGCCTATTGTTTGTTATTTTAGGCCTTTGATAGCCTGTCTGCGGTCCCTACTTTAAATACTCCTCCACTCATCACCAAGCTGCCTGTGTATCCATGTAACCGCTGTAAAGCTGCCATGAGCCTATTGTTTGTTATTTTAGGCCTTTGATAGCCTGTCTGCGGTCCCTACTTTAAATACTCCTCCACTCACCACCAAGCTGCCTGTGTATCCATGTAACCGCTGTAAAGCTGCCATGAGCCTATTGTTTGTTATTTTAGGCCTTTGATAGCCTGTCTGCGGTCCCTACTTTAAATACTCCTCCACTGACCACCAAGCTGCCTGTGTATCCATGTAACCGATGTAAAACTGCCATGAGCCTATTGTTTGTTATTTTAGGCCTTTGATAGCCTGTCTGCGGTCCCTACTTTAAATACTCCTCCACTCACCACCAAGCTGCCTGTGTATCCATGTAACCGCTGTAAAGCTGCCATGAGCCTATTGTTTGTTATTTTAGGCCTTTGATAGCCTGTCTGCGGTCCCTACTTTAAATACTCCTCCACTCATCACCAGCTGCCTGCCCGTGTATCCATGTAACCGCTGTAAAACTGCCATGAGCCTATTGTTTGTTATTTTAGGCCTTTGATAGCCTGTCTGCGGTCCCTACTTTAAATACTCCTCCACTCATCACCAAGCTGCCTGTGTATCCATGTAACCGCTGTAAAGCTGCCATGAGCCTATTGTTTGTTATTTTAGGCCTTTGATAGCCTGTCTGCGGTCCCTACTTTAAATACTCCTCCACTGACCACCAAGCTGCCTGTGTATCCATGTAACCGATGTAAAACTGCCATGAGCCTATTGTTTGTTATTTTAGGCCTTTGATAGCCTGTCTGCGGTCCCTACTTTAAATACTCCTCCACTCACCACCAAGCTGCCTGTGTATCCATGTAACCGCTGTAAAGCTGCCATGAGCCTATTGTTTGTTATTTTAGGCCTTTGATAGCCTGTCTGCGGTCCCTACTTTAAATACTCCTCCACTCATCACCAGCTGCCTGCCCGTGTATCCATGTAACCGCTGTAAAACTGCCATGAGCCTATTGTTTGTTATTTTAGGCCTTTGATAGCCTGTCTGCGGTCCCTACTTTAAATACTCCTCCACTCATCACCAGCTGCCTGCCCGTGTATCCATGTAACCGCTGTAAAACTGCCATGAGCCTATTGTTTGTTATTTTAGGCCTTTGATAGCCTGTCTGCGGTCCCTACTTTAAATACTCCTCCACTCACCACCAAGCTGCCTGTGTATCCATGTAACCGCTGTAAAGCTGCCATGAGCCTATTGTTTGTTATTTTAGGCCTTTGATAGCCTGTCTGCGGTCCCTACTTTAAATACTCCTCCACTCACCACCAAGCTGCCTGTGTATCCATGTAACCGATGTAAAACTGCCATGAGCCTATTGTTTGTTATTTTAGGCCTTTGATAGCCTGTCTGCGGTCCCTACTTTAAATACTCCTCCACTCACCACCAAGCTGCCTGTGTATCCATGTAACCGCTGTAAAGCTGCCATGAGCCTATTGTTTGTTATTTTAGGCCTTTGATAGCCTGTCTGCGGTCCCTACTTTAAATACTCCTCCACTCATCACCAGCTGCCTGCCCGTGTATCCATGTAACCGCTGTAAAACTGCCATGAGCCTATTGTTTGTTAGCCTGTCTGCGGTCCCTACTTTAAATACTCCTCCACTCATCACCAGCTGCCTGCCCGTGTATCCATGTAACCGCTGTAAAACTGCCATGAGCCTATTGTTTGTTATTTTAGGCCTTTGATAGCCTGTCTGCGGTCCCTACTTTAAATACTCCTCCACTCACCACCAAGCTGCCTGTGTATCCATGTAACCGCTGTAAAGCTGCCATGAGCCTATTGTTTGTTATTTTAGGCCTTTGATAGCCTGTCTGCGGTCCCTACTTTAAATACTCCTCCACTCACCACCAAGCTGCCTGTGTATCCATGTAACCGATGTAAAACTGCCATGAGCCTATTGTTTGTTATTTTAGGCCTTTGATAGCCTGTCTGCGGTCCCTACTTTAAATACTCCTCCACTCACCACCAAGCTGCCTGTGTATCCATGTAACCGCTGTAAAACTGCCATGAGCCTATTGTTTGTTATTTTAGGCCTTTGATAGCCTGTCTGCGGTCCCTACTTTAAATACTCCTCCACTCATCACCAGCTGCCTGCCCGTGCATCCATGTAACCACTGTAAAACTGCCATGAGCCTATTGTTTGTTATTTTAGGCCTTTGATAGCCTGTCTGCGGTCCCTACTTTAAATACTCCTCCACTCATCACCAGCTGCCTGCCCGTGTATCCATGTAACCGCTGTAAAACTGCCATGAGCCTATTGTTTGTTATTTTAGGCCTTTGATAGCCTGTCTGCGGTCCCTACTTTAAATACTCCTCCACTCACCACCAAGCTGCCTGTGTATCCATGTAACCGATGTAAAACTGCAGTATTTTGCTTATAAAAAAGAAAATACTGGAGAGATATCAAATGCAGACATTTTAACATTAAAAACAAAAACACATACAACAAAAAACTGGTACAGTACAAAAATTGGCCACCAGCTACAAAAACTTGCTCCTGCAAGTAGTTAACTGAAAGGTTTTTTTCCATTGAAAACACAGATATGGCATCCACCGAGTGTTGTCCTGTCGCGTCTTCTTTATATTATTGCCAAGAAGCTGCAACTGAATAAAGCTGAGCTTCTACCTTCTGCCTCTTATTAACTGCTTTTTTTTAAAAAAATTGTCCACCAGCTACAAAAACTTGCTCCTGCAAGTAGTTAACTGAAAGGTTTTTTTCCATTGAAAACACAGATATGGCATCCACCGAGTGTTGTCCTGTCGCGTCTTCTTTATATTATTGCCAAGAAGCTGCAACTGAATAAAGCTGAGCTTCAACCTTCAGTTCCAAATTACCATTTTTAAAAATGCAATTGGCTGTTCCGGCCTACTAAAGGTGAATGTCTGCCCCTGCCTGGTGTTGTCCTCAACTGAATAAAGCTGAGCTTCTACCTTCTGCCTCTTACTAACTGCTGTTTTTTTAAAAAATTGGCTGTTCCGGCCTACTAAAGGTGTCTGTCTGCCCCTGCCTGGTGTTGTCCTCAACTGAATAAAGCTGAGCTTCAACCTTCAGTTCCAAATTACCATTTTTAAAAATGCAATTGGCTGTTCTGGCCTACTAAAGGTGTCTGTCTGCCCCTGCCTGGTGTTGTCCTCAACTGAATAAAGCTGAGCTTCTACCTTCTGCCTCTTACTAACTGCTGTTTTTTTAAAAAATTGGCTGTTCCGGCCTACTAAAGGTGAATGTCTGCCCCTGCCTGGTGTTGTCCTCAACTGAATAAAGCTGAGCTTCTACCTTCTGCCTCTTACTAACTGCTGTTTTTTTTAAAAATTGGCTGTTCCGGCCTACTAAAGGTGTCTGTCTGCCCCTGCCTGGTGTTGTCCTCAACTGAATAAAGCTGAGCTTCAACCTTCAGTTCCAAATTACCATTTTTAAAAATGCAATTGGCTGTTCCGGCCTACTAAAGGTGAATGTCTGCCCCTGCCTGGTGTTGTCCTCAACTGAATAAAGCTGAGCTTCTACCTTCTGCCTCTTACTAACTGCTGTTTTTTTAAAAAATTGGCTGTTCCGGCCTACTAAAGGTGAATGTCTGCCCCTGCCTGGTGTTGTCCTCAACTGAATAAAGCTGAGCTTCTACCTTCTGTTCCAAATTACCATTTTTAAAAATGCAATTGGCTGTTCCGGCCTACTAAAGGTGAATGTCTGCCCCTGCCTGGTGTTGTCCTCAACTGAATAAAGCTGAGCTTCTACCTCCTGTTCCAAATTACCATTTTTAAAAATGCCATTGGCTGTTCCGGCCTACTAAAGGTGTCTGTCTGCCCCTGCCTGGTGTTGTCCTCAACTGAATAAAGCTGAGCTTCAACCTTCAGTTCCAAATTACCATTTTTAAAAATGCAATTGGCTGTTCCGGCCTACTAAAGGTGTCTGTCTGCCCCTGCCTGGTGTTGTCCTCAACTGAATAAAGCTGAGCTTCTACCTTCTGCCTCTTACTAACTGCTGTTTTTTTAAAAAATTGGCTGTTCCGGCCTACTAAAGGTGAATGTCTGCCCCTGCCTGGTGTTGTCCTCAACTGAATAAAGCTGAGCTTCTACCTTCTGCCTCTTACTAACTGCTGTTTTTTTAAAAAATTGGCTGTTCCGGCCTACTAAAGGTGTCTGTCTGCCCCTGCCTGGTGTTGTCCTCAACTGAATAAAGCTGAGCTTCAACCTTCAGTTCCAAATTACCATTTTTAAAAAAGCAATTGGCTGTTCCGGCCTACTAAAGGTGAATGTCTGCCCCTGCCTGGTGTTGTCCTCAACTGAATAAAGCTGAGCTTCTACCTTCTGCCTCTTACTAATTGCTGTTTTTTTAAAAAATTGGCTGTTCCGGCCTACTAAAGGTGAATGTCTGCCCCTGCCTGGTGTTGTCCTCAACTGAATAAAGCTGAGCTTCTACCTTCTGTTCCAAATTACCATTTTTAAAAATGCAATTGGCTGTTCCGGCCTACTAAAGGTGAATGTCTGCCCCTGCCTGGTGTTGTCCTCAACTGAATAAAGCTGAGCTTCTACCTTCTGTTCCAAATTACCATTTTTAAAAATGCCATTGGCTGTTCCGGCCTACTAAAGGTGTCTGTCTGCCCCTGCCTGGTGTTGTCCTCAACTGAATAAAGCTGAGCTTCAACCTTCAGTTCCAAATTACCATTTTTAAAAATGCAATTGGCTGTTCCGGCCTACTAAAGGTGTCTGTCTGCCCCTGCCTGGTGTTGTCCTCAACTGAATAAAGCTGAGCTTCTACCTTCTGTTCCAAATTACCATTTTTAAAAATGCAATTGGCTGTTCCGGCCTACTAAAGGTGAATGTCTGCCCCTGCCTGGTGTTGTCCTCAACTGAATAAAGCTGAGCTTCTACCTTCTGTTCCAAATTACCATTTTTAAAAATGCAATTGGCTGTTCCGGCCTACTAAAGGTGAATGTCTGCCCCTGCCTGGTGTTGTCCTCAACTGAATAAAGCTGAGCTTCTACCTTCTGTTCCAAATTACCATTTTTAAAAATGCCATTGGCTGTTCCGGCCTACTAAAGGTGTCTGTCTGCCCCTGCCTGGTGTTGTCCTCAACTGAATAAAGCTGAGCTTCAACCTTCAGTTCCAAATTACCATTTTTAAAAATGCAATTGGCTGTTCCGGCCTACTAAAGGTGTCTGTCTGCCCCTGCCTGGTGTTGTCCTCAACTGAATAAAGCTGAGCTTCTACCTTCTGCCTCTTACTAACTGCTGTTTTTTTAAAAAATTGGCTGTTCCGGCCTACTAAAGGAGTCTGTCTGCCCCTGCCTGGTGTTGTCCTCAACTGAACAAAGCTGAGCTTCCACATTCTGGCTTTCGCCCTATACTATCAGATATTAAACTGCATTTGGCCTACTAGTGTGGTTAGGCCCTTGAAACAGTGTCTGCTGCTCTTGGGTTTGCTACTCCACTGAACAAAGCAATGACGCCTGTTTAGTCCTGTTACCAATTTTGAACTGCATTTAGCCTACTTTATTCTTTGGCCCTATATCTGTTTCCTCCTCATCCTGCCCATTGCCCAGCCACTGCTAGATGAGTCTGCTGGTACATTGACCTAGACCACTACATTCCCCTTATACTCTACACAGCCAGAATCTGACCCTGCTGAAAGTAAGGTTCCCCTTCCCGCATGTTATACCACCTTACACAGGGACAGAGAGGAAGGTGCAGATGAAAGTGCAGGTTCCTTCATCAGGTGGGGGGGCATACTCGTTGGCGACGTCACTGGCACAGGGCCCCTCAGAGTACGCAAAAGTGTCGCTGCTGGTGGGAGGCGCCCCCGCCATGCAAACACACATCGCTGTACTTTGAGGGGCCCTGTGCCAGTGCCAATGCGAACGAGTGGGCCCCCCCTGCTTGCTCAGGATCACAGCACTTGCAACGTTGAAATACTTACCTTTCCCTGCAACACCGCCGTGACGTAGTCCGCATTTCCTGGGCCCACGAAAAACTTGAGCCGGCCCTACTCCCCCCACAACTTTTGCCAAATGACCCCCAATTCCCTATGCCCAACTATTATTATAAAGTTAATTAAGATTGACAAGCTTCAGAAACAAGAATGGATGTTTTTGGCATTAAAATGGGCACTGTAGGTGTTTTCCTGGCCTCCACTCACTGCCGACTATGCTTCCCCATTGACTTGCATTGGGTTTCGTGTTTCGGTCGATCCCCGACTTTTAGCGATAATCGGCCGACTGCACTCGACTCGACTCTGGACAAAATCGGGTTTCACAAAACCCGACTCGATCTTAAAAAAATGAAAGTCGCTCAACTCTAATGGCGGTGTTTCAGGAACAGTTCAGCCACTACTTACGCTACAAACTCTGGGTCCCCAAAATAATGTTTTTTTGTGATACTTTTGAAAAATTATTATCAACACTAATCCCAACACATGCTAATAAGGCCGAACTATATGCACTTCGGAATCTGCAGCTGGATGGGGAGACAACATCTGCAGCTAGCCAATTATGACTGGATATGGTCGGCTACAGCCTGCATAAACCACCTAAACCAACACTACCCAGGTATAATAGGGCTAGAGTTATAAAGAGGACTCTAAAATTGCTGGTCAGCGCTAAACGCGCGCTATGCGTTAGGAGACGTCGTGGTGTCACGTGTCCTGCAATAGCTCTACAGACTCCCCAGTTATCGTCACAAGAGTCAGATCACCATTCACATAGCCATGATAACTCTGCAAATGTCCTGCATGCATCTACACAAAATTCACAAGCCTCAGACGCTGGCTTTGTCGCTGATGGTGATGTGTTGTACCCCGATCATGCAGTATTTTTGCAGCGCATCCATCATCATCAAAGGGCCCTCCGCAATTTCAACGGTCATACACATACAAATCATTTTATATTTGTAAATTTGGAGCGTGTACGATCATTTGAGGAGGGTGTGAATATTGTTCATGACGGTATTCAGGCATTACTGGATAGAATCATCAGGGACATTGAACCTGGCGACTTTGTACAGTTAAGGTTTGAAGGTAGCAATACTTTAGACCCTATTTTCACTACAAAACAAACCAGGGAAGATTTTAATTCCGAATCTTTTATAAATGCCGTTGCCCGCACACTTCAAAGTAACGCTGAATGCATATCATCCAATTCGCTAAAGCTAGTCGTCACCATCATTAAAAACCGACGCGGTGGTGTAAAAAGGCACTTGAAAGCAATAGCGAGCAGTCGGATCATTAAACAAAAGAGACAATGGTTGTATGATTTTAACAATTACATGACAAATCTGTGTTTGGCTGCTAGTGTGTGCGCCCTGATGACCGACATGGATCTTGCTGATGCCGATTTACTGAGCCGGTCTAAAAACATACACACAGCACTGGGCATCCCTGATGGTCAGTTAGTGAGCTTTAGCGACATCCCGGCATTTAAAAAATATTTGGGGGTCACCATTAAAGTAATGTACTATAGCCAGGGTGACTGGCGTTACTTTCAGAGCGGCAATACAGCTAATGGTAAAACCGTGTTCATATTGTTCCATGATAATCACTACTACGGTATCAAAAATATGAAGGGTTTTATCAGTGCTGATTACTTTTGTGAGCTATGCAATTCTGTGTTTCATCACAAGAACAAGCACTCCTGTCAGTATTTTTGTAAAGCCTGTCAGAGAGAGGATTGTGTAGAAAGCAGTGCCGACCAACAGCCCAGGTGCCCTGTTTGCAGGGTTTATTGCCGATCGAGTGAGTGTTTGGATTATCACACACAATTGGGTGTAGCCGACCTAGCCTTCTGCAGGCTTAAAACATTTTGTGATAAATGCAACCGTTTTGTTTTCAGAAATAGCGAGACTGAGCATAAATGTAATGGTTTGCGCTGTCCTGTATGTCACGGCCGTATAAATAAATTTGATGCCCATCTTTGTTACATGCGGCAGTATGTAGCACAGGATGAGTCAGATTGTTATATCTTTTATGATTTTGAATGTATGCAGGAGACAGGCACGCACATTCCGAATTACATTTATGCTATTACGCTGTATGGTCACCCCTCCTGGGAGTTTGAGGGTGATACATGTACACATGACTTTGTACAGTTCTTTACAAGCGGTAAATTTTCAGATCATACATTTATTGCCCACAATGGTGGTAGATATGACTCATACTTTATTGTTAAGGAACTTTCTGAAAAACTACAGGTAAAGTTGATAACCCAAGGTGGCCGTCTCTTGTGTGTGACGCTACCCGATTTGTCTATAAGGTTCATAGACTCTCTAAATTTTATCCCCATGAAACTCAGTAAATTACCGCAGGCCATGGGGTTTTCAGGAGGCAAAGGACATTTTCCACACTTTTTTAATACCAGAGAAAACCAAAATTATGTAGGCCCCATACCAGATGTAAAATATTATGGGGTGGAGTACATGTCACCTGGTGAGAAGTCAGAGTTCCTGGAGTGGTATGAGGCCCAGGTAAATACAACTTTTGACTTCAAGGCTGAGCTAAAATCTTATTGCAAACAAGATGTTGAAATTCTGAGACACGCCTGCGAGATCTATAGAGAGCGTATTATGCAAATGACACAGAAAAATCTCAAAAAATACTGTAAGCGTCAAAAGCAAACGATTGTAGTGAGCAGATGTGTTGATCCTTTTCAGCTCATCACCCTGGCCTCGGTGTGTATGGCAATGTACAGGTTTAAATTTCTTCCAAAAAAGACCATCGCCATTTTGCCTGGTGATAATTATCACAAGGTAAAAAAGCGCTACTCGTCACCCGCTATACAGTGCCTCATGTATGTAGCCCACTCCGAGAACATCGACATCCGACACGCTTTGAGGGGTGGTGAAAAACAAGTCGGGAAATATTTTCTAGATGGCTATGCCTATGTTAGCGGTCAGCACATAGCCTTTGAATTTCAGGGGTGTTTTTACCACGGATGTCCCGTGTGCTATAATGAAAATGACACGAATAAGGTCACAAACACGTCCTACGGTCAGTTATATTATACCTTTTTAGCTAAAAAGCGCTACTTACAGTGCTGCGGGTACACAATAAGGGTGATGTGGGAGCATGAGTGGATTGAAATGGTTGAAAACATTTCTCCACCAGATGGAATTTCCCCTTCCTTTAGACCCCCGTGATGCGCTTTATGGCGGCCAAACTAACGCCATTAAGCTCTATCACCAGCTGGAAGATGGGGAGACTTTACATTACTACGATTTCACCAGTCTGTACCCCTTTGTAAACAAAACTAAAACATACCCTGTAGGCCATCCAGACGTCATCTATGACAATTTTGGATTCATTAAAAAATACTTTGGCATTGCTAGAGTCAAGGTCTACCCGCCGAGAGATTTATTTTTTCCAGTTCTACCGGTAAAACTTAACAAAAAATTAATGTTTCCCCTTTGCTACACATGCGCTGTAAATTCCCAGGCAGATATTTGTGCTCATAGTGATGAGGAACGTGCACTGACAGGCACCTGGTGTACTATAGAGCTTGAGATGGCGATAGAAAAAGGGTATCGGATCGCGCACATCTATGAAATATGGCATTTTCCTAAAACCACTGATGATCTGTTTGCTCCCTACATTAAATTACATTACTACATTAAGCCTCTGGTTACCCTAGCTGGTGCACTGATGAGGACAAGAAAAGGCAGTACATTGACTCCTTTCTTGAAAAAGAAGGTGTCCAATTACGGCCTGAAAATATAGCTGTCAATCCTGCTAAGGGTACCGTCTCACAGTGGCACTTTGGTCGCTACGACGGCACGATCCGTGACGCTCCAGCGTCGCTCCAATATCGCTCCAGCGTCGTAGACAGCGGTCACACTTCGCAATGCACGATGCTGGAGCGATAATTTCATGACGTATTTGCGATGTAGAAGCCGTTGGTTACTGTGCGCACATCGTATACAACCTTTGTTACACGATGCGATCATGCCACCACAGCGGGACACTTGAAGACGAAAGAAAGTTTCAAACGATCTGCTACGACGTACGATTCTCAGCGGGGTCCCTGATCGCAGTAGCGTGTCAGACACAGCGATATCGTATGGATATCGCTGGAACGTCACGGATCGTGCCGTCGTAGCGACCAAAGTGCCACTGTGAGACAGTACCCTAAGAGACAGATCATTAAATTCTTTATGGGGAAAGTTTGCTCAGAGATCTAATCTATCATGTACCAGCATTGTCAGGGACCCCGATGAGCTTTTTAAGTATTTGTTCCTGCCTTACTACGACATCTCGATGTTACATTTCCTTGATGATGGCACAGCAACCATTAACTGGAAATACGCAAAAGGTCACCACACCGTCAACAAAAACACAAACACATTTTTATAGCGTGTTTTACAACAGCGTATGCCCGGCTAGAGCTCTATTCGCTGCTGGACCGGCTGCAGGAGAGGTGCCTTTATCACGAGACAGATTCAGTTATTTTTGTACAGCAAGATGGTGAGTGGCAGCTGCCTTTAGGCGATTACCTGGGGGAACCGACCAGTGAAATACCCGATGGTACACACATCACAGAATTTCTATCCGCGGGCCCCAAAACTTACGGATACAAACTCAACACCGGTAAAACTGTCTTAAAAGTTAAGGGGATAACACTAAACGTCGGTAACTCTCAATCTATTAATTTCAACAGTCTAAAAGATCTAGTTCTGGACTACCCACACAATTCTGACACAGATACACAGAAACGTATTGTCGTACAGCAACCGTCCATTGTGAGAAATAAAAAGTGTTGGGAGATTGAAACGAGGCCATTAAGCAAAACACAAAAGTGCGTTTACACAAAGCGGCGCCTAATTGACGATTTTACCACCCTGCCTTTGGCTATTAGTCGCGTATTGTGGTGATGGATACACGCCTGCAACACCCATTCTCATGCATTCTAGCAGGGCCGTCTAATTCTGGAAAGAGCTATTTTGTAAAACAACTGCTATATAATATTGAAACTAATTTTTCTCAGAAACCTGATAACATTGTTTGGTTTTATTCGTGTTGGCAGAAACTATATGATGAAATCTCTCTCTCTTTTCCCAATGCCAGATTTGTGGAGGGTCTGCCGAATACATTCGTAGATGACGAAGTATTCCCGCCGGAGAAGGTGAATTTGGCTATTGTTGATGATCTCATGGAGAGTGCTAGTGAAAATTGTGAGATAGAAAAAGCCTTTACCAAGTATGTGCACCACAGAAATCTCAGCATTTTCTACCTGGTACAAAACATATTTTGTCAGTACATGGTGCTTTTTAATAACCCCCGAGATAAATTACAAATTTTAACTCTAGCTCGTCAGATGTATCCCGGAAAAACACGTTTTTTCCTAGAAGCTTTTGAGGATGCCACGCGGGAGCCTTATGGGTATTTACTTGTAGATTTGAGAGCTAATACCCCTGAGGATCTGCGCTTAAGGACCGGATTGTTTCCACCAGCGTTGCCTGCTGTCTATGTTCAAAAGAAAAACACTTCTAAAAAGTGAATTTTACCCGGTATCAGACATTCTATGCTGTGTGCGTTGTGCTGTAAAGATGTCTGAGAGACTCCGGCATAACTGGGCTCTCTTAAAAACTCTGGTGAAAGCAACCCCCGCTGTCCGAAAGTCTATTTTGCGCAATGCAAGCAATGATTTAATTACAGCCATAGGCGAGATTGCTTTAAACATCTTAAAAGGCAGGATTCCTCTGAAAGAGCGTCAAAAAGGCATATTAAAGAAGTGGCGTAAAGCTATAAGAACCCTGAGCGACAGATCTCAGCCCATAAAGAAAAAGAAGCAGCTACTAAAGCAGGCCGGCGGGTTTATCGGCCCTCTTTTAGCTTTTGCAATTCCAATAATAACAAGCCTGCTCACAGGAAAATAATGGAGCATACAGAGAAAATGTATCTAGTGCCCAAACAGGAGCTAGACAAACTAAGGCCCAGTACTACAGATAACATACGCGACAGTGTTATTCGGCACCTTGATGGTGAAATTAGCGCCATTTTACAACGTCGTGACATTCCCGATGATGTGAAAATTAAAATGTACAGCTCCGTGCTACAACGCTATTTGGTACATACGCGGCACAGCTCAAAAGAAGTAACGGCTTTAAATCTCGTTAGCACTCCTGATCCTGGTCAGCAACAATTGCCAAATACCGACAATTGTCAGTCATATAAACCAAAGATATAAAAAGAATGCTGAATTTTTACTAAACAGGTTACTGCAGAATAAAAATGTTACAGCCTGGAATAATAAAGCCGAATTTATTTTCAAAGGATCCGTAATACCAGGGTCTAACTTACTGGATTTGGTACGTAGTACAATGCAGAGTCATGCTCTGACCGGCCGGAATTTACCTCTGGGTTTGGATTCATTTATGCATGCTATGGCCGAGCTAAATACACCGTCTACAGTTGTGGGTAATCCCACTACTAGGAAGCTTTTAGATGAATTAAAAATTTCCAGCAGCGAGACACACGCTGTATCTACTCCACAGAAGTTAACCCTGATGCCACGTACAATTCAATCTTTACATTCCCCTTCATTAGGCACCACACGCGGAACTCTAATGCCTAAAAAAGGTCTCTACCGATGCTACAAACCATGTGGCTCATGATGTAAAGAATGTACTGGATAAATGCTGTACTTGGCTTGTTACACTATATTATTTATTTCAGCAAGAAGTGTAATGATGTATGTTCATTGTACTTGTGATACTATTTATTTATTTTGTAAGAAGTGTGTTGATGCATGATCATTGTACTATTTAATGTTTTTGCTTTTATACTCTGTAATAATTTTTATATTATATTATTGAAATGTCTTTGAGATGTATTTATTTTACAACAATAAAATCTTTTAAATTTTTACAATATCGTGTCTTTGGTTTTTTTATAATCGTATAAAACACACCGCTTCTTGCGGGTGTTGTAATATGGCCACATACATAATGTGCCGAATTGACTCTGTGCTTGTGGCTATCTATTTTATCTGTTAACCAGTGTGACTGTGGTTAGCCGGCCGCACTTTGCATGGACATTATCTGTACAGGGTGGGGCGTTATCACACCTAACACACCCTGGACACGCTGAAAAATTATGCTGCCGGTGCTTTCATTCTAAATATGTAGCGGTCAGCGGAATTGACAACGAATCTCAGCTACACAGAGAACACTGCTTCTAAAATACATATTACAGAGTTGTTTGTGTTAATCTCGCAGCACTTGCAAATAAGAGTAAACTTAATACAATACATATTACAGAAGCCACAAACAATTGTTTGTGTTAATCTCGCAACAAGGACTCTGTGTAAATGAGATAATGTGACCATATAATGAGGCTGTTGTTATAAAAGAAACACGACTGTCATGGTTCCCAATGGCAAGGGAACGTAAGAAACATATAAATAACGAACGAGCTCTCGGGTGATGGAAACTCGAGTTGACCGTGAGCTAAATCTACCACACAACTAACAGTAGCCAGGGAGCATACCTACGGCTTCCTAAATGCCACGCGCCAGCCGGAGGACTAACTACGCCTGGTAGAGGAAGAAACAGACCTGGCTTACCTCTAGGGAAATACCCCAAAAGATGATAGCAGCCCCCCACATGTAATAACGGTGAATTAAGGGGAAAAGACATACACAGTATGAAAGTAGATTTAGCAAAGAGAGGTCCACTTACTAGATAGCAGAAGGATACAAAAGAGGACTTCACGGTCAACTGAAAACCCTTTCAAAAACCATCCTGAAATTACTTTAAGACTCCTGTGTCAACTCATGACACAGGAGTGCCAATTTCAGCCCGCAAAAGCTTCCAGCTACAGAGAATTACAAAACTGCAAACTGGACAAAAGGTACAAAACAAAAGGACAAAGTCCACTTAGCTGATCAGCAGACTAGTAGCAGGAACATGCAACCGAAGGCTCTGGTTACAATGATGACCGGCAAGGAAATGACTGGAGAGCAAGGCTAAATAGGAAACTCCCAAACACTGATGGAAGCAGGTGAACAGAAGCAGCAAAGTGCAAACAAGTCACCAGTACCACCAGCAACCACCAGGGGAGCCCAAAAAGCGGATACACAACAGTACCCTCCCCTTAAGGAGGGGGCAACGAACCCTCACAAGAACCACCAGGGCGATCTGGATGAGCCCTATGAAAGGCACGAACCAAATCCAAGGCATGAACATCAGAGGCAGTTACCCAAGAATTATCTTCCTGACCATAGCCTTTCCATTTAACCAGATATTGAAGTCTCCGTCTGGAAATACGGGAGTCCAAGATCTTCTCTACGACGTACTCCAATTCACCCTCCACCAGCACAGGAGCAGGAGGTTCAGTAGAAGGAACCACCGGTACCTCATATCTCCGCAACAACGACCGATGGAACACATTATGGATAGCGAAAGATGCCGGGAGGTCCAAACGAAAGGAAACAGGGTTAAGAATCTCCAAAATCCTATAAGGACCGATGAACCGAGGCTTAAATTTGGGAGAAGAAACCCTCATAGGGACAAAACGGGAAGACAACCACACCAAGTCCCCAACGCGAAGGTGGGGACCAACACGACGACGACGGTTAGCAAAGTGCTGAGTCCTCTCCTGGGACAATTCCAAATTATCCACCACTTGTCCCCAAATCCGATGCAACCGATCCACCACCGCATCCACTCCAGGACAATCCGAAGATTCAACCTGACCAGATGAAAAACGCGGATGAAACCCTGAATTGCAAAAGAAAGGAGAAACCAAAGTGGCAGAACTAGCCCGATTATTAAGAGCAAACTCCGCCAACGGCAGAAAGGCAACCCAATCATCCTGATCCGCAGACACAAAACACCTCAAATAAGTCTCCAAAGTTTGATTAGTTCGCTCCGTCTGGCCATTGGTCTGAGGATGGAATGCAGACGAAAAGGACAAATCAATGCCCAACCTGGCACAGACTGCCCGCCAAAATCTAGACACGAACTGGGTACCCCTATCAGAAACGATGTTTTCCGGAATACCATGCAAGCGAACCACATTTTGAAAAAACAGAGGGACCAACTCAGATGAGGAAGGCAACTTAGGCAATGGCACAAAATGAACCATTTTAGAAAAACGGTCACACACCACCCAGATGACAGACATCTTCTGAGAAACAGGGAGATCCGAGATAAAGTCCATAGAGATGTGCGTCCAAGGCCTCTTAGGAATAGGCAAGGGCAACAACAACCCACTAGCCCTAGAACAACAAGGCTTGGCCCGAGCACACACATCGCAAGACTGCACAAAAACACGCACATCTCGAGACAGGGAAGGCCACCAGAAGGATCTAGCCACCAAATCTCTGGTGCCAAAAATTCCCGGATGACCTGCCAGAGTAGAAGAATGAACTTCCGAGATGACTCTAGTGGTCCAATCGTCAGGAACAAACAGTCTACCAGACGGACAACGATCAGGTCTATCCGCCTGAAATTCTTGCAAAGCACGTCGCAGATCTGGAGAGACAGCAGACAAAACCACCCCTTCCTTAAGGACACCAGCAGGTTCAGAATTCCCAGGAGAGTCAGGCTCAAAACTCCTAGAAAGAGCATCTGCCTTCACATTCCTAGAACCCGGTAAGTACGAGACCACAAAATTAAACCGGGAAAAGAACAACGACCAACGTGCCTGTCTAGGATTCAGGCGCCTGGCAGACTCCAAATAAATTAAATTCTTGTGATCAGTCAAAACTACCACCTGATGTCTGGCACCCTCAAGCCAATGACGCCACTCCTCAAATGCCCACTTCATGGCCAAAAGCTCCTGATTACCAACATCATAGTTTCGCTCGGCGGCCGAAAATTTTCGCGAAAAGAACGCACAAGGTCTCATCACTGAGCAGTCGGAACTTCTCTGTGACAAAACCGCCCCCGCTCCGATCTCGGAAGCATCGACCTCAACCTGAAAGGGAAGAGAAACATCAGGCTGGCGCAACACAGGGGCAGACAAAAAGCGGCGCTTAAGCTCCCGAAAGGCCTCCACAGCAGCAGGGGACCAATTGGCAACATCAGCACCCTTTTTAGTCAAATCCGTCAGAGGTTTAGCAACGCCAGAAAAACCAGCTATAAATCGACGATAAAAATTAGCAAAGCCCAAGAATTTCTGAAGACTCTTCAGAGAAGTAGGCTGCGTCCAGTCGTAAATAGCCCGAACCTTGACAGGGTCCATCTCAATAGAAGAAGGGGAAAAAATGTACCCCAAAAAGGAAATTTTTTTGAACCCCAAAAACACACTTTGAACCCTTTACACACAAAGAATTCTCCCGCAAAACCTGAAAAACCCTCCTGACCTGCTGGACATGAGACTCCCAGTCATCAGAAAAAATCAAAATATCATCCAAGTACACAATCATAAATTTATCCAAATATTCACGGAAAATATCATGCATTAAGGACTGAAAGACAGAAGGTGCATTAGAAAGGCCGAAAGGCATTACCAAATACTCAAAATGGCCCTCAGGCGTATTAAATGCGGTTTTCCACTCATCCCCCTGCTTAATTCGCACCAAATTATATGCCCCACGAAGATCAATCTTAGAGAACCACTTAGCCCCCCTTATGCGAGCAAACAAATCAGTCAGCAAAGGCAACGGATACTGATATTTGACTGTAATTTTATTCAGGAGTCGATAATCAATACAAGGCCTCAGAGAGCCATCCTTTTTAGAGACAAAGAAAAAACCGGCTCCTAAAGGTGATGAAGAAGGACGAATATGTCCCTTTTCCAGGGACTCCTTAATATACTCGCGCATAGCAGCATGTTCAGGTACAGATAGGTTAAACAAACGACCCTTTGGAAATTTACTGCCAGGAATCAGATCTATGGCGCAATCACAATCCCTGTGAGGAGGGAGTGAACCAATTTTAGGCTCTTCAAAAATATCACGATAATCAGACAAAAATGCCGGAATCTCAGATGGAATAGATGACGAAATGGACACCAAAGGAGTGTCCCCATGAGCCCCCCGACATCCCCAGCTTACCACAGACATAGCTTTCCAGTCAAGGACTGGGTTATGAGACTGTAACCATGGTAATCCAAGCACCAAAACATCATGTAAATTGTACAACACAAGGAAGCGAATCACCTCCTGATGGTCTGGAGTCATACGCATAGTCACTTGCGTACAGAACTGTGGTTTATTACAAGCCAAAGGTGTAGAATCAATACCCTTCAGAGGTATAGGGACTTCCAGAGGCTCTAAATCAAACCCACAGCGCCTGGCAAAGGACCAGTCCATAAGACTCAGAGCGGCGCCAGAGTCCACATAGGCATCCACGGTAATAACTGATAATGAACAAATCAAGGTTACAGACAAAATAAATTTGGACTGTAAAGTGCCAATTGAAATAGACTTGTCAACCTTCCTAGTACGTTTAGAGCATGAAGATATAACATGAGGAGAATCACCACAATAGAAGCATAACCCATTTTTACGCCTATAATTCTGCCGCTCGCTTCTGGACATAATTCTGTCACATTGCATTTTCTCTGGCGTCTCTTCAGAAGATACCGCCAAATGGTGCACGGGTTTGCGCTCCCGCAAACGCCGATCAATCTGAATTGCCATTGTCATGGACTCATTCAGACCTGTAGGCGCAGGGAACCCGACCATAACATCTTTAACGGCATCAGAAAGGCCCTCTCTGAAATTTGCCGCTAAGGCGCACTCATTCCACTGAGTAAGCACAGACCATTTACGAAATTTTTGGCAGTATATCTCAGCTTCATCTTGCCCTTGAGATAGGGCTATCAAAGCTTTTTCAGCTTGAATCTCCAAATTAGGTTCCTCATAAAGCAACCCTAAAGCCAGGAAAAACGCATCCACATTGAGCAACGCAGGATCCCCTGGTGCCAATGAAAATGCCCAACTTTGAGGGTCACCTCGCAGCAAAGAAATTACAATCTTAACCTGCTGAACAGGATCTCCTGAGGAGTGAGGTCTGAGAGAAAGGAATAATTTACAATTATATTTGAAATTCAGAAACCGAGATCTATCTCCGGAAAACACCTCTGGTGTAGGGATTTTAGGTTCAGAAATAGGAGTATGCATAACAAAATCTTGTAAATTTTGAACCTTCGTAGCAAGATTATTTAAACCTGCAGCCAAACTCTGAGGATCCATCTTTAAACAGGTGATGTTGTGAAATTGGATTTTGGGCTCCCCCGGTGGCCACTGGTGGAATTGAACTGGTGTGCATCATCCTCTCTGTTCACCTGTTTCCATCAGGATGTGGGAGTCGCTATTTAGCCTTGCTCCTCTGTCACTTCCATGCCGGTCATCATTGTAATCAGAAGCCTTTCTGTGCATGTTCCTGCTGCTAGACAACTCCCAGCTAAGTTGGACTTAGTCCTTGTTTGTTTTTGCATTTTGTTCCAGTTCACAGCTGTAGTTTCGTTTCTGTGTCTGGAAAGCTCTTGTGATCTGAAATTGCCACTCTGATGTTATGAGTTAATACTAGAGTCTTAAAGTAATTTCAGGATGGTATTTTGATAGGGTTTTCAGCTGACCATGAAAGTGCCCTTTCTGTCTTCCTGCTATCTAGTAAGCGGACCTCAATTTTGCTAAACCTATTTTCATACTACGTTTGTCATTTCATCTAAAATCACCGCCAATATTTGTGGGGGCCTCTGTCTGCCTTTCGGGGAAATTTCTCTAGAGGTGAGCCAGGACTATATTTTCCTCTGCCAGGATTAGTTAGTCCTCCGGCCGGCGCTGGGCGTCTAGGGATAAAACGCAGGCTACGCTACCCGGCTACTGTTAGTTGTGCGGCAGGTTTAGTTCATGGTCAGTTTAGTTTCCATCCTTCCAAGAGCTAGTTCTTATGTTTGCTGGGCTATGTTCTCTTGCCATTGAGAACCATAACAGTTTGACCAGCCATAAAGGGTTAAATTAATTGACAGAGAAAGGAGAGAAAAGAGAAGTCTGCTGAAGATTTTTTTTTTTTTTCTCAGTTCTGAGTGTGCTTGTAATTGAATCTCTTGCAAGTCTGCCTATATTGCAGCCTTTCTCTCTCTCTCTCCTTCTAATCCTGGAATGGCTCTGTGTTCACCTGTTTAAAATGGATATTCAGAGTTTAGCTGCAGGTTTGAATAATCTCACCACGAAAGTTCAAAACTTACAAGATTTTGTTGTTCATGTTCCTATATCTGAACCTAGAATTCCTTTGCCTGAATTTTTCTCGGGGAATAGATCTTGCTTTCAAAATTTCAAAAATAATTGCAAGTTGTTTTTGTCCCTGAAATCTCGCTCTGCTGGAGATCCTGCTCAGCAGGTCAGGATTGTGATTTCTTTGCTCCGGGGCGACCCTCAGGATTGGGCTTTTGCATTGGCTCCAGGGGATCCTGCGTTACTCAATGTGGATGCGTTTTTTCTGGCCTTGGGGTTGCTTTATGAGGAACCTCAGTTAGAACTTCAGGCGGAAAAGGCCTTGATGTCCCTATCTCAGGGGCAAGACGAAGCTGAAATATACTGCCAGAAATTCCGTAAATGGGCTGTGCTTACTCAGTGGAATGAGTGCGCCCTGGCGGCGAATTTCAGAGAGGGTCTCTCTGATGCCATTAAGGATGTTATGGTGGGGTTCCCTGTGCCTGCGGGTCTGAATGAGTCCATGACAATGGCTATCCAGATCGATAGGCGTCTGCGGGAGCGCAAACCTGTGCACCATTTGGCGGTGTCTACTGAGAAGACGCCAGAGAATATGCAATGTGATAGAATTCTGTCCAGAAGTGAACGGCAGAATTTTAGACGAAAAAATGGGTTGTGCTTCTATTGCGGTGATTCAACTCATGTTATATCAGCATGCTCTAAGCGTACTAAGAAGCTTGATAAGTCTGTTTCAATTGGCACTTTACAGTCTAAGTTTATTCTATCTGTGACCCTGATTTGTTCTTTATCATCTATTACCGCGGATGCCTATGTCGACTCTGGCGCCGCTTTGAGTCTTATGGATTGGTCCTTTGCCAAACGCTGTGGGTATGATTTGGAGCCTCTTGAAACTCCTATACCCCTGAAGGGGATTGACTCCACCCCATTGGCTAGCAATAGACCACAATACTGGACACAAGTAACTATGCGGATTAATCCGGATCACCAGGAGATTATTCGCTTTCTTGTGCTGTATAACCTACATGATGTGTTGGTGCTTGGATTGCCATGGCTGCAATCTCATAACCCAGTCCTTGACTGGAAAGCTATGTCTGTGTTAAGCTGGGGATGTAAGGGGACGCATGGGGATGTACCTGTGGTTTCCATTTCATCATCTATTTCCTCTGAGATTCCTGAATTCTTGACTGAATATCGTGACGTTTTTGAAGAACCTAAGCTTGGTTCATTACCTCCGCACCGAGAGTGCGATTGTGCCATAGATTTGATTCCGGGTAGTAAATACCCTAAGGGTCGTTTATTTAATCTGTCTGTGCCTGAACATGCTGCTATGCGAGAATATATAAAGGAGTCCTTGGAAAAGGGACATATTCGTCCTTCGTCATCTCCCTTAGGAGCCGGTTTTTTCTTTGTGGCTAAGAAAGATGGCTCTTTGAGGCCGTGCATTGATTATCGGCTTTTGAATAAAATCACGGTTAAATATCAATATCCGTTGCCACTGCTGACTGATTTGTTTGCTCGCATAAAGGGGGCCAAGTGGTTCTCTAAGATAGATCTTCGTGGGGCGTATAATTTGGTGCGAATTAAGCAGGGGGATGAGTGGAAAACCGCATTTAATACGCCCGAGGGCCACTTTGAGTATTTGGTGATGCCTTTTGGTCTTTCAAATGCCCCTTCAGTCTTTCAGTCCTTTATGCATGACATTTTCCGTGATTATTTGGATAAATTTATGATTGTGTATCTGGATGATATTTTGATTTTTTCGGATGACTGGGACTCTCATGTCCAGCAGGTCAGGAGGGTTTTTCAGGTTTTGCGGTCTAATTCCTTGTGTGTGAAGGGTTCTAAGTGCATTTTTGGGGTTCAAAAGATTTCCTTTTTGGGATATATTTTTTCCCCCTCTTCCATCGAGATGGATCCTGTCAAGGTTCAGGCTATTTGTGATTGGACGCAACCCTCTTCTCTTAAGAGTCTTCAGAAATTTTTGGGCTTTGCTAACTTTTATCGTCGATTTATTGCTGGTTTTTCTGATGTTGTTAAACCATTGACTGATTTGACTAAGAAGGGTGCTGATGTTGCTGATTGGTCCCCTGCTGCTGTGGAGGCCTTTCGGGAGCTTAAGCGCCGTTTTCTTCCGCCCCTGTGTTGCGTCAGCCTGATGTTGCTCTTCCTTTTCAGGTTGAGGTCGACGCTTCTGAAATCGGAGCTGGGGCGGTTTTGTCGCAGAGAAGTTCCGATTGCTCCGTGATGAGACCTTGTGCTTTTTTCTCGCGTAAATTTTCGCCCGCCGAGCGGAATTATGATGTTGGGAATCGGGAGCTTTTGGCCATGAAGTGGGCTTTTGAGGAGTGGCGTCATTGGCTTGAGGGGGCTAGACATCAGGTGGTGGTATTGACTGACCACAAAAATCTAATTTATCTTGAGTCCGCCAGACGCCTGAATCCTAGACAGGCGCGCTGGTCGTTGTTTTTTTCTCGGTTTAATTTTGTGGTGTCCTACCTGCCGGGTTCTAAGAATGTTAAGGCGGATGCCCTTTCTAGGAGTTTTGAGCCTGACTCCCCTGGTAATTCTGAACCTACAGGTATCCTTAAGGATGGAGTGATATTGTCTGCCGTTTCTCCAGACCTGCGGCGGGCCTTGCAGGAGTTTCAGGCGGATAGACCTGATCGTTGCCCACCTGGTAGACTGTTTGTTCCTGATGATTGGACCAGTAAAGTCATTTCTGAGGTTCATTCTTCTGCGTTGGCAGGTCATCCTGGAATCTTTGGTACCAGGGATTTGGTGGCAAGGTCCTTCTGGTGGCCTTCCCTGTCTCGAGATGTGCGAGGCTTCGTGCAGTCTTGTGACGTTTGTGCTCGGGCCAAGCCTTGTTGTTCTCGGGCTAGTGGATTGTTGTTGCCCTTGCCTATCCCGAAGAGGCCCTGGACGCACATCTCGATGGATTTTATTTCGGATCTTCCTGTTTCTCAGAAGATGTCTGTCATCTGGGTGGTGTGTGATCGTTTCTCTAAGATGGTCCATTTGGTTCCCCTGCCTAAGTTGCCTTCTTCTTCCGAGTTGGTTCCTCTGTTTTTTCAAAATGTGGTCCGTTTGCATGGTATTCCGGAGAATATCGTTTCTGACAGAGGTACCCAATTCGTGTCTAGATTTTGGCGAGCATTCTGTGCTAGGATGGGCATAGATTTGTCTTTCTCGTCTGCTTTCCATCCTCAGACTAATGGCCAGACCGAGCGGACGAATCAGACTTTGGAGACATATTTGAGGTGTTTTGTGTCTGCAGATCAGGATGATTGGGTTGCTTTTTTGCCTTTAGCGGAGTTTGCCCTCAATAATCGGGCCAGTTCTGCCACCTTGGTGTCTCCCTTTTTCTGTAATTCGGGGTTTCATCCTCGATTTTCTTCTGGTCAGGTGGAATCTTCGGATTGTCCTGGAGTGGATGCTGTGGTGGAGAGGTTGCATCAGATTTGGGGGCAGGTAGTGGACAATTTGAAGTTGTCCCAGGAGAAGACTCAGCTTTTTGCCAACCGCCGGCGTCGGGTTGGTCCTCGGCTTTGTGTTGGGGACTTGGTGTGGTTGTCTTCTCGTTTTGTCCCTATGAGGGTTTCTTCTCCCAAGTTTAAGCCTCGGTTCATCGGCCCGTACAAGATATTGGAGATTCTTAACCCTGTGTCCTTCCGTTTGGACCTCCCTGCATCTTTTTCTATTCATAATGTTTTTCATCGGTCATTATTGCGCAGGTATGAGGTACCGGTTGTGCCTTCCGTTGAGCCTCCTGCTCCGGTGTTGGTTGAGGGCGAGTTGGAGTACGTTGTGGAAAAAATCTTGGACTCCCGTGTTTCCAGACGGAATCTCCAGTATCTGGTCAAATGGAAGGGATACGGTCAGGAGGATAATTCTTGGGTGACTGCCTCTGATGTTCATGCCTCCGATTTGGTCCGTGCCTTTCATAGGGCTCATCCTGATCGCCCTGGTGGTTCTGGTGAGGGTTCGGTGCCCCCTCCTTGAGGGGGGGGTACTGTTGTGAAATTGGATTTTGGGCTCCCCCGGTGGCCACTGGTGGAATTGAACTGGTGTGCATCATCCTCTCTGTTCACCTGTTTCCATCAGGATGTGGGAGTCGCTATTTAGCCTTGCTCCTCTGTCACTTCCATGCCGGTCATCATTGTAATCAGAAGCCTTTCTGTGCATGTTCCTGCTGCTAGACAACTCCCAGCTAAGTTGGACTTAGTCCTTGTTTGTTTTTGCATTTTGTTCCAGTTCACAGCTGTAGTTTCGTTTCTGTGTCTGGAAAGCTCTTGTGATCTGAAATTGCCACTCTGATGTTATGAGTTAATACTAGAGTCTTAAAGTAATTTCAGGATGGTATTTTGATAGGGTTTTCAGCTGACCATGAAAGTGCCCTTTCTGTCTTCCTGCTATCTAGTAAGCGGACCTCAATTTTGCTAAACCTATTTTCATACTACGTTTGTCATTTCATCTAAAATCACCGCCAATATTTGTGGGGGCCTCTGTCTGCCTTTCGGGGAAATTTCTCTAGAGGTGAGCCAGGACTATATTTTCCTCTGCCAGGATTAGTTAGTCCTCCGGCCGGCGCTGGGCGTCTAGGGATAAAACGCAGGCTACGCTACCCAGCTACTGTTAGTTGTGCGGCAGGTTTAGTTCATGGTCAGTTTAGTTTCCATCCTTCCAAGAGCTAGTTCTTATGTTTGCTGGGCTATGTTCTCTTGCCATTGAGAACCATAACAAGGTGAGCTCAGAGCCATTCAAGGATTATAAGGAGAGAAAGGCAAAGGCAGTAATTAGAGCTGAAATACAACTGATCCAACTATGGAGCAAGCATAGGGGAAACGGAAAAAAAAAAAAAAATTTACAGACTTCTTTTTTCTCTCCTTTCTTCTGCCAATAAGTTTAACACTGGCCGGTCATACTGTCATGGTTCCCAATGGCAAGGGAATGTAAGAAACATATAAATAACGAACGAGCTCTCGGGTGATGGAAACTCGAGTTGACCGTGAGCTAAATCTACCACACAACTAACAGTAGCCAGGGAGCATACCTACGGCTTCCTAAATGCCACGCGCCAGCCGGAGGACTAACTACGCCTGGTAGAGGAAGAAACAGACCTGGCTTACCTCTAGGGAAATACCCCAAAAGATGATAGCAGCCCCCCACATGTAATAACGGTGAATTAAGGGGAAAAGACATACACAGTATGAAAGTAGATTTAGCAAAGAGAGGTCCACTTACTAGATAGCAGAAGGATACAAAAGAGGACTTCACGGTCAACTGAAAACCCTTTCAAAAACCATCCTGAAATTACTTTAAGACTCCTGTGTCAACTCATGACACAGGAGTGCCAATTTCAGCCCGCAAGAGCTTCCAGCTACAGAGAATTACAAAACTGCAAACTGGACAAAAGGTACAAAACAAAAGGACAAAGTCCACTTAGCTGATCAGCAGACTAGTAGCAGGAACATGCAACCGAAGGCTCTGGTTACAATGATCACCGGCAAGGAAATGACTGGAGAGCAAGGCTAAATAGGAAACTCCCAAACACTGATGGAAGCAGGTGAACAGAAGCAGCAAAGTGCAAACAAGTCACCAGTACCACCAGCAACCACCAGGGGAGCCCAAAAAGCGGATACACAACACACGACATACCATTGGTAATAAAACACAGCGCCCTGATTACAGAATGCAATCGCTGTATCAAATTAACAATATGAAAATCTAATATAAAAACAATACTGGGATAATAAGCACTGTATCCAATTAACAATATCAAACTGTATCAAAAGCTGGCAGCCAGCCGGAGGGACAGCTGACAGACAGGGAGGGGAGGGGTTACACACTTTTGATACACTTTGATAGGGGCGGGGCACCTGTCAGATTGAGTTTGACGAATGGTCCCTATTCTCTACTACTCCTGGTCAGTAACGTGCAAACCACCCTTGGGGGTGAAGGGGTTAAAAAACTCCTAGCACAACGTGAGTTAAAATGGATAGTAACATTAGGAACCATGAAACCAGCTGGGCTTAATGACTCCCTAAATTTTGGCCCTTTTCTGTGACATGAATAGTTAGCAGTACTGAAGACCCTTGGAAATCCCTCCTTTTGTATTTTTAAACTGTGTTTGTGTGGTTGGTTTTAACTGTTTTAACTGTTTTTGTATTATGTTAATATATAGGTCCTATTGGATAAATCTCATTTATCACTATTTTCGGTCCTTGGGATTGGAATATTCTTTATGGATATATAAAGACCTATGCTATGGATTAATAAGAACATGAAGGCATATCAGATGATCAGAGGAAGAAATTTTGATATTTTGCAGATCTACCATGGACAATTGGATGTTAGTATAAGTTTTAAGTGTTTAGTTATTGTTGCAATTTTTTTTAGAGGTCACATCACTTTCGGGACATATGGTTTGTGTATATTTATGATGCACTTCATGCTGCAGTGCGCGTGCGCCGGTCGGTCACTGGCGCCCGCCTCTCCTTGCCCGGCATAGTCCTGTGGCGTGCGCGACTGGGACCTTTAGTGCTCACTCACGGCAGGCTGTTGTGAATTCCGTTCTTAGGCTCCCTCCGGTGGTTGTAAGTAGCACTTTTGTGAGTTTTGCTCTTGGGCTCCCTCCGGTGGTTTTGAGTGGTATGGCTGCTTCTTGGATTTAGCATCAGCAGCTGCTTCCACTGATCGTCTTTCTGGCTCGGCTATTTTAGTCTGGTTTTATCCCTCAATCAATGCCAGTTGTCAATTGTTCCTGCTTGGAGTCACGGCTCTTTTGGATTTCCCTGACACTCTGACCTGTTCAGCAAAGATAAGTCCTTGCTTGTCCTTTTGCAGTCCTCTTGTTGTGGACTTTATTGTTCAGCACATTCTATGTTTTGCTCATTTATCCAGCTTATCAGTATGGATCTATTCAGCTAAGCTGGAAGCTCTGGGCAGCAGATTTTGCCCTCCACACCTTTAGTCAGGTGTGGAGATTTTTGCATTTCTCTGCGGTGGACTTTTTCTAGTTTTTATTACTGACCGCACAGTGTTCTTTCCTGTACTATCTATCTAGCTAGAAGTGGCCTCCTTTGCTAAATCTTGCTTCATTCTATGTATGTCATTTCCTTCTCCACTCACAGTCATTATTTGTGGGGGGCTGTCTATCCTTTGGGAATTTTCTCTGAGGCAAGATAGCTTTCCTGTTTCTACCTTTAGGGGTAGCTAGTTCTCCGGCTGTGATGAGGTGTCCAGGGAGTGACAGGAACATCCCATGGCTACTTCTAGTGTTGTGTTAAGATCAGGAACTGCGGTCAGTATAGTTACCACCTACTCAGAGCTAGTCGCATGTCGCTCCTAAATCTCCAGTCCATAACAGTACAACTGGCCAAAAATGAGTTCTGAGCCATTTTGTTTTCTTTACTCTGTTTTGTCTTTTTCCTTCCTCTTAATCTCTGAGTGGTTCAGGATTTGGGCGCGGGCATGGATGTTCAGGGTTTGTTTTCTCGTGTGGATCAGCTTGCTGCAAGAGTACAGAGTATCCAAGATTATGTTGTTCAGACTCCGGCTTTAGAGCCTAGAATTCCTACTCCAGATTTGTTTTATGGGGATAGATCCAAGTTTTTGAACTTTAAAAATAACTGCAAATTGTTTTTTGCTCTGAAACCCCGTTCCTCTGGTGACCCCATTCAGCAAGTTAAAATAGTTATTTCTTTGCTGCGTGGTGACCCTCAGGACTGGGCATTCTCCCTTGAGTCAGGGGATCCGGCATTGCTTAATGTAGATGCATTTTTTCAATCGCTCGGATTATTGTATGACGAACCTAACTCTGTGGATCATGCGGAAAAAACCTTGTTGGCCCTGTGTCAGGGTCAGGAAGAGGCAGAATTATACTGCCAGAAATTTAGAAAATGGTCTGTGCTCACTAAATGGAATGAGGACGCTCTGGCAGCAATTTTCAGAAAGGGTCTTTCTGAAGCCCTTAAAGATGTTATGGTGGGGTTCCCCACGCCTGTTGGTTTGAGCGAATCTATGTCTCTAGCCATTCAGATTGATCGGCGCCTGCGCGAGCGCAAAGTGGTGCACCATATGGCAGCGTCCTCTGAACAGAGTCCTGAGCCTATGCAATGTGATAGGATTTTGACTAGAGCGGAACAGAGGGGATACAGACGTCAGAATGGGCTGTGTTTTTACTGTGGTGATTCTGCTCATGCTATTTCTGATTGCCCTAAGCGTATTAAGAGGGTAGCTAGATCTGTTACCATCAGTACTGTACAGCCTACATTTCTCCTGTCTGTGACCCTGATTTGCTCATTGTCATCCTTTTCTGTCATGGCATTTGTGGATTCAGGCGCTGCCCTGAACTTAATGGACTTAGAATTCGCCAGGCGCTGTGGTTTTTCTTTGCAGCCGTTGCAGAGCCCTATTCCTTTGAGGGGTATTGATGCTACACCGTTGGCCAAGAATAAACCTCAGTATTGGACTCAGCTGACTATGTGCATGGCTCCAGCACATCAGGAAGATTGCCGTTTTCTGGTGTTGCATAATTTACATGATGTTGTTGTACTGGGTTTTCCATGGTTACAAGTACACAATCCAGTGCTGGATTGGAAATCTATGTCTGTGACTAGTTGGGGTTCTCAAGGGGTACATAGTGACGTTCCTTTGATGTCAATTTCCTCTTCCCCCTCTTCTGATGTTCCTGAATTTTTGTCAGATTTCCAGGATGTATTCGATGAGCCCAAGTCCAGTTCCCTTCCTCCACATAGGGACTGTGATTGTGCTATTGACTTGATTCCTGGCTGTAAGTTCCCTAAGGGCCGACTTTTCAATCTATCTGTGCCAGAGCATGCCGCCATGCGGAGCTATGTTAAGGAGTCTTTGGAGAAAGGGCATATTTGGCAGTCTTCGTCACCATTGGGAGCGGGATTCTTTTTTGTTGCCAAGAAGGATGGCTCCTTGAGACCCTGTATTGATTATCGCCTTCTTAATAAGATCACGGTCAAATTCCAATACCCTTTACCTTTGCTTTCAGATTTGTTTGCTCGGATTAAGGGGGCTAGTTGGTTTACCAAGATTGACCTTCGAGGGGCATATAATCTTGTTCGTATTAAACAGGGTGACGAATGGAAAACTGCATTTTATACGCCCGAAGGCCATTTTGAATACCTTGTGATGCCTTTCGGGCTTTCTAATGCTCCTTCGGTATTTCAGTCCTTCATGCATGATATTTTCCGCAATTATCTTGATAAATTCTTGATTGTGTATTTGGATGATATTTTGATTTTTTCCGATGATTTGGAGTCTCATGTGAAGCAGGTCAGAATGGTGTTCCAGATCCTTCGTGATAATGCCCTGTTTGTGAAGGGGTCTAAGTGCCTATTTGGAGTTCAGAAGGTCTCTTTTTTGGGGTTTATTTTTTCTCCTTCGTCTATAGAAATGGATCCTGTTAAGGTCCAAGCCATTCATGACTGGATTCAGCCCACATCTGTGAAGAGCCTTCAGAAATTTTTGGGCTTTGCTAATTTTTATCGCCGTTTCATTGCCAACTTCTCCAGTGTGGTTAAACCCCTGACCGATTTGACGAAGAAAGGCGCTGATGTGATGAATTGGTCAACTGCGGCTGTTGAGGCCTTTCAGGAGCTTAAACGCCGATTTACTTCTGTCCCTGTGTTGCGTCAGCCGGATGTTTCTCTTCCTTTTCAGGTTGAGGTTGACGCTTCTGAGATTGGGGCAGGGGCCGTTTTGTCACAGAGGAATTCTGATGGTTCCTTGATGAAACCATGTGCCTTCTTTTCCCGAAAGTTTTCGCCTGCGGAACGCAATTATGATGTCGGCAATACAGTACATACATACAGTACATACAACACATACATATAGACATACAGTACATATATACAACACATACAGTACATACAACATAGAGTACATACAGTACATACAACATAGAATACATACTCACCAATCACCTTGATCCCGAAGCCCTTGCTCACCTGTAAAAAAAATATTAAAATAATAAACAAACAATATGCTCCCTGATCTGCAGATAGCCAATTAATATGAGTGTCCCACGACGATCTCCAGTGGAAAGCTGCCACATCAGCTGATGCGACCTCTCTCCAGGGGCTCTGGCAATACAATGACGGGAGGTATCCTTCCGCACTGCATCCCTCCGCCGCTGTGAGAAATAGTTCCTACTCTCACTTGTGGCACTGCTGTGTGGGAAAATTCCCACACAGCTTTGCCATAAAGTGAGACCCTTAACTCAGTTATCCTCTTCAGTGATGCGCCTCAGGAGCCATTGTCTCCTGTCAGTGTGTCACTGGAGGCCCTATAGAGCTGTGACATCACCTGATGTCACTGTTCTATAGGGGAGATCGTTGTGGGACACTCATTATTAATTGGACTATGGTTGAAAGGGAGTATATGGTTGGTTTATTATTTTAAATATGGTAAGTATGGTGAAATTAAGAATATTAAAATACTTTTTTCTGGCTGTGTCTTTATTTTTTTAACTCTTTCCCTACTATAGGATTAATAATGGATAGGTATCTTATTGACATAGGTATCTATGTATCTATCTATAGATATATGTATGGATAGATATATCTATGGATAGATGTAGATGGATATATGGATAGTTAGGCTACTTTCACACATCAGTTTTTTTCCTCAGGCAGGATGCGGCAATTTTTTGAAAAAACGGATCCGTGGCAAATAGTGAAAAACTGATGCAGCTGATCCTTTTTTTTGAGAGAGAGAACGGAAAATGAGCATGATTTGAATGGAAAAATGCCTGAAAAAACAGATTCGGAGGCCGGATTCATCATTTCACATCTCGGTTCATACGTTTTTTGCCGGATCAGTCGCTGGGCGTTTTTTCACCGGACAGAAAAAACTGTACTTTGTACGTTTTCTCCGGCCGCCGGAAACAGCTTTTTTGATGGATCCGCCAAAAAATTGATGAAACATGTGGCCATCAGGCGCAATCCGGCGCTAATACAACTCTGAGAAAAATACGGATCCATTTTTTTCAAAACTCGCCGGATTGTGCCTGACGACAAAAACCTGATGTGTGAAAGTAGCCAGATAGATATATGGATAGATATATCTAATCTATGTATCTATAGATATATCTATCTATAAATATATCTATAGATAGATACAGTATATCCATAGTTATATCTATAGATACATCCATAGATATATACTAGCAAGGCCAATGTTTATTAATGAACATGTTTAATAAAAAAAACACAAAGGAAAAAAATGGCGTGGGCTCCCGCGCAATTTTCTGCGCCAGAGGGGGAAAGCTGAGGGGCCGGGGGCCAATATTTATAGCTTGGGAAGGGGGTAATACCCATGGCCCCTTCCCAGGCTATGAATATCAGCCCGCAGCTGTCTGCGTAGCCTTTACTGGCTATTAAAATAGAGGGACCCCTATATATTTTATAGCAAGAAAGGCTAGATAGAGGCCATGGGTATTTGCCCCCCCCGGCAGCAAATATGATCCCCCAGCCGCCCCAGGATGGCGCATCTGTAAGATGCGCCAATTCTGACACTTAGCTCCTCTCTTGCCACTCCCCTGTAGCAGTGGGATATGAGGTAATAAGGGGTTAATGTCACCTTGCTAATGTAAGGTGACATTAAGCCGGGTTAATAATGGAGAGGCGTCAATAAGACGCCTATCTATTACTAATCCTATAGTAGTTAAAGAGTTGAAAAAAAAGACACAGCCAGAAAAAAGTATTTTAATATTCTTAATTTCACTATACTTACCATACTCGATCGCCTGCAAAAAATTAAAAATATCTCCATGGGAGATCATCGTGGGACACTCGTATTAATTGGATATCTGTGGATCAGGGAGTATATTGTTCGTTTATTATTTTAATATTTTTTACAAGAGATTGATGGCTTCGGGATCAAGGTGATTGGTGAGTATGTACTCTAAGTTGTATGTACTGTATGTCTTTATGTATGTGTTGCATGCACTGTATGTATGTACTGTATGTTGTATGTATGCACTCTATGTTGCATGTACTGTTGCATGTTGTATGTACTGTATGTCATATGTTGTATGTTCTGTTGTATGTACTGTATGTTATATGTTGTATGTACTGTTGTATGTTGTATGTTCTGTATGTTATATGTTGTATGTACTGTTGTATGTTGTATGCACTGTTGTATGTGCTGTATGTTATATGTTGCATGTACTGTTGTATGTTGTATGTACTGTATGTTATATGTTGTATGTACTGTTGTATGTTGTGTGTACTATGTCATACGTTGTATGTACTGATGTATGTACTGTATGTCATATGTTGTATGTATTGTTGTATGTTGTATGTACTGTATATCATGTTGTATGTGCTGTATGTTATATGTTGTATGTACTGATGTATGTTATATGTACTGTTATATGTTGTAAGTACTGTTGTATGTTGTATGTACTGTTTTATGTTGTATGTCATATGTACTGTTGTATGCTGTATGTGCTGTATGTTATATGTTGTATGTACTGTTGTATGTTGTATGTTATATGTTGTATGTAATGTTCTATGTTGTATGTTCTATATGGCATATGTTGTATGTACTGTTGTATGTACTGTATGTTATATGTACTGATATTTGTTGTATGTACTGTATGTCATATGTACTGTTGTATGTAATGTATGTTATATGTTGTATGTACTGTTGTACGTTGTATGTACTGTTGTATGCTGCATGTACTGTTGTATGTTCTGTATGTCATATGTTGTATGCACTTTTGTATGTTGTATGTGCGGTATGTTATATGTTGTATGTGCTGTATGTTATATGTTGCATGTTCTGTTGTATGGTGTATGTTGTATGTACAGTATGTTGTATGTACTGTTTATGTTCTGTATGTCATATGTTGTATGTTCAGTATGTTGTATGTAGTATGTTCTGTATGTCATATGTTGTATGTACTGTATGTTGTACGTATGTGCTGTATGTTATATGTTGTATGTACTGTTGTATGCTTTGTATGTCATATGTTGTGTGTTGTATGTACTGTATGTTATATGTTGTATGTTGCATGTTCTGTTGTATGGTGTATGTTGTATGTACAGTATGTTTTATGTACTGTTTATGTTCTATATGTCATATGTTGTATGTAGTATGTTCTGTATGTCATATGTTGTATGTACTGCATGTTGTATGTGCTGTATGTTATATGTTGTATGTACTGTTGTATGTTCTGTATGTCATATGTTGTATGTTATGTGTTCTGTTGTATGTACGGTATGTTATATTTACTGTTGTATGTTGTATGTACTATATGGCATATGTTGTATGTACTATTGTATGTTGTATGTACTGTTATGACCCCAATGGCAGAGGGTCTCAAAAATACATACCAAGTCTGCAAACACAAAAAACCAGCTCATAGGGCAGTGGTAACTGGGCTGACCATATATCTAATCCTAGCACCACAAATAGCAGCAGCCGGGGAACGTGCCTACGTTGGTTCTAGACGTCTCGCGCCAGCCGGAGAACTAACTAACCCTAGAAGGGAAAAGATAGACCTTTCTTGCCTCCAGAGAAAAGACCCCAAAAGTTGGATACAAGCCCCCAACAAATAATAACGGTGAGGTAAGGAGAAAAGACAAACGTAAGAATGAACTAGATATCTAGCAAAGAGAGGCCCACTGACTAATAGCAGAATATAGTAAGATGACTTATACGGTCAGCAAAAACCCTATCAAAATTTCCACGCTGGATATTCAAGAACCCCCGAACCGTCTAACGGCCCGGGGGGAGAACACCAGCCCCCTAGAGCTTCCAGCAGAATCAGGAATCACATTTAGTACAAGCTGGACAAAAAATAATAGCAATGCAAATAACCAAAAAAACAAGGAAGCAAGACTTAGGTTAATTTTGCAAGATCCAGGACCAGCAGACAGGAGCAAACAGAAAGGAACTGATTACAACGATGCCAGGCACAGGACTGAGAATCCAGGGAGTTTATATAGCAACACCCCTGGACTAACGACCCAGGTGGGTGCCAAACTGAGGAAAGACAATCCCAGAGTCATATCACTAGTGACCACAAGAGGGAGCCAAAAAAGTCTAATTCACAACAGTACCCCCCCTTTAAGGAGGGGTCACCGAACCCTCACCAAGACCACCAGGGCGATCAGGATGAACAGCGTGAAAGGCACGAACTAAATCGGCCGCATGCACATCAGAGGCAACCACCCAGGAATTATCCTCCTGACCATAGCCCTTCCACTTGACCAGATACTGAAGCCTCCGCCTGGAGAGACGAGAATCCAAGATCTTCTCCACCACGTACTCCAACTCGCCCTCAACCAACACCGGAGCAGGAGGCTCAACAGAAGGAACCACAGGTACAACGTACCGCCGCAACAAAGACCTATGGAACACGCTGTGAATGGCAAACGACACCGGAAGATCCAAGCGAAAGGACACAGGATTAAGGATTTCCAATATCTTGTAAGGACCGATGAAGCGAGGCTTAAATTTAGGAGAGGAGACCTTCATAGGAACAAATCGAGAAGACAGCCATACCAAATCCCCAACACGAAGTCGGGGACCCACACCGCGGCGGCGGTTGGCAAAACGCTGAGCCTTCTCCTGTGACAACTTCAAGTTGTCCACCACATGATTCCAGATCTGCTGCAACCTATCCACCACGGAATCTACCCCAGGACAGTCAGAAGGCCGAGGAAAAACGAGGATGGAAACCAGAGTTGCAAAAAAATGGCGAAACCAAGGTAGCGGAACTAGCCCGATTATTAAGGGCAAACTCAGCCAACGGCAAGAAGGTCACCCAATCATCCTGATCTGCAGAAACAAAACACCTCAAATAAGCCTCCAGAGCCTGATTAGTTCGCTCCGTTTGTCCATTAGTTTGAGGATGAAAGGCAGACGAAAACGACAAATCAATGCCCATCTTAGCACAAAAGGATCGCCAGAACCTGGAAACAAACTGGGATCCTCTGTCAGACACGATATTCTCAGGAATGCCGTGTAAACGAACCACATTCTGAAAGAACAAGGGAACCAGATCGGAAGAGGAAGGCAGTTTAGGCAAAGATACCAAATGGACCATCTTGGAAAAGCGATCACATACCACCCAGATGACAGACATACCTTGAGACACCGGAAGATCTGAAATGAAATCCATGGAAATGTGTGTCCAAGGCCTCTTTGGGACAGGCAAGGGCAAGAGCAAGCCGCTGGCACGAGAACAGCAAGGCTTAGCCCGAGCACAAGTCCCACAGGACTGCACAAATGACCGCACATCCCGTGACAAGGAAGGCCACCAAAAGGACCTAGCCACCAGATCTCTGGTGCCAAAAATTCCCGGATGCCCTGCCAACACCGAGGAATGAACCTCGGAAATGACTCTGCTGGTCCACTTATCAGGAACAAACAGTCTGTCAGGTGGACAAGAGTCAGGTCTACCAGCCTGAAATCTCTGCAACACACGTCGCAAATCCGGAGAAATGGCTGACAAGATTACTCCCTCTTTAAGAATACCAACTGGTTCTGCGACTCCAGGAGAGTCAGGCACAAAGCTCCTTGAAAGAGCATCAGCCTTCACATTCTTTGAACCTGGTAAATACGAGACCACAAAGTCAAAACGGGAGAAAAACAATGACCAACGGGCCTGTCTAGGATTCAGGCGTTTAGCAGACTCGAGATACATCAGATTCTTGTGATCAGTCAAGACCACCACACAATGCTTAGCACCCTCGAGCCAATGACGCCACTCCTCAAATGCCCACTTCATGGCCAGCAACTCCCGATTGCCAACATCATAATTCCGCTCGGCAGGCGAAAACTTCCTAGAGAAGAAAGCACATGGTCTCATTACAGAGCAACCAGGGCCTCTCTGCGACAAAACGGCCCCTGCCCCAATCTCAGAAGCATCCACTTCAACCTGAAAGGGAAGTGAGACATCAGGCTGGCACAAAACAGGCGCTGAAGTAAACCGGCGCTTCAACTCTTGAAAAGCTTCCACGGCTGCAGGAGCCCAGTTAGCAACATCAGAACCTTTCTTGGTCATATCCGTCAAAGGTTTAACAACGCTAGAAAAATTAGCGATAAAACGACGGTAGAAGTTAGCAAAACCCAAGAACTTCTGAAGACTCTTAACTGACGTGGGTTGAGTCCAATCATGAATAGCTCGGACCTTGACTGGGTCCATCTCCACCGCAGAAGGGGAAAAAATAAAACCCAAAAAGGGAACCTTCTGTACTCCAAAGAGACACTTTGAGCCCTTAACAAACAAAGCATTCTCACGCAAAACCTGAAACACCATCCTGACCTGCTCTACATGCGAGTCCCAATCATCAGAAAAAAACAGAATATCATCCAGATAAACAATCATAAATTTATCCAGATACTTCCGGAAAATATCATGCATAAAGGACTGAAACACTGAAGGAGCATTAGAGAGCCCGAAAGGCATCACCAAGTACTCAAAATGACCTTCGGGCGTATTAAATGCAGTTTTCCATTCATCTCCTTGCTTAATGCGCACAAGGTTGTACGCACCACGAAGATCTATCTTGGTGAACCACTTGGCACCTTTAATCCGGGCAAACAAGTCCGACAACAGAGGCAAAGGATACTGAAATTTAACAGTGATTTTATTCAGAAGCCGATAGTCAATACAAGGTCTCAAAGATCCGTCCTTCTTGGCCACAAAAAAGAATCCCGCACCAAGAGGGGAAGAGGATGGACGGATATGCCCCTTCTCCAGAGATTCCTTGATATACGAACGCATTGCGGTATGCTCAGGTACAGACAGATTAAATAATCTTCCCTTAGGAAATTTACTACCTGGAATCAAATCTATAGCGCAGTCACAGTCCCTATGAGGAGGAAGAGCACTGGAGCTGGACTCGCTGAATACATCCTGGTAATCAGACAAATACTCAGGAACTTCCGAAGGAGTAGAGGAAGCAATAGACACCGGCGGGGAGTCACCATGAATTCCCTGACAGCCCCAACTTGACACAGACATTGCCTTCCAATCCAAGACTGGATTATGGGTCTGTAACCATGGCAGACCCAAAACGACCAAATCATGCATTTTATGCAGAACAAGAAAACAAATCACCTCCCGATGTTCAGGAGTCATGCACATGGTTACCTGTGTCCAAAACTGCGGTTTATTTTCCGCCAATGGCGTAGCATCAATACCTCTAAGAGGGATAGGATTTACCAATGGCTCAAGAACAAAACCACAACGCTTGGCAAACGACAGATCCATAAGACTCAGGGCAGCACCTGAATCCACAAACGCCATAACAGGGTAGGAGGACAATGAGCAAATTAAAGTCACAGACAAAATAAATTTAGGTTGCAAATTACCAATGGCGACAGGACTAACAACCCTTGTTAGGCGTTTAGAGCATGCTGATATAACATGTGTAGAATCACCACAGTAAAAACACAACCCATTCTGACGTCTATGATTTTTCCGTTCATTTCTAGTCTGAATTCTACCACATTGCATTAAATCAGGTGTTTGTTCAGACAACACCACCAGAGGATTCGCGGCTTTGCGCTCCCGCAAACGCCGGTCAATTTGAATAGCCAGCGCCATGGAATCATTCAGACCTGTAGGAATGGAGAAACCCACCATCACATTCTTAATGGCTTCAGAAAGGCCATTTCTGAAATTTGCGGCCAGAGCACACTCATTCCACTGAGTAAGCACGGACCATTTCCGAAATTTTTGGCAATACACTTCAGCTTCATCCTGCCCCTGAGAAATAGCCAACAAGGCTTTTTCTGCCTGAATTTCAAGATTGGGTTCCTCGTAAAGCAATCCGAGCGCCAGAAAAAACGCATTAACATTTGCCAATGCCGGATCTCCTGGCGCTAGCGAGAAGGCCCAATCCTGAGGGTCGCCCCGTAAGAAAGAGATAACAATTTTTACTTGCTGAGCTGAGTCTCCAGATGAACGGGGTCTCAGAGATAGAAACAATTTACAATTATTCCTGAAATTCCTAAACTTAAATCGGTCTCCAGAGAACAGCTCAGGAATAGGTATTTTAGGTTCAGACATTGGACTACTGGTAACAAAATCTTGTATACCCTGCACACGAGCAGCAAGCTGATCCACACTTGTAATCAAAGTCTGGACATTCATGTCTGCAGCAAGCACAAGCCACTCAGAGGTAAAGGGGAGGAAAAAAGAGAGGAAAGAAAAAAAAAAAAAAAACTCAGACTTTCCTTTCTTGTAATCCCACTTCTGCAATGCATTAAACATTCAACCTTGGCCTGGCATACTGTTATGACCCCAATGGCAGAGGGTCTCAAAAATACATACCAAGTCTGCAAACACAAAAAAACAGCTCATAGGGCAGTGGTAACTGGGGTGACCATATATCTAATCCTAGCACCACAAATAGCAGCAGCCGGGGAACGTGCCTACGTTGGTTCTAGACGTCTCGCGCCAGCCGGAGAAATAACTAACCCTAGAAAGGAAAAGATAGACCTTTCTTGCCTCCAGAGAAAAGACCCCAAAAGTTGGATACAAGCCCCCAACAAATAATAACGGTGAGGTAAGGAGAAAAGACAAACGTAAGAATGAACTAGATATCTAGCAAAGAGAGGCCCACTGACTAATAGCAGAATATAGTAAGATGACTTATACGGTCAGCAAAAACCCTATCAAAATTTCCACGCTGGATATTCAAGAACCCCCGAACCGTCTAACGGCCCGGGGGGAGAACACCAGCCCCCTAGAGCTTCCAGCAGAATCAGGAATCACATTTAGTACAAGCTGGACAAAAAATAATAGCAATGCAAATAACCAAAAAAACAAGGAAGCAAGACTTAGCTTAATTTTGCAAGATCCAGGACCAGCAGACAAGAGCAAACAGAAAGGAACTGATTACAATGATGCCAGGCACAGGACTGAGAATCCAGGGAGTTTATATAGCAACACCCCTGGACTAACGACCCAGGTGGGTGCCAAACTGAGGAAAGACAATCCCAGAGTCATATCACTAGTGACCACAAGAGGGAGCCAAAAAAGTCTAATTCACAACAATGTACTGTATGTTATATGTACTCTTGTATGTTGTATGTACTGTATGTCATATGTACTGTTGTATGCTGCAAATTTCGGGGCCCCATACTGGCAAATTTTTTTGGGCCCCCTTGAGACTCCGCCCAGGCTCCACTCCAGCCCCACCTCCACGCTCCACCCCTCGAACTGTCCACAGTCCCACCGCTCTCTCTTGGAAAAACTCCACTTCTCACCTGTCACACATTAACAGTTCCCATCACCAGATCACACACATAGCCGGCAGCTTTTGTTTTGGCCAAAAGATTTTTTAAGCCGCCACCATAACACGGTAGACACTTTTAGCCGGACCCTGCTCTGCTGTAACATATTAAGTATTTGTTAAATATGCAGTACAATTTAGGAATATTTTTAATTGTTTTTCAATTTTTAAAATGACCAATAATATCACATACAAGGAACAAATACCGCTACACCATGTCAAGACCACATATTACCGCCACAGTGATCGAATAACACCACATACAAGGAACAAATACCACAACACCATTACCAGACACCATATTATTACCACATAGTGACCAAATAGCACATACAAGGGACAAATACCGCACCATGACCAGACCACATATTACCACCACAAAGTGACCGAATACTACAATACTGATCAATAATAAAAAAAACAATACTATCACCATCAGTGCCATTATACACGGGAGATCTGTACTTAGTATGCAGTGTCTGTGTACAGGTAATACAGTGATCACTGGTGACATTATACACAGGACCTCTGTATATAGTATACAGTGTATAGTGTTAGTGTATAGGTAACACACTGACTCACCAGTGACGTCTCTAGATGAAGACCTTCATCTTTCGACTTTCATCCAGCACAGACCGCCGTCACTTCTTCCAGCCAGGACTTGTCTCTGCAGGAAATAACAGTTATCTCGAGCTCCGCTTGCAGAACTGTTATGATCCGGTGACCTTGGAGCCGCATGAGAGACTTTCTCAGGAGTAGGTGGTACCTGTACTGACCGCAAACCCTAAACTAACACCGCAACTAGAAGTAGCCGTGGGATGTACCTAACACGTCCTAGACACCTCGACACAGCCGGAGAACTAAATACCCCTATAGATGGAAATGGGAATTCTATCTTGCCTCAGAGCAGAACCCCAGAGGATAGGCAGCCCCCCACAAATATTGACTGTGAGTATAGAGGAAAAACACACGCAGGCAGAAAAACAGGATTTAGCAAAAGAGGCACTTCTAGCTAAACAGAAAAGGATAGGACAGAATTCTAAGCGGTCAGTATTAAAATCCTAAAAATATCCACAGCAGATAATACAAATATACTACATCTAACTAAAGACATAGAAAGTATATCTGCATCTCCTGAGAATCCAGCATGACTGAAAAATCCAAAGTCTAAGCTGGACAAAAACACAATGAATTGCACTGAATTGCAAAGCACACAGCATGTGTGCACTGAGACAAAAAACCAGACACTTATCTTAGCTGAATTGGCAGCAGGGCATGAGGAGCCAGAGAGAGATGCAATCCCTCCAAGTACAATGGACAACTGGCATGGACTCATGGATCCTGCACACCTAAATACCTAATAGAGCTGCAATCAGCAGAAACACCTGCCCGGATTACAACCCCAAGACAACTGCACTACCACCAACAACCACCGGAGGGAGCCCAAGAGCAGAATTCGCAACACAGAACACATTACTTAATTTTTCCCAACTTCTACATTACACCACATGAAGAAAAAAAGGCGACATAGTGTCACTCTACACAGTAACAGGACCGCCCCCCCATTTAAAACAGCATACTCAAAAAATAAAATAAATACGTCACTGCAGTAATTATATCCCTTAATTAGCCCCTATGGTAATTATATCCCCCATCCTGGCCCCCGTGTGTCTCATTCCTGGCTCCAGCCATATGCTCTCGCATCCTGCCCTCATGAGTATCCATTCTGCCCCATATGATCTCCCCATCCTGCCCCATATGATCGCCCCATATGATCTCCCCATCCTGCCCCATATGATCTCCCCATCCTGCTCCATCTGTCTCCATTGTATCCATCCTGCCCCATGATCCTGCACGATCTGTCTCCAAT
Source organism: Ranitomeya variabilis (assembly GCF_051348905.1). Classification (NCBI taxonomy): domain Eukaryota; kingdom Metazoa; phylum Chordata; class Amphibia; order Anura; family Dendrobatidae; genus Ranitomeya; species Ranitomeya variabilis. Next base: position 567,334,227 of record NC_135232.1, read on the forward strand.
CCTGCCCCCATGTCTTTCATTCTGCCCTGTGTCTCCATTCATGCCCGTATCTCCATTCTGCCCCCTGTGTCTCCAGCATTTCTGCCCCCAGTGTCTCCAGCATTTCTGCCCCCAATGTCTCCAGCATTTCTGCCCCCAGTGTAATCAGAATTCTGCCCCCAGTGTCCAGCATCTCTGCCCCAGTGTGTCCAGCATCTCTGCCCCAGTGTGTCCAGCATCTCTGCCCCAGTGTGTCCAGCATTTATGCCCCAGTGTGTTCAGCATTTCTGCCCCAGCGTGTCCAGCATTTCTGCCCCAGCGTGTCCAGCATTTCTGCCCCAGTGTGTCCAGCATTTCTGCCCCAGTGTATCCAGCATCTCTGCCCCAGCGTGTCCAGCATTTCTGCCCCAGCGTGTCCAGCATTTCTGCCCCAGCTTGTCCAGCATTTCTGCCCCAGCGTGTCCAGCATTTCTGCCCCAGCTTGTCCAGCATTTCTGCCCCAGCATGTCCAGCATTTCTGCCCCAGCATGTCCAGCATTTCTGCCCCCCGAGGGTGTCCAGCATCTCTGCCCCAGCGTGTCCAGCATCTCTGCCCCAGCGTGTCCAGCATCTCTGCCCCAGCGTGTCCAGCATCTCTGCCCCAGTGTGACCAGCATTTCTGCCCCAGTGTGTCCAGCATTTCTGCCCCCAGGGTGTGCAGCATCTCTGCCCCAGTGTGTCTAGCATCTCTGCCCCCAATGTCCAGCATTTCTGCCCCTGTGTGTCCAGCATTCCTGCCCCAGTGTGTCCAGCATTTCTGCCCCAGGGTGTGCAGCATCTCTGCCCCAGCGTGTCCAGCATCTCAGCCCCAGCGTGTCCAGCATCTCTGCCCCATCGTGTCTAGCATCTCTGCCCCAGCATATCCAGCATCTCTGCCCCAGCGTATCCAGCATCTCTGCCCATGCGTGTCCAGCATCTCTGCCCCAGCGTGTCCAGCATCTCTGCCCCAGCGTGTCCAGCATCTCTGCCCCAGCGTGTCCAGCATCTCTGCCCCGGGGTCCCCTGGATTGCCGCTCTAAAAAAACCCCAAAAAGCACGTGTTCTTTCCTGACTGCGATCCTGCGGCGGGCGAAGCTTACTCCCTCCACGCAGGTGAAGCACGCACTCGCCGGCGGCTGACAATGACGTCAGACGCCGGCGAAGTGTACGCTGCAACTCAAGTCAGCTGCAGCCTCCGATTGGCTGGCAGCTGTTAATTATTGATGTGCGGGCGTGGGCCCGCATGTCATTAGCATGCCACAGCGCCTGTAGGGGGGGCACGGTGAGCAGATGAGACAAGGCCCAATGCGGGCCCCCTCTGCCCACCGGGCCTCATACGCCAGTCAGGGCAGTAATGCCCTGATGGCGACTCTGGTCATATGCTGTTTGTACTGTTGTATGTACTGTATGTTATATGTTGTATGTTCTGTTGTTGTCACGGGGGTACTGGGTAGACTACAGCTGATTACCCGGGCCCCTGCAATATCCCTCAAACTAGGGAAACCCTGTCTGTCCCTCTCCCAGAGTTTACACTGAAGGTGTGCATGACTGGGCCGCCAGGCCTGACCCTGAGTCCTGTTTCAGTACTAAGCTGAAACCTCCACCCGCCACCCAGTGATGAGACCTTTCACCAACCCCTACAGAAAGCACAGACAGGGAAAACTAAAAAACGCACCACGCCGCAGACACACAGGAAAACACTATAATGTGCACAGGGCAAAACAATACAAATATAGGAAGGAGAAATATAACGAAGGATAATACACCACCAGATACGATATTTCCTCTCCTAGACCACCACTGCAGACCGAGATCACCAGGCACAAGACACAAGCTATAATCGGCGACGCCCAAAGCCCAGCAAAACTATTTAAAGGCAATGAGCGTGACTAAGCCTCCAACCCGAGTACCAGCCAGATTAACCCCGGACAATCTGGATCAATCTAGCCGGCGCCACTGAGCATAAAGTGGACGAATGAGGAATTACCGCTGTCTGTCGGACGCCCTAGTGTGAACAGCGTCCGACATGACAGTTGTATGTTGTATGTAAAGTGTGTTGTATGTACTGTTGTATGTTCTGTATGTCACATGTTGTATGTACTGTATGTTGTATGTGCTGTATGTTATATATGCTGTATGTTATATGTTGCATGTTCTGTTGTATGTACAGTATGTTGTATGTACTGTTGTATGTTCTGTATGTCATATGTTGTATGGTCTGTATGTTGTATGTAGTATGTTCTGTATGTCATATGTTGTATGTACTGTATGTTGTACAGTATGTGCTGTATGTTTTATGTTGCATGTACTATTGTATGTTCAGTATGTTGTATGCACTGTTGTATGTAGTATGTTCTGTATGTCATATGTTGTATGTTCTGTTGTATGTAGTATGTTCTGTATGTAATATGTTGTGGGTACTGTATGTTGTATGTTATATGTTGTATGTACTGTATGTTATATGTTTTATGTACTTGTATGTTGTATGTGCTGTATGTACTGTATGTAGTATGTTCTGTATGTCATATTTTGTATGCACTGTATGGTATACGTTGTATGTACTGTATGTTGTATGTACTGTATGTTGTATGTACTGTCCCATCAGACGATGCCTGCTCTCACACATACACACCCGGACAGCCCACAGACCCCTCCCCGAACAGCCCGCAGACACCCTGGCAGACCCTCGGACAGCCCGCAGACCTCGCCAGCACACACATACACGCACACAGTCACTGCCCACACTCTTCCCTCCTCCAAATCTGCAGCGTTCCCCCCGCAACAAAGCCGCAGATCTTTTTTACATCTGCGGTTTTGCTGCAGATTGGCCCGACTCAATGCAAGTCTACAGCTGCAGAAACGCTGCAGATCCGCCAAAAGAATTGACATGCTGCGGAAAAAGCAACGCTGCGTTGTCACACGTTTTTTTTCCGCAGCATGTGCACAGCGGATTTGGTTTTCCATAAGTTAACATGCTACTGTTAGGGTATGTGTCCACGTTCAGGATTGCATCAGGACGCTGCGCCGCCGCAAGGAATAACACAGGGCCCTATGCGTGGGGTGCGATGATGCCGAATGTGTGCAATGAACACATCCGGCATCATCGCGTCCCAGAAGGGGGCGGGGCTTAGCGCCGAGCGGGTTTGCCGCTCCGACGATACCGCCGGCCATCCTGATCGTGGACACATACCCTAATAGTCCAGTCAAAATACGGTTTGACCCGGAACAAATTCCAAGAAAGCGTTTTATGATTTTTTTTAATACTATTATATGTGCGGAACAACATATTAAAAGTTTTCCAAAAATTGATCACCACAAAGGTTCTAACTATGACGTCACAAGACGATGACAGCCATCGCACTAAAAATAACGAATATTTCCCTATTTCAAAGCTGTAGCTTTAGGTTACAGAAGAGTTTGCATTTTGTATACTATATATTTTCATATAACAATTTTTAATTAAAGTTTTATACTAACTACATGGACAGGCGAGGTCATGACGTCATCAATGACGTCATGACATATATGTACATTTCTAGAAATTATAGAATTAATACACAGTGCATTTTAAGACCTACTTCATCACTGAATAAGTGTGTCAGGTTAACAGTTACTATTTTCATCATCAGACTCTGCTTCCTCACTCATATTGTCACAATGCCCTTCTTGACATGGTCCGCATACCCATGAACAGGTAAGTCCGTGTCTTTTGCAAGTGCACCGAAGGGTACTACAACCACGAGAACAATTGTAGTCAATTATTTTCAGAAGAGTTTCTGGCGTGGGTGAAGTATCCATCATCACTGGAACTAGACTGTTGTTCTGCAATTCCCATCCCCATTCAGTAGTGTCCATGGCCAAACCATTGTCCATCCAAAGCACCACTTGTGGCCAGCATGGTGGCGCAGTGGTTAGCACAGCAGCCTTGCAGCACTGGAGTCCTGGGTTCAAACCCACCAAGGACAACATCTGCAAAGAGCTTGTATGTTCTCTCCGTGTTTGTGTGGGTTTCCTTCGGGTACTCTGGTTTCCTCCCACATTCCAAAGACATACTGATAGGGAATTTAGATTGTGAGCCCCAACGGGGACAGTGATGATAATGTGTGTAAAGCGCTGCAAAATATGTTAGCGCTATATAAAGATTATTATTATTGGAAGTAACTCCGAAGGGCATGATACTTCGTTGCAGAGGAGGTTGTCGTTCAAGCAGTTCGAGCTGTCGTTCAGGTGTAACAAAGATTTTGGCTGAACCAATTTTTTTGCAGAGAGTAGAATTCCTCATTGCAGACAGATTGTCTCCAGGTTTGCCCCCGAACAATGCCACCATCGCTTTACACCCAGCGTCTTCAATCTCAGCTCTGTTTTTGTTAGGTGTGGAAAAGATTTTAGCACAGCTATTTAAGACCGAATCTCCCTTCAAAACCTTGTGTAGACCGAGTTTTTTTCCGATTCCAAAAACCACGGAAGTGGTATCGCAACTCGTGAATGCATGAAGGAACAGAAGACTGCTGTAGACATGGTTTCCCAGGAACTTCTTCATAACCTTAATGTCGTACACTGTTGCAGGACTCCCTTTATCCGAGTAGAAATAAAGCTTGTTGCCATCGCTGGTTGACGCGTGATGAAGTAACAACACCAAAAGATCTGTATCTTTGCCAATGAGACTAGTACTTTTGTTGGATGATGTTACCATTACGGAGATGCGGGGTCAGTGGGTGCTCTCGTCCGCTGGCCCGGCTGTCTTTAGCAAGACTGCATGGACCACGGCTCATACCACTGAACACCCGCTCTATCTCCCAGTGGGCAATACACTACACAGACAACACAGGGTTAAGCTAAAACAGGGTGGCAATACTTTATTGAACCACAGCACACAATAGCAAGCAGAACATTCCCCACATGCCTGGAATTGTATGGGTACATGGGCGCATATAAAAGATCACTGCGTCTTCATGTATTTCCAGTATGACATGATGTCAGAGCTCCCAGGGTCGCTACTCCATCTGTGGATGAACGCACAGAGAAGGGGTAAAGACAAGCATAGGGAGATGACCAAGAATTGTCCGTAGAGTCCATACAAGGTCCAAAGCCAGTTGACACGATGTCAGAGCTCCCAGGGTCGCTACTCCATCTGTGGATGAACGCACAGAGAAGGGGTAACGACAAGCATAGGGAGATGACCAAGAACTGTCCATAGAGTCCATACAAGGTCCAAAACCAGTTAACACGAGAGTCACCACCTGGCTTATCTGACCATCTCCATGGAATCAGGCGACCAGCGGGTCCCAACCTTGGCTTTCTCCAAACATATCCATGGTGCAGAGATGGTCACTGGATCAGATCTGTGTCCTTCCAACTGGAGCCGAAAACCCCTAGGTTGTATCCTATAGAATCCTAGATCAGTGTCCCTCGTGATGGTGCCATGATGAATTGGCTGCAGTCCTTTCTCTTGTCTGTTGGGTGGTTTGCAGAATGTCTGGCTCGTAGCTCTGTATTACTTCAGACTCCCAAGATGTGAACTCTGAGTCATTTTATACCCAAGGCATGTAAGCTATTTTTAGAATTACCCAGTGTCCTTTAGTTCAACATCAAGATATGGCAAACAATGGTGATGAGTAGTGTTGAGCGATACCGTCCGATACTTGAAAGTATCGGTATCGGAAAGTATCGGCCGATACCGGCAAAGTATCGGATCTAATCCGATACCGATACCCGATACCAATACAAGTCAATGGGACTCAAGTATCGGACGGTATCCCTGATGGTTCCCAGGGTCTGAAGGAGAGGAAACTCTCCTTCAGGCCCTGGGATCCATATTAATGTGTAAAATAAAGAATTAAAATAAAAAATATTGCTATACTCACCTCTCCGACGCAGCCTGGACCTCACCGAGGGAACCGGCAGCGTTCTTTGCTTAAAATGCGCGCGTTTACTTCCTTCCGTGATGTCACGGCTTGTGATTGGTCGCGTGCCGCCCATGTGGCCGCGACGCGAACAATCACAGCAAGCCGTGACGTAATTTTCAGGTCCTCAATGCCTAATTCTAGGCATTCAGGATTTTAAAATTACGTCACGGCTTGTGATTGGTTGCGTGCCGCCCATGTGACCGCGACGCGACCAATCACAAGCCGGAACGTAATTTTAAAATCCTGAATGCCTAGAATTAGGCATACAGGACCTGAAATTACGTCACGGCTTGCTGTGATTGGTCGCGTCGCGGTCACATGGGCGGCACGCAACCAATCACAAGCCGTGACGTAATTTTAAAATGCGCGCGTTTCCTGCCTCCCGTGATGTCACGGCTTGTGATTGGTCGCGTCGCCCATGTGACCGCGACGCGACCAATCACAAGCCGGAACATAATTTTAAAATCCTGAGTGCCTAGAATTAGGCATTGAGGACCTGAAAATTACGTCACGGCTTGCTGTGATTGGTCGCGTCGTGGCCACATGGGCGGCACGCGACCAATCACAAGCCGTGACGTCACGGAAGGAAGTAAACGCGCGCATTTTAAGCAAAGAACGCTGCCGGTTCCCTCGGTGAGGTCCAGGCTGCGTCGGAGAGGTGAGTATAGCAATATTTTTTATTTTAATTCTTTATTTTACACATTAATGTTGTTTCGATACCGATACCCGATACCACAAAAGTATCGGATCTCGGTATCGGAATTCCGATACCCGCAAGTATTGGCCGATACCCGATACTTGCGGTATCGGAATGCTCAACACTAGTGATGAGATTACCTAGTACTACTTGACCATTCAATCTATTTGCACAGTCTTTCCTTCTCTGCTTTAGAAGTCACCAAGCTAGTTCAGGAATTCAATGCACAATTAGCATATCAGCACACATCAATAAACAAAGAGAAACACACACTATGTACAAGTCACTATTGTGACGCTCACACCCTGGCTGGTGGGCGTTAGCTCGGGGGGTTTGTGGCCCCACTGTGCCACAAACCAGGCTACCCTGGAAGGGGCGTGACTATGACAGCTGCCTGGGTTTTCACTGGAGCCCCTGATGGTGAGGTCAGGCTTGTGCAGCAGGCAGCTGCCAGGTGCTACTCCAGGGTGGTGTCTGGCTGTGGCTGCTGATCCCACTTGGGAGACAGGAACACCAGGATTGGTGCGGGCATCAGGCAGGACTGGCAGAAGAGCACGGCTGAAACTCAGACGAGTAGACTGGCACGGCTGAGACACAGGGCTGGCAGAGACACGGCAGAGAACACATGGCTAACAGAGACACGGCAGAGAACACAGGGCTGGCAGGAACACAGGACTGGCAGGGACGGCAGGAAACACAGGACTGGAAGGCACAGCAAGAACAGCAGGACTGGCAGGAACACTGGATTGGAAGGCACGGCAGAGAACACAGGACTGGTTGATGTGGTTAATGAAGGAACAGGTAGGGACCTGTTCACATTGAGGTGCAGGTATGGATATGTAGTGTGGAGAAACAGGTAGGGACCTGTTCACACAGGAGATGTAGGTACGGAAACAAGCCAGAAGGAAAGGAGAATGAAGGAACAGGTTGGGACCTGTTCACACAGTAAGAGAACCGCAAGGCTGCGGATAGGAATGGTAGAGCAGCAAGAGATAGTGTAGCAACAAAAGCTAAGCAGAGCAGAACCGCAAGGAATGCGGAGAGGAGCTGCAGCAAGAGATTTCTGCAGAAACTAAGCAGAGCGGAGCCACAAGGATTGTGGAGAGGAGCTGCAGCAATGGATAACTGCAGCTGCAGAAGCTAAGCAGAGGGGAGCCACAAGGAATGTGGAGAGGAGCTGCAGCAAGGGATAACTGCAGCAGCAGAGCAGAGTAGAAAGTAGCAGAACCACAGGAGTGCAGAGCAGAGGTAAAGCCACAAAGGTACAGAGCAGGCAGAGCCGCAAGAGTGCAGAGTGTAAGCAGATTGAGAACATGAGGAAAGACACAGCAGGGAAGGAAGCCACAGTCAAGGAGACCAAGATAAGACTAAGTTCAAACTAGGAAATGGAACAAGACAAGAAACAAGGACAAAGACACAGGGACCAGGATATTCTGCCTCCTGGAGGGCGGACAACAAGATCAAGGCAATAGCACAGAGAAAAGCCTCCAGAGAGGGAGTAACACAGAGCAAGGCCTGGCAAACTCAGCAGCTAAACACAAACTGAGCTAACACATTGCACAGCCCCAGTCCACTGGGTGGAACTGCAATAAATACTGGAGGCCTTCTGGCAATTGGTCAGGAACAGATTAGACAGATGCACCTAATTCCTATAAGAACCAGAGAGTTCAGGCGCCGCCCCCCTATACACACAGCCATGAAGCATGCAGAGAGCAGAGACACAGAGCATGGAGCTGGCATGAAACAGAAACCACATCATGACCTGAAGCAGTGGGTAAGATAGTGTGAGAGATGAGAGGCCATACCGTGATGCCAGCAGAGTTGTTACAACTATTACAGACTTACATTATATGTTAAATAGTATCAGTTTGCAAGTCTGTCTTCTTGAACCACTAGACATAAACACTTAAATGCACAAGCCAATATACAGATAAAAAGCCAGTTCTTTTTTTTTTTGCAAAACATGGTTGTCTGGGAAATTAAGATACAATCTGGTTTCTTCACAGATGACATTGACACTGCTGCCTTAACAATCTCCACATCTGCATCCCCCTCTGATTGTATTACGTGGCAACCTCTGTCATTCATGCGCTGTGAAACGAGATTGATAAGAGACTGTTTGTTCTCCACATTCGAAAGGAAGTCCTCCTTTTTCCCGACAAATTTTGTTCCTTCAGCAATGTTCACTTTGTTACTTGTTAGTTTTTTGCTCCGTCACTGATGGGTAATGTTCTTAGTGTTTGGTCCTTCAATGTAACCATCAAATACTATCGTAGCCTTACCATAGTGCTTTAGTGTGAAAGATGCATAGTCTTCAGTAGTGTTGAGCATTCCGATACCGCAAGTATCGGGTATTGGCCGATACTTGCGGTATCGGAATTCCGATACCGAGATCCGATACTTGCCACATATCGGATACCGGAATCGGAAGTTCCCAGGATTCAAACTGCACGAATTCAGCCAATGAGGAATGATTCTGAGTGTGGGCACATCCTGTTCAGGGCAGGCCAGACAGGTGCTGGTAGTGGGGGACTCAATTATCAGGGGAACAGATAGGGCAATCTGTCACAAAGACAGGGATCATCGGACGGTGTGCTGCCTACCTGGCGCTCGAGTCCGACACATCGCTGATCGGGTTGACAGGTTATTGGGAGGGGCTGGTGAGGACCCAGCGGTCATGGTGCACATTGGCACAAATGACAAAGTTAGAGGTAGGTGGAAGGTCCTTAAAGATGATTTCAGGGAATTAGGCTGCAAGCTGAAAGCAAGGACCTCCAACGTGGTATTTTCCGAAATACTGCCTGTACCACGTACCACGCCAGAGAGGCAACGGGAGATTAGGGAGGTTAATAAGTGGCTCAAGAATTGGTGTAGGAAGGAGGGGTTTGGGTTCCTGCAGAACTGGGCCGACTTCTCAGTTGGCTACAGGCTCTACGCTAGGGACGGGCTGCACCTCAATGGGGAAGGTGCAGCGGTGCTGGGGGAGAAAATGGCTAGAAGGTTGGAGGAGTGTTTAAACTAGGGATTGGGGGGGAGGGTATTCATTTTATAGGAGGGGAAGATAGTGCAGATAGAGACCTGGGCACAAATAAGGAAGTTGGGGGTGGCGGTGGCATGGGGGGTGGGGTTAGAACAGTTAGTAATTTAAGAAAGAATAGAGGTACAGAGAGGAACATCAAGTGCATGTATACTAATGCCAGAAGCCTCGCCAATAGTGTTGAGCATTCCGATACCGCAAGTATCGGCCGATACTTGCGGTATCGGAATTCCGATACTTGCCGCGTATCGGATACCGGAATCGGAAGTTCCAAGATTCAAAATGCAGAAATTCAGCCAATGAGAATGATTCCAAGTGTGGGCACATCCTGTTTAGCATGGAGGGCATGAAACTACTGGCAAGGCTGTGATTGGCTGCTGAAATGATGTCATGATGCAGTTTAAAAGTCGCTGGCGCCATTTTGCGATCACTCTGCTGTGAATTCAGTTAGTGACAGGACGCTGTTTGCTGACTGAGGGACAGTTTAGAGATAGCGATTTGCTTCTTTGTGCTTTCCAAAGGCTAATTTAGCAACCGCTGTGTTCACCTACTATTCACCTTGCTTTTGCCTTGTAGCGCTGTTTTCACAGCGATCTGCAAGGTCTGTGTGTGTGTGTGTGTGAGTGCAGCCCACTCTCTAGTCTGAGTGCAGCCACATAGGCCATCCATAGCTGGTTGTATTCAGTTCAGGGAGGGTGGTTCATTGCCTCATACTGTTCTTTTTTTTTTTTTTTTTCAAGTAGTGTAGTCTGCTGCTAATTTATTCAAAAAAATCCTATTAGTGTCTTTCCACCCGTCTCCAGCTAATTTGTGGAAAAACACTACATAGGATAACGTAGAGGAGGGTTTTTGGGCCTTGCAGCGCCGTTTACGGCTGTCTGCACGGTCTCCGTGTGATTGCAGCTCGCCCTGTAGTCTGTGAGCAGCCATAGCCTGGTTGTCTCCAGCTCAGGGTTGTTCACTGCGTCATACCGCCAAATCAATTTTCATTTTGTTTTAAGTAGTGCAGGCTGCTGCACATTTTTTCAAAAAATTCCTATTAGTGTCTTTCCACCCGTCTCCAGCTAATTTGTGGAAAAACACTACATAGGATAACGTAGAGGAGGGTTTTTGGGCCTTGCAGCGCCGTTTACGGCTGTCTGCACGGTCTCCGTGTGACTGCAGCTCGCCCTGTAGTCTGTGAGCAGCCATAGCCTGGTTGTCTCCAGCTCAGGGTTGTTCACTGCGTCATACCGCCAAATCAATTTTCATTTTGTTTTAAGTAGTGCAGGCTGCTGCACATTTTTTCAAAAAAATCCTATTAGTGTCTTTCCACCCGTCTCCAGCTAATTTGTGGAAAAACACTACATAGGATAACGTAGAGGAGGGTTTTTGGGCCTTGCAGCGCCGTTTACGGCTGTCTGCACGGTCTCCGTGTGACTGCAGCTCGCCCTGTAGTCTGTGAGCAGCCATAGCCTGGTTGTCTCCAGCTCAGAGTTCTTCACTGCGTCATACCGCCAAATCAATTTTCATTTTGTTTTAAGTAGTGCAGGCTGCTGCACATTTTTTCAAAAAAATCCTATTAGTGTCTTTCCACCCGTCTCCAGCTAACTTGTGGAAAAACACTACATAGAATAACGTAGAGGAGGGTTTTTGGGCCTTGCAGCGCCGTTTACGTCTGTCTGCACGGTCTCCGTGTGACTGCAGCTCTATTCGTTGTCAGTTCAGCCCCCAAAAAATAAATAAATAATAAAGTTCACCAAACACACCAGTTACACCACTTTACATTTGTGTAGGCCACATTAGCTCATATTAAAGTCTAGTCCACACTTTAGAAAATTAGTGTTTCTTATACCTGTTAGGAGGAGTTGCTCAGGAATAAGCACACAAAGCCGTTAGTACTTTTCTGCTTATCTTTATCAGTCAACCAAGATGAAGAAGGCAGTGAGTAAGGCACGTGGGCGTGGGCGCGGAGCAGGGAGGGGACGTGGGGATTCTGTGCCTGCTGGGGGCACCGGTGACTCATCAGCACCCACTTTCACCAGGCAACAGTCATTCATGCGCAGCTTTGTGTCAGAGCGCCGTACACCGCTGCTGCGTGAAGAACAAATTGAAGCCGTTGTCGGATGGATGGCAGCTAATGCATCAACTTCAATTAGTGCCACATCCTCTCAGACACAGAGCACTGGAGAGCAGCCATCTGTCTCTTCACCACCTGCCAAATTGCCCAGGCAGACAGAGAGCCCAGGACAGGAGCCGTCTCTACTTCTGTTCTCTGAATCTCTTGGCTTGGAAACAGGGGGCCAGCCAAGCAGCATTGGAGAAATGGAAGAAGAGGCAGGGTGCAGTGATGCCCAACAGCTTTTTCTCTCTTCCTCTGAAGAGGCGGGTGGGCCAGTGGCTCCGGTCACCACATCGCAGGCTGCATCAGCTGATGATGACACTCAGGTGCCACTTACTGGTGCGTGCTCTGCTGCTGAGACTACCCAGGAGGAGCAGTTGGGGGCAGAGGGTAGTGTAGATGATGAGGTCCTTGACCCATCTTGGCGTGAGGGACAGGAAGGTGGTGGGAGCAGCTCTGAGGAAGAGATTCCCCGTACGGCCCAAAGAGGGAGAGGGAGGGGGAAGACTGCGGATCCTGCAGCCTCCGCTTTGGCACCCGTTAGGAGCATGTCTCTTCCAAAAGCCAAAAAGGGCGCTCCCAAGACTTGCAGTGCCTGGTCCTTTTTTGACACAGTTGCAGATGACATTTGCTATGTCAGATGCAAGGTGTGTCATCAAAAAGTCAAAAGAGGTCGAAATGTCAGCAACCTCAATACCTCCAACATGTGGAAACATGTGCGCAACAGGCACCCGGCGGAGTTAGAAAAACACACTGAAGAGCTAGGCCAACCAACAGCGGCAGCTACCACATCTTCAGCTCGTGTTGCCTCTTCCTCTAGCTCACACGCAGCTGGTTCGGCTTCCTCCCAGGATCGCCGTGGAAGAACCTCTGGCCCTGTTGTCCAGAGACCCGCTGTAATTCCACCCGCAGCACCACTTTCCCAGTCATCCACACACTCCCAGCCCAGTCTACAGCCATCGGTAGTACAGGCATGGGAGAAAAGGCGGCCTTTCTCGTCAAACCACCCACGAGCACAGGCTCTGACTGCAGGCATTGCCAAACTTCTGTCACTGGAAATGCTGTCATTCAGGCTGGTGGAGACTGACAGCTTCCGTGACTTGATGTCATTGGCAGTCCCACAGTACAATGTGCCCAGCCGCTTTTACTTCAGCAGGCAAGCCGTCCCTGCCCTGCACAAGCATGTGGAGGGACACATAAAACACGCGCTACTGAACGCCGTCAGTAGCAAGGTCCACCTCACCACCGATGCGTGGACCAGTCAACATGGACAGGGGCGATACCTTTCCCTCACTGCCCATTGGGTTAATGTCGTTGAGCCGGGTACAGACCGTGCGAGTGGCGCAGGACGTGTCCTGCCCACTCCAAGGATTGCAGGAATCCATTCTGTACGCATTGACTCCTCCTCTTACACCAGTTCCTCAGAATCATCGCTGCAGGAGCCGTCACAGTCCACCTCCACATGGACCCGTGATGAACGTGTACCTGTTACGACCGACATGAGCACAGCCGTGGCCAAACGTCAACAGGCCGTCTTGAAATTAATTTTTTGGGGGAATCGTAGCCACACAGCGCAGGAGCTCTGGAATGCCATCAAGCAGGAGAGCGATGTGTGGTTTGTGCCAGCGAATCTCCAGCCAGGCATGGTAGTGTGTGATAATGGCCGAAATCTGGTGGCAGCTCTGGGCCTCGGCAACCTCACTCACATCCCATGTCTGGCACATGTGCTCAATTTGGTCGTGCAGAGCTTTTTGAGGGACTATCCGGATCTTGATGCACTGCTGCACAAGGTCCGCCTAGAGTGTGCTCACTTGCGGCGTTCCAGCACGGCAAAAGCGCGCATTGCGGCTCTGCAGCGCCGACACCGCCTGCCGGAACATCGCATCATATGTGACCTACCTACCAGGTGGAATTCCACGTTACATATGTTGGAGCGGTTGTGTGAGCAGCAGCAAGCTGTAATGGAGTACCAGCTGCTTCAGGCGCAAAGAAGTCGCAGTCAGCGCCGAACAGACTTCACAACCACAGAGTGGGCCACTATGAATGACGTCTGCCAGGTTTTGCGTCCCTTTGATTATTCCACGCGGATGGCGAGTGCAGATGATGCACTAGTCAGCATGACTGTCCCCCTTATCTGCCTGCTTGAAAAATCACTGCAAGCGCTAAGGGATGATGTTGTGGAAGAGGTGGAGGATGAGGATTCACCATTTCCATCATCTTCTGGACAGTCAGCGCCACGTGGTTCCTCACAAACGCGTAGGCAGGGGACAGTTTGTGAGGAGGATGAGGAGGAGTCAATGGAGGAGGAAGACATCCGTCCAGAGGAGGGAGTTACCGAATTGTCCAGTACTCAGTGTGTACAGCGAGGGTGGGGTGATGACGAGCGGGCAGATATCACGCCTCCAGCAGGGGACAGCGTTTCTTGGGCAGTTGGCAGTCTGCAGCACATGGTGGATTACATGCTGCAGTGCCTGAGAAATGACCGCCGCATCGCCCACATTCTCAACATGTCTGATTATTGGGTGTTCACCCTCCTCGATCCTCGCTACCGGGACAACGTAGAAAGCCTCATCACACCGTTGAATCGGGAGCGAAAAATGCGGGAGTACCAAGACACACTGGTCAATTCCATCATCTTCTCCATTCCAACTGAGAGAAGTGCTGCTAGTGCATTCCAAAGCAGCTCAGTGCGTCCAGGCAGTGGTGGAGGCTCTGCACAAAGAGGGAGCAGAAGCAGTGCCTCTGCCCAAGGCAAGACCAGTATGGCCCAACTGTGGCACAGTTTTCTGTGCCCCCCACAAAAGTCTACACCATCACAGACGGCTCCAGTCAGCAGGAGGCAACGGTTCCGTCAGATGGTGACAGACTACATGTCTTGCCCTCTTGCTGTACTCCCAGACGGCTCTTCCCCTTTCAAGTTTTGGGTCTCAAAGCTGGATACATGGCCAGAGCTAAGCCAGTATGCATTGGAGGTGCTGTCTTGCCCTGCGGCCAGTGTATTATCGGAACGTGTCTTTAGTGCTGCAGGTGGTGTACTAACTGACCGTCGCATGCGACTATCCTCCGATAACGTTGACCGGCTTACTTTCCTGAAAATGAACAAGGCCTGGATCTCGCAGGAATTTGCCACTCCTCCTCCTGATTAAATAATTAGGTCACTGTATACGGTATCCAGGTCTCCTGTTGTGTTCATCTTTCTACCACCTGAACTTAAATTCCTGGGCTCCAACACTGCCAGTTGAGGCTCAGAAGTGCCGTCTGCACAGTCAAAACATACGACCCAGTGTTATTGGGTTTCAGTAACGTCAGCTGATCCTCAGCTGTGTAGCCGGCAATGTGTCATGCGACCGCCACGCTGACACAACAACTGAAATGTAAGGGAATCTGTCCCCCCCCCAAGGCGTTTGTTACTGAAAGAGCCTCCTTGTGCAGCAGTAATGCTGCACAAGGAAAAGGTAGCTATTTTGGTTTAGCTCCTTGCACACGCAGAACTTAACACTTATAAAATGTGTCCACTGATACCGTAAAACCGTCCCGGAGGTGGGACTTTCCTTCGTAATATGACGCAGCACAGCTGTCATTCCTCCCCCCCCCCCGGCTCCGCGCCCCGGCTCCTCAGCGTTGTTTGATTCCGTCCCGGAGCCTGCGCTGTTATGTTATCCCGTGGCCAGGCACACTTAGCGCTGCCCGTCTTCTGGCATCATTTGGTGTCAGGATGGCTGCGCCTGTGCGGCCGCGCTGGCCGAGAGCCCGCCTCGCAGTGTCTTCTGATTTAATCCCACTGGGGGCCTGGGATCCATGGACATGCGCAGTGCATATCTGAACCTCCACCTCTCACTCATCTCCCTATGGCTTCTTCAGACTGTTCGGTGTCAGCTGGTCCCTAATAGCATGCCACGGCCGTGACACCGCACAGTCTTAAGAAGCCGTAGGGAGGGGAGTGAGAGGCGAGGATATGCACTGCGCATGGCCATGGATCCCAGGCCCCCAGTGGGATAAAATCAGAAGACACTGCGAGGCGGGCTCTCGGCCAGCGCGGCCGCACAGGCGCAGCCAGCCTGACACCAAATGATGTCAGAAGATGGGCAGTGCTAAGTGTGCCTGGCCAAGGGATAACATAACAGCGCAGGCTCCGGGACGGAATCAAACTACGCTGAGGAGCCGGGGCGCGGCGCCGGGGGGGGAGGAATGACGGCTGTGCTGCGTCATATTACGAAGGAAAGTCCCACCTCCGGGACGGTTTCACGGTTTCAGGGGACACATTTTTATAAGTGTTTAGTTCTGTGTTTGCAAGGAGCATGATGAAAAGAGCCACCTTTTCCTTTTGCATCTTTTGTGCTGCACAAGCTGGCAAGATTTTGTTGTTCATGCACCTATGTCTGAGCCTAGAATTCCTTTGCCTGAATTCTTCTCGGGGAATAGATCTCACTTTCAAAATTTTAAAAATAATTGCAAATTGTTTTTGTCCCTGAAGTCTCGCTCTGCCGGAGACCCTGCACAGCAGGTCAGGATTGTAATTTCCTTGCTCCGGGGCGACCCTCAAGACTGGGCTTTTGCATTGGCACCAGGGGATCCTGCGTTGCTCAATGTGGATGCGTTTTTTCTGGCCTTGGGGTTGCTTTATGAGGAACCTCATTTAGAGCTTCAGGCGGAAAAGGCCTTGATGTCCTTGTCTCAGGGGCAAGATGAAGCTGAAATATACTGCCAAAAATTCCGCAAATGGTCTGTGCTTACTCAGTGGAATGAGTGCGCCCTGGCGGCGATTTTCAGAGAAGGTCTCTCTGATGCCATTAAGGATGTTATGGTGGGGTTCCCTGTGCCTGCGAGTCTGAATGAGTCCATGACGATGGCTATTCAGATCGATAGGCGTCTGCGGGAGCGCAAACCTGTGCACCATTTGGCGGTGTCTACTGAGAAAACGCCAGAAAATATGCAATGTGATAGAATTCTGTCCAGAAGCGAGCGGCAGAATTTTAGACGAAAAAATGGGTTGTGCTTCTATTGTGGTGATTCAACTCATGTTATATCAGCATGCTTTAAGCGTACTAAGAAGCCTGACAAGTCTGTTTCAATTAGCCCTTTACAGTCTAAGTTTATTCTATCTGTGACCCTGATTTGTTCTTTGTCATCTATTACCGCGGACGCCTATGTCGACTCTGGCGCTGCTTTGAGTCTTATGGATTGGTCCTTTGCCAAACGCTGTGGGTATGATTTGGAGCCACTGGAGGCTCCGATACCTCTGAAAGGGATTGACTCCACCCCATTGGCTAGTAATAAACCACAATACTGGACACAAGTGACTATGCGTGTTAATCCGGATCACCAGGAGGTTATTCGCTTTCTGGTGCTGTATAATCTACATGATGTTTTGGTGCTGGGATTGCCATGGCTGCAATCTCATAACCCAGTCCTCGACTGGAGAGCTATGTCTGTGTTAAGCTGGGGATGTAAAGGAACTCATGGGGACGTACCTTTGGTTTCCATTTCATCATCTATTCCCTCTGAGATTCCTGAATTCTTGTCTGACTTTCGTGACGTTTTTGAAGAACCCAAGGTTGGTTCACTACCTCCGCACCGGGAGTGCGATTGTGCCATAGACTTGATTCCGGGTAGTAAATACCCTAAGGGTCGTTTATTTAATCTGTCTGTGCCTGAACACGCTGCTATGCGAGAATATATAAAGGAGTCCTTGGAAAAGGGACATATTCGTCCTTCGTCATCTCCCTTAGGAGCCGGTTTTTTCTTTGTGTCTAAGAAAGACGGCTCTTTGAGGCCGTGTATTGATTATCGACTTTTGAATAAAATCACGGTTAAATATCAATATCCGTTACCACTGCTTACTGATTTCTTTGCTCGTATAAAGGGGGCCAAGTGGTTCTCTAAGATTGATCTCCGTGGGGCGTATAATTTGGTGCGAATCAAGCAGGGGGATGAGTGGAAAACCGCATTTAATACGCCCGAGGGCCATTTTGAGTATTTGGTGATGCCTTTTGGTCTTTCAAATGCCCCTTCAGTCTTCCAGTCCTTTATGCATGACATTTTCCGCGATTATTTGGATAAATTTATGATTGTGTATCTGGATGATATTCTGATTTTTTCGGATGACTGGGACTCTCATGTCCAGCAGGTCAGGAGGGTTTTTCAGGTTTTGCGGTCTAATTCCTTGTGTGTGAAGGGTTCTAAGTGTGTTTTTGGGGTTCAAAAGATTTCTTTCTTGGGATACATTTTTTCCCCCTCTTCCATCGAGATGGATCCTGTCAAGGTTCAGGCTATTGGTGATTGGACGCAACCCTCTTCTCTTAAGAGTCTTCAGAAATTTTTGGGCTTTGCTAACTTTTATCGTCGATTTATTGCTGGTTTTTCTGATGTTGTAAAACCATTGACTGATTTGACTAAGAAGGGTGCTGATGTTGCTGATTGGTCCCCTGATGCTGTGGAGGCCTTTCGGGAGCTCAAGCGCCGCTTTTCTTCCGCCCCAGTGTTGCGTCAGCCTGATGTTGCTCTTCCTTTTCAGGTTGAGGTCGACGCTTCTGAAATCGGAGCTGGGGCGGTGTTGTCGCAGAGAAGTTCCGACTGCTCCGTGATGAGACCTTGTGCTTTTTTTTCCCGTAAATTTTCGCCCGCCGAGCGGAATTATGATATTGGGAATCGGGAGCTTTTGGCCATGCTTTTGAGGAGTGGCGTCACTGGCTTGAGGGGGCCAGACATCAGGTGGTGGTATTGACTGACCACAAAAATTTAATTTACCTTGAGTCTGCCAGGCGCCTGAATCCTAGACAGGCGCGCTGGTCGTTGTTTTTCTCTCGGTTTAATTTTGTGGTGTCGTACCTACCGGGTTCTAAGAATGTTAAGGCGGATGCCCTTTCTAGGAGTTTTGAGCCTGACTCCCCTGGTAATTCTGAGCCCACAGGTATCCTTAAAGATGGAGTGATATTGTCTGCCGTTTCTCCAGACCTGCGGCGGGCCTTGCAGGAGTTTCAGGCGGATAGACCTGATCGTTGCCCACCTGGTAGACTGTTTGTTCCTGATGATTGGACCAGTAGAGTCATCTCTGAGGTTCATTCTTCTGCGTTGGCAGGTCATCCTGGAATCTTTGGTACCAGGGATTTGGTGGCAAGGTCCTTCTGGTGGCCTTCCCTGTCACGAGATGTGCGAGGCTTTGTGCAGTCTTGTGACGTTTGTGCTCGGGCCAAGCCTTGTTGTTCTCGGGCTAGTGGATTGTTGTTGCCCTTGCCTATACCGAAGAGGCCTTGGACGCACATCTCGATGGATTTTATTTCGGATCTGCCTGTTTCTCAGAAGATGTCTGTCATCTGGGTGGTGTGTGACCGTTTCTCTAAGATGGTCCATCTGGTTCCCTTGCCTAAGTTGCCTTCTTCTTCCGAGTTGGTTCCTCTGTTTTTTCAAAATGTTGTTCGTTTGCATGGTATTCCTGAGAATATCGTTTCTGACAGAGGGACCCAATTCGTGTCTAGATTTTGGCGGGCATTCTGTGCTAGGATGGGCATAGATTTGTCTTTTTCGTCTGCTTTCCATCCTCAGACTAATGGCCAGACCGAGCGGACTAATCAGACCTTGGAGACATATTTGAGGTGTTTTGTGTCTGCGGATCAGGATGATTGGGTTGCTTTTTTGCCTTTGGCGGAGTTCGCCCTCAATAATCGGGCCAGCTCTGCCACCTTGGTGTCCCCGTTTTTCTGTAATTTGGGGTTTCATCCTCGATTTTCCTCCGGTCAAGTGGAATCTTCGGATTGTCCTGGAGTGGATGCTGTGGTGGAGAGGTTGCATCAGATTTGGGGGCAGGTGGTGGACAATTTGAAGTTGTCCCAGGAGAAGACTCAGCTTTTTGCCAACCGCCGTCGTCGTGTTGGTCCTCGGCTTTGTGTTGGGGACTTGGTGTGGTTGTCTTCTCGTTTTGTCCCTATGAGGGTTTCTTCTCCTAAGTTTAAGCCTCGGTTCATCGGCCCGTACAAGATATTGGAGATTCTTAACCCTGTGTCCTTCCGTTTGGACCTCCCTGCATCCTTTTCGATTCATAATGTTTTTCATCGGTCATTGTTGCGCAGGTATGAGGTACCGGTTGTGCCTTCCGTTGAGCCTCCTGCTCCGGTGTTGGTTGAGGGTGAGTTGGAGTACGTTGTGGAAAAGATCTTAGACTCTCGTGTTTCCAGACGGAGACTCCAGTATCTGGTCAAATGGAAGGGATACGGTCAGGAGGATAATTCTTGGGTCACTGCCTCTGATGTTCATGCCTCCGATCTTGTCCGTGCCTTTCATAGGGCTCATCCTGATCGCCCTGGTGGTTCTGGTGAGGGTTCGGTGCCCCCTCCTTGAGGGGGGGGTACTGTTGTGAAATTGGATTCTGGGCTCCCCCGGTGGCCACTTGTGGAATTGAACTTGTGTGCATCATCCCCTCTGTTCACCTGCTCCTATCAGGATGTGGGAGTCGCTATATAACCTTGCTCCTCTGTCAGTTTCTTGCCGGTCAACAATGTAATCAGAAGCCTTCTGTGCTTGTTCCTGCTACTAGACAACTCCCAGCTAAGTTGGACTTTTGTCCTTGTGTGTTTTTGCATTTTGTTCCTGTTCACAGCTGCTGTTTCGTTACTGTGTCTGGAAAGCTCTTGTGATCGGAAATTGCCACTCTGGTGTTATGAGTTAATGCTAGAGTCTTAAAGGAATTTCTGGATGGTGTTTTGATAGGGTTTTTCTGCTGACCATGAAAGTGTCCTTTCTGTCTTCCTGCTATCTAGAAAGCGGACCTCGATTTTGCTAAACCTATTTTCATACTACGTTTGTCATTTCATCTAAAATCACCGCCAATATATGTGGGGGCCTCTGTCTGCCTTTTGGGAAAATTTCTCTAGAGGTGAGCCAGGACTGTCTTTTCCTCTGCTAGGATTAGGTAGTTCTCCGGCTGGCGCTGGGCATCTAGGGTTAAAAAACGTAGGCATGCTACCCGGCCACTTCTAGTTGTGCGGCAGGTTTAGTTCATGGTCAGTATAGTTTCCATCTTCCAAGAGCTAGTTCTCATATATGCTGGGCTATGTTCTCTCGCCATTGAGAATCATGACAGCTCCAACACCGCTAGTTGTTGCCTGGTAGTGCTGTACGCACAGTCCCAACAGTCCCTCCTCTGTTATTGGGGTTCAGTAACGTCAGCTGTTCCCCAGCTGTGTGTGTGGCAATCCCTCCTACCTCCTCCACCTCCTCCTCCTCCACCTGTCCCTGGGCTCCAACACCGCTAGTTGTTGCCTGGTAGTGCTGTACGCACAGTCCCAACAGTCCCTCCTCTGTTATTGGGGTTCAGTAACGTCAGCTGTTCCCCAGCTGTGTGTGTGGCAATCCCTCCTACCTCCTCCACCTCCTCCTCCTCCACCTGTCCCTGGGCTCCAACACCGCTGGTTGTTGCCTGGTAGTGCTGTACGCACAGTCCCAACAGTCCCTCCTCTGTTATTGGGGTTCAGTAACGTCAGCTGTTCCCCAGCTGTGTGTGTGGCAATCCCTCCTACCTCCTCCACCTCCTCCTCCTCCACCGGTCCCTGGGCTCCAACACCGCTAGTTGCCGTCCAGAAGTGCTGTCCGCACAGAGCCAAACACCTCGCCAATGTGTTAGTGGGGTTCAGCACCGCCAGCTGTTCCCCTGCTGTGCAGCCGGCAACGTGTACTGCGACCGCCACGCAGGCACAACAAGTTAAATTTAAGGGAACCTGTCCCCCCCCCCCCAGGCGTTTGTTACTGAAGGAGCCACCTTGTGCAGCAGTAATGATGCAAAGGGAAAAAGTGCCTCTTTTCGTGGTGCTCCTTGCACATGCTGATCCTAACACTTATGAAAAGTGTCCCCTCCTACCGTGATACCGTACGGTTGGTGGAACTTTCCTTTGTGATGTGACGCAGCACAGCCGTCATTCTTACCCCCTTGGAGCCGTGCGCCGCCTCCTCAGCGTTGTTTGAATCAGTCCCGGAGCCTGCGCTGTTAGGTTAGCCCTTGAACCTCCACCTCTCACTCATCTCCCTATGGCTTCTTCAGACTGTTCGGTGTCAGCTGGTCCCTAATAGCATGAAACGGCCGTGACACCGCACAGTCAGAAGAAGCCGTAGGGAGATGAGTGAGAGGTGGAGGTTCAGATATGCACTGCGCATGTCCATGGATCTCAGGCCCCCAGTGGGATTAAATCAGAAGACAGTACGAGGCGGGCTCTCGGCCAGCGCGGCCGCACAGGCGCAGCCAGCCTGACACCAAATGATGTCAGAAGACGGGCAGCGCAAAATGTGTGCATGGCCAAGGGCTAACCTAACAGCGCAGGCTCCGGGACTGATTCAAACAACGCTGAGGAGGCGGCGCACGGCGCCAAGGGGGTAAGAATGACGGCTGTGCTGCGTCACATCACAAAGGAAAGTTCCACCTACCGGACGGTATCACGGTAGGAGGGGACACTTTTTATAAGTGTTAGGTTCAGCATGTGCAAGGACCATAATTAAAAGAGCTAAGTTTACCTTTTCCAGCATTAGTGCTGTACACGATGGCTCTTTCAGCTACAAACGCCTGGGGGGGGGTTTAAGTTTCCCTTTCAACTTGCTCCAGTGCAGGCTTCGGCCTACACTCTGCTCCCTCTCCTCCTCCTGCTGACCCTGGGCTCTAACACCGCCAGTTGGGGCCCAGATGTGCTAGCTGCACAGAGCCAAACACCAGCCAATGTGTCAGTGGGGTTCAGCACCGCCAGCTGTTCCCCTGCTGTGCAGCCGGCATCGTGTCCTGCAAAAGCCACGCAGACACAAGAACTGAAATTGAAGGGAACCTGTCCCCCCTCCCCCAGGCGTTTGTACGTTTTTAAGGCCACCTTGTACAGCGGTAATGCTGCATGTGTGCAAGGTGGCTCATAAACGTATTCTCCTCGCACATGTGGAACTGAAAACACGTCTAAAATGTGTCCTCTGTGTGACCATTTAACCGTCCCGGTGGTGTGACTTTCCTTTGTAATGACACGCTGCAACCCCCTTGGTAGCACTGCCCGTCTTCTGGCATCATTGTTTGGCTGCCTGCGCCTCTGCGGCCGCCCTGACCCACACAACGCCCCTCGGTGTCTTATTTCTTGGGACTGCGAGGGTGTGATTGATGGGCATGAGCAGTGCATCACTTCGCCTGTCCCTCATCTCCTTCCGCCTTCTTCAGACTGTGCGGCTTCATGGCTGTGGCATGCGATAAGGGATCAGCTGACGCCGCACAGTCTGAAGCGGGTGTAAGGACCCGAGTGCGAGAGGCGAACATATGTGCTGCGCCAGGCCATGAATCCCAGCCCCGCAGTGTTTTAACAATGTTAAGACACTGCGGGGCTGGGATTCATGGTCATCGCGAACCGCACCTGCCGACATTAAATGATGTCAGAAGATGGGCAGCGCTAACAGCGCTAGGCCAGGGGATAACACGACAGCGCAGACTCCTGTACAGCAAATAACAACGCTCAGGAGGCTGCACCCAGCACCAAGGTGGGATTCTTGACATCTGTGCTGCGTCTCATTACAAAGGGAACTCGCGCCTCCAACACAGTTTGACTGTATAAAGGGCTAAATGTTATACGTGTTTCATTCAGCGTGTGCAAGGAGCAAAATTAAAAGAGCAACCTTTGACTTGTGCAGCACTACTGCTGCATAAGCTGTGGCTCTTCTACTTTGTAAACCCTGAGGGGGGGTTAAAGGTTACCTTTGAAATTGGTTCAAGTAGGCTTCGGCCTACACTCTGCTCCCCCTGCAGAGCCCAGGCTCTAACACCGCCAGTTGGGGCCCGGTACTACTAGCTGCACAGAGCCAAACACCAGCCAATGTGTCAGTGGGGTTCAGCACTGCCAGCTGTTCCCCTGCTGTGCAGCCGGCAACGTGTCCTGCAACTGCCACGCAGGCACAACAGACCCAAAGCTGCCGCCAGTGCAGGCTTCGGCCTACACTCTGCTCCATCTCCTCCTCCTGCTGACCCCGGGCTCTAACACCGCCAGTTGGGGCCCGGTACTGCTAGCTGCACAGAGAAAAACACCAGCCAATGTGTCAGTGGGGTTCAGCACCGCCAGCTGTTCCCCTGCTGTGCAGCTGGCATCGTGTCCTGCAAAAGCCACGCAGACACTTGCTCTTGTACCTTCTGCTCCCCATCCTGGTTCCAGTACCGTCAGCTGGTTCTGGGCAGAGCCTTTGGCTTAGGTGCCTCCCTCTGGGTATCCGAGTTCCACCAACGTCAGGTGGTCCTTGGTAGTGCTTTCCGGCACAGGTACCTCCTGCTTAGTAACCGGGTTCCAGTAACGTCAGCTGGTCCTCGGTAGTTCCATTGGCTCTTGGACCTTCGGCTACCCATCCGGGTTCCAGCACCGTCAGCTGGTTCTCGGCAGTGTCTTTTGCTCTTGTACCTTCTGCTCCCCATCCTGGTTCCAGTACCGTCAGCTGGTTCCGGGCAGAGCCTTTGGCTTAGGTGCCTCCCTCTGGGTATCCGAGTTCCACCAACGTCAGGTGGTACTTGGTAGTGCTTTCAGGCACGGGTACCTCCTGCTTAGTAACCGGGTTCCAGTAACGTCAGCTGGTCCTCGGTAGTTCCATTGGCTCTTGGACCTTTGGGTAGCCATCCGAGTTCCAGTTCCATCAGCTGGTTCTCGGCATTTTCTCAGCCTTCTTGTACCTTCTGCTACATTTCCAAGTTCAAGAGACTAAACACGATGACCCGGAAGACCACCCCTAAGATGACGACGACACCAGAGACGACAACCACCGTGATGACGACGACCCTGGAGACGATGACCCTGAAGACCACCCCGATGACGACGACCCCGGAGACGACGACCCTGAAGACCACCCCGATGACGACGACCCTGGAGACGACGACGACCTGGAAGACCGAGAAGCAGAAGAACAAGAGGCTGCAGAACAAAGAGCAGAAGAACATTAAGCATAACACTAAATATCAGAGCAAAAAATATTATCTAAATTATAAGCAGAAGAAGACTAAGCAGTGTATGGGGGTGAGTCCGTTCCTCCTCGTGGTGCCCCTGGATAAAGCCTGATGCTGCAGGCCAAACTGAACGCGGACAAATGTAACTCTTTTGTGACAGGCAGAACGGAAGGTGTAATCTTCAAACTTTTATAGATAACAACTACGGGAATGCCTGTCACAAATAAGAATATGATGAAGAAGTAGAATATGATGAAGATAATAGTAAAATAAAAAGAATATGAACAATGTAACCAAAAAAATAATAGGTAGAAGATGAAGAAGAAGATGAATAAGGTGAAGAAGTTGATGTCAAAGAAGCTGATGATGAGGATAATGAAGAAGAAAGTGTGGGAGAAGTAAAAAAGAAGGTGAAGGGCGTGGAAGTAGTGAAACATCAATATCTGACAAAATAAAAAAAAAATTAACATAGTCAAAATCTTTCTACCGCCGAACGTCATAAAAAAAAACAAAATCCTGCTATTCTATTACATTGGGCTAAACCTCTGTGCCTTTAATGTCTCCGCCACGTCCCCCAATACATCCTACATTATTCTTAGTTGTTTTCCTTCATGTAGAATGAACCTACAAGTTTATAAAGGGTTTATTTTAATTCCCATATTTTCGTCCCATTGACTTGCATTGGGATCGGGTATCGGTATCGGATTAGATCCGATATTTTGACGGTATCGGCCGATACTTTCCGATACCGATACTTTCCAATATCGGAAAGTATCGCTCAACACTACTCGCCAACAAAATGGACGAATTAGAATTAATGTTGTTGGAGCATAATTATGACATGGTGGGGATATCTGAAACATGGCTGGATGAGAGCCATGACTGGGCTGTTAACTTGGAAGGCTATAGCCTTTTCAGAAATGACCGTACAGATAAGCGAGGGGGTGGGGTGTGTCTGTATGTAAAATCGACCTTAAAACCCATCCTGCATGATAATATAGGTGAATCTAATGAAAATGTAGAGTCCCTGTGGGTGGAGATAAGGGGAGGGGGAAAAAATAATAAATTACTGATAGGGGTTTGTTATAAATCTCCAAAAATAATGGAAGCAATGGAGAATATCCTCGTAAAGCAAATAGATGAAGCTGCGACTCAAGGAGAAGTCATTATTATGGGGGACTTCAACTGCCCTGAAATAGATTGGGGACCAGAAACCTGCAGTTCCAGTAAAGGTAATCGGTTTTTGACAACTATGAGAGACAATTACCTTTCACAACTGGTTCAGGACCCAACAAGGAGGGGGGCACTGCTAGACCTAATAATAACCAACAGGCCAGACCGCATATCAAATATAAGGGTTGGGGGTCACTTGGGGAATAGTGATCACAAAATAATAAGTTTTCATGTCTCCTTTAATAAGATGTGTAGTAGAGGGGTGACAAGGACACTAAACTTCAGGAGGGCAAATTTCCAACGGATGAGAGAGGATCTTGGTGCAATTAACTGGGACGATATCCTGAGGCATAAAAATACACAAAGAAAAT
Source organism: Ranitomeya variabilis (assembly GCF_051348905.1). Classification (NCBI taxonomy): domain Eukaryota; kingdom Metazoa; phylum Chordata; class Amphibia; order Anura; family Dendrobatidae; genus Ranitomeya; species Ranitomeya variabilis. The sequence continues at coordinate 567,360,437 of NC_135232.1, forward strand.
GGGAGACGTTTATTAGCATCCTGGATTGGACCTGTGCACAGTATATACCGTATGGGAATAAACATACTAGAAATAGGAGGAAACCAATATGGCTAAATAGAGCTGTAAGGGGCGCAATAAGGGACAAAAAGAAAGCATTTAGAGAATTAAAGGAAGTAGGTAGTGAGGAGGCATTAAATAAATACAGAAAATTAAATAAATTCTGTAAAAAGCAAATCAAGGCAGCAAAGATTGAGACAGAGAGACTCATTGCCAGAGAGAGCAAAAATAATCCCAAAATATTCTTTAACTACATAAATAGTAGGAAACTAAAAAATGATAGTGTTGGCCCCCTTAAAAATAGTCTGGGTGAAATGGTGGATGAGGATGAGGAAAAAGCCAATATGCTAAATGACTTTTTTTCATCAGTATTTACAAAAGAAAATCTCATGGCAGCCAATATGACTAGTGATAAAAATTCCCAATTAAAGGTTACCTGCTTAACCCAGCAGGAAGTACGGCGGCGTCTAAAAATCACTAAAATTGACAAATCTCCGGGCCCGGATGGGATACACCCCCGAGTACTGCAGGAATTAAGTACAGTCATTGATAGACCATTATTTTTAATCTTCAAAGAGTCCATAATAACAGGGTCTGTACCACAGGACTGGCGTATAGCAAATGTGGTGCCAATATTCAAAAAGGGGACAAAAACTGAACTCGGAAATTATAGGCCAGTAAGCTTAACCTCTACTGTGGGTAAAATCCTGGAGGGCATTCTAAGGGATGCTATACTGGAGTATCTGAAGAGGAATAACCTCATGACCCAGTATCAGCACGGGTTTACTAGGGTCCGTTCATGTCAGACTAATTTGATCAGCTTCTATGAAGAGGTAAGTTCCGGACTGGACCAAGGGAGCCCAGTGGATGTAGTGTATATGGACTTTTCAAAAGCTTTTGATACGGTGCCACACAAAAGGTTGTTACATAAAATGAGAATAATGGGGATAGGGGAAAATATGTGTAAGTGGATTGAGAGCTGGCCCAGGGATAGGAAACAAAGGGTGGTTATTAATGGAGCACATTCGGACTGGGTCGCGGTTAGCAGTGGGGTACCACAGGGGTCAGTATTAGGCCCTCTTCTTTTTAACATATTTATTAATGACCTTGTAGGGGGCATTCAGAGTAGAATTTCAATATTTGCAGATGACACTAAACTCTGCAGGGTAATCAATACAGAGGAGGACAATTTTATATTACAGGATGATTTATGTAAACTAGAAGCTTGGGCTGATAAATGGCAAATGAGCTTTAATGGGGATAAACGTAAGGTCATGCACTTGGGTAGAAGTAATAAGATGTATAACTATGTGCTTAATTCTAAAACTCTGGGCAAAACCGTCAATGAAAAAGACCTGGGTGTATGGGTGGATGATAAACTCATATTCAGTGGCCAGTGTCAGGCAGCTGCTACAAAGGCAAATAAAATAATGGGATGCATTAAAAGAGGAATAGATGCTCATGAGGAGAACATAATTTTACCTCTATACAAGTCACTAGTTCGACCACACTTAGAATACTGTGCACAGTTCTGGTCTCCGGTGTATAAGAAAGACGTAGCTGAACTGGAGCGGGTGCAGAGAAGAGCGACCAAGGTTATTAGAGGACTGGGGGGGTCTGCAATACCAAGATAGGTTATTACACTTGGGGTTATTTAGTTTGGAAAAACGAAGGCTAAGGGGTGATCTTATGTTAATGTATAAATATATGAGGGGACAGTACAAAGACCTTTCTGATGATCTTTTTAATCATAGACCGGTGACAGGGACAAGGGGGCATCCTCTACGTCTGGAGGAAAAAAGGTTTAAGCATAATAACAGACGCGGATTCTTTACTGTAAGAGCAGTGAGACTATGGAATACTCTCTGCCGTATGATGTTGTAATGAGTGAGTCATTACTTAAATTTAAGAGGGGACTGGATACCTTCCTGTAAGTATAATGTTACAGGGTATATATATTAGATTCTTTGATAGGGCGTTGATCCAGGGAACTAGTCTGATTGCCGTATGTGGGGTCGGGAAGGAATTTTTTTCCCCATGGTGGAGCTTACTCTTACCACATGGGTTTTTTTTGCCTTCCCCTGGATCAACATGTTAGGGCATGTTAGGCAATGGGTTGAACTAGATGGACTTGGAGTCTTCCTTCAACCTTAATAACTATGTTACTATGTTACTATGTTCAGCATGGTGGGCATGTAACTACTGGCAAGGCTGTGATTGGCTGCTGAAATGATGTCATGCTGCAGTTTAAAAGTCGCTGGCGCCATTTTGCGCTCACTCTGCTGTGAATTCAGTTAGTGACAGGACGCTGTGTGCTGACTGAGGGCCAGTTGAGATAGCGATTTGCTTCATTGTTCTTTTCCAAGGCTAATTTAGCAACCGCTGTGTTCACCTACTAATCACCTTGCTTTTGCCTTGCAGCGCTGTTTTCACAGCGATCTGCAAGGTCTGTGTGTGTGTGTGTGTGTGTGCAGCCCACTCTCTAGTCTGTGTGCAGCCATAGCTGGTTGTATTCAGTTCAGGGAGGGTGGTTCACTGCCTCATACTGTTCTATTTTCTTTCTTTTTTTTTTCAAGTAGTGCAGGCTGCTGCACATTTTTTCTAATAATTCCTATTAGTGACTTTCCACCCGTATCCAGCTAAATTGTGGAAAAACACTAGATAGGATAACGTAGAGGAGTGTTTTTGGGCCTTGCAGCGCCGTTTACGGCTGTCTGCACGGTCTCTGTGTGACTGCAGCTCGCCCTGTAGTCTGTGTGCAGCCATAGCCGGTTGTATCCAGCTCAGGGTGCATCACTGCGTCATACCGTAAAATCCATTTTCCTTTTTTTTAAGTAGTGCAGGCTGCTGCACATTTTTTTAAAAAATTCCTATTAGTGTCTTTCCACCCGTGTCCAGCTAAATTGTGGAAAAACACTACATAGGATAACGTAGAGGAGTGTTTTTGGGGCCTTGCAGCGCCGTTTACGGCTGTCTGCATGGTCTCCGTGTGACTGCAGCTCGCCCTGTAGTCTGTGTGCAGCCATAGCCGGTTGTATCCAGCTCAGGGTGCATCGTTGCGTCATACCGTAAAATCCATTTTCCTTTTTTTAAGTAGTGCAGGCTGCTGCACATTTTTTAAAAAAATTCCTATTAGTGTCTTTCCACCCGTATCCAGCTAAATTGTGGAAAAACACTACATAGGATAACGTAGAGGAGTGTTTGTGGGGCCTTGCAGCGCCGTTTACGGCTGTCTGCACGGTCTGTTGTGAATTCCGTTCTTGGGCTCCCTCCGGTGGTTGTAAATGGCACTTTTGTGAGTTCTGCCCTTGGGCTCCCTCCAGTGGTTTTGAGTGGAACTGCTGCTCCTTGGGTTTAACATTGCAGCTGCTTCCACTGATTGTCTCTCCTGGCTCTGCTATTTAGCCTGGCTCTAGTCTTCAGCCAGTGCCAGCTGTCAATGTTTCTTGGTTGGATTCAGATCTCTCCTTGGATTTCTCTGATAGCCTGTCCATTTCAGCAAAGATAAGTCATTGCTTTTCTTTTGGTTGTCCACTTGCTGTGGACTTAATCGTTCAGCTCATGTTGTGTTTTTTCTTGTCCAGCTTGTCTGTATGATATATTCAGCTTAGCTGGAAGCTCTGGGGAAGCAGATTTGCCCCTCCACACCATGAGTCGGTGTGGAGATTTTTTGTAAACTCTGCGTAGATTTTTAGCTTTTAATACTGACCGCACAGTATCCTTTTCTATCCTGTCTATCTAGGTAGTTTCGGCCTCCTTTGCTAAATCCTGTTTTCATTCTGTGTATGTCATTTCCCTCTCCACTCACAGTCAATATTTGTGGGGGGCTATCTTTCCTTTGGGGTTTTCTCTGAGGCAAGATAGCTTTCTGTTTCCATCTTTAGGGGTAGTTAGTTCTCAGGCTGTGACGAGGTGTCTATAGAGTGACAGGAACATCCCACGGCTACATCTAGTGTTGGTGTTAGGATTAGGAACTGCGGTCAGTACAGATACCACCTCCTCAGAGCTGGTCCCATGTTGCTCCTTAACCACCAGGTCATAACAACGGTCTCCGTGTGACTGCAGCTCGCCCTGTAGTCTGTGTGCAGCCATAGCCGGTTGTATCCAGCTCAGGGTGCGTCACTGCGTCATACCGTAAAATCCATTTTCCTTTATTTTAAGTAGTGCAGGCTGCTGCACATTTTTAAAAAAAATTCCTATTAGTGTCTTTCCACCCGTGTCCAGCTAAATTGTGGAAAAACACTACATAGGATAACGCAGAGGAGGCTTTTGGGGCCTTGCAGCGCCGTTTACGGCTGTCTGCACGGTCTCCGTGTGAGTGCAGCTCTCCCTGTTGTCAGTTCAGCCCCCACAAAATAAATAAATAATAAAGTTCACCAAACACACCACTTTACAGTTGTGTAGACCACATTAGCTCATATTAAAGTGTAGTCCACACTTTAGAAAATTAGTGTTTCTTATACCTGTTAGGAGCTGTTCAGGAATAAGCACACAAAGCAGTTAGTACTTTTCTGCTTATCTTTATCAGTCAACCAAGATGAAGAAGGCAGGGAGTAAGGCACGTGGGTGTGGGCGCGGAGCAGGGAGAGGAAGTGGGGATTCTGTGCCTGCTGCGGGCACCGGTGACTCATCATCACCCAGTTTCAGCAGGGAACAGTCCTTCATGCGCAGCTTTGTCGTAGAGCGCCGTACACCGCTGCTGCGTGAAGACCAAATTGAAGCCGTTGTCAGATGGATGGCAGCTAACGCATCGACTTCAATTAGTGCCACATCCTCTCAGACACAGAGCACTGGAGAGCACCCATCTGTCTCTTCACCACCTGCCAAATTGCCCAAGCAGACAGAGAGCCCAGGACAGGAGCCGTCTCTACTTCTGTTCTCTGAATCTCTTGGCTTGGAAACAGGGGGCCAGCCAAGCAGCATTGGAGAAATGGAAGAAGAGGCAGTGTGCAGTGATGCCCAACAGCTTTTTCTCTCTGAGTCTGAAGAGGCGGGTGGGCCAGTGCCTTCGGTCACCACATCGCAGGACGCATCCGCTGATGACACTCAGGTGCCACTTTCTGGTGCGTGCTCTGCTGCTGAGACTACCCAGGAGGAGCAGTTGGTGGCAGAGGGTAGTGTAGATGATGAGGTCCTTGACCCATCTTGGCGTGAGGGACAGGAAGGTAGTGGGAGCAGCTCTGAGGAAGAGATTCCCTGAACAGGCCAAAGAGGGAGAGGGAGGGGGAAGACTGCGGATCCTGTAGCCTCCACTTTGGCACCCGTTAGGAGCATGTCTCTTCCAAAAGCCAAAAAGGGCGCTCCCAAGACTTGCAGTGCCTGGTCCTTTTTTGACACAGTTGCAGATGACATTTGCTATGTCAAATGCAAGGTGTGTCATCACAAAGTCAAAAGAGGGAGAAATGTCAGCAACCTCAATACCTCCAACATGTGGAAACATGTGTGGACCAGGCACGTGGCGGAGTTACAAAAACACACTGAAGAGCTAGGCCAACCAACAGCGGCAGCTACCACATCTTCAGCTCGTGTTGCCTCTTCCTCCAGCTCACATGCAGCTGGTTCGGCTTCCTCCCAGGATCGCCGTGGAAGAACCTCTGGCACTGTTGTCCAGAGACCCACTGTAATTCCACCCGCAGCACCACGTTCCCAGTTATCCTCACACTCCCAGGCCAGTCTACAGCCATCGGTAGTACAGGCATGGGAGAAAAGGCGGCCTTTCTCGGCAAACCACCCACGAGCACAGGCTCTGACTGCAGGCATTGCCAAACGTCTGTCACTGGAAATGCTGTCATTCAGGCTGGTGGAGACTGACAGCTTCCGTGACTTGATGTCATTGGCAGTCCCACAGTACAATGTGCCCAGCCGCTTTTATTTCAGCAGGCAAGCCGTCCCTGCCCTGCACAAGCATGTGGAGGGACACATAAAACACGCGCTACTGAACGCTGTCAGTAGCAAGGTCCACCTCACCACCGATGCGTGGACTAGTCAACATGGACAGGGGCGATACCTTTCCCTCACTGCCCATTGGGTTAATGTTGTTGAGCCGGGTACAGATCGTGCGAGTGGCACAGGACGTGTCCTGCCCACTCCATGGATTGCAGGAATCCAGTCTGTACGCATTGACTCCTCCTCTTACACAAGTTCCTCAGAATCATCGCTGCAGGAGCCGTCACAGTCCACCTCCACATGGACCCGTGAACGTTTACCTGTTACGACCGACATGAGCACAGCCGTGGCCAAACGTCAACAGGCCGTCTAGAAATTAATTTCTTTGGGGAATCGAAGCCACACAGCGCAGGAGCTCTGGAATGCCATCAAGCAGGAGAGCGATGTGTGGTTTGTGGCAGCGAATCTCCAGCCAGGCATGGTAGTGTGTGATAATGGCCGAAATCTGGTGGCAGCTCTGGGGCTCGGCAACCTCACTCACATCCCATGTCTGGCACATGTGCTCAATTTGGTCGTGCAGAGTTTTTTGAGGGACTATCCGGATCTTGATGCCCTGCTGCACAAGGTCCGCCTAGAGTGTGCTCACTTGCGGCGTGCCAGCACGGCAAAATCGCGCATTGTGGCTCTGCAGCGCCGATTCCGCCTTCCGGAACATCGCATCATATGTGACCTACCTACCAGGTAGAATTCCACGTTACATATGTTGGAGCGGTTGTGTGAGCAGCAGCAAGCAGTAATGGAGTACCAGCTGCATCAGGCGCAAAGAAGTCGCACTCCGCGCCGTTCAGACTTCACAACCACAGAGTGGGCCACTATGAAGGACGTCTGCCAGGTTTTGCGTCCCTTCGATTATTCCACGCGGATGGCGAGTGCAGATGATGCACTAGTCAGCATGACTATCCCCCTTATCTGCCTGCTTGAAAAATCACTGCAAGCGCTAAGGGATGATGTTGTGGAAGAGGTGGAGGATGAGGATTCACTATATCCATCATCTTCTGGACAGTCAGCGCCACGTGGTTCCTCACAAACGCATAGGCAGGGGACACTTTGTGAGGAGGATGAGGAGGAGTCAATGGAGGAGGAAGACATCCGTCCAGAGGAGGGAGTTACACAATTGTCCAGTAGTCAGTGTGTACAGCGAGGGTGGGGTGATGACGAGTGGGCAGAGATCACGCCTCAAGCAGGGGACAGCGTTTCTTGGCCAGTTGGCAGTCTGCAGCACATGGATTACATGCTGCAGTGCCTGAGAAACGACCGCCGCATCGCCCACATTCTCAACATGTCTGATTATTGGGTGTTCACCCTCCTCGATCCTCGCTACCGGGACAACGTAGAAAGCCTCATCACACCGTTGAACCGGGAGCGAAAAATGCGGGAGTACCAAGACACACTGGTGAATTCCATCATCTTCTCCAGTCCAACTGAGAGAAGTGCTGCTAGTGCATTACAAAGCAGCTCAGTGCGTCCAGGCAGTGGAGGAGGCTGTGCACAAAGAGGGAGCAGAAGCAGCGCCTCTGTCCAAGGCAAGACCAGTATGGCCCAACTGTGGCACAGTTTTGTGTGCCCGCCACAAAAGTCTACACCATCACAGACGGCTCCAGTCAGCAGGAGGCAACGGTTCCGTCAGATGGTGACAGACTACATGTCTTGCCCTCTTGCTGTACTCCCAGACGGCTCTTCCCCTTTCAAGTTTTGGGTCTCAAAGCTGGATACATGGCCAGAGCTAAGCCAGTATGCATTGGAGGTGCTGGCTTGCCCTGCAGCTAGTGTATTATCGGAACGCGTCTTTAGTGCTGCAGGTGGTGTACTAACTGACCGTCACATGTGACTATCCTCCGATAACGTTGACCGGCTTACTTTCCTGAAAATGAACCAGGCCTGGATCTCGCAGGAATTTGGCACTCCTCTTCCTGATTAAATAATTAGGCGACTGTCTACAGTATCCAGGTCTCCTGTTGTGTTCATCTTTCTACCACCTGAACTTTAATTCCTGGGCTCCAACACCGCCAGTTGAGGCTCAGAAGTGCCGTCTGCACATTGAAAACATACGACCCAGTGTTATTTGGTGTCAGTAACGTCAGCTGATCCCCAGCTGTGTAGCCGGCAATGTGTCCTGCGACCGCCACGCTGACACAACAACTGAAATGTAAGGGAACCTGTCCCCCCCCCAGGCGTTTGTTACTGAAAGAGCCACCTTGTGCAGCAGTAATGCTGCACAAGGAAAAGGTAGCTATTTTTGTTTAGCTCCTTGCACACGCAGAACTTAACACTTATAAAATGTGTCCACTGATACCGTAAAACCATCCCGGAGGTGGGACTTTCCTTCGTAATGTGACGCAGCACAGCCGTCATTCTTACCCCCTTGGCGCCGTGCGCCGGCTCCTCAGCGTTGTTTGATTCTGTCCCGAAGCCTGATTTAATCACACTGCTGGCCTGGGATCCATGGGCATGCGCAGTGCATATCTTCACCTCCGCCTCTCACTCATCTCCCTTTGCCTTCTTCAGAAGAAGCCGGAGGGAGGGGAGTGAGAGGCGAGGATATGCACTGCGCATGGCCATGGATCCCAGGCCCCCAGATTACATTAGACGACACTGCGAGGCGGGCTCTCGGCCAGCGCGGCCGCACAGGCGCAGCCAGACTGACACCAAATGATGTCAGAAGATGGGCAGTGCTAAGTGTGCCTGGCCAAGGGATAACATAACAGCGCAGGCTCCGGGACGGAATCAAACAACGCTGAGGAGCCGGGGCACGGCGCCAAGGGGGTAGGAATGACGGCTGTGCTACGTCATATTACGAAGGAAAGTCTCACCTCCGGGACGGTCTCACGGTATCAGGGGACACATTTTATAAGTGTTTAGTTCTGTGTTTGCAAGGAGCATAATGAAAAGAGCCACCTTTTCCTTTTGCATCCTTTGTGCTGCACAAGCTGGCTCTTTCAGCTACAAATGCCTTGTGGGGGGTTAAAGGTTCCCTTTCGACATTCTCCAATCAGGCTTCGGCCTACACTGTGTTCCTCTGCTCCTCCTGCTGTCCCTGGGCTCCAACACCGCTAGTTGTTGCCTGGAAGTGCTGTCCGCACAGTCCCAACAGTCGCTCCTCTGTTATTGGGGTTCAGTAACATCAGCTGTTCCCCAGCTGTGTGTGTGGCAATCCCTCCTATCTCCTCCACCTCCTCCTCCTGCTGTCCCTGGGCTCCAACACTGCTAGTTGTTGCCTGGTAGTGCTGTCCGCACAGTCAGCAGTCACTCCTCTGTTATTGGGGTTCAGTAACGTCAGCTGTTCCCCAGCTGTGTGTGTGGCAATCCCTCCTATCTCCTCCACCTCCTCCTCCTGCTGTCCCTGGGCTCCAACACCGCTAGTTGTTGCCTGGAAGTGCTGTCCACACAGTCAACAGTCGCTCCTCTGTTATTGGGGTTCAATAACGTCAGCTGTTCCCCAGCTGTGTGTGTGGCAATCCCTCCTATCTCCTCCACCTCCTCCTCCTGCTGTCCCTGGGCTCCAACACCGCTAGTTGTTGCCTGGAAGTGCTGTTCGCACAGTCAACAGTCGCTCCTCTGTTATTGGGGTTCAGTAACGTCAGCTGTTCCCCAGCTGTGTGTGTGGCAATCCCTCCTATCTACTCCACCTCCTCCTCCTGCTGTCTCTGGGCTCCAAAACCGCTAGTTGTTGTCCGGAAGTGCTGTCCGCACAGAGCCAAACACCTCGCCAATGTGTTAGTGGGGTTCAGTAATGCCTGCTGCTCCCCTGCTGTGTATACGGCAACGTGTCATGCGACCGCCACGCAGGCACAACAACTTAAATTTAAGGGAACCTGTCCCCCCCCAGGCGTTTCTTACTGAAAGAACCACCTTGTGCAGCAGTAATGATGCAAAAGGAAAAAGTGCCTCTTTTCGTGGTGCTCCTTGCACATGCTGAACCTAACACTTATGAAATGTGTCCCCTCACATCGTTAAACCGTCCGGTAGGTGGAACTTTCATTTGTCATGTGACGCAGCACAGCTGTCATTCTTACCTCCTTGGCGCCGTGCACCGCCTCCTCAGCGTTGTTTGAATCTGTCCCGGAGCCTGCGCTGTTATGTTAGCCCTTGGCCATGCACACTTAGCGCTGCCCGTCTTCTGACATTATTTGGTGTCAGGCTGGCTGCGCCTGTGCGGCCGCGCTGGACGAGATCCCGCCTCGTAGTGTCTTCTGATTTAATCCCACTGCGGGCCTGTGATCCATGGACATGCGCAGTGCATATCTTAACCTCCGCCTCTCACTCATCTCCCTACGCCTTCTTCAGACTGTGCAACGTCAGCTGATCCCTAATAGCATGCCACGGCCGTGACGCCGCACAGTCTGAAGAAGCCGTAGGGAGGGGAGTGAGAGGCGAGGATATGCACTGCTCATGCCCATGGATCACAGGTCCGCAGAGTGATTACATTAGATGACACAGCGAGGCAGGATCTTGGCCAGTGCGGCCGCACAGGCGCAGCCAGCCTGACACCAAATGATGTCAGAAGACGGGCAGCGCAAAATGTGTGCATGGCCAAGCCTGCCATAACAGTGCAGGCTCCGGGACAGATTCAAACAATGCTGAGGAGGCGGCGCACGGCGCCAAGGGGGTAAGAATGACAGCTGTGCTGCGTCACATGACAAATGAAAGTTACACCTACCGGACGGTTTAACGGTGTGAGGGGACACATTTCATAAGTGTCAAGTTCAGCGTTTGCAAGGACCATAATTAAAAGAGCTAAGTTTACCTTTTTCAGCATTAGTGCTGTACAAGATGGCTCTTTCAGCTACAAACGCCTTGGGGGGGTTAAAGGTTACCTTTCAACTTGCTCCAGTGCAGGCTTCGGCCTACACTCTGCTCCCTCTACTCCTCCTGCTGACCCTGGGCTCTAACAACGCCAGTTGGGGCCCGGAAGTGCTGGCTGCACAGAGCCAAACACCTCGCCAATGTGTCAGTGGGGTTCAGCAACGCCAGCTGTTCCCCTGCTGTGTAGCCGGCATCGTGTCCTGCAAACGCCACGCAGACACAAAGCTGCCTCCAGTGCAGGCTTCGGCCTACACTCTGCTCCCTCTGCTCTTCCTGCTGACCCTGGGCTCTAACACCGCCAGTTGGCGCCAGGAAGTGCTAGCTGCACAGAGAAAAACAACCGCCAATGTGTCAGTGGGGTTCAGAAACGCCAGATGTTCCCCTGCTGTGTAGCCGGCATCGTGTCCTGCAAAAGCCACGCAGACACAAGAACTGAAATTGAAGGGAACCTGTCCCCCCCCAGGCGTTTGTATGTATAACAGCCACCTTGTACAGCAGTAATGCTGCATTTGTACAAGGTGGCTCATTAAGTTACTCTCCTTGCACACGCCGAACGAAACACGTCTAAAATGTGTCCTCTGAGACCATTAAACCGTCCCTGAGGTGTGACTTTCCTTTGTAATGACACGCTGCAACCCCCTTGGTAGCGCTGCCCGTCTTCTGGCATCCTTGGTTGGCTGGCTGCGCCTCTGCTGCCGCCCTGCCCGACACAACGCCCCTCGGTGTCTTATTTATTTTGACTGCGAGGGTGTGATTGATGGGCATGAGCAGTGCATATCTTCGCCAGTCCCTTCTTCAGACTGTGCGGCCTCATGGCCGTGGCATGCGATAAGGGATCAGCTGACGCCGCACAGTCTGAAGCAGGTGTAAGGACACGAGCGTGAGAGGCGAACATATTGACTGCGCCAGGCCATGAATCCCAGCCCCGCAGTGTGAATAAATGAGAAGACACTTCGGGGCTGAGATTCATGGGCATCGCAAACCGCACCGGCCGACATTAAATGATGTCAGAAGACGGGCAGCGCAAACAGCGCAAGGCCAAGGGATAACACGACAGCGCAGACTCCTGTACAGCAAATAACGACGCTCAGGAGGCTGCGCCCAGCACCAAGGTGGGATTTTTGACAGCTGGGCTGCGTCTCATTAAGAAGGAAACTCCCGCTTCCAAGACAGTTTGACTGTATAAGGGGCTAAATGTCATACGTGTTTCATTCAGCGTGTGCAAGGAACAAAATTTAAAAGAGCAACCTTTGACTTGTGCAGCATTACTGCTGGCCAAGGTGTGGCTCTTCTAGTTTGTAACCCCTGAGGGGGGGTTAAAGGTTACCTTTAAAATTGGTTCAATTAGGCTTCGGCCTACACTCTGCTCCCTCTACTCCTCCTGCTGACCCTGGGCTCTAACACCACCAGTTGGGGGCCGGAAGTGCTGGCTGCACAGAGAAAAACACCACCCAATGTGTCAGTGGGGTTCAGCACCGCCAGCTGTTCCCCTGCTGTGTAGCTGGCAATGTGTCCTGCAAACGCCACGCAGACACAAAGCTGCCGCCAGTGCAGGCTTCGGCCTACACTCTGCTCCTCTGCTCCTCCTGCTGTCCCTGGGCTTCAACACCGCCAGTTGGTGCCCGGAAGTGCTAGCTGCACAGAGAAAAACACCCGCCAATGTGTCAGTGGGGTTTAGTAACGCCAGCTGTGCCCCTGCTTTGTAGCCGGCATCGTGTCCTGCAAACGCCACGCAGACACAAGAACTGAAATTGAAGGAAACCTGTCCCCCTACCCCAGGCGTTGGCATGTATAACAGCCACCTTGTACAGCAGTAATGCTGCATTTGTACAAGGTGGCTCATTAAGTTACTCTCCTTGCACACGCCGAACGCAACACGTCTAAAATGTGTCCCCTGAGACCATTAAACCGTCCCTGAGGTGTGACTTTCCTTTGTAATGACACGCTGCAACCCCCTTGGTAGCACTGCCCGTCTTCTGACATCATTGTTTGGCTGGCTGCGCCTCTGCGGCCGCCCTGCCCGACACAACGCCCCTCGGTGTCTTATTTATTTTGACTGTGAGGGTGTGATTGACGGGCATGAGCAGTGCATATCTTCACCTGTTGTCACTCATCTCCTTCCGCCTTCTTCAGACTGTACGGCTTCGTGGCCGTGGCATGCGATAAGGGATCAGCTGACGCCGCACAGTCTGAAGCAGGTGTAAGGACCCGAGTGTGAGAGGTGAATATATGTACTGCGCAAGGCCATGAATCCCAGCCCCGAAGTGTGAATTAAGGTAAAGACACTGCGGGGCTGGGATTCATGGGCATCGCAAACCGTACCGGCCGACATTAAATGATGTCAGAAGACGGGCAGCGCTAACAGCGCATGGCCAAGGGATAACACGACAGCGCAGACTCCTGTACAGCAAATAACGACGCTCAGGAGGCTGCGCCCAGCACCAAGGTGGCATTTTTGACAGCTGTGCTGCGTCTCATTACGAAGGGAACTCCTGCCTCCAAGACAGTTTGACTGTATAAGGGCCAAAATGTTGTACGTGTTTCATTCAGCGTGCGCAAGGAACAAAACTAAAAGAGCAACCTTTGACTTGTGCAGCACTACTGCTGCATAAGGTGTGGCTCTTCTAGTTTGTAACACCTGAGGGGGGGTTAAAGGTTACCTTTAAAATTGGTTCAATTAGGCTTCGGCCTACACTCTGCTCCCTCTCCTCCTGCTGTTCCTGGGCTCTAACACTGCCAGTTGGTGCCCGGAAGTGCTGGCTGCACAGAGCAAAACACCCGCCACTCTGTCAGTGGGGTTCAGCACGGCCAGCTGTTCCTTTGCTGTGTAGCCGGCATCGTGTCCTGCAAAAGCCACGCAGACACAAAGCTGCCGCCAGTGCAGGCTTCGGCCTACACTCTCCTCACTCTCCACCTGCTGACCCTGGGCTCTAACACCGCCAGTTGGCGCCCGGAAGTGCTAGCTGCACAGAGCAAAACACCCGCCACTCTGTCAGTGGGGTTCAGCACCGCCAGCTGTTCCCCTGCTGTGTAGCTGGCAACGTGTCCTGCAAAAGCCACGCGGATACAAAGCTGCCGCCAGTGCAGGCTTCGGCCTACACTCTCCTCACTCTCCACCTGCTGACCCTGGGCTCTAACACTGCCAGTTGGCGCCCGGAAGTGCTAGCTGCACAGAGCAAAACACCAGCCAATGTGTCAGTGGGGTTCAGCACCGCCAGCTGTTCCCCTGCTGTGTAGCTGGCAACGTGTCCTGCAAAAGCCACGCAGACACAAGAACTGAAATTGAAGGGAACCTGTCCCCCCCCCAGGCATTTGTATGTATAACAGCCACCTTGTACAGCAGTAATGCTGCATTTGTACAAGGTGGCTCATTAAGTTACTCTCCTTGCACACGCCGAACGAAACACGTCTAAAATGTGTCCTCTGAGACCATTAAACCGTCCCTGAGGTGTGACTTTCCTTTGTAATGACACGCTGCAACACCCTTGGTAGCGCTGCCCGTCTTCTGGCATCCTTGGTTGGCTGGCTGCGCCTCTGCTGCCGCCCTGCTCGACACAACGCCCCTCGGTGTCTTATTTATTTTGACAGCGAGGGTGTGATTGATGAGCAGTGCATATCTTCGCCTGTTGTCACTCATCTCCTTCCGCCTTCTTCACACTGTGCGGACTCATGGCCGTGGCATGCCATAAGGGATCAGCTGGCGCCGCACAGTCTGAAGCAGGTGTAAGGACCCGAGTGAGAGGCGAACATATGTACTGCGCAAGGCCATGAATCCCAGTCCCGCAGTGTGAAACAATGTAAAGACACTGCTGGGCTGGGATTCATGGGCATCGCGAACCGCACCAGCCGACATCAACTGATGTCAGAAGACGGACAGCGCATGGCCAAGGGATAACGCAACAGCGCAGACTCCTGTACAGCAAAATGCGATGCTCAGGAGGCCGCGCCAAGCACCAAGGTGGTATTTTTGCCAGCTGTGCTGCGTCTCATTAAGAAGGGAACTGTCATGTTCCCAATGGCAGGGAATTAAACACATAACACGGGCAAAAACAGGACGAGCTCTAGGGTGATGGAACCTGAGCTGACCGCGATCCTGAACCTCAACACTCAACTAACAGCAGCCGGGGAATGTTCCTGGGGGGACTCTAGACGTCTCGCGCCAGCCGGAGATCTAGCTACCCCTATCAGAAGAATCACAGACCTATCTTGCCTCCAGAGAAATATTCCCACAGAAATAGCAGCCCCCCACATATAATGACGGTGAAATGAGAGGAAGGCACAAACGTAGTTATGAAAACAGATTCAGCAAAATGAGGCCCGCTTAAGCTAGATAGCAGAGGATACAAAAGGTGAACTGCGCGGTCAGCTTAAAACCCTTCAAAATACCATCCTGAAATTACTTGAACTCATGTGCCAACTCATGGTACATGAGTGGTAATTTCAGCCCACTAGAGCAACCAGCAGCAGAGAATTACATATCTGCAAGCTGGACTAAAAACATGAAAGCAAACATGAGACAGGGAAATCCAGACTTAGCTTGTCTTGAAGGCCTAGGAGCAGGTAGCAAAGGTAACAGAGACACACTGATACATTGATAGCCGGCAAGGGAATGACAGGAAAGCCAGGTTAAATAGGAAACACCCAGCCTCTGATGGACAGGTGGAAACCAGAGACCGCAACCCACCAAAGTCACCCAGTACCAGCCGTAACCACCAGAGGGAGCCCAAAAACAGAATCCACAACAGTACCCCCCCCCTTGAGGAGGGGTCACCGAACCCTCACGAGAACCCCCAGGGCGATCAGGATGAGCTCTATGGAAGGCGCGGACCAAATCAGTCGCATGAACATCAGAGGCGACCACCCAGGAATTATCCTCCTGACCATAACCCTTCCACTTAACCAAATACTGGAGTTTACGTCTGGAAACACGAGAATCCAAGATCTTCTCAACAACATACTCCAATTCTCCCTCCACCAGCACCGGAGCAGGAGGCTCAACCGAAGGAACAACGGGCACCTCATACCTCCGCAATAACGACCGATGGAACACATTATGAATAGCAAACGATGCTGGGAGATCCAAACGAAAAGATACAGGGTTAAGAATCTCCAAGATCTTATAAGGACCGATGAACCGAGGCTTGAACTTAGGAGAAGAGACCTTCATAGGGACAAAACGAGAAGACAACCACACCAAGTCCCCAACAAGAAGTTGGGGACCCACGCGGCGACGGCGATTAGCAAACTGCTGAGTCTTCTCCTGAGACAACTTCAAATTGTCCACCACCTGATTCCAAATCTGATGTAGCCTGTCCACCACCACGTCCACTCCAGGACAATCCGAAGGCTCCACCTGACCAGAGGAAAAACGAGGATGAAACCCCGAATTACAAAAGAAAGGAGAAACCAAAGTAGCAGAACTAGCCCGATTATTAAGGGCAAATTCGGCCAGTGGCAAAAAGGCAACCCAGTCATCTTGATCAGCAGAAACAAAACACCTTAAATAAGTTTCCAAGGTCTGATTAGTTCGCTCCGTCTGGCCATTCGTCTGAGGATGGAATGCAGACGAGAAAGACAAATCAATGCCCATCTTAGCACAAAACGTCCGCCAAAATCTAGACACAAACTGGGATCCCCTGTCAGAAACAATATTCTCCGGAATCCCATGCAAACGAACCACGTTCTGAAAAAATAAAGGGACCAACTCAGAGGAGGAAGGCAACTTAGGCAAGGGTACCAAATGAACCATCTTAGAAAAGCGGTCACACACAACCCAGATAACGGACATTTTCTGTGAGACAGGGAGATCTGAAATAAAATCCATGGAAATGTGCGTCCAAGGCCTCTTCGGGATAGGCAAGGATTACAACAACCCACTGGCCCGAGAACAGCAAGGCTTAGCCCGAGCACACACTTCACAAGACTGCACAAAGGTGCGCACATCCCTTGACAAGGAAGGCCACCAAAAAGACCTGGCCACCAAGTCTCTAGTACCAAATATTCCAGGATGACCAGCCAACACAGAAGAATGGACCTCGGAGATGACTCTACTGGTCCAATCATCCGGAACAAACAGTCTTTCTGGTGGACAACGATCAGGTTTATCCGCCTGAAACTCCTGCAATGCACGTCGCAAGTCTGGGGAGACGGCGGACAATATTACCCCATCCCTAAGGATACCAGTAGGCCCAGAGTCTCCAGGAGAGTCAGGCACAAAACTCCTGGAAAGAGCATCTGCCTTCACATTCTTTGAACCTGGCAGGTATGAAACCACAAAATTGAAACGAGAAAAAAACAACGACCAACGAGCCTGTCTAGGATTCAGACGCCTGGCAGACTCAAGGCAAATCAGATTTTTGTGATCAGTCAAGACCACCACACGATGTCTAGCACCCTCAAGCCAATGACGCCACTCCTCAAATGCCCACTTCATGGCCAAAAGCTCCCGATTACCCACATCATAATTGCGCTCGGCGGGCGAGAATTTTCTAGAAAAGAACGCACATGGCTTCATCACCGAGCCATCGGAACTTCTCTGTGACAAAACCGCCCCCGATCCAATCTCGGAAGCACCAACCTCAACCTGAAAAGGAAGTGAAACATCTGGTTGACATAACACAGGAGCAGAAGAAAACCGGCGCTTAAGTTCCTGAAAGGCCTCCACAGCCGTAGGAGACCAATTAGCAACATCAGCACCCTTTTTAGTCAAATCAGTCAAAGGTTTAACAACACTGGAAAAATTAGTAATGAACCGACGAGCAAAACCCAAGAACTTCTGAAGACTCTTAACAGATGTAGGTTGTGTCCAGTCACAAATCGCCTGAACCTTGACGGGATCCATCTCAATAGTAGAAGGAGAAAAAATGTACCCCAAAAAAGAAATCTTCTGGACTCCGAAGAGACATTTTGAGCCCTTCACAAACAGAGAATTGGCCCGCAGGACTTGAAACACCTTCCTGACCTGTAGAACATGAGACTCCCAGTCATCAGAAAACACCAAAATATCATCCAAATACACAATCATAAACTTATCCAGATATTCACGGAAAATATTGTGCATAAAGGACTGAAAGACTGAAGGAGCATTAGAAAGTCCAAAAGGCATTACCAAATACTCAAAATGGCCCTCAGGCGTATTAAATGCGGTTTTCCACTCATCACCCTGCTTTATCCGCACAAGATTATACACACCGCGAAGATCTATCTTAGTGAACCACCTAGCCCCCTTAATGCGAGCAAACAAATCAGTCAATAATGGCAATGGATACTGATATTTGACTGTAATCTTATTCAGAAGGCGATAATCTATACAAGGCCTCAGGGAACCATCTTTTTTTGCCACGAAAAAAAAACCTGCTCCCAGAGGGGACGAAGATGGACGAATATGTCCCTTTTCCAAGGACTCCTTAATATAATTCCGCATAGCAGTATGCTCTGGCACTGACAGATTAAATAAACGACCCTTAGGGAACTTACTGCCAGGAATTAATTCTATAGCACAGTCACAATCCCTATGAGGAGGGAGCGAATTGAGCTTAGGCTCCTCAAAAACATCCCGATAGTCAGACAAAAACGCAGGGACCTCAGAAGGAGTAGATGAAGCGATTGAAATCAGAGGTGCATCATCATGAACCCCCTGACATCCCCAGCTTAACACAGACATTGTTTTCCAATCCAGGACTGGATTATGAGTTTGTAACCATGGCAGACCAAGCACTAGTACATCATGTAAATTATACAGTACAAGGAAGCGAATCACCTCCTGATGAACGGGAGTCATGCGCATGGTCACTTGTGTCCAGTACTGCGGTTTATTCATAGCCAATGGTGTAGAGTCAATTCCCTTCAAAGGAATAGGAACTTCCAGAGGCTCCAGACTAAAACCGCAGCGTTTGGCAAATGACCAATCCATAAGACTCAGGGCAGCGCCCGAATCCACATAGGCATTGACGGAAATGGATGACAGTGAACAAATCAGAGTTACAGACAAAATGAACTTAGACTGCAGAGTACTAATGGCAAAAGATTTATCAACCTTTTTTGTGCGTTTAGAGCATGCTGATATAACATGAGCTGAATCACCACAATAAAAACACAATCCATTTTTCCGCCTATAATTTTGCCGTTCACTTCTGGACTGAATTCTATCACATTGCATAGTCTCAGGTGCCTGTTCAGAAGACACCGCCAACTGGTGCACAGGTTTGCGCTCCCGTAAACGCCGATCAATCTGAATGGCCATAGCCATAGACTCATTCAGACCTGTAGGCGCAGGGAACCCCACCATAATATCCTTAATGGCCTCAGAAAGACCATCTCTGAAGTTTGCAGCCAGGGCGCACTCATTCCACTGAGTAAGCACCGACCATTTCCGAAATTTTTGACAATATACTTCCGCTTCATCATGCCCCTGAGAGAGGGCTAATAAAGCCTTTTCAGCCTGAATCTCCAGGTTAGGTTCCTCATAGAGCAATCCCAGTGCCAGAAAAAACGCATCCACACTGAGCAATGCAGGATCCCCTGGTGCCAATGCAAATGCCCAATTCTGAGGGTCGCCCCGCAGGAAAGATATTACAATCTTAACCTGCTGAGCAGGGTCTCCAGAGGAGCGAGATTTCAAAGAAAGAAACAATTTGCAATTGTTCCTGAAATTCAGGAAGGTAGATCTATCTCCAGAAAAAAACTCTGGAATAGGAATTCTAGGTTCAGACATAGGAGTGTGAACAACAAAATCCTGTATGTTTTGAACTTTTGCAGCAAGATTATTCAGGCTGGAAGCCAAACTCTGGACATCCATGTTAAACAGCTAAGGTCAGAGCCATTCAAGGGTTAAGAGGAGGTAAGAAGCAGCTAGACAGCAATTAAGGGCTAGGCAGCAAAACTCTGAGGGAAAAAAAAAAAAATTCCCTTCAACACTTCTTTTTCTCCTGCTTCAGCCCAAACAATTAACACTTTGTGGGCCGGCTATACTGTCATGTTCCCAATGGCAGGGAATTAAACACATAACACGGGCAAAAACAGGACGAGCTCTAGGGTGATGGAACCTGAGCTGACCGCGATCCTGAACCTCAACACTCAACTAACAGCAGCCGGGGAACGTTCCTGGGGGGACTCTAGACGTCTCGCGCCAGCCGGAGATCTAGCTACCCCTATCAGAAGAATCACAGACCTATCTTGCCTCCAGAGAAATATTCCCACAGAAATAGCAGCCCCCCACATATAATGACGGTGAAATGAGAGGAAGGCACAAACGTAGTTATGAAAACAGATTCAGCAAAATGAGGCCCGCTTAAGCTAGATAGCAGAGGATACAAAAGGTGAACTGCGCGGTCAGCTTAAAACCCTTCAAAATACCATCCTGAAATTACTTGAACTCATGTGCCAACTCATGGTACATGAGTGGTAATTTCAGCCCACTAGAGCAACCAGCAGCAGAGAATTACATATATCTGCAAGCTGGACTAAAAACATGAAAGCAAACATGAAACAGGGAAATCCAGACTTAGCTTGTCTTGAAGGCCTAGGAGCAGGTAGCAAAGGTAACAGAGACACACTGATACATTGATAGCCGGCAAGGGAATGACAGGAAAGCCAGGTTAAATAGGAAACACCCAGCCTCTGATGGACAGGTGGAAACCAGAGACCGCAACCCAACAAAGTCACCCAGTACCAGCCGTAACCACCAGAGGGAGCCCAAAAACAGAATCCACAACAGGGAACTCCCTCCTCCAAGTCAGTTTTGACTGTATAAGGGCCTAAATGTGGTACGTGTTTCATTCAGCGTGTGCAAGGAACAAAATTAAAAGAGCAACCTTTGACTTGGGCAGCATTACTGCTGCCCAAGGTGTGGCTCTTCTAGTTTGTAACACCTGAGGGGGGGTTAAAGTTTACCTTTAAAATTGGTTCAATTAGGCTTCGGCCTACACTCGGCTTCCTCTCCTCCTGCTGTCCCTGGGCTCTACCACAGCCAGTTGGCGCCCGGAAGTGCTGGCTGCACAGAGCAAAACACCCGCCACTCTGTCAGTGGGGTTCAGCACCGCCAGCTGTTCCCCTGCTGTGTAGCCGGCATCGTGTCCTGCAAAAGCCACGAGGACACAACAGACCTCCAAATGCCTCCAGTGCAGGCTTCGGCCTACACTCTGCTCCCCCTGCTGACCTTTTGCTCCAACACCACTAGTTGGGGCTCTAGGAAGACAAGCTTGAATAGTTCCCCATCCTGGTTCCAGTACCGTCAGCTGGTTCCGGGCAGAGCCTTTGGCTTAGGTGCCTCCCTCTGGGTATCCGAGTTCCACCAACGTCAGGTGGTCCTTGGTAGTGCTTTCAGGCACGGGTACCTCCTGCTTAGTAACCGGGTTCCAGTAACGTCAGCTGGTCCTCGGTAGTTCCATTGGCTCTTGGACCTTCGGCTACCCATCCGGGTTCCAGTACCGTCAGCTGGTTCTCTGCAGTGTCTTTTGCTCTTGTACCTTCTGCTCCCCATCCTGGTTCCAGTACCGTCAGCTGGTCCTGGGCAGAGCCTTTGGCTTAGGTGCCTCCCTATGGGTATCCGAGTTCCACCAACGTCAGGTGGTCCTTGGTAGTGCTTTCAGGCACGGGTACCTCCTGCTTAGTAACCGGGTTCCAGTAACGTCAGCTGGTCCTCGGTAGTTCCATTGGCTCTTGGACCTTCGGCTACCCATCCGGGTTCCAGTACCGTCAGCTGGTTCTCGGCAGTGTCTTTTGCTCTTGTACCTTCTGCTCCCCATCCTGGTTCCAGTACCGTCAGCTGGTTCCGGGCAGAGCCTTTGGCTTAGGTGCCTCCCTCTGGGTATCCGAGTTCCACCAACGTCAGGTGGTCCTTGGTAGTGCTTTCAGGCACGGGTACCTCCTGCTTAGTAACCGGGTTCCAGTACAATCAGTTGGTCCTCGGTAGTTCCATTGGCTCTTGGACCTTCGGGTAGCCATCCGGGTTCCAGTACCGTCAGCTGGTTCTTGGCAGTGTCTTTTGCTCTTGTACCTTCTGCTCCCCATCCTGGTTCCAGTACCGTCAGCTGGTTCCGGGCAGAGCCTTTGGCTTAGGTGCCTCCTTCTGGATATCCGAGTTCCACCAACGTCAGGTGGTCCTTGGTAGTGCTTTCTGGCACGGGTACCTCCTGCTTAGTAACCGGGTTCCAGTAACGTCAGCTGGTCCTCGGTAGTTCCATTGGCTCTTGGACCTTCGGCTACCCATCCGGGTTCCAGTACCGTCAGCTGGATCTCGGCAGTGTCTTTTGCTCTTGTACCTTCTGCTCCCCATTCTGGTTCCAGTACCGTCAGCTAGTTCTGGTCAAAGCCTTTGGCTTAGGTGCCTCCTACTGGGTATCCGAGTTCCACCAACGTCAAGTGGTCCTTGGTAGTGCTTTCTGGCACATGTACCTCCTGCTTAGTAACCGGGTTCCAGTAATGTCAGCTGGTCCTCGGTAGTTCCATTGGCTCTTGGACCTTTGGGTAGCCATCTGGGTTCCAGTACCGTCAGCTGGTTCTCGGCAGTGTCTTTGGCTCTTATACCGTCTGCTCCTCATCCTGGTTCCAGTACCGTAAGCTAGTTCCGGGCAAAGCCTTTGGCTTAGGTGCCTCCTACTGGGCATCCGAGTTCCACCAACGTCAGGTGGTCCTTGGTAGTGCTTTCTAGCATGGGTACCTCCTGCTTAGTAACCGGGTTCCAGTAACGTCAGCTGGTCCTCGGTAGTTCCATTGGCTCTTTGACCTTCGGGTAGCCATCCGGGTTCCAGTACCGTCAGCTGGTTCTCGGCAGTGTCTTTTGCTCTTGTACCTTCTGCTCCCCATCCTGGTTCCAGTACCGTCAGCTGGTTCCGGGCAGAGCCTTTGGCTTAGGTGCCTCCTACTGGGTATCCGGGTTCCACCAACGTCCGGTGGTCCTTGGTAGTGCTTTTTGGCACGGGTACCTCCTGCTTAGTAACCAGGTTCCAGTATCGTCAGCTGGTCCTCGGTAGTTCGATTGGCTCTTGGACCTTCGGGTAGCCATCCGGGTTCCAGTACCGTCAGCTGGTTCTCGGCATTTCCTCAGCCTCAACCACCTGATGTTGGTGGAACTCGGATACCCAGAAGGAGGCACCTAAGCCAAAGGCTCTGCCCGGAACCAGCTGACAGTACTGGAACCAGGATGGGGAGCAGAAGGTATAAGAGCCGAAGACACTGCCGAGAACCAGCTGACGGTACTGGAACCCAGATGGCTACCCGAAGGTCCAAGAGCCAATGGAACTACCGAGGACCAGCTGACGTTACTGGACCCCGGTTACTAAGCAGGAGGTACCCGTACCAGAAAGCAGTACCAAGGACCACCTGACGTTCGTGGAACTCGGATACCCAGTAGGAGGCACCTAAGCCAAAGGCTTTGCCCGGAACTAGCTTACGGTACTGGAACCAGGATGGGGAGCAGAAGGTACAAGAGCAAAAGACAATGTGAGAACCAGCTGACGGTACTGGAACCCGGATGGCTACCCGAAGGTCAAAGAGCCAATGGAACTACCGAGGACCAGCTGATGTTACTGGAACCCGGTTACTAAGCAGGAGGTACCCGTGCTAGAAAGCACTACCAAGGACCACCTGACGTTGGTGGAGCTCGGATGCCCAGTAGGAGGCACCTAAGCCAAAGGCTTTGCCTGGAACTAGCTTACGGTACTGGAACCAGGATGGGAAGCAGAAGGTATAAGAGCCAAAGACACTGCCGAGAACCAGCTGACGGTACTGGAACCCAGATGGCTACCCGAAGGTCCAAGAGCCAATGGAACTACCGAGGATCAGCTGACATTACTGGAACCCGGTTACTAAGCAGGAGGTACCCGTGCCAGAGAGCACTACCAAGGACCACTTGATGTTGGTGGAACTCGGATACCCAGTAGAAGGCACCTAAGCCAAAGGCTTTGACCAGAACTAGCTGACGGTACTGGAACCAGGATGGGGAGCAGAAGGTACAAGAGCAAAAGACACTGCCGAGATCCAGCTGACGGTACTGGAACCCGGATTGGTAGCCGAAGGTCCAAGAGCCAATGGAACTACCGAGGACCAGCTGACATTACTGGAACCCGGTTACTAAGCAGGAGGTACCCGTGCCAGAAAGCACTACCAAGGACCACCTGACGTTGGTGGAACTCGGATACCCAGTAGGAGGCACCTAAGCCAAAGGCTCTGCCCGGAACCAGCTGACGGTACTGGAACCAGGATGGGGAGCAGAAGGTATAAGAGCCAAAGACACTGCCGAGAACCAGCTGACGGTAATGGATCCCGGATGGGTAGCCGAAGATACAAGAGCCAATGGAACTACCGAGGACCAGCTGACGTTACTGGAACCCGGTTACTAAGCAGGAGGTACCCGTGCCAGGAACCAGCTGATGGTACTGGAACCAGGGGGACCTATTCAAGATTGTCTTCCTAAGAACCAGCTAATGGTACTAGAACTTATGTTCCAACGTGATTAAATCTGATAACGTGACCCACCGTAGGACCGGGAAATCTCCGTGTCGCAATTGAAATTCCGGATTTTCGAGGAGGTACCCCGCCCTAGACGGGGTGGCAATCGTGTCAAACAGCTGAAGTCCAAGGAGACGTATTGGATCTACACGTTAGACACCCTTTGTCCAAGAGGCCTTAATAGGGAAATCGATTGGTTACTCTAAAAGACATATATTAATTATCTCTTTGTACTTTTCCCTTACAGACACGCTGAATATACTGGTGAGTTTTCCATCCTCCAGTGTTTACCACTTATGCATAGTCCCCCTCTTTAATGGATTAACAACAAGGTCTCACCCATTGCATTCCATTCCATCCCTTACCAATCCGGTGTCCCCACATTCCTTATATTTTTAATACACTTTTCCATACTATATTTAGTTACCATTTTTGTATACACTACTATCAAATTGTCCACATGCATATAACATTACTACACCATCCTACAATTAACACTACAATGCTATACCATCTTGTATGTGTACACACGTTATGCGCTCTGCTTGTCTAACCCCTTTACAGAGCGACTGCTTACTTGCAGCGTCTTTGTTCCCTAGCAACCAGGCATTCACTATTACGCCAGCCGCGCATGCGCAGTCACCGTTTCGAAAACCTATGGTGTCATTTCCGGTCCGCAGGTCCCATTTCCGGTCTTACGAGCGAGCACATAAGCCCCATTACCGCCGGTCACGCTACACCGATGCAGCAGGGTGCGGGAGCGCCGCTCACAGACAAACACCACCAGGTAACAATGCGCTCACACTAGGACTTTTTCTGGCCGTCGCCTGTATTCTATTATGCCCCAGTTTCCTGTATTCACCCATGGCCTTGCTTGCTTACAGACCCCACACCAGGGTACTCAACTGACCCACCACTGCGACATAACGCTAAAAAGGTATACTGCATGTCAGGCTTCCACAGTATCCATACTATCTATGTACCTAATTTTACTCCTTCACTTATAGCCACTATCTCTTTACAGTTTGTTCCACGAATCCTCAAGGATCTTTATCCTCTACTCTATTCACAATAAAGGTAAAAATCTTCTCTTTGTTTTCCCTGCTAACATAGTCATGTGACCTGGCTTCCTTAGCCTTCTGCCCCTTTTCCATTCAATCTATTTCCAGCCTTCTTTCTGGTATACGGTTGGTGTTTTACACAAGCTATGCACCATTGTATTTGCAATTGTTTTGTTTTTGGTCCTTTTGTTTTGTTTTACCTTCCCCTTTGCTTTCTCCCTTTCATCCAGGATGGGAACTATATTGTTTTATGCTTTATTTTTGTTTGCCACTTGATGTTGCATTGAATATTGTACATATTGTATATTTATGGTTTATTTCTATTTTTGTTTTCTCCTAGCGATTGTATGATTAAGGCTCTGGTAGAGCCGAAACGTCATGATTACCTCTGGTCGCTTTCAAACACACATTTGTTCATGTCATTAATAAATTGACACTATTGCATCTTATATACCTAAACCCGTCACGGAGGCAGGACTTTCCTTCTTAATGAGACGCTGCACATCTGTCATTCATACCCCCTTGGCAGCGGGCGCAGCCTCCTGAGCATTGCTTGTTTGTGTACCGGAGTCTGCGCTGTTATGTTATCCCTTGGCCATGCGCAGTTAGCGCTGCCCGTCTTCTGACATCATTTGATGTCAGCCTAACTGCGCCTGTGTGGCTGCCCTGTCAGAGATCCTGCCACGCAGTGTCTTCTGATTTATACACACTGAGGGGCTGGGATTCATGGCCTTGTGCAGTAAATATCTTCGCCTCTCACTCATGTCCTTACGCCTTCTTCAGACTGTGCGGCATCAGCTGATCCCTAATCACATGCCACGGCTGTGACGTCGCACAGTCTAAAGAAGGCGGAAGGAGATGAGTGAGAGGCGAAGATATGCTCTGCGCATGCCCATGAATCCCAGCCCCGCAGTGTCTTCTGATTTATTCACACTGCGGGGCTGGGATTAATGGCTTGCGCAGTAAATATCTTCGCCTCTCACTCATGTCCTTACGCCTTCTTCAGACTGTGCGGCGTCACATGCCACGGCCGTGACGCCGCACAGTCTAAAGAAGGCGGAAGGAGATGAGTGAGAGGCGAAGATATGCACTGCGCATGCCCATAAATCCCAGCCCCGCAGTGAGAATAAATAAGACACTGCGGGGCGTGATCTCGGGCAGGGCGGCCGCACAGGCGCAGCCAGCCTGACAACAAATTATGTCAGAAGACGGGCAGCGCTAAATGCGCATGGCCAAGGGATAACATAACAGCGCAGGCTCCGGGACAGATTCAAACAATGCTGAGGAGGCGGCGCCCGGCGCCAAGGGGGTAGGAATGATGTCATTACGAAGGAAAGTCACACCTCCGGGACGGTTTAACAGTATCAGGGGACACATTTTATAAGTGTTTAGTTCTGCGTGTGCAAGGAGAATAACTAAAAGAGCCACCTTGTCCAAATGCAGCATTAGTGCTGCACAAGGTGGCTCTTTTAGTTACAAACGCCTGGGGGGGACAGGTTCCTGTTGTGAACTCTATTTTTAGGCTCCCTCTAGTGGTCACAAGCGGTACTGTGTAGTGTTGTCTTTCTGCAGGTTGGCAGCATCAGCTGGTTCGTTATCCTTGGTTGGTTTCCTATTTAGCTCACCTGGATACTCAGTTCCTTGCCTGCTCTCAATGTATTCAGTGCTCTTCAGATTCCTTGAGACTACCTTGCTCCCAGTCTCTCCAAGACAAGCTAAGTTTTTGTTTGTTTATTTTTTGATTATCAGCATTCATCATGTTTCTTGTCCAGCTTGCTAAAATGTGATTTCCTCGCTTGCTGGTTGCTCTAGGGGACTGAGTTTCTCCCCCCCACACCGTTAGTTGGTGCGGGGGTTCTTGAAATCTCAGTGTGGATATTTTGTAAGGGTTTTTTACTGACCGCACAGACCCCTTTTCTATTTTCTGCTATCTAGTATTAGTGGGCCTCATTTGCTGAATCTGCTTTCACCCCTGTGTATGTGCCTTCCTCTTACCTCACCGTTATTATTTGTTGGGGGCTTCTATATCTTTGGGGATTATTTCTCTGGAGGCAAGTGAGGTCTTTCTTTCTCTCTAGGGGTAGTTAGTTCCTCAGGCTGGCTCGAGACGTCTAGGATTTTAGACACGTTCACCGGCTACCTTTAGTGTGTTGGATAGGTTCAGATTTGCGGTCAGTCCAGTTTACCACCTCTCTAGAGCTTGTCCTATGTTTTGTTACTTAGCTGGAGTATTTTGTGATCCTTAACCACTAAGGATCATAACAGTAGAGCAGGCCAAAAAGTGTTTAATGCACCGCAGAAGTGGGATAAAAAGAAGACCTGAGTACATTTTTTTTTTTCTCCTCCCGCTTTTCCTTTGCTGCAGTCTGTTTAGCTTCTTTCATCCCCTTGAACTCTGGGTGGTTTTGAGCTCAGCTGCAGACATGAATGTTCAGACTCTGGCTTCTAGTGTGGATCATCTTGCTGCACGGGTGCAAAGTATTCAGGATTTTGTTATTCATAGCCCTATGTCTGAACCAAAAATACCCATTCCTGAGTTGTTTTCTGGAGATAGATCTAGGTTTCTAAATTTTAAGAATAATTGTAAGTTATTTCTATCTCTGAGACCTCGTTCCTCTGGTGATTCCGCTCAGCAAGTTAAAATTGTTATCTCCTTGTTACATGGCGACCCTCAAGATTGGGCTTTCTCTCTGGCGCCAGGAGATCCTGCATTGCTTAATGTAGATGCATTTTTTCTGGCTCTTGGACTGCTTTATGAGGAGCCTAATCTTGAGAATCAGGCAGAAAAAGCGTTGCTGGCTATCTCTCAAGGTCAGGATGAAGCAGAGGTGTATTGTCAAAAATTTCGGAAATGGTCGGTGCTTACTCAATGGAATGAGTGTGCCCTGGCTGCAAATTTCAGAGAAGGTCTTTCTGAGGCCGTTAAGAATGTTATGGTGGGGTTTCCCACCCCTACAAGTCTGAGTGATTCTATGGCTTTAGCCATTCAGGTTGATCGGCATTTGCGGGAGCGCAAATCTGCTCATCCTTTGGTGGTATTTTCTGAACAGAGACCTGAGTCTATGCAATGTGACCGAACTCTGACCAGAATTGAGCGACAAAGTCATAGACGTCAAAATGGGTTGTGCTTTTACTGTGGTGATTCTACTCATGTTATCTCAGCATGCTCTAAACGCTTAAAAAAAATCGCTAAACCTGTCACCATTGGTACTATGCAGCCTAAATTTATTTTGTCTGTTACTTTGATTTGTTCTTTGTCGTCCTACCCGGTTATGACTTTTGTGGATTCGGGTGCTGCCCTGAATCTGATGGATTTGTCGTTTGCCAGGCGCTGTGGTTTTGTCCTGGAGCCTTTGGAATTTCCCATTCCTCTGAGGGGAATTGATGCTACGCCATTGGCTGAGAATAAGCCTCAGTATTGGACGCAAATGACCATGTGCATGACTCCCGTACATCAGGAGGTGATTCGCTTTCTTGTTCTGCATAATTTGCATGATGTTGTCGTTTTGGGTCTGCCATGGCTGCAGGCTCATAATCCAGTTTTAGATTGGAAAGCTATGTCTGTGTCAAGTTGGGGTTGTCAGGGAATTCATGGCGATGCTCCGTTGGTGTCTATTGCTTCTTCCACTCCTTCTGAGGTCCCTGAGTTTTTGTCTGACTACCAGGATGTATTTGATGAGCCCAGGTCCAGTGCCCTGCCCCCTCATAGGGATTGTGACTGTGCTATTAATTTAATTCCTGGTAGTAAATTCCCTAAGGGACGACTTTTTAATCTGTCTATACCAGAGCATGCCGCGATGCGGAGTTATATAAAGGAGTCTTTGGAGAAGGGACATATTCGCCCATCCTCTTCCCCTCTTGGTGCAGGATTTTTTTTTGTGGCCAAGAAGGACGGTTCTTTGAGACCTTGTATAGATTATCGTCTTCTGAATAAAATCACAGTCAAATTTCAGTATCCTTTACCACTATTGTCTGATTTGTTTGCTCGGATTAAGGGTGCCAGTTGGTTCACCAAGATAGATCTCCGTGGTGTGTATAACCTTGTGCGCATTAAGCAGGGAGATGAATGGAAAACAGCATTTAATACGCCTGAAGGCCATTTTGAGTACTTGGTGATGCCTTTTGGACTCTCTAATGCTCCTTCTGTGTTTCAGTCCTTCATGCATGACATCTTCCGAGAATATCTGGATACATTTATGATTGTTTATCTGGATGACATTTTGGTCTTTTCTGATGATTGTGAGTCTCATGTGAAGCAGGTCAGGATGGTGTTTCAGGTCCTGCGTGCTAATGCTTTATTTGTGAAGGGCTCAAAATGCCTCTTCGGAGTACAGAAGGTCTCCTTTTTGGGTTTTATTTTTTCTCCTTCTACTGTGGAGATGGACCCAGTCAAGGTCCAGGCTATTCATGACTGGACTCAGCCCACGTCTGTTAAGAGTCTTCAGAAGTTCTTGGGTTTTGCTAATTTTTACCGTCGTTTCATCGCTAATTTTTCTAGTGTGGTTAAACCTTTGACGGATTTGACCAAGAAGGGTTCTGATGTTACTAATTGGTCTCCTGCGGCCGTGGAGGCCTTTCGGGAGCTGAAGCACCGGTTTTCTTCAGCTCCAGTCTTATGTCAGCCAGATGTCTCTCTCCCCTTCCAGGTCGAGGTTGATGCTTCTGAGATTGGAGCAGGGGCTGTTTTGTCGCAGAGAAGCTCTGATGGCTCTGTGATGAAGCCATGTGCTTTCTTTTCAAGAAAGTTTTCGCCTGCCGAGCGGAATTATGATGTTGGTAATCGGGAGTTGTTGGCTATGAAGTGGGCATTTGAGGAGTGGCGACATTGGCTCGAAGGAGCTAAACATTGCGTGGTGGTCTTGACTGATCACAAAAATCTGATTTACCTTGAATCTGCCAAGCGCCTGAATCCTAGACAGGCTCGTTGGTCGTTGTTTTTCTCCCGTTTCAACTTCGTGGTCTCATACCTGCCTGGTTCGAAGAACGTGAAAGCTGATGCACTTTCTAGGAGTTTTGTGCCTGACTCTCTGGGAGTTTCTGAGCCGGCTGGTATTCTCAGAGAGGGAGTGATTTTGTCTGCCATTTCCCCAGATTTGCGACGAGTGCTGCAGAAATTTCAGGCAGATAGACCTGACCATTGTCCACCAGAGAGACTGTTTGTCCCGGATAGATGGACCAGCAGAGTTATTTCCGAGGTTCATTCTTCGGTGTTGGCGGGTCATCCTGGGATTTTTGGTACCAGAGATTTGGTGGCTAGGTCCTTCTGGTGGCCTTCCTTGTCGCGGGATGTGCGTTCCTTTGTGCAGTCTTGTGGGATTTGTGCTCGGGCTAAGCCTTGCTGTTCTCGTGCCAGCGGTTTGCTTTTGCCTTTGCCTATTCCGAAAAGGCCTTGGACGCACATTTCCATGGATTTTATTTCGGATCTTCCAGTATCTCAGAAAATGTCTGTCATCTGGGTGGTGTGTGATCGTTTTTCCAAGATGGTCCATTTGGTGCCCTTGCCTAAGTTGCCTTCTTCCTCTGATTTGGTTCCTCTATTTTTTCAGAATGTGGTTCGCTTGCACGGCATTCCTGAAAATATTGTGTCTGATAGAGGATCCCAGTTTGTGTCCAGGTTTTGGCGGACTTTTTGTGCTAAGATGGGCATTGATTTGTCTTTTTCGTCGGCCTTCCATCCTCAGACTAATGGCCAAACCGAGCGAACTAATCAGACGTTGGAAACTTATTTGAGATGTTTTGTTTCTGCTGATCAGGATGATTGGGTGACTTTTTTGCCATTGGCCGAGTTTGCCCTTAATAATCGGGCTAGTTCTGCTACTTTGGTTTCGCCTTTTTTCTGCAATTCTGGTTTCCATCCTCGTTTTTCCTCGGGTCAGGTTGAGCCTTCTGACTGTCCTGGGGTGGATTCTGTGGTGGATAGGTTGCAGCAGATTTGGAACCATGTGGTGGACAATTTGAGGTTGTCACAGGAGAAGGCTCAGCGCTTTGCCAACCGCCGCAGCGGTGTGGGTCCCCGACTTCGTCTTGGGGATTTGGTGTGGCTGTCTTCTCGGTATGTTCCTATGAAGGTCTCCTCTCCTAAATTCAAGCCTCGCTTCATTGGTCCTTATAAGATCTTGGAAATCCTTAACCCGGTGTCTTTTCGTTTGGATCTCCCAGCATCGTTTGCCATTCATAATGTGTTCCATAGGTCTTTGTTGCGGAGGTATGTGGTACCTGTGGTTCCTTCTGTTGAGCCTCCTGCTCCGGTGCTGGTTGAGGGCGAATTGGAGTACGTGGTGGAGAAGATTTTGGATTCTCGTATCTCTAGACGGAGGCTTCAGTATTTGGTTAAGTGGAAGGGCTATGGTCAGGAGGATAATTCCTGGGTTGTCGCCTCTGATGTTCATGCGGCTGATTTGGTTCATGCCTTCCACGCGGCTCATCCTGATCGCCCTGGGGGTCTTGATGAGGGTTCGGTGACCCCTCCTCAAGGGGGGGGTACTGTTGTGAACTCTATTTTTGGGCTCCCTCTAGTGGTCACAAGTGGTACTGTGTAGTGTTGTCTTTCTGCAGGTTGGCAGCATCAGCTGGTTCGTTATCCTTGGTTGGTTTCCTATTTAGCTCACCTGGATACTCAGTTCCTTGCCTGCTCTCAATGTATTCAGTGCTCTTCAGATTCCTTGTGACTACCTTGCTCCCAGTCTCTCCAAGACAAGCTAAGTTTTTGTTTGTTTATTTTTTGATTATCAGCATTCATCATGTTTCTTGTCCAGCTTGCTAAAATGTGATTTCCTCGCTTGCTGGTTGCTCTAGGGGACTGAGTTTCTCCCCCCACACCGTTAGTTGGTGCGGGGGTTCTTGAAATCTCAGTGTGGATATTTTGTAAGGGTTTTTTACTGACCGCACAGACCCCTTTTCTATTTTCTGCTATCTAGTATTAGTGGGCCTCATTTGCTGAATCTGCTTTCACCCCTGTGTATGTGCCTTCCTCTTACATCACCGTTATTATTTGTTGGGGGCTTCTATATCTTTGGGGATTATTTCTCTGGAGGCAAGTGAGGTCTTTCTTTCTCTCTAGGGGTAGTTAGTTCCTCAGGCTGGCTCGAGACGTCTAGGATTTCAGACACGTTCACCGGCTACCTTTAGTGTGTTGGATAGGTTCAGATTTGCGGTCAGTCCAGTTTACCACCTCTCTAGAGCTTGTCCTATGTTTTGTTACTTAGCTGGAGTATTTTGTGATCCTCAACCACTAAGGATCATAACAGGTTCCCTTGAATTTCTGTTGTAGTGTCAGCGGGAAGGTCGCAGGACACATTGCCGGATACACAGCAGGGGAGCAGCAGACGTTACTGAACCCCAGTAACACGGCAGCAAGTGTTGACTGTGCAAATGGCACTTCTGGACAGCAACTGGCGGTGTTGGAGCCCAGGGATTACATGAGAAACACAGTGTAGGCCGAGGCCTAATTGGAGCAAGTTTCAAATTTGTAGTAGTATTAATGTAGAGGGAGCAGGCGAAATTGCCGCACACACAGCAGGGGAGCAGCTGGCGTTACTGAACCCCAAAACACTGGAGCAGGTGTTTCGTTCGGCGTGTGCAAGGAGAGTAACTTAATGAGCCACCTTGTACAAATGCAGCATTACTGCTGTACAAGGTGGCTGTTATACATGCCAACGCCTGGGGTAGGGGGACAGGTTTCCTTCAATTTCAGTTCTTGTGTCTTGTGTCTGCGTGGCGTTTGCAGGACACGATGCCGGCTACAAAGCAGGGGCACAGCTGGCGTTACTAAACCCCACTGACACATTGGCGGGTGTTTTTCTCTGTGCAGACAGCACTTCCAGGCAGCAACTGGCGGTGTTGGAGCCCAGGGACAGCAGGAGGAGCAGATTTGAGTTATTGCCACACACACAGCAGGGGAGCAGCTGGCGTTACTGAACCCCAATAACAGAGGAGCAACTGTTGACTGTGCAGACAGCACTTCCGAGCAGCAACTGGCGGTGTTGGAGCCCAGGGACAGCAGGAGAGGAGCAGACTTGAGTTATAGCCGCACACATAGCTGGGGATCAGCTGATGTTACTGAACCCCAAAACACTAGAGCAGGTGTTGACTGTGCAGACAGCACTTCCAGGCAGCAACTGGCGGTGTTGGAGCCCAGGGACAGCAGAAGAGGAGCAGACTTGAGTTATTGCCGCACACACAGCAGGGGAGCAGCTGGCATTACTGAACCCCAATAACAGAGGAGCAACTGTTGACTGTGCAGACAGCACTTCTGAGCAACTGGCGGTGTTGGAGCCCAGGGACAGCAGGAGATGAGCAGACTTGAGTTATCACCGCACACACAGTTGGGGATCAGCTGGTGTTACTGAACCCCAATAACATGGCAGTAAGTGTTGACTGTGCAGACAGCACTTCCGGGCAGCAACTGGCGGTGTTGGAGCCCAGGGAATGCAGGAGAAGCAGAGTGTAGGCTGAGGCCTAATTGGAGCAAATTGAAAGGGAACCTTTAACCCCCCCAGGGCGTTAGTAACTGAAAGAGCCACCTTGTGCAGCACTAATGCTGCACAAGGAAAAGGTGGCTCTTTTAATTATGCTCCTTGCAATTGCAGAACTAAACACTTATAAAATGTGTCCCCTGATACCGTTAAACCGTCCCGGAGGTGGGACTTTCCTTCGTAATGAGACTCAACACAGCCGTCATTCCTAACCCCTTGGCGTCAGGCGCCGCCTCCTCAGTGTTGTTTGAATCTGTCCCGGAGCCTGGGCTGTTATGTTCAACCTTGGCCATGCGCAGTTAGCGCTTCCCGTCTTCTGACATCATTTGGTGTCAGGCTGACTGCGCCTGTGCGGCCGCACTGCCGGAGATCCCACCTCACAGTGTCTTCTGATGTAATCACACTGCGGGCCTGGGGTATGGCGAAGGTTGAACATAGCGCAGGCTACGGGCCAGATTCAAACAACGCTGAGGAGGCAGCACCCAGGGGGTAGGAATGATGGCTGTGTTGCGTCTCATTACGAAGGAAAGTCCCACCTCCGGGACGGTTTCACGGTATGAGGGGACACATTTTATAAGTGTTTAGTTCTGCAATTGCAAGGAGCATAATTAAAAGAGCCACCTTTTCCTTGTGCAGCATTACTGCTGCACAAGGTGGCTCTTTCAGTAACAAACGCCTGGGGGGGGGACAGGTTCCCTTAAATTTCTGTTGTAGTGTCAGCGTGGAGGTAGCAGTACACATTGCCGGATACACAGCAGGGGATCAGCTGATGTTACTGAAACCCTATAACACTGGGTCATGTGTTGACTTTGCAGACGGTACTTCTCAGCAGCAACTGGCGGTGTTGTAGCCCAGGGATTGCAGTTCAGGTGGTAGAAACATGAACACAACAGGAGACCTGGATACTGTTGTCAACCAATTATTTAACCTGGAAGAGGAGTGGCAAATTCCTGCGAGATCCAGGCCTTGTTCATTTTCAGAAAAGTAAGCTGGTCAACATTATCGGAGGATAGTCGCATGTGACGGTCTGTTAGTACACCACCTGTGGCACTAAAGAGGCATTCCAATAATACACTAGCAGCAGGGCAAGCCAGCACCTCCAATGCATACTGGCTAAGCTCTGGCCATGTATCCAGCTTAGAGACCCAAAACTTGAAGGGGGAAGAGCCGTCTGGGAGTACACTGAGAGGGCAAGACATGTAGTCTGTCACTATCTGACGGAAACGTTGCCTCCTGCTGACTGGAGCCGTCTGTGATGGTGTAGACATTTGTGGCGGGCACACAAAACTTTGCCACAGTTGGGCCATACTGGTCTTGCCTTGTGCTGAGGCACAGCTTCTGCTCCCTCTTTGTGCAGAGCTTCCACAACTGCCTCGACACACTGAGCTGCTTTGTAAAGCACTAGCAGCACTGCTCTCGATTGGACTGGAGAAGATGATGGACTGCACCAGTGTGTCTTGGTACTCCCACATTTTACGCTCCCGGTTCAACGGTATAATAAGGCTTTGAAAGTTGTCCCGGTAGCGAGGATCTAGGAGGGTGTACACCCAATAATCAGCCGTGTTGAGAATGTGGGCGATGCGGCGGTCGTTTCTCAGGCACTGCAGCATGAAATCAACCATGTGCTGCAGACTGCCAACTGGCCAAGAAACGCTGTCCCCTGCTTGAGGCGTGATCTCTGCCTTCTCTGCATCACCCCACCCTCGCTCTACACACTAACTACTGGAGAATTGTGTAACTCCCTCCTCTGGACCGATGTCTTCCACCTCCATTGACTCCACCTCTTCCACAACATTATCCCTTAGCGCTTGCAGTGTTCTTTCAAGCAGGCAGATAAGGGGGACAGTCATGCTGACTAGTGCATCATCTGCACTCGCCATCCGTGTGAAATCATCGAAGGCACTGAAAACCTGGCAGACGTCCTTCATAGTGGCCCACTCAGTGGTTGTGAAGTCTGAACGGCGCGCAGTGCGACTTCTTTGTGCCTGATGCAGCTGGTACTCCATTACTGCTTGCTGCTGCTCACACAACCGCTCCAACATATGTAACGTGGAATTCCACCTGGTGGGTAGGTCACATATGATGCGATGTTCGGGAAGGCGGAATCGGTGCTGCGGAGCTGCAATGCGCGATCTTGCCATGCTGGAACGCCGCAAGTGAGCACACTCTAGGCGGACCTTGTGCAGCAGTTGTCACGGGGAGACTAGGTGGGCAAGAGCTAATAACCCGTCCCCCTGCAATTTCCCTCAGACTAGGGAAATCCTGACTGACCCTCTACCTGGAGTTTACACTGATGATGTGCATGTTCAGGCCTCAAACCTCACCCTGTCTCCTGTTTCAACCCTAGGCTGAAACCTCCGCCCACCACCCAGTGAAGAGGTAATACACCAATACCCACAGTTAGCACAGACAAGGATAAAGGAAAATATACACCACGCCGCAGTCACTCAGGAATACACTATAAATGTGCAGGGCAAAATAAATACAAATATAGGAAGGAGTAAATAAGACAAAGGAAAATACACCACCAGCAACGAATCTCCAACTACCAGCTCACCACTCCAGACCGAGATAACAACGCACAAGACAGAAGCTATAATCGGCGACGCCCAATGTTCAGGAGAACTATTTAAAGGCAATGGGCATGGCCCAGCTTCCAATCCGAGCATCAGGTAAATTAACCCCGGACCAGCTAGATAAAATCTAGCCGACGCCAATGAGCACATAGTGGTCAAAAGCGGAATTACCTCTGTCTGTCGAATGACCTGGTCTGAACAGCATCCGAC
Source organism: Ranitomeya variabilis (assembly GCF_051348905.1). Taxonomy (NCBI): domain Eukaryota; kingdom Metazoa; phylum Chordata; class Amphibia; order Anura; family Dendrobatidae; genus Ranitomeya; species Ranitomeya variabilis. Next base: position 567,396,995 of record NC_135232.1, read on the forward strand.
ATGACAGTACCCCGCCTTCTACGAGGGACCCCAGGGCCCTCACGGCTTATAGGACCCGGCTTGTCTGGATGGCGACGATGAAAAAACCTGACCAGCCGATCCGCATGAATGTCCGAGGCTGGTACCAGGGACCTCTCCTCAGGCCCATAACCACGCCAGTGTACCAAGTACTGTAAAGTGCGGCGCACTACACGAGAGTCAACCACCTTGGAGACTTCAAATTCCAAATTACCATCCACCAAGACTGGAGGTGGCATAGGCGCTGTGTCCACAGAACCCACCACCTTCTTTAGAAGAGACCTGTGGAACACGTTGTGTATCTTATACACCGTAGGGAGCTCCAATCGGTACGCTACTGGGTTAATGATGGTGGTGACCCTAAATGGACCAATAAACCGTGGACCCAATTTAAGGGACGGTATTTTGAGTCTTATGTTTCTTGTGGATAACCACACCCAGTCATCCACACTCAGGTCCGGACCTGGCACACGCCTACTGTCAGCCACACGTTTGTACCTAGCACCCACACTCAACAGGCGCTGTTTAACTCTCCTCCAGACTGATGACAATTGTGCTCCTAACTGGTCCTCCTCCGGAACGCCGGAAGAGCCCCTCTGACTCAAAGTACAATATTGAGGATGTAGCCCGTAAACACAAAAAAACGGAGACTCCCCAGACGACTTCTGGCGGTGATTATTGATGGCAAACTCAACCAAAGGAAGAAAGGTAGACCACTCCTCCTGGTTATCAGAGACAAAGCAGCGTAGGTAGTGTTCCAAATTTTGGTTCATACGCTCAGTCTGACCATTTGACTGAGGATGAAACGCCGAAGAATGAGACAACTTGATCCCCAGCCGTGAGCAAAATGCTTTCCAAAATTCTGCCACAAACTGAGACCCCCTATCAGACACGATGTCAGACGGAACCTCATGAAGTCTGACCACCTCCTGCACAAATACCTGAGCCAGAGTCTTAGCGTTAGGCAACGAAGGCAAAGACACAAAGTGCAACATTTTTGAAAACCGATCAACAATCACCAAGATGACCGTGTTCCCAGCTGATGAGGGCAAATCAGTGATGAAATCCATGGAGATTTCCGTCCATGGCTTACTAGGTACCTCAAGAGGAAGTAGTGTGCCAACAGGATGGTAGCGGGGCGTCTTAGCCCTAGCGCACGTGGTACAAGCTGACACGTATGAGACCACGTCCTGTCGGATCTTGGGCCACCAAAACCGACGTGACACCAACTCCAAGGTACCTCTAACCCCTGGGTGGCCAGCCAGGACAGCATCATGATGCTCCGCCAAAACCTTTAAGTGGAGATGAAGCGGTACAAATGATTTGTTGATGGGAAGCTCAGATGGTACCTCCTCCTGAGCCTCGGCAATCTCAGCCTCAACCTCGGTAGTGAGAGCCGAAACCACAACACCCTTTTGGAGGATGGGTACTGGATCCTACCGAGGTTCTCCCCCCGGAAAACACCTGGACAGAGCATCCGCCTTAGTGCTTTTAGACCCCGGTCTGTAAGTGTCAACAAAATTGAACCGCGTGAAAAACAATGCCCAGCAAGCCTGCCTGGGGGACAGACGCTTGGCTGACTCCAAATACAGCAGATTCTTATGATCGGTAATAACAGTAACTTGATGTACCGACCCCTCCAAGAAGTGTCGCCATTCCTCAAAGGCCAACTTAATTGCCAACAACTCCCTGTTGCCGATATCGTAGTTACGTTCGGCGGACGACAGTTTCTTGGAGAAATAGGCGCACGGACGCAAACCACTCAAAGATGAGCCTTGAGATAGTACTGCCCCCACACCAACCTCAGATGCATCGACTTCCACAACAAAGGGGTTCGATACGTCTGGCTGCACAAGAATGGAGGCTGAAACAAAATTGTACTTAAGAAATTGAAATGCGCGCACAGCAGCCTCAGGCCAAACGGAGAAATTGGTACCCTTTTTAGTCATGTCAGTTAGCGGTTTAGCAATGATGGAAAAATCCTTGATAAATTTCCTATAGTAGTTAGAAAACCCAAGGAACCGCTGAAGTGCTTTCAGGTTATCAGGACATTCCCAATGCAGCACCGCTTGCACCTTAGCGGCGTCCATTTTAAAACCAGAAGCAGACACAATATAACCCAAGAAAGGCAACTCTTGAACAGAAAATACACATTTCTCCAGTTTAGCATACAGCTTATTCTCTCTGAGAAGCTGTAACACCTGCCTGACATGATCTAAATGAGCATCATGGTCGCAAGAATATATGAGAATGTCATCTAGGTACACGATAACGAATTTCCCCAAAACATGCGAGAACACATCATTGATGAAATGTTGGAATACTGCAGGTGCGTTAGTCAACCCAAATGGCATCACCAAATTTTCAAAGTGACCCTCAGGGGTATTAAAAGCCGTCTTCCACTCATCACCTTGACGGACTCTTATGAGGTTGTACGCCCCCCTGAGATCAAGCTTGGTAAACCACTTAGCACCTGCCAACTGGTTGAACAAATCTGGTATCAGTGGCATAGGGTATGGATCACGAACCGTAATCTGGTTCAACTCCCAGAAATCCAAACACGGGCGTAATCCGCCATCTTTCTTCTTCACAAAGAAGAACCCTGCTGCCACCGGCGAGGATGACGGCCTGATGTGCCCTTTGCTCAAGCTTTCCGCAATGTAATCTTTTAACGCTTGTCTCTCCGGACCGGAGATGTTAAACATCCTTGCTTTAGGCAATTTGGCCCCTGGTTTAAACCTGATAGAACAGTCATAGGGACGATGTGGCGGCAACTCTGAACAACCCTTCTCAGAGAACACATCCACAAAATCCAGTAGTGACTCCGGAACACTTGAACTCACAGCAGCCACACATGTGGCCAGGCAATTCTCCTAGCAGAACTCGCTCCACTGAATTATGTCCTGAGTTTTCCAGTCAATTACCGGGTTGTGCATAGACAACCAAGGAAAACCCAAAACCACCTGAGCAGGAAGATTCCTGAGCACCTTACATGTAACCCGCTCGGTATGTAGAACCCCAATGCGGAGTTTCACCTCAGCCATAAATTCAGTAATCTCCCCCTGAGAGAGAGGAGCAGCATTGATGGTGACCACGCGGATAGGATGAGGCAGTTTTGCAATCCTAAAACCTGCTGTGCGCGCAAACTCCTCATCAATGAGATTTGTGGCTGAACCACTATCCACAAAAACAGTAATTGGCAGCTCACTGCCAGCGATAAAAACCTTAGCAGGGAGCATGCATTGAGAAACCACCATGGAGGATATACTTAAGCTCAGATTGGTCTCCTCCACACCCTCTGAGCTTAGAAGTTTTCCGCCGTTGCGTTTTTCTTAGACAGCAGAGGACAGATGTTAATAAAATGACCAGTTTTACCGCAGTAAAAACAGGCTCCCTGCTTCCTGAGCTCAGGGGCTCGACGCTTCACATGTGACACCCCTGCGATTTGCATAGGCTCCGTGGGCTCACCTGCAGCAACCTCACGTGAACCTAAACCCTCTCCCATAGGCGGTGTCTCATGCTCCCCCTGACGCAAACGGCGATCAATGCGGACAACCAGACTCATAGCGGAATCTAGAGAAGCAGGAGTCTCGTACATCAGAAGGGCTTTTTTAACCCTTCCAGAAATCCCATGTATAAACTGACTCTGCAATGCTGGATCATTCCATTGTGTATCGATCGCCCAGCGATGAAATTCAGAACAGTAATTCTCTGCAACTCGCTCCCCCTGGTGAATAGTGCGTATCTTAGATTCTGCTAGAGCCATTCTGTCAGGTTCATCGTAAATTTTTCCAAGAGAGGAAAAAAACTCTCCACAAATGTCAAATGCCAGTCAAATGCAGCAGAATCAGATGGCAAAGAAAATGCCCATGCTTGGGGATCCCCGCTTAACAATGACAACACCAGGCCCACACGCTGAGCCTCATTACCCGAGGAGATCGGGCGCATACGGAAATATAGTTTGCAAGCTTCACGAAAAGAAACAAATTTACTGCGTTACCCAGCAAATTTTTCAGGCAAAGGAAATTTAGGCTCAGCAACTCTTCCTGTCGCTCCAGCTTGCATATTAGATACAACTAGTCCCTGTTGCTGTACTGCCCCCCTCAATTCAGTGACCTGTAGGGACAGCGCCTCCAACTGGTGGGTTATGGAAGTCATGGGATCCATGACAAAACAAAAAAAAAGAAACACCTTTTTTTTGTTGTTGTTGTTGGGCCGATTATAATGTCACGGGGAGACTAGGTGGGCAAGAGCTAATAACCCGGGCCCCTGCAATTTCCCTCAGACTAGGGAAATCCTGACTGACCCTCTACCTGGAGTTTACACTAATGGTGTGCATGTTCAGGCCTCGAACCTCACCCTGTCTCCTGTTTCAACCCTAGGCTGAAACCTCCGCCCACCACCCAGTGAAGAGGTAATACACCAATACCCACAATTAGCACAGACAAGGATAAAGGAAAATATACACCACGCCGCAGTCACTCAGGAATACACTATAAATGTGCAGGGCAAAATAAATACAAATATAGGAAGGAGTAAATAAGACAAAGGAAAATACACCACCAGCAACGAATCTCCAACTACCAGCTCACCACTCCAGACCGAGATAACAACGCACAAGACAGAAGCTATAATCGGCGACGCCCAATGTTCAGGAGAACTATTTAAAGGCAATGGGCATGGCCCAGCTTCCAATCCGAGCATCAGGTAAATTAACCCCGGACCAGCTAGATAAAATCTAGCCGACGCCAATGAGCACATAGTGGTCAAAAGCGGAATTACCTCTGTCTGGCGAACGACCTGGTCTGAACAGCGTCCGACATGACAGCAGTGCATCAAGATCCGGATAGTCCCTCAAAAAACTCTGCACGACCAAGTTGAGCACATGTGCCTGACATGGGTTGTGAGTGAGGTTGCCTAGGGCCAGAGCTGCCACCAGATTTCGGCCATTGTCACACATCACCATGCCTGGCTGGAGATTCGCTGGCACAAACCACACGTCGCTCTCCTGCTTGATGGCATTCCAGAGCTCCTGCGCTGTGTGGCTTCGATTCCGCAAAGAAATTAATTTCAATACGGCCTGTTGTCGTTTGGCCACAGCTGTGCTCATGTCGGTCGTAACAGGTAAACATTCACGGGTCCATGTGGAGGTGGACTGTGACAGCTCCTGCAGCGATGATTCTGAGGAACTTGTGTAAGAGGAGGAGTCAATGTGTACAGACTGGAATCCTGCAATCCTTGGAGTTGGCAGAACATGTCCTGCGCCACTCGCACGATCTGTACCAGGCTCCACAACATTAACCCAATGGGCAGTGAGGGAAAGGTATCGCCCCTGTCCATGGTGACTGGTCCACGCATCGGTGGTGAGGTGGACCTTGCTACGGATGGCGTTCAGTAGCTCGTGTTTTATGTGTCCCTCCACATGTTTTTGCAGGGCAGGGACGGCTTGCCTGCTGAAATAAAAGTGGCTGGGCATATTGTGGGACTGCCAATGCCATCAAGTTACGGAAGATGTCAGTCTCCACCAGCCTGAATAACAGCATTTCAAGGGACAGTAGTTTTGCAATGCCAGCATTCAGAGCCTGTGCTCGGGGGTGGTTTGCCGAGAATGGCCACCTTTTCTCCCATGCCTGTGCTACCGATGGCTGTAGACTGGGCTGGAAGTGTGAGGATGACTGGGAACATGGTGCTGTGGGTGGAATTACACTGGGTCTCTGGACAACAGTGCCAGAGGTTCTTCCATGGCGATCCTGTGAGGAAGCCGACCCAGCTGTGTGTGAGCTGGAGGAAGAGGCAACAACATGAGCTGAAGATGTGGTAGGTGCCGCTGTAGGTTGGCCTAGGTCTTTAGTGTGTTTTTGTAACTCCACCGCGTTCTTGGTCCGCACATGTTTCCACATATTTGTGGTATTGAGGTTGCTGACATTTTTCCCTCTTTTGACTTTCTGATGACACACCTTGCAGTTGACTAAGCAAATGTCATCTGCAACTGTGTCATAAAAGGACCAGGCACTGCAAGTCTTGGGAGCGCCCGTTTTGGCTTTTGGAAGAGGCATGCTCTGAATGGGTGCCGAAGTGGAGGCTACAGGCACCGCAGTCTTCCTCCTCCCTCTCCCTCTTTGTGCCGTTCGGGGAATCTCTTCCTCAGAGCTGCTCCCACCACCTTCCTGTACCTCACACCATGATGGGTCAAGGACCTCATCATCTACACTACCCTCTTCCACCAACTGCTTCTCCGGGGTAGTCTCGGCAGCGCAGTACGCACCTGAAAGTGGCACCTGAGTCTCATCATCAGATGCGTACTGAGGTGAGCTGACCGGAGGCACTAGCCCACCCGTCTCTTCAGAGTCAGAGAGATAAAGCTGTTAGGTGTCACTGCATACTGCCTCTTCTTCCATTTCTCCAATGCTGCTTGGCTGGCCCCTTCTTTCCAAGCCAAGAAATTCAGAGAACAGAAGTAGAGATGGCTCCTGTCCTGGGCTCTCTGACTGCCTGGGCAATTTGGCAGGTGGTGAAGAGACAGATGGGTGCTCTTCAGTGCTCTGTGCCTGAGAGGATGTGGCACTAATTGAAGTCGATGTGTTAGCTGCCATCCATCTGACAATGGCTTAAATTTGTTCATCCCGCAGCAGCGGGGCACGGCGAGCTCCTACAAAGCTGCGTATGAAGGACTGTTCCCTGTTAAACTGGGGGATGATGAGTCACCGGTGCCAGCAGCAGGCACAGAATCCCCACGTCCTCTCCCTGCTCCACCTCCACGCCCACACCCACGTGCCTTACTCCCTGCCTTCTTCATCTTGGTAGACTGATAAAGATAGGCAGAAAAGTACTAAGGCCTTAGTGTGCTTATTCCTGAACAGCTGCTAACAGGTATAAGGAACACTAATTTTATCAAGTGTGGACTAGACTTTAATATGAGCTAATGTGGCCTACACAACTCTAAAGTGGAGTGTTTGGTGAACTTTATAAACCTTTTGTTTTTTCCGCAGAACAGACTACAGAGTGAGCTGCACTCACACAGAGACCGTGCAGACAGCTGTAAACGGCGCTGCAAGGCCAAAAAAAGCTCCTCTATGTAATCCTATATAGTGTTTTTCCACAATCTAGCAGGATACGGATGGAAAGCCACTAATAGGATAAATTTGAAAAAATGTGCAGCAGGCTGCACTAATTGAGAAACGGACAATGGAACGGTATGAGGCAGTGACGCACCCTGAGCTGACTACAACCGGCTGTGGCGGCAGAACAGACTACAGAGTGAGCTGCACTCACACAGACCGTGCAGACAGTCGTAAACGGCGCTGCAAGGTCAAAAAAAGTTCCTCTATGTAATCCTATATAGTGTTTTTCCACAATCTAGCAGGATACAGATGGAAAGCCACTAATAGGATAAATTTGAAAAAATGTGCAGCAGGCTGCACTAATTGAGAAATGGACAATGGAACGGTATGAGGCAGTGACGCACCCTGAGCTGACTACAACCGGCTGTGGTGGCAGAACAGACTACAGAGTGAGCTGCACTCACAGAGACCATGCAGACAGCCGTAAACAGCGCTGTAAGGCCAAAAAAGCTCATCTATGTAATCCTATATAGTGTTTTTCCACAATCTAGCAGGATACGGATGGAAAGCCACTAATAGGATAAATTTGAAAAAATGTGCAGCAGGCTGCACTAATAGAAAAACGGACAATGGAACGGTATGAGGCAGTGACTCACCCTGAGCTGACTGCAACCAGCGGTGGCTGCAGACCAGACTACAGAGTGAGCTGCACTCACACAGACACCTTGCAGACAGCCGTGAACAGCGCTGCAAGGCAAAAACAAAGTTCTCACACAGCGGTTGCTAAATTAGCCTGAGTAAAGCACAATGAAGCAAATCGCTATATCTAAACTGGCCCTCAGTGAGAACACAGGGTCCTGTCCCTAACTGAAATCACAGTAGAGTGAACCCAAAATGGCGGCGGTGAATTTTATACTGCATCATGACATAATTTCAGCAGCCAATCACAGCCATGCCAGTAGTAACATGCCTACCATGCAGAACAGGATGTACCCACACTTCTAATCATTCCTCATTGGCTGAATTCTGGCTCTTTGAATTATGGGAACTTCCGATTCCGGTATCCGATATACTGAAAGTATCGGAACTCGGTATCAGAATTCCGATACCGCAAATATCGTCCGATACCCGATACTTTGCGGTATCGGAATGCTCAACACTATTTTTGACGCTTTCCAGTAGAGTGGCTGATCGAATGTAACAACTGCAGCGGATCGGTGTTTATCAGCAAGGTTGCACAGATACTCAAGTGTAGAGAAGATGCATGACTTTTCTCCGGAATACATGTCAATGATGGGCAGGAAGATTACCAAAGACGACCCCGGATGATCACAGTCTTTATATAGCATGTGCATCATTCCATTCCAGCTCGGTGCAGGCTGTTTGAAGCGTAAAGACATCTCCCACAATACATCAACACGATGGTCAATGGCGTCGAGAAATGGCAAGGGCTTGAATTTTATGTTTCGGTGAGTGTGTTTTGCGAAACGGTATTCCCTTACATCAACTCTGTTCAACTATCTCCAAGTCCGCAGTCTTCCGTCTGAGAACAGTGCGACTGACCTTCCTTCCTGGAGTCACAGTAGCTACCATCCCCATGCCGTGGAAAGTCCCCTTCTCATCTAACGTGATGATATTATGATCGACGTTGTCCGAAACGAACAGCAGTGCCGTATCCAGTCTGTCTATGGTACCACCGAGTACATCCTGGCCAACAGTAGCGGCGCTGAACTTCCGAATATGATAAACAATATCCCATGGCTGAGAGATTGTCTACAAAAAATCAAGTCCCGAAATGATGATGGAGCTAGACTGCTAACCCAAGCAGCTGCAATGGAGCTACTACAGCCCTGGGACGTACAGCCTGAACAACTGATTGTCCAATGCTTGCGACCTTCCTGTGAATGTCCTTTCCAACAAAGAGGGTTTCAAGCAAGCAAAGCAAACTCAGGGGGAGATAACCTAAGGCAGACTGACATTCAAGCAAATAAGTCTTCGGATATTCATCGGTTGAAGATGAGATCTTAGACTTGATATCGCTCTTGATTAGTTTGGCCGCAGTCTCTATGATGGCTCTCTTCTGGGCTTCTTCATCCGTTTCCTGACTGTGGAAATAGTCCCTCAGGATTATTCTGGTCTTTTCACAGAATGTTACAATGTTAGGCAACCCTGCACACTCTGCTATGAATAGCGAATAGCCATACCTCTCCTCCAGCCTATACCTCAGCCAATTATTACTATAGGCAGTGTAGCGCCCCCACTGCCGCAGGGCCGAGGGGTACCCAGTACCGGGCCTCTGAGTCTCTGTCCTGGGGTTGTCACGGTGGCTATACCCGGTCCGTGACCCTGCTGAGGGGCGCCCAATGAAAGGTGTGGATGGTGGCGATGTTGTGGTGGTGCGGTGCAGGTCGCAGTAAATAACGAGGACACCAGGTTGCAGTCTCTTTACCTCTTTACTGAAGGCTTCGAGTTAGCCAATCCAGAGCACTGTTAACCGGGCTGTCTGAGACCGGCCGGTCCAAAGGCACATTAGGAGTTCCCCTTGACAGGTGAGAATCAGCGTCTACCTGCTAGCGCCTATGTGTTGTAGTCCTTCCCTGCTGAGCACCCCGGGATAGTCCTCACAACTGATTCTGTCTGCCTCTGATGTTCGTTCTCTCTCCGTCCCCCAGATGATATGGCTAGGACGCACCCATATGACGGGGTAGGCCTGGAGTTCTTCTGGGACTCTAGAGTCGCCTCTCTCCCACAGCTGCCTCCGTTGTCTGCTTAGGTGTTTAAGTGAGACAGCCAACCTATAATTGGCTGTCCTGCCATGGTTTGAAGTAATGCTTAAAGTCTCTTACTTTCTTGGCGTTCCGGCCACCGACTGTTTGCGCCTCAGAAGGATGTTGCCTCGATCTTTCAGCACGACTCCTTCTGGTCCTATTGCCTCCTTGCTGTATTTTCACTTGTTGCGTTGTTCTCTTAGGAGTCTGCCAGGATCCCATCCCTGACAGGTCCTCTCTCTAGCTCTTCCCAGTTACTTCTCTCTGTCTTGTTGTCCAACCCCCAGTTTTACCAGAGTGTGAGGAGTGGCCTACTAGATAGAACCACCCCCCCTGGTGGCCGGAGTGTGAAGTGTAGTGTGTGATACCTGGTCAGGTGAACTCCCTTAGTGCAATCAGACGCAAAATCACTCCCCTTAGCGGCAGAGCGACGTTACTGCATCGACCAGGACTCTGGGGCGCTGCACTCCCCCCGGTTAAATCCAGTACTCCCGGACTGGGAAAATAAGAACAACAATACATGTTAACAGAAAACACACAAAATTTTTAAACATCATAAACAATTAAACATAACAGTGCTTCCCTTTATGGGAGGTGAGGACTCTTGAACTTTGCAAAAGTTAGGTCATGCACAGTTTATGACTCTCAGTTCAGTGGTTGAAGCAGCGGGGATCCCGGGTAAACAAAGGGGTCCCCTTTTAGAAGTTTTTGGAGTAATTCACTGTCCATTACTCCGTTGTCCATTTTAAAACCTGCAACAAAAGATATGCACACAAACAATTGTTGACTAAATAGCAGCCCTCACTAATACCTCCAAGTTTTGTAGCGGAGGGGAGTTTGATTCTGAGTGCTGCGCGTAGACCTTCGCAGCGCAGGGGTTGCTACTGGCCTAACAGGGCCCACTATGCTTGCTACCGCTGGTGTAGTGCACTGCCTTCTAGCTACACTTCTAGTGAGTCTGGGTAGCACTGGCAGGCTGGAGCTCTCAGGGCTGCTGGGTACGGCAGGCTCGCCGATAGCAGAGGGAGGATTTGCCAGTTCAACAGTCGGCACGGCATCTTCAGGTAGGGCTTGTTGAGGTTGCGGGGCCGGATGATCTGGTACCACCATTGGTTCTAGTGGGTTCGGCTGATGGAACGTTAGAACAGGTACCACGATGGCCTGATTTATCTGCGTCCAGGACTGGGGAAAGTCACCAAGGGCAGTGTGGATCATCTTCTCCTTTTCTACAGGTGGGGAGGTTCCTGGATCCATTTCCCTCGCTCTCAGCTTATCAGGGCAGGCTTTAAGGTGGCCCCTGGATATTACCGTCGAGGTCTCCCCTCCATCCTTGCTGATGAGGCAAACCTTCGTGTTGTCAAAATCGGATGGCAGGACGGTATACGGTTCCGCTTCCCATTGGTCGTCGAGTTTGTGTAGCCTCCTCTTTCGTTTGAGTACGTGCTCACCAGGTGGCAAAGGAATTGCAGGGGCATGCTGGTTGTAGTCCCTTTCCTGTTTTTGCCTGGCCTGAGCAAGGCTTCTTTCCACGCACTCTTGTACCTTGCGGTACCTTTGCCGCCTCTCGGTATCCCAATCGGCATCCAGCGGTGTATCTTCGGGGGTTAGGACCCCCATGTCCAGATCAACGGGTAACTTGCTAGACCTTCCTCGCATCAGGTACGCTGGAGTGCAGTTGGTGGAATTTACTGGGATGTGATTATATATGTCCACAAAGTCAGGCAACTTCGTTGGCCACTGGCTCCGTTCCTCTACGGGCAAGGTCTTTAGTAAGTCGATCACCACCTGGTTCATCTTTTCGCACATCCCATTGGTTTGGGGATGGTACGGTGTGGTTCTGATCTTCTTACACCCGTACAGTTGGCAGAACTCTTGGAACACTTCAGCTTCGAATGCTGGTCCCTGAACGGTCAGTACCTTCTCTGGGTAGCCATGGGGCCTACAAAAGTACTGCTGGAAAGCCTTGGCGGCCGTCCTGGCCGTTAGATCCTTGACAGGCACAACCACCAAAAATCTGGAGTAGTGATCCACGATGGTAAGAGCGTAGACATAGCCTGACCGGCTAGGTGTCAGCTTCACATGGTCCAGCGCGACCAGTTCGAGCGGCCGCCTGGTGATGATAGGCTGCAAGGGAGCCCATTGGCTGCCACGGTCCCTCCTGCGTAGGCTACATGGACCGCACTCTCGACACCACTTCTCAATGGCTCTCTTCATGCCAATCCAATAGAACCTCCCTCGGAGTAGCCTCTCTAGCTTCTTCCATCCGAAGTGTCCGGCTCCATCGTGGTAGGCTCCCAGAACCATGGGCGCATCTCGCCTTGGCACTACTATCTGCCATACCAATTCGTGAGTACGTGGGTCGATGCTTCTCCGGCACAGCTTGCCATCATGGATAAACAGTTTTCTTCTCCCCTTCCACAGCTGTTGGGTCTCCTGTGGATCATCTGGGCTGGGATGCAACCCTGCCTGCGTCAAGAGCTCTTTCACCCGACGGACCGCGGGGTCACCATCCTGGGTTTCCGCCCATCCGTGATGGGGCAGGGGATTCAGCGTGGCATCCGGTTGGTTCTTGTGCCTGTTCTTCACATGATGGGAGTTCTGAGTGGCTTTGGGGCGATGGAATGCAGGCAGCTCCACCTCTTCAAGTGCCTCCGGGTCTTCCCCCGTTTCTGGCAAATTGGGCATTCGAGACAAGGCATCGGCATTTGCATTCTTGCGTCCTGCCCGGTACTTGATGGTGAAGTCGTAGTTGGACAGCCGGGCCATCCACCGCTGTTCCAAGGCCCCGAGTTTGGCGGTATCCAGATGCGTTAGTGGATTGTTATCCGTGAAGACGGTGAATTTCGCTGAGGCCAGGTAGTGTTTGAACCTCTCTGTCACTGCCCAGACGATGGCAAGGAATTCCAGCTTAAAGGAACTGTAGTTGTCAGGGTTCCTTTCCGTGGGACGAAGTTTCCTGCTGGCGTAAGCGATTACCCTCTCCTTGCCTTTCTGGACCTGGGACAGCACGGCTCCCAATCCTACATTGCTGGCATCCGTGTACAGCACAAACGGTTGGTCGTATTCGGGGTAGGCCAGTACCTCTTCTCCCATCAGTGCCGACTTTAAGCAAGTGAAGGATCCCTCCAGCCCCTCGTTCCAATCAAATGGGGTGTTCCTCCCCTTGGTCTTCTTTGATTGGCCCACCAACAGGTTTTGCAAGGGCGCGGCCTTCTTGGTGAAGTCCTTAATGAACCTCCGGTAATAGCCTACCAGCCCGAGGAACTGCCGGACTTCGTGGAGGTTGCTGGGCTTTGGCCAGTCCTGGATCACCGTGACCTTGTCGGGGTCTGGGGCCACTCCTTCGGCGCTCACCACATGGCCCAGGTACTGCACTTTTGGTTTCAGCAGATGACATTTGGACGGTTTCACCTTTAAGCCAAAGTTGGACAGGGCTTCAAACACCTCAGCCAGGTGCTTAAGATGGTCTTCGTAGGTCTTAGAGAAGACAATGACATCATGCAAATACAGCAGTACGGTTTCAAAGTTCTTGTGCCCCAGGCAGCACTCCATCATCCTCTGGAACGTCCCCGGGGCATTGCACAATCCGAAGGGCATGTAGTTAAATTCGCAGAGACCCATCGGTGTCGTGAAGGCCGTCTTCTCTTTGTCCGCCTCCGCCATGGGAACCTGCCAGTACCCACTGGTGAGATCTAAGGTAGAGAAGTAGTTAGCAGATTTTAAGGCAGCCAGAGACTCCTCTATCCTGGGCAGTTGGTATGCGTCCTTATGTGTAATGCGATTCAACTGCCTGTAATCAACACACATCCTCATTGTACCATCCTTCTTTTTAACAAGGACTAATGGAGCTGCCCAGGGGCTACAACTGTCTCTCACCACCCCAGCCTCCTTCATTTCTCGCAACATGTCCTTGGCACACTGGTAATGAGCTGGGGGTACAGGGCGATATCTCTCTTTTATGGGTCGGTGATCTCCCGTGGGGATGTGATGTTGGATCCCTTTCACCTGTCCAAAATCTAAGGGGTGTTTGCTGAATACCTGCTCGTACTCGTGAACCACCCTGTAGGCCCCCTGTTTTTCTGATGGGATGGGGTAGAGTCAGTGCCCACATGCAATTCCCGACACCAGTCTTTCGAGTGCCCTGCAGAACCGTTGTCCTCCGCCACGGTTGACGGGACCAAGGGTTCAGGTGTCTGTATCACACTATTATTGACAGTGAACAGTTTGACGAGCGTGGCATACTTGGTGAGGTGAACCTCTTCCTCCTCACAATTGAGGACACGTACGGGCACCCTCCCCTGGCGGACGTCGACCACCCCCCGGGCTGTCAGGATAGTAGGCCTATTGTCTGAATATACAGGTTCTACCAAGGCCTGGTAGTCCTTACCCCTGAGGCCTATGGCTGCCCGACACCATATTAACATCTCACTCCTGGGGGGTATCGCGATGGGGTTTGAATCACTCACAGTGACACGACCAATCTCACCACCAGTCAGCTCTACCTGCTGTCTCTGCATCAGAGCTCTGATTTCTTTTTTCAGGGCGCGTTGTTCACTGTGGCCAGCGGTTTCTGCTACCTGTTGCAACAAAACAATAACTTCTGCAAGACAATTTTCTATAACATTAGTACCGATAGTCATCATGGGATTACATTCTCGGCGATCAATATCAACAATCACAATCCCTTGGGCTTTCAATTCCACCCGCCCCACCTTGATGGTGACCTCTTTATACCCCACTTGTGGCAACGGCTGACCATTACTGGCTATTATGGTGAAATCGTCATCGGGGCCACGAGTAATATCGGTGTCCTCCCAATACCGTTTATAAAGCACGTAAGGCATCGTCGTCACCAGAGAACCGGTGTCCAGCAAAGCGTTCACGGGGATACCGTCAACCACTACAGGAAGAACTGGTCGCCCTCCAATGTATTTGGCTCTCCAATGCTGCGGGCCTGACCGTCCTACTCCTGGGGTTTGGCCCTTTGCCCCAGGGGTTGCTCGTTTAAAGGTCAGTACCTTGCAAGGTGGCCCACCTGATGACAGCGGCGGCAGATGGGTCGTCCGTCCCGATGGAAGCGATCGTCGTCCCGGCCTCTGGTCGGCAGAGTCCTCCTCTGTCACATCCAAGGGACATCCTCTGGTCTGGAGGCCAGCTGGATCGTCTCCTTGGGGGCCTCCTGTAGGGACTGCACCGTCCGGGTCAGGGCAGCAATGCTCAGTCTGGTCAGCTCCTGCATCTGGAGGTGGAGTCCTGCAGGGGAGTCGTCCTCTAGGCTCTGGGCACCGGCCTCGGCGGCGACTGGGGCATCCGACGCCACCTCCTGGTGGTATGTGAGAGAGGGACGCCTGGGAGGCGCTGCACGGCTGGGCTGTCACTCCTGCAAAGCCTGGATAGCTTTATCCTTGAATTGCGCAAAAGTCAAGTCTGGATTTTGCATGGCCAGGAAGTGCAATTGGCACCGTTGGTGACTGCACAGGAGCCCCTCAATGAACCGCTCCTTTAGGAGTTTATCCTCATCCTGCATGCTGTCGGGGTCACTCTGCTTAATGGCCCGCAGCGCCTCCTGGAGATTAAGGGCATAGTCCCGTAAGCTATCCTGAGGTCTCTGTTTGCATCCATAGAAAGTCAGTTTAATTTCTGTAGCAGTGCGGGTATCGAAGGTGGCTTTAAGCTTTGCAAAAACCTGCTGTGCAGTTCCCTTATCCGTGGCGGGCCAGGACTTCACTTCTCTCAGAGCCGCCCCGAAGAGTTGGCCGATTATCATATGAACCTTCTGAGGCTCCGTCAGGGGATAGAACTCGAGCAGGCTGCAGATTCCTTCTTTAAAATCAGTTAATGTGTGCGACTCCCCGGAGTATCGCGGGAGCCAGGCCGCCCCGGGCAGGTATGGCATAGAGAAGGGCATTATGGCCTTTGTGGTAGCGGCAGTGTCCGACTGGCTGATGGGGGCAGCGGGCTCCGCGGCCACCGGAGGTGGTATTAGGGCCGCGGCTACATCCGCTACGGGGACCGGAGCTGCCTCTGCGTTCACGGCTGCGACCGCCGCCTCCGCTTCCCCTGACTCAGACATGGCTGTCCCTTCCTCCCACTAACCTGCTGGAGGTCGGAGTTCCTCTTCCGGGGTTGGCACTTTACTGCACTTTCTCGTTCCGCGCTTCTTTTTGACCGGTTCCGCCCATGAAGCTAAGGCTCCTCCCTCCGTGCGCGGCGATGGCGAATTGTGGCGGGAACTCTTGGCGCAATAACAATGCACAGTCTTTGCAATAAGTCACAGTCCAAGCACAATAAATCACAGTTCCAAGGCACACATGACCTGATTCTTCCGGCTTAAGTAGATCCTGTTTGTGACGCCAAGTTGTAGCGCCCCCACTGCCGCAGGGCCGAGGGGTACCCGGTACCGGGCCTCTGAGTCTCTGTCCTGAGGTTGTCACGGTGGCTAGACCCGGTCCGTGACCCTGCTGAGGGGCGCCCAATGAAAGGTGTGGATGGTGGCGATGTTGTGGTGGTGCAGTGCAGGTCGCAGTAAATAACGAGGACACCAGGTTGCAGTCTCTTTATTGAAGGCTTTGAGTTAGCCAATCCAGAGCACTGTTAACCGGGCTGTCTGAGACCGGCCGGTCCAAAGGCACATTAGGAGTTCCCCTTGACAGGTGAGAATCAGCGTCTACCTGCTAGTGCCTATGTGTTGTAGTCCTTCCCTGCTGAGCACCCCGGGATAGTCCTCACAACTGATTCTGTCTGCCTCTGATGTTCGTTTTCTCTCCGTCCCCCAGATGATATGGCTAGGACGCACCCGTATGACGGGGTAGGCCTGGAGTTCTTCCGGGACTCTAGAGTCGCCCCTCTTCCACAGCTGCCTCCGTTGTCTGCTTAGGTGTTTAAGTGAGACAGCCAACCTATAATTGGCTGTCCTGCCGTGGTTTGAAGTAATGCTTAAAGTCTCTTACTTTCTCGGCGTTCCGGCCACCGACTGTTTGCGCCTCAGAAGGATGTTGCCTCGATCTTTCAGCACTACTCCTTCTGGTCCTATTGCCTCCTTGCTGTATTCCCGTTGCTCACTTGTTGCGTTATTCTCTTAGGAGTCTGCCAGGATCCCATCCCTGACAGGTCCTCTCTCTAGCTCTTCCCAGTTAATTCTCTCTGTCTTGTTGTCCAACCCCAAGTTTTACCAGAGTGTGAGGAGTGGCCTACTAGATAAAACCACCCCCCCTGGTGGCCGGAGTGTGAAGTGTAGTGTGTGATACCTGGTCAGGTGAACTCCCTTAGTGCAATCAGACGCAACATCACTCCCCTTAGCGTTACTGCAACGACCAGGACTCTGGGGCACTGCACTAGCACTGTCTCCTTCTACAAGATACTCCGTCATTTTCTTAGCAAGATCTGTGACAGTCAGTTGCTCTTCATCGTTGTCCTCAAGAAATGCACACATTCTCAAGAACGCTTGCTCTTGGTCCATGTTCATCGACCTCCCTACCTTCCGCAGTTTCTTTGTAGTAGATCCACCACCATGACGCATAGGAATTCCGTAATTTGTCTGAAAGTTAATGTCACATGAACGATGATACAGACAGTCTGCAGCATGTAAGTCCTTCCCAAAGTACGCGATTCTCCCTTGAATGGTGATTGCCAAGTCATCATTACGCTGTTTGCAATGTGACATGATGGACCTTATAAATCCATCCGTTTTAAAACAAAGCTATAGACATCGAAATCACTACTAGATCTTGTCTTCACCACTTCATGTCCACAGAACAAACACTGCGTCGTGCTATCAGAGGATCCAGTAGACACCCGTGTACCTCTCTTAGCAGGTGAACGATGAACGGAAGTAGCTTTCTTATGTAAGTCTATTTGCTTTTTGCTTATGTAGTTCATACGACATCTCTTGTGCACCACTGCTCCAGCAGCTATCATAGTGCTAACGCCCCTCTCTATACTGGCTATATTGATCCCTTCAGCTCCTTTCGCACCAATCACCACTCTTTCTCCGTCATCTTCTACTTCATGGCTGCATAAGGGGCAAGTTTCTTGACTTTCCATCATTCTCAGCTCTGTAAAAAGATAAATAAATTGTTAAATAATAAATATTATAATAGTAGTAATTGTAAAAGAAATATGATAGACACTGAAAGGCGAGTCGCATTTAACATTTTACAACTTTGGCGGCCATATTGTTTGATGTCACATTTGGACCCTTTGTGATAACCCTATCTTGGTAAACTTTTAGTATGTTTTTCCCTACATATAATACTACAAAAAAAAACAATAAAACGCTTCCTTGGAATTTGTTCAGGGTAAAGTTTTTTTTTTTCGTATTTTGACTGGACTATAAGCTCAAAGATATACCAAAAAAAGGGTGATGTCATTTCTTGTCCAACCTCTTCATTTACATACTCCATTGAAGAATAATGTTTACACACACAGACAGATAGATGATAGATAACAGATAGATCGATAGATAGATAGATGATAGATATGGGATAGATAATAGATAGATAATGGATAGATCTATCGTATCTATCGTATCTATAAATATATCTATTGATAGATATATCTATAGATAGCTAGATAGATGTATCGATAGATAATAGATAGATGATAGATAGATAATAGATAGATACGATAGATAGATAATACCAAGCCCGATGTTTAGTATATCTATGTATCTATAGATATATCTATCTATAAAATATATCTATAGATAGTGTAAGATTGCACTTACTGAGTGTATTGGGGGACACTCATTTGGCAGCAGATTAATGTAGTCAGGCACGAGTTTTCACTTTAACAGTCCATGTGGTTTATTATGGAGTCATAAGCCACAGAAATATGATCAACAAGCAAACAGTCTTTACATCAATCTTCACATCATAGTATACGGCTTTGAAACGCTGTCATTAAACACGCCAAACCTCTGTGTCCAGTTATCGTGGGTGACCGCACGCCACACAGTTCATTAATGTCCATGGAGCACAATAGGCACCAACATACGACATAACGGTTGCAGTCTCTAATCATGCTGGTGACTGCACGGTTCCCCATATGCTGGGTTACCTTCCAGGAGCTCCTGCTTCATACGCTGACTCCTGTCAGTACTGTCTCTCAGGGAAGCTGCCGAACTGGGACCACCGTCCCGGACAATGCCTTGCTCACCAGGCCACCTGACAGTCCAGATCCTCAGACGGGCTGTAGCTGCCCCAATTGCAGTGCCATCACGGTCTCTGCACACGCGTCCTCTGTGCGCTATTCAGGACGTCCATCCCCATCTGGGACCGTCCAACACACAGGCCCCCAGGTCCAAGGCCTCCCCCATGTGCTCTTCAGGGATCTAGTCCTACTCCCAGGACCTCTGTTATGACCCCAATGGCAGAGGGTCTCAGAAATAAATACTAAGTCTGCAAACACAAAAAACCAGCTCATAGGGCAGTGGTAACTGGGCTGACCGTATATCTAATCCTAGCACCACAAATAGCAGCAGCCGGGGAACGTGCCTACGTTGGTTCTAGACGTCTCGCGCCAGCCGGAGAACTAACTAACCCTAGAAGGGAAAAGATAGACCTTTCTTGCCTCCAGAGAAAAGACCCCAAAAGTTGGATACAAGCCCCCAACAAATAATAACGGTGAGGTAAGAAGAAAAGACAAACGTAAGAATGAACTAGGTATTTAGCAAAGAGAGGCCCTCTGACTAATAGCAGAATATAGTAAGATGACTTATACGGTCAGCAAAAACCCTATCAAAATTTCCACGCTGGATATTCAAGAACCCCCGAACCGTCTAACGGCCCGGGGGGAGAATACCAGCCCCCTAGAGCTTCCAGCAAAATCAGGAATCACATTTAGTACAAGCTGGACAAAAAATAATAGCAATACAAATAACCAAAAAACAAGGAAGCAGGACTTAGCTTAATTATGCACGAACCAGGACCAGCAGACAGGAGCAAACAGAAAGAACTGATTACAACGATGCCAGGCACCAGACTGAGAATTCAGGAAGTTCATATAGCAACACCCCTGGACTAACGACCCAGGTGGGTGCCCAACTGAGGAAAGACAATCCCAGAGTCATATCACTAGTGACCACAAGAGGGAGCCAAAAAAGTCTAATTCACAACAGTACCCCCCCCTTTAAGGAGGGGTCACCGAACCCTCACCAAGACCGCCAGGCGATCAGGATGAGCAGCGTGAAAGGCACGAACTAAATCGGCCGCATGCACATCAGAGGCAACCACCCAGGAATTATCCTCCTGACCATAGCCCTTCCACTTGACCAGATACTGAAGCCTCCGCCTGGAGAGACGAGAATCCAAGATCTTCTCCACCACGTACTCCAACTCGCCCTCAACCAACACCGGAGCAGGAGGCTCAACAGAAGGGACCACAGGTACAACGTACCGCCGCAACAAAGACCTATGGAACACGTTGTGAATGGCAAACGACACCGGATGATCCAAGCGAAAGGACACAGGATTAAGGATTTCCAATATCTTGTAAGGACCGATGAAGCGAGGCTTAAATTTAGGAGAGGAGACCTTCATAGGAACAAATCGAGAAGACAGCCATACCAAATACCCAACACGAAGTCGGGGACCCACACCGCGGCGGCGGTTGGCAAAACGCTGAGCCTTCTCCTGTGACAACTTTAAGTTGTCCACCACATGATTCCAAATCTGCTGCAACCTATCCACCACAGAATCTACCCCAGGACAGTCAGAAGGCTCCACATGTCCTGAGGAAAAACGAGGATGGAAACCAGAGTTGCAGAAAAATGGCGAAACCAAAGTAGCGGAACTAGCCCGATTATTAAGGGCAAACTCAGCCAACGGCAAGAAGGTCACCCAATCATCCTGATCTGCAGAAACAAAACACCTCAAATAAGCCTCCAGAGTCTGATTAGTTCGCTCCGTTTGTCCATTAGTCTGAGGATGAAAGGCAGACGAAAACGACAAGTCAATGCCCATCTTAGCACAAAAGGATCGCCAGAACCTGGAAACAAACTGGGATCCTCTGTCAGACACGATATTCTCAGGAATGCCGTGTAAACGAACCACATTCTGAAAGAACAGAGGAACCAGATCGGAAGAGGAAGGCAGCTTAGGCAAAGATACCAAATGGACCATCTTGGAAAAGCGATCACATACCACCCAGATGACAGACATGCCCTGAGACACCGGAAGATCTGAAATGAAATCCATGGAAATGTGTGTCCAAGGCCTCTTCGGGACAGGCAAGGGCAAGAGCAACCCGCTGGCACGAGAACAGCAAGGCTTAGCTCGAGCACAGGACTGCACAAATGACCGCACATCCCGTGACAAGGAAGGCCACCAAAAGGACCTAGCCACCAAATCTCTGGTGCCAAAAATTCCCGGATGCCCTGCCAACACCGAGGAATGAACCTCGGAAATGACTCTGCTGGTCCACTTATCAGGAACAAACAGTCTGTCAGGTGGACAAGAGTCAGGTCTACCAGCCTGAAATCTCTGCAATACACGTCGCAAATCCGGAGAAATGGCTGACAAGATTACTCCCTCTTTAAGAATACCAACTGGTTCAGCGACTCCAGGAGAGTCAGGCACAAAGCTCCTTGATAGAGCATCAGCCTTCACATTCTTTGAACCTGGTAAATACGAGACCACAAAGTCAAAACGGGAGAAAAACAATGACCAACGGGCCTGTCTAGGATTCAGGCGTTTAGCAGACTCGAGATACATTAGATTTTTGTGATCAGTCAAGACCACCACACGATGCTTAGCACCCTCGAGCCAATGACGCCACTCCTCAAATGCCCACTTCATGGCCAGCAACTCCCGATTGCCAACATCATAATTCCGCTCAGCAGGCGAAAACTTCCTAGAGAAAAAAGCACATGGTCTCATAACAGAGCAACCAGGGCCTCTCTGCGACAAAACGGCCCCTGCCCCAATCTCAGAAGCATCCACTTCAACCTGAAAGGGAAGTGAGACATCAGGCTGGCACAAAACAGGCGCTGAAGTAAACCGGCGCTTCAACTCTTGGAAAGCTTCCATGGCTGCAGGAGCCCAGTTAGCAACATCAGAACCTTTCTTGGTCATATCCGTCAAAGGTTTAACAACGCTAGAAAAATTAGCGATAAAACGACGGTAGAAGTTAGCAAAACCCAAGAACTTCTGAAGACTCTTAACTGACGTGGGTTGAGTCCAATCATGAATAGCTCGGACCTTGACTGGGTCCATCTCCACCGCAGAGGGGGAAAAAATAAAACCCAAAAAGGGAACCTTCTGTACTCCAAAGAGACATTTTGAGCCCTTAACAAACAAAGCATTCTCACGCAAAACCTGAAACACCATCCTGACCTGCTCTACATGCGAGTCCCAATCATCAGAAAAAAACAGAATATCATCCAGATAAACAATCATAAATTTATCCAGATACTTCCGGAAAATATCATGCATAAAGGACTGAAACACTGAAGGAGCATTAGAGAGCCCAAAAGGCATCACCAAGTACTCAAAATGACCTTCGGGCGTATTAAATGCAGTTTTCCATTCATCTCCTTGCTTAATGCGCACAAGGTTGTACGCACCACGAAGATCTATTTTGGTGAACCACTTGGCACCTTTAATCCGGGCAAACAAGTCCGACAACAGAGGCAAAGGATACTGAAATTTAACAGTGATTTTATTCAGAAGCCGATAATCAATACAAGGTCTCAAAGATCCGTCTTTCTTGGCCACAAAAAAGAATCCAGCACCAAGAGGGGAAGAGGATGGACGGATATGCCCCTTCTCCAGAGATTCCTTGATATACGAACGGATTGCGGTATGCTCAGGTACAGACAGATTAAATAGTCTTCCCTTAGGAAATTTACTGCCTGGAATCAAATCTATAGCGCAGTCACAGTCCCTATGAGGAGGCAGAGCACTGGACCTGGACTTGCTGAATACATCCTGAAAATCAGACAAATACTCAGGAACTTCCGAAGGAGTAGAGGAAGCAATAGACACCGGCGGGGAATCACCATGAATTCCCTGACAGCCCCAACTTGACACAGACATTGCCTTCCAATCCAAGACTGGATTATGGGTCTGTAACCATGGCAGCCCCAAAACGACCAAATCATGCATTTTATGCAGAACAAGAAAACGAATCACCTCCCGATGTTCAGGAGTCATGCACATGGTTACCTGTGTCCAAAACTGCAGTTTATTTTCCGCCAATGGTGTAGCATCAATACCTCTAAGAGGGATAGGATTTACCAACGGCTCAAGAACAAAACCACAGCGCTTGGCAAATGACAGATCCATAAGACTCAGGGCAGCACCTGAATCCACAAACGCCATAACAGGGTAGGAAGACAATGAGCAAATTAAAGTCACAGACAAAATAAATTTAGGTTGCAAATTACCAATGGCGACAGGACTAACAACCCTTGTTAGGCGTTTAGAGCATGCTGATATAACATGTGTAGAATCACCACAGTAAAAACACAACCCATTCTGACGTCTATGATTTTTCCGTTCATTTCTAGTCTGAATTCTACCACATTGCATTAAATCAGGTGTTTGTTCAGACAACACCACAAGAGGATTAGCGGCTTTGCGCTCCCGCAAACGCCGGTCAATTTGAATAGCCAGCGCCATGGAATAATTCAGACTTGTAGGAATGGAGAAACCCACCATCACATTCTTAATGGCTTCAGAAAGGCCATTTCTGAAATTTGCGGCCAGAGCACACTCATTCCACTGAGTAAGCACGGACCATTTCCGAAATTTTTGGCAATACACTTCAGCTTCATCCTGGCCCTGAGAAATAGCCAGCAAGGCTTTTTCTGCCTGAATTTCAAGATTGGGTTCCTCGTAAAGCAATCCGAGCGCTAGAAAAAACGCATCAATATTTGCCAATGCCGGATCTCCTGGCGCTAGCGAGAAGGCCCAATCCTGAGGGTCGCCCCGTAAGAAAGAGATAACAATTTTTACTTGCTGAGCTGAGTCTCCAGATGAACGGGGTCTCAGAGATAGAAACAATTTACAATTATTCCTGAAATTCCTAAACTTAAATCGGTCTCCAGAGAACAGTTCAGGAATAGGTATTTTAGGTTCAGACATAGGACTACTGGTAACAAAATCTTGTATGCCCTGCACACGAGCAGCAAGCTGGTCCACACTTGTAATCAAGGTCTGGACATTCATGTCTGCAGCAAGCTCAAGCCACTCAAAGGTAAAGGGGAGGAAGAAAGGGAAAAAAAAAAAAAAACTCAGAATTTCCTTTCTTATAATCCCACTTCTGCAATGCATTAAACATTCAACTTTGGCCTGGCATACTGTTATGACCCCAATGGCAGAGGGTCTCAGAAATAAATACTAAGTCTGCAAACACAAAAAACCAGCTCATAGGGCAGTGGTAACTGGGCTGACCGTATATCTAATCCTAGCACCACAAATAGCAGCAGCCGGGGAACGTGCCTTCGTTGGTTCTAGACGTCTCGCGCCAGCCGGAGAACTAACTAACCCTAGAAGGGAAAAGATAGACCTTTCTTGCCTCCAGAGAAAAGACCCCAAAAGTTGGATACAAGCCCCCAACAAATAATAACGGTGAGGTAAGAAGAAAAGACAAACGTAAGAATGAACTAGGTATTTAGCAAAGAGAGGCCCACTGACTAATAGCAGAATATAGTAAGATGACTTATACGGTCAGCAAAAACCCTATCAAAATTTCCACGCTGGATATTCAAGAACCCCCGAACCGTCTAACGGCCCGGGGGGAGAATACCAGCCCCCTAGAGCTTCCAGCAAAATCAGGAATCACATTTAGTACAAGCTGGACAAAAAATAATAGCAATACAAATAACCAGAAAACAAGGAAGCAGGACTTAGCTTAATTATGCACGAACCAGGACCAGCAGACAGGAGCAAACAGAAAGAACTGATTACAACAATGCCAGGCACCAGACTGAGAATTCAGGAAGTTCATATAGCAACACGCCTGGACTAACGACCCAGGTGGGTGCCCAACTGAGGAAAGACAATCCCAGAGTCATATCACTAGTGACCACAAGAAGGAGCCAAAAAAGTCTAATTCACAACAGACCTCCCAACACAGAGACTCTCCAGGACCTGGCACACAGACCACTCAGGTCCATCCATCTTTTTTCCATGTGACCCACATGGTCACATTATATACTTGTAGCCACTCCCATAGGTGGGAGGTCGCTAGTTCAACCATTCTAAACACAGATATGCCTCCATGCATATCCTGAGGAGCACATGCAGCACCACCTAGCTGTAACAGGGGTCACTGCATCACATATCCCTCCCTCCATTCAAACTTGTGGGGTTGAACACCTGTCACACACCAGGGGTCTCAACACGTGGTACCCAAGTTACCTTTTAGGACTCCACCCTTGTTTAGGTCACCCCCCCCTTTTTGGGATTCCACCTCTTTTGGGCAATCTCTGTTTGGGTTACCACCCCCTTTTGGGATTCCACCCCTTTTTGGGCCACTATCCCTATTCGGGTTACCGCCTCCTTTTTGGGATTCCACCACTTTTTGGGCAACCATCCCCATTTGGGTCACCACCCACTTTTAGGGACACCACCCCTTTTAGGAACACCCCCCTTTTTAGGAACACCACCCCTTCCCTGGGGCACACTTCGGGGATTCCCACTGTACTCTTAATCACCAGTTCGCACAGTACACACAAAATGTTTCTATAGGTCGCACTGGCCCTTTAAGAGTCTGCATGATCTGGTCCAACAGTAATGTCTCTTTTTTTTTCTTCTTTTGCTGCAACTGCAGCTACACTCCACAAAGCTCTGCACGGCTCTGCACCAGAGACTTTGTGGACCCGCCGATCCACAGCAAAACTTGTAACCCCGCCGAGTTACAGCCAGACTCTTGTTAGCTTCATGGGCCCACCAATCCACAGCAAACTTCGTGACCCCACCGAGCCACAGCAAGCTGACTTGAGAAAAAAGAAAAAAAAGTTTGTGACCCCGCCGAGCCACAGCAAACACCTCACGCGTGCTTCCTGGATCGTTGCCCACAATCTAGCACCATATGTAAGATTGCACTTACTGAGTGTATTGGGGGACACTCATTTGGCAGCGGATTAACGTTGTCAGGCACGGGTTTTCACTTTAACAGTCCCTGTGGTTTATTATGGAGTCATAAGCCACAGAAATATGATCAACAAGCAGTCTTTACATCAATCTTCACATCATAGTATACGGCTTTGAAACGCGGTCATTAAACACGCCGAACCTCTGTGTCCAGTTATCGTGGGTGACCGCACGCCACACAGTTCATTAATGTCCATGGAGCACAACAGGCACCAACATACGACATTACGGTTGCAGTCTCTAATCATGCTGGACCTTACTCCATCCAGTTACCATGGGTGACTGCACGGTTCCCCATATGCTGGGTTACCTTCCAGGAGCTCCTGCTCCATACGCTGACTCCTGTCAGTACTGTCTTTCAGGGAAGCTACCGAACTGGGACCACCGTCCCGGGCAATGCCTTGCTCACCAGGCCACCTGACAGTCCAGATCCTCAGACGGGCTGTAGCTGCCCCAAACGCAGTGCCATCACGGACTCTGCACACACGTCCTCTCTGTGCGCTATTCAGGACGTCCATCCCCATCTGGGACCGTCCAACACACAGGCCCCCAGGTCCAAGGCCTCTCCCATGTGCTCTTCAGGGATCTAGTCCTACTCCCAGGACCTCCCAACACAGAGACCCTCCAGGACCCGGCACCCAGACCACTCAGGTCCATCCATCTTTTTTCCATGGGACCCACATGGTCACATTATATACTTGTAGCCACTCCCGTAGGTGGGAGGTGGCTAGTTCAACCATTCTAAACACAGATATGCTTCCATGCATATCCTGAGGAGCGCTTGCAGCACCACCTAGCTGTAACAGGGGTCACTGCATCACAATAGATTATCCATCTACCTATATAATAATCTAAGGGTCACTTCTGTCTCTTTGTCTGTCTGTCTTTCTGTCTGTAAAGGAAATCCCGAGTCGCTGAATGGTCGTGGCCGGACTGCTGGCCGCGAATTGGCCCCTCCCTACTCCCCATCCTGGACCAACTTTTTTACTATTGATGCTGGTTATGCAGCATCAATAGTAATAGGATATAATGGTAAAAGTAATAAAAAAAATAAAAAATCATGCTATTCTGACCTTCCGTCGCCTCTGCAGCTTTCCCGCTCCTCCCGATGCTCTCAGCAGCTTCCGTTCCCAGAGATGCATTGTGAAATTACACAGATGACTTAGCGGTCTCTGGCAAAGACCGCTAAGTCATCTGGGTAATTTCGCAATGCATCTCTGGAAACAGAAGCTGCCGAGAGCATCGCGAGGAGCGGGACAGCTTCGGTGGACGATGGAAGGTGAGTACATAACAATTTTTATTTTAATTCTTTTTGTGTAATGTGTTATTTCCTACGTGGCTGCTATATACTACGTGGCTGCGCTATCTACTGTGTTGGCTGTGTTATATACTACGTGGCTGCTATATACTATGTGGCTGTGCTATCTACTGCGTGGGCTGTGTTATATACTACGTAGTGTTGTGTATCCGCTTTTTGGGCTCCCCTGGTGGTTGCTGGTGGTACTGGTGACTTGTTTGCACTTTGCTGCTTCTGTTCACCTGCTTCCAGCAGTGTTTGGGAGTTTCCTATTTAGCCTTGCTCTCCAGTCATTTCCTTGCCGGTCATCATTGTAACCAGAGCCTTTCGGTTGCATGTTCCTGCTACTAGTCTGCTGATCAGCTAAGTGGACTTATTGTCCTTATCGTTTTTGTATTTTTGTCCAGTGTACAGTTTTGTCATTTTCTGTTGCTGGAAGCTCTTGTGGTCTGATATTGCCACTCCTGTGTGATGAGTTGACACAGGAGTCTTAAAGTAATTTCAGGATGGTTTTTTGAAAGGGTTTTCAGTTGACCGTGAAGTCCTCTTTTGTATCCTTCTGCTATCTAGTAAGTGGACCTCTCTTTGCTAAATCTACTTTCATACTGTGTATGTCTTTTCCCCTGAAATCACCGTTATTACATGTGGGGGGCTGCTATCATCTTTGGGGAATTTCACTAGAGGTAAGCCAGGTCTGTTTCTTCCTCTACCAGGCGTAGTTAGTTCTCCGGCTGGCGCGTGGCATTTAGGAAGCCGTAGGTATGCTCCCTGGCTACTATTAGTTGTGTGGTAGATTTAGCTCACGGTCAACTCGAGTTTCCATCACCCGAGAGCTCGTTCGTTATTTATATGTTTCTTACGTTCCCTTGCCATTGGGAACCATGACAGTATGACCGGCCCGTGTTAAACTTATTGGCAGAAGAAAGGAGAGAAAAAAGAAGTCTGTAAATTTTTTTATTTTTTTTTCTTCCCTATGCTTGCTCCATAGTTGGATCAGTTGTATTTCAGCTCTAATTACAGCCTTTGCCTTTCTCTCCTTATAATCCTTGAATGGCTCTGAGCTCACCTGTTTAAAGATGGATCCCCAGAGTTTGGCTGCAGGTTTAAATAATCTTGCTACGAAGGTTCAAAATTTACAAGATTTTGTTATGCATACTCCTATTTCTGAACCTAAAATCCCTACACCAGAGGTGTTTTCCGGAGATAGATCTCGGTTTCTGAATTTCAAATATAATTGTAAATTATTCCTTTCTCTCAGACCTCACTCCTCAGGAGATCCTGTTCAGCAGGTTAAGATTGTAATTTCTTTGCTGCGAGGTGACCCTCAAAATTGGGCATTTTCATTGGCACCAGGGGATCCTGCGTTGCTCAATGTGGATGCGTTTTTCCTGGCTTTAGGGTTGCTTTATGAGGAACCTAATTTAGAGATTCAAGCTGAAAAAGCTTTGATAGCCCTATCTCAAGGGCAAGATGAAGCTGAGATATACTGCCAAAAATTTCGTAAATGGTCTGTGCTTACTCAGTGGAATGAGTGCGCCTTAGCGGCAAATTTCAGAGAGGGCCTTTCTGATGCCGTTAAAGATGTTATGGTCGGGTTCCCTGCGCCTACGGGTCTGAATGAGTCCATGACAATGGCAATTCAGATTGATCGGCGTTTGCGGGAGCGCAAACCCGTGCACCATTTGGCGGTATCTTCTGAAGAGACGCCAGAGAAAATGCAATGTGACAGAATTATGTCCAGAAGCGAGCGGCAGAATTATAGGCGTAAAAATGGGTTATGCTTCTATTGTGGTGATTCTGCTCATGTTATATCGGCATGCTCTAAACGTACTAGGAAGGTTGACAAGTCTATTTCAATTGGCACTTTACAGTCCAAATTTATTTTGTCTGTAACCTTGATTTGTTCATTATCAGTTATTACCGTGGATGCCTATGTGGACTCTGGCGCCGCTCTGAGTCTTATGGACTGGTCCTTTGCCAGGCGCTGTGGGTTTGATTTAGAGCCTCTGGAAGTCCCTATACCTCTGAAGGGTATTGATTCTACACCTTTGGCTTGTAATAAACCACAGTTCTGGACGCAAGTGACTATGCGTATGACTCCAGACCATCAGGAGGTGATTCGCTTCCTTGTGTTTTACAATTTACATGATGTTTTGGTGCTTGGATTACCATGGTTACAGTCTCATAACCCAGTTCTTGACTGGAAAGCTATGTCTGTGTTAAGCTGGGGATGTCGGGGGGCTCATGGGGACACTCCTTTGGTGTCCATTTCGTCATCTATTCCATCTGAGATTCCGGCATTTTTGTCTGATTATCGTGATATTTTTGAAGAGCCTAAAATTGGTTCACTCCCTCCTCACAGGGATTGTGACTGCGCCATAGATCTGATTCCTGGCAGTAAATTTCCAAAGGGTCGTTTGTTTAACCTATCTGTACCTGAACATGCTGCTATGCGCGAGTATATTAAGGAGTCCCTGGAAAAGGGACATATTCGTCCTTCTTCATCACCTTTAGGAGCCGGTTTTTTCTTTGTCTCTAAAAAGGATGGCTCTCTGAGGCCTTGTATTGATTATCGACTCCTGAATAAAATTACAGTCAAATATCAGTATCCGTTGCCTTTGCTGACTGATTTGTTTGCTCGCATAAGGGGGGCTAAATGGTTCTCTAAGATTGATCTTCGTGGGGCGTATAATTTGGTGCGAATTAAGCAGGGGGATGAGTGGAAAACCGCATTTAATACGCCTGAGGGCCATTTTGAGTATTTGGTAATGCCTTTCGGCCTTTCTAATGCACCTTCGGTCTTTCAGTCCTTAATGCATGATATTTTCCGTGAATATTTGGATAAATTTATGATTGTGTACTTGGATGATATTTTGATTTTTTCTGATGACTGGGAGTCTCATGTTCAGCAGGTCAGGAGAGTTTTTCAGGTTTTGCGGGAGAATTCTTTGTGTGTAAAGGGTTCAAAGTGTGTTTTTGGGGTTCAAAAAATTTCCTTTTTGGGGTACATTTTTTCCCCTTCTTCTATTGAGATGGACCCTGTCAAGGTTCGGGCTATTTACAACTGGACGCAGCCTACTTCTCTGAAGAGTCTTCAGAAATTCTTGGGCTTTGCTAATTTTTATCGTCGATTTATAGCTGGTTTTTCTGGCGTTGCTAAACCTCTGACGGATTTGACTAAAAAGGGTGCTGATGTTGCCAATTGGTCCCCTGCTGCTGTGGAGGCCTTTCGGGAGCTTAAGCGCCGCTTTTTGTCTGCCCCTGTGTTGCGCCAGCCTGATGTTTCTCTTCCCTTTCAGGTTGAGGTCGATGCTTCCGAGATCGGAGCGGGGACGGTTTTGTCGCAGAAAAGTTCCGACTGCTCAGTGATGAGACCTTGTGCGTTCTTTTCGCGAAAATTTTCGGCCGCCGAGCGAAACTATGATGTGGGTAATCGGGAGCTTTTGGCCATGAAGTGGGCATTTGAGGAGTGGCGTCATTGGCTTGAGGGTGCCAGACATCAGGTGGTAGTTTTGACTGATCACAAGAATTTAATTTATTTGGAGTCTGCCAGGCGCCTGAATCCTAGACAGGCACGTTGGTCGTTGTTCTTTTCCCGGTTTGATTTTGTGGTCTCGTACTTACCGGGTTCTAGGAATGTGAAGGCAGATGCTCTTTCTAGGAGTTTTGAGCCTGACTCTCCTGGGAATTCTGAACCTGCTGGTGTCCTTAAGGATGGGGTGGTTTTGTCTGCTGTCTCTCCAGATCTGCGACGTGCTTTGCAAGAATTTCAGGCGGATAGACCTGATCGTTGTCCGTCTGGTAGACTGTTTGTTCCTGACGATTGGACCACTAGAGTCATCTCGGAAGTTCATTCTTCTACTCTGGCAGGTCATCCGGGAATTTTTGGCACCAGAGATTTGGTGGCTAGATCCTTCTGGTGGCCTTCCCTGTCTCGAGATGTGCGTGTTTTTGTGCAGTCTTGCGATGTGTGTGCTCGGGCCAAGCCTTGTTGTTCTAGGGCTAGTGGGTTGTTGTTGCCCTTGCCTATTCCTAAGAGGCCTTGGACGCACATCTCTATGGACTTTATCTCGGATCTCCCTGTTTCTCAGAAGATGTCTGTCATCTGGGTGGTGTGTGACCGTTTTTCTAAAATGGTTCATTTGGTGCCATTGCCTAAGTTGCCTTCCTCATCTGAGTTGGTCCCTCTGTTTTTTCAAAATGTGGTTCGTTTGCATGGTATTCCGGAAAACATCGTTTCTGACAGGGGTACCCAGTTCGTGTCTAGATTTTGGCGGGCAGTCTGTGCCAGGTTGGGCATGGATTTGTCCTTTTCGTCTGCATTCCATCCTCAGACCAATGGCCAGACGGAGCGAACTAATCAAACTTTGGAGACTTATTTGAGGTGTTTTGTGTCTGCGGATCAGGATGATTGGGTTGCCTTTCTGCCGTTGGCGGAGTTTGCTCTTAATAATCGGGCTAGTTCTGCCACTTTGGTTTCTCCTTTCTTTTGCAATTCAGGGTTTCATCCGCGTTTTTCATCTGGTCAGGTTGAATCTTCGGATTGTCATGGAGTGGATGCGGTAGTGGATCGGTTGCATCGGATTTGGGGACAAGTGGTGGATAATTTGGAATTGTCCCAGGAGAGGACTCAGCAGTTTGCTAACCGTCGTCGTCGTGTTGGTCCCCTGTTATGACCCCAATGGCGAGGGTCTCAGAGGAACGTGGAAGTCTGCAGAATACAAAAATCCAGCTCATAGGGCAGTGGTAACTGGGTTGACCATATATCTACTCCTAACGCAAACACTAGAAGTAGCCGGGGATCATTCCTACGTTGATTCTAGATGACACGCGCCAGCCGGAGAATCTAGCTACCCCTAGTAGAGGAAAATAAAGACCTTTCTTGCCTCCAGAGAAGGGGACCCCAAAGCTGGATAGAAGCCCCCCACAAATAATGACGGTGAGGTAAGAGGAAATGACAAACACAGAAATGAACCAGGTTTAGCACAGAGAGGCCCGCTTACTGATAGCAGAATAAAGAAAGGTAACTTATATGGTCAACAAAAACCCTATCAAAATCCACACTGGAAATTCAAGAACCCCCGAACCGTCTAACGGTCCGGGGGGAGAACACCAGCCCCCTAGAGCTTCCAGCAAAGGTCAGGATATAGATTAGGAACAAGCTGGACAAAAATACAAAACCAAAACAAATAGCAAAAAGCAAAAGGCAGACTTAGCTGATATAACTGGAACCAGGATCAGTAGACAAGAGCACAGCAGACTAGCTCTGATAACTACGTTGCCAGGCATAGAACTGAAGGTCCAGGGAGCTTATATAGCAACACCCCTAACTAACGACCCAGGTGTGGATAAAAGGAATGACAGAAAAACCAGAGTCAAAAAACTAGTAACCACTAGAGGGAGCAAAAAGCAAATTCACAACAGTACCCCCCCCTTAGTGAGGGGTCACCGAACCCTCACCACGACCACCAGGGCGATCAGGATGAGCGGCATGAAAGGCACGAACTAAATCGGCCGCATGAACATCAGAGGCGACCACCCAGGAATTATCCTCCTGACCATAGCCCTTCCACTTGACCAGGTACTGAAGCCTCCGCCTGGAGAGGCGAGAATCCAAGATCTTCTCCACCACGTACTCCAACTCGCCCTCAACCAACACAGGAGCAGGAGGCTCAGCAGAAGGAACTACAGGAACAATGTACCGCCGCAACAAGGACCTATGAAATACATTGTGAATAGCAAACGACACAGGAAGATCCAGACGAAAAGATACAGGATTAAGGATTTCCAATATCTTGTAAGGCCCAATAAAACGAGGTTTAAATTTGGGAGAGGAGACCTTCATAGGAACAAAGCGGGAAGAAAGCCATACCAAATCCCCAACGCGTAGTCGGGGACCCACACCGCGGCGGCGGTTGGCAAAGCGCTGAGCCTTCTCCTGTGACAACTTCAAGTTGTCCACCACATGATTCCAGATCTGCTGCAACCTATCCACCACAGAATCCACCCCAGGACAGTCAGAAGGCTCCACATGACCCGAAGAAAAGCGAGGATGGAAACCAGAGTTGCAGAAAAAAGGCGAAACCAAGGTGGCGGAACTAGCCCGATTATTAAGGGCAAACTCAGCCAACGGCAAGAATGTCACCCAATCGTCCTGATCAGCAGAGACAAAACACCTCAAATAAGCCTCCAAAGTCTGATTGGTTCGCTCCGTCTGTCCATTAGTCTGAGGATGGAAAGCAGACGAAAATGACAAATCAATGCCCATCCTACTACAAAAGGATCGCCAGAACCTAGAAACGAACTGGGATCCTCTGTCTGACACAATATTCTCAGGGATGCCGTGCAAACGAACCACGTTCTGGAAAAACACAGGAACCAGATCGGAAGAGGAAGGCAGCTTAGGCAAAGGAACCAAATGGACCATCTTAGAGAAGCGATCACATATCACCCAGATAACGGACATGCCCTGAGATAGCGGAAGATCAGAAATGAAATCCATGGAGATATGTGTCCAAGGTCTCTTCGGGACAGGCAAGGGCAAGAGCAAACCGCTGGCACGAGAACAGCAAGGCTTAGCTCGAGCACAAGTCCCACAGGACTGCACAAATGACCGCACATCCCTTGACAAGGAAGGCCACCAAAAGGACCTGGCCACCAGATCTCTGGTGCCAAAAATTCCCGGGTGACCTGCCAACACCGAGGAATGAACCTCGGAAATGACTCTGCTGGTCCACTTATCCGGGACAAACAGTCTGTCAGGTGGACAAGACTCAGGCCTATCAGCCTGAAATCTCTGCAACACACGTCGCAGATCCGGAGAAATAGCTGACAAGATAACTCCATCTTTAAGAATACCAACAGGATCCGCGACTCCAGGAGCATCAGGCACAAAGCTCCTAGAAAGAGCATCGGCCTTCACATTCTTTGAACCTGGTAAATACGAGACAACAAAATCAAAACGGGAGAAAAACAATGACCAGCGGGCCTGTCTCGGATTAAGGCGTTTAGCAGACTCGAGATACATCAGATTTTTGTGATCAGTCAAGACCACCACACGATGCTTAGCACCCTCGAGCCAATGACGCCACTCCTCAAATGCCCATTTCATGGCCAACAACTCCCGATTGCCCACATCATAATTTCGCTCGGCAGGCGAAAACTTCCTAGAGAAAAAGGCACAAGGTTTCATAACAGAGCAACCAGGGCCTCTCTGCGACAAAACGGCCCCTGCCCCAATCTCCGAAGCATCCACCTCAACCTGAAAGGGAAGTGAGACGTCAGGCTGGCACAAAACAGGCGCCGAAGTAAACCGGCGTTTCAACTCCTGGAAAGCCTCCACGGCAGCAGGAGCCCAGTTAGCTACATCGGAGCCCTTCTTGGTCATATCCGTCAAAGGTTTCACAATGCTAGAAAAATTAGCGATAAAACGACGGTAGAAGTTAGCGAAGCCCAAGAACTTCTGAAGACTCTTAACTGACGAGGGCTGAGTCCAATCAAGAATAGCTCGGACCTTAACTGGGTCCATCTCCACAGCAGAAGGAGAAAAAATGAACCCCAAAAAGGGAACCTTCTGTACACCAAAGAGACACTTTGAGCCTTTGACA
The DNA here is from genome assembly GCF_051348905.1 of Ranitomeya variabilis. Classification (NCBI taxonomy): domain Eukaryota; kingdom Metazoa; phylum Chordata; class Amphibia; order Anura; family Dendrobatidae; genus Ranitomeya; species Ranitomeya variabilis. Next base: position 567,431,843 of record NC_135232.1, read on the forward strand.
AACAAAGAATTTTCACGCAAAATTTTAAAGACCAACCTGACCTGCTCCACATGCGAATCCCAATTATCAGAAAAAACCAAAATATCATCCAGATAAACAATCAAAAATTTATCCAGATACTTCCGGAAAATGTCATGCATAAAGGACTGAAAAACTGAAGGCGCATTGGAGAGCCCAAAAGGCATCACCAAGTACTCAAAATGACCTTCGGGCGTATTGAATGCGGTTTTCCATTCATCACCTTGCTTAATGCGCACAAGGTTGTACGCACCACGAAGGTCTATCTTGGTGAACCACTTGGCACCCTTAATCCGGGCAAACAAGTCAGACAACAGCGGTAAAGGATACTGAAATTTGACAGTGATCTTATTTAAAAGCCGATAATCAATACAAGGTCTCAAAGATCCGTCCTTTTTAGCCACAAAAAAGAATCCCGCACCAAGAGGGGAAGAAGACGGACGAATATGTCCTTTCTCCAGAGACTCCTTGATATATGAACGCATAGCGGTATGTTCAGGTACCGACAGATTAAACAGTCTTCCCTTAGGAAACTTACTGCCTGGGATCAAATCTATAGCACAGTCACAGTCCCTATGAGGAGGCAGTGCACTGGACTCAGACTCACTGAAGACATCCTGATAATCAGACAAATACTCCGGAACTTCCGAAGGCGTAGAAGAAGCAATAGACACAGGCAGGGAATCCCCATGAATACCACGACAGCCCCAACTTGAGACTGACATAGCCTTCCAGTCCAGGACTGGATTATGGGTCTGTAACCATGGCAGCCCTAAAACAACCAAATCATGCATTTTATGTAAAACCAGGAAACGTATCACCTCGCGATGTTCAGGAGTCATGCACATGGTAACCTGTGTCCAATACTGCGGTTTATTTGCTGCCAATGGTGTAGCATCAATACCCCTAAGAGGAATAGGATTTTCTAATGGTTCAAGAGCAAAACCACAGCGCTTAGCAAATGAGAGATCCATGAGACTCAGGGCAGCACCTGAATCTACAAACGCCATGACAGGATAAGATGACAGTGAGCAAATCAAAGTTACAGACAGAATAAATTTAGGTTGCAAATTACCAACGGTGACAGGACTAACAACCTTAGCTATACGTTTAGAGCATGCTGAGATAACATGTGTAGAATCACCACAGTAGTAGCACAAGCCATTCCGGCGTCTATGAATTTTCCGCTCATTTCTAGTCAGGATTCTATCACATTGCATTAAATCAGGTGTCTGTTCAGACAACACCATGAGGGAATTTGCGGTTTTTCTATCACATTGCACCGAATTAGGTGTCTGTTCAGACAACACCATGAGGGAATTTGCGGTTTTGCGCTCCCGCAACCGCCGGTCAATTTGAATAGCCAGTGCCATAGTATCATTCAGACCTGTGGGAATGGGAAAACCCACCATAACATTCTTAATGGCTTCAGAAAGGCCATTTCTAAAATTAGCGGCCAGTGCACACTCGTTCCAATGTGTCAGCACGGACCATTTCCGAAATTTTTGGCAATACACTTCAGCCTCGTCCTGCCCCTGAGACATAGCCAGCAAGGCCTTTTCTGCCTGAATCGCAAGATTGGGTTCCTCATAAAGTAAACCGAGCGCCAGAAAAAACGCATCAAGATCAGCCAATGCCGGATCTCCTGGCGCCAGCGAAAAAGCCCAATCCTGAGGGTCGCCCCGTAAGAACGAAATAACAATTTTTACTTGCTGAGCAGAATCTCCAGATGAACAGGGTCTCAGGGACAAAAACAATTTACAATTATTCACGAAATTCCTAAACTTAAACCTGTCTCCGGAAAACAGTTCAGGAATCGGTATTTTAGGATCTGACCTAGGATTTCTGATAACATAGTCTTGTATGCCCTGCACACGAGTAGCCAGCTGGTCCACACTTGTAATCAAGGTCTGGACATTCATGTCTGCAGCAAGCATAGCCACTCTGAGGTAAAGGGGAAAAAGAAAAAAAAAAAAAAAAAAAAACTCAGAATCTTCTTTCTTATAATCCCTCTTCTGCAATGCATTAAACATTTAATACTGGCCTGGCAAACTGTTATGACCCCAATGGCGAGGGTCTCAGAGGAACGTGGAAGTCTGCAGAATACAAAAATCCAGCTCATAGGGCAGTGGTAACTGGGTTGACCATATATCTACTCCTAACGCAAACACTAGAAGTAGCCGGGGATCATTCCTACGTTGATTCTAGATGACACGCGCCAGCCGGAGAATCTAGCTACCCCTAGTAGAGGAAAATAAAGACCTTTCTTGCCTCCAGAGAAGGGGACCCCAAAGCTGGATAGAAGCCCCCCACAAATAATGATGGTGAGGTAAGAGGAAATGACAAACACAGAAATGAACCAGGTTTAGCACAGAGAGGCCCGCTTACTGATAGCAGAATAAAGAAAGGTAACTTATATGGTCAACAAAAACCCTATCAAAATCCACACTGGAAATTCAAGAACCCCCGAACCGTCTAACGGTCCGGGGGGAGAACACCAGCCCCCTAGAGCTTCCAGCAAAGGTCAGGATATAGATTAGGAACAAGCTGGACAAAAATACAAAACCAAAACAAATAGCAAAAAGCAAAAGGCAGACTTAGCTGATATAACTGGAACCAGGATCAGTAGACAAGAGCACAGCAGACTAGCTCTGATAACTACGTTGCCAGGCATAGAACTGAAGGTCCAGGGAGCTTATATAGCAACACCCCTAACTAACGACCCAGGTGTGGATAAAAGGAATGACAGAAAAACCAGAGTCAAAAAACTAGTAACCACTAGAGGGAGCAAAAAGCAAATTCACAACAGTCCCCACCTTCGCGTTGGGGACTTGGTGTGGTTGTCTTCCCGTTTTGTCCCTATGAGGGTTTCTTCTCCCAAATTTAAGCCTCGGTTCATCGGTCCTTATAGGATTTTGGAGATTCTTAACCCTGTTTCCTTTCGTTTGGACCTCCCGGCATCTTTCGCTATCCATAATGTGTTCCATCGGTCGTTGTTGCGGAGATATGAGGTACCGGTGGTTCCTTCTACTGAACCTCCTGCTCCTGTGCTGGTGGAGGGTGAATTGGAGTACGTCGTAGAGAAGATCTTGGACTCCCGTATTTCCAGACGGAGACTTCAATATCTGGTTAAATGGAAAGGCTATGGTCAGGAAGATAATTCTTGGGTAACTGCTTCTAATGTTCATGCCTCGGATTTGGTTCGTGCCTTTCATAGGGCTCATCCAGATCGCCCTGGCGGTTCTTGTGAGGGTTCGGTGCCCCCTCCTTAAGGGGAGGGTACTGTTGTGTATCCGCTTTTTGGGCTCCCCTGGTGGTTGCTGGTGGTACTGGTGACTTGTTTGCACTTTGCTGCTTCTGTTCACCTGCTTCCAGCAGTGTTTGGGAGTTTCCTATTTAGCCTTGCTCTCCAGTCATTTCCTTGCCGGTCATCATTGTAACCAGAGCCTTTCGGTTGCATGTTCCTGCTACTAGTCTGCTGATCAGCTAAGTGGACTTATTGTCCTTATCGTTTTTGTATTTTTGTCCAGTGTACAGTTTTGTCATTTTCTGTTGCTGGAAGCTCTTGTGGTCTGATATTGCCACTCCTGTGTGATGAGTTGACACAGGAGTCTTAAAGTAATTTCAGGATGGTTTTTTGAAAGGGTTTTCAGTTGACCGTGAAGTCCTCTTTTGTATCCTTCTGCTATCTAGTAAGTGGACCTCTCTTTGCTAAATCTACTTTCATACTGTGTATGTCTTTTCCCCTGAAATCACGGTTAATATATGTGGGGGCTGCTATCATCTTTGGGGAATTTCACTAGAGGTAAGCCAGGTCTGTTTCTTCCTCTACCAGGCGTAGTTAGTCCTCCGGCTGGCGCGTGGCATTTAGGAAGCCGTAGGTATGCTCCCTGGCTACTATTAGTTGTGTGGTAGATTTAGCTCACGGTCAACTCGAGTTTCCATCACCCGAGAGCTCATTCGTTATTTATATGTTTCTTACGTTCCCTTGCCATTGGGAACCATGACAACGTAGGCTGTGTTATATGCTACATCGCTGTGCTATATACTATGTGGCTGTGCAACATACTACGTGGCTGTGCTATATACTACGTGGCTGTGCAATATACTACGTGGCTGTGCTATATACTACGTGGCTGCGCTATCTACTGTGTTGGCTGTGCTATATACTACGTGGCTGTGTTATATACTATGTGGGCTGTGCTATATACTACATCGCTGTGCTATATACTACGTGGCTGTACTATATACTACGTGGCTGTGTTATATACTATGTGGGCTGCGCTATATACTATGTGGGCTGTGCTATATACTACGTGGCTGCGCTATCTATTGTGTTGGCTGTGCTATATACTACGTGGCTGTGTTATATACTACGTGAGCTTTGCTATATACTACATTGCTGTGCTATATACTACGTGGCTGTGCTATATACTACGTGGCTGCGCTATCTACTGTGTTGGCTGTCCTATATACTATGTGGCTGTGCTATATACTACGTGGCTGTGCTATATACTATGTGGCTGTGCTATATACTACATTGCTGTGCTATATACTACGTGGCTGTGCTATATACTATGTGGCTGTGCTATATACTACGTGGCTGTGCTATATACTACGTGGCTGTGCTATATACTACATGGCTGGCTGCGACCAATCAGCGATATTGGCACGGAATTTAACCCCCACTGCGGCGTACATACATACATACATATTCTAGAATACCCAATGTGTTTGAATCGAGCCACCATCTAGTATATATATAATCGTCTAAGGGTCTGTTTGTCTGCAACGGAAAACCCGTGTCGCTGATTGGTCGCGGGCGGCTGGCGCGACCAATCAGCGACAGGTGCAGTCCGGCCGTGAATTGGCGCCGGATTTAAACCACGCTTCGCTGATTGCTCGCGCCCGGTCGCCCGCGGCCAATCAGCGATATTGCAGCGGGATTTAAACACCACTTCGTAAATAAACTACATACATATTCTAGAATACCTGATGCGTTAGAATCGGGCCACCATCTAGTAGATATGTAATAGCAAGGCCGATGTTTATGAATGAATGGTTAATAAAAAAAAAAAAATGGGAAAAAAAATGGCGTGGGCCCCAGCGCAATTTTCTGCGCCAGAGGGGGAAAGCCGACGGACGGGAGCCAATATTTGTATCCTGGGAAGGGGTTATACCCATGACCCCTCTCTAGGCTATAAATATCAGCCCGCAGCTGTCTGCATAGCCTTTACTGACTATAAAGATAGGGGGACCCCCCCAAAAAATTACGTGGGGTCCCCCTATATTTTATAGCCAGAAAGGCTACGCAGACAGCTGCAGGCTGATATTCATAGCCTTGATAGGGGCCATGGATATTGCCCCCCCCCGCTACAAATACCAGCCCCCAGCCGCCCCAGAAATGGCGCATCTGTAAGATGCGCCAATTCCAGCACTTAGCCCCTCTCTTCCCACTCCCGTGTAGTGGTGGGATATGGGGTAATAAGGGGTTAATGTCACCTTGCTATTGTAAGGTGACATTAAGCCGGGTTAATAATGGAGAGGCGTCAATAAGATGCCTATCCATTATTAATCCTAGAGTAGTGAAAGAGTTAAAAAAAAAATAAAGACACAGCCAGAAAAAAGTATTTTAATATTCTTAATTTAACCATACTTACCATACTCGATCACCTGCATAAAATTAAAAATAATAAACCAACCGTATACTACCTGTCCGCCGTAGTCCAATTAATAACGAGTGTCCCACGACGATCTCCCCTATAGAACAGTGACATCGGGTGATGTCACTGCTCTATAGGACCTTCAGTGACACACTGACAGGAGACAATGGCTCCTGCAGTGCATCACTGAGAGGTTACCTCAGTTCAGGGTCTCACTTTATGGCATTGCTGCGTGGGAACTTTTTGACATAGCAGTGCCAGAAGTGAGACTAGGGACTATTTTCTCATAGGGGTGTAGGAATACATTGTGGGGAATACATTGTGGAAGGATATCTTCCATCATTGTATTCCTGGAGCCCCTGGAGAGCGGTCGCATGAGCTGATGCTGCTGCTCTCCACAGTAGATCGTCGTGGGACACCCGTGGATATCTGCGGATCAGGGAGTATATTGTTTGTTTATTATTTTAATATTTTTTACAGGTGACATTGGGCTCAAAGTGACAAGTGATGGTGAGTATGTAATCTACTGTATGTTTAATGTACTGTATGTCTATTTGTATGTATTGTATGTGTTGTATGGTGTATGTTGCATGTTGTATGGTGCATGTCGTATGTTGTCACCTGGTGCATGTTGCCGCATGTTGCATGTCATCGCATGTAGCATGTTGTCGCATGTAGCATGTCGTCGCATGTTGTTGCATGTCGCATGGTGTATGTTGTATGGTGTATGTTGTGTCGCATGTTGTGTGTGCACAGTCTAGACGAGTCCGGCTCTGCTACATCTGGATGCCTGACATCCAGATATAGCAGAGCCTGTAGATGATTGCCGGAGATGACTCTCCAGCGATCACCTACACTGCAGCGTTCTCACAATCAGCTGTTGGCGAGAACCAGACTAGTGACCGGAGATAATGCCCGGTCACGTGCACGGCAGTTCTCGCGGTAAGCTAAGCTATCACGAGAACTGCAGTGGACGAGGGACTTCGGGCGGCGGGACAGGTGAGTCGGCATGGACATGCATAGTAAGCTGATTGTATGCAGTTTCTACGCATGTGACTAATCATTAGATGCAATTTTATCGCATCTAACGATAGTCTATGGTAAATTTACGGCGTGGCGACGAAACGTCGCCACATTGTAAACAGACATGCTGCGTTCTGAAAAGCCGCACTGCATGTCCGTTTATGTGGGTCTGCCGCATGCGTGTTTTACCACATAGTGGAGACGGGATTTCATGAAATCCCCTCCACTATGCTGTAACATCTGGACGCTGCGTGTTTGACGCTGTGGCTCTACGCAGCGTCAAACACGCAGTTCCTGAATGTGGAAACATACCCTAAAACGCATGGAAAACTGCTGCGGGAAAATCCGCAACGTGTGCACATAGCCTAAAGGACAACAGGGCGCAGGTGCAGTGTATAAAACCGGACAGCAGGGGGTGCTGGTTCAGTGTCATACAATCTCGTTGGCGCCATTACCAGTGTTATATAGCCAGTTTGTATCTTAGTACGTTCCAGCTGATTTATGCGTTATTTCCGGTCTGACGCATTTCGCCTTGTGCGCACGCGTCAAATACCTGTTGCTACGCATGTACGGAATGTTAGGAAGCCGTACGGCGCATGCGCCATGTCCCCTTGCCCCGGCTTTCCCTTAACTCTCCGCGCATGCGCGTTAGTGTCGTATGAAGTCTGGGAGACTCCCGCGTCAGTGCCCTGACACCCCGGAGCGCGGAGAGGCAACGTCACGGATCCCGTGAGTGTGCGGGGAACAAACCGGAGGGTGAGTGACGGCAGCGCCGCGTACGCTGCATTTCTAGCCAGGGACATCTACAAGTGGCACCAGGTCCTGTTGTAGAAGTGGGAGCTTTGCTGGGAGTTGTAGTTCCTGGGTGGCTTGATGCAATCTGGTGTGAACTGTTTCTGTACTTTTGTCCTTATTCCTATGAGGGGGCTGTGTAATGTGATGTGTGGGGCTTTCTGCTTGATTTTTGTTTCTCGTTAACCGGTCTGAACTGCCACGACCTCTGCTGACCCCGACATGAGTGGTTTGAGGGTCTTCCTGCCCCCTGGGTGGTGAAATAATACCCTGCGTAAAGCTGCGCCTGCCCCCTGTATGAGAAAGTGGCAGCTCGGGGGTTATGTCCCCTAATTGTGTTCTCTGGTCATGTGACCGGGGGCCGCACCCCGATGTCCCCGCGGGGGCCGCACCCCGATGTCCCCGCGGGGGCCGCACCCCGATGTCCCCGCGGGGGCCGCACCCCGATGTCCCCGCGGGGGCCGCACCCCGATGTCCCCGCGGGGGCCGCACCCCGATGTCCCCGCGGGGGCCGCACCCCGATGTCCCCGCGGGGGCCGCACCCCGATGTCCCCGCGGGGGCCGCACCCCGATGTCCCCGCGGGGGCCAGGCTACGAGCACCCTGACGTGTAGTTGTCTGGCTGCAGAATAATTTTGGAGCCAGTTGGGTGCGCCCCTGATGGCTAAGTGTTTCTTAGCATTGAGGACACCAAGAAATGGCCACCATTGAAGACTGTAGACACATTGGTCTGGGAGGGAGGGTGAAAGTCACTGTATTCTTCCATTTGAAATCAGGAGGGGTCCAGCAGTGCCATCAACTCAGAAGTGACAGTGGCTAGTGTGACTGCAGCAGCCATCTGGGCGGAGATGTTTGTCCACAAGTAGTGCTGAGCGAGTATACTCCTTGCTCGGGTGGTCTCCGAGAATTCCCCCCCCCCCCTCCGCATGATTTGCGACTACTGGACAGCCTGAATACATGTGTGGGTTGCCTGTTTGTTAGGGAATCTCCACATGTGTTCAGGCTGTCTAGCAGCCGCAAATCATGGGAGGGGGGGGACACAAGCATAATCTCTGAGCAGTCACAAATACTTGGAGCCCAACTGAGCGTGATCGGAAATCTCGAGTGACAAGTATACTCGCTCATCACTACTCTTCTTGAAAGAATCGTGCAGAAAGAAGTGGCAGCAGGTGCTCTGGACTGATGGGTGAAAATGTGAAATGTTTGGGTGTAGCAGAAGGCAGCGTGCTGGGGAGCGGCACAGTAGAAGTGTGGAGGGTCTGCCCGTCTGTGGCTGCATTTCAGCTGGTAGAGTTGGGGATATGGTCAGGAGTAATGGTGTGCAGAATGCTGAGAAATCCAGGCAGATCCTTATCCATCATGTAACACCATCATAGAGGCGTCTGATCTCCCATTATCCCGTCTGTGGGATCACATGAAGGATCTGCACAAGCCTCATACGGAGGATCTAGGGTCAGTTCTCCAAGATGTTTGCCACAACCTCCTGCCGAGTTCCTTAAACTGCGCACGATTGTATGTAGAAGAGGCCACAGGGCGGTCACCAGTTACTGATGTGAATTTTCATTCTTTTTGCATTTTGTTTATTGATAAAAGTGAATATTATAATAAATAACGCTTCTATTTAGGAAACTTTTAACTTCGTAGCAAACTTTCAACAGCTGCTGAGGCTTTGGCTCAGTTCTGTGTGTGTGTGGCGGTTCTGTGTGTGTGGCGGTTCTGTGTGTGTGGCGGTTCTGTGTGTGTGGCGGTTCTGTGTGTGTGGCGGTTCTGTGTGTGTGGCGGTTCTGTGTGTGTGGCGGTTCTGTGTGTGTGGCGGTTCTGTGTGTGTGGCGGTTCTGTGTGTGTGGCGGTTCTGTGTGTGTGGCGGTTCTGTGTGTGTGGCGGTTCTGTGTGTGTGGCGGTTCTGTGTGTGTGGCGGTTCTGTGTGTGTGGCGGTTCTGTGTGTGTGGCGGTTCTGTGTGTGTGGCGGTTCTGTGTGTGTGGCGGTTCTGTGTGTGTGGCGGTTCTGTGTGTGTGGCGGTTCTGTGTGTGTGGCGGTTCTGTGTGTGTGGCGGTTCTGTGTGTGTGGCGGTTCTGTGTGTGTGGCGGTTCTGTGTGTGTGGCGCGGTTCTGTGTGTGTGTGGCGTGTGTGTGTGGCGGGTGTGTGTGGCGGTTGTGTGTGTGTGTGTGGCGGTTGTGTGTGTGTGGCGTGTGTGTGTGGCGGTTGTGTGTGTGGCGGTTGTGTGTGTGGCGGTTGTGTGTGTGTGTGTGTGTGTGTGTGGCGGTTGTGTGTGTGGCGGTTGTGTGTGTGGCGGTTGTGTGTGTGTGTGTGGCGGTTGTGTGTGTACAGTTCGTGGTCTGTGGATGTGTCCTGCTTGTAACCCGGTATTGGGATATGTTCACATGTTGCTGTTATGCAGCTGATTTTCTTTGCAGATTTTCTCACTTAGGCTACTTTCACACTAGCGTCGGACGACGCACGACGAATTGCGACGTTGCAGCGCACTGACACTAGCAGTGAATGCACCGCACAACGGGGGCAGCGGATGCTGTTTTTCAACGCATCCGCTGCCCCATTGTGAGGTGCGGGGGGGCGGAGTTCCGGCAGCGCATGCGCGGTCGGAAAAGACGGGAACGACGCACCAAAAAACGTTACAAGCAACGTTTTTTGGTGGCGACGGTCCGACGCAACCGTTGCACGACGGTTGCGACGTGTGGCAATGCGTCGCACTGCGTCGCTAATGCAAGTCAATAGAGAAAAAACGCATCCTGCAAGCACTGCTGATGCTGACCTGGGGTCGTAAGCCTCTTTCACATTTCTGTCTTTTTCCTCCTGTCGAAATCTGTCGAGTTTGTAAAAAACAGGATCCTGCAAATTTTTCTGCAGGATCCTGCATTTTCCCATAGACTTGTGTTAGCGACGGATTGTGACGGATGGCCATCTGTTTCATCCATCGTGCACTGGATCCGTCGGAAAATAACGGTCTGTCGTGCAGAGAAAATGTTCAGAGGAACGTTTTTCCTGCCCGTCGGAAAATCACTCAGCGACAGGTCCTGCGCTGTCTGTCGTTGGCTACAATGGAAGCCTATGGGCGCAGGATCCGTCGCTGACCGTCAAACACAGGAATTCAGCGACATATCCCGTTTTTTCATTCTGAGCATGCCCGGAACGAATTTTCAAGTCAGGGGAAAATTCTCTCTTTCAGCGGTGAACATATTGCAGGACTCTTAGTGGGTCTCTGATCGGGCTCATACATACAGTCTTATAACTAGGCGTGTCCGCCATAATCTCTGTGATGATGATTAAAGAAAACCTGTCACCAGGCTTTTGTATAATGTAGGGTCTGAGACCCTGATTCCAGCAATATGTCACACACTGGGTTACTTGCTGTAGTTTTGATAAAATCATTTTAATTTCCGTAGTCATCACTAGAGGACTAGTTGTCTTGTTTTATCTAGTCCTGCTGCTCTGTATAGCCCCACCCCACCACTGATCGGTAGCTTTCTGCCTATGCACAGTGTACGCAGGAAGCAGCCAATCAGTGATGTAGGCAGGGTTATAGAGGGCTGATCATTCAAAGCGGAGATGACAGGGATTTTATAGACAGGAAGTCACCATTCACAGATCCATTCCAACCAAGGGAAACGGCCCAATTTTGTATGTATTTTTTTCTGGTCCTCCTCGGCCTCATATGTCTGTGAGGAGACCACGCTGACAGTCCGTACATGGCGGTCCTAGCTCAGACTGTGACACACAGCAACGGAGGCAGCTAAGATGACCTAGAGAATGGTAACTGTCCCGTTTGTCTTGGCCGGGGACGCTGACATAGATGTGTGAATGTCGCCCGCAAGGATTGACACTAACCCTTCTTACTGCGCCCAGTTTTTCTTTTTCCTCTCCTTCTCCCAGCTTTTTCCTGTTTCTGCCGGCCTCCCCATGTGAGGACTTGCTTTGAATGACACATACACGTTATTAGTGCAAGGTAGTGACAAACTGGAGAAATTTCCCATCACATGGCGGGTAATATAAAAATAAGGCTCCCGCAAAGCTGGTTTTATAACCACCTGTCTTGGTTGCAGTCAGTACAATTAAGACAAGTACGAAGCACAGATTTTAATTTTTTTTTCCCCTATATAAAAAAAAATGTTGCTGCCATCTTCTGCAGCCTGTGAGGTTTTATTGTCAGAGGAGTGGTGAGTGTTTTTTATTGATACCAGTTTGGGCTTCATACAACATTTTTACCGCTTTTACGTTATTTTTTTCTATTAATGCACATATTGTATAGGCCCTGCCATTTTATTTTTGCACAGATTGACGTTTTTTCAGATGTGGTAATGCCAAGAATGATTTATTCTTTTATTGTAAAGGAATTTTTTGTTTCGCTTTTAATATTTAAGTTTATATTTTAATTATTTATTTTATCCTGCAATTAAATGCTGTTGTCAGTGATTGACAGCAGCACATGGTGAAGGCTGATTCCGCCAATACAGCGGGCAGGTTGCAGGCTCCCCTCCTGAGCCCGATGTGGTAGTATATCCTATGTTGGGAAGGGGCCTTCCACTTTGGGTATGTTCATACTTGCACATTTCACCTACTTGATTTCCAAGGATATTTTCCTTGGCCTGTAGAATAATATTTGGCATGATGCATGGCAGGGCAACACCTCGGGCTTGGAGTGTCGTGAGGGATATGCCTGTATTAATAGGTCTTGCCGCACCGGCTCAGGGGGAGCGTGACCTCTGACCAATGGGGTGAAGATCAGACCCCAGTGAATATGTTGAATTCGTTGCATGGCTAAGTGCAGATAAATAGTGATTTCATCCTGGTGGTGTGGGGGCAGGGAAGGTGCTGCGGAGCAGCTGGTACAGGGGAGATAGGAGAATTGGTGATAGATGGTCCCACAGGCGAGGGGGGACCTGTCTGCCTCCTTACAGCACAGGCTCTGTAGCTCCTTATGGAAGCTAATAGGTGATCACATGAGAATCCTTGGACATAGACTATATGCCACCTCTGACTTCACCTAGCCCATGATGATGAGCTACAAATCCCAAACATTACAGTAACCACAGAATATACAGAAGATGTTCTCATCCCCACTCCTACGCCTGGGCAGACAGAAGGGGGCAGCGAACATTGACGTACACAGATCCAGGAATTTTTGGACCGTGATAGAATCTTCGTGATTTCAGCTCTGCAGGCCGCTACTTTACTATTTTTGATTTGTAATGAAAGAACTGAGATGTGATTGAAGTGGAGACTGTCAGGTTTTATTAAATGGGTTGAACAGAAATTTCTGGAGGCCATGGCCATCTTCATAACTGTTGTCCTCAGGTGTGTGGTTTTGTAGCAATGACCGCCTGAAGTCCGAAGGCCATGGCCTGTGTAATGGCCGTGTCTGACCGTACAGGGACATGGTCTGATCATACCACAGATCCTGGGCAGGGGAGGACGCAGAAGAGAGGATACAGACGGGACAGGTAAAACATTTCCCTGCCTGTTTTTAAACAATTTATGTTAATTCAAAGAAAGAAAGAGAATCCTCTGATCCTGTACTGTCCTGTCTGCATCCCTTTTTTTTTTACCCCCCTTCTCCCATGGCAGCACCACTTGAGAGAGGGATCTGTCCATCAAGGACAGGAAACCTACTGAATAAAAGGGCGGTACCTCTCCTGGTGGTCATACCTCCACTGTATACCGGAGGGACACCACAACCACACCTCCAGTGTTCTGTTTCAGACCTCCCCAGGGTCATTTCATGATAAAGGTACCTTCACACTAAATAACTTTACAACGAGAACGACAACGATCCGTGACGTTGCAGCGTCCTGGATAGCGATCTCATTGTGTTTGACACGCAGCAGCGATCTGGATCCCGCTGTGATATCGCTGGTCGGAGCTAGAAGTCCAGAACTTTATTTGGTCGTCAGATCGGCGTGTATCGTCGTGTTTGACATCAAAAGCAACGATGTCAGCGATGTTTTACATGGAGCTAAGGACCTGTGAGAACGATAAGTGAGTCGCCGTTATGTCACAGGATCGCTCCTGCATCGTTCTGGAGCTGCTGTGTTTGACGTCTCTACAGCGACCAAAACAGCGACGCTGCAGCGATCGGCTCGTTGTCTATATCGCTGCAGCGTCGCTGAGTGTGACGGTACCTTTACTTATGTTACATTCACAAGCCAAAAACTGGCTACAGACTGTTCTTTGAAGGCCGGCACAAAAAGGAGTGACTGTATACTGTACATTAAACCTATTCTCTATAGATTTCAACACAGTTTGATTTTTCAAGAATAAAATTAAATACAAAATACAGTGTTATTCGTAACTTGAGTTACAAAAAAAGGCAATTGTCCTTCATGAGTCTGCCAAGTTTTCTGTTCTGGTAAACAGGGGAGAAGCACTATTTTTATTGTATTAAAACACCATAGTCCCAGCAACTTTAAAAAATGTATTTTAACCTCTCAAGTTAAAAGCAACAGTTCGTATTACAAGAACTCTAAACTTACGTTACAACACAATATAGTAACTAAGGTTACCAAGCTGATGGTAACTTAGGTTACAGAAAGTTACCATCAGATGGATTTAACCTTATTGTAAGGTAAGTTACCATCAGCTTTGTAACGTAAGTTACTATAATGTGTTGTAACGTAAGCTACCATGGAATGACCCCCCCCATCATTTCAGAGTCAAACTTTATTACATTCTGGTGCGTTGTGTTCAGGGAGCCCTCAGGCGAGCTCTGCGCATCAACAGACCCAGCATTTCACAGCCGCATTGCTTTCCACTGCACTTCGTCATCAGCGTGCGCATGTGCAGACCTGGGTGGCCATGTCTCCGGCGCACTCGACATGGGGCATGCCTTGGCAAGCGCAGACACGTGACAGCGTATCAGCAGAAGACTTTTTGGCAAAGTGGTCTCTGCCTGCACAAAACCTTATACAACCAGCCTCCTGGCCAGTGGTGGCATCTCATATCTGCCATTATTCCAGATCCTACGGACACCAGCCAGTCCTGGTGAGTTACAGCTTCCGTACTGTTCTTGCACTTTTCAGTTCTCTCAAGGTCCGAGGACAGGCTTCACCCTTTTATGTCAGTAGGTTTCTTGTCCTTGATGGGCGGATTTCCTCAGGTGTGCTGTCATGGGCTCTGTATAATCCCATTGCCGATAAGTAACTAAGATTCCCCCCCCCCTGCCCAGGATCTGTGGTAAGATCAGACCATGTCCCGGTACGGTCAGTCGCGGCAATTGCACAGTACACAGCAGGGGCACATTTATAAGATTCTCAGCACAGGAACATTATTTTGGAGACATCCAATTGTGAAAATTATTATACCAAGATCTATTAATTAAAATGTTGATTAAAATGATCTTGGTTTGTGGGAATATCACTTTAAGTTTTGTCTTCAGCTTTTGATATTTTGGGTCATTGTCCATCTGTCCTGTGAAGCAGCACACACAGGATTCATCCGGCTGCTTCTGTCTTCAAGTCACATCATCAATAATCACTGGTGACCCAGTGTCATTGGCAGCCACGCATGCCCTCGCCATCACACTTCCTCCCCCATGTGTTACAGAGGAATGGATGCGATATGCCGAGGATCAGGAGCCATTCCAAGCCTTCTTCCCATCATCCTACTACAGGTTGATCTTAGTTTTGCTTTTGAAGATCTGAGCTGCTTTTTTAGATGATTTTAGCAAAGTCTATTCTGGCCTTCGTGTTTTCAGGCTGATGAATTGCACCTTATGGTGAGCTTTCGGTATTTGCTCTCATTTAGTCTTCTCTTTATTGTAAACTTGGATACTGAAACACAGACTTCCTGGAGAGTGTTCCTCACTTGGATGGATATTGGTAAAATATTTTCTTCAGCATAGAAAGGATTCTGCCATCATCCACCACTGATATCTCCTGTGGACTTCTAGGCCTTCTTGAGTTCCCAAGCGCAACAGTGCTCTTTTTTTTTTTTTTTTTTTTACGAATATACCAATTTGTTGATTTAGCCATGCTTAACATTTCTGCTATCTCTCGGATGAATTTCTTTTTTTCCAGTATTATGATGATCTGTTTTTCTTCCATTGAGCTCTCCTTTGCCTCATGTTGTGGATTCACGGCAACAGCTTCCAAATGCCACATCTGGAATCAGCTCCAGACCTTTTAGCTGCTTAATAGGAGATAGAATAATGAGGGAAAAGCTGATGTAGCCCATTAAAGAGCTTTTGAGATAATTGTCTAATTACTTTTGGTCCCTTTTGAAGTCAGCTACATATTAAAGAGCTGTAATTCCTAAACCCTTACTCAAATTAGGATGTGAATACCCTTACGTTAAAGCTGAGTCTGCACTATAAGCCTATATATATATATATATATCTCTATCTATCTATCTATCTATCTATCTATCTCTCTCTCTCTCTCTCTCTCTCTCTCTCTCTCTCTCTCTCTCTCTCTCTCTCTCTCTCTCTCTCTCTCTCTCTCTCTCTCTCTCTCTCTCTCTCTCTCTCTCTCTCTCTCTCTCTCTCTCTCTCTATCTCTCTCTCTCTCATTAAGGTACCGTCACATAAGCGACGCTGCAGCGATAGCGACAGCGATGCCGATCGCTGCAGCGTCGCTGTTTGGTCGCTGGAGAGCTGTCACACAGACCGCTCTCCAGCGACCAACGATGCCGAGGTCCCCGGGTAACCAGGGTAAGCATCGGGTTGCTAAGCGCAGGGCCGCGCTTAGTAACCCGATGTTTACCCTGGTTACCAGCGTAAAAGTTAAAAAAACAAACAGCACATACTCACCAGCGCGTCCCCCAGCCTCTGCTTCCTGACACTGACTGAGCTCCGGCCCTAACAGCACAGCGGTGACGTCACCGCTGTGCTTTCACTTTCAGTTTAGGGCCGGCGCTCAGTCAGTGTCAGGAAGCAGAGGCTGGGGGACGCGCTGGTGAGTATGTGCTGTTTGTTTTTTTAACTTTTACGCTGGTAACCAGGGTAAACATCGGGTTACTAAGCGCGGCCCTGCGCTTAGTAACCCGATGTTTACCCTGGTTACCAGCGTAAAATATCGCTGGTATCCTTGCTTTTGCTGTCAAACACGGCGATACACGGCGACCTAGCGACCAAATAAAGTGCAGACCTTCTAGCAGCGACCAGCAATTTCACAGCGGGATCCAGATCGCTGCTGCGTGTCAAATACAGCGATATCGCTATCCAGGTCGCTGCAACGTCACGGATCGCTGGCGATATCGCCTAGTGTGACGGTACCTTTAGTCTCGCCAGCTGCCTATCATGGCTGCCTGCCTCTCTCTCCTGTCTGCAACTTCCGTCACGGATATTCATTCGCTGATTAGTCTCGCCAGCTGCCTGGTCGCGGCAGTCATGACAATCAGCGACGGGCACAGTCCGATTAGTCCCTCGCTACTCCCCTGCAGTCACTGCCCGGCGCCCGCTCCATACTCCCCGCAGTCACAGCTCACACAGGGTTAATGCCAGCAGTAACAGACCGCGTTATGCCGCGGGTAACTCACTCCGTTACCGCCGCTATTAACCCTGTGTGACAGATGTTTTTACTATTGAGGCTGCCTATGCAGCCTCAATTGTAAAAACATCTAATGTTAAAAATAATAATAAAAAAAACAAACAAATCATTATATACTCACCTTCCGACGCTCCGGTGACCGGTCCATGCAAGGGGCAGGTTCCGGTGCTAAGGTTAGTGTGCGACAAGGACCTGCCATGACATCACGGTCATGTGACCGTGACGTCATCACAGGCCCTGCGTGAGAAGGACCTGCCATGACATCAGTCATGTGACCGCGACGTCATCACACCCTCGGACCGGAAGCTGCCGCCTGAACCGAACACAGGCGACAGAACTACAAGGGGCCCTTCGGAAGGTGAGTATATGTTTATTTTTTATTTTTTAACCTGTGACATACGTGGCTGGGCAATATACTACGTGGCTCTGGGCAATATACTACGTGGCTCTGGGCAATATACTACGTGGCTCTGGGCAATATACTACGTGGCTCTGGGCAATATACTACGTGGCTCTGGGCAATATACTATGTGGCTCTGGGCAATATACTACGTGGCTCTGGGCAATATACTATGTGGCTCTGTGCTATATACTACGTGGCTCTGTGCTATATACTACGTGGCTCTGTGCTATATACTACGTGGCTCTGTGCTGTATACTACGTCACTGGGCAATATACTACGTGGCTCTGTGCTGTATACTAGGTCACTGGGCAATATACTACGTGGACATACATATTCTAGAATACCCGATGCGTTAGAATCGGGCCACCATCTAGTTTGTTATACAACTGGATCTTGAATATGTTTTGGTAAACAGCAAAAATGCCAAAACTTGTCACTGTCCAAATATTTCTGGAGTGTACTGTTTATTATCACACCCCATGGACTGCTCTGTAATACTGGGCACAGCCATTAGGCAGTGAACGGAGCTCTCACCATACCTGTGCCACCTAGCTGTATCTGTCTGTACAGCAGTGAGCCTAGCCAGCTCCGATAGCCACAGCTTAACCATTTTAAATATGGTCAATCATTGCAGCATTTATAAAGCTGGGTTGATGCATGCGTACACCCATTCCCAGGGCGATCACACAATGCCAGTGGGGCAGGCGCTCTGCTATGTTGGTCGTCCTGTGAAGCCCAGCTATGTGTCTTGGCTTCACAAGAGAACTGTAATTTTTCAGTAGAGTGCAATACTACAGTATTGCTGGATATAGTATAAGCGATAGAATGATCAAGTCTACCTGTGGGAACTGTGGGCTAAAATAATATAGATAAAATTAATATATTTCAGATAAGTAGAGGCAGCACACAATACATGTAGTGATTGCAATGCATGAGATCAGGGATCAGAAGAATAAAAATTGAAGTCAGATACAGCGACCAAGTAAAAATGTGTGTAAAAAGAAAAAAAAAAGTAAATGTTTTAAAACTATTAAAAAATCACAAAAAGTAAAAATATGAAACCAATAAATACATATATTTATGTAAAAAAAAAAAATACACTTTTTATGTCGCCGTATCCGGAACGACCTGAGCTATAACTGTCACTAGTTAACTCCTTTTGTGCATACCGTGAAGAAAAGAAACAAACCAAAAAGCAATGCTTTTTCATCATACCGCCGAACAAGAAGTGGAATAAAACGTGATCAAAAAGGCAAATGAAAATAAAAATGGTATTGCTGAAAACATCATCTTGTCCCACAAAAAGCAAGCCACCATAAACCTCCATCAGTGGAAAAATAAGTTATAGCTCTTAGAATGAAGAGATGCACAAATAATTTTTTTTGTCTCTAAAATAGTTTTTGTGTAAAAGCAGCAAAACATAAAAAAAAACCTATATAAATGTGGTATCACTGTAATCGTATTGACCTGAAAGCTGCATTATCAATTTTACTACAGGCAGATTGGCATTAGCCCCCCCCCCCCCCCCCCCAATTGCTCGTTTTTGCCTCCCAAAAAATCTGAATAGACAGAGGAAAAAGTCATGTGCCTAAAAATGGTACCGATAAAAACGTCAACTTATCACGCAGCAAAAATCATGCCCTTACATGACTCTGTGGGTTAAAATATGGAAAAATAATAGCTCTCACGATATGGTAATACAAAAACTTGTTTTTGTAAAAAAAAACCAAAAAGTATTTTTTAGTGTCAGCAGCCAAACTTAAAAACCCGATATAAATCTGGTATTGCTGTAACACACCAACCCGAAGAATAAAGTCGCCTAATCACTTACACCGCACAAGGAACGGCATGAAAAATAATTAAAATCAATTCTTGACCTGCTGTTGACCTGTTCATTCTGCCTCCCAAAGATCGCGGTAAGGCTCGGCGCACATTTATCCTACGTTCTGCACTGAGCCCTTACATCGGGGTTTCTGTGTAAATCACTGAAGTATGTGATTCAGACGTAACCCCCGACAGAAGATTGATTCCAGACAATTTTCTATTCCAAAAGTCAAATTGTGCTCCTTCCCTTCCGAGCCCTACCATGCGCCAAAACAGTTGTTTTCTTCCACATATGGGATATCGGCGTATAAATTGCACAACAAATTTTGGGGTCTTTTTTTTTTTTTTTTTTTTTTTTTTGCTACCCTTGTGAAAATGTAAAAAAAAATTGTGGGAAAAGGTCAATGTTCCTTCTTTTTTTTTTTTTTTTTCCATCCACATTCCATTAATTCCTTTGAAGCACCTTAAAGCGAACCTGTCACCCCCAAAATCGATGGTGAGGTAAGCTCACCGGCATCAGGGGCTTATCTACAGCATTCTGTAATGCTGTAGATAAGCCACCGATGTTACCTGAAAGAGGAGAAAAAGAGGTTAGATTATACTCACCCAGGGGCGGTCCCGCTCCGATGGGCGTCTCAGGTCTGCTCCGGCGCCTCCTATCTTCATTCCATGACATCCTCTTCTGGTCTCCGCGCCTTCGGCGCAGGCGTACTTTGTCTGCCCTGTTGAGGGCAGAGTAAAGTACTGCAGTGCGCAGGCGCCGGTAAGGTCAGAGAGGCTCGGCGCCTGAGCACTGCAGTACTTTGCTCTGCCCTCACCAGGGCAGACAAAGTACGCCTGCGCCGAAGCCGCGGCGCGGAGACCAGAAGAGGACGTCATGGAATGAAGATGGGAGGCGCCGGAGCGGACGTGAGACGCCCATTTGACCACGGACCACAGCGGGACTGCCCCTGGGTGAGTATATTATAACCTCTTTTTCTTATCTTTCAGGTAACATCGGGGGCTTATCTACAGCATTACAGAATGCTGTAGATAAGCCCCTGATGACGTGAGCTTACCTCACCATCGATTTTGGGGGTGACCGGTTCCCTTTAAGGGTTAATAAACTTCTTGAATGTGGTTTTGAGCACCTTGAGGGGTGCAGGTTTTAGACTGGTGTCACTTCTGGGTATTATCTATCATATAGGCCCCTCAAAGTGACTTCAAAGATTACCTGGTCCCTAAAAATAAAAAAATAAATGGCTTTGTTAATTTTATGGAAAAATGAGGAATCGCTGGTCAACTTTTAACCCTTTTTAACTTCATAACAAAACAAAAATATTGCGCTGATGTAAAGTAGACATGTGTTAAATGTTATTTACAAATTTGTATGACATGACTCTGGTTTAAGTGCATAAAAATTAAGTTTGAAAATTGTGTCATTTTCTGAATTTTCGCCAAATTCCCGATTATTTTCAGAAGTAAACGCAAGTCATATCAAACAAATTTTACCACTTTTATGAAGTACAATATATTAGGAATAAACATTCTCGTTATCGATGGGATCCGTTGAAGCGTTCTAGAGTTTTTACCACATAAAGTGACAGTGGTTAGAATTGAAAGAGTTGTCCTGGTCATGAAGGTGAAAACAAGCTCTGGCGTGAAAGGGTTAAAGTATTCCTGCATTTTAAAGGGAGTGGTTCTGATGTGATGACACTTTTAGGGACTTGCAGCAATTAAAATTGTCAATATGTCCAGTTCAGTTAGATTGGGACACATGGTGGCTGAGCTGTGCATGTGATTCTCGCAGAGCGATGGCTGTCGCTGACCACAGTCTCTTGTCAGGTCACAGATGGTGGAGGTTGCGGGCTGTTGCTATCTTGTACAGCCAGTCTTATTAGCTCTAATACAAGGGGCTGATCCTGCGTCTTCCTATTGTGTAGTGACTAAGTGCGGAGGTGACACCCTACACTAATAACAGCTCCGTGCCAAGACATTGTTTATCCGGCAGATTTCGGATTCCTTCCTCGGCCTTTGCCAGTTCCGATCTGTACCCTAATCTGGGACTCCGTGCCAGTGACCAAGGTCCATATTCGGCAGTGTGGTCTCTATAATGGACGGGGCAGCAGAGACACCTGTGCGGGACGAATGAGCGCGCCGGGACTTGTACTAATTATCCGGATCCATGACTTATAGATTCTGGATTGCATCAGAGGACGTCTTGCCATACAGGTCTTCAGAGATCATTCACGGCGAGATTTCCTGTGGTTAAGGCAGGACAGAATAATATATATATATACACACCCCATGTTACCCCACAATCTCTGAGATGTGCAGGGTGAGCTGGGGCGTCCCTGTGTAACGCCCGCTAGGGTCTGATGACACAAGCCCTTTATTTACATGGGGGCTTAGCATTCCCAGGCTTGCCCACCAGTTGCTATAGGAACTAATGGTCTTGACCTTAGGAAGGCTTGTGGAATGCTAATCTCTTGTAAGAAGTGTCAGCCCCAGAGCCTGCGTCATCAGATGGAGGGCTGTACATGGAGGACTCCTGCATCTTGGGGAAGATTTATAGAACAGCTGCTCTCTTCCTATGATAGAAAAGGGGCTGGCTGGGCTATTGTAATGAGTCGGCTAGCCAGCTCCCTCCCAGTTCTGTGGCCCAAAGCTGGAAGTGAAGTTGAACTGTGTTTTTTTTTTTTTTTAATTGCATTTTTACAGATGGCAGCAGGGGGAAACTTCATCAGGCCCATGGCTTCCCGTGATCGTGCGCTCGGGCAGCCGGTCCATATATCTGGCGGTCAGTGAGTGACGGGGCGTTTAGGCTACGTTCACATTTGCGTTGTGCGCCGCAGTGTCAGCGACGCAACGCACAACGCAAACAAAAACGCAGCAAAACGCATGCACAACGCTGCGTTTTGCGATGCATGCGTCCTTTTTTGCTTGATTTTGGACGCACAAAAAATGCAACTTGTAGCGTCCTCTGCGCCATGACGCGTGGGACGCATGCGTCGCAAAACGCAAGTGCAACGCATGTCCATGCGCCCCCATGTTAAATATAGGGGCGCATGACGCATGCGGCGACGCTGCGGCGCAGAACGCTAATGTGAACGTAGACTTAGCTGGGCTCTTGTTGCTGCCCTTACAGGCGATGCGTTTTTCTGGGCTTGTTTTTTGGCACCAGAATTGCCGGTCCTGCCTCCTCCGCTGCGTGCCGCCACTTCCAGGTCACATCTACATATGATCTGTGTGGTGAATACATTACACATCTTGTACATGAGTGCAGCGAGTAGAAAATGATAAATGATCTGCACCTTGCAGCCATTTTCCTAGCTGTTCTGTAATAATTTGTTTTAGTTGCTTGTAGCAAAGGCAACTAAAGAGCAACTGAAGTGTAAAGTATGGAGGAGGGGGCAGAGAAGTTGCTTGAGCCTCAGAGAGCTGGGTTTATTCTATAGATATGCTCTTATTTAGTGAGGGTAATATCTGGTGTTGCATGAAACCTCCTTCCATTCCTGTCTGCACTTTTGAGTGCTCTGTGTGTCTGCACAGTGTCAGGCTGCAGATCAGCAGCCACATTCTTCACATATCTCTCCATTGCCACAGTATTCTCCAGAGCCTGTTCACCTCAGGTGAGGAGCTGGGACCATTTCTGAAGGACGCCTTCCATCATACCTGTACTCTGAGGCATCACCTCCTGTGACTAGAAGATTACAGCTTTTCAGGGGTAGCACAGCCCAGTGCATGTGTTCATCAGATTATCCCATTACTGATTATCTGTAATCTACAGCGCCCACCATTCATTCTCATTCTGTAACTACTTGACACTTTTTTTTCCTTTGGAAAAACTATTAGGGTATGTGCACACGTTCAGGTTTTTTCTTGTTTTTTTTCACGATAAAAACGCTATAAAAACTCATTAAAAACGCATACATTATGCATCCTATCATTTAGAATGCATTCTGCATGTTTTGTGCAAATGATGCGGTTTTTTCCGCGAAAAAAACGCATCCTGGTAAAAAAAAACCAGCATGTTCATTAATTTTGCGGATTTTCTGCGTTTTTCCTGCTATTCTATGCATTTGGGAAAAAACGCGTCAAACGCATGAAAAAAACGCAAAAAAAACGCATACGGATTTCTGGCAGAAATGTCCGGGTTTTGTCAGGAAAATTTCTGCAAGAAATCCTGACGTGTGCACATACCCTTAGTGAAATGAATAAACCCCCTCTATTAGTTCCTTTGGAGGACCACTGATAGTTTTTTTTTTTTTGTTGTTTTTTTTTGGGGGGGGTAATATTGCAAAAGTACTGTACACTCAGTTTTCCACCTTGAGCCAGTTTTGCCGAGCTGCGCTTTTACCAGGATCATCAAGTGCCATTTCTTCCTGTAAAAGCAGTCCCAGACCAATCCCTCATCAAAAGGAAATGCATCACATCAAAATAGAAAGCATACCAGGACCACGGGAAGCTGGGCCAGGCTTACAAAGTTTAGGCAGGCTTACCAGGACCACGGAGATGTGGGCCAGGCTTACAAACTACGCAGTCTTATGAGGACCACACAAAGCTTTGCCTGGCTTACCAGGATCACGAGAAGCTGAGTTAGGAAAGTAGGAAAGCTAAGCTGGGCCAGGCTTACCAGGATCACTGGAAGGTGAGTTAGGCTTACAAAGTAGGAAGGCTTACCAGGACTACAGGAAGCTGGGCCAGGCTTACCAGGATCACTGGAAGGTGAGTTAGGCTTACAAAGTAGGAAGGCTTACCAGGACCACAGGAAACTGGGCCAGGCTTACCAGGATCACTGGAAAGTGAGTTAGGCTTACAAAGTAGGAAGGCTTACCAGGACCACAGGAAGCTGGGCCAGGCTTACCAGGATCACTGGAAGGTGAGTTAGGCTTACAAAGTAGGAAGGCTTACCAGGACTACAGGAAGCTGGGCAAGGCTTACAAAGTAGGAAGGCTTACCAGGACTACAGGAAGCTGGGCCAGGCTTGCAAAGCAGGAAGGTTTACCAGGATCATGGAGAGTTGGGCTTGGCCAACAAAGTTGGAAGGCTTACCAGGACCATGGGGAGCCACGCCAGGCTTGCAAAATAGGAAGGCTTACCAAGGCCATTGGGAGCCAAGGCAGGCTGGGCTTGTTGGGACCATGGGGAGCTGGCGCAGCCTGTGCCTGGACCAGGCTTGCTGGGATCGCATGCACTCTCGGCCTGGTGTGCTAAAACCAAGGTGAGCTGGAGTGGGCCCAGCTTGCCTGGACCATGGGGAGTCAGAATGGGTTTGGCCTGGCTCATTAGGACTACAAGGCGATTGGGTGGGCTTTTCTAAGACCATGGGAAGCCGAGGCGAGCTGGCTTGCTGGGACCATGAGGCGGGTGCTGACTGGCTGCTGAGTAAAAGGTAATGGTGGCATTGCCATGACTACTAGGCGAGATTGGGTACCTGTTTTAACAACTGGGGGAGTGAGTCCAATTTTTGTTACTGAGTTTAGGGGTAACTGTATTCGTTGTACTAAGGTAAAGTGTTGACACAGCTATTTCTTTAGACTACGTTCCCACAATGAGTATTTACAAGTGTTTTGATATTACAGATTTTCTGTACCTATTAGGCTACTTTTGGTTTTTACATGCCTTCTTATGATTCTGTGTTTTTTGTCTTTTTAATGTCATGTTTTAAATACCATAAGTTGCTTTGTTTTTGATGCGTCCTGATATTTTACTTTTGTCAAATCTTTATTGATGCAGATTTTGCATGCATTTTTTTTTTTTTTACTTGTATTTACCTGCATCTAATGCGGTTCTGTGGGGGATATCCACACACAACAATTAGCGCAGCAGCAAGAAAAATGATCATGTTGTGTATATGTAGTAGCTGGTCCTGTACTCACTACGTGCTCTGATATGTAATGTCCTGTCTGTCTGTGCTATGGATCATGGGTGGGCAATTTAATCTTCCTGAGTGGCCACATGAGACTTAGACTCTTGTGGAGGGCCGAACCAATAGACTGAAGTTAATTCTGCTCAATTTTAATATTAACATATTATAATTAATATTGAGCAGAATTAAGTATTATACAGTATCTTACTGTATACCCTTTATACAGCATGAGCCCCCTGTATACATGAGCATCCCACATAGCCCTCTGTATGCAGTATGAGCCCCCACCAAGCTTCCTATATGCAGTATGAGCCTCCACCAAGCTTCCTATATGCAGTATGAGCCCCCACCAAGCTTCCTATATGCAGTATGAGCCTCCACCAAGCTTCCTATATGCAGTATGAGCCCCCACCAAGCCTCCTATATGCAGTATGAGCCCCCACCAAGCTTCCTATATGCAGTATGAGCCTCCACCAAGCTTCCTATATGCAGTATGAGCCCCCACCAAGCTTCCTATATGCAGTATGAGCCCCCACCAAGCTTCCTATATGCAGTATGAGCCTCCACCAAGCTTCCTATATGCAGTATGAGCCCCCACCAAGCTTCCTATATGCAGTATGAGCCTCCACCAAGCTTCCTATATGCAGTATGAGCCCCCACCAAGCCGCCTATATGCAGTATGAGCCCCCACCAAGCCTCCTATATGCAGTATGAGCCCCCACCAAGCCTCCTATATGCAGTATGAGCCCCCACCAAGCCTCCTATATGCAGTATGAGCCCCCACCAAGCCTCCTATATGCAGTATGAGCCCCCACCAAGCCTCCTATATGCAGTATGAGCCCCCACCAAGCCTCCTATATGCAGTATGAGCCCCCACCAAGCCTCCTATATGCAGTATGAGCCCCCACCAAGCCTCCTATATGCAGTATGAGCCCCCACCAAGCCTCCTATATGCAGTATGAGCCCCCACCAAGCCTCCTATATGCAGTATGAGCCCCTACCAAGCCTCCTATATGCAGTATGAGCCCCCACCAAGCCTCCTATATGCAGTATGAGCCCCCACCAAGCCTCCTGTATGCAGTATGAGCCCCCACCAAGCCTCCTGTATGCAGTATGAGCCCCCACCAAGCCTCCTGTGTGTAGTATGAGCCCCCACCAAGCCACATGTGTGTAGTATCAGCTCCCCACATATCATCCTGCATACAGACAAATATCCCATAAACATGAAGGGGGAAAAAAAAACCAAACCATACTCCCCTTGATCCCGTTCCCTTGGCGCTCTGCTTTTGTCTCCAGTGCACTGATTGTCAGCAGCAGCTCAATGAAATTATATAATTGCTTCTGCTGTGTCACATGCTAATTGCATCCAGTGTATGCAGATAGCGTTGACAGCAGTCAGTGTTGGATGGATGGCAGGGTGGGGGATGGCATGGTGAAGGCTGTGGGCCACGGTTTCAGCCCTTCGGCTGTCTTGGACCGCAGGCTGGACTGGAGCAGCCAGAGGGCCGGATGTGGCCCTCGGGCTGCAGTTTGCCCAGTCCTGCCATGAATGGTTACAGATCCTGTTTGTAGACCCCCCTCCCCAAGCTGCCAGCGGTATCCCTGCGGCCCCCCCCCCCCCCCCCCCCAAAGGCGGCGTCTCTGCAGTGCCACACTGCTGAAGGTGATTACCTCCTCAGCTTTTTGGGCAAGCACGTTATGCAGCACGGCTCTTCTTTTTAGTAGCATGGCCGCGCAGTTGGACTTGCGTTCAGCGGGTGGCAATGTGATTTTTCATTATTCTCCATACAGTGGCTTTATTGTTTTCCGCTGCTCCGGCTGTCCTGGTATTAAGCCTCTCGGGGTGGGGGTCTGGTTAGACTTTTGAGATGCGGGTCGCCAACGTGACTTGAGTTTACTGCTCAGCTCTCAACACTTTGTGTTAATTTCTGGCACCTCCAGGGCGGGGTCTGGCACCTCCACTGTAGACGTGGAATCTGAATTGTGCCCTTACTTTGTGACTAATCTTGGCAGTGTATGAATACTTTAAAAACTTGGTTTTACTATGCCAAAGGGGCGTGTCCCAACAATCTCCTTTTCTCAGCACTGATTGGGCAATGTTAGAGTTTTGTCTTGACAGTGTGATTGGTCACACCCAGGTGTCAATTTATTCAGAATTTTAGGGTGATAATAATGCTGTTACCTTTTCTACGCCACCTAATTCCTATTTTTGTCCTTTGTTAGGTTCGCGGCTATTCGGAGCAGTTCTATTCCCTTTGTTCCCAGGAAGCGACGATGGACCAGGATGGACTAGATGGTCGGACTCCCCTCCGCCTATAAACCCAGCGTACGTCGCTCTCGGCAGCCATGACCACCTCCCACGTGAACGGTCATGTAACGGAAGACTCTGACAGCGAGAAGCAAAGTGCAGATCTCTCTCCGGACGAGCCGCAGAAACACAGAGAAATGGCCGTGGACTGCCCGGGTGACTTGGGCACAAGGGCAATGCCCGTACGAAGGAGCGCTCAGCTGGAGCGGATCCGCCAGCAGCAAGAAGACATGAGACGAAGACGCGAAGAGGAGGGGAAGAAGCAGGATCTGGATGTAAATTCTTCCATGAGGCTCAAAAAGTTGGCACAGACTTTTCCTAAAACTGGAATAGATAACCCTATTTTTGATACGGACGAAGGACTTGTTCTAGAAAGTCCGAGCCGAGCGGTAAAAGTATTAGGTAAGGATGTAATTCTGTCATATTTATATTCCTGGAGGTGTGCAGACCCCACATAAGAACCCCCCCATTGTGCGTCATGGACCCTTGGGCAGCATACCAGTGTGTAATTGCTCCATAAAGTGCCACACTCGCTCTCTGGGCCCATATTGTTCATGAGATGACCATATTGTTCATGAGATGACCATAATGGGGGTCCTGTGTTTACATAAGTTGACAGCCCCTGTAGTCACTGTCTATAGGACTGAGGACAGTAACTGAGCTCTGTACGAAGGACAATCGGAGACTGCTGCATACAAATCGTGGACACAAGACTCCGTAACCCCCGTTCTGTTATTCCAGCGCTCAGACACATCACCTGTCTTGTGCATTGATAAATTATTATTGCTGGGGCTCCTTACAAAATAAAACGACCCTCACCATGGTCCTCATTTACTTTAATGGGTGTAGACAAAGTAGAGGAACTGACGACTCAGGAGATTGAAGGAATTCATCATTTTTATTGTACAATTTGGAGGGAAAGTTCTCACTACTTTATGAAAGTCGTTTATCCAACATCAAAGAACAAAGAGGCAGCACTCACCGATCTTCCAGAACAGGTTCCTTTATTAACTTACAGTAAAATCTTCACGGCCGGGGGTGCTGTGGTATAGAGTGCGGCAAGCCTGACGACGGCCGTTTCGCGCTTATCCGGCGCTTCTACGGGTCAGTGAGTGAGCGTCTCTCATGCCGGGGGAAGTAGTTGTTCGGGGCTGGACGCCTCCTCCCACTGACTACTCCCGTCACAAAAGGAACGCTCCCCATTTTTTAGACAAAATACATAAAAACAAATTAAAAACAATGTGCACAAAACGCTGTATCTGACAGTGAATACAGACCTAGTGGAAAAGCATATTATGATGTCAGTCGCCTAGACTCAAACTTAGTTACTGCACCAAGATGTGAACCTACACAGGCTAATCATAGACCTCATTCACTTGTCATTCATCTGCGGGGGAGACGTCGGGAACTACCCGACATACTGCACTTATGTCAAACGGGCCACGTTATTGTAACCTCGCATAACAGGGAAAGACCTCGCATAACAGGGAAAGACCTATCAAAATTGAGGGCATATTATGATTTACAATTTACAAACCCATCAGCTATACCACTAAATAGCTACCTCATAGGAAGACTGACATGTCAACCCGATCATTAAAACCTAATGGGCCCATAGCTTTTGTTTGCATGATCCATCTCGCCTCCCTTTTTAATAACATATTATGCAAGTCTCCTCCCCTGCTTGGTTAAGTCACCTTTTCAATCCCTGCGAATGTCAAAACTCTGGGGTCTCCTGCATGTGTGTCATGAATGTGGCTAATCAATCTGGGTACTCCCTTCCCCGTGGCTACTGACCTACAATGTTCACGGAAGCGTACATAAAGACACCGTATGGTTTTACCAATATAAAACCGCCCACATGGACAATATAACACGTAAACTACGTATTTGGTCTTACAAGATATAAAGTCATTGACCGTATGACTAACCGGGCCTATATTAAGTGTTCGTCCTGTAATGTGGTATCTACAATGTGGGCAATGCCCACATCGATGGTTACCTTTTGGGGCCCCCTGTTCTAACCAAGTATCTCTATTTGTGTCTGTGGATAGCCGGTTACGGACCAGTACGTCTCTTATTCTTGTGCTGCGTTTGTTGGATATTACTGGGCCTCTAGACACTGTTTCCACCAGGTCTCTGTCTGAGTTAGATGCAATTGGTTTTCGATATAACGTGGTACACAGGGCCTCTTGTTTAACCTCTACGGTAACATCTAAAAAATCAAGAGGCCCTGTGTACCACGTTATATCGAAAACCAATTGCATCTAACTCAGCGTTACATTACAACAGTTACTACCCACCCCACACCAAACAGTCGTTGCCGTATAGCCAACTCCTACGAGTACGTAGAAAAGAGGTTATCCACACACAGTGTTACAAGATGCGATGAAGAGGATTAACACAGTTAGTGGGGAACGAGAAACAAGTAAATCTAGTGACAAACAATTCACGTTTAGCTTGAGTCAGCTGTGTGTCATGTGGCGCTGCGCGTCAACACTGACGATTGTGTGAGATATGTGTTTGTGTCCGTGTCTCCTGAAAATTTGGTAGTATGTTTTTATATGCGTTTATACAATAAAATTATGGTTTTACATTGTGAACATTGCCTTTTGATCATCGTTTTTGTTTGAGTTCTATGTAGTAGTTGATGATGGGCATTATCTATCCCATTTAAATACATGGTTATAATATATAAAAAAATATCCATCACATTACCATGGTTTATAGTCATACATATTTGTGAGTAAAGTCCCATGGACCGACATATACGGGCTGCAATTAGGAAAAATTGGCACCTCTTGGAGAGAGACAGAGACCTGGTGGAAACAGTGTCTAGAGGCCCAGTAATATCCAACAAACGCAGCACAAGAATAAGAGACGTACTGGTCCGTAACCGGCTATCCACAGACACAAATAGAGATACTTGGTTAGAACAGGGGGCCCCAAAAGGTAACCATCGATGTGGGCATTGCCCACATTGTAGATACCACATTACAGGATGAACACTTAATATAGGCCCGGTTAGTCATACGGTCAATGACTTTATATCTTGTAAGACCAAATACGTAGTTTACGTGTTATATTGTCCATGTGGGTGGTTTTATATTGGTAAAACCATACGGTGTCTTTATGTACGCTTCCGTGAACATTGTAGGTCAGTAGCCACGGGGAAGGGAGTACCCAGATTGATTAGCCACATTTATGACACACATGCAGGAGACCCCAGAGTTTTGACTTTCGCAGGGATTGAAAAGGTAACTTAACCAAGCAGGGGAGGAGACTTGCATAATATGTTATTAAAAAGGGAGGCGAGATGGATCATGCAAACAAGAGCTATGGGCCTATTAGGTTTTAATGATCGGGTTGACATGTCCGTCTTCCTATGAGGTAGCTATTTAGTGGTATAGCTGATGGGTTTGTAAATTGTAAATCATAATATGCCCTCAATTTTGATAGGCCTTTCCCTGTTATGCGAGGTTACAATAACGTGGCCCGTTTGACATAAGTGCAGTATGTCGGGTAGTTCCCGACGTCTCCCCCGCAGATGAATGACAAGTGAATGAGGTCTATGATTAGCCTGTGTAGGTTCACATCTTGGTGCAGTAACTAAGTTTGAGTCTAGGCGACTGACATCATAATGTTTTTTCCACTAGGTCTGTATCCACTGTCAGATACAGTGTTTGGTGCACATTGTTTTTAATTTGTTTTTATGTATTTTGTCTAAAAAATGGGGAGCGTTCCTTTTGTGACGGGAGGAGTCCGTGGGAGGAGACGTCCAGCCCCGAACACCTACTTCCCCCGGCATGAGAGACGCTCACTCACTGACCCGTAGAAGCGCCGGATAGGCACGAAACGGCCGTCGTCAGGCTTGCCGCACTCTATACCACAGCACCCCGGGCCGTGAAGATTTTACTGTAAGTTAATAAAGGAACCTGTTCTGGAAGATCGGTGAGTGCTGCCTCTTTGTTCTTTGATGTTGGATAAACGGCTTGTGTTTTCGGTCCAAGCACCAGCGATCCAACGACCATACCCCCTTGCAGATGGGCGGGCGCAGCAGGTTATAGAAGCGGTGGTGCGGTCAGCTTTTTTTTCTTCAAGATTGACTTTATGAAAGTATTCAAGCCATGAAGCTGACCCCTGCCCAACAACGTAGGATGTACATACATCTGGTGCAGGTATATGGGCTCGGGACTGATCCCATTGTATACTTGGAGGGTGCTGTAGTGCACAGTTGGCACCTAACACCTGTGTTTGGAGCTTTGACCTTTGCTGTTTGACCATTTAGATAGTTACCGTGGTCAATTTTGGACATCGGCATTTGAACGGTTCCAACACCTCACCTGATGGGTTGCCCTGTTATTGCTGGGCTACTGAAGGCCCATGTTGTCAGTATTGGGGAAGTTATGGCTCCTCGTAGAAGAGGAGTAACAAATGAAACCTCATAAATGAATAATCGCCCAGTAGGGAAGATGTTAACTGTTATGTCTGAGACAACTGTTGGCACTTCACAGAGTAAAAGATGCAGAAATCACCCAAACAAGGTCCACCCCTCTCTACCCTATTATCCGTTGTATCGGATGCCCCCAGCTGCAGTGACAGGAGAGGCGCTGCGCATGCACGTCTCGCTCTGGTCACTGCTGTCAGGGACCCCAGTTATTATTATTTTTTTATTTTTTTTATAGTATACTTGGGCTTTCAGTAATTGAAAAGGGGTAGAGAGCCTCCTTTACTGCTGCGTCAGTCTGCAGAAGGCAGGGACATAGCCATAAAAACCCCAGCTGCATTGATCAAAAAGTGGAGAGATTTAGGGTAAGGATTCCCTATGCGGTGATTACATGAGCGGCCGGTCTGACTTGGTCCTATGTAACCCTGGCAGGTAACTGGGTGCACTGACTCCACGGCACGCTTGCCCTCCTAGGTGTGGCCTTACCTTATGATTAGTTATTTAATAGCTGGGTATTACTGCATAGCCTTGAATCTATCTAAGGTGTTATCGGGGCCACCATGTTGCTCCAAAGTAGGGCTCACAATCTGAATGTTACCTTATCAGGGACAGCCATGATAATGTGTGTAAAGCGTTGCGGAATATGTTAGCGCTATATAAAAATAAAGATTATTATTATAACGTGTGTCATTTTACATCTGTTAAAGATACGTAAGGACAGGACAACCCTGGGAGCAGTCTCCTTCATCTGAACGGCCACTAAAGTATTCTGGTGCTAGGGTCATGGTTCTCGGTGATCAGTTGATCGCTCCGGTGGTGGTGTTTAGAGGAACCAGTTTGTTTTTGATGAGCTGTCCTGAATTGGGAGGGGGCAGCACCTACTAAGCGTAGTCAGCTGACCAAGTACAACAGGTTTACAATGGAGCGTGGTGTTCTCGGAGACCCCCATTAGAAGTTTGAGCCGTGACTCCCTCCCCCTTCCATGCGATCAGCTAATGTTGGATTCCCAGGACAAACCCCTCATGATTTCCTGACGTGTTGCATCCATGTGTCTGTATTTCTCCAGGACGAGATTAGTGCGACCTTCACTGTTACATTCTTGGATTTTCTCATACATCTGAGTGTTCACATGGCCCTAGTAAACCTCGCCACTCTTATGTACAGGGTTACATTGGGGCTTGGGAAAAAATCTGACCTCATGTCATTATTGTGGAGGCTATAATGGACTTGTAGTTATACATTGGGCATAGTGGTCATCTTCATATGTGTGTGACCACCGCCCGTATAAACCGTGAAGGGAGCGGTGGTCTCCTGTGTGCACGACTGTGTCATGCAGTCACCTTCCTTCTCTCGCTATAAGATTAGCCA
Organism: Ranitomeya variabilis; assembly: GCF_051348905.1. Lineage (NCBI taxonomy): Eukaryota > Metazoa > Chordata > Amphibia > Anura > Dendrobatidae > Ranitomeya > Ranitomeya variabilis. The sequence continues at coordinate 567,465,038 of NC_135232.1, forward strand.
ATAAAGCCAAGTCATTCTCTCACCATTAGGGGATATCTTGCTGATTGCTTAGCTCTTCCGGGGCCCTGAGATGGGGACTAAGACCCTGAGAACGGGGGTCTGCAGCCTTATCCTGATTGGCTACAGAGCAGCATATGTGCGGTTTCTGCTGTAAATATCCAAGTGCTGTGCTTGTCAGTCCCATAGACAATGAATGGAGCTTATAGAACTGAATTGCCTGGTTCTTGGGGTACCAGAGCCCTGATATAGGTAACTCTAATGGTCCCAGTGATCGGACCACCATTAGTTAGCATATTATCCCATATTCATTGCTTTTGTGGAATTAACCATTTAAGGTGGGAGTCATAGCACTTTACAGGCTGTGCATCAGAAGTCAACGGCCCAAATCTGTGCTGTGCCAAGCTCCGGAAGATTAAGGCTCCGGAACGTTAAGACTCTTCTGAAGTTCGAGATGAAACACTCGGTGCTTGTGGTGTATTTGTTTCCAGCCCTTGTGCGTGGCACTGTACACAGCCATTCCTGGTGGATCACACCCAGCTGACAATACCATGTAGGTCCTTTCTTCACCACCGAGGACCTCACATTTTCTTATACAAAAAAGTGAGTTCATCTCTGAGGGTTCGTGTTGTGAGCTGCATTACTGGCGTATAGACTTACCACATGGGACAATGTTTGTGTTCCCACCGGAAAGCGACAAGGTTGTCCCATTGTAGATGGGAACCTACTCTATTAAATTGGCCTCTTGGGCCAAGGACTATAGATGGTAAAGTGGAGGGAAATTCCGGGAGTGCTTAGCCGACTACAAGAAACAAAACTGACCAGTATGAAGCAAGTGTGAACAGGCACAAGCTGCTCTGACTGCAGTATTTTATTGCAGGTGCACAAAGGTAGTTGTAACCAGGATAGCGTCTCACACATCCCTGGCAGAGCTGATATAAGACCTCTATGACCCGGCAGCTGTGCTATGGCGGCAGAGATCCGCCGATCAGGTGATCACCAGGTCCTCCAGACCATCGGCGGTGCCAGTATGTCCTTACATTGCTCTCAGTATAGTTTGGGATCTACAGGCCGGACGCAGGAGCTGTTACCCCACGCCTGTAAATGTCACATTTCCATAACTCCGCAGTGTGTAGGCCACTCTGTCTGTGTGTGGCCACACGTGTAGACAGTCGCATCACCATTGGCAGCGATGTGGAATCGCATCTAATTATTGCCCACACAACAGGGCTCCCGTTTATTGTACACAGCTGCCTTTTATTCCTGCCACTCAAAGACGCATTGTGCGTGTACTGCTTGTTGGCTTTCTGGAGACCCGCGGCCCCCTCCTTGACATCACCTCCTTCAGACCGCGCCGCTGACCAGCTCATCTATGTGAGCGCTGCTCACAGCTGTAGGGAGGGTCCGCTGTGCCGTCTCGGCTCACTGCTCGGGGCACGGGATTCTGGCTGCTCAGTGAGCGGACCCTGCCCTTGTCATATGTTTCGTTGACTTACTAAAAGGTGTAGTCTGTCTTTTTCAGAATTGGAAGATTTGTTGAGCTCGCTGAAGGAGATCCAGCACACTCTGGTGGACTGTCAGAGCCAGGAGGACCTCAGCTTACTCCTTCATTTAGCGCAGAATGTCGACTTCCAAAACGCGATCAAAATCCACAATGCTGTCGCCGTGCACATGAACAAAGCCAGCCCCCCATATCCACTGTCCCCCAATGTGCAGGAGCTGAGCCACGAGGTAGGTGCCGTCTGCGTGTAGCCCCAAACTCTGTCTACAGGGCCGGGTGACTCTTTGCCCAACCATGGTTTCCTTGCACATATCTGCACGCATGTTACCAGCGGTCATGTATACATATATGTACGGTCTATAAGGAGCTGTATACTCCCGATCTCACATGCAATGCCCACGCATCCCCAGGGCATTGGCCACCCATGGGGGCATTTTAATGCTTAAGCCTCTCGCTGCCCGGTTACACAATGTATTGCTCATTTTTCTTTTCCCATCTCCGTGGTTAGGTGCAGCACGTCTTAAAAGCAAGTCATCACAAAGAAAGTCAAGAGCTTGCTGATCTGCTAAACACACCTCACCTTCAGGTAAAAGCATCGGGCTCCTACTGAGACATTGAGAGACGGAATATTATGATTTACTTTTTAATACCTGCTATTTTTGCTTTTATTTATTAACCCCTTCACCCCGGAGTTGTTTTCGTTTTTCGCTCCCCTCCTTCCCAGAGCCATAACTTTTTTTATTTTTCCGTCAATATGGCCATGTGAGGGCTTATTTTTTGCGGGACGAGTTGTACTGTTGAACGATACCATTGGTTTTACCATGCCGTGTAACAGAAAACGGGGAAAAAAAAAGTGCAATCTCACACTTGTTTTTTGTTTGGCTTTTTTGCTAGGTTCACCAAATGCTAAAACTGACCTGCCATTATGATTCTCCAGGTCATTACGAGCTCATAGACACCTAACATGTCTAGGTTATTTTTTATCTAAGTGGTGAAAAAAAATTCCAAAGTTTGCTAAAAAAAAAAAAAAAAAAAAATTGCGCATTTTTCTGATACCCGTAGCGTCTCCAATTTTCGTGATCTGGGGTCGGGTGAGGGCTTATTTTTTGCGTGCCGAGCTGACGTTTTTAATGATACCATTTTGGTGTAGATACATTCTTTTGATCGCCCGTTATTGCATTTTAATGCAATGTCGCAGCGACCAAAAAAACGTAATTTTGGTGTTTTGATTTTTTTTTCTCGCTACGCCATTTAGCGGTCAGGTTAATCCTTTGTTTTTATTGATAGATCGGGCGATTCTGAACGCGGCGATACCAAATATGTGTAGGTTTAATTTTTTTTTAATTGTTTTATTTTGATTGGGGTGAAAGGGGGGTGACTTGAACTTTTATATATTTTTTATTTTTTTTATATTTTTAAACACTTTTTTTTCTTAATTTTGGCATGCTTCAGTAGCCTCCATAGGAGGCTAGAAGCATGCACAACTCGATCGGCTCTGCCACATAGAGGTGAAATACAGATCACCTCTATGTAGCAGAAAGGCAGGTGTATTTTGAGCGCCGACCACAGGGTGGCGCTCAAAGCAATCGGCCATCAACAACCATAGAGGTCTCAAGGAGAGCTCTGGTTGTTATGGCAATGCACCGCTGACCCCCGATCATGTGACCGGGGGTCAGCGGTACGAGCACCTGCGGCTGGGAGCGCTAGTTAAATGCCGCTGTCAGCGCTTGACGGCGGCATTTAACTAGTTAATGGGCGCGGGCGGATCGCGATTCCGCTCGCGCTCATTGCGCGCACATGTCAGCTGTACAAAACTGACATGTCGCGGCTTTAAGGTGGGCTCACCGCCGGAGCCCACCTTAAAGCAGGGGATCTGCCAGCTGACGTACTATTCCGTCAGCTGGCAGAAAGGGGTTAATATTGGCTTTTATTAACTGTATTTATTTTTTGTTAATTTGTATTATAATTTATTTAATTTTTATTATTTGATATAATACAAATGAGTCTTAAAGGCTTTTCCCATCTCGTTCACTAATGGCTATTATTGAGGTACATTTTTATATGTGGAGAGGATAAGTAGCTGGGATTATATGCAGATTTTGCCATCGCTGCCATCTCTGTCCTTCGAGTGGCTGAGATTGGAATATACCTTTTTAACAAAAGTTATCAAGTTTGCACAACTTTGTTTCATGGAAGGATCTGCGCCACAGGTGAGAGGGACACTTGCCACGTGGTCCGTGCTCCTCTCATTGTATCCAGGCTCTAGGACTCCTCTGATAGGGACCACCTTACCTCCTGACTGTGATAAAAGCCTGCACTTTGGGCGTATTGTGGCACTTCCTTTCAATTATTGCTGAGTGGATCCAGGCAGTTAGAGAGGTTGTACTAGATTTGGAAGTTATCCTCTTATCCATAGGATAGGGGATAACTTCCCAATCATTGAGACCCCTGCCAATCCTGAGATCGAGGCACTGAAGAGGCCCATCCAAATGGAATGAGGCCTCCACTCTGATCATTCCCATTGGGACCGTGGTGGATATTTGAGTGCTGCGCTTGGCTGGTTGTTGGACTCCCATTAAGTGAGAATAGTGTGTAGGTGCGCATCCTAGGCTTTCGCTCCAGCGCCCTGATCTTAGACCAGCGGGAGGCTCAGCTCTGGATAGTGAATAGCGTCCAATTATGGTACAAGGCTGACTTGTAAGTAGGCAAGCTGCTGTATCACTGATGGTTTCCCTTGGGCACAGGCTCTCCTTTTGGCCCATGACAAGGTGGCGGAGCAGGAGATGATGCCAGAATCTGTGTCTGAAGATCGCTTTTATGAGAACATCGCCCAGTATGGAGATGAAATGGTTAAGATTGTAAGAATCGAGAAGGCGAGGGATATCCCTCTGGTGAGTACAGTGCGAGTCAGCGGACTGGCTAGTAACACAACCTTTGATGTTCAGATATTTAATGTGACAGCTGGTTTTATAGCTGCCTTTCTTTTTATCCTTTACGTGGATCAGGGCGCCACGGTGAGAAATGAGCTGGACTCTGTTATAATCAGTCGCATCGTGAAGGGCGGCGCAGCAGAGAAGAGTGGCCTGCTGCACGAAGGAGACGAGATCCTGGAAATTAATGGCATTGAGATTCGGGGGAAAGACGTCAATGATGTCTTTGAGCTGCTGGTGAGTGAGAACGTTATGTTGGGTGCCAGTAGGGCTATATAACATTTCATTTTTAGATGAAAGTTTTTGTATGTGGCGATGAGCACAAAACCAACTACAAGAACCCCGATCTTGAGGCTGATCTTGCTAAGGAGGAAATCCGAATCCGTGATTGATACAAAGAAAATGTAGAATTTAATGCATTTTGGAACGCTGTCTGGTCTAAATCCCTGCACATACTGACACTGTAAGAGTCGAGAAGTCACGGTGTCAATGTGTGGCAGAAGCCAAGAGCTTACTGTTGCAGAAGCCGATGGCTTGCAGTGTCAGTTTGCGCTAAGAGCCAAGACCGCAGAGTGTCAGTCTGTGGTAGGAGCCAAGTTATCACAGTGTTGGTATATGTCATAAGCCGCGAGCTCCCTGTGCACGCGTGAGTGTGTGGCAGGCGCCGCGAGCTCCCTGTGCACGCGCCGCGAGCTCCCTGTGCACGCGCCGCAAGCTCCCTGTGCACGCGCCGCGAGCTCCCTGTGCACGCTTGTAGCGGATGCTTGCGGTACACAGGGTCACGAAGCAGTGGGCGTCCGATGCTGACCGGATGAGAATGTACACTATGTGCAGTGTCTACCGGCTGCTTTGTGTTCCTGTGAGCAGTCAGTAGCTGCTACACACAGGAGAGGGCTGAGGATGCACCTGCACACACTGATGCTGCTGTGTTAATCCACCAGCTCCCCACCATCGGGATTATGAGGAATACACCCTCCTGCATTTTTACCTTCCTGATTAATTGTAATAATCTCTTTCCTAGGCTGAAATGCATGGGACACTTTCTTTTGTGCTTATACCCAGCCAGCAGGTCAGACCGCCTACAGCCCGGGAGACCGTGGTATGTCATGGACAAGTAATCGCAATATTGCTCCATCTGTGTCTTCTCATTATGTGTGTTCATATGCATGCAGATAGTGTCAGGTGACTGTGCTCTCGGACATATTGCACCTAGGAATAGGCGGTATATTTAATTTTTTTTTACAGCAGATCACTAACCTATGCTATAACGTGATCCGCGTGGGGGTCTGATTTCTGAGATCTTTGCTGGAGGTCTCCTTTCCTGTGCTCTAGGCCACCCACTGTGCATCCATTCAGGTCACTAGGGATAAGCTGCAGTGTGTTGGTGTTTTTATAGCTGTGGCTTTTCTGACCTCCCATTCTACATCCATAGACACTGATATGGAGTCGGCCCCTCTGCAATTATCTCTGCCCCCCCCCCCCCATTTCAGGGAAGACTTTCTACAAGATTTTGGTGTCTGTGGGAATTTGTGAGGTCAAACACTGATGTTGGGGGGGGGGGTGTGTGCAGGATCTCAGTCTCCATTCTTGGATGGGGCTGAGGTCCGGGGTCTCGGTGGCCGGTCATGTTCTTCCATCGAATTCCCCAACTGTGCCCTTATGGACCTTGTGCTCAGGGCACCGTCCTTGGGAATAGATCAGGGCTTTCCCCCCCAAAGCTGAAAGCTACCGTTGTGCTAAGATGTCCCTCACTGATCTGACCCTTGATTCTGAGGATCAGGTGGACCCAGCAGACCTGCAGTTACACCACAGACTGGTAACCCTGAGCCGTTTTTCAGCAGCATCTGGCGTGCTGTGTGACGGACTCTTCGCAGGTTGTTCCTGTGACCGTCTCCATCACTCTTCACCCTGACATAGCTCACTGATACTCTTAGCTCCTAGTGAGACGGGCTTCTTCTCTTCCTTCCTGTTCACATTTCAGCCCCTTGAGGAGACATTGATGTTTCATAACCTGTCTCCAGTCACAATTGTGTTATCTGCAGGAATTATTTTTTCACTTTCTTCCCCAGGTCCACGTAAAGGCACACTTCGACTATGACCCTACAGACGACCCCTATGTCCCATGTCGAGAGCTGGGCCTTTCCTTCCAGAAGGGGGACATTCTCCACATCATCAGCCAAGATGACCCTAATTGGTGGCAGGCGTATCGAGATGGGGATGAAGATAACCAGCCTCTTGCAGGACTTGTACCAGGTATTGTCTCCATCTTTAGTGTCTTGGTTAGCGGAAAACACATTTCTGTTATCTTACTATTATTCAGAGTTTTCTTTTTTTTTTTTCCGGCATCCTCTACAGGAAAAAGTTTTCAGCAGCAACGCGAGGCAATGAAGCAGACTATAGAAGAAGATAAAGAGCCTGAAAAGTCAGGTAGGTGTTCAGACATCTGAGGTGGACTTCCAGGGATAACTTCTAGATCAGTGGGACCACCACTATGCTATGGTACTTTCATCCCACCCTATGACCACTTGCAAACTGAACTCCATTTGTTCCCTATAGAACGGCTGGAGAAGTCAGAGTACACTCCAATTGTGAGAATAGTTGGTGGGGATCCCAGTGGATAAACACCCACCGCCTGTAGACGTTATCGCCTATCCTGTATATCAATGATTACTTCTTCCTGTGGAATACCCCTTGCAAGACTTATTCCATGATACTTACTGTGCTAGCATATACAATGGCTTAATGATCTCTGGGACCCTGAGATCAAAAGGGGTGTTCAGGACCACCTGCAGCAGCATAGTCTGGTGATGTTTCTCCCTTCTCTCATCTCTACCCCAAAAGTATTTTTGTTTGGCCTTATTTGTCAAGTTCGATTTCTTAATGACATGTTATCTGCCCCATAACGGCAGAGATTGGAGCCAGCTGCTGCGTAACCATAAAGATGCAGTTGTCCATCTGTGACACTTAGTCACTGTGTACTGAAATATTAAAGTATACAATGCACGCAATAAAATGATCACTGGTTCAAGACTAAAAAAAAAAAAAATATGTAAAAGTTAAACAGATTTTAAAACTTAAGAAAAAACCTTATGAAGGTTTAACCTTGATGATATATAGGTACATCATAGGTCATGTACCACTCTTTGGTGCGGGCTCTGGCGCTGTACCCGCATTTTTTCCTGCACATGACTGATCTGATCAGCTGACATGTGCCCCTAACAGCCATGGGTAGAATCGAGATTCACCCGCGGCTGTGAGCATTTTAAATGCTGTTGTCCGTCTCTAACAGCGGCATTTAACATGATTGTGGCGGAAACATGTCACTAACCATGCCCATCTGCACCACTGTCACTTGATCGCGAGTGCCGAGGGGTTGGCATGACAACCTGGGATCTGCAGGATACCCCCCGTGGTTGTCATGGTAATATCCTGTGAACACTGGCCCATGGCAGACATCCATAGCAGATGATGATTTCTACTACACAGAGCAGGGATGAATCCCTATGTGTAGCACAGGAGATTGTTGAAGCAAGTAAAAAGTGGAAAAAAGTTTTTAAAAATATTTAAAGAATGTAAAAGTTCAAATCACCCCCCTTTTGCCACGTTCAATATAAAGAATAAAAAAATGCATGTTTTGGTATCGCTGCATTCAGAAACACTTGATCTATCAAAGTATAAAGTAAATTAATCCGATCGGTAAAAGACGTAACGAGAAAATTAAAACTCCAGAAATACTTTTTTTTTGGCTACCGCAACATTGCAATAACAGGCAATCAAAACATCGTATCTACCCCAAAGTGAAGTCAATAAAAGCGTCAGCTCGGCGTCCCAAAAAAATAAGCCTTCGCCTAGCCCCAGATCCCAAATAATAGATACTCTACTGGTCTCGGAAAATGGCGCCATTTTATTTATTTATTTAACTAACTTTGGATTTTTTTTCCAACTACTTTAAAAAAAGAACCTAGACATGTTTCGTATCTGCAAACTTGTACTGACCTTGGGGAATCGTAATGGCAGGTCAGGTTTAGCATTTAGTGAGCACTGTAAAAAACAAAATTGTGGAATTGCTTTTTTTTTTCTTTTTTGCAATTTCACAGCACTTGCAATTTTTTCCCATTTTCCAGTACCCTGTATGGTAAATTCAGTGGTGTCCATAAAAAAATACAACTTGTCCCACAAAAATCAAGCCCTCGCAAGGCCATATGTATGGAAAAATAAAATGTTATGGCTCTGGGAAGAAGGGGGAGCAAAAAACAAAAACTGAAAATCCCAAGGTCGAGAAGAGGTTATATAGCCTTTTTTCAAAATCCAAACAGAATAAAAACCATATGTGGTATAAGCGTGTTGCTATAAGCATGTTCGTAGAATTCTGATTAACATATAATATTAGCCCTGTAATAAGAAAACAAGTTGAAACTCCAGAATTGTTGTTTATTTTTATATAAAGCAACACGCGTCCCCCAGACGTCCCCCAGACGTCCCCCAGACGTCCCTCAGACGTCCCTCAGACGTCCATATGTTGCCAGCACGTTATATAGAATGGTATCGTTGAAAACAACTGGTGCCACTAACAACGAGCCCGCATACGACACTGATCGCAGAAATATAGAAAAAAGTTATGGGAGGGAAAAGAAAAAAACAATTGTCAGGTCCTGGAAGGTGTAATCGGTGGGGAAACAGCATTTTTTGGGAAATCGGACTTGAATCGAACCAGGTTCCTGAACCATTGATGTGTGGAGGAACTCGCATGGTTGCCTCTGGTTTATTTTATATCGGCTTTTGTTACTTATTCCCTTCACATAAATCATTCTGAGATTTGTTTTCAGAGTCTGCCATTTCTCTCCTACAGGGGATTGTGTGGATTACGGTAATAATTATATAGCTATGCTGTAAAATTTCTTATGTCCCGAGAGGTAGAAGTTGTCGTGGGGCAAAGTCGATGTAAAATCCTGAGGGGAAAAAAACAGCCGAGATTCAGCAACTCTGCACCTTCATGGTTTTTCCATATATTTCTAATGTCCATCTCTTCCTTTACAGGGAAATTGTGGTGTGCGAAGAAAAACAAGAAAAAGAGGAAAAAAATCCTATATAATGCAAATAAGAATGATGGTACGTACTGGGGGATTACACGGGAAGCATTCGCATCAATCTGAACTCTAGAATGTATTTTTGTCAAGTTCTTGAAGGGTTATCTGCTTCTCTTGACTGGAGGCAGCTCTGGTTACTGCTGGTAACATTAACATGCCGCTGTCCATCTCTGACAGCGGAGTTAAACCCTTTCACCCGAAGTCTTTCACCTTCCTGACCAGGCTACATTTTTTAAATGCTGTCACTTTATAAGGTAGTAACTCTGGAATTCTTCAACAGATCCCACTGAGTCATGACATACGGTACTTCATGATAGTGGCAAAGTTTCTTCGATATGACTTGCGTTTATTTGTGAAAAAAATCAAAAATTTGGCAAAAATTTTGCAGTTTTCAAACTTTTAATTTTACCTTTTAACTTGGTAATTTTTCCAACAAAATTTACAAAACCATTTTTTTTAGGGGCCACATCACATTTGAAGTGACTTTGAGGAGTCTATATAACAGAAAATACCCAATAGTGGCACCATTCTTAAAACTGCACCCCTTTCAAGGTGTTCAAAACCACATTCAAGAAGATTAGTAACCCTTCAAGTGCTTCACAGGAACTGAAGCAATGTGGAAGGAAAAAATGAACATTTAACTTTTTATTTTTCTCCCAAAATTTGACTTTAGGCCTTTTTTTGGACCCCAAAATTTGTTGTGCAATTTCTCCTGAGTTTGCCAATACTTATGTGTGGTGGAAAACTACTGTTTGGGTGCATGGCAGGGATTGGAAAGGAAGGAGCGCCGTTTGACTTTTTGAACACAAAATTGGCCGGAATTGAGAGCTGACACCATGTCGCGTTTGTTGATCCTTTGATGTACCTAAACAGTTGAAACACCCCACAAGTGACCCAATTTTGGATACTACTTGACTTGGGGAACTTGTCTAGGTGTGTGTTGAGCATCTTAAAGCCCCAGGTGCTTCACAGAAGTTTATAATGTGGAGCCGTGAAAAAAATATATTTTTTTTCACAAAAATGATCTTTTAGGCCCTAATTTTTTTATTTTCACAAGGGTAACATGAGAAAATGGACCCCAAAATTTGTTGTCATATTTCTCCTTAGTATGCCGATACCCCACATATGGGGAAAAATAACACTGTTTGTGCACGCAGGAAGTCTCGGAAGGAAAGGAGTAACTGTTTAAAGTGCACACTTTGATTAAATGGTTTGCGCCCACCATGTCATGTTTGGAGAGCCCCCGATGTATCAGTGGAAACCCATCACATGTGACCCCATTTTAAAAACTGGACACCCCCCCCCACAATTAGTTTATCTAGATGTGTGTTGATCACCTTGAACCCCTCAGATGCTTCACAGAAATGTATAACGTTGAGCTGTGAAAATAAAAAAAAAATCACTTTTTTTTCTATAAAAAATGTGTTTTAGCCCCATTTTTTTTAATTTTCACAAGGGTAACAGGAGAAGATGGCCCCAAAAATTGTTGTGCAATTTCCCTTGAGTACGCCAGTACCCCACATGTAGTAGAAAACTACTATTTGAACACACAGCAGGGTTTGAAAGGGAAGGAGTGACAGTTTCAAGTGCAGACTTTAATGGAATGGTCTGCAGGCGTCATGTTGCGTTTGGAGAGCCCCTAATGCACGCTGTGGAGTGTATCAGTTCTCCATTATTGCCAAAGCTCTGACCTATGCCCATATGCAACACAATGCCCCAAAATGTCATCATTTCTGCTGCATTTACAGGGGTCCGTCTGGAATCTGATAATGTGAGATTTTAGGTGAAAAATTAATTGGCAGACATGTTTGTCTGGGCCACTATAAGATTTATTATTTCTTTGCTGAAAGAGAATTAGAAAAGGTCAATTTCAATGAGGAGGAGGAATAAAGTAATGTGGGATCTTCCTCACTGGCTGAATCCATGTCGGAGGCAAGGAAAACGTCTGCCTCCTCTGGTGAATAGCGTTGTGACGAATAGGCCATTTTTTTTATTCTTCAAAACACTGCGGATGTGTAAGTGGTGCTTTTACACATGTGTTGTGTGGGGCTTGTGTAAGGCTAGTTTCACACTAGCGATTAGCCTGGCTGCGGAGGGATGCGGACTTCCTCCATGAAGCTCTGCCCACTGCCGCGCCTCTTCATTTAGCTCCGCCTACGGCTGCATGCGCACCCTATCTTTAACATTTGGGTACGCAGCCCATGCCGCTGTATGCGGATGCCGCTGTATGCGGATGCCGCCGCATGCGTCGTTTCGACGGTGCGGAATGTGCACGAAATTGCAACTCGTTGCGATCGGCGCAGGTCGTCGCACCATCAAAACGACGCATGCTGAGGCATCTGTATACAGTGGCATGGCACTGCATACCCAATGTTAAAGATAGGGTGCGCATGCAGCCGTAGGCGGAGCTGAATGAAGACCCGCGGCAGTGGGTGGAGCTTCACGGAGGAAGTCCGCATCCCTCCGCAGCCAGGCTAAACACTAGTGTGAAACTCGCCTAAGAGGTACAATTTATTATAAAAAGTAAAGAGGAAACATTTTAAAAGAAATACATAGAAGAAAAAAAAATTCATATGTAAAAAAAAGTGATGTTCACTACACTAATGCCCTACCTATGAAGTTACTTTGCACTTTCTATTCTTTTTTGCTAAACAAAAATTAATGTTACTAAAACTGCGACGTATGCTCCCCTAATGCAATAGCTAAAAATTTACCCAACGCAAACAATTCTCTTTTTTTTTTTTTTGTTGCAAAAGAAAAATGCTACCTACACTAACACTGTGACATACTCGAATATGCTGTCTCGCTACCTATAAGGCTACTCTGTACTAAGTACTATTTCTCCTTCCCCCATGACCGCACCACGGAGAGAGGGGATCCGCCCTTCAAGGACAGAAAACCTACAGATCAAAAAGACGGTACCTCTCCCTTGCATCAGTTAGTTTCCTGTCCTTGACAGGGAACCTTCAGTATGGCGTACCTGAAGAAAAGACTGAATACCGTAGATGGTGTCCATTCTACAGACTGCTGGCCAGACTGCTACAGGCAGTGGGGATTCCCCTGCCACGGCTGGTGCGGTGTATTGAAGCTGCCACCACGGGTTCCAGTCCGCGCACGTGTGGGATGCGCCGGAGTCACCCCCTGATGACATGGCCTGCGGGTCACATAACCGGATGAACTTCCGATATGGAAACCGGAAGAGGCACAGGGGACACGCCCGGGCTGCTTTCATTCAAAAGTGAGTGGGGTGACACCCTCCCTGCAGCATAGGTGGTCCCCTGTAGGAATGGAGGCGCAGGACAGTGAACAGCACAAGCAGCCAAGAAGACAGAGGAAGGAGTTGCGACAGCATGATTCTTCAAGCCAGGCGAAGTGGGCGTTCCAGCAGCCATTCTACCCAACAGTGCAGGAGGTCCAGTGCAGTGGATAAGTCTCCAGCCTCCAAAGGCCTATCAGCAGACCCTATTCCTCCTTCTAAGCTGGTGGCTGCGTCTGATTGGCGAGTGATCTTAGTTAAAGTTCACTCTGTAATTGGGGTCCCCCTTTCTCTTTCTTTTATTCAGGAAGGAAAAAGCTTGGCTAAGACCAAGCACAGGCGCTGCCCAATGTGTAAGGAGGTTTTACCTGTTACCTGGGAAAAAAAATTCTGCCGTTCATGCATAGAGCAGGTGCTATGTGAGGAGACCTCAAGTTTCGCCTCCGAATTAAAATTAGTAATCAGGACGGAGGTTGAAAGCACCGTTAAATCCCTCTCAAAGTGGTAGTATAAAAAAGCAAAAGACTAGCAGGTGCCCCGAATCTGAGACCAATAGTTCCAAGGAGAAAGACTCGGGTTCATCGGACGCTTCTTCATCCTCAGAGGAAGAGATGGCGGGGTGCCATTGTTTCCCATTAGAAAAGATAGAGGGTCTGGTCAAGGCATTGAGAACCACTGTGGGAGTGATGGACCCTTGCCCAGAAAAGACTGTACAGGTCGTGATGTTTGTGGGACTGGGACAAAAGAAACATAGGTCATTTCCCCTAAATGAAAATGTACAGTCCCTAATTAAAAAGGAGTGGAATAGACCTGATCTAAAAAAACTCCTCTGTACGTCCCTCAAAAGGAAATATCCCTTTGAGAATTTGGCATCAACATCCTGGGTAAAGCCCCGAAATTAGATGTTTTGGTTGTGAAGGCTCCCCAAAAATTTGCACTTCCCTTCGAGAACATGGAAGTTTTGAAAGACCTGCTAAACAAAAAGACAGATTCCTTCCTTAACCCCTCTGTGACCTTAGACGTACTATCCTGTCAAGGTGACCTGGGCCTATCTGACCCTCGACGGGATAGTACGTCATAGCCGATCGGCCGCGCTCACGGGGGGAGCGTGGCCGATCGCGGCCGGGTGTCAGCTGCATATCGCAGCTGACATCCGGCACTATGTGCCAGGAGCGGTCACGGACCGCCCCCGGCACATTAACCCCCGGCACACCGCGATCAAACATGATCGCGGTGTACCGGCGGTATAGGGAAGCATCGCGCAGGGAGGGGGCTCCCTGCGGGCTTCCCTGAGACCCCCGGAGCAACGCGATGTGATCGCGTTGCTCCGAGGGTCTCCTACCTCCCTCCTCGCCGCAGGTTCCGGATCCAAGATGGCCGCGGCATCCGGGTCCTGCAGGGAGGGAGGTGGCTTACCGAGTGCCTGCTCAGAGCAGACTCTTGGTAAGGCCGGCGTCACACTGGCGAGTTTTACGGACGTAAGAGCGCAGAAACTACGTCCGTAAAACTCGCATTACATACGGCACAATGCTTCTCAATGGGGCTGCTCCTATTAGCCGTATATTACGGTTCAGTATTATACGGCTTTCTACGGCCGTACAAAATCGCAGCATGCTGCGTTTGTCAGTGTATTGCGCAAAAAAATCGCTAATGAAAGTCTATGGGGGCGAGAAAAATACGGATTCCACACGGACCTGCAGTGTGACTTGCCAGAAATACGCAGCGGTGTTAGTGAAAAGTCGGTAATTCAATTGCCGGCTTTTCATTTCTCCTTCCCCAACCCGACAGGATATGAGACATGGATTACATACAGTAAAACCATCTCATATCCCCTTTTTTTTTGCATATTCCACACTACTGATGTTAGTAGTGTGTATGTGCAAAATTTCAGCGCTGTAGCTGCTGAAATAAAGGGTTAAATTGCGGAAAAAATTGGCGTGGGCTCCCGCGCAATTTTCTCCGCCAGAATGGTAAAGCCAGTGACTGAGGGCAGATATTAATAGCCAGGAGAGGGTCCATGGTTATTGGCCCCCCCGTGGCTAAAAACATCTGCCCCCAGCCACCCCAGAAAAGGCACATCTGGAAGATGCGCCTATTCTGGCACTTGGCCACTCTCTTCCCACTCCCTGTAGCGGTGGGATATGGGGTAATGAAGGGTTAATGCCACCTTGCTATTGGAAGGTGACATTAAGCCAGATTAATAATGGAGAGGCGTCAATTATTTAAATGTATTATTTAACCCTTTATTTCAGCAGCTACAGCGCTGAAATTTTGCACATACACACTACTAACATTAGTAGTGTGGAATATGCAAAAAAAAAGGGGATATGAGATGGTTTACTATATGTAAACCATGTCTCATATCCTGTCGGGTTTGTGCAGGAGAAATGAAAAGCCGGCAATTGAATTACCGGCTGTTCACAGATATCGCGCTGAATGAAATCTAAATACAGAATATATATATATGTGTCTCAGTGACATATATATATATATATATATATATATATATGTTTTCCCTAACATTTGAGCACATAAATCCATTAGATGTCGGTTTTGCAAGCCTGCGCGAAAATCTCGCAGTACGGATGCCATACGGATTACATACAGAGGATGCCATGCGCAAAATACGCTGACACACCCTGACTACGGATCACTATTTTGGGAACATTTCTCCGTATTACGGCCGTAGTACGGACGTAAAAAACGGACCGTATTGTCTTACGCCGAGTGTGACGCCGGCCTCAGCCTGCAGCCCTGCACAGCAGATCGTCGATCTGACAGAGTGCTGTGCACACTGTCAGATCAATGATCTGTAATGTCCCCTCCTGGGACAAAGTAAAAAAGTTTTTAAAAAATTCCCCACATGTGTGTAAAAAAAAAAATAAAAAAAATATCCTAAATAAAGACAAAAAATATATATATTATTCCCATAAATACATTTCTTTAGCTAAATAAAATAAAAAAAAACAATAAAAGTACACATATTTAGTATCGCCGCGTCCGTAACGACCCAACCTATAAAACTGCCCCACTAGTTAACCCCTTCAGTAAACACCGTAAGAAAAAAAAAAAGACTGATATAAATAACCATGGTACCGCTGAAAACGTCATCTTGTCCCGCAAAAAACGAGCCGCCACACAGCATCATCAGCAAAAAAATAAAAAAGTTATAGTCCTGAGAATAAAGCGATACCAAAATAATTATTTTTTCTATAAAATAGTTTTTATCGTATAAAAGCGCCAAAACATAAAAAAATGATATAAATGAGGTATCGCTGTAATCGTACTGACCCGATGAATAAAACTGCTTTATCAATTTTACCAAACGCGGAACGGTATAAACGCCTCCCCCAAAAGAAATTCATGAATAGCTGGTTTTTGATCACTCTGCCTCACAAAAATCGGAATAAAAAGCGACCAAAAAATGTCATGTGTCCGAAAATGTTACCAATAAAAACGTCAACTCGTCCCGCAAAAAACAAGATCTCACATGACTCTGTGGACTCAAAAATGGAAAAATTACAGCTCTCAAAATGTGGTAACGCAAAAAATATTTTTTGCAATGAAAAGCGTCTTTCAGTGTGTGACGGCTGCCAATCATAAAAACCCGCTATAAAAGTAAATCAAACCCCCCTTCATCACCCCCTTAGTTAGGGAAAAATAAAAAAATTAAAAAATGTATTTATTTCCATTTTCCCATTAGGGTTAGGGTTAGGGCTAGAGTTAGGACTAGGGTTAGAGCAAGGGCTAGGGTTAGGGCTAGGGTTGGGGCTAGGGTTGGGGTTAGGGCTAGGGTTGGGGCTAGGGTTGGGGCTAGGGTTAGGGCTAGGGTTGGGGCTAGGGTTGGGGCTAGGGTTGGGGTTAGGGCTAGGGTTAGGGCTAGGGTTAGGGCTAGGGTTAGGCCTAGGGTTAGGGCTAGGGTTAGGGCTAGTGTTACGGCTAGTGTTACGGCTAGTGTTACGGCTAGTGTTAGGGCTAGTGATAGGGCTAGGGTTATTGCTAGGGTTAGGGCTAGGGTTAGGGTTAGGGCTAGTGTTACGGCTAGTGATAGGGCTAGGGTTATTGCTAGGGTTAGGGCTAAGGTTAGGGCTAGGGTTGGGGCTAGGGTTGGGGCTACAGTTAGGGTTGGGGCTAAAGATAGGGTTAGGGTTTGGATTACATTTACGGTTGGGAATAGGGTTGGGTGTGTCTGGGTTAGAGGATTGGTTAGGGTTACTGTTGGGATTAGGGTAAGGGGTGTGTTTGGATTAGGGTTTCAGTTATAATTGGGGGGTTTCCACTGTTTAGGCACATCAGGGCCTCTCCAAACGGGACATGGCATCCGATCTGAATTCCAGCCAATTCTGCGTTGAAAAAGGAAAACAGTGCTCCTTCCCTTCAGAGCTCTCCCGTGTGCCCAAACAGGGGTTTACCCCAACATATGGGGTATCAGCGTACTCAGGACAAATTGGACATCATCTTTTGGGGTCCAATTTCTCCTGCTACCCTTGGGAAAAATACAAAACTGGGGGCCAAAAAATAAGTTTTGTGGGAAAAAAAAGATTTTTTATTTTCACGGCTCTGCGTTGTAAACTGTAGTGAAACACTTGGGGGTTCAAAGTTCTCACAACACATCTAGATAAGTTCCTTGGGGGGTCTAGTTTCCGATATGGGGTCATTTGTGGGGGGTTTGTACTGTTTGGGTACATCAGGGGCTCTGCAAATGCAACGTGACGCCTGCAGACCAATCCATTTAAGTCTGCATTCCAAATGGCGCTCCTTCCCTTCCGAGCTTTGTCATGCGCCCAAACAGTGGTTCCCCCCCACATATGGGGTATCAGCGTACTCAGGACAAATTGGACAACAACTTTTGGGGTCCAATTTATCCTGATACCCTTGTGAAAATACAAAACTGGGGGCTAAAAAATCATTTTTGTGAAAAAAAAAAAAAAAAAAAAAAGAGTTTTTATTTTCACGGCTCTGCGTTATAAACTGTAGTGAAACACTTGGGGGTTCAAAGCTCTCAAAACACATCTAGATAAGTTCCTTAGGGGGTCTACTTTCCAAAATGGTGTCACTTGTGGGGTTTTTAATGTTTAGGCACATCAGGGGTTCTCCAAACGCAACATGGCATCCCATCTTAATTCCAGTCAATTTTGCATTGAAAAGTAAAATAGCGCTCCTTCCCTTCCGAGCTCTGCTATGCGCCCAAACAGTGCTTTACCCCCACATATGGGGTATCGTCGTACTCAGGACAAATTGCACAACAACTTTTGTGGTCTAATTTCTTCTCTTACCCTTGGGGAAATAAAAAAATGGGGGCGAAAAGATCATTTTTGTGAAAAAATATGATTTTGTATTTTTACGGCTCTGCATTATAAACTTCTGTGAAGCACTTGTTGGGTCAAAGTGCTCAACACACATCTAGATAAGTTCCTTAAGGGGTCTACTTTCCAAAATGGTGTCACTTGTGGGGGGTTTCAATGTTTAGGCACATCAGGGGCTCTCCAAATGCAACATGGCGTCCCATCTCAATTCCAGTCAATTTTGCATTGAAAAGTCAAATGGCGCTCCTTTCCTTCCGAGCTCTGCCATGCGCCCAAACAGTGGTTTACCCCCACATATGGGGTATCAGCGTACTCAGGACAAATTGTACAACAAATTTTGGGGTCTATTTTCTCCTGTTACCCTTGGTAAAATAAAACAAATTGGAGCTGAAATAAATTTTGTGTGAAAAAAAGTTAAATGTTTATTTTTATTTAAACATTCCAAAAATTCCTGTGAAACACCTGAAGGGTTAATAAGCTTCTTGAAAGTGGTTTTGAGTACCTTGAGGGGTGCAGTTTTTAGAATGGTGTCACACTTGGGTATTTTCTATCATTTAGACCCCTCAAAATGACTTCAAATGAGATGTGGTCCCTAAAAAAAAAAAATGGTGTTGTAAAAATGAGAAATTGCTGGTCAACTTTTAACCCTTATAACTCCGTCACAAAAAAAAATTTTGGTTCCAAAATTGTGCTGATGTAAAGTAGACATGTGGGAAATGTTACTTATTAAGTATTTTGCATGACATATGTCTGTGATTTAAGGGCATAAAAATTCAAAGTTGGAAAATTGCAAAATTTTCAAAGTTTTCGCCAAATATTCGTTTTTTTTACAAATAAACGCAAGTTATATCAAAGAAATTTTACCACTAACATGAAGTACAATATGTCACGAGAAAACATTGTCAGAATCGCCAAGATCCGTTGAAGCGTTCCAGAGTTATAACCTCATAAAGGGACAGTGGTCAGAATTGTAAAAATTGGCCCGGTCATTAACGTGCAAACCACCCTTGGGGGTGAAGGGGTTAAAGGGAAGGTGCCACCAGTTTTTTTGTAGTTTGTCTTTTTGTGAAATTAAGCTTAAAATAGTAAATAAAATGTATTAATGCAATGTTTGCACTGTTTGCAAACATTTCTATATGAAAAATATTATATATTTTCTTACAAATATACATATTGACCACTAGGGGGAGCATTTTCCGTTTTAGAACTCAAGCAGCTATAGTGAGACTTACCAGCTTTACTGTTAGCTGGAAAATTGGGGCAGTAACTGCTGACATCACCATTTCCCTCTCCTTTTGGGTGGGTGGTCTAGTATCCCTGGGGCAGAATGAAGAGCAGCATCACAGGGCAGCGCCATTTTGTGTGTGACTGCCCTGTGATCTGCTATCACCAGCAGTTACTGCATCAGAAACACAGCTACAGAGTTTACAGAAGAGCAGAACACAGTGGGCTCAGCAGCATGGTGGACTGGAGGAAGACGGTGAAGACATGTGGTGTGTATGGAGCAGCATTATCTGAGCTGTCCATGACTCATCCCTCAGATAAGAAGGAGCTCCAGGTCTGCAGTGAATGGCCAGGCATTGTGGAGGGAGGGGAGAGATACGTTGGTATGGCTGAGAGGGACTGATGGAAGAGAGACATGTAGAATGATGAGTGAGACACATATTGAGCATGCTATGCTCAGGACGTGCTTCTCTCCTGTGATAGAGTAAGTGGAGCTGGGCAGAGAGCACTGGGCTATAATAAAATGGCGGCCAGTCACACCTACAGCAGTGAATTGTGCAGCCCACAGAGGCGTGCCCAGCTCACTGCTAAAGCAGCTACAATGTTATAGATAGGGTCAGCGCCGGTCTATTATCTCCTATGTCCATGGGGTGCCGTAAAATGACACTGTTCAGTGTTGTGAACTGCTGTGAAACCAAGATGTCAGCCCCCAGTGCCGTCTTTAAACTCATATAACACACGAAATCTGTTTCACATGCATTTAAAACTTGGTTATAGCAGCATGTTATGCTACATTAAAGTGATTTATTAATGATCTACAAACGCGGTACCTTCCCTTTAAGCGTGCATGAGAAGCATCAGGGGGCACCTTAAGACCTGCTATAGCAGCAACCTGCACATCTAGGTCCCTTAATGATATGGCTAGACCAATTAGAAAAACAGCTCCCAGGTAGGGTATCTAGAGATGGTTACTAGAGTCCATTCCCTTAAAGTGGGGAGCTACAGCTCTCTTGGCTGATTCATCAGCTAACTCCGTTCGACTGGTAGAGCTCTCTGGCTTAAATGCTGGCCTGGAAACCTATAAATGAAATCAAAAATATGTTCTATCCACTGTGAAGGTAATATTCTCTTTGGGGCAACACTAAATGACATCCTTGAAAAAGCTGGGGATAACAAAAGTCCTTTTTGAGTAATATGAAAATTGGCTCTTCTTAGAAAAAGAGTACTTAATTGCTATAGCGCCACCTTTTGGAAGTAGCGATCATGCACGTCACAATCAACCCTTTAACGAGTCTTGCAATATGACTTAGAATAAGAGCCAAATCAGTATCTCAATTCGCAGACACGGTGTTTCGGGCTGTTGGCCCTCGTCAGTGTGAAGCATGAGAACTGATTTGGCTAGGTGAGAGGCTATGGACTGAGGTCTAAGGGGTAAGGTTTCTCCTTGTGGGGAGTGAAATATCAACTCTGGCTTGTCAAGGTGAGGCTACTTTCAAACTAGTCCGTCAGTACGGGCCGTCGCAAACCGTCGGCCCGACGTACCGACGGACAGTGTTTTACAATGCATCCGCTGCCCCATTGTGAGTTCTGGGGAGGAGGGGGCGGAGTTTCGGCCTCGCATGCGCGTTCGAAAATGGTGGACACGACGCACAAAACAAGTTACATAAAACGTTTTTTTGTGCCGACGGTCCGCCAAAACACGACGGATGCGACGTGTGGCAGTCCGTCGCAATGCGTCGCTAATGCAAGTGTATGGAGAAAAAACGCATCCTGCGAGCAACGACGCTAGTGTGAAAGTAGCCTGAGGAGGCTTATTCACAGTGCAATGCTCCTCTGGGAAATTTAATATGCAAATTGCCTCTTCAGAGAAAAAGAGGACTTGAAATCTATAGCACCACCTGCTGGAAGTAATGATCCTACAACTCACGATCAACCCTTTATCGAATCTTGCAATATGACTTGGGATAAGAGCCAAATCGGTATCTCCAATTCGCAGACACGGTGTTTCAGGCTGTTGGCCCTCGTCAGTGTGAAGCATGAGAAATGATTTGGCTTGGTGAGAGGCTCTGGACTGATGTCTAAGGGGTAAGGTTTCTCCTTGTGTAAACAATTTTTCCAAGGAGGAGGCCATCGAGAGAGCAAAATAGATGGGGAAAAAAGAAATGTAGAGGTTTTCTCATTAAAGGTTGCACTGAAGATAGAAAGCCCTCCCAGTGATGGTCTTTCCCAGGTGGGGGGCAGATTAACCCTCTTCCTCTTTTCCATTCCGACCTGAGAAAATATTTCCAGCAGTCCCTGGATACTAAGGCTAATCAAGTCAGGCCTAAGGATAGACTTTCCTCTCAATTCCAGTCCCAAACTTCGTGGTTAGGCTATGTGCACACGTGAGAAAAGAGGTGCAGAATTTTCTGCACAAAATCCGCATCTCCTGGCAGAATCCGCAGCTGCGGATTTGCTGCGGTTTTTGTGCTTTTTTTTGTGCGGAATTGATGCGGGTTTTGTGTGGATTTTCTGCAGTTTTTCCCAATGCGGATGTCTATTATGGAGGGGTGCAGAAACGCTGCAGATCCGCACAAAAGAAGTGACATGCACTTCTTTCAAATCCGCAGCAATTCCGCACTGATTTTTCCGCACCATTAGCACAGCTTTTTTTTTTTTTACATTGATTTACATTGTACTGTAAATCAGTGTGGATCTGCAGCACGGAAAAAAACGCTGCGGATCCGCACTAAATCAGCATCGTGTGCACACAGCCTTACTCCTGTACGGTCCTCTCCAGAGGAACAATGGGCCTTGGAACGCGAAGTGTTGGATCTAGTGGACAAAGCTGTCCTCGGAGAGGTCCCCCCCTTGGGAAAGGACAGAGTATTCTACTCCCCATTGTTTCTGGTGAACAAACCAGACAGATCCTTCCGGACAATTATAAACTTGAAAAAAGTATATAAGGACTCAGACTTTCAAGATGAAGTCAATAAAATCGGCCATCAAAATGTTGTTCCCTGATTGCTTTGACAGTCCTGGACCCTGGGGCAAGACTCTCAGAAGTTCCTCAGGGTAGTGGTCTCCATGGGGGGAGAAATAACTTTTTTGATACAAGGCCCCTCCCCTTTGGCTTGGCGGTGGCCCCTCCCGAGTATTTACCAAGCTGATGGAGGAAGCAATGGCGCACCTGAGGGAACAGGACATCTAGATTGTCCCTTATCTGGACGACTTCCTAGTGATAGGGAACTCTGTCCAACATTGCAGAGCGCATCTCGAGAGAGTAATGACCTCTTTAGTAAATCAAGGTTGGGTCTTAAATTTAAAAACAATCAAAAATTGAACCAAAAAGGGTAGAGGAGTTCTTGGGGCTTACACTAGACTCCCAGAAGCAAGAGTGTCGCCTTCCGGAGGAAAAAGGGAAAAGATTGTGGGTCAGGTATCGAGGGCATCACAATACCCATCCACAACTTTGAAAAAGGCTATGTCCCTGTTAGGATCCCTAACCTTCTTCTGTTTCCCAGCAGTTCAGTGGTCCAAAATACACACCAGGGAGCTTCAGTGGGACATCTTAAAAAAAAAAAATAAAATAAAATAAATGGGCAATCTGATCAAAAGGGTTCCTTGGGTAACCACAGTGTCTTGAGTAGTCCCCAAAGATGCAAACCCCACGGAGTGGAGGCTCATCTGGATAAGAGTTACTCAGGGAGTCTGGACGGGTCAGCAGAAACCTGTCTCCTCGAACCAGAAAGAACTATTAGCAGTCAGTCACACCCTGATAGAATTGTTAGATGCCTTTCAGAGTCGGCATGTATGGGTATTTTCAGACAACCAGGTAGTGGTAGACAACCTGAAACCTCAAGGTGGAACCAGGTAACGGCCCTTGATGGACATAACAGCCCAGATTTTGCGGATGGCAGAAAGCAGTTTCCTTTCTCTGATGGTACTCCACATATAGAGGGGGGTAGAAAACTACAAGGCAGACTTTGAGCCGCACTCAGTTGAAACAGGGTGAATGGGTGATAGTCAATTTTCAACCAAATTGTAGAGATGTGGGGTCTCCTGGTCGTAGATCTCTTTGCCAACATTGACAACAGAAAGGTAGACTCCTTTTGCCCTATAGATCCCAGAGGGAACCCTTGGGCTCTTGATGCCTTCATGATTCTGTGGAATCAGAGCCTGCCCTATGCCTTTTCCCCGGTCATCCCCATCCCAGCGGTCCTAAGAAAAATCAGGGAAGACAGGGCAAGAATAATCCTCATAGCCCATTTCTGGCCAATAGGAACTTAGACATCATCCTCAGCCAGGAGAACCATCACGAACCCTTGGGTACAACCGGAAGTTCTAGATATTTTATCCCAGGGACCGGTATGTCATCTGCAGTCAGTGAATTTACACTTAACAGCGTGGAATTTGAAAGATGGGTTTCCAGTTACAGCCATCCTGGAATTTTTACAAAAGGGATTAGAGCAGGGCCTTGCTAATAGCACCTTTTTAAATGGGCAAACAGTGGGTAGCAAGATTCATTAGAGCCTCTGCAAGATCTAGGCCCATTACCAGCCAGAAGTTACCACCATGGGATTTAAATTTGGTCTTACCAGCTCTAACGGGTCCACCCCAAACCCTTAAATTCCACTTTGCTAAAGATTCTATCCCTCAAAACGGTCCTTTTAGTGGCATTGACATCAGCCCGCACGGTGTGCAACATTCAGGCCCTGTCTGCAGGTCCTTCCTTCACTCAAATCTTAGATGACAGATTTATTTTGAAACCTGACCCTGCTTACTTGCCCAAGGTAGCATCTCTGTTCAATAGGTCCCAAGAGGTAGTCCTTCCTTCCTTTTGCTCCAACCCCAAAAATTCAAGAATTTTCATTCTTTGGACATTAAAAGGTGTTTAGTTCAGTACCTAGCGTCCACCCACGGGTGTAGGAAGGATAGGTCTCTGTGTGTTTTCAGGGGCCTAGGAAGGGGTTCAAGGCCTTAAAAAGTACCTTGGCAAGATGGATAAGAGATTCGATCTCATTGGCCTGCTCATCTAGTGGGAATGTCGCCCCAGAGGGTTTGAGAGCTCATTCCATGAGAGCAACCTCCTGGGCGGAAAGGTCGGAGGTATCAGTAGAGCAGATCTGTTGACTCTTCTTCTGATCTCACCTTTGGGAGAAAGGTTCTACCGGCGGTGGTCCCTCTCTAAGATACAATTCTCTGTAATTCTCTCTATGGTGCTGTCATGGGGGCAGGAGAAAGACAGTTACTTACCGGTAACATGATTTGTAAGAGCCCTTGACTGCGTCCTTATATTCCTTCCCGTCACGTGTGGTGAGCTTGCTTTCGTTGTTGGTGTGGTGTGATTTATGTATAGGCACGGAGTGTGGCTTATAAGTAATACAGTTAAAATGTTAATTTTTGGCAATAACCTGGAGGTCCTCCTTTGCTCTGTAAACCAACTGATACGAGGGAGAGATACCGCCCTTTTATCTGTACGTTTCCTGTCCGTGGTGCTGTCACGGGCTCTGAGACATCCTGTTACCGGTAAGTAACTGTTTTATCTTTATTTTTTTCTGAAAAAAATAAAAATAAATCTTCCGTCACTTAAACTGCAATGCCCGCTACTCTTAACTAGCTTAAAAAAAAAAAAGGACTCTGATGAGCTGCAATACTGAACAGTGCACTACGGCCATGGGAAGAGCACGAATGCTCAGTGCTGTGCACCTGTCTCAGACAGCAGCCATCTTAATGCTGCCACCGCGCGATGCAACTCGGTGACAGGAATTGGTGGCGCTCTGCTAGAACGCATCTCGCACTGCACTATATATATGGCACATGTTGGGAAGGGGTTAAAGGGTTTTACACTTTGTGGGCGTCTGCCAGCGATGCATCGGTTCTTCCTATTACTGAAGTTTGCTGCTCTTTGGTGCTTTTGTTACTTTTACTATATTGCAATATGATTATCAGAATTGTTCATCGCTTTTCTTAGTCATCTCTGGATTAGCTGCACATTACGCTTCGTTTCTTTTATATATACACTTTTTTTGGCTAATGATGATGATCCTTCATTAGGGTGTGTTCCTTACAAATTCTGCACACACCTTTCTAAGGCTACGTTCACATTTGCGGCCAGCGCCGCAGCGTCGGGCGCCGCAGCGGCGCCGCATGCGTCATGCGTCCCTATATTTAACATGGGGGCGCATGGACATGCGGCGCACTTGCGTTTTGCGCCGCATGCGTCGCTGCGGCGCCCGCGTCGGGGCGCAGAGGACGCAGCAAGTTGCATTTTTGCTGCGTCCAAATTCAATGAAAAAAACGACGCATGCGGCGCAAAACGCAGCGTTGTGCATGCGTTTTGCTGCGTTTTTGTTTGCGTTGTGCGCTGCGGCGCCGACGCTGCGGCGCACAACGCAAATGTGAACGTAGCCTAAGATTTTGTATTGATTGCTCATTCTTATGGTTGATCATCAGTGTAATCCCTTAAAGGGAGATGAGCGGTGCTGCTGATCCGTCTATTTGCAGGTCCCATGCGATAAAGGAAAACTTTTAAACATCTGTCTTCATTGGTGACTAGAAAAAATATTTTTAAAATGTATTTTTCTTTATACAGTTCCAATTAAAAAAAAAAAAAGATATAATCATACACGGCGAATCACCTGTGAAGACAGATCTTTGAAAGTTTTCTTTATAAGTGGTGGAGAATGCGGGCATCTAACAAAAAAGTATGTCCTAAATATATATAGGCAAATGATGGATTAGAATAGCTGTATTCATTACTTTATCCCAAGCATGCAGTCATTAGACTAGGACACATGCACATCCTAGGCAGGTAGGTTTAAATAGGACACAATCTGCTCTGCAAACATGAGCCGCACTGGGGAATCCCTTTTACTAAAGGAAAAGTGTCTGGTTGGATGTGGTTCAGTCTGGAAGTCACACTAGAGAATGTCTGGATGTAGTATCTGTCTGGAGATAAGAAGCACCTGTTTGTCACTATCTCTGGGGGGGAGAAGCACCTGTGTGTCACTATCTCTGGGAATAATCTGATGATAGAGAACGTTCTGATAAGCAGAACTTTGAGAGGAGGCGACAGGCTCTGACCATCACTGCCATCATCTGTACTCCACATGAGTATGGTGTGGTGTATGCAGCTGAAGAACCAGGTTGGACCGGCAGATGAGGATGGTCGTACTATACAGGAGTCCACCAGAAAATCCTGTTGGTTGTGACCCCTTTGAGGGGAGCGCATTGCTGCTTTTATTAACCCCTTTATAGGGAGCTCCTTTGCTGCTTTTATTAACCCCTTTAGGGAGCTCCTTTTGCTGCTTTTATTAACCCCTTTAGGGAGCGCCTTTGCTACTTTTATGAACCTTTGATGGAGCGCCTTTTTTATATGCATTTTTTTCTGCTTCCTCTAGATTACGACAATGAAGAAATCCTGACCTATGAGGAAATGTCTCTCTACCACCAACCAGCAAACCGGAAGCGGCCCATAGTTCTAATTGGGCCACAGAACTGCGGGCAGAACGAGCTGCGGCAGCGCCTGATGAACGGCGAGGCCGATAGGTTTGCTGTGGCTGTACCTCGTGAGTATTGGGCTCCCGCCAGTGAATGTTTTGGATTTGCCTTCGTCAGATTCTAGAGAATCGGAGGCAAGGTGACCTCACATCTGACCGGGGACGAGCCGCTGGCCGGCCATGGGCTCACTGCTGTAGGTGTCAGTAAATGCACTGACGGATGGCTCGCTGACAGACCGGTTCTCCAGTTTCTGTTATGACAGATGACTGGTTCCACGCTGATACTTCCCCCTCACACATTCCCCGCCGTCAGTCCTCCCTGCAGCAGTGCGGCCATCTCTCGGAGCTGCATCCTGGTGCCTATGTACAGCGGATTCATAAGTCTTTATAACTTTCTGCTTACACCACACTAGGACTGTGTGAGGTTGTGCACAATCTGAGGTGTGATTGCATCCCATGACCACCATTTTAGCACCTGGATAACTGATAAATGATTGATTGGTGGTTTGACCGCTAGGCCTCCCGCTGCTCTTGGGATAGAGCCGTATTGCGCATGCTTGACCACTGCACCATTCACATCTATAGGTCTGTTTGATCATTCATGACCACCACTCCCATACACAGTGAATGCATGCACAGTACCTCCTCATTCATACAGGGGACGCAAGACCTACATTCTCCTCGTTACTGGGGGTCCCAGCAGTTGGACGCCCCCCTGTTTGTTTCTGCTTTCACTCTAGTCCATGGGCTGGGGCTGGTGTGGCAGATCAACGCTCTTCGCTTCATTAGACTCAGATATTCTTATCATAAAAGGAAAACCTTGATGTATCCCATTGTTTTCATCAATCTGATAGGTCATGGAAGGCTTAAAGGAAATATTGTCAGCAGGTTATTGGTATGTAATCTGAGAGCGGCATGGTGTAGAGACAGAGAACCTGATTCCAGTGACATTCACCTGATAGGTTGTGTATTGTCGTTTCAATAAAATCCGTGTTTTGTCATCAGGAGGTTATCACTACAGGACTAGGTGTCTCGTGCCTCCTGGTCCAACCAGCACTGATAAGCTGCTGTCCGTGTACACTGGACACAGAGCTAATTAGCTAATCAGTAATGTGGGTGGGGCTGTGCACACAAAGCAGCCAACCAGTG
Organism: Ranitomeya variabilis; assembly: GCF_051348905.1. Lineage (NCBI taxonomy): Eukaryota > Metazoa > Chordata > Amphibia > Anura > Dendrobatidae > Ranitomeya > Ranitomeya variabilis. The sequence continues at coordinate 567,492,969 of NC_135232.1, forward strand.
GTGTGGGTGGGGTTATCCACCACTCAGCATTCAGAGTTCCGGTAGGAGAAAAGTGATTGTATGAAGTGACAGCATGCAGACCAACAAGTAACACATTGCTGGAATCAGGGTCTCTACCCCTACATCATGCTGCTTTCCAATTACATTGAAAAAACTGCTGACAGATTCCCTTTAAAGGGTTATTTCAAAACTCTAAAACTGTCCAATATCTTAAAGATGGGGGGAAACTCCTGATTACTGTAGTCTGACCCCTGGGACCACCAGCAATCCAGAGAATGAGGCTGTAATCCTGAGACCCATGCCTGCTGAACCTTATTCTGAATGGAGCAGATTTCTGCATGCTCGGCCTCCACTGCATTCCTTGTATAGCACCACTGGAGCGGATGGAGTCCAGCACTCTATTCCCGTCAGCCCACACTGTGCATGAGCCATGTCTTAGCCTGGCCCCTCCGCCCCATTGAAGACTGGGTGCTGCAGAGGCTTTGGGCCTGACTGCTAGGACCCCCACGATTAACAAAATATCCTATCGATGAGGTTTAATCTGTGATTCTGGGAATGGCGCTGTTATACTGAGCCATTGATGGTACCTGTATAATTTGGGGTATAGTCACTGACCTCTGTTTTGTCTCTTTGTATCTAGATACTACTCGGAGTAGGCGAGATAATGAAGTGGCGGGCAGAGACTATCACTTTGTCTCCAGGCAAACATTTGAGTCCGACATTGCTTCTGGAAAGTTCATAGAGTACGGGGAGTATGAGAAAAACCTCTACGGCACCAGCGTGGACTCCGTGCGACAAGTCATTAATTCTGGCAAAATTTGCCTTTTAAGTCTTCACACCCAGGTGAGCTGACAGCGCAGGCACATAGGGTTTTCTCACACTGCAGGGACTTACTGGGTTTCGTAAATTTTTCTGGAAGTCAAAGACTTTATTTTATTGCAGTTTGATTTGTGGAGTTGACAGCTAATAAGTTACTATGAACCTTTACTTCCTCCCTGCTGAGGTTGGTGGCAGAAACAAATGGAGGCATGAGGCTAAATACAGGGTGAGAGCCTAAATACAGTATCCTGAAAAAGGGCATTACATCTGTAGAGACGCCCCCAGTTATTTAGGTCCTGTGATTACAGCAGCAGTGATCCGGAAAGAAGTTGTTGTAGAAGTGCTCTAAAAGGATGAGAGAGAGGGGAAGCATGTAAAATTAGGACCAGGGGCAATTGTTGCTTTTTGGCAGTGTGCAAGATGCCAAACAGTGATCTGGTGTTAGGATGGGTACAGGGCGGCGGCGGCGGCCTCGTATCTGGACCAGCTGATCCAGAGGAGGCAACTTTCTTGTATGAGGATCTTTCAGAAAGTGCACTCTTCTGCAGTCATTAGTTTTCTGCCTGCAGGTTCCTTTTGCTTTTAGATATTTTGGCAACGGCTGGAGAATGTGCAGAGAAAGATCTGACCGTACTCGTCCACATCAAAAGCAAGGCCTCTGACCTGAAACTTTCCACTACTTAACTGTGGTTAGGGAAGGTTATTGGTATGGTGGATGAGTGAATGGTACTGGGCTAGGATGCTGATATAGTAGGAGGGGAAAGTTTGCCCTTGTAGCGGCGCCTGGAGGGTTAAAGATGCCTGCAGTCCCGAGGAGCAAAGGACACCTGCATGGCAGGGTCCAAGGGCAAAGATTGCCTGCATGGCGGAGCCTGAGGGGGACGTCTGCATGGAGGGGGGGTGAGGGCAAGTGGGAAGGGCGACTGATTTGCAGGGCCCTGGGGGTAAAGACGCCTGCTTGTGTTTTAAGTATTCTAGGTGAAGATGCCGGTGTGGCAAGTGGGTGAAGCATGCGAAGGTAGGACGCCAGCGTGCTAAGTTTGTAAAGCATCTGCCAGGTAATCTGGTAAGGCATTCTATGGGAGGACACCATTGTGGTAAGGGGGTGAGGCATTCTAGGGGAGGATGCCAGCTTGGTAAGCTGTTGAGGCATTGTAGGGGACGATGTCGGCATGTTAAGCCGTTGAAGCATTCTAGGAGAGGATGCTGCCTTGGTAAGTGGGTGAGGCATTCTAGGGGAGGACACCGGCTTGTTAAGATGGTAAGGCATTCTAGGGGAGGACACCGGCTGGTAAAGATTGTAAGGCATTCTAGGGGAGGACGCAGGCATGGTAAGCCAGTGAGACGTTCTATGGGAGGATGCAAGTGTGGTAAGCCAGTGAGATGTTCTAGGGGAGGACGCAGGTGTGGTAAGCCAGTTTGACGTTCTAGAAGAGGATGCCGGCATGGTAAGCCAGTGAGACGTTCTAGGGGAGGACACCGGCTGGTTCAGCTGATAAGGCGTTCTAGGGGAGGGCGCAGGTGTGGTAAGCCAATGAGGCGTTCTAGGGGAGGACGCAGGCGTGGTAAGCCAATGAGACGTTCTAGGGGAGGACGTCGGCGTGGTAAGCCAGTGAGACTTTCTAGGGGAGGATGAGGCATTCTAAGGGAAGATGCCAGCGTGCTAAGTTTGTAAAACATTCTATAGGTGGACACCGGCGTGGTAAGCCAGTGAGACGTTCTAGGGGAGGACACAGGTGTGGTAAGCCAGTGTGACGTTCTAGGAGAGGATGCCGGCATGGTAAGCCAGTGAGACGTTCTAGAGGAGGACGCAGATGTGGTAAGCCAGTGAGATTCTAGGAGAGGATGCCGGCATGGTAAGCCAATGAGACGTTCTGGGGAGGACGCCGGCGTGGTAAGCCAGCGAGGCATTCTATGGGAGGACACCGGTGTGGTAAGGGGGTGAGGCATTCTAAGGGAGGATGCCAGCGTGCTAAGTTTGTAAAACGTTCTAGGGGACGACGCTGGCGTGGAAAGCCAGTGAGACAATCTAAGGGAGGACGCAGGTGTGGTAAGCCAGTGTGACATTCTAGGAGAGGATGTCGGCATGGTAAGCCAGTGAGACGTTCTAGGGGAGGACGCAGGTGTGGTAAGCCAGTGAGACGTTCTAGGGGAGGACGCAGGTGTGGTAAGCCAGGGAGACATTCTAGGGGAGGACGCAGGCGTGGTAAGCCAGTGAGACGTTCTAGGGGAGGACGCAGGTGTGGTAAGCCAGTGAGACGTTCTAGGGGAGGACGCAGGTGTGGTAAGCCAGTGAGACGTTCTAGGGGAGGACGCAGGTGTGGTAAGCCAGTGAGACGTTCTAGGGGAGGACGCAGGCGTGGTAAGCCAGTGAGACGTTCATGGGGAGGACGCAGGCGTGGTAAGCCAGTGAGACGTTCTAGGGGAGGACGCAGGCATGGTAAGCCAGTGAGACGTTCAGGGGAGGATGCCAGCGTGGTAAGCCAGCTAGGTATGCTATGGGAGGACACCGGTGTGGCAAGGGGGTGAGGCAATCTAAGGGAGGATGCCAGCGTGCTAAGTTTGTAAAACGTTCTAGGGGACGCCGCCGGCGTGGTAAGCCAGTGAGACGTTCTCGGGGAGGGCGTCGCTGTGGTAAGCTGGTGAGGTGTTCTATGGGGAGGGCGTGGTAAGAAGCTGAGGCATTCTAAGGGAGGACACCAGTGTGCTAAGTTTGTAAAGTGTTCTAGGGAAGGACGCTGGTGTGGTAAGTGGGTGAGGCGTTCTAGGGGAGAGTGTGGTAAGCTGGTGAGGCTTTCTAGGGGAGGACATCGGTGTGGTAAGCAGGTGAAGCATTCTAAGGGAGGACGCCAGCATGCTAAGTTTGTGAAGTGTTCTAGGGGAGGGCGTGGTAAGCTGGTGAGGCGTTCTAGGGGAGGGCGTGGTAAGCAGGTGAGGCGTTTAGGGGAGGGCATCGGTGTGGTAAGCGGGTGAAGCATGCTGATGTGATTGGAAGGACAGCAGGGTGCCTCCCTGCCTTCCTATTGCTTCTGTAATGGGACTTGCACTCCTCCTGTGGATTTCTCACGCTCCTCCTGTGGTTTTCTCATTAGATTGTTACATCCGCTGATGAATACTAGTGGTTACATTATTCCCAGTAATGTGCGGTGTGTTCCTTGGCAATGTGCACGGTCAGCCCACACCAACAAAGGGAGTGAGATACTATAAACATTGTGTGCTTCTTCTGAAATTCTTGGAGACTCCTTTTGCTGCTTGTAGAACAGCTGGTGGGCGAGATATTACCCATCTGATCCCTGCTAGCATAAACACCAGGCGGGGGAGCTGCTGCCAGAGACTGCTGATGTCCTGGGTGGGTGTGGGGGATATGGCAGCACTCTTACCCTTGCAGTTTAGTGTGCCTGTATAACAGCCTCCTCTGCTTTATTTCTAGGGTCAGGTCATTGTCCCTGCATTTATAACAAAAACTGACACTGTGGATGTAATTATTAGTAGAAAAGTCCCTTCTTCCGGATGTGCCCATCGCACTCCCAATGGGGAACAAAAAGGGGGGCACAACTCCCTAATAAATATAAACCTATAGGCTCAAAAGAGCATAATGCCCCATCTTAAAGAATGGATGACAATACAATATAGCTAGAATTAGTAAACTTTATTAGCAAAATACAAACACATAAAATAAGAGGTAATGAGGATAAGGTGCATGACTAAGAGGTAACACAGACATAGATATGCACACAATAGAAAATGTAAGGGTGCACTTGCAGGATCATGTATAACCTGCAATGAGTCACTTAACATGGCACAGTGAACCTATGGATATTACACAGATAGTAAAATAGGGAGGGGAGACAGTGGTATAAAACCAAGTGGTAATAACTCTTCATATAAGAACACCCCTGTCTGTACTAACTCCCACCTATATTGCAACCTGCCCAAACAAAGTGATATAGCTAAGCCGTGGACTCAATAGTGTGCTTACCCATGTGTGCCGTCTATGCCAAGTGTCCTCATAAATAGCCCCGACGCGCGTTTCGCGTTTTAGAGCTTCCTCGGGGGGCTGTCCTAGGTCATTGTCCCTGCCTAGTAATACATTCAGTTCAGACCCCACTTTGAAGGGGAAAGAAACGCCATCAACCCAAAGATTTCAAACAGCGCCTCTTGCTCATGGGCTGCGACTGGTATTGCAGCTCTGCCTGATGCATTTTTTTTCTTGTATGTTTTTAGGAATTGCATTTTTTTTTTTTTTTTTTTTTTTTTTACTTTTTATAATAGTAAAATAAACCACACAACTTGCTTTCAGTAGTGGGTAAGAGTTTGGCAGGAAAGAGTCAATTCTATTTGTCACTGCCAAGTGTTGCAACAGTTAAGGTACCGTCACATTTAGCGACGCTGCAGCGATCTAGACGACGATGCCGATCGCTGCAGCGTCGCTGTTTCGTCGTTGTGTGGTCGCTGGAGAGCTGTCACACAGACAGCTCTCCAGCGACCAACGATGCCGGTCCCCGGGTAACCAGGGTAAACATCAGGTTACTAAGCGCAGGGCCGCGCTTAGTAACCCGATGTTTACCCTGGTTGCCATTGTAAATGTAAAAAAAAAACAAACACTACATACTTACATTCCGGTGTCTGTCCCGCGGCGCTGTGCTTTCCTGCACTGACTGTGAGTGCCGGCCGGAAAGCACAGCGGTGACGTCACCGCTGTAATCTGCTTTACGGCTGGCCGGCGCTGACAGTGCAGGAAAGCACAGCGCCGGGGGACAGACACCGGAATGTAAGTATGTAGTGTTTTTTTTTTTTTACATTTACACTGGTAACCAGGGTAAACATCGGGTTACTAAGCGCGGCCCTGCGCTTAGTAACCCGATGTTTACCCTGGTTACCAGTGAAGACATCGCTGAATCGGCGTCACACACACCGATTCAGCGATGTCTGCGGGAGTCCAGCGACGAAATAAAGTTCTGGACTTTCTGCTCCGACCAACGATGGCACAGCAGGATCCTGATCGCTGCTGCCTGTCAAACTCAACGATATCGCTATCCAGGACGCTGCAACGTCACAGATCGCTAGCGATATCTTTCAGTGTGAAGGTACCTTTAGGAGAATTACTAACTGGATTATATAGTCACTGTGTCTCCAGGGATATGTCTGTGTCTGGGGGGGGGGGGTCTCTGGCTGTTGATGCTTTTCTGCCAGTATTAGGCTAGGTTCACATTGCGTTAGTTCAGTCCGTTTAGGGCATACCTAATGGGACACCAATATTCATGAAGGGTATAAATATATGGACACTCCAGAACTATTTGCAGAATGTTGGAGATCACAAGCTGATGTAATGCTCTTCTCACCTTTTGAACTAAAGTTAAAACTGCGCTAACACTGCGCTAACACTATTAAAAGCACGAGGGGCACAGCTGCAATTTATCAGAACTGGGGCACACCCCAAAAAACACACTTTTGGAAAAATGGATCTGTGAAGATTCTCACTTCCAAGAGGCGAGCAGCACTGATGACTGAATTGGCAAATGGCTGCTCCGAGTGCATGGTTGAGCAGATGTCCTCGGCACTGCTAAACATATGAGGAATTGAGCGGCAGCTGCGATCCCTCTGACAGTACACTAGAATACCGCCGCAGCTTGCATGCTACTCATGGTCTTTCTTTTTTTTTGTCTTCTGATCAGGCTCTTAAAACACTGCGAAATTCAGATTTAAAGCCGTACATTATCTTCATTGCGCCGCCGTCCCAGGAGCGGTTGCGCGCACTTCTCGCAAAAGAGGGGAGAAACCCAAAGGTGAGTGGCAGTAAGTCACTACTGTTTTGTAAGAAGTGAGTCCCAAGAAGTACAGACAAGTTCTGGATACCTACCGGACTGTCGGTACAAAGTGACTGTGCAAACAAAGCACAAGCACTGAGCAATTCCGTAATCCTTCCCACTTGCTTACACTCTTCTCTTCCTTAATTATTAATTTTTTTTGTGCAATAGCCCAAGAAGGGCTGAATTGGAGAAGCAGCAGGTAGGAAGGTGCTCTGAACCATTCAGCCTTTCCTCTGTGCTTGGTTTGTACAGTCATGTTGTGCTGATTGACGCCATCTATAATGACGACACGTAGCTGTTTAGAAGCCTTGTGTGATTTTACTCGTAAAGTTGCAGAAGTTAGGCTATGTGCATACGTTACGGATTTCCGCAGTTGTGGGTCCGCAGCAGTTTTCCATAAGTTTACAGTACCATGTAAACCTATGTAAAACAGAAACCGCTGTGCCCATGCTGTGCAAAAAATTGCGCGGAAACGCTGCGGTTTACATTCCGCAGCATGTCAATTCATTGTGCGGATTCCGCAGCGGTTTACACCTGCTCCTCTATAGGAATCCGCATGTGTAAAACCGCAGGTGGAATCCGCACAAAATCCGCTGCGGAAAAATCTGCAGAGCCCAAGAATACGTGTGCACGTAGCCTTAGGGGAACTTTAGCGCAAAGCCTCATGGGGAAGGTTGAAAATGTCACTTTTTTCCCCAGAATGAATAATGCTGAGCATTGGGGGGCAGGGCAGGTTCTTACCTGCAGCTATTAACCTTCTCTTTACTGAAAGTGTGGCTAATGGGAGAAATCACAATGTATTCCTCCCGGGAGCTGCAGGCTTTCAGTCGTAGAGGCTGTGTGTGGAGAGGTTACAGTGACCGAACAATGCACTGTGTGCAGCGGCACTTTGACAGCTTGCGTTGCAGTGCGTCTGTGCAGAGCTACCTGTCAATTGGTGTCAGGGTGATGTGGCAGCTGGCCTTTTGTTGCTGGAGGGTGGGGGGCATCCATTTGCAGGGAGATGGGGCTGGCCTTTTGCTGTGGGGCGAGGGGTCAGCCTTTTGTTGCTGGGGGGTTGTGGGGCTGGCCTTTTGTTGCTGGTGGGATGTAGCCTTTTGTTGCGGGGTGAGGGGCGGGTTTTTGTTTCTCGGGGGATGTGGCCTTTTGTTCCAGGGTGGGGGGGAGGTCTCTTGCTGAGATGCGGCCTTTTGCTTAGGGGAGTCGGTCTTTTGCCTGGGAGGGGTGCTGGCCTTTTGCTGCGGGGAGGGGGGGTAGTGGCCTTTTTGTTGCTGGTGCGGATGCGTTTTTTGTTACGGGTGGGGGTATTTTTCCCTTTGTTGCTGGATGGGGGGGGCAGGCCTTTTGCCGAGATGCGGCCTTTTGCTTGGTGGGGGGTGTTCGGTCTCTTGCCTGGGAGGGGTGCTGGCCTTTTGCTGCGGGGAGGGTGGGTAGTGGCCTTTTGCTGCTGGTGCGGATGCGTTTTTTGTTACGGGTGGGGGTATTTTTCCCTTTGTTGCTGGATGGGGGGGGGGGGGGCAGGCCTTTTGCCGAGATGCGGCCTTTTGCTTGGTGGGTGGTGTTCGGTCTCTTGCCTGGGAGGGGTACTTGCCTTTTGCTGCGGGGGGAGTGGTGTCCTTTTGCTGCTGGGATGCAGTCTTTTGTTGCTGGGTGAGGGGGAATTTGGCCTTGTGTTGCAGGCTGAAGGGGCCAGGCCTTTTTATTTTATTTATTTATTATTATTTTTTTGCCTTTTTGCTGCGGCGACTCGAACTTATGCTTCTTTTCCTATGTACTACGCAGCCGGAGGAGCTCAGAGACATCATTGAGAAAGCAAGAGAAATGGAGCAAAACAACGGGCACTTTTTCGACATGGCCATTGTGAACACTGACCTAGACAAGGCGTATCAGGAACTGCTGCGACTAATCAACAAGCTGGACACGGAGCCGCAGTGGGTGCCCTCCTCCTGGCTGCGGTGAGCCAGGACAGTCACGGGGCACAGGACACGGCTGAGTATCCCAGTGCTGGAGAACCAGTTTACTTCTGACTTTTCGGGTTAGGAGGCCGGAGGACTGGGCCTCACGTAGGAGCAGCAGCTCAGGTTTAGTCTAAAGGCTGCATTGCCAGCGTCCTCGTAGTGAGCGCCCTGTGCCGGGGAGTGTGCAGCTTGTAGACTTTCCTGGATGGCAGACATGCTTCCTGGTAGAAGTGATTGCAGAGTCTGGATGTAATGTTCCCTTTTTCTCACCCCATTCTCCCCATCGGGCAGCTGATCTCTTGTGTCTGCAGAGGTGGCAGTAGATAGGAGAGGAATGGCTGCAGCCTCCTCGGGATCTGGATGTACAGCCCAGAGATTGTGTTTTAGCAATACACTGTTATACTCCGTCTCCGACACACACCGGAGGGGCGATGTCCGCACTGTCGTTTAGCGGCCGAGGACTGCGGCATATTCCATTTTCTAGTCGATGCAGCAGCAATTCCTATGTTGCAAGTTGCAATGAATGTAAACTTTTATTTTCTCGAAATAAACTTGAGCTTTGTAGTTTTCACAGGTGACGATGTGAAGAACCCCGTTGTCCTTCCACATGGGACGGTTCCTGGTGTCCCTGACTGTACCGTATCTATCTTCTCAGATCAGCTGGGTAAAAAATATGGAAAAGCCGGCTATGCTTTTCCGTAACCGCCCCAATGCACCCCCCATGTAGCCGTCCCTTCCTCCCCCAGTGCACCCCCATGTGACCGCCCCTTAGTTCAAGAGTGTACGCCCATGTGACCGCCTCTTAGTTCTAGAGTGCACCCCATGTGACCGCCCCATAGTCCTAAAGTGCACCCCCATGTGACCGCCCCGTAGTTCTAGAGTGCACCCCTATGTGACCGCCTTGTAGTCCTAGAGTGCACCTCCATGTACCCGGACCGTAGTCCTAGAGTGCACGCACAAAGCAACCATCCTGTCCTCCCTGAGTGTAAATTAATTTCCTTTTTTTTTTTTTTCTCAGTCAAAGCTATGATAGGCTCCAACTGAGCTTGTTTCACATCTCCAGCTCGCACTACGCAGCCTATGCTCCATGCTTTACCCTCCAGCACTGCTTGCTCTGCCTATCAGCAGAAAAAAACAGTTCTGTTCTGTTACAGCGCAGGGCAGTGTGATTTGGAGAATACAAGCAATTAAACCCCCTTCATGAGTGTAAGAAAAGGCCAGTTTCCCACTCCAGATATGGACTGGCAGTGGGGGTCCTCAACAGCCCCCTGGGAATATATGAAGCTGCTGCTCATACACGAACAGTGAGACCAGCCCCGTGTGAGGGAAGCCCTAGAGATGAGGTCACACTATCACTTTATGATTTCTGGGGGTGCAGCGATAAGAATCCCCGTCCATTAGGTGACTGAAGGAGCCGCAGTACCAATATAGTGCCGCCTCCGATAGCTGTGCACAGCCGTGCCATTCACTGCAGCCGGCCCCCATTCACTTGAAAGGAGCTGTGCTGCAGTGCTCTGCACAGGGGATGGACTCCTGCTCCTCCCACGGCATGTATGATAAACTCATCAGTATTAGACTACACTGATTAGTCATTACATAAAAGGAACCCATCAGGAGAATTACCCCTGTAATACACCCACCCCGCTGCCTCAGCCTCCTATCATGGTCTTATTACATAGCAAAGCCTCTGGCAATAAGCCTGCGTCATATGGAAAGTTGTCACAGGGTGGCGTCTCATCTAAGAACAGACCAGCACAATCTGCTGCGGAGCATCCGGCTGATGGGTTCCCTTTAATTGTATAAATTTATATTTAATAGCCGGCTGTAGGATTTATTCCCATTAGTGCCCCGTGTGTGTGAGATAGACATAATGGTCAGAGTTAGGTAATATGTCCAGGAAGAGAGAAAATGTGCTAAGATGGCTTACTGGTTACTAATGGGAGAGAATGTGTCTCCTGCCATGATACTGGTGGCCTGTTACAGAGAATGAGGAGCTCAGCTGACTGATATACAGGTTTGTGGGAGAAGATTCCATATAACACTGTGTTTTAGGAATTTATACACATACTTTGCATGCTTATGGGTCGGGCGGTCCTTCGGATGGTGTCCGGTGGGCGGTCCTTCGGATGGTGTCCGGTGGGCGGTCCTTCGGATGGTGTCCGGTGGGCGGTCCTTCGGATGGTGTCTGGTGGGCGGTCCTTCGGATGGTGTCTGGTGGGCGCTCCTTTGGATTGTGCCCGGTGGGCGGTCCTTTGGATGGTGTCCAGTGGGCGGTCCACCGGATGGTGTCTAAGAGGGCGCGGATTCTACAGTACAAAGTCATTACTGTTCTGTGTAAAAATCAGTTTTTAGATGTGGTTTTGCTGAAGTTATTATTGCGAATTTTGCTCAGTTATCTTCCTCATTCCTTACAAGTCAATAGGGGAAGATCCTGAAGGATCTTACTGTAGAGAAACGTTATCAGGGCAGATATGTATGGGAAGTGTCGGATAAATGACGGATATGGATAGTAACTGAATTTTTTTGCTTGAGGAATTGCTGCATTTTACTTTTCTTTTAACATATGGAGCTGTCTAATAGATATACTGTATAAGTTATAGTATCATCCTTTGGGGGTAATTACCCCAGAACAAAAGGGTGTCTGGCCTGGCTAATAGCCCTCTTGGAATATTGACTTGCTAGGCTGGTACCTCCACTAGGTGGCAGTAGAGCGCTGTCTAGATATGGTAATTTTCCTCTGTTTATTTCTGGGGCCAGGAAACACTGGATAATGAGAATTTGTACTTACACTGGATCCTAGCAGCCGGGTCACACTGTTTATCAAGGGATTCACTCTGAAGACAGTCGGTGGAAGGGGCGAGCGGTGATCCCCCATCCCCACCCCGCAGCTATTCAGCTTCCAGTTTTAGTTTTGTGTCTTTTTTCTCTCTGAGATCCTTTAACAATAAGAGCTATCTATACTATGTATACTGTATATAGGCCACTAGTTTTCTACTCCTGGGCACAGTATTATCGGATCCTTTCAGTAACTTTGGTGACACTGTTTCACTCTCCTCCTGATATGATGATGATTGATAACATGGAAACTCGAATGTATTATATGTGAATATTTTTACTTGATTGACTCCACTAAATGGGAGAGAGGGGTCGCATGACTATTACTTGTCTTGGTAATTCAGAAATGAGGTTCTACCCGATCTAACCATTTTTGTATGGATTCTCCTGTGTCTAGACACTCCTCATAGCGCCCACTCATTCTCTGAGTGCCCACGTATTGTGTACAGAGCTAAGATCGGCGCCGATACACACCGGCGGCCACACGCGCTCTGGTCGGCACCGATACTCACTGGTGGCAGTGCTCTGTGCGCTTGTCTGCATTTTCTCACCAGCACTGGACCCTGTGCCAGGCTTATTAAGAACCACAGCTGGCGCCATATCAAGTGTCTAACTGCAGTATCTACAACCTGGAGAACTTTTTAACAAAAATGACAAAAACGTCTAAATGTTGAATTTAACGACGACCGGTCACTTACCATAAATATTTATTTTTGTCACCTGGCATAAATGCCACTCTTCTCCTGAATCCGGCGTTGTCTTTCTTTTGTGTCTGCACCTCTCTGTTCCCGAGATATAGCTCCTTCTTTCCTATTTATAAATCTAGTCTTGTTAACCAAGTGGGTGTCTTCATATGTACCACGCCCCCATGATTAGTAAGGCTTTATATTCAGGGAGCAGGAGGCCATATCTCAGGAATGGAGAGGCGCCAAAATGAAAGAAAAACTGCTCCAGATTCAAGAGGACAGTGGCTTTTACACAAAGTAAAAAAAAAAAAATAATTTCTGGTGAGTGAAGTCTTATGACGCGGAAGCCTTTTCTGTCATTGAAAAGAACAGGTAAAAGCTATGTTCCCATAATGGAGAGCGTGAAGCCTTAATGACTGTGTCCTCCATGTTATATCACTCCTTTATCTGCATGGTGTATGGACGGCGTCACAAGCTGCACCACTCTGTACAAATGTAAGATTCTGTTCTAGCTGTTCAATAAAATCTCTGTTATACATGGAGTTGTTGTATTACATGGCCGCTGGCCATTATTCACACCTAGACCACCGGAGTACTGGAACAGAGTCGGCGTTACCCACACTAGTGGGAATACAGCTATAAACACAGGAGCATGACGTCACATTGTCACCTCATAGTAAAGCAGTGGATTTAAAAAAACACTGTCCTTTACTCACCCTCCCCAGGTCCAGTGCGGAGTCCCTGGTGTCTGTTGACAGTATTGCACCCTGTGAGGTCAGTGGCTCTGTGACTCGTGCCATCAACCACTGATTGGCTGCAGTGCTGACGCTGTGATAACAGTGTTGTAGATACAGAGCAGCCACTGAGACTCTTTGGCCCCCAGAAGGGTGAGGAAAGTGCTGACTTGGTGATTACATGTCTCACAGCTGCAGTGTGTATTAACCCCTTATTGACCACCAATACGTCTTTTAACTGACCTGAGATATAAGAGAATAGCCTCCCCATACAGGTGACAATCCTGCAGCTGTCGGCTGTACACTATAGCTGACAACTTGCTGCATCAGCCACGATCAGTGTTGGTACCGTCCATATCTGGGTAACCCCTTACATGGTGCTGCCAATAGTTGACTACATCATATAAATGGTTAAGAGTGTGGGGGCTTCCTCTTAATCCCCATCGGTGCCTTGATACATTTAGGCTATGTTTCCACGGGGCGTATTCCTTCAGTATTTGCTGCGGATTGGACGCTGCGTACAGAAATCATGCATACAAACACACAGGTGGCAAACCTGCGTTTACGCACATGTGGCACGTCTTTATAGACCGCAGCATGTCTATTTATCTTGTGGAGATGCTCAGTCTCCACAAGATAAATAGCACTGTTCTATGTATAGGATGCGGTGATTTCACTTGTGTTCAATGAACCGCGCGTACAACAGGGGGCTGCGCTTTGGGCCGAGCGGGGTATCCGCTGCATCCAAAGCACTGGGATTCCGGACCGTGGACACATAGCCTTATTGTGTGGTCCTGATGTTTGCCATGCCAGTTCATGGCCTTAGTCTGCTGGCTACACTGACCTGTTCAGAAGTTACCGACATTTAGGTGGTAAAAACACACTTTACATTAATTCCTGAAAATCACCTGAAGGGTAAGGCAAGGGAGGAAGCAAGAGACAATACGGACATTACACCAGGGGTTTACAGAGGATTCATTTTGTGAGGTAAAAAATTTTACAGACAGACAATTTTTAAAATGAACTTACGTTTGTGGGAAAACTCCTTTAAAAAGCAGCTGCAAAGCCTGCCCCCATCGTGACATTGCCGTCCTCCAAATGCGATGGCATCGGGCCCCCATCTAGTGTGTGTGTGTGTGTATGTGTGTGTGTGTATGTGTATATATTTTTTTAGCTGTTGAACCCGTTCTACGCCCGGGTGGCGAGCATTTATATTGGTATATGGTCTCCATCCTGGTATGTGCTGCTCCCATCTTGCTCTCCCATCCTGTCATGTGCTGCTCCATCCTGCATCCCCATCCTGTCATGTGCTCCCATCCTGCGCCCCCATCCTGTGATATGCTGCTCCATCCTACACCCCCATCCTGTCATGTGTGCGCCCCCATTCTGTCATGTGCTGCTCCTGTCATGTGCTGCTCCCATTCTGTCATGTGCTCCCATCCTGCACCCCCATCCTGTCATGTGTACGCCCCCATTCTGTCATGTGCTGCTGCCATCGTGCGCAATCATTCTGTCATGTGCTGCTCCCATCCTGCGCCCCCATTGTCATGTGCTGCTCCCATCCTGTGCCCCCATTCTGTGCCCCCATTCTGTTGTAATGTGCTGCACCCATTCTGCCTGTTCCTGTTTCCATTCTGCCATATGTTGCTCTCATCTTTCTCCGGCTCTACTGCCCAAGTGCGGGCGGGGCTGTGCGCTGAGTGCGGGCGGGGCTGTGCGCTGAGTGCGGGCGGGGCTGTGCGCTGAGTGCGGGCGGGGCTGTGCGCTGAGTGCGGGCGGGGCTGTGCGCTGAGTGCGGGCGGGGCTGTGCGCTGAGTGCGGGCGGGGCTGTGCGCTGAGTGCGGGCGGGGCTGTGCAGGCAGGGACACCGGCGCGCTGTGGGGGTCAGGTGCCGGAGTCGCCGCTAGCTCTGGCCCCTCGCACTTGCTATATTTACCTGTCCACCGTTCCACTGCTGCGCGCCTCTCTGTCTTCCGGGGTCCTCTGCCTGTGACTGTTCAGTCAGAGGGCGGCGCGCATTAAGAGTGTCATCGCGCCCTCTGAACTGAACGTCACAGGTGGAGGATGGAGCAGCGCACAGCAGTGGAACGGGACAGGTAAATATACTCACCCTCCGCCTCCTGGCTCGTCCCTGCTTCTCCGTTGGAGATCGCGGTGTGCGTTCAGCGCTTACGCATACTGCGATCTCCTGGGAGCGTCACTCTGTGGGGTCCAGACTGCGCCGGCGCTTGCGCAGTCTATAAAGGCTTCGGACAGAGTGACGCTCCCAGCGTTATATTATAGATATATATATTATAGATATATATATTATAGATATATATATTATAGATATATATATTATAGAGATATAGAGATATAGATATATAGATAGATAGATATATATATATATATATAGATATATATATATATATATATATATATATATATATATAGATATCTATATATATATCTATAGATATCTATATATATATCTATAGATATCTATATATATATCTATAGATATCTATATATATATCTATAGATATCTATATATATATCTATAGATATCTATATATATATCTATAGATATCTATATATATATCTATAGATATCTATATATATATCTATAGATATCTATATATATATCTATAGATATCTATATATATATCTATAGATATCTATATATATATCTATAGATATCTATATATATATCTATAGATATCTATATATATATCTATAGATATCTATATATATATCTATAGATATCTATATATATATCTATAGATATCTATATATATATCTATAGATATCTATATATATATCTATAGATATCTATATATATATCTATAGATATAGATATATATATATCTATAGATATCTATATATATATATCTATAGATATCTATATATATATCTATAGATATCTATATATATATATCTATAGATATCTATATATATATATCTATAGATATCTATATATATATCTATAGATATCTATATATATATATCTATAGATATCTATATATATATATCTATAGATATCTATATATATATATCTATAGATATCTATATATATATATCTATAGATATCTATATATATATATCTATAGATATCTATATATATATATCTATAGATATCTATATATATATATCTATAGATATCTATATATATATATCTATAGATATCTATATATATATATCTATAGATATCTATATATATATATCTATAGATATCTATATATATATATCTATAGATATCTATATATATATATCTATAGATATCTATATATATATATCTATAGATATCTATATATATATATCTATAGATATCTATATATATATATATCTATAGATATCTATATATATATATATCTATAGATATCTATATATATATATCTATAGATATCTATATATATATATATCTATAGATATCTATATATATATATATCTATAGATATCTATATATATATATCTATAGATATCTATATATATATATATCTATAGATATCTATAGATATCTATATATATATATCTATAGATATCTATATATATATATATATATCTATAGATATCTATATATATATATATCTATAGATATCTATATATATATATATCTATAGATATCTATATATATATATATCTATAGATATCTATATATATATATCTATAGATATCTATATATATATATCTATAGATATCTATATATATATATCTATAGATATCTATATATATATATCTATAGATATCTATATATATATATATATCTATAGATATCTATATATATATATATATCTATAGATATCTATATATATATATATATATATATCTATAGATATCTATATATATATATATCTATAGATATCTATATATATATATATATCTATAGATATCTATATATATATATCTATAGATATCTATATATATATATCTATCTATATATATATATATATATCTATCTATAGATATCTATATATATATATATATATCTATAGATATCTATATATATATATATATCTATAGATATCTATATATATATATCTATAGATATCTATATATATATATATCTATCTATATATATATATATATATCTATCTATAGATATCTATATATATATATATATATCTATAGATATATATATATATATCTATAGATATCTATATATATATATATATATCTATAGATATCTATATATATATCTATAGATATCTATATATATATCTATAGATATCTATATATATATCTATAGATATCTATATATATATCTATAGATATCTATATATATATCTATAGATATCTATATATATATCTATAGATATCTATATATATATCTATAGATATCTATATATATCTATAGATATCTATATATATATCTATAGATATCTATATATATATCTATAGATATCTATATATATATCTATAGATATCTATATATATATCTATAGATATCTATATATATATCTATAGATATCTATATATATATCTATAGATATCTATATATATATCTATAGATATCTATATATATATCTATAGATATCTATATATATATCTATAGATATCTATATATATATCTATAGATATCTATATATATATCTATAGATATCTATATCTCTCTGTCTCTCTGGTCGGACCACATCTCAGTACCAATGCTTTCTGGCTTATGTTTTGGTCACTTTTGAATGTTGGTTGTGCTTTCACACTCGTGGTAGCATGAGACTGACTCTACAACCCACATAAGTGGCTCAGGTAGTGCAGCTCATCCAGGATGGCAAATCAATGCGAGCTGTGGCAAGGTTTGCTGTGTCTGTCAGCGTAATGTCCAGAGGCTGGAGGTGCTACCAGGAGATGCGGAGGGGGCCATAGGAGGGCAACAACCCAGCAGCAGGACCGCTACGTCAGCCTTTGTGCAAGGAGGAGCACTGCCAGAGCCCTGCAAAATGACCTCCAGCAGGCCACAAATGTGCATGTGTCTGCACAAACTGATAGAAACTAAGCCCATGAGGATGGTCTGAGTGCCCGATGTCCACAGATGGGGGTTGTGCTCACAGCCCAACACTGTGGCATTTGCCACAGAACACCAGAATTGGCAAATTCGTCACTGGCACCTGGTGCTCTTCACAGGTGAAAGCAGGTTCACACTGAGCACATGTGACAGAAATGACAGAGTCTGGAGACGCCATGGAGAGTGGTCTGCCTACAACATCCTTTAGCATGACTGGTTTGGCATTGAGTCAGTAATGGTGTGGGGTGTAATTTTTTTGGAGGCCTGCACAGCTCTCCATGTGCTCGCCAGAGGTAGCCTGACTGCCATTAGGTACTGAGATGAGATCCTCAGACCCCTTGTGAGACCATATGCTGGTGCGGTTGTCCCTGGGTTCCTCCTAATGCAGGACAATGCCAGATCTCGTGGCTGGAGTGCATCAGCAGTTCCTGCAAGATGAAGGCATTGAAGCTATGGACTGGCCCGCCCGTTACCCAGACCTGAATCCGATTTAACATATCTGGGACATCATGTCTCGCACCATCCACCACCAACGGTCCAGGAGTTGGTGGCTGCTTTAGTCCAGGTCGGGGAGGAGAACCCTCAGGAGACCATCTGTCGCCTCATCAGGAGCATGCCCATGCATTGTAGAGAGGTCAGACAGGCACATGGAGGCCACATAATAATAATAATAATAATAATAATATTTATTTTTATATAGCGCTAACCTATTCCGCAGCGCTTTACAGTTTGCACACATTATCATCTCTATACATACTACGGAGTGTCAGTTGAAATGCCTCAAGACAAGGAAATGAAGTTGGATCAGCCTGTAACTTCATTTTCCACTTTGATTTTGAGCATTATTCCAACTCCAGACGTTTGTGAGACAGTAGTTGTGATCTACGTTGATAATTTTTAGGTTTTATTGTCCTCAACACATTCCACTATGTAATGAATAAAGATTTACAACTGAAATATTTCATACATATACATACACATTGCCTTGCGAAAGTATTCGGCTTCCTTGAACTTTTCAACCTTTTCCCACATATCATGCTTCAAACAAAGATACCAAATGTACATTTTTGTGAAGCATCAACAACAAATGGAACACTTGTGAAGTTGAATGAAATTTATTGGTTATTTTCAGTTTTGAATTTCCACAAAAATTTAAAAGTGAGGCGTGCAATATTATTCGGCCCCCTTAACTTAATCCATTGTTGCGCCACCTTTTACTGCGATTACAGCTGCAAGTCGCTTGGGGTATGTCTCTATCAGTTTTGTACATCGAGAGACTGAAATTCTTGCCCATTCTTCCTTGGCAAACGGCTCGAGCTCAGTGAGGTTTGATGGAGACCGTTTGTGGAAAGAGCCGAAAGCTGCTGTTCACAGGTTCTTGATTGGATTGAGGTCTGGACTTTGACTTGGCCATTCTAACACCTGGATACGTTTATTTGGGAACCATTCCACTGTAGATTTTGCTTTGTTTGGGATCATTGTCTTGTTGGAAGACAAATCTCCGTCCCAGTCTCAGGTCTTTTGCAGACTCCAACAGGTTTTCTTCAAGAATGGTCCTGTATTTGGCTCCATCCATCTTCCCATCAATTTTAACCATCTTCCCTGTCCCTGCTGAAGAAAAGCAGGCCCAAACCATGATGCTGCCACCACCATGTTTGACAGTGGGGATGGTGTGTTCAGGGTGATGAGCTGTGTTGCCTTTACTCCAAACATATTGTTTGGCATTGTTGCTAAAAAGCTCTATTTTGGTCTCATCTGTGTCTCAGTCTGCCTAAGAGAGCACCTTCTTCCACATGTTTGGTGTCTCCCAGGTGGCTTGTTGCAAACTTTAAGCAACACTTTTTATGGATATCTTTGAGAAATGGCTTTCTTTCCACTCTTCCATAAAGGCCAGATTTGTGCAGTGTACGACTGATGATTGTCCTATGGAGAGACTGTCCCACCTCAGCTGTAGATCTCTGTAGTTCATCCAGAGTGATCATGGGCCTCTTGGCTGCATCTCTGATCAGTCTTCTCCTTGTTTGAGATGAAAGTTTAGAGGGACGGCCGGGTCTTGGTAGATTTGCAGTGGTATGATACTCCTTCCATTTCAATATGATCATTTGCACAGTGCTCCTTGGGATGTTTAAAGTTTTGGAAATCATTTTATATCCAAATCCAGCTTTAAACTTCTCCACAACAGTATCACGGACCTGCCTGTTGTGTTGCTTGGTCTTCATGATTCTCTGTCCTTCAAACAGAACCCTGAGACTATCATAAAGCAGGTGCATTTATACGGAGATTTGATTACACACAGGTGGATTATATTTATCATCATTAGGCATTTAGGACAACATTGGATCATTTAGAGATCCACAATGAACTTCTGGAGTGAGTTTACTGCATTGAAAGGAAAGGGGACCGAATGATATTGCACGCCCCACTTTTCAGTTTTTGAATTTCCACAAAAAACTAAAATAATCAATAAATTTCGTTCAACTTCACAATTGTGTTCCACTTGTTGATTCTTCACCAAAAATTTACATTTGGTATCTTTGTTTGAAGCATGAATATGGGAAAAGTTCTAGGTAGCTTAGTTCTTTCGCAAGGCACTGTATATATGTTATAATATATACCTCGGATCTATCACTGCCAGGATCCCCCAATAACACCAGAACGGTATGCTGCCACCAGTTCTTCAGACGTTTTTCGCTGTGTCCAAAATGCTCTGAATCGATCTCCCTGCACTGCCTCCCGGCTGCTATGGGGCCCTTGAGCATGCGCGGGCGGAACCGGTGCCAGCAGTGGTCCCCCGCCCGTCATAGCAGGGTCAACTGTATCGGCTAGATGCAAATACAGCTGACCGCATTGATGAGAGGAGCGTTACACTCCCTCTCCCATCATCCCCCCTGTCGGCGTCTGACGTCACTGTTAGTGACAGAGGATGCGATGACATAACTACTCGGCGCCTGCGGTCCGGAGATGTGCGGGCGCTGAGAGCAGCGGAGGAACCAGGAAGAAGAGGTAAGTATTGTACTTTTTTTTAATGGGGGTGCTGTATACTATACAGGCCTGAAGGGGTGCATTATATTAGTTTTCCTATGGGGGCTGTGATATATTAGTCTGCCTATGGGAGGGTTGCATTGTGTTAGTCTGCCTATGGGGGGCTGCATTATCTTGGGATCTGCATTATGTTAGTGTCTGCCTATGGGGGGTTGCATTATACTATAGAGTCTGCCTATGAGGGCTAAATTATATTAGTATGCCTATGCGGGGCTGCATTATATTATTCTGCCTATGAGAGGGGGGCTGCATTATATTATTCTGCCTATGAGAGGGGGACTGCATTATATTAGTCTGCCTATAAGGGGGGGATTGCACTATATTAGTCTGCCTATAAGGGGGGCTGCATTATTTTAGTCTGCCTATGTGGGCTGCATTATATTAGTCTGCCTATGAGAGGGATGCTGCATTATATTAGTCTGCCTATGAGAGGGGGACTACATTATAATAGTCTGCCTATGGGGGGCTGCATTATCTTGGGATCTGCCTATGGAGTGCTGCATTATTAGTGTCTGCATTATATTAGTCTGCCTATGGGGGGGGACTATATTATATTAGTCTGCCTGTGCGGGGCTGCATTATATTAGTCTGCTTATGGGGGCTGCATTATGTTAGTCTGCCTATGGGGGGGCTGCATCTGCATTATACTATAGAGTCTGCCTATGGGGGTTACATTATATTAGAGTCTGCCTATGCGGGGCTGCATTATATTAGTCTGCCTTTGGGGGCTGCATTGTCTTCCCTCAGGTTGGCACACCCCAGCACCACGCTACCGTCATGAACGATGGCTAATATCCGAGTAATGAGGAGTCCCGAGGGTATTGGTCCATTAAGGTTGGCTCTATCTGGACTTCCACTCTTTCGAGGGGTGTACAAGCTCGTACGGGCAGCGTGATCAAAGTCTGACCAGGCGGTAGAACGAGCTTAGCAGTGGCAGGGACTGTCACTTTTTTAAGACTTTCCCTTCATTCGATGTTATTTGGGCCTGGGCAACCTGTATCCATTGTTGAAAGACTTTCCTCTGGAGTTCGTGGGCTCCATCAGTCCAAGAAAGCGTCTGGTGACTCCCTGATTAAGAGAGTCCTGAGTTCTTTCAGCACATTCATCCCCAAAGTCACTGCAGGGCTGTTGCCAGGGTCTCCAGCGGTCAACACAACTCCTTTCCGGCCCACTTCTTTGCCGCACACTGTAATTTGCATCCATACCACCCCTGCGACTGGGATGGGCAACTAATTGGCTGCCGTTAATTGATCACTGGGCCCCATTTGGGTCGCGTCACCTCAGGAAAATGACATCTAAAATACGTTTCTGGCATAGTTGTCACTAGAGAGCAGATGGTTCGACCATCCATTTCAGCCCATACGAGGGGGCTCAGGGAAATTAAACTTTCAGGACTGCCTTCTCTCCTCCTTTGCTGCTCAGGCTCCGAGAGTCGTCCCTAGCCATGAAGCCCACTAGTTTAAAGGCTGCCATGTAAGAGGCCACCCCCATCTTGTGCACCCTCGGGCATAGTGTCCAATGTCCCCACACTTGAAACAGATCGGTTGTCTCTGCTCGAGATTGCCCAATTTCCTGGCGAGGCGCAGTGGGTAAGTGAGACTCTGGGTCAGTCTTGTCTCTGGATGGATTTGGAGCCACAGGGGTGGCTCTTCTGAGGCCAGACCACTCTTTCCGCATTTCCTTCCGGATCTCTCTGGCCCATCCTGGCTCGGCTGCGGGCAAGGCGGGTATCTCCCTGCTCCGCACCTTCCCTGCCAAGGCTGCCATCCCCTGCTCCTGCTCACGCTTCCTCCTTGATTTCTTAGAAAGTCAAGCGCGGATTAGTATGCAGGCGCTCCTGCAAACCTTGCTTAAGCAGCGCATCCCTGAGGCCTGCTACAAGTTGGTCTCAACATCACATCAGGAGGCCCCACGCCCACATCGTCCCACTTGGCTATCGCTGCGTGCACCTCTTCTAACGCGTTCATATACTGGGTCAGGGATTCCCCCCTGAACGCGGCTAAACAATCCCATACGCAATCCTCGGACATCAGTGGGGTCTCCATGCATCTCCTCCAAAATTTGAAACACCTTCTTGAAAGTGTTTTGCTCATGCATGGACCAAAACATTATGGAACATCTAGCTTCTCCATCCAAGGCCATCACAGCAATCTCTACTTGCATAGCGGTGGGGGGTGGGGGGTCATACAGTGTATCCTCAGTATGCCTTTAAGTCGCTCAGTCCAGATCCACAGCTGTGAATTGCTGCCCGTAAACTTTGGGAGATCACTGAGCATGGCCCCCAGCGGCAAGCTGGCCCTTGGGGCACCCATGACCTCTTGGTCTACTGCTTTTGTGCCCGTGGCTGCATCCTGCCGACTACGCCAAATGTAAGCAAGTTGCGGGAAGCAGTGACGCAATGGAGGCAGAGCAAAGGTTAACAGATTATCAATTTAATTTGGTACAATGAAGAGGCTCCTCGCAGGGAGATAGTTAAATTGAAAGAGAAAGTTATACTGTATCAACAGTCCAGTTATCAAACTTATCGTGTCCTTAGGTTCCTCAGCTGCAGATGATCCGTTGGGGGTTGTAGTACTGGCAATGGCCAGCATAGTGTCCTCAGATTGTGTCCCAAAACTAACAGTCCAACTTCTGGTGGTCTCTGGTTTTACCCATTGAGCCCTTAGTCCATAAGCCTGTGCAGCTAAAGTAAAGAGAGCTGAAGGGATCCCGGTATCAAACGTAGGCTGATGCGCGCTGTTCTGCAGGGGGGGGCCGCAACTTAAAGTCCTGTAATCGGCTCACGTTCTCCTGCATAAGCACGGTCTTACCCTCATCCAGGCGCAAAACGCTTCCCACTCAATATCCCGCTGGAGTGTCCAGGAGGTCTCGGCTGCAATGTGTCGTGCTGCTGCTTTAGGTGCGGAGCATGCTGCTCACACTCCTGCACTCTCCCTAAGGGCTTGTTTCCACTTGCGAGAAACACGTCCGTGTCTCGCATGTGGAAACCAAGCTGTGGCGCCGGCACTTTGGAGCGGAGCGTGCAGCTCCATGTGTTCCAATGCGGCCGCACGCTCTGCTCTGAAGTGCCGGTGCCACAGCTTGGTTACCATATGCGAGACACGGACGTGTTTCTCGCAAGTGGAAACAAGCCCTTTCAGCCGGAAACTGTCTGCACCTTTGCGTGTTTTCTGCTCTGTAGTCAGTCTAGACACGTCCCCTCTTCCCTGGTCATGGGACCTGTCCGGTCCTTCCCCCAGGCAACATGGGAAGCAGCCTTGACAGTTCTGGACCCGGCTCAGTACAGGTACCCGCAGCCCAGTCTCGTCCTTACACTGTCCCCACAGTACACGGTACCCACTGGTACAATCCCCCATACACTGTGCTATCCCCACTGTAGAACCTCTCCTATACACTGACGTCGCCACAGCACCACTGTACAATCTGCCTTACACTGTGCAAACCCCACACACACACACACACACACACACTGTGCCGTCTCCACTGTACAATTCCCCCCATACACTGTTGTCTCCACAGCACACGGACCCCATTGTACAACCCTCATCCACTGTGCCATCTTGACTGTCCAATCCCCACACACACTGTGCGGTCCCCACTGTACAATCCCCCATACACTGTGCCATGTCGACAGCACACGGTACCCACTGTCCAATCCCCCTCCCACACCGATGACCCCACTGTACAATCCCCCATGCACTGCGCCATCCCCATCATACACTGCGCCATCCCCATTGCACAACCCCCCTCACACACTGTGCTGTCCCCACTGTACAGCCCCCCCTCACACACTGCCGTCCCCACTGTACAACACACACATTGCACCATCCCCACTGTACAACCCCCCACAAGTGACATTCCAGGAGTTCGGTTGGCTCCCTCACAGGAGGGTGATATCATGCCTGGAAACAAGGAGGGGGTCCCCTTACCAGCTAATAACAGCATCCAACACCTTCCTGACTCGAGACCACAAGGGGGAGCTCTAACACCTGGTTTCAGGGGAGCTGCCCTATAAGTTCTGGCCTGGAGGCAGAGTTAGGGAGTCACTCATTAGTCAGTGAGGTGTCTGAGAGGGAGAGGAGAGCAGGCAAGTCGAGGAGAACCTGGGGAGTGGAGCTGTAGTCAGGCGCACCCCAGAACAGAGCGCTGATTAGGAGGACGCCAGAGTCCTTGGCTGTGTGGGTGCTGTATGCCCCTGACAGCTGAATCTGGAAGGCAGGGAACTGCAAGCTTCCTGGCCACACTGAATGCCTGGAGGCACCACAGCAGACCAAGAGCCGGGGCTGCCAGTGAAAAGGCAGTGCCCGTCATAGGCTCATGCTGTCTGCCATACAGGTTAGAAGCAACACGCAAATGAGGAACTTGAACAGAGCTTAAAGCAGCAAGGACCTAAAAGAATAGCACAGAAGGAAGGCCTCCAAACCCACCTGCATAGGTGGTCCCCAAGTTGCTTCCAGGCTGCCCGGACCCCATCATCACCTGTCACCCATGCCCCAGACTGCACCTGCACCTAACAAGTGAAGGTGAAGGAAACCGCAATCCTTGTGTCCTGCACCCTGTTGTCTACGATCCCTTACCAACTATACCGGTATCCTTGGGGCCCCGCTCCACCTGTGGGAAGCAGAACCATCCCAGCTGTGGCCCCAGCGGTCCTCTTAAGCAGCATCGGCCATCCATTACCGAACACCATAGGTGGTGTCACAAGCTGACTCCCTATAGACTATTTCCCCTTCATTTAATTACTTTTATTGGACGCCCAGGGCCACGGACCGGGTCACTGCTGCTGTGACCACCCCCTTAAGAACCGGACCTGGCCCAAGTACCCCACGGCCCTAGCGGGCGCTCCACACACAGTGAGTGGTCCCCACCGTAATATTCTCGTACACAGTGCCATCTCCAACGCACAGTCCCCACTGTCCAATCCCCCACACCCTGTGCTGTCCACACTGTACAAACCCCCTCTCCTATACTGATGTCACTGTGAAATCCCCCATGCACTGTGCCGTCCCTACTGTACAACCCCTCACACACTGTACCGTCCACTCTGTACAATTCCCCCCACGCACTGCCGTCCTCACTGTACAATTCCTTCATACTGTGCCATCCCCACTGTACATCCCCCACATACACAGTGCTGTCCCCTCTGTACATCCCCCATACACAGTGCCATCCCCACTGTACAATCCTCCCCACACACTGCAGTCCCCACTGTACACCCCCCATATACTGTGCCATCCCCACTGTACAATCCCCCCACACACTGTTGTCTCCACAACACATGAACCCCATTGTACAATTCCCCCACACCCACTGGCAGCGGCTGCCAAGGCAAACAGGATCATGGGGTGCATTAAAAGAGGTCTGGATACACATGATGAGAGCATTATACTGCCTCTGTACAAATCCCTGGTTGGACCGCACATAGAGTACTGTGTACAGATTTGGGCACCGGTGCTCAGGAAGGATATAATGGAACTAGAGTGAGTACAAAGGAGGGCAACAAAATTAATAAAGCGGATGGGGGAACTACAATACCCAGAGAGATTAGCAAAATTAGGATTATTTAATCTAGAAAAAAAGTCGACTGAGGGGCGATATAATAACCATGCATAAGTATATAAGGGGACTATGCAAATATCTCTCTGAGGATTTGTTTATATCAAGGAAGGTGACGGTCACAAGGGGGCATTCTCTGCGTCTGGAGGAGAGAAGGTTTTTCCATTAACATAGAAGAGGATTCTTTACTGTTAGGCCAGTGAGAATCTGAAATTCCTTGCCTGAGGAGGTGTTGATGGCGAACTCAGTCGAGGGGTTCAAGAGAGGCCTGGATGTCTTCCTGGAGCATAACAATATTGTATCTTACAGTTATTAGGTTCTTTAGAAGGACGTAGATCTGGGGATTTATTCTGACGGAATATAGGCTGGACTGGATGGACAAATATCTTTTCGGCCTTGCTATCTATGCTACTATGTTACTGTGCCATCCGCACTATACAACCCCCCCTCCCCACACACTGTGCCATCCCCATTGCACTACCTCCCCATACACTGTGCCGTCCCCACTGAACAAACACACACACTGTGCCATCTCCACAGCACTTGGTCCCCACTACAATCTCTCATACACTGTGCCGTCCCCACTGTACAATCCTCCATGCAGTATGCTGTCGCCACAGCACTTGGTCCCCACTGTACAGTGCATTTATGTGGATAAACACTAAGAATTCCCTAACACAGTGAAAGCACAGTATGACACTCTACACAAGCCACTGCGTTCTCACGCAGTGTGATGCTCCCACACAAGTATTGACAATATACCGTATACATTTTCCTCCTGTGCAGTCCAGGGCTCTGCAGCAGGCACACTGATGTCCTTACTAGTGTTGAGCGATACCTTCCGATATCGGAAAGTATCGGTATCGGAAAGTATCGGCCGATACCGGCAAAATATCGGATCTCGCCGATACCGATACCCGATACCAATGCAAGTCAATGGGACGAAAATATCGGAATTAAAATAAACCCTTTCTTTCCTTGTAGGTTCATTCTACATGAAGGAAAACAACTAAGAATAATGTAGTGCGGCTGCGCTGCCCGAGATCCCGCCTCGCAGTTTCGTCTAATGTAATCCCACTGCGAGCCTGGGATCCATGGGCATGTGCAGTGCATATCCTGGCCTCTCACTCCCCTCCCTCCGGCTTCTTCAGACTGTGCGGCGTCCTGGCCGTGGCATGCTATTAGGGATCAGCTGACGGCACACAGTCTGAAGAAGGTGGAAGGAGAAGAGTGAGAGGCGGAGGTTAAGATACGCACTGCGCATGCCCATGGATCCCAGTCCCGCAGTGTGATTAAATCAGAAGACACTGCGAGGCGGGATCGCGGCCGCACAGGCGCAGTCAGCCTGACACCAAATGATGTCAGAAGAGGGGCAGCGCTAAGTGTGCCTGGCCAAGGGATAACATAACAGCTCAGGCTCCGGGACAGAATCAAACAACGCTGAGGAGGAGGCGCACGGCGCCAAGGGGGTAGGAATGACGGCTGTGCTGCGTCCCATTACAAAGGAAAGTCCCACCTCCGGGACGGTTTTACGGTGTGAGGGGACACATTTCATAAGTGTTAGGTTCAGCGTGTGCAAGGAGCACAACAAAAATAGGCACCTTTTCCTTGTGCAGCATTACAGCTGCACAAGGTGGCTCTTTCAGTAACACGACTGGGGGGGACAGGTTCCCTTAAATTTAAGTTGTTGTGCCAGCGTGGCGGTCGCATGACACGTTGCCGGATACACAGCAGGGGAGCAGCAGGCGTTACTGAACCCCACTAACACATTGGCGAGGTGTTTGGCTCTATGCAAACAGCACTTCCGGGCAGCAACCAGCAGTGTCGGAGCCCAGGGACAGCAGGAGGAGCAGAGTGTAGGCCGAAGCCTGCACTGGAGGCATGTAAATGTCTGTTAGTGTGCCAGCGTGGCGGTCGCATGACACATTGCCGGATACACAGCAGGGGAGCAGCAGGCGTTACTGAACCCCACTAACACATTGCACAGAGCCAAACACCTTGCCAAACAGCACTTCCGGGCAGCAACCAGCAGTGTTGGAGCCCAGGGACAGCAGGAGGAGCAGAGTGTAGGCCGAAGCCTGCACTGGAGGCATGTAAATGTCTGTTAGTGTGCCAGCGTGGCGGTCGCATGACACGTTGCCGGATACACAGCAGGGGAGCAGCAGGCGTTACTGAACCCCACTAACACATTGGCGAGGTGTTTGGCTCTGTGCAAACAGCACTTCCGGGCAGCAATCAGCAGTGTTGGAGCCCAGGGACAGCAGGAGGAGCAGAGTGTAGGCCGAAGCCTGCACTGGAGGCATGTAAATGTTAGTGTGCCAGCGTGGCGGTCGCATGACACGTTGCCGGATACACAGCAGGGGAGCAGCTGACGTTACTGAACCCCAATAACAGAGGAGCGACTGTTGACTGTGCGGACAGCACTTCCAGGCACCAACTAGCGGTGTTAGAGCCCAGGGACAGCAGGAGGAGCAGATTGGAGGTATTGCCGCACACACAGCTGGGGAACAGCTGATGTTACTGAACCCCAATAACAGAGGAGCGACTGTTGACTGCGGACAGCACTTCCAGGCACCAACTGGCGGTGTTGGAGCCCATGGACAGCAGGAGGAGCAGATTTGTTTTGCCAGATACACAGCTGGGAATCAGCTGACGTTACTGAACCCCAATAACAGAGGAGCGACTGTTGACTGTGTAGCCAGCAATTCCAGGCACCAACTATCGATGTTAGAGCCCAGGGACAGCAGGAGGAGCAGAGGAACACAGTGTAGGCCGAAGCCTGATTGGAGCAAGTCGAAAGGGAACCTTTAACCCCCCCAAGGCGTTTGTAGCTGAAAGCCAGCTTGTGCAGCACAAAGGATGCAAAAGGAAAAGGTGGCTCTTTTCATTATGCTCCTTGCAAACACAGAACTAAACACTTATAAAATGTGTCCCCTGATACCGTGAGACCATCCCGGAGGTGGGACTTTCCTTCGTAATGGGACGCAGCACAGCCGTCATTCCTACCCCCTTGGTGCCGTGCGCCGCCTCCTCAGCGTTGTTTGATTCTGTCCCGGAGCCTGCGCTGTTATGTTATCCCTTGGCCAGGCGCACTTAGCGCTGCCCGTCTTCTGACATCATTTGGTGTCAGGCTGGCTGTGCCAGTGCGGCAGCGCTGCCCGAGATCCCGCCTCGCAGTGTTGTCTAATGTAATCACACTGCGGGCCTGGGATCCATGGGCATGCGCAGTGCATATCCTTGCCTCTCACTCCCCTCCCTCCGGCTTCTTCAGACTGTGCGGCGTCACGGCCGTGGCATGCTATTAGGGATCAGCTGACGGCGCACAGTCTGAAGAAGGCGAAGGGAGATGAGTGAGAGGCGGAGGTGAAGATATGCACTGCGCATGCCCATGGATCCCAGTCCCGCAGTGTGATTAAATCAGAAGACACTGCGAGGCGGGATCTCGGCCAGCGCAGCCGCACAGGCGCAGTCAGCCTGACACCAAATGATGTCAGAAGAGGGGCAGCGCTAAGTGTGCCTGGCCAAGGGATAACATAACAGCGCAGGCTCCGGGACAGAATCAAACAACGCTGAGGAGCCGGCGCACGGCGCCAAGGGGGTAGGAATGATGGCTGTGCTGCGTCACATTACGAAGGAAAGTCCCACCTCCGGGACGGTTTTACGGTATCAGTGGACACATTTTATAAGTGTTAAGTTCTGCGTGTGCAAGGAGCTAAACTAAAATAGCTACCTTTTCCTTGTGCAGCATTACTGCTGCACAAGGTGGCTCTTTCAGTAACAAACACCTGGGGGGGGGACAGGTTCCCTTCAATTTCAGTTGTTGTGTCAGCGTGGCGGTCGCAGGACACATTGCCGGCTACACAGCTGGGGATCAGCTGACGTTACTGACACCCAATAACACTGGGTCGTATGTTTTGACTGCAGACGGCAGTCTGACTGTCTACAGTATCCAGGTCTCCTGTTGTGTTCATCTTTCTACCACCTGAACTGTAATTTCTGAGCCTCAACTGGCGGTGTTGGAGCCCAGGAATTACAGTTCAGGTGGTAGAAAGATGAACACAACAGGAGACCTGGATACTGTAGACAGTCACCCAATTATTTATTCAGGAAGAGGAGTGGCAAATTCCTGCGAGATCCAGGCCTGGTTCATTTTCAGGAAAGTAAGCTGGTCAACGTTATCAGAGGATAGTCGCATGCGACGGTCTGTTAGTTCACCACCTGAAGCACTAAAGACGCGTTCCGATAATACACTAGCCGCAGGGCAAGCCAGCACCTCCAATGCATACTGGCTTAGCTCTGGCCATGTATCCAGCTTTGAGACCCAAAACTTGAAAGGGGAAGAGCCGTCTGGGAGTACAGTAAGAGGGCAAGACATGTAGTCTGTCACCATCTGACGGAACCGTTGCCTCCTGCTGACTGGAGCCGCCTGTGATGGTGTAGACATGTGTGGCGGGCACACAAAACTGTGCCACAGTTGGGCCATACTGGTCTTGCCTTGGGCAGAGGCACTGCTTCTGCTCCCTCTTTGTGCAGAGCCTCCTCCACTGCCTGGACACACTGAGCTGCTTTGTAAAGCACTAGCAGCACTTCTCTCAGTTGGACTGGAGAAGATGATGGAATTCACCAGTGTGTCTTGGTACTCCCGCATTTTACGATCCCGGTTCAACGGTGTGATGAGGTTTTGTACGTTGCCCCGGTATCGAGGAGGGTGTACACCCAATAATCAGCCATGTTGAGAATGTGGGTGATGCTCCGGTCGTTTCTCAGGCACTGCAGCATGTAATCAACCATGTGCTGCAGACTGCCAACTGGCCAAGAGACGCTGTCCCCTGCTTGAGGCGTGAGCTCTGCCCGCTCTTCATCACCCGACCCTCGCTGTACACACTGACTACTGAACAATTGTGTAACTCCCTCCTCTGGACAGATGTCTTCCTCCTCCATTGACTCCTCCTTATCCTCCTCACAAAGTGTCCCCTGCCTACGTGTTTGTGAGGAACCACGTGGCGCTGACTGTCCAGAAGGTGATGGAAATGGTGACTCCTCATCCTCCACCTCTTCCACAACATCATCCCTTAGCGCTTGCAGTGTTTGTTGAAGCAGGCAGATAAGGGGGACAGTCATGCTGACTAGTGCATCATCTGCACTTGCCATCCGCATGGAATAATCGAAGGGACGCAAAACCTGGCAGACGTCCTTCACAGTGGCCCACTCTGTGGTTGTGAAGTCTGAACGGCGCGGAGTGCAGAGCTGCAATGCGCGATCTTGCCGTGCTGGAACGCCGCAAGTGAGCACACTCTAGGCAGACCTTGTGCAGCAGTGCATCAAGATCCGGATAGTCCCTCAAAAAGCTCTGCACGACCAAGTTGAGCACATGTGCCAGACATGGGATGTGAGTGAGGTTGCCGAGGCCCAGAGCTGCCACCAGATTTCGGCCATTGTCACACACTACCATGCCTGGCTGGAGATTCGCTGGCACAAACCACACATCGCTCTCCTGCTTGATGGCATTCCAGATCTCCTGCGCTATGTGGCTTCGATTCCCCAAAGAAATGAATTTCAAGACGGCCTGTTGACGCTTGGCCACGGCTGTGCTCATGTCGGTCGTAACAGGTAAACGTTCACGGGTCCATGTGGAGGTGGACTGTGACGGCTCCTGCAGCGATGATTCTGAGGAACTTGTGTATTAGGAGGAGTCAATACGTACAGACTGGATTCCTGCAATCCTTGGAGTGGGCAGGATACGTCCTGCGCCACTTGCATGATCTGTACCCGGCTCAACAACATTAACCCAATGGGCAGTGAGGGAAAGGTATCGCCCCTGTCCATGGTGACTGGTCCACGCATCGGTGGTGAGGTGGACCTTGCTACTGACGGCGTTCAGTAGCGCGTGTTTTATGTGTCCCTCCATATGCTTGTGCAGGGCAGGGACGGCTTGCCTGCTGAAATAAAAGTGGCTGGGCACATTGTACTGTGGGACTGCCAATGATATCAAGTCACGGAAGCTGTCAGTCTCCACCAGCCTGAATGACAGCATTTCCAGTGACAGAAGTTTGGCAATGCCTGCAGTCAGAGCCTGTGCTCGTGGGTGGTTTGCCGAGAAAGGCCACCTTTTCTCTGTACTACCGATGGCTGTAAACTGGGCTGGAAGTGTGAGGATGACTGGGAACGTGGTGCTGTGGGTGGAATTACAGTGGGTCTCTGGACAACAGTGCCAGAGGTTCTTCCATGGCGATCCTGGGAGGAAGCCGAACCAGCTGTGTGTGAGCTGGAGGAAGAAGCAACACGAGCTGAAGAGGTGGTAGCTGCCGCTGTTGGTTGGACTAGCTCTTCAGTGTGTTTTTGTAACTCCACCGCGTGCCTGGTCCGCACATGTTTCCACATATTTGAGGTATTAAGGCTGCAGACATTTCTCTCTCTTTTGATTTTCTGATGACACACCTTGCATTTGACAAAGCAAATGTCATCTGCAACTGTGTCAAAAAAGGCCCAGGCACTGCAAGTCTTGGGAGCGCCCTTTTTGGCTGTTGGAAGAGGCATGCTCCTAACGCGTGCCGAAGTGGAGGCTACAGGCTCCGCAGTCTTCCCCCTCCCTCTCCCTCTTTGGCCCGTTCGGGGAATCTCTTCCTCAGAGCTGCTCCCACCATCTTCCTGTCCCTCACGCCACAATGGGTCAAGGACCTCATCATCTACACTACCCTCTGCCACCAACTGCTCCTCCTGGGTAGTCTCAGCAGCACAGCACGCACCAGAAAGTGGCACCTGAGTGTCATCAGCGGATGCGTACTGCGGTGTGGTGACCGGAGGCACTGGCCCGCCTCTTCAGACTCAGACTGTGAAGAGACAGATGGGTGCTCTCCAGTGCTCTGTGCCTGAGAGGATGTGGCACTAATTGAAGTCGATGCGTTAGCTGCCATCCATCCGACAACGGCTTCAATTTGGTCTTCACGCAGCAGCGGTGTACGGCGCTCTCCGACAAAGCTGCGCATGAAGGACTGTTCTCTGCTGAAACTGGGTGATGATGAGTCACCGGTGCCCGCAGCAGGCACAGAATTCCCACGTCCTCTCCCTGCTCCGCGCCCACGCCCACGTGCCTTACTCCCTGCCTTCTTCATCTTGGTTGACATAAAAATAAGCAGAAAAGTACTAAGGGCTTAGTGTGCTTATTGCTGAACAGCTCCTAATTAGGTATAAGAAACACTAATTTTCTAAAGTGTGGACTAGACTTTAATATGACCTAATGTGGCCTACACAACTGTAAAGTGGTGTGTTTGGTGAACTTTATTATTTTTTTATTTTTTGGGGGCTGAAATGACTACAGGGCGAGCTGCACTAACACGGAGACCGTGCAGACAGCCGTAAACGGCGCTGCAAGGCCCAAAAAAGCTCCTCTACGTTATCCTATGTAGTGTTTTTCCACAATGTAGCTGGATACGGGTGGAAAGCCACTAATAGGAATTATTTGAAAAAATGTGCAGCGGGCTACACTATTTGCAAAAAAAGACAATGTATTTTATGGTATGAGGCAGTGACGCACCCTGAGCTGGATACAACCGGCTGTGGCTGCACACAGACTACAGGGCGAGCTGCACTCACACGGAGACCGTGCAGACAGCCGTAAACGGCGCTGCAAGGCCCAAAAAAGCTCCTCTACGTTATCCTATGTAGTGTTTTTCCACAATGTAGCTGGATACGGGTGGAAAGCCACTAATATGAAGTATTTGAAAAAATGTGCAGCGGGCTGCACTATTTGCAAAAAAGGACAATGTATTTTACGGTATGAGGCAGTGACGCACCCTGAGCTGGATACAACCGGCTGTGGCTGCACACAGACTACAGGGCGAGCTGCACTCACACGGAGACCGTGCAGACAGCCGTAAACGGCGCTGCAAGGCCCCAAAAAGCTCCTCTACGTTATCCTATGTAGTGTTTTTCCACAATGTAGCTGGATACGGGTGGAAAGCCACTAATAGGAAGTATTTGAAAAAATGTACAGCGGGCTGCACTATTTGCAAAAAAGGACAATGGAATGGATAGAACATTATGAGACAGTGAACCACCCTGAGCTGGATACAACCGGCTGTGGCTGCACACAGACTACAGGGCGAGCTGCACTCACACGGAGACCGTGCAGACAGCCGTAAACGGCGCTGCAAGGCCCAAAAAAACTCCTCTACGTTATCCTATGTAGTGTTTTTCCACAATTTAGCTGGATACGGGTGGAAAGCTATTAATAGGAAGTATTTGAAAAAATGTGCAGCGGGCTGCACTATTTGCAAAAAAGGACAATGGAATGGATAGAACAGTATGAGACAGTGAACCACCCTGAGCTGAATACAACCGGCTATGGCTGCACACAGACTAGAGAGTGGGCTGCACTCACACACACACACACACACACACACACACACACACACAGACCTTGCAGATCGCTGTGAAAACAGCGCTGCAAGGCAAAAGCAAGGTGAACACACAGCGGTTGCTAAATTAGCCTGGGAAAAGCACAAAGAAGTAAATCGCTGTCTCAATTGGCCCTCAGTCAGAACACAGCGTCCTATGTCTAACTGAATTCACAGCAGAGTGAGCCAGAAAGGGCGGCAGCGTTTTTTTATTGTGCATCATGACATCATTTCAGCAGCCAATCACAGCCTTGCCAGTAGTTACATGCCCACCATGCTGAACAGGATGTGCCCACACTTGGAATCATTCCTCCTTGGCTGAATTCGTGCTGTTTGAATTCTGGGAACTTCCGATTCCGGTATCCGATATGCGGTAAGTATCGGATCTCGGTATCGGAATTCCGATACCGCAAGTATCGGCCGATACCCGATACTTGCGGTATCGGAATGCTCAACACTGGTCCTTACAAGTGTGGAGACAGAGCCCCAAAACCATTCAGCTCCCTATTACAGTGTGTAGAACTGCATCCTGAGGATACAGAAAACATTGAAATGGCCAGTGTAATGGGGCCATACTCCCAGCTTATGTGGCCCATAGCACCTGGCTAGTCTGCCGCTATGCCATGATTAGGAGTATAGTAGTCTCTGGTCTACCATTTCCACAGGACTGGTAAAGGAAGCGACCTGCTTATTACAGCAATCAGCCCACATTGACAATTAAAATGTCTTTATGTTCAACATGGGGACACATTTGGTATCTCCAAGTGTGGTCCAAATTTATAATTTATTAAAACACAATTAGTAACTTCTGTAACTAGGGGAAAAACAAAACTATGTATGCATGTTTGGTATTGCATAGGTGCATTACTCTACATTTAACCTCATCTGCCAAGTGTTTGCCTATGCAGACATCTTATCCAGATCATTCTGTAATATTGCACCAGCAAGCCCAGTTTTTATTATCCTACATAGTTTTCAGTCATCAAAAAGATTGACACTTTATTAATGTCCTTATGGATGGGATTGAGTTACAAAAAAAAAAAAAATGTTTGTAGCCCCCCACTGCTGACTTTGTCCCATTCACATCAACTTACCTGTCTTTTTTTTAAATTATAACCCAGGATCATATAATGTCCACAAACCGTGCTTCTGTTAAAGGCTGTCGTAATATGCAAAGCTTTTTGATACACATCAGCTGCTAACAGGCATCCAAACTGCACACTACCTACCTTTCAAGAATTCATGCTGGTTGTCAGTTAACCTATACAATGTATTTTTGCAGGCCATCCCTTAAAATGCAAAAAAACAATTAAAAACAAACAATAAAACAAAATAACCCACAGTTTGCACACCACATACTGAATGGTTGTTGCTTGAATCAACCTTCTTGCCTTTCTTCAATATTTGTACCACATCAGCCATCCTCCAATTCTGTGTAACCAAGAGAGTCTAAGAAGATTAGATACATTGGTCTGTCTCAATGACAGAGCTCAACTCCCTCAATATTAGTGGATGAATGCTATTTGATATTGTGGCTTTGGAAATATTTACTGTGGTTTCGTCAGAAATAGCCGGTTTTCTACTTGTCTTAATATAGTTACAGGTCTTCAGCATGCACTGGCACTCCACTGGTTTGCGTGCTTCTGTTAGAGATTGGCAGCAGAATATAAATGGTTAACAGCAGTGGAGAAATCCAAATCACCCACTATCAACAATTCCTTTTTTAGAAAAAAAATAATAATAAAGTATTTTCAATTTTCCTAATATTGAGTTAGGAGATGCTAGTTTTAACTTTCTATGTAAGGGGAGGAGCTAGAAGTACAGTCTGATGGGAGGAGCTAGAGGCAAGTACAGTCCGAAGGGAGGATCTAGAGGCCAACAGGGACATGTACTGCAAGTGCTCTAGACAAGATAGTTACACATGTAAACAAATAACTTCTTAAAGTTTCTACATGGCTGAAGTTGGTTTCTCATTCGTCAGTTTCTTATTCGTCAATTTTCTCTTTTCTGTTTTTCTTATAGGTTTAACAAAAAATAATCATCAAAATGATAAAACACAATGCAGAGAGGTGCCCTGATGTGAATACACTTAAACAGCTACAAAAACAATAAAACTGGCAAAAAAAATGGGCATCAAAGTGGGAACCAAAGAGCGTTGAAGAAAGGGTTAAATGACTTTAGGCACTAATCTCACACTGTAGACATATAGAACAGGGTGCCCCACATCAAAACCAGATATCTCTAGCCTGGCCCAAATGGGTTCTGGGCATCAGAACTGGCATCAGAGTTTTAATGGGTTAAATGACTTTCAGCCACTGATCTCACACTTCGAATACACAGATAGTGATGCCTCATATCAAACCCCTCTAGCCTGGCCCAAATGGGTTCTGGGCATTAGAACTGGCATCAAAGTGGGCAAACAGCTGTCATGTCGGACGCTGTTCAGACCAGGTCGTTCGACAGACAGCGGTAATTCCGCTTTTGACCACTATGCGCTCATTGGCGTCGGCTAGATTTTATCTAGCTGGTCCGGGGTTAATTTACCTGGTGCTCGGATTGGAAGCTGGGCCATGCCCACTGCCTTTAAATAGTTCTCCTGAACATTGGGTGTCGCCGATTATAGCTTCTGTCTTGTGCGTTGTTATCTCGGTCTGGAGTGGTGAGCTGGTAGTTGGAGTATCGTTGCTGGTGGTGTATTTCCCTTTGTCTTATTTTCTCCTTCCTATATTTGTATTTATTTTGCCCTGTGCACTTGCCAAGGCCCAGGAGGAGGTACCTTCTGAGCTTCCCGTCAACAAAACGTTTGTACCGCTTCATCTCCGCTTAAAGGTTTTGGCGGAGCATCATGATGCTGTCCTGGCTGGCCATCCAGGGGTTAGGGGGTACCTTGGATTTGGTGTCACGTCGGTTTTGGTGGCCCAAGATCCGACAGGACGTGATCTCATACGTGTCAGCTAGCACCATGTGCGCCAGGACTAAGACGCCTCGCTCCTGTCCTGTTGGCACACTACTTCCTCTCGAGGTACCTTGTAAGCCATGGACGGAAATCTCCATGGATTTTATCACTGACTTGCCCTCCTCAGCTGGGAACACGGTCATCTTGGTGATTGTTGATCGGTTCTCAAAAATGTCGCACTTTGTGTCTTTGCCTTCATTACCTAACGCTAAGACTCTGGCTCAGGTATTTGTGCAGGAGGTGGTCAGACTTCATGGGGTTCCATCTGACATCGTTTCTGATAGGGGGTCTCAGTTTGTGGCAAAATTTTGGAAAGCATTTTGTTCACGGCTGGGGATCAAGTTGTCTCATTCTTCGGCATTTCACCCTCAGTCTAATGGTCAGACCGAGCGTATGAACCAAAATTTGGAACAGTACTTATGCTGCTTTGTTTCGGATAACCAGGAGGAGTGGTCAAAGTTTCTTCCTTTGGCTGAGTTTGCCATCAATAATCACCGCCAGGAGTCATCTGGGGAGTCTCTGGTTTTTTGTGTTTACGGACTTCATCCTCAATTTTGTACTTGTACTTTGTCAAGGGGGCTCTTCCGGCATCCCGGAGGAAGACCAGAAAGGAGCACAATTGTCATCAGTCTGGAGGAGAGTTAAACAGCTCCTGTTGAGTGTGGGTGCTAGGTACAAACGTGTGGCTGACAGTAGGCGTGTGCCAGGTCCGGACCTGAGTGTGGATGACTGGGTGTGGTTATCCACAAAAAACATAAGACTCAAAATACCATCCCTTAAATTGGGTCCACGGTTTATTGGTCTATTTAGGGTCACCTCCGTCATTAACCCAGTAGCGTACCGATTGGAGCTTCCTACGGTGTATAAGATACCCAACGTGTTCCACAGGTCTCTTTTAAAGAAGGTGGTGGGTTCCGTGGACGCGGCGCCTATGCCACCTCCAGTCTTGGTGGATGGTAATTTGGAATTTGAAGTCTCCAAGGTGGTTGACTCTCGTGTAGTGCACCGCACTTTACAGTACTTGGTACACTGGCGTGGTTATGGGCCTGAGGAGAGGTCCTGGGTACCAGCCTCGGACGTTTATGTGGATCGGCTGGTCAGGTTTTTTTCACCGCCGCCATCCGGACAAGCCGGGTCCTATAAGCCGTGAGGGCCCTGGGGTCCCTCGTAGAAGGCGGGGTACTGTCATGTCGGACGCTGTTCAGACCAGGTCGTTCGACAGACAGCGGTAATTCCGCTTTTGACCACTATGCGCTCATTGGCGTCGGCTAGATTTTATCTAGCTGGTCCGGGGTTAATTTACCTGGTGCTCGGATTGGAAGCTGGGCCATGCCCACTGCCTTTAAATAGTTCTCCTGAACATTGGGTGTCGCCGATTATAGCTTCTGTCTTGTGCGTTGTTATCTCTGTCTGGAGTGGTGAGCTGGTAGTTGGAGTATCGTTGCTGGTGGTGTATTTCCCTTTGTCTTATTTACTCCTTCCTATATTTGTATTTATTTTGCCCTGTGCACTTATTGTGTATTCCTGAGTGACTGCGGCGTGGTGTGTTGTGGATTCTGTTTGTGGGCTCCCTCTGGTGGTTACTGCTGGTACTGGGTGACTTTGGTGGGTGGCGGCCTTTGGTTTCCACCTGTCCATCAGTGGCTGGGTGTTTCCTATTTTACCTGGCCTTTCTGTCATTTCCCTTGCCGGCTATCAATGTATTCAGATGTGCTCTGTTTGGTTCCTGCCTACCTGCTCCCAGATCTTTCAGGATAAGTTAAGTGCTGATTTTCAGTTGTTTGGTTTTTTGTCCAGCTTGCTTATTATGTCTCTATGCTAGCTGGTAGCTCTAGTGGACTGAGGTTCTCCCCATGTGCCATGAGTTGGCACATGGGTTCTTGTAATCTCAGGATGGTTTTTTTGATTAGGGTTTTTTGCTGATCGCTCAGTCCCCTTTTGTATCGTTCTGCTTTCTAGTTTACAGCGGGCCTCAATTTGCTAAAACTATATATATCATCTCTATGTGTGTGCCTTCCTCTCATTTCACCGTCAATACATGTGGGGGGCAACTATATCTTTTGGGGTTCATTCCGCTGGAGGCAAGTGAGGTCTTTATTTTCTCTGCAGTGCTAGTTAGCTCTTAGGCTGGTGCGTGGCGTCTAGAACCAACGTAGGCACGCTCCCTGGCTATCTCTAGTTGCGTTTGTCAGGCGTAGGGCAGCGGTCAGCCCAGGTTCCATCACCCTAGAGCTCGTCCGTAATATTTTTGTACTTTGCTTGTCCTGTGCTATCCCTAGCCATTGGGATTCATGACAGTGGTGTATATTTTTCCGTTATCCTTGTCTGTGCTAACTGTGGGTATTGGTGTATTATCGTTTCATTGGGTGGCGGGCTGTGGTTTCAGCCTAGGGTTGAAACAGGAGACAGGGTGAGGTTCGAGGCCTAGACATGCACACCATCAGTGTAAACTCTAGGTAGAGGGTCAGTCAGGATTTCCCTAGTCTGAGGGAAATTGCAGGGGCCCGGGTTATTTGCTCTTGCCCACCTAGTCTTCCCGTTACAACAGCCCATTTTCACAGATTCAAAAAACGTAACTGATGTTTTTAAGGGGTTAAATGCCTTTGGGCCACTGATACCACAGTGCATACATATAGAAGATTGAGCCCCTACATCAAAACCAGATCTCTTCAGCCTGGCCCAAATGGCTTCTGGGCATCAGAACTGGCATCAAAGTGGGTAAACAGCCAATTTTCACAGATCTGAATAAGTAACTTATGTTCTTAAGTTAAATGTCTTTGGGCCCCTGATCTGACACTTAAAATACACAGATAGTGATGCCCTGCATCAAACCCAGGTCCCTCCAGCCTGGCCCAAATGGGTTCTTGGCACCAGAATTGGCATCAAAGTGGGCAGATAGTCAATTTTGGCCATTTGAATAAGTAACTGGTGTTATTAAGGGGTTAAATGACTGTGGGTGTCACGGTTCACACCGTGCTGCCAACAATATGTCACGGATCCCGGGGAGAATATCTTTATCATCCCCACTACTCACATCAACTTGTCACGAACCGGGGTTGTTTGATTGCCCCTGGTTCCTTCTGAAGGGGATTTATCTATATTCCACTTCCGGTTTGGAACTTGCAGCACTCTGGCACCCCTTACCGTCAGGTCAGATTAGGTACTGCACCTAGGGTAATTAGTCGCCAGAAAGGCTGCCTGCTATGCACTGGCTATTGGGCACTCTACAGCGAGGGCAATATCACCACTCCCACACAGGCGGGAACAATAATTATCAACGCCGCCGGTCGCTGCAAAGAAGCACAATCACGTAGGACAAAGTCGCTGCCACCAGCTCTGATTTTCAAGGGTTAACGGGTCCGGAGCCAACCGAAATTAGTAGCGGAATTCACCTCAGAGGACGCACAGTCGTATAGAGCATGAAGAGTCAAGCTAGTAAAATTATATTTTACTCCATAAAAGAGAGGCAGTATTTAAAAAATATTAAAAAGATATTATAAAGAAGACGAATCGTGTACATCGCAATTACAAATAAAAAGGGATTAACAGTGAAAATTGACTTACGATTCGTTCATATCATTCAATGGTACGATGTGTGCTGGCTGTGGGAAAGAGGACCTTCCCCACTTAGTTTCAGGTCAGATTGCACAGCCTGTCGCAGCTGAATCCCCCGGCAAAAGACGCTGCTGGAATCCTG
Organism: Ranitomeya variabilis; assembly: GCF_051348905.1. NCBI lineage: Eukaryota > Metazoa > Chordata > Amphibia > Anura > Dendrobatidae > Ranitomeya > Ranitomeya variabilis. Next base: position 567,534,436 of record NC_135232.1, read on the forward strand.
TCACACTAATATATGTCACAGCCCAAAACCCATGCACTCCCCCTGTGGTGACATCACTTAGAAGTTGAAATCTCTTTACTTACAATATGAAAACTATTTTTTACACATATCTCACAGTAGGAACCTCGTATCCGGAATACACCAGGTTCCCTAGGTGCACCACGTTGGGATGATTCTTTTAAGTGTAAGCACGGCGTATTTACATGAACCGCTTAAGGAGAAATCCGCACTTTGCACTCAATGCATTTAGCTGCTAGCGCTTACAGTGATTGACAGATCTACCGATGGACATTCATAATATGTACTCCTTATATTTCTAGCCCGGAACAGTGGCCCAATATATCACTATAATAGAACAAAGAAATCCCTGCCGTTTGGATGGGACTTATACCAGTTTTAGCTGGTACTAGATGGGAGAATTGTGTCTACTGCAGCTACAAGGACCATAAAAATTCTTCTGGGAGGGGGAAATGAGGGGTTTAGGATTCACACAAACACAGGCAGCCAGCAGAGAGAAAAGAGGGGGGGTCGGAATAGCCCACAGCGTGTGTCTTGTAAGGCTAGGCAGATACTTAAACATGCCATATTCACATTATTGTGACAGTGGGCCACTGATCTCACACTTAAAATACACAGATAGTGATGCCCTGATTCAAACCCTGGTCCCTCCAGCCTGGCCTAAATGGGTTCTGGGCACCAGAATTGGCATCTAAGTGGGAAAACAGCCCATTTTCACATATTTAAATAAGTAATTGATGTTTTTAAGGGGTTAAATGCTTTTGGGCCACTGATACCACAGTGCAGACATATAGAACAGGGAGCCCCACATCAAAACAGGTCTCTTCAGCCTGGCCCAAATGGGTTCTGGGCACCAGAATTGGCATCAAAGTGGGCAGATAGTCAATTTTGGCCATTTGAATAAGTAACTGGTGTTTTTAAGGGGTTAAATGACTTTGGGCCACTGATCTCACATTTCGAATACACAGATAGTGATGCCTCGTATCAAACCCAGGTCCCTGTAGCCTGGCCCAAATGGGTTCTGGGCATCAGAACTGGCATCAAAGTGGGCAAACAGCCCATTTTCACAGATTTGAGTAACTGATGTTTTTAAGGGGCTAAATGACTTTGGGCCACTGATGTCAGTCCACCCTTACATCCCCCATAATGGCTTTGTGGTCTGTCGCCATTGTCACTATGCTCTTTTATTAGGATTAAAATGTAGCAGCAATTTTTCATTATTTTTAAGGAATTTTACAAAACCTACTTTTTACAGACTTATACCATTTTTAAGGGTCTTTGAAAGGTTGAGATATTTGGAAACCTGTAGAATTAGGAAGAAGTTCTGATTACTTCAATTACACATATAAAGCTCTTAGCTGCAGTTTCCTCTGCCTGCCAGCACAAGGCTGGAATTCTAAGCCTCTCTTCCCCCTGCTATATGGCTGTAATGTGAGACCAGCGAGCCAGCTCCACTGAGGAATTTTTATGGCTTTTATGGTGCTGCGAAAGCCAGTCCTCTCCCTAAACCCCTCATCCCCCTCCCGCCTGATACTAGCTATAACTGGTACAGCCACTTTCAAACCGCATGGGACTCTTTTGTTCTTGAAAAATTATGTACAAGAACACCGATCAGGGATAGCGATATAAGGGTTACATATTCCGAATGTCCACCGAGAAATCTATAACTCACTGCAATCGCTAGGATCTACACCCAACGAAATGCCAGGGATGGATTTCTCCGTAAGCAGGTCACATATCTATGCCGTGTTTATACTTAAAAGAACTCCCATGATGTGGTGAGCATCATGATCATTGTGTTGTTCATCTCCGAGGTTCATACAGTGAGTTATGTATTGAAATGGCTTGTCATAACTCTAAGAAAGGGGAATATTCAGCCTCACTCACCACGGGGGGGAGTGCCTTGGTTTTGTACGCGGAGATAAGTGAGTGAGACATCAGTCTTCACTATTCTTTTGTCTAGTGTCCAGCTGTGAGACCCATCTGTAATGCATCTTGATGTATGCCCATCCCCCACAGTACATGGTCTGCCATGAGATGAAATGACATAACGAGCTGTGTTTTTCAACTTTAATCCCATTTTATTTGTAATTGTACTGTACATACGATACTTGTATACTTTTATAATATCTTTTTATATTTCTGTAAACACTGCCTATACCTTTTTGGAGCAAAAGATATAAAATTACTAGCTTTGTTCCTCCTTGCTCTATAGCATACTGTCACGTCCTCTGAAGTGAATTACACTACTAATTTGGGTTGGCTCCGGCCCGCTATGAATTAAGAAATTGGAGCTGGTAGCAGTGGATTTGTCCTGTGCATTTGGGAGTCTTTGTAGCGATGGACGGCATTGATAATTATTGTTCCCACCTGAGTGGGAGTAGTTATATCGCCCTCACTGCAGCATGCCCATTAGCCAGTACAAAGAAGGCAGCCTTTCTGGGGACTAATTATCCTAGGTGCGCAGCACCCTGACTGACCTCAGGCTAAGGGGACGCCAGAGAGCTGCAAGTTCCAAACCGGAACTGGCAAGTGGGATATACGGTAGATAAATCCCCTTCAGAAAGAACCAGGGGCAACCAAACAACCCCGGTTCCTGACAAATTGGTGTGAGTGATGGGGATGATAAAGGTATCCTCCCCGTGAACCGTGACATATTGGTGGTATTCCTGAGATATCCTGTGGGATTTCTGACACCTGAATTTCTTGGTCATCTTAAAATTGGTACCTTTGACTGTTTTATATGAACTACTGACTCGGAAAGCTATGCATAATGTCTTTGTGATATATAAATAAAGTTTAGTATTATCAGTAGATTGAAGGTAGTGAAATTTAAACTGTTAACTGTGCCATGTGTAGGAGTGAAAAATCTTTTATGTCAGCACTTTTGCAGAAACAAGGGTTTTCTGCTATGCTGACACAGGGTGGAGTAGAGTGAACAAGACAAGCTGCTGGACCATGAGAGAGGTGCAGGCGGGGAAGTTACAGTGGATTGAGAAATATAGGGGTGTGCTTGGTAGGTAAGATCAGTCAAAAACAGCAGGAATGTCCAAATCCGTATCAACTGACAGGCTATCAATTACCCCAACAGTAGAGAGTAAACAAGTGGAGGTTATTCGGCCACAGACCTGTGTGACAACACTTTCCATAATGAGGGAGAAGGAAGAATCGGAAGATGTGGTTGATGGGGTGGACGTTGGTTGGCGAGACCTGCTAGTCTGCATTTTAACACGATGACATTCACAGATTAACACATGTTGATCACGCATGTGGCAGGTCATGCATGTAGTACTGAAATTATTTCATTTTTTACTCTATGTTGTTTTTAAAAAAGTTGACAGCATGATTTTTAAGATTTTTGAAAGTATGCAAAAAAGGACCCAAGCTAGGCAACTGCAGAACCATGAAAAATGCTGTCCACTGCAAGAGTTGTGTCTCAGGATGCATTGGTTGTTGTGATTACATAACTCTGTGTACGTAATCTCATCTTCATCCTCCTCCTCCTCTGCTGAGCGAATTGGCTGCATGCCTCGGGGTTTACAACAAGTGTGATCTACTACCTCATCCTCTCTGTTCTCCCATTCCTTGCCCTGAGAGGCACCCTCCTCCTCTTACTGCCTTGACAGCACAGTACAGTCTGCAGACGCCTCAAATATCTGAGTCTTGTCACAAATGGATCACCTTCACCCAACAGGGTTAACGTCTGTTGAAGAGGGTTTGGTTTATGCTCTGACAAAAATTCATCTGCCCATAGATCTAAGTCTGAAAAAATTTGCGCATCAGTGCATATTATTTCCTAAACTTGACTCTGTGAATGTTTAGAGCAGCCCTCTGATACCCATGGAATATAGTGTGTGAACAGCTCTGGAGAATGGCCCATCTGTGGTTCCCCACAGTCAGTTGGGCACTTGGAGAGTTGTGATGTGGGGTAAAAAAAAGGTTAGTTGGAGTATCACCACTGAGGACTGTACTGTGTGCGATGTTAAGGTGGAGGAAGAAGAGCAGAGGCCACTTGATGGCGCTTGCCATCTACTGGAACACATGTTCTTTCTGGCCCTCATCTACAAAGCGTACCATTGTACGGTTAGCAAAGAAAGGGAGAGGAGTTGCCCATCCAGTAACAGAAGTAGTAAAAATTCTGCGAAAATTCTGACTGAAGCAAAACAAACCACCTTCTCATCCCTCATATCATACCTGTCTCACAACCCTAAACAGCTATTCAGTACTTTCAATTCTTTCCTGCCTCCACCAGTTCCCCCTCCCTCTCATCTGAATACTTTGCCTTACCACATGTGAACGTGACACAATCTCACCTCATTCCAAACTTTAGCACAGCCTTCATCACAAGCCTAACCCACCTCTTCAATCTGTCACTAGCAACTGGTGTCTTCCATCCTGATTGAAACATACCTTGATCACACCCATCCTCAAAAAGGCCAACTTTGACCCATCCTCTGTGTTTACCTATCGCCCCATATTTCTCCACGTGCCTGTATGACCTCCCTACAATGCCTGGGCATGCTCCTGATGAGGTGGCGGATGTCTCCTGAGGGATCTCTTTCCAGACCTGGACTAAAGCATCCGCCAACTCCTGGACAGTCTGTGGTGCAACGTGACATTGGTGCATGGTGCGAGACATGAGGTTCCAGATGTGTTCAATCGGATTCAGGTCTGGGGAATGGGCGGGCCAGTCCATAGCTTCAATGCCTTCATCTTACAGGAACAGCTGATGCACTCCAGCCACATGAGGTCTGGCATTATCCTGCATTAGGAGGAACCCAGGGCCAACCACACCAGCATATGGTCTCACAAGGGGTCTGAGGATCTCATCTCGGTAACTAATGGCAGTCAGGCTACCTCTGGTGAGCACGTGGAGGGCTGTGCGGTCCTCCAAATAAATGCCACCCCACACCATTACTAACCCACTGCCAAACCGGTCATGCTGAAGGATGTTGCAAGCAGCAGATCACTCTCCACTGTGTCTCCAGACTGTCCCATGTGCTCAGTGTGAACCTGCTTTCATCTATGAAGAGCACAGGGCGCCAGTGGCGAATTTGCCAATCCTGGTGTTCTATGGCAAATGCCAAGCATCTTGCACGGTGTTGGACTGTGACCACAACCCCCATCTGTGGACGTCAGGCACTCAGACCATCCTCATGGAGTCGGTTTCTAACCGTTTGTGCAGACACATGCACATTTGTGGCCTGCTGGGGGTCATTTTGCAGGGCTCTGGCAGTGCTCCTCCTGTTCCTCCTTGTACAAAGGCTGAGGTAGCAGTCCTGCTGCTGGGTTGTTGCCCTCCTACGGCCCCCTCCACATCTCCTGGTGTACTGGCCTGTCTCCTGGTAGCGCCTCCAGCCTCTGGACACTACGCTGACAAACACAGCAAATCTTCATGCCACAGCTCACAATGATATGTTATCCTGGATGAGCTGCACTACCTGAGCCACATATGTGGGTTGTAGAGTCCGTCTCATGCTACCACGAGTGTGGAAGCACGACCAGCATTTAAAAGTGACCAAAACATCAGCCAGAAAGCATTGGTACTGAGATGTGGTCTGTGGTCCCCACCTGCAGAACCACTCCGTCTTGATAATTGCCAATAATTTCCATCTGTTGTCTATTCCACTTGCACAACAGCATGTGAAATTGATTGTCAAACAGTGTCGCCTCCTAAGTAGACAGTTTGATTTCACAGAAGGTTGATTTACTTGGAGTTATATTCTGTTAAGTGTTCCCTTTATTTTTTGAGCAGTGTGTAAATAAATATGTGTGTATGTATGTGTATATATGTGTGTATGTATGTGTGTTTGTATGTGTATATATGTGTGTCATTTAACCCATTCTTCAATGCTCTTTGGTGCCCACTTTGATGCCCATTATTGTGCCAGTTTTATTGTTTTTGTAGCTGTTTAAGTGTATTCACATCAGGGCACCACACTGCATTGTGTTTTATTATTTTGATGATTATTTTTTGTTAAACCTATAAAAAAACAGATAAGAAAAAATTGCCGAATAAGAAACCAACTTCAGCCTTGTAAAGTTTCTTACCTGGGAAGTCTTTTCCTGGACTGAGTTGCAGCTTTTAGTTTACAGGTAAAATCTACATTCAGTGAATACAGATTATCAAAATACTAAGGGAATGCTAGAACTCATCTATGGAGGGAGAGGATCTAGAGGCAGACAGATATTTACTGCAGGTTCTACAGAAACAACAGTTAGACTGGAAATTTACAAGGTTCTATTACCCAGAATCCCAGTCTTAACGATATACCTGCAGGTAAGATGGGGACGCTGCGTGTCAGGTAGGACATTTGACCAGTCTGCAGAAATAATTGTGGAAAGGAGAGTTTGCTGGCCAGCGTGTGAAGGAAGGAGAGACACATACCGACTAATCCACCACTCAGCCCCCAACATTAATGCTAGGTCTGCAGAGAATCGTGGGACATAACTTATAATAGCCTGCATTATATCTTCTAAATCTTATTTGAAAACCACATCCCATATACTGCAACATGTGAATTACACCTTTCTGTAGAGAAAAAAGAGTTGCTGTCACCAGATCAAATTGACAGTTTGTGCCCGCTGCTCCCATGAGCACACAGTTTCTTTTTTAAGAAACGAATGTTAACTGTTGTGCATTGGTGCAGGGTTCAACACACAGTCTGGAGTATTTGTTCAGTGTTTTCCAGCTTTCTCTTCCCAACTCTATCACCTAGCTGTGAGAAGTGAAACCTCGCTATCCAGATCATTACAAAGTAGTGGCTGCATTCCCTGTTGGGGCTTTTATACAGGCTATGATAGTCTCCACTGGAAAGCTGGGCTATGCCATGTGATGTGATGGTTTCACGGCATTGTGAGGAAGCAAATGTGGCAGTGCCAGAGGTCACGTGCACCTTCTCTGGCTGATACATTAGTCTTACATAAAGTAGATGGTTGTAAGTTAGTAAAAAATTATTGCATTAAAGAATACAAATGAATTGCGTTTTTGGCTCTGATTTCTTGACAAATCCAGACAATTATGGCAAAAAAAAAAAAAGCAGTGCATGCCTTTTTGCATCAATTTTCAGAAATTGTGAAGGGAATGCTAGCACCAGGTATTTTTTACTGCATAATAGAAAATTTGCAGAGAATAAAAAGCACTTCTGCCTTAATGGGGCGGGAAGGAGTAATAATAATAACAATATTTGCAGACTGGATTCATAACCATATGTAGGATATCAGCCAGCACGGACCTGCAGCTAAACACAAACTTTTGATCCACAACGATCCTTTTAAGAGAAAGAGTAATAACAGGAACATTAGAATCCACATTTCTACTCCGACACGAAAGTGTCAAGTTGACAACAGTGAAAGTGAATGCAGTTGACATAGATAAAACACTTATAGTTGTTAAACCTACAAGAAACAAAATGAGCAAAAACCCTGTGGTAACTAAAAAGCAAAAGTGCATTTAAATAAAGCAGAGTTCTTAGTAATACTGTTCTTGATCAAAACTAGCATAAAAGCCATCCCACCTCGCCACGGTAACTCTGATCAGGATGGTCCTGCGCTGTCTAATATTAAAAATTCATACATTGAGGTCAGCTGACACATGGTAAGGTTTTTACTATTAGACAGTGTAGTACCTTCCTGATCAGGGTCACATTGCCGACGGTGGGATGGCATTTATGCTATTTTTGATCAAAAACGGTATTACTAAAAACTCTTATTTAAATGCACTTTTGCTTTTTATTTAGTTGCAGCAGGGTTTTTGCTCATTTTGTTTCTAGTAAGTTTTGTATGCATTATGGCCAATGTGAACATGTGCTTATGTGTTGCATGTATATCAACTCAAACCAAGCTCAATCTTGTATAGTTGTTACCTACCACAACTGCAGCTTTACCCCATGATAAATTAGGAAGTGGAGATTGTTCTCTAAGGCTACTTTCACACTTCCGTCGTCTGGCGGCCGCCACAATGCGTCGGCGCGACGTATCGACGGATCCGTCAAAAATAGTGAAAAACTGATGCAGCGCATCCAGTATTTCGACGGATCCGCTAGAAGGTTCCGTCGAAAAATTGGATCCGAAGCATCCATTTTTACCATCCGTTTTTTTGACGTATCCGTTTTCCATGGCTAAAAATGGGAGTCTCCCAAATGTGTTTGGCTACTGGAAAATAGGGAAAACTATATATTGACTGTTTTTACAGCCCATCTTTGACAGGGTTTAGAGAAAGTGGCAGAGATGGAAGGAGTGCTTGTGAAGATTGCGAACGTAGTTACTGATGTTATTTTTTAGACCAATCGGCTGGATATAATAGTTCGGGAGAAGGAGGCAGCAGCAAGACGGAGGATTCTTCAACAGCGACGTTGCCAGCGACACCTATGGATACATCCCATAAACGCACAGCGGATGACCCGGGGCGTGTATTCAACTCTCTACATTGAGTTGCAGCAGAACCCAGATACATTTTTTAGTTATATTCGGATGAGGCAGGAACACTTCGATGTTTTTGGAAGGAAGGACACATATATGAGGTTTTCCATCTCACTGGCGGAGCGGCTGATGGTGACACTGCTGTAAGCCTACTTGTTATGTTATTTTTTTTTTATCATTGTTCATATTTAATGGCATGTAAACATGTTTTAACTAATGGAAAACCACATCAGCAGTGAACATGCGCTGAAACACTGCGTTGCATTTTCTGCAGCATGTTAATTATTTTTTTGTTTGTGCCCATTCCACAGTGTTTAACACTTGCTCCATAATAGGAATGCACAGATGTAAAAATGCTGGTTTAAATGTGCACTACAACAGAACAAAAACTTCAGCAGTGCCATTTATCAAAACTTAAAAAAAAATTGTAATATTTGTGTAAATTGCTTCAAAATGTTATGTTGCAATTTTTACTAATATTTTTATTTGTTTTTCACAGATTCCTGGCTACTGGAGAATCCCTAACTTCACTGCATTATCAGTTCCGCCTTGGAATATCAACAATTTCCGGAATTGTGAAAGTGACCTGCCTGGCTATATGGGATACCTTGCACCAGGAGTACATTCCACAACCGACAATGGACATCTGGCTACAGAGTGTTGAAAATGTTGAGAAACTGTGCCATTTCCCAAATTGCTTGGGTGCCATAGATGGCAAACACATCCGTATTTCAAAACCAGCAGGATCTGGCTCAGAGTACTTTAATTACAAGAAGCACTTTTCAATAGTACTCATGGCCATAGCAGATGCCAACTGTAAATTTCTGGCTGTGGACATTGGAGCCTATGGCCGGTCCAACGACTCCCAAGTCTTCAAAAGTTCTCCGATGGGCCGTTGTCTGTATGGAGACAGCTATGATTTTCCACCAGCAAGACCACTCCCGGGAACAACTGGACCACCCATGCCATTTGTGTGTGTTGGTGATGAGGCATTCCAGCTGTCACCACATCTACTAAAACCGTATGCAAGTAGAGACTTGACCCGAACCAAAAGAGTTTTTATTTTTATTATTTATTTATTTTTTTACCTTTATTTGTTTTGTTTTTGTTTTAAACATCTTTTTATTAGGTTTCGTACATAAAACACAACCAATAGAAACATATCCATAAGAAAACAGACATAGTTATTGATGTAGTCACAATCTCACACCTGATACAGTATCAATCTAAGTCTGTCAATTAGTATTGCTATTTGAAGAGGATTATAGCACATGAGGGATTTCTATTCATAACAGGTGGGAATGTTTAAATGGCTACGGCTGATCGGGGGGATGGTATTCGAGGATATGCTGTCTATTATATTCAAGATAGTTTGGAGTAAAAGAAGGGGAAGAAAAGATTGGAGGATAGCAGGGTGGGAAATTTATCTCCTCATAAAAGGAGAGTAACATCCGACATATCGATAAAGAGAAAATGAATAGGATCAGGAGACCAAACAGAACGTTTATCTTAGATTTGTCTGGATACTCGAATGTTCAATAAGATCTTTAATTATTTAAGATATTCAGGTACTCGTCGCTAACTCTGAAAGATTTCAGAGGCCCAGGTTGTGAGGAATTTATCTTGTGAGAAATAGGTGTATGCAGTTATTTCTTCGATATAGTAGAGTTGGTCTACCTTGCGTATCCAGTCTCGGACAGCTTTTGGCCAGCCAATGAGAGGGGATAAGAAGTTTAGCTGCCGCCAGCAGAAATGCTAATAGGGATTTATTTTTATATTTGGAGTTGTCTCCAGTCCAGTTCAGGAAAATAAGTGTTAACGACGGAGGGTGTCATAGTTTGCAGATCTTGGTTGTATATTTCAGTATTTCTTTCCAAAAAGACTTGTATTTTGACACATGACCACCACATATGTAGAAAAGTCCCAGTATCGTTAGAGCATCTCCAACAGGTTGATGTAGAGTTAGGGTACCATAGGTGGGATAAGGTCGGGGTGGTGTACCATCTGGTAATGATTTTGTATGAATTTTCTTGTACTCTGATGCAACTTGATGGTCCATGTGAATTTTTATAAATTTGATCTACCTCCCAGTCTTGTAATTCAAGACCCAGGTCTTTTTCCCAGTTAGAGATGTAAGCCCGTTTAATTAGGGTTGTGTTGATTATGATTTCTTGGTAAATTTTTGTCAGGACTCCTTTTGGTGGTTTCTGTTGGGCTAGGAGTTTCTCAAAAGTTTTTAGTTCCCTACAAAAGGAATCTCCACTAAGGTAGGATTTTACAGCAGTCCTGAGTCTGTTGTATTGAAGAAAATTTAAGTGTTATTGAGGAAATTTTGATTGTAACTCTAACAATGGAGGGAAAGTGCCGTCTGAGATCAAACACTCTAGGTTGTCTCTAAACCTGTGTAGGGGATCAGAAATTATGGTTGAAGAGCAATTTGGGTAGAGTCACGGCAGGTCCATCACTCTGACCAAGGGAGACGGTAAAGGAATTAACAATTGAGAGTATTTTACCCATGTCTAAATCATGTTTTTGGACATGGCATTTGGGATTTTTAGGTTGTATATGAATTCTTTAGAAGCGTGGAGTATAGTGTGTAGAGGGACTGGGATGGTAGTGTCTGTGATTTGAGTCCAGAGCTTTTGAGGGTTACCTCTCCACCAGTCAATTAATAGAGAAAGCGTTGCCGCGGTGTGGTATTTCTGGGGTCTGGAGCTCCCATGCCTCCTTTAAATTTGGGGAGCTAAAGTGTCGTGTAATTAATTCTAGGCCTAGAGTCTCTCCAAATATATTTCCCAAAAATTGAACGGACTCTTAAAAAGAAAGCACTGGGAACGGATATTGGTAACATTCTTGAAATGTAGCTGAACTTAGGAAGTATGAAACCTTTTAACAGATTTTTCCTTCCTATCCAAGAGACAAAGGGGGCTTTCCACGACCTTATAAGTTCTAATGTAGTTTTGAGTAGTGGGGTATAGTTGAGTGAGAAAAGTAAATGCCAGTGTGGACTCAATTTAATCCCTAAGTATTTAATGAATCTCGAGTTCCAGTTTATGGGAAATTTAGTTTTAACGTCGGAAATTATCTTACGATCTACATTTATGTTCATTGCTTCAGATTTATGTAAATTGATTTTGAAGTTCGAGAGATTTCCAAATCTCTCGAATATTTCTAGTACCACTGGGATTTCTTTATTAGGATTAGTCAGAGTCAATAATAAATCATCAGCAAAGGCTGCTACTGTATGAGAAGTCCCCTCAATTTGACCTTCCCCTGACGAAGCCGTCCTTGTAACGGTGACACACATAGGGTTCGTCCCCATGCTGATCCCTGCCTTTCTTCCTTCCCCGCTGGCTGCCTCTCCTTTACTTGGGCTTCGCACATGACTGGACATAGGTCTCTATTGATGCTGTGCTAAGGTTATGTTCATGCTTACAGACCATAGCATAACGCTCTTTTACACATGATTGGGCATAGGGTTGCTCTCGTTACCATTACCGCTGTGGTTTGGCTATCTTGTTTACAAAGTGTGGCATATGGTGATTTGCGCCATTGCTTCTGCCTTTCCATGCACATTGATTTTTTTTCTGGCATACAGGTACAGACTGTATAGGTTATTGTGGTGTGTACTCAATTACCCAGACAGGTCCTTGTTCATCCTTTTATCCATACATGTGTTGTTTACATCTTTAACCCCGGGGGGTTTACTAGCCATTTATTTAAAGGGAACCTGTCAACTGAATTTGGTGGGACCAGTTTTGGGTCATATGGGCGGGGTTTTCGGGTGTTTGATTCACCCTTTCCTTACCCGCTGGCTGCATGCTGGCCGCAATATTGGATTGAAGTTCATTCTCTGGAGTACACGCCAGCGCAAGGCAATATTGCCCATATGACCCAAAACTGGTCCCGCCAAATTCAGGTGACAGGTTCCCTTTAATCATATAAGAGGTCATACAGCACACAGTTATTTTGCATTATACTCTGTCATATTACAAATTGTTTGTCTGATATATGCATTTTCTGACCTGTTATTTTTGGCGGGATGTTCTGGGTGATGGTGGGAATTTTTTAGATGTTTTTAAATTGCTGTATCAATAAAAGTTTGCCTTTTTACATTTATAGTCATTAGTGGTGTGCGATATTTTGGAGTGGTACTTTTTCTCTTTTTGCTTTCTATGTCACATTACCACTCCTCTGCACACCTCCCGCTTGTGCAATAGTAGTGCGCCAGTGTCTGCTTTATGGTATGGTCCCCTCAAATTGAACTCCTATGTCTGGGTGCTGTCTAATGTTTTGGATTAGCGTTTCCATTGATAGGATGAATAGATGAATAGTGCAGGAGATAGGGGGCAACTTTGTCGCATACCATTTTTTATTTCAAAAGGAGAGGAAAGGTCTCCATTCACTCTCACCTTTGCAGTGGGGGAGCTATACATTTGAAAAATGGCATTAGTCAGAATTGGGGGGAATCCAAAGCGCTCGAAGGTCTCCTGCATAAAAGTCCAGTCCACCCTGTCAAACGCCTTCTCAGCATCTGTACCCATCAAAGCCAATGGCTTGTTGTAGGTGAGAGCATGTTGCATTAAGTATAGTATTTTCAGCGAGTTATCTCTACCCTCTCTGCCCTTCACAAACCCCGTCTGTTCCGGCAAGACCAATGAATCTACTGTAATACTGAGCCGACCCGGTTAGCAATCATCTTTGCAAACATTTTAAGGTAATTATTTAAGAGAGAAATCGGCCAATATTTGCTTCATATTTCAGGGTCCCTACCTTCTTTGTGAATAAGAGAGATGTGTGCTTCTAGTGTTTGTTTTGGAAAGGGCAACTCTCCTAACGTTTCATTGAACAGCTTAAGGAGCAAAGGGTTTAGGGTTTCCTGAAAGGTCTTGTAGTAAGAGGTTGGTAAGCCATCTGGCCCCGGACTTTTACCCATTGGACAGCTCGACAGGGTGGACCGGAGTTCGTTTGCTGTAAAGGGGCAGCCAATTCAGTCTGTTGGGCCTCATTGAGATTTAAGGAATGTTTTGATCTCGACCTTTCTATTAGTTAGTTGATCATTATTTTCTTCAGGGCGTATATTATATATATAAGGAAGCAAAGTAGTCTCTAAAGGTTGAAGCAATCTCCTCTGGATTTTTAGTTACGGCGCCATTCAGGGTTTTTAGTGAATATATTAATGATTTTGCTTTCCTTTTGTTGATCGTTGTTACCATGAACTTAGATATTTTGTCTCCGTGTGCAAACATTTTATTTTTCCATTTGGTATAGATTTTTAAAGAGTCTTGGTTTAAAAGATCTTTCAGAGCCTGTCTCTTTTGTGTTAATGAGATCAGCACCTGAGGGTCTAGTGTCAGTTTGTGATCGCGTTCTAGAGTCTGAATCTCCCTATGAAGGGAGTCAATTTCTGTCCGTCTCACTCTATTTTTATATGAGGTCAAAGAGATCATTTCTCCCCTTATGACCGCTTTATGGGCCTCCCATACCGTCGAAAAAGGTATGTAATCTTGATCATTAATCTCGAATAATTCTCTAAAGTCTCGCTATTATCTTATCTTTAGATTGTCTATCGGTCAATAGGGATTCATTTAATCGCCATGCGTTGTTTTTAGGTCTGTGTCCAATCAATATTTTGCTGATTAGTATCGAATGGTCTGAGTGAACATTTGGGGTTATTAGTATGTCTTTCAGAAGTGGGAACATTTGAAGTGGGATGCAGAGGTAGTCTATGCGACTGTAGGATAACTGTGCCTGGGAGAAGTGGGTAAAATATTTAGTAGTGGGATGGAAGTACCTCCATGCGTCAATTAGTTGGTTTAAATTTAGAATTGAGCGGATTCGTTTGAACGCTTTCTTAGGGATGTTGGATTTCCCCGTAGAAGAGTCCAATACTGGTTCTACAGGGGCATTTATTAACGAGCCCTCAATAAAATTATCTATGTCTCTCATTGTTTTAGACAGCGTCTTGTTTTGTGTTGGGTGCATATATATTTCCTATTGTTATTAGTTTGTGCGCAATTTTACCTTTAAAGGGACTCTGTCACCTGAATTTGGTGGGCCCTGTGTCCGGTCCGATGGGCGGTGTTTTCTCTTGTTTCATTCACCCCTTCCTTTCCCGCTGGCCGCAATAGTTTCTTGAATTGCAGTTGGTTTCCTCCATATTACACGCGTGCACAATGCAATCTTGCCTTGCGCACGTGCAGTATGCTTTGCCCACCTGCGGGCAAAGCCGAAAAGCATTAGTGTGCATGCGCCGCCGCACTATGTCCCGGAAGTATTTTGCTGTGTTCCGGGACATAGTGCAGCAGCGCATACGCACTAATGCTTTTTGGCTTTGCCCGCAGTTAGACAAAGCATACTTGGCGGGCGCAAGGCAAGATTGCATTGCGCACGCATGTACTACGGAGAAAACCAACTGCAATTCAAGAAACTATTGTGGCCAGTGGGAAAGGAAGGGGAGAATGAAGCAAGAGAAAACACCGCCCATCGGACCGGACACAGGGCCCACCAAATTCAGGTGACAGAGTCCCTTTAATAAAGATAAACCTGCCCTCCTTGTCTGTAAGGATGTCTAAGAGCTGAAAGGGGGTACGTTTAGATATAGATATCTAGACACCAGTGGCGCTTGCTATATTGAATTCTTGCAGCAGATAATGACACAGTACCACTTCTCTGTGTCGAATAATAGAATTAAAGTAAATAATCGTATATCCGCGCTAGAAATAATCCCCTTTTTTTTTTCTTTTTTTTTTTACCAATAGCAGTCAAGGGCACCTCTACTATAATCTATTGAGTATTTCACGTCCTATATTAAAATTTACCTTATAAGACACAGTAAAATCTTCCAACTCTTCTAGCGACCAATGAAATTTTCAGCAGATTGGATCTCTTGTGGCTCAGTTAGCTCCTCCGTTCCTCGGTTCTTCAGTGATTCTTCATAAAGTGAATCCGGGATATACGATTATTTACTTTAATTCTATTATACGACACAGAGAAGTGGTACTGTGTCATTATCTGCTGCAAGAATTCAATATAGCAAGCGCCACTAGTGTCTAGATATCTACTTTGAAAGTTTTTTGTTTGTTTTTTTCCTTACCACACTAACCAGCTGGCAGCAGTCTAGCAAATCCCTCTCAACCATGAGGGACCTCTGCTTCAACAGAAATAAAAGATTACATACTATAAAGAAATTCTTTCACTTAGCATATCTAGAGTCTCCAAAGGGAGAAACAGGTGATCATCTGGAAAAAGCAGTAGAATCACTGAAAAGTCTGGAGCATAACTTAATTAAAGAAATGAGAGACTTATGGGAGGTGGCCACATTGGAAAGATATCTGTCATGCAACTGCATACCAAAAGGACTAACGGTATATAAGGCAATATCTGGAGATATTGGGGACCCTGAAACTGTTAGAGAATGGGACGCTATGTTTAAGGAGTTCTCAGTAAGGACGGTGTCCTTTATAATTGAGAAGAGAAGGCAACATCTAACTATACTTAAAAGAAACATCTCCAAACTAATTGAGGAAATAAAACCATTAGAAAATCATCCCGAAATTATCAAGCTATCCAAAAGTATTAGGTTAAGGATCTTGGCAAAAGAGAAGGAAATTCTGGAAAAAAAACTGAATAAATTTGGCAGGGATCTAGTTCTGGACAGAATAAACACAGCTACATTGAGAATAGAGACACAAGAAGTTCCAAACAATGAGGCCAAAGAATCAGGTGAGGATTTACAAACACCAAGGAGAATAAGCCAACTGGAAATATTAGATGAAACCATAGGCAGCTCCACATCGGATGACAGATTTTCGATATATCCAACTGAAGAAATGTAGACTAGCGAAAATCAGGAGAGTACCCATCATATGGAAACCAGTACTAACTCGAGAGACTCATGGCCCTCTACCCAAATATCAATATATACACCTATAGCATCACAGGCTTTCCAGAATAGATTTCATATCTTAGACAATGAAGATGTGTCCCCATCTACAAGTGGGGGGAACACTGTAAATCAGAACAATGTAACTAATCCCCTCACTTAAAAATCAAAAGTGTCAAAAAAATCCGTAAAAAAAACCCCTAAACAGACCCAACATAATCGACCATGTGAACAAAATCAGCAAAAAATTCAACAGAGAAATCATCCTTTTTTTCAATTAGGCCAAAAAAAATACAAAAAAGGGGCTGTAGGGCTGGGAAACGTACCCCAAAAAAGAGGAAACAAACTAATAAGAAAAAACTAGCTATTAGAGATGATCAACAACAAAAAAATTTTAATTTGAGTAAACACAAACTGGAAAAAAATGAAATCTCTCTTCTAAACAGAGGATTGAAATATGCCCCAAACACAAAATTTGACAAATTCCAGGCTTTCATTGGAATTAAATTATTTATGAGGCAATTAGCGATTAAAAAATACTTTTTTAAAAATAAAGCTATCACTCCAAACACTCCCCCTCAATTAGCAGACCCTTATGTACATACCTCTCTAAAGACAAAATCTAACTTTAATCCGATCCAAGAATATTCAGAATCGTTTGAGGCGTTCCAAAAGAATGTAATACGCGATATCAGAAAGATCTCAAATAAGAGATGTATGAAATTTAAGAACAATTTAACAAATGAGGAACGCAAAGCCATAAGGCAGATGCAGGATAACAAAAAAATAGTAATTAGATCAGCGGATAAAGGGGGAGGCATAGTCATTCTGAATTCAGAGGACTATGCAAAAGAGGCTTTACGACTACTGGGGGATCGACGTATGTACTGTATCTTACCCAGTGATCCATCAGATAAATATATTGAGGAGCTAAAAGTCCTGTTAAAAAGGGGAAGAGACCAAGGAATACTCACGAAGCAAGAATTTGAATTTATGAATACAGAACATCCAAGAATACCGTACTTTTACTATCTTCCAAAGATCCATAAGTGCTCAACAAACCCGCCGGGGAGACCCATTATATCTGGGATAGGCTGTCTCACAGCCAATATGTCAAAATATGTAGACTGCCACCTTCAGAAATTGGTCCCTAAACTTCCATCACATCTTAAAGACAGTACCCACATACTTAGAATCCTAGAGAAAGTGGAATGGAAAGAACATTACATCATGGGTACATTGGATATCACCTCACTGTATACAATTATACAGCACGATAAAGGTTGCGAGGCCGCAAAATTCTTCCTGGACAGACAAGGGATATTACCGGAGGAACAAATCCTATTTATTTTAGATTGTATGAGGTTTATACTAACTCATAACTATTTTAGATATGAGGCGCACTACTACTCCCAGCAATGGGGTACAGCCATGGGTACCAGGTTCGCACCAAGCTATGCAAATTTATATGTAGGAAAATGGGAACATCAAACCATTTATAATAGGGAACCTAGATGTGCGAACCTGGTACTCTGGCAACGTTTTATTGATGATATTGTTTTTATATGGTCTGGGGGCCCTGACTCACTGTCAGATTTTATTACTAATTTAAATAAAAACGAGTATTTTTTAAATTTTACGGGCACCACCAGTTCTGAATCCATTAATTTTTTAGATTTAACTATTTTTATTGATAATGGCAAAATTCATACCAAGACCTTCCATAAACCTACTGATGCCAACAACTATATATCTTTAGAAAGCTGTCATCTTCCCAGTTGGTTGATTAATGTTCCGAGAAGTCAATTTATTCGGGCCCACAGGAACTGTACAAATACACAGGACTTCAACCGAGAAGTGGAAACTCTGACCACCAAATTTGTCCAGAAAGGTTACTCTCAGAACCATCTATCCAGGACAAAACAGTTAGTCGAAAGGTTACCTAGAACCCAACGGCTAAAAAATAAAGAGAAAGGAGAAAATCGGAAAACACTAGATGTAGTTCCGATAATTACACAATTTAACGCCAATACTCATCTACTCAAAAAGATAGTAAATAAACACTGGGACTTCCTAAAAGAAGACAAAATTA
Organism: Ranitomeya variabilis; assembly: GCF_051348905.1. Lineage (NCBI taxonomy): Eukaryota > Metazoa > Chordata > Amphibia > Anura > Dendrobatidae > Ranitomeya > Ranitomeya variabilis. The sequence continues at coordinate 567,552,852 of NC_135232.1, forward strand.
TAGGTGAAAAAAATACCAGAACACCCAGTGTTTATATATAGAAAGGCCAACAATTTGGCTAATAAAGTAGCTCCCACGGTTCCAAATCCACAAGCCCTGATGACCCATCCCCCTTACCGCTTATGTCAAGGATTTTATCCATGCCGTAAATGTAAACCCTGTAAGCAACTAAATTGCAAGAAACAATTATCGATTTCAAATGGGCCAAATGAATGGACAATTAAGGACCACATATCCTGCAACACCGAAGGAGTTATTTATTCCATAAAATGCCCATGTAATAAACTATACACTCACCGGCCACTTTATTAGGTACACCATGCTAGTAACGGGTTGGACCCCCTTTTGCCTTCAGAACTGCCTCAATTCTTCGTGGCATAGATTCAACAAGGTGCTGGAAGCATTCCTCAGAGATTTTGGTCCATATTGACATGATGGCATCACACAGTTGCCGCAGATTTGTCGGCTGCACATCCCAAAGATGCTCCATACAAGGCAGGATGGATCCATGCTTTCATGTTGTTTACGCCAAATTCTGACCCTACCATCCGAATGTCGCAGCAGAAATCGAGACTCATCAGACCAAGCAACGTTTTTCCAATCTTCTACTGTCCAATTTCGATGAGCTTGTACAAATTGTAGCCTCAGTTTCCTGTTCTTAGCTGAAAGGAGTGGTACCCGGTGTGGTCTTCTGCTGCTGTAGCCCATCTGCCTCAAAGTTCGACGCACTGTGCGTTCAGAGATGCTCTTAGGCCTACCTTGGTTGTAACGGGTGGCGATTTGAGTCACTGTTGCCTTTCTATCAGCTCGAACCAGTCTGCCCATTCTCCTCTGACCTCTGGCATCAACAAGGCATTTCCGCCCACAGAACTGCCGCTCACTGGATTTTTTTTCTTTTTCGGACCATTCTCTGTAAACCCTAGAGATGGTTGTGCGTGAAAATCCCAGTAGATCAGCAGTTTCTGAAATACTCAGACCAGCCCTTCTGGCACCAACAACCATGCCACGTTCAAAGGCACTCAAATCACCTTTCTTCCCCATACTGATGCTCGGTTTGAACTGCAGGAGATTGTCTTGACCATGTCTACATGCCTAAATGCACTGAGTTGCCGCCATGTGATTGGCTGATTAGAAATTAAGTGTTAACAAGAAGTTGGACAGGTGTACCTAATAAAGTGGCCGGTGAGTGTATATAGGGAGAACAAAGCGGCCCCTGCAGATAAGAATAAAGGAACATCTGAGGAATATAAATAAGAAATTCCAAGGCCACCCATTATCAAAACACTTCCTGACCGAACATGGAGGTACAATAAAAGGCATTACTATCACAGGCTTAAAATTAGTAAATAAAAGTTGGCGAAAAGGTAACTACATCAAACAGATGTCAAGAGAGGAAAGCCGTATGATATTTGAACTAAATTGAACCAAAATGAGATTACCTTGACGTTTTGGTGAATGGGCTCACAATGTTTGGCCAAATCTTGTGCTAAAAATCTCATGTGTTTTTTCATAAAGTTCATAAGCCATTATGCTATTCACATTCCACATATTTCACATTTCCTTATTTTTAGCACAGATGAGTGCGGCCATTGATCTATTTTGTATTTGACTTTTTTTGGCTATGCACTAGTATAAATTATATATATATATTGTTCGGTCAGTTGATCTATTTTTACTATATACTATTTTCTGACTTGAACGTCCCGCCCTTCTCCATGCTGTGATTTTAATTACATCTCAACACAGTTGGTTCTGAGCCTCCTATATAAGTAGGCTTTATCCTGTTATTAGCCATAGGTAAGTGTTCACATTAGGCAGTCAGCTCAGATACCATAGGTAAGTGTTCACACCAGGCAGTCAGTGTAGTTACCCATTCGATCTGAGATTACCTTGACGTTTTGGTGAATGGGCTCACAATGTTTGGCCAAATCTTGTGCTAAAAATCTCATGTGCTTTTTCATAAAGTTCATAAGCCATTATGCTATTCACATTATGCATATTTCACATTTCCTTATTTTTAGCACAGATGAGTGCGGCCATTGATCTATTTTGATATTTGAACTAGACACTTTAATGCCAAAGGGTTTAAACAGTGAAATCGAGCTGCTTGCGTTTAGTACATGAAGGAGTCAGGTGATCGCGAATGTGGATAAAAAGTGCAGAGATACTCCTAGGGACCATCCCTGAGGAAGGAACACGTCTGTTCCGAAACTAGTTGGAATTGGTCCTTTGTGCTATCCATAGCCAGTCACGTGTGCTATCACGTGACCGTGACGTCACGCAAGGTCCTGCACTGTCAGTGAACCGAGCGGCTACTTTCTACAGCGCGCACCTACTCCACGCTAATAACAACGAGTGACGGCTTTGGTGAGTTCTGCCGCCGGCCGGGGCAGTGCTTACTACCCGCACTTTCATCGTTAATACACCGGTTTTCAAGAACACCAGTTCAGTACCCGGATTCACTGTATGGAGAATCACTGAAGAACTGAGGAATGGAGGAGCTAACTGAGCCACAAGAGATCCAATCTGCTGAAAATTTCAGTGGTCGCTAGAAGAGTTGGAAGATTTTACTGTGTCTTATAAGGTAAATTTTAATATAGGACGTGAAATACTCAATAGATTATAGTAGAGGTGCCCTTGTCTGCTATTGGTAAAAAAAAAAAAAAAAGGGGGGGGTTATTTCTAGCGCGGATATACGATTATTTACGTTTAGATATAGCTATCGCTACTCCTCTAGATTTTTGAGATGTCGAAAAATAATGAAACCATGTGTTGTAGTAGTGTTTTTCAAAATTACGGGATTTGTCTTGAATGAAGTGGGTTTCTTGGAGCAATAAAATATCTACACCCAATTTCTTAATGTGTGCAAGTACCTGGGCTCTCTTGATCGGTGCATTTAGGCCTCTTACATTGTACGACGCAATGGTTGTCTCTTATGCACAGTTAGCCATCGCAAGTCTGTGTTAGGCTAGGTCTCCGATGACTATGTAGGGACTTTCGCCGGCACTGATGGTTCAGGTAAGGGGGGGAGGTAAAGAGTGAAAAAAAAGGTTGAGAGGACATTAACAATAAAACAATAGCAGGGGCAAGTCGCCCCTATACATGTGTTAGAACCATTTGGTTTTAAGGGTTGTACCCAACTGGTAGCAATGCATAAATAATAAGAATAACATGACATCCGTACTATCCATCTATCCACAAGAGCTCCAAATAAATAATTATTATAATTAATTAAAAAATTATAATAATTATAACAAAAATAGTCTTTTTTTTTTTTAACAAGTGTCTCAGGTTCTTCAGTAGATATTTCTCCTGAAATAGGCAGCTGTTCCAGGAAATTTCAGAGCAGAGGAATAATAAATGAGCAGTCAGAGGAGATTCCCTCCCGTCCGAATCTCAGTCACCACCAGGTGGAGTGTTTGCTTTAGTTTTGCTTCATCTATGGTAAATCAAAGAATTGAGAGTCTCCTGTCTAATATTATTAAAGGCTTAGCTAGTCATATGGTATATCTGATTTGGGGTGATAAATTCCCCATAGTTACTTGTAATGGTGGGTTCAGGATGATACATGTTGATGAAATTAGAGGTAGTGCCTTCCAGCTGGGTACCTTTGTAGTCCCCTCAGTTCATTCTGCACGCCATTTAAAAGTAGTGTCTCAATTGCATACAGCTGTAATATAGGGGTAACTACAGTTTTTCAGCCTCGCTGAGGTTATCTATTGCTATTGGAGTGCCTCTGTGGGAGGTCTGTGGTGTTAAAACAAGTACCCAGCTTCTCCGGAGCAGACCCCTTTTGTCTCAGGTATGGGAAATTGTGGTGAGGGAACCCAAGATGGTGCTGGGGTGTCTCACCTTGCAACCAGGGGGGTAAAGATGCTGCCACTCTGGGGCACGCTTGCCTTCTGATGCGGGATTCGCGGTCTGCAGCTCCGGCGCTACTTCCCCTTGTGATCCACTCGACCGCTCTGCAATCTCTGTTCCACCGCCGAGGGCTTCAGGGACGCCGCTTCCGGCTTATGTCGAGACGCGAACGGCGCGCGCGGCTCCCAAGGGGGGGGCCAAAAGAGTTTTTAGTTACCGCTTAACTAGAGCCAGACGAGTGGTGGAGTGCGCGTTTGGCATTTTAACCGCCAAGTGGAGAGTGCTGCTAACCGCCATAAAACTGCACACACAGACTGTGGATGAGGTTGTCAAGGCCTGTGTGGTGCTGCATAACTATGTTATTTCCAAGGAGCCAGTTTCCATGGATGATGTGGACTCTCAGACAACCTTGTGGGATTACCACAGCAGCTCTGTACGTTCCGCAGGTTCTGTTTCCAGAATGAGGGACCACTTTGCAGAGTATTTTGTGTCACCTGTAGGCAGAGTTCCATGGCAAGACAACATAGTGTGAGATCTTTCTTTGATGTCTCTGTGATTTATGTTTCTATACAAAGTGTTATGATTTTATTGACACCAAGTTTTATTAATTAGTTTGGTATGTTTTGTAATAAACCAAATATGTTATACCTTTTAAACGTGTGGTGTGTAATTTTTTTTTGACCTTTTGTTTGTTAGCATACTTAAATGAAGACACTTAACAAAAAAATAGTTTTTAAACCAAACAAATTTTTATTTAACATATTTATGACACTTTTTTTTCAAACCTTTTTTGTCAAACCATTTTTTTTTTTAACCTTTTTGTGGTAAACACATTTATAAACCTTTTTTAGGATAAAATATATTTGAACATGTAAATTTTTCAAACATTTTTAAGGTAATAATATTTTTACAAGTCTGTAAAGTGTGGGGTGGAGATACTAGCAGAGGGGCTGGAAGGTTGGACCACGTCGATAGTGAGGGAAAGCCTACTGGGTTGGGGTGTAGTGGAAGTGGGGGGGGAACAGGAGGCTGAGCAGGGGGAGTGGTGGTGGGGTAGGTGGAATACTAAACGGGGAAGGAAAGCTTGACAAGGAAGAAAACATTGGGGCATTGGGGAGGACATTGGGATTTGGGGCCGGGATGAGAATTGGGACTGGGTTGGGTATTGGGCCTGGGTTGGGAATTGGGCCTGGGTTGGGAATTGGGCCTGGGTTGGGAAATGGGACTGGGTTGGGAAATGGGACTGGGTTGGGAAACGACAAGTGGTTTGGAAAGGGTTGGTAGGAGAGACACTGGCTGTGTGGGGAGGTGTGGGAGTTGGAGGGGCTTGGGTGATGACCTGCACTAGAGCAGCATGGCAGCCTTGCATTACATGCATCTGCTGGTCAAGAGTTAGCTTTTCCATGCTCCTGAGCATTGATTGGAAAAAAAAGGTTGTTTGGAGATTGACTTGCATCTGAATGCATCCTATCCAAGCGACTGCTGTGTTCACTCATGCGTGTTTGCACCATGTTGAACCAAGCAGCCACTTGCTCTCCCAAAATTTTGAAAGAGCTTTGGAAGGATGCATTCAGATGCAAGAACTCAGGAGCATAACTCCTTTCCTGACCCCTGGGTCGCTGCCGCCCCGAGGCTAATGGTGTTCTAGAGGTGGCAGGATCAGAGGGGTGGGGTAAAGGGAATGCCAACTCGTCAACAGCAGCTTCAAGTAACGAAGGCTGCGATGATGCTCCAGTGCAGGCGGATGTTGATGTGGATGGGGCCGATTTATCGGAAGTGGGGGAAGGGCCAGACAAGGTGTCAGAGGGAGAGATCGCTCCAGAGGGGTCCAAGGTAGATGCAGGCTCCCAGTGGCTACAGAAGGTGCTGTGAAGTAATAAAAAAAAAACTAATATATTGATAGAAAAAAGCCTTGCCTGAAACAAAAAAACGTTAGACAAGTAAACATGTTGAAAATTCAACGGGCTGTTGAATATTTACCTTCTTCTCAACATCGTTTCCCGGAGGAATGACAGGGCATGGCTATACTTCTATTGTGGCCTTCGACGTCGTGCTGAGCCACTCGGGGCCTGCATCTCCTGGCTAAACTCCCTCTTGAAGCGATCCCTGAGTGACCGCCACCGCTTCATAACCCTTTCACCTGTAAAGAGAAGAATGAAATTTAAAAAAAGTGTTAATCACAACACATTCCGTTCAGCTCAAGAAATTACTGAAATGTGACTACTTACGTTCTCGAGTCTGCTGCCTTGGCTCAAGGTCCTCCCACTTAGGCAAAAGGTTTTCGCATACTTCCTCCCAGAGCCGACGGGTCACAAACAGATCTGCATGCCTGCGGTCAGCCATGTTCCACAATGGCTCCCGCTCACGGAGCTCCTCAATGAGGCGGTCAACATCGATTCTGACGTCCTCACCATCTGAGTCGGAAGCACGCTGTGAAAAGAAAAAAAAAAATTAGTACACAGAAGCACAAAACTGCAAAGAGAAAAAAAAACTCACTGCTGGCTGACCGCTGCAGCGATGACGAAGGAAAGGAAAAATATTTATGTTTGATGTAGGCATATGTTGTATGTGTACTGTGATGTATGATGATCTGTTTTGTGTTGGGTGCACTGTCATGTGTGAAGCAACTGTTTCGCCACAGCTTACACTCGGTGCGCCCGCTCCTGGCATTTCTCCACCCATCTCATCTCCTTCTGAGAGGCCCTCGGCTGCTTCAGCTTCCTGTGAAAACATAATGCATATAGTGTTTAACAGAAATTTAAACTAGAACACCAAAAAATAAAATATTTTTAAATTACCACAATACGCTGACGCTGTGGAGGAGGGCTCCCAGAAGAAGACATTTTTCAGTGGTCCCTGGTGGATCTGTAAGTATAAAGACACTTGTAAGCTACTATACACATTGAATTTGAAGCTTTGTGGTCTTTAAGGGCTCTTTTCCACTTGCGAGGAAAACGTCCGTGTCTCGCAAGTGAAAACCAAGCTCTGGCGCTGGCACTCCAGAGCTGAGTGTGCGGCCGCATAGCAACACATGGAGCTGCACGCTCCGCTCCCAAGTGCCGGCGCCAGAACTTGGTTCTCACATGCGAGACACGGACATGCTTCTCGCAAGTGGAAAAGAGCCCTATTACTTACATCAGTAAAGTGGCTTGCTGGCTCGGTCCCTGCTGGCTCGGTCCCAGGTGGCCTTGGTCCCTGGTGGATCTGTAAGTATAAAGAATTTATACTTAGACCCACAAGCCCCCCAAACTAGCTAACGTTAAAGATTTAATAACCACCCTGCTCAAACGATCTGAGCAATGTTCATGCAGGCCAACAACAAAAGTTTTGAGAAACAAACCCAAAAACAAATATACCCAAGGCACACCAGTCTGAGCTGGATTACCTACTTCAATAGTATGTGCAAGCTGTAAAGCCAGTTCCCCCCACCCAAAAAAAAAAAAAAAAGATACCTTCATGTAAATTTGAAATGCCTAAACACCAGTTGAAAATTTATTGACCACATATGTGATTTGAAAAGATCCCTTTAAAAATTACTTAAAAAAATAAAATAAACCTTTTAAAAATTTTCAAATACCTTTTATATTAAAAAATAAACCCTCAACCAACTCAGTACTGCATGTGTGGCCATTTGTACATACACCAGTTTAAAATTTACCTTTCTGAAATAATACTAAGGACATTTTGAAGAAACAATTTTTATTAACTATTTTTTAATTTTCTTTTTTTTTACCATCACAATTAGGAGCTACAATGCTCTTTATTTTAAATACAAGTACATTACTGGAAACGTTTTGAACATTACAATGAAAAAAAAAAAATTGAAAGAAAAAACCAAACACACACGCAAGACACACGCTCACACACTGAAACCACATGCTGCACAGACTTGTTAAATACATCACAGTAAAAAAAAATGCACGCGCACTCACCCAGACGCACGCACGCATGCACATGCACGAAAGCACACAGGCCCACGCACAACGCATGCACATGCACGAAAGCACACAGGCGCACGCATAACACACACACACACGAAGCACACAGGCGTACGCAAACACACACAGATGCACACATGCACAAAAGCACACAGGCGGACAAAAACACACAGACACGCACACACACATGCATGCACCCACAGATGTACGCAAAAATGGCAGGACTCACACTGTCTGGACACTGGCAGGCCTCTAGCTGGACGCTGGCTGGCTTCACACTAGCAGGCCTCTGGCTGGAGCTGGACGCTGGCAGGCCTCTGGCTAGACGCTGGCTGGTGTAGGACGGTGGCAGGCCTCTGGCTAGACGCTGGCTGGTGTAGGACGGTGGCAGGCCTCTGGCTGGATTCAGGTTTATTGCTGTGGCTCTGGCTGGCTTCTGGCTTCTGTCTGGCAGGAGTCTTGCTGGCACATTTGGGGGTGATGCCCCAGGCCAGGTTTATATAGATTTGGGGCCTGTCTGGCCAATTGACTACAAATTCCTGATTCTGAGCATGCTCAGTGTAAAAAAACGGATTCCAGCGCTGGATTCCGTCATACGACGTGTCACGACGGATCCTGCGTCCATAGGCTTCGATTCTAGTCAACGACGTATGCCGCAGGATCTGTCGCGACACGTTTTCCCGACGCAGACAAAAAACGTTACATTGAACGTTTTTTCCAGACAACGGTCCGCCAAAACACTCATATGAACTCCAGCGTGGGAATTTTTCAGAATCTTTTCTCACGCTCGAGTTCATATGAGTTTTTACCAGCAGGGGGTGCAGCACCGCAAGTCTAGGTAGCTATGTTCCCCTGCTTCCCATTCATTCCCCAGTTTTTACAGGCGGCAGGGGCAGCTGCATTAGCAGGCTCCTGCTTGTAAAATTATTTAACCCCTTCTGATGGATTTACATCGTGGGACTTGACTGTAATGCCGGAGAGGTATGGGATATTGTTGTTTTTTTATTTTAACTTTGTTTCAGGTGACAAGGGTCTTCAATAGGATTGAGAGTATAATAAACTATTACAACACCCTATGTGTTTATTTCATTAAAATACTTTTTTCCTAATGTGTGTGTTTTATTAACCATTTACTACTATTGGATTAATAATGGATAGGTGTCTTATTGACGCCTCTCCATTATTAACCTGGCTTAATGTCACCTTACAATAGCAAGGTGACATTAACCCTTTATTACTCCATATCCCACCGCTACTCGGGAATGGGAAGAGAGTGGCCAAGTGCCAGAATAGGTGCATCTTACAGATGTGCCTCTTCTGGGGTGGCTGGGGGCAAATGTTTTTAGCCAGGGGGGGCCAATAACCATGGTCCCTCTTTAGGCTATTAATATCTGCCCTCAGTCACTGGCTTTACCACTCTGGCGGAGAAAATTGCGCGGGAGCCTGCGCCAGTTTTTTTCCACAATTTAACCCTTTATTTTAACACCTAGAGCCCCCAAATTTTTCACACAGACACCTCTAACATTAGTAGTGAGGGATATGTAAAAAAATAAGGGATATGAAATGGTTTACTGCATGTAAACCATGTCTCATATCCTGTCGGGTTTGGGAAGGAGATAGCAAAAGCCGGTAATTGAATTACCAGCTTTTCTGCTATCTAGCGCTATATGAAATATATATATATATACTGTATGTATATATATATGTGTGTATCTCACTGATATATATATATATATATATATATATATATATATATATATTTAGACTGTATATACGTTTTTACTTATATTTGAGGCCATGGATCCATTCTATGTCCGTTTTGCAATCCGGCGAGAAAATCTTGCCATACGGATGCCATACAGATGCCGTACGGATGTCACACGGATAATTTGATGCGAGGAAATCGCATCCTCGCACTGCACACGGATCACTGTTTTGTAAACATTTGTGCGATTCTCGCCCGTGTAAAACGGACCATATTTTTATACGTTGTGTGTGTCCCCAGCCTAAATTAAATCACCACAGTCATACAATCAAATATAAATATAAGCCAAAAAACAGGCTAAGTATGAGTGACCAGGTGAATGTACATATAAAGATCCTAGGGACCAAGGATCATTCCTGACAGAGTGCGCAGAGTAATTAGAGGTCAATATTACCTATTGGATGCAAAATCCCAGTGTGGAGTCCAGCATTTGTATGGGCGATCTGGCCGTGCCTCCTTCCACCCCAACGCATGTTTCGTAATGCCTTCTTCAGGGGGCGTGTATGGGGAAGGCGAAATACCGGTATTTATCCTGCGCCTGGCCAATGGAATCCCAGTGATGATGTAACTATGAGCACACCCCTTGATGTTGAGAGTGCATTCATTTGGCTGAGTAAATATTGGCGCGCCACCCACTGGGCACATGACTGTCATGTGACTCGCCGCTTCCGGTAACCGGAGCGCAAGCCCGCAGCGCCGTCAATGCTGAGACGGCGGTGCGTTCCAGCGCCTCACTGAACCGAAAGTCAGCGCAGCCAATGCCAGAGCACACGCAGGTGCGCGCTCCACTCAGCCAAAAATTCTAGAGAGACATATAAAATATGTAGATCTATGTGTAACTGCCCTGAATATAAGTGTGGCTGAGTGAATGGTCAAAATAAGTGAATGCCTGCATGAGAATAGATGCAATGCGTATATAAGTGTGTTATCTCATTACCTAAATGTAAAAGTCAAATGAACACATTACAGGGTGTTGCTTTTTGTAAACATGTCAAAACATTACCAATGGGGATCACAGTGTGGAAATTATATGTCACGAGAAATTTTTTTAAAACGATTGGAATGATCCTAATATTGCAATGTTAGCAATTAGAGTGCTAAAGAATACAGCCAAAATTAAAGTGTAAACAGGGTGTGATATATAATATACTTAAAATAATCCATATACTCTAAGTATACATACTCTAAGGTGACCTGGGCAAATACTGAAAGGAACATGAAAAAATCATGCTCTGGTGATAAAGTCACAAAGGGTGATACAAAACCCTTATTTATGCAAGTAAAGCCGCAATGTAAGGCATACTGTACAAGGACAAAAATAATTTTTACCTAAATGAGTATAAAGTGACATGTGCTAGAGCTCCATATATATAAATATAAAAGTGTACACAGATCTAGTTCAATGTATACAAATAAATCAAATGTGCATTGACGGGTTACCTTTCTTACTAGGGAAACTACGTGAATCATGTATGTGAAAATATAAAGTGACATATGCAACAGCCATAATAATAAACATAACTACAATTCAATATATGTGGATAAATAGAGTGTCCATAGCAGATGACCTTTCTTGCTATGAAGAACGTGAATCATCAGGGGTCACATTTTTTCATGAAAGCATCGGAAAGGGTCCACATTTGCTCAGCAACCAGGAAAACCTCAGGAAATACTAGGAAGACACCCTTCACATGGGCAAAATCATTTTCAAATGGCCGAGTAAAGATGATGAGAAATATCTAAATAAAAAGACATATGTTAATATTCCAAAGAAAATAAGCAGTAAAAATGCACCATGTGTCCGGATTGCAGCTGCATGCATGTGCGCATCCAATGTGTGTGCATGCACACATGCATGCAGATATCGAACAATGCATAAATTAAAAACTAGAAAGACCCCAAAATTATCCCCATAAAACGAAATGGGGATTTTTTTAATATTCAAGTAGAGGATAGACTAAAAATCACAAGAAAGCACTGAACCCAAAGCTTTTGTTAAGACCACCCGGTGACATTATGCCCAGCCTGAAGATCCATTTGCTTTCCATTTGAGCGAGGACCCTACCAAGATCACCACCCCTGGGACCCAAGGGGTCATTTGGGTTCATTCGCCAGTGACTTGTTGAGAGAAAACCTTGATGTGAAGTTTCACAGAATGAAAAATATGGTTCTCAAACTGCTTTCCCTAAAGAGGGACACTGATCTTTTTATAGAGCTTATCAAATCCAGACAAGGAGTTTCAACTCTGTCCACCATGGGAAGAGAACCCAGGACCCAACTGCTGAAGAGCAATCATGCTAACCACTGGGCTGTGGAGCCAGGGTGGTAACTGCTTGCGAAAATAAAAATCTTCTATATCAGCTTCTGTTTGAAAAAAGTTATTAAAATCACTATCCTTAATGCCTGCACAAAAAATAGGTTAACGCACATGATTATTGGACGTTCATTCAGCAGTGAAGCCTTTTAATTTGTTGAGAGAAGACCTTCAGGTGAAGCTTCAAATAATGAGTCAAAGTTTTACCTATGAAAAAAATTTTGCAAACCACTTTTACTAAAGCTATCTAGTTTTATGGCTACTGTTAGAAATAACTAATAATGCTTTGATTGTTTAACTTTCTCTCCCTCTAGATTTTCGTTCTCCAACTCTGAGGGAAATGTCCCCTGTACATTTGTGGTATTATTTACTTTGGAACTCGCCGGATTAGACGACCATCAAATTACCTGAGACTGGAGAGGTGTGTGTTCCCGCCCCAACGCGCGTTTCGGTCCTGCCTTCGTCAGGGGGCACACACACACTCTCCCTGTGCAGCCTTAAAAACCCTATCTACCAACAAGATGCCGAATGATAAGTGGCGTCTAGCATGCCGATAAACCACGCCCCCCACCAGAAGTGACGCGGTGGTCCTCGTGTGATCAAGGAATCCGCCCCGCGCCGGCGTCACATGGTGGAGGAGTGTCAACACTATGTGCTGACGCCGAAAGCCAGGAGGAGTCCAGGACAGACAGATGCAGCGCGTGCAGATTGGGGGGGGGGGGGTTTGAATCGACTGCCAGCCAACAATAATTGCCAATCCGGCCATACATATTTACCAAGCATAACATCTCAGTGCAAAGTAATATAGATAAATATAATCACATCATAATATATATAATGCATCAGATAGTAGTATTCCATATATATAAAGGGATAGATGTTATCCACAGATATTACTAGTGCGTTCAAAGTTCCACGGTGTGCAGCAGGTATGATGTTAATATTCATTAATTGCACAATATGCGGTAGGGTATGTTGTCAGATAGATGTCAGATCATCAAAGGGTTCAAGGTAATTGCACAGGAGATAATATTCGCCTATATAATAAAATAAATTTTATATAAATGTATAGATGGTATATTATACAGATATTTTTTAAAACCAACAACAGCAAATTACCATGACATAAACAATTGGGTGAACCATAAAAGGTGTTATTATGGTAGGAAGGGGGCATAGCTGAGGTTTTCATTGAGACCAGATGGATGGAGAGTTCCCAATCTCCATATCCATCTGGACTCTGCGCAAGTTTTTTGAAATCCCACCACTCCGCATACTCGGCTCAATCATGTCAATCCCTTTAACCCTTAGGAGGCTGCCATCACAACCATGATGCTGTGTAAAATGGCGGGGGATAGTTTTTAAAGTAGATACTTCATCTTGTGTTGCCGCTGCCAAGATGCCCAAGACGTGTTCTCTCACGCACACCTTTAATTGCCGTGTAGTAAGGTCTATATATATTTTGATGCACAGACAGGTGGCATAATAGATAGAAAATGTAATTGTGCGTAATATTATTTATATATGCTTGTGCTGTGTATACAGTTTATATGTGTAATGTGTAAGTGTGTGTATCATCTGCTGTTTTACCCCATTAGTGCTGAGTAGGGTTGAGTGAAACGGATCGGACAAATTAAAAAATCGCCGACTTTCGGCCAAGTCGGGTTTCATGAAACCCGACCTGATCCTAGTGTGGGATCGGCCATACGGTCAGCGATCTTCGCGCCAAAGTCGCGTTTCATATGACGCGTTCAGCACCATTTCTCAGCCAATGAAGGAGGACACAGAGTGTGGGCAGCGTGATGACATAGGTCTCGGTCCCCACCATCTTAGAGAAGGGCATGACAGTGATTGGCTTGCTTTCTGCGGCGTCACAGGGGCTATAAAGGGGCGTGCACGCCGACCACCATCTTACTTCTGCCGATCTCAGCATAGGGAGAGGTTGCTGCAGCTTCATCAGAAGAAGGGATATAGTTAGGGAGGGAAGATTAACCCCCAAACCGCTTGATTTCCACTGTCCAACACCACCTTTGTTTTGCAGGGACAGTGGAGGCTATATCTTTGTGCATCAGCTCTGTAGCTTATTAGGCTGCCTTATAAGGCTCCCTGATAGCTGCATTGCTGTTTGCACGCTGCTGTGCAAACCAACTGCTTTTTTAAAAGCAAAAATCCTGTTGCTCCTTTCTGCACAGTTATCTTGTTTATTTGTCCACACTTTTATGTGCAGCAGTCCTTTTTGTTGCTGCCATACTTGTCCTGAGATCATTGTAGGGAGATTCAAATTGTACTACAGTCCTTGGATTTTTTCATATATCTTCCAGCCACTTTCTGCCACTTACATTGTGTTGTGTTATACACTGGGCCTGAGTTTTGGTGCAGTCTCCCCCCCAAAAAAGGGAGATTCAAATTGTCACAAAGTGGATATACATCAGTTCTGTTAGTTTGTCGTATATCAGCCAGCCACGTTCTGCCACTTACATTGTGTTGTGTTATACACTGGGCCTGAGTTTTGGTGCAGTCTCCCCCCCAAAAAAGGGAGATTCAAATTGTCACAAAGTGGATATACATCAGTTCTGTTAGTTTGTCGTATATCAGCCAGCCACGTTCTGCCACTTACATTGTGTTGTGTTATACACTGGGCCTGAGTTTTGGTGCAGTCTCCCAAAAAAAAGGGAGATTCAAATTGTCACAAAGTGGATATACGTCAGTTCTGTTAGTTTGTCATATATCAGCCAGCCACGTTCTGCCACTTACATTGTGTTGTGTTATACACTGGGCCTGAGTTTTGGTGCAGTCTCCCCCCCAAAAAAGGGAGATTCAAATAGTCACAAAGTGGATATACGTAAGTTCTGTTAGTTTGTCGTATATCAGCCAGCCACGTTCTGCCACTTACATTGTGTTGTGTTATACACTGGGCCTGAGTTTTGGTGCAGTCTCCCCCCAAAAAAAGGGAGATTCAAATTGTCACAAAGTGGATATACGTCAGTTCTGTTAGTTTGTCATATATCAGCCAGCCACGTTCGGCCACTTACATTGTGTTGTGTTATACACTGGGCCTGAGTTTTGGTGCAGTCTCCCCCCCAAAAAAGGGAGATTCAAAATGTCACAAAGTGGATATACATCAGTTCTGTTAGTTTGTCGTATATCAGCCAGCCACGTTCTGCAATTTCATTGTGTTGTGTTATACACTGGGCCTGAGTTTTGGTGCAGTCTCCCCCCAAAAAAAGGGAGATTCAAATTGTCACAAAGTGGATATACGTCAGTTCTGTTAGTTTGTCATATATCAGCCAGCCACGTTCGGCCACTTACATTGTGTAGTATTATACACTGACCCTGACTTTTGGTGCAGTCTCCCCCCCAAAAAAGGGAGATTCAAAATGTCACAAAGTGGATATACGTCAGTTCTGTTAGTTTGCCGTATATCAGCCAGCCACGTTCTGCCACTTACATTGTGTTGTGTTATACACTGGGCCTGAGTTTTGGTGCAGTCTCCCCCCCAAAAAAGGGAGATTCAAAATGTCACAAAGTGGATATACGTCAGTTCTGTTAGTTTGCCGTATATCAGCCAGCCACGTTCTGCCACTTACATTGTGTTGTGTTATACACTGGGCCGGAGTTTTGGTGCAGTCTCCCCCCCAAAAAAAAGGGAGATTCAAATTGTCACAAAGTGGATATACGTCAGTTCTGTTAGTTTGTCGTATACCAGCCAGCCATGTTCTGCCACTTACATTGTGTTGTGTTATACACTGGGCCTGAGTTTTGGTGCAGTCTCCCCCCAAAAAAGGGAGATTTAAATTCTCAACAAGTTTATATACACCTTCTACCTTGTTTTACAGTACCATATAACGGTTGTTATTTTGGTTAGATTTTCCCAAAAATGAGGAAGTCTGGTGGAAGAGGCCGTGGGCGGTCGTTGCCAGCTGGTACTGATGGTGGTGGTGGAGCATCTGGTGGTAGTGGGAAAAGCAAAATAGCACCTAAGGCTGGAGGTGTTGAGCCAGCGTCATCGTCTGGCTACACAAGGCCTCAAAGGCTCCCTTATCTTGGAGTAGGAAAACCGCTTTTAAAGCCGGAGCAACAGAAAAAAGTTTTGGCTTTCCTTGCTGACTCAGCCTCTAGCTCTTTCGCCTCCTCTTCAGAAAGTTAAAAATATAAAAGCAGCGAGTCGTCAGTGGATGCTCCCGGTCAGGAACAAGATGTTTCCCTGTGTCCTTCACCCAAACCAAAAGTGAAGGATGCGTCAGGCGACACTACAGGTTACTCCATGGAGCTCTTTACACATACCGTGCTTGGGTTAGAAAGGGAAATTGTTAACTGCCCATTACAAGATGAATCGGACATGGAGTGCACTGATGCACAGCCACAGCTAGATTATTATGCTGTTCCATTGACTCAGATCACTACATTACCCTCGCAGTGTACTCAGCCAGAATCTGACCCTGATGAGACTATGGTGCCCCATCCCGAACGCTATAGCACCTTACACGGTGACACAGAGGAAGGTGCACATGACATTGAAGAGGAGGTAATAGATGACCCAGTTGTTGACCCAGATTGGCAGCAATTGGGGGAATCCGCAGCAGCCATCTACATCGCAGCAGATGTCATCTGGCAGGCCCGTATCAGGCCAAAAACGTGTGTCAAAAACAAAAACAGTTTTAGGACAGCGTGGCCCTCTGGTGAAAGTAGCACAGCGTGCAATGCCTGAAAAGGTATTCCATAGTAGGAAGAGTGTAGTGTGGCAATTTTTTAACCAAGATCTGAATGATCAGTCAAAAGTTATCTGTAAGAAATGCTCAAAGACCTTTAGCAGAGGGAAGAATCTTCAAAATTTAAATACAACGTGCATGCGTAGACATATAACCAACATGCACTTGCAAGCCTGGACTAACTACCAAACGTCACGTACCGTTGGTGCACCTGCTCAGAATGAAGGTAGTCAGCACCGCTACGTTGCTTCCCTCACTGTAAGCCCACCGGTTAGGACACCACCAGCAGCAAATGTGGAGGTATCGTCGCAAGGCCAAAGCAGTCAGGGAATCACAAGGCTTTTGGTAGGAAACACTGTATGTGGGCCAACATCAATAATACCATCACCAACCCTCTCTCAATCCGCCATGTCCACCACCACCACCACCACCACCGTTAGTTCCACCATATGCAGCTCTCCAGTCCAGCTCACCCTACAAGAGACTCTCATTAGGAAAAGAAAGTACTCATCCTCTCATCCGCGTACACAGGGTTTGAACGCCCACATTGCTAGAATAATCTCGTTAGAGATGATGCCCTACCGGTTGGTTGAAAGAGAAGCTTTCAAAGACCTGATGGCCTACGCAGTACCACGCTATGACCTACCCAGTCTGCACTTCTTTGCGAGAAAAGCCATCCCAGACCTCCACCAGCATGTCAAAGACCGCATTGTCCATGCACTGAGGCAATCAGTCAGTGGAAAGGTGCACCTCACAACAGATGCATGGACCAGTAGGCATGGCCAGGGACATTACGTGTCCATCACGGCGCACTGGGTTAATGTGGTCGATGCAGGGTCCACAGGGGACAGCCATAGTGGGACAGTTCTGCTTAGCCCACGGTCTAGGAAACAGTTGGCTGTAGGCATTCGCCACCCCTCCTCCTCCTCCTCCTCCTCCAGAAGCAAAAGCTCGTCCACAGAGCGCAGTCGCATGACCACTCCATCCGCAGCTGCCAGTGTTGCACACGAGGTGTCCCATTATCGAACAGCTAGTGGTAAGCATCAGCAGGCTGTGTCACAAATGAAGTGTTTGGGCAACAACAGACACACCGCGGAAGTACTGGCCGAGTACTTGCAGCAAGAAACTCAGTCATGGCTGGGCAGTGTACATCTTGAGGCAGGCAAGGTAGTCAGTGATAACGGAAGGAATTTTATGGCTGCCCTAGCCCTTTCAGAACTGAAACACATACCTTGCCTGGCTCACACGTTGAACCTGGTGGTGCAGTGCTTCATGAAAAATTATCCGGGGTTACCAGCCCTGCTCCTGAAGGTGCGAAGACTTTGCTCGCACATCCGTCGGTCGCCCGTACACTCCAGCCGTATGCTGAACCATCAGCGATCGCTGAATCTTCCCCAGCACCGCCTAATAATCGACGTTGCAACAAGGTGGAACTCCACACTGCACATGCTTCAGAGGCTGTGCGAACAGAGGCGTGCTGTAATTTGTTTGTTACACATACACGGGCAGGCAGTTGGATGGCAGACATGGAGTTGTCTGGTGTGCAGTGGTCGAAGCTACAAGACCTCTGTCAAGTCCTTCAGTGTTTTGAGGAATGCGCACGGCTGGTAAGTGCAGACGACGCCATCATAAGCATGAGCATCCCACTAATGCGTCTGCTGATGCAAAGTTTGACGCACATTAAGGAGCAGGCGTCTGCAGCCGAGGAGGAGTCTTGATGACAGTCAGCCATTGTCTGCTCAGGGAACTCTCCTGGACGAGGTGGCGGACGAAGAGGAGGAAGAGGAGGATGATGGGGATGAATATTTATGGGAAGAGGATGCTTCTCAGGGGGCAATAGAAACTGGTGGCGTTGCAAGGTCAGGTACAGGGTTTTTGCGGGACACAAGTGATCAAGTTGATTTGCAAGAAAGTGCTCCTCAACCCAGCACAAGCAGTGAATTGACACCTGGAACATTGGCCCACATGGCTGAGTATGCCTTGCGTATCCTAAAAAGGGACCTTCGCATTATCAAAATGATGACCGATGACAATTACTGGTTGGCCTGCCTACAAAAATATCATGCCACATGAGAACCTTGTGCAAATATTGGCTACCAAACAAGCAACTATTGTAGACCGTTTGGTTCAGGCATTCCCAGCACACAGCGGCGGTGATGGTTCTCACACGAGCCGTAGGGGGCAACATGGCAGAGGTATTAGAGGTGCCCAAATCCAAAGTGGCGTTGCACAGAGGGGTTTTATGACCAGGTTGTGGAGTGATTTCGCAATGACCGCTGACATCACAGGTCTACTGCATCGATTCAAAGTGACAGGAGACAGCATTTTTCCAGTATGGTTACGAACTACTTTTCCTCCCTCATCGTTGTTGTCCCTCACAGGCCATTCCCCTTTGATTACTGGGCATCTAAAATAGACACCTGGCCTGAATTGGCAGAATATGCATTACAGGAGCTCACTTGCCCTGCTGCTAGTGCAGCAAGCAATGCCGCCAATTTAGTCCTGTTACCAATTTTGAACTGCATTTAGCCTACTTAATTATTTGGGCCTACTAACTGTGTCAGCCACTCATTACAGTTGTCCTCCACTGAACAAAGCACTGCCGCCTGTTTAGTCCTGTTACCAATTTTGAACTGCATTAAGCCTACTTAATTATTTGGGCCTACAAACTGTGTCTGCCGCTCATTACAGTTGTCCTCCGCTGAACAAAGCAATGCCGCCTGTTTAGTCCTGTTACCAATTTTGAACTGCATTTAGCCTACTTAATTATTTGGGCCTACTAACTGTGTCAGTCACTCATTACAGTTGTCCTCCGCTGAACAAAGCAATGCCGCCTGTTTAGTCCTGTTACCACATCTGAACTGCATTTAGCTTACTCTATTATTTGGGCCTACTAACTGTGTCTGCCACTCCTTACAGTTGTCCTTTGCTGAACAAAGCCATGCCACCTGTTTAGTCTTGTTACCAATTTTGAACTGCATTTAGCCTACTTAATTATTTGGGCCTACTAACTTTGTCTGCCCCTCATTACAGTTGTCCTCCACTGAACAAAGCAATGCCGCCTGTTTAGTCCTGTTACCAATTTTGAACTGCATTTAGCCTACTTAATTATTTGGGCCTATATCTGTGTTTCCTCCTCATCCTGCCCATTGCCCAGTCACTGCTAGATGAGTCTGCTGGTACATTGACCCAGACCACTACATTCCCCTTGCACTCTACGCAGCCAGAATCTGACCCTGCTGAAAGTCAGGTTCCCCTTTCCGCATACTATACCACCTTACACGGGGACAAAGAGGAAGGTGCAGATGAAAGTGCAGGTTCCTTCATCAGGTGGGGGGGGCATACTCGTTGGCGACGTCACTGGCACAAAGCCCCTCATAGTACGCAAAAGTGTCTGCCGGTGGGAGGCGCCACCCGCCGTCAAACACACCGCCATACTATGAGGGGCCCTGTGCCAGTGCCAATGCCAATGAGTGGGCCCCCCCTGCTTGCTCAGGATCACAGCACTTGCAAAGTTGAAATACTTACCTCTCCCTGCTCCACCGCCGTGATGTACTCTGCGTTTCCTGGGCCCACGAAAATCTTGAGCCAGCCCTACCCCCCCACAACTACCCCCAGTTTTTAATGCCTAACTATTATTATAAAGTAAATTAAGATTGACAAGCTTCAGTAATAAGAATTGATGTTTTTGGCATTAAAATAGGCACTGTAGGTGTTTTCCTGTCCTCCACTCACTGCCGACTTTGATTCCCCATTGACTTGCATTGGGTTTCGTGTTTCAGTCGGCCACCGACTTTTCGCAATAATCGGCCGATTTCACCCAACCCGACTTTTGACAAAGTCGGGTTTCGCGAAACCCGACTCGATCCGAAAAAAGTAAAAGTCGCTCAACTCTAGTGCTGAAAAACGAGGTGTGGGTTTGGACACATCAGCATAGCTTTCTTGACTTTACTCAGAAGAATTCTTGGTTCCTTCCTAAGATGCTTTCATTCAGCCCACAAGATGCATTTTCGCTGATTTTTTTCCCTCATTCACACCATCCTCGGTATTCTCTCCACATTGTTGCATGACAAAACCCCACAAGGTTGGAAGTTTCTGACATAGCGGCCTTGGCCAGATCACCACCAATGACCAAGCCTTGTGCGTAGTTGCTCTGATGGCACACTTTCATGCTCCACTTCAATCTCAAATTGTCATACAAGGAAGGACAAGAGGAGATGAGATGCCCTGCCAGGGCCGTGGGGTACTCGGTACCGGATCAGGTGTTCACAGGGGGATGTCACGGTGGCGACCCGGTCTGTGGCCCTGGGCACCCATGTAAAAGGGGAAGGTCTTAAAAGGGAATAAAGTTTATGTTCGTGATGCCACCTGTGGTATTCGGTCAGTGGGGACCAACGCTGCTTGAAGGGATTCTCTGGGATGATGTTATGGCAGCTAGATAGTATAACTTCCCACAGGTGAAGTGTATCCCCAGGGCTCCCGGTGTGTAGATGGAAGATGGTGAATGGCGCAGTAAAGAACGAGGACACAGGTTTGCAGTCTCTTGTTTACTTTAGTCCTCAGGCAGCCACAGTCCAGGGTACCAGATCACAGGGCAGGCAGGGTCCGGCCAGCTTGGAAGCAAGTTAGGAGTCCCCTTATCCAGGTGGAAATCAAAGCCTTCCTCTAGCGCGGTAGTGTTGTAGTCCCTTACTGCCTATGGCTTCAGATAAGGTCCTCACAGATGTTCTCTCTCTGTCCCCCATATAGGATAGGACAAAACCCGTATGACTGGTGACTTGAGCCTGTTTATAGGGACTCTAGCATGCCACGTGCTCTATGGGTGTCACCGTGCCTCCTGGGTATTAAGGCGGACAGGTAACTTGGAGTTTAACTGTCCTGCCGGTCTCTGATGTAAGTTGTAGAGGCCCTTACAATTTTGATGTTCCGGCTACCGGTCTTTGTGCCTCAGAAGGAGGCAGCCTGCTCGTGGCTGGTCTCCCACTGGTATCCTCTCCTGTGCTTCGCTCTCCTACACACTCACTGCAATATATTCGGCTTTCGTAGAATCTCTTTCCAGGAGCTGCAGCACTGCGGCTACACAGCTCCGTAAACCCTCTTCTGCCTCAGACTTCTCCAGTCTGTTTCCTGGCAAGAACTGTTCTGACCTTTCCCTCCAAAACTACCATATATATGGGGAGTCACCTAGTAAATAGGATCAAAAGCTCCCCCTGGTGGCCTGGAGTGTGAATGTGTTGCATGCTTGTGTTTACCTGGCGACAGTTATCCCTTCTTGCCTCCAAACATAACATCACTCTCCCCGTGAGGAAAGCAATGCTACTGTGATGACCAGGACCCTGGGGCGCCACAGAGGCGTTTCTAATAAAAATTAGTGTAAGTGAATGCCATGATTGTCCCACCGCTGTGTTACGCCATTCTCAGCAAAGCGAGTCCTGATTACTCGGGGCAATGACTCGCCATGAACGATGATCTGTTATGTTGGATTTTGCTTGTTCATCGAATGGTCATTGCCACGATTACACTGCAAGATCATTACAATATCCATTGATGATCATCTTACAGTGTAAATGCCCCTTTTCTACACAATTACTCTACTTTACCACCCCCCCCCCACCCCCCCCCCGGACCATGACCCTCTATTTACAAGTCACCTGGCATCCTTCTTATGTCTGATGAAGGGTATACAACTTGAAACATTGACATGAATCTTACGCCAAGTATTTGTGCACGCTAATCGGTGTAAACTTTGGGTGAAGAAATTATTTCAGTTATATTTCAGAATTTTTTTTTGCCTATTGGTTGGTAGTTCATTTATTTGCTCATTTAAGGTAGGATAGTGGTTGCCCTCACTGAAGCCATCAGCCATTATTGAGAGTTGGTGCTAGTATTGGGACAAATTACGTGGCTGAACCAGGTAGTAGAAGCAGGAAGTAACAAGTCAGCAACTGTGTTCTATTCACCAGTTACCATACATTAAAACAGAGTAGGCAATTTGAGAGGCAAATTTGGACTGTGGACATTCACCTTATTGTCAGGTGTGGCTACAGATCACCTACATCAATACCCACATCATTCCCAGGTTAAGCTAACAAGGTTGTACATACGGCCACATGCACACTTTTGCTGCATAAGTCTACTTTCACACTGGCGTTTTTTGTCCTCCATCGCAATGCGTCGTTTTGGTAAAAAAACGCATCCTGCAAAAGTGCTTGCAGGATGCGTTTTTTGTCCATAGACTAACATTAACGGCGCATTGCGACGAATTGACACACGTCGCAACCGTCGTGCGACGGTTGTGCCGTGTTGTGGCGGACCGTCGGCTGCAAAAAGCGTTACATGTAACGTTTTTTGCTGCCGACGGTAAAGCTGGCAAGTGCAATGTATAATATACTATATTGCCAGCTTTTATATGGGATACACTAACTTTTGCAAACATTGATGTAATCCAACTGTGTCCAGTAGATCATTATTGCCCAGTGTCTGCTTTGTTTTATTGAGATTTCCCTTGTTCGGTAATTTTGTGGCCTTTTATGGTTATTTGTAATATTTTCAATAAAGTTGTTTCCAATTTTATCTCTTTTGTATATCTTTCTCCCCCATGCACATGGGGAATTGCGTTCTATAATATTGTTTAAAAGTTATCATGATATTTGGGATTTTTGTGATATATATGGATTAAGATGATGTAATCTAAGTTGGAGAACAAAGTCCAGGTGACCATGACTGAAGAAGCCTTGTATATAGGGCTGGGGCGAACCAAGAATGAGGAAGGTCTCTGGGGTTTGAGTATTTTTCTTCTTAGGTCTTTGTGAATTAACCCCTTAGTGACAGGGCCAATTTGGTACTTAATGACCAAGCCAATTTTTACAATTCTGACCACTGTCACTTTATGAGGTTATAACTGTGGAACGCTTTAACAGATCCCGGTGATTCAGAGATTGATTTTTCGTGACATATTGTACTTCATGTTACTGGTAACATTTCTTCAACATTACTTGTGATTATTTATGAAAAAAACGGAAATATGGCGAAAATTTTAAAAATTTTGCAATTTTCAAACTTTGTATTTTTATGCCCTTAAATCAGAGAGATATGTCACAAACAAGATTTTTTTTGTTAGGGAGTTATAAGGGTTAAAAGTTGACCAGCAATTTCTCATTTTTACAACACCATTTTTTTTTAGGGACCACATCACATTTGAAGTCTTTTTGAGAGGTCTATATGATAGAAAATAACCAAGTGTGACACCATTCTAAAAACTGCACCCCTCAAGGTGCTCAAAACCACATTCAAGAAGTTTATTAACCCTTTACGTGCTTCACAGGAACTGAAACAATGTGGAAGGAAGAAATGAACATTTAACTTTTTTTTTGCAAACATTTTATTTCAGAACCATTTTTTTTTATTTTCACAAGTGTAAAAACAGAAATTTAACCATAAATGTTGTTGTGCAATTTCTCCTGAATACACCGATACCCCATATGTTGGGGTAAACCACTGTTTGGGCGCACCGCAGAGCTTGGAAGAGAAGGAGCGCCGTTTGACTTTTTCAATGTAGAATTGGCTGAAATTGAGATCGGACATCATGTAGCGTTTGGAGAGCCCCTGATGTGCCTAAACAGTGGAAACCCCCCACAAGTGACACCATTTTGGAAACTAGACCCCTTAAGGAACTTATCTAGATGTGTGGTGAGCACTTTAAACCCCCAGGTGCTTCACAGAAGTTTATAACGTAGAGCCGTGACAATAAAAAATCGCATTTTTTCTACAAAAATGATCTTTTTGGCCCAAATTTTTATTTTCACAAGTGTAACAGGGGAAATTAGACTACAAAAGTTGTTGTGCAATTTCTCCTGAGTACGTCAATACCCCATATGTGGGGTAAACCACTGTTTGGGCGCACCGCAGAGCTTGGAAGAGAAGGAGTGCCGTTTTACTTTTTCAATGTAGAATTGGTTGGAATTGAGATCGGACGCCATGTCGCGTTTGGAGAGCCCCTGATGTGCCTAAACAGTAGAAACCCCCCACAAGTGACCCCATTTTGGAAACTAGACCCCTAAAGGAACTGATCTAGATGTGTGGTGAGCACTTTAAACGCCCAAGTGTTTCACAGAAATTTATAAAGTAGAGCCGTGAAAATGAAAAATCCTTTTTTTTCCTCAAAAATGATTTTTTCGCCTGCAATTTTTTATTTTCTCAAGGGTAACAGGAGACATTGGACCCCAAAATCTGTTGAACAGTTTGTCCTGAGTATGCTGATACCCCATATATGGGGTGGGGGCACTGTTTGGGCACCCATCGGGGCTCGGAAGGGAAGGAGCGCCACTTGGAATGCAGACTTTGATGGGATGGTCTGACGGGCGTCATGTTGCATTTGCAGAGCTCCTGATGTACCTAAACAGTAGAAACCCCCAACACAAGTGACCCCATTTTGGAAACTAGACCCCCCAAAGAGCTTATCTAGATGTGTGGTGAGCACTATGAACCCCCAACTGCTTCACAGAAGTTTATAATGTAGAGCCATTAAAATAAAAAAAATCATATTTTTTCCACAAAAATGATCTTTTCACCCCCAAATTTTTACTTTCACAAGGGTAACAGGAGAAATTGAACCCCAACATTTATTGTGCAATTTATGCTGAGTAGGCTGATACCCCATATGTGGGGGGGATCACTGTTTTAGGCGCATGGCAGAGCTCGGAAGGGAAGGAGCGCCGTTTTAGAATGCAGACTTTGATAGAATGGTCTGCTGGTGTTATGTTGCGTTTGCAGAGCCCCTGATGTACCTAAACAGTAGAAACCCCCAACAATGACCCCATTTTGGAAACTAGACCCCTCATTGAACTTATCTAGATATGTGGTGAGAATTTTGAATGCCCAAGTGCTTCACAGAAGTTTATAATGCAGAGTCGTGAAAATAAAAAATATTTTTTTTTCCACAAAAAAGATTTTTTAGCCCCCAAGTTTTCATTTTCACAAGGGTAACAAGAGAAATTGGACCCCAAAAGTTGTTATCCAATTTGTCCTGAGTATGCTGGTACCCCATGTGTGGGGGGACCACTGTTTGGGCGCACGACAGAGCTCGGAAGAGAAGGCGTGCCGTTTTGGAATGCAGACTTTGATAGAATGGTCTGCGGGCGTTATGTTGCATTTGCAGAGCCCCTGATGTACCTAAACAGTAGAAACTGTTTGGGCGCATGGCAGAGCTCAGAAGGGAGGGAGCACCATTTGACTTTTTGAGCGCAAAATTGGCTTTCGTGTTTGGAGACTCCCTGATGTACCTGAACAGTGGAAACCCCCCAATTCTAACTCCAACCCTAACCCCAACACACCCCTAACCCTAATCCCATCCGATCCGTAATCCTAATCACAACCCTAAGGATAATCACAACCCTAACCCCAAAACAACCCTAATCTCGACCCTAACCATAACCCTAATCAAAACCCTAAATCCAACACACCCCTAATCCTAATCTCAACCCTAACCTCAAACCTAACCCTAATCCCAATACACCCCTAACCCTAATTCCAACCCTAACCTTAACCCCTTAGTGACAGAGCCACATTTTTTAAATCTGACCAGTGTCACTTTATGTGGTAATATCTCTAGAATGCTTCAACAAATTCCAGTGATTTTGAGATTGTTTTTTCGTAACACATTATACTTTATGATAGTGGTAAATTTAGGTTGATATGTTTTGTGCTTATTTACAAAAAATATCAGAAATTTGAGAAAAATTTTTTAAAAATTAGCAATTTTCAAATTTTGAATGATTATCTCTTTAATCCAGATAGTCATGCCACAGCAAAACATTAATAGACAACATTTCCCACATGTCTGCTTTACATCAGCACTATTTGTAAAATGTTCTTTTATTTTGTTAGCATTTTAGGAGGTTTAAAAATGTAGCAGTAATTTTTAATTTTTTCAAGGAAATTTACAAAATTTATTTTTTTAGAGACTTAGCCATGTTTGAAGTGCCTTTAGGGGTCCCATTTATTTGGAAACCCCCCAAAGTGATGCCATTTTAAAAACAGCACCCCCTGACATATTGAAAACTGCTGTCAGGTAGTTTATTAACCCTTCAGTTGCTTTTTAGAAATTAATGCAAACTGACATGACAGAAATGACAATGTGCATTTTTACCACCTAAATGCCTCTAACTTCTGAACAGGTTACAACAGCAGGCAGACTCTTAGGCCAGAATTTGGTCATGAATTGCCAATCGCAAACATCAGGACCATACAATCATGATCTGAGGGCACCAATTGGGGTAAAGAGGAGGCTTCCACAGTCTGTTAACCATTTATAATGATATAGTCACTATTGAAAGCAGCATCTAAGGGGTTAAACAGATTTGGACGGTGCAAACACTGATCGTGGCTGATGCAGCAAGTTGTCAGCTATAGTGTACAACCGACAGCTGCGAGATTGTCCCCTGTATGGGGAGGATATTCTCTTATATCTCAGGTCAGTTAAAAGATGTATTGGATGTCATTAAGGGGTTAATCCTAATCCCAAACCTAACCCTAATCCCAAACGTAACCCTAATGCCAACCCTAACCCTAATACCAACCCTAACCCTAGCCCTAACATTATCCCCAACCCTAGCCCTAACCCTAGCCCTAACCCTAAATTTAGCCCCAACCCTAACGCTAACCCTAGCCCTAACTTTAGCCCCAACCCTAACCCTAACCCTAGCCCTAACCCTAGCCCTTACTTTAGCCCCAACCCTAACCCTAGCCCTAACCCTAGCCCAACCCTAACCCTAGCCCCACAATTTTCACAACATGCGTCGGTACGTCGGGCCGACGCATTGCGATGGCCCCGTACCGATGCAAGTGTGAAAGAAGCCTAACCCTAGCCCTAGCCCTAACCCTAGCCCTAGCCCTAAATTTAGCCCCAACCCTAACCCTAAATTTAGCCCCAACCCTAACCCTAAATTTAGCCCCAACTCCTCTAGCTGCCAGCCGGCAGATCATGGCGGGCGCACTGCGCATGCGCCCCCAATTTTCTTACCGGATGAAGAAGCCGGCGGGCAGGAGAGGACGCAGGAGGACCCAGGGATACCGGTAAGTATAACGGGGTCCCCAAATCCCCCTATTTCTCTGTCCTCTGATGTGCGATCACATCAGAGGACAGAGGATCACACAACGCTTTTTTTTTGGCGGCTGCCGGTAAACAGTTAATTACCGGCGATCGCAAAATAGGGGTCGGTAAAAATCAACCCCGATCATGTTCTTTGGGGTCTCGACTACCCCCGATTGATCTGGAGTCCAGTAATTGTATAGGGCCTGTGTATATTTAGGTGTTTTGGTCTGAGATCTTAGAAATATGGGTATTTGGATATACAGTATTAAGGGTGTTGGAAGTATTTAGGGGATTTTATCTGGGGTCTGATCAATATCAAAGGGCCTATAAACATTTTTAAAGGGTTTGGTCTGAAGTCTGATATTAAAAAAGTATGTGAATATATTGGTCAGATTTTAATTTAGGGGCTCTAAATATTTGGGGAATTTATAGTCTGATATTAATATGTGGGTCTCAATATATTAGTCAAGCCCTTGGCATAAACCAAGCCTTCTCAGAAAAACTATTTATATTCTGATACTATAAGTTCTTCTCAACAGAAAAAAGTTACCTCTGTGCCTGCACCAGACCTCATTTTATATTCAAAATCTTTTGTGCAAATTCTGTAGTCTAGCCACACGATATCATGCAATAAATACTGATTATTAATTTAGTGACAGGAGACTTACAGGTCTAGGCGTAGGGTTGTGAAACAGCAGGTTACAAGAAGAGAAAGGTTAAAACAACAAAAGTAGGGAAAAGTGAGGTTGTGGTGGATGGGGGAATAGGCTTGGTGTTCGATGTGTAGGTTGGTTAGGTGTTAATATGAATGAAAGCTCAAATGAACAAACACCATCTCCTCCTATCCAAAGACCACTGACATTATCTGTTACTGGACAAGCTACTCCACTCCCTATCTTTGGCAGCCGTACAGCAGTACAACTTGTAGATGAGGGCGAGAAAGAGCATGTGCGCCAGTGGATGGACTGGAGCCGGACGAACAAGGGTCCAAGCAGAATACAGACCCTCATCACCAGATGTTAACCCCAGGGGTGAAGGTGATCCTGAAGAGACAGAGATACCAGATACTGTGGTGTTATGGCAGGATGAGGAGGAGGGTGACTCTCATTGTGAGGCGTGTGAGAACAGAGAGGATGATGATGAGGTTGTAGATCCCACTCGGTGTGAACCCAGAGGTACGCAGCTGAGTAGCTCAGCAGAGGAGATGGAAGAGGAGGAAGATGAGAAGGATACGTTGTGGCTTCCAGCACAGACACAAAGTAATGCAACCATGACAAGCACTGCATCCTCAGCCACAACTCTAGCTGTGGCCAACCCCAGTTGCGAGTGTATAGTTCACAGGAGCAGCGAGGGTTGCCAAGCCTGGGCCTTTTTTGAGACTGCATAGGATGACCCAACTCACTTTATCTGCCAAATTTGCGGAAAAAAAAGTATCATTAGAGGAAAAAATGGCAATAATGTAACAACTACATGCATGAACTGCCATATGTGCGATCAACATGCCTTAGTCTGGAAATCTCATTGCGCTAAAATGCGGACTAGCAGACTTGCCAACCACCGGCCATTTCATCGTCCACATCTGCTTCATCTTCCTCCTCCGTCACAGTGCCAAGTGTACTCACACAGGTCTGTGGCTGCAGAAACTTCACTTGTTTACACCCCACAGTCGGGGTGAGTGAGAGCTCGTCAGCTGTTATGGAAGTGAACATGCCTGCTGTTTTGGGTCACCTAGCACAACACATCTTTCTCAATCCACCATAATTAGCACTGACTATACCATCATCAGCATCACTATTCCGGTCGCCTACATGCTGGAGCACACTTTGAATAGTGTGCTTCAGTAGGTGGTGGTCCCAGAGGAAAAGGTGGAAACAGAGGAGGATGTGTAAGGGATAACAATATTTCAAATTTCCAGACTGTCATCGCACAGACGGGTGACATGGGAGGGTGGATTACAGCGAATGAGGGGGGCTCATAGTACCAGGCAAACTGTTAGTGAAGGTGCAGCAGCCAAATAAGAAATGGAGGAGAATGAGGTGATGGATGTGCAACAGCCAGGAGATGAAGAGGATAATGATCCCCTCTCTGTTGTCCATGGTTGGTTGGTGGGAGGGGACGAAGGAAGCAACCTTGAGTGTTACCTGCCACCAATACACAATGGACCTGGACCTCATGGAGGGGCCCGGCACATGAGCGCCTTCTTGCTGCAATATTTTCAACTTAATGCCTGTATTCTTAGGGTTACTTAGACTACTGGGTTGTCACTCTGTTAGATCCATGGTACAAGAGTAAATTTAGCCAGATGCTTCCTCCCCCTGAAAAGGGATGTGTGAATTGAATGATGGGAGTATCGAGGTCTAAGGGGTATAGTTTCTCCTTATGGAGAGTGACATACCATCTCTGGCTTGTCAAGGTAAGGAGGCTTATTTGCCGTACAATGCTCCTCTGGGAAATTAAATATGCAAATTGCCTCTTCTGAGAAAAAGAGGACTTAACTCTATAGCGCCACCTGTTGGAAGTAGCGATCCTACAAGTCACAATCAACCCTCTAACGAGTCGTGCAATATGACTTAGGATAAAAGCCAAATCAGTATCTCAATTCGCAGACACGGTGTTTCGGGCTGTTGGCCCTTGTCAGTGCGAAGCATGAGAACTGATTTGGCTAGGTGAGAGGCTCTGGACTGGGGTCTAAGGGGTATCGTTTCTCCTTATGGAGAGTGACATACCATCTCTGGCTTGTCAAGGTAAGGAGGCTTATTTGCCGTACAATGCTTCTCTGGGAAATTAAATATGCAAATTGCCTCTTCTGAGAAAAAGAGGACTTAACTCTATAGCGCCACCTGTTGGAAGTAGCGATTCTACAAGTCACAATCAAACCTCTAACGAGTCGTGCAATGTGACTTAGGATAAAAGCCAAATCAGTATCTCAATTCGCAGACACAGTGTTTCGGGCTGTTGGCCCTCGTCAGTGCGAAGCATGAGAACTGATTTGGGAGTATCGAAACATGCTTGTAGACAATCTTAGCAGTTGTTTTCCCTAGGACAGCAGGGAGGCACACAGTGTGCATCCCACTTCTAGACATCCAACCCAGGGAACGTGAAGGCGTCATTGCAAAAACATTGTCATCTTTGTGGTGGCTTCCGTGCCTGCTATTGCTACTGCTGCTGATGTTACAAACAATTTTTGAAATGTGGAGATTCCAAGTTTGGTCTCCATCTGGTGGGTTGGTTGTAGGGGAAGGTGTGTCAGAGACCTATACTCTTTCTATTCTGTGGAAATTGATGCCACTTTGCCACTTTAGTGGTGTGTGACAATTATTTTTTGAAATGTGGAGATTCCAAGTTGGGTCTCCATCTGGTGGGTTGCCTGTGTAAGTATGGATCCCAGACAGGCAGGGCTGCACTTACTTTCATTCAACTACCTGTTTTACTTTCCTTACATTTTTCTGCCAATAGTAGTCTATGAAACTGGCTGGAATAATAAAAAATTGGAGGTTTTGCATGAGGAATCAGGCCTTCCAGCTAAGAAGGCTTACAAAGCTCCCTTAACCAGTTCCTCACTGAAACTTCAATTCCAAGCTGTAAATGCTGGGCCAGACCCTGATACCTCATGCATGGCCCATGGCTGACTTTTCATGTCGTCTGCCCCTAATTTTAGCACTTTTTTGTCACCCATTAAGGTGTTGTGCATACGTTTGGTTTGGCCTCTGGTTGAATCTAATGTGGTTCGGGTACTTTCGTCGAACATGTTCGGCAAACGTCTACGTTCGGCGAATCACACCGAACCGAACCTTGAAAGGTTCGCTCATCTCTATTTATGACCGCTGACCACATCAAAGTTGAATGTTTAGGGTAACAAAGCCTGTAAAATTAAAACAGTGTAAAATTTTAAATTAAATTGAATTTAAAAAATATGATTTTTAGTCCAAAAGAAAAGCATTTGATTAAAAAAAAATTCAATATGTGGATTCTATCTATATAGGTGTTTGGAACGAAACTCCAAGAGCTTTAAGAGGCTGGTAGAATCCTGTGTGTTTTCTACATCCAGACATACATCTTGTGATTTTATACACTGTTGTGAACTGTGTTTCTGGGCTCCCTCTGGTGGTCACTAACGGTATTGTGTTAGGTATGTCTTGTTGCAGGCCTGAGCTCCAGCTGTGTCGTTAAGCAGCGGGTGTTTCCTATTTGAGTCTCCTCTGGACTCAGTCTCTTGCCTGGCATCGTTGTATCCAGACCTATTTGGTCTCCTCTGGATTCCTTTCAGTCTGCCTCATGCAAGAAAAGCTAAGTCTGTTTTGTACAATTTGGATCGTTTGCATTATTCAGTGTTTTTGTCCAGCTTGCTTTACATTTGATTTTTGACTCGCTGGAAGCTCTAGGGGGCTGATATTCTCCCTCCACACCGTCAGTCGGTGTGGGGGTTCTTGAATGTTCAGCGTGGATGTTTTGTAGGGTTTTCTGCTAACCGCATAGTCCACTATCTATTTTCTGCTATCTAGACTATTGGGCCTCACTTTGCTGAATCTAGTTCATCTCTACATTTGTGTTTTCCTCTTGCCTCACCGTTATTATTTGTTGGGGGCTTTCTATATCTTTGGGGTTCAATTTCTCTGGAGGCAAGCGAGGTCTTATTTTTTCCCTCTAGGGGTAGTCAGTTCTCCGGCTGGCTCGAGACATCTAGAACCAACGTAGGCACGTTCACCGGCTACTTTTAGTTGCTTGTGTCAGGATCAGGTATGCGGTTAGCCCAGTTTCCACCTCCCTAGACAGTATTTATATTTTTGCTATCTTGCCTGAATATCAGAGATCCTCTGCCATTGGGATCATAACAATACACTTACCGTCGCAAAATGTTTTGCACTTTTTTCATTTGATTCAAATTTGTATCGGCACCAGTTTGAGTTGATAGTGAACAATCCAAAGTACCCAATACCTCCCCATACAACCTTGAAATCCGTGCAGGAACCTGTGCGTTCATTGGCTGTACAAACCCCTATGGAAATGAAAACAATTAAACCCAATCAGAAAGCAGTTTCTAATGATCAAGTCCCCATTATCTGATTGACTACATAGAGGCACTTACACTGAGCAACATCGTATCCATAAAACCCGTCTAGGTCTTTCAGCAGATCATACAACTCGCAGTTGTCTAAACATCTTCCGCTTGCTCTACTGACAAGGACGACCAGGAGAATGTAAAATGAGCTCCTCATCCTTGGGAGAAAGTGATTATAGCCTCAAGCCCAAAGCTGTAATAAAACATATTCAGGTTTATATCCGGCAGTTAGGTACGGTATGAAAAAATGCTTTATTTATTCTAGAAACAGTGCCAGTTTCCAAATATCTCAACAAGATGGGAGTTAATTTTCTGACCGGGAAGAGGGAAGCTCTGGTGGAGACTTATCTCCCTTAAAGGGAACATGTCCACCAGCATCAGGGGCTTATCTACAGCATTCTGGAATGCTGTAGATAAGCCCCCCGATGTATCCTAAAAGATGAGAAAAAGAGGTTAGATTATATTCACCTGGGCGGGCGATCCTATCTGATGGGCGTCGCGGTCCGGTCTGGGGCCTCCCATCTTCATAGGATGACGTCCTCTTCTGGTCTTCACATTGCAGCTCTGGCACAGGAGTACTTTGTCAGCGTGAAGACAAGAAGAGGACATCATCTGATGAACATAGGAGGCACCGTACCGGACCTCGACACCCATCGGAGCGGACCAACAGCGGGACCGCCCCTGGGTGAGTATATTGTGAGTATAATGTGAGTATAATATAATCTGGTTTTTTTTCATCTTTTAGGATACATTGGGGGCTTATCTACAACATTCCAGAATGCTGTAGATAAGCCCCTGATGCTGGTGGGCTTAGCTCACCCTCGACTTTGGGAGTGACAGGTTCCCTTTAAGAAGAAAGGCTCAGGCATGTTGAAATTCAATATGCCCAATCTATTTCCAGGTGACGTTTGCACAGATTCCTGAAGTCCCATAGACATGAAAAAGTTGGGTTTGACCAAATCTGATATGTATACAGTGTCAGATTAAGGTGCCAAGGGCTCACCAGTAACCAACTCCAGGGCCCCACTTTTCAGCTACGTGCAAATGTGACATTATCCTCAATCATTAATTGATATAACAATGAACTGATTAGATTGTTACATGAATAAGAAGAAAAAACAATGCCTCCGAAAATGGACAATCCGTTGAAGGATCAAAGCCAAATTTTTAATTAAACCCAATTCCCAAAGGGGACAACCACTTTAATAATAGTCTGATTTTGAAAGAAAAAATATATAGGTACAGGTACTGCAATAAAAATTCTAGGTAGAAAAGAAAACGATAAAAGTTGAAATTTTGCAATGCTACATCCCTATGTCATTAATAGTGTCACATACAATATATGCCTATGTGGATGAGCAGATCCTCACCTTATTCTTCGATCGCTGTCTGGGTGGAGAACAGAGATGTGTCCAGTTTTATATGTGCAGATGTCTATGTATCCATTACAGTGAAGAGGGGTAGAAAAGAAGCTTAATGTTTCATATCCGCTTTATAGATTCATTATACATAACATTTTCACAAAGTTCATAAAAGTTATCCCCTCCCCAAAAAATAAAATAAAATACTTTTTTAAAAGTTTGACTCTATAAAAAAAGTGGTTTAAAGCACAACATGATTCCTCTCCCTTTCAATTCCACAGGAATAGAATAGTCCAGAACTTGTATATTTTGGCACCTACATAAAGGATATTTCATAAAAAGT
The DNA here is from genome assembly GCF_051348905.1 of Ranitomeya variabilis. Taxonomy (NCBI): domain Eukaryota; kingdom Metazoa; phylum Chordata; class Amphibia; order Anura; family Dendrobatidae; genus Ranitomeya; species Ranitomeya variabilis. Next base: position 567,587,294 of record NC_135232.1, read on the forward strand.
AATTTTTAAGAAAATCTGTCACGGCAGAGTAGGTTTCATGCCCCAGTGACTGGACAAGGTCAATATTACTTTTTAACCAATTGAAGATTCGGCATTTGTCAATAGAATTCCGCTCTTTACAAATGTTAGAATGCTGCTATTCAGCTATGTGGCAGGTATGGCGCACACTTGCATGATGCCAGTCTGGATGGGGTAGAGGAGCTAGTGAATTTGTTACTATGCATGTGCCAATTAGGGAATTTGGCATTTCTGGAGTACACAATGCCAGCATTGATTAATTTGTGGCCACCCTGTCCCGCCTGATTCACACTGGCATAAAACTGCCAAAAGTTGCAAAACTTTTTAAAGCTTTTACCCCACATTTATAGGGTAAATGTTTTGATGAATTGGTCTCATTAAATTCGCAACCCTTTCCTACAGTGGGGAAAACAAGTATTTGATACATTGCCAGAGAGGTCTGTAATTATTATCGTAGGTACACTTCACCTGTGACACAGAATCTAAACATAGAAACCAGAAAATCACGTTGTATGATTTTTACATAATTAAATTGCATTTTATTGCATGAAATAAGTATTTGATCACCTACCAACCAGCAAGAATTCCTTTTCTTTAAGAAACCTCCTACTCCGCACTCATTACCTGTATGAACTGCACCTGTTTGAACTCTTTACCTGTATAAAAGACACCTGCCCACACACTCAATCATACTCCAACCTCTCCACCATGGCCAAGACCAAAGAGCCATATAAGGACACCAGGGACAAAGTAGTAGGCCAGCATAAGGCTGAGATGGGCTACAAGACAATATGCAAGCAGCTTAGTGAGAAGGCAACAACTGTTGTCACAATTATTAGAAAATGGAAGAAACACAAGATGACTGTCAATCTTCCACGGTTTGGGGCTCATGTATGTCTTCAACGATATGTTGCTGGTTAGCATGATCCTTCTAAAAACACTAGATGAAAATATAATATCATGCTGAGTTACAGGAATTTTCATTGAGTCCATAAGGGGTAATGCTCCCTAATCTAAAAATCCATTTGCTTTCCATTTTGGCAAGTGATTTGCTCCCTCTGATTTCCAGAGAACCATGTCTATACCTTTTACTTTCAGAAGGTTGGAATTACTTTGATGGAACTGGTGGAAATGTCTTGGTAAAGTTTTCAATAGCGATGGATCTTCTGCGTTCATATTTTTGTCTATATCTCGGACGTGCTCTCTAGTGCGGATTTTCAATTACCGTGTTGTCAAGCCCATGTAAATTTCCCTTCATGGGAATTCTGCACAATCAATTATGCCCTTGGATGCGCAAGTAAGATGGCATCTAATGTCAAAAATGTGATCTCCTGCGGCGTTGCGAAAGGTCTTACTTTTCCTCATGTTAACCCCTTCATGACCCAGCCTATTTTGACCTTAATGACCTGGCCGTTTTTTGCAATTCTGACCAGTGTCCCTTTATGAGGTAATAACTCAGGAACGCTTCAACGGATCCTAGCGATTCTGAGATTGTTTTTTCGTGACATATTGGGCTTCATGTTAGTGGTAAATTTAGGTCGATAATTTCTGAGTTTATTTGTGAAAAAAACCGAAATTTGGCGAAAATTTAGAAAATTTCGCAATTTTCACATTTTGAATTTTTATTCTGTTAAACCAGAGAGTTATGTGACACAAAATAGTTAATAAATAACATTTCCCACATGTCTACTTTACATCAGCACAATTTTGGAAACAAATTTTTTTTTTGCTAGGAAGTTATAAGGGTTAAAATTTGAGTAGTGATTTCTCATTTTTACAACAAAATTTACAAAACCATTTTTTTTAGGGACCACCTCACATTTGAAGTCAGTTTGAGGGTTCTATATGGCTGAAAATACCCAAAAGTGACACCATTCTAAAAACTGCACCCCTCAAGGTGCTCAAAACCACATTCAAGAAGTTTATTAACCCTTCAGGTGTTTCACAGCAGCAGAAGCAACATGGAAGGAAAAAATGAACATTTAACTTTTTAGTCACAAAAATGATCTTTTAGCAACAATTTTTTTACTTTCCCAAGGGTAAAAGGAGAAACTGGACCACGAACGTTGTTGTCCAATTTGTCCTGAGTACGCTGATACCTCACATGTGGGGGTAAACCACTGTTTGGGTGCACGGCAGGGCTCGGAAGGGAAGGAGCGCCATTTGACTTTTTGAATGAAAAATTATCTCCATCGTTAGCGGACACCATGTCGCATTTGGAAAGCCCCTGTGTGCCTAAACATTGGAGCTCGCCCACAAGTGACTCCATTTTGGAAACTAGACCCCCCAAGGAACTTACCTAGAAGCATAGTGAGCACTTTAAACCCTCAGGTGCTTCACAAATTGATCCGTAAAAATGAAAAAGTACTTTTTTTTTCACACAAAATTTCTTTTAGCCTCAATTTTTTCATTTTCACATGGGCAACAGGATAACATGGATCCTAAAATTTGTTGGGCAATTTCTCCTGAGTACGCCGATACCTCATATGTGGGGGTAAACCACTGTTTGGGTGCACGGCAAGGCTCGGAAGGGAAGGCGCGCCATTTGACTTTTTGAATGACAAATTAGCTCCAATCGTTAGCGGACACCATGTCGTGTTTGGAGAGCCCCTGTGTGCCTAAACATTGGAGCTCCCCTACAAGTGACCCCATTTTGGAAACTAGACCCCTCAAGGAACTTATCTAGATGCATAGTGAGCACTTTAAACCCCCAGGTGCTTCACAGAAGTTTATAACGCAGAGCCGTGAAAATAAAAAATAATTTTTCTTTCCTCAAAAATGATTTTTAGCCCGGAATTTTTTATTTTCCCAAGGGTAACAAGAGAAATTGGACCCAAAATGTTGTTGTCCAGTTTGTCCTGAGTACAATCATACCCCATATGTGGGGGTAAACCACTGTTTGGGAGCACGGCAGGGCTCGGAAGGGAAAGCACGCTTTTTGAATGGAAAATTAGCTCCAATCATTAGCGGACACCATGTCACGTTTGGAGAGGCCCTGTGTGCCTAAACATTGGAGCTCCCCCACAAGTGACCCCATTTTGGAAACTAGACCTCCCAAGGAACTAATCTAGATGTGTGGTGAGCACTTTGAACCCCCAAGTGCTTCACAGAAGTTTATAACGCAGAGCCATGAAAATAAAAAATAATTTTTATTTTCTCAAAAATGATTTTTTAGCCCACAATTTTTTATTTTCCCAAGGGTAACTGGAGAAATTGGACCCCAAAAGTTGTTGTCCAGTTTCTTCTGAGTACGCTGATACCCCACATGTGGGGGTAAACCACTGTTTGGGCACACGTCGGGGTTACGGAAGGGAAGTAGTGACGTTTTGAAATGCAGACTTTGATGGAATGCTCTGCGGGCGTCACGTTGCATTTGCAGAGCCCCTGATGTGCCTAAACAGTAGAAACTCCCCACAAGTGACCCCATTTTGGAAACTAGACCCCCCAAGGAACTTATCTAGATGAATAGTGAGCACTTTAAACCCCCAAGTGCTTCACAGAAGTTTATATCGCAGAGCCGTGAAAATAATAAATGTGTTTTCTTTCCTCAAAAATATTTTTTTAGCCCAGAATTTTTTAATTTTCCCAAGGGTAACAGGAGAAATTTGATCCCAAGAGTTGTTGTCCAGTTTCTCCTGAGTACGCTGATACCCCATATGTGGGGGTAATACACTGTTTGGGCACATTCTGGGGCTCGGAATTGAAGTGGTCACGTTTTGGAATGCAGACTTTGATGGAATGGTCTGCGGGCATCATGTTATGTTTGCAGAGCCCCTGATGTGCCTAAACAGTGGAAACCCCCCACAAGTGACCCCATTTTGGAAACTAGACCCCCCAAGGAACTTATCTAGATGTGTAGTGAGCACTTAGAACCCCCAAGTGCTTCATAGAAGTTTACAACGCAGAGCCGTGAAAATAAAAAATAATTTTTCATTCCTCTAATATGTTTTAGCAAGCAATTTTTTATTTTCGCAAGGGTAACAGGAGAAATTGGACCCCAATAATTGTTGCCCAGTTTGTCCTGAGTATGCTGGTACCCCATATGTGGGGGTAAACCACTGTTTGGGCGCACGTCGGGGCTCGGAAAGGAGGGAGCACCATTTGACTTTTTGAACACAAGATTGGCTGGAATCAATGGTGGCGCCATGTTGCGTTTGGAGACCCCTGATGTGCCTAAACAGTGGAAACCCCTCAATTCTAACTCCAACACTAACCCCAACACACCCCTAACCCTAATCCCAACTCTAACCATGACCCTAATCACAACCCTAATCCCAACACACCCCTAACCACAACCCTAATCCTAATCCCAACCCTAACCCTAATCCCAACCCTAATTCTAATCCCAACCCTAACTCTAACCCCAACCCTAACCACAACTTTAACCCCAACACAACCCTAACCATAACCCTAACCACAAGCCTATTCTTAACCCTATTTCCAACCCTAGCCCTAATTTCAACCCTAACTTTAATTCCAACCCTAAGGCTATGTGCCCACGTTACGGATTCGTGTGAGATTTTTCCGCACCATTTTTGAAAAATCCGCAGGTAAAAGGCACTGCGTTTTACCTGCGGATTTACCGCGGATTTCCAGTGTTTTTTGTGTGGATTTCACCTGCGGATTCCTATTATGGAGCAGGTGTAGAACGCTGCGGAATCCGCACAAAGAATTGACATGCTGCGGAAAATACAATCCAGCGTTTCCGCGCTGTATTTTCCGCACCATGGGCACAGCGGATTTGGTTTTCCATAGGTTTACATGGTACTGTAAACCTGATGGAACACTGCTACGAATCCGCAGCGGCCAATCCGCTATGGATCCGCAGCCAAATCCGCACCGTGTGCACATATCCTAATTCTAACGCTAACCCTAGTTCTAACCCTACCCCTAACCCTACCCCTAACCCTAACCCTAACCCTAACCCTAGTTCTAACCCTAGTGGAAAAAAAAAATATTTTCTTTATTTTATTATTGTCCCTACCTATGGGGGTGATAAAGGGGGGGTTCATTTACTATTTTTTTTATTTTGATCAGTGTGATAGGTTTTATCACAGTGATCAAAATGTAGCTGGAACGAATCTGCCGGCCGGCATTTTGGAAGATGGCGGCGCCCGTGGAGAAGATGGACGGACACCGGGAGGCTCGGTAAGTATGAGGGGGGGGGATCGGAGCACGGGGGGGTGATCGGGGCACGGGGGGGTTGGATCGGAGCACGAGGGGAGCGGGCAGGAGGACGGGGGAGCGGACAGGAGGATGGAGGGGAGCACGGGACAGAACCGAGGACTGGGAAGGCGATCGGTGGGTGTGGGGGGGGACAGATTAGGTTTTCCAGCCATGGCCAATGATATTACAGCATCGGCCATGGCTGGATTGTAATATTTCACCAGTTTTCATAGTGAAATATTACAAATCAATCTGATTGGCTGTTGAAAGTGAAACAGCCAATCAGAGCGATCGTAGCCACGGGGGGGTGAAGCCACCCCCCCCCCTGGGCTGAAGTACCACTCCCCCTGTCCCTGCAGATCAGGTGAAATTGGAGTTAACCCTTTCACCCGATCTGCAGGGACGCGATCATTCCATATAGTTACATAGTTACATAGTTATTAAGGTTGAAGGAAGACTGTAAGTCCATCTAGTTCAACCCATAGCCTAACATGCCCTAACATGTTGATCCAGGGGAAGGCAAAAAAAACCCATGTGGCAAAGAGTAACTCCACCATGGGGAAAAAAATTCCTTCCCGACTCCACATACGGCAATCAGACTAGTTCCCTGGATCAACGCCTTATCAAGGAATCTAGTGTATATACCCTGTAACATTATACTTTTCCAGAAAGGTATCCAGTCCCCTCTTAAATTTAATTAATGAATCACTCATTACAACATCATACGGCAGAGAGTTCCATAGTCTCACTGCTCTTACAGTAAAGAATCCGCGTCTGTTATTATGCTTAAACCTTTTTTCCTCCAGACGTAGAGGATGCCCCCTTGTCCCTGTCTCAGGTCTATGATTAAAAAGATCATCAGAAAGGTCTTTGTACTGTCCCCTCATATATTTATACATTAAAATAAGATCACCCCTTAGTCTTCGTTTTTCCAAACTAAATAGCCCCAAGTGTAATAACCTATCTTGGTATTGCAGACCCCCCAGTCCTCTAATAACCTTGGTCGCTCTTCTCTGCACCCGCTCCAGTTCAGCTATGTCTTTCTTATACACCGGAGACCAGAACTGTGCACAGTATTCTAAGTGTGGTCGAACTAGTGACTTGTATAGAGGTAAAATTATGTTCTCCTCATGAGCATCTATGCCTCTTTTAATACATCCCATTATTTTATTTGCCTTTGTAGCAGCTGCCTGACACTGGCCACTGAATATGAGTTTGTCATCCACCCATACACCCAGGTCTTTTTCATTGACGGTTTTGCCCAGAGTTTTAGAATTAAGCACATAGTTATACATCTTATTACTTCTACCCAAGTGCATGACCTTACATTTATCCCCATTAAAGCTCATTTGCCATTTATCAGCCCAAGCTTCTAGTTTACATAAATCATCCTGTAATATAAAATTGTCCTCCCCTGTATTGATTACCCTGCAGAGTTTAGTGTCATCTGCAAATATTGAAATTCTACTCTGAATGCCCCCTACAAGGTCATTAATAAATATGTTAAAAAGAAGAGGGCCCAATACTGACCCCTGTGGTACCCCACTGCTAACCGTGACCCAGTCCGAGTGTGCTCCATTAATAACCACCCTTTGTTTCCTATCCCTGAGCCAGCTCTCAACCCACTTACACATATTTTCCCCTATCCCCATTACTCTCATTTTATGTAACAACCTTTTGTGTGGCACCGTATCAAAAGCTTTGGAAAAGTCCATATATACTACGTCCACTGGGTTCCCTTGGTCCAGTCCGGAACTTACCTCTTCATAGAAGCTGATCAAATTAGTCTGACATGAACGGTCCCTAGTAAACCCGTGCTGATACTGGGTCATGAGGTTATTCCTCTTCAGATACTCCAGCATAACATCCCTTAGAATGCCCTCCAGGATTTTACCCACAGTAGAGGTTAAACTTACTGGCCTATAATTACCGAGTTCAGTTTTTGCCCCTTTTTTGAATATTGGCACCACATTTGCTATACGCCAGTCCTGTGGTACAGACCCTGTTATTATGGAGTCTTTAAAGATTAAAAATAATGGTCTATCAATGACTGTACTTAGTTCCTGCAGTACTCGGGGGTGTATCCCATCCGGGCCCGGAGATTTGTCAATTTTAGTTATTTTTAGACGCCGCTGTACTTCCTGCTGGGTTAAGCAGGTGACATTTAATGGGGAATTTTTATCACTAGTCATTTTGTCTGCCATGGGATTTTCTTTTGTAAATACTGATGAAAAAAAGTCATTTAGCATATTGGCTTTTTCCTCATCCTCATCCACCATTTCACCCAGACTATTTTTAAGGGGGCCAACACTGTCATTTTTTAGTTTCTTACTATTTATATAGTTAAAGAATATTTTGGGATTATTTTTACTCTCTCTGGCAATGAGTCTCTCTGTCTCAATCTTTGCTGCCTTGATTTGCTTTTTACAGAATTTATTTAATTTTCTGTATTTATTTAATGCCTCCTCACTACCTACTTCCTTTAATTCTCTAAATGCTTTCTTTTTGTCCCTTATTGCGCCCCTTACAGCTCTATTTAGCCATATTGGTTTCCTCCTATTTCTAGTATGTTTATTCCCATACGGTATATACTGTGCACAGGTCCTATCCAGGATGCTAATAAATGTCTCCCATTTTCTTTGTGTATTTTTGTGTCTCAGGATATCGTCCCAGTTAATTGCACCAAGATCCTCTCTCATCCGTTGGAAATTTGCCCTCCTGAAGTTTAGTGTCCTTGTCACCCCCCTACTACCCATCTTATTAAAGGTTACATGAAAACTTATTATTTTGTGATCACTATTCCCCAAGTGACCCCCAACCCTTATATTTGATATGCGGTCTGGCCTGTTGGTTAATATTAGGTCTAGCAGTGCCCCCTTCCTTGTTGGGTCCTGAACCAGTTGTGAAAGGTAATTGTCTCTCATAGTTGTCAAAAACCGATTACCTTTGCTGGAACTGCAGGTTTCTGTTCCCCAATCTATTTCAGGGTAGTTGAAGTCCCCCATAATAATGACTTCTCCTTGAGTCGCAGCTTCATCTATTTGCTTTACGAGGATATTCTCCATTGCTTCCATTAGTTTTGGAGATTTATAACAAACCCCTATCAGTAATTTATTATTTTTTCCCCCTCCCCTTATCTCCACCCACAGGGACTCTACATTTTCATAAAATTCACCTATATTATCACGCAGGATGGGTTTTAAGGAAGATTTTACATATAGACACACCCCTCCCCCTCGCTTATCTGTACGGTCATTTCTGAACAGGCTATAGCCCTGCAAGTTAACAGCCCAGTCATGGCTCTCATCCAGCCACGTCTCAGATATCCCCACCATGTCATAATTATGCTCCAACAACATTAGTTCTAATTCATCCATTTTGTTGGCGAGGCTTCTGGCATTAGTATACATGCACTTGATGTTACTCTCTGTACCTCTATTCTTTCTTAAATTACTAACTGTTCTAACCCCACCCCCCATGCCACCGCCACCCCCAACTTCCTTATTTGTGCACAGGTCTCTATCTGCACTATCTTCCCCTCCTATAAAATGAATACCCTCCCCCCCAATCCCTAGTTTAAACACTCCTCCAACCTTCTAACCATTTTCTCCCCCAGCACAGCTGCACCTTCCCCATTGAGGTGCAGCCCGTCCCTAGCGTAGAGCCTGTAGCCAACTGAGAAGTCGGCCCAGTTCTGCAGGAACCCAAACCCCTCCTTCCTACACCAATTCTTGAGCCACTTATTAACCTCCCTAATCTCCCGTTGCCTCTCTGGCGTGGCACGTGGTACAGGCAGTATTTCGGAAAATACCACGTTGGAGGTCCTTGCTTTCAGCTTGCAGCCTAATTCCCTGAAATCATCTTTAAGGACCTTCCACCTACCTCTAACTTTGTCATTTGTGCCAATGTGCACCATGACCGCTGGGTCCTCACCAGCCCCTCCCAGTAATCTGTCCACCCGATCAGCGATAGGCGTCATGGGTCGGATTGGCACAGGTTTTCATGACGCCTACGTGGCGTCATGAGTCGGGAAGGGGTTAAAGGAAGCTTTACAAAGGCCACAGGGATAAAATCCCTTTATCTCTCGCCAGGTTTTTTCAGACTTCCTGGGTGTCTCATACTAAAAGTTTATTCATCTACTATATAATTGTCTAAGGGTACTTCCGTCTGTCCTTCTGTCTGTCACCGTTATTCGTTCGCTGATTGGTCTCGGCAGCTGCCTGTCATGGCTGCCGCGACCAATCAGCGACGCGCACAGTCCAGAAAAAAATGGCCGCTTACTCCCCACACTCACTGCCGGCGCCCGCATACACTGCTCACACAGGGTTAATGCCGGCGGTAACGGACCGCGTTATGCCGCGGGTAACGCACTCCGTTACCGCTGCTATTAACCCTGTGTGTCCCCAACTTTGTACTATTGACGCTGCCTATGCGGCATCAATAGTACAAAATGTAATGTTAAAAATAATAAATAAAAAAAAAAAACCTGCTATACTCACCCTCCCCGTCCCAGGGCTGGTGTGCGGCAAGGACCTGCCGTGACGTCACGGTCATGTGACCGCGACGTCTTCATAGGTCCTGCTCCCACCAGCCCTGGCACTTGCAATGGAACTCGGCTTCAGGAAAATGGCCGCCGCGATCTCGATCTGCGCACGCGCAGCATCCAGCGGCCATTTTCCTGAAGCCGACCACTACCATCTGCACAGGATCCCAAGAAGAGAAGATGCAGGACGCAGAGGAGCAGCGACAAGAATGGTGAGTATGATACACTACAAGGGGCCCTCGGATCGTTAGGTGAGTATGTTTATTTTTTATTTTTTGGCCCTATACGTGCCTCGGTAATATACTACGTCACTGGGCAATATCCTACGTGGCTCTGCTGTATACTACGTGGCTGGGCAATATACTACGTGGCTGGGCAATATACTACAAGGCTGGGCAATATACTACAAAGCTGTGCAATATACTATGTGGCTCTGTGCAATATACTACGTAGCTGCGCAATATCCTACGTCGCTGTGCTGTATACTATGTAGCTGGGCAATATACTACGTGACTGGGCAATATACTACATAAATGGGCATTATACTACATGGACATGCATACTCTAGAATACCCGATGCGTTAGAATCGGGCCACCATCTAGTTTATAATAATCTTCGAGTTGTCATAGAGTTCCCCTGGTTACTGTGGGATAATACCCCTCCAGATGATACACTCTTTTCACTTACAATGGATTAAAATCCTGCAGGGATTTCTCCCTGCTCACACCAGCACATATTCAGACCCGTTTGAAGTTCACTAATGACCTTCTTCTTTATCCAGAGGAGGCATGAGACAAGGCTATGTGATTAGATAAGACCAAAATAGAACTTTTTGGTATCAGCTCCACTCGCAGCGTTTGGAGAAAGAAGGATGAGTGCAACCCCCAAAACATCATCCCAAACGTAAAGAATGATCATACTTTGGTGGTGCTTTTCTGCAAAGGAGACAGGAAGACTGCACTGTATTGGAAGGAGGATGGATGGGGTCATGAATTGCAAGATTTTGGCCAACAATCTCCTTCCCTCAGTAAGAGCATTGAAGATGGGTCGTGGCTGGGTCTTCCAGCATGACAATAATCCAAAGCACATAGCCAGGGCAACTAAAGAGTGGCTCCATAAGAAGCATTTCAAGGTCCTGGAGTGGCCTAGCCAGTCTCCAGACCTAAGCCCAATAGAAAATCTTTGGAGGAAGCTAAAACTCAGTGTTGCACAGCAACAGCCCTAAAACCTGAAAGATCTGTATGGAGGAGTGGATCAAATTCCCTGCTGCATTGTGTGCAAATTTGGTCCAGAACTACAGGAAATGTCTGACCTCTGTAATTGCAAACAAAGGTTTCTGGACCAAATATTAAAGCGAACCTATCAGCTGCTTTGGTCACTATAAGACTATAAGATGCGGCCACTACCTTTCAGGGCTTATCTACAGCATTCTGTAATGCTGTAGATAAGCCCCCCAATCTGACCGGAAAGTGAAGAAAAACAAGTTATATTATACTCACCCGGGGGGGCGGTCTGGTCCGATGGGTGTCGCAGGTCTGGGTTTGGTGCCTCCCATCTTCTTGCGATGTCGCCCTCCTGCTTGCTTTATCGCTCCCGGCATCGCGCTTCTGCACAGGCGTACTTCTCTGCCCTGTTGAAGGCAGAGCCATGAACTGCAGTGCGCAGGCGCTGGGAAAGGTCAGAGAGGCCTGGCGCGTGCGCACTGCAGTACGGGGCAGAGAAGAACGCCTGCGCAGGAGCGCGATACCGGGGAGAGATGAAGCAAGCAGGAGGGCGGCATCGCAAGAAGATGGGAGGCATCGGACCCAGACCTGGGACACCCATTGGACCGGACCGCCCCCCCCCCCCCCCCCCCCCCCCCCCCCTCCGGGTGAGAATAACAAAACTTATTTTTTTTATCTTTCAGGTCGGACCGGGGCTTATCTATAGCATTATAATGCTGTAGATAAGCCCTGAAAGGCGGTGGCCACATCTTATAGCAGCAAAATCTGCTAACAGGTTCTCTTTAAGTTCCGTTTTTTTATTGTATCAAATACTTATTTCATGAAATAAAATGCAAATTAATTATGTAAAAATCATACAATGTGATTTTCTGGTTTTTATCTTTAGGTTCTGTCTCTCACAGGTGAAGTGTAACTACGAAAAAAATTACAGACCTCTCCATTCTTTGCAGGTGGGAAATTTGCAAAACCAGCAGTGTATCAAATACTTATTTTCTCCACTGTGTATATACACAGTGATGGCTGAAAGTGCCCAGTGTCAGAAAGCTGGGTTTTTGTACTAGGTCATGGGTCTTCCAACAGGACAATGACCTCAAACCTACTTCAAGGAGCCCCAGAAATCGAAGGAATCAAAGTGCTGGAGAGTTCTGAAGTGGCAGCAATGAGGCTGGGGTCACACTTGGCGTAAGACAATACGCCACGTATTATACGTCCGTACTACGGCCATAATACGGAGAAATGTTCCCAAAATATTGATCCGTAGTCAGGGTGTTTCAGCGTATTTTGCGCATGGCATCCTCCGTATGTAATCCGTATGGCATCCGTACTGCGAGATTTTTGCGCAGGCTTGCAAAACCGACATCTAATGGATTTATGTGCTCAAATGTTCAGTAAAACACATATACAGTATATATATATATATATATGTCATTGAGACACATATATATATATTCTGTATTTAGATTTCATTCAGCGCGATATCTGTGAAAAGTCGGTAATTCAATTGCCGGCTTTTCATTTCTCCTGCACAAACCCGACAGGATATGAGACATGGTTTACATACAGTAAACCATCTCATATCCCCTTTTTTTTTGCATATTCCACACTACTAATGTTAGTAGTGTGTATGTGCAAAATTTCAGCGCTGTAGCTGCTAAAATAAAGGGTTAAATGGCGGAAAAAATTGGCGTGGGCTCCCGCGCTATTTTCTCCGCCAGAATGGTAAAGCCAGTGACTGAGGGCAGATATTAATAGCCCAGAGAGGGTCCATGGTTATTGGCCCCCCCGTGGCTAAAAACATCTGCCCCCAGCCACCCCAGAAAAGGCACATCTGTAAGATGCGCCTATTCTGGCACTTGGCCACTCTCTTCTCACTCCCTGTAGTGGTGGGATATGGGGTAATGAAGGGTTAATGCCACCTTGCTATTGTAAGGTGACATTAAGCCAGATTAATAATGGAGAGGCGTCAATTATGACACCTATCCATTATTAATCCAATAGTACGAAATGGTTAAAAAACACACACACACATGATTTAAAAGTATTTTAATGAAATAAACACAGCGGTTGCTTTAATAATTTATTGCTCTCTCAATCCATCAGCAACACCCTCGCTTGGCAAAACAATAAACGCACAAGATACATACCCTCAGCTGAACCGTCACGTCCCACGAGGTAATCCATCTGAAGGGGTTAAAATATTTTACAGGCAGGAGCCCTGCAAATGCAGCTGCAGGATGCCTGTAATCCCCGGCGAATTAATGAAATGTAGGTCATTGACCTACATTTCCTTCAGTCGCGGTGATGCGCCCCCTGGTGGATGTCCTCATATGACCTGGAGCGTGGGAAAAAGTTCCCAGGCTGCAGTTCATGAGAACATCCACCAGAGGGCGCATCACCGCGACTGAATGTAAGTATAAATCACTCTGCTTTCCTTTCAGCACCCGGGGATTACAGGCACGAGCGAGTGGTTTATCGCAGCTCATACCTGTAATATTAGTTAACCCCTTCAGATGGATTACCTCGTTGGACGTGATAGGACATCAGAAGGTATGTATCTTGTGCGTTTATTATTTTGCCAAGCGAGGGTGTTGCTGATGGATTGAGAGAGCAATAAATTATTAAAGCAACCGCTGTGTTTATTTCATTAAAATACTTTTAAATCATGTGTGTGTGTTTTTTAACCCTTTCATACAATTGCATTAATAATGGATAGGTGTCATAATTGACGCCTCTCCATTATTAATCTGGCTTAATGTCACCTTACAATAGCAAGGTGGCATTAACCCTTCATTACCCCATATCCCACCGCTACAGGGAGTGGGAAGAGAGTGGCCAAGTGCCAGAATAGGCGCATCTTCCAGATGTGCCTTTTCTGGGGTGGCTGGGGGCAAATGTTTTTAGCCACGGGGGGGCCAATAACCATGGACCCTCTCTAGGCTATTAATATCTGCCCTCAGTCACTGGCTTTACCATTCTGGCGGAGAAAATTGCGCGGGAGCCCACGCCAATTTTTTCCGCCATTTAACCCTTTATTTTAGCAGCTACAGCGCTGAAATTTTGCACATACACACTACTAACATTAGTAGTGTGGAATATGCAAAATAAATTGGGATATGAGATGGTTTACTATATGTAAACCATGTCTCATATCCTGTCGGGTTTGTGCAGGAGAAATGAAAAGCCGGCAATTGAATTACCGACTTTTCACTAACACCGCTGCGTATTTCTCGCAAGTCACACTGCTGGTCAGTGTGGAATCAGTATTTTTCTCGCCCCCATAGACTTTCATTGGCGATTTTTTTGCGCAATACGCTGACAAACGCAGCATGCTGCGATTTTGTACGGCCGTAGAAAGCCGTATATTACGGATCCGTAATATACGGCTGATAGGAGCAGCCCCATTGAGAATAATTGTGCCGTATGTAATGCAAGTTTTACGGACGTAGTTTCTGCGCTCTAACGTCCGTAAAACACGCATGTGTGACCCCGGCCTGATGAGTCCGGATCTAAATCCCATTGATCACCTGTGGAGAGACCTGAAAATTGCTGTTTGGAGAAGGAGCCTTCAAATATGAGAGACCTAGAGCAGTTTACAAAATAAGAGTGGTCCAAAATTGCAGCTGAGAGGTGTAAGAAGCTTGTGGATGGTTATAGGAAGTGATTGATTCCAGTTATTTATTCCAAAGGCACATTTTTAAGAGTTTGTGTGAAATTATGTCCTATTTGCCTTTTTTTCTCTGTATTTTTTGTGTTGTTCCAATACACACAAAGAAAATAAACGTGTATCAGAAAATGTGTAACTGCAACACATTTTGTGGAACAATTTCAAGGGTGCCAACACTTTCGGACAGGACTGTATATGTGCATTCTAGTTCTGGCATTTGGGTTTGTTTTTTTTCTTCATATATATATTTTTTGGTTCATTTATGTACAGTGGGTAGGGAAAGTATTCAGACCCCTTTAAATTGTTCACTCTGTTTCATTGCAGCCATTTGGTAAATTCAAAAAAGTTCATTTTTTCACATTTATGTACACTCTGCACCTCATCTTGACTAAAAGAAAAAAAAATAAGTATTCAGACCCTTTGCTCAGACACTCATATTTAAGTCACATGCTGTCCATTTCCTTGTGATCCTCCTTGAGATGGTTCTACTCCTTCATTGGAGTCCAGCTGTGTTTAATTAAACTGATAGGACTTGATTTGGAAAGGCACACACCTATCTATATAAAACCTCACAGCTCACAGTGCATGTCAGCCCAAATGAGAATCATGAGGTCAAAGTAGCTGGCAAAGGAGCTCAGAGACAGAATTGTGGCAAGGCACAGATCTGGCCAAGGTTACAGCTGAATTTCTGCAGTACTCAAGGTTCCTAAGAGCACAGTGGTCTCAATAGTTCTTAAATGGAAGAAGCTTGGGACCACTAGAAGTCTTCTTAGACCTGGCCGTCCAGCCAAACTGAGCAATTGTGGGAGAAGAGCCTTGGTGAGAGAGGTAAGGAAGAACCCAAAGATCACTGTGGCTGAGCTCCAGAGATGCAGTAGGGAGATGGGAGAAAGTTCCAAAAAGTCAACTGCAGCCTTAAGGCCCCGTCACACATAGCGAGATTGCTAGCGAGATCGCTGCTGAGTCACAAGTTTTGTGACGCAACAGCGACCTCAGTAGCGATCTCGCTATGTGTGACACGTACCAGCAACCCGGCCCCTGCTGTGAGATCGCTGGTCGTGTCAGAATGGCCTGGGCCGTTTTTTGGTCATTGAGGTCCCGCTGACATCGCTGAATCGGTGTGTGTGACACCGATCCAGCGATGTCTTCACTGGTAACCAGGGTAAACATCGGGTTACTAAGCGCAGGGCCGCGCTTAGTAACCCGATGTTTACCCTGGTGACCAGCGTAAATGTAAAAAAAACAAACAGTACATACTCACCATCTGATGTCCGTCAGGTCCCTTGCCGTCTGCTTCCCACACTGACTGAGCGCCGCAAAGTGAAAGTGAAAGTACAGCACAGCGGTGACGTCACCGCTGTGCTCTGCTCTCACTGTACGGCCGGATCTCAGTCAGAGCAGGAAGCAGACGGCAAGGGACCTGACGGACATCAGATGGTGAGTATGTACTGTTTGTTTTTTTTGGTAACCAGGGTAAACATCGGGTTACTAAGCGCGGCCCTGCGCTTAGTAACCCGATGTTTACCCTGGTTACCCGGGTGCTGCAGGGGGACTTCGGCATCGTTGAAGACAGTTTCAACGATGCCGAAGTCGTTCCCCTGATCGTTGGTCGCTGGAGAGAGTTGTCTGTGTGACAGCTCCCCAGCGACCACACAGCGACTTACCAACGATCACGGCCAGGTCGTATCGCTGGTCGTGATCGTTGGTAAATCGCTATGTGTGACGGAGCCTTTACACCAGTCAGGCCTTTATGGAAGAGTGGCCCGACGGAAGCCTCTCCTCAGTGCAAGACATATGAAGGTCTGCATAGAGTTTGCTAAAAAACACATGAAGGACTCCCAGACTATTGCTTCCTATCCACTGGGGAGGTGCCTGAACAGCCTCCCTGCTTACAGTCTATGTTGTGAAAGGTCTCATACCAGTGCAAGTCCTGTTTGCTGTGTTCTAAGTACAAGTCCTGCTTGCTGCACTCAGATGCAATCCTGCCTGCTGTACTCTAAGTACTAATCCTGCTTGTAGCACTCAGATACAAATCCTACTTGCTGCACTCAGATGCAAGTCCTGCTTGCTGCACTCTAGTGTAATCCCTGCCTGCTGCACTCGGATACGAACTTGGTCAGCTGCACTCTGATACAAGCTCTACCTGCTGCTCTGACCAGTCTGTCCTTCTGGGTCCAGCTGCTGCGTGATCATTGGTCTGTCCTGGAGTGGCATTTGACATGCATTGGGAGCCAAATCTATCCTCACCATCAGAGGCTCTAGTGAACAGTCCGGTGCTCGCTTTGTCACACCCCTCCAGGCTCTCCACGGTCCGTGGCACAGTCGTTCCACAAACCACGTCAGTGACAGAGCCCTGACCTAAACCCATTTGAGAATCTCTGGAGAGACCTGAAAATGGCTGTCCACCAACGTTCACCATCCAACCTGACGGAACTGGAGAGGAACTGCAAGGTAGAATGGCAGAGGATCCCCAAATCCAGGTGTGAAAAACTTGTTGCCTCATTCCAGAGAAGACTCATGGCTGTACTAGCTCAAAAGGTGCTTCTACTCAATACTGAGCAAAGGGTCTGAATACTTATGACCATTTCAGTGTTTCTTTTTTATTAAATTTGCAAAAATTTCTACATTTCTGTTTTTTCATTCAAGATGGGGTGCAGAGTGTATATTAATGAGAAAAAAAGAACTTTTTTGAATTTACCAAATGGCTGCAATGAAACAAAGACTGAAAAATTTAAAGGGGTATTTTCCGTATCCACTGTAGTTCATGACACAATGTAGTCATACTGCAACAGCAAGGTCTCTTCCAGGCAAAGATTTCAAAACATGCTGTGGTTTCATGGTGTGTTGCTTAAGCTCATTTGAAGAAACATTATGAAATGGAAAATGTTGAGAAACAATACACACAGGTGGCAGACAGTGAAATCTAGTTCACATCATGCTTATTTCCCTTTGAAATCGGAAGATGTCCAGCAGTACCATCAGCACAGAACTGGCAGCAACCAATGCAACCCTGCTACACCATCTACTGTTTAGAGGATTCCGGCAAGAAGTGTACTTCACGGAAAAAAAATGGATAAAAAGCCACACCTTCTACATGGATACCAGGCCAAGCAACTCAGCTTAACAACCTGGGTGGGGAAAAATGGAAGCATGATATGTGAAATGCTTGGCTGTAGAGCACTATAATAACGAGTGCATTCAGGAAAAGTGAAGCATGATGGAGAGCCCTGCAAGTTTGTGGCTGCATTTCAGCAATTAGAGTTGGGGATTTGGGTCAAGCCAGGGTAATGCAAAGGACTCTGGTACTTGATGTGACATCAGTGGTGGCTGCAGCTGGGGTCACGTGATGCTGACTGAGCAGTCAGCAATATCACCGCTCACAGGTGGAGAAGAAAAGAGGTATTTCCAAAAATACTTCTATACAAGCTTAAAACGGTGGGGCATTATAGAATGTAGTGGACAACCCCTTTAATATACTATTGCAACTTATTTGTTTTATTAAAGCTTGTTACTTTGCAGCATTTTTTGCACAGTGCAGTGCCTATTTACCAAGATGAGTCCATGTGGCAAGAGTCGTGGTATTGTAAGCCATCGGATCTTTTCCTACTGATCACATTGGCGTGTCCACTGTCATTAGATTGTAAATGATTGTGTATATTTCCTTATGCAGGTCTCATTCGTCCGGATTAAGATAGTAATAAATGTTATCAGAATGTTATAGTTTATGAGTTCTGTATCTTCTCCAGACCAGACTTCTATATTTCACCTTTATGAATCTGCCAAGTAAAATGTTACAGAAAACAAGAACAATAATTCACAGATCAGCCCCCTTCAGCGTACGGCAAGTGAATGTCCCCTCTCATCAGGGCTACCAATTGAGTGCACTGGTCCATGGTGTCACCCATACCTGCTTCCATCGATGGGGCTTTCCAGATGGACCGTCTAGATTTGTAAGAAATCTAAATATACTCTAATTTAACTGCTCCCAAACGCGTGCTTGGCCTCTGTTCTCATAGGACACACTGGAGCGCCCTACTACAAAAACAAAATGCTGGATGGCAGCGCAGGGCATGGGTCCAGTTCGGGACAAAGAGGGTGAGCTTAGAAGCTGCGCAGCTCAGGTATAACACCAGGGAAGCAATCACTAAGGACTACAGGGCAACACCATGTTGTTCAACTGTGCAGGCTCCAAGGGTGTCACTAATGCTCCTTACAGAACAATGGGCTCCATATAATGCTCTATACAGAATAATGAGCCCCATATATTGCTCCATACAGAATAATGGGCCCATATAATGCTCCATACAGAATAATGGACCCATATAATGCTCCATACAGAATAATGGGCTCCATATAATGCTCCATACAGAATAATGGGCCCATATAATGCTCCATACAGAATAATTGGCCCCATACAATGCTCCATACAGAATAATGGGCCCCAAATAATGCTCCTTACAGAATAAAGGGCCCATACAAAGCTCCATACAGAATAATGGACCCCATATAATGCTCCACACAGAATAATGGACCCCACATTATGGTCTATACAGCACAGTGGCCCATTTTAATACTCCATACAGTATAATGGGACCCATATATTGCTCCATACAGTATAATGGTCCCACATAATGCTCCACACAGTATAATGGGCCCCATATAATGTTCCATACATAATAATAGGCCCCATATAATGCTCTATATAGAATGGGCCCCATATAATGCTCCATACAGAATAATGGGCCCATATAATGCTCCATACAGAATGGGCACCATATA
Organism: Ranitomeya variabilis; assembly: GCF_051348905.1. Taxonomy (NCBI): domain Eukaryota; kingdom Metazoa; phylum Chordata; class Amphibia; order Anura; family Dendrobatidae; genus Ranitomeya; species Ranitomeya variabilis. The sequence goes on from NC_135232.1 coordinate 567,606,688, forward strand.
ATAATCTATACAGAATTGGACCCACATAATGCTCTATACAGAATGGGCCCCATATATTGCTCCATACAGTATAATGGGCCCCATATATTGCTCCATACTGTATAATGAGCTCCCATATATTTCTCCATACAGTATAACAAGCTCCAAATATTTCTCCATACAGAATAATTTGCCCCATATAATGCTTCATAAAGAATGGGCCCCATATAATGTTCCATACATACAAAATAAATAATTAATTACTCACCTCTCCTTGTTCCTGGCTGGCTGCAGCTCCAGTCTCCTCAGTGACTTCTTCTGACTCTCTGCATTGCTCAGCTCAAAGGGTGTGATATAGTGATGTCATCGCGCCCTCTGACCTGAGACATCACAGAGTCAGAAGATACGGAAGATACCGGAGATGTAGAGGATCCAGGAGAGGTAACTATTTCAAACAGTGTAAAGCATGATGGGGGAGGCCTGGTGGCAGCACCTGCACTGGCACCGGCCCCTTCCCCTGACTCGCAGACCCCATAGCATGTCGGTGTCCCTGACAAGTGGGTCCCCCAGACTTGGTCAGGGCCCTCGCACTTGCCCGAGTGCGCCAGGTGGTGACACCGACCCTTCTGCCCTCCTGCTCTTACTCTTTTTAGATTGAACTTTTGATTTAGAACTTATTATACAAGCTAAGGGAAGCAAATTCCTTTGTAGCAAATTCTTGACGTAAAGTTAGAAATAGATATTTGCATGCTTTGTTTACTCTTAATTTTGTGAGTTATATTTGTTGTATATGCTGTAAGGTGACTACTGGACACATAGTTGATGGGAGACATGTATCACAGAGATGATTGTCCTGATGATTTAACTCTGGAGTAATGCTCTACTGCACATAGTACTAACAGGCTTGCTTGTGCACCTGGGTCAGGTTTACGGGCAGCCTGAGAGATGGGCAGGTCTGGCTGACCACATACCACACCTCTGAGTGTGGTTGAAATAATAAAATAGAGTCTGTTTGTTTAACACATGGCCTGTGTGTGGAGGTAGACTGCAGAGACCCATAGAAACTATTCTCCCACAAAGTGACGCCACACACGGATATTTCACATATAACTCTTTTATTTCTCTTTATAAAATAACTTGCTAATATCAACTTAAATTTTTTCTCTTTTGGCTTAATAATTAAGGTCGCAGCTTAAAACCGGCAAAAATTTGCCAACCAATCGGGTGTAGGGAGATTGACTGCCTTCCGGACTCCCGGTGCAGGTATCATCACCACCATCATATCCACCCATTCCGCCGCTGCGACTGAAAGGAAAACCAAAAACACAAGGGAGGGAGGGAGGGAGACAGGTCCGGGTCCAAGTGAGGGGATCCGGAAATAGCATGGGGAACGCATCCACCTCTTCTGAATGGGGCCCCGCCCCACGAGAAAGCCCGGCCCCCCGCCAGGAGCACAGCGACGTCACCCCGTGGGAGATCGGGTAAGAGCCATGTTAAGGCTCTGCAGTCAGGGGACAGCGGGAATACCGCGGTGTCCCACAGACTGCAGAGACCCATAGAAACTATTCTCCCACAAAGTGACGCCACACACGGATATTTCACATATAACTATTTTATTTCTCTTTATAAAATAACTTGCTAATATCAACTTCAATTTTTTCTCTTTTGGCTTAATAATTAAGGTCGCAGCTTAAAACCGGCAAAAATTTGCCAACCAATCGGGTGTAGGGAGATTGACTGCCTTCCGGACTCCCGGTGCAGGTATCATCACCACCATCATATCCACCCATTCCGCCACGAAGTAGCCCATGACACGAGCTACGTCCCACCCAAAGAATGGAGCGCCTGAACCACGCCCTCTCTAAGCCCATCCAGGAAAATGTCCAAACCCGCATCATTGAGATGAACCCCATCCGGCAGGAGAAAACCAGAGTTATCCCCTTCTAATCGATGGTGCCTTACCACCACACTGTTCTTAAACCTGATGAAGCGAGATATCCGCATGGTGGATCTTTCCATGACGCTCAGTTCCCTGGCGCCTCGCCAGACCGATCTAGGGATCAACTCGGACCACACCAAACGCATCACTGGAAAGAAACCTGGGAGTTTGTCCAAATCGGCTCTCATCAGGGTCAAAAGTTCGGCGAGAGGAAAAAAGGCCAGGTCGTTCCCTCCGGCATGGATAACCACCACTGTAGGTGAGGATGCTACTCTTGCGATACGCACAACTTCCGGCAGGACTTGTGACCACGTTAGACCTCTTGTTCCACGCCAGATGATGTCCATCCCTGTAAGGCCGAGCGAACGACCTCCTGGGCACAACTCCGCACGCCGTGCTGCCCAGTATATGTAAGAATGGCCCACCAGCCATATGCTGGGCCGCATACCATCTGAAACCAGAAACAAAACCGTTATTCAACAAGATGAAAACTCGAACTGGAACAGAAGAGAGAGAAATGAACAAAAGGGAAGAAAAACACCCGAAAATCACATAATAGCGCATTCTTGGCAAAACTTATTGCAGCACTAATTCCGGCCTGATATATCTGGTGAAACAGCGGGATCTCCATCTACCCACCCTCTGGATCTCCGATTCAAAAAGACCCGCCCTGGAGGCTTCCGTTGCCGCGCCGATCCTAAACGAATGAGTACCAAAATCTGCCGCGGGCAAACCAAGAAACGCCAATGCCTGTCTAAGGATCACTAGGAACTGACACGCAAAAAGGGGAGAGCCGTTCTCGTGGATGAAAAATTGCGGACCATTTCCCCTAATCTGCAAGTAACTTTTAATCAATGCTAATGGGCAAGTCGATCCCTTGATGGCAAAAAGGGGAAACCAGATGCCCCTGCCTTCCTGGTCGGTTTTGGATCTGCGCACCCTCACCCTCAGCCCGTCGTCACAGATTACTAAGTCTTCCAACTGCAGGCCGCCTGCCCTGCAGCGGGACGAGGGGAGAATCTCGCTAACCCGCATCGCCCCGAAGAAAGCCAGGCTGAAAGCCGCTGAAATCAACGTAGCCTCGTAAGCGGAGTCGCAAACGGAGCCCGAGACCCTGACCAAATTGGACAGGAGAGTGAAAGAAATAGGCCTCCTTTGGTCGCTGCGCGCGCTGGCCCGCCGCCAGCCTTTCAAAACCTGCGTAATCAAAAAATGTTTGGTAGAATCTGGCCAACCGCGAAGCTTAAAATGAAAAGCCAACCCCGATATGCGGTTGCGAGCCGCTGCTCCCGAAACCCCAGAAGCCTGCAAACGCGCTAGAAAAGCCAATGTAACCTGAAGTCTCAAGCAATCGGAGCTACCTACCGGTTTTTTCGGCTGCCACCATACACCACTCATCCCATGCCTTATCGTATGCTCTCCAGGTGGAAGGAGCGATGGAAGACCTTAACAGAGGAATCAGTTCTCCAGGACATCCCAGACCGAATGCGGGCACCCCAGGATTTGCTGCTGTACCCACGGCTGCCGACCATATCGCACCTGTGAATCAGAACGAAGTTTAACACCTGTAAAGCATTCATTTACAATGTTATGGGCGTTCGCCTTTAACCATGTGTTGTTCTCCAAGCATTTTAACACCGTGAACGCGATGACCTTTATGACCGGTAACGAGGAAGATGACAGAAAATTAAGGGCATGTATAGCCTTGACCGATTTTAGCTGCAAGCGCACACGCTTGTTGCACAAGAACTGGCCCCAAAGCTCCATGGCGGCCGCCAGGGGAAGTAGTTCCAGTAATACCGAGTCCTGAGTCCAGGCTCTGGACACCCACGATTCGGGCCATGTGTCCGCGCACGTCTGATCCCTAAAGCTGATGCTAAAACCCACCATGTCCACTGTGCCAAGACTGAGCCCCAATATGTCACTGTCACATTCGTCTTCCTGAAAACACGTTTTGCCTTTGTAGGAAAAGAGAAAACGCTGCCATATGATCAGATCACTGCGCAACTGCGCCGTGATCCTGATCCTATGGTGAGGTTGCTTCACGCCTTTCGTGGCCAAGATTAACCTGCGAGAGAAGATTCTGCCCATTGGCATAACCTTACAGGCGAAATTCAGGGATCCAAGGAGGGATTGCATTTGGACCAGGGTCACCTTACCGACCGCTAAACACCCCGCAATTAGGTCTAGCAATTTTGAGATCTTGTCTTGGGGCAACCTGAATTCCATGGCAACCGAGTCAATCTCAATCCCTAGGAACGTGATTACGGAGACGGGACCGATAGTTTTATCCGGAGACAAAGGAACTCCAAAACGGGACATGACATCCTTAAATTGGACCAGGGCATGATGACAAACTTCTGAATTAGCCGGACCCACAAGTAAAAAATCATCGAGGTAGTGCGTAATCGATGGCAAACGCGTAACCTTGCGAGCTACCCATTCCAGAAATGTACTAAACATTTCGAAATAATGGCAAGAAATTGAGCATCCCATAGGCAGGCATGTATCGAAGTAGTATTTGTCCTCGAACATGGCTCCTAACAGGTGGTAGCAGTCTGGATGAACCAGGAGCAGACGGAATGCAGACTCAATATCTGATTTGGCCATGAGGGCGCCTGGTCCCGCTTTCCTGACCATTTCAACAGCTCTGTCGAAAGGTATGTACGTAACCGCGGTGACATCGTCGGGGATGCCGTCGTTTACCGATCTGCCTTTTGGGTAGGACAGATGGTGGATAAGCCGGTACTTACCCGGCTCTTTCTTAGGGACAATGCCCAAAGGGGAAACCCGTAAGTTAGAAAAGGGGGGAGCCTCAAACGGGCCTTGGAAGCGACCTGCTCGAATCTCCTTCTTCAATTTGTCATGTAAAATAGCTGGGAAATCCCTGGCCGATTTTAAATTATTGGACAACTGGGGTTTTCTTGAAAAAATAAAAGGAATGAAAAAACCGAAAGAAAAACCAAAAATTAGCTGCGCTGCAGCCGGTTTATTGCGGTATCTGGACAACCATGGTTCCATGCTTTTTACGCTCACCGGTGTCAGGTGGCTCACTCCCCGCGGATGACTTATTGCTGTTCGTTTTTTGAGGGGGTCTGGAGCATTTTGATGCAGAGTGGGGTCCCCCACACGCGGAGCATTCGTGCTTGTACTTGCACAAGCCGTAGAATTTGCAGTGGCCCTCGTTGAAAAGCCAACAAGTGCCTGGTCTACGTACGACTGCCGACCCTGCATTGTTGGCCGGGCCGGCGGGCGACCCGGGAAAGGGCTGCAGGGTCTTCTGGGCCATCATCAACCGCAACCATGAGTCGGTGGCTTTTACCCCCCACCCCAAATGTGGATTGACGGCGAGCCTGCGGTGGAAATCCTCGTCATACTTCCACCAGGCCGAGCCGCCATGGGACTTATATGAACTGTAAATGCTGTCCATATAAATGAAAAGCTCGGAACATCGTTCCGGGTGTTTCTCCCCCATCACGCATCCTAGAACTGCGAAAGCCTGCAGCCAATTGTTGATAGTTTTGGCTACCTTCGGTTTTCTGTCGTAAACTCTCTCACCTACTCGTCTCTCCTTATCCACCGAGTGTTGCTCTGTGGATACAAGGGACCAAATGTCTCTGAACTCGTTAGCCCAAATTTGCTCCTTTACGCCAATATCTAGGTGTGACCCCAGTGGTGGTACACCGCAAAACAGACCATCCTTGTAAATATCAGGGCGGGTGGGAGGGATTGGCTTTGGCTGCGCGGCGGGTTGCAACAGCCTGGGATTTACAAAAACCCTGCTGCATCCCGCGCTAAAAGGAGCCGCGTCTGCTACATTACCCGTACTACCCCTATCACCGCCCCAAGCACCAGTAAAGGCGTACTCACCGGGTTGCGTACTGGGTTCCGAGCGACTCTGTTCCTGAGGTACGTGGGTGGTAGCACCTCGCCGTTCGATCCGTGAAGTGGACCTGTGTTGCGATGCACCGTGATGACGAGACCGGCTGGATGAACTACCCGAGGAGGATGGAGAGCGCCATCTTGACGCTCTAGACCGCCTGCTGCGACGGCTGGATCGGGACCTGTGGGAGTGTCCCCTGCTACCGTACCGTTCCCTACGCCTTTTCCGGTGACGGCGGCCATGCCCGGATGACGAAGACGAGGAGATGTTGCGCGCGGAGCGGTTACTCGCGCTCTGAACGCCAACCAGAGCCGAGGTGCCCGCACCCTGTACTGGGGGTCCAACATCGGTTGCCATCGGCGATATGCCTGCCGAGGCGTTCTGATGTCCTCCCAAACCAGATGCTAACTGCGATTGGGCTATTTGACCCCCAGTAGTAAGTTGATGGGGTGTTGAAAAAATTACTGGGAATGGAGGAAAAGGGGACTCAATTCTAACCCCTGTGTGCCCGACCCCCGGCTGCTGTCCAATTATGGGGGCAGAATGCACCTGTTGCAGGGCCGTTATCCCCAACTCCCGCCCCCTCCCCGTAGTATTACCATTACCCCCTAAAGGTTGTGGAGTAGGGGAAAACAATTCCTGGGACTCCCCCATCCCTTCGTTCTCCTGTGACGACGCAGAAGCCGCTGAACCCTGAACTCCCCCCATGCCAGCGACCGCCAGTGATTCCTGCGCAGCTGGGGTGATTGAAGGCTGCAGCTGAGTGCTTCCTCCCCAGGGGATTAGTACTGCCGTAGGAGCGGAGCCGACAATTCTCTGAGTTCCCCCCTCCTGTGCCTGTCCGACCGCCGCCGCGGCGCTATGCTGCCTGACCACGTGTGAGGATGCGCGCGCGCGCTTGAGCCGCGCGCGCTCCTCTTTGAAATTAATGGCGGGCTCAGGCGTGCCGGCGGCCGGGAAGCTCTGCCAGATCGCCGCCCGCCCGACGGCAACGCTGCCCGACGCCAAGTGAGAGGATCCGGAAATAGCATGGGGAACGCATCCACCTCTTCTGAATGGGGCCCCGCCCCACGAGAAAGCCCGGCCCCCCGCCAGGAGCACAGCGACGTCACCCCGTGGGAGATCGGGTAAGAGCCATGTTAAGGCTCTGCAGTCAGGGGACAGCGGGAATACCGCGGTGTCCCACAAGAAGACTTCCTGTATGACGTTTCCAGACTGAGCCAGTATACTGGATGCTATCCAGCCTGTGTGTCCTGGACTGTCTCCCAAGTGACTTTGTTGGAACTGTTTACTTTGTTTTGCCTGCATTGAAAGGCCATTTATTTTAATTTGCTTGTGGCTGGTTTATGAAGAACCAATCCAGCGTGGACATTTAAATGGAAATGGTTCCTGTGTTACCTCACCACGCACCCAAGTGGGTAGCATTACTACAAGTGGTGTTAGACGTGTGGGCAGTTTTCCCAGGGAACATATGTGACTGCTACAGAGTTACTGCATGTCCTGGGTGAAGGTAGCCATAAGCCCACAAGCAAGGTCAGACAGTATGGAGGACCTGGTTAAACACCTGGTGCATGCCCAGCTGCAGAAGCAGCACTAACAACAGCTGTCACAACAGGAGACGACAACAGATCCAGTAACAGCAACAGCTTGATTTACTCAGAGGCAGTTCGTGGCACGGCGGCAACTGCGATTCCAAGGTCAGCTGATGATTTCTCTATCCGGAAGGTGGTAAGGGGAGCCCTGCAGAAAATGATCGGGGGTGACGAAATAGAGGCCTTTTTGATCATTTTTGAAATGGTCACTGGGAGGGAGAAATTCCTGCCAGAGCAGTGGGCAGAAGTGCTGACACAACACTTAACGGGTTAGCGCCAGAAGACCTACAATGACGTAATCTTAAAGACACTAAGGAATATGTAAAACTGAAATTTTGGTGCTCTTGGGGGTGACAATGACTGTCGATATAACTGGTCAACCTCTGGGCGTATCACCGTGACAAACCCCCTTGTTCCAAAATGTTTAATCTGCTGCACCTGGTCCAAAAATGGTTGCAGCCAGAATCCTCTACCCATGCACAGATGGTAGGGGGAGTGGTAATAAACCGGTTCATGCATTCCCTCCTGAGGCCATCGCAGACCTGGATTACCCAGAATGGTCCCCGGAATGCAGATGACCTTACCAACAAGGGTTTTGCCACCAAGTATTAAGTCGTTATTGCCCGAGGGATCAAATACTTATTTCTCACTGCAAAATGCAAATAAATGTATATACTCGAGTATAAGCCGAGAAATTCAGCCCATTTTTTTCGGCTGAAATTGCCCCTCTCGGCTTATACTCGAGTCATTCCCAGGGGTCGGCAGGGGAGGGGGAGCGGAAGCTGTCTAATCATACTCACCTACTCCTGGCGCGGTCCCTGCACATCCCTGGCTCTCCAGGCACCGGCAGCTTCTTCCTGTGTTGAGCGGTCACATGATAACGCTCATTACAGTAATGAATATGGACCCGACTCCACTCCCATAGAGGTGGAGCCGTATATTCATTACTGTAATGAGCAGTACCATGTGACCGCTCAAGGCTGGAAGAAGCTGCCGGCGCCCAGAGAACCAGGGACGTGCAGGGACCGTGCCAGGAGCAGGTGAGTATAACGGGGGATTGCACGATATTCACCTGTTCCATCGACGCTCCGTCTTCCGCATCCTCTGCTGTGACATTCAGATCAGAGGGCGCGATGACGTGGTTAGTGTGCGCCCTCTGCCTAAACCTCAGTGCAGAAGAGGCAGCGGCGCCCGGCGGTGGAATGGGGAAAGATGAATATAGCAAGTGCCGGGGGCCTGAACGCCGAGAGGTGAGTATGTGATTTTTTTTTTTTTTTTAATCGCAGCAACAGCATATGGGGCAAATGTGTCTATGGAGCATGTTATGGGGCCATAATCAGCATTTGTGGAGCATTATACGGGGCAAATGTGTCTATGGAGCATCTTATGGGGCCATAATCAGCATTTGTGCAGCATTATATGGGGCAAATGTCTGTATGGAGCTTCTTATGGGGCCATAATCAGCATTTGTGCAGCATTATATGGGGCAAATGTCTGTATGGAGCATCTTATGGGGTCATAATCAACATTTGTGCAGCATTTTATGGGGCATATTTTAATATGGATCATCTTATGGAGCCCATCATGAACTGTATGGAGCATTATATAGGGCTCCTGATTCAATATGGATATTCAAAAACACAACCTACTGATGTCTCAATTAATTTTACTTTTAATGGCATCTATTTTTATTTTTGACATTTACCGGTAGCTGCTGCATTTTCCACCCTAGGCTTATACTCGAGTCATTAAGTTTTCCCAGTTTTTGTGGTAAAATTAGGGGTCTTGGATTATATGCGGGTCGGCTTATACTCGAGTATATACGGTAATTTATACAATATGATTCTCTGGATTTTATTTTTAATATTCTATCTCTCAATGTTAAAATTAGCCTACCCTTAAAACTATAGACTGTTCATGTCTTTTTCAGCGGGCAAACTTACAGAATCAGCAAGGTATTAAATACTTATTTCCCCCACTGCATTCACGCATGTATATATACGTTCGAGGACCCGGTATAACAGGCCAGATTAACCCCCCGCCCATAAACTGGACTAGTCCAATTTATACCCCGGGGTATAGTTTAGGCTAGGCCAGAATAGACCCGGGGTATAATCTGGCCTAGGCCACTTTAACCCCGGGTATATTCTGGGCGGGGGGGTTAATCTGGCCTGTTACACCGGGTATATTCTGGCCTAGCCCAAACTATACCCCGGGTGACATAATCAATAACGGAGCTCCAGGCAGCAAACGGGGCCCCAGGCAGCGCACAGGGCCCGAGGCAGCGCACAGGGTCCAAGGCAGCGCACAAGGCCCCAGGCAGCGCACAGGGCCCCAGGCAGCATACAGGGGCTTCAGGCAGCACACGGGGCCCCTGGCAGCGCACAGGGCCCCAGGCAGCAAACAGGGGCCCCAGGCAGCACACAGGGGCCCCAGGCAGCGCACGGAGCCCCAAACAGCGCACGGTGCCCCAGACAGTGCACAGGACCCCAGGCAGCCCACAGGGTCCCCAGGCAGCCCACAGGGCTCCAGGCAGTGTACAGGGGCCTCAAGCAGCACACGGGGCCCCAGGCAGCACACAGGGCCCCAGGCAGCACACGGAGTGGCAGAGACAGTGCACAAGGGAGGGGGAAGAGACAGCGTGCAAGGGGGGAAGAGACAGTGAACTGGGACCCAGGCAGCACACAGGGCCCCAAGCAGCGCACAGGGGGGCAGAGACAGTGCACAAGGGAGGGGGAAGTGACAGTGTGCAAGGGGGAAAGAGACAGCGCGCAGGGCCCCTGTGCGCTGTCTCTGCCCCCTGTGCACTTTCTGGGATCCCATGTGCGCTGTTTGGGACCCCCTGTGTGATGTCTGTGGCCCCCGTTGAGTATATTAAAGATTAAAGCCTTTTTAAAGATCAGATTTTTCACGCTTATGAGAACCATTGAGTGATGTACTCAAGAACGGGGCCCTAGACATCTTAGGCTAGTTTCACATTTGCGCACGGCTGTGTACATTCTTAGTGAAACCCCGCCCACTGCCACGCCCGCCAGTTAAGCTCCGCCCAGGTACGCATGCGGCCGCATGTGGCCTGCTTACCCTATCTTTATCATTGGGTACGCAGGCCCTGCTGTTGTTTGCGTTTGCGTCCGCATGCGTTGTTTTGAGGATTCGGTGAACGCAAGAAAATCCAACTTGTTGCCTTCGCCGCGGGTTGTAGCACCGTCAAAAGAAAGTGGGCGGAGCTTAACCGGCGGGGCGCAGCAGTGGTCAAGGCTTTACTGAGAGCGTACACATGCGCACGGCTGTACGCAAATGTGAAACTAGCCTTACAGGATTGAGTGATATACTCAAGAGCAGGGCCCCAGACATCGCAAAGGGGGTCCCAGACAGTGTACAGTGGGTCCCAGATAGTGCAAGGGGGTCCCAGACAGCGCACAGGGGACACGCGCTCTGTCTATTTCCCCCTTGCGTACTATCTCTTACCCCCCCCCCCCGTGCTCACTGTCTCAGCGCACAGGGGGGCAATCTGGGACCCCTGTGGGCTGCCTGGAGCCCTGTGTGCTGCTTGGGGCCCCATGGGCTGCCTGGGGTCCCTGTGGGCTGTCTGGGGTCCTGTGCGCTGCCTGGGGCCCCGCACGCTGTTTGGGGCCCCGTGCACTTCCTGTGGCCCCGTGCTCTTCCTGGGGCCCCTCTGTGCTGCCTGGGGCCCCTCTGTGCTGCCTGTTGCCCTGTGCGCTGCCTGGAGCCCCTGTGCTCTTCCTGGGGCCCCTCTGTGCGGCCTGGAGCCCTGTGTGCTGCCTTGGGCCCCTGTGCACCGCCTGGGGCCCCGTGCACTTCCTGGGGCCCTTCTGTGCTGCCTGAGGCCCCTCTGTGCTGCCTGGGGCCCCTGCGCTCTTCATGGGGCCCCTCTGTGCTGCCTGGGGCTCTGTGCACTGCCTGGGGCCCTGTGTGCTGCCAGGGGCCCCGTGTTCTGCCAGGGGCCCCGTGTGCTGCCTGAGGCCCCTGTGTGCTGCCTGGGGCCCTATGCGCTGCCTGGGGCCTTGTGCGCTGCCTTGGGCCCTGTGCGCTGCCTTGGGCCCTGTGTGCTGCCTGGGGCCCCGTTTGCTGCCTGGAGCTCCGTTATTGATTATATCACCCGGGTATAGTTTGGGCTAGGCCAGAATATACCCGGGTATAATCTGGCCCAGAGGGGTATAAACTGGACTAGTCCAATTTATACCCCGGGGTATAGTTTGGGCTAGGCCAGAATATACCCGGGGTATAATCTGGCCTAGGCACTTTAACCCCGGGTATATTATGGGCGGGGGGTTAATCTGGCCTGTTACACCGGGTATAATCTGGCCCAGAGGGGTATAAACTGGACTAGTCCAATTTATACCCCGGGGTATAGTTTGGGCTAGGCCAGAATATACCCGGGGTATAAACTGGCCTAGGCCACTTTAACCCCGGGTATATTCTGGGCGGGGGGTTAATCTGGCCTGTTACACCGATACGCCACACATGTATTTTGTGTGCTTATTGGATAGTCAATATATTCCACTATTTGGCACTGTTGCACTTTTTTGTCTATGTTTACATGTTCTGCCCCTATTTTGATATATGCCCCATCATCCATTCCTAGGACTTCAAATGGCCATATTATAGGCAGTTGCTGGTGTGTGGTTCTTGTAGGTTTCTCTTTTAAATGTTTTTAATTTGTTTGTTTTCTCATATGTTGTCCATGATGTAATACATTTTTTTATACTTTTTGGAAATCACTGATTTTGCATACCTCTTTTCTCTTATCCTTCTTTATGAATACTCTTGTATGCATGAGGGCGATTCCAGAACTTTGATTGTTTGGGTGGTGCACACTCTCTTTTATTTTGCACTCCAAACCGAGAGTGCTCCACAGCGACCCCGACAGCACCGTTTCGCCCCTTATTTGAGGAAGCCAGTCAGGCGAAACGGCGCTGTCGGGGTCGCTGTGGAGCACTCTCGGTTTGGAGTTTACACTCATGTAAGTTTATTTCTTTTGGCATTAGTTTTGGGCATGGTCCATTTTTTATAGCACGATGCACCTTATTTCAGTTTAATATTGCATTAGGAGTAGATTAATGGATATGCACAGCTACAGATATTATAGGAATTTTGTTTCCATAATAATCTTTATCTAAGATTTACTGCATCTTCTAATTCCTTAAGAAATATACTAGATTAGTGCATTCGGTGTGCATATTGGTACCGGTAGCCTCTATACATCTTATTGCCATTTCAGCATTTCTCCTGCCGTGATGTTGTTCCCAGCCATTTTTATGAAGAGGTTTTTCTTGTTGTAAATATTGTTTTAATTATTCTTTAACAAAATAATATATTTTTATGTAATTGGTGTAGGTTGCTTAAGCCTCGTTTTTCCCTCATTAATCTTATATGGGGAATTTGGTTTGACATACCTGTGCACTGAGTGGGCTTCCCCGCTGTGCAGATTAACACTTTGTTGGAGCATAAAGTGGTCAGTGGATACATTACAATACTATCTGTTTTGGTGAAAATTTAAATTAGTATCACACCATGCGCCACTCAAGTGGATGAGGGAGAAAAAGGGGAAAAATGTTTGCGCAATCTGCTGGTTTCTAGCCCTTCAGGATTTCAGTTTCCATGTGGAACAGAGAGCTAGGAATCAATATGGTAATGCCAATGCCCTGTCGAGAATCCCGTGTATAGTGGTAGAAGTTGCCAAGCCCCACAGCTCTAGGCAGATGGGCGAGGTATGTAAGGTAGCTACCGGACACATAGTTGATAGGAGGTAGGAATCACGGAGGTGGTTGTCCTCTGTAATATAAACATGGAGTAATGCTCTAGTGCACATAGTATTAAGAGGCTTGTTTTTGCAACTGGGTCAGGTTTATGGGCAGCTTAGTAACATAGTTAGTAACATAGTTAGCAAGGCCGAAAAAAAACATTTGTCCATTCAGTTCAGCCTATATTCCGTCAGAATAAATCCTCAGATCTATGTCCTTCTAAAGAACCTAATAACTGTAAGATACAATATTGTTATGCTCCAGGAAGACATCCAGGCCTCTCTTGAACCCCTCGACTGAGTTCGCCATCACCACCTCCTCAGGCAAGGAATTCCAGATTCTCACTGACCTAACAGTAAAGAATCCTCTTCTATGTTGGTGGAAAAACCTACTCTCCTTGAGCCGCAGAGAATGCACTCTTATGACCGTCACCTTCCTTGGTATAAACAGATCCTTGGAGAGATATTTGTATTGTCCCCTTATATACTTATACATGGTTATTAGACTGGCCCTCAGCCGTCTTTTTTCTAAATAATCCTAATTGTGATAACCGCCCTGGGTATTTTAGTTCCCTCATCCCCTTTATTAATTTTGTTGCCCTCCTTTGTACTCGCTCTAGTTCCATTATATCCTTCCTGAGCACCAGTGCCCAAAACTGTACACAGTACTCCATGTGCGGTCTAACCAGTGATTTGTACAGAGGCAGTATAATGCTCTCATGTGTATCCAGATCTCTTTTAATGCACCCCATGATCCTGTTTGCCTTGGTAGCCCCTGCCTGGCACTGGCAGCTCCAGGTTAGTTTATCATTAACTAGGATCCCCAAGTCCTTCTCCCTGTCAGATTTACCCAGTGGTTTCCTGTTCAGTGTGTAATGGTGATATTGATTCCTTCTTCCCATGTGTATAACCTTACATTTATCACTGTTAAACCGTATCTGCAATCTTTCGGCCCAAGTTTCCAACTTATCCAGATCCATCTGTAGCAGAATACTATCTTCTCTTATATTGACTGTTTTACATAGTTTTGTATAATCTGCAAATATCAATATTTTACTGTGTAAACCTTCTACCAGATTGTTAATAAATATGAATAGAATAGGTCCCAACACCGACCCCTGTGGTACCCCACTGGTCACAGCAACCCAGTTAGAGAATATGCAGCGCCCCAGAGTTCTGGTCGTTGCAGTACTGTGGATCCGCCACTATGGGGAGCCATGGTGCGTTCGATGGCACTGAAGGAGTTCATCTGACCAGGTATCACAGACACCAATATGTTTCACAGCAGGGCCTCCGGGGGGAGCTAAGGGTGCTATTCATTAGGCCACTCCCCACCATAGTGGGTAAACTGGGGGTCAGGCAGGAAGTGAGAGGAGAAAGCTGACTGGATTGAACGAAGCAACACCTTGTGGCAGAGGGTGTTGTGGAGGAAGAGACAGTAGGGTCTCTGTCAGGGGTGGGATCCTGACAGAGGCTTGGCATTGGAAAGAACGTAACGGGACCGTGCCTGCTCAGCATAGCGGCGGTGCCCAAGAAAGGACTAGAAGCGAGATAGATTGTGCTGAGTGAGAAACGAGATCAAGCAAAAAGGAGAATACCAGTAGGGGTCATGCTGTAGGACCGGAGCAACATCCTACTGAGGCGCATTACCGGTGGCCGGAACGCCGAGGGAGTGGAATAGCATACAGCTTCAAGCCATACTCCAAACAGCGGCAGGGCAGTCAGTTTAAGGCGGGCTGTCTACCACATATCACCTATGAAGTCTTGGGGGGCAATTGCGGGAGAGGGGCGTCTCTAGGGTCCCGGAAGAACTCCAGGCCTACCTGACAAACGGGTGCCGTTCCAACCTGAATAACAGGGAGGGATGGAATACGAGAAGAACATCAGTGAATCGAGTTGTGAGGGAACTTAAGAAACAGACACGACAGTTGTGGGGTACTTTCCGTGAGCACAGCAGGGAAGGACTACAACACATAGCGCTAAGAAGGAGGGCACTGATTTCCACCTGTGAGGAGAACTCTGGAGGTGCCATCGGACCGACCGGACTTGCGCAGCCTGGTGAACCGTATTCTGGACTGCGGACTGAGAGATCTCCAGTGAAGAGGTAAAGAGACTGCAACCTGGTGTCCTCGTTATTTACCGCGACCTGCACCCCACAACTGCACCGCTACACCACCGTTACTGCACCATCATCATCACTTATTGCACCGGACGTCCCCCACTGACGGACAGGGCCACGGACCGGGTCTAGCCACCGTGACAACCCCAGGACTGAGACCCAGAGGCCCGGCTCCGGGTGCCCCTGGGCCCTGCGGCGGTGTGGGGGCGCTCCAACTTGGCGTCACGAACAGGATCTACTTAAGCCTGAGGAATCAGGTCATGTGTGCCTTGGAACTATGATTTGTTGTGCTTGGACTGTGCTTTATTACAAGGACTGTGTGTTGCCACTTGCCGCCAGAAGTTCCCGCCAAAACCGCCGCCATTACAGCGCTAAGGAGAGCGCAGGAGAAGAAGAAGGGCGTGGAAGTGGGCGTGAACAAGCTGAAGAGCGCGAAAGACAATGGCCGCCCAGTCTAAATATCTCGGCCCCTTGAGGACGTGTCCGTCAGCAGCCGAGATCCGCCTCCTGATCCTTAATGGTGGGCAGAGACAACGAAAACGAAACCGCCCACGAAGAAGAGAGCGGGAAAAGGACCAGGAAGAAGAAGTCAGAGACATGGAGGACGCCATGGCGAGCCGCCCGGAGCCGGAGCGTGGGGTCAGAGCCGAGGACTCCCCCAGCTACCCGGAGGGACACCGCAACCAGGCCTCCACCGCTGATATTGAATTCCTGCAGGCCGGAGCGGACGAGCTCGGCGACCAACCCCTGCAGACGCAGCTGAACACTGAGGCCGGGTGGAAGAAGACCATCATCGGGAGCCTCGCCAGACGTCTGTCGGCAGCCTCGTCTGGTCCGGAGCAAGAAAGAAGTTCCAGCGCTCCGAAGCCAGAAAGCAAGGCCCTGCCGGAAAGCGAGGTGCTGCAAGCAGAGATGACAGCGTCGCAGCACAAGGCCCTGCAACCAGCGTTCCAGACCCCAGCGCAGACGGAGCAGACCGGCACCGGAGGGACCGCATCTGAAGCAGGTATGAAAGATGACCCTGCCCTGACGACCGACACCCCTCCAGTGACTGCTAGTGCCACAGCTGCTGACTCCGTTCCAGTGACTGACCTTGCAGCGGCCGCTACCTCTGCTGCAGCAAATGCCCATACTCAAGCTGCGCAGACCTCCATCGCTGCGCATGATTTAACCATACATGAAGGACGGATTAACGGCGTTTGTCCAGCACTGGGTGTAACCCTGGACCTCACTTTGCCCAGGCCAAGAAGGGTTAAGTGCCAGGTGCAGCCCTGGAAGCCGTCCAACTAAACCTCGGAAACCTGAAAATGTAAATAGTTTTCCCGTTAACTGTTTGTGAACTGTTTGCTGCTAAACCCGCTCAGGGTTAACTCTTTATGGATCCCTTAGTTGACCCGGGATCCCTATTGTTTGCTTTTCCTACCAGTTTTGCACAAGTTTTACAAACTGAGAAATCATGAACAGTGCATGATCCAAACTTTCTTGTAAATAGTTTGCACCTTCTTAAAGGCGCTTTCTACTGGTTTTACTTAAAGACTCTTTGCGAAGACACCGTTCTGGAACCTTTGCTGAGCAAAGACTGGTAGGCTGAGAAGACGAGCTACCTCAGAAAGACTTGATCCCCTCTTAAAGGGGATGTTTGACCTGAACTTGAAAAGTGATACTGTTTTAGAACAGTAATATGTTGATGCTCTGGAAGAAATGTAACTGTTTTTGCATAAAGAAAAGTTATGTGTGTTTAATTTGTTTAAAGTGAGAAATCTAGATAATGTTCTTTAAAAGGAAAGATGCAGAAAGCCCGTAGGGGTAGATTTAGAGTTCTGCTTAGTTGAAAGTAAAGAAAGTAGTAATGAAGGTGAGGATAGAAGGTAAACCCTGAGTCCCCATAGAAAGTTCGTTCGTTACTAAGGACAGAGAGTGAACCCGTAGGGGTTAGAAAGTGAGTCCTAATAGGAGCCAAATAGAGCTGGCTCAATGTTCTCTAATTGAAAGGAATGTTATGTCTATACCATGTATAGTAGCGAAAGGCAGTAGGCCCTGGCTGAACGGGGCGGTCCTGTAATAGAAAGGAGAGGCAGTAGGTCTGGTGCCGTTAGGACAGGCGGTCCTGCAGGTTCAAAGTAGGAGAATGCAAAGTTAAAATACCTTATAATGTGATTATAGGAAGGTCTTTAGCGGATTAAGAGTGTATATCCTTAAAGGCAAAGTTAAATTATTGGTCAATAATGTTTGCACCTAGTAGAATACCCGGTTGGGTAATGAGAGTTAATTGTAGCCTGTTGCTATGATATTTAATTATGTTTGTAACGTTAAAGTGTCCTCACCTCCCATAAAGGGAAGCTTGTTCAAGTATGCACTCAACAAAATTGTATGTCTTTTTGCTAACCTGTATTGTTGTTTTCTTCCCAGTCCCGGAGTACTGTGTTTAACCAGGGGGGAGTGCAGCGCCCCAGAGTTCTGGTCGTTGCAGTACTGTGGATCCGCCACTATGGGGAGCCATGGTGCGTTCGATGGCACTGAAGGAGTTCATCTGACCAGGTATCACAGACACCAATATGTTTCACAGCAGGGCCTCCGGGGGGAGCTAAGGGTTCTATTCATTAGGCCACTCCCCACCATAGTGGGTAAACTGGGGGTCAGGCAGGAAGTGAGAGGAGAAAGCTGACTGGATTGAACGAAGCAACACCTTGTGGCAGAGGGTGTTGTGGAGGAAGAGACAGTAGGGTCTCTGTCAGGGGTGGGATCCTGACAGAGGCTTGGCATTGGAAAGAACGTAACGGGACCGTGCCTGCTCAGCATAGCGGCGGTGCCCAAGAAAGGACTAGAAGCGAGATAGATTGTGCTGAGTGAGAAACGAGATCAAGCAAAAAGGAGAATACCAGTAGGGGTCATGCTGTAGGACCGGAGCAACATCCTACTGAGGCGCATTACCGGTGGCCGGAACGCCGAGGGAGTGGAATAGCATACAGCTTCAAGCCATACTCCAAACAGCGGCAGGGCAGTCAGTTTAAGGCAGGCTGTCTACCACATATCACCTATGAAGTCTTGGGGGGCAATTGCGGGAGAGGGGCGTCTCTAGGGTCCCGGAAGAACTCCAGGCCTACCTGACAAACGGGTGCCGTTCCAACCTGAATAACAGGGAGGGATGGAATACGAGAAGAACATCAGTGAATCGAGTTGTGAGGGAACTTAAGAAACAGACACGACAGTTGTGGGGTACTTTCCGTGAGCACAGCAGGGAAGGACTACAACACATAGCGCTAAGAAGGAGGGCACTGATTTCCACCTGTGAGGAGAACTCTGGAGGTGCCATCGGACCGACCGGACTTGCGCAGCCTGGTGAACCGTATTCTGGACTGCGGACTGAGAGATCTCCAGTGAAGAGGTAAAGAGACTGCAACCTGGTGTCCTCGTTATTTACCGCGACCTGCACCCCACAACTGCACCGCTACACCACCGTTACTGCACCATCATCATCACTTATTGCACCGGACGTCCCCCACTGACGGACAGGGCCACGGACCGGGTCTAGCCACCGTGACAACCCCAGGACTGAGACCCAGAGGCCCGGCTCCGGGTGCCCCTGGGCCCTGCGGCGGTGTGGGGGCGCTCCAAATATACCATTTATAACCACCCCCTGCTTTCTATCACTAAGCCAGTTACTTACCCATTTACACACATTTTCACCCAGACCCAGCTTTCTCATTTTGTGTACCCACCTCTTGTGTGGCACGGTATCAAACGCTTTGGAAAAATCAAGATATACCACGTCCAATGACTCACCATGGTCCAGTCTATAGCTTACCTCTTCATAAAAGCTGATTAGATTGGTTTGACAGGAGCGATTCCTCATAAACCCATGCTGATATGGAGTTAAACAGTTATTCTCATTGAGATAATCCAGAATAACATCCCTCAGAAACCCTTCAAATATTTTACCAACAATAGAGGTTAGACTTGCTGGCCTATAATTTCCAGGTTCACTTTTAGAGACCTTTTTGAATATTGGTACCACAATTGCGATGCACCAGTCCCGTGGAAGAGACCCCGTCGCTATAGAGTCTCTAAAAATAAGAAATAATGGTTTATCTATTACATTACTTACCGTATATACTCGAGTATAAGCCGACCCGAGTATAAGCCGACCCCCCTAATTTTGCCACAAAAAACTGGGAAAACTTATTGACTCGAGTATAAGCCTAGGGTGGAAAATGCAGCAGGTACCGGTGAATTTCAAAATTAAAAATAGATACTCCATACCGTTCATTATGGCCCCATAGATGCTCCACATAAAGCTGTGCCATATATAATGCTCTGCACCGTTCATTATGGCCCCATAGATGCTCCACATAAAGCTGTGCCATATATACAATGCTCTGCACCATTGCCCCATAGATACTCCACATAAAGCTGTGCCATATATACAATGCTCTGCACCGTTGCCCCATAGCTGTGCCATATATATAATGCTCTGCACCGTTGCCCCATAGCTGTGCCATATATATATAATGCTCTGCACCGTTGCCCCATAGCTGTGCCATATAGTGCTCTGCACCATTGCCCCATAGCTGTGCCATATAGTGCTCTGCACCATTGCCCCATAGATAGCTGTGCCATATAGTGCTCTGCACCGTTGCCCCATAGCTGTGCCATATAGTGCTCTGCACCGTCCATTATTGCCCCATAGCTGTGCCATATAGTGCTCTGCACCACTGCCCCATAGCTGTGCCATATAGTGCTCTGCACCGTTGCCCCATAGCTGTGCCATATATATAGTGCTCTGCACCGTTGCCCCATAGCTGTGCCATATAGTGCTCTGCACCATTGCCCCATAGCTGTGCCATATAGTGCTCTGCACCGTTGCCCCATAGATAGCTGTGCCATATAGTGCTCTGCACCGTTGCCCCATAGCTGTGCCATATAGTGCTCTGCACCATTGCCCCATAGCTGTGCCATATAGTGCTCTGCACCATTGCCCCATAGCTGTGCCATATAGTGCTCTGCACCGTTGTCCCATAGCTGTGCCATAGTGCTCTGCACCGTTGCCCCATAGCTGTGCCATATAGTGCTCTGCACCGTTGCCCCATAGCTGTGCCATATAGTGCTCTGCACCGTCCATTATTGCCCCATAGCTGCTGCTGCTGCTGCAATAAAAAAAAAAAAAAAAACACATACTCACCTGTCTTGCTTGCAGCTCCTCGGCGCCATCTTCCCGGCGTCTCTCCGCACTGACTGATCAGGCAGAGGGCGGCGCGCACACTATATGCGTCATCGCGCCCTCTGCCTGAACAGTCAGAGCGGAGAGACACCAGGAAGATGGCGCGACGCCCGGCGTGTGGAACGAGGACAGGTGAATATGTAATACTTACCTGCTCCCGGCGTCCCGCTCCTTCCCCCGGACAGCTGTCTTCGGTGCCGCAGCCTCTTTCTCTATCAGCGGTCACCGGCACCGCTTCGCTAGAGAAATGAATTATGCGGCTCCGCCCCTATGGGAGGTGGAGCCGCCTATTCATTTCTCTAATGAGCGGTCCCACGTGACCGCTCAGGGGAAGAGCTGCTGCACCCGGAGACCGTGGGACGGGCAGGGGGAGCGCCAGGATCGCCGGGACTAGGTGAGTATATGACAGTGCTCACCCGCCGACCCCACCACCGATCATGACTCGAGTATAAGCCGAGAGGGGCACTTTCAGCCCAAAAATTTGGGCTGAAAATCTCGGCTTATACTCGAGTATATACGGTAGTTCTCTTAGTACTCGTGGGTGTATGCCATCCAGACCCGGAGATTTATCTATTTTAACCTTATTTAGCCGGTTTCGCACTTCTTCGTGGTGAAGGAAAACAGGTACACTAACAGTGAAATCACAGAGCAGCAGGCAGGAGCCACTAGGTGGTGAAAGAGTAGTCAGTCAAAGCTGGGTCAGTAACAGAGAAGGAACGAAGTTCCAGAGGTCACAGCAATACACTTGGTCAGAAACAATTCAAAGAATTCAGAGCCGATCGGGAGCAGGAAAGCCAAAGACACAAGACAGTCAAACTGGTCAGAGGACAAGCTGAGTCAAATATCAAGGGGTCACAACACGGAGAGCGCGTACTACAACGAGCAAAGTCACAGGAAAATGACCTAATTAAATGGGCAGAGGATAAATCAGGGTATAACGGGGTCAGCTGCTCAAGCCAGAGATAGGAACTATAACTGATGCTGCTTGCAGGTAACAGCGGACTGAAATAGCCAGACAGATCCCAAAACGAGGCAGAGAAAATTAACCCCCACATGACCATCCCAGGGAGAGAATAATCAGAAACAAACCCCAGACTGGATCATGACACTTTGTATAGTCACATTGAGCTTTTCCTATTTCTTGTCCTTTTATTCCCACAAGGTATAAACCGCTTACAGTGCCTATTTAGGATGTTCTTAAACATTTCCAATTTATTATCTGTATTCTTATTTCTGAGGACATTGTCCCAGTCAACCAGATTAAGGGCATCTCTTAGCTGGTCCAACTTTGCCTTCCTAAAGTTCAGTGTTTTTGTGACTTCCTGACAAGTACCCCTAGTGAAAGACAAGTGAAACTGTACAACATTGTGGTCGCTATTTCCTAGATGCCCAACGGCCTGCAGATTTGTTATTCTGTCAGGTCTATTAGATAGTATTAGGTCTCAAAGTGCTGCTCCTCTGGTTGGATGCTGCACCAATTGTAAAAGAAATTTTTTCGTGGTTATTAGCAGAAACCTGTTGTCTTTATGGGTTTCACAGGTCTCTGTTTCCCAGTTAATATCCGGGTAGTTAAAGTCCCCCATAACAAGGACCTAAATATGGGTTGCAGCTTTATCTACATACAGTAAATACAAATAGAATAGGTAGATATATAGATGTCAGTGACAAATACAATTAGTACAGTGTGTGTGTGTAAATTACTGGACATGCATTTAACTAATAAAAGATTATTTTATGGGAAAAAATGGCGTGGGCTCCCGTGCAATTTTCAAAACCAGCAGAGGGAAAGCCAGTGACTGGGGGCAGATGTTTATAGCCTTGGAAGGAGGTAATACCCATGAAGCTTCCCAGGCTATTAATATCAGCTAACAGTTGTATACTTTACTGGCTATTAAAATGGGGGCCACCCAAAAAATGACGTGGGGCTATGCAAACAGCTGAGGGCTAATATTAATAGCCTAGGAAGAGATCATGGATATTGTCCCGGCTAAAACATCAGCATTCAGCCGCCACAGAGAAGGCGCATCTGTAAGTTGCGCCAATTCAGGCGCTTAGCCTCACTCTTCCCACTTGCCCGGTAGCGGTGGCAAGTGGGGTAATAGTTTGGGGGTTAATGTATTGTAAGGTGACATCAAGCCTGCCTTAGTAATGGAGAGGTGTCAATAAGACACCTATCCATTACTAATCCTATAGTTGTTACAGGTTAAATAAAGACAGCCAGAATAAAGTATTTTAACCCCTTAACGACCGCCGATACGCCTTTTAACGGCGGCCGCTAAGGGTACTTAAACCACAGCGCCGTTAATTAACGGCGCTGTGGAAAAAGTGAATAGCGCCCCCCAGAGTCGGATTTTCTCTGGGGTCTCGGTTGCCGAGGGTAGCCGAGACCCCAGAGAACATGATTCGGGGGGTTTTTACCGACCCCCGAGTTGCGATCGCCGGTAATTAACCGTTTACCGGCGGTCGCAACAAAAAAAAAAAAAACGCGATTTGCCGTTTAATTTCTCTGTCCTCCGATGTGATCGCACATCGGAGGACAGAGAAATAGTGTCCCCGATGGCCCCCAATAGCCCCCCAATACTTACCTACCTCCCCCGGTGCTCCTCGTGTCTCCCCATGGGCGCCGCCATCTTTTTTCCGGGAAAAAATGGCGGGCGCACGCGCAGTGCGCCCGCCGCCCGGCACCCGGATGTTCTTTGGGGTCTCGGCTGCCGGGGGTAGCCGAGACCCCAAAGAACATGATCGGGGTCGATTTGCACCGACCCCTGCTTTGCGATCGCCGGTAATTAACAGTTTACCGGCGACCGCAAAAAAAAAAAAAAAAAAAAAGCGATCAGTTATTTCTCTGTCCTCTGATGTGATCGCACATCAGAGGACAGAGAAATAGGGGGATTCGGGGACCCTAACATACTCACCCGGGGTCCCTGGGTCCTCTTCTGTCTTCTCCTGCCAGCCGGCTTTTTCATCATGGCGGGCGCATGCGCAGTGCGCCCGCCATCTGCTGCCATCTGCCGGCCGGCAGGAGAAGACAAGTTGGGGCTAAAATTAGGGTTAGGGTTAGGGTTAGGGTTAGAGTTAGGGTTAGAGTTAGGGTTAGGGTTGGGGCTAAATTTAGGGTTAGGGCTAGGGTTAGGGTTAGGCTACTTTCACACTAGCGTTTTTTGGCTTCCGTCGCAATGCGTCGTTGGAGAAAAAACGCATCCTGCAAAAGTGCTTGCAGGATGCGTTTTTTCTCCATTGGCTTGCATTAGCGACGCATTGCGACGGATTGCCACATGTCGCATCCGTCGTGCGACGGATGCGTCGTGCTTCGGCGGACCGTCGACACAAAAAAAACTACATGTAACTTTTTTGTGCGACGTGTCCCACATATTTCAGTGCCACGTATTTAAGTGACACGTGCCACGTATCAAAGTGCCACGTGCCACATATTTCAGTGCCACGTATCAAAGTGCCACGTGCCACGTATCAAAGTGCCACGTGCCACGTATCAAAGTGCCACGTATCAAAGTGCCACGTGCCACATATTTCAGTGCCACGTGCCACGTATCAAAGTGCCACGTGCCACGTATCAAAGTGCCACGTGCCACATATTTCAGTGCCACGTATCAAAGTGCCACGTGCCACGTATCAAAGTGCCACGTGCCACGTATCAAAGTGCCACGTGCCACGTATCAAAGTGCCACGTGCCACGTATCAAAGTGCCACGTTCCACATATTTCAGTGCCACGTGCCACGTATCAAAGTGCCACGTGCCACGTATCAAAGTGCCACGTGCCACATCTTTCAGTGCCACGTGCCACGTATTTAAGAGACACGTGCCACGTATCAAAGTGCCACGTGCCACATATTTCAGTGCCACGTGCCACGTATTTAAGTGACACGTGCCACGTATCAAAGTGCCACGTATCACGTATTTCAGTGCCACGTATTTAAGTGACACGTATCACGTATAAGTGCCACGTGTCACGTATTTAATTGCCACATATTTAAGTGCCACGTATCAAGATTTTCCATGGAGAACAGACACATCCAGAGATATGTCTGCTCTCCACGGCTGCAGCAACACACTGACAGGAGCCATAGTTCCTGTCGGTGTGTCACTGCGCATGCGCGAGCGAGTTTACCGGCGGTCATTGACCCCGGCACTCTCGCTTAACGGCAGTGCTGCGTGGGAAAGTTCAACGCAGCTGTACTGCTGTTAACCGAGACGCCGGAGTCATTGAACTCCGGAACAGTACGCGATACACTGCTAGGAGCTTCGCTCCTGGCAGTGTATCGCCGGAGAGCAGCCGATCGGCGTGGGACACTCGTTTTATGGATTCTGCGGACAGGGAGTATGAATTTGGTTTATTATTTTTGGATTTTTTCCTGGAGGATCGAGGGCTTCGCCTACAAGTGTGCTGTTGGTGAGTATATACTCTGTGTTATATGTTGTATGTACTGTGTGTCATGTATGTGTATTGTGTGTAGGTGTTTTGTGTAACTTTACAATTGTGCTAAGTCGCCGGACACAGGGACAACTCTCCCATCCTAATACCGGATGGGAGTAGTAGTCCCATACGGCGACTTAGCACAATGGTGGCACTAGCGTCGCATGGGGACACACACACGCACACACACGCACACACACGCACACACAGAAGGACTCCATGCTGCTTCACTGGGGGGCGGGGGCTTCCCTCTTCCTGTCCGACGTCACGTCCGGTCCTGGGTGTCAACCCCTCCGTACAAAGACGCCGACACCCAGGACAAAGGCGCTGTGTGTGGAAGGTAATATGGGGCCCTAGGGGGATACGCAGACACGCCGCTGCGTAAAGAATTGACATGTCAATTCTTTTTACGCCGGCGTGTTTGCAGACAAAAGCGCCGCGTTATTTTGCGGTGTGTCTGAACGGCAAAGTGAATTTCTCATTCACTTTGCCGGCAGACGAAAATGACATTGCGCATTTTTGAAAAGCGCCCGCAAAATAGCGCTCAAAAATGCGCTATGTCTGAAAGTAGCCTAAGGCTTCTTTCACACTTGCGTCGGTACGGGGCGGTCGCAATGCGTCGGCCCGATGTACCGACGCACGTTGTGAAAATTGTGCACAACGTGGGCAGCGGATGCAGTTTTTCAACGCATCCGCTGCCCAGTCTATGTCCTGGGGAGGAGGGGGCAGAGTTACGGCCACGCATCCGCGGAAATGGCGGACGCGACGTACAAAAAAAAAGGTTACATTGAACTTTTTTTGTGACGACGGGGGCTAAAGTTATGGTTAGGGTTGGGGCTAAAGTTAGGGTTGGGGCTAAAGTTAGGGTTAGAGTTGGGATTAGGGTTAGGGTTTGGATTAGGGTTGGGATTAGTGTTACGTTTGGGATTAGGGTTGGGATTAGGGTTAGGGTTGGGATTAGGGTTAGGGGTGTGTTGGATTTAGGGTTTTGATTAGGGTTATGGTTAGGGTTGAGATTAGGGCTGTTTTGGGGTTAGGGTTGTGATTATCGTTAGGGTTGTGATTAGGATTATGGATCGGGTTGAGATTAGGGTTAGGGCTGTGTTGGGGTTAGGGTTGGAGTTAGAATTGGGGGGTTTCCACTGTTTAGGTACATCAGGGGGTCTCCAAACACGACAGCCAATTTTGCGCTAAAAAAGTCAAATGGTACTCCCTCCCTTCTGAGCTCTGCCGTGCGCCCAAACAGTGGTTTACCCCCACATATGGGGCATCAGCGTACTCGGGATAAATTGGACAACAACTTTTGGGGTCCAATTTCTCCTGTTACCCTTGTGAAAATAAAAACTTGGGGGCTAAAAATCTTTTTTGTTGGAAAAAAAAATATTTTTTTATTTTCACTACTCTGCATTAAAAATTTCTGTGAAGCACTTGAGCTTTCAAAGTTCTCACCACATAACTAGATAAGTTCCTTAGGGGGTCTAGTTTCCAAAATTTGGTCACTTGTGGGGGTTTCTACTGTTTAGGTACATTAGGGGTCTGCAAACGCAACATAACGCCCGCAGACAATTCTATCAAAGTCTGCATTGCAAAATGGCGCTCCTTCCCTTCCGAGCTCTGCCGTGCGCCCAAACAGTGGTTTACCCCCACATATGGGGTACCAGCATACTCAGGACAAATTGGACAACAACTTTTGGGGTCCAATTTCTCTTGTTACCCTTGTGAAAATAAAAATTTGGGGGCTAAAAAAATCTTTTTTGTGGGAAAAAAAATATTTTTTATTTTCACTACTCTGCATTATAAACTTCTGTGAAGCACTTGGGCATTCAAAGTTCTCACCACATATCTAGATAAGTTCCTTGGGGGGTCTATTTTCCAAAATGGGGTCACTTGTTGGGGGTTTCTACTGTTTAGGTACATTAGGGGTCTGCAAAGGCAACATAACGCCCGCAGACAATTCTATCAAAGTCTGCATTCCAAAATGGCACTCCTTCCCTTCCGAGCTCTGCCATGCGCCCAAACAGTGGTTTACCCCCACATATGGGGTACCAGCATACTCAGGACAAATTGGACAACAACTTTTGGGGTCCAATTTCTCTTGTTACCCTTGTGAAAATAAAAACTTGGGGGCTAAAAAATCTTTATTGTTAAATAATATATATTTTTTATTTTCACGACTCTGCATTATAAACTTCTGTGATGCACTTGGGCATTCAAAGTTCTCACTACACATCTAGATAAGTTCCATGGGGGGTCTAGTTTCCAAAATGGGGTCACTTTTGGGGGGTTTCTGCTGTTTAGGCACATCAGGGGCTCTCCAAACGCGACATGGCGTCCGATCTCAATTCCAGTCAATTTTGCATTGAAAAGTCAAATGGCGCTCCTTTGCTTCCGAGCTCAGCCATGCGCCCAAACAGTGGTTTACCCCCACATATGGGGTGTCGGCGTACTCAAGACAAATTGTACAACAGCTTCTGGGGTCCATTTTCTCCTGTTACCCTTGGTAAAATAAAAATTTGGAGGCAAAAAGATCATTTTTGTAGAAAAAATGCGATTTTTTTATTTTCACGGCTCTACGTTATAAACTTCTGTGAAGCACCTGGGGGTTTAAAGTGCTCACCACACATCTAGATAAGTTCCTTAAGGGGTCTAGTTTCCAAAATGGTGTCATATGTGGGGGGTCTCTACTGTTTAGGCACATCAGCGGCTCTCCAAACGTGACATGGCGTCCGATCTCAATTCCAGCCAATTCTACATTGAAAAAGTAAAACGACACTCCTTCTCTTCCAAGCTCTGCGGTGCGCCCAAACAGTGGTTTACCCCCATATATGGGGTATCGACGTACTCAGGAGAAATTGCACAACAACTTTTGTGGTCTGATTTCTCCTGTTACCCTTGTGAAAATAAAAATTTGGGGGCAAAAAGATCATTTTTGTAGAAAAAATGAGATTTTTTATTTTCACGGCTCTACGTTATAAACTTCTGTGAAGCACTTGGGGGTTCAAAGTGCTCACCACACATCTAGATAAGTTCCTTGGGGGGTCTAGTTTCCAAAATGGTATCACTTGTGGGGGGTTTCCACTGTTTAGGCACATCAGGGACTCTCCAAACGCGACATGGCATCCGATCTCAATTCCAGCCAATTCTGCATTGAAAAAGTCAAACGGTGCTCCTTCACTTCCAAGCTCTGCGGTGCGCCCAAACAGTGGTTTACCTCCACATATGGGGTATCGACGTACTCAGGAGAAATTGCACAACAACTTTTGTGGTCTAATTTCTCCTGTTACCCTTGTGAAAATAAAAATTTTGGGGCAAAAAGATCATTTTTGTAGAAAAAATGAGATTTTTTATTTTCACGGCTCTACGTTATAAACTTCTGTGAAGCACTTGGGGGTTCAAAGTGCTCACCACACATCTAGATAAGTTCCTTGGGGGGTCTAGTTTCCAAAATGGTGTCACTTGTGGGGGGTTTCCACTGTTTAGGCACATTAGGGGCTCTCCAAACGCGACATGGCGTCCGATCTCAATTCCAGCCAATTCTGCATTGAAACAGTCAAACGGTGCTCCTTCACTTCCAAGCTCTGCGGTGCGCCCAAACAGTGGTTTACCTCCACATATGGGGTATCGGCGTACTCAGGAAAAATTGCACAACAAAATTTGTGGTTAAATTTCTGTTTTTACACTTGTGAAAATTAAAAAAAATGGTTCTGAAGTAAAATGTTTGCAAAAAAAAGTAAAATGTTCATTTTTTTCTTCCACATTGTTTTAGTTCCTGTGAAGTACGTAAAGGGTTAATAAACTTCTTGAATGTGGTTTTGAGCAGCTTGAGGGGTGCAGTTTTTAGAATGGTGTCACACTTGGTTATTTTCTATCATATAGACCCCTCAAAATCACTTCAAAGGTGATGTGGTCCCTAAAAAAAACATGGTGTTGTAAAAATGAGAAATTGCTGGTCAACTTTTAACCCTTATAACTCCCTAACAAAAAAAAAAATTGTTTCCAAAATTGTTCTGATGTAAAGTAGACATGTGAGAAATGTTATTTATTAACTATTTTTTGTGACATATCTCTCTGATTTAAGGGCATAAAAATACAAAGTTTGAAAATTGCAAAATTTTAAAAATTTTCGCCATATTTCCATTTTTTTCATAAATAATCGCAAGTAATATCGAAGAAATGTTACCACTAACTTGAAGTACAACATGTCACGAAAAAACAATCTCAGAATCAGCGGGATCCGATAAAGCGTTCCAGAGTTATAACCTCATAAAGTGACACTGGTCAGAATTGTAAAAATTGGCTCGGTCATTAAGTACCAAATTGGCTCTGTCACTAAGGGGTTAATAAAATAAAACACTACAGTTTCCCATCTTTATTATACAGCTAACACCCTCGATCTCCTGTAATAAAAAAAAAACAAAACAATATACCCATAACTGTCCGTCGCTGTGTCCCAGGCAGTAATCCATGTCTGGGGATATACAGTTTACAACCAGGATGGTGCTAATTTGCGACCGCCCTGGCTGTAAACCACTGGTCAATGAATGAGATG
Source organism: Ranitomeya variabilis (assembly GCF_051348905.1). Taxonomy (NCBI): domain Eukaryota; kingdom Metazoa; phylum Chordata; class Amphibia; order Anura; family Dendrobatidae; genus Ranitomeya; species Ranitomeya variabilis. Next base: position 567,636,164 of record NC_135232.1, read on the forward strand.
CTGCCACCACAGCCTGACCTGCACTGAACTCTGAAGCGTGGGAAAATGCCAGTTCATAACAACAACAGCAAAAAAGAGGGGCACGGTATAATAAACATTAGATGTTCCTTCTTCCATCTGGTTAAAAAGATGTCACTATCCAGTTGTGCCAGTTTCTTCAGATGATCTTTTAGTTCCATACATGTACGGTACATTCTGGTATCCTCCATTCAGTTTTTTTTGTTTGTTCATATATTTGTGCATTATTTATTTTATTTTTGTTGGCCATTAAAAGGTATAACTACAAGATTATCTTGTTTTTCACACTGAGAGCATTATTTTTTCAACTGGTTAACAAGGTACCAACCCCCTTTTTTTCCTTTTTCCTGTCCTTGTGGCATGCTTTATGAAGCACCAATAAACCAACCTGGACATTTACAGTGGGTACTGTAGAATCACATCAAGGAAGATCACAAGGAAATGGACAGCATGTGACTTAAATGAGTGTCTGAGCAAAGGGTCTGAATACTTATGACCATGTGATATTTCAGTTTTTCTTTTTTAATAAATTTGCAAAAATTTCTACATTTGTTTTTCATTCAAGATGGGGTGCAGAGTGTACATTAATGAGAAATAAATGAACTTTTTTGAATTTACCAAATGGCTACAATTAAACAAAAAGTGAAAAATTTAAAGATGCCTGAATACTTTCCGTACCCATTGTTAATGGAAACAGTTCCTGTGTTGTTTCACCACTCACCCAAGTGAGTAGCATTCCCACAATTAACTATGCTGTTTTTTGATTAACTTTAAGAAACCCTTTCAAGCTAAAAAAATCTTATTCATGAGTATGTAATGTGCAATCTTGTGAATCAGAAGTATTTATGTTCTTCAGATTTGGACTTTCCTAATATTGGTTAAAATAGGTAACAATGTATGTCACCATATGGCAATATGTTCAGATATCTTGAGTTTTCTGTTGGTATATATTTGATGGAAGGCTGAGATACATATATGGGGGAGTATTAATAGTGCTTTGTATAGGCATCTTGGCACTAGCCACTTCATTTAACAGATCTCAGGGAGTTAATTGATTTTCACCCTTTAACCCCTTCCCGACATGTGCCGTACTAGTACTGCTCAGGGGTACTGCGTTCCCACAAACCACAGTACAGGTACGGCGCTGCTATTTCCAGTCACCATGCTGCATTAGGCAGTGACTGGGTTAAGATAGTTGCTGTCTCTGACAGTAGCCCATCCCTCCACGTCTGTACCATTCACAGCTATCACAAAGGGTGGGGTGATCACGATGTCACCTCACCTGATTAACCCTTTTGGCGCTGATTGGCTGAAAAATAGTTTCTTGCCAATCAGCGTCAAAGGGGTTAATCTAAAATAGCGATCAAAGCTTGTGCGGCATCCACATAGCTACATAAGTTCCTTGAAGGGTCTAGTTTCCAAAGTGGGGTCATTTGTCGTTGTTTTCCACTGTTTAGGCACATCAGGGGCTCTTCAAATGGGTCATGGCATCCACACTCAATTCCAACCAATTTTGAATTCAAAAAGTCAAAAAGTGCTCCGTCCCTTCCGAGCCTGGCCATGCGCCTAAACAGTGGTTTACCCCACATATGGGGTATCGGCATACTCAGGAGAAATTGCATAACTTTAGAGGTCCATTTTCACCTGTTACCCTTGTGAAAATAAAAAAATAATTGCTAAAATATCATTTTTGTGGAAAAAAAATGATTTTTTATTTTAACGGCTCTACATTATAAACTTCTATAAAGCATCTGGGGGTTCAAAGTGTTCATCACACAGCTAAATAAGTTCCTTGAAGGGTCTAGTTTGCAAAATGGTGTCACTTGTGAGTGTTTTCAACTGTTTACACACATCACACATCTTCAAACATGACATGGCATCTACTCTCATATGGAGTTTCGGCGTACTCAGGAGAAATTGCACAACAACTTTTGTGAGAAAATAAAAAAAATTGGGGCTGAAAGATCATTTTTGTGATAAAAAGTAAAATTTTCATTTTTTCCTTCCATATTGCTTCAGCTCCTATGAAGCACCTGAAGGGTTAATAAACTTCTTGAATGTGGTTTTGAGCACCCTGGGGGTGCTGTTTTTGGAATGGTGTCACGTTTGGGTATTTTATTTCATATGGGCTCCTCAAAGTGACTTAAAATTTGATGTGGTCCCTAAAAAAATGGTTGTATAAATTTTGTTGAAAAAATTAGAAATTGCTGGTCAACTTTTAACCTTTATAACTTCCTAACGAAAAAAAATGTTGGTTCCACAATTGTGCTCATGTAAAGTAGACATGGGGGAAATGTTATTTATTAACTATTTTGTGCGATATGACTCTCTGATTTAAGGGCATAAAAATTAAAAGTTTTAAAGTTGCAAAATTTTCCAAATGTTGGCCAAATTTCCTTTCTTTTTACAAAAAAATGCAAGTCATATCACAGAAATTTTACCACTGCCATTAGGAACAATATGTCACGAGAAAACAGTCTCAGAATCAGTGGGATGTATTGAAGCGTTCCAGAGTTATGACCTCATAAAATGACAGTGGTCAGAATTGTAAAAATTGGCCTGGTCAGGAAGGTGAAACAGGCTTCAGGGTGAAGGGGTTAAAGGGAACCTGTCAGCAGGATTGTGCACAGTAACTACAGACAGTGTCAGACCTGCGCCGTTATACTGATTACAATGACACCTGGTGATAAAATCGGTCTTGTGATTGTTGTTTAATCTTTATTTTCAGTTTTGAGTTAATGATATGCTCGTGCAGGCTAGCAATCAGAAAACATGTAATACACTGTGTGCAGAATTATTAGGCAAGTTGTATTTTAGAGGATTACTTTTATTATTGATCAACAACTATGTTCTCTATCAACCCAAAAGACTCATAAATATCAAAGCTTAATATTTTTGGAAGTTGGAGTGGGTTTTTTTTTAGAAAAAAATTAGAAATAAATATTTCTGACATGCAAAAACAACCCCCCCAAAATGAGTGACCAATATAGCCACCTTTTTTTATGATGACACTCAGCAGCCTTCCATCCATAGATTCTGTCAGTTGCTTGATCTGTTTACGATCAACATTGCGTGCAGCAGCCACCACAGCCTCCCAGACACTGTTCTGAGAGGTGTACTGTTTTCCCTCCCTGTAGATCTCACATTTTATGAGGGACCACAGGTTCTCTATGGGGTTCAGATCAGGTGAACAAAGGGGCCATGTCATTATTTTTTCTTCTTTGAGACCTTTACTGGCCAGCCACGCTGTGGAGTAGTTGGAGGCATGTGATGGAGCATAGTCTTGCATGAAAATCATGTTTTTCTTGAACGATACCGACTTCTTCCTGTACCACTGCTTGAAGTTGTCTTCCAGAAACTGACAGTAGGTCTGGGAGTTGAGCTTAACTCCATCCTCAACCCGAAAAGGTCCCACAAGTTCATCTTTGATGATACCAGCCCTGTTATGACCTGGTGGTTAAGAGGCCACACCGATATGACCTGGTGGCTAAAACGCAACATGGGACGAGCTCTGAGGAGGTGGTATCTCTACTGACCGCAGTCCCTAATCCTAACAACACTAGTAATAGCCGTGGGATGTTCCTGACTCTCCCTAGACACCTCTTCACAGCCTAAGAATTAACTACCCCTAAAGAAGGAAATAGAAAGCTATCTTGCCTCAGAGAAAACCCCAAAAGGAAAGATAGCCCCCCACGAATATTGACTGTGAGTGGAGAGGGAAATGACATACACAGAAATGAAATCAGTTTTCAGCAAAGAAGGCCAATACTAAACTTGATAGACAGAGAGAAAAGGATACTGTGCGGTCAGTATTAAAAACTACAAAAATCCACGCAGAGTTTACAAAAATGAACTCCACACCGACTCACGGTGTGGAGGGGCAAATCTGCTTCCCAGAGCTTCCAGCTAGCCTGAATGACATAGTTACATAGTTATTAAGGTTGACGGAAGACTGTAAGTCCATCTAGTTCAACCCATAGCCTAGCCTAACATGCCCTAACATGTTGATCCAGAGGAAGGCAAAAAAAACCCATGTGGCAAAGAGTAACTCCACCGTGGGGAAAAAAATTCCTTCCCGACTCCACATACGGCAATCAGACTAGTTCCCTGGATCAACGCCTTATCAAGGAATCTAGTGTATATACCCTGTAACATTATACTTTTCCAGAAAGGTATCCAGTCCCCTCTTAAATTTAATTAATGAATCACTCATTACAACATCATACGGCAGAGAGTTCCATAGTCTCACTGCTCTTACAGTAAAGAATCCGCGTCTGTTATTATGCTTAAACCTTCTTTACTCCAGACGTAGAGGATGCCCCCTTGTCCCTGTCTCAGGTCTATGATTAAAAAGATCATCAGAAAGGTCTTTGTACTGTCCCCTCATATATTTATGCATTAAAATAAGTTCACCCCTTAGTCTTCGTTTTTCCAAACTAAATAGCCCCAAGTGTAATAACCTATCTTGGTATTGCAGAACCCCCAGTCCTCTAATAACCTTGGTCGCTCTTCTCTGCACCCGCTCCAGTTCAGCTATGTCTTTCTTATACACCGGAGACCAGAACTGTGCACAGTATTCTAAGTGTGGTCGAACTAGTGACTTGTATAGAGGTAAAATTATGTTCTCCTCATGAGCATCTATGCCTCTTTTAATACATCCCATTATTTTATTTGCCTTTGTAGCAGCTGCCTGACACTGGCCACTGAATATGAGTTTGTCATCCACCCATATACCCAGGTCTTTAGAGTTTAGAGTTTTAGAATTAAGCACATAACAAATTAAGCACTGACAAGGACAGGCCATATGAGAAATCCAAGGAGAGAACCAAATCCAACCTAAGACATTGACAGCTGGCATGAACTAAAGCCCAGAGCAGTTTTAAATAACAAACCCAGGCAAGGCGATCAGTGATGGCAGCTGCTACAGCTACCTAAAGGAGCAGCAGTTCCACTCGAAACCACCAGAGGGAGCCCAAGGGCAGAACTCACAAAAATACCATTAGCAACCACAGGAGGGAGCTCCAGAACGGAATTCACAACACAGCCCATACCAGTACCCCACCTCCACCTTGCTGGCATCTGAGTCTGAGTGGAGCTCTCTGCCCTTTACTGATCCAGCCTCTGGTCCATCAAGAGTCACTCTCATTTCATCAGTCCATAAAACCTTTGAAAAGTCAGTCTTAAGATATTTCTTGGCCCAGTCTTAACGTTTTATCTTGTTTCTTGTTCAAAGGTGGTCGTTTTTCAGCCTTCCATACCTTGGCCATGTCCCGGAGTATCGCACACCTTGTGCTTTTTGTTACTCCAGTAACGTTGCAGCTCTGAAATATGGCAAAACTGGTGGCAAATGGCATCTTGGCAGCTTCACGCTTGATTTTCCTCAATTCATGGCCAGTCATTTTGTGCCTTTTTTGCCCAACACGCTTCTTACGACCCTGTTGGCTATTTGCCATAAAAGGCTTGATTGTTCGGTGATCACGCTTCAAAAGTGGCAATTTCAAGACTGCTGCATCCCTCTGCAAGACATCTCACAATTTTGGACTTTTCAGAGCCCGTCTTTCTTCTGACCCATTTTGCCAAAGGAAAGGAAGTTGCCTAATAATTAAGCACATCTTATATAGGGCGTTGATGTCATTATACAACACCCCTCCTCATTAGAGATGCACATCACCTGATTTCCTTAATTGGTAGTTGGCTCTCAAGCCTGAACAGCTTGGAGTAGGACAACGTGTATAAAAGTATCATGTGATCAAAATACAACTTGCCTAATAATTCTGCTGCACACAGTGTAGTGCACTGGAGGCAGTGATAAACCTATAATTATAAGATGGCAGTTTAATATTCGGTTCCTGCTATTGCACCCTACAACTCTTCGCCTGTGGTTAACTGTATCTACTTACTACGGGCAAGGACAGATTCACACATCCATGATTTGCGATTTGAGAAAGTTGTTGAATTTCCTGACTCCATATCAACAATCTCATATATGCCTGAGATTTTGTAGTATGATTTTGTTTGGAATCAGTGCATAGTTTTGATACAAATTAAATGTGTTGAATTTTTAGAAATGAGATGAAACCATAGGGCATCACGGTGGCTCAGTGGTTAGAACTGCGGCCTTGCAGCGCTGGAGTCCTGGGTTCAAAACCCCAGAAGGACAACATCTGCAAGGAATTTGTATGTTCTCCCTGTGTTTGCGTGGGATTCCTTCCGTTTCCTTCCACACTCCAATAGGGAGTGATAGGGAAATTAGATTGTGATTGGGGACAGCAATGATGTATGTAAAGCGCTGTGGAATAAGATAGTGCTGTATAACTGAGCATAATGATAATAATATAATACTTATCTGCTATTCCTATGAACAACCACATTCCTGCTGCATCTAGTGCATCTGCTATGATATGGAATACCCCTTCAATAAAATATAGGTTCAGGATCCTCATTTTTGCCAGACAACATCTATCTATCTCGCCCGACTCTCCAAAACATGGGGGGGCTCATTTTGCCGAACAGTAGTGTGCTCTCAATGAGAGCCACTGCAAGACATTTCTGGCGGTGACTTATCGCTTAGAAAACAAAAAAATTGGAAACTAAAATCAGACATGCTGGATCCTTATCTTTCCCAAAAGACTGTCAACTAAACTTTCCGATATGTTTGTCTGTGTAGTGGGGCCTTGATGTTTATGGTCAAGAGGCCTTTCTAACCAGTAGGGGTTGCCTGAAGCCGAGAAACCACTTATAGATGATCTATCCCATAGAATTTTTAGCAGAGTGAGTCTTACTTTTCAAAAGCTGCTATGGATGCCAAAGAAAGTTGCTACAGCATGGAGTCAATAGAGGTCTTGGTAAAGAACAGATCAGTAGAAATAACCAGTCCATATAGCACTGCGGGTATGCCCGCTCAGGTCAGTGTCTTCAGCAACACACACATGGAGGTCTCCACACCTCCAGCCACAGACACTGAATGAGGCAACTGGCCTCCATTTTAACAGCCAAACCACGTTCCTGGGGTTGGGATATGTGAGCGGTCATTTCCACCCATCTATTATGACCGCTCATAAAACCCGGCCCTGGAACGGCCAAATAACTCTCTCAGCACAATACGTGCTGGAGAATGCTTCTGCTGTTTTCATTTTGCTGCTTAGTAACAGCATACTTCCGAGCTCACATCACTGCGGCTAATAGCTGCAATGACACATATCTCCGCTCCAGGACTCGTCCGACGGCCATCTTACAGTAGATAAAGGGGACATCAATGTTAACCTAATGCATTCATTGTGGCTTTTCTAAATAGCTCAACTGGAAAGAAGAGCATAATTAGAATTAAAAAAGGCCCATGGTGAGGAATGAGTTCCCAGTTAAGCAGCCATCAAAGGATGTTGTTTACTGATCTCGTGAAGAAATCCGAATCAAAAAAAGAGCTCTGAATAGCACAAAATACACCACTGAAAGGAGCAAAATTGGGGCATCTGAAAGGGTCCTCCTCAGTCCTTGGGCCCTATTGCAGTTACCTTGGCTACAACTGAAATGCGATAGGCCATGTGATAAGTTCATGCTTTTAAAGCGAACCTGTCACCAGTTTTGGCCAATGTGAAGTAAGGCCACCACCTTTCAAGGCTCATATACAGTACAACAAATTACTGCAGTGCGCAGGTGCTGGGAAAGGTCAGGGAGCCCCAGCATAGGTCAGAGAAGTACACCTGCGCGGTGCCGAGGAGATTGTGTGGATGATGTAGGGATGTGCCATCCACATGAAGCAAGCACGAGGACCGTCATTGTAAGAAGATGGGAGGCGCCGGACCAAGACTAGCAACGCCTCTCAGACCGAACGGCCTTCAAGGTGAGTATAATAAAAGTTATTTTTCTTCTCTTACAGGTCAGGTTGGATTCTTATATACAGCATTATAGAATGCTGTATATCAGCCCTGAAAGGTGGTGACCTTACTTCATGTTGGCCATAACTGGTGACAGGTTGCCTTTAAGCATCAAGAACAAATCTAAAAATAAGCCTCAAGACGCCCAACTTGGAGACATAGAATTTACATCTAATGATCATATTGCACAGTATCATGAAGGAAAACAACTTAATGATGACTGAAGTGACAAAATAGTTGAAAAGTTTATGAAACATAAAGTCATGGCCAAAAGTATCAATCACACTCAATCACACGCACCCTTTAAATTATTCCAGAAAATGAAGTATTTCTCCCAGAAAATTACACGTTTTCTTATACATGTTTATTTATTTTGAGTGTATTGCAACAACACAAAAAGATATAGAAAAAAAGGCAAATTGAACATAATTTCAGACAAAACCCCAAAAATGGGCCGGAAAAAATTGTTGGCTCCCTCTCCTTAATATTTGGTTGCACACCCTTTGGAATAAATAACTGCAATCACTTCCTATGACCATCCACAAACTTCTTACACCTCTCAACTGGGATTCTGGACCACTCTTCTTTTGCAAACTGCTCCAGGTCTCTTATACTTGAAGGCTCCTTCTCCCAACAGCAATTTCCAGGTCTCTCCACAGGTGTTCAATGGGATTTAGATTTGGACTCATTAGCTACATTGCCATAGGTTGTAAACGTCTTGGTTATGTTGTGCACTGCAGATAAAAAAACATCAAGATCTCTGGAGATGGACTTATAAGCTGCAGATTGGTGATACTGTTCAACAATTTTGGTTCTCAAGTCCTAAGACAGTTCTTTCCTCCTCTTTCTGTTCTCCATGCTTAGTGTGGCGCACACAGACACACCATGCAAAGATTGAGTCACCTTCACCCCTATTTACCTAGTTTCAGGTGGGATTTTCATATTGCCCACACATGTTACTTGACACAGGTGAGTGTGATCGAGCCTCTCATTCTTGAAACAAAGATATTTACCCACAATTTGGGAAAGTTACCAACAATTTTATCAGCCCTATTTTGGGTGTTTTGTGTGAAATCATGTCTCATTTGCCTTTTTTTCTGTTTTTTGTGTTGTTCCAATATACACAAAAGAAATAAACATGTGTATAACAAAAATGTGTAATTGCAATAATTTTCTAGGAGAAATACTTCATTTTTTGTAACAATTTCAAGGGTGCCAACACTTTCAGGCATGACTGTATTTTTTATGTCTTATGTACTGTGATACATCTTATTAGGTCATGCAGTACTTGTAAAGGATGTGTGATGTTCATAACTATGTACCATTGTACTTCTGACCTATTTGGTTATGAAAGTCAGTTGGCATCATGGCTTCACATGCGGGCTTACTACATTTTGTTGAATAACACTGCTCATTCAGTCACCTTTACTGCTTTTACACGTAAGTGGATTTTGACGTGGGTGGTTAGGTGAGCCTTACGAGTGAAACACTTGCCACATTCAGAACAAGCATAGGGTCTTTCACCAGTGTGGGTTGTCTGATGGCGGACAAGATCTCTATTGAGAGCAAACCTTTTATCACACTTGTTACAGGCATATGGCCTCTCTCCTGTATGTGACCTCTGATGGACATTGAGGTTGGAGTAGCAAGTAAATCCTTTCCCGCACACTGTACAGACAAATGCCCAATCTCCTGTATGAGCGGCTTTATGTTTTACAAGTCGAGAGTTATCAGCAAAACTTTTTCCGCAGTCTTCGCAGGTGAATGGCTTCTCTCCCGTGTGAGACCTCTTGTGTATGACGAGAGCGGATGTGCATGAAAATGTCTTTCCACATTCCACACAAATATATGGCTTCTCTCCCGTGTGTGTCCTGTTATGTATAAACAGAGAAGAGTTACTGGTAAAACTTTTCCCGCACTCCCAACAGACGTAAGGTCTCTCTCCGGTGTGGATCCTTATGTGAGTGGACAGTGTGGCGCTGCTAGTGAAACTCTTCCCACAATGTGTGCAAGTGTACGGACGTTCTCCCGTGTGAATCCTTTCATGGATGACCAGAGAAGACTTTCGGGCAAAACTTTTTCCACAGTCGTTACAGGAGTAAGGTCGTTCTCCGGTGTGGGACCTCTGATGTATAACCAGGTGAGAGCTTGAGATGCAGCTTCTCCCACATTCGGTGCAGATGAAGGTTTTCTGCACCTTGTAGGGAGTGTAAGGGATAGTACATTTCGAGATCTCCAGAGAATTTTTGTTCCTATTTTCACTCTTATATTTCGACTTGATAGTCGAGCTACGTAGATGTGGTTTGCCGCTGTTCCTTTCTTCATTGTCTTCGGGTTGACTTTCTTCTTCATTTTCTGAAGAACTTGTGTTCTCCAAGACATCATCTGTTTTCTTACAGCAAGCAGATTCTTTAGTCAAATTTATCTCCAGTTTTTTTTGTTTGCTCGACTTGCGGCACCTTAACTGGTGAGGAGTACGACTATGTTTATCTTGTCTGCCTTCATCAGATGGTGACTCTCGTCCATTGTGTGCCATGGCTTCTGTTAGGATGAAAGTGCAAAAATTACAAATTGAGAACATTGACTATTGACATTCAATACAATAAATGTCATTATTGCACTGACTAATGACCAAATATGTTATTTATGCGCACACATGACATCTATCTATTGGACTAAAACATTATAGCAATGATGGATTGTATGGAATTAACCACGTTATAAGCAAAATAAAGAATGTTGGTTCTATCTTCTATCTCACTATTTGCTTAAGGGGAAGCTGTTATTAGAAAACCTATTGCTTACATCACGTTTTTGAGATACTTGTATATATTTTTTTTTATTTTGGCTATTTTTTACAAAAGACAATCTATATTAAAAATAAAAAATATAAATCTTGTAATTTTCCTACCGATCACTGTTTTTTTTTAGACTTTTACTTCCTGCTGTTTCAGGAAATAACACTTGTACATTAGCCACAAAGGTCAGATCCCGACCCTATTTTTGTATTGAAGCATCTAATGATAGTGTGCAAAGTACATGGGGAACGGAGAGGAGCAGGGTCAGCTGTGACAATGCCAATTGTGATTGGTGGATATTGTGTTATCAGCTGTGTGTATAGAGGTGTTAACAGTCATTATAATCCTGCCTCTGACGATAATGAGCCTGCTGAAAAGAACAGGAAGAATGAATCTGAAAAAGCCCAAATGGCCAGTGTGAAAGTTGCAAGTTTACTAACTTAAAGGGACTCTGTCACCTGAATTTGGAGGGAACAATTTTCAGCCATAGGGGCGGGGTTTTCGGGTGTTTGATTCACCCTTTCCTTACCCGCTGGCTGCATGCTGGCTGCAATATTGGATTGAAGTTCATTCTCTGTCCTCCATAGTACACGCCTGCATAAGGCAAGATTGCCTTGTGCAGGCATGTACTACAGAGGACAGAGAATGAACTTCAATCCAATATTGCAGCCAGCGGGTAAGGAAAGGGTGAATCAAACACCCGAAAACCCCGCCCCTATGGCTGAAAATTGTTCCCTCCAAATTCAGGTGACAGAGTCCCTTTAAACAAACAAGACATCATAATCCCATGTTGATGAGAAAATAGTAAAAAAAATTGTGGATGAAGGCAAGGAAATAATGGAAGAGAAAAACAAAAAAAATGTCAGGGTTCTGAAGCGGGTAATAATGATCTGTCACTTCCAATCTATAAACATGAAGTGATTAAATATTGCTGTTTTTTGTTCTCATCTGCCCTTCCTTATCTTGTTCAGGCATTTACTGGATCTTACTTATTTGTGTTACCTTGGGTTTACCATAATAGATAAATGTTCCAATGTTCTTGGTTGCCATCATCCGAAGACTGTGCTACAGGTTCAATAACCTGCTGAATTATATGGCGCATTAGATCCATGTCCCTAGACCATGCATTGTGCAGGAAAACTTTTATCCTCTCACGTTAATCTGCAGACACTGAAAGTACGTACAATTCTCTTCAAGGTTATCTAGCCTCCAGGTCAGAAGTGTCTAGTTGTTGCTTTTATTTTATCCCATCTGCTCCCCCAATTATCCCATATTTTTCTTCTTTCTTTAAAATCTGCCATATGGTTCCAGAGATTTGGTCCTTTTTATTTAGTGCTAATTTTTAGCGTGACTCTTTACCAAAGGGACTTGATGATAGATGGCAGCCTAAATACAAGATTCCTATGAGCACATTCCCCTTAGTAAATACCATAAAAACTAGCAGTAAATAAAAAGGATCATATCTCAGGAACAGAATAGTGAATTAAAAAACAAAATACTCATGGCAGTAGACAAAATAAAATAAGAGCAATATCTGGCCACTATTAATCTTGTGACAGATTGCTGTTTTCCAGTGAGACCCATGACTAGGGTTATTGCAGAATGTAAACATTGATGGCCTGGCCGTAACATAGACCATTAGTGTTTGCTCAATATGACCCCCAGGACCTCTGCCTTCATCCTTGCCTCCTCTTTATCCTTCTCATAGGCACTGAGAACCAGTCTGTCTGTTAAATGGTACTACAATTCAATCTAGTTCAAGTGAAGGCACAAACATGGTCAGCAAGATGGCCAAGCTGCTGCTTCGGTGGTCTAAGTAAGGGGTCATCACGGCACAAAAAGGCTCTCTGGTGAATCTTGTGTGCGTATCTTCTCATGGGATCATCTGGACCAGTGACAATACATCATGTTAGTCTACTTTCCATTAGGTGAGTGATAATTCATAATAAGGAAATCTAGAGGACACAAAATACATGCATTTACCAGAGTGAAAACTGCAAGAATTTAAGATATTTAAAAAAAAACACAGACACGAAGCATAAAATAAACAAAAATTCTAAAAATACGTTAAAAACTTGATTTAAAGGAGTTTTCTGGTGAAAATAAGGTAATTTCTTGATCAGTGAGGGTTAAACTGCTGGGATCTACACTGATAGGCAGAATGAGCCAGAATGGAGCGGCGAGGCGCATACTCGATGAGCACTCTATTCCCTATATCGCTATCAGAACTGCAGCTTTTTCAGGCAGCCCCATATAAAATTAATGGACATCTGTACGGCTGCTTCACTTTGCAACGGGATAAAAGTTTCCCATTGGAAATAAATGTCTTGCCGATCGTTGGACACCTAGCAATCAGCAGCAGTTGGACACCCACCGAGCAGCAAGTTATCACCTATCCAGAGGACAATAGGTTATTTTCTTGTGACATTTCCTTTTAAAAAGTAGTCTTAATGCTATGTTTAGTTTTAAGATCACTCTTTTTTAGGCTTTTCGCTAGAGTCCCATCTGAACGGAGTGGAGCATGGGCACCTCTGCTTTTCTTGGTCATCTATAGCAGTCTGATAGATCAAGAATGGAGAAGAGGTGAACATTCCCAACCTCCTTTCAGACAGGACTCCACTGAGATAGTTTCTCAAGATCTGTGGGGGCCGCATTTATTGGATCACCAAGGGATCAGCAACTTAGCACCCATCCAACAGACACTTGGCCCTTTAGGAATACTAGACCTGCTCACAACTTTATCCTGTTGATAATCGGAATAGATGCTCAGAACCTGGTGTAACTTATAAAGGGCTAAGTTCTGCTATAAGGGAAGCCATGACATTTTTCAGATCTTTGCCAAGAGATGCCATTGAATCAGATGACAATGCAAATACGGACTGATAATGATGAATATGTGGGATACAGTAGGAATGATAAAATAATGATAGAAAACAAAGCAACCACAACAGATATATTTTGGACAGATTTAGAGTAAAATACTGGCCATTCAGTTGAAAGGACATATATACGATTCAGTCAGGAAAACATGTAATACTAATAATAAGTCAATATGTGACAACTCATAATGCCCCCAATAGTGAAAAAGTCAGATCCTTAACATTTTCTCCCTTTCCGAGTATGTGAAGCAGAAGATCTACCTCTTGTACGGACGGTACTCTTTCGTAAGTTACTCAGCTCCCTTTTTTGCTGTCTGAAGAGTTGGATTATGACGGTGAGAGTTTGTCTCCAAGGAAGATTCCACTGGAAGCCTTTTGGCTGCAATTTCATTGGCTTCCATGAGAAATTTGAGCTTGTTAGCCCGATAACAGGTAGTCTCTTCTTGATGGCATGCAGTTTCTTCCAGTGCTTTCTCTTGGTTGGTAGCTAGGTGAACCCTGTGATTCATGGCCACCACCTCTGCATGTAAGTGTTGTATACCACTGCCCAGTTCTTGCAGTGCTTTCCCTTGACAATGTGAACGCTCTTCAGGTTTTATTGTTTTAATCGGACGAAGCTTCACAGTCTACATTGTCCAAATCACATTTATCCTGTAACATTCCCTGCTGGTAAACGTTCTCCATCACAGAGATTTCTTCAACATCTTGAGATCCACTTTGGTAACAATGATTTCTTGATTCTCATCTAGGAATTTGAGAAAACGAGAACTTAGTATTGATGACTCCATGAGTAACTCCTAAAGGAGAACCCAAGTACTGTAATTACCTATTAGCGTCCTACTTTATAAGTCAAGAGAGAGCAAAAAGGGATGTCAAATAGGGCACACTGGAGCATGTAACTAGAGCAGCAGGGGGTTAAATTTATATTTTGTGGTTATTTATTTGGTAGTTTTCCAGAAAACTTGTGTAACTACTTCATATGCCAAGGGAGAGCACAAAAAGGGAAACGAGGAAGGGTGATGCCCATTGGAGTGATGACGCTAGAGAAGCATGGGCTTCAAAGAATAAGTAGGGGCTATTTCTTTGGTAAAGTAGTTTTCCAGAAAAATTGTCCAACGACTCCATGCACCAACTGAGAGCACAAAAAAAGGATGTCAGGAAGGGTGATGCCCACTGGAGCGATCACACTAGTGCAGCAGAAGGATTAAAGTATAAGTAAAGGATATTTCTTTATTTCTCAGAGTAGAAAATATGGATTGGGAGTCTATGGCTTTCAGACGACCACAGTACAGCTGTAATACAACCGCAACACCTGGATCTCCAGTCTTTCAACTGAACTGAACTCTGGTTGATATAAGGTTGACAGTTTTTCTATATGAGAACCATGCTTTATTTCTTCAGATCATATTTCCACCAATGCATCAGATGTCTATGCAATCTTAAAGATCGTCGCTTTGATTATTCTTTCAAAAACCAATAGTAGACAAGAAAATAAGAAACTGTGTAATATAACTTATCAGGTAAATCTGCTTCTTTCTCTTCCTGAACTGACCTTTGACTTTTTTCATTCATTGGTAAAATCTGTATTCATTGAACACAGACCTTTCCATTACTGAGATAGGAGATGACAGTTGGTGATCTTAGAATGAATAATCTTTATTTATATAGCGCCAACATATTCCGCAGCGCTTTACAGTTTAACAGTTTCAAAACACAAGTCATAAGTAACAACATTAACAATACAAAAATTAAAGCAAAATAAAGCAACCCTGCTCGTGAGAGCTTACAATCTACAATGCTGTGGGGGAGATATAAGGTACAGGTGTGTGTATATACAATGATGGTCCAGCCATCAAGGTAGCGCCTAAAACTATGCAAATTGTGGATAGTCCTAATTTCTTGGTGTAGAGCATTCTAGAGGATTGGCGCAGCACGGGAGAAGACTTGGAGTCGGGAGTGGGAGGTACGGATTAGGGCAGAGGTTAGTCGAAAGTGATTTGCAGAGCGCAGTGATCAGTTAGGCCGATAGACAGAAATGAGGGAAGAGATGTAGAGGGGTGCTGCACTGTGGAAAGCTTTGTGGGTGAGAACAAGTACTTTGAATTGGATTCTGTAGTGAAAGGGCAGCCAATGTAAGGACTGGTGAAGAGCGGATGAGTCCGAGTAACGATTAGCTAGATGGACAACCCTGGCTGCTTCATTAAGGATAGACTGGAGAGGGGAAAGTCGAGTAAGGGGGAGGCCAAATAATAGAGCATTACAGTAGTCTAGGCGGGAGTGGATCAATGTGACAGTGAGGGTTTTTGTTGTTTCCATGCTGAGAAGAGGGCCGATTCTAGAGATGTTCTTTAGGTGTAAGCGTCAAGAGCATGCAAGAGATTGTATATGGGATGTGAAGGAGAGATTGATGTCAAACATAACACCCAGAGATCGCACCTGCTGCCGGTGTGTTATTATGGTGCCACCCATAGAGAGAAATGTGAAATTTATGGAGGTTAGCAGATGGTGGGAGCAGAAGTTGTTCAGTTTTTGAGAGGTTGAGTTTCAGATAGAGAGCGGACATAATGTTGGAGACTGCGGATAGACAGTAACTGGCTTTCTGTAGTACAGGGGGGTAAGCTAGGGGGATGACGTGTATAGTTGTGTGTCATCAGCATAAAGATGGTACTGAAAGCCAAATCTGGTGATGGTCTGTCCAATTGGGGCAGTGTAGAGAGAGAAGAGAGGGGGGCCAAGGACTGAGCCCTGGGGTACCCCGACAGTGAGACGAAGAGGAGATAACGTGGAGCCAGCGAAGAAAACACTGAAGGAGCGGACAGAGAAAAAGGAAGAGAACCAGAGAGAGCAGTGTCCTTAATGCCTAGTGACTGGAGCCTAGAGAGTAGGAGACGGTGGTCAACAGTGTCAAAAGGTGCAGAAAGGTCGAAAAGAATGAGCAGAGTGGTCACCGTTACATTTTGCTGTCAGAAGGTCATTGGTAACTTTGATGAGTGCAGTTTCTGTCGAATGTAGGGGGCGGAAGCCAGACTGTGATGGGTCTAGGAGGGAGTGAGTGGAGAGGTAACGGGTAAGGTGGGAGTAGACCAAGTGCTCCAAGAGTCCAGAGATGAAGGGGAGATTGGAGACTGGTCTGTAGTTATTTGTGCAGGATGGGTCGAGAGCGGGTTTTGTTAATGGAGTAACGATAGAGTGTTTGAAGGAGGATGGGAAAATGCAGGGGAGAGATTAAACATTGTAGTTAGGTAAGTTGTGACAACAGGAGAGAGAGACTGGAGGAGATGTGAGGGAATGGGGTCGGTAGAGCATGTAGTCGGACGAAAAGAAGAGAGGAGTCTGGAGACTTCTTCTGTGATGGGATCAAATGTGGAAAGTGAGCCAGGGGAAATGCAGGGAGGGATGGGAGTCACAGCACTTGGTGGTTGGGAGTGGATTTCCTGATGGATGTTATCCATTTTCTCTATAAAGTGGGAGGCCAGGTGATCAGCACAAATGTCTGTGATAGGGGCTTGTGCTTTTGGCCTGAGGAGGGAGTAAAAGGTGTCAAAAAGTTTCTTGGGGTTGTTGTCTAGTGAAGAGATCAGGGTGGTGAAGTAGGTCTGTTTGGCGAGGTGAAGGGCAGAGTTATAGGTTCTTAACATAAATTTGAAGTGGATTAAGTCTTCTGGTGTGCGAGTTTTCCTCCACAAGAGTTCAGCACTCCTAGAGCATCGCTGGAGAAGTTGAGTTTGTGATGTGAGCCAGGGCTGTTTTACTTGGTGTTTGGAGGTACTGAGGGTGATGGGCGCTACTTGGTCAAGGGTGCTTCTAAGAGTGTCATTGTAGTGGTGTACAGCCAGATCAGGACAGGAAAAAGAGGAGATTGGGGACAGTGATGAGTGTAGGGAGTCTGAAAGTGTCTGAGGGTTAATGGCTTGTAGATTTCTGAATGTGTGGTAGGTAGGAGTGTGCTGGGGTGTGTGAGGATTTGTGATAATGAAGGAGAGAATGTTGTGGTCAGAGAGGGGAAGCGGTGAGTTATCTAGGTAGGAGATTGAACAGAGCCAGACAAAGACCAGGAAAAGGGTGTTACCGTCTTTATGTGTTTCCGAGGTTGAAAGTTGTGTGAGGCCTAGAGAAGTGGTCAGTGATAGAAGCTGGGATGCAGATGTGGAAGTGGGCCTTTTAATGAGGAAGCTGAAGTCTCCCAAGATAAGGGTTGGTAGTTCTGAGGACATGAAGTGCGGCAGCCAGGCTGAGAAGTGGTCAAGGAAGTGGATAGGTGAGCCTGGGGGCCGGTATATGACTGCTACTCTGAGGGAGAGGGGACGGAAGAGCCTGATGGTGTGAACCTCAAAAGAAGGGAATGAGAGTGATGGAACTGGGGGGATGACAAGGAAAGTGATTGAGGGGACAGGAGTATGCCAACTTTACCACCAAGTCTGTTTGCGGATCTCAGGGAATGGGAGAATTGTAAGCCACCATGGGAAATGGCAGCAGGGGAGACAGTGTCAGAGTCCTGAATACAGGTTTCAGTGAGGGCCAACAGATTCAGAGAGTTGTTCAGAAACTAATTGTGCAGGAAAGGAAGTTTGTTACATACAGACCGTGGATTCCAGAGGGCACAATTGAAATAAGGAGATCAAGGAGTGCAAGAAATATTAATAAGATTAGTATGGTTTCGATATAAGGTAGGATAGGGATTGAGGTTGGGGGATGGTGGACCAGGGTTGGGGGAGATATCCCCAGAAATCAGTAGGAGTAGGAAGATAAAGAGCAAGTAGTAACTGGAATTGTAAGAAGCTTTTTTGTGCGATGTGTTTGGGCAAGATGGGCTGAGGTTTTTCAGGAAGGTGAGGAGTGCATGGGAGCTGTACATGGGAGAGGGAAGTATAGAGGGGCTGAACTCCTGCCCTGACTAACTGCCATGGAGTAACTGCCTTTTAATTGATGCTTAGCTAATGCGATGCTTTGCTGAATGCGTCCGACCCCACACATGCGTGCACCCCTTAGAATGTTTCTAAATGTATAGGCCCCCAGTACAGGGACAGGAGAGAGGGATTGTGGGAGCTGGAGAATTCTATGAAGAAGGAGGGGGAGGAGCTAGAGAGGCAGTCTGCTGCAAGTTCTCCTGAAACAACAGAAGTACAGTTAAGTCCATATATATTTGGACAGAGACAACATTTTTCTAATTTTGGTTATAGATATTACCACAATGAATTTTAAACAAAACCATTCAGATCCAGTTGAAGTTCAGACTTTCAGTTTTCATTTGATGGTATCCACATTAAAATTGGATGAAGGGTTTAGGAGTTTCAGCTCCTTAACATGTGCCACCCTGTTTTAAAGGGACCAAAAGTAATTGGACAATTGACTCCAAGGCTATTTCATGGACAGGTGTGGGCAATCCCTTCGTTATGTAATTCTCAATTAAGCAGATAAAAGGCCTGGAGTTGATTTGAGGTGTGGTGCTTGCATTTGGAAGGTTTTGCTGTGAAGTAAACATGCGGTCAAAGGAGCTCTCCATGCAGGTGAAACAAGCCATCCTTAAGCTGCGAAAACAGAAAAAAACCCATCCAAGAAATTGCTACAATATTAGGAGTGGCAAAATCTACAGTTTGGTACATCCTGAGAAAGAAAAAAAGCACAGGTGAACTCATCAATGCAAAAAGACCTGGGCGCCCACGGAAGACAACAGTGGTGGATGATCGCAGAATAATCTCCATGGTGAAGAGAAACCCCTTCACAACAGCCAACCAAGTGAACAACACTCTCCAGGAGGTCGGCGTATCAATATCCAAATCTACCATAAAGAGAAGACTGCATGAAAGTAAATACAGAGGGTTCACTGCACGGTGCAAGCCACTCATAAGCATCAAGAATAAAAAGGCTAGACTGGACTTTGCTAAAAAACATCTAGAAAAGCCAGCACAGTTCTGGAAGAACATTCTTTGGACAGATGGAACCAACTTCTACCAGAATGATGGAAAGAGAAAAGTATGGCGAAGGTGTGGTACAGCTCATGATCCAAAGCATACCACATCATCTGTAAAACACGGCGGAGGCAGTGTGATGGCTTGGGCATGCATGGCTGCCAGTGGCACTGGGTCACTAGTGTTTATTGATGATGTGACACAGGACAGAAGCAGCCAAATGAATTCTGAGGTATTCAGAGCCATACTGTGTGCTCAGATCCAGCCAAATGCAGCCAAACTGATTGGTCGTCGTTTTATACTACAGATAGACAATTACCCAAAACATGAAGCCAAAGCAACCCAGGAGTTTATTAAATCAAAGAAGTGGAATATTCTTGAATGGCCAAGTCAGTCACCTGATCTCAACCCAACTGAGCATGCATTTACCTTGTTAAAGACTAAACTTCAGACAGAAAGGCCCACAAACAAACAGCAACTGAAAACCACCGCAGTGAAGGCCTGGCAGAGCATCAAAAAGGAGGAAACACAGCGTCTGGTGATGTCCATGAGTTCAAGACTTCAGGCAGTCATTGCCAGCCAAGGGTTTTCAACCAAGTACTAAAAATGAACATATTATTTAAAATGATTGAATCTGTCCAATTACTTTTGGTCCCTTTAAAAACAGGGTGGCACATGTTAAGGAGCTGAAACTCCTAAACCCTTCATCCAATTTTAATGTGGATACCCTCAAATGAAAGCTGAAAGTCTGAACTTCAACTGCATCTGAATTGTTTTGTTTAAAATTCATTGTGGTAATGTCTATGACCAAAATTAGAAAAATGTCTCTGTCCAAATATATATGGACTTAACTGTCATCTTCTATCTCAGCAATAAGATGTGTGTGTTCACTGATTTTAGCAGTGAATTGGGAATTTTGAGAATTAATTATCAATCTAGGAGGAAAAAAGCAGATTTCTCTGATAACATATATTACGGTTTTTTTTATTTTCATGTGTACTATTGACTTATGAAAAAAAAAAAATTGTTTGGTATCGCCATTTTCTGAGACCCACAATTTTTTTATCTTTCCACTGATGGAGATTTTTGCAGTAACATTTTCCGGTACATAGAACTTTTTGATGCATTTTTATTGCATTTTGTGGGGAGGTGATACGTAAATGGTAGATTATTTATTCTTTATAAGGTTTATAGTATGCATTTAAAATGTTATATACTGATAAATCAGACTTTTTCAAATGAATCGACACCAAGTACGTTTATCTTGTATTTATGGAATAGGAAAAAAAATATGATTTAAGCTTAAAATGTATTTATTTTTCCATGTATTTTTTAGTCTTCCCAGAGGATCATAACACATTAAGAAATCAACAGCAGGCCCCTGGAGCACTAAGATGGCGGCTCTATACAGTACGTCTGCACTGAACTTGTGACATACATGACAACAAGAGATTAAAGACAATTTTTATTTTAGATATTTTTGATAATACATTTTTTTACCCAGGAAATCTATGGAGGACATCATCAACATAGCTTTATCTTTAAATACTTTCAACTAATTTTTCGTAGTAAGTGAAATCAAAGGGGTATTCCTGCCTTATAAGCTGACTATATCCCTGTTAAGATCTTAGAGGGGGTCTTAGAGATTAGCTGTTACTTAATAAGATGGGAACACCCACTTAAAGGGGGTACAAAAAATAAAATGATGTATTACCTGAAGAAAGGCTGGTATCTATGCATCCCTTGATCTTGACACTGTCTTTCATTTCAGAGTTTACAATTTTTCTCATTTTTTTCTCATAGTCTGTAAGATCCACGTCACCTGCCGGTTCTTTTCCATTCAGCTTCTTATGTTTTTTCAGCTTCCCGCAATTTTATTCTCACATGTCTCTTATTATCGTGATATCTCTTCGTGCAGACATCTACACTGCCCACGTGCGGGCCCACGGCATTCACTGCATCGGTAATACTAAGCCACAGAGCTGCCTTCTTTGACTTTGTTACTTTTGCAGGCGATTATCTGGTGATAGTGCTCCACCATCTTTGGGATGAGGACACTGTTTTCTTGATAGTAGAATCTAGTGGCTCTTCCTGACTGACTAGAATAACTCTCTCCCCGCCCTGTATAAATACCCTCATCTGAATGGCCAGGAAAAATCTCCTCTCCAGTACTCTGCATTATTATCAATACAATATAGTAAGATATTTACAAGTGTACATGAAAGACAGCAAAGAAAAACTGAATGAAACTCTTCAGAAATGTAAATTTTAACGGTGCTTGAAAACCCAACACTGGAAAAAGAAAAAAAAAGATATCATAGGCTCCTGCAATTTTGGGTGATTTGTGTCTAAAAGTTAATTATTTTACTTTGAAATAGGGAAATTCCCGAGTAACTTTTTTTTTTATTCATTCTCTCCCACAAACCATAATGAAAATGATGTTTTACTGCCTAGTTCATGCTCCCTTAGAAGCTGCTTTGAACTGCTGCTCTAGCAAGAATCTGTACTTACTCACTCTTTACCACCATGCCTCAGCTTCTCTGCTCCTCTCCCTGATGCTTAAACAGGAAAACATGGAAAGGTTTGTAAATAATATTTGACTAAGGCGTCTTCCTAGAGCAGCAGTTCAAAGCAGCTTCTAAAAGAGCATGAACTAGGCAGTTAAGCCAGCACTTTCAGCATGTTGTTTAAAAGGGGAAGGAGCAAAATAATCTAACGGAATACAGTATATTATAAAGATTCAGAACTAAGCAAAAGGATGATCAACAATTAAATAATAAAGAGTGTAGTTACTCTTTAAAAATTCATTCACAATTGTATCAGAGCTTCCGCTATAAATCAAGATGCGGTACTGGAGCAGGTGCTTAGCAAATAATTTGGTTTATAGTCTTTGTAACGCGGTGTATACATAGCTCTACTGGATCTTCAATATGAAGAAAATACATCCATGAACTTGACACTTTTCTAACATAGGACGTAATAGTATTGTCCTATTTCAAGTGCCACGATTGCTCCACAGAGGGTAGGCGCTGGGAGTGTTATACAGCTAAGACTGGTTGCTAGCTTAGATCGATGACTTTTCCCACTGTTATCAGGTCAAAAGTGGCCAATTTTGTTTTGATTTTAATCTCACATCTCTCCAAAGTAATCCGTTGTTTAATTTTTTAAATCCACCATACGGTTAGAGAGATATGGGCCTCAGTGATCATTTTCATAGTACGTAGCAAAGGTGCATAGCTCACAGGAACCTCTGGGGCGTGTCCTTATTCATTACTACGCTGTGAGCATTGCCCCCTTGGTGAAGACCATAAAAATTTGCACTAAATTAAAAGACAATGCACTGAGGGAATTTGGAGGCTTTAACAAAAGTTAACAACAGAATATTCAAGGGAGCAGCGGAACAAATAAGAGAGAAAATTACCTACTTTTGACCTGGCAATAGATCCTCTTGAAATGGAATTGCCAAAGTCTGACAGAGGCAGCTAAGATCCTAGGGGCATGTTTATCTGTGCGCCCCCTGCCCCCCAGTGAAGAACGCCTCATCAACTAGGCCTCGTCTATATAAATCTAGTTTTATCCAAATGGGCATGTTCATAAAGAAAATACCCACATGGATGAGTTGCTGACGGCCCTGCCCACTTGGCAACAAAGACTGGCATTACATACAGGGCAGAGAGGGCAATATTGACAGCTCAGAACAATGGTCTGGAAGTTACTCACTCACTTGTGACGTGGTCAGGCTCGGCCCCGTCCTCGAGCACGCTTGTGCTTGCTTTATCGTCAGAGTCACTTTTAGGCGTCACATCCTGGTCCATGATTAGGTCTCTGCAAAAGAGGAAGAAAAATCCAAAGTGTAGAAATCAGAGCTAGGGCAAAGGCCTAGAAATATAATCCTGGTACCTTATTTAGAGGGATTTTTCCATCTTCATAAATGGGTATTGTTGGATAGTGCGGAAAAATGAAACACTTTTGCAATTTACTGTTTCATAACATTTTCAGCAGTTCTTCAGATATTTATACTTTTCTTTTAGTTTACAGCTTGTTTCC
Organism: Ranitomeya variabilis; assembly: GCF_051348905.1. Taxonomy (NCBI): domain Eukaryota; kingdom Metazoa; phylum Chordata; class Amphibia; order Anura; family Dendrobatidae; genus Ranitomeya; species Ranitomeya variabilis. The sequence goes on from NC_135232.1 coordinate 567,659,689, forward strand.
TTGGAGACCGACCATCACTGTTCTCTACTATCACTGACTAAATGTGCTTTGATTAAAAGATTTTTTCCATTGACCTTGTAAGTGTTGGTCTGAAGCTAGATGAGATTTCTGCTGTGGCTGTCACCTCCTAATCTCAATCAGCTTCGGTGCTGTGCTTAGAAGATAAACAGCAAGAATGGTCGGTCTCCTAGGCAACGAGATGAAAACAACAGAAAACTCTTAATATCTCATGAATGGGTATACATTTTAAAAAGCAGTAAATTGCAAATGTGATTTTTTGTACATGCACTATTCGACAATACCCACATGTAAAGATGGGAATAACCCCTTTAAATTCTTGCAGCCTATCCAGCAAAAAAAGGTTTGTGGTCCAGTGTGACTATTGGACACTGTGACTGCAGACTTTTGTGCGAAACCTGGACAACCCCTTTAGGATGTTACCAAAAAGATTGGTGCTGGCACCCCTTCTGATCAGCTTAAATCTGCTCCGATGGCAAATGACCATCAATATGTAAGTGGCACTACAATGGGGAACCCCGGCTACTGACATGACAGAGGCTTTCTCCATGATATCATCAGGAAACACCTTCTGGAGTAACTCCCCAGGCTGAGCTGGTGCAGGGCTGAGCTTTTTCTAATGTATAGTTTTATTTTTTTTGTCAAGTTGCTGCCATCAAGTGCCCGATGTGAATACTGCAATTACTGGTTTGCTTCTGAGCTCAATATACAGCTAGGCTCCTTAAATTCAGGATTAGTGACCCGGCCACATTTTTTTTAATCTAACCAGTGTCACTTTATGTGGTAATAACTCTATCCCAGTGAGTTTGAGACTGTTTTTTCATGGCACAGTATAATTTATGATAATGGTAAATTTAGGTCGATATGTTTTGTGTTTATTTATAAAAAAAAATCAGAGATTTGACAAATATGTAAAAAAAATAGCAATTTTCAAACTTTCAATGATTATCCCTTTAATCCAGAGAGTCATATCATATAATAAATAACATTTCCCACATGTCTGCTTTACATCAGCACCAACTGTAAAACGTTATTTTATTTTGCCTTTTAGGAGGTTTAAAAATGTAGCAGTAATTTTTCATTTTTTCAAGGAAATTTACAAATCTTATTTTTTTAGGGACCTATTCAGGTTTGAAGTGACTTTGAGGGTCCTATATATTGTAAAACCTCCAAAAGTGAGACTATTTTAAAAACTACACTACTTCCTCATCCCACCATCTCTCTGTTGGAGTCCCCCAAAGCTCTGTTCTAGGACCACTACTCTTCTCAATCTATACACTTGGCCTGGGACAACTCATAAAGTCCCATGGATTCCAGTACCACCTTTATGCTGATGACACTCAGATCTACCTCTCCTGCCCAGACGTCACCGCTCTGCTGTCCAGAATCCCGGATTGTCTATCCGCCTTATCCTCCTTCTTCTCCTCTCACTTCCTCAAACTCAATCCCCGGAAGTCCGCTGCCTTGGAGTAACCTTTGACTCTGCCCTATCCTTCAAACCGCACATCCAAGCTCTTTGCACCTCCTGTCGCCTCCAGCTCCAAAATATCTCCAGAATCCGTCCTTTCCTCAACCCCCAATCTACTAAAATGCTTGTGCATGCCCTCATCATCTCCCGCCTTGACTACTGCAACATCCTTTTCTGCGGCCTCCCTGCTAACACCCTTGCACCTCTCCAGTCCATCCTTAACTCTGCTGCCTGACTAATTCATCTCTCTCCTCGCTACTCCTCCGCTTCCCCCCTCTGCAAATCCTTTCACTGGCTCACATTCCCTCAGCGTATCCAGTTCAAATTACTAATACTGACATACAAGGCCATCCACAACCTGTCTCCTCCATATATCTCTGAACTAATCTCCCGATATCTTCCCTCACGTAATCTCCGGTCCTCCCAAGACCTCTTTCTCTCCTCCACACTTATTCGCTCCTCACCCAACCGCCTCCAAGACTTCTCCCGAATATCCCCCATCCTCTGGAATTCTCTGCCCCAACACGTCCGGTTATCCACCACATTCGGATCCTTCAGATGGAACCTGAAAACCCACCTCGTCAGGAAAGCCTACAGCCTACACTGACCCCGCTGCCTCCTCATCACTACCGAAGCTACCACCTCACCAACACGGGAGCTCCTGCAACCCCCAACAAACTGTCTCTTTCCCCACCATCCTGTAGAATGTAAACCCGCAAGGGCAGGGTCCTCGCCCCTCTGTATCAGTCCGTCATTGTTAGTTTGTTTACTGTAAGTGATAGCTGTAATTTGTATGTAACCCATGCTCATGTACAGCACCATGGAATCAATGGTGCTATATAAATGATAATAATAATAATAATAATAATAAAAAAAAAAAAAAAAAAAAAAACAGCACCCCCTGACAAGCAAATTTCTGTCACGTAGTTTATTAACCCTTCAGGTGATTTTCAGGAATTAATGCAAAGTGACATGATAGGAATGAAAATGTGTATTTTTACCACCTAAATGCCACTAACTTCTGAACAGGTTACAACAGCCGTCAGACTCTAAGGCCACTATTTGGTCATAAATTGCCATGGCAAACATCAGGACCACACAATCATGATCTGAGGGCTCCAGGGACAAGCTGCATGCTCGTCTTCAACTATGCAGAATGCACCCTTGATAAAGGCTAACTAAGCCGAAACGTTGGGATGTTTGCTTCTGCTAAAAAATTCTCTTCTGTTTATCTTTGGCTGTGAAATCCCGGATATTTAATTAAAAATCAGAATTTTTTCAATTGCAACCTGACTTCTCTACTTAATGTGTGCCCGAGGTTACTATATGAACATTATTTAGTTTCTTTTCCTCGGTGGCACCAACCTCGTTTACTAAGTGTGCAAATCTAGACCTTTACTTCCAGTGGTGATGCCACAAGTTGTCAGCTATAGTTACAGCCGACAGCTGCAGGATTGTCACTTGTATGGGGATGCTAGTCTCTTATATCTCAGGACAGTAACAAGGTGCATTAGCGGCCATTAAGGGGTTAAAAAAAGACTTCTCACTGCAGGCAATGTGATAACAAAATAAATAAAACATTCATCCGTTTTACCTTGTGCCATCATCACCACATAAAAGAAAAACCTCTGAACATCAACACTGAAATGAGGAGACATTAATCAGATAAGTAATTGTTATCACAGGGTAGAAGGACTGGTGACATATGGAACTGCGCTCCCTTGACAACACAAATACGGCGAAACACTCCTTTTATGGGGCTTGGTTTTGAAGGACACAGTATTGGGAGGAGTTTTCTCTTGAGGCTTTGGAGACTTTTCTCTTAGTTTCTGCTAAAAAAAAATAAAAATTGGCCAAACGACTCAATGTGCACACAGTCTTATATGGTATATACACTGCGTTCCAAATTATTATGCAAATTGGATTTAAGTGTCATAAAGATTTATTTGTTTTGTTTTTCAAATAAACTCGTGGATGGTATTGTGTCTCAGGGCTCAATGAATCACTGAAATCAATCTTAAACACCTGTGATAATTAGTTTTCCAGGTGATTCTAATTAAAGGAAAACTACTCAAAAATGATGTTCCACATTATTATGCAGGTCACAGGTTTCAAGCAATATGGGAAATAAAAAGGATCTCTCTGCTGCTGAAAAGCGTTAAATAGTGCAATGCCTTGGACAAGGTATGAAAAAATTAGATATTTCACGAAAACTTAAGAGTGATCATCATACTCTGATGAGATTCGTGACTGAAACAGAGCACAGACAGAGTTCATGCAAATAAAGGCATAATGAGGAAGTTTTCTGCCAGACAAATTCATTGGATTAAGAGAGCAGCTGCCAAAATACCATTACAAAGCAGCAGTTATTTGAAGCTGCTGGTGCGTCTGGAGTCCCTCGAACCTCAAGGTGTAGGATCCTTCAAAGGCTTGCTGTGGTGCATAAACCTACTACTCGGCCACTCCTAAACAGTGTTCACAAGCAGAAACGGTTGCAGTGGGCCCAGACATACATGAAGACTAATTTTCAAACAGTCTTGTTTACTGATGAGTGTTGAGCAACCCTGGACGGTCCAGATGGATGGAGTAGTGGATGGTTGGTGGATGGCTACCATGTCCCAACAAGGCTGCGACGTCAGCAAGGAGGTGGAGGAGTCATGTTTTGGGCTGGAATCATGGGGAAACAGCTGGTAGGGCCCTTTAAGGTTCCTGAAGGTGTGAAAATGACCTCAGCAAAGTAATTCGATTTCTGACTGCCAACTTTCTTCCATGGTCTAAAAAGCAGAAACGTGCCTTCAGGAACAAAATCATCTTCATGCATGACAATGAATACCTCTAAGTAATTGGCTGCTATGGGCATAAAAGGAGATAAACTCATGGTGTGGCCACCATCTTCCCCTGACCTCAACCCTATAGAGAACCTTTGGAGTATCATCAAACAAAAGATCTATGAGGGTGGGAGGCAGTTCACATCAAAACAGCAGCTCTGGGAGGCTATTCTGACTTCATGCAAAGAAATACAAGCAGAAACTCTCCATAAACGCACAAGTTCAACGGATGCAAGAATTGTGAAGGTCATATCAATGAAGGGCTCCTATGTTAACATGTATCTTGGCCTGTTAGGATGTTTTGGAGTTAAATAGCTTTTTTGTTCAGTGAATGTGACCTCCTAATGCTGCAAATTCCACAAATGAGCATTTTCAGTTCTTTAAAACATATCAAATGTTTAGAAATACTACTGTGCCTAATAATTTGGAACAGTGCATTTTGAGTTTTATTCATTTTGGAGATTATACTGTTATCATTGGGAGGTTTCTTCAATAAAATTCGATGTATACTCTAACGGGTGATGACTTTTATTAGACTGACTGTCATTTGCACTGACCATTTAGGAAAATCCGAGAAAAATGTCATTTGCATAATAATTTGGAACATAGTGTAGTTTCAGAACATTTTGGGAACTTAGTATGAAAAAAGAAAGTTTTCTGGCACTGCCATTTTCAGCAATCCGTGACTTTATTTTTCCCTTCATGGACCTGCTCGATTGTGTCCCAAGCTATAGACACCCCTTTTATCTTGTGCCATCTTCATCACAGAAGAGAATATAAAAGTCTTCAACATCAGTGCTGTAACTATAGCGAGGGCACTTATCAGATGAGTATTTTTCCGGTATCACGTTGCCTGCTGAGTTTACTCCAAATGTTGGAAGGTGACTTATGGAACTGCACTCCCTTGACAACACATATACGGCGAAACACTCCTTTTTTGGAGGTTGTTTTTTGCAAGGCTGTGGAGTCGGAGTAAAATGGATCGATTCTAAAATATATAATCTATTGGGTGCAGTAGTACAATGTAGGATGTGGTGTAAATGTTTTCACAATAATTTGGGAAGGTTATGAAATGTTCTATAAATGTCTGTTCTGGTCCTGATCTAAGGATCTCGGCTTGTTGTTGAAATTAATCTGTACTGCACTTTATTCACATGCTCGGTAGTAACCAGTGCTGTGGAGACCGAGATGAGATGAATCTGTGCTGCCCTTTATGTACATGAGCAGTAGTGACCAGTGCTGTGGAGACGGAGATGAGATGAATCTGTGCTGCACTTTATGCACATGAGCAGTAGTGACCAGTGCTGTGGAGACGGAGATGAGATGAATCTGTGCTGCACTTTATGCACATGAGCAGTAGTGACCAGTGCTGTGGAGACGGAGATGAGATGAATCTGTGCTGCACTTTATGCACATGCTCAGTAGTGAGGCAGGGTTGTGGAGTAGTAGATGAGATGAATCTTTGCTGCGCTTCATGTACATGCTCAGTAGTGACCACTGCTGTGGAGACGGAGATGAGACGAATCTGTGCTGCACTTTATGTACATGCTGAGTAGTGACCAGTGCTGTGGGGTTGTTGATGAGATGAATCTGTGCTGCACTTTATGTACATGCTCAGTAGTGACCAGTGCTGTGGAGACGGGAGATGAGATGAATCTGTGCTGCACTTTATGTACATGCTCAGTAGTGAGGCTGGGTTGTGGAGTAGTAGATGAGATGAATCTGTGCTGCACTTTATGTACATGCTCAGTAGTGGGGCAGGGTTGTGGAGTAGTAGATGAGATGAATCTGTGCTGCCCTTTATGTACATGCTCAGTAGTGAGGCAGGGTTGTGGAGTACTATATGAGATGAATCTGTGCTGCGCTTTATGTACATGCTCAGTAGTGAGGCAGGGCTGTGCAGTAGTAGATGAGATGAATCTGTGGTGCAATTTATGTACATCCTCAGTAGTGACCAGTGTTGTGGAGATGAGATGAATCTGTGCTGCACTTTATGTAGATACTCAGTAGAGAGGCAGGGTTGTGCAGTAGTAGATGAGATGAATCTGTGCTGCAATTTATGTACATGCTCAGTAGTGACCAGTGCTGTGGAGATGAGACGAATCTGTGCTGCACTTTATGTACATGCTCAGTAGTGAGGCTGGGTTGTGGAGTAGTAGATGAGATGAATCTGTGCTGCACTTTATGTACATGCTCAGTAGTGGGGCAGGGTTGTGGAGTAGTAGATGAGATGAATCTGTGTTGCCCTTTATGTACATGCTCAGTAGTGAGGCAGGGTTGTGGAGTAGTATATGGGATGAATCTGTGCTGCGCTTTATGTACATGCTCAGTAGTGAGGCAGGGCTGTGCAGTAGTAGATGAGAAGAATCTGTGGTGCAATTTATGTACATCCTCAGTAGTGACCAGTGCTGTGGAGATGAGATGAATCTGTGCTGCACTTTATGTACATGCTCAGTAGAGAGGCAGGGTTGTGTAGTAGTAGATGAGATGAATCTGTGCTGCAATTTATGTACATGCTCAGTAGTGACCAGTGCTGTAGAGATTAGACGAATCTGTGCTGCACTTTATGTACATGCTCAGTAGTGAGGCAGGGCTGTAGAGTAGATGAGATGAATCTGTGCTGCACTTTATGTACATGCTTAGTAGTGAGGAAGGGTTGTGGAGTAGTAGATGAGATGAATCTGTGCTGCACTTTATGCACATGCTCAGTAGTGAAGCAGGGTTGTGGAGTAGTAGATGAGACGAATCTGTGCTGCACTTTATGTACATGCTCAGTAGTGAGGCAGGGCTGTAGAGTAGTAGATGAGATGAATCTGTGCTGCACTTTATGTACATGCTCAGTAGTGAGGCAAGGCTGTGGGGTCGTAGATGAGATGAATCTGTGCTGTACTTTATGTACATGCTCAGTAGTGAGGCAGGGCTGTGGAGACGGAGATGAGATTAATCTGTACTGCTATTTATGTACATGCACAGTAGTGACCATTGCTGTAGAGACGGAGATGAGATTAATCTGTACTGCTATTTATGTACATGCACAGTAGTGACCATTGCTGTAGAGATGGAGATGAGATGGATCTGTGCTGCACTTTATGTACATGCTTAGTAGTGAGGAAGGGTTGTGGAGTAGTAGATGAGATGAATCTGTGCTGCACTTTATGCACATGCTCAGTAGTGAAGCAGGGTTGTGGAGTAGTAGATGAGACGAATCTGTGCTGCACTTTATGTACATGCTCAGTAGTGAGGCAGGGCTGTAGAGTAGTAGATGAGATGAATCTGTGCTGCACTTTATGTACATGCTCAGTAGTGAGGCAAGGCTGTGGGGTCGTAGATGAGATGAATCTGTGCTGTACTTTATGTACATGCACAGTAGTGACCATTGCTGTAGAGACGGAGATGAGATTAATCTGTACTGCTATTTATGTACATGCACAGTAGTGACCATTGCTGTAGAGATGGAGATGAGATGGATCTGTGCTGCACTTTATGTACATGCTCAGTAGTGACGAGTTATGTGGAGTCGTAGATGAAATGAATCTGTGCTGCACTTTATGCACATGCTCAGTAGTGACCAGTGCTGTGGAGTCGTAGATGAGATGAATATGTGCTGCACTTTATGTACATGCTCAGTAGAGAGGCAGGGCTGTGGGGTCGTAGGTGAGATGAATCTGTGCTGCACTTTATGTACATGCTCAGTAGTGACCGCTGCTGTGGAGACGGAGATGAGATGAATCTGTGCTGCACTTTATGTACATGCTCAGTAGTGGGGCAGGGTTGTGGAGTAGTAGATGAGATGAATCTGTGCTGCATTTTATGTACATGCTCAGTAGTGCAGCAGGGTTGTGGAGTAGTAGATGAGATGAATCTGTGCTGCACTTTATGTACATGCTCAGTAGTGGGGCAGGGTTGTGGAGTAGTAGATGAGATGAATCTGTGCTGCACTTTATGTACATGCTCAGTAGTGAGGCAGGGTTGTGGAGTAGTAGATGAGATGAATCTGTGCTGCACTTTATGTACATGCTCAGTAGTGAGGCAGGGTTGTAGAGTAGTAGATGAGATGAATCTGTGCTGCACTTTATGTACATGCTCAGTAGTGAGGCAGGGTTGTGGAGTAGTAGATGAGATGAATCTGTGCTGCACTTTATGTACATGCTCAGTAGTGAGGCAGGGTTGTGGAGTAGTAGATGAGATGAATCTGTGCTGTACTTTATGTACATGCTCAGTAGTGGGGCAGGGTTGTGGAGTAGTAGATGAGATGAATCTGTGCTGCACTTTATGTACATGCTTAGTAGTGAGGCAGGGTTGTAGAGTAGTAGATGAGATGAATCTGTGCTGCACTTTATGTACATGCTCAGTAGTGAGGCAGGGTTGTGGAGTAGTAGATGAGATGAATCTGTGCTGCACTTTATGTACATGCTCAGTAGTGAGGCAGGGTTGTGGAGTAGTAGATGAGATGAATCTGTGCTGCACTTTATGTACATGCTCAGTAGTGGGGCAGGGTTGTGGAGTAGTAGATGAGATGAATCTGTGCTGCACTTTATGTACATGCTCAGTAGTGAGGCAGGGTTGTGGAGACGGAAATGAGATGAATCTGTGCTGCACTTTATGTACATGCTCAGTAGTGAGGCAGGGTTGTGGAGTAGTAGATGAGATGAATCTGTGCTGCACTTTATGTACATGCTCAGTAGTGACCGATGCTTTGGAGTCATAGATGAGATGAATCTGTGCTGCAATTTATGTACATGCTCAGTAGTGACCGCTGCTGTGGAGACGGAGATGAGATGAATCTGTGCTGCACTTTATGTACATGCTCAGTAGTGAGGCAGGGTTGTGGAGTAGTAGATGAGATAAATCTGTGCTGCACTTTATGTACATGCTCAGTAGTGACCGATGCTGGAGTGGGGGAAATTGAGAAGTTGGAGATTTGGCTTACTGACTCCACAGACCTGGTTTTTTAAGGAGTTTTTATTCTCTTGAGGAAATTTTGAAAAACAGTAACAGAAATGAATAAGAAATGTTTCCCATGCACCGAGGTGTTTCGGTGAAGCATTTGGGGGCTGTTCACTCAGTATACAGTTTATTGTGTCCAATGCATCAGAAACATTTTTGGAATTTAGTGTGACCATTTCCTTTGTGTTGCCATTGTCAGCGACTTGTAACTATGGTCCCTTGACAATATAATTATGGTGAAACGTTCCTATTCCCCAGGGGTTGTTTTGACCAACTGCAATAGAAATGTATTTGAAGAGTTTCCCAGACAGGTTTTTTTTTAGTTTTTGGAACAGAAAACTGAGCAAAAACTCCCAAGTTTTTAGGAGTTTTGTTTTTTCCTGGAGAATTTGTTGGCTTTTCGCTGGAAAAACTCAGCAAAAAGATTCAGTGTGCACAAAGTCTTACACAGTTCATCGTTTCAGATTCATTTACATTTTTTGAGGGGGATCAAGAAAGCAAAAATCCCAAGAAGCTGACGGGCCCCGGCACCACGTAGGGTCTGAGGAGGAAGACGATGCTGGTCCGTGCCAGTGCACCTTTCCGAAGGGAAAACAGAATCACTTTTGCTACGTTTTTCAGGGGGACGGACAAAAACAGCCAGATCCAAAGGGGTTAAAATCCAAAACACGTCGGATACATTGACATAGGTTAGCGCAATTTTTTGTGATGATGATGCAAAGTGCAAACAACTAATGTGATCAGGGACTAAGAGCAACTCTACACTAGAGCTATGCACAAAGCAGACCCCGCAGTGTGGGACTTGTAGTACCACACCATCATACCACCCAATGCACTCCAGCACACGGACACCGGATCACGCAGCTCTCTGCAGGCAACCACCTAACACAACCCCATCCTGCACACACACTGACATCTCCCGGCTCCAGCGCTGCAGCTTACCTGCTACGGTTCACTCTGCGCATGCGTGGAGTCTATAGTTCGCCGGACAAAGGCTCTTTTTCCATTTCTATAATCTGATTGGCTGACGCGCTTCACCTCTCGTTGGATCATGGGAATTGAAGTTTTTCTGCTTTCTTCGCTGTGTGAAGTAAATGACATAAAAACTACAATTCCCCAAATCCTCGGAATAATTAGTATCTGTTTTTTTCTCCGCTATTTTTCCCGCAAAACTTTATTAGTTTTTTGTTCATTTTATAGTGGCTGGCTGCAGTTATGGGGCAGTAATGCAGTGATAGTTTGTCTGGTGAAACTAGTGAGTCTGTTCAGCCATGGTGTGAAGAGTCAGCACAAAGACAAGAGCTATAACACTACATTATTATTATTATTATTTACTATTCTAGCGCCATTTATTCCATGGCGCTTTACATGTGATCAGGGGTATACATATAAAGACAGGTACAGTAATATTGCACAAGACATAAAAGTTATCCACCAGAAGAAAAACATTGCCTCTAATAATATGAAAAATAATTTTAAAAAACCCTGCAATTTCCCCTATTAACCCTTTCCCACGGTGGCCATTCATCATTTTTGCAATTTTGTTTTCCCCCCCAATAGACAAAACTTCAAATTGTTCAAAAATTCTTGGAAAACCCTTCCAGTTAATTTCTATGGGAAATCTACTGTGGACTTTGTGCACACACCGGATTTATTAGGGGTTTCTGCAGCAGAAACTGAGCGGAAACTACAGGTATATCCTCCGAAAAAGCTCATAACCACCTGGAGATTCCTGTCAGTCTTTGCTCCAGACTTTCCTCCGAAGCCTCTGGCAGCCGTGCTCCTCACACCAGCATTCTTGTAGATGTGTACCCCATGGTTTGTGCGCACGACGTCTTTCTCAGGCAGATTCAGAAGCCTCTGGCAGCCATGCTCCTCACACCAGCATTATTATAGGTGTGTACCCCATGGTTTGTGCACACAACGTCTTTCTCAGGCGGATTCAGAAGCCTCTGGCAGCCGTGCTCCTCACACCAGCATTCTTGTAGGTGTGTACCCCATGGTTTGTGCACACAACGTCTTTCTCAGGCGGATTCAGAAGCCTCTGCCAGCCGTGCTCCTCACACCAGCATTACTATAGGTGTGTACCCCATGGTTTGTGCGCACAACGTCTTTCTCAGGCGGATTCAGAAGCCTCTGCCAGCCGTGCTCCTCACACCAGCATTACTATAGGTGTGTACCCCATGGTTTGTGCGCACAACGTCTTTCTCAGGCGGATTCAGAAGCCTCTGGCAGCCATGCTCCTCACACCAGCATTCTTGTAGGTGTGTACCCCATGGTTTGTGCGTATGATGTCTTTCTCAGGCAGATTCAGAAGCCTCTGGCAGCCGTGCTCCTCACACCAGCATTCTTGTAGGTGTGTACCCCATGGTTTGTGCGCACGACGTCTTTCTCAGGCGGATTCAGAAGCCTCTGGCAGCCGTGCTCCTCACACCAGCATTCTCGTAGGTGTGTACCCCATGGTTTGTGCGCAAAACTTCTTTCTCAGGCGGATTCAGAAGCCTCTGGCAGCCGTGCTCCTCACACCAGCACTATTGTAGGTGTGTACCCCATGGTTTGTGCGTATGACGTCTTTCTCAGGCGGATTCAGAAGCCTCTGGCAGCCGTGCTCCTCACACCAGCATTCTTGTAGGTGTGTACCCCATGGTTTGTGCGCACGACGTCTTTCTCAGGCGGATTCAGAAGCCTCTGGCAGCCATGCTCCTCACACCAGCATTACTATAGGTGTGTACCCCATGGTTTGTGCGCACAACTGTTATGACCCCAGTGGACAGGGTCTCAGAGGAACGTGTAAGTCTGCGAGATTCAAAAATCCAGCTCATAGGGCTGTGGTAACTGGGTTGACCAAATAGCTACTCCTAACGCCAACACTAGAAGTAGCCGGGGATCATGCCTACGGTGATCGCTAGATGACTCGCGCCAGCCGGAGAATCTAACTACCCCTAGGAGAAGAAAACAAAGACCTCTCTTGCCTCCAGAGAAAGGGACCCCAAAGCAAGATACAAGCCCCCCACAAATAATAACGGTGAGGTAAGAGGAAATGACAAACTCAGAAATGAACCAGGTTCAGCAAAGAGAGGCCAGCTTACTAATAGCAGAATATAGCAAGATAACTTATCTGGTCAACAAAAACCCTATAAAAATCCACGCTGGAGATTCAAGAACCCCCGAACCGTCTAACGGTCCGGGGGGAGAACACCAGCCCCCTAGAGCTTCCAGCAAAGGTCAGGATACAGATTGGAACAAGCTGGACAAAAATACCAAACAAAACAAAAGCAAGGAAGCAGACTTAGCTTGAAATACAGGAACCCGGATCATAGGACAAGAGCACAACAGATTAGCTCTGATTTCAACGATGCCAGGCATTGAACTGAAGGTCCAGGGAGCTTATATAGCAACGCCCCTGAACTAACGGCCCAGGTGAGGATATAGGAAAAAACAGAAGCTCCAGAGTCAAATCACTAATGACCACTAGAGGGAGCAAAAAGCAAAATCACAACACACAACGTCTTTCTCAGGCAGATTGAGAAGCCTCTGGCAGCCGTGCTCCTCACACCAGCACTATTGTAGGTGTGTACCCCATAGTTTGTGCGCACAACGTCTTTCTCAGGCGGATTCAGAAGCCTCTGGCAGCCGTGCTCCTCACACCAGCATTCTTGTTGTTGTGTACCCCATGGTTTGTGCGCACGACGTCTTTCTCAGGCGGATTCAGAAGCCTCTGGCAGCCATGCTCCTTACACCAGCATTCTTGTAGGTGTGTACCCCATGGTTTGTGCGCACAACGTCTTTCTCAGGCGAATTCAGAAGCCTCTGGCAGACGTGCTCCTCACACCAGCATTACTATAGGTGTGTACCCCATGGTTTGTGCGCACAACGTCTTTCTCAGGCGGATTCAGAAGCCTCTGCCAGCCGTGCTCCTCACACCAGCATTCTTGTAGGTGTGTACCCCATGGTTTGTGCGTATGATGTCTTTCTCAGGCGGATTCAGAAGCCTCTGGCAGCCGTGCTCCTCACACCAGCATTCTTGTAGGTGTGTACCCCATGGTTTATGCGCACGACGTCTTTCTCAGGCGGTTTCAGAAGCCTCTGGCAGCCGTGCTCCTCACACCAGCATTATTGTAGGTGTGTACCCCATGGTTTGTGCGCACAACATATTTCTCAGGCGGATTCAGAAGCCTCTGGCAGCCGTGCTCCTCACACCAGCATTCTCATAGGTGTGTACCCCATGGTTTGTGCGCACGACGTCTTTCTCAGGCGGATTCAGAAGCCTCTGGCAGCCGTGCTCCTCACGCCAGCATTCTTGTAGGTGTGTACCCCATGGTTTGTGCGCACGACGTCTTTCTCAGGCGGATTCAGAAGCCTCTGGCAGCCATGCTCCTCACACCAGCATTACTATAGGTGTGTACCCCATGGTTTGTGCGCACAACGTCTTTCTCAGGCGGATTCAGAAGCCTCTGGCAGCCGTGCTCCTCACACCAGCATTCTTGTAGGTGTGTACCCCATGGTTTGTGCGCACGACGTCTTTCTCAGGCGGATTCAGAAGCCTCTGGCAGCCATGCTCCTCACACCAGCATTACTATAGGTGTGTACCCCATGGTTTGTGCGCACAACGTCTTTCTCAGGCGGATTGAGAAGCCTCTGGCAGCCGTGCTCCTCACACCAGCATTCTTGTTGTTGTGTACCCCATGGTTTGTGCGCACGACGTCTTTCTCAGGCGGACTAAGAAGCCTCTGGCAGCCATGCTCCTCACACCAGCATTACTATAGGTGTGTACCCCATGGTTTGTGCGCACAACGACTTTCTCAGGCGGATTGAGAAGCCTCTGGCAGCCGTGCTCCTCACACCAGCATTCTTGTTGTTGAGTACCCCATGGTTTGTGCGCACAACGTCTTTCTCAGGCGGATTCAGAAGCCTCTGGCAGCCGTGCTCCTCACACCAGCATTCTTGTTGTTGTGTACCCCATGGTTTGTGCGCACGACGTCTTTCTCAGGCGGACTAAGAAGCCTCTGGCAGCCATGCTCCTCACACCAGCATTACTATAGGTGTGTACCCCATGGTTTGTGCGCACAACGACTTTCTCAGGCGAATTGAGAAGCCTCTGGCAGCCGTGCTCCTCACACCAGCACTACTGTAGGTGTGTACCCCATGGTTTGTGCGCACAACGTCTTTCTCAGGCGGATTCAGAAGCCTCTGGCAGCCATGCTCCTCACACCAGCATTACTATATGTGTGTACCCCATGGTTTGTGCGCACAACGTCTTTCTCAGGCGGATTCAGAAGCCTCTGGCAGCCGTGCTCCTCACACCAGCATTCTTGTAGGTGTGTACCCCATGGTTTGTGCGCACGACGTCTTTCTCAGGCAGATTCAGAAGCCTCTGGCAGCCATGCTCCTCACACCAGCACTATTGTAGGTGTGTACCCCATGGTTTGTGCGTATGACGTCTTTCTCAGGCGGATTCAGAAGCCTCTGGCAGCCGTGCTCCTCACACCAGCATTCTTGTAGGTGTGTACCCCATGGTTTGTGCGCACAACGTCTTTCTCAGGTGGATTCAGAAGCCTCTGGCAGCCGTGCTCCTCACACCAGCACTATTGTAGGTGTGTACCCCATGGTTTGTGCGTATGACGTCTTTCTCAGGCGGATTCAGAAGCCTCTGGCAGCCGTGCTCCTCACACCAGCATTCTTGTAGGTGTGTACCCCATGGTTTGTGCGCACGACGTCTTTCTCAAGCGGATTCAGAAGCCTCTGGCAGCCATGCTCCTCACACCAGCATTACTATAGGTGTGTACCCCATGGTTTGTGCGCACAACGTCTTTCTCAGGCGGATTCAGAAGCCTCTGGCAGCCGTGCTCCTCACACCAGCACTATTGTAGGTGTGTACCCCATGGTTTGTGCGCACAACGTCTTTCTCAGGCGGATTCAGAAGCCTCTGGCAGCCGTGCTCCTCACACCAGCATTCTTGTAGGTGTGTACCCCATGGTTTGTGCGCACGACGTCTTTCTCAGGCGGATTCAGAAGCCTCTGGCAGCCATGCTCCTCACACCAGCATTACTATAGGTGTGTACCCCATGGTTTGTGCGCACAACGTCTTTCTAAGTCGGATTGAGAAGCCTCTGGCAGCCGTGCTCCTCACACCAGCATTCTTGTAGGTGTGTACCCCATGGTTTGTGCGCACAACGTCTTTCTCAGGCGGATTCAGAAGCCTCTGGCAGCCGTGCTCCTCACACCAGCATTCTTGTAGGTGTGTACCCCATGGTTTGTGCGCACGACGTCTTTCTCAGGCGGATTCAGAAGCCTCTGGCAGCCATGCTCCTCACACCAGCATTACTATAGGTGTGTACCCCATGGTTTGTGCGCACAACGTCTTTCTCAGGCGGATTGAGAAGCCTCTAGCAGCCGTGCTCCTCACACCAGCACTATTGTAGGTGTGTACCCCATGGTTTGTGCGCACAACGTCTTTCTCAGGCAGATTCAGAAGCCTCTGGCAGCCGTGCTCCTCACACCAGCATTCTTGTAGGTGTGTACCCCATGGTTTGTGCGCATGACGTCTTTCTCAGGCGGATTCAGAAGCCTCTGGCAGCCATGCTCCTCACACCAGCATTACTATAGGTGTGTACCCCATGGTTTGTGCGCACAACGTCTTTCTCAGGCGGATTCAGAAGTCTCTGGCAGCCGTGCTCCTCACACCAGCACTATTGTAGGTGTGTACCCCATGGTTTGTGCGCACGACGTCTTTCTCAGGCGGATTCAGAAGCCTCTGGCAGCCATGCTCCTCACACCAGCATTACTATAGGTGTGTACCCCATGGTTTGTGCGTATGACGTCTTTCTCAGGCGGATTCAGAAGCCTCTGGCAGCTGTGCTCCTCACACCAGCATTACTGTAGGTGTGTACCCCATGGTTTGTGCGCACAACGTCTTTCTCAGGCGGATTCAGAAGCCTCTGGCAGCCGTGCTCCTCACACCAGCACTATTGTAGGTGTGTACCCCATGGTTTGTGCGCACGTCTTTCTCAGGCGGATTCAGAAGCCTCTGGCAGCCGTGCTCCTCACACCAGCATTCTTGTAGGTGTGTACCCCATGGTTTGTGCGCACGACGTCTTTCTCAGGTGGATTCAGAAGCCTCTGGCAGCCATGCTCCTCACACCAGCATTACTGTAGGTGTGTACCCCATGGTTTGTGCACACGACATCTTTCTCAGGCGGATTCAGAAGCCTCTGGCAGCCGTGCTCCTCACACCAGCATTACTGTAGGTGTGTACCCCATGGTTTGTGCGCACAACGTCTTTCTCAGGTGGATTCAGAAGCCTCTGGCAGCCATGCTCCTCACACCAGCATTATTATAGATGTGTACCCCATGGTTTGTGCGCACGACGTCTTTCTCAGGCGGATTCAGAAGCCTCTGGCAGCCATGCTCCTCACACCAGCATTATTGTTGATGTGTACCCCATGATTTGTGCACATGACGTCTTTCTCAGACGGATTCAGAAGCCTCTGGCAGCCGTGCTCCTCACACCAGCATTCTTGTAGGTGTGTACCCCATGGTTTGTGCGCACGATGTCTTTCTCAGGTGGATTCAGAAGCCTCTGGCAGCTGTGCTCCTCACACCAGCATTACTGTAGGTGTGTACCCCATGGTTTGTGCGCACGACGTCTTTCTCAGGCGGATTCAGAAGCCTCTGGCAGCCGTGTTCCTCACACCAGCGTTACTGTAGGTGTGTACCCCATGGTTTGTGCGCACGACGTCTTTCTCAGGTGGATTCAGAAGCCTCTGGCAGCCGTGCTCCTCACAACAGTATTATTGTAGATGTGTACCCCATGGTTTGTGCGCACGACGTCTTTCTCAGGCGGATTCAGAAGCCTCTGGCAGCCATGCTCCTCACACCAGCATTATTGTTGATGTGTACCCCATGGTTTGTGCACATGACGTCTTTCTCAGGCGGATTCAGAAGCCTCTGGCAGCCGTGCTCCTCACACCAGTATTATTGTAGATGTGTACCCCATGGTTTGTGCGCACAACGTCTTTCTCAGGCAGATTCAGAAGCCACTGGCAGCCGTGCTCCTCACACCAGCATTCTTGTAGGTGTGTACCCCATGGTTTGTGCGCACGACATCTTTCTCAGGCGGATTCAGAAGCCTCTGGCAGCCATGCTCCTCACACCAGCATTACTATAGGTGTGTACCCTATGGTTTGTGCGCACAACGTCTTTCTCAGGCGGATTGAGAAGCCTCTGGCAGCCGTGCTCCTCACACCAGCACTATTGTAGGTGTGTACCCCATGGTTTGTGCGCACAACGTCTTTCTCAGGCGGATTCAGAAGCCTCTGGCAGCCATGCTCCTCACACCAGCATTACTATAGGTGTGTACCCCATGGATTGTGCGCGCAACGTCTTTCTCAGGCGGATTCAGAAGCCTCTGGCAGCCGTGCTCCTCACACCAGCATTCTTGTAGGTGTGTACCCCATGGTTTGTGCGCACGACGTCTTTCTCAGGCGGATTCAGAAGCCTCTGGCAGCCATGCTCCTCACACCAGCATTACTATAGGTGTGTACCCCATGGTTTGTGCGCACAACGTCTTTCTCAGGCGGATTCAGAAGCCTCTGGCAGCCGTGCTCCTCACACCAGCACTATTATAGGTGTGTACCCCATGGTTTGTGCGTATGACGTCTTTCTCAGGCGGATTCAGAAGCCTCTGGCAGCCGTGCTCCTCACACCAGCATTCTTGTAGGTGTGTACCCCATGGTTTGTGCGCACGACGTCTTTCTCAGGCGGATTCAGAAGCCTCTGGCAGCCATGCTCCTCACACCAGCATTACTATAGGTGTGTACCCCATGGTTTGTGCGCACAACGTCTTTCTCAGGCGGATTCAGAAGCCTCTGGCAGCCGTGCTCCTCACACCAGCACTATTGTAGGTGTGTACCCCATGGTTTGTGCGCACAACGTCTTTCTCAGGCGGATTCAGAAGCCTCTGGCAGCCGTGCTCCTCACACCAGCATTCTTGTAGGTGTGTACCCCATGGTTTGTGCGCACGACATCTTTCTCAGGCGGATTCAGAAGCCTCTGGCAGCCATGCTCCTCACACCAGCATTACTATAGGTGTGTACCCCATGGTTTGTGCGCACAACGTCTTTCTCAGGCGGATTGAGAAGCCTCTGGCAGCCGTGCTCCTCACACCAGCACTATTGTAGGTGTGTACCCCATGGTTTGTGCGCACAACGTCTTTCTCAGGCGGATTCAGAAGCCTCTGGCAGCCGTGCTCCTCACACCAGCATTCTTGTAGGAGTGTACCCCATGGTTTGTGCGCACGACGTCTTTCTCAGGCGGATTCAGAAGCCTCTGGCAGCCATGCTCCTCACACCAGCATTACTATAGGTGTGTACCCCATGGTTTGTGCGCACAACGTCTTTCTTAGGCGGATTCAGAAGTCTCTGGCAGCCGTGCTCCTCACACCAGCACTATTGTAGGTGTGTACCCCATGGTTTGTGCGCACAACGTCTTTCTCAGGCGTATTCAGAAGCCTCTGGCAGCCGTGCTCCTCACACCAGCATGCTTGTAGGTGTGTACCCTATGGTTTGTGCGCACGACTTCTTTCTCAGGCGGATTCAGAAGCCTCTGGCAGCCATGCTCCTCACACCAGCATTACTATAGGTGTGTACCCCATGGTTTGTGCGTATGACGTCTTTCTCAGGCGGATGCAGAAGCCTCTGGCAGCTGTGCTCCTCACACCAGCATTACTGTAGGTGTGTACCCCATGTCTTGTGCGCACAACGTCTTTCTCAGGCGGATTCAGAAGCCTCTGGCAGCTGTGCTCCTCACACCAGCACTATTGTAGGTGTGTACCCCATGGTTTGTGCGCACGTCTTTCTCAGGCGGATTCAGAAGCCTCTGGCAGCCGTGCTCCTCACACCAGCATTCTTGTAGGTGTGTACCCCATGGTTTGTGCGCACGACGTCTTTCTCAGGCGGATTCAGAAGCCTCTGGCAGCCATGCTCCTCACACCAGCATTACTGTAGGTGTGTACCCCATGGTTTGTGCGTATGACGTCTTTCTCAGGCGGATTCAGAAGCCTCTGGCAGCTGTGCTCCTCACACCAGCATTACTGTAGGTGTGTACCCCATGGTTTGTGCGCACGACGTCTTTCACAGGCGGATTCAGAAGCCTCTGGCAGCCGTGCTCCTCACACCAGCATTACTGTAGGTGTGTACCCCATGGTTTGTGCGCACGACGTCTTTCTCAGGTGGATTCAGAAGCCTCTGGCAGCCATGCTCCTCACACCAGCATTATTATAGATGTGTACCCCATGGTTTGTGCGCACGACGTCTTTCTCAGGCGGATTCAGAAGCCTCTGGCAGCCATGCTCCTCACACCAGCATTATTGTTGATGTGTACCCCATGGTTTGTGCACATGACGTCTTTCTCAGGCGGATTCAGAAGCCTCTGGCAGCCGTGCTCCTCACACCAGCATTCTTGTAGGTGTGTACCCCATGGTTTGTGCGTATGATGTCTTTCTCAGGCGGATTCAGAAGCCTCTGGCAGCCGTGCTCCTCACACCAGCATTCTTGTAGGTGTGTACCCCATGGTTTATGCGCACGACGTCTTTCTAAGGCGGTTTCAGAAGCCTCTGGCAGCCGTGCTCCTCACACCATCATTATTGTAGGTGTGTACCCCATGGTTTGTGCGCACAACGTCTTTCTCAGGCGGATTCAGAAGCCTCTGGCAGCCGTGCTCCTCACACCAGCATTCTCGTAGGTGTGTACCCCATGGTTTGTGCGCACGACGTCTTTCTCAGGCGGATTCAGACGCCTCTGGCAGCCGTGCTCCTCACACCAGCATTCTTGTAGGTGTGTACCCCATGGTTTGTGCGCACGACGTCTTTCTCAGGTGGATTCAGAAGCCTCTGGCAGCCATGCTCCTCACACCAGCATTACTATAGGTGTGTACTCCATGGTTTGTGCGCACAACGTCTTTCTCAGGCGGATTCAGAAGCCTCTGGCAGCCGTGCTCCTCACACCAGCATTCTTGTAGGTGTGTACCCCATGGTTTGTGCGCACGACGTCTTTCTCAGGCGGATTCAGAAGCCTCTGGCAGCCATGCTCCTCACACCAGCATTACTATAGGTGTGTACCCCATGGTTTGTGCGCACAACGTCTTTCTCAGGCGGATTCAGAAGCCTCTGGCAGCCGTGCTCCTCACACCAGCACTATTGTAGGTGTGTACCCCATGGTTTGTGCGCACAACGTCTTTCTCAGGCGGATTCAGAAGCCTCTGGCAGCCGTGCTCCTCACACCAGCATTCTTGTTGTTGTGTACCCCATGGTTTGTGCGCACGACGTCTTTCTCAGGCGGATTAAGAAGCCTCTGGCAGCCATGCTCCTCACACCAGCATTACTATAGGTGTGTACCCCATGGTTTGTGCGCACAACGTCTTTCTCAGGCGAATTGAGAAGCCTCTGGCAGCCGTGCTCCTCACACCAGCACTATTGTAGGTGTGTACCCCATGGTTTGTGCGCACAACGTCTTTCTCAGGCGGATTCAGAAGCCTCTGGCAGCCATGCTCCTCACACCAGCATTACTATAGGTGTGTACCCCATGGTTTGTGCGCACAACGTCTTTCTCAGGCGGATTCAGAAGCCTCTGGCAGCCGTGCTCCTCACACCAGCATTCTTGTAGGTGTGTACCCCATGGTTTCTGCGCACAACGTCTTTCTCAGGCAGATTCAGAAGCCTCTGGCAGCCATGCTCCTCACACCAGCATTACTATAGGTGTGTACCCCATGGTTTGTGCGCACAACGTCTTTCTCAGGCGGTTTCAGAAGCCTCTGGCAGCCGTGCTCCTCACACCAGCACTATTGTAGGTGTGTACCCCATGGTTTGTGCGTATGACGTCTTTCTCAGGCGGATTCAGAAGCCTCTGGCAGCCGTGCTCCTCACACCAGCATTCTTGTAGGTGTGTACCCCATGGATTGTGCGCACGACGTCTTTCTCAGGCGGATTCAGAAGCCTCTGGCAGCCATGCTCCTCACACCAGCATTACTATAGGTGTGTACCCCATGGTTTGTGCGCACAACGTCTTTCTCAGGCGGATTCAGAAGCCTCTGGCAGCCGTGCTCCTCACACCAGCACTATTGTAGGTGTGTACCCCATGGTTTGTGCGCACAACGTCTTTCTCAGGCGGATTCAGAAGCCTCTGGCAGCCGTGCTCCTCACACCAGCATTCTTGTAGGTGTGTACCCCATGGTTTGTGCGCACGACGTCTTTCTCAGGCGGATTCAGAAGCCTCTGGCAGCCATGCTCCTCACACCAGCATTACTATAGGTGTGTACCCCATGGTTTGTGCGCACAACGTCTTTCTCAGGCGGATTCAGTAGCCTCTGGCAGCCGTGCTCCTCACACCAGCACTATTGTAGGTGTGTACCCCATGGTTTGTGCGTATGACGTCTTTCTCAGGCGGATTCAGAAGCCTCTGGCAGCCGTGCTCCTCACACCAGCATTCTTGTAGGTGTGTACCCCATGGTTTGTGCGCACGACGTCTTTCTCAGGCGGATTCAGAAGCCTCTGGCAGCCATGCTCCTCACACCAGCATTACTATAGGTGTGTACCCCATGGTTTGTGCGCACAACGTCTTTCTCAGGCGGATTCAGAAGCCTCTGGCAGCCGTGCTCCTCACACCAGCACTATTGTAGGTGTGTACCCCATGGTTTGTGCGCACAACGTCTTTCTCAGGCGGATTCAGAAGCCTCTGGCAGCCGTGCTCCTCACACCAGCATTCTTGTAGGTGTGTACCCCATGGTTTGTGCGCACGACGTCTTTCTCAGGCGGATTCAGAAGCCTCTGGCAGCCATGCTCCTCACACCAGCATTACTATAGGTGTGTACCCCATGGTTTGTGCGCACAACGTCTTTCTAAGGCGGATTGAGAAGCCTCTGGCAGCCGTGCTCCTCACACCAGCATTCTTGTAGGTGTGTACCCCATGGTTTGTGCGCACAACGTCTTTCTCAGGCGGATTCAGAAGCCTCTGGCAGCCGTGCTCCTCACACCAGCATTCTTGTAGGTGTGTACCCCATGGTTTGTGCGCACGACGTCTTTCTCAGGCGGATTCAGAAGCCTCTGGCAGCCATGCTCCTCACACCAGCATTACTATATGTGTGTACCCCATGGTTTGTGCGCACAACGTCTTTCTCAGGCGGATTGAGAAGCCTCTAGCAGCCGTGCTCCTCACACCAGCACTATTGTAGGTGTGTACCCCATGGTTTGTGCGCACAACGTCTTTCTCAGGCAGATTCAGAAGCCTCTGGCAGCCGTGCTCCTCACACCAGCATTCTTGTAGGTGTGTACCCCATGGTTTGTGCGCATGACGTCTTTCTCAGGCGGATTCAAAAGCCTCTGGCAGCCATGCTCCTCACACCAGCATTACTATAGGTGTGTACCCCATGGTTTGTGCGCACAACGTCTTTCTCAGGCGGATTCAGAAGTCTCTGGCAGCCGTGCTCCTCACACCAGCACTATTGTAGGTGTGTACCCCATGGTTTGTGCGCACAACATCTTTCTCAGGCGGATTCAGAAGCCTCTGGCAGCCGTGCTCCTCACACCAGCATTCTTGTAGGTGTGTACCCCATGGTTTGTGCGCACGACGTCTTTCTCAGGCGGATTCAGAAGCCTCTGGCAGCCATGCTCCTCACACCAGCATTACTATAGGTGTGTACCCCATGGTTTGTGCGTATGACGTCTTTCTCAGGCGGATTCAGAAGCCTCTGGCAGCTGTGCTCCTCACACCAGCATTACTGTAGGTGTGTACCCCATGGTTTGTGCGCACGACGTCTTTCTCAGGCGGATTCAGAAGCCTCTGGCAGCCGTGCTCCTCACACCAGCATTACTATAGGTGTGTACCCCATGGTTTGTGCGCACAACGTCTTTCTCAGGTGGATTCAGAAGCCTCTGGCAGCCATGCTCCTCACACCAGCATTTTTATAGATGTGTACCCCATGGTTTGTGCGCACGACGTCTTTCTCAGGCGGATTCAGAAGCCTCTGGCAGCCATGCTCCTCACACCAGCATTATTGTTGATGTGTACCCCATGATTTGTGCACATGACGTCTTTCTCAGGCGGATTCAGAAGCCTCTGGCAGCCGTGCTCCTCACACCAGCATTATTGTAGGTGTGTACCCCATGGTTTGTGCGCACGATGTCTTTCTCAGGCGGATTCAGAAGCCTCTGGCAGCCATGCTCCTCACACCAGCATTACTGTAGGTGTGTACCCCATGGTTTGTGCGCACAACGTCTTTCTCAGGCGGATTCAGAAGCCTCTGGCAGCCATGCTCCTCACACCAGCATTACTATAGGTGTGTACCCCATGGATTGTGCGCGCAACGTCTTTCTCAGGCGGATTCAGAAGCCTCTGGCAGCCGTGCTCCTCACACCAGCATTCTTGTAGGTGTGTACCCCATGGTTTGTGCGCACGACGTCTTTCTCAGGCGGATTCAGAAGCCTCTGGCAGCCATGCTCCTCACACCAGCATTACTATAGGTGTGTACCCCATGGTTTGTGCGCACAACGTCTTTCTCAGGCGGATTCAGAAGCCTCTGGCAGCCGTGCTCCTCACACCAGCACTATTATAGGTGTGTACCCCATGGTTTGTGCGTATGACGTCTTTCTCAGGCGGATTCAGAAGCCTCTGGCAGCCGTGCTCCTCACACCAGCATTCTTGTAGGTGTGTACCCCATGGTTTGTGCGCACGACGTCTTTCTCAGGCGGATTCAGAAGCCTCTGGCAGCCATGCTCCTCACACCAGCATTACTATAGGTGTGTACCCCATGGTTTGTGCGCACAACGTCTTTCTCAGGCGGATTCAGAAGCCTCTGGCAGCCGTGCTCCTCACACCAGCACTATTGTAGGTGTGTACCCCATGGTTTGTGCGCACAACGTCTTTCTCAGGCGGATTCAGAAGCCTCTGGCAGCCGTGCTCCTCACACCAGCATTCTTGTAGGTGTGTACCCCATGGTTTGTGCGCACGACATCTTTCTCAGGCGGATTCAGAAGCCTCTGGCAGCCATGCTCCTCACACCAGCATTACTATAGGTGTGTACCCCATGGTTTGTGCGCACAACGTCTTTCTCAGGCGGATTGAGAAGCCTCTGGCAGCCGTGCTCCTCACACCAGCACTATTGTAGGTGTGTACCCCATGGTTTGTGCGCACAACGTCTTTCTCAGGCGGATTCAGAAGCCTCTGGCAGCCGTGCTCCTCACACCAGCATTCTTGTAGGAGTGTACCCCATGGTTTGTGCGCACGACGTCTTTCTCAGGCGGATTCAGAAGCCTCTGGCAGCCATGCTCCTCACACCAGCATTACTATAGGTGTGTACCCCATGGTTTGTGCGCACAACGTCTTTCTTAGGCGGATTCAGAAGTCTCTGGCAGCCGTGCTCCTCACACCAGCACTATTGTAGGTGTGTACCCCATGGTTTGTGCGCACAACGTCTTTCTCAGGCGTATTCAGAAGCCTCTGGCAGCCGTGCTCCTCACACCAGCATGCTTGTAGGTGTGTACCCTATGGTTTGTGCGCACGACTTCTTTCTCAGGCGGATTCAGAAGCCTCTGGCAGCCATGCTCCTCACACCAGCATTACTATAGGTGTGTACCCCATGGTTTGTGCGTATGACGTCTTTCTCAGGCGGATGCAGAAGCCTCTGGCAGCTGTGCTCCTCACACCAGCATTACTGTAGGTGTGTACCCCATGTCTTGTGCGCACAACGTCTTTCTCAGGCGGATTCAGAAGCCTCTGGCAGCTGTGCTCCTCACACCAGCACTATTGTAGGTGTGTACCCCATGGTTTGTGCGCACGTCTTTCTCAGGCGGATTCAGAAGCCTCTGGCAGCCGTGCTCCTCACACCAGCATTCTTGTAGGTGTGTACCCCATGGTTTGTGCGCACGACGTCTTTCTCAGGCGGATTCAGAAGCCTCTGGCAGCCATGCTCCTCACACCAGCATTACTGTAGGTGTGTACCCCATGGTTTGTGCGTATGACGTCTTTCTCAGGCGGATTCAGAAGCCTCTGGCAGCTGTGCTCCTCACACCAGCATTACTGTAGGTGTGTACCCCATGGTTTGTGCGCACGACGTCTTTCACAGGCGGATTCAGAAGCCTCTGGCAGCCGTGCTCCTCACACCAGCATTACTGTAGGTGTGTACCCCATGGTTTGTGCGCACGACGTCTTTCTCAGGTGGATTCAGAAGCCTCTGGCAGCCATGCTCCTCACACCAGCATTATTATAGATGTGTACCCCATGGTTTGTGCGCACGACGTCTTTCTCAGGCGGATTCAGAAGCCTCTGGCAGCCATGCTCCTCACACCAGCATTATTGTTGATGTGTACCCCATGGTTTGTGCACATGACGTCTTTCTCAGGCGGATTCAGAAGCCTCTGGCAGCCGTGCTCCTCACACCAGCATTCTTGTAGGTGTGTACCCCATGGTTTGTGCGTATGATGTCTTTCTCAGGCGGATTCAGAAGCCTCTGGCAGCCGTGCTCCTCACACCAGCATTCTTGTAGGTGTGTACCCCATGGTTTATGCGCACGACGTCTTTCTAAGGCGGTTTCAGAAGCCTCTGGCAGCCGTGCTCCTCACACCATCATTATTGTAGGTGTGTACCCCATGGTTTGTGCGCACAACGTCTTTCTCAGGCGGATTCAGAAGCCTCTGGCAGCCGTGCTCCTCACACCAGCATTCTCGTAGGTGTGTACCCCATGGTTTGTGCGCACGACGTCTTTCTCAGGCGGATTCAGACGCCTCTGGCAGCCGTGCTCCTCACACCAGCATTCTTGTAGGTGTGTACCCCATGGTTTGTGCGCACGACGTCTTTCTCAGGTGGATTCAGAAGCCTCTGGCAGCCATGCTCCTCACACCAGCATTACTATAGGTGTGTACTCCATGGTTTGTGCGCACAACGTCTTTCTCAGGCGGATTCAGAAGCCTCTGGCAGCCGTGCTCCTCACACCAGCATTCTTGTAGGTGTGTACCCCATGGTTTGTGCGCACGACGTCTTTCTCAGGCGGATTCAGAAGCCTCTGGCAGCCATGCTCCTCACACCAGCATTACTATAGGTGTGTACCCCATGGTTTGTGCGCACAACGTCTTTCTCAGGCGGATTCAGAAGCCTCTGGCAGCCGTGCTCCTCACACCAGCACTATTGTAGGTGTGTACCCCATGGTTTGTGCGCACAACGTCTTTCTCAGGCGGATTCAGAAGCCTCTGGCAGCCGTGCTCCTCACACCAGCATTCTTGTTGTTGTGTACCCCATGGTTTGTGCGCACGACGTCTTTCTCAGGCGGATTAAGAAGCCTCTGGCAGCCATGCTCCTCACACCAGCATTACTATAGGTGTGTACCCCATGGTTTGTGCGCACAACGTCTTTCTCAGGCGAATTGAGAAGCCTCTGGCAGCCGTGCTCCTCACACCAGCACTATTGTAGGTGTGTACCCCATGGTTTGTGCGCACAACGTCTTTCTCAGGCGGATTCAGAAGCCTCTGGCAGCCATGCTCCTCACACCAGCATTACTATAGGTGTGTACCCCATGGTTTGTGCGCACAACGTCTTTCTCAGGCGGATTCAGAAGCCTCTGGCAGCCGTGCTCCTCACACCAGCATTCTTGTAGGTGTGTACCCCATGGTTTCTGCGCACAACGTCTTTCTCAGGCAGATTCAGAAGCCTCTGGCAGCCATGCTCCTCACACCAGCATTACTATAGGTGTGTACCCCATGGTTTGTGCGCACAACGTCTTTCTCAGGCGGTTTCAGAAGCCTCTGGCAGCCGTGCTCCTCACACCAGCACTATTGTAGGTGTGTACCCCATGGTTTGTGCGTATGACGTCTTTCTCAGGCGGATTCAGAAGCCTCTGGCAGCCGTGCTCCTCACACCAGCATTCTTGTAGGTGTGTACCCCATGGATTGTGCGCACGACGTCTTTCTCAGGCGGATTCAGAAGCCTCTGGCAGCCATGCTCCTCACACCAGCATTACTATAGGTGTGTACCCCATGGTTTGTGCGCACAACGTCTTTCTCAGGCGGATTCAGAAGCCTCTGGCAGCCGTGCTCCTCACACCAGCACTATTGTAGGTGTGTACCCCATGGTTTGTGCGCACAACGTCTTTCTCAGGCGGATTCAGAAGCCTCTGGCAGCCGTGCTCCTCACACCAGCATTCTTGTAGGTGTGTACCCCATGGTTTGTGCGCACGACGTCTTTCTCAGGCGGATTCAGAAGCCTCTGGCAGCCATGCTCCTCACACCAGCATTACTATAGGTGTGTACCCCATGGTTTGTGCGCACAACGTCTTTCTCAGGCGGATTCAGTAGCCTCTGGCAGCCGTGCTCCTCACACCAGCACTATTGTAGGTGTGTACCCCATGGTTTGTGCGTATGACGTCTTTCTCAGGCGGATTCAGAAGCCTCTGGCAGCCGTGCTCCTCACACCAGCATTCTTGTAGGTGTGTACCCCATGGTTTGTGCGCACGACGTCTTTCTCAGGCGGATTCAGAAGCCTCTGGCAGCCATGCTCCTCACACCAGCATTACTATAGGTGTGTACCCCATGGTTTGTGCGCACAACGTCTTTCTCAGGCGGATTCAGAAGCCTCTGGCAGCCGTGCTCCTCACACCAGCACTATTGTAGGTGTGTACCCCATGGTTTGTGCGCACAACGTCTTTCTCAGGCGGATTCAGAAGCCTCTGGCAGCCGTGCTCCTCACACCAGCATTCTTGTAGGTGTGTACCCCATGGTTTGTGCGCACGACGTCTTTCTCAGGCGGATTCAGAAGCCTCTGGCAGCCATGCTCCTCACACCAGCATTACTATAGGTGTGTACCCCATGGTTTGTGCGCACAACGTCTTTCTAAGGCGGATTGAGAAGCCTCTGGCAGCCGTGCTCCTCACACCAGCATTCTTGTAGGTGTGTACCCCATGGTTTGTGCGCACAACGTCTTTCTCAGGCGGATTCAGAAGCCTCTGGCAGCCGTGCTCCTCACACCAGCATTCTTGTAGGTGTGTACCCCATGGTTTGTGCGCACGACGTCTTTCTCAGGCGGATTCAGAAGCCTCTGGCAGCCATGCTCCTCACACCAGCATTACTATATGTGTGTACCCCATGGTTTGTGCGCACAACGTCTTTCTCAGGCGGATTGAGAAGCCTCTAGCAGCCGTGCTCCTCACACCAGCACTATTGTAGGTGTGTACCCCATGGTTTGTGCGCACAACGTCTTTCTCAGGCAGATTCAGAAGCCTCTGGCAGCCGTGCTCCTCACACCAGCATTCTTGTAGGTGTGTACCCCATGGTTTGTGCGCATGACGTCTTTCTCAGGCGGATTCAAAAGCCTCTGGCAGCCATGCTCCTCACACCAGCATTACTATAGGTGTGTACCCCATGGTTTGTGCGCACAACGTCTTTCTCAGGCGGATTCAGAAGTCTCTGGCAGCCGTGCTCCTCACACCAGCACTATTGTAGGTGTGTACCCCATGGTTTGTGCGCACAACATCTTTCTCAGGCGGATTCAGAAGCCTCTGGCAGCCGTGCTCCTCACACCAGCATTCTTGTAGGTGTGTACCCCATGGTTTGTGCGCACGACGTCTTTCTCAGGCGGATTCAGAAGCCTCTGGCAGCCATGCTCCTCACACCAGCATTACTATAGGTGTGTACCCCATGGTTTGTGCGTATGACGTCTTTCTCAGGCGGATTCAGAAGCCTCTGGCAGCTGTGCTCCTCACACCAGCATTACTGTAGGTGTGTACCCCATGGTTTGTGCGCACGACGTCTTTCTCAGGCGGATTCAGAAGCCTCTGGCAGCCGTGCTCCTCACACCAGCATTACTATAGGTGTGTACCCCATGGTTTGTGCGCACAACGTCTTTCTCAGGTGGATTCAGAAGCCTCTGGCAGCCATGCTCCTCACACCAGCATTTTTATAGATGTGTACCCCATGGTTTGTGCGCACGACGTCTTTCTCAGGCGGATTCAGAAGCCTCTGGCAGCCATGCTCCTCACACCAGCATTATTGTTGATGTGTACCCCATGATTTGTGCACATGACGTCTTTCTCAGGCGGATTCAGAAGCCTCTGGCAGCCGTGCTCCTCACACCAGCATTATTGTAGGTGTGTACCCCATGGTTTGTGCGCACGATGTCTTTCTCAGGCGGATTCAGAAGCCTCTGGCAGCCATGCTCCTCACACCAGCATTACTGTAGGTGTGTACCCCATGGTTTGTGCGTATGACGTCTTTCTCAGGTGGATTCAGAAGCCTCTGGCAGCTGTGCTCCTCACACCAGCATTACTGTAGGTGTGTACCCCATGGTTTGTGCGCACGACGTCTTTCTCAGGCGGATTCAGAAGCCTCTGGCAGCCGTGCTCCTCACACCAGCGTTACTGTAAGTGTGTACCCCATGGTTTGTGCGCACGACGTCTTTCTCAGGTGGATTCAGAAGCCTCTGGCAGCCGTGCTCCTCACACCAGTATTATTGTAGATGTGTACCCCATGGTTTGTGCGCACGACGTCTTTCTCAGGCGGATTCAGAAGCCTCTGGCAGCCATGCTCCTCACACCAGCATTATTGTTGATGTGTACCCCATGGTTTGTGCACATGACGTCTTTCTCAGGCGGATTCAGAAGCCTCTGGCAGCCGTGCTCCTCACACCAGCATTATTGTAGATGAGTACCCCATGGTTTGTGCGCACAACGTCTTTCTCAGGCAGATTCAGAAACCTCTGACAGCCGTGCTCCTCACACCAGCATTCTTGTAGGTGTGTACCCCATGGTTTGTGCGCACGACGTCTTTCTCAGGCGGATTCAGAAGCCTCTGGCAGCCATGCTCCTCACACCAGCATTACTATAGGTGTGTACCCTATGGTTTGTGCGCACAACGTCTTTCTCAGGCGGATTGAGAAGCCTCTGGCAGCCGTGCTCCTCACACCAGCACTATTGTAGGTGTGTACCCCATGGTTTGTGCGCACAACGTCTTTCTCAGGCGGATTCAGAAGCCTCTGGCAGCCATGCTCCTCACACCAGCATTACTATAGGTGTGTACCCCATGGTTTGTGCGCACAACGTCTTTCTCAGGCAGATTCAGAAGCCTCTGACAGCCGTGCTCCTCACACCAGCACTATTGTAGGTGTGTACCCCATGGTTTGTGCGCACAACGTCTTTCTCAGGCGGATTCAGAAGCCACTGGCAGCCATGCTCCTCACACCAGCATTACTATAGGTGTGTACCCCATGGTTTGTGCGCACAACGTCTTTCTCAGGCGGATTCAGAAGCCTCTGGCAGCCGTGCTCCTCACACCAGCATTCCTGTAGGTGTGTACCCCATGGTTTGTGCGCACGACGTCTTTCTCAGGCGGATTCAGAAGCCTCTGGCAGCCATGCTCCTCACACCAGCATTACTATAGGTGTGTACCCCATGGTTTGTGCGCACAACGTCTTTCTCAGGCGGATTCAGAAGCCTCTGGCAGCCATGCTCCTCACACCAGCATTACTATAGATGTGTACCCCATGGTTTGTGTGCACAACGTCTTTCTCAGGCGGATTCAGAAGCCTCTGGCAGCCGTGCTCCTCACACCAGCACTATTATAGGTGTGTACCCCATGGTTTGTGCGTATGACGTCTTTCTCAGGCGGATTCATAAGCCTCTGGCAGCTGTGCTCCTCACACCAGCATTCTTGTAGGTGTGTACCCCATGGTTTGTGCGCACGACGTCTTTCTCAGGCGGATTCAGAAGCCTCTGGCAGCCATGCTCCTCACACCAGCATTACTATAGATGTGTACCCCATGGTTTGTGCGCACAACGTCTTTCTCAGGCGGATTCAGAAGCCTCTGGCAGCCGTGCTCCTCACACCAGCACTATTGTAGGTGTGTACCCCATGGTTTGTGCGCACAACGTCTTTCTCAGGCGGATTCAGAAGCCTCTGGCAGCCGTGCTCCTCACACCAGCATTCTTGTAGGTGTGTACCCCATGGTTTGTGCGCACGACATCTTTCTCAGGCGGATTCAGAAGCCTCTGGCAGCCATGCTCCTCACACCAGCATTACTATAGGTGTGTACCCCATGGTTTGTGCGCACAACGTCTTTCTCGGGCGGATTGAGAAGCCTCTGGCAGCCGTGCTCCTCACACCAGCACTATTGTAGGTGTGTACCCCATGGTTTGTGCGCACAACGTCTTTCTCAGGCGGATTCAGAAGCCTCTGGCAGCCGTGCTCCTCACACCAGCATTCTTGTAGGTGTGTACCCCATGGTTTGTGCGCACGACGTCTTTCTCAGGCGGATTCAGAAGCCTCTTGCAGCCATGCTCCTCACACCAGCATTACTATAGGTGTGTACCCCATGGTTTGTGCGCACAACGTCTTTCTTAGGCGGATTCAGAAGTCTCTGGCAGCCGTGCTCCTCACACCAGCACTATTGTAGGTGTGTACCCCATGGTTTGTGCGCACAACGTCTTTCTCAGGCGTATTCAGAAGCCTCTGGCAGCCGTGCTCCTCACACCAGCATGCTTGTAGGTGTGTACCCTATGGTTTGTGAGCACGACGTCTTTCTCAGGCGGATTCAGAAGCCTCTGGCAGCCATGCTCCTCACACCAGCATTACTATAGGTGTGTACCCCATGGTTTGTGCGTATGACGTCTTTCTCAGGCGGATGCAGAAGCCTCTGGCAGCTGTGCTCCTCACACCAGCATTACTGTAGGTGTGTACCCCATGTTTTGTGCGCACAACGTCTTTCTCAGGCGGATTCAAAAGCCTCTGGCAGCTGTGCTCCTCACACCAGCACTATTGTAGGTGTGTACCCCATGGTTTGTGCGCACGTCTTTCTCAGGCGGATTCAGAAGCCTCTGGCAGCCGTGCTCCTCACACCAGCATTCTTGTAGGTGTGTACCCCATGGTTTGTGCGCACGACGTCTTTCTCAGGCGGATTCAGAAGCCTCTGGCAGCCATGCTCCTCACACCAGCATTACTGTAGGTGTGTACCCCATGGTTTGTGCGTATGACGTCTTTCTCAGGCGGATTCAGAAGCCTCTGGCAGCTGTGCTCCTCACACCAGCATTACTGTAGGTGTGTACCCCATGGTTTGTGCGCACGACGTCTTTCTCAGGTGGATTCAGAAGCCTCTGGCAGCCATGCTCCTCACACCAGCATTATTATAAATGTGTACCCCATGGTTTGTGCGCACGACGTCTTTCTCAGGCGGATTCAGAAGCCTCTGGCAGCCATGCTTCTCACACCAGCATTATTGTTGATGTGTACCCCATGGTTTGTGCACATGACGTCTTTCTCAGGCGGATTCAGAAGCCTCTGGCAGCCGTGCTCCTCACACCAGCATTCTTGTAGGTGTGTACCCCATGGTTTGTGCGCACGACGTCTTTCTCAGGCGGATTCAGAAGCCTCTGGCAGCCATGCTCCTCACACCAGCATTACTGTAGGTGTGTACCCCATGGTTTGTGCGTATGACGTCTTTCTCAGGCGGATTCAGAAGCCTCTGGCAGCTGTGCTCCTCACACCAGCATTACTGTAGGTGTGTATCCCATGGTTTGTGCGCACGACGTCTTTCTCAGGTGGATTCAGAAGCCTCTGGCAGCCGTGCTCCTCACACCAGTATTATTGTAGATGTGTACCCCATGGTTTGTGCGCACAACGTCTTTCTCAGGCGGATTCAGAAGCCTCTGGCAGCCGTGCTCCTCACACCAGCACTATTGTAGGTGTGTACCCCATGGTTTGTGCGCACGTCTTTCTCAGGCGGATTCAGAAGCCTCTGGCAGCCGTGCTCCTCACACCAGCATTCTTGTAGGTGTGTACCCCATGGTTTGTGCGCACGACGTCTTTCTCAGGCGGATTCAGAAGCCTCTGGCAGCCATGCTCCTCACACCAGCATTACTGTAGGTGTGTATCCCATGGTTTGTGCGCACGACGTCTTTCTCAGGTGGATACAGAAGCCTCTGGCAGCCGTGCTCCTCACACCAGTATTATTGTAGATGTGTACCCCATGGTTTGTGCGCACGACGTCTTTCTCAGGCGGATTCAGAAGCCTCTGGCAGCCGTGCTCCTCACACCAGCACTATTGTAGGTGTGTACCCCATGGTTTGTGCGCACGTCTTTCTCAGGCGGATTCAGAAGCCTCTGGCAGCCGTGCTCCTCACACCAGCATTCTTGTAGGTGTGTACCCCATGGTTTGTGCGCACGACGTCTTTCTCAGGCGGATTCAGAAGCCTCTGGCAGCCATGCTCCTCACACCAGCATTACTATAGGTGTGTACCCCATGGTTTGTGCGTATGACGTCTTTCTCAGGCGGATTCAGAAGCCTCTGGCAGCTGTGCTCCTCACACCAGCATTACTATAGGTGTGTACCCCATGGTTTGTGCGCACGACGTCTTTCTCAGGCGGATTCAGAAGCCTCTGGCAGCCGTGCTCCTCACACCAGCATTACTGTAGGTGTGTACCCCATGGTTTGTGCGCACAACGTCTTTCTCAGGTGGATTCAGAAGCCTCTGGCAGCCATGCTCCTCACACCAGTATTATTATAGATGTGTACCCCATGGTTTGTGCGCACGACGTCTTTCTCAGGCGGATTCAGTAGCCTCTGGCAGCCATGCTCCTCACACCAGCATTATTGTTGATGTGTACCCCATGATTTGTGCACATGACGTCTTTCTCAGGCGGATTCAGAAGCCTCTGGCAGCCGTGCTCCTCACACCAGCATTCTTGTAGGTGTGTACCCCATGGTTTGCGCGCACGATGTCTTTCTCAGGCGGATTCAGAAGCCTCTGGCAGCCATGCTCCTCACACCAGCATTACTGTAGGTGTGTACCCCATGGTTTGTGCGTATGACGTCTTTCTCAGGTGGATTCAGAAGCCTCTGGCAGCTGTGCTCCTCACACCAGCATTACTGTAGGTGTGTACCCCATGGTTTGTGCGCACGACGTCTTTCTCAGGCGGATTCAGAAGCCTCTGGCAGCCGTGCTCCTCACACCAGCGTTACTGTAGGTGTGTACCCCATGGTTTGTGCGCACGACGTCTTTCTCAGGTGGATTCAGAAGCCTCTGGCAGCCGTGCTCCTCACACCAGTATTATTGTAGATGTGTACCCCATGGTTTGTGCGCACGACGTCTTTCTCAGGCGGATTCAGAAGCCTCTGGCAGCCATGCTCCTCACACCAGCATTATTGTTGATGTGTACCCCATGGTTTGTGCGCACGATGTCTTTCTCAGGCGGATTCAGAAGCCTCTGGCAGCCATGCTCCTCACACCAGCATTACTGTAGGTGTGTACCCCATGGTTTGTGCGTATGACGTCTTTCTCAGGTGGATTCAGAAGCCTCTGGCAGCTGTGCTCCTCACACCAGCATTACTGTAGGTGTGTACCCCATGGTTTGTGCGCACGACGTCTTTCTCAGGCGGATTCAGAAGCCTCTGGCAGCCGTGCTCCTCACACCAGCGTTACTGTAAGTGTGTACCCCATGGTTTGTGCGCACGACGTCTTTCTCAGGTGGATTCAGAAGCCTCTGGCAGCCGTGCTCCTCACACCAGTATTATTGTAGATGTGTACCCCATGGTTTGTGCGCACGACGTCTTTCTCAGGCGGATTCAGAAGCCTCTGGCAGCCATGCTCCTCACACCAGCATTATTGTTGATGTGTACCCCATGGTTTGTGCACATGACGTCTTTCTCAGGCGGATTCAGAAGCCTCTGGCAGCCGTGCTCCTCACACCAGCATTATTGTAGATGTGTACCCCATGGTTTGTGCGCACAACGTCTTTCTCAGGCAGATTCAGAAACCTCTGACAGCCGTGCTCCTCACACCAGCATTCTTGTAGGTGTGTACCCCATGGTTTGTGCGCACGACGTCTTTCTCAGGCGGATTCAGAAGCCTCTGGCAGCCATGCTCCTCACACCAGCATTACTATAGGTGTGTACCCTATGGTTTGTGCGCACAACGTCTTTCTCAGGCGGATTGAGAAGCCTCTGGCAGCCGTGCTCCTCACACCAGCACTATTGTAGGTGTGTACCCCATGGTTTGTGCGCACAACGTCTTTCTCAGGCGGATTCAGAAGCCTCTGGCAGCCATGCTCCTCACACCAGCAGTACTATAGGTGTGTACCCCATGGTTTGTGCGCACAACGTCTTTCTCAGGCAGATTCAGAAGCCTCTGACAGCCGTGCTCCTCACACCAGCACTATTGTACGTGTGTACCCCATGGTTTGTGCGCACAACGTCTTTCTCAGGCGGATTCAGAAGCCACTGGCAGCCATGCTCCTCACACCAGCATTACTATAGGTGTGTACCCCATGGTTTGTGCGCACAACGTCTTTCTCAGGCGGATTCAGAAGCCTCTGGCAGCCGTGCTCCTCACACCAGCATTCCTGTAGGTGTGTACCCCATGGTTTGTGCGCACGACGTCTTTCTCAGGCGGATTCAGAAGCCTCTGGCAGCCATGCTCCTCACACCAGCATTACTATAGGTGTGTACCCCATGGTTTGTGCGCACAACGTCTTTCTCAGGCGGATTCAGAAGCCTCTGGCAGCCATGCTCCTCACACCAGCATTACTATAGATGTGTACCCCATGGTTTGTGTGCACAACGTCTTTCTCAGGCGGATTCAGAAGCCTCTGGCAGCCGTGCTCCTCACACCAGCACTATTATAGGTGTGTACCCCATGGTTTGTGCGTATGACGTCTTTCTCAGGCGGATTCATAAGCCTCTGGCAGCTGTGCTCCTCACACCAGCATTCTTGTAGGTGTGTACCCCATGGTTTGTGCGCACGACGTCTTTCTCAGGCGGATTCAGAAGCCTCTGGCAGCCATGCTCCTCACACCAGCATTACTATAGATGTGTACCCCATGGTTTGTGCGCACAACGTCTTTCTCAGGCGGATTCAGAAGCCTCTGGCAGCCGTGCTCCTCACACCAGCACTATTGTAGGTGTGTACCCCATGGTTTGTGCGCACAACGTCTTTCTCAGGCGGATTCAGAAGCCTCTGGCAGCCGTGCTCCTCACACCAGCATTCTTGTAGGTGTGTACCCCATGGT
Organism: Ranitomeya variabilis; assembly: GCF_051348905.1. Taxonomy (NCBI): domain Eukaryota; kingdom Metazoa; phylum Chordata; class Amphibia; order Anura; family Dendrobatidae; genus Ranitomeya; species Ranitomeya variabilis. The sequence continues at coordinate 567,695,978 of NC_135232.1, forward strand.
TTGTGCGCACGACATCTTTCTCAGGCGGATTCAGAAGCCTCTGGCAGCCATGCTCCTCACACCAGCATTACTATAGGTGTGTACCCCATGGTTTGTGCGCACAACGTCTTTCTCGGGCGGATTGAGAAGCCTCTGGCAGCCGTGCTCCTCACACCAGCACTATTGTAGGTGTGTACCCCATGGTTTGTGCGCACAACGTCTTTCTCAGGCGGATTCAGAAGCCTCTGGCAGCCGTGCTCCTCACACCAGCATTCTTGTAGGTGTGTACCCCATGGTTTGTGCGCACGACGTCTTTCTCAGGCGGATTCAGAAGCCTCTTGCAGCCATGCTCCTCACACCAGCATTACTATAGGTGTGTACCCCATGGTTTGTGCGCACAACGTCTTTCTTAGGCGGATTCAGAAGTCTCTGGCAGCCGTGCTCCTCACACCAGCACTATTGTAGGTGTGTACCCCATGGTTTGTGCGCACAACGTCTTTCTCAGGCGTATTCAGAAGCCTCTGGCAGCCGTGCTCCTCACACCAGCATGCTTGTAGGTGTGTACCCTATGGTTTGTGCGCACGACGTCTTTCTCAGGCGGATTCAGAAGCCTCTGGCAGCCATGCTCCTCACACCAGCATTACTATAGGTGTGTACCCCATGGTTTGTGCGTATGACGTCTTTCTCAGGCGGATGCAGAAGCCTCTGGCAGCTGTGCTCCTCACACCAGCATTACTGTAGGTGTGTACCCCATGTTTTGTGCGCACAACGTCTTTCTCAGGCGGATTCAAAAGCCTCTGGCAGCTGTGCTCCTCACACCAGCACTATTGTAGGTGTGTACCCCATGGTTTGTGCGCACGTCTTTCTCAGGCGGATTCAGAAGCCTCTGGCAGCCGTGCTCCTCACACCAGCATTCTTGTAGGTGTGTACCCCATGGTTTGTGCGCACGACGTCTTTCTCAGGCGGATTCAGAAGCCTCTGGCAGCCATGCTCCTCACACCAGCATTACTGTAGGTGTGTACCCCATGGTTTGTGCGTATGACGTCTTTCTCAGGCGGATTCAGAAGCCTCTGGCAGCTGTGCTCCTCACACCAGCATTACTGTAGGTGTGTACCCCATGGTTTGTGCGCACGACGTCTTTCTCAGGTGGATTCAGAAGCCTCTGGCAGCCATGCTCCTCACACCAGCATTATTATAAATGTGTACCCCATGGTTTGTGCGCACGACGTCTTTCTCTGGCGGATTCAGAAGCCTCTGGCAGCCATGCTTCTCACACCAGCATTATTGTTGATGTGTACCCCATGGTTTGTGCACATGACGTCTTTCTCAGGCGGATTCAGAAGCCTCTGGCAGCCGTGCTCCTCACACCAGCATTCTTGTAGGTGTGTACCCCATGGTTTGTGCGCACGACGTCTTTCTCAGGCGGATTCAGAAGCCTCTGGCAGCCATGCTCCTCACACCAGCATTACTGTAGGTGTGTACCCCATGGTTTGTGCGTATGACGTCTTTCTCAGGCGGATTCAGAAGCCTCTGGCAGCTGTGCTCCTCACACCAGCATTACTGTAGGTGTGTATCCCATGGTTTGTGCGCACAACGTCTTTCTCAGGTGGATTCAGAAGCCTCTGGCAGCCGTGCTCCTCACACCAGTATTATTGTAGATGTGTACCCCATGGTTTGTGCGCACAACGTCTTTCTCAGGCGGATTCAGAAGCCTCTGGCAGCCGTGCTCCTCACACCAGCACTATTGTAGGTGTGTACCCCATGGTTTGTGCGCACGTCTTTCTCAGGCGGATTCAGAAGCCTCTGGCAGCCGTGCTCCTCACACCAGCATTCTTGTAGGTGTGTACCCCATGGTTTGTGCGCACGACGTCTTTCTCAGGCGGATTCAGAAGCCTCTGGCAGCCATGCTCCTCACACCAGCATTACTGTAGGTGTGTATCCCATGGTTTGTGCGCACGACGTCTTTCTCAGGTGGATACAGAAGCCTCTGGCAGCCGTGCTCCTCACACCAGTATTATTGTAGATGTGTACCCCATGGTTTGTGCGCACGACGTCTTTCTCAGGCGGATTCAGAAGCCTCTGGCAGCCGTGCTCCTCACACCAGCACTATTGTAGGTGTGTACCCCATGGTTTGTGCGCACGTCTTTCTCAGGCGGATTCAGAAGCCTCTGGCAGCCGTGCTCCTCACACCAGCATTCTTGTAGGTGTGTACCCCATGGTTTGTGCGCACGACGTCTTTCTCAGGCGGATTCAGAAGCCTCTGGCAGCCATGCTCCTCACACCAGCATTACTATAGGTGTGTACCCCATGGTTTGTGCGTATGACGTCTTTCTCAGGCGGATTCAGAAGCCTCTGGCAGCTGTGCTCCTCACACCAGCATTACTATAGGTGTGTACCCCATGGTTTGTGCGCACGACGTCTTTCTCAGGCGGATTCAGAAGCCTCTGGCAGCCGTGCTCCTCACACCAGCATTACTGTAGGTGTGTACCCCATGGTTTGTGCGCACAACGTCTTTCTCAGGTGGATTCAGAAGCCTCTGGCAGCCATGCTCCTCACACCAGTATTATTATAGATGTGTACCCCATGGTTTGTGCGCACGACGTCTTTCTCAGGCGGATTCAGTAGCCTCTGGCAGCCATGCTCCTCACACCAGCATTATTGTTGATGTGTACCCCATGATTTGTGCACATGACGTCTTTCTCAGGCGGATTCAGAAGCCTCTGGCAGCCGTGCTCCTCACACCAGCATTCTTGTAGGTGTGTACCCCATGGTTTGTGCGCACGATGTCTTTCTCAGGCGGATTCAGAAGCCTCTGGCAGCCATGCTCCTCACACCAGCATTACTGTAGGTGTGTACCCCATGGTTTGTGCGTATGACGTCTTTCTCAGGTGGATTCAGAAGCCTCTGGCAGCTGTGCTCCTCACACCAGCATTACTGTAGGTGTGTACCCCATGGTTTGTGCGCACGACGTCTTTCTCAGGCGGATTCAGAAGCCTCTGGCAGCCGTGCTCCTCACACCAGCGTTACTGTAGGTGTGTACCCCATGGTTTGTGCGCACGACGTCTTTCTCAGGTGGATTCAGAAGCCTCTGGCAGCCGTGCTCCTCACACCAGTATTATTGTAGATGTGTACCCCATGGTTTGTGCGCACGACGTCTTTCTCAGGCGGATTCAGAAGCCTCTGGCAGCCATGCTCCTCACACCAGCATTATTGTTGATGTGTACCCCATGGTTTGTGCACATGACGTCTTTCTCAGGCGGATTCAGAAGCCTCTGGCAGCCGTGCTCCTCACACCAGTATTATTGTAGATGTGTACCCCATGGTTTGTGCGCACGACGTCTTTCTCAGGCGGATTCAGAAGCCTCTGGCAGCCGTGCTCCTCACACCAGCATTATTGTAGATGTGTACCCCATGGTTTGTGCGCACAACGTCTTTCTCAGGCAGATTCAGAAGCCTCTGACATCCGTGCTCCTCACAACAGCATTCTTGTAGGTGTGTACTCCATGGTTTGTGCGCACGACGTCTTTCTCAGGCGGATTCAGAAGCCTCTGGCAGCCATGCTCCTCACACCAGCATTACTATAGGTGTGTACCCTATGGTTTGTGCGCACAACGTCTTTCTCAGGCGGATTCAGAAGCCTCTGGCAGCCGTCCTCCTCACACCAGCACTATTGTAGGTGTGTACCCCATGGTTTGTGCGCACAACGTCTTTCTCAGGCGGATTCAGAAGCCTCTGGCAGCCAAGCTCCTCACACCAGCATTACTATAGGTGTGTACCCCATGGTTTGTGCGCACAACGTCTTTCTCAGGCGGATTCAGAAGCCTCTGGCAGCCGTGCTCCTCACACCAGCATTCCTGTAGGTGTGTACCCCATGGTTTGTGCGCACGACGTCTTTCTCAGGCGGATTCAGAAGCCTCTGGCAGCCATGCTCCTCACACCAGCATTACTATAGGTGTGTACCCCATGGTTTGTGCGCACAACGTCTTTCTCAGGCGGATTCAGAAGCCTCTGGCAGCCGTGCTCCTCACACCAGCACTATTATAGGTGTGTACCCCATGGTTTGTGCGTATGACGTCTTTCTCAGGCGGATTCAGAAGCCTCTGGCAGCCGTGCTCCTCACACCAGCATTCTTGTAGGTGTGTACCCCATGGTTTGTGCGCACAACGTCTTTCTCAGGCGGATTCAGAAGCCTCTGGCAGCCATGCTCCTCACACCAGCATTACTATAGGTGTGTACCCCATGGTTTGTGCGCAGAACGTCTTTCTCAGGCGGATTCAGAAGCCTCTGGCAGCCGTGCTCCTCACACCAGCACTATTGTAGGTGTGTACCCCATGGTTTGTGCGCACGTCTTTCTCAGGCGGATTCAGAAGCCTCTGGCAGCCGTGCTCCTCACACCAGCATTCTTGTAGGTGTGTACCCCATGGTTTGTGCGCACGACATCTTTCTCAGGCAGATTCAGAAGCCTCTGGCAGCCATGCTCCTCACACCAGCATTACTATAGGTGTGTACCCCATGGTTTGTGCGCACAACGTCTTTCTCAGGCGGATTGAGAAGCCTCTGGCAGCCGTGCTCCTCACACCAGCACTATTGTAGGTGTGTACCCCATGGTTTGTGCGCACAACGTCTTTCTCAGGCGGATTCAGAAGCCTCTGGCAGCCGTGCTCCTCACACCAGCATTCTTGTAGGTGTGTACCCCATGGTTTGCGCGCACGACGTCTTTCTCAGGCGGATTCAGAAGCCTCTGGCAGCCATGCTCCTCACACCAGCATTACTATAGGTGTGTACCCCATGGTTTGTGCGCACAACGTCTTTCTTAGGCGGATTCAGAAGTCTCTGGCAGCCGTGCTCCTCACACCAGCACTATTGTAGGTGTGTACCCCATGGTTTGTGCGCACAACGTCTTTCTCAGGCGGATTCAGAAGCCTCTGGCAGCCGTGCTCCTCACACCAGCATTCTTGTAGGTGTGTACCCCATGGTTTGTGCGCACGACGTCTTTCTCAGGCGGATTCAGAAGCCTCTGGCAGCCATGCTCCTCACACCAGCATTACTATAGGTGTGTACCCCATGGTTTGTGCGCACAACGTCTTTCTCAGGCGTATTCAGAAGCCTCTGGCAGCCGTGCTCCTCACACCAGCATGCTTGTAGGTGTGTACCCTATGGTTTGTGCGCACGACGTCTTTCTCAGGCGGATTCAGAAGCCTCTGGCAGCCATGCTCCTCACACCAGCATTACTATAGGTGTGTACCCCATGGTTTGTGCGTATGACGTCTTTCTCAGGTGGATGCAGAAGCCTCTGGCAGCTGTGCTCCTCACACCAGCATTACTGTAGGTGTGTACCCCATGTTTTGTGCGCACAACGTCTTTCTCAGGCGGATTCAGACGCCTCTGGCAGCTGTGCTCCTCACACCAGCACTATTGTAGGTGTGTACCCCATGGTTTGTGCGCACGTCTTTCTCAGGCGGATTCAGAAGCCTCTGGCAGCCGTGCTCCTCACACCAGCATTCTTGTAGGTGTGTACCCCATGGTTTGTGCGCACGACGTCTTTCTCAGGCGGATTCAGAAGCCTCTGGCAGCCATGCTCCTCACACCAGCATTACTGTAGGTGTGTACCCCATGGTTTGTGCGTATGACGTCTTTCTCAGGCGGATTCAGAAGCCTCTGGCAGCTGTGCTCCTCACACCAGCATTACTGTAGGTGTGTACCCCATGGTTTGTGCGCACGACGTCTTTCACAGGCGGATTCAGAAGCCTCTGGCAGCCGTGCTCCTCACACCAGCATTACTGTAGGTGTGTACCCCATGGTTTGTGCGCACGACGTCTTTCTCAGGTGGATTCAGAAGCCTCTGGCAGCCATGCTCCTCACACCAGCATTATTGTTGATGTGTACCCCATGGTTTGTGCGCACGACGTCTTTCTCAGGTGGATTCAGAAGCCTCTGGCAGCCGTGCTCCTCACACCAGTATTATTGTAGATGTGTACCCCATGGTTTGTGCGCACGACGTCTTTCTCAGGCGGATTCAGAAGCCTCTGGCAGCCATGCTCCTCACACCAGCATTATTGTTGATGTGTACCCCATGGTTTGTGCACATGACGTCTTTCTCAGGCGAATTCAGAAGCCTCTGGCAGCCGTGCTCCTCACACCAGCATTCTTGTAGGTGTGTACCCCTTGGTTTGTGCACACGACGTCTTTCTCAGGTGGATTCAGAAGCCTCAGGCAGCCATGCTCCTCACACCAGCATTACTGTAGGTGTGTACCCCATGGTTTGTGCGTATGACGTCTTTCTCAGGCGGATTCAGAAGCCTCTGGCAGCTGTGCTCCTCACACCAGCATTACTGTAGGTGTGTACCCTATGGTTTGTGCGTATGACGTCTTTCTCAGGCGGATTCAGAAGCCTCTGGCAGCTGTGCTCCTCACACCAGCATTACTGTAGGTGTGTACCCCATGGTTTGTGCGCACGACGTCTTTCACAGGCGGATTCAGAAGCCTCTGGCAGCCGTGCTCCTCACACCAGCATTACTGTAGGTGTGTACCCCATGGTTTGTGCGCACGACGTCTTTCTCAGGTGGATTCAGAAGCCTCTGGCAGCCATGCTCCTCACACCAGCATTATTATAGATGTGTACCCCATGGTTTGTGCGCACGACGTCTTTCTCAGGTGGATTCAGAAGCCTCTGGCAGCCATGCTCCTCACACCAGCATTATTATAGATGTGTACCCCATGGTTTGTGCGCACGACGTCTTTCTCAGGCGGATTCAGAAGCCTCTGGCAGCCATGCTCCTCACACCAGCATTACTGTAGGTGTGTACCCCATGGTTTGTGCGTATGACGTCTTTCTCAGGCGGATTCAGAAGCCTCTGGCAGCTGTGCTCCTCACACCAGCATTACTGTAGGTGTGTACCCCATGGTTTGTGCGTTTGACGTCTTTCTCAGGTGGATTCAGAAGTCTCTGGCAGCCGTGCTCCTCACACCAGTATTATTGTAGATGTGTACCCCATGGTTTGTGCGCACGACGTCTTTCTCAGGCGGATTCAGAAGCCTCTGGCAGCCATGCTCCCCACACCAGCATTATTGTTGATGTGTACCCCATGGTTTGTGTGCACAACGTCTTTCTCAGGCAGATTCAGAAGCCTCTGGCAGCCGTGCTCCTCACACCAGCATTATTGTAGATGTGTATGCAGCGCCCCAGAGTCTGGTCGTTGCAGTAACGTCGCTTTTCCACCAGGGGGAGTGATGGTACGTTTGATTGTACTAAAAGAGTTCACCTTGCGGGGAATCACAGTCATACATTACACTTCACACTCCGGCCGCCAGGGGGAGCAAAAGGTCCTATCTACTAGGCCACTCCTCACACATGGGTAAAACTGGGGGTTGGATAGGAAGTTAGGAAGAAAGCAGCCTGAGAGAGTTCGGGAGAGGACCTGTCAGGGGTGGGATCCTGACAGAGGCCTAGGAAAGGACAGATCGTTACGGAGCCGTGCCTGTACCTTATAGCGGCAGTCTCCAAAGAAAGGACACGAAGCGAAGTATATTGTGGAGAAGTGAAAAACGGGATCACAGCACAAAGGAGATAGAACCAAAAGGAGCCGTGCCCCAAGATCAGCAACATCCTTCTGAGGCGCGTAGCCGGTGGCCGGAGCACCGAGGGAGTAATAGGCTCTACGCATTACTTTGAACCACGGCAGGGCAGTTAACTCTAGGTTGGCTGTCTCCCCTTTTACACCTAATGAAGACAACGGAGGCAATTGTGGGAGAGGGGCGTCTCTAGGGTCCCTATAAAATAACTCCAGGCCTACCCCGTCATACGGGTGCGTCCTATCCATATCATCTGGGGGACGGAGAGAAAGAACAGAAACATACACGACAGTTGTGAGGACTATCCCGTGGTGCTCAGCAGGGAAGTACTACAACACACAGGCGCAAGTAGGAAAGATACTGATTTCCACCTGCAAAGGGAACTCTGGATGTGCCTTCAGACCGGCCGGTCTCAGCCAGCCCTGTTAGCAGTGCTCTGGATTGCGGATGCCGAAGCCTTCAGTAAAGAGGTAAAGAGACTGCAACCCTGTGACCTCGTTATTTACTGCGACCTACACCGTCACCTACATCTTTAATTGGGCGCCCCTTAGCAGGGCCACGGACCGGGTCAGGCCACCGTGACATCCCCAGAACCGAGAGACCCGGTACCGAGTACCCTGCTGTCCTGCGCTTGGGGGCCGCTCCATGTGCCCCATGGTTTGTGCACACAACGTCTTTCTCAGGTGGATTCAGAAGCCTCTGGCAGCCGTGCTCCTCACACCAGCATTATTATAGGTGTGTACCCCATGGTTTGTGCACACGATGTCTTTCTCAGGCAGATTCAGAAGCCTCTGGCAGCCGTGCTCCTCACACCAGCATTATTATAGGTGTGTACCCCATGGTTTGTGCACACGATGTCTTTCTCAGGCGGATTCAGAAGCCTCTGGCAGCTGTGCTCCTCACACCAGCATTCTTGTAGGTGTGTACCCCATGGTTTGTGCGCACGACGTCTTTCTCAGGTGGATTCAGAAGCCTCTGGCAGCTGTGCACCTCACACCAGCATTATTGTAGGTGTGTACTCCATGGTTTGTGCACACAACGTCTTTCTCAGGCGGATTTAGATGCCACTGGCAGCTGTGCTCCTCACACCAGCATTATTGTAGGTGTGTGCCCCATGATTTGTGCACACAAAGTCTTTCTAAGGCAGATTCAGAAGCCTCTGGCAGCCGTGTTGCTCGCAACAGCATTATTGTAGATGTGCACCCCATGGTTTGTGCACACGTCTTCTTTCTCAGGCAGATTCAAAATCATCTGGCAGCCACACTAGCTTTGTTGTAGGTGTGTACAGGGCAGCCAGTAGGAATTTCGGGGCCCTATACTGACAAAATTTTGGGGGCCTCCTTGAAACTCTGCCCAGGCTCCTCCTTAGCCACACCTCCACCCCTCAAACCTTCCACATTCCCACCACCCTCTCTTTGAAAACTCCACTTCTGCACCACGTCCTCATCAATCACAGATTAACAGTTCCCATCACCACGTAATTAGCTAGCAGCTTTTGTTTTGGCCAAAAGATTTTTTAATCCGCCACCACTACAAGGTAGATTCTTTTGGCCGGGCTCTAGTCTGTAACTTATTAAACATTTGCTAAAATATCCAATACAATTTTAGGTATACTGTAATTTATTTTTCATTTTTTTAAATGACCAATTATATCACATACAAGAGACAAATACCACCGCACCATGCTTCAATCACATATTACCACCACATGGTGACCAATAATACCACATGCAAGGAACAAATACAGTAACTCCATGACCAGATGACATATTATCACCACATAGTGACCGAATAATACCATATACAGGCAGGGCTGGTGTTAGAGAAAGTGGAGCCCTGGGCAAAAGTGTAAAGTGAGGCCTCAAATGCTAACATATTGCACAATCACACAGAAATATTTCTGTTGTATTTACATGCGCTGAGGTCAGGCGGCTAAATAAGTGCGATCAACAATATTGAAGTCGTTCAACGCTTGTTTTCCGGCCTCTTTATTCCAGCTGAGGAAGTATGATGGGTACAGATAATCCTCCATACAGTATAATGCAGGTCCCATATAGTACATATAGTATAAGGCAGCACCCCTCATAGAGTATGATGCAACACCCCTCATAGAGTATAATGCAGCACCCCTCTTGAGTACAACGCAACCCCCTCAGAATATAATGCAGCCCCCCACAAAAACACATAATTCAACCACACACACACACACACACACACACACACACACACACACACACACACACACACACACACACACACACACACACACACACACACACACACACACACAGTGTAATTCAGCCCTGTCAGGAAAATATGAATTATTTTCCATTGTTCGGGATACACAGCCAATGCTGCCTGCTACTCCTCTCACCAATCGTTTCTGTAAAGCCAAAATCCTTCTTGCAGCCCCTTCCCTCTTCTCTGTGAATTTCCACTCCTCTCTCCCTTCCACCAAATAGTCATTCTGGAATCAGAGTTTATGGCTCTGCCAGGTAGCAGAGAGTAAAATTTGTTTTTTCACCAAAATCCCTTTGTGTGCTAGGCATAACACTTACAGTCAGGGCCGCCATCAGGGCATTAGTGACTGGCGTATGGGGCCCGGTGAGCAGAGGGGGCCCGTATCGGGCCCGTCTCATCTGCTCACCGGGCCCCTACCGGCAGCCGCAGGCTGAACCGGGCCCTTAGCGGCGGCCGGCGCTGCAGCTGTTTAACGCTATTGACATGCGGGCCCGCACGTCAATAGTTGACAGCCGCCAGCCAATCCGAGGCTGGCAGCTGACGTCAGCCGCAGCATGCATGTCGCCGGCGTCTGACGTCATTGTCAGTCGCCGGCGAGTGCACGCTTCAGCTGCGTGGAGAGAGCAGGAGTGCGGCAGGTAAGCAGAATTTATTATTTTTTTTTTTTTATTGAGAGTGGCGATCCGGGCGGCCCAGGGCAGAAAGCTGGACACAGGGGCAGAACGCTGGACACAGGGGCAGAACGCTGGACACAGGGGCAGAACGCTGGATACAGGGGCAGAAAGCTGGACACAGGGTCAGAAAGCTGGACACAGGGGCAGAACGCTGGACACAGGGGCTGAAGGCTGGACACAGGGGCAGAAAGCTGGACACAGAGGCAGAAGGCTGGACACAGGGGCAGAAGGCTGGACACAGGGGCAGAAGGCTGGACACGGGCAGAAGGCTGGACACAGGGGCAGAAAGCTGGACACAGGGGCAGAAAGCTGGATACGGGCAGAAAGCTGGACACGGGCAGAACGCTGGACACAGGGGCAGAACGCTGGACACAGGGGCAGAACGCTGGACACAGGGGCAGAAAGCTGGACACTGGGGCAGAAAGCTGGACATTGGGGCAGAATGCTGGACACGGGGGCAGAATGCTGGACACAGGGGCAGAAAGCTGGACACGGGCAGATTGCTGGACACTGGGGCAGAACGCTGGACACGGGCAGATTGCTGGACACTGGGGCAGAAAGCTGGACACGGGCAGATTGCTGGACACTGGGGCAGAACGCTGGACACAGGGGCAGATTGCTGGACACAGGGGCAGAATGCTGGACACAGGGGCAGAAAGCTGGACACGGGCAGATTGCTGGACACAGGGGCAGAAAGCTGGACACGGGCAGAAAGCTGGACACTGGGGCAGAAAGCTGGACACTGGGGCAGAAAGCTGGACACTGGGGCAGATTGCTGGAAACTGAGGCAGATTGCTGGACACTGGGGCAGAATGCTGGACACTGGGGCAGAATGCTGGACACGGGGCAGAATGGAGAAACGGGGCATGATTGGAGACACAGGGGGCAGGATGACAGACATGGCGGCTTGACTGGAGACACTGGGGCATTACTGGAGACAGATGGGGCAGGATTGGAAACAGATGGGGCAGAATTGAGACACAGGGGGCATGATTGCAGAAATGGGGGCATGATTGGAGATGGGGCAGAATGGTGATACGGGCATGATTGGAGACACGAGACAGGATTGGAGACAGATGGGGCAGGATCATGGGGCAGGATGGATACGATGGAGACAGATGGGGCAGGATGGGGAGATCATATGGGGCAGAATGGATACTCATTAGGGCAGGATGGGAGAACATATGGCTGACGCCAGGAATGAGACACACGGGGGCTAGGATGGCGAATATTATTACCATAGGGGCTAATTAAGGGATATTATTACTGCAGTGATATATTTAATTTATTTTTTGAGTACACTGTTTTAAATGGAGGGGCGGTCCTATTACTGTGTAGAATGATACTATGTCGCCTTCTTCATGTGGTGCAATGTAGAAGTTGGGAAAATTAAGTAATGTGTTCTGCAAGTGGAACTCGAGATAACTGTGTTATTTCCTGCAGAGACGAGTCCTGGCTGGATGAAGTGATGGTGGTCTGTGTGGGATGAAAGATGAAGGACTTCACCTAGAGATGTCACTGGTGAGTCAGTGTGTTACCTATACACTGACACTATACACTGTATACTATATACAGAGGTCCTGTGTATAATGTCACCAGTGATCACTGGATTACCTATACACTATATACAGAGCTCCTGTGCATAATGTCACCAGCGATCGCTGTATTACCTCTACACAGACACTGCATACTAAGTACAGATCTCCTGTGTATAATGGCACTTATGGTGATAGTATTGTGTTTTTTTTTATTATTGATCAGTATTGTAGTATTCAGTCACTATGTGGTGGTAATATGTGGTCTGGTCATGATGTTGTGGTATTTGTTCCTTGTATTTGATATTATTCGATCACTGTGGTGGTAATATGTCATCTGGTCATGGTGTGGCGGTATTTGTGCCTTGTAGATAGTATTATAGGTCACTGTGGTGATAATATGGTGTCTGGTCATGGTGCTGTGGTATTTGTTCCTTGCATGTGGTATTATAGGTCATTTTAAAAATTGAAAAATAAATAAAAATATACCTAAATTGTATTGCATATTTTAACAAATATTTAATAGGTTACAGTAGAGTAGGGCCTGGCCAAAAGTGTCTACCTTGTCATTTTGGTGGCTTAAAAAATCTTTTGGCCAAAACAAAAGCTGCCGGCTATATGTGTGATCTGGTGATGGGAACTGTCAATGTGTGATAGGTGAGGAGTGGAGTTTTTCCAAGAGAGAGCGGTGGGACTGTGGACAGTTTGAGGGGTGGAGCGTGTGGCGGGGCTGGGGTGGAGCCTGGGCGGAGTCTCAAGGGGGCCCCAGAAATTTTGCCAGTATGGGGCCCCGAAACTTCTAGTGGCAGCCCTGCTTACAGTCAAAGTTCAATAACACACATTAATCCTAGAAACATGAAAATTAGATTTCCAGGATCTGGGCAATTAGGGCTACGCATGGCAGCATTTTGCAGCATTTAAGGCCATCGGAAACTTGGGAAATGCATTTCTGCCCACCAGTAAATCACAGACATACCGTGGACTCTAAAGAACGGTAAAACCACAGGGGAAAATATAATGCCAATATCATTGGCCTGTGAGCTTCCAGGAAACATCCCACATGTGAGGTCAGCCAAAGTGGGAGTCCCTAAGTTTATGACCAAACCATAAAACAGGAATAATAATAATAATAATAATCTTTATTTTTATATAGCGCTAACATATTCCGCAACGCTTTACAGTTTGCACACATTATCATCTCTCTCCTCAATGGGGCTCACAATCCAAATTCCCTATCAGTATGTCTTTGGAGAGTGGGAGGAAAACAAAGAACCCGGAGGAAACCCACGCAAACACGGGGAGAAAATACAAACTCCTTGCAGATCGTGTCCTTGGTGGGATTTAAACCCAAGGACTCCAGCGCTGCAAGGCTGTAGTGCTAACCACTGAGCCACCGTGCAGCCCACAGGAATGTCCATTTTGGGAGGCATTCAGAGCTGGAGAGACAGCTGAGAACACCATGCTAGGGTGCTGAATCATTCCTTTGGGAACTTTCCTCCTCTTTATTGACCCGTCATACTTATCACTGAGATTTAGTAAGGTTTGTACCTTTATTCCTTTTACAATGGCTTGTACATATTTGTATTTGTCTCTTTTCTAATATCTTTTGTAATTTTTGTAAACACTGACGATCTTTTTCTGGAGTAAACTTATAAATGTGCTAGCTTTGTTCTTTTGGCTCTATGATCAAACCGACACGTACTCCGTGCAAATTCACGCTACCTGGGGTTGGTTTCTGACCCGATATAGGCTTGGTAACAGATCGGCTTATATCTAATGAGGAATTGGTGGCAGCATAGCGTTCTGGTGTTATTGGGGGATCCTGACAGTGACAGACCGGAGATTTATATATGTACTCCCGGCCTGGGACTAATAGCCAGTTTCCTACTCCACACTGATGAGGGGCAAATACTCCGAAACAGCTGTCTGTGGATGGATACCATGTTTTGGCATAGGTGGTTTTCCTTTATTGGATGCTGCTCTTCCCGTGGTTGTTCCTTCCCGATGAAAGACCTGGCTATTCATTGCTTGCGTTGAGAAACACGTGATGGTGTCTCCGCGGCTTTTCTACATGCATTTGCATATTTCCCTTTAGGGATGGGGGCAGTGTTCTGGATCACTGCATTGAGAAACACATGATGGTGTCTCCGCGGTGTTGGATGTTTTGATCTCCCCTAGGTCATTCATCCTTATGTTTATAGTCTTTTCACTATGCACTGCTCCTAATAGCCAGTTTCATACTCCACACTGATAAGGGGCAAATACCCTGAAACAGCTGTCTGTGGATGGATACCATGTTTTGGCATAGGTGGTTTTCCTTTATTGGATGCTGCCCTTCCCGTGGTTGTTCCTTCCCGGTGAAAGACCTGGCTATTCATTGCTTGCGTTGAGAAACACGTGATGGTGTCTCCGTGGCTTTTCCACATGCATTTGCATATTTCCCTTTAGGGATGGGGGCAGTGTTCTGGATCACTGCATTGAGAAACACGTGATGGTGTCTCCGCGGTGTTGGATGTTTTGATCTCCCCAAGGTCATTCATCCTTATGTTTATAGTCTTTTCACTAGGCACTGCTCCTAATAGCCAGTTTCCTACTCCACACTGATGAGGGGCAAATACCCCGAAACAGCTGTCTGTTGATGGATACCATGTTTTGGTATGGGTGGTTTTCCTTTATTGGATGCTGCCCTTCCCGTTGTTGTTCCTTCCCAGGGAAAGACCTGGCTATTCAATGCTTGCATTGAGAAACACGTGATGGTGTCTCTGCAGCTTTTCTACATGCATTTGCATATTTCCCTTTAGGGATGGGGGCAGTGTTCTGGATCACTGCATTGAGAAACACGTGATGGTGTCTCTGCGGTGTTGGATGTTTTCATCTCCCTGAGGTCATTCATCCTTATGTTTATAGTCTTTTCACTAGGCACTGTTCCTAATAGCCAGTTTCCTACTCCACACTAATGAGGGGCAAATACCCCAAAACAGCTGTCTGTGGATGGATACCATGTTTTGGCATAGGTGGTTTTCCTTTATTGGATGCTGCCCTTCCCGTGGTTGTTCCTTCCCAGTGAAAGACCTGGCTATTCATTGCTTGCGTTGAGAAACACGTGATGGTGTCTCCGCGGCTTTTCTACATGCATTTGCATATTTCCCTTTAGGGATGGGGGCAGTGTTCTGGATCACTGCGTTGAGAAACACGTGATGGTGTCTCTGCGGTGTTGGATGTTTTGATCTCCCTGAGGTCATTCATCCTTATGTTTATAGTCTTTTCACTAGGCACTGCTCCTAATAGCCAGTTTCATACTCCACACTGATGAGGGGCAAATACCCCGAAACAGCTGTCTGTGGATGGATACCATGTTTTGGCATAGCTGGTTTTCCTTTATTGGATGCTGCCCTTCCCGTGGTTATTCCTTCCCGGGGAAAGACCTGGCTATTCATTGCTTGCGTTGAGAAACACGTGATGGTGTCTCCGCGGCTTTTCTACATGCATTTGCATATTTCTCTATAGGGATGGGGGCAGTGTTCTAGATCACTGCGTTGAGAAACACGTGATGGTGTCTCCGCGGAGTTGGATGTTTTGATCTCCCCGAGGTCATTCATCCTTATGTTTATTCACCAGTAAATCACAGACATACCGTGTTTGGACTCTAAAGAACGGTAAAACCACAGGGGAAAATATAATGCCAATATCGTTGGCCTGTGAGCTCCCAGGAAACATCCCACATGTGAGGTCAGCCAAAGTGGGAGTCCCTAAGCTTATGACCAAACCATAAAACAGGAATAATAATAATAATCTTTATTTTTATATAGCGCTAACATATTCTGCAGCGCTTTACAGTTTGCACACATTATCATCTCTGTCCCCAATGGGGCTCACTATCCAAATTCCCTATTAGTATGTCTTTGGAGTGTGGGAAAAAAACAAAGAACCCGGAGGAAACCCACGCAAACATGGGGAGAAAATACAAACTCCTTGCAGATCGTGTCCTTGGTTGGATTTAAACCCAAGGACTCCAGTGCTGCAAGGCTGTAGTGCTAACCACTGAGCCACCATGCAGCCCACAGGAATGTCCATTTTGGGAGGCATTCAGAGCTGGAGAGACAGCTGAGAACACCATGCTAGGGTGCTGAATCATTCCTTTGGGAACTTTCCTCCCCTTTATTGACCCGTCATACTTATCACTGAGATTTAATAAGGTTTGTAACTTTATTCCTTTTATAATGGCTTGTACATATTTGTATTTGTCTCTTTTCTAATATCTTTTGTCGTTTTTGTAAACACTGCCAATTTTTTTCTGGAGTAAACTTATAAATTTGCTAGCTTTGTTCTTTTGGCTCTATGATCAAACCGACACGTACTCAAATTCACTCTACCTGGGGTTGGTTTCTGACCTGATATAGGCTTGGTAACAGATCGGCTTATATCTAATGCGGAATTGGTGGCAGCATAGCGTTCTGGTGTTATTGGGGGATCCTGGCAGTGACAGACCGGAGATTTATATATGTACTCCCGGCCTGGGACTGGGAATATATACAGTATACCGCCCTCATTGCAGAGTGCCCCGATAACCAGCATGTGACAGGGCAGCCTCTCCGGCGACTACTTATCCTGAGGGTAAGGGGGGCGCCAGAGAGCTGCAAGTGCAAGTTTAATGACTGGAAAGGTAAAAGTGGTTTTCATAACAAATTGGTGGCACAGCGTGGGATCATAGAGCATTTGTGATCTGGTTTTCATTTCTCTCACTAAAAACTTGCACAGTTTTTGCGAGGACCCTGTGCAAAAAGTTTTGATGATCAAACTCAGTGTTTATTAGATCCGAGAAAATACTGTATGTGTAGCAGTTACACCCTACCCCTCTTCGTTTTTCTGTCCTATCTTTTATTTGGCAATCATGGCTGCTTCAGTTGGGGAGTCCTGGTATTGTGAGATAAGAGGAACGCGGGATGCAGTGACGAGCAGGAGGCAGAACAAGAGTTAACGGGTTTAATACAAGGATTACTCCACGCAGGGAGAGAAAGTGTTAAGGGGGAAATAAACTTGAGTTTGGTATCAGGGTAGGGACAAACGGTTAGGAAACTGGTAAACTTATCAGTCTGATGGTTTCCGGGCGGTGGAGGCTTGGAATCAAGCGGTGGCACCGTAGGTGATGCATGAAGTCTCTGGCCTCTTCCCGGAGGAAGGTGAAGCATTGTCTCCCGATGGAAACGACGTATCTAGGCTCTCTCAGGCGAGGTATCGGGTTACCGGGGCGAAGTCTATTAGGTGCCGCAGTCTCTGCCTCCACTGGAATATGTCATGAATACCGCTGGTGCCAGGGATGTAGTTACCAGGTTCTCAAAAATCTGCCTGGTCAGTTCTAGGCTGCACACTCACAGCTGGTAGCGGAGCGGTGCGGGTCAGAGCTCCGGTAGTCAGGATAGACACAACCTCAAATCCCTCACGGTCAGCGTGCACAAGGTCTGAGGTACGGCAGCACGGCCTGTGTTCTTGCATAGCCCCGCAGAGAGGGAGTCAACCTTCTCCTGCTGCACGATCTGTCTTCCCGCCAAGTGTCCCACTTTCCGCTCACCTCCCCTTTTACACCTGACACAGTGGAGTGCAAAGGTCTGTCCGGGTTGTAAAGCTCTTCCTCAGCAATAATTGTGACAGCCCTGATAGTTCCGGAACCAGCACGATAGAAGCATCACCAGCCTTTCCATCTTCCTATTGTATAACCAGCAGACCAAGGATGTTCTTATCACCCTCTGTACGACGAGACAGATTGACTCTACGGGCAAAACCAGGCACCAAATGATTGCGAAACTGATGCAATGTGCCGCAGAGCCAGTCTGTCACCAGAGCCTAGTGACACAGAAGCCAGACCAGGTGGTGCTGCTGCAGAGGTCCAACCTGTGAATGCCAGCCTTACTCGCAACCTGAGTAGTGTAGACCCCCTCCTCCAGATGGCCTTGGAGCAACTTCACGCAGATGATTGTGAGGGACATCTGAAGCTGATCCAGCAATTCCAAGAGCGACAGGCTCAGGCAGAGTGGGAAGAACGACAGGCACAGGCTGAGAGGGAAGAGTTGGAGTTACCCCAAATCCAGGGCCAGAGATCTTCCCAGCACAGCAGTAAGTCCAGCAAAGCTCATTTCTTTAAACCCTGTCCCTAACATTTTCCTGTGATGGACAAGGATGCAGACTTGGACATATTTCTCTGGGGATTTGAAAAAGCCCGCAGACAGTACCAGCTGCCTGAAGACCAATGGGCCCGATATTTAACTCCAGGCCTCAGAGGAAAAGCTCTGGAGATGTTTGCTTCGCTCCCCCTAGACCAAGATGGAGATTATGAGGCCATCAAGCAGACCCTGATAAAAAAGTACCAGCTGACTCCTGAGGTCTACCGTAAAAAGTTCCGGAACCTCCAACGTGGAACGCACGACAGCTACAGTGATGTGGTGTATGGACTCAGAACCCACTTTGAGCAGTGGATCCAAGGACTGTCAGTGACTACCTTTGACCAGCTAAACAACCTGATGGTGAAAGACCAGTTCCTACATATTTGTCCGGCTGAGGTGTGACAGTTCGTGATGGACCAGGAGCCGACAGATGCGGATACAGCAGCGCAGATTGCCGATACCTACAAGGCCAATCGTAAACTGGTGGTGCGGAAGCCGGTCACCGCCAGATGGAAATGGTGTAAGCCATGGACCACCATCCCTGCCCCTGCCAGCCGACCCTCTGGAGCCCTTGTCCCCTTGGCCAATGCCAGGCCTACATCTGATCCACGCAAGGGTTATTTCTGCAGTCGGACTGGACACCTCAGCGCCACTTGTCCAGAGAAGAAGAGCCCCCCTTGCAAGGCCCCAGGGCCTAATGCAGCAGTTCTTTTTGTGGGTGGGGCAGCTGGAAAGGCCTGTGAAAATTTGAAGACTGTCACCGTGGGGGGTATTATCACTGTAGGCCTCAAGGACACAGGGGCCGAACGAACCCTCATCCGACCCGAGCTGATGACCCGTGAAGAGATTATCTGGGGGAAAACCCTGACTGTCTCCAGGATTGGGGGCATCCGCTGTCCCTTGCAAATGGCCCGGGTTTTAATAGATTGGGGTGCCGGGAGTGGGTGAAGGAAGTGGGGGTGTCCGAAAACCTACCCTCAAATATTTTGTTGGGTACTGATTTGGGGAGAATGTTTGCTTATTATGTTCCCGAAACCCCTCCCTGATCTGATACTGATGGTAATGTTATTGCTAAGAATGTGAATGTCAATGCTTTATCTTATAATGATGTATCTGGAGGTACAGGAGGACTCAGCCATGCTGCACGGTGATATTTCTGAAGATCCCCTAACAGGAGCAAGCGTCAGTGCTAAGGGGGATGGGGAGAGGTGTGAGCAGGTAGATGTAGTGACAGGCAGGAAACAGAGCAAGGGTTAACTGGGTTTTAATCAACAGTGGGATACTCCACACAGGGAGATAAAGAGGTAAACAAGGAACACAACAACAAAGATGAAATTGTGGGCAGGGTGAAAGAACAGTAAAGGCAGTGGGGGTAGTTCTTGTGGGGTTAACTTATCCTGTCTGCTGATACTCGGGCCGTAGGTGTTGTAGAGCGGTGATGGCGCCAACAGCGGCTGACGCGACGCTTGTCCACGGAATTCCTGGAAGGAACGGTGTTCTGTCTTCTTGCGGCAGCGGTTGGTCTCCGGTACTTTCCGCTGAGCCACTAGTCCATATATCAGTGTGGCTGGAAGGATGGATGCCACCACACGATCTGAGCCCAACTTGATCCAGCATAAGTATACTGGGGGAAGCAGAGCACTGCGAGCAGTTCCACTCTTGGTCTCTCTCAAGCGGCACCCGCACTGTACTCACGGGCCCGGAGCGCTCAGCTTCTTGCTTAGTCGCGGTAAGCGGGCGCTCTGCACAACTTTGCTCACAAGTTCTGCTGGCAGCAGCGAGGAACCTCTGGTGCGGGGCGGTGTCGCGTTGGTACTCTAGGGCAGGACAGCTAATGCCTGTCTGCAGCGTGCTGTCCCTTCCCGCCAAGTCTGCCCTGCACGCTCCACTCTTTTTGAGCTAACTACGCCCCCTGCTGCTGGGTGCAAAGGTCTGTCTGGTTGCTTAAGCTTTCCCCCAGACAACAGAGGAGACAGCCTTGACAGTTACGGACCCGGAGCCAGAAAAGTACCCCCAGCCCGGTCCTTCTGCTTACAGAGGCATGGGAACCATGAAGCGGGTGATGCCGTACAACCGACCAGTGTCACAAAGGAAGGTGAACTGTTATGACCCCCAATGGCAGAGGGTCTCAGGAATAAATACCAAGTCTGCAAACACAAAAAAACAGCTCATAGGGCAGTGGTAACTGGGCTGACCATATATCTAATCCTAGCACCACAAATAGCAGTAGCCGGGGAACGTGCCTACGTTGGTTCTAGACGTCTCGCGCCAGCCGGAGAACTAACTAACCCTAGAAGGGAAAAGAAAGACCTTTCTTGCCTCCAGAGAAAAGACCCCAAAAGTTGGATACAAGCCCCCAACAAATAATAACGGTGAGGTAAGAGGAAAAGACAAACATAAGAATGAGCTAGGTATTTAGCAAAGAGAGGCCCACTAGCTAATAGCAGAATATAGTAAGATGACTTATATGGTCAGCAAAAACCCTATTAAAATATCCACGCTGGATATTCAAGAACCCCCGAACCGACTAACGGCCGGGGGGAGAACACCAGCCCCCTAGAGCTTCCAGCAAGGTCAGAACTCACATTTAGTACAAGCTGGACAAAAAATAGAAGCAAAGCAAATAACCCAAAAAACAAAGAAGCAAGACTTAGCTTAATTTTGCAAGAACCAGGACCAGCAGACAGGAGCAACAGAAGGATCTGATTACAACGATGCCAGGCACTGGACTAAGGATCCAGGAAGTTTATATAGCGACACCCCTGGACTAACGACCCAGGTGAGTGCCAAACTGAAGAAAGACAATCCCAGAGTCATATCACTAGTGACCACAAGAGGGAGCCAAAAAGTCTAATTCACAACAGTACCCCCCCCTTAAGGAGGGGTCACCGAACCCTCACCAAGACCACCAGGACGATCAGGATGAGCAGCGTGAAAGGCACGAACTAAATCGGCCGCATGCACATCAGAGGCAACCACCCAGGAATTATCCTCCTGACCATAGCCCTTCCACTTGACCAGATACTGAAGCCTCCGCCTGGAGAGACGAGAATCCAAGATCTTCTCCACCACGTACTCCAACTCGCCCTCAACCAACACCGGAGCAGGAGGCTCAACAGAAGGAACCACAGGTACAACGTACCGCCGCAACAAAGACCTATGGAACACGTTGTGAATGGCAAACGACACCGGAAGATCCAAGTGAAAGGACACAGGATTAAGGATTTCCAATATCTTGTAAGGACCGATGAAGCGAGGCTTAAATTTAGGAGAGGAGACCTTCATAGGAACAAATCGAGAAGACAGCCATACCAAATCCCCAACACGAAGTCGGGGACCCACACCGCGGCGGCGGTTGGCAAAACGCTGAGCCTTCTCTTGTGACAACTTTAAGTTGTCCACCACATGATTCCAGACCTGCTGCAACCTATCCACCACAGAATCTACCCCAGGACAGTCAGAAGGCTCCACATGTCCCGAGGAAAAACGAGGATGGAAACCAGAGTTGCAGAAAAATGGCGAAACCAATGTAGCGGAACTAGCCCGATTATTAAGGGCAAACTCAGCCAACGGCAAGAAGGTCACCCAATCATCCTGATCCGCAGAAACAAAACACCTCAAATAAGCCTCCAGAGTCTGATTAGTTCGCTCCGTTTGTCCATTAGTCTGAGGATGAAAGGCAGACGAAAACGACAACTCAATGCCCATCCTAGCACAAAAGGATCGCCAGAACCTGGAAACAAACTGGGATCCTCTGTCAGACACAATATTCTCAGGAATGCCGTGTAAACGAACCACATTCTGAAAGAACACAGGAACCAGATCGGAAGAGGAAGGCAGCTTAGGCAAAGGCACCAAATGGACCATCTTAGAAAAGCGATCACATACCACCCAGATGACAGACATGCCCTGAGACACCGGGAGATCTGAAATGAAAACCATGGAAATGTGTGTCCAAGGCCTCTTCGGGACAGGCAAGGGCAAGAGCAACCCGCTGGCACGAGAACAGCAAGGCTTAGCTCGAGCACAAGTCCCACAGGACTGCACAAACGACCTAGCCACCAGATCTCTGGTGCCAAAAATTCCCGGATGCCCTGCCAACACCGAGGAATGAACCTCGGAAATGACTCTGCTGGTCCACTTATCAGGAACAAACAGTCTGTCCGGTGGACAAGAGTCAGGTCTACCAGCCTGAAATCTCTGCAACACACGTCGCAAATCCGGAGAAATGGCTGACAAGATAACTCCCTCTTTAAGAATACCAACTGGTTCTGCGACTCCCGGAGAGAGTCAGGCACAAAGCTCCTTGAAAGAGCATCAGCCTTCACATTCTTTGAACCTGGTAAATACGAGACCACAAAGTCAAAACGGGAGAAAAACAATGACCAGCGGGCCTGTCTAGGATTCAGGCGTTTAGCAGACTCGAGATACATCAAATTTTTGTGATCAGTCAAGACCACCACACGATACTTAGCACCCTCGAGCCAATGACGCCACTCCTCAAATGCCCACTTCATGGCCAACAACTCCCGATTGCCAACATCATAATTCCGCTCAGCAGGCGAAAACTTCCTCGAGAAAAAGGCACAAGGTCTCATCACAGAGCAACCAGGGCCTCTCTGCGACAAAACGGCCCCTGCCCCAATCTCAGAAGCATCCACTTCAACCTGAAAGGGAAGTGAGACATCAGGCTGGCACAAAACAGGCGCCGAAGTAAACCGGCGCTTCAACTCCTGGAAAGCCTTCACGGCTGCAGGAGCCCAGTTAGCAACATCAGAACCTTTCTTGGTCATATCCGTCAAAGGTTTAACAATGCTAGAAAAATTAGCAATAAAACGACGGTAGAAGTTAGCAAAACCCAAGAACTTCTGAAGACTCTTAACTGACGTGGGTTGAGTCCAATCATGAATAGCTCGGACCTTGACTGGGTCCATCTCCACCGCAGAAGGGGAAAAAATAAACCCCAAAAAGGGAACCTTCTGTACTCCAAAGAGACACTTTGAGCCCTTAACAAATAAAGCATTCTCACGCAAAACCTGAAACACCATCCTGACCTGCTCTACATGCGAGTTCCAGTCATCAGAAAAAACCAGAATATCATCCAGATCATAAATTTATCCAGATACTTCCGGAAAATATCATGCATAAAGGACTGAAACACTGAAGGAGCATTAGAGAGCCCAAAAGGCATCACCAAGTACTCAAAATGACCTTCGGGCGTATTAAATGCGGTTTTCCATTCATCTCCTCGCTTAATGCGCACAAGGTTGTACGCACCACGAATATCTATCTTGGTGAACCACTTGGCACCTTTAATTCGGGCAAACAAGTCTGACAACAGAGGCAAAGGATACTGAAATTTAACAGTGATTTTATTCAAAAGCCGATAGTCAATACAAGGTCTCAAAGATCCGTCCTTCTTGGCCACAAAAAAGAATCCCGCACCAAGAGGGGAAGAGGAAGGACGGATATGCCCCTTCTCCAGAGACTCCTTGATATACGAACGCATTGCGGTATGCTCAGGTACAGACAGATTAAATAGTCTTCCCTTAGGAAATTTGCTACCTGGAATCAAATCTATGGCACAGTCACAGTCCCTATGAGGAGGCAGAGCACTGGACCTGGACTCGCTGAACACATCCTGATAATCAGACAAATACTCAGGAACTTCCGAAGGAGTAGAGGAAGCAATAGACACCGGCGGGGAATCACCATGAATACCCTGACAGCCCCAACTTGACACAGACATTGCCTTCCAATCCAAGACTGGATTATGAGTCTGTAACCATGGCAAACCCAAAACGACCAAATCATGCATTTTATGCAGAACAAGAAAACGAATCACCTCCCGATGTTCAGGAGTCATGCACATGGTTACCTGTGTCCAAAACTGCGGTTTATTTTCCGCCAATGGCGTAGCATCAATACCCCTCAGAGGGATAGGATTAACCAACGGCTCAAGAACAAAACCACAGCGCTTGGCAAATGACAGATCCATAAGACTCAGGGCAGCACCTGAATCCACAAACGCCATAACAGGGTAAGAGGACAATGAGCAAATTAAAGTCACAGACAAAATAAATTTAGGTTGCAAATTACCAATGGCGACAGGACTAACAACCCTTGTTAGGCGCTTAGAGCATGCTGATATAACATGTGTAGAATCTCCACAGTAAAAACACAACCCATTCTGACGTCTATGATTTTT
Organism: Ranitomeya variabilis; assembly: GCF_051348905.1. NCBI lineage: Eukaryota > Metazoa > Chordata > Amphibia > Anura > Dendrobatidae > Ranitomeya > Ranitomeya variabilis. The sequence continues at coordinate 567,720,345 of NC_135232.1, forward strand.
CAGCTCATTTCTGGTCTGAATTCTATCACATTGCATCAAATCAGGTGCTTGTTTAGACAACACTACCAGAGGATTAGCGGTTTTGCGCTCCCGCAAACGCCGGTCAATTTGAATAGCCAGCGCCATGGAATCATTCAGACTTGTAGGAATGGAGAAACCCACCATCACATTCTTAATGGCTTCAGAAAGGCCATTTCTGAAATTTGCAGCCAGAGCACACTCATTCCACTGAGTAAGCACGGACCATTTCCGAAATTTTTGGCAATACACTTCAGCTTCATCCTGGCCCTGAGAAATAGCCAGCAAGGCTTTTTCTGCCTGAACCTCAAGATTGGGTTCCTCGTAAAGCAATCCGAGCGCCAGAAAAAATGCATCAATATTTGCCAATGCCGGATCTCCTGGCGCTAGCGAGAAAGCCCAATCCTGAGGGTTGTCCCATAAAAAAGAGATAACAATTTTAACTTGCTGAGCTGAGTCTCGAGATGAACGGGGTCTCAGAGATAGAAACAATTTACAATTATCCCTGAAATTCCTAAACTTAAATCGGTCTCCAGAAAACAGTTCAGGAATAGGTATTTTAGGTTCAGACATAGAACTACTGGTAACAAAATCTTGTATGCTTTGCACACGAGCAGCAAGCTGGTCCACACTTGTAATCAAGGTCTGGACATTCATGTCTGCAGCAAGCTCAAGCCACTCAGAGGTAAAGGGGAGGAAGAGAGGAAAAAAAAAAAAAAAACTCAGAATTTCCTTTCTTATTATCCCACTTCTGCAATGCATTAAACATTCAATGTCGGCCTGGCACACTGTTATGACCCCAATGGCAGAGGGTCTCAGGAATAAATACCAAGTCTGCAAACACAAAAAAACAGCTCATAGGGCAGTGGTAACTGGGCTGACCATATATCTAATCCTAGCACCACATATAGCAGTAGCCGGGGAACGTGCCTACGTTGGTTCTAGACGTCTCGCGCCAGCCGGAGAACTAACTAACCCTAGAAGGGAAAAGAAAGACCTTTCTTGCCTCCAGAGAAAAGACCCCAAAAGTTGGATACAAGCCCCCAACAAATAATAACGGTGAGGTAAGAGGAAAAGACAAACATAAGAATGAGCTAGGTATTTAGCAAAGAGAGGCCCACTAGCTAATAGCAGAATATAGTAAGATGACTTATATGGTCAGCAAAAACCCTATTAAAATATCCACGCTGGATATTCAAGAACCCCCGAACCGACTAACGGCCGGGGGGAGAACACCAGCCCCCTAGAGCTTCCAGCAAGGTCAGAACTCACATTTAGTACAAGCTGGACAAAAATAGAAGCAAAGCAAATAACCCAAAAAACAAAGAAGCAAGACTTAGCTTAATTTTGCAAGAACCAGGACCAGCAGACAGGAGCAACAGAAGGATCTGATTACAACGATGCCAGGCACTGGACTAAGGATCCAGGAAGTTTATATAGCGACACCCCTGGACTAACGACCCAGGTGAGTGCCAAACTGAAGAAAGACAATCCCAGAGTCATATCACTAGTGACCACAAGAGGGAGCCAAAAAGTCTAATTCACAACAGTACCCCCCCCTTAAGGAGGGGTCACCGAACCCTCACCAAGACCACCAGGACGATCAGGATGAGCAGCGTGAAAGGCACGAACTAAATCGGCCGCATGCACATCAGAGGCAACCACCCAGGAATTATCCTCCTGACCATAGCCCTTCCACTTGACCAGATACTGAAGCCTCCGCCTGGAGAGACGAGAATCCAAGATCTTCTCCACCACGTACTCCAACTCGCCCTCAACCAACACCGGAGCAGGAGGCTCAACAGAAGGAACCACAGGTACAACGTACCGCCGCAACAAAGACCTATGGAACACGTTGTGAATGGCAAACGACACCGGAAGATCCAAGCGAAAGGACACAGGATTAAGGATTTCCAATATCTTGTAAGGACCGATGAAGTGAGGCTTAAATTTAGGAGAGGAGACCTTCATAGGAACAAATCGAGAAGACAGCCATACCAAATCCCCAACACGAAGTCGGGGACCCACACCGCGGCGGCGGTTGGCAAAACGCTGAGCCTTCTCTTGTGACAACTTTAAGTTGTCCACCACATGATTCCAGATCTGCTGCAACCTATCCACCACAGAATCTACCCCAGGACAGTCAGAAGGCTCCACATGTCCCGAGGAAAAACGAGGATGGAAACCAGAGTTGCAGAAAAATGGCGAAACCAATGTAGCGGAACTAGCCCGATTATTAAGGGCAAACTCAGCCAACGGCAAGAAGGTCACCCAATCATCCTGATCCGCAGAAACAAAACACCTCAAATAAGCCTCCAGAGTCTGATTAGTTCGCTCCGTTTGTCCATTAGTCTGAGGATGAAAGGCAGACGAAAACGACAACTCAATGCCCATCCTAGCACAAAAGGATCGCCAGAACCTGGAAACAAACTGGGATCCTCTGTCAGACACAATATTCTCAGGAATGCCGTGTAAACGAACCACATTCTGAAAGAACACAGGAACCAGATCGGAAGAGGAAGGCAGCTTAGGCAAAGGCACCAAATGGACCATCTTAGAAAAGCGATCACATACCACCCAGATGACAGACATGCCCTGAGACACCGGGAGATCTGAAATGAAAACCATGGAAATGTGTGTCCAAGGCCTCTTCGGGACAGGCAAGGGCAAGAGCAACCCGCTGGCACGAGAACAGCAAGGCTTAGCTCGAGCACAAGTCCCACAGGACTGCACAAACGACCTAGCCACCAGATCTCTGGTGCCAAAAATTCCCGGATGCCCTGCCAACACCGAGGAATGAACCTCGGAAATGACTCTGCTGGTCCACTTATCAGGAACAAACAGTCTGTCTGGTGGACAAGAGTCAGGTCTACCAGCCTGAAATCTCTGCAACACACGTCGCAAATCCAGGGAAATGGCTGACAAGATAACTCCCTCTTTAAGAATACCAACTGGTTCTGCGACTCCCGGAGAGAGTCAGGCACAAAGCTCCTTGAAAGAGCATCAGCCTTCACATTCTTTGAACCTGGTAAATACGAGACCACAAAGTCAAAACGGGAGAAAAACAATGACCAGCGGGCCTGTCTAGGATTCAGGCGTTTAGCAGACTCGAGATACATCAAATTTTTGTGATCAGTCAAGACCACCACACGATACTTAGCACCCTCGAGCCAATGACGCCACTCCTCAAATGCCCACTTCATGGCCAACAACTCCCGATTGCCAACATCATAATTCCGCTCAGCAGGCGAAAACTTCCTCGAGAAAAAGGCACAAGGTCTCATCACAGAGCAACCAGGGCCTCTCTGCGACAAAACGGCCCCTGCCCCAATCTCAGAAGCATCCACTTCAACCTGAAAGGGAAGTGAGACATCAGGCTGGCACAAAACAGGCGCCGAAGTAAACCGGCGCTTCAACTCCTGGAAAGCCTCCACGGCTGCAGGAGCCCAGTTAGCAACATCAGAACCTTTCTTGGTCATATCCGTCAAAGGTTTAACAATGCTAGAAAAATTAGCAATAAAACGACGGTAGAAGTTAGCAAAACCCAAGAACTTCTGAAGACTCTTAAGTGACGTGGGTTGAGTCCAATCATGAATAGCTCGGACCTTGACTGGGTCCATCTCCACCGCAGAAGGGGAAAAAATAAACCCCAAAAAGGGAACCTTCTGTACTCCAAAGAGACACTTTGAGCCCTTAACAAATAAAGCATTCTCACGCAAAACCTGAAACACCATCCTGACCTGCTCTACATGCGAGTTCCAGTCATCAGAAAAAACCAGAATATCATCCAGATAAACGATCATAAATTTATCCAGATACTTCCGGAAAATATCATGCATAAAGGACTGAAACACTGAAGGAGCATTAGAGAGCCCAAAAGGCATCACCAAGTACTCAAAATGACCTTCGGGCGTATTAAATGCGGTTTTCCATTCATCTCCTCGCTTAATGCGCACAAGGTTGTACGCACCACGAATATCTATCTTGGTGAACCACTTGGCACCTTTAATTCGGGCAAACAAGTCTGACAACAGAGGCAAAGGATACTGAAATTTAACAGTGATTTTATTCAAAAGCCGATAGTCAATACAAGGTCTCAAAGATCCGTCCTTCTTGGCCACAAAAAAGAATCCCGCACCAAGAGGGGAAGAGGAAGGACGGATATGCCCCTTCTCCAGAGACTCCTTGATATACGAACGCATTGCGGTATGCTCAGGTACAGACAGATTAAATAGTCTTCCCTTAGGAAATTTGCTACCTGGAATCAAATCTATGGCACAGTCACAGTCCCTATGAGGAGGCAGAGCACTGGACCTGGACTCGCTGAACACATCCTGATAATCAGACAAATACTCAGGAACTTCCGAAGGAGTAGAGGAAGCAATAGACACCGGCGGGGAATCACCATGAATACCCTGACAGCCCCAACTTGACACAGACATTGCCTTCCAATCCAAGACTGGATTATGAGTCTGTAACCATGGCAAACCCAAAACGACCAAATCATGCATTTTATGCAGAACAAGAAAACGAATCACCTCCCGATGTTCAGGAGTCATGCACATGGTTACCTGTGTCCAAAACTGCGGTTTATTTTCCGCCAATGGCGTAGCATCAATACCCCTCAGAGGGATAGGATTAACCAACGGCTCAAGAACAAAACCACAGCGCTTGGCAAATGACAGATCCATAAGACTCAGGGCAGCACCTGAATCCACAAACGCCATAACAGGGTAAGAGGACAATGAGCAAATTAAAGTCACAGACAAAATAAATTTAGGTTGCAAATTACCAATGGCGACAGGACTAACAACCCTTGTTAGGCGCTTAGAGCATGCTGATATAACATGTGTAGAATCTCCACAGTAAAAACACAACCCATTCTGACGTCTATGATTTTTCAGCTCATTTCTGGTCTGAATTCTATCACATTGCATCAAATCAGGTGCTTGTTTAGACAACACTACCAGAGGATTAGCGGTTTTGCGCTCCCGCAAACGCCGGTCAATTTGAATAGCCAGCGCCATGGAATCATTCAGACTTGTAGGAATGGAGAAACCCACCATCACATTCTTAATGGCTTCAGAAAGGCCATTTCTGAAATTTGCAGCCAGAGCACACTCATTCCACTGAGTAAGCACGGACCATTTCCGAAATTTTTGGCAATACACTTCAGCTTCATCCTGGCCCTGAGAAATAGCCAGCAAGGCTTTTTCTGCCTGAACCTCAAGATTGGGTTCCTCGTAAAGCAATCCGAGCGCCAGAAAAAACGCATCAATATTTGCCAATGCCGGATCTCCTGGCGCTAGCGAGAAAGCCCAATCCTGAGGGTTGCCCCATAAAAAAGAGATAACAATTTTAACTTGCTGAGCTGAGTCTCCAGATGAACGGGGTCTCAGAGATAGAAACAATTTACAATTATCCCTGAAATTCCTAAACTTAAATCGGTCTCCAGAAAACAGTTCAGGAATAGGTATTTTAGGTTCAGACATAGAACTACTGGTAACAAAATCTTGTATGCTTTGCACACGAGCAGCAAGCTGGTCCACACTTGTAATCAAGGTCTGGACATTCATGTCTGCAGCAAGCTCAAGCCACTCAGAGGTAAAGGGGAGGAAGAGAGGAAAAAAAAAAAAAAAACTCAGAATTTCCTTTCTTATTATCCCACTTCTGCAATGCATTAAACATTCAATGTCGGCCTGGCATACTGTTATGACCCCAATGGCAGAGGGTCTCAGGAATAAATACCAAGTCTGCAAACACAAAAAACCAGCTCATAGGGCAGTGGTAACTGGGCTGACCATATATCTAATCCTAGCACCACATATAGCAGTAGCCGGGGAACGTGCCTACGTTGGTTCTAGACGTCTCGTGCCAGCCGGAGAACTAACTAACCCTAGAAGGGAAAAGAAAGACCTTTCTTGCCTCCAGAGAAAAGACCCCAAAAGTTGGATACAAGCCCCCAACAAATAATAACGGTGAGGTAAGAGGAAAAGACAAACATAAGAATGAGCTAGGTATTTAGCAAAGAGAGGCCCACTAGCTAATAGCAGAATATAGTAAGATGACTTATATGGTCAGCAAAAACCCTATTAAAATATCCACGCTGGATATTCAAGAACCCCCGAACCGACTAACGGCCGGGGGGAGAACACCAGCCCCCTAGAGCTTCCAGCAAGGTCAGAACTCACATTTAGTACAAGCTGGACAAAAATAGAAGCAAAGCAAATAACCCAAAAAATAAAGAAGCAAGACTTAGCTTAATTTTGCAAGAACCAGGACCAGCAGACAGGAGCAACAGAAGGATCTGATTACAACGATGCCAGGCACTGGACTAAGGATCCAGGAAGTTTATATAGCGACACCCCTGGACTAACGACCCAGGTGAGTGCCAAACTGAAGAAAGACAATCCCAGAGTCATATCACTAGTGACCACAAGAGGGAGCCAAAAAGTCTAATTCACAACAGTACCCCCCCCTTAAGGAGGGGTCACCGAACCCTCACCAAGACCACCAGGACGATCAGGATGAGCAGCGTGAAAGGCACGAACTAAATCGGCCGCATGCACATCAGAGGCAACCACCCAGGAATTATCCTCCTGACCATAGCCCTTCCACTTGACCAGATACTGAAGCCTCCGCCTGGAGAGACGAGAATCCAAGATCTTCTCCACCACGTACTCCAACTCGCCCTCAACCAACACCGGAGCAGGAGGCTCAACAGAAGGAACCACAGGTACAACGTACCGCCGCAACAAAGACCTATGGAACACGTTGTGAATGGCAAACGACACCGGAAGATCCAAGCGAAAGGACACAGGATTAAGGATTTCCAATATCTTGTAAGGACCGATGAAGCGAGGCTTAAATTTAGGAGAGGAGACCTTCATAGGAACAAATCGAGAAGACAGCCATACCAAATCCCCAACACGAAGTCGGGGACCCACACCGCGGCGGCGGTTGGCAAAACGCTGAGCCTTCTCTTGTGACAACTTTAAGTTGTCCACCACATGATTCCAGATCTGCTGCAACCTATCCACCACAGAATCTACCCCAGGACAGTCAGAAGGCTCCACATGTCCCGAGGAAAAACGAGGATGGAAACCAGAGTTGCAGAAAAATGGCGAAACCAATGTAGCGGAACTAGCCCGATTATTAAGGGCAAACTCAGCCAACGGCAAGAAGGTCACCTGTCATGTTCTCAATGGCAAGAGAACATAGCATCAGCATATATAGGAACTAGCTCTTGGAAGATGGGAACTGAGCTGACCATGAACTAAACCTAACGCACAACTAGCAGTGGCCGGGTAGCATGCCTACGTTGATTCTAGATGCCCAGCACCAGCCGGAGGACTAAATAATGCTAGCAGAGGAAAATATTAGTCCTAGCTCACCTCTAGAGAAATACCCCGAAAGGAGACAGAGGCCCCCCAACATGTATTGGCGGTGAATTAAGATGAAATAACAAACGTAGTATGAAAATAGGTTTAGCAAATTTGAGGTCCACTTACTACATAGCAGAAGACAGAAAGGACACTTTCATGGTCAGCTGAAAACCCTATCAAAACACCATCCAGAAATTACTTTAAAACTCTGGCATTAACTCATAACACCAGAGTGGCAATTCCTGTTCACAAGAGCTTTCCAGACACAGTAACGAAACTACAGCTGTGAACTGGAACAAAAATGCAAAAACAAACATGGACAAGAGTCCAACTTATCTAGTAGTTGTCTAGGAGCAGGAACAAGCACAGAGAGGCTTCTGATAACATTGTTGACCGGCAAGCAACTAACAGAGCAGCAAGGTTATATAGCGACTCCCACATCTTGATGGGAACAGGTGAACAGAGAAGATGAAAACACCAGTTCAATTCCACCAGTAGCCACCGGGGGAGCCCAGAATCCAAATTCACAACAGTACCCCCCCCTCAAGGAGGGGGCACCGAACCCTCACCAGAACCACCAGGGCGATCAGGATGGGCCCTATGAAAGGCACGAACCAGATCAGAGGCATGAACATCAGATGCATTCACCCAAGAATTATCCTCCTGGCCGTATCCCTTCCACTTGACCAGATACTGGAGTCTCCGTCTGGAAACACGAGAGTCTAAGATTTTCTCCACAACGTACTCCAACTCACCCTCAACCAACACCGGAGCAGGAGGCTCAACGGAAGGCACAACCGGTACCTCATACCTGCGCAATAATGACCGATGAAAAACGTTATGAATAGAAAAGGATGCAGGGAGGTCCAAACGGAAGGAAACAGGGTTAAGAATCTCCAATATCTTATACGGGCCGATGAACCGAGGCTTAAACTTAGGAGAAGAGACCCTCATAGGGACAAAACGAGAAGACAACCACACCAAATCCCCAACACAAAGCCGAGGACCAACACGACGGTGGCGGTTGGCAAAAAGCTGAGTCTTCTCCTGGGACAACCTCAAATTGTCCACCACCTGCCCCCAGATCTGATGCAATCTCTCCACCACAGCATCCACTCCAGGACAATCCGAAGATTCCACCTGACCAGAGGAAAATCGAGGATGAAACCACGAATTACAGAAAAACGGGGACACCAAAGTGGCAGAGCTGGCCCGATTATTGAGAGCGAACTCTGCCAATGGCAAAAAAGCAACCCAATCATCCTGGTCAGCAGACACAAAACACCTCAGATATGTCTCCAGGGTCTGATTAGTCCGCTCGGTCTGGCCATTCGTCTGAGGATGGAAAGCGGACGAAAAAGATAAATCTATGCCCATCCTAGCACAGAATGCCCGCCAAAATCTAGACACGAATTGGGTCCCTCTGTCAGAAATGATATTCTCAGGAATACCATGCAAACGAACAACATTTTGAAAAAACAGAGGAACCAACTCGGAAGAAGGCAACTTGGGCAGAGGAACCAAATGGACCATCTTAGAGAAACGGTCACACACCACCCAGATGACAGACATCTTCTGAGAAACAGGCAGATCTGAAATAAAATCCATCGAGATGGGCGTCCAAGGCCTCTTAGGAATAGGCAAGGGCAACAATAATCCACTAGCCCGAGAGCAACAAGGCTTGGCCCGAGCACAAACGTCACAAGACTGCACAAAGCCTCGCACATCTCGTGACAGGGAAGGCCACCAGAAGGACCTTGCCACCAAATCCCTGGTACCAAAAATGCCAGGATGACCTGCCAACGCAGAAGAATGAACCTCAGAGATGACTCTACTGGTCCAATCATCAGGAACAAACAGTTTATCAGGTGGGCAACGATCCGGTCTATCCGCCTGAAACTCCTGCAAGGCCCGCCGCAGGTCTGGAGAAACGGCTGACAATACCACTCCATCCTTAAGGATACCTGTGGGCTCAGAGTTACCAGGCGAGTCAGGCTCAAAACTCCTAGAAAGGGCATCCGCCTTAACATTCTTAGAACCCGGTAGGTATGACACCACAAAATTAAACCGAGAGAAAAATAATGACCAGCGCGCCTGTCTAGGATTCAGGCGCCTGGCGGTCTCAAGATAAATCAAGTTTTTGTGGTCAGTCAATACCACCACCTGATGTCTGGCCCCCTCAAGCCAATGGCGCCACTCCTCAAAAGCCCACTTCATGGCCAAAAGCTCCCGATTCCCAACATCATAATTCCGCTCAGCGGGCGAAAATTTACGGGAAAAGAAGGCACAAGGCCTCATCACGGAGCAGTCAGAACTTTTCTGCGACAACACTGCCCCAGCTCCGATCTCAGAAGCGTCGACCTCAACCTGAAAAGGTAGAGCAACATCAGGCTGACGCAACACAGGGGCAGAGGAAAAACGGCGCTTAAGCTCCCGAAAGGCCTCCACAGCGTCAGGGGACCAATCAGCAACATCAGCACCCTTCTTAGTCAAATCGGTCAATGGCTTAGCAATATCCGAAAAACCAGCAATAAATCGACGATAAAAGTTAGCAAAGCCCAAAAATTTCTGAAGACTCTTAAGAGAAGAGGGCTGCGTCCAATCACAAATAGCTTGAACCTTGACAGGATCCATTTCAATGGAAAAGGGAGAAAAAATATATCCCAAAAAGGAAATCCTCTGTACCCCAAAAACACACTTAGAACCCTTCACACACAAAGAATTAGACCGCAAAACCTGGAAAACCCTCCTGACTTGCTGGACATGAGAGTCCCAATCATCCGAAAAAATCAGAATATCATCCAGATACACAATCATAAATTTATCCAAATAATCGCGAAAAATATCATGCATAAAGGACTGGAAAACTGACGGAGCATTTGAAAGACCAAAAGGCATCACTAAATACTCAAAGTGGCCCTCGGGCGTATTAAATGCGGTTTTCCACTCATCCCCCTGCCTGATTCGCACCAAATTATACGCCCCACGAAGGTCAATCTTAGAGAACCACTTGGCCCCCTTTATACGAGCAAACAAATCAGTCAGCAACGGCAATGGGTATTGATATTTTACAGTGATTTTATTCAAAAGCCGATAATCGATACATGGTCTCAAAGAGCCGTCTTTTTTTGACACAAAGAAAAAACCGGCTCCTAAGGGAGATGACGATGGACGAATATGTCCCTTTTCCAAGGACTCCTTTATATATTCTCGCATAGCAGCATGTTCAGGCACAGACAGATTAAATAAACGACCCTTTGGGTATTTACTACCCGGGATTAAATCTATGGCACAATCGCACTCTCGGTGCGGAGGTAATGAACCAAGCTTGGATTCTTCAAAGACGTCACGATAGTCAGACAGGAACTCAGGAATTTCAGAGGGAATAGATGATGAAATGGAAACCACAGGTACATCCCCATGAGCCCCCTTACATCCCCAGCTCAACACAGACATAGCTCTCCAGTCGAGGACTGGGTTGTGAGATTGCAGCCAAGGCAATCCTAGCACCAAATCATCATGTAGATTATACAGCACCAGAAAGCGAATAATCTCCTGGTGATCCGGATTAATACGCATAGTTACTTGTGTCCAGTATTGTGGTTTATTATTAGCCAATGGGGTGGAGTCAATCCCCTTCAGAGGAATAAGAGTCTCCAAAGGCTCTAAATCATACCCACAGCGTTTGGCAAAGGACCAATCCATAAGACTCAAAGCGGCGCCAGAGTCGACATAGGCGTCCGTGGTAATAGATGACAAAGAGCAAATCAGGGTCACAGATAGAATAAACTTAAACGGTAAGGTGCAAATGGAAACAGATTTATCAAGCTTTTTAGTGCGCTTAGAGCATGCTGATATAACATGAGTAGAATCACCACAATAAAAACACAACCCATTTTTCCGTCTAAAATTCTGCCGCTCGCTTCGGGACAGAATTCTATCACACTGCATACTCTCTGGCGACTTCTCAGTGGACACCGCCAGATGGTGCACTGGTTTGCGCTCCCGCAAACGCCTATCGATCTGAATAGCCATTGTCATGGACTCATTCAGACCCGCAGGCACAGGGAACCCCACCATAACATCCTTAATGGCATCAGAGAGACCCTCTCTGAAAGTCGCCGCCAGGGCGCACTCATTCCACTGAGTAAGCACAGACCATTTACGGAATCTTTGACAGTAAATTTCCGCTTCATCTTGCCCCTGAGATAGGGACATCAAAGTTTTTTCTGCCTGAAGCTCCAAATGAGGTTCGTCATAAAGCAACCCCAAGGCCAGAAAAAACGCATCCACATTGAGCAACGCAGGATCCCCTGGTGTCAATGAAAAAGCCCAGTCTTGAGGGTCGCCCCGGAGCAAGGAAATCACAATCCTGACCTGCTGTGCAGGGTCTCCGGCAGAGCGAAATTTCAGGGACAAAAATAATTTGCAATTATTTCGAAAATTCTGAAACCCAGATCTATTCCCCGAGAAAAATTCCGGCAAAGGAATTCTCGGCTCAGATACAGGTGCATGACAAACAAAGTCTTGCAAATTTTGTACCTTCGTGGCGAGATTATTCAAACCTGCAGTTACACTCTGAAGATCCATTACAAACAGGTGGACACAGAGCCATTCAAAGATTAGAAGGAGAAAAAAAAAAAAAAAAAAAAAAAAATTCTCAGCAGACTTCTTATTTCTCTCCTTTCTCAGCCAAGGATTTTAACCCTTTAGTGGGCCGGTCAAACTGTCATGTTCTCAATGGCAAGAGAACATAGCATCAGCATATATAGGAACTAGCTCTTGGAAGATGGGAACTGAGCTGACCATGAACTAAACCTAACGCACAACTAGCAGTGGCCGGGTAGCATGCCTACGTTGATTCTAGATGCCCAGCACCAGCCGGAGGACTAAATAATGCTAGCAGAGGAAAATATTAGTCCTAGCTCACCTCTAGAGAAATACCCCGAAAGGAGACAGAGGCCCCCCAACATGTATTGGCGGTGAATTAAGATGAAATAACAAACGTAGTATGAAAATAGGTTTAGCAAATTTGAGGTCCACTTACTACATAGCAGAAGACAGAAAGGACACTTTCATGGTCAGCTGAAAACCCTATCAAAACACCATCCAGAAATTACTTTAAAACTCTGGCATTAACTCATAACACCAGAGTGGCAATTCCTGTTCACAAGAGCTTTCCAGACACAGTAACGAAACTACAGCTGTGAACTGGAACAAAAATGCAAAAACAAACATGGACAAGAGTCCAACTTATCTAGTAGTTGTCTAGGAGCAGGAACAAGCACAGAGAGGCTTCTGATAACATTGTTGACCGGCAAGCAACTAACAGAGCAGCAAGGTTATATAGCGACTCCCACATCTTGATGGGAACAGGTGAACAGAGAAGATGAAAACACCAGTTCAATTCCACCAGTAGCCACCGGGGGAGCCCAGAATCCAAATTCACAACAGTCACCCAATCATCCTGATCCGCAGAAACAAAACACCTCAAATAAGCCTCCAGAGTCTGATTAGTTCGCTCCGTTTGTCCATTAGTCTGAGGATGAAAGGCAGACGAAAACGACAACTCAATGCCCATCCTAGCACAAAAGGATCGCCAGAACCTGGAAACAAACTGGGATCCTCTGTCAGACACAATATTCTCAGGAATGCCGTGTAAACGAACCACATTCTGAAAGAACACAGGAACCAGATCGGAAGAGGAAGGCAGCTTAGGCAAAGGCACCAAATGGACCATCTTAGAAAAGCGATCACATACCACCCAGATGACAGACATGCCCTGAGACACCGGGAGATCTGAAATGAAAACCATGGAAATGTGTGTCCAAGGCCTCTTCGGAACAGGCAAGGGCAAGAGCAACCCGCTGGCACGAGAACAGCAAGGCTTAGCTCGAGCACAAGTCCCACAGGACTGCACAAACGACCTAGCGACCAGATCTCTGGTGCCAAAAATTCCCGGATGCCCTGCCAACACCGAGGAATGAACCTCGGAAATGACTCTGCTGGTCCACTTATCAGGAACAAACAGTCTGTCTGGTGGACAAGAGTCAGGTCTACCAGCCTGAAATCTCTGCAACACACGTCGCAAATCTGGAGAAATGGCTGACAAGATAACTCCCTCTTTAAGAATACCAACTGGTTCTGCGACTCCCGGAGAGAGTCAGGCACAAAGCTCCTTGAAAGAGCATCAGCCTTCACATTCTTTGAACCTGGTAAATACGAGACCACAAAGTCAAAACGGGAGAAAAACAATGACCAGCGGGCCTGTCTAGGATTCAGGCGTTTAGCAGACTCGAGATACATCAAATTTTTGTGATCAGTCAAGACCACCACACGATACTTAGCACCCTCGAGCCAATGACGCCACTCCTCAAATGCCCACTTCATGGCCAACAACTCCCGATTGCCAACATCATAATTCCGCTCAGCAGGCGAAAACTTCCTCGAGGAAAAGGCACAAGGTCTCATCACAGAGCAACCAGGGCCTCTCTGCGACAAAACGGCCCCTGCCCCAATCTCAGAAGCATCCACTTCAACCTGAAAGGGAAGTGAGACATCAGGCTGGCACAAAACAGGCGCCGAAGTAAACCGGCGCTTCAACTCCTGGAAAGCCTCCACGGCTGCAGGAGCCCAGTTAGCAACATCAGAACCTTTCTTGGTCATATCCGTCAAAGGTTTAACAATGCTAGAAAAATTAGCAATAAAACGACGGTAGAAGTTAGCAAAACCCAAGAACTTCTGAAGACTCTTAACTGACGTGGGTTGAGTCCAATCATGAATAGCTCGGACCTTGACTGGGTCCATCTCCACCGCAGAAGGGGAAAAAATAAACCCCAAAAAGGGAACCTTCTGTACTCCAAAGAGACACTTTGAGCCCTTAACAAATAAAGAATTCTCACGCAAAACCTGAAACACCATCCTGACCTGCTCTACATGCGAGTTCCAGTCATCAGAAAAAAACAGAATATCATCCAGATAAACGATCATAAATTTATCCAGATACTTCCGGAAAATATCATGCATAAAGGACTGAAACACTGAAGGAGCATTAGAGAGCCCAAAAGGCATCACCAAGTACTCAAAATGACCTTCGGGCGTATTAAATGCGGTTTTCCATTCATCTCCTCGCTTAATGCGCACAAGGTTGTACGCACCACGAATATCTATCTTGGTGAACCACTTGGCACCTTTAATTCGGGCAAACAAGTCTGACAACAGAGGCAAAGGATACTGAAATTTAACAGTGATTTTATTCAAAAGCCGATAGTCAATACAAGGTCTCAAAGATCCGTCCTTCTTGGCCACAAAAAAGAATCCCGCACCAAGAGGGGAAGAGGAAGGACGGATATGCCCCTTCTCCAGAGACTCCTTGATATACGAACGCATTGCGGTATGCTCAGGTACAGACAGATTAAATAGTCTTCCCTTAGGAAATTTGCTACCTGGAATCAAATCTATGGCACAGTCACAGTCCCTATGAGGAGGCAGAGCACTGGACCTGGACTCGCTGAACACATCCTGATAATCAGACAAATACTCAGGAACTTCCGAAGGAGTAGAGGAAGCAATAGACACCGGCGGGGAATCACCATGAATACCCTGACAGCCCCAACTTGACACAGACATTGCCTTCCAATCCAAGACTGGATTATGAGTCTGTAACCATGGCAAACCCAATCGACCAAATCATGCATTTTATGCAGAACAAGAAAACGAATCACCTCCCGATGTTCAGGAGTCATGCACATGGTTACCTGTGTCCAAAACTGCGGTTTATTTTCCGCCAATGGCGTAGCATCAATACCCCTCAGAGGGATAGGATTAACCAACGGCTCAAGAACAAAACCACAGCGCTTGGCAAATGACAGATCCATAAGACTCAGGGCAGCACCTGAATCCACAAACGCCATAACAGGGTAAGAGGACAATGAGCAAATTAAAGTCACAGACAAAATAAATTTAGGTTGCAAATTACCAATGGCGACAGGACTAACAACCCTTGTTAGGCGCTTAGAGCATGCTGATATAACATGTGTAGAATCTCCACAGTAAAAACACAACCCATTCTGACGTCTATGATTTTTCAGCTCATTTCTGGTCTGAATTCTATCACATTGCATCAAATCAGGTGCTTGTTTAGACAACACTACCAGAGGATTAGCGGTTTTGCGCTCCCGCAAACGCCGGTCAATTTGAATAGCCAGCGCCATGGAATCATTCAGACTTGTAGGAATGGAGAAACCCACCATCACATTCTTAATGGCTTCAGAAAGGCCATTTCTGAAATTTGCAGCCAGAGCACACTCATTCCACTGAGTAAGCACGGACCATTTCCGAAATTTTTGGCAATACACTTCAGCTTCATCCTGGCCCTGAGAAATAGCCAGCAAGGCTTTTTCTGCCTGAACCTCAAGATTGGGTTCCTCGTAAAGCAATCCGAGCGCCAGAAAAAACGCATCAATATTTGCCAATGCCGGATCTCCTGGCGCTAGCGAGAAAGCCCAATCCTGAGGGTTGCCCCATAAAAAAGAGATAACAATTTTAACTTGCTGAGCTGAGTCTCCAGATGAACGGGGTCTCAGAGATAGAAACAATTTACAATTATCCCTGAAATTCCTAAACTTAAATCGGTCTCCAGAAAACAGTTCAGGAATAGGTATTTTAGGTTCAGACATAGAACTACTGGTAACAAAATCTTGTATGCTTTGCACACGAGCAGCAAGCTGGTCCACACTTGTAATCAAGGTCTGGACATTCATGTCTGCAGCAAGCTCAAGCCACTCAGAGGTAAAGGGGAGGAAGAGAGGAAAAAAAAAAAAAAAAACTCAGAATTTCCTTTCTTATTATCCCACTTCTGCAATGCATTAAACATTCAATGTCGGCCTGGCATACTGTTATGACCCCAATGGCAGAGGGTCTCAGGAATAAATACCAAGTCTGCAAACACAAAAAACCAGCTCATAGGGCAGTGGTAACTGGGCTGACCATATATCTAATCCTAGCACCACATATAGCAGTAGCCGGGGAACGTGCCTACGTTGGTTCTAGACGTCTCGCGCCAGCCGGAGAACTAACTAACCCTAGAAGGGAAAAGAAAGACCTTTCTTGCCTCCAGAGAAAAGACCCCAAAAGTTGGATACAAGCCCCCAACAAATAATAACGGTGAGGTAAGAGGAAAAGACAAACATAAGAATGAGCTAGGTATTTAGCAAAGAGAGGCCCACTAGCTAATAGCAGAATATAGTAAGATGACTTATATGGTCAGCAAAAACCCTATTAAAATATCCACGCTGGATATTCAAGAACCCCCGAACCGACTAACGGCCGGGGGGAGAACACCAGCCCCCTAGAGCTTCCAGCAAGGTCAGAACTCACATTTAGTACAAGCTGGACAAAAATAGAAGCAAAGCAAATAACCCAAAAAACAAAGAAGCAAGACTTAGCTTAATTTTGCAAGAACCAGGACCAGCAGACAGGAGCAACAGAAGGATCTGATTACAACGATGCCAGGCACTGGACTAAGGATCCAGGAAGTTTATATAGCGACACCCCTGGACTAACGACCCAGGTGAGTGCCAAACTGAAGAAAGACAATCCCAGAGTCATATCACTAGTGACCACAAGAGGGAGCCAAAAAGTCTAATTCACAACAGTGAACTGGCTGATGGTAACTCTCCCATAATTAGCACTGCTCCTGAGGTAATAAGGGAGAATGGGGTGGGAGTACCCGTAGCCGGGCAGGCTGATGGGACTGTGTTATTCCCCGGGGAGACCGCCTATATAGCAGTCACTCACAGTCAGAGTACCCAGAATGCAAGTAATGCCCTGAGTTCTGGACCTTCCTCAGTCAGAGGAATAACTAAACCAGTGACAGACCCAGAGCAGGTCCCAGAGGGTCCCCGCGAGGACAGGATCCTAATGTCACTTCTGGCTGCCTCCAGTCAGGAGTTCCAGGCAGCTCTGCGCTCAGATGCTATCCTGGAGATAGCTTGGCCAAGAAGCCCCCCTCTGAGACTGATAAGGAGAGGGTATTCTGGGAGCAAGGGAGGTTGTACCGGGAAATGATTCCCAGTAAACCCCAACAGGAGTGGTTGAGGGAAAGACAGCTGGTCATGCCCTACCAATTTAGGGATGTGTTGTTACGGATTGCCAATGAGATTCCACTCGCTGGACACTTGGGGGGTCAGCAAAACTATGGCCCAGCTGTCACACCACTTCTATTGGCCCAAAATGGGGACAGATGTGATAAACTACTGCCGCTCCTGTATCACATGTCAAAGAGGGAAAAGTCAGGGCCTGCTCCCAAAGCTCCCCTGATCTCTTTGCCAGTGATAAAGGAACCTTTCCAGAGGATTGCTGTGGACATTGTGGGGCCACTGGCCATACCCAGCAGCTCTGAAAAGCGTTTCATCCTTACTGTGGTAGACTATGCTACCCAGTATCCGGAGGCAGTGGCTCTGTCCTCAATTAGGGCGGAAAAGGTGGCGGATGCCCAGTTGGCCATATTTTCTCAAGTAGGATTTCCCAGGGAGATGCTTTCCGACCAGGTGACTCAATTCATGCCTTGCCTAATGAAGGCTCTCTGTAAGAAAATGCAAGTGCGGGGTCTGGTATTGAGCGCGTATCACCCCCAAACCAATGGTTTGTGTGACTACTTCAACGGTCCCCTCAAACAGATGCTAAAAACGCTGGTTGAGACCCAGGGATGCGACTGGGAGCGGTACCTCCCACACCTGCTATTTGCTTACCGAGAGGTTCACCAGGCCTCGACAGGGTTCTCCCCCTTCAAGCTCCTGTACGGTAGGCGAGTCTGGGAACCCCTTGGTTTGGTAAGGGAATCCTGCGTAGAAGGGCCGAGCCCCCCAGGAGTGTCCATCGTGGAGTATGTCATGCGCTTCCGTGACAAGATGCAGACCTTGATGCAGTCGGTGCATGACAACATGGCGCAGGCCCAGGCTGATCAGAAGCATTGGTATGACCAGAACGCCTGAGAGCGGACCTACCAGGTGGGTCAAGGTGTGGGTGCTGGTCACTGTACCTAAAGACAAGCTTCAGGCAGCCTGGGAAGGCCCGTACGTCATACACCAACAGCTCAACCCGGTCATCTATGTGGTCACTCTTGACCACACTTGGGGTAGGCGAAAGGCCTTCCATGTTAATATGATGAAGGCTCATCAAGAACCTGGAGCATGCATCCTACCGGTCTGCAACCTGCCCGAGTATGGGAAGGAAGACCCCCTCCTCGACATGCTGGCCCAAGCGAAGTCCGGTGGGTCCATTAAGGATGTGGAGATAAGTGCCTTGCTATCCGCAAGCCAGTGGTCGCAACTGCGAGCAAAGATAATATAGTTCCAGGCCGTGTTTTTACCAACATGCCTGGAAGGACTGAGGTAGTGGTCCACGAAGTGGACACCGGGAATGATACCCCACTCCGGCGGACATCCTATCGGATCTCAGACCAGGTGCAGCACGTCATGCACCAGGAGATCGGTGAGATGCTAAAGTTGGGGGTGATTAAAAGGTCTAAGAGCGCGTGGGCCCAAGGCCGTATTTAGAGTTTCTGCTGCCCTAGGCACTTTTAGTGCTGCCTCCCCCATTGTTGAGTATGACACTATCGGCAGTGACTTTGGCAAAAATCACTGATGTGAAAGTAGCCTTTTGCAGTAGATCCGGCACTTTTTCCGCATCTGCTGCGTAATGGATCACTTACGGCAACACTGCGTTCGGCCTCATTAATTCCCTATGGGACTGGCGGACATGTGCGGCACTTGCGGTTTTGCCGTGATCCGGCAAATGCGGTATTTGTAGCAATGGAAAAAAACCGCTGCTAGCAGTGTTTTTTTTGTCTCACCGCAAGTGCAAAACCGCAAGTGCCACACATGCCCGCAAGTAGCCATCACTACTTGTCCCTGCACCTTGCTAGCTCATCTCTAACCATCCCTCCCTGACCTAAAACTACACCATAAAGCTTTAGAAAAACAATTCATTACCTGACATATTCCTATGATAATGAGGGCTCCAGGCTACAGCATAGACTGGGATGGGCAGTCTCTGGGTCTCCATTCTCTTTCTGTGCACACCCTCAGTCCCTGCCTCACTGCCTGTGCTGCACTGTGCACAGACATCCCTCCACCGGACCTGGTAATCGCCGCTCGCAGTAGCATATCAGCAGAGGTGTACCTAGGGTTTCTGGCACCAGGGGGGCAAGAATTCATTTTGGTGCCCGCCCACCAAGGACATATGCGATTTGCACACTTAGTCATGTACCCACAAGCTCCTCTCCCTAATGCTCTCAATGTTCAGTGAAAAACAGAGAAGCAGAAGAGAAGCTCGCTGTCACAGGACCATAAGTATGAAAATCGCATATGAGTGAAGTGTCCATGTGATGACTACTGGAAACTGCAGAGCTGAATCCAGACATCGCAGGCTTCAGAATTCTCACAACTCATGCACTGCACACTTTTAGGATTCTCCCTTGCCAGTGGACAGTCATGTCAGCACAAGCATGCGATTTGTATACTTCTGACCACATTCTGACTAGACGTGCTCGGCCTCACTCAGTTCATTTTCATTGAGTGAGGCCGCACATGTCTAGTCAGCACGTGACCACATGTATGTAAATCGCCAGCACAAGAGAATCCTGACAGCGTGCAGGGCGCACTGTGAGAACTCAGAAGTCTGCAGTCACAAAGAATGACTGCAGACTCATCACAAACCTGAACATCCCCTTTAATGCTCCTAAGGCCGGAGTCACACTAGACCGTAATACGGCCGAGGGCAATGTGATAAAAAATCTCATAGCACTCGTCTCAATGTTAATCTATGGGGCAGCTCCTATTATCCATTGTTTTCTCGGCTGTATTCAGCATCCGAGTGAAATCGCAGCATGCTGCGATTGTCAGCGTATCTCGGCCGAGAATCGCCAATGAAAGTCTATGGGGGGTGAAAAAAAATCGGATTACACATGGACCATCAGTGTGACTTGCAAGAAATACGAACCGGTGTTCTATAGAAAAGCCGGCAATTCAGTGCAGTGTACAGTAAAATCACACTGACAGGTTACAATAGAACAAATAAAATTAATGTCTACACATAGTATAGGTAGATATATATATATATCTACCTATACTGTCAGTGAGAAATATTAATACATATATTTATATTTCATACAGAGCTAGATAGCAGAAAAGCCGGTAATTCAATTGCCGGCTTTTGCTATCTCCTTCCCAAACCCGACAGGATATGAGGCATGGTTTACCCCTTATTTTTTACATATTCCTCACTACTAATGTTAGAAGTGTATGTGTGCAAAATTTGGGGACTCTAGCTGTTAAAATAAAGGGTTAAATTGCGGAAAAAACTGGCGTGGGCTCCCACGCAATTTTCTTCGCCAGAGTGGGAAAGCCAGTGACTGAGGGCAGATATTAATAGCCTAGAGAGGGACCATGGTTATTGGCCCCCCTGGCTAAAAACATCTGCCCCCAGCCACCCCAGAAAAGGCACATCTGTAAGATGCACCTATTCTGGCACTTGGCCACTCTCTTCCCACTCCCGTGTAGCAATGGGATATGGGGTAATAAAGGGTTAATGTCACCTTGCTATTGTAAGGTGACATTAAGCCAGGTTAATAATGGAGAGATGTCAATAAGACACCTACTATCCATTATTAATCCAATAGTAGTAAATGGTTAATAAAACACACACACATTAGGGAAAAATTATTTTAATGAAATAAAGACACAGGGTGTTGTAATAGTTTATTATACTCTTAATCCAATTGAAGACCCTTGTCACCTGAAACAAAGTTAAAATAAAAAAAAACAATATCCCATACCTCTCCGGAGCTCGGTCATGTCCCACGATGTAAATCCATCTGAAGTGGTTAAATAATTTTACAAGCAGGAGCCTGCTAATGCAGCTGTTCTCTTGACTGTAAAATCTGAGGAATGAATGGGAAGCAGGGGAACGTAGCTACCTAGACTTGCGGTGCTGCGCCCCCTGCTGGTATAAACTCATATGAACTCGAGCGTGGGAATTTTTCTGAATCTTTTTTCACGCTCGATGTGTCATCTCTGCAGTCGTTCTCCTTGTTTTCTTCATCTTGTCCAGACCCCATGATGAGTTTTCTCATCCACAGCTCGTTTCTGCAGACTTCCACCTTCTCCGCTCTTTTGCAGAAAATTCCACATGATGCCCTTAAAGATACAAGTGTCATTAAAATGCTTGTGAATAAAAAATTGCCGCTCACTATATTGTCTGCACAAAATATGACCTTCACACTGTCCCTCTTATGGTACATGCTCTTCACACTGACCTCTCCTTTCCATACCAGCACCCTCTTCACACTGTCCTCTCATACTGTGTCCCCTCCCGTACTCTCTCATCACACTTCTCCCTCCTTGGTATACTGTCCTCTCCTGGCTTTGCTCTTACACTGTCCCTCCATGCTAAACCCCCACTACTCAGTTTCTATTCTGTGCCCACTCACTTTTCTCCCCCCATACTGTCTCCTCACACTATTCCCCTCCCTTCTCACACTGCCTCCTCTCACATCCTCCTGTTCACCATACTGTCTCCTCATATATTTACCCCCTCACTTTCTATACTGCCTGCTCACACATACCCCCCAACTCCACATTCTGCGTCTGCATATCCCATCTCCCTCACTCCCCGAACTCTGTCCACATACATTTTTCACATCGCTACTCATACTGTGTCCTCATACATTCCCTCATTTGCTCCTCATACTGTCTGCACCCATCCCCCATACTGTTTCCTCATATACACCCCCCATTCCCCCATACTGTGTCCTCAGATATGCCTCCCATTCCCCTGTACTGTTTCCTCATACATGCCCTCATTGTCCCATATTGTTTCTTCATACATGCCCCCAATCTTGTATGCATGGCTTTGCTCCCCGTTGCATCTTGTATGTATGGGTCTGCTCCCCTAATCCCATCTTATATGCATGGCTCTACTCCCCCCGTCCCATCTTGTATGTATGACTCTGCTACCCCCGTCCCATCTTGTATGTATGGCTCTGCCCCCCCGTCCCATCTTGTATTCATGGCTCTGACCCCCCCGTCCCATCTTGTATGCATGGCTCTGCTCCCCCCGTCCCATCTTGTATGTATGGCTCTGCTCCCCCTGTCCCATCTTGTATTCATGGCTCTGACCCCCCCGTCCCATCTTGTATGCATGGCTCTGCTCCCCCCGTCCCATCTTGTATGTATGGCTCTGCTACCCCCGTCCCATCTTGTATGTATGGGTCTGCTCCCCCATCCCATCTTGTATTCATGGCTTTGCTCCCCCCATCCCATCTTGTATGTATGGCTCTGCTACCCCCGTCCCATCTTGTATGTATGGCTTTGCTCCCCCGTCCCATCTTGTATGCATAGCTCTGATCCCCCGTCCCATCTTGTATGTATGGCTCTGCTCCCCCCATCCCATCTTGTATGTATGGCTCTGCCCCCCCGTCCCATCTTATATGCATGGCTCTGCTCCCCCATCTCATCTTGTATGTATGGCTCTGCTCCCCCTGTCCCATCTTGTATGCATGGCTATGCTCCCCTGTCCCATCTTGCATGTATGGCTCTGCTCCCGCCCATCCCATCTTGTATGCATGGCTCTGCTCCCCCTGTCGCATCTTGTATGTATGGCTCTGCTCCCCCTGTCCCATCTTGAATGTATGGCTCTGCTCTCCCCATCCCATCTTGTATGCATGGCTCTGCTCCCCCGACCCAACTTGTATGCATGGCTCTGCTCCCCCCTGTCCCATCTTGTATGCATGGCTCTGCTCCCCATCCCATCTTGTATGTATGGCTCTGCTCCCCCATCCCATCTTGTATGTATGGCTCTGCTCCCCCCTGTCCCATCTTGTATGTATGGCTCTGCTCCCCCCATCCCATCTTGTATGTATGGCTCTACCCCCCCGTCCCATCTTATATGCATGGCTCTGCTCCCCCGTCTCATCTTGTATGTATGGCTCTGCTCCCCCCGTCCCATCTTGTATGTATGGCTCTGCTCCCCCCATCGCATCTTGTATGTATGGCTCTGCTCCCCCTGTCCCATCTTGAATGTATGGCTCTGCTCTCCCCATCCCATCTTGTATGCATGGCTCTGCTCCCCCGACCCAAGTTGTATGCATGGCTCTGCTCCCCCCTGTCCCATCTTGTATGCATGGCTCTGCTCCCCATCCCATCTTGTATGTATGGCTCTGCTCCCCCATCGCATCTTGTATGTATGGCTCTGCTCCCCCTGTCCCATCTTGAATGTATGGCTCTGCTCTCCCCATCCCATCTTGTATGCATGGCTCTGCTCCCCCGACCCAAGTTGTATGCATGGCTCTGCTCCCCCCTGTCCCATCTTGTATGCATGGCTCTGCTCCCCCCATCGCATCTTGTATGTATGGCTCTGCTCCCCCTGTCCCATCTTGAATGTATGGCTCTGCTCTCCCCATCCCATCTTGTATGCATGGCTCTGCTCCCCCGACCCAAGTTGTATGCATGGCTCTGCTCCCCCATCCCATCTTGTATGTATGGCTCTGCTCCCCCGTCCCATCTTGTATGTATGGCTCTGCTACCCCGCATCCCATCTTGTATGTATGGCTCTGCTCCCCCCATCGCATCTTGTATGTATGGCTCTGCTCCCCCTGTCCCATCTTGAATGTATGGCTCTGCTCTCCCCATCCCATCTTGTATGCATGGCTCTGCTCCCCCGACCCAAGTTGTATGCATGGCTCTGCTCCCCCCTGTCCCATCTTGTATGCATGGCTCTGCTCCCCCCTGTCCCATCTTGTATGTATGGCTCTGCTCTCCCATCCCATCTTGTAAGTATGGCTCTGCTCCCCCATCCCATCTTCTATGCATGGCTCTGCTCCCCCCATCCCATCTTGTATGTATGGCTCTGCTCTCCCATCCCATCTTGTAAGTATGGCTCTGCTCCCCCATCCCATCTTCTATGCATGGCTCTGCTCCCCCCCATCCCATCTTGTATGTATGGCTCTGCTCCCCCGTCCCATCTTGTATGTATGGCTCTGCTCCCCCCTGTTGCATCTCGTATGTATGGCTCTGCTACCCCGCATCCCATCTTGTATGTATGGCTCTGCTCCCCCGTCCCATCTTGTATGCATGGCTCTGCTCCCCCATCCCATCTTGTATGTATGGCTCTGCTCCCCCTGTCCCATCTTGTATGAATGTCTCTGCTCCCTGTCCCATCTTATATGTATGGCTCTGCTCCCTCCTGTACCGTCTTGTATGCATGGCTCTGCCCCCCGTCCCATCTTGTATGTATGGCTCTGCTCCCCACTCCCATCTTGTATGCATGGCTCGGTTCCCCCACTCCCATCTTGTATGCATGGCTCCCCCATCCATCCCCCATCCTCCTCCTGTCCTCCTCCTTTTCCTTCCTACCCCCATCCTCCTCCCATCCTCCTCCCATCCTCCTCCCTCCCCTGTCATATTCACGACTTTCTTCTCCGCACCAAAAGTCCCTGCATCTCTGTCCCAGCGCTGCAGCTTCTTCTGTGTGAGCGGTCATGTGGTACCGCTCATTAAGGTCATGAATATGCATCCATATTCATGACCTTAATGAGCGGTACCATGTGACCTTATACCATGACCTTATATACAGGAGCACTGCATATAGTGTCAGAGTACAGGTAATACAGTTATCACTGGTGACATTATACACAGGATCTCTGTATATAGTATACAGTATATAATTTAAGTGTACAGGTAACATACTTACTCACCGATGACATCTCTAGTTGAAGTCCTTCATCTTCACTTTTCTTCTTAATCCAGGTCAGACCGCCATCACTTCTTCCAGCCAGGAGTTGTCTCTGCAGAAAATAACAGTTAATAGCAAAAATAACAGTTATCTAGAGTACATTCCCCAATTTTTCCCCAACCTTTATACTACACCAGATTAAGAAAAAAGAGACCGTGCCACCCTGCACAGTAACATGACCTTTCCTTCCCCACACTGAAAACAGTATCCTCAAAAATAATATCCTTTAATTAGCCCCTACAGTAATAATATCCCACATTCTGTATCCCATGTGTCCTCCCATTCTGGACCAATGTGTCCAACCATTCTGCCTCATGCCTCTCCATACTGCCCCCATATCTCTCCATATTGCCCCCATAGTTGTACTTAATATTGTAATGCATCCCATAGTCATATATAGTAGTATAATACATAGTAGTATAATGCACCTCCATATCAGTATAATGCAGCCCCATAGCAATATAATGCACCCCCATAGCAGGATAATACACCTCCATAGTATAATGCAGCCCCTTAGTTGTATAATGCACCCCATAGTGGTATAATGCACCCCATAGTATAATGCAGCCTCATAGTGGTATAATGCACCTCATAGTATAATACACCCCCATAGTGGAATAATGCACCCCCTTAGTGGTATAATGCACAGCATAATATAATGTAGCTTCATGGGGGTATAATGCAGCCCCATAGTAGCATAATGCACCCCATATTATAATGCACCCCATAGTATAATACATCCCCATAGCAGTATAATGCACTCCATAGTATAATGCAGCCCCATAGTATAAAGCAGCTCCATAGTAGTATACTGTAGCCCCATAGTAGTATAATGCAACCCCATAGTATAATGCAGCCCCATAGTGGTATAATGCAGCCCTATAGTGGTATAATGCAGCTGTATAATATAATGCAGCCCCATAGTGGTATAATGCAGCTCCATAGTGTATAATGCAGCCCCATAGTGGTATAATGCACCTCTATAGCGGTATAATGCGCCCCAATAGTATAATGCAGCCCCATAGTATAATGCAGCTCTATAGTAGTATAATGCACCCCCATAGTATAATACACTCCCATAGTAGTATAATGCACCCCATAGTATAATGCAGCCCCATAGTATAATGCAGCCCTATAGTAGTATAATGCAGCCTCATAGTAATATAATGCACCCCCATAGTATAATGCAGCCCCATAGTGGTATAATGCAGCCGTCTAGTGGTATAATGCAGCCTTATAGTATAATGCAGCCCCATAGTGTATAATGCCGCCCCATAGTAGTATAATGCACCCCCATAGTAGTTTAATGCTGCCCCATAGTGGTATAATGCACCTCCATAGCAGTATAATCCTTCTCCCATAGTATAATGCAGCCCCATAGTAGTATAATGCAGTCCCATAGTGGTATAATGCAGCCCCATAGTATAATGCACCCCCATAGTATAATGCAGCCCATAGTAGTATAATGCACCCCCATTGTAGTATAATGCAGCCCCATAGTGGTATAATGCACCTCCATAACAGTATAATGCTCCCCCATAGCGTAATGCAGCCCCATAGTAGTATAATGCACCCCCATAGTAGTATAATGCAGCTCAATAGTAGTATAATGCACCCCCATAGTATAATGCAGCCCCATAGTAGTATAATGCACCCCCATAGTAGTATAATGCAGCCCCATAATGGTATAATGCAGCCCCATAGTCTAATGCAGCCCCATAGCAGTATAATGCACCCCTATAGGAGTATAATGCACCTTGATAGCAGTATAATGCATCACCATAGTAGTATAATGCAGCCCCATAGTGGTATAATGCATCCCCATAATGTATAATGCACCTCCATGGGAGTATATTGCACCCCCATAGTGTATAATGCATGCCCATACCACAGCTTTACAAAAAATATAAAGTTACTCTTTACTTGGGAGAGATCCAGCAGTGTCCTCCGCCCGATGCATCTGAGCCACGGACCTTCGTTCCGGGTTATGACAGTGACATCATGCGCTGGTGCCATGCTTGTTGACGTCATCTGCCGGCCTGTGATTGGCTGGCGGCTGTTAATAATAATAATAATAATAATAATAATAATAATAATTTTATTTGTATAGCGCCAACATATTCCACAGCACTTTACATTTTAGAGGGTACTTGTACAGACAATAGACATTACAGCATAACAATAAACACATAGATCAAAACAGATACCTAGAGGAATGAGGGCCCTGCTCGCAAGCTTAGAATCTTTGTGGAAAAAGGGGAAATATGAAAGGTGGATGGTAACAATTGCTATCGTTGTTCGGACCAGCCATAATGTAAGAATCGAGTGTTCATGTAATGCTGCATGAACCGGTTATCAGCCTAAGTATGTAACAGTACAGACACAGAGGGCTATTAAATGCATAAAGCATGCGAGAACATGATACGAAGAGCCTAGTTATGGTAAAAATTTTGAATTTCAAACACAGGGATAATTAGGTTAATGCGTTGAGGGGTAGGCTAGTCTGAACAAGTGCGTTTTAGGGCACGCTTAAAACTGTGTGGATTGGGGATTAATTGTATTAACCTGGGTAGTGCATTCCAAAGAATTGGCGCAGCACATAAAAAGTCCTGGAGGCAGGAATGGGAGGTTCTGATTATTGAGAATGTTAAGCTCAGGTCATTGAGAATATAATGTAGGAGATTTCTTATGTGGTTTTTCCTGATGAAGGAGTTCTTTGAAACTCAGAAACGCGTTGAATAAAGACTACTTTTAATAATACCTTTGGACTACATGATTCAGCAGCGCAGAATTTGACCACGTTCTCCTACATTATATTCTCAACGGCCGGTCCCTCGTGGATTTGTGGATCTGCGGCAGCGAATCTCTCCAATGCTTGTCTTAAGCTACGTCTGGTGAGTGCTTTTACCTTGCATTGACTGCTTAATGTCGGATAAAACCCTATTGCGCTATTTTCCTCCAACAGTTTTTAAAGCTCAGGTCATTAGCAGAATGGAGGGCACGGGTAGGGTGGTAGGCTGAGATGAGGGAGGAGATGTATGGTGGTGCTGAGCCATGGAGTGCTTTGTGGATGAGGGTAATAAGTTTGTACTGGATTCTGGAGTGGATAGGTAACCAGTGTAATGACTAGCACAAGGTAGAGGCATCGGAATAACTATTGGTGAGGAATATGATCCTGGCTGCAGCATTCAAGACAGATTGGAGAGGGGACAGCTTGGTAAGAGGAAGACCGATTAGTAGAGAGTTACAATAGTCCAGACGAGAATGAATAAGAGAAACAAAGTTTTTGCAGAGTTGAAAGTAAGAAAGGGTAGAATTCTAGAAATGTTTTTGAAGTGCAGATAACAAGAGCGAGCCAGTGATCGGATGTGGGGGGTGAATTAAAGCTCAGAATCAAGTATGACCCCAAGACAGCAGGCATGTTGCTGTGGAGTGATGGTGGAACCACACACCGAAATGGCAATGTCGCGCATAGGCAGGTTAGTAGAGTGAGGAAACACAAGGAGTTCAGTTTTTGACAGGTTCAATTTCAGATAGAGGGAGGACATAATGTTAGAGACAGCGGGTAAGACAATCACTGGTGTTTTATAAAAAGGCAGGTGTGATATCAGGAGAAGTGTATAATTGGGTGTCATCAGCATAGAGATGGTACTGGAAACCAAATCTACTGATTGTTTGTCACATAGGGGCAGTATTCAAGGAGAAGAGGAGGGGACCTAGAATTGATTCTTGAGGAACCCCAACAGTAAAGGGAAGATAAGAGGAGGAGGAACCAGCAAAAGGTACAGAGAAGGAGTTGTCAGAGAGAGATAGGAGGAGAACCAAGAGAGAACGGTGTCCTTGAGGCCGATGGAGCGGAGTATAGTGAGGAGGAGCTGATGATCCACAGTGTCGAATGCTGCAGAGCGATCCAGGAGAATTAGCATAGAGCAGTGACCATTATATTTAGCTATTAGCAGATCATTAGAGACTTTAGTGAGGGCAGTTAACTGTTGGTGTGCGGGAGAAATTTTAACTGCCCCATGCGTCCTTGGGCAGTTATTGAGCTGGCAGAATCCTGACGCTGGGGCCTGCCAGTAAGGGCAGTAATGCCATGACAACGGCCCTAGATGTGTGCCCCATGGTTTGAACATACGACGACTTTCTCAGGTGAATTCGGAAGCCTCTGGCAGCCTTGCTTCTCACACCACCATTACTGTAGGTGTGTACTCCATGATTTGTGTACTGTACACATCGTCTTTCTCAGGCGGTTTCAGAAGCCTCTGGCAGCTGTGCTCCTCATGCCAGCATTATTGTAGGTGTGTACCCCATGGTTTGTGCACACAACTTCTTTCTCAGGCGGATTCGGAAGCCTCTGGCAGCCGTGCTGCTCACACCAGCATTATTATAGGTGTGTACCCCATGGTTTGTGCACACAACATCTTTCTCAGGTGGATTCAGAAGCCTCTGGCAGCCGTGCTGCTCACACCAGCATTATTGTAGGTGTGTACTCCATGGTTTGTGCACATGACGTCTATCTCAGGTGGATTCGGAATCCTCTGGCAGCCGTTCTGCTCACACCAGCGTTATTGTAGGTGTGTATCCCATGGTTTGTGCACACAACGTCTTTCTCAGGTGGATTCAGAAGCCTCTTGCAGCCATGTTGCTCACACCATCATTATTGTAGGTGTCGTACACCATGGTTTGTGTGCACGATGTCATCCACCCTGTGTGATATGGAATACCGGACTTGGAGCAAGAGGGCAATAGACCAAAGTGAAGGAAGCAAAGCCCTAGATTTCCAGGACAGGAATGTAACATAGATATTTTTTTGATTCCTGTAAGCTGTACTCTCCAGTCTGCACCCCTTATTGTAAGTATCATCTATGTCTTTGCTACCTGTACACAGTGCTACAGATATGTATGCCCCCTGTAGAAATTGTTACTGATGTCTTTAGGATGTGAATAAAATTGAGTGCAATGAGAGCTAGCAGGAGGTCAACTGGTCAACTCGGTGCCACGTCTAGAAAGTGCCACCAAAGACAATGCTCTCTAAAACATGTGTGCAAATATATATACAGTGCTTTGCGAAAGTATTCGGCGCCCTGGAACTTTTCAACCTTTTCCCACATATCATGCTTCAAACATAAAGATACCAAATGTAAATTTTTGGTGAAGAATCAACAACAAGTGAAACACAATTGTGAAGTTGAACAAAATTAATTGGGTATTTTTAATTTTTGTGGAAATTCAAAAACTGAAAAGTGGGGCGTGCAATATTATTAGGCCCCTTTACTTTCAATGCAGCAAACTCACTCCAGAAGTTCATTGTGGATCTCTGAATGATCCAATGTTGTCTTAAATGCATAATGATGATAAATATAATCCACCTGTGTGTAATCAAGTCTACGTATAAATGCACCTGCTCTGTGATAGTCTCAGGGTTTTGTTTGAAGCACAGGATCATCATGAAGACCAAGGAACACAACAGGCAGGTCCGTGATACTGTTGTGGAGAAGTTTAAAGCTGGATTTGGATACAAAATGATTTCCAAAACTTTAAACATCCCAAGGAGGACTGTGCAAGAGATCATATTGAAATGGAAGGATTATCATACCACTGCAAATCTACCAAGACCTGGCCGCCCCTCTAAACTTTCATCTCAAACAAGGAGAAGACTGATCAGAGATGCAGCCAATAGGCCAATGATCACTCTGGATGAACTGCAGAGAGCTACATCTGAGGTGGGACAGTCTGTCCATAGGACAACAATCAGTCGCACACTGCACAAATCTGGCCTTTATTGAAGAGTGGCAAGAAGAAAGCCATTTCTCAAAGATATCCATAAAAAGTGTTGTTTAAAGTTTGCAACAAACCACCTTTGGAGACAAACCAAACATGTGGAAGAAGGTGCTCTGGTCAGATGAAACCAAAATTGAACTTTTTGGCAACAATGCCAAACGATATGTTTGGCGTAAAGGCAACACAGCTCATCACCCTGAACACACCATCCCCACTGTCAAACATGGTGGTGGCAGCATCATGGTTTGGGCCTGCTTTTCTTCAGCAGGGACAGGGAAGATGGTTAAAATTGATGGGAAGATGGATGGAGCCAAATACAGGACCATTCTTGAAGAAAACGTGTTGGAGTCTGCAAAAGACCTGAGACTGGTATGGAGATTTGTCTTCCAACAAGACAACGATCCCAAGCATAAAGCAAAATCTACAATGGAATGGTTCACAAATAAACTTATCCAGGTGTTAGAATGGCCAAGTAAAAGTCCAGACCTCAATCCAATCGAGAATTTGTGGAAAGAGCTGAAAACTGCTGTTCACAAACGATCTCCATCAAACCTCACTGAGCTTGAGCTGTTTGCCAAGGAAGAATGGGCAAGAATTTCAGTCTCTTGATGTACAAAACTGTTAGAGACATACCACAAGCGACTTGCAGCTGTAATCGCAGCAAAAGGTGGCACAACAAAGTATTAAGTTAAATGGGCCAAATAATATTGCACACCCCACTTTTCAGTTTTTGAATTTCCACAAAAATTTTAAATAACCAATAAATTTTGTTCAAATTCACAATTGTGTTCCACTTGTTGTTGATTCTTCACCAACAATTTACATTTGGTATCTTTATGTTTGAAGCATGATATGTGGGAAAAGGTTGAAAAGTTCCAGGGGGCCGAATACTTTCGCAAGGCACTGTATATACAGTGGGTTTTTTTTCTCATTAATGTACACTCTACATCCCATCTTGACTTAAACAAACAGACATGTAGTAATTTTTGCAAATTTATTAAAAAAGAAAAACTGAAATATCACATGTCATAAGTAGTCAGAACCTTTGCTCAGTATTGAGTAGAAGCACCCTTTTGAGCTAGTACAGCCATGAGTCTTCTTGGGAATGATGCAACAAGCTTTTCACACCTGAATTTGGGGATCCTCTACCATTCTGCCTTGCAGATCCTCTCCAGTCCGTCAGGTTGGATGGTGAACGTTGGTGGACAGCCATTTTCAGGTCTCTCCAGAGATGCTCAATTGGGTTTAGGCCAAGGCTCTGTCTGGGCCAGTCAAGAATGGTCACAGAGTTGTTCTGAAGCCACTCCTTTGTTATTTTATCTGTGTGCTTAGGGTCATTGTCTTGTTGGAAGGTGAACCTTCGGCTAAAGGTACCTTCACACTAAGCGACGCTGCAGCGATACAGACAACGATGCCGATCGCTGCAGCGTCGCTGGAGAGCTGTCACACAGACCGCTCTCCAGCGACCAACAATGCCGAGGTGCCCGGGTAACCAGGGTAAACATCGGGTTGCTAAGCGCAGGGCCGCGCTTAGTAACCCGATGTTTACCCTGGTTATCAGTGTAAAATGTAAAAAAACAAACAGTACATACTCACCTTCGCGTCCCCCGGCGTCCGCTTCCTGCACTGACTGTGAGTGCCGGCCCTAACAGCAGAGCGGTGACGTCACTGCTGTGCTGTGCTTTTACTTTACGGCCGGCGCTCAGTCAGTGCAGGAAGCGGATGGTGGGGGACGCGAAGGTGAGTATGTACTGTTTGTTTTTTTACATTTTACACTGGTAACCAGGGTAAACATTGGGTTACTAAGCGCGGCCCTGCGCTTAGTAACCCGATATTTACCCTGGTTACCATTGTAAAACATCGCTGGTATCGTTGCTTTTGCTGTCAAACACAACGATACACGGCGATCTGACGACCAAATAAAGTTCTGAACTTTAACCAACGACCAGCGATATCACAGCAGGATCCTGATCGCTGCTGCCTGTCACACTCAACGATATCGCTAGCCAGGATGCTGCAACGTCACGGATCGCTAGCGATATCGTTTAGTGTGAAGGTACCTTAAGTCTGAGATCTAGAGCACTCTGGAATAGGTTTTCATCCAGGATATCTCTTTATTTGGCTGCTTTCATGTTTCTTTCAATGACAACCAGTTGTCCTGTCCCTGCAGCTGAAAAACACCCCCATAGCATAATGCTGCCACCACCATGTTTCACTGTTAGGATTGTATTGGGCAGGTGATGAACAGTGCCTGGTTTTCTCCACACATACCGCTTACAATTATCACCAAAAAGGTCTATCGTCATCTCATTGGTCCAGAGAATCTTATTTCTCATAGTCTGGGGGTCCTTCATGTGTTTTTTAGCAAACTGTATGCAGCTTTCATATGTCTTGCACTGACGAGAGGCTTCTGCCAGGCCACTCTGCTGTAAAGGCCCAACTGGTGGAGGACTGCAGTGACAGTTGACTTTGTGGAACTTTCTCCACATATTTGTTCCAATTCCCAATTTGCTGCCTGGATCACAGAAAAAAGTGCAGATTACCCACCAATGCTAGTGTTGAGCCTCTTCAATTGTATCCACATCATAAGGATGCAAATGTGATTCAGTGCATTGGGGACATGGTCAGAATCCAACTTCTTCTGGTTCCTTGAATTGCTTGCTAATTTAATTGCTGATTCAGCTGTATACCACCCAAGCCCTAAATCAATAGCTAACATTTGTAGGGTTTCTGGCACATGATTCACACAATAATACTACTAACATGTGCATGACATATGTATACTGTGTATATACAGTACATAGTCTATTATATCTACTTGACTCATCATTCATAAGAATATACACAATTGACTGTATGTTACCGGCTAGCAAAGGATGGAAGAGAAATGAGATCACCACTGGTGCAAATAATTCTCCAAAGGCTGCAAACAAGCCAAGTCCCGGGAGTCACTTACCGTATTTTCCTGTTTGTTTTGCTAGTTATGATTTCACTATTCCGTAGGGAGCAATTTGCCTTTGACACTGTTGAATTTTTCTTTGCTTATTATAACCTCTGGGAACCAAGCTGAAGACAGAAAAAATTAAATTCCCAGATGCATGTTGTAATGTATAATTACTTTTACCAGACAAATATATCATTGTAGCTGAGAAAAATATATTGAAACTATAGCAAATGTTTGCCCAGTCTTATGAGTTCTTTAGGGACCAATAACAAAGATGCAACTGGAATGATCGAAGGAAACTAAAAGTTACAAAATGCTAGCATATTTTCCAAACAAATGTAATTCAAATGTTCTGTAGCCCAAAGAAACCAATGAGGCATATAATTCATTGCCAGAATCAAAAGCTCTTTTGGAATCAATTTAATAGGGGCTGTAACTGTGCCTATTAGTATCCAAAGACTTGAAAGCAATAAAAAACGTTCTAAGTCAGTACTTTATGTATTGTATATGGCTGGGCGGCCAGGGCAGTGGGGTACTCGGTACCAGGTCCGGTCTCAAGGGGGATGTCACGGTGGCTGCGACCCGGTCCGTGGCCCTGGGGCTCAACGGTAAAGGGAATGGTCTTTTAAGGGAAATGTATTTATAAGTCTGTCACCTGTGATGTTCGGTCAGTAGTGGGACCGACGCTGCATTGAAGGGGTCCTCTGGGGGATGTTATTGCAGCACTGATGGTACACTTCCCACAGGTGAAGCGGGGTCCCCAGGGGTCCTAAGGTGTGTGGCAAGGTGGTGAATGCCGACGAATAAATGGAGGAGACAAGTTGTAAGTCTTTACCTGGTTTACTATAGTTGGCAGGCCACAGTCCAGTGTACCAGGCACGGATGATGGTGGTCCTGCCGGCCCAGAGGCAATGGAGGGTTCCCTTTTCCAGTAGAGGTCCGTGAGCCTTTCCAACTAGTGCCTGCTGTATATGAAGTCCCTGCTGCCTGAAGCTTTCTGCAGAGTCCTCTATTCCCCTGTCCTGAGACAGGTACCTGCATGACGGGCAGCGTGAGCCTTTTTACAGGGACTCTATCATGCCCCGGGCTCCTCAGGTGCTGCTCCATCTCAGGTGTGGTGTGGGCAATGTCCGTATGATCTTATGCCCTCCGGTTCTGCCAAGTGTCGTATAGTTCCACTAAGGCCCTGGGCTCCCGGTACCCGGCTTCTGCGCTATGGCTCTGAGGGTGTCCCACCCCGGTTCCCCTCTGAGCCTTGCTCCTCTCCTTTGCTTTTTCCCTTCCTTCTTTTTAGACATGCATGTCAACAGGTGAAACAGGTTAACTTAAGCATCCCTTTATGGGAGGTACGATTCTTAAACGTTGCAAAAATAAAATTAAACATAAGCGCACACAGGTAAAAGTGCAAACATTGTAGTAAGCAAGGCGCATTGACCAGTGCTGGTCTCTTCTGTGCCATGCAGTTCTGTTCCTGTAAAGCAAAACAGGTATACACATACAGTTCTGCTGACTCTTCCAGCACGCGGCAATATCTATGCACAAGGGGCACTGAAACAGGTGCCAAACTATTTGGGGAAGCAGTTTCCTGGAGAACAGTTGTCCATTTTCACTGTAAAGAGACAAACATCAAAACAACATATATACAGCAGTTAGTTCACGCAGGTGAATGTCCTTTACTTCTTCTTCTTCCAGGGCAGGTCTTGGCATGTACAACTTCCTGTCCTGACTGGGGAAGTTCATTAATGGGTGTCACTAGGGTTGAGCGACTTTTACTTTTTTAGGATGGAGTCGGGTTTCGCGAAACCCGACTTTGTCAAAAGTTGAGTCGAGTGAAATCGGCCAATTATCGCGCAAAGTCAGGGATCGACCGAAACACGAAACCCAATGTAAGTCGATGGGGAAGCAAAGTCGGCAGTGAGTGGAGGACACGAAAACACCTACAGTGCCCATTTTAATGTCAAAAACATCAATTCGTGTTACTTAAGCTTGTGAATCTTAATTTACCTTATAATAATAGTTAGGCATTGAAAATTGGGGGTCATTTGGCTAAAGTTGTGGGGGGGTAGGGCTGGCTCAAGTTTGTCGTGGGCCCAGGAAACGCGGACTACGTCACGGCGGTGGAGCAGGGAAAGGTCAGTATTTCAACTTGGCAAGTGCTGTGATCCTGAGGAAGCAGGGGGGGCCCACTCGTTCGCATTGGCACTGGTACAGGGCCCCTCAAAGTACGGTGTTGTGTTTGACGGCGGGGCGCCTCCCACCGGCAGAGACACTTTTGCGTACTATGAGGGGCCCTGTGACAGTGACCTCGCCAACGAGTATGCCCTCCCCACCTGATGAAGGAACCTGCACTTTCATCTGCGCCTTCCTCTTTGTCCC
Organism: Ranitomeya variabilis; assembly: GCF_051348905.1. Classification (NCBI taxonomy): domain Eukaryota; kingdom Metazoa; phylum Chordata; class Amphibia; order Anura; family Dendrobatidae; genus Ranitomeya; species Ranitomeya variabilis. Next base: position 567,756,642 of record NC_135232.1, read on the forward strand.
CGTGTAAGGTGGTATAGTATGCGGGAAGGAGAACCTGACTTTCAGCAGGGTCAGATTCTGGCTGTGTAGAGTGCAAGAGGAATGTAGTGGTCTGGGTCAATGTACCAGCAGACTCATGTAGCACTGGCAGTGCAATGGGCAGGATGAGGAGGAAACACAGATATAGGCCCAAATAATAAAGTGGGCTAAATGCAGTTCAAAATTGGTAACAGGACTAACCAGGCGGCATTGCTTTGTTCAGTGGAGGACAACTGTAATGAGAGGCAGACACAGTTAGTAGGCCCAAATAATAAAGTGGGCCAAATAAAGTTCAAAATTGGTAACAGGAGTAAACAGGCGACACTGCTTTGTTCAGTGGAGGAGAACACCAAAGAGCAGCAGACACCGTTAGTAGGGCCCAACCAAACTAGTCGGCCAAATGCAGTTTAATATCTGATATAGGCTGAAAGCCTGAAAATTGAAGCTCAGCTTTGTTCATTGGAGGAGAAAAGCAAGAGAAAAAATTAAATGTCCACCAATCCAAAACAGTATGTCAAAGCAGGGTGTGATTATTACCTAAAAATTAACTTTTAATATATAGAATTCTTAAAATGGTATAAATAACCAACAAGGAAGAAAACACACATAAAGGACTCACAAAAATTCACATTCATGGGAATGCAAAGCCACAATATCCCAATCTCTTAGGGGAAAAAAAAAAATTCTCATCACATGAGGATCATAAAACAATCACAGACCGCATGTCCCATATCACAGATATCCTTTGTGGGTTAATTGCAGTAACAGTGATTGACATGTAAGCTGGAACAATCTCACCTTTGGACTTCCTTTCTCTGGTATGGATAAGACCATTCAATATTGGCGCTGCATCCGGGAGGGGGGCATATTCCGGCCACACACAAACCCACGCTGCCAAAAGTTTACATAACCCCAAAATAACCAATACATTTCCCTACGCGTTTCGTTTCATTTACTCATCAGGGGAAATTTTTATGTCCTGTCCCTCCAACTCTGTGGGGGACACTAAACCCGGGGGTAAAGAGGCAATCTCTGAGAGGCAGCGCTCGCTGCTGTTAAATAGCCCGCCGAGCTCTTACCCAGGCTCCCGGGCTGACATCATATCCTGAGCGCCCAGCGTGGAACGCATGGCTGGACCGCACGCATCACCGGAAGAGTTTATTTCCATAGCAACGTGCCACAAGACCGTACCTTACATTTCAGGTCATAGCGTCCCCTGTCATGATTCTCAATGGCGAGAGAACATAGCCCAGCATATATGAGAACTAGCTCTTGGAAGATGGAAACTATACTGACCATGAACTAAACCTGCCGCACAACTAGAAGTGGCCGGGTAGCATGCCTACGTTTTTTAACCCTAGATGCCCAACGCCAGCCGGAGAACTACCTAATCCTAGCAGAGGAAAAGACAGTCCTGGCTCACCTCTAGAGAAATTTTCCCAAAAGGCAGACAGAGGCCCCCACATATATTGGCGGTGATTTTAGATGAAATGACAAACGTAGTATGAAAATAGGTTTAGCAAAATCGAGGTCCGCTTTCTAGATAGCAGGAAGACAGAAAGGACACTTTCATGGTCAGCAGAAAACCCTATCAAAACACCATCCAGAAATTCCTTTAAGACTCTAGCATTAACTCATAACACCAGAGTGGCAATTTCCGATCACAAGAGCTTTCCAGACACAGTAACGAAACAGCAGCTGTGAACAGGAACAAAATGCAAAAACACACAAGGACAAAAGTCCAACTTAGCTGGGAGTTGTCTAGTAGCAGGAACAAGCACAGAAGGCTTCTGATTACATTGTTGACCGGCAAGAAACTGACAGAGGAGCAAGGTTATATAGCGACTCCCACATCCTGATAGGAGCAGGTGAACAGAGGGGATGATGCACACAAGTTCAATTCCACAAGTGGCCACCGGGGGAGCCCAGAATCCAATTTCACAACAGTACCCCCCCCCTCAAGGAGGGGGCACCGAACCCTCACCAGAACCACCAGGGCGATCAGGATGAGCCCTATGAAAGGCACGGACAAGATCGGAGGCATGAACATCAGAGGCAGTGACCCAAGAATTATCCTCCTGACCGTATCCCTTCCATTTGACCAGATACTGGAGTCTCCGTCTGGAAACACGAGAGTCTAAGATCTTTTCCACAACGTACTCCAACTCACCCTCAACCAACACCGGAGCAGGAGGCTCAACGGAAGGCACAACCGGTACCTCATACCTGCGCAACAATGACCGATGAAAAACATTATGAATCGAAAAGGATGCAGGGAGGTCCAAACGGAAGGACACAGGGTTAAGAATCTCCAATATCTTGTACGGGCCGATGAACCGAGGCTTAAACTTAGGAGAAGAAACCCTCATAGGGACAAAACGAGAAGACAACCACACCAAGTCCCCAACACAAAGCCGAGGACCAACACGACGACGGCGGTTGGCAAAAAGCTGAGTCTTCTCCTGGGACAACTTCAAATTGTCCACCACCTGCCCCCAAATCTGATGCAACCTCTCCACCACAGCATCCACTCCAGGACAATCCGAAGATTCCACTTGACCGGAGGAAAATCGAGGATGAAACCCCAAATTACAGAAAAACGGGGACACCAAGGTGGCAGAGCTGGCCCGATTATTGAGGGCGAACTCCGCCAAAGGCAAAAAAGCAACCCAATCATCCTGATCCGCAGACACAAAACACCTCAAATATGTCTCCAAGGTCTGATTAGTCCGCTCGGTCTGGCCATTAGTCTGAGGATGGAAAGCAGACGAAAAAGACAAATCTATGCCCATCCTAGCACAGAATGCCCGCCAAAATCTAGACACGAATTGGGTCCCTCTGTCAGAAACGATATTCTCAGGAATACCATGCAAACGAACAACATTTTGAAAAAACAGAGGAACCAACTCGGAAGAAGAAGGCAACTTAGGCAAGGGAACCAGATGGACCATCTTAGAGAAACGGTCACACACCACCCAGATGACAGACATCTTCTGAGAAACAGGCAGATCCGAAATAAAATCCATCGAGATGTGCGTCCAAGGCCTCTTCGGGATAGGCAAGGGCAACAACAATCCACTAGCCCGAGAACAACAAGGCTTGGCCCGAGCACAAACGTCACAAGACTGCACAAAGCCTCGCACATCTCGTGACAGGGAAGGCCACCAGAAGGACCTTGCCACCAAATCCCTGGTACCAAAGATTCCAGGATGACCTGCCAACGCAGAAGAATGAACCTCAGAGATGACTCTACTGGTCCAATCATCAGGAACAAACAGTCTACCAGGTGGGCAACGATCAGGTCTATCCGCCTGAAACTCCTGCAAGGCCCGCCGCAGGTCTGGAGAAACGGCAGACAATATCACTCCATCTTTAAGGATACCTGTGGGCTCAGAATTACCAGGGGAGTCAGGCTCAAAACTCCTAGAAAGGGCATCCGCCTTAACATTCTTAGAACCCGGTAGGTACGACACCACAAAATTAAACCGAGAGAAAAACAACGACCAGCGCGCCTGTCTAGGATTCAGGCGCCTGGCAGACTCAAGGTAAATTAAATTTTTGTGGTCAGTCAATACCACCACCTGATGTCTGGCCCCCTCAAGCCAGTGACGCCACTCCTCAAAAGCCCACTTCATGGCCAAAAGCTCCCGATTCCCAATATCATAATTCCGCTCGGCGGGCGAAAATTTACGGGAAAAAAAAGCACAAGGTCTCATCACGGAGCAGTCGGAACTTCTCTGCGACAACACCGCCCCAGCTCCGATTTCAGAAGCGTCGACCTCAACCTGAAAAGGAAGAGCAACATCAGGCTGACGCAACACTGGGGCGGAAGAAAAGCGGCGCTTGAGCTCCCGAAAGGCCTCCACAGCATCAGGGGACCAATCAGCAACATCAGCACCCTTCTTAGTCAAATCAGTCAATGGTTTTACAACATCAGAAAAACCAGCAATAAATCGACGATAAAAGTTAGCAAAGCCCAAAAATTTCTGAAGACTCTTAAGAGAAGAGGGTTGCGTCCAATCACCAATAGCCTGAACCTTGACAGGATCCATCTCGATGGAAGAGGGGGAAAAAATGTATCCCAAGAAAGAAATCTTTTGAACCCCAAAAACACACTTAGAACCCTTCACACACAAGGAATTAGACCGCAAAACCTGAAAAACCCTCCTGACCTGCTGGACATGAGAGTCCCAGTCATCCGAAAAAATCAGAATATCATCCAGATACACAATCATAAATTTATCCAAATAATCGCGGAAAATGTCATGCATAAAGGACTGGAAGACTGAAGGGGCATTTGAAAGACCAAAAGGCATCACCAAATACTCAAAATGGCCCTCGGGCGTATTAAATGCGGTTTTCCACTCATCCCCCTGCTTGATTCGCACCAAATTATACGCCCCACGGAGATCAATCTTAGAGAACCACTTGGCCCCCTTTATACGAGCAAACAAATCAGTAAGCAGTGGTAACGGATATTGATATTTAACCGTGATTTTATTCAAAAGTCGATAATCAATACACGGCCTCAAAGAGCCGTCTTTCTTAGACACAAAGAAAAAACCGGCTCCTAAGGGAGATGACGAAGGACGAATATGTCCCTTTTCCAAGGACTCCTTTATATATTCTCGCATAGCAGCGTGTTCAGGCACAGACAGATTAAATAAACGACCCTTAGGGTATTTACTACCCGGAATCAAGTCTATGGCACAATCGCACTCCCGGTGCGGAGGTAGTGAACCAACCTTGGGTTCTTCAAAAACGTCACGAAAGTCAGACAAGAATTCAGGAATCTCAGAGGGAATAGATGATGAAATGGAAACCAAAGGTACGTCCCCATGAGTTCCTTTACATCCCCAGCTTAACACAGACATAGCTCTCCAGTCGAGGACTGGGTTATGAGATTGCAGCCATGGCAATCCCAGCACCAAAACATCATGTAGATTATACAGCACCAGAAAGCGAATAACCTCCTGGTGATCCGGATTAACACGCATAGTCACTTGTGTCCAGTATTGTGGTTTATTACTAGCCAATGGGGTGGAGTCAATCCCTTTCAGAGGTATCGGAGCCTCCAGTGGCTCCAAATCATACCCACAGCGTTTGGCAAAGGACCAATCCATAAGACTCAAAGCAGCGCCAGAGTCGACATAGGCGTCCGCGGTAATAGATGACAAAGAACAAATCAGGGTCACAGATAGAATAAACTTAGACTGTAAAGTGCTAATTGAAACAGACTTGTCAGGCTTCTTAGTACGCTTAAAGCATGCTGATATAACATGAGTTGAATCACCACAATAGAAGCACAACCCATTTTTTCGTCTAAAATTCTGCCGCTCGCTTCTGGACAGAATTCTATCACATTGCATATTTTCTGGCGTTTTCTCAGTAGACACCGCCAAATGGTGCACAGGTTTGCGCTCCCGCAGACGCCTATCGATCTGAATAGCCATCGTCATGGACTCATTCAGACTCGCAGGCACAGGGAACCCCACCATAACATCCTTAATGGCATCAGAGAGACCTTCTCTGAAAATCGCCGCCAGGGCGCACTCATTCCACTGAGTAAGCACAGACCATTTGCGGAATTTTTGGCAGTATATTTCAGCTTCATCTTGCCCCTGAGACAAGGACATCGTCCCCGTTGCTAAGTGACTTCTGGAGTCCAGGTACAGCGCCGCATTGGACCAATAGGTTGGGGTCTCAAAAGCCGCGCTATGGTAAAAGAAATATATTAACCCTTACACAGTTATAAAAACGCTGATCTAGGCGTATTTCACTGTCTCATTCTACAGGGCCATTTCTTGGCTAAATAATACTGATCCTACCAAAACTTCCTAATAGGAAGGAGAATCATTACATCAGGCATATGCAGGTAAACCAAAAAAAGAGGGAGAACACTGAATAAGGGGGCCGATGGTCATAAAGATCTGACCGTAGCCGTATGGTATTAATAAAGGAGTCACAAATGTGAACTCCTCAAACCAAATGGTCCATGTTAAGACCCCAGAAGGAGAATATTGCGGAGAGATGGAGGGGGTAGGGGATACCGAATTGAGACCCAATATAAGGATTGGTGCACAGAAAAATAGTTAGAGGGATAGTATCATGTGCGATTCCCAGTCTTTCCCTATGCGAACTCCTAGTACTTGTCACCTACCTAACAATGGAGGTTGGCACCCTAGGACAGAAAAAACGCAAGATTGGCGCCCCCATTCCACGAAGGCTGACCCTATTTATGGCTCTATCAGGCCCTAATGAGAGGAAAAAAGGCAGAAGGAAGGAATAGAATAAATATCGTGTTCTTCAAATCATTTTACCTAGCTTTCCAGGAAATAACTGTATGTTAGGATTTCATTCAAGCCTCTTGGTGTTTGCGTTTTGAGGCGGAACATCCACTTTGTCTCACACTGTAATAACATCTGATCCCAATTTCCTCCCCTCTTGGGTGCACCAATCCTGTCAATCCCCATAAATTTTAGCTCCCGACTATCACCATTGTGTTCATTGTTAATATGTCTGGCCAGGGGTGTATCTCTTTTTAGAGCAATGTCCCTCAAAGTTCACCAACACGTCTTCTAAATTCGCGTATTGTTTTACCTATATATTCCAATCCACATGGACATACTGCTCTATAGATCACTCCTTTGGATCTGCAGTTTATGAAGTGGTATATTTGGTATTCTCTCCCCGTCACTCCACTAGAAAATTTTGATCCCACTGCAATCGCAGGGCATGCTACACAACCACTACACTTATGGCACCCCTTCGGTAAAATTGGGAGCCATGTATCCTTCACCGGTGGTGAGTAGTGGCTGTGTATAAGTCTATCCCCAACAGATTTGCCTTTTTTAAAGGTGATTTTCGGGAAGTCCCCCACCATCTCTCCAATATCCTCGTCCATATTCAAAATGGACCAATGCTTCTGCAATATTGTACGTATTTTCTGAGCCCCATTGTTATAGTGTTGTGAATTTGGATTCTGGGCTCCCCCGGTGGCTACTGGTGGAATTGAACTTGTGACATCATCTTCCCTGTTCACCTGTTCTGATTAGATCTGGGTGTCGCTATATAACCTGGCTTCTCTGTTAGATGCTTGCCGGTCAACAATGTTATCAGAAGCCTCTCTGTGCTTGTTCCTGCTCCCAGACATCTACTAGATAAGTTGGACATTCGTCCATGTTTTGTTTTTGTATTTTGGTTCCAGTTCACAGCTGCAGTTTCGTTACTGTGTCTGGAAAGCTCTTGTTGATCAGGAATTGCCACTCTGGTATTATGAGTTAATGCCAGAGTCCTAAAGTAATTTCTGGATGTGTTTTGTTAGGGTTTTCTACTGACCATGAAAGTATGCTTTCTGTCTTCTGCTATCTAGAAAGCGGACCTCAAATTTGCTAAAACTATTTTCCTGCTGCGTTTGTTGTTTCATCTCATATCACCGCCAATATATGTGGGGGGCTTCTGTCTCCTTTTTTTTGGGCATTTCTCTAGAGGTGAGTCAGGTCTTATATTTCCCTCTGCTAGCATTATTTAGTTCTCCGGCCGGCGCTGGGCATATAGGGATAAAAAGTAGGACATGCTACCTGGCTACTTCTAGATGATGCGGTAGGTTTAGTTCATGGTCAGTATAGTTACATCTTCCAAGAGCTTGTTCCTATAGAGGCTTATGCTAGTTCTCTGGCCATGGAGATCATGACAGTTTGACCGGCCCACTAAAGGGTTAAAATCCTTGGCTGAGAAAGGAGAGAAATAAGAAGTCTGCTGAGAGTTTTTTTTTTTTTTTCCCTCTGTGCTCTTGATTGGATCACTTGCCAGTCTGTCTATGCTGCAGTCTTTCTTTTTTTTCTCTCTCCTTATAATCTTTGAATGGCTTTGTGTTCACCTGTTAATAATGGATCTTCAGAGTGTAACTGCAGGTTTGAATAATCTCACCACGAAAGTACAAAATTTGCAAGATTTTATTATTCATGCTCCGGTATCTGAGCCGAGAATTCCTTTGCCGGAATTCTTCTCAGGGAATAGATCTAGCTTTCAGAATTTTAGAAATAATTGTAAGCTATTTTTGTCCCTGAAATCTCGTTCTGCTGGAGACCCTGCACAGCAGGTTGGGATTGTGATTTCCTTGCTCCGCGGCGACCCTCAAGACTGGGCTTTTGCATTGGCACCAGGGGATCCTGCGTTGCGCAATGTGGATGCGTTTTTTTTGGCCTTGGGCTTGCTGTATGAGGAACCTCATTTGGAACTTCAGGCAGAAAAAACTTTGATGTCCCTATCGCAGGGGCAAGATGAAGCTGAAATTTACTGCCAAAGATTCCGTAAATGGTCTGTGCTTACTCAGTGGAATGAGTGTGCCTTGGCGGCTACTTTCAGAGAGGGTCTCTCTGATGCCATTAAGGATGTTATGGTGGGGTTCCCTGTGCCTGCGGGTCTGAATGAGTCCATGACAATGGCCATTCAGATCGATAGGCGTCTGCGGGAGCGCAAACCAGTGCACCATCTGGCGGTGTCCACTGAGAAGACGCCAGAAAGCATGCAGTGTGATAGAATTCTGTCCAGAAGCGAGCGGCAGAATTTTAGACGGAAAAATGGGTTGTGTTTCTATTGTGGGGATTCTACTCATGTTATATCAGCATGCTCTAAGCGTACTAAAAAGCTTGATAAATCCGTTTCCATTGGCACTTTACAGTCTAAATTTATTTTGTCTGTGACCCTGATTTGCTCTTTGTCATCTATTACTACTGACGCCTATATCGACTCTGGCGCCGCTTTGAGTCTTATGGATTGGTCCTTTGCCAATCGTTGTGGGTATGATTTAGAGCCTTTGGAAACTCTTATTCCTCTGAAGGGGATTGACTCCACCCCATTGGCTAATAATAAACCACAATACTGGACACAAGTGACTATGTGTATTAATCCGGATCACCAGGAGACTATTCGTTTTCTAGTGCTGTATAATCTACATGAGGATTTGGTGCTGGGATTGCCATGGCTGCAGTCTCACAACCCAGTCCTTGACTGGAGAGCTATGTCTGTGTTGAGCTGGGGATGTAAGGGGACTCATGGGGACGTACCTTTGGTGTCCATTTCATCATCTATCCCCTCTGAAATCCCTGAGTTCCTGTCTGACTATCGTGACGTCTTTGAAGAACCCAAGCTTGGTTCACTACCTCCGCACCGTGAGTGCGATTGTGCTATAGATTTAATCCCGGGTAGTAAATACCCAAAGGGTCGTTTATTTAATCTGTCTGTGCCTGAACATACTGCTATGCGAGAATATATAAAGGAGTCCTTGGAAAAGGGACATATTCGTCCATCGTCATCTCCCTTAGGAGCCGGTTTTTTCTTTGTGTCAAAAAAAGACGGCTCTTTGAGACCATGTATTGATTATCGGCTTTTGAATAAAATCACGGTTAAATATCAATACCCATTGCCGTTGCTGACTGATTTGTTTGCTCGCATAAAGGGGGCCAAGTGGTTCTCTAAGATTGATCTCCGTGGGGCGTATAATTTGGTGCGGATCAGGCAGGGGGATGAGTGGAAAACCGCATTTAATACGCCCGAGGGCCACTTTGAGTATTTGGTGATGCCTTTTGGTCTTTCTAATGCCCCTTCAGTCTTCCAGTCCTTTATGCATGATATTTTCCGCGATTTTTTGGATAAATTTATGATAGTGTATCTGGATGATATTCTGATTTTTTCGGATGACTGGGACTCTCATGTCCGGCAAGTTAAGAGGGTTTTTCAGGTTTTGCGGTCTAATTCTCTGTGTGTCAAGGGTTCTAAGTGCGTTTTTGGGGTTCAGAGAATTTCCTTTTTGGGATATATTTTTTCTCCCTCTTCCATTGAGATGGATCCTGTCAAGGTTCAAGCTATTTGTGATTGGACGCAGCCCTCTTCTCTTAAAAGTCTTCAGAAATTTTTGGGCTTTGCCAACTTTTATCGTCGATTTATTTCTGGTTTTTCGGATGTCGTTAAGCCATTGACCGATTTGACTAGACAGGGTGCTGATGTTGCTAATTGGTCCCCTGATGCTGTGGAGGCCTTTCAGGAGCTTAAGCGCTGTTTTTCTTCTGCCCCTGTGTTGCGTCAGCCTGATGTGACTCTTCCTTTTCAGGTTGAGGTCGACGCTTCTGAGATCGGAGCTGGGGCAGTGTTGTCGCAGAAAAGTTCTGACTGCGCCGTGATGAGGCCTTGTGCCTTCTTTTCCCGTAAATTTTCGCCCGCTGAGCGGAATTATGATGTTGGGAATCGGGAGCTTTTGGCCATGAAGTGGGCGTTTGAGGAGTGGCGCCATTGGCTCGAGGGGGCCAGACATCAGGTGGTGGTATTGACTGACCACAAAAATTTGATTTATCTTGAGACCGCCAGGCGCCTGAATCCTAGACAGGCGCGCTGGTCATTATTTTTTTCTCGGTTTAATTTTGTGGTATCGTACCTACCAGGTTCTAAGAATGTTAAGGCGGATGCCCTTTCTAGGAGTTTTGAGCCTGATTCACCTGGCAACTCTGACCCCACAGGTATTCTTAAGGAGGGAGTTATCTTGTCAGCCGTTTCTCCAGACCTGCGGCGGGCCTTGCAGGAGTTTCAGGCGGATAGACCGGATCGTTGTCCGCCTGATAGGCTGTTTGTTCCTGATGATTGGACCAGTAAAGTCATCTCTGAGGTGCATTCTTCTGCGTTGGCAGGTCATCCTGGAATTTTTGGTACCAGGGATTTGGTGGCAAGATCCTTCTGGTGGCCTTCCCTGTCACGAGATGTGCGAGGCTTTGTGCAGTCTTGTGACGTTTGTGCTCGGGCCAAGCCTTGTTGTTCTCGGGCTAGTGGATTATTGTTGCCCTTGCCTATTCCTAAGAGGCCTTGGACACACATCTCGATGGATTTTATTTCAGATCTGCCTGTTTCTCAGAAGATGTCTGTCATCTGGGTGGTGTGTGACCGTTTTTCTAAGATGGTTCATTTGGTTCCCCTGCCCAAATTGCCTTCTTCTTCCGAGTTGGTGCCCCTGTTTTTTCAAAATGTTGTTCGTTTGCATGGTATTCCTGAGAATATCGTTTCTGACAGAGGAACCCAATTTGTGTCTAGATTTTGGCGGGCATTTTGTGCTAGGATGGGCATAGATTTGTCTTTTTCGTCTGCTTTTCACCCTCAGACTAATGGCCAGACCGAGCGGACTAATCAGACCCTGGAGACATATCTGAGGTGTTTTGTGTCTGCTGACCAGGATGATTGGGTTGCTTTTTTGCCATTGGCGGAGTTCGCCCTCAATAATCGGGCCAGCTCTGCCACCTTGGTTTCCCCGTTTTTCTGTAATTCGGGGTTCCATCCTCGATTTTCCTCCGGTCAGATGGAATCCTCGGATTGTCCTGGAGTGGATGCGGTGGTGGAGAGATTGCATCATATCTGGGGGCAGGTGATGGACAATTTAAAGTTGTCCCAGGAGAAGACTCAGCTTTTTGCCAACCGTCACCGTCGTGTTGGTCCTCGGCTTTGTGTTGGAGATTTGGTGTGGTTGTCTTCTCGTTTTGTCCCTATGAGGGTCTCATCTCCTAAGTTTAAGCCTCGGTTCATCGGTCCGTATAAAATATTGGAGATTCTTAACCCTGTTTCCTTCCGTTTGGACCTCCCTGCATCCTTTTCTATTCATAACGTTTTTCATCGGTCGTTATTGCGCAGGTATGAGGCACCGGTTGTGCCTTCCGTTGAGCCTCCTGCTCCGGTGTTGGTTGAGGGTGAGTTGGAGTACGTTGTGGAAAAAATCCTAGACTCCCGTGTTTCCAGACGGAGACTCCAGTATCTGGTCAAGTGGAAGGGATATGGCCAGGAGGATAATTCTTGGGTCACTGCATCTGATGTTCATGCCTCTGATCTGGTTCGTGCCTTTCATAGGGCCCATCCTGATCGCCCTGGTGGTTCTGGTGAGGGTTCGGTGCCCCCTCCTTGAGGGGGGGGTACTGTTGTGAATTTGGATTCTGGGCTCCCCCGGTGGCTACTGGTGGAATTGAACTTGTGACATCATCTTCCCTGTTCACCTGTTCTGATTAGATCTGGGTGTCGCTATATAACCTGGCTTCTCTGTTAGATGCTTGCCGGTCAACAATGTTATCAGAAGCCTCTCTGTGCTTGTTCCTGCTCCCAGACATCTACTAGATAAGTTGGACATTCGTCCATGTTTTGTTTTTGTATTTTGGTTCCAGTTCACAGCTGCAGTTTCGTTACTGTGTCTGGAAAGCTCTTGTTGATCAGGAATTGCCACTCTGGTATTATGAGTTAATGCCAGAGTCCTAAAGTAATTTCTGGATGTGTTTTGTTAGGGTTTTCTACTGACCATGAAAGTATGCTTTCTGTCTTCTGCTATCTAGAAAGCGGACCTCAAATTTGCTAAAACTATTTTCCTGCTGCGTTTGTTGTTTCATCTCATATCACCGCCAATATATGTGGGGGGCTTCTGTCTCCTTTTTTTTGGGCATTTCTCTAGAGGTGAGTCAGGTCTTATATTTCCCTCTGCTAGCATTATTTAGTTCTCCGGCCGGCGCTGGGCATATAGGGATAAAAAGTAGGACATGCTACCTGGCTACTTCTAGATGATGCGGTAGGTTTAGTTCATGGTCAGTATAGTTACATCTTCCAAGAGCTTGTTCCTATAGAGGCTTATGCTAGTTCTCTGGCCATGGAGATCATGACATATAGGTAGTGACATATCTGCAAATAGGCATGTCCTCCCTTCTCGGAGCGGTACCAATAGGTTGTTCCTATTCACCCCTTTGACCTCATTATAAGCCTTCCTTAGGATGCCATCATGGTATCCCCTGGCCAAAAATCGCGTCTGCAAATCATCTGCTTGTATTTTATACTCCTCGTCCGAGGAGCAATTGTGCCGCGCTCGCAGATACTGGCCTTTGGGAATGCCCTTCTTCAGAGGTACTGGATGATGGCTATCCCATCTGAGGAGGGCATTCGTTGAGGTCGGCTTTCTGTAGGTTTTAGTGCTCAGATGTCCCATCTGGCATTTTTTGAATACACAGGTCCAAAAACGGTAGTTGGTCCTTATGGTATTCAAAAGTAAAAGACAATCCTAACAGATTGTTGTTTAATTTAGACACGAAATTGGTCAAGCCTGTGACATCCCCATTCCAAATTAGTAACACATCGTCGATATAGCGGGACCAAAAGGCTATATTGGCCTGTTCCTCCACGAAAGGATCACCGAAGATCACGGTTTCCTCCTACCAGCCCAGGAGCAAATTTGCATATGCGGGCGCGAAACAATTACCCATAGCGGTACCCCTGAGCTGGTGGAAGATGGAACCATTAAAAAAAAAGAAATTCTTAGTCAAACAGAATTCAAGTAGATCCAAAATCAATTTGTTATGCCCTGTATATTGTTGGCCCCTGCTTTTAATGAAGTACTCTACTGCCCGCAGGCCGTCATTGTGTCTTATAGACGAGTAGAGTGCCTTTACATCAATACTACAAAGCAGGGCCTCGGGTTCCAAGATTAGACCATCTATTTTTCTCAGTAAATCCATTGAATCCCTTGTATATGAATTCAACGATGTTACATAGGTTTTTAGGACTTCATCAAGGTAGATTCCAATATGGTGACATAAACTATTGATCCCTGAGACTATAGGTCTCCCCCTAAGGGGGACCAGGCCTTTATGAACCTTTGGAAGGCAATAGAAAGTAGCCACCACTGGATGCTGTGGAAATAGGTAATCAAATTTGTTTTTGTCAATCAAACAATCGGCTAGGCCTCTATCCAGAATCGCTTTAAGTTGTTTTTTATATAGGGAGGTAGGATTTGAAGAGATTTTTTCATAATTCTCTGGATCTTTGAGGATCTTTTCACACATCTCCATATAATCCTCATGATTCATAATCACCGTGTTTCCCCCTTTATCCGAGGGTTTGAATATGATCTTGGGGTCCTTCTCTAGGCCCTTTAGAATCTCCATCTCTGATTTGGACAGATTGTACTTTCCACCCATTGGTTCATTTTCCAATCTCTCCAAATCTCTGGTTACCAGCTCCTCGAAGATGTCTATTGCAGATCGATCACTTTGTATTGGGGGCATTTTTTTACTCTTATTTTTGAGTTTGGTGAAAGTCCGCCAGGTCATACAAAAATCTAACATCTGCTAGCAAAGAATCCGGTATGTCCATGTCTCTACACGTCCGTTTATCCTCTCTGATAAAAAAAACTTTTTCCACTTTAACTTTCTTGTGAAAAGATGTAAATCTTTAATACTATCAAAGGTTTGGAAATTGAAGGTAGGTATGAAATTGAGACCTTTATTCAAGACCCCAACCTCTAAATCATTAAGGCTAGGTTCACATTGCGTTAGGGCAATCCGTTTAGCGCTAGCGCTAACGCAATGTTTTTGTAGGGGCCGCGTTTAGGGGTCGCGCTAACGTCCCCGCTCTCGCAGATCCCCGATCTGCAAGAGCGGGGAACGGACCTCGGGCGCGCCGCGGACGCTGCAAGCAGCGTCCGAGGCGCGCTACGAAAGAGCGGCACATCGCTAGCGCGAGCAGAAAAAGGCACGCGCTAGCGATGCGCTGCAGGCGAAATTTACATTGCTGTCAATGGGTGCGCTAACGGACCCGTTGCACGGCGTTAATTGCGACATTTTCGCCGTGCAACACTGTCCGTTAGCGACCACCCACTAACGCAATGTGAACCTAGCCTAAGACTTTTTGACGAGAGGTTGATCACTTGGGGGGCCAGGGGTTGTATTAGTTCCCGCTGGGATTGGACCTGTTCCTTAAAAAATATTCCCGGTCTAAAAAACGAGTCCCTCCTGACCTGTCGTTAGGGCGCCCTCTTTGGTTCCCCCTCCCTCTCTGTTTTCCTCTAGTGTTTCTTGGGCGTGTATCAGAGTCGGATATGTCCGTATCTGTAGATGAAATATCCGTTTCAAAAATCCTGCTAGATTGTCTATTCTGTGGGAGTTGATATGCCTTATTGTCTTTAAACTCCTGTAAGTCTCTTACAAAATTCCGATGCTTTCTCTTCTTTAAGTGGAACTGGTATCGTTCCACAGAGTTCTGCAGAACCATTTCCCTGGAAGAAAAATCAGGCTCAGCAGAGAACTTTTTTGTAATTTCTATTGGTTCCCTAAGACTCTCATTCAAAATTGTTAGTGTTTTCTTCTCTTCTTCCAAGAGAAGGTTCATGAACCTTAGGGAACTTAGGGAGGGTTGCCTCTTTTTCCCATTGTTCATTTAGACTAGAGTTTCTATACCTAAAACCCGGTTGTAGAGTAATACTTAAATAGCGGGGAACTATGCCCGCCTTAATATAATTATCTAGGCTTTGGACTTCCCACCAGCTGCAGATTTGCTTTTTGTAGACCTTAGTAAATTCTTTAAAAGCATTGTTGTACGTAGGCGTGTATTTGGGCTGTACAAAATTACGATCCGAAAAGACCGCCTTTGCCTCAGCCACCCAAGACTCAGTATCTATCCCCCTTATTAAGAAACCGGCCATGCCCCAGGTTTGAAATAGAAAAAATTAAAAGTCCACCAATCCAAAACAGTATGTCAAAGCAGGGTGTGATTATTACCTAAAAATTAACTTTCAATATATATAATTCTTAAAATGGTATAAATAACCAACAAGGAAGAAAACACACATAAAGGACTCACAAAAATTCACATTCATGGGAATGTAAAGCCACAATATCCCTGAGATTTCAAAAGCCACAAGTCAATATGCCAATCTCTTAGGGGAAAAAAAAAAATTCTCATCACATGAGGATCATAAAACAATCACAGACCGCATGTCCCATATCACAGATATCCTTTGTGGGTTAATTGCAGTAACAGTGATTGACATATAAGCTGGAACGATCTCACCTCTGGACTTCCTTTCTCTGGTATGGATAAGACCATTCAATATTGGCGCTGCATCCGGGAGGGGGGCATATTCCAGCCACACACAAACCCACGCTGCCAAAAGTTTACATAACCCCAAAATAACCAATACATTTCCCTACGCGTTTCGTTTCATTTACTCATCAGGGGAAATTTTTATGTCCTGTCCCTCCAACTTGTAAGACACAATGACGGCCTGTAGAGTACTTCATTAAAAGCAGGGGCCAACAATATACAGGGCAAAACAAATTGATTTTGGATCTACTTGAATTCTGTTTGACTAAGAATTTCTTTTTGTTTAATGGTTCCATCTTCCACCAGCTCAGGGGCACCGCTATGGTTAATTCTTGCGCGCCCGCGTATGCAAATTTGCTCCTGGGCTGGTGGGAGGAAACAGTGATCTTCGGTGATCCTTTTGTGGAGGAACAGGCCAATATAGCCTTTTGGTCCCACTATATCGACGATGTGTTACTAATTTGGAATGGGGACGTCACAGGCTTGACCAATTTCGTATCTAAATTAAACAACAATCTGTTAGGACTGTCTTTTACTTTTGAATACCATAAGGACCAACTACCGTTTTTGGACCTGTGTATTCAAAAAATGCCAGATGGACATCTGAGCACTAAAACCTACAGAAAGCCGACCTCAACGAATGCCCTCCTCAGATGGGATAGCCATCATCCGGTACCTCTGAAGAAGGGCATTCCCAAAGGCCAGTATCTGCGAGTGCGGCACAATTGCTCTTCGGACAAGGAGTATAAAATACAAGCAGATGATTTGCAGATGCGATTTTTGGCCAGGGGATACCCTGATGGCATGCTAAGGAAGGCTTATATTGAGGTCAAAGGGGTGAATAGGAACAGCTTATTGGTACCAGCTCCAAGAAGGGAGGAGATGCCTATATGCATATACGTCACTACCTATAACAATGGGGCTCAGAAAATACGGACAATATTCCAGAAGCATTGGTCCATTTTGAATATGGACAAGGATATTGGAGAGATGGTGGGGGACTTCCCGAAAATCACCTTTAAAAAAGGCAAATCTGTTGGGGATAGACTTATACACAGCCACTACTCACCACCGGTGAAGGATACATGGCTCCCAATTTTACCGAAGGGATGCCATAAGTGTAGTGGTTGTGTAGCATGCCCTGCGATTGCAGTGGGATCAAAATTTTCTAGTGGAGTGACGGGGAGAGAATACCAAATATACCACTTCATAAACTGCAGATCCAAAGGAGTGATCTATAGAGCAGTATGTCCATGTGGATTGGAATATATAGGTAAAACAATATGCGAATTTAGAAGACGTGTTGGTGAACATTTGAGGGACATTGCTCTAAAAAGAGATACACCCCTGGCCAGACATATTAACAATGAACACAATGGTGACAGTCGGGAGCTAAAATTTATGGGATTGACAGGATTGGTGCACCCAAGAGGGGAGGAAATTGGGATCAGATGTTATTACAGTGTGAGACAAAGTGGATCTTCCGCCTTAAAACGCAAACACCAAGAGGCTTGAATTAAATCCTAACATACAGTTGTTTCCTGGAAAGCTAGGTAAAATGATTTGAAGAACACGATATTTATTCTATTCCTTCCTTCTGCCTTTTTTCCTCTCATTAGGGCCTGATAGAGCCATAAATAGGGTCAGCCTTCGTGGAATGGGGGCGCCAATCTTGCGTTTTTTCTGTCCTAGGGTGCCAACCTCCATTGTTAGGTAGGTGACAAGTACTAGGAGTTCGCATAGGGAAAGACTGGGGGATCGCACATGATACTATCCCTCTAACTATTTTTCTGTGCACCAATCCTTGTATTGGGTCTCAATTCGGTATCCCCTACCCCCTCCATCTCTCCGCAATATTCTCCTTCTGGGGTCTTAACATGGACCATTTGGTTTGAGGAGTTCACATTTGTGACTCCTTTATTAATACCATACGGCTACTGTCAGATCTTTATGACCATCGGCCCCCTTATTCAGTGTTCTCCCCCTTTTTTTGGTTTACCTGCATATGCCTGATGTAATGATTCTCCTTCCTATTAGGAGGTTTTGGTAGGATCAGTATTATTTAGCCAAGAAATGGCCCTGTAGAATGAGACAGTGAAATACGCCTAGATCAGCATTTTTATAACTGTGTAAGGGTTAATATATTGCTTTTACCATAGCGCGGCTTTTGAGACCCCAACCTATTGGTCCAATGCGGCGCTGTACCTGGACTCCAGAAGTCACTTAGCAACGGGGACGCTATGACCTGAAATGTAAGGTACGGTCTTGTGGCGTGTTGCTATGGAAATAAACTCTTCCGGTGACGCGTGCGGTCCAGCCATGCGTTCCACGCTGGGCGCTCAGGATATGATGTCAGCCCGGGAGCCTGGGTAAGAGCTTGGCGGGCTATTTAACAGCAGCGAGCACTGCCTCTCAGAGATTGCCTCTTTACCCCCGCGTTTAGTGTCCCCCACAGAGTTGGAGGGACAGGACATAAAAATTTCCCCTGATGAGTAAATGAAACGAAACGCGTAGGGAAATGTATTGGTTATTTTGGGGTTAAGTAAACTTTTGGCAGCGTGGGTTTGTGTGTGGCCGGAATATGCCCCCCTCCCGGATGCAGCGCCAATATTGAAGGGTCTTATCCATACCAGAGAAAGGAAGTCCAGAGGTGAGATCGTTCCAGCTTATATGTCAATCACTGTTACTGCAATTAACCCACAAAGGATATCTGTGATATGGGACATGCGGTCTGTGATTGTTTTATGATCCTCCTGTGATGAGAATTTTTTTTTTTCCCCTAAGAGATTGGCATATTGATTTGTGGCTTTTAAAATCTCGGGGATATTGTGGCTTTACATTCCAATGAATGTGAATTTTTGTGAGTCCTTTATGTGTGTTTTCTTCCTTGTTGAGGAGAAAAGCAAGCAGTGGCAGACACCGTTAGTAGGGCCCAACCAAGCTAGTAGGCCAAATGCAGTTTCATATTAAAAATATAGGCTGAAAGCCTGAAGATTGAAGCTCAGCTTTTTTCCGTGGAGGACAACACCAAGCAGCGGCAGACACCGTTAGTAGGCACAACCAAACAAGAAGGCCAAATGCAATTTAATATCTGATATAGGCCGAAAGCCTGAAGATTGAAGCTCAGCTTTTTTCCTTGGAGGACTGTTGTGATTTTGCTTTTTGCTCCCTCTAGTGGTCATTAGTGATTTGACTCTGGAGCGTCTGTCTTTTCCTATATCCTCACCTGGGCCGTTAGTTCAGGGGCGTTGCTATATAAGCTCCCTGGACCTTCAGTTCAATGCCTGGCATCGTTGAAATCAGAGCTAATCTGTTGTGCTCTTGTCCACTGATCCTGGTTCCTGCGTGTTTAAGCTAAGTCTGCTTCTTTGCTTTTTGCTTTTGTTTTGTTTGGTATTTTTGTCCAGCTTGTTCCTATCTGTATCCTGACCTTTGCTGGAAGCTCTAGGGGGCTGGTGTTCTCCCCCCGGACCGTTAGACGGTTCGGGGGTTCTTGAATCTCCAGCGTGGATTTTTATAGGGTTTTTGTTGACCAGATAAGTTATCTTGCTATATTCTGCTATTAGTAAGCTGGCCTCTCTTTGCTGAACCTGGTTCATTTCTGTGTTTGTCATTTCCTCTTACCTCACCGTTATTATTTGTGGGGGGCTTGTATCTTGCTTTGGGGTCCCTTTCTCTGGAGGCAAGAGAGGTCTTTGTTTTCTTCTCCTAGGGGTAGTTAGATTCTCCGGCTGGCGCGAGTCATCTAGCGATCACCGTAGGCATGATCCCCGGCTACTTATAGTGTTGGCGTTAGGAGTAGCTATTTGGTCAACCCAGTTACCACAGCCCTATGAGCTGGATTTTTGTATCTTGCAGACTTACACGTTCCTCTGAGACCCTGTCCACTGGGGTCATAACAGTATGCCAGGCCAGTATTAAATGTTTTAATGCATTGCAGAAGTGGGATTATAAGAAAGAAAATTTTGAGTTTTTTTTTCCCTCTCTCATTTTTTTTTTTTCTTTTCCCCTTTACCTCAGAGTGGCTTAAGCTTGCTGCAGACATGAATGTCCAGACCTTGATTATAAGTGTGGACCAGCTTGCCGCTCGTGTGCAGGGTATACAAGATTATGTTACCAGAAATCCTAGGTCTGAACCCAAGATTCCGATTCCTGAACTGTTTTCAGGAGACCGATTTAAGTTTAGGAATTTCAGGAATAATTGTAAATTATTTTTGTCCCTGAAACCTTGTTCGTCTGGAGACTCTGCTCAACAAGTAAAAATTGTTATTTCATTCTTACGGGGTGACCCTCAGGATTGGGCTTTTTCGTTGGCGCCAGGAGATCCGGCATTGGCTGATATTGATGCGTTTTTTCTGGCGCTCGGTTTACTTTATGAGGAACCCAATCTTGAGATTCAGGCAGAGAAAGCCTTGCTGGCTATGTCTCAGGGCCAGGACGAGGCTGAGGTGTATTGCCAAAAATTTCGGAAATGGTCCGTGCTGACACATTGGAACGAGTGTGCACTGGCCGCTAATTTTAGAAATGGCCTTTCTGAGGCCATTAAGAATGTTATGGTGGGTTTTCCCATTCCCACAGGTCTGAATGATACCATGTCCCTGGCTATTCAAATTGACCGGCGGTTGCGGGAGCGCAAAACCGCAAATTCCCTCATGTTGTTGTCTGAACAGACACCTGATGTGATGCAATGTGATAGAAAAACCGCAAATTCCCTCATGGTGTTGTCTGAACGGACACCTGATTTGATGCAATGTGATAGAATCCTGACTAGAAATGAGAGGAAAATTCATAGACGCCGGAATGGCTTGTGCTACTACTGTGGTGATTCTACACATGTTATCTCAGCATGCTCTAAACGTATATCTAAGGTTGTTAGTCCTGTCACCGTTGGTAATTTGCATCCTAAGTTTATTCTGTCTGTAACTTTGATTTGCTCACTGTCATCTTATCCTGTCATGGCGTTTGTAGATTCAGGTGCTGCCCTGAGTCTTATGGATCTCTCATTTGCTAAGCGCTGTGGTTTTATTCTTGAACCATTAGAAAATCCTATCCCTCTTAGGGGTATTGATGCTACGCCATTGGCAGAAAATAAGCCGCAGTATTGGACACAGGTTACCATGTGCATGACTCCTGAACACCGCGAGGTGATACGTTTTCTCGTTCTACATAAAATGCATGATTTGGTTGTTTTGGGGCTGCCATGGTTACAGACCCATAATCCAGTCCTTGACTGGAAGGCTATGTCAGTGTCTAGTTGGGGCTGTCGTGGTATTCATGAGGATTCCCTGCCTGTGTCTATTGCTTCTTCTACGCCTTCGGAAGTTCCGGAGTACTTGTCTGATTATCAGGATGTCTTTAGCGAGTCCAGGTCCAGTGCATTGCCTCCTCATAGGGAATGTGACTGTGCAATAGATTTGATTCCAGGCAGTAAATTTCCTAAGGGAAGACTGTTTAATCTGTCGATACCTGAACATACCGCTATGCGTTCATATATCAAGGAGTCTCTGGAGAAAGGACACATCCGTCCGTCTTCTTCCCCTCTTGGTGCGGGATTCTTTTTTGTGGCTAAAAAGGACGGATCTTTGAGGCCTTGTATTGACTATCGGCTTTTAAATAAGATCACTGTCAAATTTCAGTATCCTTTGCCGCTGTTGTCTGACTTGTTTGCCCGGATTAAAGGTGCCAAGTGGTTTACCAAGATAGACCTTCGTGGTGCGTACAACCTTGTGCGCATTAAGCAAGGGGATGAATGGAAAACCGCACTCAATACGCCCGAAGGTCATTTTGAGTACTTGGTGATGCCTTTTGGGCTCTCTAATGCCCCTTCTGTTTTTCAGTCCTTTATGCATGACATTTTCCGGAACTTCTGGATAAATTTCTGATCGTTTATCTGGATGATATTCTGTTTTTTTCTGATAATTGGGACTCGCATGTGGAGCAGGTCAGGATGGTCTTTAAAATTTTGCGTGAAAATTCTTTGTTTGTCAAGGGCTCAAAGTGTCTTTTTGGTGTACAGAAGGTTCCCTTTTTGGGGTTCATTTTTTCCCCTTCTGCTGTGGAGATGGACCCAGTCAAGGTCCGAGCTATTCTTGATTGGACTCAGCCCTCGTCAGTTAAGAGTCTTCAGAAGTTCTTGGGTTTCGCTAACTTCTACCGTCGATTTATCGCTAACTTTTCTAGCATTGTGAAACCTTTGACGGATATGACCAAGAAGGGCTCCGATGTGGTTAATTGGGCTCCTGCTGCCGTGGAGGCTTTCCAGGAGTTGAAACGTCGGTTTACTTCGGCGCCTGTTTTGTGCCAGCCTGATGTCTCGCTTCCCTTTCAAGTTGAGGTGGATGCTTCAGAGATTGGAGCAGGGGCCGTTTTGTCGCAGAGAGGCCCTGGTTGCTCTGTTATGAGACCTTGCGCCTTTTTCTCTAGGAAGTTTTCGCCTGCAGAGCGAAATTATGATGTGGGCAATCGGGAGTTGTTGGCCATGAAATGGGCATTTGAGGAGTGGCGTCATTGGCTCGAGGGTGCTAAGCATCGTGTGGTGGTCTTGACTGATCACAAAAATCTGATGTATCTCGAGTCTGCTAAACGCCTGAATCCTAGACAGGCCCGCTGGTCATTGTTTTTCTCCCGATTTGACTTTGTTGTCTCGTATTTACCAGGTTCAAAGAATGTGAAGGCCGATGCTCTTTCCAGGAGCTTTGTGCCTGATGCTCCTGGAGTCGCTGAACCTGTTGGTATTCTTAAGGATGGTATTATCTTGTCAGCTATTTCTCCTGATCTGCGACGTGTGTTGCAGAGATTTCAGGCTGATAGGCCTGATTCTTGTCCACCTGACAGACTGTTTGTGCCTGATAAGTGGACCAGCAGAGTCATTTCCGAGGTTCATTCCTCGGTGTTGGCAGGTCACCCAGGAATTTTTGGCACCAGAGATCTGGTGGCCAGATCCTTTTGGTGGCCTTCCTTGTCTAGGGATGTGCGGTCATTTGTACAGTCCTGTGGGACTTGTGCTCGAGCTAAGCCTTGCTGTTCTCGTGCCAGCGGGTTGCTCTTGCCCTTGCCTGTCCCTAAGAGACCTTGGACACATATCTCCATGGATTTCATTTCTGATCTTCCGGTGTCTCAGGGCATGTCTGTTATCTGGGTGATATGTGATCGCTTCTCCAAGATGGTCCATTTGGTTCCTTTGCCTAAACTGCCTTCCTCTTCCGATCTGGTTCCTGTGTTTTTCCAGAACGTGGTTCGTTTGCACGGCATCCCTGAGAATATTGTGTCAGACAGAGGATCCCAGTTCGTTTCCAGATTCTGGCGATCCTTTTGTAGTAGGATGGGCATTGACTTGTCGTTTTCGTCTGCTTTCCATCCTCAGACTAATGGACAGACGGAGCGAACTAATCAGACTTTGGAGGCTTATTTGAGGTGTTTTGTCTCTGCTGATCAGGACGATTGGGTGACCTTCTTGCCGTTAGCTGAGTTTGCCCTTAATAATCGGGCTAGTTCCGCCACCTTGGTTTCGCCGTTTTTCTGCAACTCTGGTTTCCACCCTCATTTTTCTTCGGGTCATGTGGAACCTTCTGACTGCCCTGGGGTGGATTCTGTGGTGGATAGGTTGCAGCGGATCTGGAATCTTGTGGTGGACAACTTGAAGTTGTCACAGGAGAGGGCTCAGCGCTTTGCCAACCGCCGCCGCGGTGTGGGTCCCCGACTACGTGTTGGGGATTTGGTATGGCTTTCTTCCCGCTTTGTTCCTATGAAGGTTTCCTCTCCCAAATTTAAACCTCGTTTTATTGGTCCTTACAAGATATTGGAAATTCTTAATCCTGTATCCTTTCGCCTGGATCTACCTGTGTCGTTTGCTATCCACAACGTGTTTCATAGGTCCTTGTTGCGGCGGTACGTTGTGCCTGTGGTTCCTTCTGCTGAGCCTCCTGCTCCGGTGTTGGTTGAGGGCGAGTTGGAGTACGTGGTGGAGAAGATCTTGGATTCTCGTCTCTCCAGGCGGAGGCTTCAGTACCTGGTCAAGTGGAAGGGCTATGGTCAGGAAGATAATTCCTGGGTGGTCGCCTCTGATGTTCATGCGGCCGATTTAGTTCGTGCCTTTCACGCCGCTCATCCTGATCGCCCTGGTGGTCGTGGTGAGGGTTCGGTGACCCCTCACTAAGGGGGGGTACTGTTGTGATTTTGCTTTTTGCTCCCTCTAGTGGTCATTAGTGATTTGACTCTGGAGCGTCTGTCTTTTCCTATATCCTCACCTGGGCCGTTAGTTCAGGGGCGTTGCTATATAAGCTCCCTGGACCTTCAGTTCAATGCCTGGCATCGTTGAAATCAGAGCTAATCTGTTGTGCTCTTGTCCACTGATCCTGGTTCCTGCGTGTTTAAGCTAAGTCTGCTTCTTTGCTTTTTGCTTTTGTTTTGTTTGGTATTTTTGTCCAGCTTGTTCCTATCTGTATCCTGACCTTTGCTGGAAGCTCTAGGGGGCTGGTGTTCTCCCCCCGGACCGTTAGACGGTTCGGGGGTTCTTGAATCTCCAGCGTGGATTTTTATAGGGTTTTTGTTGACCAGATAAGTTATCTTGCTATATTCTGCTATTAGTAAGCTGGCCTCTCTTTGCTGAACCTGGTTCATTTCTGTGTTTGTCATTTCCTCTTACCTCACCGTTATTATTTGTGGGGGGCTTGTATCTTGCTTTGGGGTCCCTTTCTCTGGAGGCAAGAGAGGTCTTTGTGTTCTTCTCCTAGGGGTAGTTAGATTCTCCGGCTGGCGCGAGTCATCTAGCGATCACCGTAGGCATGATCCCCGGCTACTTCTAGTGTTGGCGTTAGGAGTAGCTATTTGGTCAACCCAGTTACCACAGCCCTATGAGCTGGATTTTTGTATCTTGCAGACTTACACGTTCCTCTGAGACCCTGTCCACTGGGGTCATAACAGAGGACAACACCAAGGAGCGGCAGACACCGTTAGTAGGGCCCAACCAAACTAGTACGCCAAATGCAGTTTCATATTAAAAATATAGGCCGAAAGCCTGAAGACTGAAGCTCAGCTTTGTTCAGTGGAGGAGAACACCAAGGAGTGGCAGACACCGTTAGTAGGGCCCAACCAAACTAGTAGGCCAAATGCAGTTTAATATCTGATATAGGCCGAAAGCCTGAAGATTGAAGCTCAGCTTTGTTCAGTGGAGGAGAACTGTTATGATCCTTAGTGGTTGAGGATCACAAATTACTCCAGCTAAGTAACAAAACATAGGACAAGCTCTAGGGAGGTGGCAAACTGGACTGACCGCAAATCTGAACCTATCCAAACACACTAGAAGTAGCCGGTGAACGTGCCTAAAAATCCTAGACGTCTCTAGCCAGCCTGAGGAACTAACTACCCCTAGAGAGAAAGAAAGACCTCTCTTGCCTCCAGAGAAATAATCCCCAAAGATATAGAAGCCCCCAACAGATAATAACGGTGAGGTAAGAGGAAGGCACATACACAGGGGTGAAAGCAGATTCAGCAAAAGAGGCCCACTAATTCTAGATAGCAGAAAATAGCAAAGGGGTCTATGCGGTCAGTAAAAAACCCTTACAAAATATCCACACTGAGATTTCAAGAACCCCCACACCAACTAACGGTGTGGGGGGAGAAAGTCAGTCCCCTAGAGCAACCAGCAAGTAAGAAATCGCATTTTAGCAAGCTGGACAACAAAACATGATGAACGCTGATAATCAGAAAATGAACAAACAAGGACTTAGCTTGTCTTGGAGAGACTGGGAGCAAGGTAGTCACAAGGAATCTGAAGAGCACTGAATACATTGATAGCAGGCAAGGAACTGAGTATCCAGGTGAGTTAAATAGGAAACCAACCAAGGATAACGAACCAGCTGATGAGGCCACCTGCAGAAAGACAACACTACACAGTACCGCTTGTGACCACTAGAGGGAGCCCAAAAATAGAGTTCACAACAGTACCCCCCCCTTGAGGAGGGGTCACCGAACCCTCATCAAGACCCCCAGGGCGATCAGGACGAGCCACGTGGAAGGCGCGAACCAAATCGGCCGCATGAACATCAGAGGCGACAACCCAGGAATTATCCTCCTGACCATAGCCCTTCCACTTAACCAGATACTGAAGTCTCTGTCTAGAGATACGAGAATCCAAAATCTTCTCCACCACGTACTCCAATTCGCCCTCGACCAGCACCGGAGCAGGAGGCTCAACAGAAGGAACCACAGGTACCACATTCCTCCACAACAAAGACCTATGGAACACATTATGGATGGCAAACGATGCCGGGAGATCCAAACGAAAAGACACCGGGTTAAGGATTTCCAAGATCTTATAAGGACCGATGAAGTGAGGCTTAAACTTAGGAGATGAGACCTTCATAGGAACATACCGAGAAGACAGCCACACCAAATCCCCAACACGAAGTCGGGGACCCACACCGCGGCGGCGGTTGGCAAAGCGCTGAGCCCTCTCCTGTGACAATTTCAGATTGTCCACCACATGGCTCCAAATCTGCTGCAACCTATCCACCACAGAATCCACCCCAGGACAGTCAGAAGACTCAACCTGACCCGAGGAAAAACGAGGATGGAAACCAGAATTGCAGAAAAAAGGCGAAACCAAGGTAGCAGAACTAGCCCGATTATTAAGGGCAAACTCGGCCAATGGCAAAAAAGTCACCCAATCATCCTGATCAGCAGAAACAAAACATCTCAAATAAGTTTCCAACGTCTGATTAGTTCGCTTGGTTTGGCCATTAGTCTGAGGATGGAAGGCCGACGAAAAAGACAAATCAATGCCCATCTTAGCACAAAAAGTTCGCCAAAACCTGGACACAAACTGGGATCCTCTATCAGACACAATATTTTCAGGAATGCCGTGCAAGCGAACCACATTCTGAAAAAATAGAGGAACCAAATCGGAGGAGGAAGGCAGCTTAGGCAAGGGCACCAAATGGACCATCTTAGAAAAACGATCACACACCACCCAGATGACAGACATCTTCTGAGATACTGGAAGATCCGAAATAAAATCCATGGAAATGTGCGTCCAAGGCCTTTTCGGGACAGGCAAAGGCAAAAGCAAACCGCTGGCAAGAGAACAGCAAGGCTTAGCCCGAGCACAAATCCCACAAGACTGCACAAAGGAACGCACATCCCGCGACAAGGAAGGCCACCAGAAGGACCTAGCCACCAAATCCCTGGTACCAAAAATCCCAGGATGACCCGCCAACACCGAAGAATGAACCTCGGAAATAACTCTGCTGGTCCATCTATCCGGGACAAACAGTCTCTCTGGTGGACAACGGTCAGGTCTATCCGCCTGAAATTTCTGCAGCACTCGTCGCAAATCTGGAGAAATGGCAGACAAAATCACTCCCTCTCTGAGAATACCAGCCGGCTCAGAAACTCCCGGAGAGTCAGGCACAAAGCTCCTAGAAAGTGCATCAGCTTTCACGTTCTTCGAACCAGGCAGATATGAGACCACGAAGTTGAAACGGGAGAAAAACAACGACCAACGAGCCTGTCTAGGATTCAGGCGCTTGGCAGACTCGAGGTAAATCAGATTTTTGTGATCAGTCAGGACCACCACACGATGTTTAGCTCCTTCGAGCCAATGACGCCACTCCTCAAATGCCCACTTCATAGCCAACAACTCCCGATTACCAACATCATAATTTTGCTCGGCAGGCGAAAACTTTCTTGAAAAGAAAGCACACGGCTTCATCACAGAGCCCTCAGAGCTTCTCTGCGACAAAACAGCCCCTGCTCCAATCTCAGAAGCATCAACCTCGACCTGGAAGGGGAGAGAGACATCTGGTTGACATAAGACTGGAGCTGAAGAAAACCGGTGCTTCAGCTCCCGAAAGGCCTCCACGGCCGCAGGAGACCAATTAGTCACATCAGAGCCCTTCTTGGTCAAATCCGTCAAAGGTTTAACCACGCTAGAAAAATTAGCGATGAAACGACGGTAAAAATTAGCAAAACCCAAGAACTTCTGAAGACTCTTAACAGACGTGGGCTGAGTCCAGTCATGAATAGCCTGGACCTTGACTGGGTCCATCTCCACAGAAGAAGGAGAAAAAATAAAACCCAAAAAGGAGACCTTCTGTACTCCGAAGAGGCATTTTGAGCCCTTCACAAATAAAGCATTAGCACGCAGGACCTGAAACACCATCCTGACCTGCTTCACATGGGACTCCCAATCATCAGAAAAGACCAAAATGTCATCCAGATAAACAATCATAAACTTATCCAGATATTCTCGGAAAATGTCATGCATGAAGGACTGAAACACAGAAGGAGCATTAGAGAGTCCAAAAGGCATCACCAAGTACTCAAAATGGCCTTCGGGCGTATTAAATGCTGTTTTCCATTCATCTCCCTGCTTAATGCGCACAAGATTATACGCACCACGGAGATCTATCTTGGTGAACCAACTGGCACCCTTAATCCGAGCAAACAAATCAGACAATAGTGGCAAAGGATATTGAAATTTGACTGTGATTTTATTCAGAAGGCGATAATCTATACACGGTCTCAAAGAACCGTCCTTCTTGGCCACAAAAAAGAATCCTGCACCAAGAGGGGAAGAGGATGGACGAATATGTCCCTTCTCCAAAGACTCCTTTATATAACTCCGCATCGCGGCATGCTCTGGTATAGACAAATTAAAAAGTCGTCCCTTAGGGAATTTACTACCAGGAATTAAATTTATAGCACAGTCACAATCCCTATGAGGGGGCAGGGCACTGGCACTGGACCTGGGCTCATCAAATACATCCTGGTAGTCAGACAAAAACTCAGGGACCTCAGAAGGAGTGGAAGAAGCAATAGACACCAATGGAGTATCGCCATGCATTCCCTGACAACCCCAACTAGACACAGACATAGCTTTCCAATCTAAAACTGGATTATGAGCCTGCAGCCATGGCAGACCCAAAACGACAACATCGTGTAAATTATGCAGAACAAGAAGGCGAATCACCTCCTGATGAACGGGAGTCATGCACATGGTCATTTGCGTCCAATACTGAGGTTTATTCTCAGCCAATGGCGTAGCATCAATTCCCCTCAGAGGAATAGGAAATTCCAAAGGCTCCAGGACAAAACCACAGCACCTGGCAAATGACAAATCCATCAGATTCAGGGCAGCACCCGAATCCACAAAGGCCATAACCGAGTAGGACGACAAAGAACAAATCAAAGTAACAGACAAAATAAATTTAGGCTGTATAGTACCAATGGTGACAGGTTTAGCGACCTTTTTTAAGCGTTTAGAGCATGCTGAGATAACATGAGCAGAATCACCACAGTAAAAGCACAACCCATTTTGACGTCTATGACTTTGTCGCTCAATTCTGGTCAGAGTTCGATCACATCGCAAAGACTCAGGTCTCTGTTCAGAAAATACCGCCAAAGGATGAGCAGATTTGCGCTCCCGCAAACGCCGATCAACCTGAATGGCTAAAGCCATAGAATCACTCAGACTTGTAGGGGTGTGGAACCCCACCATAACATCCTTAATGGCTTCAGAAAGACCTTCTCTGAAATTTGCAGCCAAGGCACACTCATTCCATTGAGTAAGCACTGACCATTTCCGAAATTTTTGACAATACACCTCTGCTTCATCCTGCCCTTGAGAGAGGGCCAGCAACGCTTTTTCTGCCTGACTCTCAAGATTAGGCTCCTCATAAAGTAGTCCAAGAGCCAGAAAAAACGCATCCACATTAAGCAATGCAGGATCTCCTGGCGCCAGAGAGAAAGCCCAATCCTGAGGGTCGCCACGCAACAAGGAGATAACAATTTTTACTTGCTGAGCGGAATCACCAGAGGAACGAGGTCTCAGAGATAGAAATAACTTACAATTATTCTTAAAATTCTGAAACCTAGATCTATCTCCAGAGAACAACTCAGGAATGGGTGTCTTTGGTTCTGACATAGGGCTATGAATAACAAAATCCTGAATACTTTGCACCCGTGCAGCAAGATGATCCACACTAGAAGTCAGAGTCTGAACATCCATGTCTGCAGCTGAGCTCAAAACCACTCAGAGTTCAAGGGGATGAAAGAAGCTAGACAGACTGCAGCAAGGAAAAGCGGGAGGGGAAAAAAAAAATGTACTCAGGTCTTCTTTTAATCCCACTTCTGCGATGCATTAAACACTTTTTGGCCTGCTATACTGTTATGATCCTTAGTGGCTGAGGATCACAAATTACTCCAGCTAAGTAACAAAACATAGGACAAGCTCTAGGGAGGTGGCAAACTGGACTGACTGCAAATCTGAACCTATCCAAACACACTAGAAGTAGCCGGTGAACGTGCCTAAAAATCCTAGACGTCTCTAGCCAGCCTGAGGAACTAACTACCCCTAGAGAGAAAGAAAGACCTCTCTTGCCTCCAGAGAAATAATCCCCAAAGATATAGAAGCCCCCAAAAGATAATAACGGTGAGGTAAGAGGAAGGCACATACACAGGGGTGAAAGCAGATTCAGCAAAAGAGGCCCACTAATTCTAGATAGCAGAAAATAGCAAAGGGGTCTATGCGGTCAGTAAAAAACCCTTACAAAATATCCACACTGAGATTTCAAGAACCCCCACACCAACTAATGGTGTGGGGGGAGAAAGTCAGTCCCCTAGAGCAACCAGCAAGTAAGAAATCACATTTTAGCAAGCTGGACAAAAAACATGATGAACGCTGATAATCAGAAAATGAACAAACAAGGACTTAGCTTGTCTTGAAGAGACTGGGAGCAAGGTAGTCACAAGGAATCTCAAGAGCACTGAATACATTGATAGCAGGCAAGGAACTGAGTATCCAGGTGAGTTAAATAGGAAACCAACCAAGGATAACGAACCAGCTGATGAGGCCACCTGCAGAAAGACAACACTACACAGTACCGCTTGTGACCACTAGAGGGAGCCCAAAAATAGAGTTCACAACAGAGAACACCAAGGAGCGGCAGACACCGTTAGTAGGGCCCAACCAAACTAGTAGGCCAAATGCAGTTTAATATCTGATATAGGCCGAAAGCCTGAAGATTGAAGATCAGCTTTTTTTCTTGGAGGACAAGACTAAGGAGCGGCAGACACTGTTAGTAGGGCCCAACCAAACTAGTTGCCTAAATGCAGTTTAATATTCTAAATACAGGCCGAAAGCCTGAAGATAGACGCTCAGGATAAAAAACCAGGAGAACTCCAAGGAGCGGCAGACACCGTTACTAGGCCCAACCAAACTAGTAGCCCCAATGCAGTTTTCAAATTCCTATAGGCTGAAAACCTGACAATTGAAGCTCAGCTTTTTTCAGAAGAGGACAGCTGTATTGAGTGGCGCAGACAGACACAGGTAGTAGGCCTTAACCAAAAAAGTTGGCTCAATGCAGTTTAAAAAAGGTTACAGGGGTACACAGGCAGCATTGGTGTGGTCAGCGGAGGACAATTGGAAGGAGTGGCGCAGACTTACTAGGCCTAAAATAAAAAAGTAGGCACTATGCAGTTTAAAATAGGTTACAGGGTACACAGGCAGCATTGGTTTGGTCAGCGGAGGACGATTGCAAGGAGGGACCGCAGACAGACTTACTAGGCCTAAAATAAAAAAGTTGGCTCTATGCAGTTTAAAATAGGTTACAGGGGTACACAGGCAGCATTGGTTTGGTCAGCGGAGGACGATTGCAAGGAGGGACCGCAGACAGACTTACTAGGCCTAAAATTAAAAAGTAGGCTCTATGCAGTTTAAAATAGGTTACAGGGGTACACAGGCAGCATTGGTGTGGTAAGCGGAGGACAATTGGAAGGAATGGCGTAGACTTACTAGGCCTAAAATAAAAAAGTAGGCTCTATGCAGTTTTAAATAGGTTATGGGGTACACAGGCAGCATTGGTGTGTTCAGCGGAGGACGATTGCAAAGAGGGGCAGACACAGTTAGTAGGGCCAAAAAAGTAATAGGCAAAATGCAGTTAAAAATAGGTTACAGGAGTACGCAGGCGGCCTAGCTTTGTTCAGTGGAGGACAACTGTAAGGAGCGTCTGACACAGTTAGTAGGCCAAAATAATAAAGTGAGGTTAATGTCTGGCAAAAAAAAAAATTCACAAATAAACAGGTGGCATACCTAGGTACAGGGGTGGGCTCCTCTGCTGACTTGCAGACAGTGGTAGTTTGCGCAAAGTATTAACTGGTGAAAATGTAGGACAGGGCCCCTGAATATTTTTACTAGCATCAGAAATCATAGAAATCCATGATTGGTTAATTTTAATGAAGGTTAGATCATCAACATTTTGGATAGCCAGATGAGTCCTTTTTTCGGTCAGTATTGAACCAGCAGCACTGAATACTCTTTCTGATAGCACACTAGCAGCTGGGCAAGCAAGCTCCTGTAATGCATATTCTGCCAATTCAGGCCAGGTGTCTATTTTGGATGCCCAGTAATCAAATGGGAATGATGTGTGAGGGAGAATATCGATAAGGGAGGAAAAATAGTTAGTAACCATGCTGGACTGATGCTGCAGTACCTGTCGTGTCTGCGGTCATTGCGAAATCACTCCACAACCTGGTCATAAAACCCCTCTGTCCAATGCCACTTCTGATTTGTGCACCTCTAACACCTCTGCCATGTTGCCCCCTGCAGCTCGTATGAGAACCATCACCGCCGCTGTGTGCTGGGAATGCCTGAACCAAACGTTCTACAAGAGTTGCTTGTTTGGTAGCCAATATTTGCTCAAGGTTCTCATGTGGCATGATATTTTGCAATTTCCCTTTATAGCGTGGGTCCAGGAGGCAGGCCAACCAGTAATCGTCATCGTCATCATTTTGATAATGCGGGGGTCTCTTTTTAGGATACGCAAGGCATAATCCGCCATGTGGGCCAATGTTCCAGGTGTCAATTCACTGCTTGTGCTGGGTTGAGGAGCACTTTCTGGCAAATCAACATCACTTGTCTCCCTCAATAACCCTGTACCTGACCTTGCAATGCCACCAGTTTCTATTGCCCCCTGAGAAGCTTCCTCCTCCCATAAATATTCATCCCCATCATCCTCCTCGTCCTCCTCCTCTTCGTCCGCCACCTCGTCCAGGAGACTTCCCTGAGCAGACAATGGCTGACTTTCATCAAGGCTTCCCTCCTCCTCGGCTGCAGACGCCTGCTCCATTATGTGCGTCAAACTTTGCATCAGCAGACGCATTAGGGGGATGCTCATGCTTATGATGGCGTCGTCTGCACTAACCAGGCGTGTGCATTCCTCAAAGGAAGACTTGACACAGGTCTTGTATCTTCGACCACTGCACACCTGACAACTCCATGTCTGCCATCCAACTGCCTGCCCGTGTATGTGTATCCTCCCGCAAATACATAACAGCACGTCTCTGTTTGCACAGCCTCTGAAGCATGTGCAGTGTGGAGTTCCACCTTGTTGCAACGTCGATTATTAGGCGGTGCTGGGGAAGCTGCAAAGATCGCTGATGGTTCTGCATACAGCTGGAGTGTACGGGCGAACGGCGGATGTGCGAGCAAAGTCTTTCCACCTTCAGGAGCAGGGCGGGTAACCCCGGATAACTTTTCAGGAAGCACTGCACCACCAGGTTCAAGGTGTGAGCTGTCATGAATCCCCAATGGCTAGGGATAGCACAGGATAAGCAAAGTATAATAAATATCGGACGAGCTCTAGGGTGATGGAACCTGGGCTGACCGCTGCCCTACGCCTGACAAACGCAACTAGAGATAGCCAGGGAGCGTGCCTACGTTGGTTCTAGACGCCACGCACCAGCCTAAGAGCTAACTAGTACTGCAGAGAAAACAAAGACCTCACTTGCCTCCAGAGGAATTAACCCCAAAGATATAGTTGCCCCCCACATGTATTGACGGTGAAATGAGAGGAAGGCACATACATAGAGATGATGTATATAGCTTTAGCAAATAGAGGCCCGCTGAAAACTAGAAAGCAGAATGACACAAAAGGGGACTGAGCGGTCAGCAAAAAACCCTAATCAAAAAAACCATCCTGAGATTACAAGAACCCATGTGCCAACTCATGGCACATGGGGAGAACCTCAGTCCACTAGAGCAACCAGCTAACAAAGAGACATTCTAAGCAAGCTGGACAAAAAACCAAACAACTGAAAATCAGCACTTAGCTTATCCTGAAAGATCTGGGAGCAGGTAGGCAGGAACCAAACAGAGCACATCTGAACACATTGATAGCCGGCAAGGGAAATGACAGAGAGGCCAGGTAAAATAGGAAACACCCAGCCTCTGATGGACAGATGGAAACCAAAGGCCGCAACCCACCAAAGTCACCCAGTACCAGCAGTAACCACCAGAGGGAGCCCGCAAACAGAATCCACAACAGTACCCCCCCCTTGAGGAGGGGTCACCGAACCCTCACGAGAACCCCCAGGGCGATCAGGGTGAGCTCTATGGAAGGCGCGGACCAAATCAGTCGCATGAACATCGGAGGCGACCACCCAGGAATTGTCCTCCTGACCATAACCCTTCCACTTAACCAAATACTGGAGTTTGCGTCTGGAAACACGAGAATCCAAGATCTTTTCAACAACATACTCCAATTCTCCCTCCACCAGCACCGGAGCAGGAGGCTCGACCGAAGGAACAACAGGCACCTCATACCTCCGCAACAACGACCGATGGAACACATTATGAATAGCGAACGATGCTGGGAGATCCAAACGGAAAGATACAGGGTTAAGAATCTCCGAGATCCTATAAGGACCGATGAACCGAGGCTTGAACTTAGGAGAAGAGACCTTCATAGGGACAAAACGAGAAGACAACCACACCAAGTCCCCAACAAGAAGTCGGGGACCCACGCGGGGACGGCGATTAGCAAACTGCTGAGTCTTCTCCTGAGATAACTTCAAATTGTCCACCACCTGATTCCAAATGTGATGTAGCCTGTCCACCACCACGTCCACTCCAGGACAATCCGAAGACTCCACCTGACCAGAGGAAAAACGAGGATGAAACCCCGAATTACAAAAAAAAGGAGAGACCAACGTGGCCGAACTAGCCCGATTATTAAGAGCAAATTCGGCCAGTGGCAAAAAAGCAACCCAGTCATCCTGATCAGCAGAAACAAAACACCTCAAATAAGTTTCCAAGGTCTGATTAGTTCGCTCCGTCTGGCCATTCGTCTGAGGATGGAATGCAGACGAGAAAGACAAATCAATGCCCATCTTGGCACAAAACGTCCGCCAAAATCTAGACACAAACTGGGATCCCCTGTCAGAAACGATATTCTCCGGAATCCCATGCAAACGAACCACGTTCTGAAAAAACAAAGGAACCAACTCAGAGGAGGAGGGCAACTTAGGCAAGGGCACCAAATGAACCATCTTAGAAAAGCGGTCACACACAACCCAGATAACGGACATTTTCTGTGAAACCAGGAGATCAGAAATAAAATCCATGGAAATGTGCGTCCAAGGCCTCTTCGGGATGGGCAAGGATAACAACAACCCACTAGCCCGTGAACAGCAAGGCTTAGCTCGAGCACACACTTCACAAGACTGCACAAAGGTACGCACATCCCTAGACAAGGAAGGCCACCAAAAAGACCTGGCCACCAAGTCTCTTGTACCAAATATTCCAGGATGACCAGCCAACACAGAAGAATGGACCTCGGAGATTACTCTACTGGTCCAATCATCCGGAACAAACAGTCTTTCTGGTGGACATCGATCCGGTTTATCCACCTGAAACTCCTGCAATGCGCGTCGCAAGTCTGGGGATACGGCGGACAATATTACTCCATCCCTAAGGATACCAGCAGGCCCAGTGTCTCCAGGAGAGTCAGGCACAAAACTCCTGGAAAGAGCATCTGCCTTCACATTCTTTGAACCTGGCAGGTATGAAACCACGAAATTGAAACGAGAAAAAAATAACGACCAACGAGCCTGTCTAGGATTCAAACGCCTGGCAGACTCAAGGTAAATGAGATTCTTGTGATCAGTCAAGACCACCACGCGATGTTTAGCACCCTCAAGCCAATGACGCCACTCCTCAAATGCCCACTTCATGGCCAAAAGCTCCCGATTACCCACATCATAATTGCGCTCAGCGGGCAAGAACTTTCTAGAGAAGAAAGCACATGGCTTCATCACCGAGCCATTAGAACTTCTCTGTGACAAAACCGCCCCCGCTCCAATCTCGGAAGCATCAACCTCCACCTGGAAAGGAAGTGAAACATCTGGTTGACACAACACAGGAGCAGAAAAAAACGGCGCTTAAGTTCCCGAAAGGCCTCCACGGCCGCAGGAGACCAATCAGCAACATCAGCACCCTTTTTAGTCAAATCAGTCAAAGGTTTAACAATACTGGAAAAATTAGCAATGAACCGACGATAAAAATTAGCAAACCCCAAGAACTTCTGAAGGCTCTTAACAGATGTAGGTTGTGTCCAGTCACAAATAGCCTGAACCTTAACGGGATCCATCTCAATAGTAGAAGGAGAAAAAATGTACCCCAAAAAAGAAATCTTCTGGACTCCGAAGAGACACTTTGAGCCCTTCACAAACAGAGAATTGGCCCGCAAAACCTGAAACACCTTCCTGACCTGTAGAACATGAGACTCCCAGTCATCAGAAAACACCAAAATATCATCCAAATACACAATCATAAATTTATCCAGATATTCACGGAAAATATTGTG
The DNA here is from genome assembly GCF_051348905.1 of Ranitomeya variabilis. Lineage (NCBI taxonomy): Eukaryota > Metazoa > Chordata > Amphibia > Anura > Dendrobatidae > Ranitomeya > Ranitomeya variabilis. The sequence goes on from NC_135232.1 coordinate 567,793,190, forward strand.
CATAAAGGACTGAAAGACTGACGGAGCATTGGAGAGTCCAAAAGGCATTACCAAATACTCAAAATGGCCCTCAGGCGTATTAAATGTGGTTTTCCACTCATCACCCTGTTTTATCCGCACCAGATTATACGCACCACGAAGATCTATTTTAGTGAACCACCTAGCCCCCTTAATGCGAGCAAACAAATCAGTAAATAATGGCAATGGATACTGGTATTTGACTGTAATCTTATTCAGAAGGCGATAATCTATACAAGGCCTCAGGGAACCATCTTTTTTTGCCACGAAAAAAAAACCTGCTCCCAGAGGGGACGAAGATGGACGAATATGTCCCTTTTCCAAGGACTCCTTAATATAATTCCGCATAGCAGTATGCTCTGGCAGTGACAGATTAAATAAACGACCCTTAGGGAACTTACTGCCAGGAATCAATTCTATAGCACAGTCACACTCTCTATGGGGAGGGAGCGAATTGAGCTTAGGCTCCTCAAAAACATCCCTATAATCCGACAAAAACGCAGGGATCTCCGAAGGAGTAGATGAAGCTATAGAAATCGGAGGTGCATCATCATGAACCCCGTGACATTCCCAGCTTAGCACAGACATTGTTTTCCAGTCCAGGACAGGATTATGAGTTTGTAACCATGGCAGACCAAGCACTAGTACATCATGTAAATTATACAGTACAAGGAAGCGAATCACCTCCTGATGAACGGGAGTCATGCGCATGGTCACTTGTGTCCAATACTGCGGTTTATTCATAGCCAATGGTGTAGAATCAATTCCTTTCAGAGGAATAGGAACTTCCAGAGGCTCTAGACTAAAACCGCAGCGTTTAGCAAATGACCAATCCATAAGACTCAGGGCAGCGCCTGAATCCACATAGGCATCGACGGAAATGGAAGACAGTGAAAAAATCAGAGTCACAGACAAAATGAACTTAGACTGCAGAGTATCAATGGCAAAAGATTTATCAACCCTTTTTGTGCGTTTAGAGCATGCTGATATAACATGAGCTGAATCACCACAATAAAAACACAAACCATTTTTCCGCCTATAATTTTGCCGTTCACTTCTGGACTGAATTCTATCACATTGCATAGTCTCAGGTGCCTGTTCAGAAGACACCGCCAACTGGTGCACGGGTTTGCGCTCCCGTAAACGCCGATCAATCTGAATGGCCATAGCCATAGACTCATTCAGACCTCTAGGCGCAGGGAACCCCACCATAATATCCTTAATGGCCTCAGAAAGACCATTTCTGAAGTTTGCAGCCAGGGCGCACTCATTCCACTGAGTAAGCACCGACCATTTCCGAAATTTCTGACAATATATTTCCGCTTCATCATGCCCCTGAGAGAGGGCCAATAAAGCCTTTTCAGCCTGAATCTCTAGGTTAGGTTCCTCATAGAGCAATCCCAATGCCAGAAAAAACGCATCCACACTGAGCAATGCAGGATCCCCTGGTGCCAATGCAAATGCCCAATTCTGAGGGTCGCCCCGTAGGAACGATATAACAATCTTGACCTGTTGAGCAGGGTCTCCAGAGGAGCGAGATTTCAAAGAGAGAAACAATTTACAATTGTTCCTGAAATTCAGGAAGGTAGATCTATCTCCAGAAAAAAACTCTGGAACAGGAATTCTAGGTTCAGACATGGGAGTGTGAACAACGAAATCCTGTATGTTTTGAACCTTTGCCGCGAGATTACTCAGGCTGGAAGCCAAACTCTGGACATCCATGATAAACAGCTAAGATCAGAGCCATTCAAGGGTTAAGAGGAGGTAAGAAGCAGCTAGACAGCAATTAAGGGCTAGGCAGCAAAACTCTGAAGGAAAAAAAAAAAAAAATTTCCTTGAACACTTCTTTTCCTCCTGCTTCAGCCCAAACAATTAACACTTTGTGGGCCGGCTATACTGTCATGAATCCCCAATGGCTAGGGATAGCACAGGATAAGCAAAGTATAATAAATATCGGACGAGCTCTAGGGTGATGGAACCTGGGCTGACCGCTGCCCTACGCCTGACAAACGCAACTAGAGATAGCCAGGGAGCGTGCCTACGTTGGTTCTAGACGCCACGCACCAGCCTAAGAGCTAACTAGTACTGCAGAGAAAACAAAGACCTCACTTGCCTCCAGAGGAATTAACCCCAAAGATATAGTTGCCCCCCACATGTATTGACGGTGAAATGAGAGGAAGGCACATACATAGAGATGATGTATATAGCTTTAGCAAATAGAGGCCCGCTGAAAACTAGAAAGCAGAATGACACAAAAGGGGACTGAGTGGTCAGCAAAAAACCCTAATCAAAAAAACCATCCTGAGATTACAAGAACCCATGTGCCAACTCATGGCACATGGGGAGAACCTCAGTCCACTAGAGCAACCAGCTAACAAAGAGACATTCTAAGCAAGCTGGACAAAAAACCAAACAACTGAAAATCAGCACTTAGCTTATCCTGAAAGATCTGGGAGCAGGTAGGCAGGAACCAAACAGAGCACATCTGAACACATTGATAGCCGGCAAGGGAAATGACAGAGAGGCCAGGTAAAATAGGAAACACCCAGCCTCTGATGGACAGATGGAAACCAAAGGCCGCAACCCACCAAAGTCACCCAGTACCAGCAGTAACCACCAGAGGGAGCCCGCAAACAGAATCCACAACAGTGAGCCAGGCAAGGAATGTGTTTCAGTTGTGAAAGGGCTATGGCAGCCATAAAATTCCTCCCGTTATCACTGACTACCTTGCCTGCCTCAAGATGTACAGTGCCCAGCCATGACTGAGTTTCTTGCTGCAAGAACTCGGACAGAACTTCCGCGGTGTGTCTGTTGTCGCCCAAACACTTCATTTCCAACACAGCCTGCTGACGCTTACGACTAGCTGTTCCATAATGGGACACCTCGTGTGCAACACTGGCAGCTGCGGATGGAGTGGTCGTGCGACTGCGGTCTGTGGATGAGCTCTCGCTTCTGCTGGAGGACGAGGAGGAGGGGTGGCGAACACCTACAGCCAACTGTTTCCTAGACCATGGGCTGGGCAGAACTGTCCCAATATGGCTGTCCCCTGTGGACCCTGCATCCACCACATTAACCCAGAGTGCCGTGATGGACACGTAACGTCTCTGGCCATGCCTACTGGTCCATGCATCTGTTGTGAGGTGCACCTTTCTACTGACAGATTGCCTGAGTGCATGGACAATGCGGTCTTTGACATGCTGGTGGAGGGCTGGGATGGCTTTTCTCGCAAAGAAGTGTCGACTGGGTAGATCATAGAGTGGTACTGCGTAGGCCATCAGGGCTTTGAAAGCTTCGCTTTCAACCAACCGGTAGGGCATCATCTCTAACGAGATTAGTCTAGCAATGTGGGCGTTCAAACCCTGTGTACGCGGATGAGAGGATGAGTACTTCCTTTTCCTAACGAGAGTCTCTTGTAGGGTGAGCTGGACTGGAGAGCTGCATATGGTGGAACTAGCGGGGGTGGTGGGGGACATGGCAGACTGAGAGAGGGTTGGTGATGGTATTCTTGCTGTTGGCCTACATACAGTGTTTCCTACCAAGAACCTGGTGATTCCCTGACTGCTTTGGCCTTGCGACGATACCTCCACATTTGCTGCAGGTGGTGTCGTAATCGGTGGGCTTACAGTGAGGGAAGGAATGTAGCGTTGCTGACTAGCTTCATTGTGAGCGGGTGCAACAACGTTATGGGACATTTGGTAGTTAGTCCAGGCTTGCAAGTGCATGGTGGTTAAATGTCTATGCATGCAAGTTGTATTTAAATTTTTGACATTCTGACCTCTGCTAAAGGTCCTTGAGCATTTGTTACAGATCACTTTGCACTGATCATTCGGATCTTGGTTAAAAAATTGCCAGACTGCACTCTTCCTACTATCGAATACCTTTTCAGGCATTGCACACTGTGCTACTTTAACCGGATGGCCACGCTGTCCTACAACTGTTTTTTGTTTTGACACACGTCTTTGGCCAGATACGGGCCTGCCAGATGAAAGCTGTTGCGATGTTGATGCCTGCTGTGGCTCCTCCTCCTCCGCTTCAGAGCTACTGCCAGCGGCACCCTGTTCCCCCAATGGCTGCCAATCGGGGTCAACAACTGGGTCATCTATCAACTCCTCTTCTATGTCCTGTGCACCTTCCTCTGTGTCACCGTGTAAGCCGGTGCTATAGCGTTCGGGAAGGGGCACCATAGTCTCATCAGGGTCAGATTCTGGCTCAGTACACTGCGAGGGCAATGTTGTGATCTGAGTCAATGGAACAGTATAATAATCTAGCTGTGGCTGTGCATCTGTGCACTCCATGTCCGATTCATCTTGTAATGGGCATGGCCTGTTAACAATTTCCCTTTCTAACCCAGGCAAGGTATGTTTAAAGAGCTCCATGGAGTAACCTGTTGTGTCGCCTAATGCTTCCTTCACTGTTGTTCTGGGTGAAGGACACAAGGAAGCGACTTGTTCCTGACTGGAAGCATCCACTGACGACGCGCTGCTTTTAAATTTTGCACTTTCCGAAGAGGAGGCGAAAGAGCTAGAGGCAGAGTCAGCAAGGAAAGCCAAAACTTTTTCCTGCTGCTCCGGCTTTAAAAGCGGTTTTCCTACTCCCAGCAAAGGGAGCGTTCCAGGCCTTGTGTAGCCAGACGATGACGCTGGCTCAACAACTCGAGACTTAGGTACTATTTTGCTAGTGGTAGTGCTCCACCACCACTACCATCATTACCAGATGGCAATGACCGCCCACGGCCACGACCTCTTCCACCAGACTTCCTCATTCTTGGAAAAATGTAACCAAACTAACAACCGTTATATGGTACTGTAAAACCAGGTAGAAGGTGTACGTAAACTTGTTGTGAATTTAAATCTCCCTTTATAGGTGTGGGAGACTGCTGGGAAAATCAGGCACACTGTATTACACTACACAGTTTCAGTGTCAGAAAGTGGCTGACAGATGTGCCACAAACAGGACTGACGCAGATGCCCTTAGTGGCAATTGAAATTTCCCTTTATAGGTGTGGGAGACTGCTGTGAAAATCAGGCCCACGGTATTACAATACACAGTTTCAGTGTCAGAAAGTGGCTGACAGATATGCCACAAACAGGACTGACGTAGATGCACTTAGTGGCAATAGAAATTTCCCTTTAGGCTACGTTCACATTTGTGTTGTTGGGCGCAGCGTCGTCGACGCATACCGACGCATGCGTCATTCGCCCCTATCTTTAACATGGGGGGCGCATGGACATGCGCCAGTATGCGTTGTACTGCGTTTTACGATGCATGTGTCATATAGACGTACAAGACAGGGCGCAGGGGACGCTACTTGTAGCGTTTTCCCTGCGCCGAAATTCCCGATCTGTAGGATCTTATGACAACGCATGCGTCGCAAAACGCTGCGTTGTGTACATGCGTTGTTGGTTGCGTCGCATCGCCAACGCTGCGCCCAACAACGCAAATGTGAATGTAGCCTTATAGGTGGGGGAGACTGCTGGGAAAATCAGGCCCACTGTATTACACTACACAGTTTCAGTGTCAGAAAGTGGCTGTCAGATATGTCACAAACAGGACTGATGCAGATGCCCTTAGTGGCAATTGAAATTTCCCTTTATAGGTGTGGGAGACTGCTGGGAAAATCAGGCCCACTGTATTACACTACAGAGTTTCAGTGTCAGAAAGTGGCTGACAGATATGCCACAAACAGGACTGACGCAGATGCACTTAGTGGCAATAGAAATTTCCCTTTATAGGTGTGGGAGACTGCTGGGAAAATCAGGCCCACTGTATTACACTACACAGTTTCAGTGTCAGAAAGTGGCTGACAGATATGCCACAAACAGGACTGACGCAGATGCCCTCAGTGGCAATAGAAATTTCCCTTTATAGGTGTGGGTGGGAGACTGCTGGGAAAATCAGGCCCACTGTATTACACTACACAGTTTCCGTGTCAGAAAGTGGCTGACAGATATGCCACAAACAGGACTGATGCAGATGCACTTAGTGGCAATAGAAATTTCCCTTTATAGGTGTGGGAGACTGCTGGGAAAATCAGGCCCACTGTATTACACTACACAGCTTCAGTGGCAGACAGTGGCTAGCAGATATAAATATAAAAAAAGGGACTGTGCTACAATAACAATCTCCCTACAATGATCTCAGGACAAGTATGGCAGCCAGCAGTAAAAAGGACTGCTGCACACAAAAGTGTGGACAAAGAAACAAGAGAACTGTGCAGAAAGAAGCAACAGGATTTTTGCTTTGAAAAAAGCAGTTGGTTTGCACAGCGGTGTACAAACAGTAATGCAGCTATCAGGGAGTCTTATAAGCTACAGAGCTGATGCACAGAAATCTAGCCTCCACTGTCCCTGCAAAGAAAAGGTGGTGTTGGACAGTGGAAATCGCTACAGCACAAGCGGTTTGGGGGCTTATATTTCCTCCCTAACAATATCCCTGCTTCTGACGAAGCTGCAGCAACCTCTTCCTATGCTACGATCGGCAGAAGTAAGATGGCGGTCGGCGTGCACGCCCCTTTATAGCCTCTGTGACGCCGCTGAAAGCAAGCCAATCATTGTAATGCCCTTCTCTAAGATGGTGGGGACCGAGACCTATGTCATCACGCTGCTCACACTCTGCGTCCACCTTCATTGGCTGAGAAATGGCGCTGAACGGGTCATATGAAACGCAACTTTGGCGCGAAGATCGCCTACCGCATGGCCGATTCCACACTGGGATCGGCTCGGGTTTCACAAAACCTGACTTTGCCGAAAGTCGGCGATTTATGAAATTGACCGATCCGTTTCGCTCAACCCTAGGTGTCACAACTGGTGATTCTGTTGAAAATTGTTCAGCATTTAGGGTTTGTGTAGCCTGGGTTTGCGTTCCACTTTCAGTGGCTACGCGGGTGTAGTTGTAGCGCCCCAAACTGCCGCAGGGCAGAGGGGTACCCGGTACCGGGCCTCTGAGTCTCTGCTCTGAGGTTGTCACGGTGGCTAGGCCCGGTCCGTGACCCTGCCGAGGGGCGTACAGTGATAGATATGATAGATGATGGTAGTGGTAGTGGTGGTGGTGGTGCGGTGCAGTAAATAACGAGGACACCAGGTTGCAGTCTCTTTACCTCTTTACTGAAGATCTCTGGGTCCTCAGTCCGGAATACGGCTCACCAGGCTGCGCAAGTCCGGCCGGTCCAATGGCACCTCCAGAGTTCTCTTAGCAGGTGGAAATCTGCGCCTTCCTTCTAGCGCTATGTGTTGCGGTCCTTCCCTGCTGTGCTTACGGAAAGTCCCCACAACTGTTGTGTCCGTTTCTTAAGTTCCCTGACAACTCGATTAGATGATGTTCTGCTAATCCTCCGTCCCTCCCTGATGTTACGGTTGGGACGGCACCCGTTTGACGGGTAGGCTCGGAGCTCTTCCGGGACCCTAGAGTCGCCCCTCTCCACAAGTTGCCCCCCAAGACTGCATAGGTGATTTAGATGAGACAGCCCGCCTTAGACTGACTGTCCTGCCGCTGTTTAGAGTATTGCTTGAAGCTGAATATTGTAATACTCCCTCGGTGTTCCGGCCGCCGGTTGTGCGCCTCAGTAGGATGTTGCCTCGGTCTTACAGCACGACCCCTACTGGTATTCTCCTTATTGCTTTAATCTCCTTTCTCACTCAGCACAATCTATCTCGCTTCTTATCCTTCCTTGGGCACCGCCGCTATCCTGAGCAGGCACGGTCCCGTTACGTTCGCTCAAGTTGCCAAGCCTCTGTCAGGATCCCACCCCTGACAGAGACCCTACCGAATCTTCTCCCACAACACCCTCTGCCACAAGGTGTTGCCTGGTTCCAACCCAGTCAGCTTTCTCATCTAACTTCCTGCCTGACCCCAGTTTACCCACAATGGTGGGGAGTGGCCTAGTGAATAGAACCCTTAGCTCCCCCTGGAGGCCCGACTGTGAAATGTATTGGTGTCTGTGATACCTGATCAGATGAACTCCTTCAGTGCCATCAGACGTACCATAGCCCCCCTTAGCGGCGGAGCCACAGTACTGCAACGACCAGGACTCTGGGGCGCTGCACTCCCCCCCGGTTAAATCCAGTACTCCGGGACTGGGAAGAAAACAACAATACAAGTTAGCAAAAAGACATACAATTTTGTTGAGTGCAATAACAATAAGTATATTTGAACAGAGCTTCCCTTTATGGGAGGTGAGGACACTTGAACGTTACAAACGTGGTTAAATATCATAGCAACATGCTATAAATAACTTTTCTTACCCAACCGGGTATTCTACTTAGTACAAATTCTTGAACAATAATTTAACATTGCCTTTAAGGACATACACTCTAAATCCGCTAAAGACCTTCTTATAATCACATTATAAGGCAATTTAACTTTTACATTCTCCTTCTTTAAATCTGCAGGACCGCCTGTCCTAACGGCACCAGACCTACTGCCTCTCCTTTCTTACAGGACCGCTCCTTTCAGCCCGAGCCTTCTGTCTTTTCAACTACTATACATAGTATAGAACATAACATTACTTTCAGTTTAAGAGCACTGAGCCATCTCTATATGGCTCCTAGGAGGACTCAGGGTTCACCTTCTATCCTCGTTGTCTATCAACATTATCAACCATTTTCTATAGAACATCAAACCTTCTCATTATTTTCTTACTGACATATATGCTGGTCACTACATCTACCCCTACGGGCCCACTGCATCCTTCCTCTAGCTTTCACTTTCTTTCAGGGAACATCATCAGCATTTCTCTACAATTAACTAGTTGGATACATATAACTTTCTCACATAAACATTATCATCACGTTCTCTTTATCAAAACATTATTGCTATCTCTTAGTCTTAAAGCAATACCATTCTTTAAGTGCAACAAATGAACATCCCCTTTAAGAGGGGACCAAGTCTCTATGAGGTAGCATATCTTCTTAAGCTACCAGTCCGTACTCAGCAAAGGTTCCAGTGTGGTATCTTCACAAAGAGTCCTTTTTGAAGTAAAACCAGTAGGGAGCACCTTTAATAAGGTGCAAACTATTTACAGAAAGCATGATACATGCATTGTTCATGATTGCGGCAGTTCTGGAAACTTGTGCAAAACTTGGAAAAACAAATAAAACAATAGGGATCCCGGGTCAACAAAGGGATCCCTTTAAGAGTTAACCCTCAACGGGTTTAGCAGCAAAACAGGAGAACAGTAACTATATACATATACTAAAGCATTCTTGCTTACTTATTTTTCGGTACAGAAGGTGGTTCCCCACCCCTGGCTGAGGCAGCACCCATGCTGGTAGTTGGTCCCTCAGGTGTCATCAGATCAGCCGGTGTCTGGATTTGAAGACTAACCCTGCTTGCAAATTCAGTAGCCGCTACAAGGTGTACGGTGGTGACAGTAACAAGATCTGGCAAATCTGGATCAGTCATGATCGGGGCAACAGGCGACGCTCCCTCGGGCTCACACCGGCGTACGTTCCGAGCGCACCATCCTTGTGCATTCCGGTGGCGAGTGTAGGTCACCTGGTCCCCTCTTTGTAATGGGTCACCGTCTCGACTGCAGCAGGGAGTTTTTACGTTGTAGCTAGTAACAAAGACAACAGTGGGTAGCCCCGGTTCCTGTATGGAGCCCCATCCCCTCTTCGGATGATATGCCAATACAGTACCCCGCTTTACCACGTCTTTCCTGCCATGCGCAGACTTTTTACGTTGTGTCTCATGCTGTTCATTCTCATCTCGATTTTTCCAGTGTTGGATCAGGCACTGCTTATACTGTTCCCAGGTAAGTACCGCAAGGGTGAGGCTCTCCCCCGAAGCTCCATACGGCTCATTCCAGGGGGTGTCCCACCGGAGGATCACCCCATCCGGGCCTACATCTATGGGTTCCCCCATCTTGGTCGGTAGTGGAGGTAACAGCTTCCCCATCGCGTCGGGGGTGAGGACTACCCGCTCCACTGAGAAGAAGAGGTTATTGTTGCTGGGGTGAGGAGCGGTCACAGGAGCGGGATCGGTCAGGGGAACCGGATCGGTCGGGAGAGCAGAATCGGCCGGGGGAGTAGGGGTGCTGTCCATACCTGCGCCTGTTGTGATTCCACCGATGTCGCTCCAGTCCGTTGACAAGGACACTGGAATCGGCTGCAGCCCGGACCGCGGCTCTTCCGGAACGGCCTCCTGACGTGGCTCCGCCCTCCAGGGCTCCGTGGCTGGGATAGGTAGACTCGGCTCCTCCACTGACGGTGGACGCGAGTCCGTCTCTGATGGATGAGGGCAAGCCGGGATCACCTCGCCGTTGCTCGGGCACTTGCTGCTCATCGTCGCTTTCGGGCATTCGGCGGCAACGCATGCACCTGGCTCCGCCATTTCTCCAAGGTTGAGCTCCTTCTTCACCTCGTTCCCGCCGTCGCAAATCAGGGGGCGGTTCTCCTCTGCTGCTGGGTAGGTCGTCCTCTCGCAGCAGGAGTCGGAGGGGGCGGTCGCTACTTCTGGCGCCGCTTTGGTAGTCTCCTCCCATGGTACGCCCTTCTTCCTCTGCTGTCATGGTTCCCAATGGCAAGGGAACGTAAGAAACATATAAGTAACGAACGAGCTCTCGGGTGATGGAAACTCGAGTTGACCGTGAGCTAAATCTACCACACAACTAACAGAAGCCAGGGAGCATACCTACGGCTTCCTATATGCCACGCGCCAGCCGGAGGACTAACTACGCCTGGTAGAGGAAGAAACAGACCTGGCTTACCTCTAGGGAAATACCCCAAAAGATGATAGCAGCCCCCCACATGTAATAACGGTGAATTAAGAGGAAAAGACATACACAGTATGAAAGTAGTTTTAGCAAAGAGAGGTCCACTTACTAGATAGCAGAAGGATACAAAAGAGGACTTCACGGTCAACTGAAAACCCTTTCAAAAACCATCCTGAAATTACTTTAAGACTCCTGTGTCAACTCATGACACAGGAGTGGCAATTTCAGCCCGCAAGAGCTTCCAGCTACAGAGAATTACAAAAACTGCAAACTGGACAAAAAGTACAAAACAAAAGGACAAAGTCCACTTAGCTGATCAGCAGACTAGTAGCAGGAACATGCAACCGAAGGCTCTGGTTACAATTATGACCGGCAAGGAAATGACTGGAGAGCAAGGCTAAATAGGAAACTCCCAAACACTGATGGAAGCAGGTGAACAGAAGCAGCAAAGTGCAAACAAGTCACCAGTACCACCAGCAACCACCAGGGGAGCCCAAAAAGCGGATACACAACAATACCCTCCCCTTAAGGAGGGGGCACCGAACCCTCACAAGAACCGCCAGGGCGATCTGGATGAGCCCTATGAAAGGCACGAACCAAATCCGAGGCATGAACATCAGAGGCAGTTACCCAAGAATTATCTTCCTGACCATAGCCTTTCCATTTAACCAGATATTGAAGTCTCCGTCTGGAAATACGGGAGTCCAAGATCTTCTCTACGACGTACTCCAATTCACCCTCCACCAGCACAGGAGCAGGAGGTTCAGTAGAAGGAACCACCGGTACCTCATATCTCCGCAACAACGACCGATGGAACACATTATGGATAGCGAAAGATGCCGGGAGGTCCAAACGAAAGGAAACAGGGTTAAGAATCTCCAAAATCCTATAAGGACTGATGAACCGAGGCTTAAATTTGGGAGAAGAAACCCTCATAGGGACAAAACGGGAAGACAACCACACCAAGTCCCCAACGCGAAGGTGGGGACCAACACGACGACGACGGTTAGCAAACTGCTGAGTCCTCTCCTGGGACAATTCCAAGTTATCCACCACTTGTCCCCAAATCCGATGCAACCGATCCACCACCGCATCCACTCCAGGACAATCCGAAGATTCAACCTGACCAGATGAAAAACGCGGATGAAACCCTGAATTGCAAAAGAAAGGAGAAACCAAAGTGGCAGAACTAGCCCGATTATTAAGAGCAAACTCCGCCAACGGCAGAAAGGCAACCCAATCATCCTGATCCGCAGACACAAAACACCTCAAATAAGTCTCCAAAGTTTGATTAGTTCGCTCCGTCTGGCCATTGGTCTGAGGATGGAATGCAGACGAAAAGGACAAATCAATGCCCAACCTGGCACAGACTGCCCGCCAAAATCTAGACACGAACTGGGTACCCCTGTCAGAAACGATGTTTTCCGGAATACCATGCAAGCGAACCACATTTTGAAAAAACAGAGGGACCAACTCAGATGAGGAAGGCAACTTAGGCAATGGCACCAAATGAACCATTTTAGAAAAACGGTCACACACCACCCAGATGACAGACATCTTCTGAAAAACAGGGAGATCCGAGATAAAGTCCATAGAGATGTGCGTCCAAGGCCTCTTCGGAATAGGCAAGGGCAACAACAACCCACTAGCCCTAGAACAACAAGGCTTGGCCCGAGCACACACATCGCAAGACTGCACAAAAACACGCACATCTCGAGACAGGAAAGGCCACCAGAAGGATCTAGCCACCAAATCTCTGGTGCCAAAAATTCCCGGATGACCTGCCAGAGTAGAAGAATGAACTTCCGAGATGACTCTAGTGGTCAACTCGTCAGGAACAAACAGTCTACCAGACGGACAACGATCAGGTCTATCCGCCTGAAATTCTTGCAAAGCACGTCGCAAATCTGGAGAGACAGCAGACAAAACCACTCCATCCTTAAGGACACCAGCAGGTTCAGAATTCCCAGGAGAGTCAGGCTCAAAACTCCTAGAAAGAGCATCTGCTTTCACATTCCTAGAACCCGGTAAGTACGAGACCACAAAATTAAACCGGGAAAAGAACAACGACCAACGTGCCTGTCTAGGATTCAGGCGCCTGGCAGACTCCAAATAAATTAAATTCTTGTGATCAGTCAAAACTACCACCTGATGTCTGGCACCCTCAAGCCAATGACGCCACTCCTCAAATGCCCACTTCATGGCCAAAAGCTCCCGATTACCAACATCATAGTTTCGCTCGGCGGCCGAAAATTTTCGTGAAAAGAACGCACAAGGTCTCATCACTGAGCAGTCGGAACTTTTCTGCGACAAAACCGCCTCCGCTCCGATCTCGGAAGCATCGACCTCAACCTGAAAGGGAAGAGAAACATCAGGCTGGCGCAACACAGGGGCAGACAAAAAGCGGCGCTTAAGCTCCCGAAAGGCCTCCACGGCAGCAGGGGACCAATTGGCAACATCAGCACTCTTTTTAGTCAAATCCGTCAGAGGTTTAGCAACGCCAGAAAAACCAGCTATAAATCGACGATAAAAATTAGCAAAGCCCAAGAATTTCTGGAGACTCTTCAGAGAAGTAGGCTGCGTCCAGTCGTAAATAGCCCGAACCTTGACAGGTTCCATCTCAATAGAAGAAGGGGAAAAAATATACCCCAAAAATGAAATTTTTTGAACCCCAAAAACACACTTTGAACCCTTTACACACAAAGAATTCTCCCGCAAAACCTGAAAAACCCTCCTGACCTGCTGAACATGAGACTCCCAGTCATCAGAAAAAATCAAAATATCATCCAAGTACACAATCATAAATTTATCCAAATATTCACGGAAAATATCATGCATTAAGGACTGAAAGACAGAAGATGCATTAGAAAGGCCGAAAGGCATTACCAAATACTCAAAATGGCCCTCAGGCGTATTAAATGCGGTCTTCCACTCATCCCCCTGCTTAATTCGCACCAAATTATACGCCCCACGAAGATCAATCTTAGAGAACCACTTAGCCCCCCTTATGCGAGCAAACAAATCAGTCAGCAAAGGCAACGGATACTGATATTTGACTGTAATTTTATTCAGGAGACGATAATCAATACAAGGCCTCAGAGAGCCATCCTTTTTAGAGACAAAGAAAAAACCGGCTCCTAAAGGTGATGAAGAAGGACGAATATGTCCCTTTTCCAGGGACTCCTTAATATACTCGCGCATAGCAGCATGTTCAGGTACAGATAGGTTAAACAAACGACCCTTTGGAAATTTACTGCCAGGAATCAGATCTATGGCGCAATCACAATCCCTATGAGGAGGGAGTGAACCAATCTTAGGCTCTTCAAAAATATCACGATAATCAGACAAAAATGCCGGAATCTCAGATGGAATAGATGACGAAATGGACACCATAGGAGTGTCCCCATGAGTCCCCCGACATCCCCAGCTTAACACAGACATAGCCTTCCAGTCAAGGACTGGGTTATGAGACTGTAACCATGGTAATCCAAGCACCAAAACATCATGTAAATTGTACAACACAAGGAAGCGAATCACCTCCTGATGGTCTGGAGTCATACGCATAGTCACTTGCGTCCAGAACTGTGGTTTATTACAAGCCAAAGGTGTAGAATCAATACCCTTCAGAGGTATAGGGACTTCCAGAGGCTCTAAATCAAACCCACAGCGCCTGGCAAAGGACCAGTCCATAAGACTCAGAGCGGCGCCAGAGTCCACATAGGCATCCACGGTAATAACTGATAATGAACAAATCAAGGTTACAGACAAAATAAATTTGGACTGTAAAGTGCCAATTGAAATGGACTTGTCAACCTTCCTAGTACGCTTAGAGCATGCCGATATAACATGAGCAGAATCACCACAATAGAAGCATAACCCATTTTTACGCCTATAATTCTGCCGCTCGCTTCTGGACATAACTCTGTCACATTGCATTTTCTCTGGCGTCTCTTCAGAAGATACCGCCAAATGGTGCACGGGTTTGCGCTCCCGCAAACGCCGATCAATCTGAATTGCCATTGTCATGGACTCATTCAGACCTGTAGGCGCAGGGAACCCGACCATAACATCTTTAACGGCATCAGAAAGGCCCTCTCTGAAATTTGCCGCTAAGGCGCACTCATTCCACTGAGTAAGCACAGACCACCTACGAAATTTTTGGCAGTATATCTCCGCTTCATCTTGCCCTTGAGATAGGGCTATCAAAGCTTTTTCAGCTTGAATCTCCAAATTAGGTTCCTCATAAAGCAACCCTAAAGCCAGGAAAAACGCATCCACATTGAGCAACGCAGGATCCCCTGGTGCCAATGAAAATGCCCAATTTTGAGGGTCACCTCGCAGCAAAGAGATTACAATCTTAACCTGCTGGACAGGATCTCCTGAGGAGTGAGGTCTGAGAGAAAGGAATAATTTACAATTATATTTGAAATTCAAAAACCGAGATCTATCTCCGGAAAACACCTCTGGTGTAGGGATTTTAGGTTCAGAAATAGGAGCATGTATAACAAAATCTTGTAAATTTTGAACCTTCGTAGCAAGATTATTTAAACCTGCAGCCAAACTCTGAGGATCCATCTTTAAACAGGTGAGCTCAGAGCCATTCAAGGATTATAAGGAGAGAAAGGCAAAGGCTGTAATTAAAGCTGAAATACAACTGATCCAACTATGGAGCAAGCATAGAGGAAAAAGGGAAAAAAAAAAATAAAATTTACAGACTTCTTTTTTCTCTCCTTTCTTCTGCCAAAAAGTTTAACACAGGCCGGTCATACTGTCATGGTTCCCAATGGCAAGGGAACGTAAGAAACATATAAGTAACGAACGAGCTCTCGGGTGATGGAAACTCGAGTTGACCGTGAGCTAAATCTACCACACAACTAACAGAAGCCAGGGAGCATACCTACGGCTTCCTATATGCCACGCGCCAGCCGGAGGACTAACTACGCCTGGTAGAGGAAGAAACAGACCTGGCTTACCTCTAGGGAAATACCCCAAAAGATGATAGCAGCCCCCCACATGTAATAACGGTGAAATAAGAGGAAAAGACATACACAGTATGAAAGTAGATTTAGCAAAGAGAGGTCCACTTACTAGATAGCAGAAGGATACAAAAGAGGACTTCACGGTCAACTGAAAACCCTTTCAAAAACCATCCTGAAATTACTTTAAGACTCCTGTGTCAACTCATGACACAGGAGTGGCAATTTCAGCCCGCAAGAGCTTCCAGCTACAGAGAATTACAAAAACTGCAAACTGGACAAAAAGTACAAAACAAAAGGACAAAGTCCACTTAGCTGATCAGCAGACTAGTAGCAGGAACATGCAACCGAAGGCTCTGGTTACAATGATGACCGGCAAGGAAATGACTGGAGAGCAAGGCTAAATAGGAAACTCCCAAACACTGATGGAAGCAGGTGAACAGAAGCAGCAAAGTGCAAACAAGTCACCAGTACCACCAGCAACCACCAGGGGAGCCCAAAAAGCGGATACACAACACTCTGCGCTCCCTGTGGCGCTGCAATGGCGGCGGCTTTTGGCGGGAACTTTTGGCGGTAAATGGCAGCACACAGTCTTTGCAATGAAGTACAGTAAATCACAGTTCCAAGGCACACATGACCTGACTCTTCAGGCTTAAGTAGATCCTGTTCGTGACGCCAAGTTGTAGCGCCCCCACTGCCGCAGGGCCGAGGGGTACCCGGTACCGGGCCTCTGAGTCTCTGCTCTGAGGTTGTCACGGTGGCTAGGCCCGGTCCGTGACCCTGCCGAGGGGCGTACAGTGATAGATATGATGGATGATGGTAGTGGTAGTGGTGGTGGTGGTGCGGTGCAGTAAATAACGAGGACACCAGGTTGCAGTCTCTTTACCTCTTTACTGAAGATCTCTGGGTCCTCAGTCCGGAATACGGCTCACCAGGCTGCGCAAGTCCGGCCGGTCCAATGGCACCTCCAGAGTTCTCTTAGCAGGTGGAAATCTGCGCCTTCCTTCTAGCGCTATGTGTTGCGGTCCTTCCCTGCTGTGCTTACGGAAAGTCCCCACAACTGTTGTGTCCGTTTCTTAAGTTCCCTCACAACTCGATTAGATGATGTTCTGCTAATCCTCCGTCCCTCCCTGATGTTACGGTTGGGACGGCACCCGTTTGACGGGTAGGCTCGGAGCTCTTCCGGGACCCTAGAGTCGCCCCTCTCCACAAGTTGCCCCCCAAGACTGCATAGGTGATTTAGATGAGACAGCCCGCCTTAGACTGACTGTCCTGCCGCTGTTTAGAGTATTGCTCAAAGCTGAATATTGTAATACTCCCTCGGCGTTCCGGCCGCCGGTTGTGCGCCTCAGTAGGATGTTGCCTCGGTCTTACAGCACGACCCCTACTGGTATTCTCCTTAATGCTTTGATCTCGTTTCTCACTCAGCACAATCTATCTCGCTTCTTATCCTTCCTTGGGCACCGCCGCTATCCTGAGCAGGCACGGTCCCATTACGTTCGCTCAAGTTGCCAAGCCTCTGTCAGGATCCCACCCCTGACAGAGACCCTACCGAATCTTCTCCCACAACACCCTCTGCCACAAGGTGTTGCCTGGTTCCAACCCAGTCAGCTTTCTCATCTAACTTCCTGCCTGACCCCCAGTTTACCCACAATGGTGGGGAGTGGCCTAGTGAATAGAACCCTTAGCTCCCCCTGGAGGCCCGACTGTGAAATGTATTGGTGTCTGTGATACCTGAGTGATCAGATGAACTCCTTCAGTGCCATCAGACGTACCATAGCCCCCCTTAGCGGCGGAGCCACAGTACTGCAACGACCAGGACTCTGGGG
Source organism: Ranitomeya variabilis (assembly GCF_051348905.1). Lineage (NCBI taxonomy): Eukaryota > Metazoa > Chordata > Amphibia > Anura > Dendrobatidae > Ranitomeya > Ranitomeya variabilis. The sequence continues at coordinate 567,810,724 of NC_135232.1, forward strand.
CGCTGCATAATTATGCTGTCCATGGCAACGTTTAACATGAAGAGCATAGTATCCCCTTTCTCCGTGGTTCCGGGTATAAGTCACTCAGTCACCAGGGTATAAATCACGATCAGGGTGTCCCCTTAAGAGGTGCGATTCCACATCCCTGCGGTTGACAAACAGTTTCTTTTGTCCAATTTGTTCCCTTATAAATCCCCATCCTCTGTCCAAACTTAAGGAGACTACAGTTCTAGATCTAATAGGTCCTCTACTGGCAGGTTTAATGGTGCAGGATTGGGCTTTGGCTAACAGGTTCTTTTGTTCCATGGCCTCCCATTTAGTTTGGCGTTGTCTCTCCTCCGCTGCTAGTTTAAGGATCTGCTGCCTACAATAGTCCTCCTTGTCAGTCAATTGCACACCATTTGCTGCTGATAAGGCCTCTATTGGAAATCCCATAAGGTCAGTATTAGGGTGGCTCCAATGTACTGTTTCTTTGGGCCTACATGCCTTCAGGGGCAATGTTACTGGGGTCATTGGCTCAGTTAGTGTGTCACATGCATCAGTCATATGATTCCAGGTTATGGCCGTTGTAATTTGTTTAAGCCTTAAGGTTGGTGGGGGTGCTAGTGGTCCCACTAAGGTGTCTTCAGCTACCGGGGCAGTGAACATACCTGTCTCGCCGGGGCCAGTGTCTTGTTTTGCCTCCTTCGCTGGGGTCAGGATGTCTGGTTGCCGCGCCTGGTCTACCGGGCTGCAGGGCCTGGTGCTGCGCCGTGGTCGTCTCCGTGTTCGGCGTCTCGCTTTCTGGTTGGGCCCCACTTTCTGGCTCCGTCGGGGAAGCAGTTGTGAGGTCCAGGTGTTCCGTCGGCATCGTCGTCTCATGTTCTGGCAGGGTCTTACTTTCTGGCTCTGTCGGGGTTGTATTCACGAGGTTCGGATCTCCCATCTGCGGCGTCTCCTTCTACATCAGTGCATTGCTTTCCGGCTCAACCGAGGTCGAAGGTGCAGGCTCCGCCGGGGATGGGGACGCGGCTGGTCAGTATTGACGTTGCGGTCAGGTGGTCATCATTCTCTGGACCAGAGATTCTTTCCAGGCGGCCACCGCTGTCATCTGGGTCTTCATGAGTTGCTGGGCCAGCTCCTCCATCTCTGCAGCGAGGAGCTCCGGGTCCAGGATAGGTTGCAGGTCCGAGGTTTCTTGCCGCTGTGGACCAGGGACATCTTTCATGGTATCTGCTAGTTCTGGCAGTTCTTCTCCGCTGTCCACAAGGGTCTTAACCAGGTTGCGTGCAGCCATCCTGCTGCCACGTGCTTCTCTCTCACATGTCTAGGGCTTTTTCTGCAGTGCCTCCCGCACTTTCCCGCCAGCTCCCTCCAGGGGCGGACCCGTCCTGGTGATGGACATCTTTGTTTAGCATTACAGTCTCTGTATGGGATGGATCAAGCTTTCGCGCCAGTGCTGTAACTCCACCCATGGCAACACATCTTCTTCCTGCTTTATCCGCCTCATGGTGCAGCAATGGCGGCCATATTTCAATCTCACACAGTATGACAGAGTCCATTGTAATCCATGGCGCACAGTACCTGGCGATGTCAGGACACAAAATCCTGTTTGTGATGCCAAAGTTGAGTCACCCAGCCAGGGCAGTGAGGTATTCGGTACCAGGTCCGGTTTCAAGAGGGATGTCACGGTGGCTGCTACCCGGTCCGTGGCCCTGGGGCTCAACGTTAAAGGGAATGATCTTTTAAGGGAAAAGTATTTATAAGTCTGTCATGACGCCACCTGTGATGTTCGGTCAGTAGTGAGACCAACGCTGCATTGAAGGGGTCCTCTGGGGGATGTTATTGCAGCACTGATGGTACACTTCCCACAGGTGAAGCGGGTTCCCTAGGGGTCCTAAGGTGTGTGGCAAGGTGGTGAATGCCGACGAATAAATGGAGGAGACAAGTTGTAAGTCTTTACCTGGTTTACTGTAGTTGGCAGGCCACAGTCCAGGGTACCAGGCATGGATGATGGTGGTCCAGCTGGCCCAGAGGCAATGGAGGGTTCCCTTTTCCAGTAGAGGTCCGTGAGCCTTTTCAACTAGCGCCTGCTGTATATGAAGTCCCTGCTGCCTGAAGCTTTCAGCAAAGTCCTCTATTCCCCTGTCCTGAGACAGGTACCTGCATGATGGGCAGCTTGAACCTTTTTACAGGGACTCTATAATGCCCCAGGCTCCTCAGGAGCTGCTGCATCTCAGGTGAGGTGTGGGCAATGTCCGTATGATCTTATGCCCTCCGGTTCTGCCAAGTGTTGTACAGTGCCACTAAGGCCTTGGGCTCCCGATACCCGTCTTCTGTGCTATGGTTCTGAGGGTGTCCCACCACTGTTCCCCTCTGAGCCCTGCTCCTCTCTTTTGCTCCTTCCCTTCCAGCTACTCCACATACAACCCTTCCAGGTTATCTATCCTTTCAGAGGCTGCAGAATGCCAAGAGTGTGCAAAGCTGTCATCAAAGCAAAAGGTGGCCACTTTGAAGAACCTAGAATATAAGACATATTTTCAGTTGTTTCACACTTTCTTGTTAAGTATATAATTCCACATGTGTTAATTCATAGTTTTGACGCCTTCAGTGTGAATGTGCAATTTTCATAGTCATGAAAATACAGAAAAATATTTAAGTGAGAAGGTGTGTCCAAACTTTTGGTCTGTACTGTATATACACTGCTCAAAAAAATAAAGAGAACACTTAAATAACAGAATATAACTCCAAGTAAATCAAACTTCTGGGAAATCAAACTGTCCATTTAGGAAGCAAAATATTTAGAATTGAGAGCCCTCAGTGGTTGATACCTTTCAATGGCTAACTGAAAAGATGGTAACAAATTGCAAGCTTTCGAGACTACATACGTCTCTTAGGAAGCAACACTGTTTGACAATCAATTTCACATGCTGTTTTGCAAATGGAATAGACAACAGATGGAAAGTATTGGCAATTATCAAGACACAGTGGTTTCGCAGGTGGGGACCACAGACCACATCTCAGTACCAATGCTTTCTGGCTGATGTTTTGGTCACTTTTGAATGTTGATTGTGCTTTCACACTCGTGGATTAGCATGAGATGGACTCGACAACCCACACAAGTGGCTCAGGTAGTGCAGCTCATCCAGGATGGCACATTAATGCGAGCTGTGACAAGAAGGTTTGCTGTGTCTGTCAGTGTAGTGTCCAGAGGCTGGAGGTGCTACCAGGAGACAGGCCAGTACACCAGGAGATGTAGAGGGGGCCATGGGAGGGAAACAACCCAGCAGCAGGACTGCTACCTCAGCCTATGTGAAAGGAGGAACAAGAGGAGCACTGCCAGAGCCCTGCAAAATGACCTCCAGCAGGCCACAAATGTGCATGTGTCTGCACAAATGGTCAGAAACCGACTCCATGAGGATGGTCTGAGTTCCCGACGTTCACAGATGGGGGTTGTGCTCACAGCCCTACACCATGCAGGATGCTTGGCATTTGCAACAGAACACCGGGATTGGCAAATTCCCCACTGTGCTCTTCACAGATGAAAGCAGGTTCACACTGAGCACATGTGACAGAGTCTGGAGACGCCGTGGAGAGCGATCTGCTACCTGCAACATCCTTCAGTATGACCGGTTTGACAGTGGGTCAGTAATGGTGTGGGGTGGCATTTCTTTGGAGTGCCGCACAGCCCTCCATGTGCTCGCCAGAGGTAGCCTGACTGCCATTAGGTACTGAGATGAGATCCTCAGACCCCTTGTGAGACCATATGCTGGTGCGGTTGGCCCTGGATCCTCCTAATGCAGAACAATGCCAGGCCTCATGTGGCTGGAGTGTGTCAGCAGTTCCTGCAAGATGAAGGCATTGAAGCTATGGACTGGCCCGCCTGTTCCCCAGACCTGAATCCGATTGAACACCTCTGGGACATCATGTCTTGCACAATCCACCAATGTCACGTTAAACCACAGACTGTCCAGGAGTTGGCGGATGCTTTAGTCTAGGTCTGGGAGGAGATCCCTCAGGAGATCATCTGCCGCCTCATCAGGAGCATGCCCAAGCATTGTAGGGAGGTCATACAGGCACGTGGAGGCCACACACACTACTGAGCATCATTTCCTTGTCTTGAGGCATGTTCACTGAAGTTGCATGAGCCTGTAACTTCATTTTCCCCTTTGATTTTGAGCTCATCTCCAGACCTCCGTGGGATATTAGTTGTGATTTATGTTGATAATTTTTAGGTTTTTTTGTTCTCAACATATTCCACTATGTAATGAATAAAGATTTACAACTGGAATATTTCATTCAGTGATTTCTAGGATGTGGGATTTTAGTGTTCCCTTTTTTTTTTTGAGCAGTATATATATATACACTCACCGGCCACTTTATTAGGTACACCATGCTAGTAACGGGTTGGACCCCCTTTTGCCTTCCGAACTGCCTCAATTCTTCGTGGCATAGATTCAACAAGGTGCTGGAAGCATTCCTCAGAGATTTTGGTCCATATTGACATGATGGCATCACACAGTTGCCGCAGATTTGTCGGCTGCACATCCCAAAGATGCTCCATACAAGGCAGGATGGATCCATGCTTTCATGTTGTTTACGCCAAATTCTGACCCTACCATCCGAATGTCGCAGCAGAAATCGAGACTCATCAGACCAAGCAACGTTTTTCCAATCTTCTACTGTCCAATTTCGATGAGCTTGTACAAATTGTAGCCTCAGTTTCCTGTTCTTAGCTGAAAGGAGTGGTACCCGGTGTGGTCTTCTGCTGCTGTAGCCCATCTGCCTCAAAGTTCGACGCACTGTGCGTTCAGAGATGCTCTTAGGCCTACCTTGGTTGTAACGGGTGGCGATTTGAGTCACTGTTGCCTTTCTATCAGCTCGAACCAGTCTGCCCATTCTCCTCTGACCTCTGGCATCAACAAGGCATTTCCGCCCACAGAACTGCCGCTCACTGGATTTTTTTTCTTTTTCGGACCATTCTCTGTAAACCCTAGAGATGGTTGTGCGTGAAAATCCCAGTAGATCAGCAGTTTCTGAAATACTCAGACCAGCCCTTCTGGCACCAACAACCATGCCACGTTTAAAGGCGCTCAAATCACCTTTCTTCCCCATACTGATGCTCGGTTTGAACTGCAGGAGATTGTCTTGACCATGTCTACATGCCTAAATGCACTGAGTTGCCGCCATGTGATTGGCTGATTAGAAATTAAGTTTTAACAAGAAGTTGGACAGGTGTACCTAATAAAGTGGCCGGTGAGTGTATATATATATATATATATATATATATATATGTATATTATATACGGTATATATATATATATATATATATATATATATATATATACAGTTGTGCTCAAAAGTTTACATAACCCGGCAGAATTTTTGCTTTCTTGGCCTTTTTTAAGAGAATATGAATGATAGCACCAACACTTTTTCTTCACTCATGGTTAGTGGTTGGGTGAAGCCATTAATTGTCAAACTACTGTGCTTTTTAAATCATAATGAGTAATGACAACCCAAAACATCCAAATGACCTTGATCAAAAGTTCACATACCCTGGTGATTTTGGCCTGATAACATGCACAGACGTTGGCACAAATGGGTTTGAATGGCTACTAAAGGTAGCATCCTCACCTGTGACCAGTTTGCTTGCAATCAGTGTGTGCATAAAAGCTGAGTGAGTTTCTGGGATCCAGACAGACTCTTGCATCTTTCATCCAGCCACTGACATTTCTTAATTGTGAGTCAAGGAAAAAGCAAAATAATTGTCAGTGGATCTATGGGAAAAGGTAGTTGAACTGTATAAAACAGTAAAAGGATACAAAAAGATATCCAAGGCATTGATAATGCCCGTGAACAACAGCTGGAATATCTCCCAATCGTTACGAACAAGATCAGTTTATTTGGCAGGGGATCATCCAAGAGATGGAGGAGTGTCACCATCTACTGCAAGAACTCTCACCCGTGAAATGCAAAAGGAGTGTAGGGAAGAAGTCCGGGCTGTGCGTAACTGTTTGCCAGGTCCAGAACTGTTGAGTCTGCCTCCGCTGTTGCGGTGAGGAAGGAATGATGAACCGAACAAACTCCTTGACCCGGGTAGGAGGGGCGCGATAAAAGCGAAAGCGTGCGCAGTGAGCAGCAGATTGTTGCAAACAAGCAGCGTGCAGCAGGGTGAGCAGTGTGCTCCATCCCCTGAGTATCAGCACTGCGACGGACTGCACCTGCCGGGTCCCGCTGCCACCAGAGTGACTGTAAGAGAGCGAGTTCCCGTGCGCTCAGTGACCGTGAGTACCGCGCACGGGCAGAGGAGAGAAGGCCGAGGATCAGACATATGCCCGCGGCCTTCCTTGCCAGTTGATATCAGCCAGTCCACGTTGGACATCGATAGTGCTGCGGCACCAGCTCATGGACTAGGGGCTCAGCGGAAGGTACCGGAGACTAACCACTGCCACCAGAAGACAGATCATCATTCTAAGGACCCTTTCTGTGGACATCTTTCTGGCTGTTGCTGGCGCTGCAACCCCCGCGGGATCATCTGCAGTGTAGGAGCATAAATGACATGATAAGTCTAATAACGGGACCGTTATTGTCCTGTTCTTATTATTTACCCTATAATAGAGGCCATACAGAGTTCAGAGTAACTCTGCTGCCTCATTATAGTGAATGGATCCTTCGGGGGTTTCATCGTAATGATGTCACTCAGAGATTTAGATGAAAACCCCGATGTAAGTGCTTAGCGTATAGCACCGGATAAATGTAAACCCAAACATTATGTAAAATGTTCCTAACAAAAGCTTCCAATCAATCCACACAAAAAGGTCCGTCATCTGCCAATGGAAATATAGGGGCTTCCATGTTACTGGTAGCGCAAAGGCTCTGGAAAAGCACTATAGCTCCTCGCCCCGCAAAAGAAATTCAGCAAATTCTGTGCTCCCAAATCCAAATGTCCTTCACCCTTCTGAGACTCAGTGTGCCTAAACCACAGATAGGCTATGTGTCACGGGAGACCTAGGTAGGCAAGAGCTAATAACCTGGGCCCCTGTGATTTCCCTCAGACTAGGGAAACCCTGACTGACCCTCTCCCAGAATTTACTCTGATGGTGTGCATGTCTGGGCCTCCATCCTAACCCTGTCTCCTGTTTCAACCCTAGGCTGAAACCACCACCCACCACCCAGTGAAGAGACCACACACCAATACCCACAGTTAGCACAGACAAGGATAACGGAAAAATATGCACCACGCCGCAGTCACTCTGGAATTCACTATAAATGCACAGGGCAAAACAAATACAAATATAGGAAGGAGAAAATAAGACAAAGGGAAATACACCACCAGAAACGATACTCCAACTCCTAGCTCACCACTCCAGACAGAGATAACCAAGCACAAGACAGAAGCTATAATCGGCGACGCCCAATGTTCAGAAGGACTATTTAAAGGCAGTGGGCGTGGCCCAGCTTCCAATCCGAGCACCAGCTAAATTAACCCCGGACCAGCTAGATAAAATCTAGCCGACGCCACTGAGCGCATAGTGGACAAAAGCGGAATTACCGCTGTCTGTTGAACGCCCTGGTATGAACAGCGTCCGACATGACACTATGTGCACACGCTGCGGATTACTCTGCAGATTTGTCCGGACTGATTTTGGCACTGCGGATTTCCTGCGGAATTACCACGGATTTACCACATTTTTTTGCGTTTTTTGTGCGGATTTCACCTGCGGTTTTACACCTGCAGATTCCTATTATGGAGCAGGTGTTAACCTCTACAGAATCCGCACAAAGAATTGACATGCTGCGGAATAAACAACGCTACATTTCCACACGTTTTTTTCCACAACATGTGCACTGCGGATTTTGTTTTCCATAGGTTTACATGGTACTGTACAACACATGGAAAACTGCTGCGAAACTGCAGAAGCCAATCCGCTGCTGTTCCTCAGCAAAATCCACAGCGTCTGCACATACCCTTAGTGTCCACATGTTTATCATTTCTGTAGCGAAGAGAGACCTCCTAATTTATGGGTGTGTGTCTCCAGAAGCATAAGCAGGGAATAATGTACTGGTCACTATAAGATACTGGTCACTACAACTTACTGGTCACTACAACGAGTTTGCAGTTTTCACTCAGCAACATCCACTGCTGCCTGTTTCTGGAAAACACTCATGGAGTCAAAATTATCACTACACCTGTAGATAAATTCCTGTAGGGGTATAATTTCCAAAATGGGGTCACTTGAGGGGGATTCTGCTCTTCTAGCACTTTGGGGCTCTGCTTTTGGAGTCAGCAAACTAATCTAGAAAATTCTGCACTCCAGGATGCCTCTTGTATAACAGTACTGCAAGACTTAGGAGGGATGGATCATTATTTGCCAATAGCACTCTGTCCCTCCCGGTGTATCGCCGTGTGGCTAAGCAGTACAGTACGGCCACATGGGGTATTTCTACATTCAACAGAAATTGTGGGACACATTTCGGTGCTATTTTTACCAATTTCCTAGTGTGAATATATAAAACTAGCTATTGAACCCGTTCTACGCCCGGGTGGCGAGCATTTATATTGGAATATGGTCTCCATCCTGGTATGTGCTGCTCCTATCCTGTCATATGCTGCTCCATCCTGCGCCCCCATCCTGTCATGTGCTGCTCCACCGTGTCATGTGCTGCTCCATCCTGCGCCCCCATCCTGTCATGTGCTGCTCCACCGTGTCATGTGCTGCTCCATCCTGCATCCCCATCCTGTCATGTGCTGCTCCACCGTGTCATGTGCTGCTCCATCCTGCGCCCCCATCCTGTCATGTGCTGCTCCACCGTGTCATGTGCTGCTCCATCCTCATCCCCATCCTGTCATGTGCTCCCATCCTGCGCCCCCATCCTATCACGTGCTGCTCCATCCTGCGCCCCCATCAGTGCGGGCGGCTGTGCTGAGTGCGGGCGGCTGTGCTGAGTGCGGGCGGCTGTATGTGGCTGTGCTGAGTGCGGGCGGCTGTATGTGACGTGGCTGTGCTGGGTGCGGGCGGCTGTGCTGGGTGCGGCAGCTGTGGGCGGCTGTGCTGGGTGCGGTGGCTGTGCTGGGTGCAGCGGCTGTGCTGGGTGCAGCGGCTGTGCGTGGCTGTAGGCGGCTGTGCGTGGCTGTAGGCGGCTGTGCTGGGTGCGGCGGCTGTGCGTGGCTGTGGGCGGCTGTGCTGGGTGCGGCGGCTGTGCTGGGTGCGGTGGCTGTGCTGGGTGCGGCGGCTGTCCGTGGCTGTAGGCGGCTGTGCGTGGCTGTGCTGGGTGCGGAGGCTGTGCATGGCTGTGGCGGCTGTGCGTGGCTGTGCTGGGTGCGGCGGCTGTGCTGGGTGCGGCGGATGTGCTGGGTGCGGCGGCTGTGCTGGGTGCGGCGGCTGTGGGTGGCTGTGCTGGGTGCAGCGGTTGTGCGTGGCTGTGGGCGGCTGTGCTGGGTGCGGCGGCTGTGGGCGGCTGTGCGTGGCTGTGCTGGGTGCGGCGGCTGTGCGTGGCTGTGGGCGGCTGTGCGTGGCTGTGGGCGGCTGTGCTGGGTGCGGCGGCTGTGCTGGGTGCGGCGGCTGTCCGTGGCTGTGGGCCGCTGTGCGTGGCTGTGGGAGGCTGTGCGTGGCTGTAGGCGGCTGTGCGTGGCTGTGGCGGCTGTGCATGGCTGTGCTGGGTGCAGCGGATGTGCTGGGTGCGGCGGCTGTGCTGGGTGCGGCGGCTGTGGGTGGCTGTGCTGGGTGCGGCGGCTGTGCGTGGCTGTGGGCTGTGCGTGGCTGTGGGCGGCTGTGCTGGGTGCGGCGGCTGTGCTGGGTGCGGCGGCTGTCCGTGGCTGTAGGCGGCTGTGCGTGGCTGTGCTGGGTGCGGAGGCTGTGCATGGCTGTGGCGGCTGTGCTGGGTGCGGCGGCTGTGCTGGGTGCGGCGGCTGTGCTGGGTGCGGCGGCTGTGGGTGGCTGTGCTGGGTGCAGCGGTTGTGCGTGGCTGTGGGCGGCTGTGCTGGGTGCTGCGGCTGTGGGCGGCTGTGCGTGGCTGTGCTGGGTGCGGCGGCTGTGCGTGGCTGTGGGCGGCTGTGCTGGGTGCAGCGGCTGTGCTGGGTGCGGCGGCTGTCCATGGCTGTGGGCGGCTGTGCGAGGCTGTGCGTGGCTGTAGGCGGCTGTGCGTGGCTGTGGCGGCTGTGCATGGCTGTGCTGGGTGCGGCGGCTGTGCTGGGTGCGGCGGCTGTGGGTGGCTGTGCTGGGTGCGGCGGCTGTGCGTGGCTGTGGGCGGCTGTGCTGGGTGCGGCGGCTGTGCGTGGCTGTGGGCGGCTGTGCTGGGTGCGGCGGCTGTGCGTGGCTGTGGTCGGCTGTGCTGGGTGCGGCGGCTGTGCGTGGCTGTGGGCGGCTGTGCGTGGCTGTGGGCGGCTGTGCTGGGTGCGGCGGCTGTGCTGGGTGTGGCGGCTGTCCGTGGCTGTGGGCGGCTGTGCGTGGCTGTGGGAGGCTTTGCGTGGCTGTAGGCGGCTGTGCGTGGCTGTGGTGGCTGTGCATGGCTGTGCTGGGTGCGGCGGATGTGCTGGGTGCGGCGGCTGTGCTGGGTGCGGCGGCTGTGGGTGGCTGTGCTGGGTGCGGCGGCTGTGCGTGGCTGTGGGCTGTGCGTGGCTGTGGGCGGCTGTGCTGGGTGCGGCGGCTGTGCTGGGTGCGGCGGCTGTGCGTGGCTATGGGTGGCTGTACGTGGCTGTGGGCGGCTGTGCTGGGTGCGGCGGCTGTGTGTGGCTGTGGTCGGCTGTGCTGGGTGCGGCTGTGCGTGGCTGTGGGCGGCTGTGCGTGGCTGTGGGCGGCTGTGCTGGGTGCGGCGGCTGTGGTCGGCTGTGCTGGGTGCGGCGGCTGTGCGTGGCTGTGGGCGGCTGTGCTGGGTGCGGCGGCTGTGCGTGGCTGTGGTCGGCTGTGCTGGGTGCGGCGGCTGTGCGTGGCTGTGCGTGGCTGTGGGCAGCTGTGCTGGGTGCGGCGGCTGTGCGTGGCTGTGGGCGCCTGTGCGTGGCTGTGGGCGGCTATGGTGGGCTGTGCTGGGTGCGGCGGCTGTGCGTTGCTGTGGGCGGCTGTGCGTGGCTGTGCTGGGCGCGGCGGCTGTGCTGGGTGCGGCCATTTTCTTGGTCCTGCTCCCGGAGTCGGCGCCTGCGCAGTCCGCGCTTTCCGGCGCCATTTTCTTGAAGACACTGCAATGTGTCTTCAAGAAAATGGCGCCGGAAAGCGCGGACTGCGCAGGCGCCGATTCCGGGAGCAGGGGGACAGTCACGGCCCGGAAGCGCGTCGGTGGAACGGGTCAGGTAAGTATACTCACCCTCCGCCTCCTGGCTCGTCCCTGCTTGTCCGGTGGAGATCGCGGTGTGCGTTCAGCGCTTACGCATACCGCGATCTCCTGGGAGCGTCGCTCTGTGCGGTCCAGACTGCGCCGGCGCTTGCGCTTGCGCAGTCTATAGAGGCTTCGGACAGAGTGACGCTCCCAGCGTTATATTATAGATCTGGGGCTAAAACAAAATTTTGGTGGTTAAAATGTAATTATTTTTTTCTTCATTGCCCAATGGTATAAAAATCTGTGACACACCTGTGGTGTCAATATGATCACTGCACCCATAGATGAATTCATTTAGACATGTAGTTTCTAAAATGAGGTCTTGTATGGGGGGTTCTGCTGTTTTGGCACCTTAGGGCCTCTAGCAATGTGACATGGAACGCTCAAAACTCCAATATAGTGCTTCTTCCCTTCTAAGCTTTGTGCTGTGCTTCAAAAGTAGTTATTGACCACATATGGGGTATCGGCATAATCAGGAGACCTTCCACCACATTTCCTTGTGAAAATGAAAAAAATGAGGCTAAAATACAATTTTTGTGGGAAAAATGAGATTTTTTCATTTTCACCGCTCTGTTATAAACTTCTGTGAAGCAGCAGGGGGTTCAAGGTGCTCACCACACATCTAGTCTGCATTTCAAAACATCACTCCTTATTTTCTGAGCCCCATCGTGAGCCCAAACAGTAGTTTACCCCCACATATGGGGTATTGGCAAACTCAGGAGAAAATGCACAACAAATTGCATTGTGCAATTTCTTATGTTACAGTTGTGAAAATACAAAATTTGTAGTTAAAAAAAAATTTTGTGGGGAAAATGTGATTTTTTTTATTTTCACGGCTCAACATTATAAACTTCTGTGAAGCACTTAGGGGTTCGAGATGCTCACCACACAACCAGGTAAGTTCCTCGAGGGGTCTAATTTCCAATGTGGTATCACTTTGGGGGGTTTCCATTATTTAGGCACATAAGGGGCTCTCCAAACTGCAAATTATTTTAGCAAATTTTGCATTCAAAAAGTCAAATGGCGCTCTTCTCCTTCCAAACCCTTCTGTGCGTCCAAATAGTAGATTTCCCCACAAATGGGGTATGCTCGTACTCAGCAGAAATTGCACAACAAATTGCATGGGGCAATTTTTCCTGTTACCCTTGGGAAAATGCAAAATTTGGGGCTAAAATGCATTTTTATGGAGAAAATGTTATTTATTTATTTTCACGGCTCAAGGTGCTCACCACACATCTAGATAAGTTCCCTCAGGGGTCTAGTTTCCAAAATGGTTTCACTTGTGGGCAGTTTTTCACTGCTCAGGCACATCAGGGGCTCTCCAAATGCAACATGGTGCCGGCTAATTATTCCAGCAAATTTTACATTCAAAAAGTCAAATGGCGCTCCTTCCTTTCCGAACCCTGCTGTGCACCCAAAAAGTGGTTTCCCCCACATATGGGGTATCGGCATATTCAGGAGAAAATGCACAACAAATGTTGGGGTCCATTTTTTACTGTTACTCTTGCAAAAATAAAAAAATGGGTTTACATTAACATTTTTGTGACAAAAAGTGAAATGTTCATTTTTTTCCTTCCACATTCCAAACAATTCCTGTGAAGCACCTTAATTGTTAATAAACTTCTTAAATGTGGTTTTTAGCACCTTGAGGGGTGCAGTTTTTAGAATGCTGTCACTTTTGGGTATTTTCTGTCATATAGACACCTCAAAGTGACTTCAAATGTGAGGTGGTCCCTAAAAAATGGTTTTGTAAATTTTGTTGGAAAAATGAGAAATCGCAGTTTAACTTTTAACCCTTAGAACATCCAAACAGAAAAAAACAATGCTTCACAAATTGCGCTGATATAAATTAGACGTGTGGAAAATGTTATTTATTAACTATTTTGCACGATATATCTCTGTGATTTATGGGCCTAAAAACTAAGTTTGAAAATTGCTAAATTTTCCAAATTTTTGCCAAATTTCCATTGATTTCACAAATAAACACAAGCCCTATTGAAGAAATGTTACCCCTACGATGAAGTACAATATGTCATGAAAAAAAAAAACAATCTAGAATCAGCGGGATCCATTGAAGCGTTCAAGAGTTATTACCTCATAAAGTGACTGTGTTCAGAATGGAAAAAATTGGCCTGGTCATGCAAACAGACTTGGGGGGTAAAGGGGTTAAATGTAAGGGATGGGGGGGGCGTGTCCTAGCAGGAGATGTGAGAGGACGTGTGTCGGACCTCTCCCGCTGCCCGAACGCTGATCCGGTACTATTAGAGGCGCCGCCGAACGCCACTTACCGGTGGAGGAGCTCCTAAGTGTCTGGGGAGTAGAGGGAGCTGCCGCACTGTGCGCACACAGCAGGATGACAAGAAGGAGGCAGAAAGAAGTCGGGATGGCGGGCAACACGCGCTCCCAAGATGGCGCCGACAGCGCTGCTGAAGAGGCGGCAAAGGCAAGTGCTGCATATCAGAAGAGGCTGGAGGTAATCGCCAGGCTGGAGCAGTTTGCGAGGACAGAGGAGGCAGGACGGGTGATGCAGGGAGCCGCTGGAGAGGTGACAGAAGAAGAAGTGGTCTCAGGGAAGCAGGTGGGGGTGAGGTCCGGGGCACAGGCAGAGGGGATGGTGACTGGATCCCCTATAGCATCTATTAATACATCAGATATGAGAAATCCTCCACTGAATGATGTAGCTGAGCTGACTCCAGAATATGTTCCACAAATGGAGACTGGGAGCGCTGATGGGGCGGGGGAACCGACCCTGAAGGATATATTTTCTGCAGTATTATTCTGCAAAACTGCATTGACAACCCTAACTGTCCAGGTGGATGATCTGAAGGGGGAGGTTGCCTCTTTTCGCTCAGCTATGCATAAAATGGACGGGAGAGTTGAACTGTTGGAGGAACGTGTGAGAGGTACGGAAGATCAGATTGCTGAACTGGCAAAGAGAGAGAAAAAATATGTCCAGCGCATTGCGGAGTTGGAGCTTAAAACTGATGATTTGGAGAATCGTTCACGCAGGAACAACTTGAGAATTATTGGTGTACCTGAAAAGGCAGAAGGAAATAACCCCACTGAGTTTATAGAGACATGGCTGAAAACTAAGGTTGGAGGGGACAGTCTCACTAAACTTTTTGCGGTCGAAAGAGCTCACCGGGTGCCGACTAGACCTCTGCCCCCTGGCTCCGCCCCACGGACCTTTCTAACTAAAATCCTAAATTACAGAGACCGGGATATTCTGCTAAGGAAGGCCAGGAATATGGAGGAACTGTCTATTGACGGCAACCGAGTATCTCTATATCCTGATTATTCTACAATTGTACAGAAGCTCAGGATGAAGTTCGGAGAGGCTAAAAGACGCTTGCGTGAATTGGGTCTGGCCTATTCTATGATGTATCCAGCTAAATTACGTGTGGTGGCCACAGACAGAGTCCACTTTTTTCAAAATCCTGAGGAAGTGTCACATTGGCTGGACTTGAATGCAAAACGTATTGGAGCAGAAAAGACCCGCTGAGGAGGTTCAAATGTGGTTTTCTGGCTATTGTGATAGGTTGGGGGGTGAAAATTGAGTTGATGGTTAATAGTGATCTGTTACTAAAGGAATTTGGGGTATGGTTCTAGTGCGTTGAGGTTGTGTTCGGCGGCGCAACTGTTTATATATCCTGTTTTTAAAGGGCGGGGGGAGGAACGACTGGAAGATAGTGGGAAATCTACTGGTGGTGGGTATCGGCTTTTGAGCCACTGCTGGGATAGCAACAGCGCGTTCCCCTTTCTCATACAGAGAGGGAGTAGGAGGTTATACGTTGATTGTTATAACGTTGTGGGGTAGGAAGTTATTGAGGGAAGGGAAGGGTAGGGTTAGGGGTTATTTTGTAATAATGAAGGGTCGGGGGGGAGGTTTGGGTAGGAGGGCTCAGTTTAGGGGGGTAAAGAAGACCAATGGGAAAAAGAAGAGAAGGTTAACTATTATGCAAAATGATGGGAGATAGAGTTAAAATTTTGAGCTGGAACATTAGAGGTCTATCGAATGATACAAAACGGAAGGCTATTTTGCAGAATATTGTAAAACAGAGACCCTCGCTGGTGTGCCTTCAAGAAACTCACTTAGTAAAGGAAAAAACGGGTATATTACATAAAAGATGGGTGAGGAAGGCTTACCATGCGACATTCTCGGCCTATGCTAGGGGAGTGTCAATCCTCGTGCATACAAGTGTACCATTCGAGGAGGTATAGGTGGTAATAGATAGTGATGGACAGTATGTATTTCTTGTGTGTAAGGTGTTCGCTAGACTGATATGTGTCGTGTCAGTGTATATTCCTCCACCGTACTCAGGGAAAAAACTACAGGAAATCCTAAATATATCTGGTAGGTGGGGAGGAGTCCCATTGCTTATAATAGGGGATGTTAACAATATTATTGACGATCACTGGGATAGGGGGCAGCATGCTATGTTGAGAAAGGAGGGGAATTTGACAGCGTTCGGTAGTTATTTGAATGAAGTGGCATGGAAAGACTTGTGGAGAGTGCGAAATACTGATACATACTGTTTCTCATGCTATTCAGCGACATACGGCTCTTTATCTCGTATTGACATGGCCCTAGGTAACGAAGAAATGGATAGGTTGGTACAAGAGGTAGTTTATTTGCCTAGAATAGTGTCGGATCACAGTCCAGTGGTAGTAACATTTCAAATTGAAGGCCTTGGGGGGATGGCTAAATTGGGTTGGAAGTTAAACCCCTTTTGGTTACAAATTATTGATATGGGGAAGATCGGGGAAGAGATAAAGGAATTCTTTAAATTTAATGATGGTAGTGCAGCGAAACATGTGGTTTGGGACACCATGAAGGCCTATTTGAGGGGTATATTATCTAAAGAGATATCTAGGCATAAAACACAAACAAGGGAATCCGACAAAGTGATAATGGAGGAATTGAGGGCAGCGGAGGCCGCATTGAGTAGTGTACGTTCACAGGACACCGTGAATCGTATGAAAACGGCTCAGGGGGAGGTAAATAAGTTACATCTACGCAAAGCAGAAAGGGCGAGAGCTTTTCAAAGAGAGGCCTTTTACGCGGAAGGAGAGAAGGTGGGCCACCTTCTCTCAGTGGTGACGTCTGCACAAAGGGATTCGTCACACGTACATGCTTTAGAATTAGAGAATGGCAATATTGTAACACAGGGGGCCCAAATCTTGGAAGGTTTTAAGGTATTTTATAGCAAACTGTACACATCACACACCGGGCAGAGAGAAGGTGAAATTGACAGATTTCTAGAGGAGGCAAATTTACCTAGATTAGAAACTGAGGATAGAGATTGGTTAGATGGGCCACTTACGGTGGAGGAGTTGGAGGGTGCCTTGAGGTCCATGGCGGGGGGGAAGGCTCCGGGGGCTGACGGCGTCCCTGTTGAAATCTATGGTGTCCTTTCTGAGGAGTTGTTGACCAGATTATTGGGGGTCTTTGAGGAGTCACTGGAGAGGGGAATACTGCCTGCTTCCATGAGGGAGGCCATTATTGTGGTCATCCCTAAACCTGATAAGAACCCGCGACTACCGGAGTCATATAGACCAATATCACTCCTAACAACAGATGTTAAGATTTTGGCTAAAGCCTTGGCGAACAGACTGACCCGGGTAATAGAAAAGGTGGTCCATTCGGACCAATCGGGCTTTATGCCTAATAAATCCACTGCCATCAACTTGAGAAGGTTATTTCTTAATATGCAGATACCGGCGGAGAATGCTGGGGGGAGGGTGGTGGTCTCCCTCGATGCGCATAAAGCCTTTGATAGTATAGAATGGCAATACCTGTGGTCGGTGCTGAGTCGCTTTGGATTTGGGCCGGTTTTTGTGTCGTGGGTGAGGCTCCTGTACTCCTCTCCAGTGGCTAAAATCAGGGTGAACAATGCACTGTCAGACGGTTTTCAACTGTTTTGGGGTATGCGGCAGGGATGCCCGTTGTCCCCGTTGTTGTTTGCTCTAGCGGTGGAGCCTCTGGCAGCGGCTATCAGAAGGTCTCAGTTAGTAAAAGGGTTTGTGTATGGGAAAATGGAGGAAAAAATTGCTCTGTATGCTGACGACATTCTGCTTTTTCTTGAGGGTCCTGGGGAACCTTTGAGGAATGTAATTTCATTAATTGAAGAATTTGGGCAAATTTCAGGGTTGATTATCAACTGGGACAAATCAAGTGTTCTACAGGTGGATAGAGGAGTGGATTGTACGAGGGAGGTGGAAGAAGGTACAAAATTAAGGGTGGTTTCACAATTTAAATATTTAGGGATCCAGGTGTCTCTCCCCTTGACTAGATTTGAGGAGCTCAATCTTGAGCCATTAATAACCAAATTACGTGCCAAAATCTCAGCGTGGAACAAGCTGCATTTGTCGGTGGTGGGTAGAGTAAATCTCCTTAAGATGGTTGTGATGCCACAAGTGTTGTATATTTTACACAATTCTCCGGTTTGGATCCCACGGACTAGATTCAGTAAACTTAAATCATTATTTGGAGAGTTGGTATGGGGTGGGAGGTGCCCGAGAATTAGGCAGGAGATACTGCAGAGACCTAAAGATGAGGGGGGACTTGCCTTGCCTAATCCCTGGTTGTATTTTTTGTCGGCGCAGAGCCAACATCTTAGGGGATGGGGGAAAGAGCTTGAGGAAGGCTGGGGTCATAATAGTCTGATATATATTATTGGCACGTGGCCCTTATGTCAGGGCCTAGAAGCAGGACTATTCAAGAAATTGGGAACTCGTCTTCACGCCATAAATTTAATTCATAAGGTATGGCAGACGCTTAAACGAATAAGAGGGGTTGTGGGATTCACGGAATTCTCACCTATTTGGGATAACCCTTCCTTTCAAGAATTCAATCATATGGAAGGAATGGGAGAGTGGAGGGAAAAAGGCATTGGGTTAATAAGTCAGGTGATGCAGAATGGGAGCCTTAAACCTTTCGATATGCTGCAGCAGGAGTTCCAGTTCCCGGGGTTAAAAATATATCAATACAGACGGGTTCAGCACGCATTTCAGGCACAGAAGAGGAGGGGGCCTATAGTGATCCAGAAGGATCTAATGCTGGACTTTATACTAAATAACAATGGAACAAAAGGGGCTATATCCGAAGTATATGGTGATCTGCTACACACCTTTCTACTAGATTACCCTATAAAGGCCAGAGGGAAGTGGGAGGCCGAATTGGGGGAAATAGACGATGATAGGTGGGAGTCTATCTTAGAATACATACCCAGGTTATCGATGAGTGAACCTGGGAGAATGTCACAATTGTATGTGATAAATGGGGCCTATAGGACACCTGATATGTTGTTTAATCCCTTTCTGCCATTGGACGTACTATTCCATCCATGTGGGGTGGGCCCTAATTCCCAAGGACGGAATAGTACGTCCAGCACGATCGGCCGCGCTCACGGGGGGAGCGCGGCCGATCGCGGCCGGGTGTCAGCTGCCTATCGCAGCTGACATCCGGCACTATGTGCCAGGAGCGGTCACGGACCGCCCCCGGCACATTAACCCCCGGCACACCGCGATCAAACATGATCGCGGTGTGCCGGCGGTACAGGGAAGCATCGCGCAGGGAGGGGGCTCCCTGCGTGCTTCCCTGAGACCCCCGGAGCAACGCGATGTGATCGCGTTGCTGCGAGGGTCTCCTACCTCCTATCCCTGCAGGCCCCGGATCCAAAATGGCCGCGGGGCTGCATCCGGGTCCTGCAGGGATTACTTCCGGGTGCCGTGCAGGCTGCAGATGAAAGCTGCAGCCTGCACGGCTGTAAGAGAGATCGGTGATCTGACAGAGTGCTGTGCACACTGTCAGATCAACGATCTGTAATGTCCCCCCCGGGACAAAGTAAAAAAGTAAAAAAAAAAATTCCCACATAAAGAAAAAAAATATATATATTATTCCCATAAATACATTCCTTTATCTAAATAAAAAAATCAAACAATAACAGTACACATATTTAGTATCGCCGCGTCCGTAACGACCCCACCTATAACACTATATCACTAGTTAACCCCTACAGTGAACACCGTAAAAAAAAAAAAAAAAAAAAAAAAAAGAGGCAAAAAACAACGCTTTATTCTCATACCGCCAAACAAAAAGTAGAATAACACGCGATCAAAAAGACGGATATAAATAACCATGGTACCGCTGCAAACGTCATCTTGTCCCGCAAAAAACGAGCTGCCATACAGCATCATCAGCGAAAAAATAAAAAAGTTATAGTCCTCAGAATAAAGTGATGCCAAAATAATTATTTTTTCTATAAAATAGTTTTTATCGTATAAAAGCGCCAAAACATAAAAAAATGATAGAAATGAGGTATTGCTGTAATCGTACTGACCCAAAGAATAAAACTGCTTTATCAATTTTACCAAACGCGGAACGGTATAAACGCCTCCCCCAAAAGAAATTCATGAATAGCTGGTTTTTGGTCATTCTGCCTCACAAAAATCGGAATAAAAAGCAATCAAAAAATCTCCCGTGCCCGAGCATGTTACCAATAAAAACGTCAACTCGTTCCGCAAAAAACAAGACCTCACATGACTCTGTGGACTCAAATATGGAAAAATTATAGCTCTCAAAATGTGGTAACGCAAAAAATATTTTTTGCAATAAAAAGCTTCTTTCAGTGTGTGATGGCTGCCAATCATAAAAATCAGCTAAAAAACCCGCTATAAAAGTAAATCAAACCCCCCTTCATCACCCCCTTAGTTAGGGAAAAATAAAAAAATTAAAAAAATGTATTTATTTCCATTTTACCATTAGGGTTAGGGCTAGGGTTAGGGCTAGGGTTAGGGTTAGAGTTGGGGCTAGGGTTAGGGCTAGGGTTAGGGTTAGGGTTGGGGCTAGGGTTAGGGCTAGGGTTAGGGCTAGGGTTGGGGCTAGGGATAGGGTTGGGGCTAGGGTTGGGGCTAGGGTTAGGGTTGGGGCTAGGGTTAGGGTTGGGGCTAGGGTTAGGGTTGGGGCTAGGGTTAGGGCTAGGGTTAGGGGTTAAGGCTACAGTTAGGGTTGGGGCTAAAGTTAGGGTTAGGGTTGGGGCTAAAGTTAGGGTTAGGGTTTGGATTACATCTACGGTTGGGAATAGGGTTGGGATTAGGGTTAGGGGTGTGTCTGGGTTAGAGGTGTGGTTAGGGTTACCGTTGGGATTAGGGTTAGGGGTGTGTTTGGATTAGGGTTTCAGTTATAATTGGGGGGTTTCCACTGTTTAGGCACATCAGGGGCTCTCCAAATGCGACATGGCGTCCGATCTCAATTTCAGCCAATTCTGCGTTGAAAAAGTTAAACAGTGCTCCTTCCCTTCCGAGCTCTCCCGTGCACCCAAACAGGGGTTTACCCCAACATATGGGATATCAGCGTACTCGGAACACATTGGAGAACAACTGTTGGGGTCCAATTTCTCCTGTTACTCTTGGGAAAATACAAAACTGGGGGCTAAAAAATAATTTTGGGGGGAAATTTTTTTTTTTATATTTTCACGGCTATGCGTTATAAACTGTAGTGAAACACTTGAGGGTTCAAAACTCTCACAACACATCTAGATGAGTTCCTTAGGGGGTCTACTTTCCAAAATGGTGTCACATGTGTTTTTTTTTTACTGTTTAGGTACATTAGGGCTCTGCAAACGCAATGTGACGCCTGCAGACCATTCCATCTAAGTCTGCATTCAAAATGGCGCTCCATCCCTTCCGAGCCCTCCCATGCGCCCAAACAGTGGTTCCCCCCCACATATTGGGTATCAGCGTACTCAGGACAAATTGGACAACAGCTGTTGGGGTCCAATTTCTCCTTTAACCCTCGGGAAAATACAAAACTGGGGGCTAAAAAATAATTTTTGTGGAAAAAAATATTTTTTATTTGCATGGCTCTGCGTTATAAACTGTAGTGAAACAATTGGGGGTTCAAAGCTCTCACAACACATCTAGATGAGTTCCTTAGGGGGTCTACTTTCCAAAATGGTGTCACTTGTGGGGGGTTTCTACTGTTTAGGTACATTAGGGCTCTGCAAACGCAATGTGACGCCTGCAGACCATTCCATCTAAGTCTGCATTCAAAATGGCGCTCCATCCCTTCCGAGCCCTCCCATGCGCCCAAACAGTGGTTCCCACCCACATATGGGGTATCAGCGTACTCAGGACAAATTGGACAACAACTTTTGGGGTCCAATTTCTCCTGTTACCCTCGGGAAAATACAAAACTGGGGGCTAAAAAATAATTTTTGTGGGAAAAAAATGTTTGTTTTATTTTTACGGCTCTGCATTATAAACTTCTGTAAAGCAGTTAGTGGGTCAAAGTGCTCACTACACCTCTAGATAAGCTCCTTAGGGGGTCTACTTTCCAAAATGGTGTCACTTGTGAGGGGGTTTCAATGTTTAGGCACATCAGTGGCTCTCCAAACGCAACATGGCGTCCCATCTCAATTCCTGTCAATTTTGCAGTGAAAAGTCAAACGGCGCTCTTTCCCTTCCGAGCTCTCCCATGCGCCCAAACAGTGGTTTACCCCCACATATGGAGTATCAGCGTACTCAGGACAAATTGTACAACAACTTTTGGGGTCCAATTTCTTCTCTTACCCTTTGGAAAATAAAAAATTGGGGGCGAAAAGATCATTTTTGTGAAAAAATATGATTTTTTATTTTTACGGTTCTGCATTATAAACTTCTGTGAAGCACTTGGTGGGTCAAAGTGCTCACCACACATCTAGATAAGTTCCTTAGGGGGTCTACTTTCCAAAATGGTGTCACTTGTGGGGGGTTTCTATGTTTAGGCACATCAGTGGCTCTCCAAACGCAACATGGCGTCCCATCTCAATTCCTGTCAATTTTGCAGTGAAAAGTCAAATGGCACTCCTTCCCTTCCGAGCTCTCCCATGCGCCCAAACAGTGGTTTACCCCCACATATGGGGTATCAGCGTACTCAGGACAAATTGTACAACAACTTTTGGGGTCCATTTTCTTCTATTACCCTTTGGAAAAAAAAATTGGGGGCGAAAAGATCATTTTTGTGAAAAAATATGATTTTTTATTTTTACGGTTCTGCATTATAAACTTCTGTGAAGCACTTGGTGGGTCAAAGTGCTCACCACACATCTAGATAAGTTCCTTAGGGGGTCTACTTTCCAAAATGGTGTCACTTGTGGGGGGTTTCAATGTTTAGGCACATCAGTGGCTCTCCAAACGCAACATGGCGTCCCATCTCAATTCCAGTCAATTTTGCATTGAAAAGTAAAATGGCGCTCCTTCGCTTCTGAGCTCTGTCATGCGCCCAAACAGTGGTTTACCCCCACATATGGAGTATCGGCGTACTCAGGACAAATTGTATAACATCTTTTGGGGTCCATTTTCTCCTGTTACCCTTGGTAAAATAAAACAAATTGGAGCTGAAGCAAATTTTGTGTGAAAAAAAGTTAAATGTTCATTTTTATTTAAACATTCCAAAAATTCCTGTGAAACACCTGAAGGGTTAATAAACTTTTTAAATGTGGTTTTGAGCACCTTGAGGGGTGCAGTTTTTAGAATGGTGTCACACTTGGGTATTTTCTATTATATAGACCCCTCAAAATGACTTCAAATGGGATGTGGTCCCTAAAAAAAAAATGGTGTTGTGAAAATGAGAAATTGCTGGTCAAATTTTAACCCTTATAACTCCCTAACAAAAAAAAATTTTGGTTCCAAAATTGTGCTGATGTAAAGTAGACATGTGGGAAATGTTACTTATTAAGTATTTTGTGTGACATATCTCTGTGATTTAATTGCATAAAAATTCAAAGTTGGAAAATTGTGAAATTTTCAAAATTTTTGCCAAATTTCCCTTTTTTCACAAATAAACGCAGGTAATATCAAAGAAATTTTACCACTATCATGAAGTACCATATGTCACGAGAAAACACTGTCAGAATCACCGGGATCCATTGAAGCGTTCCAGAGTTATAACCTCATAAATGGACAGTGGTCAGAATTAGGGTTGAGCGACTTTCATTTTTTTAAGATCGAGTAGGGTTTTGGGAAACCCGATTTTGTCCAGAGTCGAGTCGAGTGCAGTCGGCCGATTATCGCTAAAAGTCGGGGATCGACCGAAACACGAAACCCAATGCAAGTCAATGGGGAAGCATAGTCGGCAGTGAGTGGAGGCCAGGAAAACACCTACAGTGCCCATTTTAATGCCAAAAACATCCATTCTTGTTTCTGAAGCTTGCCAATCTTAATTAACTGTATAATAATAGTTGGGCATAGGGAATTGGGGGAAAGTTGTGGGGGGAGTAGGGCTGGCTCAAGTTTTTCGTGGGCCCAGGAAATGCGGACTACGTCACGGCGGTGTTGCAGGGAAAGGTAAGTATTTAAAAGTTGCAAGTGCTGTGATCCTGAGCAAGCAGGGGGGGGCCCACTCGTTCGCATTGCCACTGGCACAGGGCCCCTCAAAGTACGGCGGTGTGTTTGCATGGCGGGGGCGCCTCCCACCAGCAGCGACACTTTTGCGTACTCTGAGGGGCCCTGTGCCAGTGACGTCGCCAATGAGTATGCCCCCCCACCTGATGAAGGAACCTGCACTTTCATCTGCACCTTCCTCTTTGTCCCTGTGTAAGGTGGTATAACATGCAGGAAGGGGAACCTTACTTTCAGCAGGGACAGATTCTGGCTGTGTAGAGTACAAGGGGAATGTAGTGGTCTAGGTCAATGTACCAGCAGACTCATTTAGCAGTGGCTGGGCAATGGGCAGGATGAGGAGGAAACAGATATAGGGCCAAAGAATAAAGTAGGCTACATGCAGTTCAAAATTGGTAACAGGACTAAACAGGCGGCATTGCTTTGTTCAGTGGAGTAGCAAACCCAAGAGCAGCAGACACTGTTTCAAGGGCCTAACCACACTAGTAGGCCAAATGCAGTTTAATATCTGATAGTATAGGGCGAAAGCCAGAATGTGGAAGCTCAGCTTTGTTCAGTTGAGGACAACACCAGGGAGGGGCAGACACCTTTAGTAGGCCGGAAAAGCCTATTGCATTTTTTAAAATGGTAATTTGGAGCAGAAGGTTGAAGCTCAGCTTTATTTAGTTGAGGGCAACACCAGGCAGGGGCACACAGACAGACACCTTTAGTAGGCCGGAAAAGCCTATTGCATTTTTTAAAATGGTAATTTGGAGCAGAAGGTTGAAGCTCAGCTTTATTTAGTTGAGGGCAACACCAGGCAGGGGCAGAAGCCGTTAGTAGGCCCTAACCACCATTTTTTTTTTTTAAAACCACTTAATGAGAGCCGGAAGGTTGAAGCTCAGCTTTATTTAGTTGAGGACAACACCAGGCAGGGGCACACAGACAGACACCTTTAGTAGGCCGGAAAAGCCTATTGCATTTTTTAAAATGGTAATTTGGAGCAGAAGGTTGAAGCTCAGCTTTATTTAGTTGAGGGCAACACCAGGGAGGGGCAGAAGCCGTTAGTAGGCCCTAACCACCATTTTTTTTTTTAAAACCACTTAATGAGAGCCGGAAGGTTGAAGCTCAGCTTTATTTAGTTGAGGACAACACCAGGCAGGGGCACACAGACAGACACCTTTAGTAGGCCGGAAAAGCCTATTGCATTTTTCAAAATGGTAATTTGGAGCAGAAGGTTGAAGCTCAGCTTTATTTAGTTGAGGGCAACACCAGGCAGGGGCACACAGACAGACACCTTTAGTAGGCCGGAAAAGCCTATTGCATTTTTTAAAATGGTAATTTGGAGCAGAAGGTTGAAGCTCAGCTTTATTTAGTTGAGGACAACACCAGGCAGGGGCACACAGACAGACACCTTTAGTAGGCCGGAAAAGCCTATTGCATTTTTTAAAATGGTAATTTGGAGCAGAAGGTTGAAGCTCAGCTTTATTTAGTTGAGGACAACACCAGGCAGGGGCACACAGACAGACACCTTTAGTAGGCCGGAAAAGCCTATTGCATTTTTTAAAATGGTAATTTGGAGCAGAAGGTTGAAGCTCAGCTTTATTTAGTTGAGGGCAACACCAGGCAGGGGCACACAGACAGACACCTTTAGTAGGCCGGAAAAGCCTATTGCATTTTTTAAAATGGTAATTTGGAGCAGAAGGTTGAAGCTCAGCTTTATTTAGTTGAGGGCAACACCAGGCAGGGGCACACAGACAGACACCTTTAGTAGGCCGGAAAAGCCTATTGCATTTTTTAAAATGGTAATTTGGAGCAGAAGGTTGAAGCTCAGCTTTATTTAGTTGAGGGCAACACCAGGCAGGGGCAGAAGCCGTTAGTAGGCCCTAACCACCATTTTTTTTTTTTAAAACCACATAATGAGAGCCGGAAGGTTGAAGCTCAGCTTTATTTAGTTGAGGACAACACCAGGCAGGGGCACACAGACAGACACCTTTAGTAGGCCGGAAAAGCCTATTGCATTTTTTAAAATGGTAATTTGGAGCAGAAGGTTGAAGCTCAGCTTTATTTAGTTGAGGGCAACACCAGGGAGGGGCAGAAGCCGTTAGTAGGCCCTAACCACCATTTTTTTTTTTAAAACCACTTAATGAGAGCCGGAAGGTTGAAGCTCAGCTTTATTTAGTTGAGGACAACACCAGGCAGGGGCACACAGACAGACACCTTTAGTAGGCCGGAAAAGCCTATTGCATTTTTCAAAATGGTAATTTGGAGCAGAAGGTTGAAGCTCAGCTTTATTTAGTTGAGGGCAACACCAGGCAGGGGCACACAGACAGACACCTTTAGTAGGCCGGAAAAGCCTATTGCATTTTTTAAAATGGTAATTTGGAGCAGAAGGTTGAAGCTCAGCTTTATTTAGTTGAGGACAACACCAGGCAGGGGCACACAGACAGACACCTTTAGTAGGCCGGAAAAGCCTATTGCATTTTTTAAAATGGTAATTTGGAGCAGAAGGTTGAAGCTCAGCTTTATTTAGTTGAGGACAACACCAGGCAGGGGCACACAGACAGACACCTTTAGTAGGCCGGAAAAGCCTATTGCATTTTTTAAAATGGTAATTTGGAGCAGAAGGTTGAAGCTCAGCTTTATTTAGTTGAGGGCAACACCAGGCAGGGGCACACAGACAGACACCTTTAGTAGGCCGGAAAAGCCTATTGCATTTTTTAAAATGGTAATTTGGAGCAGAAGGTTGAAGCTCAGCTTTATTTAGTTGAGGGCAACACCAGGCAGGGGCACACAGACAGACACCTTTAGTAGGCCGGAAAAGCCTATTGCATTTTTTAAAATGGTAATTTGGAGCAGAAGGTTGAAGCTCAGCTTTATTTAGTTGAGGACAACACCAGGGAGGGGCAGAAGCCGTTAGTAGGCCCTAACCACCATTTTTTTTTTTTAAAACCACTTAATGAGAGCCGGAAGGTTGAAGCTCAGCTTTATTTAGTTGAGGACAACACCAGGCAGGGGCACACAGACAGACACCTTTAGTAGGCCGGAAAAGCCTATTGCATTTTTCAAAATGGTAATTTGGAGCAGAAGGTTGAAGCTCAGCTTTATTTAGTTGAGGGCAACACCAGGCAGGGGCACACAGACAGACACCTTTAGTAGGCCGGAAAAGCCTATTGCATTTTTTAAAATGGTAATTTGGAGCAGAAGGTTGAAGCTCAGCTTTATTTAGTTGAGGGCAACACCAGGGAGGGGCACACAGACAGACACCTTTAGTAGGCCGGAAAAGCCTATTGCATTTTTTAAAATGGTAATTTGGAGCAGAAGGTTGAAGCTCAGCTTTATTTAGTTGAGGACAACACCAGGCAGGGGCACACAGACAGACACCTTTAGTAGGCCGGAAAAGCCTATTGCATTTTTTAAAATGGTAATTTGGAGCAGAAGGTTGAAGCTCAGCTTTATTTAGTTGAGGGCAACACCAGGGAGGGGCAGAAGCCGTTAGTAGGCCCTAACCACCATTTTTTTTTTTAAAACCACTTAATGAGAGCCGGAAGGTTGAAGCTCAGCTTTATTTAGTTGAGGACAACACCAGGCAGGGGCACACAGACAGACACCTTTAGTAGGCCGGAAAAGCCTATTGCATTTTTTAAAATGGTAATTTGGAGCAGAAGGTTGAAGCTCAGCTTTATTTAGTTGAGGGCAACACCAGGGAGGGGCAGAAGCCGTTAGTAGGCCCTAACCACCATTTTTTTTTTTTTAAAACCACTTAATGAGAGCCGGAAGGTTGAAGCTCAGCTTTATTTAGTTGAGGACAACACCAGGCAGGGGCACACAGACAGACACCTTTAGTAGGCCGGAAAAGCCTATTGCATTTTTTAAAATGGTAATTTGGAGCAGAAGGTTGAAGCTCAGCTTTATTTAGTTGAGGGCAACACCAGGCAGGGGCACACAGACAGACACCTTTAGTAGGCCGGAAAAGCCTATTGCATTTTTTAAAATGGTAATTTGGAGCAGAAGGTTGAAGCTCAGCTTTATTTAGTTGAGGACAACACCAGGGAGGGGCAGAAGCCGTTAGTAGGCCCTAACCACCATTTTTTTTTTTAAAACCACTTAATGAGAGCCGGAAGGTTGAAGCTCAGCTTTATTTAGTTGAGGACAACACCAGGCAGGGGCACACAGACAGACACCTTTAGTAGGCCGGAAAAGCCTATTGCATTTTTCAAAATGGTAATTTGGAGCAGAAGGTTGAAGCTCAGCTTTATTTAGTTGAGGGCAACACCAGGCAGGGGCACACAGACAGACACCTTTAGTAGGCCGGAAAAGCCTATTGCATTTTTCAAAATGGTAATTTGGAGCAGAAGGTTGAAGCTCAGCTTTATTTAGTTGAGGGCAACACCAGGCAGGGGCACACAGACAGACACCTTTAGTAGGCCGGAAAAGCCTATTGCATTTTTTAAAATGGTAATTTGGAGCAGAAAGTTGAAGCTCAGCTTTATTTAGTTGAGGGCAACACCAGGGAGGGGCACACAGACAGACACCTTTAGTAGGCCAGAAAAGCCTATTGCATTTTTTAAAATGGTAATTTGGAGCAGAAGGTTGAAGCTCAGCTTTATTTAGTTGAGGGCAACACCAGGGAGGGGCAGAAGCCGTTAGTAGGCCCTAACCACCATTTTTTTTTTTTTAAAACCACTTAATGAGAGCCGGAAGGTTGAAGCTCAGCTTTATTTAGTTGAGGACAACACCAGGCAGGGGCACACAGACAGACACCTTTAGTAGGCCGGAAAAGCCTATTGCATTTTTTAAAATGGTAATTTGGAGCAGAAGGTTGAAGCTCAGCTTTATTTAGTTGAGGGCAACACCAGGCAGGGGCACACAGACAGACACCTTTAGTAGGCCGGAAAAGCCTATTGCATTTTTTAAAATGGTAATTTGGAGCAGAAGGTTGAAGCTCAGCTTTATTTAGTTGAGGACAACACCAGGGAGGGGCAGAAGCCGTTAGTAGGCCCTAACCACCATTTTTTTTTTTAAAACCACTTAATGAGAGCCGGAAGGTTGAAGCTCAGCTTTATTTAGTTGAGGACAACACCAGGCAGGGGCACACAGACAGACACCTTTAGTAGGCCGGAAAAGCCTATTGCATTTTTCAAAATGGTAATTTGGAGCAGAAGGTTGAAGCTCAGCTTTATTTAGTTGAGGGCAACACCAGGCAGGGGCACACAGACAGACACCTTTAGTAGGCCGGAAAAGCCTATTGCATTTTTCAAAATGGTAATTTGGAGCAGAAGGTTGAAGCTCAGCTTTATTTAGTTGAGGGCAACACCAGGCAGGGGCACACAGACAGACACCTTTAGTAGGCCGGAAAAGCCTATTGCATTTTTTAAAATGGTAATTTGGAGCAGAAGGTTGAAGCTCAGCTTTATTTAGTTGAGGGCAACACCAGGGAGGGGCACACAGACAGACACCTTTAGTAGGCCGGAAAAGCCTATTGCATTTTTTAAAATGGTAATTTGGAGCAGAAGGTTGAAGCTCAGCTTTATTTAGTTGAGGACAACACCAGGCAGGGGCACACAGACAGACACCTTTAGTAGGCCGGAAAAGCCTATTGCATTTTTTAAAATGGTAATTTGGAGCAGAAGGTTGAAGCTCAGCTTTATTTAGTTGAGGGCAACACCAGGGAGGGGCAGAAGCCGTTAGTAGGCCCTAACCACCATTTTTTTTTTTAAAACCACTTAATGAGAGCCGGAAGGTTGAAGCTCAGCTTTATTTAGTTGAGGACAACACCAGGCAGGGGCACACAGACAGACACCTTTAGTAGGCCGGAAAAGCCTATTGCATTTTTTAAAATGGTAATTTGGAGCAGAAGGTTGAAGCTCAGCTTTATTTAGTTGAGGGCAACACCAGGCAGGGGCACACAGACAGACACCTTTAGTGGGCCGGAAAAGCCTATTGCATTTTTTAAAATGGTAATTTGGAGCAGAAGGTTGAAGCTCAGCTTTATTTAGTTGAGGGCAACACCAGGCAGGGGCACACAGACAGACACCTTTAGTAGGCCGGAAAAGCCTATTGCATTTTTTAAAATGGTAATTTGGAGCAGAAGGTTGAAGCTCAGCTTTATTTAGTTGAGGACAACACCAGGGAGGGGCAGAAGCCGTTAGTAGGCCCTAACCACCATTTTTTTTTTTAAAACCACTTAATGAGAGCCGGAAGGTTGAAGCTCAGCTTTATTTAGTTGAGGACAACACCAGGCAGGGGCACACAGACAGACACCTTTAGTAGGCCGGAAAAGCCTATTGCATTTTTTAAAATGGTAATTTGGAGCAGAAGGTTGAAGCTCAGCTTTATTTAGTTGAGGGCAACACCAGGCAGGGGCACACAGACAGACACCTTTAGTAGGCCGGAAAAGCCTATTGCATTTTTCAAAATGGTAATTTGGAGCAGAAGGTTGAAGCTCAGCTTTATTTAGTTGAGGGCAACACCAGGCAGGGGCACACAGACAGACACCTTTAGTAGGCCGGAAAAGCCTATTGCATTTTTTAAAATGGTAATTTGGAGCAGAAGGTTGAAGCTCAGCTTTATTTAGTTGAGGGCAACACCAGGGAGGGGCACACAGACAGACACCTTTAGTAGGCCGGAAAAGCCTATTGCATTTTTTAAAATGGTAATTTGGAGCAGAAGGTTGAAGCTCAGCTTTATTTAGTTGAGGACAACACCAGGCAGGGGCACACAGACAGACACCTTTAGTAGGCCGGAAAAGCCTATTGCATTTTTTAAATTGGTAATTTGGAGCAGAAGGTTGAAGCTCAGCTTTATTTAGTTGAGGGCAACACCAGGCAGGGGCACACAGACAGACACCTTTAGTAGGCCGGAAAAGCCTATTGCATTTTTTAAAATGGTAATTTGGAGCAGAAGGTTGAAGCTCAGCTTTATTTAGTTGAGGGCAACACCAGGGAGGGGCACACAGACAGACACCTTTAGTAGGCCGGAAAAGCCTATTGCATTTTTTAAAATGGTAATTTGGAGCAGAAGGTTGAAGCTCAGCTTTATTTAGTTGAGGACAACACCAGGCAGGGGCACACAGACAGACACCTTTAGTAGGCCGGAAAAGCCTATTGCATTTTTTAAAATGGTAATTTGGAGCAGAAGGTTGAAGCTCAGCTTTATTTAGTTGAGGGCAACACCAGGGAGGGGCAGAAGCCGTTAGTAGGCCCTAACCACCATTTTTTTTTTTAAAACCACTTAATGAGAGCCGGAAGGTTGAAGCTCAGCTTTATTTAGTTGAGGACAACACCAGGCAGGGGCACACAGACAGACACCTTTAGTAGGCCGGAAAAGCCTATTGCATTTTTTAAAATGGTAATTTGGAGCAGAAGGTTGAAGCTCAGCTTTATTTAGTTGAGGGCAACACCAGGCAGGGGCACACAGACAGACACCTTTAGTAGGCCGGAAAAGCCTATTGCATTTTTTAAAATGGTAATTTGGAGCAGAAGGTTGAAGCTCAGCTTTATTTAGTTGAGGGCAACACCAGGCAGGGGCACACAGACAGACACCTTTAGTAGGCCGGAAAAGCCTATTGCATTTTTTAAAATGGTAATTTGGAGCAGAAGGTTGAAGCTCAGCTTTATTTAGTTGAGGGCAACACCAGGCAGGGGCACACAGACAGACACCTTTAGTAGGCCGGAAAAGCCTATTGCATTTTTCAAAATGGTAATTTGGAGCAGAAGGTTGAAGCTCAGCTTTATTTAGTTGAGGACAACACCAGGGAGGGGCAGAAGCCGTTAGTAGGCCCTAACCACCATTTTTTTTTTTAAAACCACTTAATGAGAGCCGGAAGGTTGAAGCTCAGCTTTATTTAGTTGAGGACAACACCAGGCAGGGGCACACAGACAGACACCTTTAGTAGGCCGGAAAAGCCTATTGCATTTTTCAAAATGGTAATTTGGAGCAGAAGGTTGAAGCTCAGCTTTATTTAGTTGAGGGCAACACCAGGCAGGGGCACACAGACAGACACCTTTAGTAGGCCGGAAAAGCCTATTGCATTTTTCAAAATGGTAATTTGGAGCAGAAGGTTGAAGCTCAGCTTTATTTAGTTGAGGGCAACACCAGGCAGGGGCACACAGACAGACACCTTTAGTAGGCCGGAAAAGCCTATTGCATTTTTTAAAATGGTAATTTGGAGCAGAAGGTTGAAGCTCAGCTTTATTTAGTTGAGGGCAACACCAGGGAGGGGCACACAGACAGACACCTTTAGTAGGCCGGAAAAGCCTATTGCATTTTTTAAAATGGTAATTTGGAGCAGAAGGTTGAAGCTCAGCTTTATTTAGTTGAGGGCAACACCAGGGAGGGGCACACAGACAGACACCTTTAGTAGGCCGGAAAAGCCTATTGCATTTTTTAAAATGGTAATTTGGAGCAGAAGGTTGAAGCTCAGCTTTATTTAGTTGAGGACAACACCAGGCAGGGGCACACAGACAGACACCTTTAGTAGGCCGGAAAAGCCTATTGCATTTTTTAAAATGGTAA
Source organism: Ranitomeya variabilis (assembly GCF_051348905.1). NCBI lineage: Eukaryota > Metazoa > Chordata > Amphibia > Anura > Dendrobatidae > Ranitomeya > Ranitomeya variabilis. The sequence goes on from NC_135232.1 coordinate 567,842,893, forward strand.
TTTGGAGCAGAAGGTTGAAGCTCAGCTTTATTTAGTTGAGGGCAACACCAGGGAGGGGCAGAAGCCGTTAGTACGCCCTAACCACCATTTTTTTTTTTAAAACCACTTAATGAGAGCCGGAAGGTTGAAGCTCAGCTTTATTTAGTTGAGGACAACACCAGGCAGGGGCACACAGACAGACACCTTTAGTAGGCCGGAAAAGCCTATTGCATTTTTCAAAATGGTAATTTGGAGCAGAAGGTTGAAGCTCAGCTTTATTTAGTTGAGGGCAACACCAGGCAGGGGCACACAGACAGACACCTTTAGTAGGCCGGAAAAGCCTATTGCATTTTTTAAAATGGTAATTTGGAGCAGAAGGTTGAAGCTCAGCTTTATTTAGTTGAGGACAACACCAGGCAGGGGCACACAGACAGACACCTTTAGTAGGCCGGAAAAGCCTATTGCATTTTTTAAAATGGTAATTTGGAGCAGAAGGTTGAAGCTCAGCTTTATTTAGTTGAGGACAACACCAGGCAGGGGCACACAGACAGACACCTTTAGTAGGCCGGAAAAGCCTATTGCATTTTTTAAAATGGTAATTTGGAGCAGAAGGTTGAAGCTCAGCTTTATTTAGTTGAGGGCAACACCAGGCAGGGGCACACAGACAGACACCTTTAGTAGGCCGGAAAAGCCTATTGCATTTTTTAAAATGGTAATTTGGAGCAGAAGGTTGAAGCTCAGCTTTATTTAGTTGAGGGCAACACCAGGCAGGGGCACACAGACAGACACCTTTAGTAGGCCGGAAAAGCCTATTGCATTTTTTAAAATGGTAATTTGGAGCAGAAGGTTGAAGCTCAGCTTTATTTAGTTGAGGACAACACCAGGGAGGGGCAGAAGCCGTTAGTAGGCCCTAACCACCATTTTTTTTTTTTAAAACCACTTAATGAGAGCCGGAAGGTTGAAGCTCAGCTTTATTTAGTTGAGGACAACACCAGGCAGGGGCACACAGACAGACACCTTTAGTAGGCCGGAAAAGCCTATTGCATTTTTCAAAATGGTAATTTGGAGCAGAAGGTTGAAGCTCAGCTTTATTTAGTTGAGGGCAACACCAGGCAGGGGCACACAGACAGACACCTTTAGTAGGCCGGAAAAGCCTATTGCATTTTTTAAAATGGTAATTTGGAGCAGAAGGTTGAAGCTCAGCTTTATTTAGTTGAGGGCAACACCAGGGAGGGGCACACAGACAGACACCTTTAGTAGGCCGGAAAAGCCTATTGCATTTTTTAAAATGGTAATTTGGAGCAGAAGGTTGAAGCTCAGCTTTATTTAGTTGAGGACAACACCAGGCAGGGGCACACAGACAGACACCTTTAGTAGGCCGGAAAAGCCTATTGCATTTTTTAAAATGGTAATTTGGAGCAGAAGGTTGAAGCTCAGCTTTATTTAGTTGAGGGCAACACCAGGGAGGGGCAGAAGCCGTTAGTAGGCCCTAACCACCATTTTTTTTTTTTTAAAACCACTTAATGAGAGCCGGAAGGTTGAAGCTCAGCTTTATTTAGTTGAGGACAACACCAGGCAGGGGCACACAGACAGACACCTTTAGTAGGCCGGAAAAGCCTATTGCATTTTTTAAAATGGTAATTTGGAGCAGAAGGTTGAAGCTCAGCTTTATTTAGTTGAGGGCAACACCAGGCAGGGGCACACAGACAGACACCTTTAGTAGGCCGGAAAAGCCTATTGCATTTTTTAAAATGGTAATTTGGAGCAGAAGGTTGAAGCTCAGCTTTATTTAGTTGAGGACAACACCAGGGAGGGGCAGAAGCCGTTAGTAGGCCCTAACCACCATTTTTTTTTTTAAAACCACTTAATGAGAGCCGGAAGGTTGAAGCTCAGCTTTATTTAGTTGAGGACAACACCAGGCAGGGGCACACAGACAGACACCTTTAGTAGGCCGGAAAAGCCTATTGCATTTTTCAAAATGGTAATTTGGAGCAGAAGGTTGAAGCTCAGCTTTATTTAGTTGAGGGCAACACCAGGCAGGGGCACACAGACAGACACCTTTAGTAGGCCGGAAAAGCCTATTGCATTTTTCAAAATGGTAATTTGGAGCAGAAGGTTGAAGCTCAGCTTTATTTAGTTGAGGGCAACACCAGGCAGGGGCACACAGACAGACACCTTTAGTAGGCCGGAAAAGCCTATTGCATTTTTTAAAATGGTAATTTGGAGCTGAAGGTTGAAGCTCAGCTTTATTTAGTTGAGGGCAACACCAGGGAGGGGCACACAGACAGACACCTTTAGTAGGCCGGAAAAGCCTATTGCATTTTTTAAAATGGTAATTTGGAGCAGAAGGTTGAAGCTCAGCTTTATTTAGTTGAGGGCAACACCAGGGAGGGGCAGAAGCCGTTAGTAGGCCCTAACCACCATTTTTTTTTTTTAAAACCACTTAATGAGAGCCGGAAGGTTGAAGCTCAGCTTTATTTAGTTGAGGACAACACCAGGCAGGGGCACACAGACAGACACCTTTAGTAGGCCGGAAAAGTCTATTGCATTTTTTAAAATGGTAATTTGGAGCAGAAGGTTGAAGCTCAGCTTTATTTAGTTGAGGGCAACACCAGGCAGGGGCACACAGACAGACACCTTTAGTAGGCCGGAAAAGCCTATTGCATTTTTTAAAATGGTAATTTGGAGCAGAAGGTTGAAGCTCAGCTTTATTTAGTTGAGGACAACACCAGGCAGGGGCACACAGACAGACACCTTTAGTAGGCCGGAAAAGCCTATTGCATTTTTTAAAATGGTAATTTGGAGCAGAAGGTTGAAGCTCAGCTTTATTTAGTTGAGGGCAACACCAGGGAGGGGCAGAAGCCGTTCGTAGGCCCTAACCACCATTTTTTTTTTTAAAACCACTTAATGAGAGCCAGAAGGTTGAAGCTCAGCTTTATTTAGTTGAGGACAACACCAGGCAGGGGCACACAGACAGACACCTTTAGTAGGCCGGAAAAGCCTATTGCATTTTTTAAAATGGTAATTTGGAGCAGAAGGTTGAAGCTCAGCTTTATTTAGTTGAGGGCAACACCAGGGAGGGGCAGAAGCCGTTAGTAGGCCCTAACCACCATTTTTTTTTTTTTAAAACCACTTAATGAGAGCCGGAAGGTTGAAGCTCAGCTTTATTTAGTTGAGGGCAACACCAGGCAGGGGCACACAGACAGACACCTTTAGTAGGCCGGAAAAGCCTATTGCATTTTTTAAAATGGTAATTTGGAGCAGAAGGTTGAAGCTCAGCTTTATTTAGTTGAGGACAACACCAGGCAGGGGCACACAGACAGACACCTTTAGTAGGCCGGAAAAGCCTATTGCATTTTTTAAAATGGTAATTTGGAGCAGAAGGTTGAAGCTCAGCTTTATTTAGTTGAGGACAACACCAGGCAGGGGCACACAGACAGACACCTTTAGTAGGCCGGAAAAGCCTATTGCATTTTTTAAAATGGTAATTTGGAGCAGAAGGTTGAAGCTCAGCTTTATTTAGTTGAGGGCAACACCAGGCAGGGGCACACAGACAGACACCTTTAGTAGGCCGGAAAAGCCTATTGCATTTTTTAAAATGGTAATTTGGAGCAGAAGGTTGAAGCTCAGCTTTATTTAGTTGAGGGCAACACCAGGCAGGGGCACACAGACAGACACCTTTAGTAGGCCGGAAAAGCCTATTGCATTTTTTAAAATGGTAATTTGGAGCAGAAGGTTGAAGCTCAGCTTTATTTAGTTGAGGGCAACACCAGGCAGGGGCAGAAGCCGTTAGTAGGCCCTAACCACCATTTTTTTTTTTTAAAACCACTTAATGAGAGCCGGAAGGTTGAAGCTCAGCTTTATTTAGTTGAGGACAACACCAGGCAGGGGCACACAGACAGACACCTTTAGTAGGCCGGAAAAGCCTATTGCATTTTTTAAAATGGTAATTTGGAGCAGAAGGTTGAAGCTCAGCTTTATTTAGTTGAGGGCAACACCAGGGAGGGGCAGAAGCCGTTAGTAGGCCCTAACCACCATTTTTTTTTTTAAAACCACTTAATGAGAGCCGGAAGGTTGAAGCTCAGCTTTATTTAGTTGAGGACAACACCAGGCAGGGGCACACAGACAGACACCTTTAGTAGGCCGGAAAAGCCTATTGCATTTTTCAAAATGGTAATTTGGAGCAGAAGGTTGAAGCTCAGCTTTATTTAGTTGAGGGCAACACCAGGCAGGGGCACACAGACAGACACCTTTAGTAGGCCGGAAAAGCCTATTGCATTTTTTAAAATGGTAATTTGGAGCAGAAGGTTGAAGCTCAGCTTTATTTAGTTGAGGACAACACCAGGCAGGGGCACACAGACAGACACCTTTAGTAGGCCGGAAAAGCCTATTGCATTTTTTAAAATGGTAATTTGGAGCAGAAGGTTGAAGCTCAGCTTTATTTAGTTGAGGACAACACCAGGCAGGGGCACACAGACAGACACCTTTAGTAGGCCGGAAAAGCCTATTGCATTTTTTAAAATGGTAATTTGGAGCAGAAGGTTGAAGCTCAGCTTTATTTAGTTGAGGGCAACACCAGGCAGGGGCACACAGACAGACACCTTTAGTAGGCCGGAAAAGCCTATTGCATTTTTTAAAATGGTAATTTGGAGCAGAAGGTTGAAGCTCAGCTTTATTTAGTTGAGGGCAACACCAGGCAGGGGCACACAGACAGACACCTTTAGTAGGCCGGAAAAGCCTATTGCATTTTTTAAAATGGTAATTTGGAGCAGAAGGTTGAAGCTCAGCTTTATCTAGTTGAGGACAACACCAGGGAGGGGCAGAAGCCGTTAGTAGGCCCTAACCACCATTTTTTTTTTTTAAAACCACTTAATGAGAGCCGGAAGGTTGAAGCTCAGCTTTATTTAGTTGAGGACAACACCAGGCAGGGGCACACAGACAGACACCTTTAGTAGGCCGGAAAAGCCTATTGCATTTTTCAAAATGGTAATTTGGAGCAGAAGGTTGAAGCTCAGCTTTATTTAGTTGAGGGCAACACCAGGCAGGGGCACACAGACAGACACCTTTAGTAGGCCGGAAAAGCCTATTGCATTTTTTAAAATGGTAATTTGGAGCAGAAGGTTGAAGCTCAGCTTTATTTAGTTGAGGGCAACACCAGGGAGGGGCACACAGACAGACACCTTTAGTAGGCCGGAAAAGCCTATTGCATTTTTTAAAATGGTAATTTGGAGCAGAAGGTTGAAGCTCAGCTTTATTTAGTTGAGGACAACACCAGGCAGGGGCACACAGACAGACACCTTTAGTAGGCCGGAAAAGCCTATTGCATTTTTTAAAATGGTAATTTGGAGCAGAAGGTTGAAGCTCAGCTTTATTTAGTTGAGGGCAACACCAGGCAGGGGCAGAAGCCGTTAGTAGGCCCTAACCACCATTTTTTTTTTTAAAACCACTTAATGAGAGCCGGAAGGTTGAAGCTCAGCTTTATTTAGTTGAGGACAACACCAGGCAGGGGCACACAGACAGACACCTTTAGTAGGCCGGAAAAGCCTATTGCATTTTTTAAAATGGTAATTTGGAGCAGAAGGTTGAAGCTCAGCTTTATTTAGTTGAGGGCAACACCAGGGAGGGGCAGAAGCCGTTAGTAGGCCCTAACCACCATTTTTTTTTTTTTAAAACCACTTAATGAGAGCCGGAAGGTTGAAGCTCAGCTTTATTTAGTTGAGGACAACACCAGGCAGGGGCACACAGACAGACACCTTTAGTAGGCCGGAAAAGCCTATTGCATTTTTTAAAATGGTAATTTGGAGCAGAAGGTTGAAGCTCAGCTTTATTTAGTTGAGGGCAACACCAGGCAGGGGCACACAGACAGACACCTTTAGTAGGCCGGAAAAGCCTATTGCATTTTTTAAAATGGTAATTTGGAGCAGAAGGTTGAAGCTCAGCTTTATTTAGTTGAGGACAACACCAGGGAGGGGCAGAAGCCGTTAGTAGGCCCTAACCACCATTTTTTTTTTTTAAAACCACTTAATGAGAGCCGGAAGGTTGAAGCTCAGCTTTATTTAGTTGAGGACAACACCAGGCAGGGGCACACAGACAGACACCTTTAGTAGGCCGGAAAAGCCTATTGCATTTTTCAAAATGGTAATTTGGAGCAGAAGGTTGAAGCTCAGCTTTATTTAGTTGAGGGCAACACCAGGCAGGGGCACACAGACAGACACCTTTAGTAGGCCGGAAAAGCCTATTGCATTTTTCAAAATGGTAATTTGGAGCAGAAGGTTGAAGCTCAGCTTTATTTAGTTGAGGGCAACACCAGGCAGGGGCACACAGACAGACACCTTTAGTAGGCCGGAAAAGCCTATTGCATTTTTTAAAATGGTAATTTGGAGCAGAAGGTTGAAGCTCAGCTTTATTTAGTTGAGGGCAACACCAGGGAGGGGCACACAGACAGACACCTTTAGTAGGCCAGAAAAGCCTATTGCATTTTTTAAAATGGTAATTTGGAGCAGAAGGTTGAAGCTCAGCTTTATTTAGTTGAGGGCAACACCAGGGAGGGGCAGAAGCCGTTAGTAGGCCCTAACCACCATTTTTTTTTTTTTAAAACCACTTAATGAGAGCCGGAAGGTTGAAGCTCAGCTTTATTTAGTTGAGGACAACACCAGGCAGGGGCACACAGACAGACACCTTTAGTAGGCCGGAAAAGCCTATTGCATTTTTTAAAATGGTAATTTGGAGCAGAAGGTTGAAGCTCAGCTTTATTTAGTTGAGGGCAACACCAGGCAGGGGCACACAGACAGACACCTTTAGTAGGCCGGAAAAGCCTATTGCATTTTTTAAAATGGTAATTTGGAGCAGAAGGTTGAAGCTCAGCTTTATTTAGTTGAGGACAACACCAGGGAGGGGCAGAAGCCGTTAGTAGGCCCTAACCACCATTTTTTTTTTTAAAACCACTTAATGAGAGCCGGAAGGTTGAAGCTCAGCTTTATTTAGTTGAGGACAACACCAGGCAGGGGCACACAGACAGACACCTTTAGTAGGCCGGAAAAGCCTATTGCATTTTTCAAAATGGTAATTTGGAGCAGAAGGTTGAAGCTCAGCTTTATTTAGTTGAGGGCAACACCAGGCAGGGGCACACAGACAGACACCTTTAGTAGGCCGGAAAAGCCTATTGCATTTTTCAAAATGGTAATTTGGAGCAGAAGGTTGAAGCTCAGCTTTATTTAGTTGAGGGCAACACCAGGCAGGGGCACACAGACAGACACCTTTAGTAGGCCGGAAAAGCCTATTGCATTTTTTAAAATGGTAATTTGGAGCAGAAGGTTGAAGCTCAGCTTTATTTAGTTGAGGGCAACACCAGGGAGGGGCACACAGACAGACACCTTTAGTAGGCCGGAAAAGCCTATTGCATTTTTTAAAATGGTAATTTGGAGCAGAAGGTTGAAGCTCAGCTTTATTTAGTTGAGGGCAACACCAGGGAGGGGCAGAAGCCGTTAGTAGGCCCTAACCACCATTTTTTTTTTTTAAAACCACTTAATGAGAGCCGGAAGGTTGAAGCTCAGCTTTATTTAGTTGAGGACAACACCAGGCAGGGGCACACAGACAGACACCTTTAGTAGGCCGGAAAAGCCTATTGCATTTTTTAAAATGGTAATTTGGAGCAGAAGGTTGAAGCTCAGCTTTATTTAGTTGAGGGCAACACCAGGCAGGGGCACACAGACAGACACCTTTAGTAGGCCGGAAAAGCCTATTGCATTTTTTAAAATGGTAATTTGGAGCAGAAGGTTGAAGCTCAGCTTTATTTAGTTGAGGACAACACCAGGGAGGGGCACACAGACAGACACCTTTAGTAGGCCGGAAAAGCCTATTGCATTTTTTAAAATGGTAATTTGGAGCAGAAGGTTGAAGCTCAGCTTTATTTAGTTGAGGACAACACCAGGCAGGGGCACACAGACAGACACCTTTAGTAGGCCGGAAAAGCCTATTGCATTTTTTAAAATGGTAATTTGGAGCAGAAGGTTGAAGCTCAGCTTTATTTAGTTGAGGGCAACACCAGGGAGGGGCAGAAGCCGTTCGTAGGCCCTAACCACCATTTTTTTTTTTAAAACCACTTAATGAGAGCCGGAAGGTTGAAGCTCAGCTTTATTTAGTTGAGGACAACACCAGGCAGGGGCACACAGACAGACACCTTTAGTAGGCCGGAAAAGCCTATTGCATTTTTTAAAATGGTAATTTGGAGCAGAAGGTTGAAGCTCAGCTTTATTTAGTTGAGGGCAACACCAGGGAGGGGCAGAAGCCGTTAGTAGGCCCTAACCACCATTTTTTTTTTTTTAAAACCACTTAATGAGAGCCGGAAGGTTGAAGCTCAGCTTTATTTAGTTGAGGGCAACACCAGGCAGGGGCACACAGACAGACACCTTTAGTAGGCCGGAAAAGCCTATTGCATTTTTTAAAATGGTAATTTGGAGCAGAAGGTTGAAGCTCAGCTTTATTTAGTTGAGGACAACACCAGGCAGGGGCACACAGACAGACACCTTTAGTAGGCCGGAAAAGCCTATTGCATTTTTTAAAATGGTAATTTGGAGCAGAAGGTTGAAGCTCAGCTTTATTTAGTTGAGGGCAACACCAGGCAGGGGCACACAGACAGACACCTTTAGTAGGCCGGAAAAGCCTATTGCATTTTTTAAAATGGTAATTTGGAGCAGAAGGTTGAAGCTCAGCTTTATTTAGTTGAGGGCAACACCAGGCAGGGGCACACAGACAGACACCTTTAGTAGGCCGGAAAAGCCTATTGCATTTTTTAAAATGGTAATTTGGAGCAGAAGGTTGAAGCTCAGCTTTATTTAGTTGAGGGCAACACCAGGCAGGGGCAGAAGCCGTTAGTAGGCCCTAACCACCATTTTTTTTTTTTTAAAACCACTTAATGAGAGCCGGAAGGTTGAAGCTCAGCTTTATTTAGTTGAGGACAACACCAGGCAGGGGCACACAGACAGACACCTTTAGTAGGCCGGAAAAGCCTATTGCATTTTTTAAAATGGTAATTTGGAGCAGAAGGTTGAAGCTCAGCTTTATTTAGTTGAGGGCAACACCAGGGAGGGGCAGAAGCCGTTAGTAGGCCCTATCCACCATTTTTTTTTTTAAAACCACTTAATGAGAGCTGGAAGGTTGAAGCTCAGCTTTATTTAGTTGAGGACAACACCAGGCAGGGGCACACAGACAGACACCTTTAGTAGGCCGGAAAAGCCTATTGCATTTTTCAAAATGGTAATTTGGAGCAGAAGGTTGAAGCTCAGCTTTATTTAGTTGAGGGCAACACCAGGCAGGGGCACACAGACAGACACCTTTAGTAGGCCGGAAAAGCCTATTGCATTTTTTAAAATGGTAATTTGGAGCAGAAGGTTGAAGCTCAGCTTTATTTAGTTGAGGACAACACCAGGCAGGGGCACACAGACAGACACCTTTAGTAGGCCGGAAAAGCCTATTGCATTTTTTAAAATGGTAATTTGGAGCAGAAGGTTGAAGCTCAGCTTTATTTAGTTGAGGACAACACCAGGCAGGGGCACACAGACAGACACCTTTAGTAGGCCGGAAAAGCCTATTGCATTTTTTAAAATGGTAATTTGGAGCAGAAGGTTGAAGCTCAGCTTTATTTAGTTGAGGACAACACCAGGCAGGGGCACACAGACAGACACCTTTAGTAGGCCGGAAAAGCCTATTGCATTTTTTAAAATGGTAATTTGGAGCAGAAGGTTGAAGCTCAGCTTTATTTAGTTGAGGGCAACACCAGGCAGGGGCACACAGACAGACACCTTTAGTAGGCCGGAAAAGCCTATTGCATTTTTTAAAATGGTAATTTGGAGCAGAAGGTTGAAGCTCAGCTTTATTTAGTTGAGGACAACACCAGGGAGGGGCAGAAGCCGTTAGTAGGCCCTAACCACCATTTTTTTTTTTTTAAACCACTTAATGAGAGCCGGAAGGTTGAAGCTCAGCTTTATTTAGTTGAGGACAACACCAGGCAGGGGCACACAGACAGACACCTTTAGTAGGCCGGAAAAGCCTATTGCATTTTTCAAAATGGTAATTTGGAGCAGAAGGTTGAAGCTCAGCTTTATTTAGTTGAGGGCAACACCAGGCAGGGGCACACAGACAGACACCTTTAGTAGGCCGAAAAAGCCTATTGCATTTTTCAAAATGGTAATTTGGAGCAGAAGGTTGAAGCTCAGCTTTATTTAGTTGAGGGCAACACCAGGCAGGGGCACACAGACAGACACCTTTAGTAGGCCGGAAAAGCCTATTGCATTTTTTAAAATGGTAATTTGGAGCAGAAGGTTGAAGCTCAGCTTTATTTAGTTGAGGGCAACACCAGGGAGGGGCACACAGACAGACACCTTTAGTAGGCCAGAAAAGCCTATTGCATTTTTTAAAATGGTAATTTGGAGCAGAAGGTTGAAGCTCAGCTTTATTTAGTTGAGGGCAACACCAGGGAGGGGCAGAAGCCGTTAGTAGGCCCTAACCACCATTTTTTTTTTTTTAAAACCACTTAATGAGAGCCGGAAGGTTGAAGCTCAGCTTTATTTAGTTGAGGACAACACCAGGCAGGGGCACACAGACAGACACCTTTAGTAGGCCGGAAAAGCCTATTGCATTTTTTAAAATGGTAATTTGGAGCAGAAGGTTGAAGCTCAGCTTTATTTAGTTGAGGGCAACACCAGGCAGGGGCACACAGACAGACACCTTTAGTAGGCCGGAAAAGCCTATTGCATTTTTTAAAATGGTAATTTGGAGCAGAAGGTTGAAGCTCAGCTTTATTTAGTTGAGGACAACACCAGGGAGGGGCAGAAGCCGTTAGTAGGCCCTAACCACCATTTTTTTTTTAAAACCACTTAATGAGAGCCGGAAGGTTGAAGCTCAGCTTTATTTAGTTGAGGACAACACCAGGCAGGGGCACACAGACAGACACCTTTAGTAGGCCGGAAAAGCCTATTGCATTTTTCAAAATGGTAATTTGGAGCAGAAGGTTGAAGCTCAGCTTTATTTAGTTGAGGGCAACACCAGGCAGGGGCACACAGACAGACACCTTTAGTAGGCCGGAAAAGCCTATTGCATTTTTCAAAATGGTAATTTGGAGCAGAAGGTTGAAGCTCAGCTTTATTTAGTTGAGGGCAACACCAGGCAGGGGCACACAGACAGACACCTTTAGTAGGCCGGAAAAGCCTATTGCATTTTTTAAAATGGTAATTTGGAGCAGAAGGTTGAAGCTCAGCTTTATTTAGTTGAGGGCAACACCAGGGAGGGGCACACAGACAGACACCTTTAGTAGGCCGGAAAAGCCTATTGCATTTTTTAAAATGGTAATTTGGAGCAGAAGGTTGAAGCTCAGCTTTATTTAGTTGAGGACAACACCAGGCAGGGGCACACAGACAGACACCTTTAGTAGGCCGGAAAAGCCTATTGCATTTTTTAAAATGGTAATTTGGAGCAGAAGGTTGAAGCTCAGCTTTATTTAGTTGAGGGCAACACCAGGGAGGGGCAGAAGCCGTTAGTAGGCCCTAACCACCATTTTTTTTTTTAAAACCACTTAATGAGAGCCGGAAGGTTGAAGCTCAGCTTTATTTAGTTGAGGACAACACCAGGCAGGGGCACACAGACAGACACCTTTAGTAGGCCGGAAAAGCCTATTGCATTTTTTAAAATGGTAATTTGGAGCAGAAGGTTGAAGCTCAGCTTTATTTAGTTGAGGGCAACACCAGGCAGGGGCACACAGACAGACACCTTTAGTGGGCCGGAAAAGCCTATTGCATTTTTTAAAATGGTAATTTGGAGCAGAAGGTTGAAGCTCAGCTTTATTTAGTTGAGGGCAACACCAGGCAGGGGCACACAGACAGACACCTTTAGTAGGCCGGAAAAGCCTATTGCATTTTTTAAAATGGTAATTTGGAGCAGAAGGTTGAAGCTCAGCTTTATTTAGTTGAGGACAACACCAGGGAGGGGCAGAAGCCGTTAGTAGGCCCTAACCACCATTTTTTTTTTTAAAACCACTTAATGAGAGCCGGAAGGTTGAAGCTCAGCTTTATTTAGTTGAGGACAACACCAGGCAGGGGCACACAGACAGACACCTTTAGTAGGCCGGAAAAGCCTATTGCATTTTTTAAAATGGTAATTTGGAGCAGAAGGTTGAAGCTCAGCTTTATTTAGTTGAGGACAACACCAGGGAGGGGCAGAAGCCGTTAGTAGGCCCTAACCACCATTTTTTTTTTTAAAACCACTTAATGAGAGCCGGAAGGTTGAAGCTCAGCTTTATTTAGTTGAGGACAACACCAGGCAGTGGCACACAGACAGACACCTTTAGTAGGCCGGAAAAGCCTATTGCATTTTTTAAAATGGTAATTTGGAGCAGAAGGTTGAAGCTCAGCTTTATTTAGTTGAGGGCAACACCAGGCAGGGGCACACAGACAGACACCTTTAGTAGGCCGGAAAAGCCTATTGCATTTTTCAAAATGGTAATTTGGAGCAGAAGGTTGAAGCTCAGCTTTATTTAGTTGAGGGCAACACCAGGCAGGGGCACACAGACAGACACCTTTAGTAGGCCGGAAAAGCCTATTGCATTTTTTAAAATGGTAATTTGGAGCAGAAGGTTGAAGCTCAGCTTTATTTAGTTGAGGGCAACACCAGGGAGGGGCACACAGACAGACACCTTTAGTAGGCCGGAAAAGCCTATTGCATTTTTTAAAATGGTAATTTGGAGCAGAAGGTTGAAGCTCAGCTTTATTTAGTTGAGGACAACACCAGGCAGGGGCACACAGACAGACACCTTTAGTAGGCCGGAAAAGCCTATTGCATTTTTTAAAATGGTAATTTGGAGCAGAAGGTTGAAGCTCAGCTTTATTTAGTTGAGGGCAACACCAGGCAGGGGCACACAGACAGACACCTTTAGTAGGCCGGAAAAGCCTATTGCATTTTTTAAAATGGTAATTTGGAGCAGAAGGTTGAAGCTCAGCTTTATTTAGTTGAGGGCAACACCAGGGAGGGGCACACAGACAGACACCTTTAGTAGGCCGGAAAAGCCTATTGCATTTTTTAAAATGGTAATTTGGAGCAGAAGGTTGAAGCTCAGCTTTATTTAGTTGAGGACAACACCAGGCAGGGGCACACAGACAGACACCTTTAGTAGGCCGGAAAAGCCTATTGCATTTTTTAAAATGGTAATTTGGAGCAGAAGGTTGAAGCTCAGCTTTATTTAGTTGAGGGCAACACCAGGGAGGGGCAGAAGCCGTTAGTAGGCCCTAACCACCATTTTTTTTTTTAAAACCACTTAATGAGAGCCGGAAGGTTGAAGCTCAGCTTTATTTAGTTGAGGACAACACCAGGCAGGGGCACACAGACAGACACCTTTAGTAGGCCGGAAAAGCCTATTGCATTTTTTAAAATGGTAATTTGGAGCAGAAGGTTGAAGCTCAGCTTTATTTAGTTGAGGGCAACACCAGGCAGGGGCACACAGACAGACACCTTTAGTAGGCCGGAAAAGCCTATTGCATTTTTTAAAATGGTAATTTGGAGCAGAAGGTTGAAGCTCAGCTTTATTTAGTTGAGGGCAACACCAGGCAGGGGCACACAGACAGACACCTTTAGTAGGCCGGAAAAGCCTATTGCATTTTTCAAAATGGTAATTTGGAGCAGAAGGTTGAAGCTCAGCTTTATTTAGTTGAGGGCAACACCAGGCAGGGGCACACAGACAGACACCTTTAGTAGGCCGGAAAAGCCTATTGCATTTTTTAAAATGGTAATTTGGAGCAGAAGGTTGAAGCTCAGCTTTATTTAGTTGAGGGCAACACCAGGGAGGGGCACACAGACAGACACCTTTAGTAGGCCGGAAAAGCCTATTGCATTTTTTAAAATGGTAATTTGGAGCAGAAGGTTGAAGCTCAGCTTTATTTAGTTGAGGACAACACCAGGCAGGGGCACACAGACAGACACCTTTAGTAGGCCGGAAAAGCCTATTGCATTTTTTAAAATGGTAATTTGGAGCAGAAGGTTGAAGCTCAGCTTTATTTAGTTGAGGGCAACACCAGGCAGGGGCACACAGACAGACACCTTTAGTAGGCCGGAAAAGCCTATTGCATTTTTTAAAATGGTAATTTGGAGCAGAAGGTTGAAGCTCAGCTTTATTTAGTTGAGGGCAACACCAGGGAGGGGCACACAGACAGACACCTTTAGTAGGCCGGAAAAGCCTATTGCATTTTTTAAAATGGTAATTTGGAGCAGAAGGTTGAAGCTCAGCTTTATTTAGTTGAGGACAACACCAGGCAGGGGCACACAGACAGACACCTTTAGTAGGCCGGAAAAGCCTATTGCATTTTTTAAAATGGTAATTTGGAGCAGAAGGTTGAAGCTCAGCTTTATTTAGTTGAGGGCAACACCAGGGAGGGGCAGAAGCCGTTAGTAGGCCCTAACCACCATTTTTTTTTTTAAAACCACTTAATGAGAGCCGGAAGGTTGAAGCTCAGCTTTATTTAGTTGAGGACAACACCAGGCAGGGGCACACAGACAGACACCTTTAGTAGGCCGGAAAAGCCTATTGCATTTTTTAAAATGGTAATTTGGAGCAGAAGGTTGAAGCTCAGCTTTATTTAGTTGAGGGCAACACCAGGCAGGGGCACACAGACAGACACCTTTAGTAGGCCGGAAAAGCCTATTGCATTTTTTAAAATGGTAATTTGGAGCAGAAGGTTGAAGCTCAGCTTTATTTAGTTGAGGGCAACACCAGGCAGGGGCACACAGACAGACACCTTTAGTATGCCGGAAAAGCCTATTGCATTTTTTAAAATGGTAATTTGGAGCAGAAGGTTGAAGCTCAGCTTTATTTAGTTGAGGACAACACCAGGGAGGGGCAGAAGCCGTTAGTAGGCCCTAACCACCATTTTTTTTTTTAAAACCACTTAATGAGAGCCGGAAGGTTGAAGCTCAGCTTTATTTAGTTGAGGACAACACCAGGCAGGGGCACACAGACAGACACCTTTAGTAGGCCGGAAAAGCCTATTGCATTTTTCAAAATGGTAATTTGGAGCAGAAGGTTGAAGCTCAGCATTATTTAGTTGAGGGCAACACCAGGCAGGGGCACACAGACAGACACCTTTAGTAGGCCGGAAAAGCCTATTGCATTTTTCAAAATGGTAATTTGGAGCAGAAGGTTGAAGCTCAGCTTTATTTAGTTGAGGGCAACACCAGGCAGGGGCACACAGACAGACACCTTTAGTAGGCCGGAAAAGCCTATTGCATTTTTTAAAATGGTAATTTGGAGCAGAAGGTTGAAGCTCAGCTTTATTTAGTTGAGGGCAACACCAGGGAGGAGCACACAGACAGACACCTTTAGTAGGCCGGAAAAGCCTATTGCATTTTTTAAAATGGTAATTTGGAGCAGAAGGTTGAAGCTCAGCTTTATTTAGTTGAGGACAACACCAGGCAGGGGCACACAGACAGACACCTTTAGTAGGCCGGAAAAGCCTATTGCATTTTTTAAAATGGTAATTTGGAGCAGAAGGTTGAAGCTCAGCTTTATTTAGTTGAGGGCAACACCAGGGAGGGGCAGAAGCCGTTAGTACGCCCTAACCACCATTTTTTTTTTTAAAACCACTTAATGAGAGCCGGAAGGTTGAAGCTCAGCTTTATTTAGTTGAGGACAACACCAGGCAGGGGCACACAGACAGACACCTTTAGTAGGCCGGAAAAGCCTATTGCATTTTTCACAATGGTAATTTGGAGCAGAAGGTTGAAGCTCAGCTTTATTTAGTTGAGGGCAACACCAGGCAGGGGCACACAGACAGACACCTTTAGTAGGCCGGAAAAGCCTATTGCATTTTTTAAAATGGTAATTTGGAGCAGAAGGTTGAAGCTCAGCTTTATTTAGTTGAGGACAACACCAGGCAGGGGCACACAGACAGACACCTTTAGTAGGCCGGAAAAGCCTATTGCATTTTTTAAAATGGTAATTTGGAGCAGAAGGTTGAAGCTCAGCTTTATTTAGTTGAGGACAACACCAGGCAGGGGCACACAGACAGACACCTTTAGTAGGCCGGAAAAGCCTATTGCATTTTTTAAAATGGTAATTTGGAGCAGAAGGTTGAAGCTCAGCTTTATTTAGTTGAGGGCAACACCAGGCAGGGGCACACAGACAGACACCTTTAGTAGGCCGGAAAAGCCTATTGCATTTTTTAAAATGGTAATTTGGAGCAGAAGGTTGAAGCTCAGCTTTATTTAGTTGAGGGCAACACCAGGCAGGGGCACACAGACAGACACCTTTAGTAGGCCGGAAAAGCCTATTGCATTTTTTAAAATGGTAATTTGGAGCAGAAGGTTGAAGCTCAGCTTTATTTAGTTGAGGACAACACCAGGGAGGGGCAGAAGCCATTAGTAGGCCCTAACCACCATTTTTTTTTTTTAAAACCACTTAATGAGAGCCGGAAGGTTGAAGCTCAGCTTTATTTAGTTGAGGACAACACCAGGCAGGGGCACACAGACAGACACCTTTAGTAGGCCGGAAAAGCCTATTGCATTTTTCAAAATGGTAATTTGGAGCAGAAGGTTGAAGCTCAGCTTTATTTAGTTGAGGGCAACACCAGGCAGGGGCACACAGACAGACACCTTTAGTAGGCCGGAAAAGCCTATTGCATTTTTTAAAATGGTAATTTGGAGCAGAAGGTTGAAGCTCAGCTTTATTTAGTTGAGGGCAACACCAGGGAGGGGCACACAGACAGACACCTTTAGTAGGCCGGAAAAGCCTATTGCATTTTTTAAAATGGTAATTTGGAGCAGAAGGTTGAAGCTCAGCTTTATTTAGTTGAGGACAACACCAGGCAGGGGCACACAGACAGACACCTTTAGTAGGCCGGAAAAGCCTATTGCATTTTTTAAAATGGTAATTTGGAGCAGAAGGTTGAAGCTCAGCTTTATTTAGTTGAGGGCAACACCAGGGAGGGTCAGAAGCCGTTCGTAGGCCCTAACCACCATTTTTTTTTTTAAAACCACTTAATGAGAGCCGGAAGGTTGAAGCTCAGCTTTATTTAGTTGAGGACAACACCAGGCAGGGGCACACAGACAGACACCTTTAGTAGGCCGGAAAAGCCTATTGCATTTTTTAAAATGGTAATTTGGAGCAGAAGGTTGAAGCTCAGCTTTATTTAGTTGAGGGCAACACCAGGGAGGGGCAGAAGCCGTTAGTAGGCCCTAACCACCATTTTTTTTTTTTTTAAACCACTTAATGAGAGCCGGAAGGTTGAAGCTCAGCTTTATTTAGTTGAGGACAACACCAGGCAGGGGCACACAGACAGACACCTTTAGTAGGCCGGAAAAGCCTATTGCATTTTTTAAAATGGTAATTTGGAGCAGAAGGTTGAAGCTCAGCTTTATTTAGTTGAGGGCAACACCAGGCAGGGGCACACAGACAGACACCTTTAGTAGGCCGGAAAAGCCTATTGCATTTTTTAAAATGGTAATTTGGAGCAGAAGGTTGAAGCTCAGCTTTATTTAGTTGAGGACAACACCAGGGAGGGGCAGAAGCCGTTAGTAGGCCCTAACCACCATTTTTTTTTTTAAAACCACTTAATGAGAGCCGGAAGGTTGAAGCTCAGCTTTATTTAGTTGAGGACAACACCAGGCAGGGGCACACAGACAGACACCTTTAGTAGGCCGGAAAAGCCTATTGCATTTTTCAAAATGGTAATTTGGAGCAGAAGGTTGAAGCTCAGCTTTATTTAGTTGAGGGCAACACCAGGCAGGGGCACACAGACAGACACCTTTAGTAGGCCGGAAAAGCCTATTGCATTTTTCAAAATGGTAATTTGGAGCAGAAGGTTGAAGCTCAGCTTTATTTAGTTGAGGGCAACACCAGGCAGGGGCACACAGACAGACACCTTTAGTAGGCCGGAAAAGCCTATTGCATTTTTTAAAATGGTAATTTGGAGCAGAAGGTTGAAGCTCAGCTTTATTTAGTTGAGGGCAACACCAGGGAGGGGCACACAGACAGACACCTTTAGTAGGCCGGAAAAGCCTATTGCATTTTTTAAAATGGTAATTTGGAGCAGAAGGTTGAAGCTCAGCTTTATTTAGTTGAGGGCAACACCAGGGAGGGGCAGAAGCCGTTAGTAGGCCCTAACCACCATTTTTTTTTTTTAAAACCACTTAATGAGAGCCGGAAGGTTGAAGCTCAGCTTTATTTAGTTGAGGACAACACCAGGCAGGGGCACACAGACAGACACCTTTAGTAGGCCGAAAAAGCCTATTGCATTTTTTAAAATGGTAATTTGGAGCAGAAGGTTGAAGCTCAGCTTTATTTAGTTGAGGGCAACACCAGGCAGGGGCACACAGACAGACACCTTTAGTAGGCCGGAAAAGCCTATTGCATTTTTTAAAATGGTAATTTGGAGCAGAAGGTTGAAGCTCAGCTTTATTTAGTTGAGGACAACACCGGGGAGGGGCACACAGACAGACACCTTTAGTAGGCCGGAAAAGCCTATTGCATTTTTTAAAATGGTAATTTGGAGCAGAAGGTTGAAGCTCAGCTTTATTTAGTTGAGGACAACACCAGGCAGGGGCACACAGACAGAAACCTTTAGTAGGCCGGAAAAGCCTATTGCATTTTTTAAAATGGTAATTTGGAGCAGAAGGTTGAAGCTCAGCTTTATTTAGTTGAGGACAACACCAGGCAGGGGCACACAGACAGACACCTTTAGTAGGCCGGAAAAGCCTATTGCATTTTTTAAAATGGTAATTTGGAGCAGAAGGTTGAAGCTCAGCTTTATTTAGTTGAGGGCAACACCAGGGAGGGTCAGAAGCCGTTCGTAGGCCCTAACCACCATTTTTTTTTTTAAAACCACTTAATGAGAGCCGGAAGGTTGAAGCTCAGCTTTATTTAGTTGAGGACAACACCAGGCAGGGGCACACAGACAGACACCTTTAGTAGGCCGGAAAAGCCTATTGCATTTTTTAAAATGGTAATTTGGAGCAGAAGGTTGAAGCTCAGCTTTATTTAGTTGAGGGCAACACCAGGGAGGGGCAGAAGCCGTTAGTAGGCCCTAACCACCATTTTTTTTTTTTTTAAACCACTTAATGAGAGCCGGAAGGTTGAAGCTCAGCTTTATTTAGTTGAGGACAACACCAGGCAGGGGCACACAGACAGACACCTTTAGTAGGCCGGAAAAGCCTATTGCATTTTTTAAAATGGTAATTTGGAGCAGAAGGTTGAAGCTCAGCTTTATTTAGTTGAGGGCAACACCAGGCAGGGGCACACAGACAGACACCTTTAGTAGGCCGGAAAAGCCTATTGCATTTTTTAAAATGGTAATTTGGAGCAGAAGGTTGAAGCTCAGCTTTATTTAGTTGAGGACAACACCAGGGAGGGGCAGAAGCCGTTAGTAGGCCCTAACCACCATTTTTTTTTTTAAAACCACTTAATGAGAGCCGGAAGGTTGAAGCTCAGCTTTATTTAGTTGAGGACAACACCAGGCAGGGGCACACAGACAGACACCTTTAGTAGGCCGGAAAAGCCTATTGCATTTTTCAAAATGGTAATTTGGAGCAGAAGGTTGAAGCTCAGCTTTATTTAGTTGAGGGCAACACCAGGCAGGGGCACACAGACAGACACCTTTAGTAGGCCGGAAAAGCCTATTGCATTTTTCAAAATGGTAATTTGGAGCAGAAGGTTGAAGCTCAGCTTTATTTAGTTGAGGGCAACACCAGGCAGGGGCACACAGACAGACACCTTTAGTAGGCCGGAAAAGCCTATTGCATTTTTTAAAATGGTAATTTGGAGCAGAAGGTTGAAGCTCAGCTTTATTTAGTTGAGGGCAACACCAGGGAGGGGCACACAGACAGACACCTTTAGTAGGCCGGAAAAGCCTATTGCATTTTTTAAAATGGTAATTTGGAGCAGAAGGTTGAAGCTCAGCTTTATTTAGTTGAGGGCAACACCAGGGAGGGGCAGAAGCCGTTAGTAGGCCCTAACCACCATTTTTTTTTTTTAAAACCACTTAATGAGAGCCGGAAGGTTGAAGCTCAGCTTTATTTAGTTGAGGACAACACCAGGCAGGGGCACACAGACAGACACCTTTAGTAGGCCGAAAAAGCCTATTGCATTTTTTAAAATGGTAATTTGGAGCAGAAGGTTGAAGCTCAGCTTTATTTAGTTGAGGGCAACACCAGGCAGGGGCACACAGACAGACACCTTTAGTAGGCCGGAAAAGCCTATTGCATTTTTTAAAATGGTAATTTGGAGCAGAAGGTTGAAGCTCAGCTTTATTTAGTTGAGGACAACACCGGGGAGGGGCACACAGACAGACACCTTTAGTAGGCCGGAAAAGCCTATTGCATTTTTTAAAATGGTAATTTGGAGCAGAAGGTTGAAGCTCAGCTTTATTTAGTTGAGGACAACACCAGGCAGGGGCACACAGACAGAAACCTTTAGTAGGCCGGAAAAGCCTATTGCATTTTTTAAAATGGTAATTTGGAGCAGAAGGTTGAAGCTCAGCTTTATTTAGTTGAGGGCAACACCAGGGAGGGGCAGAAGCCGTTCGTAGGCCCTAACCACCATTTTTTTTTTTAAAACCACTTAATGAGAGCCGGAAGGTTGAAGCTCAGCTTTATTTAGTTGAGGACAACACCAGGCAGGGGCACACAGACAGACACCTTTAGTAGGCCGGAAAAGCCTATTGCATTTTTTAAAATGGTAATTTGGAGCAGAAGGTTGAAGCTCAGCTTTATTTAGTTGAGGGCAACACCAGGGAGGGGCAGAAGCCGTTAGTAGGCCCTAACCACCATTTTTTTTTTTTTAAAACCACTTAATGAGAGCCGGAAGGTTGAAGCTCAGCTTTATTTAGTTGAGGACAACACCAGGCAGGGGCACACAGACAGACACCTTTAGTAGGCCGGAAAAGCCTATTGCATTTTTTAAAATGGTAATTTGGAGCAGAAGGTTGAAGCTCAGCTTTATTTAGTTGAGGGCAACACCAGGCAGGGGCACACAGACAGACACCTTTAGTAGGCCGGAAAAGCCTATTGCATTTTTTAAAATGGTAATTTGGAGCAGAAGGTTGAAGCTCAGCTTTATTTAGTTGAGGACAACACCAGGGAGGGGCAGAAGCCGTTAGTAGGCCCTAACCACCATTTTTTTTTTTAAAACCACTTAATGAGAGCCGGAAGGTTGAAGCTCAGCTTTATTTAGTTGAGGACAACACCAGGCAGGGGCACACAGACAGACACCTTTAGTAGGCCGGAAAAGCCTATTGCATTTTTCAAAATGGTAATTTGGAGCAGAAGGTTGAAGCTCAGCTTTATTTAGTTGAGGGCAACACCAGGCAGGGGCACACAGACAGACACCTTTAGTAGGCCGGAAAAGCCTATTGCATTTTTCAAAATGGTAATTTGGAGCAGAAGGTTGAAGCTCAGCTTTATTTAGTTGAGGGCAACACCAGGCAGGGGCACACAGACAGACACCTTTAGTAGGCCGGAAAAGCCTATTGCATTTTTTAAAATGGTAATTTGGAGCAGAAGGTTGAAGCTCAGCTTTATTTAGTTGAGGGCAACACCAGGGAGGGGCACACAGACAGACACCTTTAGTAGGCCGGAAAAGCCTATTGCATTTTTTAAAATGGTAATTTGGAGCAGAAGGTTGAAGCTCAGCTTTATTTAGTTGAGGGCAACACCAGGGAGGGGCAGAAGCCGTTAGTAGGCCCTAACCACCATTTTTTTTTTTTAAAACCACTTAATGAGAGCCGGAAGGTTGAAGCTCAGCTTTATTTAGTTGAGGACAACACCAGGCAGGGGCACACAGACAGACACCTTTAGTAGGCCGGAAAAGCCTATTGCATTTTTTAAAATGGTAATTTGGAGCAGAAGGTTGAAGCTCAGCTTTATTTAGTTGAGGGCAACACCAGGCAGGGGCACACAGACAGACACCTTTAGTAGGCCGGAAAAGCCTATTGCATTTTTTAAAATGGTAATTTGGAGCAGAAGGTTGAAGCTCAGCTTTATTTAGTTGAGGACAACACCAGGGAGGGGCAGAAGCCGTTAGTAGGCCCTAACCACCATTTTTTTTTTTAAAACCACTTAATGAGAGCCGGAAGGTTGAAGCTCAGCTTTATTTAGTTGAGGACAACACCAGGCAGGGGCACACAGACAGACACCTTTAGTAGGCCGGAAAAGCCTATTGCATTTTTCAAAATGGTAATTTGGAGCAGAAGGTTGAAGCTCAGCTTTATTTAGTTGAGGGCAACACCAGGCAGGGGCACACAGACAGACACCTTTAGTAGGCCGGAAAAGCCTATTGCATTTTTTAAAATGGTAATTTGGAGCAGAACGTTGAAGCTCAGCTTTATTTAGTTGAGGGCAACACCAGGGAGGGGCACACAGACAGACACCTTTAGTAGGCCGGAAAAGCCTATTGCATTTTTTAAAATGGTAATTTGGAGCAGAAGGTTGAAGCTCAGCTTTATTTAGTTGAGGGCAACACCAGGGAGGGGCAGAAGCCGTTAGTAGGCCCTAACCACCATTTTTTTTTTTAAAACCACTTAATGAGAGCCGGAAGGTTGAAGCTCAGCTTTATTTAGTTGAGGACAACACCAGGCAGGGGCACACAGACAGACACCTTTAGTAGGCCGGAAAAGCCTATTGCATTTTTTAAAATGGTAATTTGGAGCAGAAGGTTGAAGCTCAGCTTTATTTAGTTGAGGGCAACACCAGGCAGGGGCACACAGACAGACACCTTTAGTGGGCCGGAAAAGCCTATTGCATTTTTTAAAATGGTAATTTGGAGCAGAAGGTTGAAGCTCAGCTTTATTTAGTTGAGGGCAACACCAGGCAGGGGCACACAGACAGACACCTTTAGTAGGCCGGAAAAGCCTATTGCATTTTTTAAAATGGTAATTTGGAGCAGAAGGTTGAAGCTCAGCTTTATTTAGTTGAGGACAACACCAGGGAGGGGCAGAAGCCGTTAGTAGGCCCTAACCACCATTTTTTTTTTTAAAACCACTTAATGAGAGCCGGAAGGTTGAAGCTCAGCTTTATTTAGTTGAGGACAACACCAGGCAGGGGCACACAGACAGACACCTTTAGTAGGCCGGAAAAGCCTATTGCATTTTTTAAAATGGTAATTTGGAGCAGAAGGTTGAAGCTCAGCTTTATTTAGTTGAGGGCAACACCAGGCAGGGGCACACAGACAGACACCTTTAGTAGGCCGGAAAAGCCTATTGCATTTTTCAAAATGGTAATTTGGAGCAGAAGGTTGAAGCTCAGCTTTATTTAGTTGAGGGCAACACCAGGCAGGGGCACACAGACAGACACCTTTAGTAGGCCGGAAAAGCCTATTGCATTTTTTAAAATGGTAATTTGGAGCAGAAGGTTGAAGCTCAGCTTTATTTAGTTGAGGGCAACACCAGGGAGGGGCACACAGACAGACACCTTTAGTAGGCCGGAAAAGCCTATTGCATTTTTTAAAATGGTAATTTGGAGCAGAAGGTTGAAGCTCAGCTTTATTTAGTTGAGGACAACACCAGGCAGGGGCACACAGACAGACACCTTTAGTAGGCCGGAAAAGCCTATTGCATTTTTTAAAATGGTAATTTGGAGCAGAAGGTTGAAGCTCAGCTTTATTTAGTTGAGGGCAACACCAGGGAGGGGCAGAAGCCGTTAGTAGGCCCTAACCACCATTTTTTTTTTTAAAACCACTTAATGAGAGCCGGAAGGTTGAAGCTCAGCTTTATTTAGTTGAGGACAACACCAGGCAGGGGCACACAGACAGACACCTTTAGTAGGCCGGAAAAGCCTATTGCATTTTTTAAAATGGTAATTTGGAGCAGAAGGTTGAAGCTCAGCTTTATTTAGTTGAGGGCAACACCAGGCAGGGGCACACAGACAGACACCTTTAGTAGGCCGGAAAAGCCTATTGCATTTTTTAAAATGGTAATTTGGAGCAGAAGGTTGAAGCTCAGCTTTATTTAGTTGAGGGCAACACCAGGCAGGGGCACACAGACAGACACCTTTAGTAGGCCGGAAAAGCCTATTGCATTTTTTAAAATGGTAATTTGGAGCAGAAGGTTGAAGCTCAGCTTTATTTAGTTGAGGGCAACACCAGGCAGGGGCACACAGACAGACACCTTTAGTATGCCGGAAAAGCCTATTGCATTTTTTAAAATGGTAATTTGGAGCAGAAGGTTGAAGCTCAGCTTTATTTAGTTGAGGACAACACCAGGGAGGGGCAGAAGCCGTTAGTAGGCCCTAACCACCATTTTTTTTTTTAAAACCACTTAATGAGAGCCGGAAGGTTGAAGCTCAGCTTTATTTAGTTGAGGACAACACCAGGCAGGGGCACACAGACAGACACCTTTAGTAGGCCGGAAAAGCCTATTGCATTTTTCAAAATGGTAATTTGGAGCAGAAGGTTGAAGCTCAGCTTTATTTAGTTGAGGGCAACACCAGGCAGGGGCACACAGACAGACACCTTTAGTAGGCCGGAAAAGCCTATTGCATTTTTCAAAATGGTAATTTGGAGCAGAAGGTTGAAGCTCAGCTTTATTTAGTTGAGGGCAACACCAGGCAGGGGCACACAGACAGACACCTTTAGTAGGCCGGAAAAGCCTATTGCATTTTTTAAAATGGTAATTTGGAGCAGAAGGTTGAAGCTCAGCTTTATTTAGTTGAGGGCAACACCAGGGAGGGGCACACAGACAGACACCTTTAGTAGGCCGGAAAAGCCTATTGCATTTTTTAAAATGGTAATTTGGAGCAGAAGGTTGAAGCTCAGCTTTATTTAGTTGAGGGCAACACCAGGGAGGGGCACACAGACAGACACCTTTAGTAGGCCGGAAAAGCCTATTGCATTTTTTAAAATGGTAATTTGGAGCAGAAGGTTGAAGCTCAGCTTTATTTAGTTGAGGACAACACCAGGCAGGGGCACACAGACAGACACCTTTAGTAGGCCGGAAAAGCCTATTGCATTTTTCAAAATGGTAATTTGGAGCAGAAGGTTGAAGCTCAGCTTTATTTAGTTGAGGGCAACACCAGGCAGGGGCACACAGACAGACACCTTTAGTAGGCCGGAAAAGCCTATTGCATTTTTTAAAATGGTAATTTGGAGCAGAAGGTTGAAGCTCAGCTTTATTTAGTTGAGGGCAACACCAGGGAGGGGCACACAGACAGACACCTTTAGTAGGCCGGAAAAGCCTATTGCATTTTTTAAAATGGTAATTTGGAGCAGAAGGTTGAAGCTCAGCTTTATTTAGTTGAGGACAACACCAGGCAGGGGCACACAGACAGACACCTTTAGTAGGCCGGAAAAGCCTATTGCATTTTTTAAAATGGTAATTTGGAGCAGAAGGTTGAAGCTCAGCTTTATTTAGTTGAGGGCAACACCAGGGAGGGGCAGAAGCCGTTAGTAGGCCCTAACCACCATTTTTTTTTTTAAAACCACTTAATGAGAGCCGGAAGGTTGAAGCTCAGCTTTATTTAGTTGAGGACAACACCAGGCAGGGGCACACAGACAGACACCTTTAGTAGGCCGGAAAAGCCTATTGCATTTTTTAAAATGGTAATTTGGAGCAGAAGGTTGAAGCTCAGCTTTATTTAGTTGAGGGCAACACCAGGCAGGGGCACACAGACAGACACCTTTAGTAGGCCGGAAAAGCCTATTGCATTTTTTAAAATGGTAATTTGGAGCAGAAGGTTGAAGCTCAGCTTTATTTAGTTGAGGGCAACACCAGGCAGGGGCACACAGACAGACACCTTTAGTAGGCCGGAAAAGCCTATTGCATTTTTTAAAATGGTAATTTGGAGCAGAAGGTTGAAGCTCAGCTTTATTTAGTTGAGGACAACACCAGGGAGGGGCAGAAGCCGTTAGTAGGCCCTAACCACCATTTTTTTTTTTAAAACCACTTAATGAGAGCCGGAAGGTTGAAGCTCAGCTTTATTTAGTTGAGGACAACACCAGGCAGGGGCACACAGACAGACACCTTTAGTAGGCCGGAAAAGCCTATTGCATTTTTTAAAATGGTAATTTGGAGCAGAAGGTTGAAGCTCAGCTTTATTTAGTTGAGGGCAACACCAGGCAGGGGCACACAGACAGACACCTTTAGTAGGCCGGAAAAGCCTATTGCATTTTTTAAAATGGTAATTTGGAGCAGAAGGTTGAAGCTCAGCTTTATTTAGTTGAGGACAACACCAGGCAGGGGCACACAGACAGACACCTTTAGTAGGCCGGAAAAGCCTATTGCATTTTTTAAAATGGTAATTTGGAGCAGAAGGTTGAAGCTCAGCTTTATTTAGTTGAGGGCAACACCAGGGAGGGGCAGAAGCCGTTAGTAGGCCCTAACCACCATTTTTTTTTTTTAAAACCACTTAATGAGAGCCGGAAGGTTGAAGCTCAGCTTTATTTAGTTGAGGACAACACCAGGCAGGGGCACACAGACAGACACTTTTAGTAGGCCGGAAAAGCCTATTGCATTTTTTAAAATGGTAATTTGGAGCAGAAGGTTGAAGCTCAGCTTTATTTAGTTGAGGGCAACACCAGGCAGGGGCACACAGACAGACACCTTTAGTAGGCCGGAAAAGCCTATTGCATTTTTTAAAATGGTAATTTGGAGCAGAAGGTTGAAGCTCAGCTTTATTTAGTTGAGGACAACACCAGGGAGGGGCAGAAGCCGTTAGTAGGCCCTAACCACCATTTTTTTTTTTAAAACCACTTAATGAGAGCCGGAAGGTTGAAGCTCAGCTTTATTTAGTTGAGGACAACACCAGGCAGGGGCACACAGACAGACACCTTTAGTAGGCCGGAAAAGCCTATTGCATTTTTTAAAATGGTAATTTGGAGCAGAAGGTTGAAGCTCAGCTTTATTTAGTTGAGGGCAACACCAGGCAGGGGCACACAGAGAGACACCTTTAGTAGGCCGGAAAAGCCTATTGCATTTTTTAAAATGGTAATTTGGAGCAGAAGGTTGAAGCTCAGCTTTATTTAGTTGAGGGCAACACCAGGCAGGGGCACACAGACAGACACCTTTAGTAGGCCGGAAAAGCCTATTGCATTTTTTAAAATGGTAATTTGGAGCAGAAGGTTGAAGCTCAGCTTTATTTAGTTGAGGACAACACCAGGCAGGGGCACACAGACAGACACCTTTAGTAGGCCGGAAAAGCCTATTGCATTTTTTAAAATGGTAATTTGGAGCAGAAGGTTGAAGCTCAGCTTTATTTAGTTGAGGGCAACACCAGGGAGGGGCAGAAGCCGTTAGTAGGCCCTAACCACCATTTTTTTTTTTTAAAACCACTTAATGAGAGCCGGAAGGTTGAAGCTCAGCTTTATTTAGTTGAGGACAACACCAGGCAGGGGCACACAGACAGACACCTTTAGTAGGCCGGAAAAGCCTATTGCATTTTTTAAAATGGTAATTTGGAGCAGAAGGTTGAAGCTCAGCTTTATTTAGTTGAGGACAACACCAGGCAGGGGCACACAGACAGACACCTTTAGTAGGCCGGAAAAGCCTATTGCATTTTTCAAAATGGTAATTTGGAGCAGAAGGTTGAAGCTCAGCTTTATTTAGTTGAGGGCAACACCAGGCAGGGGCACACAGACAGACACCTTTAGTAGGCCGGAAAAGCCTATTGCATTTTTCAAAATGGTAATTTGGAGCAGAAGGTTGAAGCTCAGCTTTATTTAGTTGAGGGCAACACCAGGCAGGGGCACACAGACAGACACCTTTAGTAGGCCGGAAAAGCCTATTGCATTTTTTAAAATGGTAATTTGGAGCAGAAGGTTGAAGCTCAGCTTTATTTAGTTGAGGGCAACACCAGGGAGGGGCACACAGACAGACACCTTTAGTAGGCTGGAAAAGCCTATTGCATTTTTTAAAATGGTAATTTGGAGCAGAAGGTTGAAGCTCAGCTTTATTTAGTTGAGGACAACACCAGGCAGGGGCACACAGACAGACACCTTTAGTAGGCCGGAAAAGCCTATTGCATTTTTTAAAATGGTAATTTGGAGCAGAAGGTTGAAGCTCAGCTTTATTTAGTTGAGGGCAACACCAGGGAGGGGCAGAAGCCGTTAGTAGGCCCTAACCACCATTTTTTTTTTTAAAACCACTTAATGAGAGCCGGAAGGTTGAAGCTCAGCTTTATTTAGTTGAGGACAACACCAGGCAGGGGCACACAGACAGACACCTTTAGTAGGCCGGAAAAGCCTATTGCATTTTTTAAAATGGTAATTTGGAGCAGAAGGTTGAAGCTCAGCTTTATTTAGTTGAGGGCAACACCAGGCAGGGGCACACAGACAGACATCTTTAGTAGGCCGGAAAAGCCTATTGCATTTTTTAAAATGGTAATTTGGAGCAGAAGGTTGAAGCTCAGCTTTATTTAGTTGAGGGCAACACCAGGCAGGGGCACACAGACAGACACCTTTAGTAGGCCGGAAAAGCCTATTGCATTTTTTAAAATGGTAATTTGGAGCAGAAGGTTGAAGCTCAGCTTTATTTAGTTGAGGGCAACACCAGGCAGGGGCACACAGACAGACACCTTTAGTAGGCCGGAAAAGCCTATTGCATTTTTTAAAATGGTAATTTGGAGCAGAAGGTTGAAGCTCAGCTTTATTTAGTTGAGGACAACACCAGGGAGGGGCAGAAGCCGTTAGTAGGCCCTAACCACCATTTTTTTTTTTAAAACCACTTAATGAGAGCCGGAAGGTTGAAGCTCAGCTTTATTTAGTTGAGGACAACACCAGGCAGGGGCACACAGACAGACACCTTTAGTAGGCCGGAAAAGCCTATTGCATTTTTTAAAATGGTAATTTGGAGCAGAAGGTTGAAGCTCAGCTTTATTTAGTTGAGGACAACACCAGGCAGGGGCACACAGACAGACACCTTTAGTAGGCCGGAAAAGCCTATTGCATTTTTTAAAATGGTAATTTGGAGCAGAAGGTTGAAGCTCAGCTTTATTTAGTTGAGGGCAACACCAGGCAGGGGCACACAGACAGACACCTTTAGTAGGCCGGAAAAGCCTATTGCATTTTTTAAAATGGTAATTTGGAGCAGAAGGTTGAAGCTCAGCTTTATTTAGTTGAGGACAACACCAGGGAGGGGCAGAAGCCGTTAGTAGGCCCTAACCACCATTTTTTTTTTTAAAACCACTTAATGAGAGCCGGAAGGTTGAAGCTCAGCTTTATTTAGTTGAGGACAACACCAGGCAGGGGCACACAGACAGACACCTTTAGTAGGCCGGAAAAGCCTATTGCATTTTTTAAAATGGTAATTTGGAGCAGAAGGTTGAAGCTCAGCTTTATTTAGTTGAGGGCAACACCAGGCAGGGGCACACAGACAGACACCTTTAGTAGGCCGGAAAAGCCTATTGCATTTTTTAAAATGGTAATTTGGAGCAGAAGGTTGAAGCTCAGCTTTATTTAGTTGAGGACAACACCAGGCAGGGGCACACAGACAGACACCTTTAGTAGGCCGGAAAAGCCTATTGCATTTTTTAAAATGGTAATTTGGAGCAGAAGGTTGAAGCTCAGCTTTATTTAGTTGAGGGCAACACCAGGGAGGGGCAGAAGCCGTTAGTAGGCCCTAACCACCATTTTTTTTTTTTAAAACCACTTAATGAGAGCCGGAAGGTTGAAGCTCAGCTTTATTTAGTTGAGGACAACACCAGGCAGGGGCACACAGACAGACACTTTTAGTAGGCCGGAAAAGCCTATTGCATTTTTTAAAATGGTAATTTGGAGCAGAAGGTTGAAGCTCAGCTTTATTTAGTTGAGGGCAACACCAGGCAGGGGCACACAGACAGACACCTTTAGTAGGCCGGAAAAGCCTATTGCATTTTTTAAAATGGTAATTTGGAGCAGAAGGTTGAAGCTCAGCTTTATTTAGTTGAGGACAACACCAGGGAGGGGCAGAAGCCGTTAGTAGGCCCTAACCACCATTTTTTTTTTTTAAACCACTTAATGAGAGCCGGAAGGTTGAAGCTCAGCTTTATTTAGTTGAGGACAACACCAGGCAGGGGCACACAGACAGACACCTTTAGTAGGCCGGAAAAGCCTATTGCATTTTTTAAAATGGTAATTTGGAGCAGAAGGTTGAAGCTCAGCTTTATTTAGTTGAGGGCAACACCAGGCAGGGGCACACAGAGAGACACCTTTAGTAGGCCGGAAAAGCCTATTGCATTTTTTAAAATGGTAATTTGGAGCAGAAGGTTGAAGCTCAGCTTTATTTAGTTGAGGGCAACACCAGGCAGGGGCACACAGACAGACACCTTTAGTAGGCCGGAAAAGCCTATTGCATTTTTTAAAATGGTAATTTGGAGCAGAAGGTTGAAGCTCAGCTTTATTTAGTTGAGGACAACACCAGGCAGGGGCACACAGACAGACACCTTTAGTAGGCCGGAAAAGCCTATTGCATTTTTTAAAATGGTAATTTGGAGCAGAAGGTTGAAGCTCAGCTTTATTTAGTTGAGGGCAACACCAGGGAGGGGCAGAAGCCGTTAGTAGGCCCTAACCACCATTTTTTTTTTTTAAAACCACTTAATGAGAGCCGGAAGGTTGAAGCTCAGCTTTATTTAGTTGAGGACAACACCAGGCAGGGGCACACAGACAGACACCTTTAGTAGGCCGGAAAAGCCTATTGCATTTTTTAAAATGGTAATTTGGAGCAGAAGGTTGAAGCTCAGCTTTATTTAGTTGAGGACAACACCAGGCAGGGGCACACAGACAGACACCTTTAGTAGGCCGGAAAAGCCTATTGCATTTTTCAAAATGGTAATTTGGAGCAGAAGGTTGAAGCTCAGCTTTATTTAGTTGAGGGCAACACCAGGCAGGGGCACACAGACAGACACCTTTAGTAGGCCGGAAAAGCCTATTGCATTTTTCAAAATGGTAATTTGGAGCAGAAGGTTGAAGCTCAGCTTTATTTAGTTGAGGGCAACACCAGGCAGGGGCACACAGACAGACACCTTTAGTAGGCCGGAAAAGCCTATTGCATTTTTTAAAATGGTAATTTGGAGCAGAAGGTTGAAGCTCAGCTTTATTTAGTTGAGGGCAACACCAGGGAGGGGCACACAGACAGACACCTTTAGTAGGCTGGAAAAGCCTATTGCATTTTTTAAAATGGTAATTTGGAGCAGAAGGTTGAAGCTCAGCTTTATTTAGTTGAGGACAACACCAGGCAGGGGCACACAGACAGACACCTTTAGTAGGCCGGAAAAGCCTATTGCATTTTTTAAAATGGTAATTTGGAGCAGAAGGTTGAAGCTCAGCTTTATTTAGTTGAGGGCAACACCAGGGAGGGGCAGAAGCCGTTAGTAGGCCCTAACCACCATTTTTTTTTTTAAAACCACTTAATGAGAGCCGGAAGGTTGAAGCTCAGCTTTATTTAGTTGAGGACAACACCAGGCAGGGGCACACAGACAGACACCTTTAGTAGGCCGGAAAAGCCTATTGCATTTTTTAAAATGGTAATTTGGAGCAGAAGGTTGAAGCTCAGCTTTATTTAGTTGAGGGCAACACCAGGCAGGGGCACACAGACAGACATCTTTAGTAGGCCGGAAAAGCCTATTGCATTTTTTAAAATGGTAATTTGGAGCAGAAGGTTGAAGCTCAGCTTTATTTAGTTGAGGGCAACACCAGGCAGGGGCACACAGACAGACACCTTTAGTAGGCCGGAAAAGCCTATTGCATTTTTTAAAATGGTAATTTGGAGCAGAAGGTTGAAGCTCAGCTTTATTTAGTTGAGGGCAACACCAGGCAGGGGCACACAGACAGACACCTTTAGTAGGCCGGAAAAGCCTATTGCATTTTTTAAAATGGTAATTTGGAGCAGAAGGTTGAAGCTCAGCTTTATTTAGTTGAGGACAACACCAGGGAGGGGCAGAAGCCGTTAGTAGGCCCTAACCACCATTTTTTTTTTTAAAACCACTTAATGAGAGCCGGAAGGTTGAAGCTCAGCTTTATTTAGTTGAGGACAACACCAGGCAGGGGCACACAGACAGACACCTTTAGTAGGCCGGAAAAGCCTATTGCATTTTTTAAAATGGTAATTTGGAGCAGAAGGTTGAAGCTCAGCTTTATTTAGTTGAGGACAACACCAGGCAGGGGCACACAGACAGACACCTTTAGTAGGCCGGAAAAGCCTATTGCATTTTTTAAAATGGTAATTTGGAGCAGAAGGTTGAAGCTCAGCTTTATTTAGTTGAGGGCAACACCAGGCAGGGGCACACAGACAGACACCTTTAGTAGGCCGGAAAAGCCTATTGCATTTTTTAAAATGGTAATTTGGAGCAGAAGGTTGAAGCTCAGCTTTATTTAGTTGAGGACAACACCAGGCAGGGGCACACAGACAGACACCTTTAGTAGGCCGGAAAAGCCTATTGCATTTTTTAAAATGGTAATTTGGAGCAGAAGGTTGAAGCTCAGCTTTATTTAGTTGAGGGCAACACCAGGGAGGGGCAGAAGCCGTTAGTAGGCCCTAACCACCATTTTTTTTTTTTAAAACCACTTAATGAGAGCCGGAAGGTTGAAGCTCAGCTTTATTTAGTTGAGGACAACACCAGGCAGGGGCACACAGACAGACACCTTTAGTAGGCCGGAAAAGCCTATTGCATTTTTTAAAATGGTAATTTGGAGCAGAAGGTTGAAGCTCAGCTTTATTTAGTTGAGGGCAACACCAGGGAGGGGCAGAAGCCGTTAGTAGGCCCTAACCACCATTTTTTTTTTTTAAAACCACTTAATGAGAGCCGGAAGGTTGAAGCTCAGCTTTATTTAGTTGAGGACAACACCAGGCAGGGGCACACAGACAGACACCTTTAGTAGGCCGGAAAAGCCTATTGCATTTTTCAAAATGGTAATTTGGAGCAGAAGGTTGAAGCTCAGCTTTATTTAGTTGAGGGCAACACCAGGCAGGGGCACACAGACAGACACCTTTAGTAGGCCGGAAAAGCCTATTGCATTTTTTAAAATGGTAATTTGGAGCAGAAGGTTGAAGCTCAGCTTTATTTAGTTGAGGGCAACACCAGGGAGGGGCAGAAGCCGTTAGTAGGCCCTAACCAAAGTTGAAGGCCAAATGCAGTTTAATTTCTGATACTATAGGCCGAAAGCCAGAAGGTGGAAGCTCCGATTTAGACAGTGGAGGACAATTTGAATTAGGGACTGCAGACAGACTTAGTAGGCTGTCCCCTGTGGACCATGCATCCACCACATTAACCCATTGCGCCGTAATGGACACGTAATCTTCCGTGGCCATGCCTACAGGTCCATGCGTCTGTTGTCAGGTGCACCTTTGTACTCACAGATTGCCAGAGTGCATGGACAATGCGGTCTTCTACATGCTGGTGGAGGGTTGGGATGGCTTTTCTCGCAAAAGAAGTGTCGACTGGTTAGCTTGTAGCGTGGTACAGCGTAGTCCATCATGGCCTTATTAATAGTAAATAAAATATATAACTAGGCTCTATGAACTTTTAAATAGGTTCCAGGGGTACACGGGCAGCATTGGTGTGGTCAGTGGAGGAGTATTGCAAGTAGGGGCTGCAGACAGGCTATCAAAGGCCTAAAATAACAAACAGTAGGCAGTCATGGCAGTTTTACATCGGTTACATGGATACACAGGCAGGCACTCCAGGCAGCATTGTGGTCAGTGGAGGAGTATTGCAAGTAGGGGCCGCAGACAGGCTATCAAAGGCCTAAAATAACAAACAATAGGCTCATTGCAGTTTTACAGCGGTTACATGGATAGACGGGCAGGCAGCTTGGTGGTGAGTGGAGGAGTATTTAACCCCTTCACCCCCAAGGGTGGTTTGCACGTTAATGACCGGGCCAATTTTTACAATTCTGACCACTGTCCCTTTATGAGGCTATAACTCTGGAACGCTTTGACGGATCTTGGCGATTCTGACATTGCTTTCTCGTGACATATTGTACTTCATGTTAGTGGTAAAATTTATTCGATATAACTTGCGTTTATTTGTGAAAAAAATGGAAATTTGGCGAAAATTATGAAAATTTTGCAATTTTCCAACTTTGAATTTTTATGCCCTTAAATCACAGACATATGTCACGCAAAATACTTAATAAGTAACATTTCCCACATGTCTACTTTACATCAGTACAATTTTGGAACCAAAATTTTTTTTTGTGACGGAGTTATAAGGGTTAAAAGTTGACCAGCAATTTCTCATTTTTACAACACCATTTTTTTTTAGGGACCACATCTCATTTGAAGTCATTTTGAGGGGTCTATATGATAGAAAATACTCAAGTGTGACACCATTCTAAAAGCTTCACCCCTCAAGGTGCTCAAAACCACATTCAAGAAGTTTATTAACCCTTCAGGTGTTTCACAGGAATTTTTGGAATGTTTAAATAAAAATGAACATTTAACTTTTTTTCACACAAAATTTATTTCAGCTCCAATTTGTTTTATTTTACCAAGGGTAACAGGAGAAAATGGACCCCCAATGTTGTTGTATAATTTGTCCTGAGTACGCTGATACCCCATATGTGGGGGTAAACCATTGTTTGGGCGCATGGCAGAGCTTGGAAGGGAAGGAGCGCCATTTGACTTTTCAATGCAAAATTGACTGGAATTGAGATGGGACGCCATGTTGCGTTTGGAGAGCCCCTGATGTGCCTAAACATTGAAACTCCCTACAAGTGACACCATTTTGGAAAGTAGACCCCCTAAGGAACTTATCTAGATGTGTGGTGAGCACTTTGACCCACCAAGTGCTTCACAGAAGTTTATAATGCAGAGCCGTAAAAATAAAAAATCATATTTTTTCACAAAAATGATCTTTTCGCCCCCAATTTTTTATTTTCCCAAGGGTAAGAGAAGAAATTGGACCCCAAAAAATGTTGTGCAATTTGTCCTGAGTACGCTGATACCCCATATGTGGGTGTAAACCATTGTTTGGGCGCATGGCAGAGCTTGGAAGGGAAGGAGCGCCATTTGACTTTTCAATGCAAAATTGACTGGAATTGAGATGGGACGCCATGTTGCGTTTGGAGAGCCCCTGATGTGCCTAAACATTGAAACTCCCTACAAGTGACACCATTTTGGAAAGTAGACCCCCTAAGGAACTTATCTAGATGTGTGGTGAGCACTTTGACCCACCAAGTGCTTCACAGAAGTTTATAATGCAGAGCCGTAAAAATAAAAAATCATATTTTTTCACAAAAATGATCTTTTCGCCCCCAATTTTTTATTTTCCCAAGGGTAAGAGAAGAAATTGGACCGCAAAAAATGTTGTGCAATTTGTCCTGAGTACGCTGATACCCCATATGTGGGTGTAAACCATTGTTTGGGCGCATGGCAGAGCTTGGAAGGGAAGGAGCGCCATTTGACTTTTCAATGCAAAATTGACTGGAATTGAGATGGGACGCCATGTTGCGTTTGGAGAGCCCCTGATGTGCCTAAACATTGAAACTCCCTACAAGTGACACCATTTTGGAAAGTAGACCCCCTAAGGAACTTATCTAGATGTGTGGTGAGCACTTTGACCCACCAAGTGCTTCACAGAAGTTTATAATGCAGAGCCGTAAAAATAAAAAATCATATTTTTTCACACAAATGATCTTTTCGCCCCCAATTTTTTATTTTCCCAAGGGTAAGAGAAGAAATTGGACCCCAAAAAATGTTGTGCAATTTGTCCTGAGTACGCTGATACCCCATATGTGGGTGTAAACCATTGTTTGGGCGCATGGCAGAGCTTGGAAGGGAAGGAGCGCCATTTGACTTTTCAATGCAAAATTGACTGGAATTGAGATGGGACGCCATGTTGCGTTTGGAGAGCCCCTGATGTGCCTAAACATTGAAACTCCCTACAAGTGACACCATTTTGGAAAGTAGACCCCCTAAGGAACTTATCTAGATGTGTTTTGAGAGCTTTGAACCCCCAAGTGTTTCACTACAGATTATAACGCAGAGCCGTGAAAATATATATTTTTTTTTTTTCTCAAAAATGATTTTTTAGCCCCCAGCTTTGTATTTTTACAAGGGTAACAGAATAAATTGGACCCCAAAATTTGTTTTCCAATTTGTCCTGAGTACGCTGATACCCCATATGTGGGGGGGAACCACTGTTTGGGCGCATGACAGAGCTCGGAAGGGAAGGAGCGCCATTTGGAATGCAGACTTAAATGGATTGGTCAGCAGCCGTCACGTTGCATTTGCAGAGCCCCTGATGTACCCAAACAGTACAAACCCCCCACAAGTGACCCCATATTGGAAACTAGACCTCCCAAGGAACTTATCTAGATGTGTTTTGAGAACTTTGAACCCCCAAGTGTTTCACTAAAGTTTATAGCGCAAATCCGTGAAAATAAAAATTCTTTTTTTTTTTCACAAAAATGATTTTTTAGCCCCCAGTTTTGTATTTTCACAAGGGTAACAGGATAAATTGGACCCCAAAAGTTGTTGTCCAATTTGTCCTGAGTACGCTGATACCCCATATGTGGGGGGGAACCACTGTTTGGGTGCATGACAGAGCTCGGAAGGGAAGGAGCACCATTTGGAATGCAGCATTAAATGGATTGGTCTGCAGGCGTCACGTTGCATTTGCAGAGCCCCTGATGTACCCAAACAGTACAAACCCCCCACAAGTGACCCCATATTGGAAACTAGACCTCCCAAGGAACTTATCTAGATGTGTTGTGAGAACTTTGAACCCCCAAGTGTTTCACTACAGTTTATAACGCAGAGCCGTGAAAATAAAACATCTTTTTTTTCCCACAAAAATGATTTTTAGCCCCCCAAATTTTTATTTTCCTAAGGATAACAAGAGAGCTTGGACCCCAGAAGTTGTTGTTCAATTTGTCCCGAGTATGCTGATAACACATATGTTGGGGTAAACCCCTTTTTGGGCGCACGGGAGAGCTCGGAAGGGAAGGAGCACTGTTTTACTTTTTCAACGCAGAATTGGCTGGAATTGAGATTGGACGCCATGTCGCGCTTGGAGAGCCCCTGATGTGCCTGGACAGTGGAAACTCCCCAATTCTACCTGAAACCCTAACCCAAACACACCCCTAACCCTAATCCCAACGGTAACCCTAACCACACCCCTAGCCCTGACACACCCATAATTCTAATCCCAACCCTAATCCAAACGTAAATGTAATCCAAACCCTAACCCTAACTTTAGCCCCAACCTTAACTTTAGCCCCAACCCTAACTTTAGCCCCAACCCTAACTTTACCTCCAACCCTAGCCCTAACCCTAACCCGACCCCTAACCCTAAACGTGACTGAAATACGTGGCACTGAAATACGTGGCACTGAAATACGTGGCACTGAAATACGTGGCACTGAAATACGTGGCACTTAAATACGTGGCACTGAAATACGTGGCACTGAAATACGTGGCACTGAAATACGTGGCACTGAAATACGTGGCACTTAAATACGTGGCACTTAAATACGTGGCACTGAAATATGTGATACGTGGCACTTAAATATGTGGCACTGAAACACGTGGCACTGAAACACGTGGCACTGAAATACGTGATACGTGGCACTGAAATACGTGGCACTGAAATACGTGGCACTGAAATACGTGGCACTGAAATACGTGGCACTGAAATATGTGATACGTGGCACTTAAATACGTGGCACTGAAATACGTGGCACTGAAATACGTGGCACTGAAATACGTGGCACTGAAATACGTGGCACTGAAATATGTGATACGTGGCACTTAAATACGTGGCACTGAAACACGTGGCACTGAAATACGTGATACATGGCACTGAAATACGTGGCACTGAAATACGTGGCACTGAAATACGTGGCACTGAAATACGTGGCACTGAAACACGTGCAACTGAAATACGTGGTACTAAAATATGTGGCACTGAAATACGTGATACGTGGCACTGAAATACGTGGCACTGAAACACGTGGCACTGAAATATGTGATACGTTGCCCTGAAATACATGGCACTGAAATACATGGCACTGAAATACGTGGCACTGAAATACGTGGCACTGAAATACGTGGCACTATGACTGTCAGAAAATGTTCATTAAACGGTTAGGGGTGAGGTTAGGGGTAGAGTTAGGGTTAGGGTTTGGATCCCTTTATCACCTTGATGGTGGTGGGTGGCTTTTCAGTGTGTTTTCTGTTTTTTTTTCGATAAAAATGCATGCGTTTTTAACGCAAACAAACGCATGTGCTTAAAAACGCAAGAAAATACTGCAGGTTGTATTTCTGAAAATTAACGCATGCAGAAAAAAACCGCATGCGTTTGAAAACGCGACCAAACGTGTACAAAAAAAACGCATGCGTTTTCAATGTTAAATATAGGGAAAAAACGCATGCGTTTTTTTGTGCAAAAAACGCTGCAGACAAAAACGCAAGTGTGAAACCAGCGACGCTTTTTATAGCAAAAAAGTTTTTGCGTCTCCACATTTTGAGAGCTATAATTTTTCCACATTTTGCTCCACAGAGTCATGTGAGGTCTTGTTTTTTGCGGGACGAGTTGACGTTTTTATTGGTAACATTTTCGGACACGTGACCGTTTTTGATCGCTTTTTATTCCGATTTTTGTGAGGCAGAATGACCAAAAACCAGCAATTCCTGAATTTCTTTTGGGAGAGGCGTTTATACCGTTCCGCGTTTGGTAAAATTGATAAAGCAGTTTTATTCTTCGGGTCAGTACGATTACAGCGATATCTCATTTATATCATTTTTTTATGTTTTGGCGCTTTTATACGATAAAAACTATTTTATAGAAAAAATAATTATTTTGGTATCACTTTATTCTCAGGACTATAACTTTTTTATTTTTTTGCTGATGATGCTGTGTGGCGGCTTGTTTTTTGCAGGACAAGATGACGTTTTCAGTGGTACCATGGTTATTTATATATGTCTTTTTGATCGCGTGTTATTCCACTTTTTGTTCGGCGGTATGGTAATAAAGCGTTGTTTTTTGCCTCGTTTTTTTTTTTTTTTTCTTACGGTGTTTACTGAAGGGGTTAACTAGTGGGGCAGTTTTATAGGTGGGGTCGTTACGGACGCGGCGATACTAAACATGTGTACTTTTATTGTTTTGTTTTTTTTATTTAGATAAAGAAATGTATTTATGGGAATAATATATATTTTTTTTTCATTATTTTGGAATATTTTTTTTTATTTTTTTTTACACATTTGGAAATTTTTTTTTTTACTTTTTTACTTTGCCCCAGGGGGGGACAATACAGATCGGTGATCTGTCAGTTTGCATAGCACTCTGACAGATCACCGATCTGCGAGAGGTGCAGGCTGCTTCACAGTGCCTGCTCTGAGCAGGCGTCTGTGAAGCCACCTCCCTCCCTGCAGGACCCGGATCCGCGGCCATCTTGGATCCGGGTCTGGAGCAGGCAGGGAGGGAGGTAAGACCCTCGCAGCAACGCGATCACATCGCGTTGCTGCGGGGGGCTCAGGGAAGCCCGCAGGGAGCCCCCTCCCTGCGCGATGCTTCCCTGCACCGCCGGCACATCGCGATCATGTTTGATCGCGGTGTGCCGGGGGTTAATGTGCCGGGAGCGGTCCGTGACCGCTCCTGGCACATAGTGCCGGATGTCAGCTGCGATATGCAGCCGACACCCGGCCGCGATCGGCCGCGCTCCCCCCGTGAGCGCGGCCGATCGGCTATGACGTACTATCCCGTCGGCGGTCATGGGGGCCCACCCCACCTCGACGGGATAGTACGTCGGATGTCAGGAAGGGGTTAAAGTAGGGACCGCAGACAGGCTATCAAAGGCCTAACATAACAAACAATAGGCTCATGGCAGTTTTACAGCGGTTACATGGATACACGGGCAGGCAGCTTGGTGGTCAGTGGAGGAGTATTTAAAGTAGGGACCGCAGACAGGCTATCAAAGGCCTAAAATAACAAACAATAGGCTCATGGCAGTTTTACAGCGGTTACATGGATACACGGGCAGGCAGCTTGGTGGTGGTGAGTGGAGGAGTATTTAAAGTAGGGACCGCAGACAGGCTATCAAAGGCCTAAAATAACAAACAATAGGCTCATGGCAGTTTTACAGCGGTTACATGGATACACGGGCAGGCAGCTTGGTGGTCAGTGGAGGAGTATTTAAAGTAGGGACCGCAGACAGGCTATCAAAGGCCTAAAATAACAAACAATAGGCTTATGGCAGTTTTACAGCGGTTACATGGATACACGGGCAGGCAGCTTGGTGGTGGTGAGTGGAGGAGTATTTAAAGTAGGGACCGCAGACAGGCTATCAAAGGCCTAAAATAACAAACAATAGGCTCATGGCAGTTTTACAGCGGTTACATGGATACACGGGCAGGCAGCTTGGTGGTCAGTGGAGGAGTATTTAAAGTAGGGACCGCAGACAGGCTATCAAAGGCCTAAAATAACAAACAATAGGCTTATGGCAGTTTTACAGCGGTTACATGGATACACGGGCAGGCAGCTTGGTGGTCAGTGGAGGAGTATTTAAAGTAGGGACCGCAGACAGGCTATCAAAGGCCTAAAATAACAAACAATAGGCTCATGGCAGCTTTACAGCGGTTACATGGATACACAGGCAGCTTGGTGGTGAGTGGAGGAGTAGTGCAAGGAGTGTCTGTCCCAGTACTCCCAAAATATAAATAGATGTTAATGTCTCGCAAAACAACCAAAACAAAAAAAAAGGTGGCATACTTAGGTACAGGGGTGGGCTCATCTACTGAGTTTCTGACATAGTAATTTGGCAGTAACTATTTAATGGTGCCAATATAGGACACAGACACAGACTACTTTAAGTTGCATCATAGATGTCTACAAATTTGTATTGTCAGTGCCAGACATTGAATGATGTCAGCGAATAGACTAAAGATTGGTGGAGCTGTGCGACATAATTTTGGACGTGGTAGAGCACATTTTGAGCTGGGGTAGGGGGGAACTCTCTTGAGGCCGGCGGGACCGCCCCAGGGCCCCTCATGTTACAACGGTGTGTCTGACGTTGGGTGCGCACCACCACCGCCAGAGACACTACATTGTACTATGAGGGACCCAGTAGCAATGCCGTCAACCAAAAGCGAGCACACTCACCTCTTCAGACAAACAGCAGTCTCACGGGTGCTTGCGCCAAGTCGCGATACCACGGCCCCGTGTGGGGAGTTTTGACATTTAGGGAGGTGTAAACATGTCGTATGCTGTACAATCAGCTGCAGCAAATTAGACATTAGAAAAGTAATTCACAGGCAAGAGCTTTTCATAGGAAAGCTAGGTGTCGGCCGGGCAAGGTGGGGCAAAAGATTTCGAAATCCAGTTGTGGTTCATTTTAATGAATGTTAGATCGTCAACATTTTGGGTAGACGAGTCCTTTTTTCAGGTAATATTGAACCTGCAGCACTGGATACTCTTTCTGATAGGACACTTGCTGCCGGGCAAGCAAGCTCCTGCAATGCATATTCTGCCAATTCTGGCCAGGTGTCTAATTTGGAGGCCCAGTAATCAAATGGGAATGACGGTTGAGGGAGAACATCGATAAGGGATGAAAAATAGTTAGTAACCATACTGGACAAATGTTGTCTCCTGTCACTTTCAATTGATGCAGCAGTACCTGTCCTGTCTGCGGTCATAGCAAAATCACTCCACAACCTGGTCAGAAAACCCCTCTGTCCAACGCCACTTCTGATGTGTGCACCCCTAACACTCCTAATCTGCTGCCCCCTGGAGCTCGTGTGAGAACGATCACGTGCGCTGTGTGCTGGGAATGCCTGAAGCAAACGGTCAACAAGAGTTGATTGTTTGGTTGCTAATATTAGTTCCAAGTTCTCATGTGGCATAATATTTTGCAATTTGCCTTTATAGCGTGGATCAAGGAGGCAGGCCAACCAGTAATCGTCATCGTTCATCATTTTCGTAATGCGTGTGTCCCTTTTTAGGATACGTAAGGCATAATCCGCCATGTGGGCCAAAGTTCCAGTTGTCAAATCTCCGGTTGTGATTGGGTGAGGGGCAGTTGCAGGCAAATCTACGTCACTTGTGTCCCTCAAAAAACCAGAACCCGGCCGTGACACGCAACCAATTTCTTGTGCCCCCGGGAAAGGTTCGGCATTAAAAATATACTCATCCCCATCATCCTCCTCGTCCTCCACCTCCTCTTCGCCCGCTACCTCGTCCTGTACACTGCCCTGACCAGACAATGGCTGACTGTCATCAAGGCTTTCCTCTTCCTCTGGTGCAGACGCCTGCTCCTTTATGTGCGTCAAACTTTGCATCAGCAGACGCATTAGGGGGATGCTCATGCTTATTACGGCGTTGTCTGCACTAACCAGCCGTGTGCATTCCTCAAAACACTGAAGGACTTGACACATGTCTTGTATCTTAGACCACTGCACACCTGACAACTCCATGTCTGCCATCCTACTGCCTGCCTGTGTATCCTCCCACAAATAAATAACAGCACGCCTCTGTTCGCACAGTCTCTGAAGCATGTGCAGTGTTGAGTTCCACCTTGTTGCAACGTCTATGATTAGGCGATGCTGGGGAAGGTTCAAAGACCGCTGATAGGTCTGCATACGGCTGGCGTGTACAGGCGAACGTCGGATATGTGAGCAAAGTGCACGCACTTTGAGGAGCAGGTAGGAGAACCCAGGATAAGTTTTCAATAAGCACTGCACCACCAGGTTTAAGGTGTGAGCCAGGCAAGGAATGTGTTTCAGTTGGGAAAGGGAGATGGCAGCCATGAAATTCCTTCCGTTATCACTCACTACCTTGCCTGCCTCAAGATCTACTGTGCCCAGCCACGACTGTGTTTCTTGTTGCAAGAACTCGGACAGAACTTCCGCGGTGTGTCTGTTGTCGCCCAAGCACTTCATAGCCAATACAGCCTGCTGACGCTTGGCAGTAGCTGGCCCATAATGGGACAACTGGTGTGCAACAGTGTCATCTGCCGATGGAGTGGTTGGCAGACTGCGTTCTGTGGAAGAGCTGTAGCTTCTGCAGGAGGACGAGGAGGAGGAGGAGGAGGGGGTGCGAACGCCTACAGCCAACTGTTTCCTAGACCGTGGGCTAGGCACAACTGTCCCTAAATTGATGTCGCCTGTGGACCCTGCATCCACCACATTCACCCAGTGTGCCGTGATGGACACATAACGTCCCTGGCCATGCCTACTGGTCCATGCATCTGTAGTCAGGTGCACCTTTGTACTCACAGATTGCCTGAGTGCATGGACGATGCGCTGTTTAACATGCTGGTGCAGGGCTGGGATGGCTTTTCTGGAAAAAAAGTGTCGACTGGGTAGCTCGTATCGTGGTTCAGCGTACTCCATCAGGGCTTTGAAAGCTTCGCTTTCAACTAACCGGTAGGGCATCATCTCTAACGAGATTAGTCTAGCTATGTGGGCGTTAAAACACTGTGTACGCGGATGCGAGGAT
This sequence comes from Ranitomeya variabilis, assembly GCF_051348905.1. Taxonomy (NCBI): domain Eukaryota; kingdom Metazoa; phylum Chordata; class Amphibia; order Anura; family Dendrobatidae; genus Ranitomeya; species Ranitomeya variabilis. The sequence goes on from NC_135232.1 coordinate 567,886,237, forward strand.
AAGTACTTCCTTTTTCTAACCAGAGTCTCATGTAGGGTGAGCTGGACTGGAGAGCTGGAGATCGTGGAACTTTCGGGTGTGCCGGTGTACATGGCAGACTGAGAGACGGTTGGAGACGGTATTGTTTCCGCCGGTGCCCTAGATGCAATATTTCCTCCTACAAAACTGGTGATTCCCTGACCCTGACTGCTTTTGGCTGGCAAAGAAACCTGCACAGATACTGCCGGTGGTGCGGAAAATGGTGGCCTTACAGTGACGGAAGGGATGTTGCGTTGCTGACTAGCTTCATTGGCCGAGGGTGCTACAACCTTGAGGGACGTTTGGTAGTTAGTCCAGGCTTGAAAATGCATGGTGGTTAAGTGTCTATGCATGCAACTAGTATTTAGACTTTTCAGATTCTGACCTCTGCTTAAGCTAGTTGAACATTTTTGACAGATGACTTTGCGCTGATCAGTTGGATGTTGTTTAAAAAAATGCCAGACTGCACTCTTCCTAGACTCGGATCCCTTTTCAGGGATTGCAGACTGAGCTTTAACCGGATGGCAATGCTGTGCTCCAACAGGTTTTGGCTTTGACACGCGTTTTGGGCCAGATACGGGCCCGGCAGATGGAACCTGTTGCGATGTTGATGCCTGCTGCGGCCCCTCCTCCACCTCCGCTTCTGAACTACTGCCGCCTGCACCCTGTTCCCCCAATGGCTGCCAATCGGGGTCAATAACTGGGTCATCTATTACCTCCTCTTCGAGCTCGTGTGCAACTTCGTCTGTGTCACTGTGTCGGTCGGTGGTATAGCGTTCGTGGCGGGGCAACATAGTCTCATCAGGGTCTGATTGTGGATCTGTACCCTGAGAGGGCAATGTGGTGGTCTGAGTCAAAGGAGCAGCATAGTACTCTGGCTGTGGCTGTGCATCAGTGCACTCCATGTCAGAATATACTTGTAATGGGCATGGCCTGTTAAATGTTTCACTTTCTAAGCCAGGGACGGTATGTGTAAAGAGCTCCATGGAGTGACCCGTTGTGTCGCCTGCTGCATCCTTCTCTCTTGTTGTAGTTTTTGCTGAGGAGGACAAGGAAGCGACTTGTCCCTGACCGTGAACATCCACAAGCGACGCGCTGCTTTTACATTTACCAGTTTCGGAAGAGGAGGCAAAAGAGCTAGAGGCTGAGTCTGCAATGTAAGCCAAAACTTGCTGTTGCTGCTCCGCCTTTAAAAGCGGTTTTCCTACTCCCAGAAAAGAGAGCGTTCGAGGCCTTGTGTAGCCTGACGACGAAACTGGCTCCACAGCTCCAGACTTAGGTGGAATATTTTTATCCCCACGACCACCTGATGCTCCACTACCACTACCATCATTACCAGCTGACAATGAACGCCCACGACGACCTCTTGCACCAGACTTCCTCATTGTTTTAAAATCTTAACCAAAGTAACTTTATTTGTTGCTGTCAAACAACTTACACGGTGAGCTATAACTTCAGTATGATTTCAATATCCCTTAACAGGTTGGTGAGACCACAAGGAAAATCAGGCACAATGTTACACACTCTGTTTTCTGTGGCACAAAATCACAGAGATGACACACACGCAGGACTGTCAATCAAGCACTAATGTCAATATTAATCTCCCACCTAATTTATTTTTTTTTTTTTCTCAGGGAGACTTTAGAAACCAAATAATATTAAAAAAAAAAAAAAAAAAAAAGGCTTTCTATGGCCCACAATTAGAGAGAGAGAGGTGGCACACCCAGGAGTCAAGACTGGCGCACAAGCTGAAAGGGCAATATTACTCTCCCACTGTTTTTTTAAGTTTTTTTTTTATTTCAGGGAGACTTTAGAAACCAAATAATATATATAAAAAAAAAAAAAAATAGGCTTTCTATAGCCCACTGAATGAGAGGGAGAGAGGTGGCACACCCAGGAGTCAAGCCTGGCACACAAGCTGAAAGGGCAATATTACTCTCCCACTGTTTTTTTATGTTTTTTTTTTTTTTTTTAAGGGAGACTTTAGAAACCCAATAATATTTAAAAAAAATAAATAAATAGGCTTTCTATGGCCCACTGAATGAAAGGGAGAGAGGTGGCACACCCAGGAGTCAAGACTGGCACACAAGCTGAAAGGGCAATATTACTCTCCCACTGTTTTTTGTATGTTTTTTTTTTTTTTTTCAGGGAGACTTTAGAAACCAAATAATATTAAAAAAACCAAAAAAAAAATAGCCTTTCTATGGCCCACTGAATGAGAGAGAGAGGTGGCACACCCAGGAGTCAAGACTGGCACACAAGCTGAAAGGGCAATATTACTCTCCCACTGTTTTTTTATGTATTTTTTGTTTTTTAAGGGAGACTTTAGAAACCCAATAATATTTAAAAAAATAAATAAATAGGCTTTCTATGGCCCACTGAATGAGAGGGAGAGAGGTGGCACACCCAGGAGTCAAGACTGGCACACAAGCTGAAAGGGCAATATTACTCTCCCACTGTTTTTTTTTTTTAGGTATTTTTTTTTTTTCAGGGAGACTTTAGAAACCAAATAATATTAAAAAAAAAAAAAAAAAAATAGGCTTTCTATAGCCCACTGAATGAGAGATAGCACACACAGCAGTGGCACACAAGCCCTGACTGAGGCCAATATTTTTCTCCCACTGATTGATGTAGTGTTTTTGTGTTGAGGTAGATTTTAGAACACAAATCAAGGAAAAAAAAAAATGCTTTCTATGGCCCACTGAATGAGAGAGAGGTGGCACACCCAGGAGTCAAGACTGGCACACAAGCTGAAAGGGCAATATTACTCTCCCACTGTTTTTTGTATGTTTTTTTTTTTTTTTTTCAGGGAGACTTTAGAAACCAAATAATATTAAAAAAACCAAAAAAAAAATAGCCTTTCTATGGCCCACTGAATGAGAGAGAGAGGTGGCACACCCAGGAGTCAAGACTGGCACACAAGCTGAAAGGGCAATATTACTCTCCCACTGTTTTTTTATGTATTTTTTGTTTTTTAAGGGAGACTTTAGAAACCCAATAATATTTAAAAAAAAAAATAAATAGGCTTTCTATGGCCCACTGAATGAAAGGGAGAGAGGTGGCACACCCAGGAGTCAAGACTGGCACACAAGCTGAAAGGGCAATATTACTCTCCCACTGTTTTTTGTATGTTTTTTTTTTTTTTTCAGGGAGACTTTAGAAACCAAATAATATTAAAAAAACCAAAAAAAAAATAGCCTTTCTATGGCCCACTGAATGAGAGAGAGAGGTGGCACACCCAGGAGTCAAGACTGGCACACAAGCTGAAAGGGCAATATTACTCTCCCACTGTTTTTTTATGTATTTTTTGTTTTTTAAGGGAGACTTTAGAAACCCAATAATATTTAAAAAAATAAATAAATAGGCTTTCTATGGCCCACTGAATGAAAGGGAGAGAGGTGGCACACCCAGGAGTCAAGACTGGCACACAAGCTGAAAGGGCAATATTACTCTCCCACTGTTTTTTGTATGTTTTTTTTTTTTTTTTTTCAGGGAGACTTTAGAAACCAAATAATATTAAAAAAAACAAAAAAAAAATAGCCTTTCTATGGCCCACTGAATGAGAGAGAGAGGTGGCACACCCAGGAGTCAAGACTGGCACACAAGCTGAAAGGGCAATATTACTCTCCCACTGTTTTTTTATGTATTTTTTGTTTTTTAAGGGAGACTTTAGAAACCCAATAATATTTAAAAAAAAAATAAATAGGCTTTCTATGGCCCACTGAATGAGAGGGAGAGAGGTGGCACACCCAGGAGTCAAGACTGGCACACAAGCTGAAAGGGCAATATTACTCTCCCACTGTTTTTTTAGGTTTTTTTTTTTTTTTTCAGGGAGACTTTAGAAACCAAATAATATTAAAAAAAAAAAAAAAAAAAAATAGGCTTGCTATAGCCCACTGAATGAGAGATAGCACACACAGCAGTGGCACACAAGCCCTGACTGAGGCCAATATTTTTCTCCCACTGATTGATGTAGTGTTTTTGTGTTGAGGTAGAATTTAGAACACAAATCACGGAAAAAATAAATAGGCTTTCTATGGCCCACTCAGTGAGAGATGGCACACACAGGGATGGCACTGTAGCAGAAATGCCAATCTTAATCTCCCACAAAAAAAACAACAAAAAAAAAAAAACTGTCCTACAATTACTATCTCCCTGCAGTAATGTAAGCCAGGTATGGCAGGCAGCAATAGGAGTGGACTGATGCACAAATTAAATAAAAAGTGTGGACAAACAAAAAAGATAGCTGTGCAGAAAGGAAGGAACAAGAGGATATGTGCTTTGAAAAAAGCAGTTGGTTTCCACAGTGGCGTACACACAGCAATACAGCTATCACGGAGCCTTCTAGGGCAGCCCAATGAGCTACAGCGCTGAGGGGAAAAAAAAAAAAAATAGCTTCCACAGTCCCTGCACACCGAAGGTGGTGTTGGACAGTGGAAATCGCTGCAGCACAAGCGGTTTGGTGGTTAGTGGACCCTGCCTAACGCTCTCCCTGCTTCTGACGAAGCGGCAGCAACCTGTCCCTAAGCTCAGATCAGCAGCAGTAAGATGGCGGTCGGCGGGAACGCCCCTTTATAGCCCCTGTGACGCCGCAGACAGCAAGCCAATCACTGCAATGCCCTTCTCTAAGATGGTGGGGACCAGGATCTATGTCATCACGCTGCCCACACTCTGCGTTCACCTTCATTGGCTGAGAAATGGCGCTTTTCGCGTCATTGAAACGCGACTTTGGCGCGAAAGTCGCGTACCGCATGGCCGACAAGCACAGGGGTCGGATCGGGTTTCATGAGACGCCGACTTAGCCAAAAGTCGGCGACTTTTGAAAATGATCGACCCGTTTCGCTCAACCCTAGTCAGAATTGTAAAAATTGGCCCGGTCCATAACGTGCAAACCACCCTTGGGGGTGAAGGGGTTAAAGCTGGGTTGAAAGATGATTCTGGGTGTCCTAGGTGCTCCCAGTCTCAGGCGGGCATACTACACATGTTATGGCTTTGTCCCAGACTATTTGCGTTCTGGGTTGTGGTGCTGAACCAAATTGGGGTGATCTATGGGTGTTCGATTCCCAGGGATCCGGTGGTTTGTGTACTTGGGTATGTGGAGGAAATCCTGGCCGACGAAACTGCCAAAATGGCTATAGCTAGATTGCTGTTCATTGCGAGAAAGGTGATTGCAAGGTATTGGATTAGAGAGGAACCGCCTACTAGACGAGAGTTTATTGCACAGGCAAATCATATTGTCCAGCTCGAAAAAAGCATATATAATAAAAGGAATAGAATGGGCTTCTTTCAAAAGCTGTGGCAGCCATGGCTGGACGGGAATAATTGAGAGATTGTGGTAAAAAGTTGCAAATACTATAATATGTATGTATTGTATTGTTTTTTTTTTTCTTTTTCTCTTCTTTCCAGGAGTAATGTTTGGTCGGAGATGGGTCTTCAGAGGGGAGGGGGAGGGGGGGGAAAGGGAGGTTTCTTTTAAATCAAAAACACAAATGTACCCTGTTTATTTGTATGGATACTGTTGTCTTTATTTTGTACAATAAAATATCTGATTAAAAAAAAAAAATGTAAGGGATGGGCCATAAGTGTTGTATAGATCCAGGTCACATACCTGGATCTATACAACTATATCTATGTTGAGAATTGGGCCCCATTGTCCACTGTAAGGCATGTAAAGGAGGAGAGGAGCGTAACTGTACAGGGTGCTGGGGGTGAAGTCACACCTGGCCCCTGGTGACTATGGTCACCCAAAAAGTTTCTTCGGCCAATGTGAGAGAACTGATACAATCACATATACCTGAGGGGACAGTTAGGCTATGTGCCCACGTTGCCGATTTCTGTGCGGATTTTTCCACTCAGTTTTTGAAAATCCGCAGGTAAAACGCACTGCATTTTACCTGCGGATTACCCGCGGATTTGCCGTGTTTTTTACCTGCGTTTTAACACTTGTGGATTCCTATTGAGGAGCAGGTGTAAACCGCTGCGGAATCCGCACAAAGAATTGACATACTGCGGAAAATAAACCGCAGCGTTTCCGCGTGGTATTTTCCACAGCATGTGCACTGCGGATTTGGTTTTCCATAGGTTATGTAAACCCGATGGAAAACTGCTGCGAATCCGCAGTGTCCAATACGCAGGCAAATGCGCAACGTGTGCACGTACCCTAAAGATTTTGCATTGAGGCCCACAAGCTTCAGGCTATGCCAAGGGTGGTGTGACTTACATCTATTAAACATTGTTGGTATATCATTTCAACATACCATAAATGTCATAAATAGGAACATCCCTCCAAAAAAGGACTTTGAAAATGAAGTGACCAGTTTAACTTCTGCCTTGGACCATATGAAACAACACGGGACTCTGAGATGTGTGGCTATTGGTGCTCAAGTAGGGTACCAAGCCCGTAGCAGTAAATGTTAAAAATAACTTGGCACTCAATTGTTATTGAGAAAGGTAAGTTTGTTTATTTCACATCCAGACAAAAAAACTTGTTGAACATTTTCGGTCCAAAGTGGACCTTCCTCAGAACAGTTTTTTATCTGGAGCTCTGGGCCAGTTTATATAACCAGACAGTTTGTCCTCTGGGTGCGATAGGCGGTCGCTAACAATGTGAGCGGTATGGAGGCTCAGCGCTGCTTGTGTGCTATGTTGCTTGTGGATGTGCGCTCATTCCAAGCAACATAGCACGCAAACAGCGCTGAGCCTCCATACCGCGCACATTGTTGGCGACAGCTTATGTTTTTTTTAACATTTTCTGCCTTGGACTAGCCATGGAGTTTGCTGCTGGTGTTTCATATGTAAATCTTTGCTAATTTGGCCTAGATGTATTCTTGTTACATGCTGGGTTGGTGGGAAATCCGGATCATTAGGTGACTGAGTAATTACATTTGACAGAAGATTCTTAGATTATAAGTAAATTGTATGTTTATTTTTGTGCAATTAATAAAACTGATGTCATGGGTCCAACAATTTCTTACCCTGGTTTAGAGAAACCTGGGAAAAAAGTTGTCAAGGGACATCCTGGCAGTTGCTTATAAAAATAATTAAGTGGGCAGGATGTTAGGATTTCTCTCTTTCCTAATTATTCTCTAGTGACTATTGAATTGTAATTTGGGAATAAATATGAAGCGACATAAAAAAATGCAAAACCCTTCGCTTTATCTCACACTTACAAAACCATGACCGGACTGTAAAAGGCTAGAGGACCTAGTCTGCATTTTCCCAATGATCCTCTGATAGTGGAGCCAGGACACTAAACATTAGATTTATAAACCACGTAGAACAATGTAAGTAGAATTGGCTTATTGTGTTAATTGTATTTATTCCTTATTAATAGTCATCTACAGATTTACATATCAATAAAGGGGGAAAACATATATCAGATAGCAGCTAATATTTGTTAAAAAAAAGTCTTTAATAAAACAAATCAGTATTATATATCCTAAAGTGTTTTGCTGGTAAAAAGGAAGGCGATAGTTTTTCATGAAGACGGATCTCTGGGTTCCGCGAAAATGGTGTCCCTCTCACTGTATGCACACGCATGCGCTGGGCTGTTTAAGTGGATGTGCTTGGCACGTCTTAGTCAATGGAATGGGCTGAGTTACATGTAACAGGTCCAGTTTCTTCAATGAACAAGCTTTGGCCAATAACCATATTGAAAAAGGGGTTCCAGAGGTAGGACCCCTGCTATCAAATCTTAATATATCATTACATTTATATCATTTATGTCTGTAGTTGTTTTTCGCTTGTCTTGGAAGAGGTAGGTTTCTTGCAGTTGGGAGCAGGTTTTCCTCCCAGATTCAACCTCATCCAGCTGCATTAGTTTTACCTTCTTTCTTCACAAGACTTCTAGATTCTATTATTGAGGGGCATCTTCACAGGAAGGGGCATCACTTATCACACAGTTTTGGGAGCATAGTGCATTTTTGGTTTAAAGGGGACCTGCCACTATGAATACGCTGTCCACCTTGCAGGTGGCACTGTATAGAATATCGGGAGTGGAGTAGATCAATAAATAGTTTAGTGAGAAAAGTTTCAATATGATCTGTGTTTTAATTGTTTAATTGTCTTCTGTGCCTGGGATGTTTGGTTCAGTAGCGGGTGCCATCGGTGACTGACAGCTTTCTTTATATAACTGTGCAAGCAGGGATAGCTGTCAGTCATTGATAGGACCGTCCACTAGGCCGAAGATGACAGAAAGCTGAAAAGGTTTAAATATTGAAAAAAACATGTTAAGCTGAATCCGTTCTCATAAAACTATATATGCGCCTGCAGATCGGATGGAATTTTCTTGGTGACAGGTTCCCTTTAATAAGTAACTAAACTTTTTTTTAAAATATTGATTAGTCATTGTAAAGTTTTGAGTCTTTGTAGTATGCAACATTACTCCAAGAGAAGATAGGGGGGCTTTAAATCCAGATCTGAGATTGCTAAGGCTACGTTCACATTTGCGTTGTGCGGCGCAGCGTCGGGCGCAGCTGCGGCAACGCATGCGTCATGCGCCCCTATATTTAACATGGGGGGTGCATGGACAAGCGTCTTGCGTTTTGTGACGTATGCATCATTTTGGCGCAACTGTCAGGGCGCAGGGGACGCTGCGTGATGCAGTTTTTTCTGCGCCAAAAATCATGCAAAAAATGAATGCATGCGTCACAAAACGCTGCGTTGTGCATGCGTTTTGCATGCGTTGTGCGTTGCGTCGCCGACGCTGCGCCGCACAACGCAAATGTGAACGTAGCCTTAGTGCATATTGTTTCCATTGTGGATTTATAATACCGGGGTGTATATTCTTTTGGCTTTTGTGCATCATCCCACAGACAGATGGATTAGACCTAAGCACTGTAGTGTTGGGGTCTGAAATATTGCCACGGCCATTTGTGCCTTTTAAGTATTTTGAAATGCTTTGTTTTGGCTTGTGTGACAATAAGTATTCATGATATGTACGGTGAAAATCCATGAAAGAGCAGTTTTACCTGCCTTGTCCACACACTTAGGGTAAGTTCACACTAGACACTTTACCTAATTTTTTCTTGCGTTTTTTTGTGCATTTTTCTCAGCGGTTTTGGCATGCTAGATTTGTCTCTTGTGCGTGCTGATAAACTTTAGTTTTGAGAAATAGTCCTATTCTATAGAATCAGGTTCTGGCACAAAAACCAGCAAAACCTGATACCTGCTTTTTTCAGGTTTTTCGCCACCCATTCATTTCAGTAGGTGAAAAATGCTGAAATAATTGACAAAAAAACATGAAAAGCACAAAATCCTGATGTAAAAAAACCCAATGTATGTGCATGAGATTTCTGAAATCTCATAGGCTTTGCTGGTACTGTAAAATGCAGCTGAAAATTTGCATTCAAATAAATACATAAAAAAGCAGCAGAAACTTACCCTTAGAGTAGCTGATTTGAACTGCAGCTCTAGCACATGCCTGTACTCCAGTGTGAGCTTCTCTGCTTCCTTTCCCCATGCTCAGACTCCTTTTTAAAACACTCTCCCTGTTTGAGACGTAGCTGAGCACAGAGGCACACAATGGAGCATGGATATTTGCTAGAGCCACTCAAATCAGCTACTCTAAGTGCATGAGAAAAGCAGGCAAAACAGCCCTTTCAGAATAGAGTTTGGGAAAAAGGAAGCAATATAAGATAATGAAGAATATTTTAAAGCATCATAACTTTACAAAGACTAACCAATAATTAAATAAAAAAGATTATTCTTTAAGCATAGGGGGCTCATGTAGAAAATCAAGTGTTAAGCTGTGTGCACAAGTTGCAAATTTGGTGCCTTTTTTCTGTGTGGACGTGTGACCAAACCGGAAGCAAAACCTGATACCAAGTGAATGAGAAACCTGAAGTGTCATGCATATGTTGAGTATTTTTGACTCTCAGATTTGGTGCGAAAAATAATCTGCAGCGTCAATTCTCTGTGCCTTTTTGCCCTGCATTTTTCACAATTGACTTCACTCAAATCAAACAAAAATGCACCAAAATCGCACCAAAAACGCCCGTTTTTGCAGTTGCGTTTTTCCTGACAGGAGATGCAGAAATTGTGCAGAAATTTTACTCAACGTGTGCATATATCCTAAGTGCTGCTTTTCCAAGAGCTTATTCTAATAAAACAAAAGATATCCTGCTTTTTTCTTAGAACACCTGTTATGATACTATTAGTGATGAGCAAACAGTGAAATATTCAGATTCGGGAAAATCGGCACAAATAATTTCTAATATCCGTGCATTCGTACCGAACTTGAATCCAATGCAAGTCAATATTTTTCTGCTGGAGCCGACAAACAGGTCTGAGGACTAGTGATGAGCGAGTGTACTCGTTGCTCTGGTTTTCCCGAGCACGCTCGGGTGACCTCCGAGTATTTGTTATTGCTCGGAGATATAGTTTTCCTCAGCCTCAGTTGCATGATTTACGGCTTCCAGATACGCTGAATACATGTGAGAAAAGCCTGTTTGTTAGCCCAGTCACCAGACATGAACTTCATTGAGCATGTTTGGGGTAGGATGAAAGAGGAGGCTTGGAAGACAAAACCAAAGAATCTAGATGAACTCTAGGAGGCATGTAAGACTGCATTCTTTGCTATTCCTGACGACTTCATTAATAAATTGTATGAATCATTGTTGAACTGCATGGATGCAGTCCTTCAAGCTCATGTAAGTCACACAAAATATTAAATATGACTCTAAGTCTACGTTCACATTAGTGTTCGGCGCCGCAGCGTCGGGCGCCGCAGCGTCGCCGCATGCGTCATGCGCCCCTATATTTAACATGGGGGCGCATGGACATGCGTTGTGCTGCGTTTTGCGACGCATGCTTTTTTTTGGCCGCAAGCGTTGGGCGCAGCAAACGCAGCAAGTTGCATTTTTTTTGCATCCAACTTTCGGCCAAAAAGGACGCATGCGTCGCAAAACGCAGCGTTTTAGCGTGCATTTTGTTGCGGTTTTGTTTGCGTTGTGCGTTGCGTCGCCGACGCTGCGGCGCACAATGCAAATGTGAACGTAGCCTAATAGCACCACAACTTCATTCACCAATGTTATGCAACATATATTTGTATTTTAAGTTAATTATTTGTTTGAATATCACATTACTTTCTGTGGGCCACAAAACCTTTGTCTTGGCAAAATCTGACCATTCTGTGTCCATTAACTGATCAATATTTCTGCATTGATACCAATTTATTTTCTTAACCTAAACCACATTTCGGAGGGTTTCAGCTTTCAAAAGAATAATTTATACAACCAATGGATGAATTTAACGTTAGGTTATAAGCTTTTATTTACATAACATGGATATGCGACATAACTTCTGTCAGGGAGTGTACTCAGGTGACAGGCAGTGCGGCAGAGCTCAGGTAAAGGACTTAGCGTGGCAATGACCATGTTCCAATATATCTAAGGCTGCGGCCTGAATAGGTCTGTGGAGCATATTAACCCAGTCTCTTAGATTGAAATGCTTAAAATGTACAGAAACTGACCAATACCCCACCACCATTTTTTGTAAGGATTGAAATTTTGAAAATGTAAGGGAAGCAACAGTTTAATAAAGAGACACAAGTCTCATTTAGGAGCCTGGAAAAGTCATCAATGGTCTTTGTCCAGCACTGGACAATGTAAATTGCTAACGAATATGCATGCCCTATCTAACTAACAATTTGTGAACAGACATACATGCTGACAAGGGATAACTGAACGCTGCGATGGGACAACGGACTGAACATGGTTGCTGACTCTTGTTTCTGTGCAACTGCAGGTTGTGGACAGGAGGCCTCAGCGCCTCCTTCCTGAACAGCAGAGTGGGAATGACAACACAGGGAAAGGGCCATTGGTTTCACCATCAGACACATATTTTGTACCTAGGTGTTCCGCCCACCTACTGGCGTGCTGCATATGGGGCGTATGCTAACAGAGGTATTATGTTGAATTTCCCTTTACAAAAGGGATGCGTGGGTAGGATTTTTGAACTAGCAGCATATATATATATATAGCATGTTTCATTACTTATATTATTATTCTGTGTAAGACTGAAACATGAAGAATTGTGTGGAGCATATTAATGCATTTATGTTCTAAAATGTCCAAGTGCAGAACTAAAAAGCAACATCTGGCTACCAGATACATGCTTAAAGAGACTGTGAGAAGGGCAACACAATAAAAAAAAACTATAGTAATAGAAAATATAGAGATTGAGAGTAAAAATGTGACCATTGCACAATGTACAAAGGTTTCCAAAAATTACACCAAGGGGGCTGTATCATACACACTGAAATAGACAGTGATGGGGACCTCACAATACATTTTGCAGTTATTCCAATAGGTAGAGATAGAGAGTATAAGTTTCACCATTGCACAATGTGCAAAGTTTTCCAAAAATTACCCCATGGGGTCTGTATCATACTTGCTGAAAGAGTCCATGATGGGAATCTCGCAATACATTTAGCAGTTATTACAAGCGGTAGAGATATAGAGTACAAGTTTCACCATTGCACAATGTGCAAAGGTTTCAAAAAGTATAAAACAGTACCAACGTGGGGTATACATGGTTGAACACTAAGTATTTGTTGTAGAAGCTCCAGGAGGAGCAGGAGGAGAAGGAGTTGATTTCCTGAACAAAATCATTTTGGATGGTAAGAGATGGATGTTTAGACAACTTCCAACAAAAACATTTGGCCTACATTTACATAACTTTGCTGTCATTCGTAGGGCTTACAAAGTCAGAGGAAATCCAGCCCTTGTTCAGTTTTGACAGCTGTATGCGCCTATCTGTTCTGATTACACACGCCGAACTAAAAACCCGCTCAGACAGCAGACTCACGGCAGGGCATGGCAGAACCTCCAAGGCGTAAAAGAGGTCGGGCCAAGTGTGCAGCTTGGACAACCAATAGTTAAAGGGCACTGAAGAATCAGGAAGGATGCTGGTGCAGCACCCCAGGTAGTCGGCTGCTGCAGTGATGTTGCCTTCCTTTCGGGAAGGGTGATATCATGCTTGGAGGCAAGGGGGGTTCTTTCTATGAGGTAAGGCACTCACATTCAACACATCTGAATCTAGGCCAGTAGGGGGAGCTCAGGACCCGGATTCAGGGGAGCTTCCTTACACTTTATGCATCCTGGTCTGGAGGAGGACCCAGTCAGTCTTAGCGAGTCTGAGGGAGTTGTAGAGGAGTGAGTAGAGGAGAAGGACGTCTGGAGCAGACGTAGAGGCCGAGCAGCCACGAGGGAGCTGCAGCCTTTGGAAAGAGAGATAACGAGAGGAGTTGAATTGTGAAGGAGCTTAGAGGGAAGAAACACAGTGGATGGAAGGGCTCAGGAGGGGAACAGCGGAAGGACACCCTCAGAGCCAAAGCGCAGAAGCCGGGTAATGGGAGCCCAAGTTCGTGTTGTTCTCCTGGGCGCACGACAGAACCGGAGGGCATAGTACTATATGTCAATTGCCTGTAACAAGTCTGAGGTGAAGCAGTGACCTTAAGAGCCGGGTCATCTAAGAGATCCTATAAACAGGCTCAAACTGCCTATCGTACGGACATCTGTCTTAGGACAGGAGAGAGGGGACCCTGTCAGCAAGCTTTAAGCCGCAGGGACCTCACCATCTGTTGCAAGTAAGAAAGGCTTACGGACCTCAACTGAAGTGGGATCCCTTATTGCCTGCAAGCTGGCTGGACTACAGCTACCCTACACCTGGTACCCTGGACTGAGGACTGCTACCATCAGTAAAAGACTGCAAACTCTGTGTCCTCCACTTATTCGTCAGCATACACTATCTTTGCCACACACTTTGGGAGCCCTGGGGACCCCGCTTCACCTGTTTGAAGTGTTACCATCTTGCTACAACAACATCACCCCAGAGGACCCCTTTAAACAGTGGCGGTCCCTACTGACCGAATACCACACGTGGCGTTACGAACAATAGACATTATAAATCCCTTTAAATACCTTCCCCTTTAATTGGGCACCCAGGGCCACAGCCGGGTTTCAGCCATTGTGACATCCCCTTTAAGACCGGACCCGGTACTGAGTACCCCGCTGCCCTGGTGGGCGACTCACTGGTATGGTAACTTAAGTAGTCCTTCACCATCTTGGTCAATGTCTCCTTCCTTGTCATAGTTACACCCACAGATAGCCCTTGCTAATGTGACAGTCTCATGAAAATGGCCCAGTTGGTGGATATTTCCCTCCCTGAGTTTCACCAGGTGTTTGTGGCCCTCCTCTGTGGTCCTTGTGGGCGAAAAGAGCTGGTATCTCTGCCACCTGCATTGTCTGAGGGTAATCTTTTGAGCAAGTCTTCCACTATGGCCCTCTGGCATGCATGCACTGAAATTGACATGTCTGCCTCCGACATTAGAGAAGCAAATTTCTCCTTGTACCATGGGTCAAGAAAGTTGCACATCCAGTATTTCATGGTAGACAAAATGTCTTTCACATGAGGGTTTTTGGAAAGGCATCTGGACATGAACTCTGTCTTCTGTGGCAGACTACCAAAAGTCAAACGTTCAGCGTCCTCACCAGGAAGAACACTAACCATTATCTCCTCCTCACAACACATAGCCTTCTCCTCCTCCTCTTCAGGCTATCCAGGCTGGACAGGCATGAAGCTGGGGTTTGGAGTCTCCTCTGTAGCGCAGAGCAAAAAATCCTGTTCCTCCTCATATTCCTGTTCCTCGTCATCACCCAATGTGGCCTGAAAATATTGTGTGAGGTGGGCTGTGTGGTATCAGCCACTGTACAATCTTGCTCCATAGCCACTTGCTCAGCATTCAAAGCTTCCTGTCATGGTTCCCAATGGCAAGGGAACGTCAGAGAACATAAATAACAGAACAGCTCTTGGGTGATGGAATCTCGAGCTGACCGTGAGCTAAACCTACCACACAACTAACAGTGGCTGGGTGGCGTACCTACGTTTTATCCCTAGACGCCTAGCACCAGCCGGAGGACTAACTAACCCTAATAGAGGAAAAGACAGACCTGGCTTACCTCCAGGGAAATTCCCCCAAAAAGGAGACAGAAGCCCCCCCCATATATTGACGGTGAGTTCAGAGGAAAAGACATACGAAGTATGAAGGTAGGTTCAGCAAAGCGAGGTCCGCTTACTAGATAGCAAGAAGATACAATAGGGAACTTCACGGTCAGCTGAAAACCCTATTAAAATACCATCCCGAAATTACTTTAAGACTCATGTGTCAACTCATGACACCGGAGTGGCAATTTCGGCCCACAAGAGCTTCCAGCTACAGAAAAATAACATAACTGTGAACTGGAACAAAAATACAAAACAAACTTAGGACTAAGAGTCCAACTTAGCTGATAGTAGTCTAGAAGCAGGAACATGCAACAGAAAGGCTCTGGTTACATTGATGGCCGGCACTAGAATAACTGAGCAGCAAAGCTAAATAGGATACACCCATATCCTGATGGAAACAGGTGAACAGAGAAAGTGAAGCACACAAGTCCAGTACCACCAGTGACCACCGGGGGAGCCCAAAAACCAAACTCACAACAGTACCCCCCCCTCAAGGAGGGGGCACCGAACCCTCACAAGAACCACCAGGGCGATCAGGACGAGCCCTATGAAAGGCACGGACCAAATCAGAGGCATGAACATCAGAGGCTGTCACCCAAGAATTATCCTCTTGACCGTAGCCCTTCCACTTGACCAGATACTGAAGTTTCCGTCTGGAAACACGGGAGTCCAAGATCTTCTCCACAACGTACTCCAATTCACCCTCAACCAACACCGGAGCGGGAGGCTCAACGGAAGGCACAACCGGTACCTCATACCTGCGCAATAATGACCGATGGAAGACATTATGGATAGAAAAAGATGCTGGGAGGTCCAATCGAAAGGACACGGGGTTAAGAATCTCCAAAATCTTATACGGGCCGATGAACCGAGGCTTAAACTTAGGAGAAGAAACCCTCATAGGGACAAAACGAGAAGACAACCACACCAAGTCCCCAACACGAAGACGAGGACCAACACGACGACGGCGGTTAGCAAAATGCCGAGTCTTCTCCTGGGACAACTCCAAATTGTCCACCACCTGTCCCCAAATCCGATGCAACCTATCCACCACAGTATCCACTCCAGGACAATCCGAAGACTCCACCTGACCGGAAGAAAAACGAGGATGAAACCCCGAATTGCAAAAGAAAGGAGAAACCAAAGTGGCAGAACTAGCCCGATTATTGAGGGCAAACTCCGCCAACGGCAAAAAGGCAACCCAGTCATCCTGATCCGCAGACACAAAACACCTCAAATAAGTCTCCAAGGTCTGATTAGTTCGCTCAGTCTGGCCATTAGTCTGAGGATGGAACGCAGACGAAAAAGACAAATCAATGCCCATCCTAGCACAGAACGCCCGCCAAAATCTAGACACGAACTGGGTCCCCCTGTCAGAAACGATATTCTCCGGAATACCATGCAAGCAAACCACATTTTGAAAAAACAGAGGAACCAACTCGGATGAGGAAGGCAACTTAGGCAAGGGCACCAAATGAACCATCTTTGAAAAACGGTCACACACCACCCAGATGACAGACATTTTCTGAGAAACAGGGAGATCAGAAATAAAATCCATAGAGATGTGAGTCCAAGGCCTCTTCGGAATAGGCAAAGATAACAACAATCCGCTAGCCCGAGAACAACAAGGTTTGGCCCGAGCACAAACATCACAAGACTGCACAAAAACTCGTACATCTCGAGACAGGGAAGGCCACCAGAAGGACCTAGCCACCAAATCCCTGGTACCAAAGATCCCGGGATGACCTGCCAACACAGAAGAATGAACCTCCGAGATGACTCTACTGGTCCAATCATCAGGAACAAACAGTCTACCAGGCGGGCAACGATCAGGTCTATCCGCCTGAAACTCCTGCAAAGCCCGTCGCAGGTCTGGGGAAACAGCAGATAATATCACCCCATCCTTAAGGATACCTGTAGGTTCAGAATCACCAGGGGAATCAGGCTCAAAACTCCTAGAAAGGGCATCCGCCTTCACATTTTTAGAACCTGGTAAGTATGAGACCACAAAATTAAACCGAGAGAAAAACAACGACCAGCGCGCCTGTCTAGGATTCAGGCGCCTGGCAGACTCAAGATAAATCAAATTCTTGTGATCGGTCAATACCACCACCTGATGTCTAGCCCCCTCAAGCCAATGACGCCACTCCTCAAAAGCCCACTTCATAGCCAAAAGCTCCCGATTACCAATATCATAATTTCGCTCGGCGGGCGAAAATTTTCGAGAAAAGAACGCACAAGGTCTCATCACGGAGCAGTCGGAACTTTTCTGCGACAAGACCGCCCCAGCTCCGATCTCGGAAGCATCGACCTCAACCTGAAAAGGAAGAGTAACATCAGGCTGACGCAACACAGGGGCGGAAGAAAAGCGGCGCTTAAGCTCCCGAAAGGCCTCCACAGCAGCAGGGGACCAATCAGCAACATCAGCACCCTTTTTGGTCAAATCAGTCAAAGGTTTAGCAACATCAGAAAAACCAGTTATAAATCGACGATAAAAATTAGCAAAGCCCAAAAATTTCTGAAGGCTCTTAAGAGAAGAAGGTTGCGTCCAATCACAAATAGCCCGAACCTTGACAGGATCCATCTCAATGGAAGAGGGGGAAAAAATGTACCCCAAAAAAGAAATCTTTTGAACCCCAAAAATACACTTAGAACCCTTCACACACAAGGAATTAGCCCGCAAAACCTGAAAAACCCTCCTGACCTGTTGGACATGAGAATCCCAGTCATCCGAAAAAATCAAAATATCATCCAGATACACGATCATAAATTTATCCAAATATTCACGGAAAATGTCATGCATAAAGGACTGAAAGACTGAAGGGGCATTTGAAAGACCAAAAGGCATTACTAAATACTCAAAATGGCCCTCGGGCGTATTAAATGCGGTTTTCCACTCATCCCCCTGCTTAATTCGCACCAAATTATACGCCCCACGGAGATCAATCTTAGAGAACCACTTAGCCCCTTTTATTCGAGCAAACAAATCAGTCAGCAGTGGCAGAGGATACTGATATTTGACTGTAATTTTATTCAAGAGTCGATAATCAATACACGGCCTCAAAGAGCCATCTTTTTTAGATACAAAGAAAAAACCGGCTCCTAAGGGAGATGAAGAAGGACGAATATGTCCCTTTTCCAGGGACTCCTTAATATATTCTCGCATAGCAGCATGTTCAGGTACAGATAGATTAAATAAACGACCCTTTGGAAATTTACTGCCCGGAATCAGATCTATGGTACAATCGCAATCTCTGTGAGGAGGTAGTGAACCAAGCTTAGGCTCCTCAAAAACATCACGATAATCAGATAAAAATTCCGGAATCTCAGAGGGAATAGATGACGAAATGGAAACCAAAGGTACGTCCCCATGAGCCCCCTGACATCCCCAGCTTAACACAGACATTGCTTTCCAGTCAAGGACTGGGTTATGAGATTGTAACCATGGTAATCCGAGCACCAAAACGTCATGTAGATTGTACAACACAAGGAAGCGAATCATCTCCTGATGGTCTGGATTCATACGCATAGTCACTTGTGTCCAGTATTGTGGTTTATTACTAGCCAATGGTGTAGAGTCAATACCCTTCAGAGGTATAGGAACTTCCAGAGGCTCTAGATCAAACCCACAGCGCCTGGCAAAGGACCAATCCATTAGACTCAAAGCGGCGCCAGAGTCGACATAGGCATCCGCGGTAATTGAACAAATCAAGGTCACAGACAGAATAAACTTAGACTGTAAAGTGCCAATTGAAATAGACTTATCAACCTTTTTTGTACGTTTAGAGCATGCTGATATAACATGAGTTGAATCCCCACAATAGAAGCACAACCCATTTCTTCGCCTAAAATTCTGCCGTTCGCTTCTGGACAGAATTCTATCACATTGCATATTTTCTGGAGCCTTCTCAGAAGACACCGCCAAATGGTGCACAGGTTTGCGCTCCTGCAAACGCCGATCAATCTGAATAGCCATTGTCATGGACTCATTCAGACCTGTAGGTGCAGGGAACCCCACCATAACATCTTTAATGGCATCAGAGAGACCCTCTCTGAAATTCGCCGCCAGGGCGCACTCATTCCACTGAGTAAGCACAGACCATTTACGAAATTTTTGGCAGTATATTTCAGCTTCATCTTGCCCTTGAGATAGGGCCATCAAGGCTTTTTCAGCCTGAATCTCCAAGTTAGGTTCCTCATAAAGCAACCCCAAAGCCAGAAAAAACGCATCCACATTGAGCAACGCAGGATCCCCGGGTGCCAATGCAAATGCCCAGTCTTGAGGGTCACCCCGCAGCAAGGAAATTACTATCCTAACCTGCTGTGCGGGATCTCCAGCGGAGCGAGATCTCAGGGAAAGAAATAATCTACAATTATTTTTGAAATTCAGGAAACGAGATCTATCCCCGGAGAAAAATTCTGGTATAGGAATTCTAGGTTCAGATATAGGAGCATGAATAACAAAATCCTGTAAATTTTGAACCTTCGTAGCAAGATTATTCAAACCTGTAGCCAAACTCTGAGGATCCATTTTAATCAGGTGAGATCAGAGCCATTCAAGGATTAGAAGGAGAGAGAGAGACAAAGGCTGCAATTAGAGCAGAAATGCAACTAAGTCAACTATAGAGCAAGCTCAGGGGAAAAAAAAAAAAAAAAAAATCTGCAGACTTCTTTTTCTCTCCTTTCTTCTGCCAATGGTTTTAACACTGGGCCGGCCATACTGTCATGGTTCCCAATGGCAAGGGAACGTCATAGAACATAAATAACAGAACAGCTCTTGGGTGATGGAATCTCGAGCTGACTGTGAGCTAAACCTACCACACAACTAACAGTGGCCGGGTGGCGTACCTACGTTTTATCCCTAGACGCCTAGCGCCAGCCGGAGGACTAACTAACCCTAATAGAGGAAAAGACAGACCTGGCTTACCTCCAGGGAAATTCCCCCAAAAAGGAGACAGAAGCCCCCCACATATATTGACGGTGAGTTCAGAGGAAAAGACATACGAAGTATGAAGGTAGGTTCAGCAAAGCGAGGTCCGCTTACTAGATAGCAAGAAGATACAATAGGGAACTTCACGGTCAGCTGAAAACCCTATTAAAATACCATCCCGAAATTACTTTAAGACTCATGTGTCAACTCATGACACCGGAGTGGCAATTTCGGCCCACAAGAGCTTCCAGCTACAGAAAAATAACATAACTGTGAACTGGAACAAAAATACAAAACAAACTTAGGACTAAGAGTCCAACTTAGCTGATAGTAGTCTAGAAGCAGGAACATGCAACAGAAAGGCTCTGGTTACATTGATGGCCGGCACTAGAATAACTGAGCAGCAAAGCTAAATAGGATACACCCATATCCTGATGGAAACAGGTGAACAGAGAAAGTGAAGCACACAAGTCCAGTACCACCAGTGACCACCGGGGGAGCCCAAAAACCAAACTCACAACAGCTTCCTCTTTCAGATTCCGCAGCAAACCTTTTAATAGACAGAGCAGTGGGAGGCTTATGCTCATAATAGCGTCATCAGCGCTCACCATCTTGGTGCAGTACTCAAAGTTTTGAAGAACCTCACATAGGTCAGCGATCCACACCCACTCCGCAGTTGTTATGTGTGGAGGCTGAGTGTTACTCTGGCGGGCATTGAGAAGCTGGAATTCAGAGACTGCGCTCTGCTGCTCACTAAGCCTTGCCAACATATAGAAGGTCGAATTCCAGCATGTGGGCAGGTCACAAATTAGTTAGTGATGAGGCAAACTAAAGCGCTGCTGCAGAGAAGCTAGACGGATGAAAGCCTGAGATGACTTTTGGAAAGGTGCGCTGACATGACATACCTTGGCAAGTAAGTCTGACTAGTCAGGGTATGCTTTTAAAAACCACTGTGCAATCAAGTTCAGCATGTGGGCCATGCATGGAACGTGTATCAGCTTGCCAAGCTTTAAAGCCGCCACCAAGTTACACCCATTATCGCACACAACTAGACCCGGTTGGAGGTTCCGCCACTGATCGGTCTGTTCTTTTATCCCTTTCAACAGCTTGGCTGCGTTGTGAGCTTTATCACCTAAACAGATGAGCTTCTGCAGAGGGTGCTGCCACTTCGCCAAGGCAGTGCTGTAGATTTCCCAGCTGGGGAGTGAACAGGGGTTAGTTCCGCTGAGGATGAAGAGGAGGAGGAGAGACAGGAACTGGAATATGAGGAGACTGAAACTCTGATGAAAGTTGGGCCCAATATTCTTGGGGTGGGTAAGATGTGTGACGTCCTAGCATCTGACTCTGTCCCAGACTCCACCAGGTTAACCCAGTGTGCCATCAGGGAAATGTATCATCCCTGTCCACAAGAACTTGTCCACATGTCTGTGGTTAGGTGGACCTTCCCTGTGACTGCGTTGGCCGGAGCACGGCTGATGTTGTGTAACACGTGCTTATGTAACGCTGGGACGGGACACCGGGAAAAATAGGGTTGGCTGGGAATCGAGTACCGTTGGGCTGCCACCGCCAAGAGGTCATGGAAAGACTCAGTTCCCACAAGTCAAAACGGCAACATTTCCAGGGCTAGCAATGTGGGTGTTTAGCATTTGGGCCTGTGGGTGGGTGACTGGATATTTTTGCTTTCTAGTAAAGGTCTGGGGCAGGAACAACTGAATGCTATGCTAGGACAACAAACTGGATGTGATTGCTGACTGTTATATGTGTGCAACTGCTGGATGTGGGCAGGAAGTATCATCACCTGCTTCATGGTCAGCAAATTGGGAAGGCCATAACACAGGGGAAGGGGCAGTGGTTTCACCCTCAGACACAGATTTGGTACACAGGCATTCCGCCCACCTACTGGGGTGCTTGGCTGCCATGTGCTTCTGCATGCTGGTGGTGCTCAGGTTGGCAGTGTTCTTGCCTCTTCTTAGCTTGGTTTGACAGATGCTGCAAATTACATCTGTTTTATATGAAAAACTTTCAGAAAAAAACTGCCATAAGAGGAACAACGCACCCTTGGCATGTCATCTAACCGAGTGGGGGGCTTCAGTGGAACAGTTGACCTAGTTCTACCTATGGGCAAACCACTACCTCGTCTTGCCAGTTTTCTTGCTACAGATCTATCCCTCTCTGCACTGCTGTACTCGCTAGGCATGACACTGTGCCAGGTTGGATCAGTGGCTTCATCATCTACCACGTCGTCTTCCAATTACTCAATCTGATCCTCCGTCTAAGCAGCGATTTGAGGCTGACCTGATGGCAACTGTGCCTCATAATAATCCTTCACCTCTTCAGACATAAATTGACCTTCCCCAACATGCCTTTCTCCTGGCTGTGGATGCTCAAATGTTTGGGGATCACTGCACTCCACCTCCTCATGACACTCTTTAATGGTGCACATTGATAGGCTTGACAATTTATAAGGAAACATAAACAGTTCCTCAGTGTGGCCAGTGTTGGGGTCATATATCTCCTGGGGCTCTTGATGGAAGAAGGACCAGGTTGAGGATTCAGAGGCCCAGCCTCTTGGCTACTGAGACTGGACCTTATGGAGCAATTCATGGTGCTGCTTGTCAACACACTGGGGTCATGTGTCTCCTGGGACTATTGGTGGGAGGAAGAAGGAGCAGGTTGAGGATTCAGAGGCCCAGCCTCTTGCTACTGAGACTGGACCATATGGAACAATTCATGGTGCTTTATGTTAACACACTGGAGCCTTTGTCTGCCATCCAACCCACAACATCCTCACACTTGTCTGGGCTCATTAGTGGTGTAGTACGATGACCAAATTTTGACTGGAACCTAGAACGAAATACAGTCACCTTCGGATCTGTCACACGGCCTTGGCGAGCGCCACCACATCCACATCCCTTAACGCCACCCTTTCTTATCTTGAATGCATTATGCTTATAAAACCAAAAAATACTGCCTTTATTTTTCACAAGTACCCTTTCAAAGGTATTATTTACAAATTCACTGTATCCAGAAATGTGTGTCTATTTTTTTGGAGATCGCCTTGCTGACACACTCCTAACGCGGAGTAATGAAGATTATTGCCCTTGCTAAATTGTCACATAAAATTAGACAAATATTAGGTATTTTAAGTGGAAAATAGCAGAGATCTGCAGCATGTACTTGCAATGATGAGAACACCCAGGTGCCTGCCTTTAACTCAACCTCCCTTCACCCTATTAAATCTCTCCGTACTAAATCCCCACCTAACAAACAACTAATCTTGCCAATCTTCAGCTCTTAAAAGAGCTTTTTGGAATAAATACTGTAACCTCCTATCACTTTCCCTATGCACCTTTCACTGTCCCTACACTGAAACTATGCTCTCCCTACACTGTTTCCGGCTGCAATATGCGCAAGATGGCCCTAGCAGCCTTTAACTAGTCTTAGTCCCTATGATGCTGGAAGGCCAGGCATTCACAGTAATTACATACCAAAGATGGCGTCAGCATTACTGTGATTGGCAAGCCAGCCCAGCATGTTCATTGGCTGCAAATAAAGATTTAAACATGCTGGGCAGGTCACTCGAATATACCGAGGAGAATACCCAATTACTCGCCGAGTAACGAATAGCCAGAATAGTGTACTATTTGTGCAAGTAACGAATAGTGCCGAATGTATTCGCTCATCACTAGATATTACCTGTTTCAGTTTTAATATGTTTTGTCAGCTGTCACACTGTGACAGTCGTCAGTAAGGAAGGGGGGCCTCAAACTGTCCCTGGAACTGGGACCCCAACTATCGCTGTCCCAGGGGTATTCTTGAAGGTAAAGAGGCCATAGTCTCTTGCTATGTTCTTGTTAAATCCTTATCTGTCCCCTCCTCCACCCCATGAGGCAGGGGACGGACAGAAATATAAAGTAAACAAAAAACAACAAACAGGGAGGAATAAAGTAAAAGGGACCAAGGACCAGGAGATACAGTGGGTACGGAATGTATTCAGACCCCTTTAAATTTTTCACTCTTTGTTTCATTGCAGCCATTTGGTAAATTCAAAAAAGGTCATTTTTTTCATTAAAGCACCCCATCTTGACTGAAAAAAACAGAAATGTAGACATTTTTGCAAATTTATTAAAAAAGGAAAGCTAAAATATCACATGGTATAAGTATTCAGACCCTTTGCTCAGACACTCATATTTAAGTCACATGCTGTCCATTTCCTTGTGATCCTCCTTGAGATGGTTCTACTTCATTGAAGTCCAGCTGTGTTTAATTGACCTGATAGGACTTGATTTGGAAAGGCACACACCTGTCCATATAAGACCTCACAGCTTAAATGGAAGAAGTTTGGGACCACCAGAAGTCTTCCTAGACCTGGCGGTCCAGCCAAACTGAGCAATCGTGGGAGAAGAGCCTTGCTAAGAGAGGTAATGAAGAATCCCAAGGTCACTGTGGCTGAGCTCCACAGATGCAGTAGGAAGAAGGGAGAAAGTTCCCCAAAGTCAACTGCAGAGTGAAGGCAAAAGGGCCAACAAGTGCTAAGCATCTCTGGGAACTCCTTCAAGATTGTTGGAAAACCATTTCCAGTGACTACCTTTTGAAGCTCATCAAGAAAATGCCAAGAGTGTGCAAAGCAGTCATCAAAGCAAAAGGTGGCTACTTTGAAGAACCTAGAATATAAGACATATTTTCAGTTGTTTCACACTTTTTTGTTAAGTATATAATTCCACATATGTTAATTCATAGTTTTGATGCCTTCAGTGTGAATGTACACTTTTCATAGTCATGAAAATACAGAAAAATCTTTAAATGAGAAGGTGTGTCCAAACGTTTGGTCTGTACTGTATGACCATGTGATATTTCTGTTTTTCTGTTTTAATAACTTTGCAAAAAATTCTACATTTCTGTTTTTGTGAGTCAAGATGGGGTGCAGAGTGTACATTAATGAAAAAAAGAACTATTTTGAATTTACCAAATGGCTGCAATGAAACAAAGAGTGAAACATTTAAAGGGGTCTGAATACTTTCCGTATCCACTGTAAACACACAGGTACTACAAACCACAGATCACTACTACAGCATCTCTACTCCAACCACTTAGCTTTAGCACTAAGCACAGGAAAACAAATCTTTCACTGGCAGGAACAAGAAGGTCTGGCTAGTTTTTATAGGGAGAAGTAATGACCAGATAAGAAGCAGCTGAAATGGAGCTGCAAGTTTCTGACCAGCATTGAAAGTGTCATTTTCTTCAGCACCAAAAGGAAACTAAATCCATTTAATGTGGGACACGAATCACACCATATCTAAAAAAGACCTGCTATTCATTACCAGACATGATCATCTAACTCAGGTGTTCCAAGGGGAACGCGACACCCTCATGACATCAGCACATAAAACCACTTGATTTCTTATATACCCATATGCACGTGGCATACAGCTCTACCAATGATCTTTTAAGACAGAAGTGACTTTTCTGTACCTGCTCTGTGCTACTTTTTACAGCAAAATCTCTTCCCCAAACTTTTCTTTTTACCATGAGCTCTATTTCCTACCAAAGAGTCATGATCTCAAAACAAATTTGGTCAAGACCAATAAATATCCAGAAGTTTTAAACTGCTTCTTCCACAAGGTGTAAACTCTTTCTTTGATCCTTACAAATGGTTTTGCTTTTGTACATTTTAAGAAATGTTTTTCATTACATGGCCATCAATATGAGAAATGTAATCAAATCTGAATAATAAATATGAAAATTACATGTCTGATTTCATAGGTTATCTTCTGACCTCTGAGAAAAGATTATTCATAATCGAAATGTCAACAAATACTTTACTCTAAAACAAATCTTTACATGATTATTTTACCCAATAAAGGAGCCATCCTCATTTGACAACCTCTCAAAAGGAAGCTAAGCCAGCTTTTAGCTGAATTCAGTTTCTGAAACCTCTGCTTTAATCTGAGAAAGCGATGGGCCTTCATTTGGGGTATTGCACAGTGCCTGTTTGAATTAACAGGAGACCACATGATACACCTTCACCCCATTTAAGGGGTGTCTCAAGCATGTTTATTCCCTTTTATGGTTTGTAGATAGGGGTTGTAGAGTGTTGGCAGCATTTTAATCTCTGTACTGTCCACCTGTTCAACAGTGAATATATATTTATTCAGGAACAAAGAAAACACAGCTTACAACTGGTATTTCTTATAGCTTAGGTCTTAGCATCTTATCTATCAGCTTGCAAAGTCAAAGTAAAAATGTACTTCAGCTTCACATCGAGCGTCAGCAGGAACGTATTTGTTTTTTTTAATGCTTTACTAGCAATATAACACCATTGTTGTAGACAGAAACCCATGCGCCATTAAACAGTAGTGAATAGTAGTTGATGCAATATATACAATACTGACCATTTTTCCAACACCCCACTCAACAACTACTTATCCTGTAAGTCACATAGTGGTTCTTAATTGTTCAAATTTGGTTCTTGGAAGTGACTTTGTCACAATATCAGCTATCATCAGGGCAGTCTCGCAAGAACACACTTAATTATACCCTGATTTTCTCACACAGGTGATATTTAACTTCAAGGTGTTTGGTTCTTGCATTGATCTTCTCACTGCATGCTAGCTTAAGGGTATGTGCACACGTCAGGATTTCATGCAGAAATTTTCCTGACAAAAACCGGACATTTCTGCCAGAAATCCGCATGCGGTTTTTTGACACGTTTTGACGTGTTTTTGACACATTTTTTTGTGCGTTTTTTGTTGTGGTTTTTCCCAATGCATAGAACAGCGGGAAAAACGCAGAAAATCCGCAAAATTAATGCTTTTTTTACTGCGATGCGTTTTTATTGCGAAAAAATGCGGAAAAAAACTCGAAAAAACCTGAACGTGTGCACATACCCTAACGCATCCTTGGTGGCCTTCATAAATCAACGTTGGTTGAGTTGTTGGCTTACCAAGATCACCTAATAATTGGTTTGACCAAATGACATCTTGACTTAAATGGACTGCAGACATATACTCTGCTTCTGTAGATGACAAGGCTTCAGACACATTTTCTGCAAGACCAAGAAACTTAACTTTCTCCAAGCTTGAACAAATAGCCACTTGTCGATTTACGATCCCTTAAGTCACCAACCCAGTCTACATTCACATAGCCTCTGAGTTTTAGATCTCCAGTTGCAGATATAATAATCTTTAATAATAATCTTTATTTTTATATAGCGCTAACATATTCCGCAGTGCTTTACAGTTTGCACACATTATCATCGCTGTCCCTGTTGGGGCTCACAATCTAAATAGATATCCTTGAATATATGTCTTGAGTCTCTTTCAAATATCGAAGAACGCTCTTAACCGCATTCCAGTCTTTTTGGTGTGGTTTTTCCACATATCTGCGGAGAATTCCAATTGTTGCTGCGATATCCAATGGAGTCACAGTTGCTATGTATAGAAGTGCCCCCACTGCCTGTATTTCTGTATTGTCTGTATTCAGTACTTGTATTCTGTATTTGTAGTCTGTGTTTGTGTATTGTCTGTATTCTGTATGTCTGTATTTCTGTCAGTCTGTCATTATTAGGTAACAGATCATTATCTCCTTCCAACTTTAAGTAGGATGGTTCCATTGGGGTCGATATATCTTTGGTTTCTGATATTCCAAGCTGATTCAGAACAGAGTTGATTTTTGCACTTTGGTTTAGAAGAAAGCTTCCATCTTCTTCTCTTTGGACCTGTATTCCTATATAATATTTCACATTTCCAAGGTCTTTAGTTTCAAATTCTGATTTACAATTTTAGTCATATTTGCAATTTCCTATTCCTCTTGATGAACCATAATTACATCATTCACATATAAGAGGATATACATCCATTTTCCATCTGTATATTTTGTGTTTAAACATGGATCTGCTTTACCTCTTTTAAATCTGTCTTCCAATAAGACTTTGTTAATTTTGGTGTTCCACGCTCTTGCTGATTGCTTAAGTTTATAGAGAGATTTTTGTAGTTTGCAAATGAGATTCTCTTCGTCCTCTTTAATACAATCCTCAGGTTCAGTCAAGTACAAGTCCTGTTCAATGTCACCATTTAAAAGTCAGTTTTGATGTACAAAGATCTGACAACATCTTTTGTACAGCAGCTATAGCCATTAAAGTCCTGAATGTGGTCTGCTTAGCAACTGGAGAACAGGCGGCATCATAATCTTCACTATATTTCTGAGAATATCCTTTTGTGACTAATAACTGTAAGATACAATATTGTTATGCTCCAGGAAAACATCCAGGCCTCTCTTAAGCCCCTCGACTGAGTTCGCCATCACCACCTCCTCAGGCAAGGAATTCCAGATTCTCACTGCCCTAACAGTAAAGAATCCTCTTCTATGTTGGTGGAAAAACCTTCTCTCCTCCAGACGCAGAGAATGCCCCCTTGTGACTGTCACCTTCCCTGGTATAAACAGATCCTCGGAGAGAGATTTGTATTGTCCCCTTATATACTTATACATGGTTATTAGATTACCCCTCAGTTTTCTTTTTTCTAGACAAAATAATCTTAATTTTGCTAATCTCTATGGGTATTGTAGTTCCCCATCCCCTTTATTAATTTTGTTGCCCTCCTTTGTACTCGCTCTAGTTCCATTATATCCTTCCTGAGCACCAATGCCCAAAACTGTACACAGTACTCCATGTGCGGTCTAACCAGGGATTTGTACAGAAGCAGTATAATGCTCTCATCATGTGTATCCAGACCTCTTTTAATGCACCCCATGATCCTCTTTACCTTGGCAGCCACTGCCTGGCACTAGCTGCTCCAGGTAAGTTTATCATTAACTAGGATCCCCAAGTCCTTCTCCATATCAGATTTACCCAGTGGTTTCCCATACAGTGTGAACTGTGTGTGGAGGCGTGCAGATCACCAGGAGTGTGTGTCTTTGCTAAAGGTCTAAGAAACTGGACTCTAACTCAAGCGGGTGAACTCGCACTACTTTTAAATGGACTTTTTACTTTATATTTCAATTTGTACCGGGAACAAGCTATATTTTAGTTTTCCTTTGTTTTGGTTTATGAAGAGTGAAATAAAACAGAGGGACATTTAAATAGAAGCTGTTCCTGTGATACCTCGTCCTGCACCCAAGTGAGTAGCTTTGTTACATTTGGTGGAGCATGCGGGCAAAGTTCCAGGGAACACGTGTGACTACTATAGAGGTATTGCATGTCTTGGGTGAAGGCGGCTATAAGCCAGGGAGTCACCTTACAACAGCTAGTAAATGTAGCTTTGGTACTTAAAGTGTCATATTCTTCAGTAATGACACTTTTAACCCTTTGATGATTATTTTTATTTTTGAACTGATTCATTCTAGCTTTCCACAGTCTGCAGTCAGCCTTTAGGTGCCTTGATTTCTTGCAGACAATACACTCATGTGTTTACTTTAAATTACTTTTATTTTTGGGTAGATCTTGGGATTTTAAAGCGGATTTTGCTTTGGATACCCCACTGCTGCTTACACTTTTTGCCTTTTGCTTATACTGATCTACAAGCTTTCGTCTGACATACTCAAATGTAAGCTCATAATCTGGGAGCGAATCTAGTGAATCGTAGCTTTCTGGTAGACCACTTAGTAGTAGTGCAGCAACATGGAAATCCTTTAGATCTTCCCTGTTGGGAAACCCCCAGCACCCAGAATATGTAGTGTAACGGGGTCTACCGTGCTGGAGTACCTCTTTCAGTACCACCCCGTGTTTCAGGAGGTCCACTCTGCTTTGGCTGGAGTCTGAATGAAGGACGCTGGCTAGAATTGCTTGGTTACATGGGCGCATATAAAAGATCACTGCTTCTCCACGTATTTTCAGTGTGTCAACACTTTACTCACAGGACACAGAATATATCACACAGATACAGAGGGCAGGCCAATTGAAAAGCGGCAGGCCGGACATACATTACAAAATAGCCGCAGGTGGCCGGAGTCTGCCGATATTTACTGTGGGAATTACAAAGGTGGGGGAGGTCAGAAGGGGGATATCTTGTCCCCTCTGCCCAGGGGCGCAGCCTGTGGGCTGATGCATTAGGGACATGCTGTCATGTCGGACGCTGTTCAGACCAGGTCGTTCGACAGACAGCGGTAATTCCGCTTTTGACCACTATTTGCTCATTGGCGTCGGCTAGATTCTATCTAGCTGTTCCAGGGTTAATTTACCTGATCCTCGGATTGGAAGCTGGGCCATGCCCATTGCCTTTAAATAGCTCTCCTGATCATTGGGCGTCGCCGATTATAGCTTCTGTCTTGTGCGTTGTTATCTCGGTCTGGAGTGGAGAGCTGGTTGCTGGAGAGTCGTTGCTGGTGGTGTATTTTCCTTTGTCTTATTTACTCCTTCCTATATTTGTATTTATTTTGCCCTGCACATTTATAGTGTATTCCTGAGTGTCTGCGGCGTGGTGTATATTTTCCTTTATCCTTGTCTGTGCTAACTGTGGGTGTTGGTGAATTACATCTTCACTGGGTGGAGGGCAGAGGTCTTCAGCCTAGGGTTGAAACAGGAGACAGGGTGAGGGTCGAGGCCTGGACATGCACACCATCAGTATAAGCTCCAGGTAGAGGGTCAGTCAGGATTTCCCTAGTCTGAGGGAAATTGCAGGGGCCCGGGTTATTAGCTCTCGCTCACCTAGTCTCCCCGTGACATTATAATCGGCCGTACAACAACAGAAAAAAAAAAAAGGGGTTTCTTTTTTTTTGTGTTTGTCATGGATCCCATGACTTCCTTAACCCGCCAGTTGGAGGCGCTGTCCCTACAGGTCACTGAGTTGAGGGGGGCAGTACAGCAAAAGGGACTAGCAGTATCTAATGTGCAAGCCGGAGCGACAGGAGGAGTTGCTGAGCCTAAATTTCCTTTGCCTGAAAAATTTGCTGGGGAACGCAGTAAATTTGTTTCTTTTCGTGAAGCTTGCAAACTATATTTCCATATGCCCCCGATCTCCTCGGGTAATAAGGCTCAGCGTGTGGGCCTGGTGTTGTCATTATTAAGCGGGGATCCCCAAGCATGGGCGTTTTCTTTGCCATCTGATTCTGCTGCATTTGACTCTGTGGAGAGTTTCTTTTCCTCTCTTGGAAAAATCTACGATGAACCTGACAGAATGGCTCTAGCAGAGTCTAAGATACACTCTATTCGCCAGGGGGAGCGAATTGACGAGGATTTCTGTTCTGAATTTCGTCGCTGGGCGATCGATACACAATGGAATGATCCAGCATTGCGGATTCAGTTTATACATGGGATTTCTGGAAGGGTTAAAAAAGCCCTTCTGATGTACGAGACTCCTACTTCTCTAGATTCCGCTATGAGTCTGGTTGTCCGCATTGATCGCCGTTTGCATCAGAGGGAGCTTGAGACACCGACTAAGGGAGAGGGTTTAGGTTCACGTGAGGTTGCTGCAGGTGAGCCCACGGAACCTATGCAAATCGCAGGGGTGTCACATGTGAAGCGTCCAGTCCCTGAGCTCAGGAAGCAGGGAGCCTGTTTTTACTGTCCTCTGCTGTCTAAGAAAAATGCAACGGCGGAAAACTTCTAAGCTCAGAGGGTGTGGAGGAGACCAATCTGAGCTTATGTATACCCTCCATGGTGGTTTCTCAATGCATGCTCCCTGCTAAGGTTTTTATTGCTGGCAGTGAGCTGCCAATTACTGTTTTTGTGGATAGTGGTTCAGCCACAAATCTCATTGATGAGGAGTTTGCGTGCACAGCAGGTTTTAGAATTGAAAAACTGTCTCATTCTATCCGCGTGGTCACCATCAATGCTGCTCCTCTCTCTCAGGGGGAAATTACTGAATTTGTGGCTGAGGTGAAACTCCACATTGGAGTTCTACATTCTGAGCGGGTTACATGTAAGGTGCTCAGGAATCTTCCTGCTCAGGTGGTTTTGGGTTTTCCTTGGTTGTCTATGCACAACCCGGTAATTGACTGGAAAACTCAGGACATAATTCAGTGGAGCGAGTTTTGCCAGGAGAATTGCCTGGCCACATGTGTTGCTGCAGTGACTTCAAGCGTTCCGGAGTCACTTCTGGATTTTGTGGATGTGTTCTCTGAGAAGGGTTGTTCAGAGATGCCGCCACATCGTCCCTATGACTGTTCTATCAGGTTTAAACCAGGGGCCAAATTGCCTTAAGCAAGGATGTTTAACATCTCCGGTCCGGAGACACAAGCGTTAAAAGATTACATTGCTGAAAGCTTGAGCAAAGGGCACATCAGGCCGTCATCCTCGCCGGTGGCAGCAGGGTTCTTCTTCGTGAAGAAGAAAGATGGCGGATTACGCCCGTGTTTGGATTTCAGGGAGTTGAACCAGATTACGGTTCGTGATCCATACCCTATGCCTCTGATACCAGATTTGTTCAACCAGGTGGCAGGTGCTAAGTGGTTTACCAAGCTTGACCTCAGGGGGGCGTACAACCTCATTAGAGTCCATCAAGGTGATGAGTGGAAGACGGCTTTTAATACCCCTGAGGGTCATTTTGAAAATTTGGTGATGCCATTTGGGTTGACTAACGCACCTGCAGTGTTCCAACATTTCATCAATGATGTATTGTAGCATGTTTTGGGGAAATTCGTTATCGTGTACCTAGATGACATTCTCATATATTCTTGCGACCGTGATGATCATTTAGATCATGTCAGGCAGGTGTTACAGCTTCTCAGAGAGAATAAGCTGTATGCTAAACTTGAGAAATGTGTATTTTCTGTTCAAGAGTTGCCTTTCTTGGGTTATATTGTGTCTGCTTCTGGTTTTAAAATGGACGCCGCTAAGGTGCAAGCGGTGCTGCATTGGGAACGTCCTGATAACCTGAAAGCACTTCAGTGGTTCCTTGGGTTTTCTAACTACTATAGGAAATTTATCAAGGATTTTTCCATCATTGCTAAACCGCTAACTGACATGACTAAAAAGGGTACCAATTTCTCCGTTTGGCCTGAGGCTGCTGTGCGTGCATTTGAATTTCTTAAGAACAGTTTTGTTTCAGCCCCCATTCTTGTGCAGACAGATGTATCAAAACCCTTTGTTGTGGAAGTCGATGCGTCTGAGGTTGGTGTGGGGGCGGTACTATCTCAAGGCTCATCTTTGAGTGGTTTGCGTCCGTGCGCCTATTTCTCCAAGAAACTGTCCTCCGCCGAACGTAACTACGATATCGG
The DNA here is from genome assembly GCF_051348905.1 of Ranitomeya variabilis. NCBI lineage: Eukaryota > Metazoa > Chordata > Amphibia > Anura > Dendrobatidae > Ranitomeya > Ranitomeya variabilis. Next base: position 567,919,343 of record NC_135232.1, read on the forward strand.
CAACAGGGAGTTGTTGGCAATTAAGTTGGCCTTTGAGGAATGGCGACACTTCTTTGCGGGGTCGGTACATCAGGTAACTGTTATTACCGATCATAAGAATCTGCTGTATTTGGAGTCAGCCAAGCGTCTATCCCCCAGGCAGGCTCGCTGGGCATTGTTTTTCATGCGGTTCAATTTTGTTGTCACTTATAGACCGGGGTCTAAAAACACTAAGGCGGATGCTCTGTCCAGGTGTTTTCCGGGGGGAGAACCTCGGGAGGATCCAGTACCCATCTTCCAAAAGGGTGTTGTGGTTTCGGCTCTCACTACCGAGGTTGAGGCTGAGATTGCCGAGGCTCAGGAGGAGGTACCATCTGAGCTTCCCATCAACAAATCTTTTGTACTGCTTAATCTCCGCTTAAAGGTTTTGGCGGAGCATCATGATGCCGTCCTGGCTGGCCACCCAGGGGTTAGAGGTACCTTGGAGTTGGTGTCACGTCGGTTTTGGTGGCCCAAAATCCGACAGGACGTGGTCTCATACGTGTCAGCTTGTACCACGTGCGCTAGGGCTAAGACGCCCCGCTCCCGTCCTGTTGGCACACTACTTCCTCTTGAGGTACCTAGTAAGCCGTGGACGGAAATCTCCATGGATTTCATCACTGATTTGCCCTCATCAGCTGGGAACACGGTCATCTTGGTGATAGTTCATCGGTTTTCTAAAATGTCGCACTTTGTGTCTTTGCCTTCGTAGCCTAACGCTAAGACGCTAAGGTGTATAAGATACACAACGTGTTCCACAGGTCTCTTCTTAAGAAGGTGGTGGGTTCTGTGGACGCGGCGCCTATGCCATCTCCAGTCTTAGTGGATGGTAATTTGGAGTTTGAAGTCTCCAAGGTGGTTGACTCTCGTGTAGTGCGCCGCACTTTACAGTACTTGGTACACTGGCGTGGTTATGGGCCTGAAGAGAGGTCCTGGGTACCAGCCTCGGACATTCATGCGGATCGGCTGGTCAGGTTTTTTCATCGTCGCCATCCAGACAAGCCGGGTCCTATAAGCCGTGAGGGCCCTGGTGTCCCTCGTAGAAGGCGGGGTACTGTCATGTCGGACGCTGTTCAGACCAGGTCGTTCGACAGACAGCGGTAATTCCGCTTTTGACCACTATTTGCTCATTGGCGTTGGCTAGATTCTATCTAGCTGGCCGGGGTTAATTTACCTGATCCTCGGATTTGAAGCTGGGCCATGCCCATTGCCTTTAAATAGCTCTCCTGATCATTGGGCGTCGCCGATTATAGCTTCTGTCTTGTGCGTTGTTATCTCGGTCTGGAGTGGAGAGCTGGTTGCTGGAGAGTCGTTGCTGGTGGTGTATTTTCCTTTGTCTTATTTACTCCTTCCTATATTTGTTTTTATTTTGCCCTGCAGATTTATAGTTTATTCCTGAGTGTCTGCGGCATGGTGTATATTCTCCTTTATCCTTGTCTGTGCTAACTGTGGGTGTTGGTGAATTACATCTTCACTGGGTGGAGGGCGAAGGTTTTCAGCCTAGGGTTGAAACAGGAGACAGGGCGAGGGTCGAGGCCTGGACATGCACACCATCAGTGTAAACTCCAGGTAGAGGGTCAGTCAGGATTTCCCTAGTCTGAAGGAAATTGCAGGGGCCTGGGTTATTTGCTCTCGCTCACCTAGTCTCCCCGTGACACATGCTTCTCACATGGAACCTATTATACATACATACAACTGCACAACATTTTCTGGGTGCAAGGGGGGTTCCGCAACATTCCCCAATGCCCCTCAGGTGCTCTACAATTTCTAGAGTATTTATTTTCTAATCCTGCATATCTGGCTTAGCTTAGACTGATACAGCTTTGCCATTAAATAGAGCTTATTGCTGAGATTTAATCTTTCATGCACTTTCTGCAGCTGTTCCCAAATTTCTATTGCAGTTTCCCATTTACATGCACAACCTGATCATCATCTATACTGAGGGAGTGTGCTTTGTGCTTTTTGATCTTTCTCTACCCAGTCTTCTGGTAGTAGGTCAGGTCTAGACTCCTGTGTGTATTTCCACGCACCTTCTGTTATCAGCAGCATCTTTATCTTGAATTTTCAGGATGGGTAGTTCTGGTTAGTCAGATTTGGCACTGTGATCTTCGGAGCTGCTGGCGGCCATCTTTCCTTTTTCTTAGTACACTGTTGTTCTTTCTCCTTTGGGTTGTTCTCTGGGTATTTGTGTTTCTGCGTCCCTAACTGTCAGGGCCCATAACCTGTTGGCAGCAGAATAATATCTGTACTGTCCAGCCATTCATCACTTAATATGTATTTTTTCAGGAACAAAGATAACGCAGCTTACAACTGGTATTTCTTACAGTTAAGGATCTTAGCATCTTGTCTGTCAGCTTACAAAGTGAAAGTAAAGTGTGCTCCAGCTACATACACACAGTAAGCATGAACTTCCTGTGTTTCTTTTTTAGTGCTTTACTGGCAATACAACACTGGAGCGCCCCCATGGGGCCGTGGGGTACTCGGTACCGGGTCCTTCGGTTCACAGGGGGATGTCACAGTGGCTGACCCGGTCCGTGGCCCTGGGACGTCCATGTAAAAGGGAAAGGTCTTTAAAGGGATAGAGTCTATGTTCGTGACGCCACCTGTGGTATTCGGTCAGGGTGACCGACACTGCTTTAAGGGGTCCACTGGGGTGATGTTATGGCAGCTAGATGGTATACTTTCCCACAGATGAAGTATGTCCCCAGGGCTTCCCGGTGTGTAGATGGTGGGTGGTGAATGGCGCAGGCAATAACGAGGACACAAGGTTGCAGTCTCTTTACCTTTACTGAGGACTTCAGCATCCACAGTCCAGGGCACCAGATCACAGGGCAGGCAGAGTCCGGCCTTTTTGGAGGCAAGTCCAGAGTCCCCTTGTCCAGGTGGAAATCAGTAGCCTTCCTTTGCGCTGCAGTGTTGTAGTCCCTTACTGCTAAGCTTCTCATAAGGTCCTCACAACTGTTGTAGATGTTATGTCTCTCTCCCTGTCCCCCGGATAGGATAGGACAAACCCGTATGACTGGTTCACCTTAAACAGGCTTAGAGCTCCCCCTTCTGGTCTGGAGTGTGAACATGTTGCATGCATTGCAGTCCCTGACAAAGAGTTCTCCTTCATTGCTTCCAAACGTAGCATCACTCTCCCCGAGAGGAAAGCAATACCACTGCGACGAACAGGACCCTGGGGCACTGCACTTCCCCCCTTCCCCCCGTTAAATCCAGTACTCCCGGACTGGGAAAAGAAAAACAGTAACAGGTTAGCAAACATACATACATATTTTGAAAAACATTTGAACAATTACACAACTTTGGCTTCCCTTTATGGGAGGTGAGGACACTTGAACGTTGCGAAAACAAGTTTATAAAAGTACATCCATTATTGTCTTTGGTCAGATGAAGCAAAGAAAGGGTCTACCCACACCAGCAAAGTGGGCAGAATCAGGGTGCACCTTGGAGGTGCCAAACTATTTACAAAGAAAGTTTTTGGGTAAGCATTGTCCATTACCGCAATGTCCATTTTTAAACCTGTAACAAAGCTAAGCAAACAATTCAAACATGTAACAGCAATTGTTGACATTTTTAATCTCTGTAACGAGCTGGGATTTGACCTTTGGTACTACGACTAGACCTGCGTATTTCCTGATCTAACATGTCCGCTGTTACTGTACTGGGACCACTAGTGTGTGTACTATTTGTAGGTCTGCATTGTGTAGGTAGATTGGGCAAGAGTCTGCATCTTCTTAGATTCACCATAGGTCTGACAGATTCACCGATAGCAGAGGGTGGATTCTCTGGTTCCACTGCTGGGGTGACATTCGCTGCTTGAACCTGTTGGTGCAGAGTCTCTTCTGGTTCAGGATGGTCTGGAATCACATTTTGTTCTGGTATTTCCAGCTGGGGAAACGTCAAGACAGGTATCACTATCGCCTAATGTACTTGAGTCCAAGACGGGAAAATCTCCAAGAACAGTGTGAATCTTCTTTTCTTCTGTTTCCACGGGTGTAGATGTTCCTGGATCTGTTTCTTTGTTCCTCAGTTTATCAGGGCATATCTTGAGATGGTCTCTGGATACTGCCGTCGAAGTTCCTCCTCCATCTTTGCTGATAAGACAGACTTTAGTATTGTCAAAGTTGGACGGCAAGATGGTATATGCTTCTGCTTTGCACTGATCATCAAGTTTGTGCATTCTCCTTTTAAGCTTTAACACTTGTTCACCTGGTGACAAGGGAAGTGCAGGAGCATGTTGGTTATAGTCCCTCTCTTGTTTTTGTCTGGCTTGAGATAGACTTCTTTCGACGCACTCTTGTGCTTGGCGGTACTTTTGCTGTCTTTCTGTATCCCAATCTGCATCAGGCGAGGTATTTTCTGGGCTTAGGACTCCCATGTCTAGATCAACAGGTAGCTTGCTGGATCTTCCTCTCATCAGGTATGCTGGAGTACAGTTGGTGGAATTCACTGGAATGTGGTTGTACAAGTCTACCAAGTCTGGCAACTTTTCTGGCCATAAGTTCCTTTCCTGTATAGGTAAGGTCTTCAGTAGGTCAATCACTACTTGGTTCATCTTTTCACACATTCCGTTGGTTTGTGGGTGGTACGGTGTTGTTCTGACTTTTTGCATCCATACAGGTTGCAGAATTCTTGAAACACTTCTGCTTCAAAGGCTGGACCTTGATCAGTAAGTACCTTCTCAGGATATCCATGTGGTCTACAGAAATACCGTTGAAAGGCCTTGGCTGCCGTTCTTGCCATCAGATCCTTGACAGGTACAACTACCAGGAATCTGGAGTAGTAATCGACAATGGTCAGAGCATAAACATAGCCTGATCGGCTGAGCGTTAGCTTCACGTGGTCGAAGGTCACCAGTTCAAGTGGCTGTTTGGTGACTATGGGCTGTAGGGGAGCCCTCTGGCTGTCACGGTCCTTTCTGCGCAGGCTACACGGGCCACACTCTCGGCACCACTTTTCCATGGCTTTTCTCATGCCAATCCAGTAGAATCTTCCTCGTAACAGGACCTCCAACTTCTTTCATCCGAAATGTCCTGCTCCATCGTGGTACGCTTCCAGAACCATTGGCGCATCTTGTCTTGGGACCACTATCTGCCAAACTAACTCATGAGTGCGTGGGTCGTTGTTTCTCAACCACAGCTTAACATCGTAGATAAATAGCTTGCCTTTCTCCTTCCACAGTTGTTGCGTCTCTTGTGGATCATCCAGACCAGGGCATGCACCTGTCTGTGTCAGTTCTTTCACCAAACGGACTGCGGGGTCACTGTCCTGGGTCTCTGCCCATTTATGGTGAGGCAGGGGATTCAGTGTGGCTTCTGGCTTGTTTCTGTGCCGGTTCCTCACATGATGAGAATACTGAGTTGCCTTGGGGCGATGGAAAGCTGGTAATTCTATTTCTTCAAGTGTTTCTGAATCTTCTCCCATCTCTGTCAAGTTGGGCATTCTGGACAATTAGTGTTGAGCGATACCGTCCGATACTTGAAAGTATCGGTATCGGAAAGTATCGGCCGATACCGGCAAAGTATCGGATCTCGCCGATACCGATACCCGATACCAATACAAGTCAATGGGACTCAAGTATTGGAAGGTATCCCTGATGGTTTCCAGGGTCTGAAGGAGAGGAAACTCTCCTTCCGGCCCTGGGATCCATATGAATGTGTAAAATAAAGAATTAAAATAAAAAATATTGATATACTCAACTCTCCGACGCAGCCTGGACCTTACCGCTGTGAAACGGCAGCCTTCTTTGCTTAAAATGAGCGCGTTCAGTACCTTCCATGACGTCACGGCTTCTGATTGGTCGCGTGCCGCTCATGTGACCGCCACGCGACCAATCAGAAGCCGTGACGTCATCCCTCAGGTCCTAAATTCCTAGAAGGGAATTTAGGACCTGAGGGATGACGTCGCGGCTTGTGATTGGTCGCGTGGCGGTCACATGAGCGGCACGCGACCAATCAGAAGCCGTGACGTCATGGAAGGTGCTGAACGCGCTCATTTTAAGCAAAGCAGGCTGCCGGTTACTACCAGGGCGCGTCAGAGGGTGAGTATATCCCTATTTTTTATTTTAATTCTTTATTTTTTACATGGATATGGATCCCAGGGCCTGAAGGAGAGTTTCCTCTCCTTCAGACCCTGGGAACCATACACTGGGAACTTCCGATTCCGATTCCCGATACCACAAAAGTATCGGATCTCGGTATCGGAATTCCGATACCACAAGTATCGGCCGATACCCGATACTTGCGGTATCGGAATGCTCAACACTATGGACAATGCATCGGCATTCGAATTCTTGTGCCCTGCGTGGTACTTGATGGTGAAATCATAATTGGACAACCGGGCCATCCACCGTTGCTCCAGGGCACCAAGTTTTGCTGTGTCCAAGTGTGTCAGTGGATTGTTATCCGTGAAGACTGTGAATCTTGCCGAGGCCAAGTAGTGCTTGAATCTCTCTGTCACTGCCCAGACGATGGCGAGGAATGCCAGCTTAAAGGAACTGTAGTTTTCAGGGTTCCTTTCAGTGGGACAAAGTTTCCTGCTGGTGTAGGCGATTACCCTTTCTTTGCCTTTTTGGACCTGAGACAACACGGCTCCAAGTCGGAAGTTGCTGGCGTCCGTGTACAGCACAAATGGTTGGTCATATTCAGGGTAAGACAGCACCTCATCTCCCGTCAGAGCCAACTTCAAATAAGTGAAGGATCTCTCCAGTCAGTCGTCCCAGTCAAATGGGGAATTCTTACCCTTGGTTTTCTTGGATTGGCCCACTAACAAGTCTTGCAGTGGCGCGGCTTTCTTGGTGAAGTCTTTGATAAATCTTCGGTAGTAGCCTACCAACCCGAGGAACTGTCGGACTTCATGGAGGTTGCTGGGCTTCGGTCAGTCTCTGATCACAGTGACATTGTCAGGGTCTGGGGCCACTCCTTCAGCACTAACTACATGGCCCAGGTACTGCACTTTGGGCTTTAACAGATGGCATTTGGATGGTTTTACCTTTAGGCCAAAGTTGGACAGGGCTTAGAACACCTCTGCCAGGTGCTTCAGGTGGTCTTCATAAGTCTTGGAGAAGACAATGACATCGTCCAGATACAGCAAGACTGTTTTGAAATTCTTGTGTCCCAGACAGCACTCCATCATCCTCTGAAACGTTCCTGGGGCGTTGCACAGTCCGAACGGCATGTAGTTGAATTCACAGAGACCCATCAAAGTGGTGAAGGCCGTTTTTCCTTGTCCGCCTCTGCTACGGGAACCTGCCAGTACCCACTGGTGTGATCCAAGGTGGAAAAGTAGTTAGCAGATTTTAAAGCAGCTAAGGACTCTTCTATTCTAGGCAAAGGGTATGCATCCTTGAGTGTAATGCGGTTTATCTGCCTATAATCAACACACATTCTCATTGTGCCGTCCTTTTTCCTGACGAGGACTAAGGGAGCTGCCCAGGGGCTACAACTATCTCTACCCCAGCCTTCTTCATCTCTCGTAACATGTCTTTGGCACACTGATAATGAGCTGGAGGTATGGGATGGTATCTCTCTTTAATGGGCGGATGATCTCCTGTGGGGATATGAAGTTGAATTCCTTTGACCTGCCCAAAATCTAGTGGGTGTTTGCTGAGTACTCATACTCATGGACCACCCTGTAAGTGCCTTGTTTTTGGTGTAATGGTGTAGAGTCAGTGCCCACGTGTAATTTCTGACACCAATCTTACATTTGTCCTGCAGAGCCATTGTCCTCCGCCTGGTTGGACGGGACCAAGGGTTCTGTTGCCTGTATCTCATTATTATCAACAGTAAACAGTTTGGCAAGTGTGGCATATTTGGTTAGGTGGACCTCTTTCTCTCCACAGTTAAGGACACGTACTGGCACCCTCCCCTTGTGGACATCAACCACCCCTCGGGCTGTCAGGATTGTGGGCCTACTATCCGAATACACAGGTTCTACCAAGGCCTGGTAGTCTTTACCTCTGAGGCCTATTGCTGCCCGACACTATATTAACATTTCACTCATGGGGGATATTGCGATGGGGATTGAATCACTCACTGTGGCACGGCCAATTTCTCCACCAGATAGTTCTACCTGTTGTCTCTGTACCAGAGCTCTGATTTCTTTCTGCAAAACACGTTGCTCACTGGAACCAGCAGTTTTGGCCACCTGTTGTAATAAGACAATAACCTCTGCAAGACAATTTTCTATGACATTAGTACCAATGGTCATCATAGGGTTACATTCACGGCGATCAATATCAACAACCACTATCCCTTGGGATTTCAATTCTACCTGCCTCACTTTAATGGTGACCTCTTTGTATCCCACTTGTGGTAAGGGCTGACCGTTACTGGCTACTATGGTGAAATCATCATCACGGCCACGAGTAATGTCTGTGTCAGCCCCAGGGCCGTATTTAGAGTTTCTGCTGCCCTAGGCACTTTTAGAGCTGCCTCCCACTTTGGTGAGTATGACACTATCGACAGTGACTTTGGCAAGAACCGCTGATGTGAAAGTCGCCTTTTGCAGCAGATCCGGCAGTTTTTCTGCATGGGTTGCGTAACGGATCACTTACGGCAACACTGCGTTCGGCCTCATTCATTCCCTATGGGATTTTCGGCACTTGCCATGATCTGGCAAATGCGGTACCATACCTCTCAACTTTTGAAGAAGGGAAGGAGGTATAAAGTTTGCGGACTATGTGCGCCGCAGCAAATTTTAGGCCACGCCTCTGACCACACCCATTTCACAACTAGTCACACCCATATCCACGTCCCAACCACAGCCATTTAGCACTGCTGATCACACTGTTTTATATACAATAATTATAAACAAAAAAAAAAATATGGCCACAGTGCTCCATACTGTATAATGGCCACACATGATGCTCCATACTGTATAATGGCCACACATGATGCTCCATAGTGTATAATGGCCACACATGATGCTCCATACTTTATAATGGCCACACATAGTGCTCCATAATGTATAATGGCCACACATAGTGCTCCATACTGCATAACGGCCACACAGAGTTCTCCATACTGTATAATGATCCCACATGATGCTCAATACTGTATAATGGCCACACATGATGCTCCATACTGTATAATGGCCATTGGCCACACATGATGCTCCATACTGTATAACGGCCACACATGATGATCCATACTGTATAATGGCCATTGGTCACACATGATGCTCCATACTGTATAACGGCCACACATGATGCTCCATACTGTATAACGGCCACACATGATGCTCCATACTGTATAACGGCCACACATGATGCTCAATACTGTATAATGGCCACACAGTTCTTCATACTGTATAATGATCCCACATGATGCTCAATACTGTATAATGACCCCCCTCCTGTATGCATGGCTCATATTCCCCTCCTGTATGCATGGCTCATATTCCCCCCTGTATGCATGGCCCATATTCCCCCCCGTATGCATGGCTCATATTCCCCCCCTGTATGCATGGCTCATATTCCCCCCCGTATGCATGGCTCATATTCCCCCCCTGTATGCATGGCTCATATTCCCCCCCAGTATGCATGGCTCATATTCCCCCCCTGTTTGCATGGCTTATATTCCCCCCCTGTATGCATGGCTCATATTCCCCCCGTATGCATGGCTCATATTCCCCTCCCTGTATGCATGGCTCATATCCCCCCGTATGCATGGCTCATATTCCCCCCCTGTATGCATGGCTCATATTCCCCCCTGTATGCATGGCTCATATTCCCCCCCGTATGCATGGCTCATATTCCCTCCCTGTATGCATGGCTCATATTCCCCCCCATATGCATGGCTCATCTCTCCACTCCACCCCACCCCCCGCTCCCATCTTGCATGGCGCCGCTTACCGTCCTCCTTCATCCCCCCTCCCCTGTCCCCCGTCCCTCATACTCACCTGTCCCTCACCGTGCGGCCGTGCCGACGTCCCTCTTGCTCTGTCTCGACTCCCGGCGCAGCACCTTCTTCCTGCGTGAGCGGTCATGTGATACCGCTCATTAAGGTCATGTATATGTGCATATTCATGACCTTAATGAGCGGTACCACGTGACCGCTCATTCAGGAGCGCTGCAGAAGCCGAGACCAGGCATTGCTGGAGCAGGGTGAGTATCGTCTTCAAGGAGGGTGGGTGGGAGGCGGCTGGGCGGCCGGGGGGTTGCAGGGGGCGGGGTCGGTCGGGAGGTGACCCAGCTTTTATTAAAAAAAAACAACAACCCTTGCTCAGGTGCCGCCCCCTGCATTGTCCCTGCCCTAGGCACGTGCCCTCACGTGCCTAGTGGCAAATATGGCCCTGGTCAGTCCAATAACGTTTATAAAGTATGTAAGGCATAGTTTTCACCTGGGAACCGGTGTCCAACAGAGCGTTCATGGGGATACCATCAATCACAATGGGGAGAACAGGTCGTCCTCCAACGTACTTGGCTCTCCAGTTTTGTAGGCCTGGTCGTCCTACTCCTGGGGATTGGCCCTCTGCCCCAGGGGTCACTCATTTAAATGACAGTACCTTGCAATGTGGCCTGCCTGATTGCAGTGGCGGCAGATGGGTCATCCGTCCTGATGATAGCGATCGTCATCTCTTCCTTTGGTCGGCGGGATCCTCTTCTGTCGTCGCCAGGGAACATCCTCCGGTCTGGAAGCCAGCTTGATCTTCTCCTTGGGAGCCTCCTGTAGGGACTGCACAGTCCGGGCTAGCACAGCAAAGTTCTTGGTCAGCTCCTGCAGCTGGAGGCATAGTCCTGCAGGAGAATCATCTTCAAGGATCTGGGCATCGGCCTCAGCAGGGACTTGAGGATCGGGCGCCACTGTTATGACCCCAATGGCGAGGGTCTCAGAGGAACGTGGAAGTCTGCAGAATACAAAAATCCAGCTCAAAGGGCAGTGGTAACTGGTTTGACCATATATCTACTCCTAACGCCAACACTAGAAGTAGCCGGGGATCATTCCTACGTTGATTCTAGATGACACGCGCCAGCCGGAGAATCTAGCTACCCCTAGTAGAGGAAAACAAAGACCTTTCTTGCCTCCAGAGAAGGGGACCCCAAAGCTGGATAGAAGCCCCCCACAAATAATGACGGTGAGGTAAGAGGAAATGACAAACACAGAAATGAACCAGGTTTAGCACAGAGAGGCCCGCTTACTGATAGCAGAATAAAGAAAGGTAACTTATATGGTCAACAAAAACCCTATCAAAATCCACACTGGAAATTCAAGAACCCCCGAACCGTCTAACGGTCCGGGGGGAGAACACCAGCTCCCTAGAGCTTCCAGCAAAGGTCAGGATATAGATTTGGAACAAGCTGGACAAAAATGCAAAACCAAAACAAATAGCAAAAAGCAAAAGGCAGACTTAGCTGATATAACTGGAACCAGGATCAGTAGACAAGAGCACAGCAGACTAGCTCTGATAACTACGTTGCCAGGCATTGAACTGAAGGTCCAGGGAGCTTATATAGCAACACCCCTAACTAACGACCCAGGTGCGGATAAAAGGAATGACAGAAAAACCAGAGTCAAAAAACTAGTAACCACTAGAGGGAGCAAAAAGCAAATTCACAACAGTCCCCCCCCCTTAGTGAGGGGTCACCGAACCCTCACCACGACCACCAGGGCGATCAGGATGAGCGGCATGAAAGGCACGAACCAAATCGGCCGCATGAACATCAGAGGCGACCACCCAGGAATTATCCTCCTGACCATAGCCCTTCCACTTGACCAGGTACTGAAGCCTCCGCCTGGAGAGGCGAGAATCCAAGATCTTCTCCACCACGTACTCCAACTCGCCCTCCACCAACACCGGAGCAGGAGGCTCAGCAGAAGGAACTACAGGCACAATGTACCGCCGCAACAAGGACCTATGAAATACATTGTGAATAGCAAACGACACAGGAAGATCCAGACGAAAAGATACAGGATTAAGGATTTCCAATATCTTGTAAGGCCCAATAAAACGAGGTTTAAATTTGGGAGAGGAGACCTTCATAGGAACAAAGCGGGAAGAAAGCCACACCAAATCCCCAACGCGTAGTCGGGGACCCACACCGCGGCGGCGGTTGGCAAAGCGCTGAGCCTTCTCCTGTGACAACTTCAAGTTGTCCACCACATGATTCCAGATCTGCTGCAACCTATCCACCACAGAATCCACCCCAGGACAGTCAGAAGGCTCCACATGACCCGAAGAAAAGCGAGGATGGAAACCAGAGTTGCAGAAAAAAGGCGAAACCAAGGTGGCGGAACTAGCCCGATTATTAAGGGCAAACTCAGCCAACGGCAAGAATGTCACCCAATCGTCCTGATCAGCAGAGACAAAACACCTCAAATAAGCCTCCAAAGTCTGATTGGTTCGCTCCGTCTGTCCATTAGTCTGAGGATGGAAAGCAGACGAAAACGACAAATCAATGCCCATCCTACTACAAAAGGATCGCCAGAACCTGGAAACGAACTGGGATCCTCTGTCTGACACAATATTCTCAGGGATGCCGTGCAAACGAACCACGTTCTGGAAAAACACAGGAACCAGATCGGAAGATGAAGGCAGCTTAGGCAAAGGAACCAAATGGACCATCTTGGAGAAACGATCACATATCACCCAGATAACGGACATGCCCTGAGATAGCGGAAGATCAGAAATGAAATCCATGGAGATATGTGTCCAAGGTCTCTTCGGGACAGGCAAAGGCAAGAGCAAACCGCTGGCACGAGAACAGCAAGGCTTAGCTCGAGCACAAGTCCCACAGGACTGCACAAATGACCGCACATCCCTTGACAAGGAAGGCCACCAAAAGGACCTGGCCACCAGATCTCTGGTGCCAAAAATTCCCGGGTGACCTGCCAACACCGAGGAATGAACCTCGGAAATGACTCTGCTGGTCCACTTATCCGGGACAAACAGTCTGTCAGGTGGACAAGACTCAGGCCTATCAGCCTGAAATCTCTGCAACACACGTCGCAGATCCGGAGAAATAGCTGACAAGATAACTCCATCTTTAAGAATACCAACAGGATCAGCGACTCCAGGAGCATCAGGCACAAAGCTCCTAGAAAGAGCATCGGCCTTCACATTCTTTGAACCTGGTAAATACGAGACAACAAAATCAAAGCGGGAGAAAAACAATGACCAGCGGGCCTGTCTCGGATTAAGGCGTTTAGCAGACTCGAGATATATCAGATTTTTGTGATCAGTCAAGACCACCACACGATGCTTAGCACCCTCGAGCCAATGACGCCACTCCTCAAATGCCCATTTCATGGCCAACAACTCCCGATTGCCCACATCATAATTTCGCTCGGCAGGCGAAAACTTCCTAGAGAAAAAGGCACAAGGTTTCATAACAGAGCAACCAGGGCCTCTCTGCGACAAAACGGCCCCTGCCCCAATCTCCGAAGCATCCACCTCAACCTGAAAGGGAAGTGAGACGTCAGGCTGGCACAAAACAGGCGCCGAAGTAAACCGGCGTTTCAACTCCTGGAAAGCCTCCACGGCAGCCGGAGCCCAGTTAGCTACATCGGAGCCCTTCTTGGTCATATCCGTCAAAGGTTTCACAATGCTAGAAAAATTAGCGATAAAACGACGGTAGAAGTTAGCGAAGCCCAAGAACTTCTGAAGACTCTTAACTGACGAGGGCTGAGTCCAATCAAGAATAGCTCGGACCTTGACTGGGTCCATCTCCACAGCAGAAGGGGAAAAAATGAACCCCAAAAAGGGAACCTTCTGTACACCAAAGAGACACTTTGAGCCCTTGACAAACAAAGAATTTTCACGCAAAATTTTAAAGACCAACCTGACCTGCTCCACATGCGAATCCCAATTATCAGAAAAAACCAAAATATCATCCAGATAAACAATCAAAAATTTATCCAGATACTTCCGGAAAATGTCATGCATAAAGGACTGAAAAACTGAAGGCGCATTGGAGAGCCCAAAAGGCATCACCAAGTACTCAAAATGACCTTCGGGCGTATTGAATGCGGTTTTCCATTCATCACCTTGCTTAATGCGCACAAGGTTGTACGCACCACGAAGGTCTATCTTGGTGAACCACTTGGCACCCTTAATCCGGGCAAACAAGTCAGACAACAGCGGTAAAGGATACTGAAATTTGACAGTGATCTTATTTAAAAGCCGATAATCAATACAAGGTCTCAAAGATCCGTCCTTTTTTGCCACAAAAAAGAATCCCGCACCAAGAGGGGAAGAAGACGGACGAATATGTCCTTTCTCCAGAGACTCCTTGATATATGAACGCATAGCGGTATGTTCAGGTACCGACAGATTAAACAGTCTTCCCTTAGGAAATTTACTGCCTGGGATCAAATCTATAGCACAGTCACAGTCCCTATGAGGAGGCAGTGCACTGGACTCAGACTCACTGAAGACATCCTGATAATCAGACAAATACTCCGGAACTTCCGAAGGCGTAGAAGAAGCAATAGACACAGGCAGGGAATCCCCATGAATACCACGACAGCCCCAACTTGAGACTGACATAGCCTTCCAGTCCAGGACTGGATTATGGGTCTGTAACCATGGCAGCCCTAAAACAACCAAATCATGCATTTTATGTAAAACCAGGAAACGTATCACCTCGCGGTGTTCAGGAATCATGCACATGGTAACCTGTGTCCAATACTGCGGTTTATTTGCTGCCAATGGTGTAGCATCAATACCCCTAAGAGGAATAGGATTTTCTAATGGTTCAAGAGTAAAACCGCAGCGCTTAGCAAATGAGAGATCCATGAGACTCAGGGCAGCACCTGAATCTACAAACGCCATGACAGGATAAGATGACAGTGAGCAAATCAAAGTTACAGACAGAATAAATTTAGGTTGCAAATTACCAACGGTGACAGGACTAACAACCTTAGCTATACGTTTAGAGCATGCTGAGATAACATGTGTAGAATCACCACAGTAGTAGCACAAGCCATTCCGGCGTCTATGAATTTTCCGCTCATTTCTAGTCAGGATTCTATCACATTGCATTAAATCAGGTGTCTGTTCAGACAACACCATGAGGGAATTTGCGGTTTTTCTATCACATTGCACCGAATTAGGTGTCTGTTCAGACAACACCATGAGGGAATTTGCGGTTTTGCGCTCCCGCAACCGCCGGTCAATTTGAATAGCCAGTGCCATAGTATCATTCAGACCTGTGGGAATGGGAAAACCCACCATAACATTCTTAATGGCTTCAGAAAGGCCATTTCTAAAATTAGCGGCCAGTGCACACTCGTTCCAATGTGTCAGCACGGACCATTTCCGAAATTTTTGGCAATACACTTCAGCCTCGTCCTGCCCCTGAGACATAGCCAGCAAGGCCTTTTCTGCCTGAATCTCAAGATTGGGTTCCTCATAAAGTAAACCGAGCGCCAGAAAAAACGCATCAAGATCAGCCAATGCCGGATCTCCTGGCGCCAGCGAAAAAGCCCAATCCTGAGGGTCGCCCCGTAAGAACGAAATAACAATTTTTACTTGCTGAGCAGAATCTCCAGATGAACAGGGTCTCAGGGACAAAAACAATTTACAATTATTCACGAAATTCCTAAACTTAAACCTGTCTCCGGAAAACAGTTCAGGAATCGGTATTTTAGGTTCTGACCTAGGATTTCTGATAACATAGTCTTGTATGCCCTGCACACGAGTAGCCAGCTGGTCCACACTTGTAATCAAGGTCTGGACATTCATGTCTGCAGCAAGCATAGCCACTCTGAGGTAAAGGGGAAGAAGAAAAAAAAAAAAACTCAGAATCTTCTTTCTTATAATCCCTCTTCTGCAATGCATTAAACATTTAATACTGGCCTGGCAAACTGTTATGACCCCAATGGCGAGGGTCTCAGAGGAACGTGGAAGTCTGCAGAATACAAAAATCCAGCTCAAAGGGCAGTGGTAACTGGTTTGACCATATATCTACTCCTAACGCCAACACTAGAAGTAGCCGGGGATCATTCCTACGTTGATTCTAGATGACACGCGCCAGCCGGAGAATCTAGCTACCCCTAGTAGAGGAAAACAAAGACCTTTCTTGCCTCCAGAGAAGGGGACCCCAAAGCTGGATAGAAGCCCCCCACAAATAATGACGGTGAGGTAAGAGGAAATGACAAACACAGAAATGAACCAGGTTTAGCACAGAGA
Source organism: Ranitomeya variabilis (assembly GCF_051348905.1). Taxonomy (NCBI): domain Eukaryota; kingdom Metazoa; phylum Chordata; class Amphibia; order Anura; family Dendrobatidae; genus Ranitomeya; species Ranitomeya variabilis. The sequence continues at coordinate 567,935,495 of NC_135232.1, forward strand.
GGCCCGCTTACTGATAGCAGAATAAAGAAAGGTAACTTATATGGTCAACAAAAACCCTATCAAAATCCACACTGGAAATTCAAGAACCCCCGAACCGTCTAACGGTCCGGGGGGAGAACACCAGCTCCCTAGAGCTTCCAGCAAAGGTCAGGATATAGATTTGGAACAAGCTGGACAAAAATGCAAAACCAAAACAAATAGCAAAAAGCAAAAGGCAGACTTAGCTGATATAACTGGAACCAGGATCAGTAGACAAGAGCACAGCAGACTAGCTCTGATAACTACGTTGCCAGGCATTGAACTGAAGGTCCAGGGAGCTTATATAGCAACACCCCTAACTAACGACCCAGGTGCGGATAAAAGGAATGACAGAAAAACCAGAGTCAAAAAACTAGTAACCACTAGAGGGAGCAAAAAGCAAATTCACAACACGCCACCTCCTGGTGGTACGTGAGGGCTTCACACCTAGGGGGTACTGCACGGCTGGGCTGCCATTCCTGTAGCACCTGGATGGCCTTGTCTTTGAATTGCGCAAAGGCTAGGTCCGGATTCTGCATGGCCAGGAGGTGCAGTTGGGCCCTTTGGTTATTGCACAGGAGTCCCTCGATGAACCGCTCTTTTAAGAGTTGATCTTCATTTTGCACGCTGTTTGGATCAACCTGCCTGATTGCCCGCAGTGCTTCCTGGAGATTAAGGGCATAGTCCCGTAGGCTATCCTGCAGCCTCTGCTTGCACCCATAAAACTTCAATTTGATTTATTTCTGTAGCGGTGCGGGTGTCAAAGGTGGTTTTAAGTTTAGCAAAGATTCGCTTCACAGTCCCTTTATCCGCAGCTGGCCAGGATTTCACCTCCCTCAGGGCAGCTCCAAACAGTTGGCCCATTACAATGTGAACTTTCTGATGCTCTGTCAGGGGATAAACCTCAAGCAGGCTGCAGAGTCTTTCTTTAAAGTCAGCTAACGTATGCGATTCTCCAGAATATTGCGGGAGCCAGGTTGCTCCAGGTATGTACGGCATGGAGAGGGGCATGATGGCCGCTGTAGCTGGGGCGGTGCCCGGCTGGCTGATGGGAGCGGCGGGCTCTGCGGGACCTGGCAGCAGTACAAGGCCTGCGGCTGCGTCAATCGCGGGGCCTGCGGGCACGTCCGCCGCGAGGCCTGGGGGTGCCATTAGGTCTGCGGCTGCGACCACCGCCAACTCCCCTCCCAGGTTAGACATTGTTCTTCCCCCTCGCTAACCTGGGAGAAGTCGGGGCTCCTCTCTGGAATCAGCAGCCTTTCCTCTGGTGCTCCGCTCTTTGCAGCGTCTCTTCTTTCGGCTCCGCTGCATGACGTCTTCACTTCCGGCCTTCAAGGCAGCAGCGCGGCACCCGTTCTTCCTGCTTCATGCTCTTTTTGGCTAGCTCCGCCCACGAAGGTACATCTCCTCCCCCTCGCGCTCCACGCGGCGTGGCAATGACGGATTTTGGCTGCAATTTTTGACGGCAATGCGCAATTCACAGTCTTTTAGCACAAATCACGGTTAGGCACTGTTCTGGCACAGTCTCTAGGCGCACATGACCCGATTTTTCAGGCTTTAGTAGATCCTGTTCATGACGTCAAAGTTGGAGCGCCCCCATGGGGCTGTGGGGTACTCGGTACCGGGTCCTTCGGTTCACAGGGGATGTCACAGTGGCTCTCCCAGTCCGTGGCCCTGGGACATCCATGTAAAATGGAAAGGTCTTTAAAGGGATAGAGTTTATATTTGTGACGCCATCTGTGGTATTCGGTCAGGGTGACCGACACTGCTTTAAGGGGTCCACTGGGGTGATGTTATGGCAGCTAGATGATATACTTTCCCACAGATGAAGTAGGACAAACCCATATGACTGGTGGCTTGAGGTGGTTTTTAGGGACTCTAGCATGCCCAAGCCTCTGAGAGTTGCCACCGTGCCTCCTGGGTATAGGTTGGACAGGTAACGTGGAAATAGCTGTCCTGCCAGTCTCTGAAGTAAAGCATTGAGATCCTTACTCCCTCGGTATTCCGGCCACCGGATTTCTGCTCCTCAGAAGGAGGCAGCCTGCTTCTGGCTGGTCTCCCTTTGATATCCTCTCCTTTGCTCTGACTTCCTTTACACTTGCTGCAATATGTTCGGCTTTCTATCCGTCTGTTTCCTAGGAGCTGCAGCACTTTAGGCTACATGGCTTCTATGCTTCCTTTCCCTCTGTCTCCCTGAGAGGAACTGAACTCTTTCCCTCCAGATCAGGATGTTCTTATAGGGGAGTTCACCTTAAACAGGCTTAGAGCTCCCCCTTCTGGTCTGGAGTGTGAACATGTTGCATGCATTGTGTTACCTGACAAAGAGTTCTCCTTCAATGCTTCCAAACGTAGCATCACTCTCCCCGAGAGGAAAGCAATACCACTGCGACGACCAGGACCCTGGGGCGCCGTAACACCATTTCTGGAGACAGAAACCCATGCAGTGTTAAACAGCAGTAATAGTAGTTGTTGCAGTTTATACAATAATAAGCATTATTCTAACATAGAGTCACAACAGCCCTTTTGAGGAAAAGCAGATTTGCGGTTGGTGAAGTCATGGTATAGTATGTTTAATGGGAAATGTGTTTAGACTTTTTTGCATTCATCTCCACATGTGGAGTAGAAGACATTGGCTCTTGAAGCCATTGTCTTTTTGTCCTTAGTCTTGACTAAATTAGCAATCTTTAGACATAAAATTGATTAAAACGGTCCTGGACAATACTGTAAAGGTTTTCTCAATTTTTTTGTAGATGTTTTTTCTGGTAGTTGGGTATGACACGTAATATTGAAATTTTAGCTGCCAATAGAAATCAACACTCCTGTAAATTTAAGTAAGCTGGCCATACAAATTACATGGCTGTCGGCCAAACGATGACTGTCAGATGAATGATCTGACAGAACATCTCATCTAACTTGTCCATACACTGGAGGCTATTTCAGCCGAGCGCTCATGTGTTCTTCACAGATCTTTAGGAGAATAATGTGATCAACAGTTTGAAATTGGACATGCGCAATCATCATCTCTCCCGACCATCAGTTGGATGACATCTCATACACATCAGACCGCTGACCGAACCCATCAATATTTAAATTGTAAAATTTATTTACCCCTTATTCCCAGTACAAGGATTTAGCTCCTCCATGGAACCGTTTTCTAAGTTGTCCTAATTTTTTACAAATTTGCTATGACTAGATGTTGATTATACAGCCAGTCTAACATTTGTGATCTTTGGAATCGAATCTGTATTTCATGCCTATAGGTGAAAGGAACAATTAGAATTATTTTTGTGCTTTACACATTAAATGCCACAACAGCGCAGCTTGACTGACTGATTTGACATAAGGATGAAAAATGGATGCCCTTCTATTTCAGCCAATCATGTTCAAGTCATGGGAGCCATTGGACTTTGAACAAAATGATTGAGCTGAACAAGAATCTAGTTGTGTTACTTGTAGGAATCTCTTTTGACCTTGTGTTCTGCAAATAATACTGTAGATTTAGTTTTCCCATAAGTGTCTGATTTAAATTATTCATATATTACAGATTTCTTCTATTATGTGCAGCGAAAATCAAACGACTGTCTCCGATTTCTTACTTCTTGGATTCAAGACTCATAGAAACTTTAGGCTTCTACTCTTTTTTGTATTCCTGACCATATACATTGTTATATTCTTTGGAAATGCCATGATTATCATTTCCATTTCACTAGTCCAGTATCTGGATATTCCAATGTTCATTTTCCTGAAGCATTTGGCCTTGGCGGACGTATTGTTCACCACAAACATTATACCTAATATGTTGTACGTCATCATGATGGAAGGTGCCAAGATATCTACCAATGGTTGCTTCGCCCAGTACTACTTTCACTGTATCTCAGTGTATGCTCAATCCTTAGTTCTGACTGTTATGTCTTTGGATCGTTATATAGCCATCTGCCAGCCCTTACGTTATTCTTCCGTTATGAACCATAAATTTTGTCATCATCTTGTTTTTTGGTCTTGGGCCATGGGAATCCTCCTAATCCCAAGTGAAGTGGTAGCCTTGTCTCAGCTGAAGTTCTGCAGCTCTAACGTCGTTGACCACTTTTTTTGTGACTTTGCACCCATCTTAAAACTATCTTCTTCGGATACTTCTCTAGTCACATGGGAAGACTACATCTTCACTTTAATACTCATTGTTCTTCCTTTTTTATTTGTTATCATATCTTATATTAGTATTTTTACATCCATTCTTAAGATCTCTACAACTTCCGGCCAGCAGAAAGCTTTCTCCACATGTAGTTCTCACCTCGTTACACTCAGCATCTATTACGGTACTATTATCGCTATCTACGTCTTTCCAGAAGAGGACAATAGCCTTAACGAAAATAAACTGAAGTCTCTTTTATATGTGGTGCTCACCCCATTTATTAACCCGATTATTTACAGTATGAGAAATCGAGAAATGAGGAAAGCATTTAGGCAATTGTTATGTAATAGAAAATAATAGAAATGGGTCAGAATGTAGGGACTTTTCCTATAGAAAATACAATGCAAAGAAAGCGTAACCCATGAACTTGGAAGCTGAAAATATACAAATGAAAACATATATTAACAGTATATATTGTACAATTATATGTAAAATATAGATGCCTCTTCTTAGTGCGTATTTGTTATACTAGATGATTTCTGATCTTTAAAGGGTTATTCCCAAAATCATAATGTGGTCTCTGTTTTCTGTACATCAAGAACAAATCGTGTGTGCCAATACAACCTATTTTTATAATCTGCACCCACTTGCAGCTATCACCCCTAATGATGCCCTCCTCTGGGTTCTCTATTGCCATTGAAGTCTATTGTATATGGGGGAGCTACAAGGTTCGAAAGATAAAGATACAGTCTCCTGATGCTGTTCTCTAGTACGTTTTATCTCACACAAGTGATGTATTCACAGTTAGCTACATTGCTCAGTATAATGTCCTCTGTGTTATCCTTCATGTTTATATACAACACCATAGCAGCTAATCATCACCCAGTAGCTCAGTGGCAGCTGAAAATTTGCTATGGAGCTTGAAGATGGAAGCAAGACTATCAAGGATCATCTAACAGGGTTGTATCATGGCTTCTCCATGCTTTATCTGTGAGTAAAATTAACAGGCTCATTCTTGTCACTGAATTTTTGAAGGATGAGAGCACTGGCTGACCAGACACAGTGATATCAACTAGAGATGGTACAAATCGATTCAGAGGACCTAGTCCAGCAGCCACACCAGTAATCTGTTGCCACCGGATGGTTGACCTGTGAACAGCTACTTACTTAAAGGGAATCGGTCACCCCAAAAATGGCCTATAAACTAAGGCCACCGGCATCAGGGATTATCTACAGCATTCTGTAATGCTGTAGATAAGCCAATATATCCTGAAAGATAAGAAAAACAGGTTATATTATACTCACTCAGGGGCGCTGCGGTCCGGTCCGATGGGTGTCGCGGTCCGGGTCCAGCGCCTCCTATCTTCATACGATGTCGTCCTCTTCTTGTTTTCCTGCCGCGGCTCCTACGCAGGCGTACTTTGTCTGCTGGGCCTTTATGGCCTTTCCTGGCGTCTGCACACTGCAGTACTTTGCTCTTCCCTCAACAGGGCAGACAAAGTACGCCTGTGCAGGGGCTGCGGCAGTAAGAAAAGAAAAGGATGACATCATATGAAGATAAAAGGCGCCGGACCTGGACCGCGACGCCCATCGGACCGGACCGCACCGGGACTGCCCCTGGGTGAGTATAATATAACTTGTTTTTCTTATCTTTCAGGTGACATTGGGGGCTTATCTACAGCATTACAGAATGCTGTAGATAAGCCCCTGATGCCGGTGGCCTTAGTTTATAGGCCATTTTTGAGGTGACAGATTCCCTTTAATGGAATTCTTGGTGTTATGGAGGCACTTTTGTGTAAGTCTGACAGCTTTTAATAGAGAGTCCACAGAAAGGCTTTGCATAAGTTTCTCCATTACCAGATCACAGGGGTTGCCCTGGCCTTCATCCTTCAACCCCAATACAGGGATCTGGACTCACACAGGGGCCCCTGGGCTGGGGCCACAGAGCAGCTGCTGACAGGTGGATCAAGCATACAGCATTAAGGATTGTCATGTGGGGTCAATGCCAAGAGGTCATATCAGGGACAAAATCGTAAAGCAAGAGGATAATCAAAATTCAAGCTGAGGTCAGAAAATGGGAGGAATTATGAAGACAACACAACAGAAAACTAAATTGACTCGCAGTGGAAGTCTTATACCCAAGAGTTTAAATAGCAGACAGCCCCTCCAGGGCTTTAAGAAAGGAGCAATTAAAATCAAACAATTAACCCCATAACTCCCTGATCTAGCAGCACTAAAAGTCCCAGGAATTAAAAAGGAATGTCGCAGTCATGGGTCACCAGCAAAAGCATTGCAGCACCACCTAGTGGCTGAAGAAAAATCAAAGGGGACAAGAATCGGCACAGATGTTACACCCAGTTTTCTCAATTAGCCAGCCTAGCGCGATGTCATTATTACGGTCAACTAATCAAACGTAGAGCTGTAAGGTAATATAGTAACATAGTAACATAGTAACATAGTTAGTAAGGCCGAAAAAAGACATTTGTCCATCCAGTTCAGCCTATATTCCATCATAATAAATCCCCAGATCTACGTCCTTCTACAGAACCTAATAATTGTATGATACAATATTGTTCTGCTCCAGGAAGACATCCAGGCCTCTCTTGAACCCCTTGACTGAGTTCGCCATCACCACCTCCTCAGGCAAGCAATTTCAGATTCTCACTGCCCTAACAGTAAAGAATCCTCTTCTATGTTGGTGGAAAAACCTTCTCTCCTCCAGACGCAAAGAATGCCCCCTTGTGCCCGTCACCTTCCTTGGTATAAACAGATCCTCAGCGAGATATTTGTATTGTCCCCTTATATACTTATACATGGTTATTAGATCGCCCCTCAGTCGTCTTTTTTCTAGACTAAATAATCCTAATTTCGCTAATCTATCTGGGTATTGTAGTTCTCCCATCCCCTTTATTAATTTTGTTGCCCTCCTTTGTACTCTCTCTAGTTCCATTATATCCTTCCTGAGCACCGGTGCCCAAAACTGGACACAGTACTCCATGTGCGGTCTAACTAGGGATTTGTACAGAGGCAGTATAATGCTCTCATCATGTGTATCCAGACCTCTTTTAATGCACCCCATGATCCTGTTTGCCTTGGCAGCTGCTGCCTGGCACTGGCTGCTCCAGGTAAGTTTATCATTAACTAGGATCCCCAAGTCCATCTCCCTGTCAGATTTACCCAGTGGTTTCCCGTTCAGTGTGTAATGGTGATATTGATTCCTTCTTCCCATGTGTATAACCTTACATTCATCATTGTTAAACCTCATCTGCCACCTTTCAGCCCAAGTTTCCAACTTATCCAGATCCATCTGTAGCAGAATACTATCTTCTCTTGTATTAACTGCTTTACATAGTTTTGTATCATCTGCAAATATCAATATTTTACTGTGTAAACCTTCTACCAGATCATTAATGAATATGTTGAAGAGAACAGGTCCCAATACCGACCCCTGCGGTACCCCACTGGTCACAGCGACCCAGTTAGAGACTATACCATTTATAACCACCCTCTGCTTTCTATCACTAAGCCAGTTACTAACCCATTTACACACATTTTCCCCCAGACCAAGCATTCTCATTTTGTGTACCAACCTCTTGTGCGGCACGGTATCAAATGCTTTGGAAAAATCGAGATATACCACGTCCAATGACTCACCGTGGTCCAGCCTATAGCTTACCTCTTCATAAAAACTGATTAGATTGGTTTGACAGGAGCGATTTCTCATAAACCCATGCTGATATGGAGTTAAACAGTTATTCTCATTGAGATAATCCAGAATAACATCCTTCAGAAACCCTTCAAATATTTTACCAACAGTAGAGGTTAGAATTACTGTCCTATAATTTCCAGGTTCACTTTTAGAGCCCTTTTTGAATATTGGCACCACATTTGCTATGCGCCAGTCCTGCGGAACAGACCCCGTCGCTATAGAGTCCCTAAAAATAAGAAATAATGGTTTATCTATTACATTACTTAGTTCTCTTAGTACTCGTGGGTGTATGCCATCCGGACCCGGAGATTTATCTATTTTAATCTTATTTAGCCGGTTTCGCACCTCTTCTTGGGTTAGATTGGTGACCCTTAATATAGGGTTTTCATTGTTTCTTGGGATTTCACCTGGCATTTCATTTTCCACCGTGAATACCGTGGAGAAGAAGGTGTTTAATATGTTAGCCTTTTCCTCGTCATCTACAACCATTCTTTCCTCACTATTTTTTAAGGGGCCTACATTTTCAGTTTTTATTCTTTTACTATTGATATAGTTGAAGAACAGTTTGGGATTAGTTTTACTCTCCTTAGCAATGTGCTTCTCTGTTTCCTTTTTGGCAGCTTTAATTAGTTTTTTAGATAAAGTATTTTTCTCCCTATAGGAGGAGGCAGTTTGCAGGGATCCTTCCTGATGGCCACAGATTACTAATGTGCCACTAGGCCGGGTCTCGCATATTGATTTGCACCACCTCTAATATCAACCCATTGTAAGGTTTCAACAAAATTTTTTTAAAATGAACAAAAATTCTTTAAATTTGCATGTATACACATACTGACTGATGACTGGTTCTTGTGTAAGGGGGCGACGGAGACCGTCAGGTGTCTTTTCCCCCTGTGGATTCTGTACACCCATCTTACGTGCAGTACCTTGTCATTTATTAATGTTATTGCAATGTGCTGTATTGTAATATGATGTGCAGTGTTTTAACTTAGGAAAAGAGTGGGATATAGAGGGTTAAATAGTTGGGCGAAGTTAGAGGAGGACAGTGCAAATCCCCAGGGATATAGAGAAAGGTCTTCCTGTATAGAGGGCAGAGCTCAGGCAGGCTTGCCTAGGACGAGACATGCACAACAGCGAGAGCAGAGGGTTCCCCAGATGTGGGGATAAAAGACTGCCCTGGACTGACGAGCAGTGAGGGCGTGCATCGTCTCGTCGGGATCGTCCCCAGGAGAAACTTGGGGTCCTAAACCAGGATGGGAGCTGGTGGCGGGTAACATACAGAAACAGCAGGGAAAGCATAGGAAAACATTGCCTGGTTTGTATCGTGTCACGAGTGTGACTGTTCAGTAAAGTTTAACCATGCAGTAACACAGGGAATGCAGAACAAGGTCTAACAGTGCGGTTTAATTTATAACAACAGTAAACTCCTCGCAGGGAGATAACATATAATTAACAGTAGAATCACAGTATAACACAACAGTCTTATGATTAAACTTCACTTTTCGTGACTTCTCTGTCCTTAAACTCATGCAGTCCGATGGGAGTTGTAATACCGGCAGTGGCCGGCACGGCATCTTCAGGCGTAACCTGCTAACAAACGGTCCAGCTTCTGGAGGCAACAGGCTGACACCGGTTTTGCCCGTTGAGCTCCTAGTCCATCAGTCTTTAACGCCGAGGTGGGAAGTGCCGTAGAAGTCTCTGCCCGCTGCACGCCTGCCAAGGATGGGGAACACACCTCACGATCCTGCACCTGGCACTCGCGTCTCCATGCGAGCACCACACACTGTTTGGCTGAGCGCCTGACACTCTGCACGCTCAATGACTCTCGGGGGGGGGGGGGGGCTCATGTAACCTGTGCTGGAAATCGGCTCCACACTCTCTCTCTCGCTGTGGAGCGTGGTACACCATTGCTTCCTCTCCCTGCCAGCGGGAAACTCTGCTCTTTTCTCATGCTTACTGTTCTCCACCCAGTCTTGCCATGCCCTCTCTCACCAGGTCTTGGACCCTGTCTGGTTCCCCGCTCTTTTCCCCCGGCAACACTGGATGCAGCTTCGACAGTTCCGGACCTAGCATTATGTAGGTACACGCAGCCCAGTCTTCCTCCTTACAGTGGCACCAGGACTGGGCATCAGTGGTGACCAGTACAGTCACAGTGGAAGAACTTTTTGTCTGTTTCCCCCACCTCAAAGTTTTCATTGCACATGGTTGCACATCCCCTGGTGGATTACGGGACTAACATCCTGAAAGGATTAATCATTATGAACTGTGTGTGCGGTTTCTTTATGGACTGTGTTGTTTTAACCCTACATCTTGCCTACATTGGCCACAAATTTTACCTATTTTTACCTTGAACTGTTCCTTGATACAACTGCCTATGTGTGTTTACATAGTAACATAGTTATTAAGGTTGAAGGAAGACTTTAAGTCCATCTAGTTCAACCCATAGCCTAACCTAACATGCCCTAACATGTTGATCCAGAGGAAGGCAAAAAAAATCCATGTGGCAAAGAGTAAGCTCCACATTGGGGAAAAAAATTCCTTCCCGACTCCACATACGGCAATCAGACTAGTTCCCTGGATCAACGCCCTATCAAGGAATCTAGTGTATATAACCTGTAACATTATACTGTATTCTGGTTTTACATCACTGACGCCATCATGTGCCATGACATGCATCTCACTTCCATCACTTCACCGGTGACTCTGTCACATTAGACATAGCAGTGCTGATGCTCTATGTATATCACAAGTGTTCGGATGATCACAGCTTCAAGTCCCCTAAAGGGACAATTAAATACATTAAAAAGTAAAAAAAGAGTTTTAAAAAATAAAAACAACAATTTAAAATCATCCCCCTTTTGTCCCATTAACCCCTTCACCCCAGAGCCTGTTTTCACCTTCCTGACCAGGCCAATTTTTTCAATTTTGACCACAGTCACTTTATGAGGTCATAAGTCTGTAGCGCTTCAACAAATCTGAGACTGTTTTTTCATGACATATTGTATTTCATGATAATAGTAAACTTAGATCGATATAACTTGCGATTATTTATGAACATTCTGAAAATTTGACAACAATGTGAACTTCTTGACTGGATCTCCATCTGCTGGGTTGGCTGTAGTGGAAGAGGAGTCAGTCTCCTTTATACTCGTTCTACTCTATTGCAATTGATACCACTTTGTTGGTGTCTGCCACTCATTTTTGGAAATGTGTAGACTCCTGGTTGGGTCTCCTTCATGTGTGTTGCCTGTAGCAGTAGGCATCCGAGATCGGCATGCTTCCACTTCCTTTGAGTTAACTACCCATGGTACTAGCCTTACATTTTTCTGACATTAGTAGTCTTACGAAATCAATATTTGTGCCACCTGAGTGTGGCTGATCATCAAAACAGGTTGAGCTGTTGCATGTGGTATTAGGGCTTCCAGCACAGCAGGCTTACACCGATCCCTCACCCACCTCGTCTTAATTTGAAGTTCAATTGAAAGCTGTAAATGGTGGCCCAGACCCTGATACCTTTATGCATGGCAGATTGCTGCTGTAGCATTCTAAAATGTGTACTGTGGGTAAATTGAGGCCACTTTCCTGGTGCCTGCCACTAATTTGATGTGTTTTGGCAGCTTTTGGGAACATTTGAAAATGTTGTGTATGTGGCACCCCAGGAGTCCGGTTGCCACAGTGGCATTGCCTTCCTGGGGGGGGGGGGGGAGTGATGCCATGCCTGGAAGAAGGGATCCCCTTAGCAGGTAACATAGCATGCAGCACCTTTCCAGACCAGAAGGGGGAGCTCTAACCTGGTTTTCAGGGGAACTTCCCTATAAGTTCTGGTCTGGAGGCGGGGTTAGTTAGTGTGTGTGAGGGAGCAGACAGAGAAGGTGGAAGAGGCAAGTGACGAGAATCTGTAGGATAGTAGCTGCAACTGAGCTCACCCCAGGACTGAGCACCAAAGATCGGACACCAAAGTCCATAGTTGTGTGGGAACTGCAGGTCCTTCAACCAAATCCAGAAGACAGGAGATTGCAGGTCTCCTGGCTCCATTGGACACCCGAAGGCACAGCAGCATTTGAGAGCCCAGAGTCACCACAAGGGAGTGACACCTGGACCAGGCTCAAGCTGCCTGCCATGCAGGTAGTGTTTCACTTAATGGACAGACTGAGAAAGGGACTTGAGGAGAACTAAAAGCACCAAGCACCCAGAGAACAGCACAGCAGGGAGGCCTCCAACCCCACCTGGCTAGGAGGATCCTGAATTGCTTCCAGGCTGCCCGGATCTCCATCACCAGCTCTGACTTGTGCCCCGAACTGCACCTGCAACCTGGGATTAAAGGTAAAGGAGACTGCAACCTTCGAGTCCTCTAGTTATTCCTGCACCCTCATTCCTGCACTCCAACATCCACCATCCCTCATAAACTGTTCTGGTACCCCTGGGACCCCGCTCCACTTGTGGGGAGCAGAACCATCCCAGCTGCATCACCATCGTCCCCAGCAGTCTCTTTAAGTAGCGTCGGCCATCCCTGGCCGAGTACCAAAGGTGGCGTCACAAATAATCCCATTAACCTATATAAACTTTATTCCTTTCCATTATCCATCCCTTTTCATTACAAGCCCAGGGCCACGGACCGGGTCACCGCTGTTGTGACCACCCCTTTAAGAACCATTCGACCCAGTTCCGAGTACCCCATGGCCCTAGCGGGTGTTGCATGTATGCGCTTGTTTTTGCCTCTCATTGACTTCAATGTCATTTGGCTATGTGCGCCCTATACCAAGGTTTCCGTGTAAATCTCTGAAATACGTGATTCAGATGGAAGCCCCGGCAGAAGATTCCCTATAATGAGGCGGATGAAGGCACTGTGGACACCATAGAACCTGAGATCCAGCATGTCCATCTTTTTAGGTGTGCATAAAAGCACAGTTGACCACAGTTTTGTGCCCTTCTAAAAAGGACAACGCTGAACAGATGCCAGTCCAGAGTGCACCCAAAGTGTGATTTTTCCCCAGAAATTGCACAACAAATTGTATGGTGCATTTTTTCCTGCTATCATTGTGAAAGTAAATAAAATTGTGTCTCTAAAGGAAAAACTTTTTAAAAAGTGGGTTTTTTTTACACATTTCATTAACTCCTGTGAAGCACCTGAAAGGTTAGTAAACTTCTTGAATGTGGTTTTGAGCACCTTGAGGGGTGCAGTTTTTAGAACGGTGTCACTTTTGGGTATTTTCTGTCATATAGGCCCCTCAAAGTCACTTCAATTGTGAGGTGGTCCCTAAAAAAATAAGTTTTGTAAATTTTGTTGTAAAAATGAGAAATCGCTTGTCAACTTTTAACCCTTATAACTTTCAAACAAATCAAAATTATGTTTTAAAAATTATGTTGATGTAAACTAGACATGTAAATTAGAATACTTGATAACACCAGCTTGAAAAATTATTTTAAAATCTGACATGTTGGCCTACTGAAATGTATGTTCAGTAAATGCACTCAATACTTGGTCAGGGCTCCTTTTCCATCAATTACCTCATCAATGCAGCGTGGCATGGAGGCGATCAGCCTGTGGCACTGCTGAGGTGTTATGGAAGCCCAGGCTGCTTTGATAGCAGCCTTCAGCTCATCTGCATTGTTGGGTCTGGTGTCTCTTATCTTCTGCTTGACAATATCCAATAGATTCTCTATGGGGTTAAGGTGAGGCAAGTTTGCTGGCCAATCAAGCACAGTGATACTGTTGTTTGTAAATCAGGTATTGATACTTTTGGCAGTGTGGACAGGTGCCAAATCCTGCTGGAGAATGAAATTTCCATCTCCAAAAAGTTTGTCGGCAGAGGGAAGCATGAAGTGCTCTAAAATTTCCTGTTAGACGGCTGTGCTGACTTTGGTCTTGATACAGCACAGTGGACCTACATCAGCAGATGACATGGCTCCCGAAACCATCATTGATTGTGGAAACTTCACACTAGACCTCAAGCGGCTTGGATTCTGGCCTCTTCACTCTTCCTCCAGACTCTGGGACCTTGATTTCCAAATTAAATGCAAAATTTACTTTCATCTGAAAACAACACCTTTGGCCACTGAGCAACAGTCCAGTTCTTTTTCTCGTTGGCCCAGGTAAGACGCTTGTGGCTTTGTCTATTGGTCATGAGTAGTTTGACCTAAAGGAATGCAACACTTGCAGCCCATGTCCTGGATACATCTGTGTGTGGTGACTCTTGAAGCAGTGACTCCAGCAGCAGTCCTCTCCTTGTGAATCTCCCCCAAATTTTTGAATGGCCATTTCTTAACAATCCTTTCAAGGCTGTGATTATCCTGGTTGCTTGTGCACCTTTTTCAACCACACTTTTTTCTTCCACTCAACATGCCATTTATATGCTTGGATACAGCCAGTTTCTTTAGCAATGACCTTTTGTGGCTTACCCTGCTTGTAGAGTGTGTCAATGACTGCCTTCTGGACATCTGTCAAGTCAGCAGTCTTCCCCATGACTCTGGAGCCTACTGAAACAGAGTAAGGAACCTTTTTAAATGATTAGAAAGCCTTTGCAGGTGTTTTTTTTAATAATTATTCTAATTTACTGAGATAATGACTTTTAGGTTTTCATTGGCTGTAAGCCATAATCAACAACATTAACAGAAATAAACACTTGAAATAGATCACTCTGTTTGTAATGACTCTATATAATATAGGAGTTTCACATTTTGTATTGAAGAACTGAAATAAATTCAATGAGCATCCGAGCATTTTAGTGCTCGCTCATCCCTAGTCCTTATACTTTTAGCCATGATTATATGTAAACCACTTGAAGAATCAATATCTATATGACTTTGGTAAATACATTTAATAATTAATTTTTTTCCCAATTTTCATTATTTACAAAATAGCGAGACGCTGTTCATTCTCCCAAGTCGACATCATTCGACAGTAAGTCCCACAGATCCAGCGTTGTGTAAAAGTAGTATGATGTTAATGAGGATAGTATGTTATTGCTAATTATGCTCCAGGGGTTTATGGCCTTCCTAAGGCAAAGAGTGGCTCTAAATTTCTGAGCTCTTATAAAAGGATGTCGTATCCTTACCACAAAAAAATCAGCAATTTACATCATATAACTTACAGCTGAAAGCAGGTAGAACGAGGGTCTACTTTGCTCACACTTGACCTCCTTATTGTACAAGCCAAATCTATCAGTACTGGGGCCTAAACTATGGTAAGTACGCACCACAGCTTGTTTTTTCCTTCGTGACCGGGCCAATTTTTACAATTCTGACCACTGTCACTTTATGAGAATTTAACTCTGCAACGCTTCAACGTATCCCCCTGATTCTGAGACAGTTTTTCTAGGCATGTTGTACTTCATGATTGTGGTAAAAAATTTTCAATATAACTTGAGTTTATTTCTGAAATTATTGGAAATTCGGCGAAACTTTTGAAAATTTCACAATTTTCAAATTTTTTATCTTTATGCACTTATACCGGAGAGTTATGCCACACAAAGTAGTTAATAAATAACATTTCCCTCGTGTCTACTTTACATCAGCACAATTTTTGAGAAAATTTTTTTGTTACGAAGTTATAAGGGTTAAAAGTTGATCAGCAATTTTTCATTTTTCCCTAAAATTTGCAAAACCATTTTTTTAGGGACCACATCACATTTGAAGTGACTTTGAGGGGCCCATATGACATAAAATTCCAAAAAGTGACACCATTATAAAAATAGCACCCATCGAGGTGCTAAAAACCACATTCAAGAAGTTTATTAACCCTTCAGGTGCTTCACAAGAATTAATGGAATGTGGAAGGAAAAACTTTACATTTCACTTTTTCCCACAAAAATGTTTCTTTATCGCCATATTTTCCATTTTCACAAAAGTAAAAGAAGAAAATGCACCATAAAATTTGTTGTGCAATTTCTGCTGGGTATGTTGACACCACATATGTGGAGGAAAACTATTGTTTGTGCGCATGGCAGGGCTTGGAAGGGAAGGAGCACCACTTGACTTTTGGAATTCAAAATTGGCTTGGATCAATGGCCGACACCATGTCGCGTTTAGAGAGCTCCTGATGTGCCTAAAGAGTAGAAACCCCCCACAAATTACCCCATTTTGGAAACTAGACCCCTCAAGGACTTTATCTAGATGTGTGTTGAGCACCTTTTTTTAATTTTTACAATGGTAACAGGAGCAAAGGGATGACAAAATTTGTTATGCACTTTTTCCAAAGTACGTAGGTACCCCATATTTGTTGAAAAACGGCTGCTTGCATGCATGGTAGGGCTGGAAAGAGAAGGACCGCTATTTTGGCTGCAATAGGTTGCAGATACCATGTCACATTTGATGTACTCCTGACATGCCAAAACAGCAGAAACCCCCACAGGTGATCCCATTTTGTAAACTATACCTCTCAAGGAATTCATCTAGGGGAGTAGTGAGTATGTTTAATCCTCAGGAGATTCACAAACTTATATAAAATTGGGCTGAATAAATTAAATATTACTATTTTTTTTTCCACTAAAATGTCGCTTTGACCCCAAGTTTGCAATTTTCAAAAGGGGTAATAGGAGAAAACGAACAGAACAGTACAAGTTGTTATGCAATTTCTCCTGAGTACATCAATACCCCATAAGTGGTCAAAAACTACTTTTGAGGTACAGTGTAAAGCTCAGAAGGGAAGGAACACCATATTACAGTGCAGATTTTGCTGGAATGGTTGGAGGCTGCCATGTCACATTGGCAGAGCCCTTAGGTGCCAGAACAACAGAAACCCCCATAAGTGACCCTATTATACAAACTACACCTCTCACTGAGTTCATCTAGGTGTACAGTGATCATATTGACACCACAGGTGTGTCACAGAATTTGATACTATTGGGCAGTGAAGAAAAAATAATTAAATTTTTACCACAAAAAAATGGTTTTAGCAACAGATTTTACTGGTTCACACTGGGAAATGGGTAAAAATGCTGCCATAATGTGCTACACAATTTCTGCTGAACTTGGCAATACCCCATATGTGGCTGTACAGTACTTAGCCACACAGCAAGACTCTGGAGGGACGGAGCGCTATTTGACTCTTGGAGAACAAATTATTATAGAATAGTTTCAGGACTCTATATAAAGAGCCCCTAATTTATGTGCAGATGTACTGATGATGTTGACTCCATGGGTGTTTTCCAGAAACAGGCAGCAGCGGATGTTGTTGAGCAAAATTTGCAAACTGCCTCTCATCACTACAGAAATGCCAAACATGTGGTTGATTTTTGTGGTTTAGGCACACTGGGGCTCAAAAGGGAGGGAGGCATTTGGATTTGGTAGTGCAGAATTTGCTAAATTTCTTTTGGCAGGTGAGGAGCCATAACACTTTTTCCAGAGCTTTTGTACTACCAGTAACGTGGAAGCCACCTATAATTCCATTAACACATGACAGACTTGAGTGAGGACTTGCTTTTGTTGTGGAATGAGTTGAAGATTTTACTGGGAACATTTTACATAACGTTTGGGATCACATTTATCTGGCGCTCTACGCTGACCACTTACTTTGAGGTTTCCATCTAAATCTCTGAGTGACGTGACAGTATGCAGATGAAACCCCCGATCCATTCACTATAATGCAGAGTTACTATGGACTTCGTCTTGTTTCTGTTCAGCGGTGTCCTTCTTTTCAGAGGTGCAGAAAACAGGCTGACTGCACTTCTATGTATGACTAAAAAGACAGACACTGCCGGAACACTAGTCTTATGGTGTACACAGTGCCTCCATCTGCCTCATTATGGGGAATCATCCTTCGTGAGTTCCATCTGAATCACCTATTTCAGACATTTATATGGAAACGTAATATGAGAGGAAAAGAAGAAGCAGCACTCACCCGTTTTCTTCTAGTGTGGAAATTCTTTAATCCATAAAAATGATCATTCACACAACAGTGCGGTGCAGGTTAGGGCATTGGTGAAGAGAGGGAGCGAGTGGAGACGAGACGAACGACGGCCGTTTCGCGCACAAGCGCTTCTACGGGTCCATGTGAGTTGTGCAGGTAACGTCATTTCCTTTAATAGGCGTGCGGCGTACCACATGTAATACATATAAATTAAGTGAATAAAAACAACAACACTTTCTCTAGTTTTTTGCGGATTAGATAAAAATCGACATGTCCAGTTTATCATTAAGCCCCCACGGGCCTTGCGCATTGGTTTTGAGGATCCATCTCGCTTCACACTGAAGGAGTAATTTATTGTGATCACCGCCATGCTGCGGAAACTTAACCACTTCTAGTCCAGCAAAGCGTAGCAGATTAGGATCCCCCCCATGCGCATCTTGTATGTGTTTGACTAAGCGAACACGGCCCTTTCCCGTGAGCACAGAGTTAAAATGCTCACGGAAACGAACCATAAGGGGCCTAATTGTTTTCCCTATGTAAAACCGGTTACACGGACAAGTGATTACATATACTAAAAATTTGGTTTTACAAGTCACAAAATCCTTAACCGTATGCATTAAAGTACCCACTTTAAGGGGATTCGTGGTTTTGTGTAAATGGCACATATTGCAATTGCCGCATTTAAAGTTACCGTGCGGGCGGGATTTTTTTATCCAATCGTTCTCATTTGTGGAGATACGATTTTTTATCACAAGATCTCCTATGTTTACCGAACGTTTGTATGCGAAACGCGGGCGGCACTCAGTCAGATTCCGAAAGTCAGTGTCACCTTCAATAACGTGCCAGTTTTTCCGTATGGCGGAGTGGACTTCATTGTCCAATGGGCTATGTTTAAATATAAAAGTAAAGACCCCTTTTTTCCTATCGTGATTATCTATGCCATTGCCTCTTTTTAGTTTATAACTGCCCTTTTTTAGAAGATCCAGTTGGGAAAGATTACACTGGTCAACAGCATTTTTGGTGCCAAAGATATTTCATCGAATTTAGGGTATTTTTGGGGTGCTGATTCTGAATATGTCATCAGTTTTGCCAGATTGGCTCAAGTTTTTGAGATTTTTGGTATCTTATTTATAGCACTTGTTGGTAAATGCGACGCATCATCTCATTAATTTCTTTGGATTAGTACTTGAACTGAGCAGTTCTCAATATAGTTTTGTGTTAATTAGTGTTCTAAAAGTTTGTTCATAGCTTGATTTTTGCACTAACTTTATGTTGTTGTCTGTATTCCAGTGAAAAGCATGAACTCATCAAGAAGAAGTTGTCTTAACGATCCAGACTCATTCTGTTACATTTGTGGTGAATACACACTGCCAAAACATAGAAGAAACATAACAGACTTCGTAAAAAAAGTGTATTTTGCCTATTTTGGGGTTATGCTTGGGGACCAAGACAAGTTTTGGGCACCACACATAGTGTGCAAAGCATGTATCGAATTATTACGAAAATGGAGCAAAGGACAAAGAAAAAGCTTCAAATTTGGTGTTCCAATGGTGTGGAGAGAGCCAAAAAATCATCATGATGACCGTTATTTATGGTAAACACAGGTACAGGCACATCTTCACAATGAGGGACAGGCCTTCTTGCAGATTCCATGTTACTCCCATTTTCGTTTCTTATGCTTATTGAATCCTTGCACTTGCACTGCACAGAAATAACAGTCATCATGATGATTTTTTGGCTCTCTCCACACCATTGGAACACCAAATTTGAAGCTTTTTCTTTGTCCTTTGCTCCATTTTCGTAATAATTCGATACATGCTTTGCACACTATGTGTGGTGCCCAAAACTTGTCTTGGTCCCCAAGCATAACCCCAAAATAGGCAAAATACACTTTTTTTACGAAGTCTGTTATGTTTCTTCTATGTTTTGGCAGTGTGTATTCACCACAAATGTAACAGAATGAGTCTGGATCGTTAAGACAACTTCTTGATGAGTTCATGCTTTTCACTGGAAAACAGACAACAACATAAAGTTAGTGCAAAAATCAAGCTATGAACAAACTTTTAGAACACTAATTAACACAAAACTATATTGAGAACTGCTCAGTTCAAGTACTAATCCAAAGAAATTAATGAGATGATGCGTCGCATTTACCAACAAGTGCTATAAATAAGATACCAAAAATGTCAAAAACTTGAGCCAATCTGGCAAAACTGATAGCATATTCAGAATCAGCACCCCAAAAATACCCCAAATTCATTAAAATATTTTGGACACCAGAAAAAATTTTTTTTTTTGTTGACCTGTGTTATCGGCCCGCAATTCTGCCTGCCGTAAAATGTGATTGGGATAACCTCTTTTACTAAACCACGACTTAAGTTCTTGCACTTGACTTTTATAGCTTTCATCATTGTTGTTAATTTTTCTTACCCGCACCATTTGACTATATGGGATACCACACTTGGTGTGGTTGGGATGAGCACTCTGAAAGTGCAACACGTTATTCGTCGCGGTAATTTTTCTGTGAACACTAGTGTTGATGACACCATCTTGGATTTCGATTTTTACATCTAAGAAATCTAAGGTCTTATCTCCATAAACAGATGTAAATTTCATGTTTTCATCATTAGTGTCATTTAGAAATGTCACAAAATCATTAAAACTTTGCTCACCTCCATCCCACACCATAAAAACGTCGTCCGCAAACCGCAAATACAAACGTATGTGCTTGAGGAAGGGATTGAGGGGTCCGGTGACGTGCTTCTCCTCAAACGCTGCTAAAAACAGGTTTGCGAAGACACACGCCACCGGGGTCCCCATCGCGGTACCAACCCTTTGTGTGTACCACCTGTCCTGAAACTTAAACGCGTTGTTAGTGAGGACAAAATCCAAACCTTCCAGAATAAAGGACAAGAAATTCTCATCCTTCTCCGTATTCAACAAAATACGCTCAATAGCCTCCAACCCTTTTTGATGTGGTATCCTGGTGTAGAGATTAACAATGTCAATGGATACTAACGAAAAAGTAGGTTGCCATGTGAAATCTCTAAGTGCCAATAAAAAATCGCCGGAATCTTTAACAAATGAAGGTACTTCCATTAACAGCGGTTTCAAGAGCCAATCTAAAAATTGGGAAAGGGGCTCGGTGATGGAATTTTTTCCCGAGACGATCGGGCGGCCCGGCGGACATTCCGCATTCTTGTGAACTTTGGGAATACTATACCAATTAGCATGGTGGGGGAATTCAGGGATTAATTTCTCAGCCCGTGCTTTTGTTAAAGTCCCTTTCTCCACATATTTACGTAATAGCGTTCTTAATTTGATTTTAATACTGTTAGTGGGATTACAATCTAACATCGCATATGTGTTGGTGTCATTGAGTTGGGACAGAGCTTCCTCTATATAATATTTTTTATCCAGGATGACGATGTTACCGCCTTTATCCGCTTTGCGGATGACGACGTCATCCCATTTCTGTATGTCTCTCAGGGCTTTTATTTCCTGCGGTGCTAAATTGTGCTGAGACTGTTTATATAGAAGGGCCTCTATGTCCTTAATAACAAGATCTTGAAAGAGGTCTATATTGTTCCCTGGTGAGATTGGGGGCATCCACTTGGATTTTACTCCCCCTACAAATGGATATGGGGCTCCTTGACACTCTGCGCTTTGTAAAGGCACAACTTCCCCTTCGTAGATATTATCCAACCCTGCTAATAAACTGGTCATTACAATATCCCTAGGTTCTATGGTGGGATACGCCATAAAACCCAACGGCCCCACCTTTACTGGTATATCTGTAGTGACTGGCGCAACACCGCTTACTTTGTTCTTACAAAAATGTTTATGGAGATGCAATTTTCTGACACTTTTAAATAAATCAATTTTAAATTCACATAAATCAAAGTCTTCAGGCAGGCAAAAATTAACTCCACGTGACAAGACTTTTGTTTCATTCTCCGTAAGCGCTCTGCTTGACAAGTTTAGTATTTGCAGAGAGTCATTCGTGTGATCCACTCCGCTTGATGCAATTATCGTCTCCACGACACCTGCTTGCGCTTTTTTAGACCGCTTCCTTCTCCCCCCCCCCCCCCGTCGTGTTTTTTTCCCCCTAAAGGGACCTGCGGCTTTGGGGGTACAGTTGTTGTCACACTCATAGCGGTTCTTATAGGAAGATCTTCGCTGATGTCGTCAGTAGCGCTGGAGTCCGAATCGGTAATCCACCCATCACGATAGTTTTTTGCTGCTTTGCAAATTTCCGGGATCGATTTCTGGTAAAAGATTTTCTCGGATTATTTTTATGCCATGTGAAGATTTGGCCTAAGTCAAAATCACGTTTATCTCTGAGAAATTTCTCTTTCTTTTTTTCTTTTGTGTCCATTTGTACCAAAATCAGTTTTCTTTCCAGGTTTTTCTCGAAAGTCTTAAAAATCTCACTGCTAACACGTGAGGCTAATTCTTGTTTGGATTTGTCCAACTCCTCGCATAACAGCGCATAGTCTTTTTCATTCTGGGAAATAACCAATTTCAGCAAATTCTGGGAGCACTGCAGATGTATCCGCTCCCACTCTTTTTGGAAATTTACATCCTCCTTAAACTGTGAAATTTCTTTAAAAACTCTCAACCCACGTGGGACACGGTTACACTCTGTATAGGATTTAAGTGACTTGATCATCCAATAAAGGCGGATTTCTTTTTCCGCCAGTATCTGAATTTTACCTTCCAAAGATTTAGTGCTTATTAATTCTAATTCATCTTTGTGATTACAGTCCGAAAAAAACTCTCCTGCTCCCTCTCTGCCCGCCATTAAACCGCCAAGCGTTTCTCCATTCACCGTTGTATCTTCCATTTCTTCTATCTGCATCATGCAGAGTAGCGTGTGTCCGGGAACAACTTTCGTGCTCAAGCTATAGGAAAAATAAGTGTATTTCCCAAAATATATATGCAAAGAGAAAAAGAGCTAGCTGGCACTGAAAGTACTCAAATTAAGACACCACAGCTGCGGACATCCGTCATAGAGGTAAAATGGATATTGCTTGTATAGAAGATAGGGAGGTGCTATTCAGTGGGTGGCAACACATCCAAATGCAATATGAGAGGAAAAGAAGAAGCAGCACTCACCCGTTTTCTTCTAGTGTGGAAATTCTTTAATCCATAAAAATGATCATTCACACAACAGTGCGGTGCAGGTTAGGGCATTGGTGAAGAGAGGGAGCGAGTGGAGACGAGACGAACGACGGCCGTTTCGCGCACAAGCGCTTCTACGGGTCCATGTGAGTTGTGCAGGTAACGTCATTTCCTTTAATAGGCGTGCGGCGTACCACATGTAATACATATAAATTAAGTGAATAAAAACAACAACACTTTCTCTAGTTTTTTACGGATTAGATGAAAATCGACATGTCCAGTTTATCATTAAGCCCCCACAGGCCTTGCGCATTGGTTTTGAGGATCCATCTCGCTTCACACTGAAGGAGTAATTTATTGTGATCACCGCCATGCTGCGGAAACTTAACCACTTCTAGTCCAGCAAAGCGTAGCAGATTAGGATCCCCCCCATGCGCATCTTGTATGTGTTTGACTAAGCGAACACGGCCCTTTCCCGTGAGCACAGAGTTAAAATGCTCACGGAAACGAACCATAAGGGGCCTAATTGTTTTCCCTATGTAAAACCGGTTACACGGACAAGTGATTACATATACTAAAAATTTGGTTTTACAAGTCACAAAATCCTTAACCGTATGCATTAAAGTACCCACTTTAAGGGGATTCGTGGTTTTGTGTAAATGGCACATACTGCAATTGCCGCATTTAAAGTTACCGTGCGGGCGGGATTTATTTATTTTTTTTTTGTTTATCCAATCGTTCTCATTTGTAGAGATACGATTTGTTATCACAAGATCTCCTATGTTTACCGAACGTTTGTATGCGAAACGCGGGCGGCACTCAGTCAGATTCCGAAAGTCAGTGTGGCCTTCAATAACGTGCCAGTTTTTCCGTATGGCGGAGTGGACTTCATTGTCCAATGGGCTATGTTTAAATATAAAAGTAAAGACCCCTTTTTTTTATATGGAAACTCTGGTGTAAGCCCTCAGCAGAGAGCGCAGGATAAATGTGCGCTGAGCCTTACTGCGATCATGGGGAGGTAGAATGAAAAAATCAACAGCATGTGAAGAATTGGTTTTATTGATTTTTTTATGCCATTCCACGTGCAGTATAAGTGTTTAGGTGACTTTATTCTTCGGGTCAGTGTGATTACTGCGATATCAGATTTAGTCGGGTTTTTATGATTGGCTGCTGTCACACACTAAAAGACGCTTTTTATTGCAAAAACAAGTTTTTATATCACTATATTTTGAGAGCTATAATTTTTCCAGATTTCGTCCAACAGAGTCATGTGAGGGCTTGTTTTATGCGAGTCAAACTGAAGATTTAATTGGTAACAAAATTTTCGGACACATGACATTTTGTGATCGCTTTCTATTCTAATTTTTGGGAGACAGAATCAATGATCAATGATCAAACACCAGGAATTCTTTTTTTTTGGTTTGTTTATGGCGCTCCGTGTGTAGTAAAATTGGTAAGACAGCTTTATTCTTCGGGTCAGTACATTTACAATGATACCAAATTTATATTTTTTTTATGCTTTGTCACTTTTTCACAATAAAAACTATTTTATAGAAAAAATAATTGTTTTTGCACCGCTTTATTTTGAAAGCTATAACTTTTTTATTTTTCTTCTGTTGGAGCTGTATGATGGCTTGTTTTTTGCGGGACAAGATGAGGTTTTTATCGCTAACATTTTTATTTTGATTTGACTTTTTGATCGCGTTTTATTCTACTTTTTGCTCCATTTTTTTTCTTTACTGTGTGCACTGAAGGAGTTAACAAGTGTGACCATTTTATAGGTTGGCTCGTTACGGATGTGGCGATTCCAAATATGTGTACTTTTTTTTGTTTTTACATATATATCTATATATATGTATTTATTGGATTAATATTTTTTCTTCTTTTTTTATTCATTTTCAGATTTTTTAATAGTTTGAAAATTTTTTTTTACTTTTTTTAAAAACTTTTTTACTTAATCCCTGTATGGGACTTCAATTTTTATTTGTCTGATCACTGGTCTCATACAATGCAATACACATGTATTGCTTTGTATGAGACCTGTCAGTGTTACACAGGGAGATCGCTTGTTCTACTCAGCTGCTGGCTGAGTCTAACAGGCCACCGTAGCTGGCAGACCTGGAAGTCATCACGTGACTTCCGGCTGCCAGGACAATGCGGGATACCCCGTGATGTGATCAGATCTCACTACGGGGGGCGTCGGAGAGGTGAGTACAGTAGTGGTCTCCCTCTGCTGTCTTCTAAATGCCATTATCGCGGCATCTGGAAGATAGCAAAGGGTTAACATCATTGGAATCTGATCTAATCAGGTCCTGATGATGTCACCTGTCAGAGCTACTGCATTGCACCAGAATCGCAGCACTTGCAGGACTTTAGGAGTCCTGAGCGCTGCTAGACCACCCATCGTTTATTAGCAATGGCGCTGTACAGAGCCCAGCAAGCGCTGACGTTTATCTACCGTGGGAGGTCAGGAAGCGGTTAATGTTCCATGTTAATAATGGAAGTCATCCAGATTTATTACTTATGTGAAATTTTGTACTAAATTTAGGAGCATACATAAGCTGACATGCCAATTGATTTCAGGCAGTTTTGGAAAAAATGCTGCAAAGTAAGAAGGTCTTCAAATATAGACGTGTTCATAGTTTATTTTTATCAATTAACAACATGCATAGTGACTGAAAAGACAAATCTAAGTCAAGTCAATATCTGCTGTGACCAAACATCAAAGCATCACTTCTGCTATAGATACAGTACAATCGTGTGCAGTTTTGAAGGATCTCGGCAGTAGGTTGTTCCAAACATCTTGGAGCACTGGCCCTCGATATTTTGTGTATGAGGCTTCTGTAGATCCTTTTGTGTTTTCATGTGACTCAAGAAAGGCTTGATAATGTTGAGATCAGAGCTCCGTGGGGTCCATATCATCACCTCCAGGACTTGTTCTTCTTTTTTACACTGATGATAGCTTAATGACATTGACTGGATGCTGGGGGTAGTTGTCCGGCTGCAGAACAAATGTGGAGCCAATCAGGTGCCTTCTTGATGAAATGATGGATAAGTATCTGCCTGTATTTCTCACTATTGGTTTCAATAACAATTGGGTAAGGTTGAGGACTGTAAACGCAGCGGTCGGCCAAGGATATTTCGTGCAGCTGATCAAAGTCACATCATGCATAATTCCTTTTGAAATCGTTAGATTTCCAGTAGTGCCAAAAGCTCAGAACTGGTATCAATCAGTAGACCCAACAACCCCAACCTGTTGTTCACAGAAATGTGACCAGAAATGGTCTTCTTGGAAGACTTGTGAATGCAACCATATATTTGCAATGTAAACAAGACCTCAACTATGTATGAGAACATAGGAACTCAGGCCAGAAGTATTGCTGCAGATGCTCTGGGCTGAGGAGTCAAATAGTGAAATATTTGGCTGTAAGGCTAGGTTTACATGCGTTAGGGCGACCCGTTTAACGCAGGGGTGGGGAATCTTTTTTCTGCAAAGGGCCATTTGGATATTTATACCATCCTTCGGGGGCCATCCAAACTCAGCCCACAAAGTATGTCCTGACTGTGGCACTGGTGTCAGGACGTAATCTTTCATTGCAGGCCCTTCAGTGTTCAGTAGTGAATAGGATTGAGTGAAACGGATCGGACAAAAATTGCCGACTTTTGGCAATGTCGGGTTTCATGAAACCGACCCGATCCTAGTGTGGGATCAGTCATGAGGTCGCGATCTGCACGCCAAAGTCGCGTTTCATATGACGCTTTCAGCGCCATTTTTCAGCCAATGAAGGTGGACGCAGAGTGTGGGCAGCGTGATGACATAGGTCTCGGTCCCCACCATCTTAGAGAAGGGCATGACAGTGATTGGCTTGCTTTCTGCGGCGTCACAGGGGCTATAAATGGGCGTGCACGCCGACCGCCATTTTACTTCTGCCGATCTTAGCATAGGGAAAGGTTGCTGCAGCTTCATCAGAAGAAAGGATATAGTTAGGGAGGGAAGATTAACCCCCAAAATGCTTGTACTGTAGTGATTTCCACTGTCCAACACCACCTTTTTTTTTGCAGGGACAGTGGAGGCTATATTTTTGTGCATCAGCTCTGTAGCTTATTAGGCTGCCTTATAAGGCTCCCTGATAGCTGCATTGCTGTCTGCACGCTGCTGTGCAAACCAACTGCTTTTTTAAAAGCAAAAATCCTGTTGCTCCTTTCTGCACAGTTATCTAGTTTATTTGTCCACAATTTTGTGTGCAGCAGTCCTTTTTATTGCTGCCATACTTGTCCTGGGATCATTGTAGGGAGATTGAAATTGTACTACAGTCCTTGTATTTTTTCATATACCTTCCAGCCACTTTCTGCCACTGAGATTCAAATTCTCACAAAGTGGATATACTTCAGTCCTGTTAGTTTGTCGTATATTAGCCAGCCACTTTCTGCCACTTAGATTGCGTTGTTATATACACTGGGCCTGAGTTTTGGTTCAGTCTCCCCCCAAAAAAAAGTGAGATTCAAATTCTCACAAAGTGGATATACTTCAGTCCTGTTAGTTTGTCGTATATTAGCCAGCCACTTTCTGCCACTTAGATTGCGTTGTTATATACACTGGGCCTGAGTTTTGGTTCAGTCTCCCCCCAAAAAAGTGAGATTCAAATTCTCACAAAGTGGATATAATTCAGTCCTGTTAGTTTGTCGTATATCAGCCAGCCACTTTCTGCCACTTACATTGTGTTGTTTTATGCACAGGGCCTGAGTTTTGGTTCAGTCTCCCAAAGAAAAAAGGGAGATTTAAATTCTCAACAAGTTTATATACACCTTCTACCTTGTTTTACAGTACAATATAACGGTTGTTATTTTGGTTAGATTTTCCAAAAAATGAGGAAGTCTGGTGGAAGAGCCCATGGGCGGTGGTTGCCTGCTGGTACTGACAGTGGTGGTGCACAAGCAACGTCAGACACACCGTCGTAGTATGAGGGGCCCTGTGCCAGTACCGCCGCACACGAGAGAGTGTCCCCCCCAGCTCGAAGAGTGCTCTACCACTTGCAATACTTACCTCTCCCTGCTCCACCACTGTGTAGTCTGTGCTGTTAAATCCTTCAATGGCACTGCCAATACAAATTAATTAAAATGATAGATGATAGTTAAAATATACAGGGGCCCTGGCCTCCATTTAGACCAGTTAATACTTTGCACCTACTACCGCTGTCTGCTACTCAGCAGAGGAGCCCACCCCCTGTACCTAGGTATGCCACCTGTTTTTTTATGAACAATTTTTTGGCAGACATTTAGCCCACTTTTTTATTTGGGCCTAACTTAGTCTGCTACTCATTACAATTTTCCGACACTGAGCAAAGCAATGTCGCCTGTTTATTTATGAACACTTTTTTGGCAGACATTTAGCCCACTTTATTATTTGGGCCTACTAACTGTGTCTGCCACTCATTACAGTTTTCCTCCACTGAACAAAGCAATGCCGCCTGTTTAGTCCTGTTACCACATTTGAACTGCATTTAGCCTACTTTATTATTTGGGCCTACTAACTGTGTCTGCCACTCATTACAGTTTTCTTCCACTGAACAAAGCAATGCCGCCTGTTTAGTCCTGTTACCACATTTGAACTGCATTTAGCCTACTTTATTATTTTGGCCCACTAACTGTGTCTGCCACTCATTACAGTTTTCCTCCACTGAACAAAGCAATGCCGCCTGTTTAGTCCTGTTACCACATTTGAACTGCATTTAGCCTACTTTATTATTTGGGCCTATATCTGTGTTTCCTCCTCATCCTGCCCATTGCCCAGCCACTGCTAGATGAGTCTGCTGGTACATTGACCCAGACCACTACATTCCCCTTGCACTCTACACAGCCAGAATCTGACCCTGCTGAAAGTCAGGTTCCCCTTCCCGCATACTATACCACCTTACACGGGGACAAAGAGGAAGGTGCAGATGAAAGTGCAGGTTCCTTCATCAGGTGGGGGGGCATACTCGTTGGCGACGTCACTGGCACAGGGCCCCTCATAGTACACAAGTGTCTCTGCCAGTGGGAGGTGCCACCCGCCGTCAAACACCGCCGTACTATGAGGGGCCGTGTGCCAGCGCAAACGAGTGGGCCCCCCTGCTTGCTCAGGATCACAGCACTTGCAAAGTTGAAATACTTACTTCTCCCTGCTCCACCGCCGTGACGTATTCCCCGTTTCCTGGACCCACGAAAATCTTGAGCCAGCCCTACCCCCCCCACAACTTTAGCCAAATGACCTGCAGTTTTCAATGCCTAACTATTATTATAAAGTAAATTAAGATTGACAAGCTTAAGTAATAAGAATTGATGTTTTTGGCATGAAAATGGGCACTGTAGGTGTTTTCCTGTCCTCCACTCACTGCCGACTTTGATTCCCCATTGACTTGCATTGGGTTTCGTGTTTCAGTCGGCACCCAACTTTTCGCAATAATCGGTCGATTTCACCCGACCCGACTTTTGACAAAGTCGGGTTTCGCGAAACCCGACTCGATCCGAAAAAAGTAAAAGTTGCTCAACTCTAGTAGTGAACACTGCGTGTGTGTGCCAACAGAGCAAGAAGAAATTAATGAGCTTGTGGCAATCAAAATACAGCTCCTTGCCCAAGAATGCGGTTCCTGAGTGTGCTCGGGGGCCTGATTTAAGGTCATCGAAAGCCGTAAATGGCCCTGGGGCCTGAGGTTCCCCACCCCTGGTTTAACAGATCCGTTACTTAGCGGCACTAACGCTATTCAACGGATCCGTTAACGCGCCCATAGAGTTACATTATTATAACGCATCCTAACTCATATCAAAATGGCATGCGTTAGCGATGATGCGTTACTTTATGATGCACCCTCGAAAGCGGTTTACCGTGTTTTTGGGTACGTGAGTTCTAACGCACATGCATAGACCTCTATTGCTAATGCATGCCAATGCAATGGTACCATGCGTTAGCATGATTGTCGCAAAAAGCGATTATGGGCATCAGCGTTAGTGCATCCATTTAACAGATCCATTAAACGGATGGCACTAATGCGATGTGAACCTAGCCTAACAGAAGGCAGTTTGTTCGCTTAAGGGCTGGAGAGTGGCACAATAACGAGGGTCTGCAGGCAACAATGAAGCACAGTGGAGGGACCTCCAAGTTTGAGGCTGCATTTCAACATGGACTTGGTCAGGATTAGTGGTGTCCTCAGTGCTGATAAGCACAGGCATATATTATCCCCTTTACCCCAAGGGTGGTTTGCACGTTAATGACCGGGCCAATTTTTACAATTCTGACCACTGTCCCTTTATGAGGTTATAACTCTGGAACGCTTCAACGGATCCTGAGGATTCTGACATATTGTACTTCATGATAGTGGTAAAATTTCTTTGATATTACCTGCATTTGTTTGTGAAAAAAACTGAAATTTGGCGAAACATTTTGAAAATTTCGCAATTTTCCAACTTTGAATTTTTATGCCCCTAAATTACAGAGATATATCACACAAAATACTTAATAAGTAAGATTTCCCACATGTCTACTTTACATCAGAACAATTTTGGAACCAAATTTTTTTTTGTTAGGGAGTTGTAAGGGTTAAAAGTTGATCAGCAATTTCTCATTTTTACAGCACCATTCTTTTTAGGGACCACATCACATTTGAAGTCACTTTGAGGGGTCTATATGATAGATGATACCCAAGTGTGACACCATCCTAAAAACTGCATCCCTCAAGGTGCTCAAAATCACATTCAAGAAGTTTATTAACCCTTCAGGTGTTTCACAGGAATTTTTGCAATGTATAACAAAAAATGAACATTTAACTTTTCTTCACAACAAATGTATTTCAGCTCCAATTTGTTTTATTTTACCAAGGGTAACAGGAGAAATTGGACTGCAAAAGTTGTGCAATTTGCCCTGAGTACGCTGATACCCCATATGTGGGGGTAAACCACTGTTTGGGTGCATGGCAGAGCTCGGAAGGGAAGAAGCACCATTTGACTTTTCAATGCAAAATTTACTGGAATTGAGATAGGACGCCATGTCATGTTTGGAGAGCCCCTGAAGTGCCTAAACATTGAAACCCCCCACAAGTGACATCATTTTGGAAAGTAGACCCCCTAAGAAACTTATCTAGATGTGTGGTGAGCACTTTGACCCACCAAGTGCTTCACAGAAGTTTATAATGTAGAGCCGTAAAAATAAAAAATCATATTTTTTCACAAAAATGATCTTTTCGCCCCTAATTTTTTATTTTCTCAAGGGTAGCAGAAGAAATTGGACCCGAAAAGTTGTTGTGCAATTTGTCCTGAGTACGCTGATACCCCATATGTGGGGGTAAACCACTGTTTGGGTGCATGGCAGAGCTCGGAAGGGAAGGAGCGCCGTTTGACTTTTCAATGCAAAATTGGCTGGAATTGAGATCGGACGCCATGTCACGTTTGGAGAGCCCCTGATGTGCCTAAACAGTGGAAACCCCCCAATTCTAACTGAAACCCTAACCCAAACACACCCCTAACCCTAATCCCAACCCTAACCATAACCCTAACCACACCCCTAACCCAAACACGCCCCTAACCTGAACACACCCCTAACCCTAATCCCAACCCTAACCACAGCCCTAACCCCAACACACCCTTAACCCTAATCCCAACCATAACCCTAACCACACCCCTAACCCTGACACACCCCTAACCCTAATCCCAACCATAAATGTAATCCAAACCCTATCCCTAACTTTAGCCCCATCCCTAACTTTAGCCCCAACCCTAGCCCTGACTTTAGCCCTAACCCTAACTTTAGCCCCAACCCTAACCCTAACTTTAGCCCCAACCCTAACCCTAACCCCAACCCTAACTTTAGCCCCAACCCTAACCCTAACCCTAATGGGAAAATGGAAATAAATACATTTTTTTATTTTATTGTTTTTCCCTAACTAAGGAGGTGATAAAGGGGGGTTTGATTTACTATTTATAGCAGTTTTTTAGTGGATTTTTCTGATTTGCAGCTGTGAAACACTAAAAGACGCTTTTTATTGCAAAAAAATTGTTTTTGCGTCTCCACATTTTGAGAGCTATAATTTTTCCATATTTTGGCCCACAGAGTCATGTGAGGTCTTGTTTTTTGCGGGACGAGTTGATGTTTTTATTGGTATCATTTTCGGGAACCTAACTTTTTTTAATCACTTTTTATTCCGATTTTTGTGAGGCAGAATGATCAAAAACCAGCATTACATGAATTTCTTTTGGGGGGGCGTTTATACCGTTCCACGTTTGGTAAAATTGATAAAGCAGTTTTATTTTTCAGGTCAGTACGATTACAGTGATACCTCATTTATATAATTTTTTTATGTTTTGGCGCTTTTATATGATAAAAACTATTTTATATAAAAAATTATTATTTTTGCATCGCTTTATTCTGAGGACTATAACTTTTTTATTTTTTCGCTGATGATGCTGTATGGTGCCTCGTTTTTTTGCAGGACAAGATGACGGTTTCAGCGGTACCATGATTTTTTATATCCCTCTTTTTGATTGCGTGTTATTCCACATTTTGTTCGGCGGTATGATAATAAAGTGTTGTTTTTTGCCTCGTTTTTTTATGGTGTTCACTAGTGGGACAGTTTTATAGGTCTGGTTGTTACGGACGCAGCGATACTAAATATGTGTACTTTTATTGTTTTTTTTTATTTAAAGAAATGTATTTATTGGAACAAAATATATATATTTTTTTCTTTATTTAGGATTTATTTTTTTTTTACACATGTAAATATTTTTTTTTTACTTGTTTACTTTGTCTCAGGGGGGCCATCACATTATAGTGACAGATCGCTGATCTCACACTTTGCAGTGCACTGTGTCAGATAAAAGATCTGACAGGCACAGCAGGAGGCTTGCTGGTGCCTGCTCTGAGCAGGCGCTTGCAAGCCACCTCCCTGCAGGACCCGGAAGGAGCCCTGCAGCCATTTTGGATCCGGGGCCTGCAGGGAGGAGGATCACATCGCGTTGCTGTGAGGGTCTCAGAGAAGCACGCAGGGAGCCCCCTCCCTACGCTATGCTTCCCTATGCCGCCGGAACGCTGCGATCATGTTTGATCAGTCTGTGACCGCTCCTGGCACATAGTGCTGGATGTCAGCTGTGATAGTCAGCTGACACCCGGCCCCGATTGGCCGCGCTCCCCCCGTGAGCCTTTCCTATGTTGTGTGCAAGTATCGAGAAGAATTGTTGAAGGCCAATACACAGGCGCTCCATGTATGTGTTGTGACTGTGACACAGCCGCGACACATGCAGCTGCAGTGCCGATCAGCTGACCAGCCGGCGCGCACCATGTATCCGAGTTCCCTCTACTGCTTATTCGGTAAGCGCTATATCTTGCCATATTAGAGGGAACGCGAACAAATTCGCTCAACCCTAGTCAATAACTACAGGAAATGTCTGATCTTTGTAATTGGAAATATTAAGTTCTGTTTTTCTATTGCATCAAATACTTATTTCATATAATAAAATACAAATTAATTACAGTATGTAAAAATCATACAATGTGATTTTCTGGTTTCTATGTTTAGATTCTGTCTCTCACAGGTGAAGTGTACCTACGAATAATTACAGACCTCTCCATTCTTTGTAAGTGGGAAAACTTGCAAATTCTGCAGCGTATCAAATACTTATTTCCCCCACTGTATGTACCTGCAGGCTAACCTGCCTCTCCCATGTTTTAATTAATGCTGGATCCTACTTGCCCATTAAATGTGTAGCTTGTAGCCTAGGAGAGGCAGGTTTGATAAGTATTAAGTAAGGTTCCCATCAAAGAAAGGTCACCTTGCTGTGGTTGATGGGCACACATGAATTGGCCAGTTTATGAGCTAAGTACCTTTCATTTTTAGAAATATATTCTAGATAGCAGTAATGCAGTTAACATCTCATATATTCACTGTTTGGAGACATCTTGGTCGTTACAGAGGCGGCTGTGTTCTCTTGTTTGTATATTGTGAAGTCATGGCATCGTGCACCTGTTCACACTGGATTTATTGAAATTCTACACACCCATTTGTAATAAAATACCCTCCACTCCAAAAATAAAATACACTATGTTCCAAATTATTATGCAAATTACATTTTTATCAGATTTTCCTAAATGGTCAGTGCAAATGACAGTCAGTCTAATAAAAGTCATCACCTGTTAGATTATACATCAAATTTTATTGATGAAACCTCCCAATGATAACAGTATAATCTCCAAAATGGATAAAAACTCAAAATGCACTGTTCCAAATTATTATGCACAGTAGAATTTTTATACATTTGATATGTTTTAAAGAACTGAAAATGCTCATTTGTGGAATTTGCAGCATTAGGAGGTCACATTCACGGAACAAAAAAGCTATTTAACTCCAAAACATCCTAACAGGCCAAGTTACATGTTAACATAGGAACCCTTCTTTGATGTCACCTTCACAATTCTTGCATCCATTAAACCTGTGAGTTTTTGGAGAGTTTCTGCTTGTATTTCTTTGCATGAAGTCAGAATAGCCTCCCAGAGCTGCTGTTTGGATGTGAACTGCCTCCCACCTTCATAGATCTTTTGCTTGATGATACTCTAAAGGTTCTCTATAGGGTTGTGGTCAGGGGAAAATGGTGGCCACACCATGAGTTTATCTCCTTTTATGCCCATAGCAGCCAATGACTCAGAGGGATTCTTTGCAGCATGAGATGGTGCATTGTCAGCATGAAGATGGTTTTGCTCCTGAAGGCGCGTTGCTGCTTTTTAGACCATGGAAGAAAGTTGTCATTCAGAAACTCTATATACTTTGCAGAGGTCATTTTCACACCTTCAGGAACCTTAAAGGGCCTTACCAGCTGTTTCCCATGATTCTGGCCCAAAACATGACTCCTTCACCTCGCTGACGTTGCAGCCTTGTTGGGACATGGTGGCCATCCACCAACCATCCACTACTCCATCCATCTGGACCATCCAGGGTTGCTCAACACTTATCAGTAAACAAGACTTTTTGGAAATTAGTCTTCATGTATGTGTGGGCCCAATACAACAATTTCTGCTTGTGAACACTGTTTAAGGGTGGCCGAATAGTAGGTTTATGCACCACAGCAAGCCTTTGAAGGAGCCTACACCTTGAGGTTCGAGGGACTCCAGAGGCATCAGTGGCTTCAAATATCTGTTTGCTGCTTTGTAATGGCTTTTTAGCAGCTGCTCTCTTAATCCGATGAACTTGCCTGACAGAAATCTTCCTCATTATGCCTTTATCAGCACAGACACATTTGTGCTCAGATACAGCCACAAATCTCTTAACAGTACGATGATCACTGTTATGGTTCTCAATGGCAAGAGAACATAGCCCAGCAAACATACGAACTAGCTCTTGGAAGGATGGAAACTAAACTGACCATGAACTAAACCTGCCGCACAACTAACAGTAGCCGGGTAGCGTAGCCTGCGTTTTATCCCTAGACGCCCAGCGCCGGCCGGAGGACTAACTAATCCTGGCAGAGGAAAATATAGTCCTGGCTCACCTCTAGAGAAATTTCCCCGAAAGGCAGACAGAGGCCCCCACAAATATTGGCGGTGATTTTAGATGAAATGACAAACGTAGTATGAAAATAGGTTTAGCAAAATTGAGGTCCGCTTACTAAATAGCAGGAAGACAGAAAGGGCACTTTCATGGTCAGCTGAAAACCCTATCAAAATACCATCCTGAAATTACTTTAAGACTCTAGTATTAACTCATAACATCAGAGTGGCAATTTCAGATCACAAGAGCTTTCCAGACACAGAAACGAAACTACAGCTGTGAACTGGAACAAAATGCAAAAACAAACAAGGACTAAGTCCAACTTAGCTGGGAGTTGTCTAGCAGCAGGAACATGCACAGAAAGGCTTCTGATTACAATGTTGACCGGCATGGAAGTGACAGAGGAGCAAGGCTAAATAGCGACTCCCACATCCTGATGGAAACAGGTGAACAGAGAGGATGATGCACACCAGTTCAATTCCACCAGTGGCCACCGGGGGAGCCCAAAATCCAATTTCGCAACAGTACCCCCCCCTCAAGGAGGGGGCACCGAACCCTCACCAGAACCACCAGGGCGATCAGGATGAGCCCTATGAAAGGCACGGACCAAATCGGAGGCATGAACATCAGAGGCAGTCACCCAAGAATTATCCTCCTGACCGTATCCCTTCCATTTGACCAGATACTGGAGTTTCCGTCTGGAAACACGGGAGTCCAAGATTTTTTCCACAACGTACTCCAACTCGCCCTCAACCAACACCGGAGCAGGAGGCTCAACGGAAGGCACAACCGGTACCTCATACCTGCGCAATAATGACCGATGAAAAACATTATGAATAGAAAAAGATGCAGGGAGGTCCAAACGGAAGGACACAGGGTTAAGAATCTCCAATATCTTGTATGGGCCGATGAACCGAGGCTTAAACTTGGGAGAAGAAACCCTCATAGGGACAAAACGAGAAGACAACCACACCAAGTCCCCAACACAAAGCCGAGGACCAACCCGACGCCGGCGGTTGGCAAAAAGCAGAGTCTTCTCCTGGGACAACTTCAAATTGTCCACTACCTGCCCCCAAATCTGATGCAACCTCTCCACCACAGCATCCACTCCAGGACAATCCGAAGATTCCACCTGACCAGAAGAAAATTGAGGATGAAACCCCGAATTACAGAAAAAGGGAGACACCAAGGTGGCAGAACTGGCCCGATTATTGAGGGCAAACTCCGCTAAAGGCAAAAAAGCAACCCAATCATCCTGATCTGCAGACACAAAACACCTCAAATATGTCTCCAAGGTCTGATTCGTCCGCTCGGTCTGGCCATTAGTCTGAGGATGGAAAGCAGACGAGAAAGACAAATCTATGCCCATCCTAGCACAGAATGCTCGCCAAAATCTAGACACGAATTGGGTACCTCTGTCAGAAACGATATTCTCCGGAATACCATGCAAACGGACCACATTTTGAAAAAACAGAGGAACCAACTCGGAAGAAGAAGGCAACTTAGGCAGGGGAACCAAATGGACCATCTTAGAGAAACGATCACACACCACCCAGATGACAGACATCTTCTGAGAAACAGGAAGATCCGAAATAAAATCCATCGAGATGTGCGTCCAGGGCCTCTTCGGGATAGGCAAGGGCAACAACAATCCACTAGCCCTAGAACAACAAGGCTTGGCCCGAGCACAAACGTCACAAGACTGCACGAAGCCTCGCACATCTCGAGACAGGGAAGGCCACCAGAAGGATCTTGCCACCAAATCCCTGGTACCAAAGATTCCAGGATGACCTGCCAAAGCAGAAGAATGAACCTCAGAAATGACTTTACTGGTCCAATCATCAGGAACAAACAGTCTACCAGGTGGGCAACGATCAGGTCTATCCGCCTGAAACTCCTGCAAGGCCCGCCGCAGGTCTGGAGAAACGGCAGACAATATCACTCCATCCTTAAGGATACCTGTAGGTTCAGAATTACCAGGGGAGTCAGGCTCAAAACTCCTAGAAAGGGCATCCGCCTTAACATTCTTAGAACCCGGCAGGTAGGACACCACAAAATTAAACCGAGAGAAAAACAACGACCAGCGCGCCTGTCTAGGATTCAGGCGTCTGGCGGACTCAAGATAAATTAGATTTTTGTGGTCAGTCAATACCACCACCTGATGTCTAGCCCCCTCAAGCCAATGACGCCACTCCTCAAAAGCCCACTTCATGGCCAAAAGCTCCCGATTCCCAACATCATAATTCCGCTCGGCGGGCGAAAATTTACGCGAGAAAAAAGCACAAGGTCTCATCACGGAGCAATCGGAACTTCTCTGCGACAAAACCGCCCCAGCTCCGATTTCAGAAGCGTCGACCTCAACCTGAAAAGGAAGAGCAACATCAGGCTGACGCAACACAGGGGCGGAAGAAAAGCGGCGCTTAAGCTCCCGAAAGGCCTCCACAGCAGCAGGGGACCAATCAGCAACATCAGCACCCTTCTTAGTCAAATCAGTCAATGGTTTAACAACATCAGAAAAACCAGCAATAAATCGACGATAAAAGTTAGCAAAGCCCAAAAATTTCTGAAGACTCTTAAGAGAAGAGGGTTGCGTCCAATCACAAATAGCCTGAACCTTGACAGGATCCATCTCGATGGAAGAGGGGGAAAAAATATATCCCAAAAAGGAAATCTTTTGAACCCCAAAAACGCACTTAGAACCCTTCACACACAAGGAATTAGACCGCAAAACCTGAAAAACCCTCCTGACCTGCTGGACATGAGAGTCCCAGTCATCCGAAAAAATCAAAATATCATCCAGATACACAATCATAAATTTATCCAAATAATCACGGAAAATGTCATGCATAAAGGACTGAAAGACTGAAGGGGCATTTGAAAGACCAAAAGGCATCACCAAATACTCAAAGTGGCCCTCGGGCGTATTAAATGCGGTTTTCCACTCATCCCCCTGCTTAATTCGCACCAAATTATACGCCCCACGAAGATCTATCTTAGAGAACCACTTGGCCCCCTTTATGCGAGCAAACAAATCAGTCAGCAGTGGCAACGGATATTGATATTTAACCGTGATTTTATTCAAAAGCCGATAATCAATGCACGGCCTCAAAGAGCCATCTTTCTTAGCCACAAAGAAAAAACCGGCTCCTAAGGGAGATGACGAAGGACGAATATGTCCCTTTTCCAAGGACTCCTTTATATATTCTCGCATAGCAGCATGTTCAGGCACAGACAGATTAAATAAACGACCCTTAGGGTATTTACTACCCGGAATCAAATCTATGGCACAATCGCACTCCCGGTGCGGAGGTAATGAACCAAGCTTAGGTTCTTCAAAAACGTCACGATATTCAGTCAAGAATTCAGGAATCTCAGAGGGAATAGATGATGAAATGGAAACCACAGGTACGTCCCCATGCGTCCCCTTACATCCCCAGCTTAACACAGACATAGCTTTCCAGTCAAGGACTGGGTTATGAGATTGCAGCCATGGCAATCCAAGCACCAACACATCATGTAGGTTATACAGCACAAGAAAGCGAATAATCTCCTGGTGATCCGGATTAATCCGCATAGTTACTTGTGTCCAGTATTGTGGTTTATTGCTAGCCAATGGGGTGGAGTCAATCCCCTTCAGGGGTATAG
Organism: Ranitomeya variabilis; assembly: GCF_051348905.1. Lineage (NCBI taxonomy): Eukaryota > Metazoa > Chordata > Amphibia > Anura > Dendrobatidae > Ranitomeya > Ranitomeya variabilis. The sequence goes on from NC_135232.1 coordinate 567,974,470, forward strand.
GAGTTTCAAGAGGCTCCAAATCATACCCACAGTGTTTGGCAAAGGACCAATCCATAAGACTCAAAGCGGTGCCAGAGTCGACATAGGCATCCGCGGTAATAGATGATAAAGAACAAATCAGGGTCACAGATAGAATAAACTTAGACTGTAAAGTGCCAATTGAAACAGACTTATCAAGCTTCTTAGTACGCTTAGAGCATGCTGATATAACATGAGTTGAATCACCGCAATAGAAGCACAACCCATTTTTTCGTCTAAAATTCTGCCGTTCACTTCTGGACAGAATTCTATCACATTGCATATTCTCTGGCGTCTTCTCAGTAGACACCGCCAAATGGTGCACAGGTTTGCGCTCCCGCAGACGCCTATCGATCTGGATAGCCATTGTCATGGACTCATTCAGACCCGCAGGCACAGGGAACCCCACCATAACATCCTTAATGGCATCAGAGAGACCCTCTCTGAAATTCGCCGCCAGGGCGCACTCATTCCACTGAGTAAGCACAGCCCATTTACGGAATTTCTGGCAGTATATTTCAGCTTCGTCTTGCCCCTGAGATAGGGACATCAAGGCCTTTTCCGCCTGAAGTTCTAACTGAGGTTCCTCACAAAGCAACCCCAAGGCCAGAAAAAACGCATCCACATTGAGCAACGCAGGATCCCCTGGAGCCAATGCAAAAGCCCAATCCTGAGGGTCGCCCCGGAGCAAAGAAATCACAATCCTGACCTGCTGAGCAGGATCTCCAGCAGAGCGAGATTTCAGGGACAAAAACAACTTGCAATTATTTTTGAAATTTTGAAAGCAAGATCTATTCCCCGAGAAAAATTCAGGCAAAGGAATTCTAGGTTCAGATATAGGAACATGAACAACAAAATCTTGTAAGTTTTGAACTTTCGTGGTGAGATTATTCAAACCTGCAGCTAAACTCTGAATATCCATTTTAAACAGATGAACACAGAGCCATTCCAGGATTAGAAGGAGAGAGAGAGAGAAAGGCTGCAATATAGGCAGACTTGCAAGAGATTCAATTACAAGCACACTCAGAACTGAGGAAGAAAAAAAAAATAAAAAATCTTCAGCAGACTTCTCTTTTCTCTCCTTTCTCTGTCAATTAATTTAACCCTTTTAGGCCGGTCAAACTGTTATGGTTCTCAATGGCAAGAGAACATAGCCCAGCAAACATACGAACTAGCTCTTGGAAGGATGGAAACTAAACTGACCATGAACTAAACCTGCCGCACAACTAACAGTAGCCGGGTAGCGTAGCCTGCGTTTTATCCCTAGACGCCCAGCGCCGGCCGGAGGACTAACTAATCCTGGCAGAGGAAAATATAGTCCTGGCTCACCTCTAGAGAAATTTCCCCGAAAGGCAGACAGAGGCCCCCACAAATATTGGCGGTGATTTTAGATGAAATGACAAACGTAGTATGAAAATAGGTTTAGCAAAATTGAGGTCCGCTTACTAAATAGCAGGAAGACAGAAAGGGCACTTTCATGGTCAGCTGAAAACCCTATCAAAATACCATCCTGAAATTACTTTAAGACTCTAGTATTAACTCATAACATCAGAGTGGCAATTTCAGATCACAAGAGCTTTCCAGACACAGAAACGAAACTACAGCTGTGAACTGGAACAAAATGCAAAAACAAACAAGGACTAAGTCCAACTTAGCTGGGAGTTGTCTAGCAGCAGGAACATGCACAGAAAGGCTTCTGATTACAATGTTGACCGGCATGGAAGTGACAGAGGAGCAAGGCTAAATAGCGACTCCCACATCCTGATGGAAACAGGTGAACAGAGAGGATGATGCACACCAGTTCAATTCCACCAGTGGCCACCGGGGGAGCCCAAAATCCAATTTCGCAACAGATCACGCTTATGTTTATGGAAAATTTCGAATGTTTTCATCCCTTCACCAAGGCATTGCACTATTTGATGCTTTTCAGCAGCAGAGAGATCCTTTTTCTTTCCCATGTTACTTGAAAACTGTGACCTGCTTAATAATGTGGAACATCATTTTTAAGTAGTTTTCCTTTAATTAGAATCACCTGGAAAACCATTATCACATGTGTTTAAGATTGATTTCAGTGATCCATTGAGCCCTGAGACACAATACCATCCACGAGTTTATTTGAAAAACAAAACAATTAAATCTTTATGACACTTAAATCCAATTTGCATAATAATTTGGAACACAGTGTATATGAACATAAATTATTAAGCCTGTGCCTTTACATTCAGCTCATTTTTCTTGTGGGCTAAATTGTGTGTCTGAGGACTTTTAGTCAAGGCAAAATGAAAAGCCTGAAAGGACACTTAGCTTTCTGCGGAAAAAAAGTGCTCCCCAATGGACAAGCAGGTATCTAGATGTGATATAATATTACTGCTGTTGATATGACGTCACCGATGTAGACACAACACCTGAATGCTGAGCAGCAGCGGGAGCCAGTGCTGAACACAGGGAGGGTGAACACCCAATTAGTATGTTATTTTATGTACTTTACACACATTGCTTTATTCTTTATTGAAAGTGGACATCCCCTTTGATATTAAATCAGGATTTAAACAGTAGGTCTATTTCTGATGACCCATTCCCTTTAAATACATTTGCTATGTTAGGATGATTTGCAGTCCAGTGCCAAATCACCCGACCTCGGCGGCCAATTGCTGGCCACTTCAGTGATGTGTTGTCCATTGTGTCACCACCGAAGCAGCTAGCGACTTTCTGCTGTGGTCATATGCAGTGATCAGGCGAAGTGACGCTGAGGTGGGTGACTGTCAACGCCATGTAAGGGCATTTTACAGTTGAGTTTCTTTATTATTACACAAGTGAAATGTAACCCTCTTCTATAATTTATATAGAGTACTTATAAGAATACGACACCATGAACAGCTCACGCACATACACTGGTTTCAGGATGGTTGGAAGTCACATTTGTGAGACCTGCTTCTCCCCTTCCCACCCTCACTTACAGTGGTAGGGGCATTGGGGTACATAAAGGAGCAGGGCAGATAAGAATGAGATCAATATACTTATCTTTGAGGATATGGATGGAGATGGTGGACCCAGGCTGACTTGTTGCAATTGGGTCGAGCTATGGCTCTGGGCAAAAGAGAAGTTCTGTAGGACGGATTATGGCTGTTTGCTAGACATGATGGTTACACCGTGTATGGTGGCGCTAGGATAAAGCTTCATCCATTGGTGTGAGAATTAGGCTAGGTTCACATTGCGTTAGTGCAGTCCGTTCAGCGCATATGCTAACGGACTGCGCTAACGCAAGGGCCGACTTTGGCACAGCGCTAGAGCAGATGGAGCATCTGCTAGCTCCATCTGCGCTAGCAGTGACGGACCCGGAGACGCTGCAGCCTGCGTCTCGGGTCCGTCACTCAATGACGGCACATCGACTAGCGCACGTCCATTGTGGGCATGCGCACGCGATGCGTCCGACATTGCTTTCAATGGCGGCATTAACGGACTACGTTACACCGCGTTATGCCGCGGTGTAACGTAGTCCGTTTAACGTACAGCCATAACGCAATGTGAACCCAGCCTTATGAATTTTATTCTTTGGCCAACTAACGACCAGTGGAGGAATTCTTGGACAATGGAATTACAAATTATTGGGTAGAACATAGAAGTTGAGGAAAAATTTAATGGACGCTAGTTAGTTTGTTGATAGGTCATAGATACAGTATGGGAGAGTAAGGAGGACATAAAAAAAACAGCCTTTATTGCCTTCACCTCTCACCACAGACATTGACTGTGTCTGTATTTCTGATCTATTCCGGAGAGGTATGATTACCTATCAGTATTGAATATTTAACTTTCTCCCCATAGGGCTCATTCAGAGGTCAGGTTTTCACATTGTGTTCTATATGTGTCTTTCACAGATGGCACTCTTATTTATAATAGTATATAGGTTAGTTCATATGTCCAATTTTTTTAGCGGGCTGAGTGGTTGACTCAAATATACGGAGACTTGTCCAATATTGATCTTAGTGCTCAAACTGGCCAATGTAAGTCTAAGGGTCAGTGAAGAAATCAAACAGTGCTCGGAAGTCATCCATGTGCTGTCTGTTTTTCACAGACAGCTTGATAGGACAAGGTTGAGAAACCACAATAAGTTATTTCTTTATCCAAGAAAAATGGACAAAATTTTGACCAAAATCTGATAGTAAAAACTTACATATTGACTAAACTCTGATGACACTGTCATATAAGTGCAGCGCCCCAGAGTCCTGGTCGTTGCAGTAATGTCACTCTTCCACCCGGCTTTAGAAATACCCTGGTTTAGGCTACTTTCACACTAGCGTCGGGCTCGGCCCGTCGCGGTGCGTCGGGCCGAGGTTCCCGACGCTAGCGTTGTCTCCGCCGCACAACGGGTGCAGCGGATGCATTTTTCCAGCGCATCCGCTGCCCCATTGTGAGGTGCGTGGAAGTGCGGGGAGGTGGGGGCGGAGTTCCGGCCGCACATGCGTGGTCGGAAAAAGCGGACCGTCGGGAGCAAAAAACGTTACATGTAACGTTTTTTGCTCCCGACGGTCCGCCACAGCACGGCGCAACCGTCGCACGACGGTTGCGACGTGTGTCATTGCATCGCAAATGCGTCGCTAATGTTAGTCAATGCAGAAAAAACGCATCCTGCAAGCACTTTTGCAGGATGTGTTTTTTCGGCAAAACGACGCATTGCGAAAAAAAGAGACAAGTGCGGCGCTTCCTCTAAGCGTAATACGTTTTTACCAACAGTTAAAAAAAATTATTTTAGTTGTGGTTATGCTCACCTTCTATCGGTAAGAAATGCACGTTGAGATTCTCAAGGAATCAATTCTTTAGGGAACTCTTCTCCGTATGTTGTATAATCCAATAAGGTGTGCAGCTCACTTTGGAGAACTATGTGTTGATCCTGCTTCGGATCCACATAGGTGGCGAATTCAAAGGGAAAATAAACTCCAAGCAAATGTGGCGCTAAGCACCTACGGATTTTTTGAATGCATCCACTTCCAGTGAAAAATGTTAATAAAAATTCATTTATTTTCTCAAAATAAAAAAAAGAATAAAATATATTTGTAAAATATAAATGTACTGTATTTTAAAAATATTTTACAAATATATATTTTTTATTTTTATTTTGAGAAAATAAATGAATTTTTATGAACATTTTTCACTGGAAGTGGATGCATTCAAAAAATCCGTAGGTGCTTAGCGCCACATTTGCTTGGAGTTTATTTTCCCTTTGAATTTGCTCTTTCACCAGGGGGAGTGATATTACGTCTGATGGTACTAAAGGAGTTCACCTGACCAGGTATCACAGTCACACACTACACTTCACACTCCAGTCCACCAGGGGGAGCAAAGGTACTATCTACTAGGCCTCTCCTGTTGTGAATTCCGTTCTCGGACTCCCTCCTGTGGTCATGAATGGTACTTTGGTTGGTTCTGCTCTTGGACTCCCTCTGGTGGCTTCGAGTGGAACTGCTGGTCACTGAGGTTGGCTTTATCAGCTGCTCTCGTTTATTGCTATGCTGGCTTCCCTATTTAACTCCACTCAGATCGTTACTTCATGCCAGCTGTCAATGTTTCAGTATTGGTTCAGATCTCTCTTGGACTTCTCTGAGGACCTGTCTACTCCAGCAGAAGCTAAGTCTTTGCTAGTTCATTTGTTGTTACTGCTTCCTGAATATATTTCTTAGTACTGCTAATTTCTAGTCCAGATTGCTATCATGATATTCCCTTGCTAGCTGGAAGCTCTGGGGGTGCAGAATGGCACCTCCACACCATGAGTCGGTGTGGGGAGTCTTTTTGCTTACTCTGCGTGTTTTTTTGTAGTCTTTTGTGCTGACCGCATAGTTCCCTTTTCTATCCTCTGACTATTTAGTGAAATCTGGCCTCCTTTGCTAAAACCTGTTTCATTCCTGTGTTTGTGACTTTCCTCTTAACTCACAGTCAGTATATGTGGGGGTCTGCCTTTACCTTTGGGGAATTTCTCTGAGGCAAGGAAAGGCTTCTATTTCTATGTTTAGGTGTGGTTAGCTCTTAGGCTGTGAAGAGGCATCTAGGGAGAGTTAGGTACGCTCCACGGCTATTTCTAGTGTGTGTGATAGGAGTAGGGTTTGCGGTCAGCAGAGTTCCAACTTCCCAAGAGCTAGTCCCGATTTTGAGTTTACTCATCAGGTAATTCCGGGTGCTCCTAACCACCAGGTCCATAACAGTACAGCTGGCCCTAAAGTGTTAATGCATCTCAAAAGAGGGATAAGAGAAGTTCTGAACCCATTTTTTTTTCTTTGCAGTGTGTTTTGTCTCTCTTTTCCCCTTAACCTCTGGGTGGTTCAGGACTCAGGTGTAGATATGGATATTCAAGGTCTGTCCTCTTGTGTGGATCATCTCACTGCAAGGGTACAAAGCATTCAAGATTATGTAGTTCAGAATCCGATGTTAGAGCCTAGAATTCCAATTCCTGATTTGTTTTCTGGGGATAGATCTAAGTTTCTGAATTTCAAAAATAATTGTAAAATGTTTCTTGCTTTGAAACCCTGCTCCTCTGGTGACCCCATTCAGCAAGTAAAAATTATTATTTCTTTGTTGCGTGGCGACCCTCAAGACTGGGCATTCTCCCTTGCGCCAGGAGATCCTGCATTGCTTAATGTAGATGCGTTTTTTCTGGCGCTTGGATTGCTTTATGACGAACCTAGTTCAGTGGATCAGGCAGAGAAAATCTTGCTAGCTTTGTGTCAGGGTCAGGATGAAGCGGAGATATATTGTCAGAAGTTTAGAAAATGGTCTGTGCTTACTCAATGGAATGAGTGTGCCCTGGCAGCAAGTTTTAGAAGCCCTTAAGGATGTTATGGTGGGATTCCCCACGCCTGCTGGTCTGAATGAATCAATGTCCTTGGCCATCCAAATTGATCGGCGTTTGCGCGAGCGCAAAATTGTGCACCATTTGGCGGTGTCATCTGAGCAGAGGCCTGAGCTTATGCAGTGTGATAGAACTTTGACCAGAACTGAACGGCAAGAACACAGACGTCAGAATAGGCTGTGTTTTTACTGTGGTGACCCCACTCATGCTATCTCTGATTGTCCTAAGCGCACCAAGCGGTTCGCTAGGTCTGTCACCATTGGCACTGTACAGCCTAAATTTCTTTTGTCTGTTACTCTGATTTGCTCTTTGTCATCCTACTCGGTTATGGCATTTGTGGATTCAGGCGCTGCCCTGAATTTGATGGACTTGGAGTTTGCCAGGCGCTGTGGTTTTTTCTTGGAGCCTTTGCAGTATCCTATTCCATTAAGGGGAATTGATGCCACGCCGTTGGCCAAGAATAAACCTCAGTACTGGACTCAGTTGACCATGTGCATGGCTCCTGCACATCAGGAAGATATTCGCTTTTTGGTGTTGCATAATTTGCATGATGTGGTCGTGTTGGGTTTGCCATGGCTACAGGTTCATAATCCAGTATTGGATTGGAAATCAATGTCTGTGTCTAGTTGGGGTTGTCAAGGGGTACATGGCGATGTTCCGTTGGTGTCAATTTCTGCTTCCACTCCTTCTGAAGTCCCTGAGTTTCTGTCAGATTACCAGGATGTATTTGATGAGCCCAAATCCAGTGTCCTACCCCCTCATAGGGATTGTGATTGTGCTATAAATTTGATTCCTGGTAGTAAGTTTCCTAAGGGCCGACTTTTTAATTTATCTGTGCCAGAGCACGCCGCTATGCGGAGTTATATAAAGGAGTCCTTGGAGAAAGGGCATATTCGCCCATCTTCATCACCGTTGGGAGCAGGGTTCTTTTTTGTGGCCAAGAAGGATGGTTCTCTGAGACCCTGTATAGATTACCGCCTTCTCAATAAAATCACGGTCAAATTTCAGTACCCTTTGCCTCTGCTGTCTGATTTGTTTGCTCGGATTAAGGGGGCGGGTTGGTTCACCAAGATAGATCTTCGAGGGGCGTATAACCTTGTGCGTATTAAACAGGGCAATGAATGGAAAACAGCATTTAATACGCCCGAGGGCCATTTTGAGTACCTGGTAATGCCATTCGGGCTTTCAAATGCTCCATCTGTGTTTCAGTCCTTTATGCATGACATCTTCCGAAAGTATCTGGATAGATTCATGATTGTATATTTGGATGATATTTTGGTCCTTTCGGATGATTGGGAGTCTCATGTGAAACAGGTCAGAATGGTATTCCAGGTCCTTCGTGCTAATTCCTTGTTTGTGAAGGGGTCTAAATGTCTCTTCGGAGTTCAGAAGGTTTCCTTTTTGGGCTTCATTTTTTCCCCTTCTACTATCGAGATGGATCCTGTTAAAGTTCAGGCCATTTATGATTGGACTCAACCTACATCTGTGAAGAGCCTCCAGAAATTCTTGGGCTTTGCTAATTTTTACCGTCGCTTCATCGCTAATTTTTCTAGTGTGGTTAAACCTTTGACTGATTTGACAAAGAAAGGTGCTGATGTGGTGAATTGGTCCTCTGCGGCCGTTGAGGCTTTTCAGGAGCTGAAACGTCATTTTTCTTCGGCCCCTGTGTTGCGTCAGCCAGATGTTTCGCTCCCTTTTCAGGTCGAGGTTGATGCTTCTGAGATTGGACCAGGGGCTGTTTTGTCTCAAAGAAGTTCTGATGGCTCTGTGATGAAGCCATGTGCCTTCTTTTCTAGAAAGTTTTCGCCTGCTGAGCGTAATTATGATGTTGGCAATCGGGAGCTGCTAGCTATGAAGTGGGCATTCGAGGAGTGGCGACATTGGCTTGAGGGAGCCAAGCACCGCGTGGTGGTCTTGACGGATCACAAAAATCTGACTTATCTCGAGTCTGCCAAGCGGTTGAATCCTAGACAGGCTCGATGGTCGCTGTTTTTCTCCCGTTTCGATTTTGTGGTCTCATACCTTCCAGGTTCTAAGAATGTGAAGGCGGATGCCCTTTCTAGGAGTTTTGTGCCTGATTCTCCGGGAGTCCCTGAGCCAGCTGGTATTCTCAAAGAGGGGGTAATTCTGTCTGCCATCTCCCCTGATTTGCGGCGGGTGCTGCAGGAGTTTCAGGCTGATAGACCTGACCGTTGTCCAGCGGAGAAATTGTTTGTCCCTGATAGATGGACTAGCAGAGTTATTTCTGAGGTTCATTGTTCGGTGTTGGCTGGTCATCCTGGGATTTTTGGTACCAGAGATTTGGTGGCTAGGTCCTTTTGGTGGCCTTCCTTGTCACGGGATGTGCGTTCTTTTGTGCAGTCCTGTGGGACTTGTGCTCGGGCTAAGCCCTGCTGTTCTCATGCCAGTGGGTTGCTTTTGCCCTTGCCAGTCCCGAAAAGGCCTTGGACGCATGTTTCCATGGATTTTATTTCTGATCTTCCTGTCTCTCAAAGGATGTCTGTGATCTGGGTGGTTTGTGATCGCTTTTCTAAGATGGTCCATTTGGTACCCTTGCCTAAATTACCTTCCTCCTCTGATTTGGTGCCATTATTTTTTCAACATGTGGTTCGTTTGCATGGCATTCCGGAGAACATTGTGTCGGACAGAGGTTCCCAGTTTGTCTCTAGGTTTTGGCGGTCCTTTTGCGCTAAGATGGGCATTGATTTGTCTTTTTCTTCGGCTTTCCATCCTCAAACAAATGGCCAAACCGAACGAACCAACCAGACTTTGGAAACCTATCTGAGATGCTTTGTTTCTGCTGATCAGGATGATTGGGTGACCTTCTTGCCATTGGCTGAGTTCGCCCTTAATAATCGGGCTAGTTCAGCTACTTTGGTTTTGCCTTTTTTTTGCAATTCTGGTTTTCATCCTCGTCTTTCTTCGGGGCAGGTTGAGCCTTCTGACTGTCCTGGTGTGGATTCTGTGGTGGACAGGTTGCAGCAAATTTGGACTCACGTAGTGGACAATCTGACGTTGTCCCAGGAGAAGGTTCAACGTTTCGCTAACCACCGTCGTTGTGTTGGTCCCCGACTTCGTGTTGGGGATTTGGTTTGGTTGTCTTCTCGTTATGTTCCTATGAAGGTTTCTTCTCCTAAGTTTAAGCCTCGTTTCATTGGTCCTTATAAGATTTCTGAAATTCTCAACCCTGTGTCATTTCGTTTGGTCCTTCCAGCTTCTTTTGCCATCCATAATGTGTTCCATAGGCCGTTGTTGCGGAGGTACGTGGCGCCTATGGTTCCCTCCGTTGATCCTCCTGCTCCGGTGTTGGTTGAGGGGGAGTTGGAGTATGTGGTGGAAAAAATTTTGGATTCTCGTATATCGAGACGGAAGCTTCAGTACCTGGTTAAGTGGAAGGGCTATGGTCAGGAGGATAATTCCTGGGTTGTTGCCTCCGATGTCCATGCTGCCGATTTAGTTCGTGCCTTTCATTTGGCTCGTCCTGATCGGCCTGGGGGCCCTGGTGAGGGTACTGGGGGGGTACTGTTGTGAATTCCGTTCTCGGACTCCCTCCTGTGGTCATGAATGGTACTTTGGTTGGTTCTGCTCTTGGACTCCCTCTGGTGGCTTCGAGCGTAACTGCTGGTCACTGAGGTTGGCTTTATCAGCTGCTCTCGTTTATTGCTATGCTGGCTTCCCTATTTAACTCCACTCAGATCGTTACTTCATGCCAGCTGTCAATGTTTCAGTATTGGTTCAGATCTCTCTTGGACTTCTCTGAGGACCTGTCTACTCCAGCAGAAGCTAAGTCTTTGCTAGTTCATTTGTTGTTACTGCTTCCTGAATATATTTCTTAGTACTGCTAATTTCTAGTCCAGATTGCTATCATGATATTCCCTTGCTAGCTGGAAGCTCTGGGGGTGCAGAATGGCACCTCCACACCATGAGTCGGTGTGGGGAGTCTTTTTGCTTACTCTGCGTGTTTTTTTGTAGTCTTTTGTGCTGACCGCATAGTTCCCTTTTCTATCCTCTGACTATTTAGTGAAATCTGGCCTCCTTTGCTAAAACCTGTTTCATTCCTGTGTTTGTGACTTTCCTCTTAACTCACAGTCAGTATATGTGGGGGTCTGCCTTTACCTTTGGGGAATTTCTCTGAGGCAAGGAAAGGCTTCTATTTCTATGTTTAGGTGTGGTTAGCTCTTAGGCTGTGAAGAGGCATCTAGGGAGAGTTAGGTACGCTCCACGGCTATTTCTAGTGTGTGTGATAGGAGTAGGGTTTGCGGTCAGCAGAGTTCCAACTTCCCAAGAGCTAGTCCCGATTTTGAGTTTACTCATCAGGTAATTCCGGGTGCTCCTAACCACCAGGTCCATAACAGTACAGCTGGCCCTAAAGTGTTAATGCATCTCAAAAGAGGGATAAGAGAAGTTCTGAACCCATTTTTTGTTCTTTGCAGTGTGTTTTGTCTCTCTTTTCCCCTTAACCTCTGGGTGGTTCAGGACTCAGGTGTAGATATGGATATTCAAGGTCTGTCCTCTTGTGTGGATCATCTCACTGCAAGGGTACAAAGCATTCAAGATTATGTAGTTCAGAATCCGATGTTAGAGCCTAGAATTCCAATTCCTGATTTGTTTTCTGGGGATAGATCTAAGTTTCTGAATTTCAAAAATAATTGTAAAATGTTTCTTGCTTTGAAACCCTGCTCCTCTGGTGACCCCATTCAGCAAGTAAAAATTATTATTTCTTTGTTGCGTGGCGACCCTCAAGACTGGGCATTCTCCCTTGCGCCAGGAGATCCTGCATTGCTTAATGTAGATGCGTTTTTTCTGGCGCTTGGATTGCTTTATGACGAACCTAGTTCAGTGGATCAGGCAGAGAAAATCTTGCTAGCTTTGTGTCAGGGTCAGGATGAAGCGGAGATATATTGTCAGAAGTTTAGAAAATGGTCTGTGCTTACTCAATGGAATGAGTGTGCCCTGGCAGCAAGTTTTAGAAGCCCTTAAGGATGTTATGGTGGGATTCCCCACGCCTGCTGGTCTGAATGAATCAATGTCCTTGGCCATCCAAATTGATCGGCGTTTGCGCGAGCGCAAAATTGTGCACCATTTGGCGGTGTCATCTGAGCAGAGGCCTGAGCTTATGCAGTGTGATAGAACTTTGACCAGAACTGAACGGCAAGAACACAGACGTCAGAATAGGCTGTGTTTTTACTGTGGTGACCCCACTCATGCTATCTCTGATTGTCCTAAGCGCACCAAGCGGTTCGCTAGGTCTGTCACCATTGGCACTGTACAGCCTAAATTTCTTTTGTCTGTTACTCTGATTTGCTCTTTGTCATCCTACTCGGTTATGGCATTTGTGGATTCAGGCGCTGCCCTGAATTTGATGGACTTGGAGTTTGCCAGGCGCTGTGGTTTTTTCTTGGAGCCTTTGCAGTATCCTATTCCATTAAGGGGAATTGATGCCACGCCGTTGGCCAAGAATAAACCTCAGTACTGGACTCAGTTGACCATGTGCATGGCTCCTGCACATCAGGAAGATATTCGCTTTTTGGTGTTGCATAATTTGCATGATGTGGTCGTGTTGGGTTTGCCATGGCTACAGGTTCATAATCCAGTATTGGATTGGAAATCAATGTCTGTGTCTAGTTGGGGTTGTCAAGGGGTACATGGCGATGTTCCGTTGGTGTCAATTTCTGCTTCCACTCCTTCTGAAGTCCCTGAGTTTCTGTCAGATTACCAGGATGTATTTGATGAGCCCAAATCCAGTGTCCTACCCCCTCATAGGGATTGTGATTGTGCTATAAATTTGATTCCTGGTAGTAAGTTTCCTAAGGGCCGACTTTTTAATTTATCTGTGCCAGAGCACGCCGCTATGCGGAGTTATATAAAGGAGTCCTTGGAGAAAGGGCATATTCGCCCATCTTCATCACCGTTGGGAGCAGGGTTCTTTTTTGTGGCCAAGAAGGATGGTTCTCTGAGACCCTGTATAGATTACCGCCTTCTCAATAAAATCACGGTCAAATTTCAGTACCCTTTGCCTCTGCTGTCTGATTTGTTTGCTCGGATTAAGGGGGCGGGTTGGTTCACCAAGATAGATCTTCGAGGGGCGTATAACCTTGTGCGTATTAAACAGGGCAATGAATGGAAAACAGCATTTAATACGCCCGAGGGCCATTTTGAGTACCTGGTAATGCCATTCGGGCTTTCAAATGCTCCATCTGTGTTTCAGTCCTTTATGCATGACATCTTCCGAAAGTATCTGGATAGATTCATGATTGTATATTTGGATGATATTTTGGTCCTTTCGGATGATTGGGAGTCTCATGTGAAACAGGTCAGAATGGTATTCCAGGTCCTTCGTGCTAATTCCTTGTTTGTGAAGGGGTCTAAATGTCTCTTCGGAGTTCAGAAGGTTTCCTTTTTGGGCTTCATTTTTTCCCCTTCTACTATCGAGATGGATCCTGTTAAAGTTCAGGCCATTTATGATTGGACTCAACCTACATCTGTGAAGAGCCTCCAGAAATTCTTGGGCTTTGCTAATTTTTACCGTCGCTTCATCGCTAATTTTTCTAGTGTGGTTAAACCTTTGACTGATTTGACAAAGAAAGGTGCTGATGTGGTGAATTGGTCCTCTGCGGCCGTTGAGGCTTTTCAGGAGCTGAAACGTCATTTTTCTTCGGCCCCTGTGTTGCGTCAGCCAGATGTTTCGCTCCCTTTTCAGGTCGAGGTTGATGCTTCTGAGATTGGACCAGGGGCTGTTTTGTCTCAAAGAAGTTCTGATGGCTCTGTGATGAAGCCATGTGCCTTCTTTTCTAGAAAGTTTTCGCCTGCTGAGCGTAATTATGATGTTGGCAATCGGGAGCTGCTAGCTATGAAGTGGGCATTCGAGGAGTGGCGACATTGGCTTGAGGGAGCCAAGCACCGCGTGGTGGTCTTGACGGATCACAAAAATCTGACTTATCTCGAGTCTGCCAAGCGGTTGAATCCTAGACAGGCTCGATGGTCGCTGTTTTTCTCCCGTTTCGATTTTGTGGTCTCATACCTTCCAGGTTCTAAGAATGTGAAGGCGGATGCCCTTTCTAGGAGTTTTGTGCCTGATTCTCCGGGAGTCCCTGAGCCAGCTGGTATTCTCAAAGAGGGGGTAATTCTGTCTGCCATCTCCCCTGATTTGCGGCGGGTGCTGCAGGAGTTTCAGGCTGATAGACCTGACCGTTGTCCAGCGGAGAAATTGTTTGTCCCTGATAGATGGACTAGCAGAGTTATTTCTGAGGTTCATTGTTCGGTGTTGGCTGGTCATCCTGGGATTTTTGGTACCAGAGATTTGGTGGCTAGGTCCTTTTGGTGGCCTTCCTTGTCACGGGATGTGCGTTCTTTTGTGCAGTCCTGTGGGACTTGTGCTCGGGCTAAGCCCTGCTGTTCTCATGCCAGTGGGTTGCTTTTGCCCTTGCCAGTCCCGAAAAGGCCTTGGACGCATGTTTCCATGGATTTTATTTCTGATCTTCCTGTCTCTCAAAGGATGTCTGTGATCTGGGTGGTTTGTGATCGCTTTTCTAAGATGGTCCATTTGGTACCCTTGCCTAAATTACCTTCCTCCTCTGATTTGGTGCCATTATTTTTTCAACATGTGGTTCGTTTGCATGGCATTCCGGAGAACATTGTGTCGGACAGAGGTTCCCAGTTTGTCTCTAGGTTTTGGCGGTCCTTTTGCGCTAAGATGGGCATTGATTTGTCTTTTTCTTCGGCTTTCCATCCTCAAACAAATGGCCAAACCGAACGAACCAACCAGACTTTGGAAACCTATCTGAGATGCTTTGTTTCTGCTGATCAGGATGATTGGGTGACCTTCTTGCCATTGGCTGAGTTCGCCCTTAATAATCGGGCTAGTTCAGCTACTTTGGTTTTGCCTTTTTTTTGCAATTCTGGTTTTCATCCTCGTCTTTCTTCGGGGCAGGTTGAGCCTTCTGACTGTCCTGGTGTGGATTCTGTGGTGGACAGGTTGCAGCAAATTTGGACTCACGTAGTGGACAATCTGACGTTGTCCCAGGAGAAGGTTCAACGTTTCGCTAACCACCGTCGTTGTGTTGGTCCCCGACTTCGTGTTGGGGATTTGGTTTGGTTGTCTTCTCGTTATGTTCCTATGAAGGTTTCTTCTCCTAAGTTTAAGCCTCGTTTCATTGGTCCTTATAAGATTTCTGAAATTCTCAACCCTGTGTCATTTCGTTTGGTCCTTCCAGCTTCTTTTGCCATCCATAATGTGTTCCATAGGCCGTTGTTGCGGAGGTACGTGGCGCCTATGGTTCCCTCCGTTGATCCTCCTGCTCCGGTGTTGGTTGAGGGGGAGTTGGAGTATGTGGTGGAAAAAATTTTGGATTCTCGTATATCGAGACGGAAGCTTCAGTACCTGGTTAAGTGGAAGGGCTATGGTCAGGAGGATAATTCCTGGGTTGTTGCCTCCGATGTCCATGCTGCCGATTTAGTTCGTGCCTTTCATTTGGCTCGTCCTGATCGGCCTGGGGGCCCTGGTGAGGGTACTGGGGGGGTACTGTTGTGAATTCCGTTCTCGGACTCCCTCCTGTGGTCATGAATGGTACTTTGGTTGGTTCTGCTCTTGGACTCCCTCTGGTGGCTTCGAGCGTAACTGCTGGTCACTGAGGTTGGCTTTATCAGCTGCTCTCGTTTATTGCTATGCTGGCTTCCCTATTTAACTCCACTCAGATCGTTACTTCATGCCAGCTGTCAATGTTTCAGTATTGGTTCAGATCTCTCTTGGACTTCTCTGAGGACCTGTCTACTCCAGCAGAAGCTAAGTCTTTGCTAGTTCATTTGTTGTTACTGCTTCCTGAATATATTTCTTAGTACTGCTAATTTCTAGTCCAGATTGCTATCATGATATTCCCTTGCTAGCTGGAAGCTCTGGGGGTGCAGAATGGCACCTCCACACCATGAGTCGGTGTGGGGAGTCTTTTTGCTTACTCTGCGTGTTTTTTTGTAGTCTTTTGTGCTGACCGCATAGTTCCCTTTTCTATCCTCTGACTATTTAGTGAAATCTGGCCTCCTTTGCTAAAACCTGTTTCATTCCTGTGTTTGTGACTTTCCTCTTAACTCACAGTCAGTATATGTGGGGGTCTGCCTTTACCTTTGGGGAATTTCTCTGAGGCAAGGAAAGGCTTCTATTTCTATGTTTAGGTGTGGTTAGCTCTTAGGCTGTGAAGAGGCATCTAGGGAGAGTTAGGTACGCTCCACGGCTATTTCTAGTGTGTGTGATAGGAGTAGGGTTTGCGGTCAGCAGAGTTCCAACTTCCCAAGAGCTAGTCCCGATTTTGAGTTTACTCATCAGGTAATTCCGGGTGCTCCTAACCACCAGGTCCATAACAGTACAGCTGGCCCTAAAGTGTTAATGCATCTCAAAAGAGGGATAAGAGAAGTTCTGAACCCATTTTTTGTTCTTTGCAGTGTGTTTTGTCTCTCTTTTCCCCTTAACCTCTGGGTGGTTCAGGACTCAGGTGTAGATATGGATATTCAAGGTCTGTCCTCTTGTGTGGATCATCTCACTGCAAGGGTACAAAGCATTCAAGATTATGTAGTTCAGAATCCGATGTTAGAGCCTAGAATTCCAATTCCTGATTTGTTTTCTGGGGATAGATCTAAGTTTCTGAATTTCAAAAATAATTGTAAAATGTTTCTTGCTTTGAAACCCTGCTCCTCTGGTGACCCCATTCAGCAAGTAAAAATTATTATTTCTTTGTTGCGTGGCGACCCTCAAGACTGGGCATTCTCCCTTGCGCCAGGAGATCCTGCATTGCTTAATGTAGATGCGTTTTTTCTGGCGCTTGGATTGCTTTATGACGAACCTAGTTCAGTGGATCAGGCAGAGAAAATCTTGCTAGCTTTGTGTCAGGGTCAGGATGAAGCGGAGATATATTGTCAGAAGTTTAGAAAATGGTCTGTGCTTACTCAATGGAATGAGTGTGCCCTGGCAGCAAGTTTTAGAAGCCCTTAAGGATGTTATGGTGGGATTCCCCACGCCTGCTGGTCTGAATGAATCAATGTCCTTGGCCATCCAAATTGATCGGCGTTTGCGCGAGCGCAAAATTGTGCACCATTTGGCGGTGTCATCTGAGCAGAGGCCTGAGCTTATGCAGTGTGATAGAACTTTGACCAGAACTGAACGGCAAGAACACAGACGTCAGAATAGGCTGTGTTTTTACTGTGGTGACCCCACTCATGCTATCTCTGATTGTCCTAAGCGCACCAAGCGGTTCGCTAGGTCTGTCACCATTGGCACTGTACAGCCTAAATTTCTTTTGTCTGTTACTCTGATTTGCTCTTTGTCATCCTACTCGGTTATGGCATTTGTGGATTCAGGCGCTGCCCTGAATTTGATGGACTTGGAGTTTGCCAGGCGCTGTGGTTTTTTCTTGGAGCCTTTGCAGTATCCTATTCCATTAAGGGGAATTGATGCCACGCCGTTGGCCAAGAATAAACCTCAGTACTGGACTCAGTTGACCATGTGCATGGCTCCTGCACATCAGGAAGATATTCGCTTTTTGGTGTTGCATAATTTGCATGATGTGGTCGTGTTGGGTTTGCCATGGCTACAGGTTCATAATCCAGTATTGGATTGGAAATCAATGTCTGTGTCTAGTTGGGGTTGTCAAGGGGTACATGGCGATGTTCCGTTGGTGTCAATTTCTGCTTCCACTCCTTCTGAAGTCCCTGAGTTTCTGTCAGATTACCAGGATGTATTTGATGAGCCCAAATCCAGTGTCCTACCCCCTCATAGGGATTGTGATTGTGCTATAAATTTGATTCCTGGTAGTAAGTTTCCTAAGGGCCGACTTTTTAATTTATCTGTGCCAGAGCACGCCGCTATGCGGAGTTATATAAAGGAGTCCTTGGAGAAAGGGCATATTCGCCCATCTTCATCACCGTTGGGAGCAGGGTTCTTTTTTGTGGCCAAGAAGGATGGTTCTCTGAGACCCTGTATAGATTACCGCCTTCTCAATAAAATCACGGTCAAATTTCAGTACCCTTTGCCTCTGCTGTCTGATTTGTTTGCTCGGATTAAGGGGGCGGGTTGGTTCACCAAGATAGATCTTCGAGGGGCGTATAACCTTGTGCGTATTAAACAGGGCAATGAATGGAAAACAGCATTTAATACGCCCGAGGGCCATTTTGAGTACCTGGTAATGCCATTCGGGCTTTCAAATGCTCCATCTGTGTTTCAGTCCTTTATGCATGACATCTTCCGAAAGTATCTGGATAGATTCATGATTGTATATTTGGATGATATTTTGGTCCTTTCGGATGATTGGGAGTCTCATGTGAAACAGGTCAGAATGGTATTCCAGGTCCTTCGTGCTAATTCCTTGTTTGTGAAGGGGTCTAAATGTCTCTTCGGAGTTCAGAAGGTTTCCTTTTTGGGCTTCATTTTTTCCCCTTCTACTATCGAGATGGATCCTGTTAAAGTTCAGGCCATTTATGATTGGACTCAACCTACATCTGTGAAGAGCCTCCAGAAATTCTTGGGCTTTGCTAATTTTTACCGTCGCTTCATCGCTAATTTTTCTAGTGTGGTTAAACCTTTGACTGATTTGACAAAGAAAGGTGCTGATGTGGTGAATTGGTCCTCTGCGGCCGTTGAGGCTTTTCAGGAGCTGAAACGTCATTTTTCTTCGGCCCCTGTGTTGCGTCAGCCAGATGTTTCGCTCCCTTTTCAGGTCGAGGTTGATGCTTCTGAGATTGGACCAGGGGCTGTTTTGTCTCAAAGAAGTTCTGATGGCTCTGTGATGAAGCCATGTGCCTTCTTTTCTAGAAAGTTTTCGCCTGCTGAGCGTAATTATGATGTTGGCAATCGGGAGCTGCTAGCTATGAAGTGGGCATTCGAGGAGTGGCGACATTGGCTTGAGGGAGCCAAGCACCGCGTGGTGGTCTTGACGGATCACAAAAATCTGACTTATCTCGAGTCTGCCAAGCGGTTGAATCCTAGACAGGCTCGATGGTCGCTGTTTTTCTCCCGTTTCGATTTTGTGGTCTCATACCTTCCAGGTTCTAAGAATGTGAAGGCGGATGCCCTTTCTAGGAGTTTTGTGCCTGATTCTCCGGGAGTCCCTGAGCCAGCTGGTATTCTCAAAGAGGGGGTAATTCTGTCTGCCATCTCCCCTGATTTGCGGCGGGTGCTGCAGGAGTTTCAGGCTGATAGACCTGACCGTTGTCCAGCGGAGAAATTGTTTGTCCCTGATAGATGGACTAGCAGAGTTATTTCTGAGGTTCATTGTTCGGTGTTGGCTGGTCATCCTGGGATTTTTGGTACCAGAGATTTGGTGGCTAGGTCCTTTTGGTGGCCTTCCTTGTCACGGGATGTGCGTTCTTTTGTGCAGTCCTGTGGGACTTGTGCTCGGGCTAAGCCCTGCTGTTCTCATGCCAGTGGGTTGCTTTTGCCCTTGCCAGTCCCGAAAAGGCCTTGGACGCATGTTTCCATGGATTTTATTTCTGATCTTCCTGTCTCTCAAAGGATGTCTGTGATCTGGGTGGTTTGTGATCGCTTTTCTAAGATGGTCCATTTGGTACCCTTGCCTAAATTACCTTCCTCCTCTGATTTGGTGCCATTATTTTTTCAACATGTGGTTCGTTTGCATGGCATTCCGGAGAACATTGTGTCGGACAGAGGTTCCCAGTTTGTCTCTAGGTTTTGGCGGTCCTTTTGCGCTAAGATGGGCATTGATTTGTCTTTTTCTTCGGCTTTCCATCCTCAAACAAATGGCCAAACCGAACGAACCAACCAGACTTTGGAAACCTATCTGAGATGCTTTGTTTCTGCTGATCAGGATGATTGGGTGACCTTCTTGCCATTGGCTGAGTTCGCCCTTAATAATCGGGCTAGTTCAGCTACTTTGGTTTTGCCTTTTTTTGCAATTCTGGTTTTCATCCTCGTCTTTCTTCGGGGCAGGTTGAGCCTTCTGACTGTCCTGGTGTGGATTCTGTGGTGGACAGGTTGCAGCAAATTTGGACTCACGTAGTGGACAATCTGACGTTGTCCCAGGAGAAGGTTCAACGTTTCGCTAACCACCGTCGTTGTGTTGGTCCCCGACTTCGTGTTGGGGATTTGGTTTGGTTGTCTTCTCGTTATGTTCCTATGAAGGTTTCTTCTCCTAAGTTTAAGCCTCGTTTCATTGGTCCTTATAAGATTTCTGAAATTCTCAACCCTGTGTCATTTCGTTTGGTCCTTCCAGCTTCTTTTGCCATCCATAATGTGTTCCATAGGCCGTTGTTGCGGAGGTACGTGGCGCCTATGGTTCCCTCCGTTGATCCTCCTGCTCCGGTGTTGGTTGAGGGGGAGTTGGAGTATGTGGTGGAAAAAATTTTGGATTCTCGTATATCGAGACGGAAGCTTCAGTACCTGGTTAAGTGGAAGGGCTATGGTCAGGAGGATAATTCCTGGGTTGTTGCCTCCGATGTCCATGCTGCCGATTTAGTTCGTGCCTTTCATTTGGCTCGTCCTGATCGGCCTGGGGGCCCTGGTGAGGGTACTGGGGGGGTACTGTTGTGAATTCCGTTCTCGGACTCCCTCCTGTGGTCATGAATGGTACTTTGGTTGGTTCTGCTCTTGGACTCCCTCTGGTGGCTTCGAGCGTAACTGCTGGTCACTGAGGTTGGCTTTATCAGCTGCTCTCGTTTATTGCTATGCTGGCTTCCCTATTTAACTCCACTCAGATCGTTACTTCATGCCAGCTGTCAATGTTTCAGTATTGGTTCAGATCTCTCTTGGACTTCTCTGAGGACCTGTCTACTCCAGCAGAAGCTAAGTCTTTGCTAGTTCATTTGTTGTTACTGCTTCCTGAATATATTTCTTAGTACTGCTAATTTCTAGTCCAGATTGCTATCATGATATTCCCTTGCTAGCTGGAAGCTCTGGGGGTGCAGAATGGCACCTCCACACCATGAGTCGGTGTGGGGAGTCTTTTTGCTTACTCTGCGTGTTTTTTTGTAGTCTTTTGTGCTGACCGCATAGTTCCCTTTTCTATCCTCTGACTATTTAGTGAAATCTGGCCTCCTTTGCTAAAACCTGTTTCATTCCTGTGTTTGTGACTTTCCTCTTAACTCACAGTCAATATATGTGGGGGTCTGCCTTTACCTTTGGGGAATTTCTCTGAGGCAAGGAAAGGCTTCTATTTCTATCTTTAGGTGTAGTTAGCTCTTAGGCTGTGAAGAGGCATCTAGGGAGAGTTAGGTACGCTCCACGGCTATTTCTAGTGTGTGTGATAGGAGTAGGGTTTGCGGTCAGCAGAGTTCCCACTTCCCCAGAGCTAGTCCCGATTTTGAGTTTACTCATCAGGTCATTCCGGGTGCTCCTAACCACCAGGTCCATAACACTCTCCTCACATGGGTAAAACTGGTTGGTTGGATAGGAAGTTAGTCAGAAGCTACCTGGGTTTGACCCAGAGAGGACCTGTCAGGCAGACAGGGGGAGAAGGAGGAACATCTGAACTGCAGACAGAGGGTCCCCGTCAGGGGTGGGATCCTGACAGAGACCAAGCACGAAATAGAGCGTTACGGAGCTGCGCCTGCACCCATTGCGGCAGCATCCCAATAAAGGACACGAAGCGAAGTATATTGTGGAGAGTGAGAAACGAAGTCACAGCACAAGGAGATAATACCGGGAGGAGTTCTGCCCCAAGATCGGCAGCCTCCTTCTGAGGCGCGTAGCCAGTGGCCGGAACACCGAGGGAGTAATAGGCTCTACGCATTACTTCAGAGACCGGCAGGACAGTTGATTCTAAGTTGGCTGCCCGACCTTAATACCTATGAAGACACGGAGGCAAAATTGTGGGAGAGGGGCGTCGCTAGGGTCCCTATAAAATAGCTCCAGGCCTACCCCGTCATACGGGTTGTCCTATCCATATCATCTGGGGGACAGAGAGAGCGAGAGAACATCAGAAACATCCACGAAAGTTGTGAGGACTATCCAGTGGTGCTCAGCAGGGAGGTACTACAACACACAGGCGCTAGTAAGAAGGCTACTGATTTCCACCTGGATAAGGGAACTCTGGATGTGCCTTCGGACCGGCCGGACTCTGCTTGCCCTGTTAACGGTGCTCTGGACTGTGGACTCTGAAGTCTTCAGTAAAAGGTAAAGAGACTGCAACCTTTGTGTCCTCGTTATTCATTGCGCCTTACAATGTCCCCCATCACCACCTACACATCTGGGAAGCCCTGGGGACATACTTCACCTGTGGGAAGGTATACCATCTAGCTGCCATTCCATCACCCCAGCGGACCCCTAGCAGCGTCGGTCACCCTGACCGAATACCACAGGTGGCGTCACGAACACCGTACAAACTACTTCACTTTTAATAGGACGTCCCTCAGAAGGGCCACGGACTGGGTCGGGCCACCGTGACATCCCCAGAATCCAGAGAGATAGACCCGGTACTGAGTACCCCCATTGCCCTACACGTGGGGGCGATCCAAAAGCACTGCTGAAATTTGGATTGATCTTTTGCATACAAGAAAAATCACCAATGTCTGAATGAGCCCTAAGGGTGCCTAGAAAGGCTTGCTTTCCAATAGTTGAGCAATGTAAACAGTCTGCCGATCACACAACAAGCTACAAAAACTCTCGGTCATTGGGTATAATAATCCTTAAGCTTGCTTAAATATCACCGTTCTTGACAGCACATCATAATATAAAAACAGGTCATGTGCTGCTGAGAATTCTGACAGTGAACAATAACAGTCTATGTGAACAGAATGAGGGATTACTGAGAGTTCTGTGCACATGGTCAGAAAGAAATTACACAGCAATAGAGAGCAGTGTAGATGTGAGTCCACCTCTGGGATGAGGTAGAAGATTTGTTAGAAAGCTCACTACAACCTTTTTGTGTGTCTCTCTCTCTGTTATCTCACTCTTCCTCCACTCATCATAGAGTATAATAGGAGGTGTAACATGAAACCTCACTTGACGATAATTGTGCCGTGGAAATGGACCTTTAGGATAGATCATCAATATCAGACAGATGTGAGTCCAACATCTGATCAACTGTTTGAAGCTGCAGATGCATCCAAGCTGGCCAACACACAGTGTATTAAGCTATGATATTTGGCTTTTACACAGTGTACATCGAGCCACATACAGGTTATTGATGACCTAAGCCATGGGTCTTCAAGAAATGTCACGGGAAACCCCTTTATGTGATATTTGTGGAAGTAAATGCTAAACCTGTTTTTCCAACGGACCGGAATCCCTTCATTCGCTGTATGAGTTCATACTCAATGCTTTCAATGATGAATATCAATTACTTTTCAGGTCCTGACTTTCCGTAACTATGTGTGGACTTAATGAGACTGCCGTGACCCAATTTCTACTTCTCGGATTCCAGAGTTTTAATAATCTGAAAGCGCTAATTTTTATTTTTGTATTTTTAATCTACATGATCATTTTGATTGGAAATCTCCTCATTGTTATTCTCGTATCAACCCATCACCATCTGCAGGTTCCCATGTTTTTCTTTTTAAAGCACTTGGCACTTGTGGACATTTTGTTCACAACCAACATTGTACCCAATTTGTTGTATGTAATACTTATGGAAGGTGGAAAAATATCCACAAACGGGTGCTTTGTACAATACTATATTCACTGCATTTGTATATACACCCAATCTGTCATCCTGTCTGTGATGTCCTTAGATAGGTACATGGCCATCTGTCAACCTCTTCGTTATTCTTCTGTCATGAACCCTAAACTTTGTCTTCACCTAGCTTTCTGGTCCTGGGCAGCTGGTTTCTTTATTATTCCAAGTGAATTTATTTTGATTTTCCAGCTACAATTCTGTGGTTCCAGCGTCATTGACCACTTCTTTTGTGACTTTGCCCATTTTCTTAGCCTTGCTTCATCAAACACAGAACTAATTCGCTGGCAAGACTTCACCATTTGTGTTTTTCTCATCTTCCTTCCTTTTTTGTTTGTCATTGTGTCCTATGTTTGCATTTCTATAACCATCATGAAAATCTCTACTGCCTCAGGAAGAAAGAAGGCTTTTTCAACTTGTAGCTCCCATCTGGCTGCTGTCAGTACCCATTACAGTGCCTTGATCACTATATATATTTTTACTGCAAGAGGAAAAAACCTTAATGAAAATAAATGGAGGTCTCTGTTATACACCTTCCTTACCCCGTTCATCAACCCCATGCTATACAGTATGAGGAACAAAGAATTCAGAAAAGTGTTAAAGAAATTAACTCAAGCAAGAAAATGAAGAATTTTTTTTACCAACAGAAATGCTTAATACAGTAAATGGAATCTATTCAATTGTCTCTGTTTTGAATTCCTTCTATTAAAAAAAAAAGATGTAGAGTTTATGATTTGGGGCTTTGTATGAATTAAATTGTACCCTCTGCAATCATCAAAAAAGGACAAAATATCTACATTTCACAGTGGATCTGTTTGTGACCAGCCAACTTAAAAAAAAAAAGAGTTCTTATAAGTCTTTTATCGTGGAGGGGCACTGGGGCCAAAAAATAATATTTAGAGATGCAAAATCGCAAAATAAAGAAAAATGTGGTGGTGGTATTGGTAGGGCTGAAGATCACATGCCATGGACTTTTGCATGAGTGTTCCAGTTGTCTAAGCGAGCACCACTTTTAACTCTACCAATGTCTTCTTATCAGTTGGATCCTGTGGTGGAGCAGAGAGCCATCAGGTCTCTGCTCCATCATGTAGACCAGAGGCCAACAAGATGTTAGTATCAGGGAGCAGGCAGTACAGTGATGTCACTGCTTTGTTCCAGGTTGGTATAATCTTTTTGTGGAGGGTGATATAAAGGTGGTACTATTCCTTTCGGAAGGGTTCAGGGGACACCATTTTGAAGAGGGTGCTAAGGGGCAGTAATTCTTTCTAAAGAGAGCACTCAGGGGGCATAATTTGTTTTAAATGGACACTCAGGAGCATTATTAATGAGTCCAGGAGAGCAATACTTGCCTTGCCCTAGGGGTTAGCAACCCACGACTTTAGATCATGACCAGCTATTTTCTCTAAAATGCTGGAGTGTTTAAAAAAATGATATACTTGGCTGCAATCAAGGACCCAGAAAGCCATTCATGCTGCTTGCAGTTTGGGCGAATAACCACTTTAACTCAGGCGAATGAGGCGAGTTTCCAAGTGTAAGATTCTTCAGGACACATCAGCGTTTTTTCTTGAAGCATCTTTTTTGCCACTTCATGGTGATTTCCTGACTGCTTGCTCTGTTTTTTTTTACTGTTTGCATTTTCATTTCGAACCTTGTTCTATAATTTTTGGGTGCATTTTTGGCTGATGTTTTTGCAGTCGCTTTTTTTTTAAATAATGAAGAAACTGCTAGTCAAAGCACTCAGAAAGGCACCAAGGCATCTGTTAAGCCTTCCCATTGACTTATACAGGTGCTTCTCACAAAATTAAAATATAATCAAAAAGATAATTTATTTCAGCTCTTCAATACAAAAAGTGAAACTCATATATTATATACAGTGGGGAAAATAAGGATTTGATCCCTTGCTGATTTTGTAAGTTTGCCAACTGACAAAGACATAAACAGTCTATAATTTTAAGGGTAGGTTACTTTTAACATTGAGAGATAGAATATCAAAAATAAATTCCAGAAAATCACATTGTATAAATTATATACATTTGCATTTGGCAGTGAGAAGTAAGTATTTGATCCACTACCAACCATTAAGAGTTCTGGCTCCTACAGACCAGTTAGATGCTCCTAATCAACTCGTTACCTGCATTACATAGTCACCTTTATAAAAGACTCCTGTCTACAGACTCAATTAATCAGTCAGACTCTAACCTCTACAACATGGGCAAAACCAAAGAGTTTTAT
The DNA here is from genome assembly GCF_051348905.1 of Ranitomeya variabilis. Taxonomy (NCBI): domain Eukaryota; kingdom Metazoa; phylum Chordata; class Amphibia; order Anura; family Dendrobatidae; genus Ranitomeya; species Ranitomeya variabilis. Next base: position 568,000,165 of record NC_135232.1, read on the forward strand.
AAGGATGTCAGGGACAAGATCATAGACCTGCACAAATCTGGAATGGGCTACAAAACCATAAGTAAGACACTGGGTGAGAAGGAGACAACTATTGGTAAAATAGTAACAATATGGAAGAAATACAAAATGACTGTCAATCGACATCGATCTGCTGACTTGACAGATGTCCAGAAGGCAGTCATTGACACACTCCGCAAGGAAGGTAAGCCAAAAAAGATCATTGCTAAAGAAGCCGGTTGTTCACAGAGTGCTGTATCCAAGCAAATTAATGGAAAGATGAGTGGAAGGAAAAAGTTGCACAAGCAACTGGGATAACCGCAGCCTTGAAAGCATAGTTAAGAAAAGACCATTCAAAAATTTGAGGGAGATTCACAAGGAGAGGACTGCTGCTGGAGTCATTGCTTCAAGAGCCACCACACACAGAAGTATCCAGAACATGGGCTACAAGTGTCACATTCTTTGTGTCAAGCCACTCATGACCAATAGACAAAGCCAGAAGTGTCTTACCTGGGTCAAGGAGAAAAAGAACTGGACTGTTGCTCTTTGGTCCAAGGTGTTGTTTTCAGATGAAAGTAAATGTTGCATTTCATTTGGAGATCAAGGTCCCAGAGTCTGGAGGAAGAGTTGAGAGGCTCATAATCCAAGCTACTTGAGGTCTAGTGTGAAGTTTCCACAATCAGTGATGGTTTGGGGAACAATGTCATCTGCTGGTATAGGTCCACTGTGTTTTATCAAGACCAAAGTCAGCACAGCCATTTACCAGGAAATTTTAGAGCACTTCATGCTTCCCTCTGCTAACAAGCTTTTTGGAGATAGAAATTTCATTCTCCAGCAGGACTTGGCACCTGTCCCGACTGCCAAAAGTAAAAATACCTGGTTTTAAAACAATAGTAGCACTGTGCTTAATTGGCCAGCAAACTCGCCTGACCTTAACCCTATAGAGAATCTGTGGGGTATTGTCAAGAGGAAGATGAGAGACACCAAACCCAACAATGCAGACAAGGCTGCTATCAAAACAACCTGGGCTTCCATAACACCTCATCAGTGCCACAGACTGATCGCCTCCATGCCATGCCACATTGATGCAGTAACTGATGCAAAAGGAGCCCCGACCAAGAATTGAGAGCATTTACTGAACATACATTTCAGTAGGACAGCATTTCAGATTCTAAAATCATTTTTCAAGCTGGTGTTATAAAGTATTCTAATTTACTGAGACAATGACTTTTGGGTTTTCATTGGCTGTAAGTCATAATCATAAACATTAACAGAAATAAACACTTGAAATAGATCACTCTGTTTGTAATGACTCTATATAATATATGAGTTTCACTTTTTGTATTGAAGAACTGAAATAAATTAACTATTTGATGATATTCTAATTTTTTGAGAAGCACCTGTATATAATGATGAACGAGCACGCTCACCACTGCTGGATAATCGATCGTGCATTGGGAGTGCTTGGGTAATCTTGTTACTCGATCGAGGATCGAGGGTGCTCGAGCGCCATGCTTGAGTCCCTGTGCATCATGTTTGGTGCCTGTTAGACAGCCAATAAACTTGCCTGCCATACATGGTAATGCCATAGCCATGTTGGCTACTAACATTACTGTAATTGGCAGGCCGCATCGAGTCATTGGGTCTTATATAAGACTCGGCACTAGTATTGAGCATCCAGATACCGCAAGTATGGGAATCGGAAGTTCCCAGAATTCAAACTGCCCGAATTCAGCCAATGAGGACTGATTAGAAGTGTGGGCACATCCTGTTCTGCATGGTGGGCATGGAAGTACTGGCATGGCTGTGATTGGCTGCTGAAATGATGTCATGATGCACTATAAAAGTCGCTGCCGCCATTTAGGGCTCACTCTGCTGTGAATTCAGTTAGGGACAGGACGCTGTATTCTGACTGAGGACCAGTTTATAGATAGCGATTTGCTTCATTGTGCTTTACCCAGGCTAATTTAGCAACCGCTGTGTGAGAACCTTGCTTTTGCCTTGCTGTGCTGTTCACAGCTGTCTGCAAGGTCTCTGTGTGAGTGCACATCGCTCTGTAGTCTGTGTGCAGCCACAGCCGGATGTATTCAGCTCAGGGTGCGTCACTGCCTCATACCGTTCTATCCATTGTCCTTTTTTGCTACTAGTGCAGCCTGCTGCACTTTTTTTCAAATATTTCCTATTAGTAGCTTTCCACCCGTATCCAGCTAAATTGTGAAAAAACACTACATAGGATTACATAGAGGAGCTTTTTTTGGCCTTGCAGCGCCGTTTACGGCTGTCTGCATGGTCTCTGTGTGAGTGCACATAGCTCTGTAGTCATTTCTGCAAAAAAATAAATAAATAATAAAGTTCACCAAACACACCACTTTACAGTTGTGTAGGCCACATTAGCTCATATTAAAGTCTAGTCCACACTTTAGAAAATTAGTGTTTCTTATACCTGTTAGGAGCTGTTCAAGAATAAGCACACTAAGCCCTTAGTACTTTTCTGCTTATCTTTATCAGTCAACCAAGATGAAGAGGGCAGGGAGTAAGGCATGTGGGCGTGGGCGCGGAGCAGGGAGAGAACGAGGGGATTCTGTGCCTGCTGCGGGCACCGGTGACTCATCATCACCCAGTTTCAGCAGGGAACAGTCCTTCATGCGCAGCTTTGTAGGAGATCGCCGTACACCACTGCTGCGTGAAGAACAAATTGAAGCCGTTGTCGGATGGATGACAGCTAACGCATCGACTTCAATTAGTGCCACATCCTCTCAGGCACAGAGCACTGGAGAGCACCCATCTGTCTCTTCACCACCTGCCAAATTGCCCAGGCAGTCAGAGAGCCCAGGACAGGAGCCATCTCGACTTCTGTTCTCTGAATCTCTTGGCTTGGAAACAGGGGGCCAGCCAAGCAGCATTGGAGAAATGGAAGAAGAGGCAGTGTGCAGTGATGCCCAACAGCTTTGTCTCTCTGACTCTGAAGAGGCGGGTGGGCCAGTGCCTCCGGTCACCACACCGCAGTACGCATCTGATGATGAGACTCAGGTGCCACTTTCTGGTGCATACTGTGCTGTCGAGACTACCCAGGAGGAGCAGTTGGTGGCAGAGGGTAGTGTAGATGATGAGGTCCTTGACCCATCGTGGCGTGAGGTACAGGAAGGTGGTGGGAGCTGCTCTGAGGAAGAGATTCCCCGAACGGGCCAAAGAGGGAGAGGGAGGGGGAAGACTGCGGTTCCTGTAGCCTCCACTTCGCCACCCGTTAGGAGCATGCCTCTTCCAAAAGCCAAAACGGGTGCTCCCAAGACTTGCAGTGCCTGGTCCTTTTTGACACAGTTGCAGATGACATTTGCTTAGTCAAATGCAAGGTGTGTCATCAGAAAGTCAAAAGAGGGAAAAGTGTCAGCAACCTCAATACCACAAATATGTGGAAACATGTGTGGACCAAGCACGCGGTGGAGTTACAAAAACACACTGAAGACCTAGGCCAACCAACTGCGGCACCTACCACCTCTTCAGCTCATGTTGTTGCCTCTTCCTCCAGCTCACACACAGCTGGTTCGGCTTCCTCACAGGATTGCCATGGAAGAATCTCTGGCACTGTTGTCCAGAGACCCACAGTAATTGCACCCGCAGCACCACGTTCCCAGTCATCCTCACACTCCCAGCCCAGTCTACAGCCATCGGTAGCACAGGCATGGGAGAAAAGGCGGCCATTCTCGGCAAACCATCCCCGAGCACAGGCTCTGAATGCTGGCATTGCAAAACTACTGTCCCTTGAAATGCTGTCATTCAGGCTGGTGGAGACTGAAAGCTTCTGTAACTTGATGGCATTGGCAGTCCCACAATACAATGTGCCCAGCCGCTTTTATTTCAGCAGGCAAGCCGTCCCTGCCCTGCACAAGCATGTGGAGGGACACATAAAACACGCGCTACTGAACGCCGTCAGTAGCAAGGTCCACCTCACCACCGATGCGTGGACCAGTCACCATGGACAGGGGCGATACCTTTCCCTCACTGCCCATTGGGTTAATGTTGTTGAGCCGGGTACAGATCGTGCGAGTGGCGCAGGACGTGTTCTGCCAACTCCAAGGATTGCAGGAATCCAGTCTGTCCGCATTGACTCCTCCTCATACACAAGTTCCTCAGAATCATCGCTGCAGGAGCCGTCACAGTCCACCGCCACATGGACCCGTGAACGTTTACCTGTTACGACCGACATGAGCACAGCTATGGCCAAACGTCAACAGGCCGTCTTGAAATTAATTTCTTTGAGCAATCGAAGCCACACAGCGCAGGAGCTCTGGAATGCCATCAAGCAGGAGAGCGATGTGTGGTTTGTGCCAGCGAATCTCCAGCCAGGCATGGTAGTGTGTGACAATGGCCGAAATCTGGTGGTAGCTCTGGCCCTAGGCAACCTCACTCACATCCCATGTCTGGCACATGTGCTCAACTTGGTCGTGCAGAGTTTTTTGAGGGACTATCCGGATCTTGATGCACTGCTGCACAAGGTCTGCTGTCATGGTTCCCAATGGCAAGGGAACGTAAGAAACATATAAATAACGAACGAGCTCTCGGGTGATGGAAACTCGAGTTGACCGTGAGCTAAATCTACCACACAACTAATAGTAGCCAGGGAGCATACCTACGGCTTCCTAAATGCCACGCGCCAGCCGGAGGACTAACTAAGCCTGGTAGAGGAAGAAACAGACCTGGCTTACCTCTAGGGAAATACCCCAAAAGATTATAGCAGCCCCCCACATGTAATAACGGTGAAATAAGAGGAAAAGACATACACAGTATGAAAGTAGATTTAGCAAAGAGAGGTCCACTTACTAGATAGCAGAAGGATACAAAAGAGGACTTCACGGTCAACTGAAAACCCTTTCAAAAAACCATCCTGAAATTACTTTAAGACTCCTGTGTCAACTCATGACACAGGAGTGGCAATTTCAGCCCGCAAGAGCTTCCAGCTACAGAGAATTACAAAAACTGCAAACTGGACTAAAGGTACAAAACAAAAGGACAAAGTCCACTTAGCTGATCGGCAGACTAGTAGCAGGAACATGTAACCGAAGGCTCTGGTTACAATGATGACCGGCAAGGAAATGACTGGAGAGCAAGGCTAAATAGGAAACTCCCAAACGCTGATGGAAGCAGGTGAACAGAAGCAGCAAAGTGCAAACAAGTCACCAGTACCACCAGCAACCACCAGGGGAGCCCAAAAAGCGGATACACAACAGTACCCTCCCCTTAAGGAGGGGGCACCGAACCCTCACAAGAACCGCCAGGGTGATCTGGATGAGCCCTATGAAAGGCACGAACCAAATCCGAGGCATGAACATCAGAGGCAGTTACCCAAGAATTATCTTCCTGACCATAGCCCTTCCATTTAACCAGATATTGAAGTCTCCGTCTGGAAATACGGGAGTCCAAGATCTTTTCTACCACGTACTCCAATTCACCCTCCACCAGCACAGGAGCAGGAGGTTCAGTAGAAGGAACCACCGGTACCTCATATCTCCGCAACAGCGAACGATGGAACACATTATGGATAGCGAAAGATGCCGGGAGGTCCAAACGAAAGGAGACAGGGTTAAGAATCTCCAAAATCCTATAAGGACCGATGAACCGAGGCTTAAATTTAGGAGAAGAAACCCTCATAGGGACAAAACGGGAAGACAACCACACCAAGTCCCCAACACGAAGGTGGGGGCCAACACGACGACGGCGGTTAGCAAACTGCTGAGTCCTCTCCTGGGACAATTCCAAATTATCCACCACTTGTCCCCAAATCTGATGCAACCGATCCACTACCGCATCCACTCCAGGACAATCCGAAGATTCAACCAGATGAAAAACGCGGATGAAACCCTGAATTGCAAAAGAAAGGAGAAACCAAAGTGGCAGAACTAGCCCGATTATTAAGAGCAAACTCCGCCAACGGCAGAAAGGCAACCCAATCATCCTGATCCGCAGACACAAAACACCTCAAATAAGTCTCCAAAGTTTGGTTAGTTCGTTCCGTCTGGCCATTGGTCTGAGGATGGAATGCAGACGAAAAAGACAAATCAATGCCCAACCTGGCACAGACTGCCCGCCAAAATCTAGACACGAACTGGGTACCCCTGTCAGAAACGATGTTTTCCGGAATACCATGCAGGTGAACCACATTTTGAAAAAACAGAGGGACCAACTCAGATGAGGAAGGCAACTTAGGCAATGGCACCAAATGAATCATTTTAGAAAAACGGTCACACACCACCCAGATGACAGACATCTTCTGAGAAACAGGGAGGTCCGAGATAAAGTCCATAGAGATGTGCGTCCAAGGCCTCTTCGGAATAGGCAAGGGCAACAACAACCCACTAGCCCTAGAACAACAAGGCTTGGCCCGAGCACACACATCGCAAGACTGCACAAAAACACGCACATCTCGAGACAGGGAAGGCCACCAGAAGGATCTAGCCACCAAATCTCTGGTGCCAAAAATTCCCGGATGACCTGCCAGAGTAGAAGAATGAACTTCCGAGATGACTCTAGTGGTCCACTCGTCAGGAACAAACAGTCTACCAGACGGACAACGATCAGGTCTATCCGCCTGAAATTCTTGCAAAGCACGTCGCAAATCAGGAGAGACAGCAGACAAAACCACTCCATCCTTAAGGACACCAGCAGGTTCAGAATTCCCAGGAGAGTCAGGCTCAAAACTCCTAGAAAGAGCATCTGCCTTCACATTCCTAGAACCCGGTAAGTACGAGACCACAAAATTAAACCGGGAAAAGAACAACGACCAACGTGCCTGTCTAGGATTCAGGCGCCTGGCAGACTCCAAATAAATTAAATTCTTGTGATCAGTCAAAACTACCACCTGATGTTTGGCACCCTCAAGCCAATGACGCCACTCCTCAAATGCCCACTTCATGGCCAAAAGCTCCCGATTACCAACATCATAGTTTCACTCGGCGGCCGAAAATTTTCGCGAAAAGAACGCACAAGGTCTCATCACTGAGCAGTCAGGACTTTTCTGCGACAAAACCGCCCCCGCTCCAATCTCGGAAGCATCGACCTCAACCTGAAAGGGAAGGGAAACATCAGGCTGGCGCAACACAGGGGCAGACAAAAAGCGGCGCTTAAGCTCCCGAAAGGCCTCCACGGCAGCAGGGGACCAATTGGCAACATCAGCACCCTTTTTAGTCAAATCCGTCAGAGGTTTAGCAACGCCAGAAAAACCAGCTATAAATCGACGATAAAAATTAGCAAAGCCCAAGAATTTCTGGAGACTCTTCAGAGAAGTAGGCTGCGTCCAGTAGTAAATAGCCCGAACCTTGACAGGGTCCATCTCAATAGAAGAAGGGGAAAAAATGTACCCCAAAAAGGAAATTTTTTGAACCCCAAAAACACACTTTGAACCCTTTACACACAAAGAATTCTCCCGCAAAACCTGAAAAACCCTCCTGACCTGCTGAACATGAGACTCCCAGTCATCAGAAAAAATCAAAATATCATCCAAGTACACTATCATAAATTTATCCAAATATTCACGGAAAATATCATGCATTAAGGACTGAAAGACAGAAGGTGCATTAGAAAGGCCGAAAGGCATTACCAAATACTCAAAATGGCCCTCAGGCGTATTAAATGCGGTTTTCCACTCGTCCCCCTGCTTAATTCGCACCAAATTATACGCCCCACGAAGATCAATCTTAGAGAACCACTTAGCCCCCCTTATGCGAGCAAACAAATCAGTCAGCAAAGGCAACGGATACTGATATTTGACTGTAATTTTATTCAGGAGTCGATAATCAATACAAGGCCTCAGAGAGCCATCCTTTTTAGAGACAAGGAAAAAACCGGCTCCTAAAGGTGATGAAGAAGGACGAATATGTCCCTTTTCCAGGGACTCCTTAATATACTCGCGCATAGCAGCATGTTCAGGTACAGATAGGTTAAACAAACGACCCTTTGGAAATTTACTGCCAGGAATCAGATCTATGGCGCAATCACAATCCCTGTGAGGAGGGAGTGAACCAATCTTAGGCTCTTCAAAAATATCACGATAATCAGACAAAAATGCTGGAATCTCAGATGGAATAGATGACGAAATGGGCACCATAGGAGTGTCCCCATGAGCCCCCCGACATCCCCAGCTTAACACAGACATAGCTTTCCAGTCAAGGACTGGGTTATGAGACTGTAACCATGGTAATCCAAGCACCAAAACATCATGTAAATTGTACAACACAAGGAAGCGAATCACCTCCTGATGGTCTGGAGTCATACGCATAGTCACTTGCGTCCAGAACTGTGGTCTATTACAAGCCAAAGGTGTAGAATCAATACCCTTCAGAGGTATAGGGACTTCCAGAGGCTCTAAGTCAAACCCACAGCGCCTGGCAAAGGACCAGTCCATAAGACTCAGAGCGGCGCCAGAGTCCACATAGGCATCCACGGTAATAACTGATAATGAACAAATCAAGGTTACAGACAAAATAAATTTGGACTGTAAAGTGCCAATTGAAATAGACTTGTCAACCTTCCTAGTACGTTTAGAGCATGCCGATATAACATGAGCAGAATCACCACAATAGAAGCATAACCCATTTTTACGCCTATAATTCTGCCGCTCGCTTCTGGACATAATTCTGTCACATTGCATTTTCTCTGGCGTCTCTTCAGAAGATACCGCCAAATGGTGCACGGGTTTGCGCTCCCGCAAACGCCGATCAATCTGAATTGCCATTGTCATGGACTCATTCAGACCTGTAGGCGCAGGGAACCCGACCATAACATCTTTAACGGCATCAGAAAGGCCCTCTCTGAAATTTGCCGCTAAGGCGCACTCATTCCACTGAGTAAGCACAGACCATTTACGAAATTTTTGGCAGTATATCTCAGCTTCATCTTGCCCTTGAGATAGGGCTATCAAAGCTTTTTCAGCTTGAATCTCCAAATTAGGTTCCTCATAAAGCAACCCTAAAGCCAGGAAAAACGCATCCACATTGAGCAACGCAGGATCCCCTGGTGCCAATGAAAATGCCCAATTTTGAGGGTCACCTCGCAGCAAAGAAATTACAATCTTAACCTGCTGGACAGGATCTCCTGAGGAGTGAGGTCTGAGAGAAAGGAATAATTTACAATTATATTTGAAATTCAGAAACCGAGATCTATCTCCGGAAAACACCTCTGGTGTAGGGATTTTAGGTTCAGAAATAGGAGTATGCATAACAAAATCTTGTAAATTTTGAACCTTCGTAGCAAGATTATTTAAACCTGCAGCCAAACTCTGAGGATCCATCTTTAAACAGGTGAGCTCAGAGCCATTCAAGGATTATAAGGAGAGAAAGGCAAAGGCAGTAATTAGAGCTGAAATACAACTGATCCAACTATGGAACAAGCATAGGGAAAAAGAAAAAAAAAAAAAATTTACAGACTTCCTTTTTCTCTCCTTTCTTCTGCCAATAAGTTTAACACATGGCCGGTCATACTGTCATGGTTCCCAATGGCAAGGGAACGTAAGAAACATATAAATAACGAACGAGCTCTCGGGTGATGGAAACTCGAGTTGACCGTGAGCTAAATCTACCACACAACTAATAGTAGCCAGGGAGCATACCTACGGCTTCCTAAATGCCACGCGCCAGCCGGAGGACTAACTAAGCCTGGTAGAGGAAGAAACAGACCTGGCTTACCTCTAGGGAAATACCCCAAAAGATGATAGCAGCCCCCCACATGTAATAACGGTGAAATAAGAGGAAAAGACATACACAGTATGAAAGTAGATTTAGCAAAGAGAGGTCCACTTACTAGATAGCAGAAGGATACAAAAGAGGACTTCACGGTCAACTGAAAACCCTTTCAAAAAACCATCCTGAAATTACTTTAAGACTCCTGTGTCAACTCATGACACAGGAGTGGCAATTTCAGCCCGCAAGAGCTTCCAGCTACAGAGAATTACAAAAACTGCAAACTGGACTAAAGGTACAAAACAAAAGGACAAAGTCCACTTAGCTGATCGGCAGACTAGTAGCAGGAACATGCAACCGAAGGCTCTGGTTACAATGATGACCGGCAAGGAAATGACTGGAGAGCAAGGCTAAATAGGAAACTCCCAAACGCTGATGGAAGCAGGTGAACAGAAGCAGCAAAGTGCAAACAAGTCACCAGTACCACCAGCAACCACCAGGGGAGCCCAAAAAGCGGATACACAACAGTCTGCCTAGAGTGTGCTCACTTGCGGCGTTCCAGCATGGCAAGATCGCGCATTGCAGCTCTGCAGCGCCGATTCCGCCTTCCCAAACATCGCATCATATGTGACCTACCCACCAGGTGGAATTCCACGTTACATATGTTGGAGCGGTTGTGTGAGCAGCAGCCAGCAGTAGGGTTGAGCGACTTTCACTTTTTTAGGATCGAGTCGGGTTTCGCGAAACCCGACTTTGTCAAAAGTCGAGTCTAGTGAAATCGTCCAATTATCGCCAAAAGTCGGGGATCGACCGAAACACGAAACCCAATGCAAGTCAATGGGGAAGCATAGTCGGCAGTGAGTGGAGGCCAGGAAAACACCTACAGTGCCCATTTTAATGGCAAAAACATCCATTCTTGGTACTGAAGCTTGTCAATCTTAATTTACCTTATAATAATAGTTAGGCATTGGAAATTGGGGGTCATTTGGCTAAAGTTGTGGGGGGTAGGGCTGGTTCAATTTTTTAGTGGGCCCAGGAAACGTGGACTATGTTACGGCGGTGGAGCAGTGAGAGGTAAGTATTTCAACTATGCAAGTGCTGTGATTATGAGCAAGCAGGGGGGCCCACTCGTTCGCATTGGCACTGGCACAGGGCCCCTCAAAGTACGGTGGTGTGTTTGCACAGCGGGGGCGCCTCCCACCGGCAGCGACACTTTTGCGTACTCTGAGGGGCCCTGTGCCAGTGATGTCGCCAACGAATATGCCCCCCACCTGATGAAGGAACCTGCACTTTCATCTGCTCCTTCCTCTTTGTCCCTGTGTAAGGTGGTATAGTATGCGGGAAGGGGAACCTGACTTTCAGCAGGGTCAGATTGTGGCTGTGTAGCGTGCAAGGGGAACGTAGTGGTCTGGGTCAATGTACCACAAGACTCATCTAGCACTGGCTGGGCAATGGGCAGGATGAGGAGGAAACACAGATATAGGCCCAAATAATAAAGTGGGCTAAATGCAGTTCAAAATTGGTAACAGGACTAACCAGGCGGCATTGCTTTGTTCAGTGGAGTAGAAAACCCAGGCGCGGCAGACACCGTTTAAGGGCCCAACCCAACTAGTAGGCCCAATGCAGTTTAATATTAAAAATATAGGCCGAAAGCCTGAAGATTGAAGCGCAGGAAAATAACACAGGACAACAGCAAGGTGCGGCAGACACCGTTACTAGGCCCAACCAAAGAAGTAAGCCAAATGCAGTTTAATATTTAAAATGTAGGCCGAAAGCCTGAAGATTGAAGGTCAGGAAAACAAACAGGAGAAAACCCAGGAGCGGCAGACACCGTTTTAAGGGCCCAACCACACTAGTAGGCCCAATGCAGTTTAATATTAAAAATATAGGCCGAAAGCCTCAAGATTGAAGCTCAGAAAAACAACACAGGACAACACCTTGGAGCGGAAGACACCGTTACTAGGCCCACCCAAACTAGTAGCCCAAACGCAGTTTAATATTTAAAATGTAGGCCGAAAGCCTGAAGATTGAAGCTAAGCTTTATTCAGTGGAGGAGACAAGCAAGGAGTGGCAGACACCGTTACTAGGCCCAACCAAAGTAGTAGGCCAAATGCAGTGTAATATTTAAAATGTAGGCCGAAAGCCTGAAAATTGAAGCTCTGGAAAACCAAACAGGAGAAAACCCTGGAGCGGCAGACACCGTTACTAGGCCCACCCAAACTAGTAGCCCAAATGCAGTTTTAAATTCTAAATGCAGGCAGAAAGCCTGAAGATTGAAGCTCAGCTTTTTCAGCGGGATTGAGTGGCGCAGACAGACAAAGGTAGTATGTGTTAAATAAAAAAGTAGGCTCTGTGCAGGTTTAAATTGGTTACAGGGGTACACAGGCAGCATTGGTGTGGTCAGCGGAGGACGATTGCAAGGAGGGACCGCATACAGACTTCCTAGGCCAAAAATGAAAAAACAGCCTCTATGCAGTTTAAATTAGGCTACAGGGGTACACAGGCAGCATTGGTGTGGTCAGCGGAGGACGATTGCAAGGGGGGACCGCAGGCAGAGTTACTAGGCCTAAAATAAAAAAAGCAGGCTCTATGCAGTTTAAATTAGGCTACAGGGGTACACAGGCAGCATTGGTGTGGTCAACGGAGGACGATTGCAAGGAGGGACTGCAGACAGACTTCCTAGGCCTAAAATAAAAAAGCAGGCTCTATGCAGTTTAAATTAGGCTACAGGGGTACACAGGCAGCATTGGTGTGGTCTGCGGAGGACGATTGCACCGAGGGGCAGACACAGTTAGTAGGCCCAAAAAAGTAATAGGCAAAATGCAGTTAAAAATAGGTTACAGGAGTATGCAGGCGGCCTAGCTTTGTTCAGTGGAGGACAACTGTAAGGAGTGTCTGACACCGTTAGTAGGCCAAAATAATAAAGTGACGTTAATGTCTGGCAAAAAAAATAATTCACAAATAAACAGGTGGCATACCTAGGTACAGGGGTGGGCTCCTCTGCTGACTTGCAGACTGTGGTAGTTGGCGCAAAGTATTAACTGGTGTAAATGTAGGGCAGGGCCCCTGAATATTTTTACTATCAACAATCATGTCAACAAATTGGTATTGGCAGTGCCATTGAAGGATTTAACAGCACAGACTAAACAGTGGTGGAGCAGTGAGAGGTAATTTTGCAAGTGGTAGAGCACTGTTTGAGCTGGGGGGGGGGACACTCTCTCGTGGGAGGCGGTACTGGCCCAGGGCCCCTCATGTTACGACGGTGTGTCTGACGTTGGGTGTGCACCACCACCGCCAGAGACACTTCATTGTACTATGAGGGACCCTGTGCCAGTGCCGTCGCCCAAAAGTGGGCACACCCACCTGTTCAGCCAAACGGCACTCGCACGGGTGCTTACGCCAAGTGGTGACCATGGCCCTGTGGGGGGAGTCAGCCCATTTAGGGAGGTGTAAAAAAGGCCTATGGTGGACATACAGCAGCTGCAAATGGAGAAATTGAGCAGTCAGTAAGACGAGTCCAATAGCAAGACCTTTTTACAGGAAAGCTAGGTGTCAGCAGGGAAAGGTGGAGCAAAATAATTAGAAATCCATGATTGGTTCATTTTAATGAAGGTTAGATCATCAACATTTTGGGTAGCCAGACGAGTCCTTTTTTCGGTCAGTATTGAACCAGCAGCACTGAATACTCTTTCTGATAGCACACTAGCAGCTGGGCAAGTGAGCTCCTGTAATGCATATTCTGCCAATTCAGGCCAGGTGTCTATTTTAGATGCCCAGTAATCAAAGGGGAATGACGTGTGAGGGAGAACATCGATAAGGGAGGAAAAATAGTTCGTAACCATACTGGACAAATGTTGTCTCCTGTCACTTTGAATTGATGCAGCAGTATCTGTCGTGTCTGCGGTCATTGCGAAATCACTCCACAACCTGGTCATAAAACCCCTCTGTCCAACGCCACTTCTGATTTGTGCCCCTCTAACACCTCTTGCATGTTGCCCCCTGCAGCTCGTGTGAGAACCATCACCGCCGCTGTGTGCTGGGAATGCCTGAACCAAACGGTCTACAAGAGTTGCTTGTTTGGTACCCAATATTTGCTCAAGGTTCTCATGTGGCATGATATTTTGCAATTTCCCTTTATAGCGTGGATCCAGGAGGCAGGCCAACCAGTAACCGTCATCGGTCATCATTTTGATAATGCGGGGGTCCCTTTTTAGGATACGCAATGCATAATCAGCCATGTGGGCCATTGTTCCAGGTGTCAAATCAATGCTTGTGCTGGGTTGAGGAGCACTTTCTGGCAAATCCACATCACTTGTTTCCCGCAAAAAACCTGTACCTGACCTTGCACCACCAACACTTTCTATTCCCCCCTGAGATGCTTCCTCCTCCCATAAATAATCATCCCCATCTTCCTCCTCCTCCCCTTCGTCCGCAACCTTGTCCCCAAGACTTCCCTGAGCAGACAATCGCTGACTGTCATCAAGGCTTCCCTCCTCCTCGGCTGCAGACGCCTGCTCCTTAATGTGCGTCAAACTTTGCATCAGCAGACGCATTAGTGGAATGCTCATGCTTATGATGGCGTCGTCCGCACTGACCAGCTGTGTGCATTCCTCAAAACACTGAAGGACTTGACAGAGATCTTGGAGCTTCGACCACTGCACAGCAGACAACTCCATGTCTACCATCCAACTACCTGCCCATGTATGTGTATCCTCCCACAAATACATGACAGCACGCCTCTGTTCGCACAGCCTCTGAAGCATGTGCAGTGTAGAGTTCCACCTTGTAGCAACGTCGATTATTAGGCGGTACTGGGGAAGCTTCAACGATCGCTGATGGTTCTGCATATGGCTGGAGTGTACGGGCGAACAGCAGATGTGAGAGCAAAGTCATCGCACCTTGAGGAGCAGGGCTGGTAATCCCGGATAACTTTTCAGGAAGCACTGCACCAGCAGGTTCAAGGTGTGAGCCAGGCATGGTATGTGTTTCAGTTCTGAAAGGGCTATGGCAGCCATAAAATTCCTCCCGTTATCACTGACTACCTTGCCTGCCTCAAGATGTACACTGCCCAGCCATGACTGAGTTTCTTGCTGAAAGAACTCGGCCAGAACTTCCGCGGTGTGTTTGTTGTCGCCCAAGCACCTCATTTCCAACACAGCCTGCTGATGCTTACCACTAGCTTTTCCATAATGGGACACCTCATGTGCAACACTGGCAGCTGCGGATGGAGTGGTCGTGCGACTGCGCTCTGTAGATGAGCTTTTGCTTCTGCTGGAGGACGAGGAGGAGGAGGGGTGGCGAATACCTACAGCCAACTGTTTCCTAGACCGTGGGCTAGGCAGAACTGTCCCACTGTGGCTGTCCCCTGTGGACCCTGCATCCACCACATTAACCCAGTGTGCCGTGATGGACACGTAACGTCCCTGACCATGCCTACTGGTCCATGCTTCAGTTGTGAGGTGCACCTTTCTACTGACTGATTCCCTCAGTGCATGGACAATGCGGTCTTTGACATGCTGGTGGAGGGCTGGGATGGCTTTTCTCGAAAAGAAGTGTCGACTGGGTAGCTCATAGCGTGGTACTTCGTAAGGCCATCAAGGCTTTGAAAGCTTCGCTTTGAACCAAGCGGTAGGGCATCATCTCTAATGATATAAGTCTAGCAATGTGGGCGTTCAAACCCTGTGTACGCGGATGAGAGGGTGAGTACTTTCTTTTCCTAATGAGAGTCTCTTGGAGGGTGAGCTGGACTGGCGAGGTGCATATGGTGGGACTTGCGGTGGTGGTGGTGGTGGACATGGCGGACTGAGAGAGGGTTGGTGATGGTATTCTCGATGTAGGCCTACATGCTGTGTTTCCTACCAATAAACTTCTGATTCCCTGACTGCTTTGCCCTAGCGACGACACCTCCACATTTGCTGCTGTTGTTGTTCTAACCGGTGGGCTTACAGTGGGGGAAGTGATGTAGCGTTGCTGACTACCTGGATTCTGAGCAGGTGCACCAATGGTAGGGGACGTTTGGGAGTTATTCCAGGCTTGCAAGTGCATGCTGGTTACATGTCTGAGCATGCACGTTGTATTTAAATTGTGGGGATTCTTCCCTCTGCTAAATGTTTTTGAGCATTTCTTACAGATAACTTTGCACTCATCATTCGGATCTTGGGTTAAAAATTGCCACACTACACTCTTCCTACTATGGAATACCTTTTCAGGCATTGCACGCTGTGTTACTTTCACCAGATGGCCACGCAGTCCTAAAACTGGTTTTGGTTTTGCCAAACTTTTTTGGCCAGAGACGGGCCTGCCAGATGAAAGCAAATGTTATGTAGATGGCTGCTGCCGATCCTCCTCCTCCGCTTCTGAGCTACTGCCAGCGGCACCCTCTTCCCCCAATGGCTGCCAATCTGGGTCAACAACTGGGTCATCTATCACCTCCTCTTCAATCTCATGTTAAGCTATCTCTGTGTCACCGTGTAAGGTGCTATAACGTTCAGGAATGGGCACCATCGTCTCATCAGGGTCAGTTTCTGGCTCAGTACACTGCGAGGGCAATGTAGTGATGTGAGTCGATGGAGCAGCATAATAATCTAGCTGTGGCTGTGCATCAGTGCACTCCATGTCCGAATCATCTTCTAGTGGGCTGTTAACTATTTCCCTTTCTAACCCAGGCACGGTATGTGTAAAGAGCTCCATGGAGTAAACTGTTGTGTCGCCTGACGCATCCTTCACTGTTGTTTTGGGGGAAGGACACAAGGAATCAACTTTTTCCTGACCGGGAGCATCCACCGACGACTGGCTACTTTTCAATTTTGAACTATCCGAAGAGGAGGCGAAAGAGCTAGAGGCAGAGTCAGCAAGGAAAGCCAAAACTTTTTCCTGCTGCTCCGGCTTTAACAGCGGTTTTCCTATTCCCAGAAAAGGTAGCGTTCGAGGCCTTGTGTAGCCGGACGATGACGCTGGCTCAACAATTTAGACTTAGGTGCTATTTTGATTTTCCCTCTACCACCCGATGCTCCACCAGCACCACCACCACCACCATCTGCATTACCAGATGGCAATGACCGCCCACGGCCATGATCTCTTCCACCAGCCTTCCTCATTCTTGGGAAAATGTAACCAAACCAACAACCATTATATGTTACTGAAAACCAAGGTAGAAGGTGTATGTTAACTTGTTGTGAATATAAATCTCCCTTTTCATGTGTGGGTGAGTGCTGAATAAATCAGGCCCACTGTATGACAATATAGTTTCTGTGGCACAAAATGACTGACAGAGAAACCACAGACAGGACCGGCACAGATGCACAGATTTGGCAAAATTATTCTCCCTTTATTTTAATTTTTTGGGGGGAGACTAGTGAATAAATCAGGCCCACTATATTACAGTATAGTTTCTGTGGCACAAAATGACTGACAGAGATACCACAGACAGGACTGGCGCAGATGCACTGATTGGCAATATTAATCTCCCTTTTCAGGTGTGGGACAGTGCAGAAAAATACAGGCCCACTCTTTTACACTACACAGTTTCAGGGGCTGAAAGTGGCTGGAAGGTATATAAAAAAAAATAAAAGGGACTGTACTACAATTACTATCTCCCTACAATAATCTCTGAAAAGTATGGCAGGCAGCAATAAAAAGGACTGCTGCACACAAAAAAGTGTGGACAAACAAACAAGATAGCTGTGCAGAAAGGAAGGAGCAACAGGATTTGTGCTTTTAAAAAAGCAGTTGGTTTGCACAGCGGCATACAAACACCAATGCAGCTATCAGGGAGCCTTCTAGGGCTGCCCAATAAGCTACAGAGCTGATGAAGAGAAATCTAGCCTCCACTGTCCCTGCAAAGAAAAGGTGGTGTTGGACAGTGGAAATCGCTACAGCACAAGCGGTTTGGGGGTTAATGTACCCTGCCTAATGCTATCCCTGCTTCTGACGAAGCGGCAGCAACCTCTCCCTATGCTCAGCTCGGCAGCAGTAAGATGGCGGTCGGCGGGAATGCCCCTTTATAGCCCCTGTGATGCCACAGAAAGCAAGCCAATCACTGTAATGCCCTTCTCTAAGATGGTGGGGACCGAGACCTATGTCATCACGCTGCCCACACTCTGCATCCACCTTCATTGGCTGAGAAAAAACGCTGAAAGTGTCATACGAAACGCGACTTTGGCGCGAAGATCACCGACCGCGTGGCCGATCCCATGCAGGGATCGGGTCGGGTTTCACGAAACCCGACTTTGCAAAAAGTCGGCGACTTTTGAAAATGTTCGATCCGTTTCGCTCAACCCTAGCCAGCAGTAATGGAGTACCAGCTGCATCAGGCGCAAAGAAGTCGCACTCCGCGCCGTTCAGACTTCACAACCACAGAGTGGGCCACTATGAAGGACGTCTGCCAGGTTTTGCGTTCCTTCGATGATTCCATACGGATGGCGAGTGCAGATGATGCACTAGTCAGCATGACCCCCTTATCTGCCTGCTTCAACAAACACTGCAAGCGCTAAGGGATGATGTTGTGGAAGAGGTGGAGGATAAGGAGTCACCAATTCCATCAGCTTCTGGACAGTCAGCGCTACGTGGTTCCTCACAAAGGCCTAGGCAGGGGACAGTTTGTGAGGAGGATGAGGAGGAGTCAATGGAGGAGGAAGACATCGGTCCAGAGGAGGGAGTTACACAATTCTCCAGGAGTCAGTGTGTAGAGCGAGGGTGGGGTGATGCAGAGCAAGCAGAGATCACGCCTCAAGCAGGGGACAGCGTTTCTTGGCCAGTTGGCAGTCTGCAGCACATGGTTGATTTCATGCTGCAGTGCCTGAGAAACGACCGCCGCATTGCCCACATTCTCAACACAGCTGATTATTGGGTGTACACCCTCCTAGATCCTTGCTACCGGGACAACTTACAAAGCCTCATAACACCGTTGAACCAGGAGCGTAAAATGCGGGAGTACCAAGACACACTGGTGAATTCCATCATCTTCTCCAGTCCAACTGAGAGCAGTGCTGCTAGTGCTTTACAAAGCAGTTCAGTGCGTCGAGGCAGTGGAGGAAGCTCTGCACAAAGAGGGAGCAGAAGCAGTGCCTCAGCACAAGGCAAGACCAGTATGGCCCAACTGTGGCACAGTTTTGTGTGCCCGCCACACATGTCTACACCATCACAGACGGCTCCAGTCAGCAGGAGGCAACGTTTCCGTCAGATGGTGACAGACTACATGTCTTGCCCTCTTACTGTACTCCCAGACAGCTCTTCCCCCTTCAAATTTTGGGTCTCTAAGCTGGATACATGGCCAGAGCTAAGCCAGTATGCATTGGAGGTGCTGGCTTGCCCTGCTGCTAGTGTATTATCGGAACGCGTCTTTAGTGCTGCAGGTGGTGTACTAACAGACCGTCGTATGCGACTATCCTCCGATAATGTTGACTGGCTTACTTTTCTAAAAATGAACAAGGCCTGGATCTCGCAGGAATTTGCCACTCCTCTTCCAGATTAAATAATTGGTTGGCTACAGTATCCAGGTCTCCTGATGCGTTCATGTTTCTACCACCTGAACTGTAATCCCTGGGCTCCAACACCGCCAGTTGATGCTCAGAAGTGCAGGCTGCACAGTCAAAACACATGACCCAGTGTTATTGGGTTTCAGTAACGTCAGCTGATCCCCAGCTGTGTAGCCGGCAATGTGTCCTGCGACCGCCACGCTGACACAACTACTGAAATTTAAGGGAATTTAAGGGAACCTGTGAACCCCCCCCAGGCATTTGTTACTGAAAGAGCCACCTTGTGCAGCAGTAATGCTGCACAAGGAAAAGGTAGCTCTTTTAGTTTAGCTACTTGCACATGCAGAACTTAACACTTATAAAATGTGTCCATGCCCATGGATCCCAGGCCCGCAGTGTGATTACATTAGACGACACTGCGAGGTGGGATCTCGGGCAGCGCGGCCGCACAAGCGCAGCCAGCCTGACACCAAATGATGTCAGAAGACGGGCAGCGCTAACTCCGCATGGCCAAGGGATAACATAACAGCGCAGGCTCCAGGACAGAATCAAACAACGCTGAGGAGGCGGCGCATGTCGCCAAGGGGGGAGGAATGACGGCTGTGCTGCGTCCCATTACGAAGGAAAGTCCCACCTCCGGAACGGTCTCACGGTGTGAGGGGACACATTACATAAGTGTCTAGTTTTGCGTTTGCAAGGAACATAATAAAAAGAGCCACCTTTTCCTTTTGCAGCATTAGTGCTGTACAAGATGGCTCTTTCAGCTACAAACGCCTGGGGGGGTTTAAAGGTTCCCTTTCAACTTGCTCCAATTAGGCCTCGGCCTACACTCCGCTCCTCCTTGATTTCCTGGGCTCTAACACCACCAGTTGGTGCTCAGAAGTGCTGGCTGCACAGAAAAAAACACTCGCCACTGTGTCAGTGGGGTTCAGTAACTTCAGCTGTTGCCCTGCTGTGTAGCCAGCAACGTGTCCTGCAAATGCCACGCAGACACAACAGACACTAAGCTGCCTCCAGTGCAGGCTTCGGCCTACACTCTGCTCCTCCTTGATTCCCTGGGCTCTAACACCGCCAGTGGTGCTCAGAAGTGCTGGCTGCACAGAGAAAAACACTCGCAACTGTGTCAGTGGGGTTCAGTAATGCCAGCTGTTCCCCTGCTGTGTAGCCGGCAACATGTCCTACAAACGCCACGCAGACCCAACAGATATTAAACTGCCTCCAGTGCAGGCTTCGGCCTACACTCTGCTCCTCTGCTCCTCCTGCTTACCCTGGGCTCTAACACCGCCAGTTGGTGCTCGGAAGTGCTGGCTGCACAGAGAAAAACACCCGCCACTGTGTCAGTGGGGTTCAGTAACGCCAGCTGTTCCCCTGCTGTGTAGCCGGCAACGTGTCCTGCAAACGCCACGCAGACAGCAGATATTAAACTGCCTCCAGTGCAGGCTTTGGCCTACACTCTGCTCCTCTTGCTGACCCTGGGCTCCAACACCGCTAGTTGGGGCTCTAGGAAGACAATCTTGAATAGGTCCCCCTGGTTCTAGTACCATCAGCTGGTTCCGGGCAGAGCCTTTGGCTTAGGTGCCTCCTTCTGGGTATCCGAGTTCCACCGTCAGGTGGTTCTTGGTAGTGCTTTCTGGCACGGGTACCTCCTGCTTAGTAACCGGGTTCCAGTAACGTCAGCTGGTCCTCGGTAGTTCCATTGGCTCTTGTACCTTCGGCTACCCATCCGGGTTCCAATACCGTCAGCTGGTTCCGGGCTTAGGTGCCTCCTTCTGGGTATCTGAGTTCCACCAACGTCAGGTGGTCTTTGGTAGTGCTTTCTGGCACGGGTACCTCCTGCTTAGTAACTGGGTTCCAGTAACGTCAGCTGGTCCTCGGTAGTTCCATTGGCTCTTGGACCTTCGGGTAGCCATCCGAGTTCCAGTTCCATCAGCTGGTTATCGGCATTTTCTCAGCCTTCTTGTACCTTCTGCTACATTTGTAAGTTCAAGACCCTAAAGACGACGACCCGGAAGACCGAGAAGCAGAAGAACAAGAGGCTGCAGAACAAAGAGCAGAAGAACATTAAGCACAAGACTAAACATCAGAGCAAAAGATATTATCTAAATTATAAGCAGAAGACGACTAAGCAGTGTATGGGGGTGAGTCCGTTCCTCCTCGTGCTGCCCCTGGAAAAAGCCTGCTGCTGCAGGCCTAACTGAACGCGGACAAATCCTGTTGTAACTTTTGTGACAGGCAGAATGGAAGGTGTAATCTTCAAACTGTTATAGATAACAACTACAGGAATGCCTGTCACAAATAAGAATATGATGAAGTAGTAGAATATGAAGGAGAATAATAGTTTAATAAAAAGAATATGAAGAATGTAACAAAAAAAAATAATAGGTAGAAGATGAAGAAGAAGATGAATAAGGTGAAGAAGAAGTTGATGTCAAAGATGCTGCTGCTGAGGATGATGAAGAAGAAAGTGTCGAAGTAAAAAAGAAGGTGAAGGGCATGGAAGTAGTGAAACATCAATATCTGACAAAATAAAAAAAATCTTAACATAGTCAATATCTTTGTAACTCCGAACGTCTTAAAAAAAAAAAATTAAAATTCCTGCTATTCTATTTGATTGGGCTAAACTCTCCGCCACGTCCCCCCAGTACATCCTACATTATTCTTAGTTGTTTTCCTTCATGTAGAATGAACCTACAAGGAAAGAAAGGGTTTATTTTAATTCCGATATTTTGGTCCCATTGACTCGCATTAGTATCGGGTATCCGCGATAGCTGATATTTTTTTAACCCCTTCAAGTCGCGGTCCTTTTTCGTTTTTGCGTTTTCGTTTTTCACTTCCCTCCTTCCCAGAGCCATAACTTTTTTACTTTTCCGTCAATATGGTCATGTGAGGGCTTATTTTTTGCGGGACGAGTTGTACTACTGAACGACACCATTGGTTTTACCATGTCTTTTACTAGAAAACGGGAAAAAAATTCCAAGTGCGGTGAAATTGCAAAAAAGTGCAATCCCACACTTGTTTTTTGTTTGGCTTTTTTGCTAGGTTCACTAAATGCTAAAACTAACCTGCCATTGTGATTCTCTAGGTCATTATGAGTTCACAGACACCTAACATGTCTAGGTTATTTTTTATCCAAGCGGTGAAAAAAAATTCAAAACTTTGCTTTAAAAATTTTTTAAAAAGTGCCATTTTCCGATACCCGAAGCGTCTCCATTTTTCGTGATCTGGGGTCGGGTGAGGGCTTATTTTTTGCGTGCCGAGCTGACGTTTTTAATAATATCACTTTTGTTCAGATACGTTCTTTTGATCGCCCGTTATTGCATGTTAATGCAATGTCGTGGCGACCAAAAAAACATAATTCTGGCGTTTCAATTTTTTTTCTCGCTACGCTGTTTAGCGATCAGGTTAATGCTTTTTTTTTAATTGATAGATCGGGCGAATCTGAACGTGGCGATACCAAATAAGTGTAGGTTTGATTTTTTTTATTGTTTTATTTAGAATGGGGCGAAAGGGGGGTGATTTCAACTTTTATATTTTTTAATATTTTTAAAAACATTTTTTTTACTTGTGCCATGCTTCAATAGCCTCCATGGGAGGCTAGAAGCTGGCACAACTCGATCGGCTCAGCTACATAGCAGCGATCATCAGATCGCTGCTATGAAGCTAAAATGCAGGCTTGCTATGAGCGCCGACCACAGGGGGGCGCTCACTGCAGGCCTGCATCAGTAACCATAGAGGTCTCAAGGACCTCTATGGTTACTGTCTTGACACATCGCCGACCCCCGATCATGTGACAGGGATCGGCGATGCGCTCATTTCCGGCCGCACGGCCGGAAGCGGTAGTTAAATGCCGCTGTCAGCGTTTGACAGCGGCATTTAACAGGTTAATAGCGGCGGGTGAATAGCGATTTCACCCGCCGCTATTGCGTGCACATGTCAGCTGTACAAAACAGCTGACATGTCGCGACTTTGATGTGGGCTCACCGCCGGAGCCCACATCAAAGGGGGAGACACGACATGCGCTGTAATAGTACGGCGCATGTCGTGAAACGGTTAATATCGGCCGATCCAATCCGATACTTTCCGATATCGGAAGGTATCGCTCAACACTAGTCGTAAGAATAGGCCAATACTTCCTCAAAGCCTCTCATCTCAAACCATTTGCCGTTGTATGTAGAAATAAAATCGCAGTTGATTCAGTGGCAGTTTTTTTACATGATTGCAGCAGATCAGAACGCTTGGCTTCCCTGGCCTTCAGGGACTCTGTCACCTGAATTTGGAGGGAACAATTTTCAGTCATATGGGTGGGGTTTTCGGGTGTTTGATTAACCCTTTCCTTACCCGCTGGCTGCAATATTGGATTGAAGTTCATTCTCTGTCCTCCATAGTACACGCCTGCGTAAGGCAAGATTGCCTTGTGCAGGCATGTACTACGGAGGACAGAGAATGAACTTCAATCCAATATTGCAGCCAGCATGAAGCCAGCGGGTAAGGAAAGGGTGAATCAAACACCCGAAAACCCCGCCCCTATGGCGGAAAATTGTTCCCTCCAAATTCAGGTGACAGAGTCCATTTAAATCCTTTCTTAATGCTTCTTTTGGAGTAACCCCGCTCTTCAAATCTAGTTGTGAGGGTACTGGCTTGTTTCTGGAAGGACAAATCGTTTGAACAGATTCGTCTAGCCCTCAGGAATTATCCCGTGGGGATACCGTTTATGAGAGGCCTGGGATGCGATGATGTGGCATGTAGTAAATTATGTACAGCTGTTTCCTTCCGAAAGACATCAGTTTCCAGGGTTTTTCCCATTCCTCCTGAAATATGAATGTCCAAAAAAATCAATGGTGGTTTGGCTGTATTTACAAGTTAACTTAATGTTTAAAGTATTGTCATATAAAGTTTTCACAAAATCAAGGAGGTCCTGCTCTGAGCCCTGCCAGATGACCAAGATGTCATCTATATAGCGGGTCCAGAACAGGACCCCCTCGATATGCGCCACCGGTTTGGTGAATAAAAGGTTCCTTTCCCATATGCCCAAAAATATATTTGCATATGAAGATGCAAAAGCCGCACCCATGGCGGTGCCCTGTTTTTGTAAGTATATGCTCTCTTTAAAAATAAAAGTTATGTTCCAAGGCAAAGGCTAACAGAGTGAGGAGAGAATCAATGAAATCGGGTTCGTGTTCAGTCATAGTCAAGAAAGTTTTTACTGCTTGAATGCCATCCAGATGATGGATAGATGTGTATAATGATTCGATATCCATCGAAACAAGCCACATGTCCTCATCCCACGGTATCCCTTCAATCTTTCTTAGCACATCACTCGTATCTTTGGCATAAAAGGGAAGGTCAGATACCAATGGCTTCAAATGAAAGTCCAAAAATTCAGATATAGTCTCACATAGGTTGCCATTGCCTGAGACTATTGGCCGCCCTGGCGGGGCAGTGGGATTCTTGTGAATTTTGGGAATAAAGTACAGTTATATGAAAAAGTTTGGGCACCCCTATTAATCTTAAGCTTAATGTTTTATAAAAATTGTTTTTTTTTGCAACAGCTATTTCAGTTTCATATATCTAATAACTGTTGGACACAGTAATGTTTCTGCCTTGAAATGAGGTTTATTGTACTAACAGAAAATGTGCAATCTGCATTCAAACAAAATTTGACAGGTGCATAAGTATGGGCACCTCACCAGAAAAGTGACATTAATATTTAGTAGATCCTCCTTTTGCAAAAATAACAGCCTCTAGTTGCTTCCTGTAGGTTTTAATGAGTTCCTGGATCCTGGATGAAGGTATTTTTGACCATTCCTCTTTCAAAACAATTCCAGTTCAGTTAAGTTTGATAGTCGCCAAGCATGGACAGCCCTCTTCAAATGATCCCACAGATGTTCAATGAAATTCAGGTCTGGAGACTGGGTTGGCCATTCCAGAACAGTGTAATTGTTCCTCTGCATGAATGCCTGAGTAGATTTGGAGCGGTGTTTTGGATCATTGTCTTGCTGAAAGATCCATCCCCTGCGTAACTTCAACTTTATCACTGATTCATGAACATTATTGTCAAGAATCTGCTGATACTGAGAGGAATCCATGCGTTGGCATTGGCCACACAGCCCCAAAGCATGATGGAACCTCCACCAAATTTTACTGTGGGTAGCAAGTGTTTTTCTTGGAATGCTGTGTTTTTTTGCCGCCATGCATAACGCCTTTTTGTATGACCAAACAACTCAATCTTGGTTTCATCAGTCCACAGGACCTTCTTCCATAAGGAAATTGGCTTCTCCAAATGTGCTTTTGCATACCTCAGCCGACTGTTTGTGGCGTGCTTGCAGAAACGGCTTCTTTCGCATCACTCTCCCATACAGCTTCTCCTTGTGCAAAGTGCGTTGTATAGTTGACTGATGCACAGTGACACCATCTGCAGCAAGCTGATGCTGCAGCTCTCTGGAGGTGGTCTGAGGATTGTCCTTGACTGATCTCACCATTCTTCTTCTCTGCCTTTCTGATGTTTTTCTTGGCCTGCCACTTCTGGCCTTAACAAGAACTGTACCTGTGTTCTTCCATTTCCTTACTGTTTCTCACAGTGGAAATTGACAGGTTAAATCTCTTAGACAGCTTTTTGTATCCTTCCCCTGAACAACTATGTTGAATAATCTTTGTTTTCAGATCATTTGACAGTTGTTTTTTGAGGAGCCCATGATGCCACTCTTCAGAGGAGATTCAAACAGGAGAACAACTTGCAAGTGGCCACTTTAAGTAGCTTTTCTCATGATTGCATACACCTAGCTATGAAGTTCAAAGCTCAATGAGGTTACAAAACCAAAAAAGTGCTTCAGTAAGTCAGTAAAAAGTAGGTAGGAGTATTTAAAACAAGAAAATGATAAGGGTGCCCATACTTATGCACCTGTCAAATTTTGTTTGAATGCAGATTGCACATTTTCTGTTAGTACAATAAACCTCATGTCAAGGCAGAAACATTACTGTGTCCAACAGTTATTAGATATATGAAACTGAAATAGCTGTTGCAAAAAAAAACAATTTTTATAAAACATTAAGCTTAAGATTAATAGAGGTGCCCAAACTTTTTCATATAACTGTAAATGTAGGCCATTCTAGGATATTGGGGGATCAAATGGTTCTGAAGATTTTTTGTAATTAGCCCATTGTAAAATGCTCTATCCAAAATATCTTGTAATTCCTGCTGGTATTTGGATGAGGGGTTAAATGTTAACTTTTTGTAGCAGGCTTAATCTCGCAACTGCCTAAAGGCTTCCCTTTCGTACATATGGGTCGGCCAGATCACTACATTTCCTCCTTTGTCGGTGGGTTTAATTACAACCCCCTTTAGATTTTTAGGCTCTTTCAAAGCTGCCCTATGGGTGCTCGAGAGATTATGATTGGCAGTGGTTGCGCCAATTTTTTCAAATTCCTTTGTGGCCAATTTGACGAACATTTCTATGTCAGGGTAAAGATTAAGTGGAGGAAATTTTTAGGAATGAGAGGAAAAAAATTTACCTGCATCGTTTTTTTGATTTTGCTGCTGTTCATCCCCCAGTTCCTCCAAAATAGCTATGGCTTGCAAATCCACGTCCGTTCAATCCTCACCAGTAGGTTTGTTATGCAGTTTCTTGAGGACTAGTTTGCGAGCGAATAGTTGCAGATCTTTTATTGCTAAAAAAGAATTAAAGGGTGAGGTGGGTGAAAAATTTCTAAACTCAGAACTTCCAGTTGTGGTGTTGTAAGTTCACAGCTGGAAAGATCAATCACCTGCAGCTTGGAGGTCGAAGCGCCTCCATTATTCCTCCCATATCTCCTAGGGGTATCATTCTTCCTCTTGTAGTTGGTTTTGCGTAGATTATATAAACGCTTATGAGTTTCTTCTCCCTCCCTGGAGGACACAGATGATAAGGAAGATGAACGTGATGTATTAGGTTGGCTAGTGGTGGTTGACTGCCATTTTTAAATTGTACCACTTTTATAGTCCTGTAAATCTCTTTGGAATTTTTTGGCCTTGGTCTCCTTTGTTTCTTTTTCCCAAGTAGAGAATTGGTTTTCAATTTCTTTGTTAAAACCGTCGATTTCAGATGCAGATAGATTTTCATTTAGTTTTTTTGGGTATCTTCTATATCAGCATCCAATTTATCCAGGCTTTTTTTATTGTTGCCTATGAGGAGCTCCATTAGGGCTTTAGAGCAGGTAGAGCATGCCTCCTCCCATCTCGTCCTAAAGACCATATCTTCAACCAGAAAAGAGGGCATTATACGTACCCGCAGGCCTCTCGGAATGAGGCATTTTGCTAGATAGTTTTCCAGGGATGCTTTGTTCCACCAAGTTCGAGTCCTTTTTCTTAAAAAATATTTCATGGAATTTTTCAATTCCAATTTTTGCCCACTTTCTGTAGAAACATGTTGCATAGTATCCCCACCAAAAACAGTTTCAATGCATATAAGCCAGTTTTTATCTCTGGCCTTTAAATCCATCCTGGCAGAGAAATATGAAAAAATGTAAACAAGTACAGCAAAATAATACAGTACATCAAAAAACCTGCCTAGATCAGTGACAAAGCTTCAAATCAATGAATGCATCAAAAAACGAACATAGAAGCAATTAAACATAAAATAACAAATTTTTATTGGGACGTACGTAAAAACAATGTAATCAAACATGTAAAAAAAGTGGGGATAGAGTTATGCAAATAAGAACCACCAAAAGGGCAATAAATTATGAAATTGTCAGATATACAAAAAACTTCATAATCAATACAAATAACAAATATATATCATGCGCAAGGCTTTATACTAAAAAAGTGCAATTAAAGGAGTCCAAAAAAGACTTCCTACTGTGTGATTCACACCAAAGAATTAGATGAAGGCGATATGCACATGATAATGATCCCAGATGTTTTTCAAAAAGTGTGTGTCCTAGAATAAATAATTCACAATGGATGTAAAGAAACTACATAGTGGGAAGGCTATTCAGAGGATAAATAGGGATAAAGGAATGTAACCCTTTATACTAAGCAAATAAGACCAAGTCTTATGCAAAGCAAATAGGACCAAGTGGTTCAATTAGCATGTGGTGCCCTGAAAGTTATAACAGCCTGAATATGAGGTAGTTCACATGTGAGAATCATTGTAAGCAACATATGGAAGAAAAACATGCTAGGTTATTACCTTAGGGTGGTGGCAGCAACCCGACGCACGTTTCGCGTGTAGCTTCGTCTAAGGGGGTGAGGATATAGCTTTTCCTTTACCCCACCCCTCTGACACTGCTGCCACCTCTAGAACACCTGTGGATTCTGGGCGGCAGCGCCAGAGGTTTCAGGAAGAGCTATGCGCCCGAGTTCTTGCATCTGAATGCAGCCTTCCAGAACTGTCTCAAACTGTTGTCTGAGCAGAATATAATTTACTCAACAACAGTATTCTTGAGTTGTACACACGTCTGGATAGGATGCATTCAGATGCAAGTAAATCGCCAAAACACTTCTTTTTCCAGGCAGTACTCGAGCGCATAGACAAGCTATCTCCTGACCAGCAGATGAATGTAATGCAAGCCTGCCAGTTTTCCCTAGCGCAGGTTACCTCCCAAGCCCCTCCACAGTAGTTCCTCATGCACCTGCCCCCCCTCAAGCCACTGTCCCTCCACCCCCTCCTATACAATACTAGCTTCCTGCCCAGTACCAGCTTTCTGCCCAGTACCAGCTTCCTGCCAGTACCCAACCACATCATCTGTGCCTCCACTCCCTGCCCAACCTCAACTCTCTGCCCACTACCACCAGTCTCCTTCCACACCCATCATGCCCCAAACACAACCCTCTTCTCCACCCACCAACTCTTCTGCCTCCCATTCCAGCCACTCCACCCCTCAAACCTTCCAAATTCCTAACACTACTCCCGGTTTTATGTCCACCCATTCTTTTTCTTTCTCCACCCCTTCACCTTGTTTTTCCTCCTGATCCGTCACCACCACAATCCTCTCTCCACACTCCCACTGTCGAACTGTCCCAATCTGACAGCCCCTCCAGTATTATCTCCACCCCACACTACCTACATTTATAAAAAAAAATGTAAAGCATTTGTAAATAAAACAATTTTTTGTCTTTCATTTATAAAATTATAAGGTTAAGTACTTGGGGGTAAAACATGGGCAAAACAAGGTACAATACTTGGGGTAAAACAGGTACAATACTTTGGGTAAAACTCAACCAGGTACAGTACTTTGGGTAAAACAGGTACTATACTTTGGTTAAAACCAAAGGACAACCCTTTTCTGAAATGTGTGTTACTTCTATGCCAGATGTAATGGGACATTAACTTCCAAACAGTACAACTTTTGTCTCGTCAGTCCACAGAGTATACTTTCAAAAATCTTGGGGATCACCAAAATGTTTTTTGGCAAAACTGAGATGAGCCTTTATGTTCTTACTGCTCAGCAGTGGTTTTCATCTTGGAACGCTGCTATGCAGGCCATTTTTGCCCAGTCTTTTTCTTATGGTGGAGTCATGAACATTAACCTTAACTGAGGCCTGCAGTTCTTTGGGTGTTGTTGTAGGGTCTTTGGCAACCTCTTCGATGAGCCGTTGCTGCACTCTTGAGGTAATTTTGGTCAGCTGGCCACTCATGGGAAGGTTCACCACTGTTCCATGTTTTCGCCATTTGTGGATAATTGCTCTCATTGTGGCTCGCTGGAGTCCCAAAGCTCAAGAAATGGCTTTAACTTTTTCCAAACTAATAGATCTCAATTACTTTCTCATTTGTTCCATATTTTCTTTGGATCGTGGCATGATATCTAGCTTTTGGTCTACTTCACTTGGTCAGGCAGGTCCTATTTAAGTGATTTATTTATTGAGAACAGTCGTGGCAGTAATCAGGCCAGCGTGTGGCTAGGGAATTTGAACTCAGCTTCCCAAACATGTGATAAACTACAGGTAATTTATGTTTTAAGGGGAGAAAGAGAGCTAACACTTTTTCCACATAGGGCCTGTAGGTTTGGATTTCTTTTCTCCTGAATAACAAAGACCTTCATTTAAAAAACGCATTTTGTGTTTACCTGTGCTATATTTGTCTAATATTTAAATTTGTTTGGTGATAACAAAAATAGGAAATCAGGAAGGAGCAAACACTTTTTCACACAACTGCAAGTTAAGGGCTCACCTGGTGTGGTGGATTATCTAAAGTTGGGTGAGTAGCACTTACCGGTACCAGAGGCGACAGTGCAGAGGAGCGGGTCTTGAAGGATGATATATGGATCAGTAAGGACCAGGATGGCAGACAAACAAGCAAAGCAAAGCTAGGTGTGTAGTTACTCACAGGAACAGTTGTAGAATAGGATACTAGTAGCAGGGATGAAGTTAATCAAAGGAATAAAGTCTGGTATCTTCCGGCAAGGTAATGGTTAAACATTGAAGTTAATCAAAGGAGTACAATATTTTAACAACAGGAAAAAATCAGGAATAAAAGACATCTTAAAGGAATCTTACAATTCTGTTTCACTGAATATTTGACTAGTGATTTGATTAACCATAGGTTCTCCAAACCTTATTTTTTCTAATATTTTAAGGTTTTTGAAGTTACCGATTCCTCTTGCAGAGATCCAGATGGTAAAGGAGTCTTATAAGCAAAACATGTTTAAAAAGTATAAAAAGATGGTCTCTATATCCAAATGGCTGTCATAGTAGATGTCATATTGGAACTAAAGCATATGGCTAATGCTTTTTTGATGAGCCACACAGCCAGGGGCAGAGACCCCATGTGACTTCCAAGTCATTGGTTAGGGATGTGAAGGCCATGCAGATCAGAGAACTGTTGGCTGAATAATCATTTGGCTATGTCTCTCTCCCGACTCCTCCATACACGTGAGGAAGGGAAAACTTACAGCTCTAAGCAGACATAGCCATTTATAGACAGCAGCTTCATGTTTGCAGAGTAGGGATGCGGTTGATGTCGTATGTACAGGCTGATCAGATGCTTGTCCCCTGCCTGAAGACTGTTGTTACGAGGACCAAAAATCTGGTAGTGGCTAATCCTGATGTACTATCTGTGCAGGAAACTGCAGAAGCCCCATTCACTTGAATAGAGCCACACTGCAGCAGGCGGCTGGAAAACCAGTGAAGGAAATACAAAGCTGCAACCTTGTGATTCTCAGGGGTTCTAGAGTTCATTTTGTGGGGTGTCACATCCTTGCAATTTATGGGTGCTGTAATGAAATATGCATATGTATGGATGTATGACCAGTAGTAAATTAACATCTGTCTTAGACTGCAGCTCTCACAAAGGTCATGACCTATGTTATCCTGAGCAGGCAGTCTCCTGGTCTCCCGTCACCCCAGGGGGGATGTCCTGAACACACACAAGTGGAAACATTTCACACCTTCTGACTCTTTTGAACAGATACACCAATTGCAGCATGACACTATTTACTATGAGAAAGGTCATACAAATAGGTTCAAAGAAAAATAATGTATTCATTGGTAAAATAGCCAGGATCCAGTCACAAACCTAGGATTAGAATATTAACCTGAGAGGCTGGTCTAGAAATTTCACATTCAGGTTGACTCTATAAATTAGGCCTTTACACATAGAAAGCTGTTCACAGATTGAGGGGCAGCCAAGCTGATGTGACCCATTCCATATTCATCCTCCCCTCAGGGAGCAGAATGCCGGGCTGCAAAGTTTAGATATTTCTGTAAGTTTTCTCTCTTTATTTTTATAACTGTTTTGCATATTTGCGTGTCACTTTTTATTTCCATATTTTTAGATCTTTTATTGTAAGCACTGTACCTTTTCTATTAAAGCTTAGAACTTTAATAAGTTTGAACCTTGTATGCTCTAAAGAATCATCCATAGCCTTAGAGTGTGTGACCCTGCTGATTGGCAGACAGTAGCAGTAGTATTTCAGGGACTCATCGCCCTTGTGTTCGGGGAGTGGTGGCAGCATGTATGAGCGGGGTGCATGGTCTGTGTCGGGCGTGGGATTTATGCTCCCATTGCGGCAAAGGACAGAGGTTGAATGCTGGACTGAGTGAGAGAAGATAGATTAACCGT
Organism: Ranitomeya variabilis; assembly: GCF_051348905.1. Taxonomy (NCBI): domain Eukaryota; kingdom Metazoa; phylum Chordata; class Amphibia; order Anura; family Dendrobatidae; genus Ranitomeya; species Ranitomeya variabilis. Next base: position 568,032,343 of record NC_135232.1, read on the forward strand.
TGCAGGCGCAACCCCAAGTCACGTGCTGAGAAGCGGGTACGAGACACGTGCCATCACAAGTTCAAATTTTCCACTGTAGGGATTAGCTGTGAGGGAATCTTTCATCAACTAGAGAATTTCTCTGCAGCACCACCTAAAGGAAAAATGAGGCATTACACAGGCATTTACTTAAGTCAATTGGCAGTGAAAGATTCTATATTTTCCTATAGGGATAATATGCATATTGTCACGATTCTTCTACTCAGTGTGGTGAGTGGCAGGTCAGCCTTCCGATCTGGGACAGGGACGTGCCGAGCTGTCAGTATTCTGATGGACAGCTCAGCAGGCCAATCTGCGGCTTGAGCGAGCTGGGCTGTCAGTGTGGTGACAGTCCAGTCGCCCAATCAGCGCCGGTGCCTGCAGGTGTCTCCTGTTCAGAGTGATTCCAAGGCTATTTAGCTGGCTGTCTGCCTCTATTCTCTGTCAGTTGTAGCTTTCAGCTGTGTGGCTTGTCCTCTGTGCATTGATCTGACTTCTGATATTTTGTTGCCAGATTCTGGATTTTCCTACTAACTACCTGTATTACTCCTTTTCCCTTGACACACTCTGACCTTGAAATTCTAGCTCTGGACTGTGACCTGACTATGCCTTTTGCCTTACCCCTTTGTATGATGAGCCCTCTTGGTATCTGACCCCGGACCTCTTGATTACCCAAGCCTCACCTCTTATAGTGACTTGTGTCACATATATAAGGAAGAGGTTTTATGTATGGAGAGTAATTTTCCATCAGTTTAATAATAATACGGCTTTCTTTTCTATTTGGCTTTTAAACACGGTAAAGGGAGCAATGGGTTCATACCCAACAGAATGGACCAAGGTGGCTGTCAGCGCACATGTAGCACTTACACTATGCATGTATATATATCCAACTTGGTTAATAAAGACTCCATATTTATCACGACTTGTGTTTTATACAGCAGTCTGGCAGAATAGTGCAGTGGAGTAAGATGTGTAAAATCTTGATGAATTTGGCACATCTTTCAGCTGCTGTTAACCACTGCAAAAATGCCTGCCACATAGGGGCTGGAGAACACCCTTGTAATTTACGACACTTTTCTGGCAGAAATTATGATTCATTTGTGAGCTGCACTTTGCTATGTCACCTCCCAAATAAGATCAATAACATTTTCAAAAAGTTGGAGAGCGGTGTAAAACTATCTAAGCTGTTGGTTTGGCCTAGCGCTCCGGTGTTCATTATGAGAGGATCATCTCCGAGAGAACAATGCGATCAGCAGTCCAAAATCAGACAAGCCCAGCCGACATCTCCCCCATTCATTTTTTTAACCAGTTGATGTCAGCAGGTTCGGATGACATTAGTCTAACGTGTATGGTGGCCTTGAGTTACAAACGGGATGGCAATTTTTTTGGAAACTATGGCAATCTGGACCATGGGAAGTGGCTGCCATCACACTACACCCAATTTGAAACTATATAGACCATTAGCCAAATCCTACCCATTTTAGTAGTGGGTGCCCATATATCTTTAGGCTCCAACAATCACTAGATAAATCCCAGCATTTTTACCTGGATTGACTGATGTATATGAGAAGCTCCCAACTCTCTCCAACAAACGAAGTTGGAATTTCAGGTCACTTTCATATTTTAGGAGACAAGGGTGTTCGGCAGCAGCTTTCGTCTCTCTCCCCACTGAAAACCCATGAACGCTTGGACAGGCAGAGTGTGTATGTGTATTCAGAGCTGTCTGACAATGAATGTTCACACCATAGCCATCTCGGGTATGGCCGGCTGTATCTCTCCTGATTTTCCCCATACCCATGTAGGCCAGCCTCACCCAATACTGGTCAGACATATATACACCCGGCTATGAATTAATATTTTATTAGTTGTAGCTCCATAGATTTTACATCAATTCACCTTCATAAAACAATGCAAAACTCATATTATAATACAGTCTCCGTGTGCTACATACGTCACAGAATCGTACATTAATCAGAGGTTACATGTGCCCGTGTCAGGTCACAATATTCACCAGGCATTACGTAATGGGCACAGTCCTTCTTGTTAGGACGTAGAGACGGCACTTATAAGGGTGATCCATGCACCAAGTAACACACCAGAATCTAACAGCATGTTAGCAAGGGGAATGGAGAACATAGGGGGTTCCTTCAGCCTCTGGTGACCCATCCGACCCGCCTGTCCCCATTTCCAAACATGAAGAAAAGCGGAATAGATGAGAGGTAGATTAGAACGATACATCACGTGATGGGCAATAGCAAAGGCAAGAGGCCTGGAACAAGTCCTTTATGGTTAGAAGGGGCCCCACAAGAAACGTGCAATTTCTCCCTAGCGCCACCACAGGAGAGACGATGCATTACAGAGTGTACACAAATCAATAATTATAGATGTGCTGAAAAAGCCTCTCTTGGATTTCCCTTCTCCGCTCAGGTCCTGATCCAATTCCTTGGTGGCATACAATATTACATCTGTATTATATTATCCATAAGAAATGTCAATGGATGGATTATGGAAACCAAAGTAGAAGATTAGTGGATGAGCTGCTATACCAGATGCAACCTACAGAGAAGGGTGGCACTGTTGATAGAAAAAAAGCCCTTTTTCTACTCTGTCAGCACATTTACAGTGGAGTGAGCAGCTCAGAAATCTATAGAAAGTAGCTTTCTATGAAAGGGATGCTGAAGACAAGTAGTGCTGGAGACCTGAGTTTGCAACCATGATGAATCACTATGGACCTTCAGTAAAATTTGATGGGTTAGCGTGTTCCGCTCTTGAAAAAGAATGGTCCTTTATAATATTAATTATCTATGGAGAAAGGATGAACTTGATGGACCTAGGTCTCTTTTCAACCTATGTAACTATGGTCTCCATAAAGCTCATGCTTAGATTTTTGTTCTTGTATAACAGCACACCAGCAGGTTAGGAGTGGTACTGCAAGTAACATTTTCTAGCGGCTATTATGCACACATTGCTAATGATGGAAACATAGCTATTAGCATAAACACAATAATAAAAGAAAATGCATGCACAATTGTGCTTAAAATCAATTTCCGACGTAGGTGATTTAGGAGATGGGGATTTAAAGAGTTTAATTTAAAAAAAAAGAAAAAAGCATCAGCATTTTTTCCACTGTGCTTTAGGCGAGTGATGGGATATGAGAATTGTAATATAATAACACCTCAGGTTGATGATGTCTTCACATAAAGGACATTAAACTACACATCACATTTACATTACAGACTTACATTTTTTTTAAAGTTTACAAAATTGTGACTTCATTATAAACCTTCACAGCATATTCTAGTCCGCAAACACCGATATCTCCAGACAGAAAAACTAAAATTCTCAGAGGCCTTATAACAACAAGCAATATAATGAGCTCACAGCTAAAGGCTTCGGGTAGGTATACAGAATTCTACAGTTACAGCTTATTGCTTAGTGATGTAAAGGAGACCTTTTACTTATGAGAAGTATGTCATTCTTTGACCAGGTGTAAATGCCGCTGTTCTCCTGAATCCGGCGATGTTTGTCTTTTCATCCTTCGCCTCTTCATTCCTGAGATATGGCCTCCTCTTTCTGGTACATAAATCTAGTCTTTTTACAAGTGGGTGTGGTCCTCTAAGAAACACCCATGAAGAACAGTTGATTAAATCACCCACTTGGCTAAAGAAAAACATGATTTATATACGGTAGATGGAAGATAAGGTCACATTCTCAGGAACAGAGAGGCCTAGAAACAAAAGAAAAACAGCCTCATATTCTGGAAAACCATGCATTTACACTGTATGAAAAAAAATTGCATATTTATGATAACCGGTCTTCCTTAAAAGGGACACGCATTTGACATTTTTGCTAGCCATGACAGCAAAAAATAAGCTACATAACTACTTTATATAATGCTGGGTGGTTCCTGTAATTTAATAGTGGTGTATAGAATGATAATTTATCTATTTTGTGATCATGTCCTTTCAAAATTGCTAAAAGAATAAATTATGGAACATTAAGTTAAATTCATAACAATAAAGGCCTAGACTAAGGCCATGTGCACACGTTCAGTATTTTTCGCGTTTTTTTTCCGCGTTTTTTCACTATAAAAACGCGAAAAAAAGGCTAACATATGCCTCCTATTATTTACAGTGTATTCCGCATTTTTTGTGCAAATGTTGCATTTTTTTCCGCGAAAAAATTGCATCACGGAAAAAAAAGCAACATGTTCATTAAAAATGCGGAATTGCGGGGATTCCGCACACCTAGGACTGCATTGATCTGCTTACTTCCCGCACGGGGCTGTGCACACCATGCGGGAAGTAAGCAGATTATGTGCGGTTGGTACCCAGGGTGGAGGAGAGGAGACTGTCCTCCACGGACTGGGCACCATATAATTGGTCAAAAAAAAAGAATTAAAATAAAAAATAGTCATATACTCACCTTCGATGGCCCCCAGAGTCTTCCCGCCTCTCAGCGGTGCATGCTGCCGCTTCGGTTCCTATAGATGGTGTGGTTCAGGACCTGCGATGACGTCGCTGTCTTGTGATTGGTCGCGAGACCGGTCATGTGACCGCTCACGTGACCGCAACGTCATCGAAGGTCCTGAACCACACCATCTATAGGAACGGACGCCGCTGAGGATATCGGCTGTCTGCAGAGGGTGAGTATAAGCATTTTTTTAAACATTCTATCTTTTACTATAGATGCTGCATAAGCAGCATCTATAGTAAAAAGTTGGTCACACTTGTCAAACACTATGTTTGACAAGTGTGACCAACCTGTCAGTCAGTTTTCCAAGCGATGCTACAGATCGCTTGAAAAACTTTAGCATTCTGCAAGCTAATTACGCTTGCAAAATGCTAAAAAAGACGCGAAAAAAACGCAAAAAAAAAAAATGCGGATTTCTTGCAGAAAATTTCCGGTTTTCTTCAGGAAATTTCTGCAAGAAATCCTGACGTGTGCACATACCCTAAATATAAGAGCTTTCCTATGTGTCTGTGTCACACTTCCACCCTGTGGAATTATATATTGTGTAATGACGAGGCGGGGGAATGTTTCACCTAAGAAAGTGCTTGTCACTTTTTAAGCCCATTTATCTTTTGGCCTAAAAAGGTACATTAAGTTTACTGCAACAAACTGTTGTAATGCTGCGTCCTATGGACAAGTGAATAACTAGGCGGAGAATTTCCCGTATGTATAAATGGATCTGCACTGCAAGAACTGTGGACCTTTTCAGGAGATTCTATGGGCTGGTGCTGTACATACGTTAAAATTTCATGGATTGTGTTTCCAAGGCTCAGCAGCTCTTACACAATGCAATTCTAATCAACCTTCATATTAATATTTATTACTAATCATTGGTTCATGGAAACATACCACCGATCCGGCGCTTGTTCAATGGCCGAATGGATCATTTGTTAGGGGGTCCTAAAATCAAAGCTGTCCACAGCACATCTCCTCCTGTATGCAAGCAATTGGGACCTGTGTGTGGACCAAGTGATGGCACTAGCATTGCCTCAGTCCTCATACATACATACTGCCCACGGATTCCACAGTAGCCTAAAGGACACTGCCCATGGACTCCGCAGTAGCTTAAAGGACACGGACACAGACTCCGCAGTAGCCTAAAGGACACTGCCCACAGACTCCGCATTAGCCTAAAGGACACGGACACAGACTCCGCAGTAGCCTAAAGGACACTGCCCACAGACTCCGCATTAGCCTAAAGGACACGGTCACAGACTCCGCAGTAGCCTAAAGGACACTGCCCACAGACTCCGCAGTAGCCTAAAGGACACGGACACAGACTCCGCAGTAGCCTAAAGGACACTGCCCACAGACTCCGCAGTAGCCTAAAGGACACTGCCCACAGACTCCGCAGTAGCCTAAAGGACACGGACACAGACTCCGCAGTAGCCTAAAGGACACTGCCCACAGACTCCGCAGTAGCCTAAAGGACACTGCCCACAGACTCCGCAGTAGCCTAAAGGACAAGGACACAGACTCCGCAGTAGCCTAAAGGACACTGCCCACAGACTCCGCAGTAGCCTAAAGGACACGGACACAGACTCCGCAGTAGCCTAAAGGACACTGCCCACAGACTCCGCAGTAGCCTAAAGGACACTGCCCACAGACTCCGCAGTAGCCTACAGGACACTGCCCACAGACTCCGCATTAGCCTAAAGGACACGGACACAGACTCCGCAGTAGCCTAAAGGACACTGCCCACAGACTCCGCAGTAGCCTAAAGGACACTGCCCACAGACTCCGCAGTAGCCTAAAGGACAAGGACACAGACTCCGCAGTAGCCTAAAGGACACTGCCCACAGACTCCGCAGTAGCCTAAAGGACACGGACACAGACTCCGCAGTAGCCTAAAGGACACTGCCCACAGACTCCGCAGTAGCCTAAAGGACACTGCCCACAGACTCCGCAGTAGCCTAAAGGACAAGGACACAGACTCCGCAGTAGCCTAAAGGACACTGCCCACAGACTCCGCAGTAGCCTAAAGGACACTGCCCACAGACTCCAGGCAAGCATCCGGGCCAATGCAAACTGAGTTTTGTGCTCAAATATGTAGTGTTTATAGAAAAAAGAACTGTAAAAAGGAAAGCTCAGTAAGTTTTATTTCCTATTATCGACCTGTGAAAAAAATGCTGCTGAGCACTGGAAACATGACATTTTTATGGTAGTGGCACAGCCCGCTAAGCCTTGCTGTAACTAGTCACAGTTAACAGGTTTTCCCAGGCCAAGAATTGGATATATGCAACAAAAATGGATTAAAAAAAGGAAAGCTTTTTGGCACAAATCACTGTGACACCTACAAATGACAGCACACAAAGCTCATCGGAGAACTAATGGAGTGATCATCATCATCGCTATACAGGCAGAAACACAACCTGACCCACAAGAAAACACCCCAAACCAATGGCGATCCCGGAGCTCGGGGGAATTATCTGTGGCTTCTACAGTCTACACAGTAACAAGAAACCAACAAAAATGGTGGGGCGTAAAAACACAATAAAGTATAAAACCAGAAAGAGATTCTACAGCTTCCCAACTGGAATTGTGGCGTCTCCCCGTGGCCCAGTGCTTACAGGGAGGCATGAAGCCATCAGATCAGTGGTAGGAAGCACCGGAATAAACGGCACATACTGGGAACGACAGTAAACCCGACCGGAAAATAACAGCCAACAGCCTGTACAACCGGTACGCCGACATCTCACCGCCACGACGGATGTCCTACATGTGGCCACTAGCAGGAATCGTTTCACAATCGGTAATAAATAATTATATCTCGGGTCATCTGCTGGAGAGGTGCAGCCGTACAGCAATGGGGGGATTTATATTCCATTAAAGCAGGGGTCCCCAACCTGTAGCTCGGGAGCCACATGTGGCTCGCGGTCCCATGAATTGTGGCTTGCGGTCCCATGAATTGTGGCTCGCGGCTGTCTGTCAGCTTGGTGCATTAGCTTCAGTTGTAGCAAACAGTTATAAAGAGCACAGCTGAAAATGGTGAATTTTGTGATCAGCCCTGCACAAAAGAGCAGATCTGGATGCACATGTACTGGTCTTAGGGGTTTTGTGATGATTTAAGTTTGGTACTCTGGAGGCAAGATGACACCACCTGTCAGAGGAGGTGTTTGAAGCTGGATGTGACAGTGTCTTGGGAGTGCTTTATAGGAGAATACTGAATGGGGGGTATTGTAGGAACCCCTGGATCTTTGTATACTGCTTTGGGATGATTGATTTTTGTGGAAGAGCTTTGGTTACCATTATTGTGAGGGGGGCAGGAGCTGAATGTGGCTCGCGACCCTCTGTCTAGGCTGGATGTGGCTTGTGACCCTCTCTCAGAGCTGAATGTGCCTCTCAAGGTCAGAAACGTTGGGGACCTCTGCATTAAAGGACTCTGTAAGCAGGTTTTATCTATGCAATCTGACAGCAGCATGATGTAGGGGCAGAGACCTTGATTCCAGCGATGTGTCACTTACTTTACTGGGTGCGGCTGTTGTGGTAGCATCACAGTTCTGAGTGCTGCGCTGTGTATAACCCCGCCCACTTCACTGATTAGCAGTATATACAGCGTACACAGAAAGCAGCCAGTGTTGCCGAGCATGGTAGGATGATAGGCACGAGACAGACACCTAGTCCTCCAGCGATAATCACCTGTTGATAAAACACTGATTGTATTGAAACAGCAACACACAGGGTTGTAAGTGACACATCACTGGAATCAGGCCCTCTGTCTCTACATTATGCTGCTCTCAGATTACATAGCAAAGTCTCACATTACCTTTAATGGTATTGCTCCCTAATTTACAACCTGTACTTAAAAGATATGGACCCCCGTTGGAGCAATTTATTTTTATATTGGGCTGAGAATCATATTTACAATTGGCTTTCATTAAAAAATGTGCACCATTTAGCTTTTTATAAGCTCTGCGTCCATGCACATTGTGGGCTGCTGGATGAGTTAACTAAGAATCTATCAGTAAGCTCATTCTGAAGGGGAATCTGTAGCTCTTGTCTTTTGTGAGCTCCTCTCAGATGACCACATGAAAGTTCAGCTAAACCTTGATGTGGTATGTGATAAAAAAAATCAACACAGAGGAGCTCAGAAAAAGCCAGATGAAACCGCTACAGACTCCTCATCAGAACGAGCTCCCTGTGCAGCGGAGGAGTCACACGTGTCCAGGAGGGGACTATAGCTTCTCTTTCTCCTTACACCGCCTTGGGCCCAAAAAATGTAAAGTAGGAGCCACTGTGGGGGTAATTGGCAAAACCATATTCTCCACCCTGAAAAGTGGTGTTTTAAGACGATTATTTCATTAGTCGTTGTTTTGGCATCAGTCTGGCATTTGGCACTGCAGTATGGAAATTTCAGATTATTTTTAAGATCTTCTGTAAACCTTTTCAAGCCACATTTTAATAAGAATCGATACTTTATCATTTTACTTAAAGGGGTTGGACTCCATACTTTTTTGTACTAAATGCATATATTTTGGGCTAAAACTCGTGTTTACAATTGGGTTGCACTGCCTGCCTTCTGTAGCCTCTGTACTGCTGGCTGCAGAGTCCCATAGCTTTTATGGCTGAAGGTAAGCGTACGTGCATCAAGTTCAACCTGTAGCATAACAAGTTAACTGAGAACCTCACAGCGAGCTCACCATTTAGCTTTTAGCATCTCACTTTTTCCTGAGATTCTCTCAGCTGATTTCTGACCACATAAAAGTGAAATGTGCAAGAAAAAAAAAAGAGCCTGGAAAAGCCAAACGGTGCAACATTTTGTAGTGAAACCCAATTGCAAAAATTATTTTTTAGCCATAAATACAAGTATTTAACAAAACAAAAAATGTGAACAACCCCATTATTTTTGGCATACTATAAAGATGATGGAAAAAAAAAAACTTATATAAAGGGAACATTAACCCTTATCTTGTTTAGTGGTTAGGAATGGCCACTTTAGACCTTCATGATAAATGGGCACAAATGACCAAGGGGAACATCCCTTTAATAACGCGGCGCACAGAATATGCTATAATCCAATGAATTCTGTAAAGCGTCTTCTAACACTGATTGTGCGAGGGCCGAGTACAGAGTGTACAGAGCCGGTAACCTGTGGAGGACACACCAGGCACCGTCATGATATATATTAGATTTATACATGGCATTCTTCACTTTGTACGTGTCAGACATGTGTCCTCAGGTCACCACCAGGCACCACGTTATATTATATATATGTGTATTTCTCACAAAATTAAAATATCAGTTAATTTATTTTAATTCTTCAATACAAACAGTGAAATGCATATTATATTGAGTCAGTGCAGAGTGATCTAGTTTACGCGTTTATTTCTGTTAATGTTGATGATTATGGCTTACAGCCAATGAAAACCCAAAAGTCATTATCTCAGTAAATTAGAATACTTTACAACACCAACTTGAAAAAATTATTTTAATATCTGAAATGTTGGCCTCCTGAAATGTATGTTCAGTAAATGCACTCAATACTTGGCTGGGGCTCCTTTTGCATCAATTACTACATCAATGCGGTGTGGCATGGAGGTGATCAGCCTGTGACACTGCTGAAGTGTTATGGAAGCCCAGGTTGCTTTGATAGCAGCCTTCAGCTCGTCTGCATTGTTTGCAAGCTGGTGTTATAAAGTATGCTAATTTACTGAGATAATGACTTTTGGGTTTTCAGTGGCTGTAAGCCATAATCATCCACATTAACAGAAATAAACACTTGCAATACATCACTCTGTTTGTAATGACTCTATATATGAGTTTCACTGTTTGTACTGAAGAAGTGAAATAAATTAACTTTTTGATGATATTCTAATTTTGTGAGAAGAACCTGTATATACACACATGGCAGTCTTCATCTTGTACGTGTCAGGCATGTCTCCGCTGATTAGTATTAACAATTTTGAATAAAAAGACAAAAAAATAAAAGTACTTAAAAGGATCTATTCTTTTCCAGGCATTTCCTAATTTTTGGTGGCCGCCCAGATAATCAAACCGAGAATTACAGCGGCTATCACGAGCACAAAGATGATGATGCAGATCTTCTTCCGGGACTTGCGCTGGAATGAAAATGGAAGAAGAGTGACATGAGAAGATGGAAAACAACTATCTCTAAAGATTATGACATTCTGCTGCTCGCTGCATCACCTCACTGAAGTATTGTCACTATTTAGGGGAGTCCTTGACTTATGAGACTTTACAGGGTTTGTCCCACCTTCATAGATGGATATTGAAGGACAGTTCTTCTAAATACAAGCGCTTTTGCCATTTACTGCTTTTAAGAAATGTTAGCCATTCTTGAGCTATAAGCACTTTTGTTTACAGCTTGTTGCCTAGGAGACAGACCACCGCTGCTGTCTAACTTGTAAGCACAGTGCTGAAGCTGGCCGGGATTAGGCGGTAACAGTGAGCTCCAACGATCCTGGCCAGTGCTTTCAAGCTAAACAAAAAAGAGCTTGTAAGAAATGCGCATATTCTGCCGTCTAGCAGCAGCGGTCAGTCTCCATGGCAACCAGATGTCAACAAAAGAAAAATATTTCTATCTCAAGAACGGTAAAAAACTGTAAATCAGCAGTAAACTGAAAAACTGCTGGTCTATCTGGCAATAATTCATTTACAGCCCCTTCCGGCATGGCTTCATGGGAAATAGACAAGTATCTCCCCCTCCAGTAATAATCTGCACTAGTGACCGCTTTCCTCCAGCAATAGCACTTAACCGTTTAATGGCAAACCTGTCGGATGTCACCAGCTCGGATACAGCACGGTGCAGGATTGCGATCCGACTGGATGACATTTCTTTTTTTTTTTGCTAAGTGACCTGTGCATGTGTATGAAGATAGGGGGCACTACTAGGGTCTGGTGGTGGCCCCTCACCTGGTACTCTGCGGCCCGGGCCAGCTGCTGGTTGGCTTGCTGGACATGCACCTCTGCATTCTCCACGTTGGCCTCTATGCTGTCTGCGTGACACAATAACAGACATTACTTACAGGCAGGAGGAATATCTGTGATAAATGCTGGGATTTGTGGCGCCAGTACTTACCGATCATCTCTCCTTGCTCATGGACCATCATACCCAAATCCTTAAAGATCTCATTTATCCCCCTGATATCCTCCTGTAGAATATGCATCGAGATATCAGATATTACAGGAAGTACAGGAGAATCACTTTATTGCAAAAATAAAGCCCCCTGAAAAATCGCTCCAAAAAGTGTCTCCCCTCTGTTCAATCTTCTGTTCAAACAGATTACAGGAAGTGGAGGGCTGGTCTGTGTCTGCACACAGGAAGTGGAGGGCTGGTCTGTGTCTGCACACAGGAAGTGGAGGGCTGGTCTGTGTCTGCACACAGGAAGTGGAGGGCTGGTCTGTGTCTGCACACAGGAAGTGGAGGGCTGGTCTGTGTCTGCACACAGGAAGTGGAGGGCTAGTCTATGTCTGCACACAGGAAGTGGAGGGCTAGTCTATGTCTGTATACAGGAAGTGGAGGGCTAGTCTATGTCTGTATACAGGAAGTGGAGGGCTAGTCTATGTCTGTATACAGGAAGTGGAGGGCTGGTCTATGTCTGTATACAGGAAGTGGAGGGCTGGTCTTGGTCTGTATACAGGAAGTGGAGGGCTGGTCTTGGTCTGTATACAGGAAGTGGAGGGCTGGTCTTGGTCTGTATACAGGAAGTGGAGGGCTGGTCTTGGTCTGTATACAGGAAGTGGAGGGCTGGTCTTGGTCTGTATACAGGAAGTGGAGGGCTGGTCTTGGTCTGTATACAGGAAGTGGAGGGCTGGTCTTGGTCTGTATACAGGAAGTGGAGGGCTGGTCTTGGTCTGTATACAGGAAGTGGAGGGCTGGTCTTGGTCTGTATACAGGAAGTGGAGGGCTGGTCTTGGTCTGTATACAGGAAGTGGAGGGCTGGTCTGTGTCTGTATACAGGAAGTGGAGGGCTGGTCTGTGTCTGTATACAGGAAGTGGAGGGCTGGTCTGTGTCTGTATACAGGAAGTGGAGGGCTGGTCTGTGTCTGTATACAGGAAGTGGAGGGCTGGTCTGTGTCTGTATACAGGAAGTGGAGGGCTGGTCTTTGTCTGTCTTCCCCTGCTCTCCTGGCTGCTAAATTGCTCACAGTCATATCAGAGAAGCAGGCTGTCAGTCTGGGTCAGGAAAGCCATTGGGAAGTAACAGGGGGAATGCATGGTGGTTAGCAAGGCAAAGAATGTTCCTGCACCTATGATGCAGATAACGATGGAACGCATAAATGACAAGTTAGAGAGAAGTAGCAAGTTACAGAGGGATGACAGAACCTCTATATATACTGCACCACCCAGAAGAGCTGACAGCCGAAAAATAATGGAGCGTATGGTGGGGACGACTTCTCAATCGAGTTCAGTAGATCGGTGTCTAACCTCCAGCTGATGGATGGCGGTCTCCCGCTCTTCTATGAGCCGTAAGTCATCCTCTGTGATGAGCTCCTCTTGCAGCGTTGCCTGTGACTGGTTCTCACTGAAATAAATCATCAGTCATTAGACGTGGACATTTCTTTCTCAATACTTTAGAATTCATTGGTGCTTCGAGATCTTTGACTTAGAGGTATTGTATGATTCTAAGAAACCCTTCAGCTATGTGAGATATTGGTCCAGCTGCCAAGATCCTTGGCAATCAGAGGATTTTGCTGGGGTAGTTGCTGTCAGCTGTCCACCTATACCACTCCAACTCCAGCGCTGCCGCTCTGTTGGTTTTACCATAACGTGTACTCTAAAATGGGGAAAAAATTCCAAGTGCGGTGAAATTGCAAAAAAAAAGTGCAATTCCACAAAAAAAGTGCAATTCCACAAAGTTGTTTTGGATTTTTTTTACCATATTCACTAAATAATGAAACTGACCTGCCATTATGATTCTCCAGGTCATTACGAATTCATAGGCACCAAATATGTCTAGGTTCTTTTTTATCTGTGGTGAAAAAAAAAATCCAAATTTTGTTAGATTTAAAAAAAAAATTGCACCATTTCCTGTAGCATCTCCATTTTTCATGATCTGGGGTTGGATGAGGGCTTATGTTTTGCGTGCCGAGCTGGCGTTTTTAATGATAACACTTTGGTGCAGATACGTTCTTTTGATCGCCCGTTACTGCAATGTCGCGGCAACAAGAAAAATGTAATTCTTGCATTTTTACTTTTTTTTCTCACTACGCCATTTAGCGATCAGGTTCATCCTTTTTTCATTGATAGATCGGACGATTCTGAACGCGGGGATACCAAATATGTGTATGTTTGATTTTTTTTATTATCATTTTATTTTGAATGGGGCGAAATGGGGGTGATTTAAACTTTTATATATATATTTTTTAAAATATTTTTAACCCCTTTACCCCCAAGGGTGGTTTGCACGTTAATGACCGGGCCAATTTTTACAATTCTGACCACTGTCCCTTTATGAGGCTATAACTCTGGAACGCTTCAACAGATCCTGATGATTCTGACATTGTTTTCTCGTGACATATTGTACTTCATAATAGTGGTAAAATTTCTTTGATATTACTTGAGTTTATCTGTGGAAAAAAATGGAAATTTGGCGAAAATTTTGAAAATTTAGCAATTTTCCAACTTTGAATTTTTATGCCCTTAAATCACAGAGATATGTCACACAAATTACTTAATAAGTAACATTTCCCACAAGTCTACTTTACATCAGCACAATTTTCATCAGAACCAAATTATTTTTTTTTGTTAGGGAGTTATAAGGGTTAAAAGTTGACAAGCAATTTCTCATTTTTACAACATCTTTTCTTTTAGGGACCACATCACATTTGAAGTCACTTTGAGGGGTCTATGTGAGAGAAAATACCCAAATGTGACACCATTCTAAAAACTGCACCCCGCGAGGTGCTCAAAACTACATTCAAAAAGTTTATTAACCCTTCAGGTACTTCACAGGAATTTTTGGAATGTTAAAAAAAAGAAAAATGTTTAGAATTGAGAGTCCTCAGTGGTTGATACCTTTTAATGGCTAACTGAAAAGATGGTAACAAATTGCAAGCTTTCAAGACTACTCAGGTCTCTTCATCAGGCACAGACTAATACAAATTCTGAAGAATCACATATTTATGCACAACATAGCACAGAAAAAAAAAAAAAACATGGATAAGACAGGTGACATGAATCCAGAGTCCTTTGGGAATTAGATTCTCCTTTTTGCATTTAGATAGGAAAAAAATGTCGCTGTACATTTGTGCACGTTTCTTCAGAAGTGGTTTTAGTTCCATAAAGATGCGGTACATTCTGGTACCCTCCATTTTTATACAGAAAATATATATATCTTGGTACCGTGTTAGCTAACACGGTACCAAGATATATATCTTTCCTGTAAAAAAAAAATGAACATTTAATTTTTTTTCACAAAAATTTACTTCAGATCCAATTTGTTTTATTTTACCAAGGGTAACAGGAGAAATTAGACCCCAAAAATTTCTCCTGAGTACGCTGATACCCCATATGTGGGGGTAAACCACTGTATGGGCGCATGGCAGAGCTCAGAAGGGAAGGAGCACCATTTGACTTTTTAGTGCAAGATTGGCTGGAACTGAGATCGGACGCCATGTTGCGTTTGCAGAGCCCCTGATGTGCCTAAACAGTGGAAACCCCTCACAAGTGACACCATTTTGGAACGTAGACCCCCCTAAGGCACTTATCTAGATATGTGGTGAGCACTTTGAACCCCCAAGTGCTTCACAGAAGTTTATAATGTAGAGCCGTAAAGATAAAAAATTATATTTTTTTTCACAAAAATGATCAGTTTTGCGTCCAATTCATTATTTTCCCAAGGGGAACAGGAGAAATTGGACCCCAAAAGTTGTTGTGCAATTTTTTCTGAGTAAACAATTTGTGACGAGTACGCTGATACCCCATATGTGACAGCGCCTGGAAGGACCCCGTGGCCCTCTTGGATCTGGGGGCCTGCACGGAGGAGACCCTTGGAACAACGCGATTACATTGCGTTGTTCTGTGGGTTTCACGGAAGCATGCAGGGTGCCCCCTCCCTGCGCGATGCTTCCTATGCCACCGGAACGCTGCGATCTTGTCTTGTTTGATCGCAGTGTTCCGGCGGTTAAAGTGTAGGGAGCAGTCCGTGACCGCTCCTGGCACATAGTGCCGTGAGTGCGGCTGATCGCATATGACGTACTATCCCATTGATGATGGTCATACGGGCCCAGGTCACCTCGACGGGATAGTACGTCTGATGTCAGCAAAGGGGTTAAAAACTTATTTTTTTTTTTAAACTTTTGGCATACTTCAATAGTATGGGAGACTAGAAGCTGCCATGACCTGATCGGCTCTGCTACCTACAGGCGATGATCAGATCACCTATATACAGTAGAATTGTTCACTTGCTATGAGTGCTGACCACCGGGTGGCGCACATAGCAAGCCGGCAGTGACAACCATGGAGGTCTCCAGGAGACCTCTGGTTGTCATGCCAACCCACCGGTGACCCACGATCATGTGACGGGGGTCACTAGTGGGCAGATTTCCGGCCCGATGGCCAGAAGCGCACATTAAATGCTGCGGTTAAGAGTTTGGGTTAATATCCATGGGTGGATCGCGATCCCACCCGCGGGTATTTCGGGCACATGTCGGCTGTTCAAAACAGCTGACATGTACTGGGAAAGATGTGGGCTCACCGAAGGAGCCACATCAAAGGGAGAAAAGCGACATGCGCTGTACTAGTACGGCGCATGTCGCAAAAGGGTTAAACAATGCTCTTTGACGCAGAAGCCAGCACCAGTGCCTCTATAATAGAAGAGGCCTAAAACAGTTCCATCATAACAGAGCAGACGTTCAACAGTGCCCTCATAACAGAGAATTGCAACAGAGTCCCGAATGTGGCCTGTAACAGCTCCTCCATATCAGAGGAGACCTACAATGGAGCCCCATAACAGAGAAGGTCAGAAGCAGTGCTCCCATAATAGATAAAGCTGGCAACAGTGCACCTGCTAAGGGAGGAGACTGGCATAAGAATCTCTATAACAAAGAAAGTGTGCAACAGTGCCCCCATATCAGAGGAGGCCTATAATTGTGGCCCCATAATAGAGGAGCCTTGCGATGGTGCCCCTAAAATAAAGTACTATGCAGAGCCTTCATAACAAATGGGGTCTGCAACAGTGACCCCATAACAGAAAAAGCCTGAAACAGTGACCCTGTAACAAAGGAGACTTACATAACACAGGAAGTCTGCAACAGCACCCCTATATTAATGGTGCCCCGTAGAACACAGGGTCTGCAATGGATCGCCCATAACAAAGAGGGCCTGAAACGGAAGCAGCATTACGGAGGTCTGAACCAGTGCCTCCATAAAAGACAAAGTCTGTATCGGTGCCCCCATAACAGCGGCTACAGAAGCAGATTTGTGTATTTAGAAGATCCATAGGTCACAAGAAATACATGACAATTAAACCGATAATACCCGTGTCACGATTCCACCTCTCAATGTGTCTGGGATGCAGTTACTGACAGCTCAGTCATCCAATCTGGTGCAGGGGAGTGATGAAGATGCCAGTCCTTTGATTGACAGCTCAGCTGTCCAATCTGAGACTGGGAGTCACTGGCTGCCTTCAGGTGTTCCCTGTCCCAGGTGATTGCCAGGCTGCTTAGCTGGGCTGTCTGACAGATGTAAATTCACCTGTCTCCCTGTGCCTTGTGGAGTTTTTTGCTGCCTGACATTGGACTTCGTTCTGACCATACCATTTCTCCTGCTCCCTTTGCTCTGATCCAATTTACTCCAAGTATTTTGACCTCGGACCGCTACCCAACTACGTCTTCATCTCTTCCTTCTGTTTATGACGTACCCTCCTGGCTTTGATCTCGGACTCACTGACCACCCTGAATATCAGCTTGTCCGTGAGAAGTGACTCAGCGTGGCAATTCGTAAGATTTAACAATCGTGCAGTTCAAATAAAAACATAAGTACAATTTTGATTCCTTACTTGTCCCAATTGACCAATGTGCCGTCCCTAAGCCCATCTTCTTGTGCGCCACCCTAAAAACAATAAGAAAACACTTATTTGTGTTACAGACGAAAAAAAAAAATAAAAAAAGTGTTGTCCGCTACCTGTTCTTTTTTCTATTTATTTTATTAAAGCAGTCACCCATGTAAACTAAAAATACCCTATTCTCCCCACTGGCTATTCCAACGATGCCGGCACCGGACCTTCAAGACCAGGAAAAAGCACCTTATGCCCTTGAGGGCTCTAATGCTTGTGGAGGTATGTGGTGGTCTTACGCTAGCTAGCATCTAAGATGGGTTGACATTCAGATGTTTTAGTGAAACTTAGGCTATAGTCCATGTACCCTGGTGGATATATATTCACAGTTTATAAATTAACACGTACAGTATATAG
The DNA here is from genome assembly GCF_051348905.1 of Ranitomeya variabilis. NCBI lineage: Eukaryota > Metazoa > Chordata > Amphibia > Anura > Dendrobatidae > Ranitomeya > Ranitomeya variabilis. The sequence goes on from NC_135232.1 coordinate 568,050,249, forward strand.
GGGAGCGCTGCATCCAGTACAGGCTTTTATGCTCTGTTAAGGCTGCCTATACCCACTGCAATCACCAGGGGGCAGCACTGTGACTACTACGGAGAAGAACCAATCTTTAAAGGGGGTTTGCAGCAGATAGCAGTGATCACCTAGCACAACGTTTAGCTTAGCGGGGGTCCACCGATGAAAAGAATGGGGCACCTTTAGGTCCATTACACCAGAGCGGTTTCAACCTACCGATACTCTGGAGCCGGCACGGACCCTGGCCACGAAGTCCTTCTCTTTCTCCGCAGCTAATCTCTGGATCTTCTGAAAGTTGGTCAGGGCAGAGGAAAACTCGTTCAGGAGTCTGTCCTTCTGGAGCTTCCTCTGTCTCTGCAAAAAAAACAAAACAGAAATGGAGCGTTCAGAGCGAGAAGGTGATAGATCTCGGAAGGCCTTGCTCAATATAGTGTAGGCCAGCACAAACATGGCTGCCGCGCCAAGTCTGTCCGTGGCTGTGTACAGATATTGCAGCTCAGCACTACTAAAGCGATTGAATCTGAGCTGTAATACCGCACATGACCTGTGGGATAAGAGTGGCGCAGTTTATGAAAAAAGGGTGTAAAAGCTCAAAAGTTAAAATATGAACTTGTGCACTGCTCCTGCCAAGTCTTTTGATCAATCATTGGGGGTCTCCGGACCTCAGAACCCCTATGATCTACAGTAAGTTTTTAACTCCAATCACATATTTTTTAAAAAAAGTATTGGCATACTTTAATTCCAACATGGCCGCTCCCTGTAAATGCAAAGCTGCTTCTTTCCTCCTCCCTTACTGTATAAGTCTCCACAAATCCTAGAGAATTAAAGTGGCAAAACGCCATCAAGGTTGTTAAATGAAATAAAAAAGCTCTTTTTTAACCCTTTTACGGATGCAGCCAATGTTAAACCTGGAGACATAAAGCTGCTTTGATCGTTTGGTCAGTTGTCCTGTAGAGACCCTGAACCAGCCCTGGTCGCTGCCAGTTGTGTAACACAGCTGGGAACTAACCTGCATCCAACAGGCTCTGCTCCTGAGCCCGCTGCTGACATATGCTGCCCGGCATCTTTACCTGATCGCTGTCAGAAGGGAGGGATGAAAAGTCTTTGAGAAATTTGTCTGTCTCTTTGGCGAGCTTGTTCACATTTTGTATCTTCTGCTGTCTGCAAGAAAAACAGATTAAAAGTTGCCGTAATGTCTGCTTTCACCAAATGTTTTGCAAAAAGAAAAAGCTTAAAGAAAAAAAAAAAGTTTTTATTTTTTTTTTATTTTCTGGCAATAATAACCCCATGGCTGAAAACAGAGATAATATTTCAATAAATTGACTTTACGTAAGCATTAGTCAGGGCAGGAAAGTACCCAAGTTTACCAGCTGGTCATAAGGACGCTGCAGGGTTAATTCCAGCATAACCATAAGTGCTTTATTTTTAACCATACCAGCCATACCTTAACCACTTCATGACCAGGCACATTTATTTTGTACATATGGTTTTAAAAGCTATAACATTTTTTCGTGATACCTAATTTTTATATATGGTTTTCCAATATTGGGGTGAGGGGCGGGAAATAAAGGAATAAAATGGAAAGCGTCTAAAAATCATTTTCAATTGCGCTCCCCCATTCTGTAATTATTTTTATACATTGGACAAATGTTTTGTTTTTTATTTTCAAGGAAACAGCAATTCAGAATGGAGGTGGCTTTGTTTTTTTCTTTCTTTTTTGTAATTAATTTATTTGATACCCTATGTCCCCCCGTAAGGACATACGAGACCTTTAGGATGCATTTCAACATTTACATTTTTATTAAAGCTGATTTACCCTGTAACTTTGGCTCGTATATTACCTCCAGTTACAGGGAAAACTCAGCCTCCCGCTAGCACTTCAAAGTCTATATGGGACTGCTAAGATCCAGCAGTTCCTGCTCCCATCCTATACACAGTGATCATATGATCACTGGGTCTGGAGGAGGAGGCACTGTCAGTGCTTCCTATTACTATATACACAGCACCTGTTCAGCAGTGTACATACAGCAATCAGGAAGGCAGAGTCGGTAATAAAACATCTCTGCCTTCTCAATGGGAAGATTGGCTGTATCAGACAGCCAGTTACCCGCTCCTGCTTGGTTCTGAAATGACCTTGCACATGCAAATATCTTAAGATGTTGGGGGATTCACAAATAGGTAAGGTATAGATCCCTGAGAAGCAATGAAAGCCTACGGGGCTAAGACAAGTCCAAATTACTCACAGCTGGTTCTGTAGCTCAGTTGTGTCCTGTGCGGTTCCCAGCTGATTCACTATCCTCTGTATCTCTGCGGCTACAGGGGATACAAGAAACCTTGGTTACAAATCTGGGATATTTCCAACTTCATAACAAATATGCAAAACAGATTATTTCTGGTGTCTATTGTACTGTGAAAAGGGGTCAATTCTAACTTTTTTAATATTAAAACTTATTTTTTAATTAACTTGATGGGTAATGCTGCTGTGCTCAGTGATTGACTGCAGCGCTGCTGATGTGATGTCATTGCTGCAGCCTGTACAACTCACACTGTGCTGAACCTGGTACCAGCTGCTCATATTCTTTTTATCACGTTTATATAAAAAAGTCCTAATTTATAACAAACTGAATATTGGGTAACACTTCATTACTTAATGAAGTCCAACAACAAACCCCAAGTGCCTTGTTTTGCCTTGATAAAAAAAAAAATGTGAATAAAATGTAATTGTATTAATATGTAACTATAAAAACAAAATAAAACCAGAAAAGCTGCCAAATATAGTGAGGTACATGACCACCAATAGCATAGATGGGAACAGGTAAGGTGCGGTGCAGTTAGAGAAGTGAGAATGTGACAAGAGTACAAAGATACAAAGTTACAGAATAATACAAAGTGTTCTGCAGCAGGGTGCACAGGTCTGCAGTGTATAGTACAGAGGAAATTACAGCGGAGAGCAATGACGTGTAACAAGGAGGTGCACAGCGATACATGTAACACCGTATCTACGAGCCTGTAGTATCTACGATCTATGTAATGTCTATCACAGGACTGATGGCTCCCTGCAGTGTTACTCGCACACGATAGCTCCCTACAGTGTTACTGACACACACCGATAGCTCTCTACAGTGTTACTGACACACACCGATAGCTCCCTACAGTGTTACTGACACACACCGATAGCTCCCTACAGTGTTACTGACACACACCGATAGCTCTCTACAGTGTTACTGACACACACCGATAGCTCCCTACAGTGTTACTGACACACACCGATAGCTCCCTACAGTGTTACTGACACACACCGATAGCTCCCTAGTGTTACTGACACACACCGATAGCTCCCTACAGTGTTACTGACACACACCGATAGCTCTCTACAGTGTTACTGACACACACCGATAGCTCCCTACAGTGTTACTGACACACACCGATAGCTCCCTACAGTGTTACTGACACACACCGATAGCTCCCTAGTGTTACTGACACACACCGATAGCTCCCTACAGTGTTACTCACACGCGATAGCTCCCTACAGTGTTACTAGCACACAATGATAGCTCCCTACAGTGTTACTGACACACACGATAGCTCCCTACAGTGTTACTAGCACACAATGATAGCTCCCTACAGTGTTACTAGCACACAATGATAGCTCCCTACAGTGTTACTGACACACACCGATAGCTCTCTACAGTGTTACTGACACACACCGATAGCTCCCTACAGTGTTACTGACACACACCGATAGCTCCCTACAGTGTTACTGACACACACCGATAGCTCTCTACAGTGTTACTGACACACACCGATAGCTCCCTACAGTGTTACTGACACACACCGATAGCTCCCTACAGTGTTACTGACACACACCGATAGCTCCCTAGTGTTACTGACACACACCGATAGCTCCCTACAGTGTTACTGACACACACCGATAGCTCCCTACAGTGTTACTGACACACACCGATAGCTCCCTACAGTGTTACTCACACACACCGATAGCTCCCTACAGTGTTACTAGCACACAATGATAGCTCCCTACAGTGTTACTAGCACACAATGATAGCTCCCTACAGTGTTACTGACACACACCGATAGCTCCCTACAGTGTTACTGACACACACCGATAGCTCTCTAGTGTTACTGACACACACCGATAGCTCCCTACAGTGTTACTGACACACACCGATAGCTCCCTACAGTGTTACTGACACACACCGATAGCTCTCTACAGTGTTACTGACACACACCGATAGCTCCCTACAGTGTTACTGACACACACCGATAGCTCCCTACAGTGTTACTGACACACACCGATAGCTCCCTAGTGTTACTGACACACACCGATAGCTCCCTACAGTGTTACTGACACACACCGATAGCTCCCTACAGTGTTACTGACACACACCGATAGCTCCCTACAGTGTTACTGACACACACCGATAGCTCCCTACAGTGTTACTCACACACGATAGCTCCCTACAGTGTTACTAGCACACAATGATAGCTCCCTACAGTGTTACTAGCACACAATGATAGCTCCCTACAGTGTTACTGACACACACCGATAGCTCCCTACAGTGTTACTGACACACACCGATAGCTCTCTACAGTGTTACTGACACACACCGATAGCTCCCTACAGTGTTACTGACACACACCGATAGCTCTCTACAGTGTTACTGACACACACCGATAGCTCCCTACAGTGTTACTGACACACACCGATAGCTCCCTACAGTGTTACTGACACACACCGATAGCTCCCTACAGTGTTACTCACACGCGATAGCTCCCTACAGTGTTACTAGCACACAATGATAGCTCCCTACAGTGTTACTGACACACACGATAGCTCCCTACAGTGTTACTAGCACACAATGATAGCTCCCTACAGTGTTACTAGCACACAATGATAGCTCCCTACAGTGTTACTGACACACACCGATAGCTCCCTACAGTGTTACTGACACACACCGATAGCTCCCTACAGTGTTACTCACACACGATAGCTCCCTACAGTGTTACTAGCACACAATGATAGCTCCCTACAGTGTTACTAGCACACAATGATAGCTCCCTACAGTGTTACTGACACACACCGATAGCTCCCTACAGTGTTACTGACACACCGATAGCTCCTTAACCCCTTCACCCCCGGAGCTTTTTCCGTTTTTCCGTTTTCGTTTTTCGCTCCCCTCCTTCCCAGAGCCATAACTTTTTTATTTTTCCGTCAATTTGGCCATGTGAGGGCTTATTTTTTGCGGGACGAGTTGTACTTTTGAACGACATCATTGGTTTTAGCATATCGTGTACTAGAAAACGGGAAAAAAATTCCAAGTGCAGTGAAATTGCAAAAAAAGTGCAATCCCACACTTGTTTTTTGCTTGCCTATTTTGCTAGGTTCACTAAATGCTAAAACTGACCTGCCATTATGATTCTCCAGGTCACTACGAGTTCATAGACACCTAACATGACTAGGTTATTTTTCACCTAAGTGGTGAAAAAAAATTCCAAACTTTGCAAAAAACAAAACAAAACAAAATTGCGCCATTTTCCGATACTCGTAGCGTCTCCATTTTTCGTGATCTGGGGTCAGGTGAGGGCTTATTTTTTGCGTGCCGAGCTGGCGTTTTTAATGATAGCATTTTGGTGTAGATACGTTCTTTTGATCGCCCGTTATTGCATTTTAATGCAATGTCGTGGCGACCAAAAAAACGTAAATCTGGCGTTTCGAATTTTTTTCTCATTACGCCATTTAGCGATCAGGTTAATGCTTTTTTTTAATTGATAGATCGGGCGATTCTGAACGCGGCGATACCAAATATGTGTAGTTTTTTTTTTTTTTTTATTGATTTATTTTGATTGGGGCGAAAGGGGGGTGATTTAAACTTTTATGTTTTTTTTATTTTTTTCACATTTTTAAAAACTTTTTTTTTTTACTTTTGCCATGCTTCTATAGCCTCCATGGGAGGCTAGAAGCAGGCACAGCCCGATCGGCTCTGCTACATAACAGCGATCATCAGATCGCTGTTATGTAGCTAAAATGCAGGTGTGCTGTGAGCGCCGACCACAGGGGGGCGCTCACAGCCACCGGCAATCAGTAACCATAGAGGTCTCAAGGACCTCTATGGTTACAATGGAGGAGCATCGCCGACCCCCGATCATGTGACAGGGGTCGGCGATGCGCTCATATCCGGCCGCACGGCCGGATGCGGTAGTTAAATGCCGCTGTCTGCGTTTGACAGCGGCATTTAACTAGTTAATAGCGGCGGGTGATCGCGATTTCACCCGCCGCTATTGCGCGCACATGTCAGCTGTAAAAAACAGCTGACATGTCGCGACTTTGATGTGCGCTCACCGCCGGAGCGCACATCAAAGCGGGGGTCCCGACATGTGACGTACTATACCGTCACATGTCGGGAAGGGGTTAAAGGCTGCTGTGTTTAGGCTGGGGGGCAATATCCATGGCTCCTTACAAGGCTGAGAATACCAGCCCCCAGCTGTCTGTTTTTGTAAATTGTTTATTTAAATAATTACAAAATACAGAGCGGGGCCCCCTCTATTCTTGATAACCAGTCTTGCTTGCTAAAACTAACAGCTGAGGGTTGCAGCCCCCAGCTGTGAGTTTTGCCTGGCTGGTTATCAAAAATAAAGGGGAAAGCATGCATTTTTTAAATTATTTATTTACAGCGCAGGAGTGGCTGATGAATACTCCCATTATCCGCTTCTGCTCTCACTGTTATAAGCGGCAACAGATGTCAGCTGACGGGAGCAGTAGTGACCAGAGGTAAAGTTTATACCTCCGATCACACCTGAGCGCTTACGCTGTCTTTTAACAGCGTGGGAACTTTGGCTCTCTGACCGGCGGGGATGGTTTCACTGCCGATCAGTAGCGGTGTTTGCAGCGGTGTCATGCACATTACAGTGTGGCAAACACTGGATGTTCCAGTCCCCCATATTAATAAAAATGTTATTTTATTCACAATGTTTTTTTCACTTCATATATTATCAAGGCTAAACAAGGCACTTGGTATTTGGTGTCCAAATTTTTTTAACGCATGTATGCTGACAGCAACCAAAATGCTGGAAAGGTAGAAAGAGCAAAAAGATTCATGACGTAGGTTGAAGGGGTCTATCAGCGGTAAAGACACCAGGATGCCGGACAGAGTATTGCCAGAGCAGGACTGAACATGGCTCTGGCTCGGGTCGCACACACGACTGAACTCGTTGCCAGACCTTGGTAGTTTGAATCTTTTTCATTCATCTCTTCTGACAGGGGAAAACCATTCTGACGATCTAGTACAAAGATAGCAGCAAAAAAAGAGGCCTTTAGTAGGCCCCCAGGGCAGCCTATCTGCACCCTGTGATTGTGATGCAGAAAAGATAGGTGTTGTGTCCCTTGAGCAGACACCCAGCAGGAATTACGACACTTAAGGTACCTTCACACTGAACAACTTAACAACGATAACGACAGCGATCCGTGACGTTGCAGCGTCCTGGATAGCGATATCGTTGTGTTTGACACGCAGCAGCAATCAGGATCCTGCTGTGACATCGTTGGTCGGAGCTAGAAGGCCAGCACCTTATTTAGTCGCTGGATCTCCCGCTGACATCGCTGGATCGGTGTGTGTGACACCGATCCAGCGATGTGTTCACTTGTAACCAGGGTAAACATCGGGTTACTAAGTGCAGGGCCGCGCTTAGTAACCCGATATTTACCCTGGTTACCATTGTAAAAGTAAAAAAAAAAACCAGTACATACTCACCCTCTGATGTCTGTCACGTCCCCCGCCGGCGGCTTCCCTGCACTGAATGTGTCAGCGCCGGCCGGCCGTAAAGCAGAGCACAGCGGTGACGTCACCGCTCTGCTTTAGGGCTGGCGCTTACACAGTGCAGGGAAGCGGACGCCGGGGGACGTGACAGACACCGGAATGTAAGTATGTAGTGTTTGTTTTTTTTTACATTTACACCGGTAACCAGGGTAAACATCGGGTTACTAAGCGCGGCCCTGCGCTTAGTAACCCGATGTTTACCCTGGTTACCCGGGGACTTCGGCATCGTTGGTCGCTGGAGAGCGGTCTGTGTGACAGCTCTCCAGCGACCACACAACGACGAAACAGCGACGCTGCAGCGATCGGCATTGTTGTCTATATCGCTGCAGCGTCGCTTAATGTGACGGTACCTTAAGAGAGGACCTTTACACTTGCTAAACAAATCAAATGCCTTGTAAAATTCCCTGAGCTTTTCCAATTCTGCAGCTCTTTACCATTTTGCGCTGTGTCGCTCCATCGCAGAGATATTCATGTTTGTTTCTTCTGGAGTGCAGTATGTGAAATCTCTGTTTGTATTGCAAATGGGAGTTTCTTCAAAGTCTTTCCTCACAGCCAGAGACTGGTAATTTAGCTGCCAAGATGTAAGCGGCAGCATCTTGGAGGAAGGGTGAGTGCACCCCTAAAGAAGACTATGAAGAAATGCCCAGTTGGGCAGACAGCAGAAATGTCACATACGGTGCTCCACAAGAAATAAATGTGAATATCTCTATAATGGAGCGACACAGCATGGAACAGAAAAAAGCTGCATTATAAGGGGAGCTCAGGGATTTTTACAAGGCATTTAACTCATTAATCTAACAAGCAAAAGGTCCTTGTTAAGGACAGTGGCATTTCAGTGGTTAAATAGCAGCAATCAGCAATGTCTGTACATACAGATTCCATCTTCAAATGGACCAAAAAGGAAAAAAAATTCCTTAATATGGAGTAGGGGCAGTAAGTCACTGGCATCTTAAACGGACGACCTGCTTTTTAACCACTAAAATATTAAAATAAATCTGTATAAGCTTGGCCTTGTTGTCTTCGCAACGACCTGAATTATCATATTATCTGTGCTTTTACACTGTCCAAGAAAATACCAGAAAAACCCACAAAATACTGAGGAATTTTTTTTTTTTTCTTAGCAATTTGTCTAACGTGGAATTTTCCCCGGTGTAACGTGACTCTTGTATCACTAAATACCATGGAAATCTGTTCTGCTTGTGACAGGAGAGCTGCAGCGCTGCCGCTCATCATGGGCACATCATGTGCACTAGATGAACTGTTCTCACAAATTCTTGACATTCTATACAAAACCAAAAAAAAGAACATGTGATTAATGTAGAAAGTGTTCCCGGAACATACAGCTCTGTGTGATCCTCAGGATGTTGTCGGAGATGGTCTGTGCCAGCTGCGCGGAGTCTCGGAGGCTGTTATAGGCCATGGCTGGGGGTGACTGACAGGACTGCAGGTAAAGGAAACACATACAGTGAGTGCACAATTATCCTTCATGGCCGGCGGCCAAGATGCCCGAGATAAAGCGTCAGCCAACGACTGTACCGGTAGAAGCGAGGGACAAGGGCGAAGACAAAGCCCAGTAATATCTGTGCTACAGTCATCAGTCTTATGGGCCTCAGTCCCCTATATGACTAAAGAGAAGCTGTCACCACCATGTAACCTGTAAAGTGACGGCGTGACCATAATGGCGCTGTTATACTGATCCTATGGAGGTTTCCACTGCAGGTATCCATTATTATTAATTTATATAGCACCATTGATTCCATGGTGCTGTACATGAGAAGGGGTTACATACAAATTACAGCTATCACTTACAGTAAGCAAACTAATAATTACAGACTGATACAGAGGGGCGAGGACCCTGCCCTTGCAGGCTTACATTCTACAGGATTATGGGGATGGAGACAGTAGGTTGAGTATTGGTGAGGCAGTAGCCTCGGTAGTGATGAGGAGGCAGAGGGGTCAGTGTAGGCTGTAGGCTTTCCTGAAGAGATGAGTTTTCAGGTTCCGTCTGAAGGATCTGAATGTGGTTGATAGTCGGACGTGTTGGGGCAAAGAATTCCAGAGGATGGGGGATATTCGGGAGAAGTCTTGGAGGCGATTGGATGAGGAGCGAATAAGTGTGGAGGAGAGAAGGAGGTCTTGGGAGGACCGGAGATTACATGAGGGAAGATATCGGGAGATTAGTTCAGAGATATATGGAGGAGACAGGTTGTGGATGGCTTTGTAGGTCAGTATTAGTAATTTGAACTGGATACGCTGAGGGAATGGGAGCTAGTGAAGAGATTTGCAGAGGGGGGATGCGGAGGAGTAGCGAGGAGAGAGATGGATTAATCGGGCAGCAGAGTTAAGGATGGACTGGCGAGGTGCAAGGGTGATAGCAGGGAGGCCGCAGAAAAGGATGTTGCAGTAGTCAAGGCGGGAAATGATGAGGGCATGCACAAGCATTTTAGTAGTTTGACGGTTGAAGAAAGGACGGATTCTGGAGATATGTTTGAGCTGGAGGCGACAGGAGGTGGTGAGAGCTTGGATGTGCGGTTTGAAGTTGATCCAAGAAGTATTGTTTCTCCTTGGGGAGAGTGACATGTTAAGCATGTCGAGGTGAGGAGACTTAAAGCCGCAATGCTCCTCTGGGAAATATGCAAATTGTCTCTTCAGAGAGGAAGAGGACTAGAACTCTAGTGCCACCTATTGGAAGTAGCAATCCATTGTCTCAGTATAACCACACGGTTACTGTACAGGTACATGGTGACAACAGCTTCTCTGTGACACATCGCCTGTGCGGTTAGTGAAGCAGAACGTCACCAGAGAAAAGAGGAACCAACCCCGAAACTCTGCCCTGAGGAGCAGTGACACACACTCTACACACACACACTGCCCCCTGCTAGTGCAATGACAGCAGCCAGGAGTGCAGGATGTTCTGGGCTTACAAGGGACGGATTTGCCTTGTGGAGACAGTCAGCAATGCTTCCTAGGAATTAGCACCGTAGTAACGCCAATTTCATCTTTGGGGACAATACTTTTTAACTTAATTGCATGAATTTGTGGCTAAAAATAATTTTAGCAATTGAGTTTTAATAAAAATGATGCATTTTGCCTTCTATAAGCTCTGTGTTGCAGAAAGAGTTAACGGAGGATCCATCAGTGAGTGCAAGAGACTTTGTAACTGTCATCTGTCCTGTTTAAGCCCCTCTCAGCTGATGTGTGATCACATCAAAGTTCAGTGTGCAGGAAAGAAAACATGTAAAAGCAAAATGGTGCAAAAGTTTTAAAAATGTCGCTAAAAACAAACAGTCCATATAAGCCTCATGCAAAAGTAATCACACGGCTCCCGGTACAGACGGTTCATAGTGTATACTGCCTTGTGGTGCATAGGAGTTATGGCCACGCTCCACGGGGCACGAGGTTAGAGCCCCCTCCATGGGGCACGAGGGCAGAGCCCCCTCCACGCTCCACAGGGCACATCCACATCCACAGGGCACGAGGGCAGAGCCCCCTACACGCTCCACAGGACACATCCACCTCCACAGGGCACGAGGGCAGAGCCCCCTCCACGTTCCACAGGGCACATCCACATGGCACGAGGGCAGAGCCCCCTACACGCTCCACAGGGCACGAGGGCAGAGCCCCCTTCGCGGGGCACGAGGGCAGAGCCCCCTCCACAGGGCACATCCACCTCCACGGGAAATGAGGGCAGTGCCCCCTTCACGCTCCACAGGGTACATCCACCTCCACGGGGCAAGAGGGCAAAGCCCCTGCATTCTCCACAGGGCACATCCACCTCCACAGCGCATGAGGGCAGAGCAAGATTCTATGCTAAAGCCAAGAGAGGGAAGGACAGGGAGGATTAATGGAGACTGACCCAATCCTGGGTATGGGGGCAGCACAATCCACAGACTGACCCAGGTCCTGGGTACGGGGACACTACAATCCACAGACTGACCCGGGTCCTGGGTATGGGGACACTACAAGCCACAGACTGACCCGGGTCCTGGGTACGGGGACACTACAAGCCACAGACTGACCCGGGTCCTGAGTACGGGGACACTACAATCCACAGACTGACCCGGGTCCTGAGTACGGGGACACTACAATCCACAGACTGAACCTGGTCCTGGGTATGGGGACACTACAATCCACAGACTGAGCCTGGTCCTGGGTATGGGGACACTACAATCCACAGACTGACCCGGGCCCTGGGTACGGGGACACTACAATCCACAGACTGAACCTGGTCCTGGGTATGGGGACACTACAATCCACAGACTGAGCCTGGTCCTGGGTATGGGGACACTACAATCCACAGACTGAGCCTGGTCCTGGGTATGGGGACACTACAATCCACAGACTGAGCCGGGTCCTGGGTATGGGGACACTACAATCCACAGACTGAGCCGGGTCCTGGGACACTACAATCCACAGACTGACCCGGGTCCTGGTTTCGGAGACACTACAATCCACAGACTGACCCCGGTCCTGGGTACGGGGGCAGTACAATCCACAGACTGACCCGGGTCCTGGGTACGGGGACACTACAATCCACAGACTGAGCCTGGTCCTGGGTACGGGGGCACTACAATCCACAGACTGACCCGGGCCCTGGGTACGGGGGCACTACAATCCACAGACTGACCCGGGTCCTGGGTACGGGGACACTACAATCCACAGACTGACCCGGGCCCTGGGTACGGGGGCACTACAATCCACAGACTGACCCGGGTCCTGGGTACGGGGACACTACAATCCACAGACTGAGCCTGGTCCTGGGTATGGGGACACTACAATCCACAGACTGAGCCGGGTCCTGGGACACTACAATCCACAGACTGACCCGTGTCCTGGTTTCGGAGACACTACAATCCACAGACTGACCCCGGTCCTGGGTACGGGGACACTACAATCCACAGACTGACCCGGGTCCTGAGTACGGGGACACTACAATCCACAGACTGAACCTGGTCCTGGGTATGGGGACACTACAATCCACAGACTGAGCCGGGTCCTGGGACACTACAATCCACAGACTGACCCGGGTCCTGGTTTCGGAGACACTACAATCCACAGACTGACACCGGTCCTGGGTACGGGGGCAGTACAATCCACAGACTGACCCGGGTCCTGGGTACGGGGACACTACAAGCCACAGACTGACCCGGGTCCTGAGTACGGGGACACTACAATCCACAGACTGACCCGGGTCCTGGGTACGGGGACACTACAATCCACAGACTGACCCGGGTCCTGGGTACGGGGACACTACAATCCACAGACTGACCCGGGCCCTGGGTACAGGGACACTACAATCCACAGACTGACCCGGGCCCTGGGTCCTGGGACACTACAATCCACAGACTGTAATAAGAGGATAATACGCGGCTCCTCCCTTCACATGACCCCACAGTGTAATAAGGGAATAATACGCGGCTCCTCCTGTCACATGACCCCACAGTGTAATAAGGGAATAATACGCGGCTCCTCCCGTCACATGACCCCAGTGTAATAAGGGAAAAATACGCGGCTCCTTCCGTCACATGACCCCGCAGTGTAATAAGAGGATAATACGTGTCTCCTCCCGTCACATGACCCCGCAGTGTAATAAGAGGATAATACGCGGCTCCTCCCGTCACATGACCCCGCAGTGTAATAAGGGGATAATACGCAGCTCCTTCCATCACATGACCCCGCAGAGTAATAAGGGGATAATACGAGGCTCCTCCCGTCACATGACCCCACAGTGTAATAAGAGGATAATACGCGGCTCCTCCCGTCACATGACCACACAGTGTAATAAAGGGATAATACGCAGCTCCTCTCATCATATGACCCCACAATGTAATAAGAGGATAATATGCAGCTCCTCCCGTCACATGACCCCTCAGTGTAATAAGGGGATATTACGCGGCTCCTCCCATCACATGACCCCGCAGTGTAATAACGGAATACGCGGCTCCTCCCATGACACGACCCCACAGTGTAATAAGAGGATAATACGCGGCTCCTCCTGTCACATGACCCCACAGTGTAATAAGGGGATAATACGCAGCTCCTTCCGTCACATGACCCCACAGTGTAATAAGAGGTAATACGCGGCTCCTCCTGTCACATGACCCCACAGTGTAATAAGAGGATAATACGCGGCTCCTCCTGTCACATGACCCCACAGTGTAATAAGGGGATAATACGCAGCTCCTTCCGTCACATGACCCCGCAGTGTAATAAGGGGATAATACGCAGCTCCTTCCGTCACATGACCCCACAGTGTAATAAGGGGATAATATGCAGCTCCTCCCGTCACATGACCCCACAGTGTAATAAGGGGATAATACGCAGCTCCTCCCGTCACATGACCCCACAGTGTAATAAGGGGATAATACGCAGCTCCTTCCGTCACATGACCCCGCAGTGTAATAAGGGGATAATACGCAGCTCCTCCCGTCACATGACCCCACAGTGTAATAAGGGGATAATACGCAGCTCCTTCCGTCACATGACCCCGCAGTGTAATAAGGGGATAATACGCAGCTCCTTCCGTCACATGACCCCACAGTGTAATAAGGGGATAATACGCGGCTCCTCCCGTCACATGACCCCACAGTGTAATAAGGGGATAATACGCAGCTCCTTCCGTCACATGACCCCGCAGTGTAATAAGGGGATAATACGCGGCTCCTCCCGTCACATGACCCCGCAGTGTAATAAGGGGATAATACGCAGCTCCTTCCGTCACATGACCCCACAGTGTAATAAGGGGATAATACGCAGCTCCTTCCATCACATGACCCCGCAGAGTAATAAGGGGATAATACGAGGCTCCTCCCGTCACATGACCCCACAGTGTAATAAGAGGATAATACGCGGCTCCTCCCGTCACATGACCACACAGTGTAATAAAGGGATAATACGCAGCTCCTCTCATCATATGACCCCACAATGTAATAAGAGGATAATATGCAGCTCCTCCCGTCACATGACCCCTCAGTGTAATAAGGGGATATTACGCGGCTCCTCCCATCACATGACCCCGCAGTGTAATAACGGAATACGCGGCTCCTCCCATGACACGACCCCACAGTGTAATAAGAGGATAATACGCGGCTCCTCCTGTCACATGACCCCACAGTGTAATAAGGGGATAATACGCAGCTCCTTCCGTCACATGACCCCACAGTGTAATAAGAGGTAATACGCGGCTCCTCCTGTCACATGACCCCACAGTGTAATAAGAGGATAATACGCGGCTCCTCCTGTCACATGACCCCACAGTGTAATAAGGGGATAATACGCAGCTCCTTCCGTCACATGACCCCGCAGTGTAATAAGGGGATAATACGCAGCTCCTTCCGTCACATGACCCCACAGTGTAATAAGGGGATAATATGCAGCTCCTCCCGTCACATGACCCCACAGTGTAATAAGGGGATAATACGCAGCTCCTCCCGTCACATGACCCCACAGTGTAATAAGGGGATAATACGCAGCTCCTTCCGTCACATGACCCCGCAGTGTAATAAGGGGATAATACGCAGCTCCTCCCGTCACATGACCCCACAGTGTAATAAGGGGATAATACGCAGCTCCTTCCGTCACATGACCCCGCAGTGTAATAAGGGGATAATACGCAGCTCCTTCCGTCACATGACCTCACAGTGTAATAAGGGGATAATACGCGGCTCCTCCCGTCACATGACCCCACAGTGTAATAAGGGGATAATACGCAGCTCCTTCCGTCACATGACCCCGCAGTGTAATAAGGGGATAATACGCGGCTCCTCCCGTCACATGACCCCGCAGTGTAATAAGGGGATAATACGCAGCTCCTTCCGTCACATGACCCCGCAGTGTAATAAGGGGATAATACGCGGCTCCTCCCGTCACATGACCCCACAGTGTAATAAGGGGATAATACGCAGCTCCTTCCGTCACATGACCCCGCAGTGTAATAAGGGGATAATACGCAGCTCCTTCCGTCACATGACCCCACAGTGTAATAAGGGGATAATACGCAGCTCCTTCCGTCACATGACCCCGCAGTGTAATAAGGGGATAATACGCAGCTCCTTCCGTCACATGACCCCGCAGTGTAATAAGGGGATAATACGCGGCTCCTCCCGTCACATGACCCCGCAGTGTAATAAGGGGATAATACGCAGCTCCTTCCGTCACATGACCCCACAGTGTAATAAGGGGATAATACGCAGCTCCTCCCGTCACATGACCCCACAGTGTAATAAGGGGATAATACGCAGCTCCTCCCGTCACATGACCCCACAATGTAATAAGGGGATAATACGCAGCTCCTCCCGTCACATGACCCCACAGTGTAATAAGGGGATAATACGCAGCTCCTCCCGTCACATGACCCCACAGTGTAATAAGGGGATAATACGCGGCTCCTCCCGTCACATGACCCCGCAGTGTAATAAGGGGATAATACGCAGCTCCTTCCGTCACATGACCCCGCAGTGTAATAAGGGGATAATACGCGGCTCCTCCCGTCACATGACCCCGCAGTGTAATAAGGGGATAATACGCAGCTCCTTCACTCACATGACCCCACAGTGTAATAAGGGGATAATACGCAGCTCCTTCCGTCACATGACCCCGCAGTGTAATAAGGGGATAATACGCAGCTCCTTCCGTCACATGACCCCGCAGTGTAATAAGGGGATAATACGCGGCTCCTCCCGTCACATGACCCCGCAGTGTAATAAGGGGATAATACGCAGCTCCTTCCGTCACATGACCCCACAGTGTAATAAGGGGATAATACGCAGCTCCTCCCGTCACATGACCCCACAGTGTAATAAGGGGATAATACGCAGCTCCTTCCGTCACATGACCCCGCAGTGTAATAAGGGGATAATATGCAGCTTCTTCCGTCACATGACCCCACAGTGTAATAAGGGGATAATACGCAGCTCCTCCCGTCACATGACCCCACAGTGTAATAAGGGGATAATACGCGGCTCCTCCCGTCACATGACCCCGCAGTGTAATAAGGGGATAATACGCGGCTCCTCCCGTCACATGACCCCACAGTGTAATAAGGGGATAATACGCGGCTCCTCCCGTCACATGACCCCACAGTGTAATAAGGGGATAATATGCAGCTCCTTCCGTCACATGACCCCGCAGTGTAATAAGGGGATAATACGCAGCTCCTTCCGTCACATGACCCCGCAGTGTAATAAGGGGATAATATGCAGCTTCTTCCGTCACATGACCCCACAGTGTAATAAGGGGATAATACGCAGCTCCTCCCGTCACATGACCACACAGTGTAATAAGGGGATAATACGCAGCTCCTTCCGTCACATGACCCCGCAGTGTAATAAGGGGATAATATGCAGCTTCTTCCGTCACATGACCCCACAGTGTAATAAGGGGATAATACGCAGCTCCTCCCGTCACATGACCCCACAGTGTAATAAGGGGATAATACGCGGCTCCTCCCGTCACATGACCCCGCAGTGTAATAAGGGGATAATACGCGGCTCCTCCCGTCACATGACCCCACAGTGTAATAAGGGGATAATACGCAGCTCCTCCCGTCACATGACCCCGCAGTGTAATAAGGGGATAATACGCGGCTCCTCCCGTCACATGACCCCGCAGTGTAATAAGGGGATAATACGCAGCTCCTCCCGTCACATGACCCCACAGTGTAATAAGGGGATAATACGCGGCTCCTCCCGTCACATGATGAGAATTATTTCCTGGTCAAGGCGGTTACCCTGGTCACGTGACGCTGAGCTGTGTACATATAGACGTTCCTGTGCACTGGGTTTGTCTCCCGTCAGTGCTGCTCCAGTTGTGTCGTCGCAGTGTCCCGTCTGCTGTGTGCAGTGCGGCCGGTGCTGTACACTAGAGAAACCGTCGTGTGCCACATACCCGCTCCACGCCCCGTACCTGTCTCCGGCCGCCGCCGTCTGCTGCCTCCCTGGTGCCTGGCAGCGCATACTCAGTACTGCCGGGAGGAGGAGCCGAGGTGTCCGGCCCCGGTGCAGGCTGGGAGCTGGAGGGACCGCAGTGTGAGCGCTCAACCCCTCTGCTCCCTGTCATCTCATGGCAACCTCAGTCCCAACACCTCTGCTCCCTGTCATCTCATGGAAACCTCAGTCCCAACACCTCTCCTTCCTGTCATCTCATGGAAACCTCAGTCCCAACACCTCTGCTTCCTGTCATCTCATGGAAACCTCAGTCCCAACACCTCTGCTCCCTGTCATCTCATGGAAACCTCAGTCCCAACACCTCTCCTTCCTGTCATCTCATGGAAACCTCAGTCCCAACACCTCTCCTTCCTGTCATCTCATGGAAACCTCAGTCCCAACACCTCTGCTTCCTGTCATCTCATGGAAACCTCAGTCCCAACACCTCTGCTCCCTGTCATCTCATGGAAACCTCAGTCCCAACACCTCTGCTTCCTGCCATCTCATGGAAACCTCAGTCCCAACACCTCTGCTTCCTGCCATCTCATGGAAACCTCAGTCCCAACACCTCTGCTTCCTGCCATCTCATGGAAACCTCAGTCCCAACACCTCTGCTTCCTGTCATCACATGGAAACCTCAGTCCCAACACCTCTGCTTCCTGTCATCTCATGGAAACCTCAGTCCCAACACCTCTGCTTCCTGTCATCTCATGGAAACCTCAGTCCCAACACCTCTGCTTCCTGCCATCTCATGGAAACCTCAGTCCCAACACCTCTGCTTCCTGCCATCTCATGGAAACCTCAGTCCCAACACCTCTGCTTCCTGTCATCTCATGGAAACCTCAGTCCCAACACCTCTGCTCCCTGTCATCTCATGGAAACCTCAGTCCCAACACCTCTGCTCCCTGTCATCACATGGAAACCTCAGTCCCAACACCTCTGCTCCCTGTCATCTCATGGAAACCTCAGTCCCAACACCTCTGCTTCCTGTCATCACATGGAAACCTCAGTCCCAACACCTCTGCTTCCTGTCATCTCATGGAAACCTCAGTCCCAACACCTCTGCTCCCTGTCATCTCATGGAAACCTCAGTCCCAACACCTCTGCTCCCTGTCATCTCATGGAAACCTCAGTCCCAACACCTCTGCTTCCTGTCATCACATGGAAACCTCAGTCCCAACACCTCTGCTTCCTGTCATCTCATGGAAACCTCAGTCCCAACACCTCTGCTCCCTGTCATCTCATGGAAACCTCAGTCCCAACACCTCTGCTCCCTGTCATCTCATGGAAACCTCAGTCCCAACACCTCTGCTTCCTGCCATCTCATGGAAACCTCAGTCCCAACACCTCTGCTTCCTGTCATCACATGGAAACCTCAGTCCCAACACCTCTGCTTCCTGTCATCACATGGAAACCTCAGTCCCAACACCTCTGCTTCCTGTCATCTCATGGAAACCTCAGTCCCAACACCTCTGCTCCCTGTCATCTCATGGAAACCTCAGTCCCAACACCTCTGCTCCCTGTCATCAGATGGGAACATCCAACACCTCTGCTCCCTGTCATCTGATGGGAACATCCAACATCTCTGCTCCCTGTTATCTGATGGGAACATCCAACACCTCTGCTCCCTGTCATCTGATGGCAACATCCACCACCTCTGCTCCCTGTCATCTGATGGGAACACCTAACACCTCTGCTCCCTGTCATCTGATGGGAACATCCAACACCTCTGCTCCCTGTCATCTGATGGGAACATCCAACATCTCTGCTCCCTGTTATCTGATGGGAACATCCAACACCTCTGCTCCCTGTCATCTGATGGCAACATCCACCACCTCTGCTCCCTGTCATCTGATGGGAACACCTAACACCTCTGCTCCCTGTCATCTGATGGGAACATCCAACACCTCTGCTCCCTGTCATCTGATGGGAACATCCAACATCTCTGCTTCCTGTTATCTGATGGGAACATCCACCACCTCTGCTCCCTGTCATCTGATGGGAACACCTAACACCTCTGCTCCCTGTCATCTGATGGGAACATCCAACACCTCTGCTTCCTGTCATCTGATGGGAACATTCAACACCTGTGCTCCCTGTCATCTGATGGGAACATTCAACACCTGTGCTCCCTGTCATCTGATGAGAACATCCAACACCTCTGCTTCCTGTCATCTGATGGGAACATCCAACACCTCTGCTTCCTGTCATCTGATGGGAACACCCAACACCTCTGCTCCCTGTCATCTGATGAGAACATCCAGCACATCTGCTCCCTGTCATCTGATGGGAACATCCAACACCTCTGCTTCCTGTCATCTGATGGGAACATTCAACACCTGTGCTCCCTGTCATCTGATGGGAACATTCAACACCTGTGCTCCCTGTCATCTGATGAGAACATCCAACACCTCTGCTTCCTGTCATCTGATGGGAACATTCAACACCTGTGCTCCCTGTCATCTGATGGGAACATTCAACACCTGTGCTCCCTGTCATCTGATGGGAACCTCCAACACCTCTGCTCCCTGTCATCTGATGGGAACATCCAAAACCTCTGCTCCCTGTCATCTGATGGGAACATCCAGCACCTCTGCTCCCTGTCATCTGATGAGAACATCCAGCACCTCTGGTCCCTGTCATCTGATGGGAACATTCAACACAACACCTCTGCTCCCTGTCATCTGATGAGAACATCCAGCACATCTGCTCCCTGTCATCTGATGGGAACATCCAACACCTCTGCTTCCTGTCATCTGATGGGAACATTCAACACCTGTGCTCCCTGTCATCTGATGAGAACATCCAACACCTCTGCTTCCTGTCATCTGATGGGAACATCCAACACCTCTGCTTCCTGTCATCTGATGGGAACATTCAACACCTGTGCTCCCTGTCATCTGATGGGAACATTCAACACCTGTGCTCCCTGTCATCTGATGAGAACATCCAACACCTCTGCTTCCTGTCATCTGATGGGAACATTCAACACCTGTGCTTCCTGTCATCTGATGGGAACATCCAACACCTTTGCTCCATGTCATCTGATGGGAACATCCAACACCTCTGCTCCCTGTCATCTGATGGGAACATCCAAAACCTCTGCTCCCTGTCATCTGATGGGAACATCCAGCACCTCTGCTCCCTGTCATCTGATGAGAACATCCAGCACCTCTGGTCCCTGTCATCTGATGGGAACATTCAACACAACACCTGTGCTCCCTGTCATCTGATGGGAACACCCAACACCTCTGCTCCCTGTCATCTGATGAGAACATCCAGCACATCTGCTCCCTGTCATCTGATGGGAACATCCAGCACCTCTGCTCCCTGTCTTCTGATGGGAACATCCAGCACCTCTGGTCCCTGTCATCTGATGGGAACATTCAACACAACACCTCTGCTCCATGTCATCTGATGGGAACACCCAACACCTCTGCTCCCTGTCATCTGATCAGAACATCCAGCACATCTGCTCCCTGTCATCTGATGAGAACATCCAGCACATCTGCTCCCTGTCATCTGATGGGAACACCCAACACCTCTGCTCCCTGTCATCTTATGGCAACATCCAACACCTCTGCTCCCTGTCATCTCATGGAAACACCCAACACCTCTGCTCCCTGTCATCTCATGGAAACATGTGGTGACCGTTTCCATACGTACCGGAGACAGTTGCTTACACTGATCCATTGTATTCTCTGTGTCTGTGCACATTTCCGTTTGTTCACGGTCCGCAATATGTCTCTCCCATGTGCACACTGATGACACGGGTCACATCAGTGTAACACGTACCAGCACCTGGGAAAAGCAGCACAGTTATCACTGTTCTCAGGCAACAGGTACTGAATTCAGCTCTTGTCATTGTTGCCCGATCTCCCTGCGATAAGTGTGACAAGGCAACACTGATAAGACTTATAGTCCGCACCGCCGTCTGTGTATCACACATATTA
Organism: Ranitomeya variabilis; assembly: GCF_051348905.1. Lineage (NCBI taxonomy): Eukaryota > Metazoa > Chordata > Amphibia > Anura > Dendrobatidae > Ranitomeya > Ranitomeya variabilis. The sequence continues at coordinate 568,071,969 of NC_135232.1, forward strand.
AAAACATAAATGCCATGGGGGTCCCCCTTAATTTTGATAACCAGATGATGGAAAGCAGACAACTGTTGGCTGGTGTTAATATTGTGGGAAGGGGCCAATAGCCGTAAAGTTTTCCAGCATATTAATTTCAGCTCAGAGCTGCCTGTGTAGTGTTTACTGGTCATTACAGGGGGTCTCTCCTATGTTTAATAACCAGAAAATGCTAAGCAGACCACTGCAGGCTGATAGTATTAGGCTGGGAATGGACATGGATATTAGCCCCCTCTCAGACTAATAACACCAGTTCTCATCTGCACCAGAAATGGTGCATCTATTAGATAGGCAATCTTCCCACTTGCCCTGGGGAGGTGGCAATCAGGGTAATAGTTGGGTTGATGGCAGCTGTGTAATATCCGCTGACATTGAGCCCAGGGGCTAGTAATGGAGAGGCGTCTATAAGACGCTCCCATTACACATCCCTAGTCAAATGTAATAAAGACACAAACAGAGTAAATTCTGTATACTCCTTTACTTGAAATAACCCCCCCCGCCATGTGTTACAGATGTATTAAACAAAAAATCTAAGTTATTGTCACCTTTCTGCCGATAATCCACTAAATGCCCATGTGCCATGGCGATCTGGATGGTTTGGAGAGCGGTGATGTGACCTCTCGCCACGACAGCCAGGAGACACTGAACGGTCGAGGTACTGCCTGTAACCGGCAGTAATCTTAATGACGTCACCACTGGTCACAGGCAGCTGCGATCTCACACTCAGCTCAGTGTGTTCCTGCTGTCATGGTGAGAGGTCACATCACTGACGTTACCACTCTCCAAACCATCAGGACCGTCGTGGGACATGGCCATTAATGAATTGTCTGCAGAGAGGTCAGGATTAGGCTGGAGTTCACGCTGGCGATTTTAAAATCGGTCCGATTTTGTTCCTGCAAAGTTGGACGAGTGTCATGCGAGTACAATCCGATATTTTACACCTAGCATCCGATTTACATCCGGATGCAATGTGATTTTTAACATGAGCTTTTACATTGAGAAATTCTCTGTCATTTACACATCGTTTTCAAAGGAAATATTTTTAAAGATTCATATAGTAAGAAAGATTAGATATAGGTACAAAAATCATATATATAAATATGTGAGTGAGATCTATAATCTGTGCTTTGTGTCTGTACATTATTGTACATGTCTTTTTTAGTAAATAAATTCCTTTCTGGAAAAAACTTCATTGGGTCTGGAAATTCATCTGCCGTGTACAAGAATATCAGAGCAGGACCCGACACAATTGAAGAGATGGATTACACACAGTTAGTCACATATATAAATGCAACAAGAAAGAAAGAGCTCCTCCACGGGCAAATGTCCACTATATAAACTGATGATCCGGTTGGAATAAAAAAGTCGCCTGTTATTGTATCACCATAAGAAATATAAAAACTGGCCACCTAAGGGTATGGCTCCACGGTACGGCTTGCCGGCGGGTTCGCCGCAGCGGTGAAGCCCCGCCCCCTTTCTGGGACGCGATGGTGCCGGATGTGTACAGTACACATCCGGGATCATCGCACCCCTCGCCATAGGGCCCTGTGATATGCCTTGCGGGGACGCTGCGTCCCCGCAAGGTGTACGGACATGCTGCGTTCTGAAAAGACGCGCAGCATGTCCAGAGTCGCAGGGCCGCCGCGTGCGGGTTTCCACGCATAGTGGAGACGGGATTTCATAAAATCCCCTCCACCATGCTGGAACATCTGGACGCTGCTTGTTTGACGCTGCAGCGTCAAACAAGCAGCGTTTACTGACCGTGGAAACATACCCTAAGAGGACGGCATGTGTAGAAACCGACGCATTTCATAGTAACATAGTTAGCAATCCCGAAAAAAGACATGTGTCCATCCAGTTCAGCCTATATTCCGTCAGAATAAATCCCCAGATCTACGTCCTTCTAAAGAACCTAATAACTGTAAGATACAATATTGTTATGCTCCAGGAAGACATCCAGGCCTCTCTTGAACACCTCGACTGAGTTCGCCTTCACCACCTCCTCAGGCAAGGAATTCCAGATTCTCACTGCCCTAACAGTAAAGAATCCTCTTCTATGTTGGCAGAAAAACCTTCTCTCCTCCAGACGCAGAGAATGCCCCCTTGTGCCCGTCACCTTCCTTGGTATAAACAGATCCTCAGCAAGATATTTGTATTGTCCCCTTATATACTTATACATGGTTATTAGATCGCCCCTCAGTCGTCTTTTTTCTAGACTAAATAATCCTAATTTTGCTAATCTCTCTGGGTATTTTAGTTCTCCCATCCCCTTTATTAATTTTGTTGCCCTCCTTTGTACTCGCTCTAGTTCCATTATATCCTTCCTGAGCACCGCTGCCAAAAACTGTACACAGTACTCCATGTGCGGTCTAACTAGGGATTTGTACAGAGGCAGTATAATGCTCTCATCATGTGTATCCAGACCTCTTGTAATGTAACCCATAATCCTGTTTGTCTTGGCAGCTGCTGCCTGGCACTGGCTGCTCCAGGTAAGTTTATCATTACCTAGGATCCCCAAGTCGGATTTAAGCTTCTTTTACACTTACCGTGTTTTTTGCGGCCTATTATTGCGGGCCTTTTTTGCAGGCGGTATTGCCACAATTTTCACGGTCTGCTGCATTAACGGACAGCAAAAAACTTGCGGATCGCCGTTTTTCGGTTTTACAATACTATGGCAAAATTTACGCAAAAACGGAAGTCACAGTGCACCGCAAAAACAAGCTTCCATTGTTTTTGCGGCCCCATTGATTTTCAATGGTGGCAGAGTCTGTAAGCCGTGAAAAATCTCGAGCAAGCTCAATCTTTTTTCACGGCCATAAATACGGCCGTATGGCGAATGGCGCTCCGTTGAATTATTGCGGCCCCTTTTTTTTGCGGCCCCATAGAAATCTATTGGGGCTGCAAAAATGGGAAGCAAAACCACGGCAAGTGTGAAAGAAGCCTTACCCAGTGGTTTCCCATTCATTGTGTAATGGTGATATTGATTCCTTCTTCCATTTATCATTGTTAAACCGCATCTGCCACCTCTAGGCCCAAGTTTTCAACTTATCCAGATCATCTGTAGCAGAATTTCAGTGTGTATCACAGCATACCGAACAGGATTCTGATATACTGTACCTCACCCATTGCCAACACAAGAGAGATGTATAGGGACTGGATCAGGCACGGATTGGCCCACAGGGTAACGGGAATCTCCCGGTGGGCCCCTGTGCAGATCTGGGCCCCCAACCCCACTGTATGGACAGTACTTGGTATAATTCCAACAACAAAGAAAAATTGTTCCAGCTTCTTCATAAAATTTGATACTTTAATCCAACATATTAAAATAGAAAAGGACACACTCCTGGGACAATGCCATAGCACATGTGAAGAGAGCTACGCGTTTCGACCTTGCGGTCTTTGTCACAGCTGTGACAAAGACCGCAAGGTCGAAACGCGTAGCTCTCTTCATATGTGCTATGGCATTGTCCCAGGAGTGTGTCCTTTTCTATTTTAATATGTTGGATTAAAGTATCAAATTTTATGTAGAAGCTGGAACAATTTTTCTTTGTTGTTGGGATTCTACTACGTCGTGTCAGGACGAAGTTCCGTGCCTCTTGCATCTATCAGTGAGCTGGCTTTTTTTCTCTTTTTTACTTGGTATAATACACTTGATTCACTCTGTACAGAAAAATGCAGCATCTCATCATTCATTACCCAGTTTATTATTATATAGAGATAAGGGTCGACATTGACTGTTAGGATTGCTACTTCCAGTAGGTGGCACTAGAGTTCTAGTCCTCTTCCTCTCTGAAGAGACAATTTGCATATTTCCCAGAGGAGCATTGCAGCTTTAAGTCTCCTCACCTCGACATGCTTAACATGTCACTCTCCGCAGGGATCTTCTTGGATCCCGGTCAGACGCCTCTCAATCAGCCAAACCAGATCTCCATTTTGCATTGACGAGGGGCAGTACCCCGAAACACAGTGTCTGAAAATTGAGATTCTGGTTTGGCTTTTATCCCAAGTCGTGACAAGGCTCATTAAAGGGTCGACATTGATTGTTAGGATTGCTACTGTTAGGGCTGGCGGAACGCACCGAGTTAATATTGAGATAATATAGGTGCGTTCGCTGTCCGGGGTCCACCGTGCAGGAGTGGAACCTGCTGCTAGTATATGGCGGCACAACGCCTGAATAGACACGGATTAGGATAACGCTGTGCCCTGTTAACCTCACAGAGGATCACAGCTAACTAACAGAGCAGGTAGCATACAGTGGTCATACAGTCAGCATAGCACACAAACAACTCCTCTCCGGAGGTGCTGGAATTCTAGTGGCTATACAGCCGACCATGAACACATGCAGGCACAGACCACAAGGTAGCTAAGTTCATAAACATAGGTTGATACTAGCGCATGGCCGTGCGGCCATGTGAACCTTTTATAGAGAGAGCTCTCCAGGACCTTCCTAGTGGTCCAATAGGAACCGCTTCAGGACCTGAGCATGTGACCCCCGACCTCCAATGAGAGGTCGTCCCCTGGGCATGCTCAGTAGCGGGAAAGCAGGACTTAGTCCCAGGGGCATCTGCTCGCCGCTGAACAGTGCTGGTTACAATGGCTGAGCCTGGAAGGTTAGCAGTAACTAAGTGCACATTATCTGCCTGAGCCAGACGCTGGGACTGACGTCTCCGCTGAGCAGGCTCCACTGCGGCTGGAGGAGAATGGGAGACCGCAACAGAGGTGGCTCGAGATTCCCCTTGTGCAGCGGCAGAAACTCAACTGCTACTCCCAATAGGTCGCACTAATCCTCTTCCTCTCTGAAGAGACAATTTGCATACAGATATAGGTAAATTTGTGAATGAGGCTAGTGTAATATTTGTATGGAGGTGAAAAGTGGGCTCGTCAATGTTATTGGTGGGCCCTTGTCATCCCAGTCCGACACTAGACTGGATAAATACTACAAAATGTAACCCTATATGATGGGGAGTACAAGCAGATTACACAGACAAATAATGGAAAACAGCAAAGGAAAAACCACTGATAAAAACAAGACATATTGTGCATGATAGCTAATAATAATGAGTCAGAAAAAGGAAAATACTCAAAAATACATAAATAATTTAGTTATACTGTAGAATTAAATCTGGTCTGGAATTCTTACCATGGAAGACACTAGTTTGGAGCTTGAAAATCAAAACGGATTCTCGGTGGAGTGTTTTTCTCTTTAGATCTCCTCCTCTCTTTGGTCCGAACACTTTTTTCTATGCCACAAAATTTAAAGGATTTGGTATTACCCCGGTGGACATGGGAAAAGTGTTTAGAAACTGCGGAAATATTGACCGCAGAAATACTGGCCACATCTGACAAATGCCTCCTAATCCATTTCATGAGCGGTCCTGTAGTGCCGCCAATGTGTTGTATGTTAACACTCCTCATGGAGCGCCCCCACGTAAGGGCAATGGGGTTACTCGGTACCGGGTCCTTCGGTTCTCTGCGGGGATGTCACGGTGGCTGACCCGGTCCGTGGCCCTAGGGGAACGTCCGTTATAAATGGGGGAAAGGTCTTTAAAGGGATAATGTTCATGACGCCACCTGTGGTATTCGGTCAGGGTGACCGACGCTGCTTAGGGGTCTGCTGGGGTGATGTTATGGCAGCTAGATGGTATACCTTCCCACAGGTGAAGTGTATCCCCAGGGCTTCCCAGAAGTGTAGATGGTGGATGATGTAAGGCGCGGTGAATAACGAGTACACAAGGTTGCAGTCTCTTTACCTTTACTGAAGGCTTCAGCATCCACAGTCCAGGGTACTGACCACAGGGTAGGCAGAGTTCGGCCGGTCTGAAGGCAAATCCAGAGTTCTCTTATCCAGGTGGAAATCAGTAGCCTTCCTCTAGAGCCTGTGTGTTGTAGTACCTCCCTGCTGAGCTTTCGGTAAGGTCCTCTCAACTATTGTAGATGGAATGTCTCTTTCTCTCTGTCCCCCAGATGGTATGGATAGGACAAACCCATATGACTGATGGCCTGAGGCTTTTTACAGGGACCCTACGACACCCCAGCCCCCACAAGTTGCCACCGTGCCTCCTGGGTATAAGGTGCATATAGGTAACGTGGAATTATCTGTCCTGCCAGTCTCTGAAGTAAAGCATAGAGATCCTTACTCCCTCGGTATGCTGGCTACCGGCTTACTGCACCTCAGAGGGAAGCAGCTTGTTCCTGGCTGATCTCCCTCTGATATTCCTCTCCTGTGCTCTGCTTTCCTGCACACTCTCTGCAATATGTTCACTTTAGTGTCTTCTTCCAGGAGTTGCAGCACTTCATGCCATCGACTCCTCTTCCTCTGTCTGTCTGACAGGAACTCAGCTCTGAACCCCTTTTCCCTCCAGATCAGGATGTTATATAGGGGAGTTCACCTTAAACAGGCTTAGAGCTCCCCCTTCTGGTCTGGAGTGTGAACATGTTGCATGCAGTGTAGCAACCTGGTGAAGAGATCTCCTTTATTGCCTTCAGACGTAATATCACTCCCCCTGGTGGAAGAGTGACATTACTGCAATGACCAGGACTCTGGGGCGCTGCTCTTCCCCCCCCCCCCCCCCGTTAAATCCAGTACTCCCAGACTGGGAAAGGAAAACAACAATACATTAGCAAAAGACATGCAAAATTTTGAAAAACATTTGAACAATTACAAAACTTTGGCTTCCCTTTATGGGAGGTGAGGACACTTGAACGTTGCAAAACAAGTTTGTAAAAGGACATCTGTATTGTCTTTAGACAGATGAAACAAAGAAAGGCTCTACCCACATCAGTCACGTGGGCAGAACCTGGGTGCACCTTGGAGGTGCCGAACTATTTACAAAGAAAGTCTTTAGGTAAGCATTGTCCATTACCGCAATGTCCATTTTTAAAGCTGTAACAAAACTAAGCAATCAATTCAAACATATAACAACAGTTATTAACATTTTTAATCTTTGTACCTGGCTGGAATTTGGCCTTTGGTACTACGTGTAGACCTGCGTAGTTCCTGAGCTACTGTGTCTGTTGTAGTGTACCCACTAGTGCATGTACTATGTGTAGGTATACTAGGTAGTCGTCTGCGTGGTCTCAGATTTACCATGGGTCTAACAGTTTCACCAATAGCAGAGGGTGGATTTGCCGATTCGACTGCTGGAATGACGTTTTCTGTTGGAATCTGCTGTTGCTGAGACACTGTTGAGGTGACAGTTGCTGCTTGAACCTGTTGGTGCGGAGTCTCTTCAGGTTCTGGATGGTTCTGAGTTGCATTTTGTTCTGGTGTTCCCAGCTGATGAAATGTTAAGACAGGTATCACAATGGCCTGATTTATTTGAGTCCAGGACTGAGGAAAATCTCCAAGAACAGTGTGTATCATCTTCTCTTCCATAGGTGGAGGTGTTCCTGGATCTGTTTCTCTGGTTCCTCAATTTATCAGGGCATTTCTTGAGATGGTCTCTGGATACTGCCGTCGACGTTTCTCCTCCATCTTTGCTGATAAGACAGACTTTAGTATTGTCAAAGTTGGACGGTAAGATGGTATATGCTTCTGCTTCCCACTGATCATCCAGTTTGTTCATTCTTCTTTTACGCTTTAACACTTGTTCACCTGGTGACAAGGGAGTTGCAGGAGCACGTTGGTTGTAGTCTCGCTCTTGTTTTTGTCTGGCTTGAGATAGACTTCTTTCAACACACTCTTGTACTTGACGGTACTTTTGCTGTCTTTCTGTATCCCAATCTGCATCAGATGATGGATTTTCTGGGGTTAGAACTCCCATATCCAGATCAACAGGTAGCTTGCTGGATCTTCCTCTCTTCAGATATGCTGGAGTACATTTGGTGGAATTCACTGGAATGTGGTTGTGCAGATCTACCAAGTCTGGCAACTTTTCTGGCTATAAGTTCCGTTCTTCCACAGGCAAGGTCTTCAGTAAGTCGATTACCACTTGGTTCATCTTTTCACACATTCCATTGGTTTGTGGGTGATACGGTGTTGTTCTGATCTTTTTGCATCCGTATAAGTTGCAGAACTCTTGGAATACCTCGGCTTCAAAGGCTGGACCTTTATCAGTAAGGACCTTCTCTGGGTATCCGTGTGGCCTGCAAAAGTACCGTTGAAAGGCCTTGGCTGCGGTTCTCGCCGTCAAATCCTTGACAGGTACAACTACCAGGAATCTGGAGTAATGGTCTACAATGGTCAGAGCGTAGACATAGCCAGATCGGCTTGGTGTTAGCTTCACATGATCTAGCGCGACCAATTCAAGTGGCTGTTTGATGACTATGGGCTGTAAAGGAGCCCTCTCGCTGTCACGGTCCTTCCTGCGTAGGCTACATGGGCCACACTCTCGACACCACTTTTCGATGGTTTTCTTCATGCCAACCCAGTAGAACCTTCCACGAAGTAGACTCTCCAACTTCCTCCATCCGAAGTGTCCTGCTCCATCGTGGTGCGCTTCCAGAACCATTGGAGCATCTTGTCTTGGGACTACTATCTGCCATACCAACTCATGAGTGCGTGGGTCGATGCTTCTTTGGCACAGTTTACCATCGTAGATAAACAGTTTGCCTTTCCCCTTCCACAGTTGTTGCGTCTCTTGTGGATCATCCGGGCCAGGGTGTGAACCTGCCTGCGTCAGGAGCTCTTTCACCCGACGGACCACGGGGTCACTGTCCTGGGTCTCTGCCCATCCATGGTGGGGCAGGGGATTCAGCGTGGCGTCCTGCTTGTTCTTGTGCCTGTTCCTCACATGATGGGAATACTGAGTGGCCTTGGGGCGATGGAAAGCTGGCAACTCTATTTCTTCGAGTGTTTCCAAGTCTTCTCCCGTTTCCGGCAAGTTGGGCATCCTGGACAATGCATCGGCATTCGCACTCTTGTGCCCTGCCCGGTACTTGATGGTGAAATCATAATTGGACAACCGGGCCATCCACCGCTGCTCTAAGGCACCGAGTTTTGCTGTGTCCAAGTGTGTCAGTGGATTGTTGTCCGTGAAGACGGTGAATTTTGCTGAGGCCAGGTAATGTCTTAAATCTCTCCGTCACTGCCCAGATGACGGCGAGGAACTCCAGCTTAAAGGAACTGTAGTTGTCAGGGTTCCTTTCAGTGGGATGAAGTTTCCTGCTGGCGTAAGCAATTACCCTCTGTTTGCCTTTCTGGACCTGGGACAACACGGCTCCCAGTCCCATGTTGCTGGCATCCGTATACAGCACAAACGGTTGGTCATATTCAGGGTAAGCCAGTACCTCTTCTTCCGTCAGCGCCAACTTCAAACAGGTGAAGGATCCCTCCAGTCCGTCGTTCCAGTCAAATGGGGTATTCTTACCCTTGGTTTTCTTGGATTGGCCCACTAACAGGTCTTGCAATGGTGCGGCTTTCTTGGCGAAGTCTTTGATAAACCTCCTGTAGTAGCCTACCAACCCGAGGAACTGCCGGACTTCATGGAGGTTGCTGGGCTTCGGCCAGTCTCTGATCACAGTGACCTTGTCAGGGTCTGGGGCCACTCCTTCGGCACTCACTACATCGCCCAGGTACTGCACTTTGGGCTTTAACAGATGGCATTTGGATGGTTTTACCTTCAGGCCAAAGTTAGACAGAGCTGCGAACACCTCGGCCAGGTGCTCCAGATGGTCCTCATAAGTCTTGGAGAAGACAATGACATCGTCCTGTTATAGCAATACGGTTTCAAAGTTCTTGTGTCCAAGACAGCACTCCATCATCCTCTGGAACGTTCCTGGAGTGTTGCACAGTCCGAATGGCATGTAGTTGAATTCACAGAGACCCATCGGTGTGGTGAAGGCCGTCTTTTCATTGTCCGCCTCTGTTACGGGAACCTGCCAGTACCCACTGGTGAGATCCAAGGTAGAGAAGTAGTTAGCAGATTTTAAAGCAGCTAAGGACTCATCTATTCTAGGCAAAGGGTCTGCATCCTTGTGTGTAATGCGGTTTATCTGCTTATAATCTACACAAATCCTCATCGTGCCATCCTTCTTCCTGACAAGGACTAATGGAGCTGCCCAGGGGCTACAACTGTTTCTAACTACCCCAGTCTCCTTCATCTCTCGCAACATGTCTTTGGCACACTGATAATGAGCTGGAGGGACAGGACGGTATCTCTCTTTAATCGGTGGATGATTTCCCGTGGGGATATGTTGAATCCCTTTTAACTGCCCAAAATCTAGGTGGTGTTTGCTGAATACCCGCTCATACTCATGAACCATCCTGTAAGCCCCTTGTTTTTGGTGTGATGGGGTAGAGTCAGTGCCCACGTGTAATTTCTGACACCAATCTTCCATTTGTCCTGCAGAGCCATTGTTCTCCGCCTGGTTGGACGGGACCAAGGGTTCTGTTGCCTGTATCACATTATTATCAACAGCAAACAGTTTGGCAAGTGTGGCATATTTGGTTAGGTGGACCTCTTCCTCTCCACAGTTAAGGACACGCACTGGGACCCTCCCCTTGCAGACTTCAACCACCCCTCTGGCTGTCAGGATTGTGGGCCTGCTGTCTGAATACACAGGTTCTACCAGGGCCTGACAGTCTACCTCTGAGGCCTATTGCTGCCCGACACCATATTAACATTTCACTCCTGGGGGGTATTGCAATGGGGATTGAATCACTCACTGTGGCACGGCCAATTTCTCCACCAGATAGTTCTACCTGCTGTCTCTGCACTAGAGCTTTGATTTCTTTCTGCAGGACACGTTGCTCACTGGAACCAGCAGTTTTAGCCACCTGTTGCAATAAGACAATAACCTCTGCAAGACAATTTTCTATGACATTAGTACCAATGGTAATCATCATAGGGTTACATTCACGTCGGTCAATATCAACAATTACAATTCCTTGGGCCTTCAATTCTACCCACCCCACTTTAATGGTGACCTCTTTGTACCCCACTTGTGGCAATGGCTGACCGTTACTGCCTACTATGGTGAAATCATCATCAGGGCCACGAGTAATGTTGATGTCTTCCCAATAACGTTTATAAAGGATGTAAGGCATAGTTGTCACCTGAGAACCGGTGTCCAACAGAGCGTTCATGGGAATACCGTCGATCATAATGGGGAGCACAGGTCGTCCTCCAATGTACTTCGCTCACCAGTTGTTTGGGCCTGGTCGTCCTACTCCTGGGGGTTGGCCCTCTGCCGCAGGGGTTGCTCGTTTAAATGACAGTACCTTGCAATGTGGCCCGCCTGTTTGCAGCGGCGGCAGATGGGACGTCCGTCCTGATGATAGCGATCGTCGTCTGTTCCTCTGGTCGGCGGGATCCTCTTCTGTCGTCGCCAGGGAACATCCTCCAGTCTGGAAGCCAGCTTGATCTTCTCCTTGGGGGCCTCCTGCAAAGACTGCACGGTCCGAGCTAAGGCAGCAACGCTCTTGGTCAGCTCCTGCATCTGGAAACGTAGTCCTGCAGGAGAATCGTCTTCCAGGATCTGGGCATCGGCCTCAGCAGAAACTTGAGGATCTGGCGCCACCTCCTGGTGGTACGTGAGGGCTTGACGCCTAGGAAGTACTGCACGGCTGGGCTGTCGCTCCTGCAGCACTTGGATGGCCTTGTCTTTAAATTGCACAAAGGTCAGGTCAGGATTCTGCATGGCCAGGAGGTGCAGTTGGGCCCTTTGGTTACTGCACAGGAGTTCCTCAATGAACTGCTCCTTTAAGAGTTTGTCCTCATTTGGCACACTATTAGGGTCAACCTGCCTGATTGCCCGCAGTGCCTCCTGGAGATTAAGGGCATAGTCCCATAGGCTATCCTGTGGCCTCTGCTTGCACCCATAAAACTTCAATTTGATTTCTGTGGGGGTGCGGGTGTCAAAGCTGGTTTTAAGCTTTGCAAAGACCTGCTGCACAGGCCCTTTATCCGCAGAGGGCCAGGACTTCACCTCTCTCAGAGCTGCTCCAAACAGTTGGCCCGTTACCAAGTGAACCTTCTGAGGCTCTGTCAGGGGATAAAACTAAAGCAGGCTGCAGATTCCTTCTTTAAAGTCAGTTAATGTATGCGATTCTCCAGAGTATCGCGGGAGCCAGGCTGCTCCAGGTATGTACGGCATGGAGAAGGGCATGATGGTCGTAGTAGCCGTGGCGGTGTCTGGCTGGCTGATGGAAGCGGCAAGCACTGCAGGACCCGTCGGCGGTACAAGGCCTGCGGCTGCGCCTATTAGGGGGCCTGGGAGTATTGCTAGGCCTGCGGGCGCTTCTAGGTCTGCGGCTGCGACCGCTGCTACTTCCCCTCCCGGGTCGGGCATGGCCGTTCCTCCCCTCTGCTAACCTGGTGGAAGTCAGGGCTCCTCTCCGGAATCGGCACTTTGCAGCGTCTCTTCTAGCGACCAAGTAAATCTCCTCTGTAGTGCTACAATTAATGAAGATTTGGATTGTGAAATTTTGGTTGGTAATAGTAGATTTAAATGTTCTCAGTAGGGTTGAGCGAAACGGATCGGACAAATTCAAAATTCGCTGACTTTCGGCAAAGTCGGGTTTCATGAAACCCGACCCGATCCTAGTGTGGGATCGGCCATGCGGTCGGCGATCTTCGCAGCAAATTCGCGTTTCATATGACGTGTTTAGTGCCATTTTTCAGCCAATGAAGCAGGACGTAGAGTGTGGGCAGCGTGATGACATAGGTCTCGGTCCCCACCATCTTAGAGAAGGGCATGACAGTGATTGGCTTGCTTTCTGCGGCATCACAGGGGGTATAAAGGGGCGTTCCCGCCGACCGCCATCTTACTTCTGCCGATCTTAGCATAGGGAGAGGTTGCTGCAGCTTCATCAGAAGAAGGGATATAGTTAGGGAGGGAAGATTAACCCCCAAACCACTTGTGCTGTAGCGATTTCCACTGTCCAACACCACCTTTGTTTTGCAGGGACAGTGAAGGGTATATTTTTGTGCATCAGCTCTGTAGGTTATTAGGCTGCCTTATAAGGCTCCCTGATAGCTGCATTGCTGTTTGCACCGCTGCTGTGCAAACCAACTGCTTTTTTAAAAGCAAAAATCCTATTGCTCCTTTCTGCACAGTTATCTTGTTTATTTGTCCACACTTTTGTGTGCAGCAGTCCTTTGTATTGCTGCCATACTTGTCCTGACATCATTGTAGGGAGATTGAAATTGTACTACAGTCCTTGTATTTTTTCATATATCTTCCAGCCACTTTCTGTCACTTACATTGTGTTGTGTTATACACTGGGCCTGAGTTTTGGTGCTGTCTCCCCCCAAAAAAAGGGAGATTCAAATTGTCACAAAGTGGATATACGTCAGTTCTGTTAGTTTGTCGTATATCAGCCAGCCACGTTCTGCCACTTACATTGTGTTGTGTTATACACTGAGCCTGAGTTTTGGTGCAGTCTCCCCCCCAAAAAAGGAGATTCAAATTGTCACAAAGTGGATATACGTCAGTTCTGTTAGTTTGTCGTATATCAGCCAGCCACGTTCTGCCACTAACATTGTGTTGTGTTATACACTGGGCCTGAGTTTTGCAGCAGTCTCCCAAAAAAAAAAGGGAGATTTAAATTCTCAACAAGTTTATATACACCTTCTACCTTGTTTTACAGTACCATATAACGGTTGTTATTTTGGTTAGATTTTCCCCAAAATGAGGAAGTCTGGTGGAAGAGGCCGTGGGTGGTCGTTGCCAGCTGGTACTGATGGTGGTGGTGGTGGAGCATCTGGTGGTAGTGGGAAAAGGAAAATAGCACCTAAAGCTGGAGGTGTTGAGCCAGCGTCATCGTCTGGCTACACAAGGCCTCGAAGGCTCCCTTATCTTGGAGTAAAAAAAACGCTTTTAAAGCCGGAGCAGCAGGAAAAAGTTTTGGCTTTCCTTGCTGACTCAGCCTCTAGCTCTTTCGCCTCCTCTTCAGAAAGTTCAAAATATAAAAGCAGCGAGTCATCAGTGGATGCTCACGGTCAGGAACAAGACATTTCCTTGTGTCCTTCACCCAAACCAAAAGTGAATGATGCGTCAGGCGACACTACAGGTTACTCCATGGAGCTCTTTACACATACCGTGCCTGGGTTAGAAAGGGAAATTGTTAACTGCTCATTACAAGATGAATCGGACATGGAGTGCACTGATGCACAGCCACAGCTAGATTATTATGCTGTTTCATTGACTCAGATCACTACATTGCCCTCGCAGTGTACTCAGCCAGAATCTGACCCTGATGAGACTATGGTGCCCCGTCCCGAACGCTATAGCACCTAACACGGTGACACAGAGGAAGGTGCACATGACATTGAAGATGAGGTGATAGATGACCCAGTTGTTGACCCAGATTGGCAGCCATTGGGGGAAGAGGGTGCCGCTGCCAGTAGCTCAGAAGCGTAGGTGGATGATCTGCAGCAGCCATCTACATCGCAACAGCTGTCATCTGGCAGGCCCGTATCAGGCCAAAAACGTGTGTCAAAAACAAAAACAGTTTTAGGACAGCGTGGCCATCCGGTGAAAGCAGCACAGCGTGCAATGCCTGAAAAGATATTCAATAGTAGGAAGAGTGCAGTGTGGCAATTTTTTAACCAAGATCCGAATGGTCAGTCAAAATTTATCTGTAAGAAATGCTCAAAGACCTTTAGCAGAGGGAAGAATCTTCAAAATTTAAATACAACGTGCATGCGTAGACATTTAACCAGCATGCACTTGCAAGCCTGGACCAACTACCAAACGTCACGTACCGTTGGTGCATCTGCTCAGAATGAAGGTAGTCAGCAACGCTACATTGCTTCCCTCACTGTAAGCCCACCGGTTAGGACACCACCGGCAGCAAATGTGGAGGTATCATTGCAAGGCCAAAGCAGTCAGAGAATCACAAGGTTATTGGTAGGAAACATCAAGACCAACATCAAGAATACCATCACCAACCCTCTCTCAATCCGCCATGTCCACCACCACCACCACCACCGCTAGTTCCACCATATGCAGCTCTCCAGTCCAGCTCACCCTACAAGAGACTCTCATTAGGAAAAGAAAGTATTCATCCTCTCATCCGCGTACACAGGGTTTGAACGCCCACATTGCTAGACTAATCTTGTTAGAGATGATGCCCTACCGGTTGGTTGAAAGCGAAGCTTTCAAAGACCTGATGGCCTACGCAGTACCATGCTATGACCTACCCAGTCGGCACTTCTTTGCAAGAAAAGCCATCCCAGCCCTCCACCAGCATGTCAAAGACTGCATTGTCCATGCACTGAGGCAATCAGTCAGTGCAAAGGTGCACCTCACAACAGATGCATGGACCAGTAGGCATGGCCAGGGACGTTACGTGTCCATCATGGTGCACTGGGTTAATGTGGTGGATGCAGGGTCCACAGGGGACAGCCATAGTGGGACAGTTCTGCCTAGCCCACGGTCTAGGAAACAGTTGGCTGTAGGCGTTCGCCACCCCTCCTCCTCCTCCTCCTCCAGAAGCAAAAGCTCGTCCACAGAGCGCAGTAGCACGACCACTCCATCTGCAGCTGCCAGTGTTGCACACGAGGTGTCCCATTATCAAACGGCTAGTGGTAAGCGTCAGCAGGCTGTGTTACAAATGAAGTGTTTGGGCGACAACAGACACACCGTGGAAGTACTGGCCGAGTACTTGTAGCAACAAATGCAGTCATGGCTGGACAGCGTACATCTTGAGGCAGGCAAGGTAGTCAGTGATAACGGATGGAATTTTATGGCCGCCATAGCCCTTTCAGATCTGAAACACATTCCTTGCCTGGCTCACACCTTGAACCTGGTGGTGCAGTGCTTCCTCAAAATTATCCGGAGTTACCAGCCCTGCTCCTGAAGGTGCGAAGACTTTGCTCTCACATCCGCCGGTCGCCCGTACACTCCAGCCGTATGCTGAACCATCAGCGATCGCTGAATCTTCCCCAGCACCGCCTAATAATCGACGTTGCAACAAGGTGGAACTCCACACTGCACATAGTTCTGAGGCTGTGCGAACAGAGGCGTGCTGTAATTAATTTGTGGGCGGATACACATACATGGGCAGACAGTTGGATGGCAGACATGGAGTTGTCTGGTGTGCAGTGTTCGAAGCTACAAGACCTCTGTCAAGTCATTTAGTGTTTTGAGAAATGCACACGGCTGGTAAGTGCAGACGACACCATCATAAACATGAGCATCCCACTAATGCGTCTGCTGATGCAAAGTTTGACGCACATTAAGGACCAAGCGTCTGCAGCCGAGGAGGAGGGAAGCCTTGATGACAGTCAGCCATTGTCTGCTCAGGGAACTCTCCTGGACGAGGTGGCGGACAAAGAGGAGGAGGAGTAGGATGATGGGGATGAATATTTATGGGAGGAGGATGCTTCTCAGGGGGCAATAGAAACTGGTGGCGTTGCAAGGTCAGGTACAGGGTTTTTGCGGGACACAAGTGATGTTGATTTGCAAGAAAGTGCTCCTCAACCAAGCACAAGCATTGAATTGACACCTGGAACGTTGGCCCACATGGCTGAGTATGCCTTGCGTATCCTAAAAAGGGACCCCCGCATTATCAAAATGATGACCGATGACGATTACTGGTTGGCCTGCCTCCTGGATCCACGATATAAAGGAAAATTACAAAATATCATGCCACATAAGAAGCTTGAGCAAATATTGGCTACCAAACAAGCAAGTCTTGTAGACCGTTTGGTTCAGGCATTCCCAGCACACAGCAGCGGTGATGGTTCTCACACGAGCCGTAGGGGGAAACATGGCAGAGGTGTTAGAGGTGCACAAATCCGAAGTGGTGTTGGACAGAGGGGTTTTATTACCAGGTTGTGGAGTGATTTCGCAATGACCGCTGACACGACAGGTACTGCTGCATCGATTCAAAGTGACAGGAGACAGAATTTTTCCAGTATGGTTATGAACTACTTTTCCTCCCTTATCGATGTTCTCCCTCACAGGTCATTCCCCTTTAATTACTGGGCATCTAAAATAGACACCTGGCCTGAATTGGCAGAATATGCATTACAGGAGCTCGCTTGCCCTGCTGCTAGTGTGCTATCAGAAAGAGTCTTCAGTGCTGCTGGTTCAATACTGACCGAAAAAAGGACACATCTGGCTACCCGAAATGTTAATGATCTAACCTGTTATGGACTGGTAATTTAGGAGCGACATGCGACTAGCTCTGAGCAGGTGGTAACTATACAGACCGCAGTTCCTGATCTTAACACAACACTAGCAGTAGCCGTGGGATGTTCCTGTCACTCCCTGGACACCTCGTCACAGCCGGAGAACTAGCTACCCCTAAAGGTAGAAATAGGAAAGCTATCTTGCCTCAGAGAAAATCCCCAAAGGATAGACAGCCCCCAACAAATAATGACTGTGAGAGGAGAAGGAAATTACATACGTAGTATGAAAGAAGATTTAGCAAAGGAGGCCACTTCTAGCTAGATAGATAGTACAGGAAAGAACACTGTGCGGTCAGTAATAAAAACTAGAAAAAGTCCACCGCAGAGATATGCAAAAATCTCCACACCTGACTAAAGGTGTGGAGGGCAAAATCTGCAGCCCAGAGCTTCCAGCTTAGCTGAATAGATCCATACTGATAAGCTGGACAAATGAGCAAAACATAGAATGTGCTGAACAATAAAGTCCACAACAAGTGGACTGCAAAAGGACAAGCAAGGACTTATCTTTGCTGAACTGGACAGAGTGTCAGGGAAATCCAAAAGAGCAGTGACTCCAAGCAGGAACAATTGGCAACTGGCATTGATTGAGGGATAAGGCCAGACTAAAATAGCCAAGCCAGAAAGACGATCAGTGGAAGCAGCTGCTGATGCTAAATCCAAGAAGCAGCTATACCACTCAAAACCATAGGAGGGAGCCCAAGAGCAGAATTCACAAAAGTGCTACTTACAACCACCAGAGGGAGCCCAAGAGCGGAATTCACAACGCTAACCTGCATTAAAATGAACCAATCATGGATTTCAAATTATTTGGCCCCACCTTCCCCTGCTGAAACGTAGCTTGCCTGAAAAATGTCTTGCTTTTGGCCTCCTCTTACTGACTGCTCTAATTCCTCCATTTGCAGCTGCTGAATGTCCACCATAGGCCATTTTTATACCTCCCTAACGGGTCTGACTCCCCCCACAGGGCCGTGGTCACCACCTGGCGCAAGCACTCGTGCGAGTGGCATTTGCCTGGACAGGTGGGTGTGCCCACTCTTGGGCGACGGCACTGGCACAGGGTCCCTCATAGTACAATGAAGTGTCTCTGACGGTGGTGGTGCACAACCAACGTCAGACACACTGTCGTAATATGAGGGGCCCTGTGCCAGTACCGCCGCCCACGAGAGAGTGTTCCCCCCAGCTCGAACAGTGCTCTACCACTTGCAATACTTACCTCTCCCTGCTCCACCACTCTGTAGTCTGGGCTGTTAAATCCTTCAATGGCACTGCCAATACAAATTTGTTGAAATTATAGATGATAGTGAAAATATACAGGGGCCCTGGCCTCCATTTAGACCAGTTAATACTTTGCGCCTACTACCACTGTCTGCTACTCAGCAGAGGAGCCACCCCTGTACCTAGCTATGCTACCTGTTTATTTATGAACAATTTTTTGGCAGACATTTAGCCCACTTTATTATTTGGGCCACTAACTGTGTCTGCAACTCATTACAGTTGTCCTCCGCTGAACAAAGCAATGCCGCCTGTTTAGTCCTGTTACCAATTTTGAACTGCATTTAGCCTACTTAATTATTTGGGCCTACTAACTGTGTCTGCCACTCCTTACAGTTGTCCTCCGCTGAACAAAGCAATGCCGCCAGTTTAGTCCTGTTACCAATTTTGAACTGCATTTAGCCCACTTTATTATTTGGGCCTACTAACTGTGTCTGCAACTCATTACAGTTGTCCTCTGCTGAACAAAGCAATGCCGCCTGTTTAGTCCTGTTACCAATTTTGAACTGCATTTAGCCTACTTAATTATTTGGGCCTACTAACTGCGTCTGCCCCTCTTTACAGTTTTCCTCCGCTGAACAAAGCAATGCCGCCTGTTTAGTCCTGTTACCAATTTTGAACTGCATTTAGCCTACATAATTATTTGGGCCTACTAACTGTGTCTGCCCTCATTACAGTTGTCCTCCGCTGAACAAAGCAATGCCACCTGTTTAGTCCTGTTACCAATTTTGAACTGCATTTAGCCTACTTAATTATTTGGGCCTACTAACTGTGTCTGCCCCTCATTACAGTTGTCCTCCACTGAACAAAGCAATGCCGCCTGTTTAGTCCTATTACCAATTTTGAACTGCATTTAGCCTACTTAATTATTTGGGCCTACTAACTGTGTCTGCCACTCCTTACAGTTGTCCTCAGGTGAACAAAGCAATGCCGCAAGTTTAGTCCTGTTACCAATTTTGAACTGCATTTAGCCCACTTTACTATTTGGGCCTACTAACTGTGTCTGCCCCTCATTACAGTTGTCCTCTGCTAAACAAAGCAATGCCACCTGTTTAGTCCTGTTACCAATTTTGAACTGCATTTAGCCCACTTTATTATTTGAGCCTACTAACTGTGTCTGCCCCTCATTACAGTTGTCCTCCACTGAACAAAGTAATGCCGCCAGTTTAGTCCTGTTACCAATTTTGAACTGCATTTAGCCTACTTAATTATTTGGGCCTACTAACTGTGTCAGCCCCTCATTACAGTTGTCCTCCACTGAACAAAGCAATGCCGCCAGTTTAGTCCTGTTACCAATTTTGAACTGCATTTAGCCCACTTTATTATTTGGGCGCCCACTTTATTATTTGGGCCTAATAACTGTGTCTGCAACTCATTACAGTTGTCCTCTGCTGAACAAAGCAATGCCGCCTGTTTAGTCCTGTTACCAATTTTGAACTGCATTTAGCCTACTTAATTATTTGGGCCTACTAACTGTGTCTGCCACTCATTACAGTTGTCCTCCACTGAACAAAGCAATGCCGCCTGTTTAGTCCTGTTACCAATTTTGAACTGCATTTAGCCTACTTAATTATTTGGGCATACTAACTGTGTCTGCCACTCCTTACAGTTGTCCACCGCTGAACAAAGCAATGCCACCTGTTTAGTCCTGTTACCAATTTTGAACTGCATTTAGCCCACTTTATTATTTGGGCCTACTAACTGTGTCTGCCACTCATTACAGTTGTCCTCCACTGAACAAAGCAATGCCGCCAGTTTAGTCCTGTTACCAATTTTGAACTACATTTAGCCCTCTTAATTATTTGGGCCTACTAACTGTGTCTGCCCCTCATTACAGTTGTCCTGCACTGAACAAAGCAATGCCGCCAGTTTTGTCCTGTTACAAATTTTGAACTGCATTTAGCCCACTTTGTTATTTGGGCCTACTAACTGTGTCTGCCACTCCTTACAGTTGTCCTCCGCTGAAGAAAGCAATGCCGCCAGGTTAGTCCTGTTACCAATTTTGAACTGCATTTAGCCCACTTTATTATTTGGGCCTACTAATTGTGTCAGCCACTCCTTACAGTTGTCCTCCGCTGAACAAAGCAATGCCGCCTGTTTAGTCCTGTTGCCAATTTTGAACTGCATTTAGCCTACTTTATTATTTGGGCCTACTAACTGTGATTCCTCCTCATCATGCCCATTGCCCAGCCACTGCTAGATGAGTCTGCTGGTACATTGACCCAGACCTCTACATTCCCCTTGCACTCTACACAGCCAGAATCTGACCCTGCTGAAAGTCAGTTTCCCCTTCCCGCATACTATAGCACCTTACACGGGGACAAAGAGTAAAGTGCAGATGAAAGTGCAGGTTCCTTCATCAGGTGGGGGGACATACTCGTTGGCGACGTCACTGGCACAGGGCCTCTCATAGTACGCAAAAGTGTCTCTGTCGGTGGGAGGCGCCACCCGCCGTCAAACACACCGCCGTACTATGAGGGGCCCTGTGCCAGTGCCAATGCCAACGAGTGGGCCCCCCCTGCTTGCTCAGGATCACAGCACTTGCAAAGTTGAAATACTTACCTCTCCCTGCTCCACTGCCGTGACATATTCCGCGTTTCCTGGGCCCACGAAAATCTTGAGCCAGCCCTACCCCACCACAACTTTAGCCAAATGACCCCCAGTTTTCAATGCCTAACTATTATTATAAAGTAAATTAAGATAGACAAGCTTCAGTAATAAGAATTTATGTTTTTGGCATTAAAATGGGCACTGTAGGTGTTTTCCTGTCCTCCACTCACTGCCGACTTTGATTCCCCATTGACTTACATTGGGTTTCGTGTTTCAGTCGGCCCCCGACTTTACGCAATAGTCAGCCGATTTCACCCGACCCGACTTTTGACAAAGTCGGGTTTCGCGAAACCCGACTCGATCCGAAAAAAGTAAAAGTCGCTCAACTCTAGTTCTCAGCATCAGCACAAGCCAGAGGTGTATCTAAGTTTTCCGGCACCCGGGGCAAGAATTCAGTTTGGCGCCCCTCCCAAGCACATATGCGATTTTCACACTTAGGCCGGCGTCACACATGACGTATAAAAATACAGTCCATTTTTTACGGCCGAGATACGCAGAAATATTCCTGAAAAGTGATCCGTGTGTCATCCGTGTGCAATGCGAGGATGCAATTTTCTCACATGTAAGCATCCTTGTGACATCTGTATGGCATCCATACGGCGAGAATCTCGCCGGCCTGCAAAATGGACATACAATGGGTCCATGGGCTCAAGTATTCGTGAAAACATATACACAGTCTATATATATATATACATATATATACAGTGCCTACAAGTGGTATTCAACCCCCTGCAGATTTAGCAGGTTTACACATTTGGAATTAACTTGGCATTGTGACATTTAGACTGTAGAAGTGGAAGTGTGAAATGCACTGCAGCAAAAAAGAATGTTATTTCTTTGTTTATTTTTTTTTTAAATTGGGAAAAGTTTTTTCAGAGGGTCATTTATTATTCAACCCCTCAACCCACCAGAATTCTGTTTGGTTCCCCTAAAGTATTAAGAAGTATTTCAGGCACAAAGAACAATGAGCTTCACATGTTTGGATTAATTATCTCTTTTTCCAGCCTTTTCTGACTATTTAAGACCCTCCCCAAACTTGTGAACAGCACTCAAACATGGTCAACATGGGAAAGACAAAAGAGCAATCCAAGGCCATCAGAGACAAGATCGTGGAGGGTCACAAGGCTAGCAAGGGGTACAAAACCCTTTCCAAGGAGTTGGGCCTACCTGTCTCCACTGTTGGGAGCATCATCCGGAAGTGGAAGGCTTATGGAACTACTGTTAGCCTTCCACGGCCTGGGCAGCCTTTGAAAGTTTCCTCCCGTGCCGAGGCCAGGCTTGTCCGAAGAGTCAAGGCTAACCCAAGGACAACAAGGAAGGAGCTCCGGGAAGATCTCATGGCCAAGAGGACATTGGTTTCAGTCAATACCATAAGTAACGTACTCCACCGCAATGGTCTCCGTTCCAGACGAGCCCGTAAGGTACCTTTACTTTCAAAGCGTCATGTCAAGGCTCGTCTACAGTTTGCTCATGATCACTTGGAGGACTCTGAGACTGACTGGTTCAAGGTTCTCTGGTCTGATGAGACCAAGATCGAGATCTTTGGTGCCAACCACACACGTGACGTTTGGAGACTGGATGGCACTGCATACGACCCCAAGAATACCATCCCTACAGTCAAGCATGGTGGTGGCAGCATCATGCTGTGGGGCTGTTTCTCAGCCAAGGGGCCTGGCCATCTGGTCCACATCCATGGGAAGATGGATAGCATGGCCTACCTGGAGATTTTGGCCAAGAACCTCCGCTCCTCCATCAAGGATCTTAAGATGGGTCATCATTTCATCTTCCAACAAGACAACGACCCAAAGCACACAGCCAAGAAAACCAAGGCCTGGTTCAAGAGGCAAAAAATCAAGGTGTTGCAGTGGCCTAGTCAGTCTCCTGACCTTAACCCAATTGAAAACTTGTGGAAGGAGCTCAAGATTAAAGTTTCTAAGCCAAGGGGCCTGGCCATCTGGTCCGCATCCATGGGAAGATGGATAGCTGTTGTGAATTCCGTTCTGGAGCTCCCTCCTGTGGTTGCTAATGGTATTTTTGTGAGTTCTGCCCTTGGGCTCCCTCTGGTGGTTTTGAGTGGAACTGCAGCTCCGTTAGGAAGCTGTAGCAGCTGCCATCACTGATCGCCTTGCCTGGGTTTGTTATTTAAACCTGCTCTGGGCTTTAGTTCATGCCAGCTGTCAATGTCTTAGGTTGGATTTGGTTCTCTCCTTGGATTTCTCATATGGCCTGTCCTTGTCAGCAAAAGATAAGTTCTGCTAGTTCTTGTTCGTCCATTTGCTTTGGACATTATTGCTTTGCAAATATGTCTCTTTTTGTCCAGCTTGTCACTATGTCATATTCAGGCTAGCTGGAAGCTCTGGGAAGCAGATTTGCCCCTCCACACCGTGAGTCGGTGTGGAGTTCATTTTTTGTAAACTCTGCGTGGATTTTTGTAGTTTTTAATACTGACCGCACAGTATCCTTTTCTCTCTGTCTATCAAGTTTAGTATTGGCCTCCTTTGCTGAAAACTGATTTCATTTCTGTGTATGTCATTTCCCTCTCCACTCACAGCCAATATTTGTGGGGGGCTGTCTTTCCTTTTGGGGTTTTCTCTGAGGCAAAATAGCTTTCTATTTCCTTCTTTAGGGGTAGTTAATTCTTAGGCTGTGAAGAGGTGTCTAGGGAGAGTAAGGAACATCCCACGGCTATTACTAGTGTTGTTGTTAGGATTAGGGATTGCGGTCAGTAGAGATACCACCTCCTCAGAGCTCGTCCCATGTTGCCTTTTAGCCACCAGGTCATATCGGTGTGGCCTTTTAACCACCAGGTCATAACAGTACAGCTGGCCCACAGTGTGTTAAATGCATCTCAAAAGAGGGAAAAGAAAGTTCTGAGTCATTTTTTTTCCTTTGTAGCTTGTTTTGTCTTTTTTTTCCCCTTAATCTCTGGGTGGTTCAGGATTTTGGTGCTGATATGGAGGTTCAGGGTCTGTCCTTGCGCGTGGATCAACTCGCTGCAAAGGTACAGAGTATCCAAGATTATGTTGCCCAGACTCCGGTATTAGAGCCTAGAATTCCTATTCCTGATTTATTTTCTGGGGATAGATCTAAATTTTTGAATTTTAAAAATAATTGCAGATTGTTTTTTGCTCTGAGACCCCGTTCCTCTGGTGACCCCATTCAGCAGGTGAAGATTGTTATTTCTTTGCTGCGTGGCGACCCGCAGGACTGGGCATTCTCCCTTGAGCCAGGAAATCCTGCATTGTTCAATATTGACACATTTTTTCAAGCGCTCGGATTGCTGTATGACGAGCCTAATTCTGTGGATCAGGCAGAAAAAACTTTGCTGGCTCTGTGTCAGGGTCAGGAAGCAGCAGAAGTATACTGCCAGAAATTTAGAAAGTGGTCTGTGCTCACAAAATGGAATGAGTATGCCCTGGCAGCGATTTTCAGAAAGGGTCTTTCTGAAGCCCTTAAAGATGTTATGGTGGGGTTTCCCACGCCTGCTGGTCTGAATGAGTCAATGTCTTTGGCCATTCAGATTGATCGACGCCTGCGCGAGCGCAAGGTTGTGCACCATATGGCAGTGTCCTCTGAGCAGAGTCCTGAGCCTATGCAATGTGATAGGATTTTGACTAGAGCAGAAAGGCAGAAATTCAGACGTCAGAATGGCCTGTGTTTTTACTGTGGTGATTCTGCTCATGCTATTTCTGATTGCCCTAAGCGTACTAAGAGGGTCCCTAGGTCTGTTACCATTAGTACTGTACAGCCTAAATTTCTTTTGTCTGTTACCCTGATTTGCTCATTGTCGTCCTTTTCTGTTATGGCATATGTGGATTCTGGCGCTGCCCTGAACTTAATGGACTTAGAATTTGCAAGCGCTGTGGTTTTTCCTTGGAGCCTTTGCGGAGCCCTATTCCCTTAAGGGGGATTGATGCTACGCCATTGGCCAAGAATAAACCCCAGTACTGGACACAGTTGACCATGTACATGGCTCCAGCACATCAGGAAAATATTCGCTTTTTGGTGTTGCATAATTTGCATGATGTTGTTGTGCTGGGTTTTCCATGGTTACAGGTACATAATCCAGTGCTGGATTGGAGATCTATGTCTGTAACTGGTTGGGGTTGTCAGGGGATACATAGTGATATTCCTTTGATGTCCATTTCCTCGTCCCCTTTTTCTGATGTTCCTGAGTTTTTGTCGTATTTCCAGGATATATTTGATGAGCCCAAGTCCAGTTCCCTGCCTCCTCATAGGAACTGCGATTGTGCCATTAATTTGATTCCTGGCTGTAAGTTCCCTAAGGGCTGACTTTTCAATCTGTCTATGCCAGAGCATGCCACTATGCGGAGTTATGTAAAGGAGTCCTTGGAGAAGGGGCAGATTCGCCCGTCTTCGTCACCATTGGGAGCGGGATTTTTTTTTGTTGCCAAGAAGGATGGTTCCTTGAGACCCTGTATAGATTATCGCCTTCTCAATAACATCACGGTCAAATTCCAGTACCCTTTACCTTTGCTTTCTGACTTGTTTGCTCGGATTAAGGGTGCCAGTTGGTTTGCTAAAATCGACCTTCGAGGGGCGTATAATCTCGTGCGTATTAAACAAGGTGATGAATGGAAAACAGCATTTAATACGCCCGAAGGCCATTTTGAATATCTTGTGATGCCATTCGGGCTCTCTAATGCTCCATCGGTATTTCAGTCCTTTATGCATGATATCTTCCGGAATTATATGGATAAATTCATGATTGTGTATTTGGATGATATTTTGTTTTTTTCCGATGATTGGGAGTCTCATGTGAAGCAGGTTAGGATGGTATTTCAGGTCCTTCGTGCTAATGCGTTGTTTGTGAAAGGGTCTAAGTGCCTCTTTGGGCTATGTCTCCACGTTCAGGATGGCCGGCGGGATCGCCGCAGCGGCGAAGCCGCTCGGCGCTAAGCCCCGCCCCCTTTCTGGGACGCGATCATGCCGGATGTGTTAACTCTTCACATCCGGGATGATCGCTCTGTCCCATAGGGCCCTGTGATATGCCTTGCGGGGACGCTGCGTCCCCGCAAGGTGTACGGACATGCTGCGATCTGAAAAGACGTGCAGCATGTCCGGAGTCGCAGGGCCGCCGCGTGCGGGTTTCCACGCATAGTGGAGACGGGATTTCATAAAATCCCCTCCACTATGCTGGAACATCTGGACGCTGCTTTTTTGACGCTGCAGCTCTGCGCAGCGTCAAAAAAGCAGCGTTTCCTGACCGTGGAAACATACCCTTAGAGTTCAGAAAGTTTCTTTTTTGGGTTTCATTTTTTTCTCCCTCGGCTATTGAAATGGACCCTGTTAAAGTCCAGGCCATTCATGATTGGACTCAACCCACATCTGTAAAGAGCCTTCAAAAATTTTTGGGCTTTGCTAATTTTTATCGCCGCTTTATTGCTAATTTTTCTAGTGTGGTGAAGCCTCTGACCGATTTGACGAAGAAAGGCGCTGATGTGATGAATTGGTCCTCTGCGGCTGTTGAGGCCTTTCAGGAGCTTAAACGCTGTTTTACTTCTGCCCCTGTGTTGCGTCAGCCAGATGTTTCTCTCCCTTTTCAGGTTGAGGTTGATGCTTCTGAGATTGGGGCAGGGGCCGTTTTGTCTCAGAGAAATTCTGATTAGTGTTGAGCGATACCTTCCGATATCGGAAAGTATTGGTATCGGAAAGTATCGGCCGATACCGTCAAAGTATCGGATCTAATCCGATACCGATACCCGATCCCAATGCAAGTCAATGGGACGAAAATATCGGAATTAAAATAAACCCTTTCTTTCCTTGTAGGTTCATTCTACATGAAGGAAAACAACTAAGAATAATGTAGGATGTATTGGGGGAGGTGGCGGAGACATTAAAGGCACAGAGGTTTAGCCTAATCAAATAGAATAGCAGGATTTTGGGGTTTTTTTATGACGTTCGGCGTTAGAAAGATTTTGACTTATGTTATTTTTTTATTTTATTTTGTCAGATATTGATGTTTCACTACTTCCACGCCCTTCACCTTCTTTTTTACTTCTCCCACACTTTCTTCTTCATTATCCTCATCATCAGCTTCTTTGACATCAACTTCTTTACCTTATTCATATTCTTCTTCATCTTCTACCTATAATTTTTTTTTTTTACATTGTTCATATTCTTTTTATTTAACTATTATCTTCTTCATATTCGACTTCTTCATCATATTCTTATTTGTGACAGGCATTCCCGTAGTTGTTATCTATAAAAGTTTGAAGATTACACCTTCCGTTCTGCCTGTCACAAAAGAGTTACATTTGTCCGCGTTCAGTTTGGCCTGCAGCATCAGGCTTTATCCAGGGGCACCACGAGGAGGAACGGACTCACCCCCATACACTGCTTAGTCTTCTTCTGCTTATAATTTAGATAATATCTTTTGCTCTGATATTTAGTGTTATGCTTAATGTTCTTCTGCTCTTTGTTCTGCAGCCTCTTGTTCTTCTGCTTCTCGGTCTCCCATGTCGTCGTCTCCAGGGTCGTCGTCTCCAGGGTCGTCGTCTCCGGGGTCGTCGTCATCGGGGTGGTCTTCAGGGTCATCGTCTCCAGGGTCGTCGTCATCTCAGTGGTTGTCGTCTCTGGTGTCGTCGTCATCTTAGGGGTGGTCTTCCGGGTCGTCGTCTTTAGGGTCTTGAACTTGGAAATGTAGCAGAAGGTACAAGAAGGCTGAGAAAATGCCGATAACCAGCTGATGGAACTGGAACTCGGATGGCTACCCGAAGGTCCAAGAACCAATGGAACTACCGAGGACCAGCTGACGTTACTGGAACCCAGTTACTAAGCAGGAGGTACGCGTGCCAGAAAGCACTACCAAAGACCACCTGACATTGGTGGAACTCGGATACCCAGAAGGAGGCACCTAAGCCAAAGGCTCTGCCCGGAACCAGCTGACGGTACTGGAACCAGGATGCGGAGCAGAAGGTACAGGAGCAAAAGACACTGCCGAGAACCAGCTGACGGTACTGGAACCCGGATGGGTAGCCGAAGGTACAAGAGGCAATGGAACTACCGAGGACCAGCTGACGTTACTGGAACCCGGTTACTAAGCAGGAGGTACCCGTGCCAGAAAGCACTACCAAGGACCACCTGATGGTGGAACTCGGATACCCAGAAGGAGGCACCTAAGCCAAAGGCTCTGCCCGGAACCAGCTGACGGTACTGGAACCAGGATGGGGAGCAGAAGGTACAAGAGCAAAAGACACTGCCGAGAACCAGCTGACGGTACTGGAACCCGGATGGGTAGCTGAAGGTCCAAGAGCCAATGGAACTACCGAGGACCAGCTGACGTTACTGGAACCCGGTTACTAAGCAGGAGGTACCCGTGCCTGAAAGCACTACCAAGGACCACCTGACGTTGGTGGAACTCGGATACCCAGAAGGAGGCACCTAAGCCAAAGGCTCTGCCCGGAACCAGCTGACGGTGCTGGAACCAGGATGGGGACCTATTCAAGCTTATCTTCCTAGAGCACCAACTAGCAGTGTTGGAGCAAAGGGTCAGCAGGGGGAGCAGAGTGTAGGCCGAAGCCTGCACTGGAGGCATTTGTAGGTCTGTTGTGTCTGCGTGGCTGTTGCAGGACACGTTGCCGGCTACACAGCAGGGGAACAGCTGGCGGTGCTGAACCCCACTGACACATTGGCGAGGTGTTTTTCTCTGTGCAGCCAGCACTTCGGGGCACCAACTGGCGGTGTTAGAGCCCAGGCTCTGCAGGGGGAGCAGAGTGTAGGCCGAAGCCTAATTGAACCAATTTTAAAGGTAACCTTTAACCCCCCCTCAGGTGTTACAAACTAGAAGAGCCACGCCTTATGCAGCAGTAGTGCTGCACAAGTCAAAGGTTGCTCTTTTAATTTTGTTCCTTGCACAAGCTGAATGAAACACGTACAACATTTTGGCCCTTATACAGTCAATCTGTCTTGGAGGCGGGAGTTCCCTTCGTAATGAGACGCAGCACATCTGGCAAAAATACCACCTTGGTGCTTGGTGCGGCCTCCTGAGCATCGCATTTTGATGTACAGGAGTCTGCGTTGTTGCGTTATCCCTTGGCCATGCGCTGCCCGTCTTCTGACATAATTTCATGTCGGCTGGTGCGGTTCGCGATGCCCATGAATCCCAGCCCCGCAGTGTCTTTACAGTGTTTCACACTGCGGGGCTGGGATTCATGGCCTGGCGCAGTACATATGTTCGCCTCTCGCTCGTGTACTTACACCTGCTACAGACTGTGCGGCGTCAGCTGATCCCTTATCGCATGCCACGGCCATGAAGCCGCACAGTCTGAAGAAGGCGGAAGGAGCTGAGTGACAGCCTGGCGAAGATATGCACTGCTCATGCCCGTCAATCACACCCTCGCAGTCAAAATAAATAAGACACCGAGGGGCGTTGTGTCGGGCAGGGCGGCCGCAGAGGCGCAGCCAGCCAAACAATGATGTCAGAAGAAGGGCTGTGCTACCAAGGGGGTCGTTGCGTGTCATTACAAAGGAAAGTCACACCTCAGGGACGTTTTAATGGTCTCAGGGGACACATTGTAGACGTGTTCTGTTCTACATGTGCAAGGAGAATAAGTTTATGAGCCACCTTGCACACATGCAGCATTACTGCTGTACAAGGTGGCTGTAAAACATACAAACACCTGGGGGTGGGGCGACAGGATCCCTTCAATTTCAGATCTTGTGTCTGCGTGGCTTTTGCAGGACACGATGCCGGCTACACAGCAGGGGAACAGCTGGCGGTGCTGAACCCCACTGACACATTGGCTGGTGTTTTTCTCTGTGCAGCTAGCAGTACCGGGCACCAACTGGCGGTGTTAGAGCCCAGGGTCAGCAGGAGGAGAGGGAGCAGAGTGTAGGCCGAAACCTGCACTGGCGGCAGCTTTGTGTCTGCGTGGCTGTTGCAGGACACGTTGCCGGCTACACAGCAGGGGAACAGCTGGCGGTGCTGAACCCCACTGACACATTGGCGAGGTGTTTTTCTCCGTGCAGCCAGCACTTCGGGGCACCAACTGGCGGTGTTAGAGCCCAGGCTCTGCAGGGGGAGCAGAGTGTAGGCCGAAGCCTAATTGAACCAATTTTAAAGGTAACCTTTAACCCCCCCTCAGGTGTTACAAACTAGAAGAGCCACGCTTTATGCAGCAGTAGTGCTGCACAAGTCAAAGGTTGCTCTTTTAATTTTGTTCCTTGCACAAGCTGAATGAAACACGTACAACATTTTGGCCCTCATACAGTCAATCTGTCTTGGAGGCGGGAGTTCCCTTCGTAATGAGACGCAGCACAGCTGGCAAAAATACCACCTTGGTGCTTGGTGCGGCCTCCTGAACATCGCATTTTGATGTACAGGAGTCTGCGTTGTTGCGTTATCCCTTGGCCATGCGCTGCCCGTCTTCTGACATCATTTCATGTCAGCTGGTGTGGTTCGCGATGCCCATGAATCCCAGCCCCGCAGTGTCTTTACAGTGTTTCACACTGCGGGGCTGGGATTCATGGCCTGGCGCAGTACATATGTTCGCCTCTCGCTCGTGTACTTACACCTGCTACAGACTGTGCGGCGTCAGCTGATCCCTTATCGCATGCCACGGCCATGAAGCCGCATAGTCTGAAGAAGGCGGAAGGAGCTGAGTGACAGCCTGGCGAAGATATGCACTGCTCATGCCCGTCAATCACACCCTCGCAGTCAAAATAAATAAGACACCGAGGGGCGTTGTGTCGGGCAGGGCGGCCGCAGAGGCGCAGCCAGCCAAACAATGATGTCAGAAGAAGGGCTGTGCTACCAAGGGGGTCGTTGCGTGTCATTACAAAGGAAAGTCACACCTCAGGGACGGTTCAATCGTCACAGAGGACACATTTTAGACGTGTTCAGTTCCACGTGTGCAAGGGGAATAAGTTTCTGAGCCACCTTGCACACATGCAGCATTACTGCTGTACAAGGTGGCTGTGAAACATACAAACGCCTGGGGGAGGGGGGACAGGTTCCCTTCAATTTCAGTTCTTGTGTCTGCGTGGCTTTTGCAGGACACGATGCCGGCTACACAGCAGGGGAACAGCTGGCGGTGCTGAACCCCACTGACACATTGGCTGGTGTTTTTCTCTGTGCAGCTAGCAGTACCGGGCACCAACTGGCGGTGTTAGAGCCCAGGGTCAGCAGGAGGAGTAGAGGGAGCAGAGTGTAGGCCGAAGCCTGCACTGGCGGCAGCTTTAGGTCTGTTGTGTCTGCGTGGCTGTTGCAGGACACGTTGCCGGCTACACAGCAGGGGTACAGCTGGCGTTGCTGAACCCCACTGACACATTGACTGGTGTTTTTCTCTGTGCAGCTAGCATATCTGGGCGCCAACTGGCGGTGTTAGAGCCCAGGGTCAGCAGGAGGAGCATAGTGTAGGCCGAAGCCTGCACTGGAGCAAGTTGAAAGGGAACCTTTACCCCCCCCCCAGGGGTTTATAGCTGAAAGAGCCATATTATACAGCACTAATGCTGGAAAAGGTAAACTTAGCTCTTTTAATTATGGTCCTTGCAAACGCTGAACTTGACACTTATGAAATGTGTCCCCTCACACCGTTAAACCGTCCGGTCGGAGGGACTTTCCTTTGTCATGTGACGCAGCACAGCTGTCATTCTTACCCCCTGTGCGCCGCCTCCTCAGCGTTGTTTGAATCTGTCCCGGAGCCTGCGCTGTTATGTTAGCCCTTGTCCATGCACACATTTTGCGCTGCCCATCTTCTGAGATCATTTGGTGTCAGGCTGGCTGCGCCTGTGCGTCTGCGCCGGCCAAGAACCCGCCTCGCTATGTCATCTAATGTAATCACTCTGCGGACCTGTGATCCATGGGCATGCGCAGTGCATATCCTTGCCTCTCACTCCCCTCCTTCCAGCTTCTTCAGACTGTGCGGCGTCATGGCCGTGGCATGCTATTAGGGATCAGCTGACGGCGCACAGTCTGAAGAAGGCTGAGGGAGATGAGAGAGAGGCGGAGGTTAAGATATGCACTGCGCATGTCCATGGATCACAGGTACGCAGTGGGATTAAATCAGAAGACACTACGAGGCGGGATCTCGTCCAGCGCGGCCGCACAGGCGCAGCCAGCCTGACACCAAATGATGTCAGAAGATGGTCAGCGCAAAATGTGTGCATGGACAAGGGCTAACATAACAGCGCAGGCTCCGGGACAGATTCAAACAACGCTGAGGAGGCGGCGCACGGCGCCAAGGGGGTAAGAATGGCAGCTGTGCTGCGTCACATGACAAAGGAAAGTCCCTCCGACCGGACGGTTTAACGGTGTAAGGGGACACATTTCATAAGTGTCAAGTTCAGCGTGTGCAAGGAGCACCAAAAAAGAGCCACTTTTTCCTTTGGCATCATTATTACTGCTGCACAAGGTGGCTCTTTCAGTAACAAACGCCTGGGGGGGGGGGTACTGAACCCCACTAACACATTGGCGAGGTGTTTGGCTCTGTGCGGACAGCACTTCCGGACAACAACTAGCGGTGTTGGAGCCCAGGGACAGCAGGATGAGGAGGAGGAGGTGGAGGAGATAGGAGGGATTGACACACACACAGCTGGGGAACAGCTGACGTTACTGAACCCCAATAACAGAGGAGCGACTGTTGACTGTGCGGACAGCACTTCCGGACAACAACTAGCGGTGTTGGAGCCCAGGGACAGCAGGAGGAGGAGGTGGAGGAGAGAGGAGGGATTGCCACACACACAGCTGGGGAACAGCTGACGTTACTGAACCCCAATAACAGAGGAGCGACTGTTGACTGTGCGGACAGCACTTCCAGACAACAACTAGCGGTGTTGGAGCCCAGGGACAGCAGGATGAGGAGGAGGAGGTGGAGGAGATAGGAGGGATTGCCACACACACAGCTGGGGAACAGCTGACGTTACTGAACCCCAATAACAGAGGAGCGACTGTTGACTGTGCGGACAGCACTTCCGGACAACAACTAGCGGTGTTGGAGCCCAGGGACAGCAGGAGGAGCAGAGGAACACAGTGTAGGCCGAAGTCCGATTGGAGAAAGTCAAAAGGGAACCTTTAACCCCCCCCAAGGCGTTTGTAGCTGAAAGACAGGGGCGTAACTACCGCGGTCGCAGGGGTCGCAATTGCGACGGGGCCCGCAGTGCTTAGGGGCCCACCCAGTCCAGCAGACTGGGCGGGCTCCTAAGAACTCTAAGCTACAAAATGGGCCGCCGGCCCTTTAAATAATTCTTCCTTACAGGCCCTGCTGCGCGTGCACTCGCGATCACGGGTGGGACTGCACTTGACCCGCAGCAGAGCCCCTCCACCGCAGAGAGCCGCACACCACTACTATAGCTGCAGCTGCTCTGTGCGCACAGGACCTGTGATGAGGTCACAGGAGGGGAGGAGTTGGAGTCACATGATCAAGGGCTTCCGTGTAGTGCAGGACAGTAGTGCAGTGCTGTTTGTCATCATGCTGGAGGAGGGTAAGCTTTTGTGTGAGGTCAGGAGGGGTTTGGGTGGATGTAGCAGAGCAGTGTGTGTATGAGGTGTACAGAGCGGAGCCGTGTGTGTATGAGGTGTACGGAGCGGAGCCGGGTGTGCATGAGGTGTACGGAGCGGAGCCGGGTGTGCATGAGGTGTACGGAGCAGAGCTGGGTGTGCATGAGGTGTACGGAGCAGAGCCGGGTGTGTATGAGGTGTACGGAGCGGAGCCGGGTGTGTATGAGGTGTACGGAGCAGAGCCGGGTGTGTATGAGGTGTACGGAGCAGAGCCGGGTGTGTATGAGGTGTACGGAGCAGAGCCGGGTGTGCATGAGGTGTACGGAGCAGAGCCGGGTGTGCATGAGGTGTACGGAGCAGAGCCGGGTGTGTATGAGGTGTACGGAGCAGAGCCGGGTGTGCATGAGGTGTACGGAGCAGAGCCGGGTGTGCATGAGGTGTACGGAGCAGAGCCGGGTGTGCATGAGGTGTACGGAGCGGAGCCGGGTGTGTACGAGGTGTACAGAGCGGAGCCGGGTGTGTACGAGGTGTACGGAGCGGAGCCGGGTGTGTACGAGGTGTACGGAGCGGAGCCGGGTGTGTACGAGGTGTACGGAGCGGAGCCGGGTGTGTACGAGGTGTACGGAGCGGAGCCAGGTGTGTACGAGGTGTACGGAGCGGAGCCGGGTGTGTACGAGGTGTACGGAGCGGAGCCGGGTGTGTACGAGGTGTACGGAGCGGAGCCGTGTGTGTACGAGGTGTACGGAGCGGAGCCGTGTGTGTACGAGGTGTACGGAGCGGAGCCGTGTGTGTACGAGGTGTACGGAGCGGAGCCGTGTGTGTACGAGGTGTACGGAGCGGAGCCGTGTGTGTACGAGGTGTACGGAGCGGAGCCGTGTGTGTACGAGGTGTACGGAGCGGAGCCGTGTGTGTACGAGGTGTACGGAGCGGAGCCGTGTGTGTACGAGGTGTACGGAGCGGAGCCGTGTGTGTACGAGGTGTACGGAGCGGAGTCGGGGGTGTACGGAGCGGAGTCGGGTGTGTAAGAGGTGTCGCATCTCTGCTTCAGGAAAATGGCCGCCGCGATCTCCATCTGGGCACGCGCGGCATCCTGCGGCCATTTTCCTGAAGCCGCGGCCAGCAGAGCGCCGCTTCTGCGCACGCGCGGCCAAAGGAAGATGGCCGCCCCCACCGATCACCAATGAAATGTCGCACATCACGCTATTTTCACTCCCCTGTGCAGTGGATTCGGGACCTTGGGCATGCGCACACCACTACGCCACCAACGGAAAACTAAGCAAGATCTGGGGGAAGACACCACGCCCATCTGACCAGACCAGCCTGATTGACAGGCGAAAACGACTACTTTGGTAACGTATTTCGGCAGCATAGGTGGGGAATCGGGGTCCACAAAATACACTATTGCAATGCACAGCTCAGGCCCTATTTAACAGTATTTTTATCTCATACGGAAAAAACGGGGTGACAGGTGCCCTTTAAGAGAAAGCCAAAATAACCCCGGGACAGAAGGCGAGAGCAGGGGGGAGGTGCGGGACAGAGCCGCTTTAGGCTAGTTTCACACTAGCGTTAACTGCAATACGTCGCAAATGCGTCGTTTTGCCGAAAATACGCATCCAGCAAAAGTTCTTGCTGGATACGTTTTTTCGTCATAGACTAACATTAGCGACGCATTTGCGACGCATTGCAAAACGTCGCGTCCGTTTTGCGACGCTTGGGCGTGTGGTAGTGGACCGTCGGGAGAAAAAAACCTTACATGTAACGTTTTTTGCTCCCGACGGTCCACTTTTTCCGACCGCGCATGCGCGGCCAGAACTCCGCCCCCACCTCCCCGCACTTCCCCGCACCTCACAATGGGGCAGCGGATGCGTGGGAAAAATGCATCCGCCTCCCCCGTTGTGCGGCGGAGACCACACTAGCGTCGGGAACGTCGGCCCGACGCACAGCGACGGGTTGTTCCCGACGCTAGTGTGAAACTAGCCTTAGTCAGGAGAAGCTGAGGAGCTGCAGCCGGTTTACATCAGCCACCCCTGTACCAGAGAGGAGATTGTGAGTTGTGTATATGAGCTGGTATCTCTGGTGTGTGTGTGTGTGTGGTATCTGTAGTGTGTGTGTGTGATATCTGTAGTATGATGTGTGTGTGTGTGATATCTGTAGTGTGTGTATGTGTGTGTGTGTGTGATATCTGTAGTGTGTGTGTGTGTGTGTGTGTGTGATATCTGTAGTGTGTGTGTGTGTGTGTGTGTGTGATATCTGTAGTGTGTGTATGTGTGTGTGTGTGTGATATCTGTAGTGTGTGTGTGTGTGTGTGTGTGTGTGTTATCTGTAGTGTGTGTGTGTGTGTGATATCTGTAGTATGATGTGTGTGTGTGTGATATCTGTAGTATGTCTGTGTGTGTGTGTGATATCTGTAGTGTGTGTGTGTGATAACTGTAGTATGTGTGTGATATCTGTAATATGATGTGTGTGTGATATCTGTAGTGTGTGTAATAACTGATGTGTGTGTGTGTGTGTGTGTGTGTGTGTGTGTGTGTGTGTGTGTGTGTGTGTGTGATATCTGTAGTATGTGTGTGTGTGAGGCAGCGGCGTAACTACTACGGTCGCAGCTGCAAGCGGCTCTGGCAGGTCAGGGGGCCGTGAGTCCCCTTGAGCCTGTCTCCCTTATGCTTGTGTCCCCATGTGCCAGTCTCCCTTGCCCATTAGTCCCTGTGTGTCCCCATGTGCCTGTCTCCCT
Organism: Ranitomeya variabilis; assembly: GCF_051348905.1. Taxonomy (NCBI): domain Eukaryota; kingdom Metazoa; phylum Chordata; class Amphibia; order Anura; family Dendrobatidae; genus Ranitomeya; species Ranitomeya variabilis. The sequence goes on from NC_135232.1 coordinate 568,108,153, forward strand.
TGTCCCCTTATGCTTGTGTCCCTTGTCCCCGTGTGCCAGTCTCCCTTGCCCATTAGTCCCTGTGTGTCCCCTTGAGCCTGTCTCCCTTATGCTTGTGTCCCCGTGTGCCAGTCTCCCTTGCCCATTAGTCCCTGTGTGTCCCCATGTGCCTGTCTCCTATGTCCCCTTGTGCTTGTGTCAGTCTCCTTTGTCCCCTTGTGCTTGTGTCAGTCTCCTTTGCCCACTAGTCCCTGTGTGTCAGTCTCCCTTTCCCACTTGTCCCTGTGTGTCCCCTTGTGCTTGTATCCCTTGTCCCCTTGTGTCAGTCTCTTGCTCACTAGTCCCTATGTGTCCCCTTGTGCCTGTCTCCCTTGTCCCCTTGTGCTTGTCCCTTGTCCCCGTGTGTCAGTCTCCCTTGCCCACTTGTGTCAGTCTCCCTTGCCCACTATTTAGATAAAACTTGGCACACACACGTGATGAGATGCTTGTGAGAATATTTAATTGTAAGGAGAGTACATACACTAGACGTTTCGGTCATAGACCTTCATCAATGTACTGGATAAGAGAAAAATAATAAAAAATATAAACAAAGTATATACAGTGAATTGTACAACTGTTCATGATACATGGGTTCCAACAGATCAGGGAATAGCGTCTGGCAGCAGAACAGACGGTATAGCAATTCATTGCTCAAACATTTAGTCAAATACGTCCTAATATTATTGCACACGTTATACAATGAGTGGCTCGTGGTTGTGACCGTGGGGTGAGACATAGGTGGTTATAGAGAAAGAAGGGAAAAAGGGGACCTACCCTCTCTTAGAGATATGTTTGTTTACTGGATTTTAAGGAGATTTTAACCTGAAACAATATGTAAATTGTATGGGGTTATAGGTGACCCTGTGTGGGTTTATCCTTATGGGTGTCGGTTAATATATAAAAAAGGTATTCACCTACCCCCTCTAAGTGTCAGGATCAGCTTAGAAAATAAGCCATATATGGCGCTGTGGGAATAAAGCAAGTCCTATATAAGTATGCTGTGGAGCGGTTAAGTACTGTATATGCTCCCCAGCGGACATGTATCGCTTACCCAGAGGAGTATGGTCCTGGACGCGGCATCCACCGCTCGTCCTGAGTGTGGAGTGATCTGTCCGACGCTACTTTTTAAAGGCGCGCTGTATGCGGTGAGACGCGCTTACCGGAAGTGACTAAACCGGAAGTGACCTGGAAGAATGGGTGTCGCTATAGTGCGTTCCACTTGTTCTGAAGTGGGAGGACTGTGCGTTTCATTCCGGGCATGCGCAGTGAAGGATAGCATGTACTTAGTTTCTCTTATAGCCGATTTGGTGTGTGATCCATATTAACTCCAAGGCGGTGGTGGGGGATAGTTCATAGAGAAAAGGTAGTGATGTGGTAATCCAGGGTGACCCGTTCTCTATGGTATAGTGAGGAGGTGTAGGTCCAGGACTACATTAGTATAGACGGTTCTGTAATAAGAAATATGAATGTTAGAGTCATGTACAGAAATGACGTTATAATCATTATACAGAGGTCATGAATGTCATATACAGATCATAAACCCACCATCATATAATCAGGCAAAGGATGACAGTAGATCTTCAACATAAAATGATACACAATGTCCCAATTTTTAAGATAGGAAGGACTGGATATCGTAGTCTCTATTTAAGCCTCTTGGGGCTAGAGTCTGAAGTTCATGTATCCAGTACGCTTCCCTCTTCTTCAAGAGGCCTATCCTGTCGCCCCCCCTACGTAATGGTGTCACCTGTTCAATTACTTGGAATCTTAATTGGGCGATGGTATGGCCCTGAGAATTGAAGTGATGGGGGATGGGTAGCAATGTATTCTTGCATCTTATCGTGGATTTGTGTTTCGAAATCCTCTGTTTGATGGGTTGTGTTGTCTCACCTACGTAATACAGTCCGCAGGGACATTTGATAATGTAGACCACAAAAGCTGAATCGCACGTAAAAAAGCTTTTGATGGGATATTCCTTGCCATTGTGGGGATGGTAAAGGGTTGTTCCTTTCTGTACGTTATTGCACTGTGTGCACTGCAGGCAGGGATATGTGCCTACTCTCGGATTGGTGAGGAAACGTTGTCTGGTCCTGGGTTGTGAACTACCTATGTCTGCCCTAACCAGTTTATCGCGTATATTACGCGGTCTACGGAAGCAAGGAAGAAAGGGTTCATTAAATTCCCTAATCCCTGGGTGTGCTGACCCAAGGATGTGCCAGTTGCGCCGTATGGACTTGTGAAGTAGGTATGCCAGAGGGTGGTAGTCGTGGACAAATGGAATGCGGTGTTTTGTATTAGTTTGCGGGCCTCGGGTGGGGTTCGTTCTGGCTATATCCAGAGTGTGAGGGGGGTAGCCTCTCTCAAGGAATTTTGTTCGCATTTCTCCCAGTCGTTGTTCCTGTAATCTGTCATCAGAGACTATTTTATGGACCCTTTGAAATTGTGACTTTGGAATTGAGTCCTTCATTTTAGTGGGGTGGAAACTGTCATAGTGGAGAAGACTGTTACGATCAGTAGATTTGGTAAATAGGTCTGTGGAGAGTTCTCCTTGTTCATTTTTGATAATTGTGGTATCAAGGAAGTGTACCCTGTTCTGATCGTACGTCATAGTAAAGTCCAAACCCCGCCATGATGTCTTGAGGAATTCAAAAAAGATTTCCAATGACTCTTGTGGCCCATTCCAGATGCAGAATACATCATCGATGTATCTTTTCCATACTATGGCATGTCTCCGGAAAAGGTCATTAGTATAGATGGTGCTCTTTTCATAGTCCGCCATGTAAGAATTTGCGTAAGGTGGCGCAGCGTTACTCCCCATCGCGGTGCCCCGTATTTGTTGGTAGAATGTATCCTCAAAGAGGAAGTAATTTCTGGTGAGAACTATGGAAAGTAGCTCACAACAAAGATTAACCTGATCTCGATGTAGGTCAGAAGCTATGAGTAACTTTCTGACTGATGCAATGCCCTCTGTGTGTGGTATGGACGTGTATAAATCTTTTACGTCAAATGTAACCAGAAAGGCTTCTCGGGGGATGCTTTTGAGCTCATTTATGAGTTTTAGAAAGGCTCCTGTGTCTAATAGGAACGAGGGAGTCTGTTTGATTAGTGGTGTAAGAATTTTCTCTAAATATTTCGAAATGGGTGATAGAATCGATTCTGTTGAAGCCACTATGGGTCTTCCTGGTGGGTTGTTTAGGCTCTTGTGGACTTTTGGAAGTATGTAAAAAACTGGCGTAACCGGGTTTTGTTTAGTTAGGAATTCACATGTTTTCTGATCTAATACTTTTATCTCCCTGTATTTGGTAAGTACATCTTGGATGTATTCTTTGATGTTATGCGTCGGGTCCCTGTCAAGGGGTATGTAGATGGAATTGTCCTGTAATTGGCGATAGACTTCTTGCATGTATGTGGTCTTGTCTAGTACTACTATCGCTCCTCCCTTGTCTGCTGGTTTAATTATTATGTCCTTATCAGTCTGTAAGGAATTGAGTGCCTGTTGGTCAAGGGCAGTGAGGTTAGAAGGGACATGTAGCCTACCTCTGTCAAAATCCTGTCTCAATTTGTGAAAAGAGTCACTCACAAATGAGATAAATGCCTCAAGTGCCGGGGAACCTGTAGGAGGTCTATAGTTACTTTTATTTCTTAGACCTAGGCTCCTTGATGTAAGGGAATGTTCCCCTATGGTGTTTAGTGGTGGGTTAATCTCATTTGAGTCTGAGAAATGTAACTTGAGTCTAAGTGACCGATAGAATCTCTGCAGATCCATCTCTAGGTTAAAGGTACTAAGTCTATAGCTTGGGCAAAATGATAGGCCCTTCTGTAAGACCTGATGTTCTGCAATGCTAAGTGATTTAGATGAGATATTAATTACGAGGGGGTTCGTACCTGGGAGCGGGTTATGCGCGTGAAGTCCATGTTTCTTTGACTGTCTCTTTCCTCGACGGGTCCTCTTCTTCTCGTTTGTCTCCTTCCTCGTCCTAAAAAACGACCCGCTGATGGTCTGTCGCGTCGTTCTTGATCTGATCCCGATCCTTCCTATCTTAAAAATTGGGACATTGTGTATCATTTTATGTTGAAGATCTACTGTCATCCTTTGCCTGATTATATGATGGTGGGTTTATGATCTGTATATGACATTCATGACCTCTGTATAATGATTATAACGTCATTTCTGTACATGACTCTAACATTCATATTTCTTATTACAGAACCGTCTATACTAATGTAGTCCTGGACCTACACCTCCTCACTATACCATAGAGAACGGGTCACCCTGGATTACCACATCACTACCTTTTCTCTATGAACTATCCCCCACCACCGCCTTGGAGTTAATATGGATCACACACCAAATCGGCTATAAGAGAAACTAAGTACATGCTATCCTTCACTGCGCATGCCCGGAATGAAACGCACAGTCCTCCCACTTCAGAACAAGTGGAACGCACTATAGCGACACCCATTCTTCCAGGTCACTTCCGGTTTAGTCACTTCCGGTAAGCGCGTCTCACCGCATACAGCGCGCCTTTAAAAAGTAGCGTCGGACAGATCACTCCACACTCAGGACGAGCGGTGGATGCCGCGTCCAGGACCATACTCCTCTGGGTAAGCGATACATGTCCGCTGGGGAGCATATACAGTACTTAACCGCTCCACAGCATACTTATATAGGACTTGCTTTATTCCCACAGCGCCATATATGGCTTATTTTCTAAGCTGATCCTGACACTTAGAGGGGGTAGGTGAATACCTTTTTTATATATTAACCGACACCCATAAGGATAAACCCACACAGGGTCACCTATAACCCCATACAATTTACATATTGTTTCAGGTTAAATCTCCTTAAAATCCAGTAAACAAACATATCTCTAAGAGAGGGTAGGTCCCCTTTTTCCCTTCTTTCTCTATAACCACCTATGTCTCACCCCACGGTCACAACCACGAGCCACTCATTGTATAACGTGTGCAATAATATTAGGACGTATTTGACTAAATGTTTGAGCAATGAATTGCTATACCGTCTGTTCTGCTGCCAGACGCTATTCCCTGATCTGTTGGAACCCATGTATCATGAACAGTTGTACAATTCACTGTATATACTTTGTTTATATTTTTTATTATTTTTCTCTTATCCAGTACATTGATGAAGGTCTATGACCGAAACGTCTAGTGTATGTACTCTCCTTACAATTAAATATTCTCACAAGCATCTCATCACGTGTGTGTGCCAAGTTTTATCTAAATAATATACGGTTTGGGCACCTACTTGTGCACCACCATCAATAGTAGTGCCTACGGCTATCTTTCCCTTGCCCACTAGACCCCTTGTATCCTTCTCCCCTGCCTCCTAGCCCCCATGTGTCCCCTAGTGCCTGTCTTCCTTGCCCCCTTGTTCCCTCTCCTCTGCCCCCTCGTCACCATTTGCTCGTGTCTTTGTCACTGCCCCTGTATGGAGGGGCTGCATTATACTATGAGGGGGGCTGCATTGTATTCTATGGGGCTTACATTGAATTTTATGGCGGGGGGGGCCCCATTTGGAAGTTCGCACCGGGGCCCATAACTTTGTAGTTACGCCACTGCTGAAAGAGCCAGCTTGTGCAGCACAAAGGATGCAAAAGGAAAAGGTGCTCCTTGCAAACACAGAACTAAACACATATTATAAAATGTGTCCCCTGATACCGTGAGACCGTCCTGGAGGTGGGACTTTCCTTCGTAATATGACACAGCACAGCCGTCATTCCTACCCCCTTGGCGCCGTGCGTCGGCTCCTCAGCGTTGTTTGATTCCGTCCCGGAGCCTGCGCTGTTATGTTATCCCTTGGCCAGGCACACTTAGCGCTGCCCATCTTCTGACATGCGCAGTGCATATCCTCGCCTCTCACTCCCCTCCCTACGGCTTCTTCAGACTGTGCGGCGTCACGGCCGTGGCATGCTATTAGGGATCAGCTGACAGCGCACAGTCTGAAGAAGGCGTAGGGAGATGAGTGAGAGGCGGAGGTTCAGATATGCACTGCGCATGTCCATGGATCTCAGGCTTGCAGTGGGATTAAATCAGAAGACACTGCGAGGCGGGATCTTGGCCAGCGCGGCCGCACAGGCGCAGCCAGCCTGACACCAAATGATGTCAGAAGACGAGCAGCGCTAAGTGTGCCTGGCCAAGGGATAACATAACAGCGCAGGCTTCGAGACAGAATCAAACAACGCTGAGGAGCCGGCGCACGTCACCGGGGGGGTAAGAATGACGGCTGTGCTGCGTCACATTACGAAGGAAAGTCCCACCTCCGGGACGGTTTTACGGTATCAGTGGACACATTTTATAAGTGTTATGTTCTGCGCATGCAAGGAGCAAAACAAAAATAGCTACCTTTTCCTTGTGCAGCACTACTGCTGCACAAGGTGGCTCTTTCAGTAACAAACGCCTTGTGGGGGGGGGACAGGTTCCTTTACATTTAAGTTGTTGTGTCAGCGTGGCGGTCGCAGGACACATTGCCGGCTACACAGCTGGGGATCAGCTGACGTTTCTGAAACCCAATAACACTGGGTCGTATGTTTTGACTGTGCAGACGGCACTTCTGAGCCTCAACTGGCGGTGTTGGAGCCCAGGAATTTAAGTTCAGGTGGTAGAAAGATGAACACAACAGGAGACCTGGATACTGTAGACAGTCACCTAATTATTTAGTCAGGAAGAGGAGTGGCAAATTCTTGCGAGATCCAGGCCTTGTTCATTTTCAGGAAAGTAAGCCGGTCAACGTTATCGGAGGATAGTCGCATGCGACGGTCAGTTAGTACACCACCTGCAGCACTAAAGACGCGTTCCGATAATACACTAGCTGCAGGGCAAGCCAGCACCTCCAATGCATTCTGGCTTAGCTCTGGCCATGTATCCAGCTTTGAGACCCAAAACTTGAAAGGGGAAGAGCCGTCTGGGAGTACAGCAAGAGGGCAAGACATGTAGTCTGTCACCATCTGACGGAACCGTTGCCTCCTGCTGACTGGAGCCGTCTGTGATGGTGGCGGGCACACAAAACTGTGCCACAGTTGGGCCATACTGGTCTTGCCTTGGGCAGAGGCACTGCTTCTGCTCCCTCTTTGTGCAGAGCCTCCTCCACTGCCTGGACGCACTGAGCTGCTTTGTAATGCACTAGCAGCACTTCTCTCAGTTGGAATGGAGAAGATGATGGAATTCACCAGTGTGTCTTGGTACTCCCGCATTTTTCGCTCCCGGTTCAACGGTGTGATGAGGCTTTCTACGTTGTCCCGGGAGCGAGGATCGAGGAGGGTGAACACCCAATAATCAGACATGTTGAGAATGTGGGCGATGCGGCGGTCGTTTCTCAGGCACTGCAGCATGTAATCCACCATGTGCTGCAGACTGCCAACTGGCCAAGAAACGCTGTCCCCTGCTGGAGGCGTGATCTCTGCCCGGTCGTCATCACCCCACCCTCGCTGTACACACTGAGTACTGGACAATTGTGTAACTCCCTCCTCTGGACGGATGTCTTCCTCCTCCATTGACTCCTCCTCATCCTCCTCACAAAGTGTCCCCTGCCTACGCGTTTGTGAGGAACCACGTGGTGCTGACTGTCCAGAAGATGATGGAAATGGTGAATCGTCATCCTCCACCTCTTCCACAACATCATCCCTTAGCGCTTGCAGTGATTTTTCAAGCAGGCAGATAAGGGGGACAGTCATGCTGACTAGTGCATCATCTGCACTCGCCATCCATGTGGAATAATCGAAGGGATGCAAAACCTGGCAGACGTCCTTCATAGTGGCCCACTCTGTGGTTGTGAAGTCTGAACGGCGCGGAGTGCGACTTCTTTGCGCCTGATGCAGCTGGTACTCCATTACAGCTTGCTGCTGCTCACACAACCGCTCCAACATATGTAACGTGGAATTCCACCTGGTAGGTAGGTCACATATGATGCGATGTTCCGGCAGGCGGTGTCGGCGCTGCAGAGCCGCAATGCGCGATTTTGCCGTGCTGGAACGCCGCAAGTGAGCACACTCTAGGCGGACCTTGTGCACCAGTGCATCAAGATCCGGATAGTCCCTCAAAAAACTCTGCACGACCAAATTGAGCACATGTGCCAGACATGGGATGTGAGTGAGGTTGCCGAGGCCCAGAGCTGCCACCAGATTTCGGCCATTATCACACACTACCATGCCTGGCTGGAGATTCGCTGGCACAAACCACACATCGCTCTCCTGCTTGATGGCATTCCAGAGCTCCTGCGCTGTGTGGCTTCGATTCCCCAAAGAAATTAATTTCAAGACGGCCTGTTGACGTTTGGCCACGGCTGTGCTCATGTCGGTCGTAACAGGTAAACGTTCATCACGGGTCCATGTGGAGGTGGACTGTGACGGCTCCTGCAGCGATGATTCTGAGGAACTGGTGTAAGAGGAGGAGTCAATGCGTACAGAATGGATTCCTGCAATCCTTGGAGTGGGCAGGACACGTCCTGCGCCACTCGCATGATCTGTACCCGGCTCAACAACATTAACCTAATGGGCAGTGAGGGAAAGGTATCGCCCCTGTCCATGTTGACTGGTCCACGCATCGGTGGTGAGGTGGACCTTGCTACTGACGGCGTTCAGTAGCGCGTGTTTTATGTGTCCCTCCACATGCTTGTGCAGGGCAGGGACAGCTTGCCTGCTGAAGTAAAAGCGGCTGGGCACATTGTACTGTGGGACTGCCAATGACATCAAGTCACGGAAGCTGTCAGTCTCCACCAGCCTGAATGACAGCATTTCCAGTGACAGAAGTTTGGCAATGCCTGCAGTCAGAGCCTGTGCTCGTGGGTGGTTTGACGAGAAAGGCCGCCTTTCCTCCCATGCCTGTACTACCGATGGCTGTAGACTGGGCTGGGAGTGTGTGGATGACTGGGAACGTGTTGCTGCGGGTGGAATTACAGTGGGTCTCTGGACTACAGGGCCAGAGGTTCTTCCACGGCGATCCTGGGAGGAAGCCAAACCAGCTGCGTGTGAGCTGGAGGAAGAGGCAACACGAGCTGAAGAGGTGGTAGCTGCCGCTGTTGGTTGGCCTAGCTCTTCAGTGTGTTTTTCTAACTCCGCCGCGTGCCTGGTGCACACATGTTTCCACATGTTGGAGGTATTGAGGTTGCTGACATTTCGACCTCTTTTGACTTTGTGATGACACACCTTGCATTTGACATAGCAAATGTCATCTGCAACTGTGTCAAAAAAGGACCAGGCACTGCAAGTCTTGGGAGCACCCTTTTTGGCTTTTGGAAGAGACATGCTCCTAACGGGTGCCAAAGCGGAGGCTGCAGGATCCGCAGTCTTCCCCCTCCCTCTCCCTCTTTGGCCCGTTCGGGGAATCTCTTCCTCAGAGCTGCTCCCACCACCTTCCTGTCCCTCACGCCAAGATGGATCAAGGACCTCATCATCTACACTAGCCTCTGCCATCAACTGCTCCTCCTGGGTAGTCTCAGCAGCAGAGCACGCACCAGAAAGTGGCACCTGAGTGTCATCAGCGGATGCGTCCTGCGATGTGGTGACCGGAGGCACTGGCCCACTCGCCTCTTCAGAGGAAGAGAGAAAAAGCTGTTGGGCATCACTGCACCCTGCCTCTTCTTCCATTTCTCCAATGCTGCTTGGCTGGCCCCCTGTTTCCAAGCCAAGAGATTCAGAGAACAGAAGTAGAGACGGCTCCTGTCCTGGGCTCTCTGTCTGCCTGGGCAATTTGGCAGGTGGTGAAGAGACAGATGGGTGCTCTCCAGTGCTCTGTGTCTGAGAGGATGTGGCACTAATTGAAGTCAATGCGTTAGCTGCCATCCATCCGACAACGGCTTCAATTTGTTCTTCACGCAGCAGCGGTGTACGGCGCTCTGCGACAAAGCTGTGCATGAAGGACTGTTCCCTGGTGAAACTGGGTGCTGAGGAGTCACCGGTGCCCGCAGCAGGCACAGAATCCCCACGTCCTCTCCCTGCTCCGCGCCCACGCCCACGTGCCTTACTCCCTGCCTTCTTCATCTTGGTTGACTGATAAAGATAAGCAGAAAAGTACTAACGTCTTTGTGTGCTTATTCCTGAACAGCTCCGAGTCCTAACAGGTATAAGAAACACTAATTTTCTAAAGTGTGGACTAGACTTTAATATGAGCTAATGTGGCCTACAGAAATGTAAAGTGGTGTGTTTGGTGAACTTTATTATTTATTTATTTTTGGGGGGCTGAACTGACAACAGAGAGAGCTGCAGTCACACGGAGACCATGCAGACAGCCGTAAACGGCGCTGCAAGGCCCAAAAAACCTCCTCTACTTTATCCTATGTAGTGTTTTTCCACAAGTTAGCTGGATACGGGTGGAAAGACACTAATAGGAATTTTTTGAAAAAATGTGCAGCAGCCTGCACTACTTAAAACAAAAGGAAAATTGATTTTACGGTATGACGCAGTGAAGAACCCTGAGCTGGATACAACCAGGCTATGGCTGCTCACAGACTACAGGTCGAGCTGCAGTCACACGGAGACCGTGCAGACAGCCGTAAACGGCGCTGCAAGGCCCAAAAAACCTCCTCTACTTTATCCTATGTAGTGTTTTTCCACAAGTTAGCTGGATACGGGTGGAAAGACACTAATAGGAATTTTTTGAAAAAATGTGCAGCAGCCTGCACTACTTAAAACAAAAGGAAAATTGATTTTACGGTATGACGCAGTGAAGAACCCTGAGCTGGATACAACCAGGCTATGGCTGCTCACAGACTACAGGGCGAGCTGCAGTCACACGGAGACAGTGCAGACAGCCGTAAACGGCGCTGCAAGGCCCGAAAACCCTCCTCTACTTTATCCTATGTAGTGTTTTTCCACAAGTTAGCTGGATACGGGTGGAAAGACACTAATAGGAATTTTTTTAAAAATGTGCAGCAGCCTGCACTACTTAAAACAAAAGGAAAATTGATTTTACGGTATGACGCAGTGAAGAACCCTGAGCTGGATACAACCAGGCTATGGCTGCTCACAGACTACAGGGCGAGCTGCCGTCACACGGAGACCGTGCAGACAGCCGTAAACGGCGCTGCAAGGCCCAAAAAACCTCCTCTACTTTATCCTATGTAGTGTTTTTCCACAAGTTAGCTGGATACGGGTGGAAAGACACTAATAGGAATTTTTTGAAAAAATGTGCAGCAGCCTGCACTACTTAAAACAAAAGGAAAATTGATTTTACGGTATGACGCAGTGAAGAACCCTGAGCTGGATACAACCAGGCTATGGCTGCTCACAGACTACAGGGCGAGCTGCAGTCACACGGAGACCGTGCAGACAGCCGTAAACGGCGCTGCAAGGCCCAAAAAACCTCCTCTACTTTATCCTATGTAGTGTTTTTCCACAAGTTAGCTGGATATGGGTGGAAAGTCACTAATAGGAATTATTAGAAAAAATGAGCAGCAGACTACACTACTTGAAAAAAAAAAAAAAATAGAACAGTATGAGGCAATGAACCACCCTCCCTGAACTGAATACAACCAGCTATGGCCTATTGGCTGCACACAGACTAGAGAGTGGGCTGCACTCACACACACACACACACACACACACACACACACACACACACACACACACACACACAGACCTTGCAGATCGCTGTGAAAACAGCGCTGCAAGGCAAAAGCAAGGTGATTAGTAGGTGAACACAGCGGTTGCTAAATTAGCCTTGGAAAAGAACAATGAAGCAAATCGCTATCTCTAAACTGGCCTGCAAAGAGTCAGCAAACAGCTTCCTGTCACTAACTGAATTCACAGCAGAGTGAGCGCAAAATGGCGCCAGCGACTTTTAAACTGCAGCATGACATCATTTCAGCAGCCAATCACAGCCTTGCCAGTAGTTTCATGCCCTCCATGCTGAACAGGATGTGCCCACACTTAGAATCATTCTCATTGGCTGAATTCGTGCAAATTTGTGCAGTTTGAATCCTGGGAACTTCCGATTCCGGTATCCGATACGCGGCAAGTATCGGATCTCGGTATCGGAATTCCGATACCGCTAAGTATCGGCCGATACCCGATACTTGCGGTATCGGAATGCTCAACACTAATTCTGATGGCTCTTTGATGAAACCATGTGCTTTCTTCTCCAGAAAGTTTTCGCCTGCTGAGCGGAATTATGATGTCGGCAATCGGGAGTTGTTGGCTATGAAGTGAGCATTTGAGGAGTGGCGACATTGGCTTGAGGGAGCCAAGCATCGCGTGGTGGTCTTGACTGATCATAAAAATTTGATTTACCTTGAGTCTGCTAAGCGGTTGAATCCTAGACAAGCTCGGTGGTCTCTGTTTTTCTCCCGTTTTGATTTTGTGGTCTCGTATATTCCGGGATCTAAGAATGTGAAGGCTGATGCCCTTTCTAGGAGTTTTTTGCCTGATTCTCCGGGAGTTCTTGAGCCGGCTGGGATTCTCAAGGAGGGGGTGATTCTTTCTGCCATCTCCCCTGATTTGCGGCGGGCACTTCAGGAGTTTCAGGCTGATAAACCTGACCGCTGTCCAGTGGGGAAACTGTTTGTTCCTGATAGATGGACTAGCAGGGTAATTTCTGAGGTTCATTGTTCGGTGTTGGCTGGTCACCCTGGGATTTTCAGTACCAGAGATTTGGTGGCTAGGTCCTTTTGGTGGCCTTCCTTGTCGCGGGATGTGCGTTCGTTTGTGCAGTCCTGTGGGACCTGTGCTCGGGCTAAGCCTTGCTGTTCCCGTGCCAGTGGGTTGCTTTTGCCTTTGCCTATTCCTGAGAGGCCCTGGACGCATAGTTCCATGGATTTTATTTCTGATCTTCCTGTTTCTCAGAAGATGTCTGTCATCTGGGTGGTTTGTGACCGGTTTTCTAAGATGGTCCATTTGGTACCGTTGCCTAAGTTGCCTTCCTCCTCTGATTTGGTTCCATTATTTTTTCAGCATGTGGTCCGTTTGCATGGTATTCCAGAGAATATTGTGTCTGACAGAGGTTCCCAGTTCGTTTCTAGGTTTTGGCGGTCCTTTTGTGCTAGAATGGGCATTGATTTGTCTTTTTCTTCAGCATTCCATCCTCAGACAAATGGCCAAACGGAGCGAACCAATCAGACCTTGGAAACCTATTTGAGATGCTTCGTGTCTGCTGATCAGGATGATTGGGTGACCTTTTTGCCGTTGGCCAAGTTTGCCCTTAATAATCGGGCTAGTTCTGCTACCTTGGTTTCGCCTTTTTTTTGTAACTTTGGTTTTCATCCTCGTTTTTCTTCAGGGCAGCTTGAGCCTTCTGACTGTCCTGGTGTGGATTCTGTGGTGGACAGGTTGCAGCAAATTTGGACTCATGTGGTGGACAATTTGACGTCTCAGGAAAAGGCTCAACGTTTTGCTAACCGTCGTCGGTGTGTTGGTCCCCGACTTCGTGTGGGGGATTTGGTCTGGTTGTCTTCTCGTCATGTTCCTATGAAGGTTTCTTCCCCTAAGTTCCAGCCTCGCTTTATTGGGCCTTATAAGATTTCTGAAATTATCAATCCGGTGTCTTTTCGTTTGGCCCTTCCAGCTTCTTTTTCCATTCATAATGTGTTCCATAGATCCTTGTTGCGTAGATATGTGGTACCTATGGTTCCCTCCATTGATCCTCCTGCTCCGGTGTTGGTTGAGGGGGAATTGGAATATGTGGTGGAGAAGATTTTGGATTCTCGTTTTTCGAGACGGAAGCTTCAGTATCTGGACAAGTGGAAGGGTTATGGCCAGGAGGATAATTCTTGGGTTGTTGCCTCCGATGTTCATGCTGCCGATTTGGTTCGTGCTTTCCATTTGGCTCGTCCTGATCGGCCTGGGAGCTCTGGTGAGGGTTCGGTGACCCCTCCTCAAGGGGGGGGTACTGTTGTGAATTCCGTTCTGGAGCTCCCTCCTGTGGTTGCTAATGGTATTTTTGTGAGTTCTGCCCTTGGGCTCCCTCTGGTGGTTTCGAGTGGAACTGCTGCTCCGTTAGGTAGCTGTAGCAGCTGCCATCACTGATCGCCTTGCCTGGGTTTGTTATTTAAACCTGCTCTGGGCTTTAGTTCATGCCAGCTGTCAATGTCTTAGGTTGGATTTGTTTCTCTCCTTGGATTTCTCATATGGCCTGTCCTTGTCAGCAAAAGATAAGTTCTGCTAGTTCTTGTTCGTCCATTTGCTTTGGACATTATTGCTTTGCAAATATGTCTCTTTTTGTCCAGCTTGTCACTATGTCATATTCAGGCTTGCTGGAAGCTCTGGGAAGCAGATTTGCCCCTCCACACCGTGAGTCGGTGTGGAGTTCATTTTTTGTAAACTCTGCGTGGATTTTTGTAGTTTTTAATACTGACCGCACAGTATCCTTTTCTCTCTGTCTATCAAGTTTAGTATTGGCCTCCTTTGCTGAAAACTGATTTTATTTCTGTGTATGTCATTTCCCTCTCCACTCACAGCCAATATTTGTGGGGGGCTGTCTTTCCTTTTGGGGTTTTCTCTGAGGCAAGATAGCTTTCTATTTCCTTCTTTAGGGGTAGTTAATTCTTAGGCTGTGAAGAGGTGTCTAGGGAGAGTCAGGAACATCCCACGGCTATTACTAGTGTTGTTGTTAGGATTAGGGATTGCGGTCAGTAGAGATACCACCTCCTCAGAGCTCGTCCCATGTTGCGTTTTAGCCACCAGGTCATATCGGTGTGGCCTCTTAACCACCAGGTCATAACAGATAGCACGGCCTACCTGGAGATTTTGGCCAAGAACCTCCGCTCCTCCATCAAGGATCTTAAGATGGGTCGTCATTTCATCTTCCAACAAGACAACGACCCAAAGCACACAGCCAAGAAAACCAAGGCCTGGTTCAAGAGGCAAAAAATCAAGGTGTTGCAGTGGCCTAGTCAGTCTCCTGACCTTAACCCAATTGAAAACTTGTGGAAGGAGCTCAAGATTAAAGTCCATATGAGACACCCAAAGAACCTAGATAACTTGGAGAAGATCTGCATGGAGGAGTGGGCCAAGATAACTCCAGAGACCTGTGCCGGCCTGATCAGGTCTTATAAAAGACGATTATTAGCTGTAATTGCAAACAAAGGTTATTCCACAAAATATTAAACCTAGGGGTTGAATAATTATTGACCCACACTTTTTTGTTTAAAATTTATAAAAATTTAACTGAGCAACAAAACTTTTTGGTTTGTAAGATTTATGCATCTGTTAATAAATCCTGCTCTTGTTTGAAGTTTGAAGGCTCTAACTTATTTGCATCTTATTAAACCTGCTAAATCTGCAGGGGGTTGAATACTACTTGTAGGCATTGTATAGTATTAACTTCCCGTGACAGTATCAATCCATTTTTTTTCTCAAGACATGTCACACCATTCATCTTGAGATGAAAGGAAAAGTAAGAACACATCTGTAGATAGCTAAAGGAGGCACGAAAGAGAACATGTTTACCCCCCTGGAAGAAAGCTTATTTAGTAATTCACATACTTTTTCGTGCAGATCATTCCGAGTAAAATGTCATAAATTAGTTGGATGTCCTTATTCTGAATCACTACCACCAGTGGAATAAATATTCAAATTTTTGGAACATTTTTTGAGATGAAGGAATCGATTTGCAGGATCCTGATTCAGAGGCCAGGTAAGTATTTCGTAGCCACGGGATGAAAGCACTGGGAGCTGCCTCCCACCTGCCGGTGTCTCCTGCTTCTTTTTTGATTAGATGTCATCTGTGCATCACGCCACAGTGATGGTGGTCTACTAGGCACCTGTTAGGAGTGCATTTGTCATCAGACAGGTTTTGGAAAGGCTGTATCCTTATGATATGTGTTTTTTTAAAAATGTTTCTATGTTAGCCCTCTACTAGGCTGGCTAACCAAAATAGGAACCATAGAAACAGTGAGGTAAGAGATGGTTATGAGCACTCCCATATGACCTGGCCACTGGACTAGGGTCCTGAGATTTACATAGGCTTCAATTCCTGCTTAATATCTGTTATGTCTGCCAAATACATGGCCCTCTAATGTGCTTTTTATCTCTTGGTTTCTCAGACTGTAGATAATAGGATTGAACATGGGGGTGACCACAGTATATAACAGAGACAAGATCTTATTAAGGTTCAGTGAGGAAACACTAGTGGGTACCACGTATACGGCAAATAGTGTCCCATAATACAAGGATACTACAGTTAGATGTGAGCTACAGGTGGAGAAAGCCTTCTGCCTTCCAGAGGTGGTTGAAATCCGTACAATGCTCATGAAGATGGAGATATAGCTTCCCAGTATGAACAGAAATGGAAACAGCACTACAGGGATGGAGCACACATATATTTCGATTTTTATGATAGCAGTATCTGAGCAAGAGAGTTCCAGAAGAGGAGCCACATCACAAAAGAAATGGTCGATCACGTTGGGTCCACAGAACTGGAGCCTACAGATCAGGAAAAGTGAAGTCAAGCTAATGACTAAGCTAAGGAACCAAGAAGAAGACACAAGAAGAACTTGAAGACTTGAATTCATCATCGCTGCGTACCGTAATGGATTGCATATGGCCACATAGCGATCATAGGACATGACTGTGAGAAGAAATGACTCCGTAGTTGCTGAGAAACCAAAAACATGATACTGGGTGATGCAGCCTGCGACAGACAACCTGCTGCCTTCCTGTAGTATCACCCGCAGCATGTTTGGTAAGATGTTGGTGGCAAACACTGTGTCACAGAAGGACAATTGGCTGAGAAAAATGTACATAGGAGATCGGAGAAGGTTACTGAGCAGAACCAAAGTGATGATCAGGAGGTTTCCACCCAACGATGCAACATAAACTAGGAGGAGCAATGAAAATAGAAGAAACTTAAAAGCATGAAGGTTCTGGAATCCTAAGAGGAGGAACTCGACAACTACTGTTTGGTTGTTCGCACTCATGGATGTGGCTGTAATGGGAAAAGAACAAAAAGTAGTTTCATATAAAAAAATACTGGTGTCATATTAAACATTACTATGCAGTTAACATAAATGGCGTGGGTTCAGAGAACAACGTATAAAGAAAATAGGAAAAAGATGCTGGAGCATGGATTATGAAAAAAAAGAATTGTAATTATATGTATGGAAAAATTCTAGCTTAAAGCATATCCCCTTAAGGCAACAAAAAAGGCCTAACATACAGGAGCGTCGACAAAAACTAAAAGGAGCAAATTGAATAAAAGAAATTTAAAAACATGGCGGTTTCTGAATCCTAATGTAAGACACATGGGTGTGGACCCACTGTGCCACGGGCCCAGGTTACTCTGGAAGGTTGTTAGTAAGTGTCTACTGGGTACTCAGTAGAGCCTCTGATGGTGAGAATAGGCTGGGCCGCCTGAAGACACCAGGTAGGACACGGCAGTCACCAAGACTGCAGCAGCTAACCAGAGGGTAAAAGACTTGGGTACAAGTGGACGAAACAAAAGTGTGGTCAGATGGTCTGAGGTCGGGGCAAACAGCACAGGCTCAGAGTTAGTAGCCGAGGTCAGGAGTGGAGAGATCAGGATAAACAAGAAGGCAGGTCAATTCAATAACAGGTGAGACAAAACAGGAATAAGTCAATGCAGGAACTGGAGTCGGAGCTACTAAGAACCTAACTTCAGGCGAGAAATGGAGGGTGGAGTTGCCTGATATATCACCTGCTGGCGGGTGAAATAAATATTGAACACATCACCAATTCTCTAATTAAATATATTTCTTAAGATGCTATTGACATGAAATTCTCACCCGATGTCGGTAACAACCTATCCAATCCACACAGGCAAAGAAATCAAACCATAGTTGTCCATAAATTATGTGTAATAAAGAGAAATGACTCAAGGAAAGAGTATTGAACACGCTTCCTGAAATGTAATTTATATTTTCTACAGAAGCCTTTGTTTTTGATGACAGCCTAAGGCTATGTGCACACGTTGCGGATTTACTGCGGATCTGCAGAGTTTTTTTCCGTGCAGAAACGCTGTAGATATGCAAAGTGATTTACAGTACAATGTAAATCAATAGGAAAAAAACGCACAGAAAATGCAGCAGATTGAAAGAAGGAGCATGTCACTTCTTTTGTGCGGATCTGCAGCATTTCTGCACCCTTCCATTATAGAAATCCACAAGGGTAAAAAAACGCATGAAATCCGCACAAAATCCGCAGCAAATCCGCAACAAAAACACACAAAATCTGCATAAAAGCGAATCAAATCTGCACCTGAGTTTTCTGCCAGGAGATGTGGATTTTGTGCTGAAAATTCTGCACCCAACTCTGCAACGTGTGCACATAGCCCACGGATGCCTCCTGTATGGAGAAACTAATTGCAGGCATTGCTCAGGTGTGATTTTGGCTCATTATTCCACATAGACATTCCTCAAATCTTGAAGCTTCTGTAGGTTACTTCTATGAACTCTGAATTTAGTTCCTTTCATAATTTTTTGGTTGGATTTGGGCTTGGTGATTGGTTGGGCAATTTTAGCAACTTTATTTTTTTCTCTGAAATCAATTGAGAGTTTCCTTGGCTGTGTGTTTGGGATCATTGTCTTGCTGAAATGTCTACCCTTGTTTCATCTTCATCATCTTGGTAGATAGCAGCAGATTTGTATCCAGAATGTCTCAGTACATTTGTATATTCATCCTTTCTTAAATAATATGAAGTTTGCGAGTGCCGTATGCTGAAAAACAGATCCAAGCCATGATGTTTCACCTCCAAAGTTCACTTTTGGCATGGTGTTTTTGGGGTGCTGTGTAGTGCCTTTTGGCCTCCAAACACGACGTATATTATGGCACCCAAACAGTTCAATTTTGGTCTCATCTGACCACACTATATTCTCAATGTATTTCATAGGCTTGTCTAAATGTTGCTGAGCAAACTTTAACCCCATTTTGGTTTTTGCGTTTCTGTTTTCTCTCTACTTCTTCCCAAAGCTATACATTTTTATTTTTCCGTGAATATGGCCATGTGAGGGCTGATTTTTTTGTGGGACGAGTTGTAGTTTTGAGTTATACAATTGGACGGGAAGAAAAATGTTAGACACGAACATGAAGCCAGAAAATATACTGATGAAGGATATGAGGTGCGACAAAGAAGACCGAAGACATCATACTCGGAAGGGAGGTAAGAAAATTTCTAAAACAATCCACAGGGAGGAGATTGGAAAAAAACAAAATCTTCTAAACTGCATGCTCTCCAACGCCAGAAGCCTGACAAACAAGATGACAGAAATAGAAGCAGAAATATCTACAGGTAACTATGACATAGTAGGAGTAACCGAGACATGGTTAGATGAAAGCTATGACTGGGCAGTTAACTTACAGGGTTACAGTCTGTTTAGAAAGGATCTTAAAAATCGGAGAGGAGGAGGGGTTTGTCTCTATGTAAAGTCTTGTCTAAAGTCCACTTTAGGGGAGGATATTAGTGAAGGGAATAAGGAAGTCGAGTCCATATGGGTCGAAATACATGGAGGGAAAGATAGTAACAAAATTCTCATTGGGGTCTGTTACAAACCCCCAAATATAACAGTAATCATGGGAAGTCTACTACTAAGGCAGATAGATGAAGCTGCAACCTATAATGAGGTCATTGTTATGGGGGACTTTAACTACTCAGATATTAACTGTGAAACAGAGACCTGCGAAACCCATAAAGGTTTCTGATAATAACCAAGAAAAATTATCTTTCACAATTGGTGCAGAATCCAACCAGAGGAGCAGCACTTTTAGACCTAATACTATCTAATAGACCTGACAGAATAACAAATCTGCAGGTTGTCGGGCATCTAGGAAATAGCGACCACAATATTGTACAGTTTCACCTGTCTTTCACTAGGGGGACTTGTCAGGGAGTCACAAAAATACTGAACTTTAGGAAGGCAAAGTTTGACCAGCTTAGAGATGCCCATAACCCCTTCATGACCTTGGGATTTTCCGTTTTTCCGTGTTCGTTTTTCGCTCCCCTCCTTCCCAGAGCCGTAACGTTTTTATTTTTACGTCAATTTGGCCATGTGAGGGCTTATTTTTTGCGGGAGGAGTTGTACTTTTGCACGACATCATTGGTTTTACCATGTCGTGTACTAGAAAATAGGAAAAAAATTCCAAGTGCAGTGAAATTGCAAAAAAAGTGCAATCCCACACTTGTTTTTTGCTTGGCTTTTTTGCTAGGTTCACTATATGCTAAAAATGACTTGTCATTTTGATTCTTCAGGTCAATACGAGTTCATAGACACACAACATGACTAGGTTCTTTTTTATCTAAGTGGTGAAAAAAAAAATTCCAAACTTTGCTAAAAAAATAAAAAAAAATTGTGCCATTTTCCGATACTCGTAGCGTCTCCATTTTTCATGATCTGGGGTCGGTTGAGGGCATATTTTTTGCGTGCGGAGCTGGTGTTTTTAATGATAGCATTCTGGTGCAGATACGTTCTTTTGATCGCCCGTTATTGCATTTTAATGCAATGTTGCAGCGACCCAAAAAAATTAATTCTGGCGTTTCAAATTTTTTTCTCGCTACGCCGTTTAGCGATCAGGTTAATGCTTTTTTTTTCTTGATAGATCGGGCGATTCTGAACGCGGTGATACCAAATATGTGTAGGTTTGATTTTTTTTTATTGATTTATTTTGATTGGGGCGAAAGGGGGGTGATTTAAACTTTTATTTTTTTTTATTTTTTTCACATTTCTTTTTACTTCTTTTTTTTACTTTTGCCATGCTTCAATAGCCTCCATAGGAGGCTAGAAGCAGGCACAGCACGATCGGCTCTGCTACATAGCAGCGATCTGATGTTCGCTGCTATGTAGCAGAAATGCAGGTGTGCTGTGAGCGCCGACCACAGGGTGGTGCTCACTGCTGCCGGGGATCAATAACTATAGAGGTCTCAAGGACCTCTATGGTTACTATTCAGAAGCATCGCCGACCTCCGATCATGTGACGGGGGTCGGCGATGCGATAATTTCCGGCCGCCCGGCCGGAAGCGGTAGTTAAATGCCGCTGTCTGCGTTTGACAGCGGCATTTAACTAGTTAATAGGCACGGGCAGATCGCGATTCTGCCCGCGCCTATTACGGGCACATGTCAGCTGTTCAAAACAGCTGACATGTCCCGGCTTTGATGCGGGCTCACCGCCGGAGCCCGCATCAAAGCGGGGCTTCTGACCTCGGACGTAGTATCCCGTCCGAGGTCAGAAAGGGGTTAATCTGGTTGACTGGGCCAATGTCCTCAGAAATAAGAGTACAGATAATAAATGGGAAATGTTAATCCTAAATAAGAACTGTAAGCAGTTTACACCTTACAGGAATGAAAGGACAAGAAATAAGAAAGACCCAATGTGGCTAAACAAAGAAGTAAGAGGGGCAATTAACAGTAAAAAGAAAGCATTTAAACTACTAATGTTATAAAGTAAAAAAAAAAAAAAAATTCCTAAATAAAGAAAACATATATATATATTGTTCCCGTAAATACATTCCTTTATCTAAATTAAAAAAAACAAACAATAAAAGTACACATATTTAATATTGCCGTGTCCGTAACAACCCGACCTATAAAACTGTCCCACTAGTTAACCCCTTCAGTGAACACCGTAAAAAAAAAAAACGAGGCAAAAAAGAACGCTTTATTATCATACTGCCGAACAAAAAGTGGAATAGCATGCGATCAAAAACACAGATATAAATAACTGTGGTACCGCTGAAAACGTCATCTTGTCCTGCAAAAAACTAGCTGTGATACAGCGTCATCAGCGAAAAAGTAAAAAAGTTATAGTCCTCAGCATAAAGCGATGCAAAAACAATTCTTTTTTCTATAAAATAGTTTTTATCGTATAAAAGCACCAAAACATAAAAAAATTATATAAATGAGGTATCGCTTTAATCGTGCTGACCCGAAGAATAAAACTGCTTTATCCATTTTACCAAACGGGGAACGGTTTAAACGACCCCCCCAAAAGAAATTCATGAATAGCTGGTTCTTCACAAAAATCGTAGTAAAAAGCGATAAAAAAAGTCACGTGCCTGAAAATGTTACCAATAACAACGTTAACTCGTTCCGCAAAAAACAAGACCTCACATGACTCTGTGGACCAAAATATGGAAAAATTATAGCTCTCAAAATGTGGTAACGCAAAAAAATATTTTTTGCAATAAAAAGCATCTTTTAGTGTGACAGCTGCCAATTATAAAAATCCGCTAAAAAACACGCTATAAAAGTAAATCAAACCCCCCTTCATCACCCTCTTAGTTAGAAAAAAATAAGAAAAATAAAAAAATGTATTTATTTCCATTTTCCCAATAGGGCTAGGGTTAGGGTTAGGGCTAGGGTTAGGGTTAGGGCTAGGGTTAGGGCAAGGGCTAGGGTTAGGGTTGGGGCTATGGTTGGGGCTAGGCTTAGGGCTAGGGTTAGGGCTAGGGTTAGGGCTAGGATTGGGGTTAGAGCTAGGGTTAGGGTTTGGATTACATTTACAGTTGGGATTAGGGTTAGGTGTGTATCAGGGTTAGGGGTGTGGTTAGTGTTATGGTTGGGATTAGGATTAATGGTGTGTTGGAGTTAGGGGTGTGGTTAGGGTTGGGGTTAGGGGTGTGGTTGGGATTAGGGGTGTGTTTGGGTTAGGATTTCCGTTAGATTTGGGGGTTTCCACTGTTTAGGCACATCAGGGCTCTCCAAACACGACATGGCGTTCGATCTCAATTCCAGTCAATTCTGCGTTGAAAAAGTAAAACAGTGCTCCTTCCCTTCCGAGGTCTCCCGTGCGCCCAAGCAGGGGTTTACCCCAACACATGGGGTATCAGCGTACTCAGGACAAATTGCACAACAGCTTCTGGGGTCCAATTTCTCTTGTTTCCCTTGGGAAAATAAAAATTTTGGGGGCTAAAAAAACATTTTTGTGGGAAAAAATGATTTTTTATATTCACGGCTCTGCGTTATAAACTGTAGTGAAATACTTGGGGGTTGAAAGATCTCACAACACATCTTGATAAGTTCCTTGGGGGGTCTAGTTTCCAATATGGGGTCACTTATGGGGGATTTCTACTGCTTAGGTACATCAGGGGCTCTGCAAATGCAACGTGATGCCTGCACACCAATCCATCTAAGTCTGCATTCCAAATTGCGCTCCTTCCCTTCCGAGCTCTCCTATGCGCCCAAACGGTGGTTCCCCCCCCACATATGGGGTATCAGCGTACTCAGGACAAATTGGACAACAACTTTTGGGGACCAATTTCTCCTGTTACCCTTAACAAAATACAAAACTGGGGGCTAAAAAATAATTTTTGTGGAAAAAAATAATTTTTATTTTCACGGCTCAGCGTTATAAACTGTAGTGAAACACTTGGGGGTTGAAAGCTCTCACAACACATCTAGATAAGATCCTTGTGGGTCTACTTTCCAAAATGGTGTCACTTGTGGGGGGTTTCAATGCTTAGGCACATCAGGGGCTCTCCAAACGCAACATGGCATCCCATTTCAATTCCAGTCAATTTTGCATTGAAAAGTCAAACGGCGCTCCTTCCCTTCCAAGCTCTTCCATGCAACATATGAGGTATCAGTGTACTCAGGACAAATTGCACAACAACGTTTGGGGTACAATTTCTTCTGATACCCTTGGGAAAATAAAAAATTTGGGGCGAAAAGTTCATTTTTGTGAAAAAATATTATTTTTTTTTTTACGGCTCTACATTATAAACTTCTGTGAAGCACTTGATGGGTCAAAGTGCTCACCACCATATAGATAAGTTCCTTAGGGGTCTACTTTCCAAAATGGTATCACTTGTGGGGGGTTTCAATGTTTATTCACATTAGTGGCTTTCCAAAAGTATCATGGCGTCCCATCTCAATTCCAGCCAATTTTGCATTGAATAGTCAAATGGTGCTCCTTCCCTTCCGACCTCTGCCATGCGCCCAAGCAGTGGTTTACCCCCACATATGGGGTATCAGGGTACTCAGGACAAATTGTACAACAACTTTTGTGGTCCATTTTCTCCTGTTACCCTTGGTAAAATAAAACAAATTGGAGTTGAAATAAAATTTTTGTGAAAAAAAATTAAATGTTCATTTTTTTTTAAACATTCCAAACATTTCTGTAAAACATCTGAAGGGTTAATAAACTTCTTGAATGTGGTTTTGAGCACCTTGAGGGGTGCAGTTGTTAGAATGGTGTCACACTTGGTTATTTTCTATCATATAGACCCCTCAAAATGACTTCAAATGTGATGTGGTCCCCCCAAAAAAATGGTGCTGTAAAAATGAGAAATTGCTGGTCAACTTTTAACTCTTATCTCCCTTACAAAAAAAAAATTTGTTTCCAAAATTGTGCTGATGTAAAGTAGACATGTGGAAATTTTACTTATTAAGTATTTTGTGTGACATATCTCTGTGATTTAAGGGCATAAAAATTCAAAGTTGGAAAATTGCGAAATTTTCAAAATTTTCGCCAAATTTCCGTTTTTTTTCACAAATAAACGCAGGTAATATCAAAGAAATTTTACCACTACCATGAAGTACAATATGTCTCGAGAAAACAATGTCAAAATATCCAGGATCCGTTGAAGCGTTCCAGAGTTACAACCTCATAAAAAGACAGCGGTCAGAATTGTAAAAATTGACCCGGACATTAACGTGCAAACCACCCTCGGGGCTTAAGGGTTAAGGGTCACAATCCAACCCAAGAAGAGGTGCGAAACTGGCTAAATAAGATTAAAATAGATAAATCTCTGGGTCTGGATGGCATACACCCACGAGTACTAAGAGAACTAAGTAATGTAATAGATAAACCATTATTTCTTATCTTTAGGGACTCTATTGTGACGGGGTCTGTTCTACAGGACTGGCGCATAGCAAATGTGGTACCAATATTTAAAAAGAGCTAAAAGTGAACCTGAAAATTGTAGTCCAGTAAGTCTAACCTCTATTGTTGGAAAAATATTTGAAGGGTTTCTGAGGGATGTTATTCTGGATTATCTCAATGAGAATAACTGTTTAACTCCATATCAGCATGGGTTTATGAGGAATCGCTCCTGTCAAACCAATCTAATCAGTTTTTATGAAGAGGTAAGCTATAGACTAGACCAAGGTGAGTCATTGGACGTGGTATATCTAGATTTTTCCAAAGCGTTTGATACCGTGTCACACAAGAGGTTGGTACACAAAATAAGAATTCTGGGTCTGGGGGAAAATGTGTGTAAATGGGTAAGTAACTGGCTTAGTGATAGAAAGCACTCTCTAACTGGGTCGCTGTGACCAGTGGGGTACCGCAGGGGTCGGTATTGGGACCTGTTCTCTTCAACATATTCATTAATGGTCTGGTAGAAGGTTTACACAGTAAAATATCGATATTTGCAGATGATACAAAACTATGTAAAGCAGTCAATACAAGAGAAGATAGTATTCTGTTACAGATGGATCTGGATAAGTTGAAAACTTGGGCCGAGAGGTGGCAGATGCGGTCTAACAATGATAAATGTAAGGTTATACACATGGGAAGAGGGAATCAATATCACCATTACACAATGAATGGGAAACAACTGGGTAAATCTGACATGGAGAAGGACTTTGGGATCCTAGTTAATGATAAACTTACCTGGAGCAGCCAGTGCCAGACAGCAGCTGCCAAGGCAAACAGGATCATGGGGTGCATTAAAAGAGGTCTGGATACACATGGTGAGAGTATTATACTGCCTCTGTACAAATCCCTGATTAGACCGCACATGGAGTACTGTGTACAGTTTGGGGCATCGGTGCTCAGGAAGGATATAATGGAACTATAGCTAGTACAAAGGAGGGCAAAAAAATTAATAAAGGGGATGCGAGAACTACAATACCCTGAGAGATTGGCAAAATTTGGATTATTTAGTCTAGAAAAAAGACGACTGAGGGGCGATCTAATAACCATGTATAAGTATATAAGGGGACAATACAAATGTCTCTCCGAGGATCTGTTTATACCAAGGAAGGTGACGGTCAGAAGGCGGCATTCTCTGCGTCTGGAGAAGAGAAGGTTTTTCCACCAACATAGAAGAGGATTCTTTACTGTTAGGGCAGTGAGAATCTGTAATTTCTTGCCTGAGGAGGTGGTGATGGCAAACTCAGTCGACGGGTTCAAGAGAGGCCTGGATGTCTTCCTGGAGCATAACAATATTGTGTCTTACAGTTGCCTTGCTAACTATGTTACTATGTTTTTATGTATTGGAAAGCGGGAAAAAAATTCCAAGTGCAGTGAAATTGCAAAAAAAAGTGCAATTCCACAATTGTTTGTTTAACCATGTTTACCAAATGCTAAGACTGACCCTTAAGATTCTCCAGGTTATTACGAGTTCGTAGATACCAAAAATGTATCCGTTCTGTTTTATTTAAGTAGTGAAAAAAAATCCAAAGTTTTGTTAAAAAGAAAAAAATAAATTAAAAAATTGTGTAATTTTCCAACACCTGTAGTGTCTTCATTTTCAGGGTTTTGGCGGCTAGGCAAGGGCTTATTTTTGTGCTCTGACGTTTTATTTATACTATTTTTACATAGATACTATGTTTTGATTGCCCGTTATTGCATTTTAATGCAATGTGGCAGCTACCAAAAAAACGTA
The DNA here is from genome assembly GCF_051348905.1 of Ranitomeya variabilis. Classification (NCBI taxonomy): domain Eukaryota; kingdom Metazoa; phylum Chordata; class Amphibia; order Anura; family Dendrobatidae; genus Ranitomeya; species Ranitomeya variabilis. Next base: position 568,134,679 of record NC_135232.1, read on the forward strand.
ATTCTGGCGTTTTGACTTTTTTCTCATTACGCTGTTTACCGATCAGATTATTTCTTGTTATATATTGATAGATCCAGCGATTCTGAATGCGGCGATACCAAATGTGTGTATTTTTGTATTGTTTTATTTTTGAATGGGGCGAAAGGGGCGAGATTTAACACTTTAACGACCGCCGATACGCCTTTTATATGCGGCAGTTATGGGTACTTAAACCACAGCGCCGCTTTTTAAAGGCACTGTAGAAAAAGTGTATACCGCCCCCCAGAGTTGGAATTTTTCCAGGGTCTCGGCTGGGAAGCTGAGACCCCAGAGAACATGATTCGGGTTGGTTTTTACTGACCCCGCTGTTGCGATTGCCGTTAATAACAGTACAAAAAAAGACTGATTTTCCATTTAATTTCTCTCTCCTCTGATGTAATCGCACATCAGAGGAGAGATAAATAGGTTCCTCCAGCACCTGGCAACAATATGAAATTTTTCCTATTGGTTCATTTTGATCACTGTGATAGACCCTATCACAGTGATCAAAAAAAAAAGTAAATAATCCCCCCCTTTATCATCCCCTTAGTTAGGGGCAATGTTATGATCTGGTGGCCTTAGAGCAGCATGAGATGTACTCTGGAGAAGGTGGTACCTGTACTGACCGCAGACCCTAAACTTAACACCGCAACTAGAAGTAGCCGTGGAATGTACCTAGTACTCCCTGGACATCTCGACACAGCCGGAGGACTAATTACCCCTAAAGATAGAAAAGGGAAAACTATCTTGCCTCAGAGAAAATTCCCAAAGGATAGGCAGCCCCCCACAAATATTGACTGTGAGAGGAGAGGGAAAAAACATACACAGACTGAAATCAGAATTTAGCAAAGAAGGCCACTTGTAGCTAAATAGAAAGGATAGGACAGAGTACTATGCGGTCAGTATTAAAACACTAGAAAATATCCACCACAGAAAATACAAAAACTCCACAGCTAACTAAAGATATGGAGGGTATATCTGCATCTCCAGAGATACCAGCTTGGCTAAACAAATCCTTATACAGACCAAGCTGGACAAGACAAAAAACATGGAACAGCAGCGCTACCACTTACAACCACCGGAGTGAGCCCAAGAGCAGAATTCACAACAGTACCCCCCCTTGAGGAGGGGTCACCGAACCCTCACCAGAGCCCCCAGGCCGATCCGGACGAGCCAAATGAAAGGCACTAACCAAATCATCAGCATGAACATCGGAGGCAACAACCCAAGAATTATCCTCCTGGCCATAACCCTTCCATTTGACAAGATACTGAAGCTTCCGCCTCGAAAAACGAGAATCCAAAATCTTCTCAACCACATACTCCAACTCCCCATCAATCAACACCGGGGCAGGAGGATCAACAGAGGGAACAACGGGCACCACATATTTCCGCAACAAAGATCTATGAAAAACATTATGGATGGAAAAAGAGGCTGGAAGGGCCAAACGAAAAGACACTGGATTGATAATCTCAGAAATCCTATGAGGGCCAATAAAACGAGGCTTAAACTTAGGGGAAGAAACCTTCATAGGGACATGACGGGAAGACAACCAGATCAAATCCCCAACCCGAAGCCGGGAACCAACACACCGACGACGGTTAGCAAAACGCTGAGCCCCCTCCTGAGACAACACCAAATTGTCAACAACATGAGCCCAAATTTGCTGCAACCTGTCAACCACAGAGTCCACCCCAGGACAATCAGAAGGCTTAACCTGCCCCGAAGAAAAACGAGGATGAAAACCAGAGTTACAAAAGAAGGGTGAAACCAAGGTAGCAGAACTAGCCCGATTATTAAGGGCAAACTCGGCCAATGGCAAGAAAGCCACCCAATCATCCTGATCAGCAGACACAAAGCATCTCAAATAAGTTTCCAAAGTCTGATTAGTTCGCTCGGTTTGGCCATTTGTCTGAGGATGAAATGCAGAAGAAAAAGACAAATCAATGCCCAGCCTAGCACAAAAGGCCCGCCAAAACCTAGAAACAAACTGGGAACCTCTATCGGACACAATATTCTCCGGAATGCTATGCAAACGAACCACATGCTGAAAAAACAACGGAACCAAATCAGAAGAGGAAGGCAACTTAGGCAAAGGTACCAAATGAACCATCTTAGAAAACCAGTCACAAACCACCCAGATAACTGACATCCTCTGGGAAACCGGAAGATCCGAAATAAAATCCATAGAAATATGCGTCCAAGGCCTCTCAGGGACCGGCAAAGGCAAAAGCAACCCACTAGCGCGGGAACAGCAAGGCTTGGCCCGCGCACAAGTCCCACAGGACTGCACAAAAGAACGCACATCCCGTGACAAAGAAGGCCACCAAAAGGACCTACCAACCAAATCTCTGATACCAAAAATCCCCGGATGACCAGCTAACACAGAACAATGAACCTCCGAAATCACTTTACTAGTCCATCTGTCAGGAACAAACAATTTCCCCACTGGACAGCGGTCAGGTTTATCAGCCTGAAATTCCTGAAGAACCCGTCGTAAATCAGGGGAGATGGCAGAAAGAATCACTCCTTCCTTCAGAATATCGACCGGCTCAAGGACCCCAGGAGAATCAGGCAAAAAGCTCCTAGAGAGGGCATCAGCCTTAACATTCTTAGAACCCGGAAGATACGAGACCACAAAATCAAAACGGGAGAAAAACAGGGACCATCGGGCCTGTCTAGGATTCAGCCATTTGGCAGACTCGAGATAAATCAAATTCTTATGATCGGTCAAGACCACAATACGGTGCTTGGCCCCCTCAAGCCAATGTCGCCACTCCTCAAATGGCCACTTCATAGCCAACAACTCACGATTGCCGACATCATAATTGCGTTCCGCAGGCGAAAACTTTCGAGAAAAGAAAGCACACGGTTTCATCAAGGAACCATCAGAATTCCTCTGAGACAAAACGGCCCCTGCCCCAATCTCAGAAGCGTCAACCTCAACCTGAAAAGGAAGAGAAACATCCGGCTGACGCAACACAGGGGCAGAAGTAAATCGGCGTTTAAGCTCCTGAAAGGCAGAAACAGCCGCAGAGGACCAATTCGTCACATCAGCGCCTTTCTTCGTCAAATCGGTCAGGGGTTTAACCACACTGGAGAAGTTGGCAATGAAACGGCGATAAAAATTAGCAAAGCCCAAAAATTTCTGAAGGCTCTTCACGGATGTGGGCTGGATCCAATCATGAATGGCCTGAACCTTAACCGGATCCATTTCTATAGATGAGGGAGAAAAAATGAAGCCCAAAAAAGAAATCTTCTGTATTCCAAAGAGGCACTTAGACCCCTTCACAAACAAGGCATTATCACGAAGGATCTGAAATACCATCCTGACTTGTTTCACATAAGACTCCCAATCATCTGAAAAAATCAAAATATCATCCAAATATACAATCATGAATTTATCAAGATAATTCCGAAATATATCATGCATGAAGGACTGAAACACAGATGGAGCATTAGAGAGTCCGAATGGCATCACAAGGTATTCAAAATGGCCTTCGGGCGTATTAAACGCAGTTTTCCATTCGTCACCCTGCTTAATACGAACAAGATTATATGCCCCTCGAAGGTCAATCTTAGTAAACCAACTAGCCCCCTTAATCCTAGCAAACAGATCAGAAAGCAAAGGCAAAGGGTATTGGAATTTGACCGTGATCTTATTCAAGAGGCGATAATCAATACAGGGTCTCAAGGAGCCATCTTTTTTGGCAACAAAAAAAAACCTGCTCCCAATGGTGAAGAAGATGGCCGAATATGCCCCTTCTCCAAGGACTCCTTAACATAGCTCCGCATGGCGGTATGTTCTGGCACAGACAGGTTGAAAAGTCGGCCCTTAGGGAACTTACAGCCTGGAATCATGTCAATAGCACAATCACAGTCCCTATGCGGTGGAAGGGAACTGGAATTGGGCTCATTGAATACATCCTGGAAATCTGACAAAAACTCAGGAATTTCAGAAGAGGGGGAGGAGGCAATTGACATCAAAGAAACGTCACCATGAACCCCCTGACAACCCCAACTAGTCACAGACATAGATTTCCAATCTAATACCGGATTATGCACCTGTAACCATGGGAAACCCAGCACAATAGCATCATGCAAATTATGCAACACCAGAAAACGACAATCTTCCTGATGGGCTGGCGCCATGCACATGGTCAGCTGTGTCCAAAACTGAGGTTTATTTTTAGCCAACGGTGTAGCATCAATGCCCCTCAAAGGAATAGGACTCTGCAAAGGCTGCAAGGGGAAACCACAACGTCTGGCAAATTCTAAGTCCATTAAGTTTAGAGCGGCGCCTGAATCCACAAAAGCCATGACAGAAAATGACGATAATGAGCAGATCAGGGTCACAGATAACAGAAATTTAGGTTGTACAGTACTGATGGTAACAGAACTAGCAATTCTCTTGGTACACTTAGGGCAATCAGAAATAACATGAGCAGAATCGCCGCAGTAAAAACACAACCTATTCTGACGTTTGAATCCTTGTCGTTCAGCTCTAGACACAATCCTATCACACTGCATAGGCTCAGGACTCCGCTAGGAAGACAATTCCATAGTGTGCACAACTCTGCGCTCGCGCAAGCGCCGATCAATCTGAATGGCCAGAGACATAGAATCACTCAGACCAGCAGGCGTGGGGAACCCCACCATAACATCTTTAACGGATTCAGAAAGACCCTTTCTGAAGATTGCCGCCAAGGCATCCTCATTCCATTTAGTCAGTACAGACCATTTTCTGAACTTCTGGCAATATGATTCTGCCGCTTCTTGACCCTGAGACAGGGCCAACAAGGTCTTCTCAGCATGATCCACTGAATTAGGTTCGTCATACAATAACCCAAGCGCCTGAAAAAAGGTGTCTACATTAAGCAACGCCGGATTCCCAGGTTCCAGGGCAAATGCCCAATCCTGGGGGTCACCACGCAGCAGAGATATAATAATTTTAACCTGCTGGATGGGATCACCAGAGGAACGGGGTTTCAGAGCAAAAAACAGTTTACAGTTATTTTTAAAGCTCAGAAATTTGGACCTATCCCCAAAAAACAAATCAGGAGTTGGAATTCTAGGCTCTAAAACCGGAGTCTGAACGATATAATCGGAAATACCCTGTACTCTAGCAGCAAGTTGATCCACACGAGAAGCCAATCCTTGAACATCCATACCAGCGCTGAACTCCTGAGCCACCCAGAGGTAAAGAGGGAAGAAAAAAAAAAACACCACAGACTACAGAAAAAAAAATGGCTCAGCACTTTCCTTCCCTTCTTCTGAGATGCGGTTAACTCATTGTGGGCCAGTTGTACTGTTATGAACTGGTGGCCTAAGAGCAGCATGAAACGTACTCTGGAGAAGGTGGTACCTGTACTGACCGCAGACCCTGAACTTAACACCGCAACTAGAAGTAGCCGTGGAATGTACCTAGTACTCCCTGGACATCTCGACACAGCCGGAGGACTAATTACCCCTAAAGATAGAAAAGTGAAAACTATCTTGCCTCAGAGAAAATTCCCAAAGGATAGGCAGCCCCCCACAAATATTGACTGTGAGAGGAGAAGGAAAAAACATACACAGACTGAAATCAGAACTTAGCAAAGGAGGCCACTTCTAGCTAAATAGAAAGGATAGGACAGAGTACTATGCGGTCAGTATTAAAACACTAGAAAATATCCACCACAGAAAATACAAAAACTCCACAGCTAACTAAAGATATGGAGGGTATATCTGCATCTCCAGAGATACCAGCTTGGCTAAACAAATCCTTATACAAACCAAGCTGGACAAGACAAAAAACATGGAAAAGAACTGAACAATAAGGCCACAGCATGTGGACAGCAAAAAATCAAGGCCAGAACTTATCTTTGTTGAAAAGAACTGCAAAGCAGGAGAGACCAGGCAGAGATGTGAATCCTCCAGGAACAATGGACAACTGGCACTGACTAAAGGGTGAAGCAAGACTAAATAGCCCAGTCAGATTTGCAAAAAGTGAACACACCTGACAAATGCTGCGACTCAGAGACAGCAGCGCTACCACTTACAATCACCGGAGGGAGCTCAAGAGCAGAATTCACAACAGGGCAAATAATAAAATTAAACAAATATATTTATTTCCATTTTTCCATTTGGGTTAGAGTTGGGCTAAAGTGAGTTGGGCAAAAGTGAGTTGGGATAAAGTTAGGGTTAGGGTTAGGGCTAGGGTTAGGGCTATGTTTAGGGCTAGGGTTAGGGGTAGGGTTAGGTTTAGGTCTATGGTTAGGGTTTGAGATAGGGCTAGGGTTAGGGTTAGGGCTAGGTTTAGGGCTAGAGTTAGGGCTAGGGTGAGGGTTAGGGTCAGGATTGGGATTAGGGTTAGGGGTGTGTTAGGGTAAGGTTTGTGGTTAGGGTTATGGTTAGGGTTGGGATTAGGGTTAGGGGTGTGTTGGAGGTTAGGTCTGTGGTTAGGGTAATGGCTAGGGTTGGGATTAGGGTTAGGGGTGTGTTGGGGTTAAGTTTGTGGTTTGGGTTATGGTTAGGGTTGGGATAAGCGATAGGGGTGTTTTGGGGTTAGGGTTGGAGTTAGAATTGGGGGGTTTCCACTCTTTAGGTACATCAGGGGGTCTCCAATTGCGACATGGCGCCACCATTGATTCAAGACAATTTTGCGTTCAAAAAGTAAAACGGTGCTCCCTCCCTTCTGAGCCCTGCCGTGCGTCCAAAAAGTGGCTTATTCCCACATATGGGGTATCGGCGTATTCAGGAGAATTTGCACAACAAACTTTGTGGTCCATTTTCTCCTGATACCCTTGTGAAAATAAAAAAAATGGTTCCAAAGTAATTTTTTTGTGAAAAAAGTAACATTTTCATTTTTTCCTTCCACATTGCTTTAGTTCTCGTGAAGCACCTGAAGGGTTAATAACCTTCTTGAATGTGGTTTTGCGCACCTTGAGGGGAGCAGTTTTTAGAATGGTGTTTCTTTTGGGTATTTTCTGTTATATTGACCCCTCAAACGCACTTCAAATGTGAGGTAGTCCCTAAAAAAGGTTTTGTAAATTCTGTTGGAAAAATGAGAAATTGCTGGTCAACTTTTAGCCCTTATAACTTCCTAACAAAAAAAAATTGTTTACAAAATTGTGCTGATGCAAAGTAGACTTGTGGGAAATCTTATTTATTAAGTAATTTGTCTAACACTTCTCTCTGATTTAAGGGCATAAAAATTCAAAGTTTGAAAATTGCAACATTTTCAAAATTTTCACCATATTTCCATTTTTTTCATAAATAAGTTTAAGCCATATGGAAGAAATTTTACCACTAACATGAAGTACAATATGTCACAAAAAATCGATTTCAGAATCAGTGAGATTCATTGAAGCGTTCCAGAGTTATAACTATATAAAGTGACAGTGGTCAGAATTGTAAAAATTGTCTTGGTCATTAAGTACAAAATTGGCTCTGTCACTATGGGGTGAAACTTCATATTTTTTAATTGTTTAAATATTTTTTTAAACTTTTTTCTTACTTTATGCTTCCTTCAATAGTCTCCTTGGCATCATCCAATTGCTTGTGCTACACATAGGGCTTCAGCCCTGCTCTATGTAGCAGAAATGCTCACTTGCTATGAGCTTAGACCGCTGGGCTGCGCACATAGCTATCTGGCTGTGATAATCACAGGGGTCTGCTGCAGACCCCAGGATGTCATGCCAACACATCGGCGACTCGCTGGCATGTGACACAGGTGCCGATGAGCATAATTAGTGAGTCTTTTATTAAATAAAATACTTTCACATGACACTAACTATGATACACTACAAATAGAACACAACAAAACAAAACATAAGAACAAAGCTCCAATCAGACGGCCACAAAAGACAAAAAAAGAAACCTACTAATCAGGGACAAGAAAGAAAATTCCAATTAAATAAAGAAAGCAAAAAGAAAAGACAACAAACAAAATACTCATAACTTACATTAATACCCCTGTAAAAATTATAAATAGTAAATAGTATAAAATCATACAAGACCCCCGGCCCAGCTTCATTCATACTACTATATACAACCCCAACTACATTCACACCGTCCTATATATAATATTATAAACAATATATACACTATAAACACATTATATACAGATTTATACAACGCCGCAAACACAACAAAACCCTACTGGTCCCACTGCCTTACCTTACAGCCACCCGCTTGCACCGCCACATACACCCTACAACAAACCTAAATACAATACACTGTACAAAATTATTATTATTAATTTTTTTTTTTATTTTTTTTTTATTTTATATATATATACACACACCTACACTAACTATCCCGCCACCCCTGATCCAGCTCTGGCCACAAAGTTCAGGAATTATCCGAGCTAGGATCAGGCCCCAAAGTTTTTCCCCAGGCGGGGCCTGGGCCAGGCCAGATCAGTCTCATATCACCGCTGTTGAAACCCCCCAATCCCCCACCCAACCTAACTAAGACCCTCTATTATACACACTATATACAATATATACAATACACTATATACAATATATACATAAACCAACTTCACAACCTACATACTCACCACCCAAGGCTCAAGTTCGATGCCTGCAAACCTTCTATTCAGGGAACAGAGATACAAAACAAAAATCTAGGGTGTAAAGATATCAGCCCACCACCCGGATATAGGAGCGCTAACGGACTAAGGCACCCCGAAGGAGAAACCCCTCCAGAGATGGGCCGCCCTCCGGGCACCCAGTCCTTCGCACTCCAGAGAACGCACCTTCACCAGGGCACCTAGGATGCTGCTACAAACTTCATCTACACGGAGGATTTTACTCTGCGTCGAAACTAAAACTCGTGCGTTCCACGTGAAGTACCTGACCACTGCGCTGACTAAGAATAAAGTGGCTCGGTCCCTTCTCCCGAGGTCTCTGAACGCTCCATAGGCCCACTCGGCATAGGACAGAGTGGCCAGCCGCGGCCAACCAATGGAAGCGCCCAGCCTGTTGTACACCTCTGTATTAAAAGGACAATGAAGCAGGAAGTGCTCCATGCTTTCCAGCATGGTAGCGCAAGCCTCACGGGGACAATTCCTGTCCACGGAGCTCCTGTGCTTCAAATTGTCCTTCACATACAACTTACCTTGGAAGCAGCGCCAAGTTAAGTCCCAATACTTCTTGGGGATCCTGCTAGAATTTAGCAAACTTAACCCAACCACTAGATCCCGACTTGGGCAGTCCTTGAGGACCAATGGTTTCTGAAAATGCGAAAGCAAGACCCGCATGTCGAGGAGTTTCCTCGGGAGGGACCTCACTTCCCACATTCCCAGACCCCACCGGCGCATCATTTTCAGAACTGGGGTAACATAAGCCGGGAGATGCCCGTGCGGTGTGCGGAGATCCTTCAATCTTCCCCCTGTCTCCCATTCCTGGAAGAAAGGCTGAAACCATCCCTTGCAGGAGAATACCCACGGAGGAGCCCTCTCTTTCCAGAGGTTTGCCACGTTAACTTTCAAAAAGGTGTTCACTAGGAACACCACGGGGTTTACCATATTCAACCCCCCTAGTCTCCTCGTGCGGTAAGTGACCTCCCGTTTGACTAGGTTCAGTCTATTCCCCCATAACATCTGGAAGAACAGACTGTAGACCCGTGTCCAGAGAGGCTTTGGTAAGACACAGACGCTGCCCAGGTAGATTAGCAAGGGGAGCAGGAAAGCTTTGCACAGGTCAACCCTTTCCCTCAGGGTCAAAGACCAACCCTTCTATTGGTCCACTCTTTGGGCGACACCTTTGATTCTGCCTTCCCAGTTTTTCGTGGGGTAATCACCCTGGCCAAATTCGATGCCTAGGACTTTGGCATGTTCTTGGGGTTCGGGGAGGGTGTCCGGAAGATCAAACGCGGGATCCCCGCCTCCCAGCCAGAGACTCTCACACTTGTCCTGGTTGACCTTGGACCCGGATGCCTCCGAGTAGCTCTCCACTTCTGACATCACCACCATCGCCTCCTCTTGCGAAGAAACAAAGACCGTGACGTCATCCGCGTAGGCCACTACCCTCAGGATAGCCTCCGGCGCCACCCCGCCCATCCTCACCCCCGCCAACGGCCCACAATCGACCCTTCTGAGGAAGGGATCGATCGCAAACGCGTAAAGCAAAGGGCTAAGAGGGCAGCCCTGGCGGACACCGGACCCTACCCCGAAAGGTTGTCCAATCCACCCGTTTACCAGAGGGAAAGTCTCAGCCCCTGCGTACAAGGTCTTAAGCCAGTCCACAAACCCTCCAGGCAGACCATACCTCAAAAGAGTGGACCAGAGGTACTCGTGGTCAACCCGATCAAAGGCTTTTGCCTGATCCAGGGTCAGCAAGAACCCCTTCCAAAGGCCCGCCCTGCCTTGCTCCACGGCCTCTCGGACACCCAGAACAGCACTGAAAGTGCTACGGCCAGGAACGCAACAGTGCTGGGCCTCCGAAAGGAGCCGCGGCGCAAACTTCACCAGCCTGTTGAAGAGTATCTTAGCCAAAACCTTCCTGTCCACATTGAGAAGTGATATGGGACGCCAATTCTCAATGCGTGATGGATCCTTACCCTTTGACAAAATGATCAGAGCCGACCTCCTTAATGATCTCGGCAGAGTGCCCGAGGAGAGACACTCATTAAACACCTGAGTCAAGAGGGGGACCAAGGAGTCCCTAAAGGTCTTAAAGAACTCGGATGTTAAGCCATCCGGACCTGGCGATTTTTTGGGCCGGAGCCCATCGATCGCCAGTCTCACTTCCTCTTCTTTGATCGCTTCTGCCAAACCGCCCAGCGAGAGGTCAGCCCCTGGCTCAGGAACAGCTTCAGCCAGGAAAGCCGACATCCTGTCACGATCCAGTTCCTTCCTTCCCAAGAGGTGCGAGTAGTATGAACTGACGACCTCCAAGATCCCTGATCTGGACCTTCTCAGGGATCCCGTACTGTCCATCAGCCCCGTCACTATCTTACTATTCACTGACATCTTGCAGCTTCTGTAGGGGTCGGGCGAGTAGTACTTCCCGTAGTCCCTCTCAAAAACCAAAGATGCGTGCCTATCGTACTGACACCTCATTAGCAAGGATTTCACACTGGAGATCGCCTCGCGGCTACCCCCAGTCGAGACAAGATGCTCGAGTCTCCTCCTCAGGCTCTGATACAGACGATCCCTGTTCAGGCTTCTGAGGTTCGAGAGTTGCCGGAAGAATCTCGCCACCCGATGTTTGAACATCTCCCACCACTCCGACTTAGTGTTACTTAGGCCCAGCAGCGGTACCTGGCTCTGAAGAAATTCCTCAAAGGACCGTCTTACAGCTTCTTCCTCAAGGAGTGACGAATTCAGCTTCCAATAACCTCTTCCCATCCGAGGAGTCTCTGTAACGCTCAGAGAAAACATAATCAAACAGTGATCGGAGAATTCCACCTCCACAACCGACAACGGCGAGGAAACGGCCTCCTCCTTCAAATAAAACCTGTCTAACCTAGACCTGCACTGACTACCTCTAAAAAAGGTGAACCCCGCGTGGCCTGTGTTGTGCCGGATGTGGACATCCACCAGGCGTGCCTCACTTACTATCCTATTTAGCGCGACGCAATCGTAAGCCAGCCGGTCTACGGAACCTCCTCTATCACAGGGTCTCGTGACATTGTTGAAATCCCCTCCAAAGACCACCTGCCGACTCGAAAATAAGTAAGGTTTGATCTTCATGAAGAGACACTTGCGGTCCCACTTGGACTGGGGACTGTAGATGTTAATGAGCCGAAGCTCCTGTCCCCCCATGGAGACATCTAGGATCAAGCATCTCCCCATTTCTAACTCGATCAATCGTCTGCATTCAACCGCTGCGGTCTTAAAAAGGACCGCCACCCCACTATACGGCTCGGCCGCAAGAGACCAGTAGGAGGGCCCATGCCTCCACTCCCGCCTTGCTTTATGCATGGTTGATAGGTCGGTCAACCTGGTCTCCTGCAAAAACAAAATGTCGGCGTCAAGTTGGCCGAGAAAATGAAAGGCCGTGTACCTTGCCGCTTCTGACTTTATGCTGGCAACATTAATGGTTGCCAGCGTCAACGGGGTGGGTGCCGCCATCATGATTGATTGAATTAGATAGCCTTTTTCTTCCCACCCCCAACAGTTTCACCCTCTTCCTCTGACAATGATGAGTTTTTAGTGCGCTTAAGACAAACTGACTCATCCATTCTCTCCTTACATACACTCTGGCCCTTGTCTGGTGGTCCCGAGGTAGTCCCCCCCCCCAGAAGGCTTTGTATTTGCCCCCTGAGAAGAAGACCCAGCGACCTCCTGAGCCCCAACAACCTTGTCCGCAACCTCCGGCCCCGGGTCCCCATCGCCCCCCTCTGGAGGGGAGTCCTGGAGGGCCCGGAACCGGTTAGAGAGATCCACCAGAGGGGGGGCGGCTGGACCTTCCAATGGCACCTGGATCAGGGCTACGGAGTCAGAGGGGTCGCACTCCGAGGAGGAGGCTCGAGGCCCGGACCCCCTCTTATCCTTAGTTGTTTTCCTGTTACCCTTTTTCTTTTGCTGTGACCACTCCCCCTCTCTCTCATCCAGACTGTCACCGGATGAAGGTTCCTGGGCAGACATGGCGTCCTTTTGCTCCTCTCTTTCAAGTCTCTTGACTTCCTCGCTCAATTCGCTGTCTTTAGGATCCTCAGCTGCAAGTGAAGCACCCGGGTCAGAGTTTAGGGTCATTACTCCCTGCCCCCTTTTCCCATGGCGCTGCTCCTGCCGCCTGATATTGGATGGAGGCAGCCTGCTCCTCACCGGTTCCCTGCCTCCTCCGCCTCTGCTGGTCCCTTCACCGGCGAGATTAGTCCCGGCTTTCGCCTGTCCCGCACTCGCCGCTTTCAGAACCGCATTGGCAAAGGAACGCGGACAGCGACTGAACGGGTGACCGAGGTCACCACACAGGTTACACCTAATCCTGCCACAGGTAGCAGCAAGATGGCCGAGGTCCCCACACAGTGCGCATTTCTGGGTGGTACACTGCGCACTGAAGTGTGTGGGGCTGCCGCACCTGTGACAGACCTTAGGCTGCCCCCGGTAGAAAATCAAGATCCTGTCCCTCCCCAAAAATGTTGAGGAAGGGATATGGGTAACGGTGTTTCCTGAAACCTTCAATTTCACCATGAAGGTCCAGGCTCCTGACCAGATACCATATGAGCATAATTAGTGATGCGCTGTGATGTTAAATTCTGCTGTAAGAGATTGACTGCGGCATTTAACATGTTAACTGCTGTGGGTGGATCGTGATTACACCTTCAGCTATTACGGCCACATGACAGCTTCACAAATCAGCTGATATGTGCTGGGAAAGGTGTGGGCTCAGCACCAGAGGCCACATCAAAGGGGGGATACCCAAAATGCTCAGTACATGTACGGTTCATGTCGTGAAGGGGTTAAATGCACTTGAACATGCTTTTTGTTCAGCAAAGGAGTCATGTGTGGTGAGCGTGCATAAAGGCCATGAAGGTGGTGGTCATTACTTATTGTTTTCTTTTATACAATTGTAGCTGCTGATTCCAGGTCTTTCTGTGGCTCTCCACAGGTGGTCCTGGGCTCTTGGACAATTCTTCTGATAATTATTTTCACTCTTCTCTTTGAAATCTTGTGGGAAACAATTGGTTATGGCTGGTTTATGATGGAATGATGTTCTTTCTTCTCGATTATTTCCCCAACAGTGCTCACTGGAACCTTCAGCATTTTAGAAATTCTTCTGTAATCAATGCCATCAGTATGTTTTGCAACAAGAAGGTTGCAAATATCTTGAGACAGCTCACTGGTTTTACCCATCATTAGATGTGTGGCATCTTGTTAATGAAACAGCTTTTTATAGACCATCGATTAAACCAGCTGATATTATTTTTCACTAAGTGGCAGGATTACTTTCTTTTGCACATCTTTCTTCTTGTGTTCAATACTTTCCCCTGTGCCATTTCTCGTTATTACATATTATGTACATCTATGATTTGATTTATTTGCCTGTGTGGATTAAATTGAGTTGTTACCTGGTGATAAATTGATATTTTTATGTCAATAGCACCTTTAGAAATATATTTATCTACAAAATTGGTGTTCAGTACTTACAATACTTAGTTCACCTGCTGTACAGTATGTATGTACAGTATATACTGTATATAAACTTCCTTCTCAACCCCCAATGGGGGTGGTATTTTTTGTCCTTTCTCATTCTCGGGTCCTCTACCAGAGGCCTGGGAGTGTGAGGGTTCTGCACAAGATCTTAGTTGTTCCCAGCATTGAGCTCTTCTGGACAGAGTATTTCTCCAGCTTCTGGTATTTCTCCAGCTTCCCATTTTCCTTCTTTCTGATGTTTTTGTCACTTGGCACACCCACATCTATTATCATTGCTGTCTTCTGATCCTTATTTACTATGCCCATGTCTGGTTGGTTAGCCAACACCTGCTTATCTGTCTGGATCTTGAAGTCCCAGAGGATTTTAGCCCTTTCATTCTCCAGCACTTTTTCTGGGGTCTCCCACCTGGACTTAGGGGGACAGCCCATATGCTGTGCAGATGTTTCTGCTACTTGGTTGTGTTGTTCAGTATATGCTGTTTTTGCTTGAATTTTGTATCTTGCCACTATGTGCTGCACTGCTTCTGAGGTTTCTTTGCAAAGTCTGCACCTTGGGTCTTGTCTTGTGTGGTAGATCCCGGCTTCTATGGATCTGGTACTTAGTGCTTGCTCTTGTGCCGCTATGATTAGTGCCTCTGTGTTGTCTTATAGTCCAGCTTTCTCCAGCCATTGGTAGGATTTCTCCATGATAGCCACCTACATTATCTGTCGATGGTACATCCCATGCAGGCGCTTGTCTTACCATGGCGCTTCATGTTCCTGTTCTTCCTTCCAGATCTGTTGTTGCTGCTTTAGGCTTTCTCTCAGCATCTCATCTTTTGGTGTCATTTTTCTTATGTATTCCTGGATACTCCTTGTTTCATCCGTGATGGTGGCTTGGATGCTTATCAAGCCTCGATCACCCTCCTTTCTATTGGTATACAATCTTTGGGTGTTAGACTTAGGGTGGAGACCTCCATGCATTGTGAGGAGCTTTCGTATCTTCACATCTGCAGCTTCCATCACTTCTTTTGGCCAGCACACTATGCCAGCAGGGTATCTGATAGTTGGCAGGGAATATGTATTAATGGCACGGAATTTATTCTTTCCATTGAGCTAGCTCTTCAGGACCTGTCTTACCGTTTGATGGTATTTGGATGTTGCTGCTTTCCTTGCCTCCTCATCATGGTTACCGTATCCCTGTGGGATGCCGAGGTACTTGTAGCCTGTGTGTACATCTGCTATGTGCCCTGCTCGTAATTCCACTCCATCAGTCTTTACTACCTTTGCTCTCTTTATTACCAACTGGCCGGACTTCTCCAGTCCGAAGGACATCCCGATGTCTTCACTGTAGACCCTTGTCAGGTGGATCAGTGAATTGATGAATCGTTCGTTTTTCGCATACAGCTTGATGTCATCCATATAGAGGAGGTGGCTGATGGTGCTTCCACTCTTGAACTTGTATCCATAGCCAGTCTCTGTAATTATCTGACTGAGGGTGTTCAAGCTTATGCAGAACAGCAATGGGGACAGTGCATCACCTTGGTATATGCCGCATTTGATGGTCACTTGTGTTAGTTGTCTTGAGTTGACTTCCAATGTTGTTCTCTATAGCCCCATTAAGTTTCTGAGGAAGGTTCATAATTTCCTGTTGACATTGCAGAGAGCCAAGCATTCACAGATCCATGTGTGTGGCATTGAGTCATAGACTTTCCTGTAGTCAATCCAGGCTATGCTGAGTTTGGACTGCCTGGATCTTGAATCTTGAGCAACTGCTCTATCTATTAGGAGCTGGTGCTTAGAGCCTCTGGTGTTGGTCCCAATGACTTTCTGAGCTGGATTCGTGTACTGGTTCATATTGTCCTGTAGCTTGGTGGCGATGATGCCTGACATGAGTTTCCATGTTGTTGTAAGACAGGTTATTGGGCGGTAGTTGGATGGAACTGTTCCTTTGTGAGGATCCTTCATGATCAGCAATGTTCTTCCTTGTATTAGCCAAGCTGGGTGGTGGCCTGATTCTAGCAGTTGATTCATCTGCTTTGCCATGCGTTCATGTACCACTGTTAATTTCTTCAGCCAGTAGGTGTGGATCATGTCTGGGCCAGGTGCTGTCCAGCTCTTAAAGTTCTTAACCCACTGTTGGATGTCTGCTTCTGTAATAGTGACTGTTTCTTACTTTATTTAGTGGCTGTGTTTCTTTCTCAGATCTTGCAGCCACATTTCACTGGTGTTGTGTTTTTTTCCTTCTCCCATGTGTTCCTCCGGTATTGTCCAGTCTCTGCTATTGGTGGAGTCGCTGTCCTTGTGCCGTTACTCTGTAGTTGGAAGTACACCTTGGATGGTTCTTTGGAGAACAGGGCATTTATGTTCTTGGTCTCAGCTTCTCTAGTGTATCTCCCTGGTCTTACAGCGAGTGCTGTGAGCCTTTGTTTAGCAGTCTCTAGAGCTTCAGTTGGGGTCAGGCCTTTGTACTTGTCCAGCATGGTCTTCTTCTTGATCTTTACACCCTTCTGTATTTCTGCTGGTTGGCTGACTTCCCTTCGTGTTACCTTGATCTTTGTCTCCATTCTTCTGTTGTTCTTCAAGGAAAAAGAAGGTGAACCAGCTTCAAAAAATGTTTTTCTCCAAAGCTTTGAGAAAGAACACCTAGCATGTTTGAAACGCATTGCTGCTACTTCTGTTTATGTGAACCATGTCCTGCCTAATCCTGTTTTATCTATGAACCAATAAACTTTGGAGAAAAACATTTTGGAAGCTGGTTCACCTTCTTTTTTCTTGATCTGCTACACGTCAAACTACACAAGTTTCATTCTTCCTCACACCACATGCCGCTTCAGGTGAGCTTTTTCTTTTTATCCTTCTGTTGTTCTTGCTGGTTGTATAGCCAAGCATTTCCTTGATTGGTGAGGCAGCAGCATAAATCAGTTTATTGGTTTGAGTTATGGTGGTGGCAGGTATTGATGCAAGTGCTCTATTGGCACCTTCTAGCATTTAGCATTTTTTTTTCTTTCTGTTTTTAGTTTCTGATTTAAACTTTTCAAAGTTATCTTTTTTTTTTTTTTTCCTTTTGTCCCACTGCTTTATGGCCTTGTTCAGCATTGGTTTTCTACCCTGAATAGTAATGCCTGCTCTGGCCTTATGCTAATTGGTTAATTGCTGATTGTGACCATTTGGTTCCTGATGCTAGCAGCCACTCCATTTCATATATATTTAGTCTGGCTGGGATAGCACGTGTGAGGGTTCGCGTGTGCAACAGATTTTAAGTGCAACAGTTTAAAGTGCTTGGCAGTTAGACAATGGCAGTTGGACAGGGCAGGAGACAGGTAAGGTGCATAAGTTTTTCAAACAATCATGCTTCTTGGTCAGTCATACTACATTATGCATTGATAATATCAATCTGCTTCTTATTTGTTTTTACTTCTGCTTTCTCACAACTCGCCCGCCCTTTAACACATTCTGTGCACTCTCTCTATATCCACCCCTCCCTTCTCCCCTCTCCCATGTATAACTCTGAGGCTCTACTGACATTTCTTACCCACTCCAAACCAGTCACTACCGCCATGCAGCACTCAAAACGTTCATACAAATCATCCCACCTCCTGCTCTTTCTGTTTTTTCTCCTTCTACTAGTTGCAGGTGACATCTCCCCCAACCCTGGGCTTCCCTCCACCAGCATACATTACTCTCCTCCAGCAACATATAGAAACCCTGCTAATCTTATTAACATTCAGTGCATGCCTTCTCATATCGCTTTCCACTGTGCTCTCTGGAATGCATGGTCTGTGTGTAACAAACTAACTTACATTCACGATCTTTTCCTCTCTAATTCCCTTAACCTTCTGGCTATTACAGAAACCTGGATCCAGCATTCAGACACCACCGCCGCTGCCGCTCTCTCATTTGGTGGGCTGAAATTTTCACATACCACCAGACCTGAGAACAGACAGGGAGGAGGTGCTGGTTTGCTCCTTTCATCACAATGTGCTTTCCAGGTCATCCCCCCGGTTCCCTCACTCATATTTCCTTCCTTTGAAGTCCACGCCGTCAGACTCTTTAGGCCAAACCTGGGCAAGATGCGGCCCGTGGGCCGCATCCGGCCCGCCTGATGATTTTAACTGGCTCGCCAGCTAGCTGTCACTTCTGACAGCCGCCCCCGGCACCGCTCGACCAGCCACCAGATGCTTCTGAGGAGGACCGCTGGTGACTGGAGTGAAGGCCCTGAGCTCATATGCATCGGCCCTGTACGTCACGTGCAATGTCGGTGGCGGCAGCAATCTTCCCGAGGCCGCGCGTGCGCAGATGGAGTGCTCTGCTTCACAGGGCTTCAGGAAAATGGCTGTGGGAGGCCGCACGTGCGCAGATGGAGATCGCGGTGACCATTTTCCTGAAGCCGAGTTTGCAGATTTAGATCTCGGCTTCAGGAAAATTGCCACCGCGATCTCCATCTGCGCACACGCGGCCTCCAGCGGCCATTTTCCTGAAGCCCCGGAAAGATAGCCGCCACCACCGATATTCAACCTGGCTCTGCTGCTCACATTGCATTCCGGGCTGCTGCATCACCTCACCGGTGGAAGGGACCCTGCGCATGCCATACCGCACCTCTGCCGTCGCTATACCACTGCTGCAACCCCCCATGGATACCAGGCAGTGGCATCACCCACCTAAGCAGGAAGGGACCCTGCTCAGGTGCACGCCACACCGCATCACCCCACCTCTGCTGACACCATGCCTCCTGTGACCCTGTTCTGCCACCGCCAGCCTTCAGGTAAGATACTGTAAATTTGGACAATAAGACGGACCCCCATCTTATGAAATTTTTTTTTTTGCAATTTTCACCCCAAATTTGGGGTGCGCCTTATGGTCCGGTGCGTCTTATAGTCTGAAAAATACGGTAATTATATTAGTCCGGCCCTCTAAAACCATCCCAATTTCTCATGCGGCCCCATGGCAAAATGAATTGCCCACCCCTGCTTTAAGCCCTTCTTGCGAGTGACGGTTGTTTATCGCCCTCCAGGCTCCTCCCGCCAGTTTCTAGACCACTTTGCCACCTGGCTTACTCACTTTCTATCCTGTGACATCCCCGCCCTCATCATTGGAGACTTTAACATCCCCATCAATGATCCCCTCTCCCAATCTGCCTCTCATCTTCTTTCTCTAACTTCTTCATTCGGCCTCTCACAGTTTAGTAATTCTCCTACGCTTGAGGATCGAATACTCTGGACCTGGTTTTATCCCGTCCCTCCTCGCTGCATGACTTTACTAACTCCCCTCTCCCGCTCTCGGACCACAACCTTCTTTCCTTCTCTGTCAAGAATTGTCTCCTCACCCGGGACACCCCCACTTACCACACTTATCGGAATACACGTACCATTAATACCCAGCAGCTTGTGGACAATCTCCACACATCTCTAGCCCCCATCTCCTCCCTCTCCTGTCCAGACTTAGCATTGTCACACTTCAATAATACACTGAAGAATGCCCTAGATTAAACAGCACCCTCTACACGCAGACCCGACACAGACAACGGCAGCCCTGGCACACTATATAAACACGCTTTCTTCAGCGATGCTCAAGGTGCAGAGAGGCAGTGGAGAAAATCTCTCTTAGCAGATGACTTCATCCACTATAAGTTCATGCTCAAAACCTATAACTCTGCCCTTAATCTGGCCAAACAATCCTACTTCACCAACCTCATCACCTCACTATCCAACAACCCAAAATGACTTTTTGACACCTTAAACTCCCTCCTGAAACCTAAAGTACAGGCCCCATCACCAAACTCAGTGGTGAGGATCTGGCCACTTATTTCTTAGAAAAAATCAACCACATCCATCAGGATATCTCAGCGCAATCTCCTCAGTGCCTGGATCCCCTTCCCTGCCGCACCTCAAGCTCACTAGACATCTTTGAGCCTGTTTCAGAAGAATAAGTTTCCAAGCTCCTCGCTTCTGCTCGGCCTACGACCTGCAACAGTGACCCTATTCCTTCACCTCTCCTGCAGTCTCTCTCACCAGAGGTCACCACTCACCTGACTAAAATATTTAACGTCTCTCTTTCTTCAGGTATCTTTCCCTCCTTATTTAAACATGCAATCATAACCCCTTTACTTAAAAAAGCCATCCCTGGACCAGAACTGCACTGCTAACTACAGACCTGTCTCTAACCTTACCTTTGTCTCTAAACTCCTGGAATGCTTGGTCCACTCCCGTCTAATCCGCTATCTCTCGGATAACTCTCTTCTTGACCCCTTACAATCTGGTTTCCGCTCTTTACACTCCACTGAAACTGCCCTCACTAAAGTCTCTAATGATCTAATAACAGCTAAATCCAAAGGTCATTGCTCTCTGCTGATTCTCCTGGATCGTTCTGCTGCATTCGACACAGCTCCTCCTCACTATGCTCCGCTCTATAAGCCTCAAGGACACAGCCCTATCCTGGTTCTCCTCCTACCTCTCTGACCACTCCTTCACTGTATCTTTTGCCGGCTCCTCTTCCTCTCCTCGTCCCCTTACTATTGGGGTTCGCAAGGCTCAGTCCTAGGCCCCCTCCTCTTCTCTCTTTCCACGGCCCCTATCGGACAAACAATCAGCAGATTTGGGTTCCAGTATCATCTCTATGCTGATGACACCCAATTATACACTTCTTCCCCCGACATCACCCCTACCCTAATTCAAAATACCAAGGATTGTCTGTCTCTAACATCATGTCCACCCTCAATCTGAAACTAAATCTCTCCAAAATGGAACTTCTTGTGTTTCTGCCTTCAACTAACCTCACTCTACCCAACATCGAAATTACCTGGAGGGTTCAACCATAACTCCCAAGCAGCATGCCCGCTGTCTTGGGGTCATATTCGACACCGAACTTTCCTTTACTCCCTATATCCGATCACTCACTCGCTCTTGCCACCTGCATATTAAAAACATCTCCAGAATCCGACCTTTTCTCACCATTGAAACTGCTAAGACTCTTACTGTCACTCTTATTCATTCTCGTCTGGACTACTGCAACTCTCTCCTAATCGGCCTCCCTCTTACCAAACTTTCTCCTCTCCAATCCATCTTGAATGCTGCAGCCAGAGTCATATTTCTGTCCAGCCGCTTCACCGATGCCTCCATCTTGTGCCAGTCATTACACTGGCTACCCATTCGCTACAGGGTCCAGTATAAACCGATCTCTCTCACCCACAAAGCTCTCCACAGTTCTGCACTGCCTTATATCTCCTCTCTCATCTCTGTCTATCGCCCTACACGTGCCCTCCGTTCTACAAATGACCTAAGACTAACATCCCCTGTAATCCGAATCTCACACCTCCATCTCCAAGACTTCTCTCGTGCTGCGCCAGCTCTCTGGACTGCACTTCCCCGATCTATTCAAGCGCGCTTTAAAAACCCATCTCTTCAAACAAGCCTACCACATCAACTACTCAGTAAACTAACTTTGCCCTGTTCCCTCCCTCAAATATTACTCGGAATCTGCACCCTACTATTCATCTGTCTCCACACCCTCCATGCACACGATAACTGCACTTGATACTTGACTATTGCACTTAAACACAAGGGCTGATGACTGGATCATGCAGCTCTATATGAAAATCCCTATTTATTATAATTGCCAGACCTGAAATAACTATCACTTTTCACCTATTGTGTCCCCCCATTTCCTTGTAGATTGTAAGCTTGCGAGCAGGGACCTCACTCCTAATGTCACTGTTTAAATTGTCTTAACTCGTACCGAATTTATTGTTTGTACATGTCCCCGCTTAATTGTAAAGTGCTGCGGAATATGTTGGCGCTATATAAATAAAAATTATTATTAATTATTATTACTGTCTGGTGGTGTTTTTTTGCTGAGCCTTGGCAGTCGATCTCTGGTATTGATGGTATTTAGTTTATCTAAGATCTTCTGTTTCAGATCAGCTGCAATGCTGTCTAGTTGCAGGATTGGATCAGGATTTTCAGGGGGTTGCACATGTTGTTCATCCAGGTCTTCAGGTAGGGTGGATCTGCAGTGCAGTTGATCCATCTCATGTTGTGATAATAGCTTTCTCTTTATGACATTGAAGCGTTGATTGACTAGTTGTTTCTCAGTCAGTGGACATGCAGGTCTTGTATCCTTCCAGAGTTTCCTTATACGCTTCATATATCCTCTTTCATTAGGTGTGATGTTATAGTAGCATTTCATCAGCTCCAGGTTCTCTTGTCTTGTCCATGTATGGTTTGTCCCAGTAGCCCATTTATCATCAGATTGTCCTGGTCCCTCGACATCTGACACAGGCTTTTTTTAATCCGGGCGACGCCCAAGCCGGCATGGCTCTCTTTGTTTTATATATATATATATATATATATATATATATATATATATATATATATATATATATATATATATATATATATACAGTATATATATATATATATATATATAATTTATTGTTCTTAATAAATATGTTCTTTTTTTAATATATATGCAAAATGTATTATTAAAAGTCAATATAGTTTATTCAGTGGACAACATATTAAAGAAAGTAATATTTTTGTCTTCTTTCTTGTATTCTACTTGAAAATAGAAAAAACGTGCGTCGAGGGCGTCACCGGCAGTCAGGTTATGTATATTTTATTCATGCAAAATGTTTATCTCCTCACCACTATTACCTAGTCACTGAATAGCACTATGCATTTGAGTTTATGCACTGCCCTGCTTAAATCTTGATAATGACATTATACATGTGCCTTCAGCATTAATTAGCATTGCCAACAGCACCATTACTACTATTAATATGAAGGGTGCATATTGTTTTTTAGGTGAGGAGTGTTTCCCTGTGGTATTCTTTTAGGTCTTCTCTTGACTTTGATTTTCTACCTAGCACTGGAATCTTGTTATTTGACTATTTACTAGGTATACTACTAGACCTTAGTAATACAGTATTTATTGAATATATTATCTTTTTTAAATTTGGAACTTTCCAACACTATTTTTTACTTATACTGTTGAAGGGTCTATTATTATAAGGATACATCACCGATTGGAAAATCTTTTGCTAATACGTCAAATTTTATAAGAACTAACTGAATATGAAAATTATTTCTCATAAATGAATTAATGTTGATTCCTTTTTGCTTTTACTAACCATGAGAGATTAATTTATTTAAAAGAAAAATAATCACTCATATATATACTTAGATATTAATTATACTGTGCTTGCAGACCCATTTGGTGTTTACCCACTGATTCATTCTTTTAATTTATGTATGTTTTTCAGTATTTAATAAAGAATGTTTGTATTTTCTTAAATTATTTGGCATATGCTTCCTGTGTATTTGTAGGTTTAATTAGATATAAGCAGTTTGATGGTTAGTCAAACAATGAGTGAATGGGATGGATGATGCTTTTTTTGATCCGACCATAAAAATGGTTCAAACTGCTCTAAAATTTCCAAGGACACCAACCGAAGGACGAATGTTCTTTTTTGGAAATGCTATTTCTGGGAAAGATCTTCCATGAAGTTAGAATTTGGACTTCTGGAACAAAGTAAAAAGTTTTATGCCAACTATTGTATTGCCCATTTTAGAACCCAGTGCCATTCTCACAGAGTAGCTGGATAGTGTGGATCCCATAGTAGCTCGTACCTCCATGTTTCTTGCATATAGTGTATATGAGAAGAGTACTCACCGGGTGTTACCATGATGCAGTTAGATTTGCTGTCTTTGGATTACAACATAATGCTTTAGGTACCTGCTCGAAGTCCACGAGGACCATCATAAACACTTATACTTTGCGAATGTATCACAGATAGAAGTTTAAGGAAGCATTTGTCGCTTGACATCATTAGCTCACACAACGGGTGGCTGCAATATATACATATGGCTTGTTGTGTGTGTGTTATAGATAATCCTATACACAAGACATTAGGGAAATTGGGTAATCAAGGGAATTGTCTCTGGGGTCTCTAATGTCATTATTAGGGTAACAGAAAAAATGTCTAATTAGGTAACATCACAACAACTTCAACATTTAAATTAAATAATGTAATCCATTTGTAATATATTGTGATTGCCTGAAGTGATGGTGGCCCTTGTCCAATAGTGGATGTGACTTAGTCATAAAAATCTAGTCTGTTATTAAGCTATGATCCTAAATAGTAGGCCACCGATTAGCAAATAGCTTAGTTAAAAAAAAACTAAATGGGCAGCCCCCCGTACAGCTTATCTAACCCCCAACAAGAAGCTGATGCCACTGAGAAAAGCTGTAGGTGGTCACTCATGGTCATAACTTATATTCGTGAATAGGAAAGCTCAAAAAATATCAAAAAGTATATTCAACAATATACATGCATGTATGTGGAGCGCCCCCCCACCACCGCAGGGCCGAGGGGTACCCGGAGCCGGGCCTCTGGGTCTCTGCTCTGGGGTTGTCACGGTGGCTAGACCCGGTCCGTGGCCCTGTCTGTCAGTGGGGGACGTCCAGTGCAATAAGTGGTGTTGTAACGGTGCAGTTGTGGGGTGCAGGTCGCGGTAAATAACGAGGACACCAGGTTGCAGTCTCTTTACCTCTTTACTGGAGATCTCTGAGTCCTCAGTCCAGAATACGGTTCACCAGGCTGCGTAAGTCCGGCCGGTCCAATGGCACCTCCAGAGTTCACTTCACAGGTGGAAATCGGTGCCTTCCTTCTTAGCGCTATGTGTTGTAGTCCTTCCCTGCTGTGCTTACGGAAAGTACCCCACAACCGTTGTGTCTGTTTCTTAAGTTCCCTCACAACTCGATTAAATGATGTTCTTCTAATCTTCCGTCCCTTCCTGATGTTACAGTTAGAACGGCACCCGTTTGTCGGATAGGCCTGGAGTTCTTCTGGGACCCTAGAGACGCCCCTCTCCCGCAATTGCCTCCCAAGACTTCATAGGTGATATGTGTTAGACAGCCCGCCTTAAACTGACTGTCCTGCCGCTGTTTAGAGTATTGCTTGAAGCTGAATGTTATAATACTCCCTCGGCGTTCCGGCCACCGGTAGTGCGCCTCAGTAGGGTGTTGCTCCGGTCTTACAGCACGACCCCTACTGGAATTCTCCTATTGCTTGATCTCGTTTCTCACTCAGCACAATCTATCTCGCTTCTAGTCCTTTCTTGGGTCCCGCCGCTTCCCGGAGCTGGCGCGGACCCGTTACGTTCTTTTCAATGCCAAGCCTCTGTCAGGGTCCCACCCCTGACAGAGACCCTACTGTCTCTTCCTCCACAACACCCTCTGCCACTAGGTGTTGCTTCGTCCAATCCAGTCAGCTTTCTGATCTAACTTCCTGCCTGACCCCCAGTTTACCCACTATGGTGGGGAGTGGCCTAATGAATAGAACCCTTAGCTCCCCCCGGAGGCCCGGCTGTGAAATGTATTGGTGTCTGTGATACCTGATCAGATGAACTCCTTCAGTGCCATCGGACGCACCATGGCTCCCCATAGTGGCGGAGCCACAGTACTGCAACGACCAGGACTCTGGGGCGCTGCATATGCATGATGCAAACGAAATCCCACTATATAAGGAAAAGTAAAGGTATATATATATATATAGGGGGGACGGAGCGTACCATTATATATATATGGGGGGACTGAGTGTGCCATCATATATAGGGGGGACGGAGTGCGCCATCATATATAGGGGGGACGGAGCGTACCATTATATATATATATAAACCACATATAACCCTTTCCAAAAATTAAGCACCAGAAAAAGGGTCAGAGAGTATTTATATTAAACATCTTAAAAAATATATTTAATCAAGAATGACAAAAAGTAAAAATCAAAGTGACACTAAAATCAGGATTATTAGGGGATTATATCTGTTACAAGCTAGCAGTATTAAATACATATAGTACATAAAGATGCATTAAAGAATATAAATGTGCATGAAAATGGTCCCATCAGGGGTCCTAATATTTCGCCGAAACGCGCATTGAGGCGGCGGGTGGGGATCTACCATTCATCATTACACTATATAAGTTACATTGCTCATTATGAGTCAGCTATTCCTTGTACCTGAGTACTTATAGTTTACATATATTGTATGCACTATCGCACTTTATCTCCAGCTTAGATCTACAGCATGTGTCACTGCCTCTTACTTCAGGCTTGATTGATTATTTGTATATACCCTTATGTGGGACGCTGCTGCTATTAGCCTTGGTAGCTGTGCCATATTTTCTTTATATTAGGACCCCTGATGGGACCATTTTCATGCACATTTATATTCTTTAATGCATCTTTATGTACTATATGTATTTAATACTGCTACCTTGTAACAGATATAATCCCCTAATAATCCCGCTTTTAGTGTCACTTTGATTTTTACTTTTTGTCATTCTTGATTAAATATATTTTGTAAGATGTTTAATATAAATACTCTCTGACCCTTTTTCTGGTGCTTAATTTTTGGAAAGGGTTATATGTGGTTATGGTATATTTTGAGAAGTAATTACTTCTTTGTATGATTCTGTCTTTGGGGATTATTGATTTAATTATATATATATATTTGTCTGCAGTGTGATTTCTAGAAGTGTGTTCTAAAAGTGTGGATTACATTAGAATTAAAACCTGAAAGATGTATACAGACTGTGCCCTGCTACCTGCCACCATCGCACTCTAACAAGCATCTCTATTCTTCCAACAGGTATGTTCATCCAGCTCTCCTATGAAGCGCACATAATACATCACCCAGCTTTGCGCATAGACTTTCCCCTGCTCCTAGCATTGTGATGGTATGTTCATCCAGCTCTCCTATGAAGCGCACATAATACATCACCCAGCTTTGCGCATAGACTTTCCCCTGCTCCTAGCATTGTGATGGTATGTTCATCCAGCTCTCCTATGAAGCGCACATAATACATCACCCAGCTTTGCGCATAGACTTTCCCCTGCTCCTAGCATTGTGATGGTATGTTCATCCAGCTCTCCTATGAAGCGCACATAATACATCACCCAGCTTTGCGCATAGACTTTCCCCTGCTCCTAGCATTGTGATGGTATGTTCATCCAGCTCTCCTATGAAGCGCACATAATACATCACCCAACTTTGCGCATAGACTTTCCCCTGCTCCTAGCATTGTGATGGTATGTTCATCCAGCTCTCCTATGAAGCGCACATAATACATCACCCAGCTTTACGCATAGACTTTCCCCTGCTCCTAGCATTGTGATGGTATGTTCATCCAGCTCTCCTATGAAGCGCACATAATACATCACCCAGCTTTGCGCATAGACTTTCCCCTGCTCCTAGCATTGTGATGGTATGTTCATCCAGCTCTCCTATGAAGCGCACATAATACATCACCCAGCTTTGCGCATAGACTTTCCCCTGCTCCTAGCATTGTGATGGTATGTTCATCCAGCTCTCCTATGAAGCGCACATAATACATCACCCAGCTTTGCGCATAGACTTTCCCCTGCTCCTAGCATTGTGATGGTATGTTCATCCAGCTCTCCTATGAAGCGCACATAATACATCACCCAGCTTTGCGCATAGACTTTCCCCTGCTCCTAGCATTGTGATGGTATGTTCATCCAGCTCTCCTATGAAGCGCACATAATACATCACCCAGCTTTGCGCATAGACTTTCCCCTGCTCCTAGCATTGTGATGGTATGTTCATCCAGCTCTCCTATGAAGCGCACATAATACATCACCCAGCTTTGCGCATAGACTTTCCCCTGCTCCTAGCATTGTGATGGTATGTTCATCCAGCTCTCCTATGAAGCGCACATAATACATCACCCAGCTTTGCGCATAGACTTTCCCCTGCTCCTAGCATTGTGATGGTATGTTCATCCAGCTCTCCTATGAAGCGCACATAATACATCACCCAGCTTTGCGCATAGACTTTCCCCTGCTCCTAGCATTGTGATGGTATGTTCATCCAGCTCTCCTATGAAGCGCACATAATACATCACCCAGCTTTGCGCATAGACTTTCCCCTGCTCCTAGCATTGTGATGGTATGTTCATCCAGCTCTCCTATGAAGCGCACATAATACATCACCCAGCTTTGCGCATAGACTTTCCCCTGCTCCTAGCATTGTGATGGTATGTTCATCCAGCTCTCCTATGAAGCGCACATAATACATCACCCAGCTTTGCGCATAGACTTTCCCCTGCTCCTAGCATTGTGATGGTATGTTCATCCAGCTCTCCTATGAAGCGCACATAATACATCACCCAGCTTTGAGCATAGACTTTCCCCTGCTCCTAGCATTGTGATGGTATCTTCATCCAGCTCTCCTATGAAGCGCACATAATACATCACCCAGCTTTGCGCATAGACTTTCCCCTGCTCCTAGCATTGTGATGGTATGTTCATCCAGCTCTCCTATGAAGCGCACATAATACATCACCCAGCTTTGCGCATAGACTTTCCCCTGCTCCTAGCATTGTGATGGTATGTTCATCCAGCTCTCCTATGAAGCGCACATAATACATCACCCAGCTTTGCGCATAGACTTTCCCCTGCTCCTAGCATTGTGATGGTATGTTCATCCAGCTCTCCTATGAAGCGCACATAATACATCACCCAGCTTTGCGCATAGACTTTCCCCTGCTCCTAGCATTGTGATGGTATGTTCATCCAGCTCTCCTATGAAGCGCACATAATACATCACCCAGCTTTGCGCATAGACTTTCCCCTGCTCCTAGCATTGTGATGGTATGTTCATCCAGCTCTCCTATGAAGCGCACATAATACATCACCCAGCTTTGAGCATAGACTTTCCCCTGCTCCTAGCATTGTGATGGTATCTTCATCCAGCTCTCCTATGAAGCGCACATAATACATCACCCAGCTTTGCGCATAGACTTTCCCCTGCTCCTAGCATTGTGATGGTATGTTCATCCAGCTCTCCTATGAAGCGCACATAATACATCACCCAGCTTTGCGCATAGACTTTCCCCTGCTCCTAGCATTGTGATGGTATGTTCATCCAGCTCTCCTATGAAGCGCACATAATACATCACCCAGCTTTGCGCATAGACTTTCCCCTGCTCCTAGCATTGTGATGGTATGTTCATCCAGCTCTCCTATGAAGCGCACATAATACATCACCCAGCTTTGCGCATAGACTTTCCCCTGCTCCTAGCATTGTGATGGTATGTTCATCCAGCTCTCCTATGAAGCGCACATAATACATCACCCAGCTTTGCGCATAGACTTTCCCCTGCTCCTAGCATTGTGATGGTATGTTCATCCAGCTCTCCTATGAAGCGCACATAATACATCACCCAGCTTTGCGCATAGACTTTCCCCTGCTCCTAGCATTGTGATGGTATGTTCATCCAGCTCTCCTATGAAGCGCACATAATACATCACCCAGCTTTGAGCATAGACTTTCCCCTGCTCCTAGCATTGTGATGGTATCTTCATCCAGCTCTCCTATGAAGCGCACATAATACATCACCCAGCTTTGCGCATAGACTTTCCCCTGCTCCTAGCATTGTGATGGTATGTTCATCCAGCTCTCCTATGAAGCGCACATAATACATCACCCAGCTTTGCGCATAGACTTTCCCCTGCTCCTAGCATTGTGATGGTATGTTCATCCAGCTCTCCTATGAAGCGCACATAATACATCACCCAGCTTTGCGCATAGACTTTCCCCTGCTCCTAGCATTGTGATGGTATGTTCATCCAGCTCTCCTATGAAGTGCACATAATACATCACCCAGCTTTGCGCATAGACTTTCCCCTGCTCCTAGCATTGTGATGGTATGCCTTTCAGCTAACCCCCAACTTACTCTGTGATATTTATGACCTTGTTTACTTAGTCTTGATTGTATGCATCTGGTCGACCCTTAATTCTCTGACCAAGATGAGCAGAGACCACTCCTCTCTGCTCCACACCTGACCGCACTTAGTTTTCAATATATTGCATAGCACAAGTCTGCAGGACTTTAGTCTGCAGTGTGATTTCTAGAAGCGTGTTCTAAAAGTGTGGATTACATTAGAATTAAAACCTGAATTGAACCTGAAGGGAACTGAAGGTAACTGGCCAGTCACTGCAAACAATGTTTCTGTTTGTTGTCACTTTTACCCCTATAATCTTTCACTTTCTGCAACCTCCCCCAATCCCCACACCAAGTAAGGAACTGTTCATCTCCTCTTCAATCCTCCCCATCCATCTCACCTCCTCCTCAGAACTGTTCCTTAACATACAATCCTCTGTCTCAAAGCACAGGCAGCCCCCTCACGCTCTCTCCTGCTCCCACCTGCTAACACTATCTCTGCTCCTTCTCACTGCTGGTGATATCTCTCCAAATCCTGGTCCTCCTCACCATATTCCCACAGTCATTTCTACCTCCCATCCACGCTCCATCACAAACTTCCGTAACCTCTCTAACCTTATACCCATTCGCCCAGCCCCCGCTTCCCCAGTCCCACTAACAGGAGCTCTGTGGAACGCTCGCTCTGTCTGTAACAAGCTTTCCTACATCCATGATCTTTTTGTTACTACCAAACTTTCCTTCCTCGCCATCACCGAAACCTGGCTCACCCCTTCTGACACGGCCTCCCCTGCTGCACTCTCTTACGGTGGCTTCCACCTTTCTCACACACCCCGCCCCAGCAGCAAGCATGGTGGAGGAGTTGGTTTTCTCCTGTCAGATAACTGCTCCTTCACCCCAATCCCACTGCCACCCTCTGTTACCATCCCTTCCTTTGAGGTGCACTCTGTGCGCATCTACTCCCCCTCCAACCTCCAACTGGCTGTCATTTACCGCCCCCCAGGGCCAGCCACCACCTTCTTTGACCACTTCACCACCTGGCTACTTCATTTCCTTTCTGCGGACATCCCCACTATCATCATGGGCGATTTCAACATACCCATTGACACTTCCCTCTCAGCTGCCACTAAACTTCTATCTCTCTCTTCCTCCTTCGGCCTCACTCAATGGTCTTCTGCAGCCACTCACAAAGATGGTCACACACTGGACCTCATCTTCACCCGCCTCTGCTCCCTATCTAACCTCTCTAACTCGCCTCTTCCTCTCTCTGACCACAACCTTCTCACATTCTCATCTCTCTCCACTCCATGTCTAGAGTCCCCACTGTTATGACCCCAATGGCGAGGGTCTCAGAGGAACGTGGAAATCTGCAGAATACAAAAATCCAGCTCATAGGGCAGTGGTAACTGGGTTGACCATATATCTACTCCTAACGCCAACACTAGAAGTAGCCGGGGATCATTCCTACGTTGATTCTAGATGACACGCGCCAGCCGGAGAATCTAGCTACCCCTAGTAGAGGAAAACAAAGACCTTTCTTGCCTCCAGAGAAGGGGACCCCAAAGCTGGATAGAAGCCCCCCACAAATAATGACGGTGAGGTAAGAGGAAATGACAAACACAGAAATGAACCAGGTTTAGCACAGAGAGGCCCGCTTACTGATAGCAGAATAAAGAAAGGTAACTTATATGGTCAACAAAAACCCTATTAAAATCCACACTGGAAATTCAAGAACCCCCGAACCGTCTAACGGTCCGGGGGGAGAACACCAGCCCCCCTAGAGCTTCCAGCAAAGGACAGGATATAGATTTGGAACAAGCTGGACAAAAATACAAAACCAAAACAAATAGCAAAAAGCAAAAGGCAGACTTAGCTGATATAACTGGAACCAGGATCAGTAGACAAGAGCACAGCAGACTAGCTCTGATAACTACGTTGCCAGGCATTGAACTGAAGGTCCAGGGAGCTTATATAGCAACACCCCTAAGTAACGACCCAGGTGCGGATAAAAGGAATGACAGAAAAACCAGAGTCAAAAAACTAGTAACCACTAGAGGGAGCAAAAAGCAAATTCACAACAGTACCCCCCCCTTAGTGAGGGGTCACCGAACCCTCACCACGACCACCAGGGCGATCAGGATGAGCGGCATGAAAGGCACGAACTAAATCGGCCGCATGAACATCAGAGGCGACCACCCAGGAATTATCCTCCTGACCATAGCCCTTCCACTTGACCAGGTACTGAAGCCTCCGCCTGGAGAGGCGAGAATCCAAGATCTTCTCCACCACGTACTCCAACTCGCCCTCAACCAACACCGGAGCAGGAGGCTCAGCAGAAGGAACTACAGGCACAATGTACCGCCGCAACAAGGACCTATGAAATACATTGTGAATAGCAAACGACACAGGAAGATCCAGACGAAAAGATACAGGATTAAGGATTTCCAATATCTTGTAAGGCCCAATAAAACGAGGTTTAAATTTGGGAGAGGAGACCTTCATAGGAACAAAGCGGGAAGAAAGCCATACCAAATCCCCAACGCGTAGTCGGGGACCCACACCGCGGCGGCGGTTGGCAAAGCGCTGAGCCTTCTCCTGTGACAACTTCAAGTTGTCCACCACATGATTCCAGATCTGCTGCAACCTATCCACCACAGAATCCACCCCAGGACAGTCAGAAGGCTCCACATGACCCGAAGAAAAGCGAGGATGGAAACCAGAGTTGCAGAAAAAAGGCGAAACCAAGGTGGCGGAACTAGCCCGATTATTAAGGGCAAACTCAGCCAACGGCAAGAATGTCACCCAATCGTCCTGATCAGCAGAGACAAAACACCTCAAATAAGCCTCCAAAGTCTGATTGGTTCGCTCCGTCTGTCCATTAGTCTGAGGATGGAAAGCAGACGAAAACGACAAATCAATGCCCATCCTACTACAAAAGGATCGCCAGAACCTGGAAACGAACTGGGATCCTCTGTCTGACACAATATTCTCAGGGATGCCGTGCAAACGAACCACGTTCTGGAAAAACACAGGAACCAGATCGGAAGAGGAAGGCAGCTTAGGCAAAGGAACCAAATGGACCATCTTGGAGAAGCGATCACATATCACCCAGATAACAGACATGCCCTGAGATAGCGGAAGATCAGAAATGAAATCCATGGAGATATGTGTCCAAGGTCTCTTCGGGACAGGCAAGGGCAAGAGCAAACCGCTGGCACGAGAACAGCAAGGCTTAGCTCGAGCACAAGTCCCACAGGACTGCACAAATGACCGCACATCCCTTGACAAGGAAGGCCACCAAAAGGACCTGGCCACCAGATCTCTGGTGCCAAAAATTCCCGGGTGACCTGCCAACACCGAGGAATGAACCTCGGAAATGACTCTGCTGGTCCACTTATCCGGGACAAACAGTCTGTCAGGTGGACAAGACTCAGGCCTATCAGCCTGAAATCTCTGCAACACACGTCGCAGATCCGGAGAAATAGCTGACAAGATAACTCCATCTTTAAGAATACCAACAGGATCAGCGACTCCAGGAGCATCAGGCACAAAGCTCCTAGAAAGAGCATCGGCCTTCACATTCTTTGAACCTGGTAAATACGAGACAACAAAATCAAAGCGGGAGAAAAACAATGACCAGCGGGCCTGTCTCGGATTAAGGCGTTTAGCAGACTCGAGATACATCAGATTTTTGTGATCAGTCAAGACCACCACACGATGCTTAGCACCCTCGAGCCAATGACGCCACTCCTCAAATGCCCATTTCATGGCCAACAACTCCCGATTGCCCACATCATAATTTCGCTCGGCAGGCGAAAACTTCCTAGAGAAAAAGGCACAAGGTTTCATAACAGAGCAACCAGGGCCTCTCTGCGACAAAACGGCCCCTGCCCCAATCTCCGAAGCATCCACCTCAACCTGAAAGGGAAGTGAGACGTCAGGCTGGCACAAAACAGGCGCCGAAGTAAACCGGCGTTTCAACTCCTGGAAAGACTCCACGGCAGCAGGAGCCCAGTTAGCTACATCGGAGCCCTTCTTGGTCATATCCGTCAAAGGTTTCACAATGCTAGAAAAATTAGCGATAAAACGACGGTAGAAGTTAGCGAAGCCCAAGAACTTCTGAAGACTCTTAACTGACGAGGGCTGAGTCCAATCAAGAATAGCTCGAACCTTGACTGGGTCCATCTCCACAGCAGAAGGGGAAAAAATGAACCCCAAAAAGGGAACCTTCTGCACACCAAAGAGACACTTTGAGCCCTTGACAAACAAAGAATTTTCACGCAAAATTTTAAAGACCAACCTGACCTGCTCCACATGCGAATCCCAATTGTCAGAAAAAAACAAAATATCATCCAGATAAACAATCAAAAATTTATCCAGATACTTCCGGAAAATGTCATGCATAAAGGACTGAAAAACTGAAGGCGCATTGGAGAGCCCAAAAGGCATCACCAAGTACTCAAAATGACCTTCGGGCGTATTGAATGCGGTTTTCCATTCATCACCTTGCTTAATGCGCACAAGGTTGTACGCACCACGAAGGTCTATCTTGGTGAACCACTTGGCACCCTTAATCCGGGCAAACAAGTCAGACAACAGCGGTAAAAGATACTGAAATTTGACAGTGATCTTATTTAAAAGTCGATAATCAATACAAGGTCTCAAAGATCCGTCCTTTTTTGCCACAAAAAAGAATCCCGCACCAAGAGGGGAAGAAGACGGACGAATATGTCCTTTCTCCAGAGACTCCTTGATATATGAACGCATAGCGGTATGTTCAGGTACCGACAGATTAAACAGTCTTCCCTTAGGAAATTTACTGCCTGGGATCAAATCTATAGCACAGTCACAGTCCCTATGAGGAGGCAGTGCACTGGACTCAGACTCACTGAAGACATCCTGATAATCAGACAAATACTCCGGAACTTCCGAAGGCGTAGAAGAAGCAATAGACACAGGCAGGGAATCCCCATGAATACCACGACAGCCCCAACTTGAGACTGACATAGCCTTCCAGTCCAGGACTGGATTATGGGTCTGTAACCATGGCAGCCCTAAAACAACCAAATCATGCATTTTATGTAAAACCAGGAAACGTATCACCTCGCGGTGTTCAGGAGTCATGCACATGGTAACCTGTGTCCAATACTGCGGTTTATTTGCTGCCAATGGTGTAGCATCAATACCCCTAAGAGGAATAGGATTTTCTAATGGTTCAAGAGTAAAACCACAGCGCTTAGCAAATGAGAGATCCATGAGACTCAGGGCAGCACCTGAATCTACAAACGCCATGTCAGGATAAGATGACAGTGAGCAAATCAAAGTTACAGACAGAATAAATTTAGGTTGCAAATTACCAACGGTGACAGGACTAACAACCTTAGCTATACGTTTAGAGCATGCTGAGATAACATGTGTAGAATCACCACAGTAGTAGCACAAGCCATTCCGGCGTCTATGAATTTTCCGCTCATTTCTAGTCAGGATTCTATCACATTGCATTAAATCAGGTGTCTGTTCAGACAACACCATGAGGGAATTTGCGGTTTTTCTATCACATTGCACCGAATTAGGTGTCTGTTCAGACAACACCATGAGGGAATTTGCGGTTTTGCGCTCCCGCAACCGCCGGTCAATTTGAATAGCCAGTGCCATAGTATCATTCAGACCTGTGGGAATGGGAAAACCCACCATAACATTCTTAATGGCTTCAGAAAGGCCATTTCTAAAATTAGCGGCCAGTGCACACTCGTTCCAATGTGTCAGCACGGACCATTTCCGAAATTTTTGGCAATACACTTCAGCCTCGTCCTGCCCCTGAGACATAGCCAGCAAGGCCTTTTCTGCCTGAATCTCAAGATTGGGTTCCTCATAGAGTAAACCGAGCGCCAGAAAAAACGCATCAAGATCAGCCAATGCCGGATCTCCTGGCGCCAGCGAAAAAGCCCAATCCTGAGGGTCGCCCCGTAAGAACGAAATAACAATTTTTACTTGCTGAGCAGAATCTCCAGATGAACAGGGTCTCAGGGACAAAAACAATTTACAATTATTCACGAAATTCCTAAACTTAAACCTGTCTCCGGAAAACAGTTCAGGAATCGGTATTTTAGGTTCTGACCTAGGATTTCTGATAACATAGTCTTGTATGCCCTGCACACGAGTAGCCAGCTGGTCCACACTTGTAATCAAGGTCTGGACATTCATGTCTGCAGCAAGCATAGCCACTCTGAGGTAAAGGGGAAGAAGAAAGAAAAAAAAAAAAAAAAAAACTCAGAATCTTCTTTCTTATAATCCCTCTTCTGCAATGCATTAAACATTTAATACTGGCCTGGCAAACTGTTATGACCCCAATGGCGAGGGTCTCAGAGGAACGTGGAAATCTGCAGAATACAAAAATCCAGCTCATAGGGCAGTGGTAACTGGGTTGACCATATATCTACTCCTAACGCCAACACTAGAAGTAGCCGGGGATCATTCCTACGTTGATTCTAGATGACACGCGCCAGCCGGAGAATCTAGCTACCCCTAGTAGAGGAAAACAAAGACCTTTCTTGCCTCCAGAGAAGGGGACCCCAAAGCTGGATAGAAGCCCCCCACAAATAATGACGGTGAGGTAAGAGGAAATGACAAACACAGAAATGAACCAGGTTTAGCACAGAGAGGCCCGCTTACTGATAGCAGAATAAAGAAAGGTAACTTATATGGTCAACAAAAACCCTATTAAAATCCACACTGGAAATTCAAGAACCCCCGAACCGTCTAACGGTCCGGGGGGAGAACACCAGCCCCCCTAGAGCTTCCAGCAAAGGACAGGATATAGATTTGGAACAAGCTGGACAAAAATACAAAACCAAAACAAATAGCAAAAAGCAAAAGGCAGACTTAGCTGATATAACTGGAACCAGGATCAGTAGACAAGAGCACAGCAGACTAGCTCTGATAACTACGTTGCCAGGCATTGAACTGAAGGTCCAGGGAGCTTATATAGCAACACCCCTAAGTAACGACCCAGGTGCGGATAAAAGGAATGACAGAAAAACCAGAGTCAAAAAACTAGTAACCACTAGAGGGAGCAAAAAGCAAATTCACAACACCCCACCCCACAAACTTTCACACCCTCGCAGAAATCTTAAACATCTTGACCTACATTCATTCTCTGAATCCCTCCTCCCTCTCACAGACATAAGTTCCATACACAATGCGGATGACGCTGCCACTCTATATAACACCACAATAGCTGTAGCTTTGGAATCTGCTGCCCCACTTACACATACCAAAGCTCGCAAAATCAACAGACAGCCCTGGCACACCAGCCTGACCAAAAAACTGAGGCGAGCTTCCAGGGCTGCTGAGCGCAGATGGAAAAGTTCCCACTCCAACGACCACTTAATCGCATTCAAACAGTCCCTCACTACTTTCAAGACCGCACTCGCCACAGCTAAACAAACCTACTTCTCATCTCTCATATCCTCCCTGTCTCACAACCCTAAACAGTTATTCAACACCTTCAATTCTCTCCTCCGTCCCCCAGCACCTCCTCCCTCCTCACTTATCTCTGCTGAAGACTTTGCCTCATTCTTCAAGCAGAAGATTGATAACATCAGAGACAGTTTTGGTCAACAAGCCCCAGAGCCCTTCCTCCCAACTTCCCTACCCTCCACCTCCAAAACCAACTACTCCACCATTACAGAAGATCAACTCGCCACTCTACTCTCAAGATCGCATCTCACCACCTGTGCACTTGACCCGCTCCCAACCCACCTCATCCCAAACCTCACCACAATCTTCATCCCAACCCTAACCCATCTCTTCAACCTATCACTAACAAATGGTGTTTTCCCCTCAAGCTTTAAACATGCCTCCATCACACCTATCCTCAAAAAGCCCTCTCTTGACCCATCCTCTGTATCTAGCTATCGCCCTATATCACTTCTCCCCTATGCCTCAAAACTACTGGAACAACACGTCTACCTTGAACTGTCCTCCCATCTCTCTTCTTGCTCCCTCTTTGACCGCTTACAATCTGGCTTCCGGTCACACCATTCCACTGAAACTGCCCTAACTAAGGTCACCACTGACCTTTTAACCGCCAAGAGCAAGCGACACTACTCTGTTCTCCTCCTCCTCGACCTGTCGGCTGCCTTTGACACAGTGGACCATTCCCTATTATTACAGACCCTCTCATCCCTTGGCATCACAGACTTGGCCCTATCCTGGATCTCATCATACCTAACAGACCGGACATTCAGCGTCTCCCACTCACACACCACCTCCTCACCTCGCCCCCTCTCTGTCGGAGTCCCACAAGGTTCAGTCCTTGGGCCCCTGCTCTTCTCCATTTACACCTTTGGCCTGGGACAGCTCATAGAATCTCATGGCTTTCAGTATCACCTCTATGCTGATGACACACAGATCTACATCTCTGGACCAGATATCACCTCCCTACTAACCAGAATCCCTCAATGTCTGTCCACTATTTCATCCTTCTTCTCCGCTAAATTTCTGAAACTTAACATGGACAAAACAGAATTCATCATCTTTCCCCCATCTCACGTGACCCCCCCAACGAACCTATCCATTACAGTAAATGGCTGCCCACTCTCCCCAGTCCCACAAGCTCGCTGCCTCGGGGTTATCCTTGACGCTGATCTCTCCTTCAAACCACATATCCAAGCCCTTTCCACTTCCTGCCGACTTCAACTCAAAAATATTGCACGAATCCATTCATTCCTCAACCAAGAATCTGCAAAAACCCTAGTCCATGCCCTCATCATCTCTCGTCTTGATTACTGCAACCTCCTGCTCTGTGGCCTCCCCTCAAACACTCTCGCACCCCTCCAATCTATTCTAAACTCTGCTGCCCGACTAATCCACCTGTCCCCCCGCTATTCTCCGGCCTCTCCCCTCTGTCAATCCCTTCACTGGCTCCCCATTGCCCAGAGACTCCAGTACAAAACCCTAACCATGACGTACAAAGCCATCCACAACCTGTCTCCTCCTTACATCTGTGACCTCATCTCCCGGTACTTTCCTACACGCAACCTCCGATCCTCACAAGATCTCCTTCTCTACTTCCCTCTTATCTCCTCTTCCCACAATCGTATACAAGATTTCTCTCGCGTATCACCCCTACTCTGGAACCCTCTACCACAACACATCAGACTCTCGCCCACCATCGAAACCTTCAAAAAGAATCTGAAGACCCACCTCTTCCGACAAGCCTACAACCTGCAGTAACCACCGATCAACCAACCGCTGCACGATCAGCTCTATCCTCACCTACTGTATTCTCACCCATCCCTTGTAGATTGTGAGCCCTCGCGGGC
Source organism: Ranitomeya variabilis (assembly GCF_051348905.1). Lineage (NCBI taxonomy): Eukaryota > Metazoa > Chordata > Amphibia > Anura > Dendrobatidae > Ranitomeya > Ranitomeya variabilis. The sequence continues at coordinate 568,173,835 of NC_135232.1, forward strand.
AGGGTCCTCACTCCTCCTGTACCAGTTATGACTTGTATTGTTCAAGATTATTGTACTTGTTTTTATTATGTATACCCCTCCTCACTTGTAAAGCGCCATGGAATAAATGGCGCTATAACAATAAATAATAATAATATATATATATATATATATATATATATATATATAGGGGGAACAGAGTGTGCCATCATATATAGGGGGACAGAGTGTGCCATCGTATATAGTGGGGACGGAGTGTACCATTATATATACAGTATATATAGGGGGATGGAGTGTGCCATCATATATGGGGGCGGCACGTACCATTTTACATATATATATATATATATATATATGTATATATATATATATATAATATATATAGGGGGGACAGAGTGTTCCATTATTTATATATATATATATATATATATATATATATATATATATATATATATATATATATATATATATATATACAGTACAGACCAAAAGTTTGGGCACACCTTTCTCATTTAAAGATTTTTCTGTATTTTCATGACAATGAAAATTGTGAATTCACACTGAAGGCATCAAAACTATGAATTAACACATGTGGAATTATATACTTAACAAAAAAGTGTGAAACAACTGAAAATATGTCTTATATTCTAGGTTCTCTTGGCATTCTCTTGATGAGCTTCAAGAGGTAGTCACCGGAAATGGTTTTCACTTCACAGGTGTGCCCTGTCAGGTTTAATAAGTGTGATTTCTTGCCTTACAAATGGGGTTGGGACCATCTGTGTTGAGCAGAAGTCTGGTGGATACACAGCTGATAGTCCTACTGAGTAGACTGTTAGAATTTGTATTATGGCAAGAAAAAAGTAGCTAAGTAAAGAAAAATGAGTGGCCATCATTACTTTAAGAAATGAAGGTCAGTCTGTCCGAAAAATTGGGAAAACTTTGAAAGTGTCCCCAAGTGCAGTTGCAAAAACCATCAAGCGCTACAAAGAAACTGGCTCACATGAGGACCGCCCCAGGAAAGGAAGACCAAGAGTCACCTCTGCTTCTGAGGATAAGTTTATCTGAGTCACCAGCCTTAGAAATCGCAGGTTAACAGCAGCTCAGATTAGAGACCAGGTCAATGCCATACATAGTTCTAGCAGCAGACACATCTCTACAACAACTGTTAAGAGGAGACTTTGTGCAGCAGGCCTTCATGGTAAAATAGCTGCTAGGAAACCACTGCTAAGGACAGGCAACAAGCAGAAGAGAGTTGTTTGGGCTAAAGAACACAAGGAATGGACACTAGACTAGTGGAAATCTGTGCTTTGGTCTGATGAGTCCAAATTTGAGATCTTTGGTTCCAACCACCGTGTCTTTGTGTGACGCAGAAAAGGTGAATGGATGGACTCTATATGCCTGGTTCCACCGTGAAGCATGGAGGAGGAGGTGTGATGGTGTGGGGGTGCTTTGCTGGTGACACTGTTGGGGATTTATTCAAAATTGAAGGCATACTGAACCAGAATGGCTAGCACAGCATCTTGCAGCGGCAAGCTATTCCTTCCGGTTTGCATTTAGTTGGACCATCATATATATTTCAACAGGACAATGACCACAAACACACCTCCAGTCTGTGTAAGGGCTATTTGACCAAGAAGGAGAGTGATGGGGTGCTACACCAGATGACCTGGTCTCCACAGTCACCAGACCTGAACCTAATCGAGATGGTATGGGGTGAGCTGGACCGCAGAGTGAAGGCAAAAGGGCCAACAAGTGCTAAGCATCTCTTGGAACTCCTTCAAGATTGTTGGAAGACCATTTCCGGTGACTACCTCTAACCTCAAACTTTTGGTCTGTACTGTATATATGTGGGGTACGGAGTGTGCCATTATATATAGGGGGGACGGAGTGTGCCATTATATATAGGGGGACGGAGTGTGCCATCATATATGGGGGGTGGCACGTACCATTATATATATATATATATGGGGGACAGAGTGTGCTATCATATATAGGGGGGACGAAGTGTGCCATTATATATAGGGGGATGGACTGTGCCATCATATATGTGGGGGCGGCACGTACCATTATATATATATACATATATATGGCACGGAGTGTGCCATCATATATAGGGGGAGGAAGTGTGCTGCACTGCACTGCACTGACCCCGCTGCCTCCTCATCACTACCGGAGCTACCGCCTCACCAACACTGAAGCTCCTGCAACCCTCAACCTACTGTCTCCTTCCCCACCATCGTGTAGAATGTAAGCCTGCAAGGGCAGGGTCCTCGCCCCTCTGTACCAGTCTGTCATTGTTAGTTTGCTTACTGTAAGTGATATTTGTATTTTGATGTAACCCCTTCTCATGTACAGCACCATGGATTCAATGGTGCTATATAAAAAAATAATAATAAATAATAAATAAATAAATACACTGCTCAAAAAAATAAAAGGAACTCTAAAATCCCACATACTAGATATCACTGAATGGGAACGGGCGGGCCAGTCCATAGCTTCAATGCCTTCATCTTGCAGGAACTGCTGAGACACTTCAGCCACATGAGGTCTGACATTGTCCTGCAGTAGGAGGAACCCAGAGCCAACCGCACCAGCATATGGTCTCACAAGGGGTCTGAGGATCTCATCTCGGTACCTAATGGCAGTCTGGTCACACTGACCTCTGGTGAGCACATGGAGGGCTGTGCGGCCCTCCAAAGAAATGCCACCCCACACCATTACTGACCCACTGCCAAACTGGTCATGCTAAAGGATGTTGCAGGCAGCAGATTGTTCTCCATGGCATCTCCAGATTCTGTCATGTCTGTCACATGTGCTCAGTGTGAACCTGCTTTCATCTGTGAAGAGCACAGGCGCCAGTGGCGAATTTGCCAATCATGGTGTTCTGTGGCAAATGCCAAGCATCCTGCACGGTGTTGGGCTGTGAGCACAACCCCCATCTGTAGACGTCAGGCACTCAGACCATCCTCATGGAGTCGGTTTCTAACCATTTGTGCAGACACATGCACATTGGTGGCCTGCTGGAGGTCATTTTGCAGGGCTCTGGCAGTGCTCCTCCTGTTCCTCCTTGCACAAAGGCTGAGGTAGCTGTCCTGCTGCTGGGTTGTTGCCCTCCTACGGACCTCTCCACGTCTCTTGGTGTACTGGCCTGTCTCCTGGTAGCGCCTCCAGCCTCTGGACACTACGCTGATAGACAGAGCAAACCTTCTTGCCACAGTTCGCAATGACGTGCCATCCTGGATGAGCTGCACTACCTGGGCCACTTGTGTGGGTTGTAGAGTCTGCCTCATGGTACCACGAGTGTGAAAGCACAACCAACATTTTTCCTACTGTATATGCCCATTAATAAACTATCACCTACAGGGCAAGAAAAGACATAATAAAAGGTACAGTGGAATTATATGTAGTGCTAAGATGTTAATGGCCATCAGGAATCCATTTAGGTAGCCTGTCTTTAAGGAACTTTTAAGATATTAGATAGTAACAGTTCAGCTTATATTAGCCTTGTATTTTCTGTAATTTTCCGAAAACCTGGGCCGCATAGCTCCTTTATCAATGTTTGGTGGGAATGCATATGTTTATAGTATCATCCAATTACTGCATAGTTCTTTTATCAATGTTTGGTGAGAAATGTCGTGAACATCTTTGGCATGTTTCATCTGGTGATGTAGTTGTCCGATGTTGATTGTTAGCACCACGCTGGGCCCCTGCTCTGACAGGCAGGGTCTCCGGCATGTCACTTCACTCACCCGTGCTGCAGTCAGTTCATCCCTTCCCCATGCTCTGCATGCTTCTAGCAGAGCTTCCAGCCATGTCCTTAGGACATGTGCGTGCGCGCTCCCGCCCTCTTAAAGGGCCAGCGCGTGCACTTGCTATTTTCTCCCCAACCAATGGCCGAGAGGCATTGTGTATATATTGCTTCCTCCCCACTGGGGAGGTGCCTGAGCAACCTTCTGGTTTTGCAGTCTATGTTGTGTAAGGTTGCATACCAGTCCCTGCTGCACTCTGGTGCAGATCCTGTCTGCTGCACCCTGGTGCAGATCCTGCCTGCTGCACTCTGGTGCAGATCCTGCCTGCTGCACTCTGGTGCAGATCCTGCCTGCTGCACTCTGATGTAGACCCTGCCTGCTGCACTCTGATATGAACTCTGCCTACTGCACTCTGATATGAACTCTGCCTGTGCCTCCATTGGTCTGTCCTGGAGTGGCACCTGGTGTTCATCGGAAGCAAAGTCTAACCTCATCATCAGCCCTCCATGCTCTCCGCGGTCCATGGCACAGTGGTTCCACAAGCCACATCCATGACATTGATTGACATCTGAAGAGTTGGCCACTTAGACAGAGGGATACTATATTGGACAAATAGAACTTGTTAGGGCTAGTGTAATACTTGGTTACACAAGCATTTGTTTATAAACAAATTATAAGCTGGGAAAGACTTCAGCTAAGACAGAAGCCCTGTTAACCTGTGAACTAAAAGGGACGCCCATGATGCCACAGTGTGGATCCCAAGAATTTCTCTGTCTTTGCTGTTCTGCTTCTCACAGCTGATTTCCCAGACAGATGATGTGCTATTCCTGCTGAAGTTTTTCCTGTGTAGTGTGCAATGCAAGTACTTTACATTTGTGATTTATATTATGCAAGAATGTGCGCAATAGCACACTATTTCCTATTTTCTGTAATCATTTATTATAATAAAATTAATAGCCTTCTTTAAAGCCGTATCCGACCCCTTTAAATACTTGGCAAAACATTATATTAGGAGGAGAGTAATCACCTACCGTTTGAACCCCTACGTGCATTTTGTTATTGCCTTAATGCTTTTACCCCTCTAAAGCAATAGAGAAAAACACGTGTTAGGGTTCAAATTGCAGATCACTCTCCTCTTAATATGGGTAAGCAATAATGGGGAGGTACTTAATAACTGTTTTATTGGATGCATTTGATTCCTTGCTGATTTTGTAAGTTTGCCCACTGACAGACATGAACAATCTTTAACCCCTTCATGACCTTGGGATTTTCCGTTTTTCTGTGTTCGTTTTTCGCTCCCCTCCTTCCCAGAGCCATAACTTTTTTATTTTTCCGTCAATTTGGCCATGTGAGGGCTTATTTTTTGTGGGACGAGTTGTACTTTTGAAAGACATCATTGGTTTTACCATGTCGTGTACTAGAAAACGGGAAAAAAATTCCAAGTGCAGTGAAATTGCAAAAAAAGTGCAGTCCCACACTTGTTTTTTGTTTGGCTTTTTTTGCTAGGTTCACTAAATGCTAAAACTGACATGCCATTATGATTCTCCAGGTCACTACAAGTTTATAGACACCTAACATGTCTAGGTTATTTTTTACCTAAGTGGTGAAAAAAAATTCCAAACTTTGCTAAAAAAAAGAAAAAATGCGCCATTTTCCGATATTCGTAGCGTCTCCATTTTTCATGATCTGGGGTCGGTTGAGGGCTTATTTTTTGCATGCCGAGCTGGCGTTTTTAATGATAGCATTTTGGTGCAGATACGTTCTTTTGATCGCCCGTTATTGCATTTTAATGCAATGTCGCGGCGACCAAAAAAACGTAATTCTGGCTTTTCGAATTTTTTTCTCATTACGCCGTTTAGCGATCAGGTTAATGCTTTTTTTATTGATAGATCGGGCGATTCTGAATGCGGCGATACCAAATATGTGTATGTTTGATTTTTTTTAATTGATTTATTTTGATTGGGGCGAAAGGGGGTGATTTAAACTTTTATATTTTTTTTATTTTTTTCACTTTTTTTAACTTTTTTTTAAACTTTTGCCATGCTTCAATAGCCTCCATAGGAGGCTAGAAGCAGGCACAGCACGATCGGCTCTGCTACATAGCAGCGATCAAGGGAAGAGGAAATAAATCCAAGAAGATAACCTTACGTCTTTTACTAAAATTGCTTTATTAAAGTGCAAGATGGAGAGGCAATGGTGACAACACAGTCACCCAACAAACAATCTAAAAACAAATAAGACACATAGGACACCGGAAAAAGACAGCTGCTGACCCATAGTAAGAAAATATTAATATAACAATCGGCATTAAGGGTCAAATTTTACAAAACCAACAGGGTTAAGTGATCAGTTTATCAATAGTCTGCCTAGATAGTTACTAAGTCACATACAAACCAGTATCACAGTAACGCATGCAAACTAGTGCAACATAGACACAGAGCAAAAACTCCAACAGGCAGAAAGATTAATCAAATAATACATCACCCCAAAGTACGGCGCTATAGCAGATGCAGGATCCCGGTGTCCGCCCCGACGCGCGTTTCGGAACCCTTCGTCAGGGGGCGCATAATACAAGGTAACAAATGTGCGGTATAAATAGGCCAGTAACCGGAAGTAAATGACGGCCGTAACCCGGAAGTGACCGTGCGTGTCATAACAAACGCCGGCACAATGGAGGGAGATGGCGTAATCCAGGTCATGTGGGCCGGTGCACGTGGGGCCCCACGTGATCCGCCCACAGTACACACTGGGTCGCCATTCACCAACAAGTCAGCCGGCGGGCGCATGCGCAAAACAACAACAAGCACGGGAACAGCCTGAAAAGAGAAGGGGAGGAGGAGAAAAAGACAAAGACGCGGTAATACATAGTTAGTAGCGCCATAGAAATGACAGTGGTGCTCAAAACATGGAGAGATAACATGCACATGCATAGCAAAGATGGATTATTAAGTAGAAGAATGACAAAAAATTATTTTATGTCGTCTAGATATATATTGTATTACAATCAGTCATAAATGGTATTCCACTTAATACAATGCATATGTCCATGATAGAGGATAGAAGGAGAGAAAAACTATATAATAAGTCCACATATGGACATAATATGATAATAGATCTCCAAGAATCTTCATAGTTTGAGTGCCACACAGAGAATATCCACTAGATGGTAGTGGTGAGACAATTCTCCACTTCTATGCAAACTCTTTTCATATCTTTCAATTTTCTTTTTTCTTCTTTTTTTCTTTTTTCTTTTTCTTTGTCTTCCACCTTCACTGATGACCTTCTCCAAGAGTGTACGACATGGATAGAAGGAGCATCACGGAAATAACCAGAAAACTGGCCTAAATACACTGAAACTAAAAAACAGGTAAAAAGGTTAAAAAACGTTAGGTAAAAATATGCTATCAGCAAGGGTGCTCGACAGTCAGATGATCACAAAAATGGGACAAAACTTAAGTTCTCATTAAGACCGAGGGGGTGAAGTGTCTGCAAGGTCCAAATCCATTTCGCCTCAAGGCGTGCAAGCCTATTTGTTAATTTACCACCCCTAATACCAATATCTAGGCTATCAATGCCTCTAAACCTAATTACCTTACCATCACATCCGTGATGTTCCCTAAAATGTCTAGGGAGTGTGGTTAATTTTGTGATATCTATTGTGGGATCAGCAGCCGCCTCGATTCCACGTACATGCTCACGTATACGGATTTTAAAGTAACGTGATGTAAGGCCTATATATATTAGGCCACACGGACATGTGGCGTAATAGATGTCCCAGCGTGTTGTACAATTTATCCTCTTTTTAATATTAAATGTTTTTTCTCCACTAGAATCTGAGAAGACCTGGGTCCAATCCATATTGGAGCACGCCACACAATGGCCACAAGGTGAGGAACCAAGACGAGGGGGGGCACTATCAAGAAAAGTAGCCCTGGGTATCCCCTCATAATGGCTCCTCGTGAGATGATCTTTAAGGTTCTTAGCACGCCTAAAAGAAAGGAGAGGACGATCTGGTAAAATTTTAGTGATAGTTTTATCGACCCTAAGAATTGGCCAGGCTTTAGATAGAGCTTCACGAATTTTATATGACTGGGAATTAAAGTTGGTCACAAAACGTATTTGTCTGTCAGACTGCCTGGACCGGCTGGAAATCTGATTATAGACCAAAGATTCACGGGGGGCAGATTTGGCCCTATTGTAGGCCTTCTTAATCGCCCTTTTACTGTATCCCCTGCTGAGGAATCTCATCTGAAGCTCTTTAGCCTGTCGCTCAAAGTCGGGTTCAGTGGAGCAGATCCTCCGCAAACGGAGGAACTGTCCCACCGGTACCGCTCTGACGACATGTGAGGGATGACATGATGTAGCATGTAATAAGGAATTCGTGGATGTCGGCTTCCGGAACAGATCGGTTTGTAAAAAACCGGGCTGGTCCTTCTTAAGCGTGACATCCAGGAATTCCACAGACTCCCTATTCCAATGATATGTGAGATGGATATTAAGGTCATTAAGATTTAATTCATCCATGAGTGTGACCAACTCATGAGGGGGTCCCTGCCAGATCATGAGTATGTCGTCAATGTAGCGGGCCCAGAGGAGGGCCCGGTCCATTGACGACCCCCAATCTGACAGGAAGAGGTCCCTCTCCCACAGCCCAAGGAACAGATTAGCATAGGAGGGCGCAAAGGCCGCCCCCATGGCTGTTCCTTGGAGCTGCAGGAAGAAGGACCCCTTAAAGACAAAAAAATTTTCGGTTAAAGAAAATTCAAGTAATTCCAACAACAATTTTCCAAATTCAGAGGAGGAGCCAGATAGATCGAGGAAAAAACGTACAGCATTCAAACCGTCCCTGTGTTTAATGTTTGTATATAAAGATTCGACGTCAGCCGTCATTAGGATTGCATCCTCGTCCAAATGGACTGAGTCAACCTTCTTGAGAAGATCCCCAGTGTCCCTCAAAAAAGAGGGCAAATTTAGGACCAATGGTTGAAGATGAAAATCTATCCACTGATTTACTTTCTCAAGGAAGTTCCCATTCCCAGAGATAATTGGTCTGCCAGGTGGCACCTTGGTGTCCTTATGCACCTTGGGAAGGAGATAAAAGGTAGAGACGGTAGGTTCAGTGACGCGAAGTGCCAAGGATAGTTCTTTTGTGATGATACCTCCAGCAACAGCAGTATCAAGGATACTGTCCAGTTGTGCACTGAAGGCCGACAAGGGATTAAAGGTCAATTTTTTGTAGCATACGGTGTTGGAAATAGAAAAAAATCCAGCTCGACGAGGTGGTGAAAAAGCAAAGTCTTGGTACTTTATTCACTTCATATAAAAAAATAGAGGATAAAACAACAGCACAATATAATTAAAAACACTATCTACGCGTTTCTGGTGACATAGCACCCTTAGTCATGAAGACTAAGGGTGCTATGTCACCAGAAACGCGGAGATAGTGTTTTTAATTATATTGTGCTGTTGTTTTATCCTCTATTTTTTTATATGAAGTGAATAAAGTACCAAGACTTTGCTTTTTCACCACCTCGTCGAGCTGGATTTTTTTCTATTTCCTGCATTCCTCACGCCTTGACACAGTGTTTCCGTGCTCCGAGCCTCCAGGGACTACAACTATGGTGAGCTGGATTTTTTCTTTTGTCTTAGCATACGGTGTTACCTAATTGCCTAAAGGCCTCCTTCTCGTACATAACCTTAGGCCAGATGACCACATTACCTCCCTTGTCGGCCGGTTTCAGTACAACATCTGGAATACTCTTGAGATAGCGCAGACGTGTCCTCTCGTCTCTACTTAAATTGTCCCTCCCAAGGTGCTGTGGTATCTTAAGAAGATCCTGGGTGACCACCTGGACAAACATATCGATGGGAATACATGTAGAAAGGGGAGGGAACTTCCTTGAGCGTGGTCTAATGGCGGGTGGGATCTTACCTCCCTCCGCGATATTTTCACTGGAGAGCTCCTCAAGAATCCTCAATGTATCCTGCTCCTCCTCTGTAGGAAAAAGTTGGTGGAGGTTATCATCAAAGAAATGACGTTTCAATAACACAGATCGGGCAAACAAGTGAAGATCTTTAATCACCGAAAAGGTGTCTATACCCGCCACCGGGGAAAAGGAAATGCCTCTACTCAAAAGAGAAAGGTCACATGGAGAAAGAACATAATTACTAAGGTTAATCACCTTATTGTCCCTCCCTAATTGGTCGGGTGAACGGGGAGTCCGTCTCTTATACGGATGATAGCCCCGTGCTCTATTGCCTGTAGCACCAGATCTTGTGGTGATCGAATAAGAGGAAGTATCTGACTGTTCGCTCAAAGAGGAAATGGAGGTCACTGATGGTGCACTTTTGAGGCGTTGTTGGATACTTTTCGGCTTCCTCCATAGATATACAGTGTGTTGTTGATAATCCCTCTGGTCACGATTAAATTTATTAATTTGAGATTCATGAATTTTTTTAACCACTGAATCAAGAATTTTTTCTAAATTAAGATCAAATGAAGTAATCTTTTCAATAGGACAGCCAGTACGAAGCTCACTTTGTGTAGAGTCAATTAATTTATCTAACTCGCATATATTATTTGAATTAGAATTAATCAGTAATTTAATTAGTACTAATGAGCATGTACTACAGATGTCCTCCCAATTAGAAATGAATTGGGCATCCTCCACTCATCTGCTGTTCGCTGCTATGTAGCAGAAAATCAGGTGTGCTGTGAGCGCCGTCCACAGGGTGGCGCTCACAGCTACCGGCGATCAGTAACCATAGAGGTCTCAAGGACCTCTATGGTTACAATGGAGAAGCATCGCCGACCTCCGATCATGTGACGGGGGTCGGCGATGCGCTCATATCCGGCCGCCCGGCCGGATGCGGTAGTTAAATGCCGCTGTCTGCGTTTGACAGCGGCATTTAACTAGTTAATAGCGGCAGGTGAATCACGATTTCACCCGCCGCTATTGCGGGCACATGTCAGCTGTTCAAAACAGCTGACATGTCCTGGCTTTGATGCGGGCTCACCGCGGAGCCCTGCATCATAGCAGGGGATCTGACCTCAGACGTACTATCCCGTCCGAGGTCAGTAAGGGGTTAAAATTCAAAAACTGAAAAAAGGGGAAAAGCTTTTCCACTGAATATGCCCAATCTTGCTGTTTTGAACTGTCATGTTCTTAATCATAGTATGGAATGTAAGGAATAGCTTTTCTCATTTTATCAGTTTTTTTTAATTTTAAGTGCAAATAGTTGTTTTTAATTACTTCTACCGGTTCTGTTGCTCGATAATCTCCTCATACCTGCCTCTCTATATACAGTATGAACCCTACATAGCCTCCTATATATAGTATGAGCCTCCACATAGCCTCATGAATACAGAATGAGTCAACACTTAGGCTCCTATATACAGTATGAGCACCCACATAGCCTCTCTATAGACACAATATGAGCACTCATATAGCCCCCTGTATACACTATGAACCACCTCATTGTCCCCATATACTGTATGAGCCACACATAGCCTTTCTATATAGAGCATGAGACCCCATATTGTCGCCCCATATACATTGTGACCCCCACACAGTTTCTTAAATACAGTATGAGCCCCACATAGCCTCCAAAATACATTATAAGCCACTACAAACAGTATGAGCTCCTCAGTGTGAGAACCCACATAGCACCATGTATACAGTATAAGCACTTACATAACTCCCTGTATACCATGTGAGCATCCACATAGCTCCTGTATACTGTGTGAGCCTGCACTTATCCTCTCTATATACAATATCAGCCCTCACATAGCCCCCCTAAATACAGTATAAGCATCCTCATAGCTCCCTATATACATTATGAGCCCCCAAATAGCTCCCTATATACAGGGGGGGAAATAAGTATTTGATTCCTTGCTGATTTTGTAAGTTTGCCCACTGACAAAGACATGAACAGTCTATAAGAGTAGGTTAATTTTAACATTGAGAAATAGAATATCAAAAATAAAATCCAAAAAATCACATTGTATAAATTCTATAAATTTATTTTAATTTTGCAGTGAGAAATAAGTATTCGATCCCCTACCAACCATTAAGAGTTCTGTCTCCTACAGACCAGTTAGATGCTCCTAATCAACTCATTACCTGCGTTTTAAAGACAGCTGTCTTACATAGTCACCTTTATAAAAGACTCCTGTCCACAGACTCAATCAGTCAGACTCTAACCTCTACAACATGGGCAAGACCAAAGAGCTTTTAAAGGATGTCAGTTACAAGATCATAGACCTGCACAAAGCTGCAATGGGCTACAAAACCATAAGTAAGACGCTGGGTGAGAAGGAGACAACTGTTATTGCAATAGTAAGAAAATGGAAGAAATTCAAAATTACTGTCAATCGCCATCAATCTGGGGCACCATGCAAAATCTCACCTCATGGGGTAGCCTTGATCAGGAGGAAGCTGAGAGACCAGCCTGAAACTAAACGGGGGTAACTTGTTAATGATCTCAAGGCAGCTGGGTTTTATCTGTCACGTAACTTGGAGATTTGGATGGAAACCCCAAAGTAAGTGCTCAGCAAAGAGCACTGGATAAATGTGATCAGAAATGTTTTGAAAAATGTTCCCAATAAAAGCTTCAACTCAATCCAAAACAAAGCATGTCCCCACTCATGTCTGTCACCTGTGAATAGAAATATAGGGGACTTCCACATTACTGGTAGAACAAAGGCTCTGGAAAAGCGCTATCGCTCCTCGCTCCCCAAAAGAAACCCAGCGAATTCTGGCCTCCCAAATTCAAATGCCCCCTCCCGTTTCAGCCCCAGTGTGTCTAAACCACATTTAGAGATCATATGTTTGGCATTTCTGTAGTGATGAGAGCCCACCTAATTTACAGGTGTGTGTCTTCAAAAGCATGAGCTGGGCATAATGTACTGGTCACTACAGCTTAGGCTACTTTCACACTGGCGTTTTTTGTCCTCCGTCGCAATGCGTCGTTTTGGTCAAAAAACGCATCCTGCAAAAGTGCTTGCAGGATGCGTTTTTTGTCCATAGACTAACATTAACGACGCATTGCGACGAATTGACACACGTCGCAACTGTCGTGCGACGGTTGCGCCGTGTTGTGGCGGACCGTCGGCTGCAAAAAACGTTACATGTAACGTTTTTTCCTGCCAACGGTCCGCTTTTTCCGACCGCGCATGCGCGGCCGGAACTCCGCCCCCACCTCCCCGCACTTACCTGCACCTCACAATGGGGCAGCGGATGCGCTGGAAAAATGCATCCGCTGCCCCCGTTGTGCGGCGTATACAACGCTAGCGTCGGTAACCTCGGCCCGACGCACAGCGTCGGTAACCTCGGCCCGACGCACTGCGACGGGCCGAGCCTGACGCTAGTGTGAAAGTAGCCTTACAGGTCACTGCAACATACTGGTCACTACAACATACTGGTTACTACAATGGCAGTTTGCAATTTTTACTCAACAACATCCATCCACTACTGCTTGCTTTGGGAAAACACCCATGGATAGTGTTGAGCATTCCGATACCGCAAGTATCGGGTATCAGCCGATACTTGCGGGTATCGGAATTCCGATACCGAGATCCGATACTTTTGTGATATCGGGTATCGGTATCGAAACAACATTAATGTGTAAAATAAAGAATTAAAATAAAAAATAGGGATATACTCACCTCTCCGACGCAGCCTGGACCTTACCGAGGGAACCGGGAGCCTTCTTTGCTTAAAATGCGCGCGTTTCCTGCCTTCCGTGACATCACGGCTTGTGATTGGTTGCGTGCCGCCCATGTGGCCGCGACGTGACCAATCACAGCAAGCCGTGACGTAATTTTCAGGTCCTGAATGCCTAATTCTAGGCATTCAGGATTTGAAAATTACGTTACGGCTTGTGATTGGTCGCGTCGCGGTCACATGGGCGACGCGACCAATCACAAGCCGTGACGTCACGGGAGGCAGGAAACGCGCGCATTTTAAAATTACGTCACGACTTGTGATTGGTTGCGTGCCGCCCATGTGACCGCGACGCGACCAATCACAGCAAGCCGTGACGTAATTTTCAGGTCCTGAATGCCTAGAATTATGAATTAGGCATTCAGGACCTGAAAATTACGTCACGGCTTGCTGTGATTGGTCGTGTCGCGGTCACATGGGCGGCACGCAACCAATCACAAGCCGTGATGTCACGGAAAGCAGGAAACGCGCGCATTTTAAGCAAAGAAGGCTCCCGGTTCCCTCGGTAAGGTCCAGGCTGCGTCGGAGAGGTGAGTATATCCCTATTTTTTATTTTAATTCTTTATTTTACACATTAATATGGATCCCAGGGCCTGAAGGAGAGTTTCCTCTCCTTCAGACCCTGGGAACCATCAGGGATACCGTCCAATACTTGAGTCCCATTGACTTGTATTGGTATCGGGTATCGGTATCGGATTAGATCCGATACTTTGCCGGTATCGGCGGATACTTTCCGATACCGATACTTTCAAGTATCGGACGGTATCGCTCAACACTACCCATGGAGTCAAAATCATCACTACATCTGCAGATAAATTCCAAAAAAGGGTATGTCACGATATGGTATGAAATATCATATAAGTTTAGTTCTCTTGCTAGCATGCTGTGGGCTAAGCCCCCCTTCTTGGAGTGATTCTGCAACAGCTTGTAGCTGCAAATACCTGACTTTCAGCTCACAAGCCCTCATCCCCCTTCTGTAGTGGAAAGTGACCAGCTTTAACTGGATTAGAAACTTCCAGAATCATGAAAGTCCTTTGTTCTGTTTTTGTAAGATATTAGGCAAACCATTTAAGATAGGAACACGAAAATATATATTCTTACTTCCCCTCGGTGGAGCTATCCATCACTCTAAACACGGGCTTCTAACTCCCTCAGGTAAAGAAGTAGGGATTTCTCAGTAAATATGCATGACAGATAGGACATATTTGATCTCATTAGAATGCCCACGTTAATCCGAGATGAATGCTGGGTGTGGTATGATTCTGACATGTTCTGTAGCGAAGATACAAGCATTAGATCCACTTGAGTTAGATGTACTAAAACTGAAGAGGTAGGAGGGCGTTCTTAACTCAGCCCTTTCTGTGATGTCACAGGCTGCAGGTTATAAGTTGCTGGCAGACTTCCAGGAGTGAGAGTTGAGTTTTTATGTGAAGAGCCCTGACTGCAAGTGCTAATGCATTGGGATATGTGGAAACTCCACTAGCCTGGTCGTCCCGCAGCAATTCCGGGGTGAGTTGTTACGGATTGCCCATGAGATCCCACTAGCTGGACACTTGGGGATCAGCAAAACAAAGGCCCGGCTGTCTCATCACTTCTATTGGCCTAAGATGGGGACAGATGTGTCAAACTACTGCCACTTCTGTGTCACCTGTCAAAGAGTGGGGAAGGCGGGGCCTGCTCTTAAGGCTCCCCTGATCCCTTTGCCAGTGATAGATGAGTGTTATGATTTTCCCAATGGCAGGGAAATCAAAATAACAACGGACTAGCTCTCGGGTGATGGGAACTAAAGTGACCGTGACCTGAACCTGACACAACACTGGAAGTAGCCGGGGAGTGTTTCCTACGATGCCCTAGACACCACGCGCCAGCCGGAGATCTAACTACCCCTATCAGAGGAATATACAGGCCTGCCTTACCTCCAGAGATGAACCCCAAAAGGAGATAGCAGCCCCCCACAGATACTGACGGTGAGTCAAGAGGAAAAGACATACGTAGGATGAACAGCAGATTTAGCACAGTGAGGTCCGCTTACTAGATAGCAGAAGTACAGGAAAGAGTCACTTCACGGTCAACTTCAAAACACTACTCAAAAACACCATCCTGAAATTACTTTAAAACTCCAGTGACAACTCATGCCACTGGAGTGGCAATTTCAGTCCACGAGAGCTTCCAGCTACAGAGAGTCACATTGCAAATAGCTGGACAAAACTAGCATTAACTAGAAACAAAATTCAACTTAGCTGAACAGGATCTTGAGGCAGGAGAATGCAACAGAATGCTACTGATACATTGTTGGCTGGCATCGGACCAGCAGCCAAGCAGCCTTAAATAGGAAACTCCCCTAATGGGTGTCAACAGGTGATCAAGGATAGAAGAAGGCAAATAAGTGGCACTACCATAAAACACCACCGGGGGAGCCCACAAACAGAATTCACAACAGTACCCCCCCCTTAAGGAGGGGGCACCGAACCCTCACCAGAACCACCAGGGCGATCTGGATGAGCACTATGAAATGCACGAACCAAATCAGGAGCATGAACATCAGATGCTGTCACCCAAGAATTATCCTCCTGACCATAGCCTTTCCACTTAACCAGATACTGAAGTTTCCGTCTGGAAACACGGGAGTCCAAGATCTTTTCCACCACATACTCCAACTCACCCTCAACCAGCACAGGAGCAGGAGGATCAGCAGACGGAACAACCGGCACCTCATACCTCCGCAACAATGACCGATGAAAAACATTATGAATAGTAAAAGATGCTGGGAGGTCCAAACGAAAGGACACAGGATTGAGAACCTCCAGAATCCTATAAGGGCCGATAAACCGAGGCTTAAACTTAGGAGACGAGACCTTCATAGGAACAAATCGAGAAGACAACCAAACCAGGTCCCCAACACAAAGACGAGGACCGACACGCCGATGACGATTAGTGAACTGTTGAGTCTTCTCCTGGGACAACTTCAGATTGTCCACAACCTGTCCCCAAATCTGATGCATTCTATCAACCACAGCATCTACTCCAGGACAATCCGAAGACTCCAATTGACCGGACGAAAAGCAAGGGTGAAACCCTGAACTACAAAAAAATGGAGAAACCAAAGTGGCAGAACTGGCCCGATTGTTAAGGGCAAACTCTGCCAATGGCAAAAAATCAAGCCAATCGTCCTGATCAGCGGACACAAAACACCTCAAGTAAGTCTCCAAGGTCTGATTAGTACGCTCAGTCTGGCCATTAGTCTGAGGATGGAATGCAGACGAAAAAGACAAGTCGATGCCCATCCTGGCACAGAACGCCCGCCAAAATCTAGACACAAACTGAGTACCCCTGTCAGACACTATATTCTCAGGAATACCATGCAAACGCACAACATTCTGAAAAAATAGAGGGACCAGCTCAGAGGAGGAGGGCAATTTGGGCAAAGGTACCAAGTGAACCATCTTGGAAAAACGGTCACACACCACCCAGATGACGGACATCCTACGAGAAACAGGAAGGTCAGAAATAAAGTCCATAGAGATGTGCGTCCAAGGCCTCTTAGGAATAGGCAAGGGCAACAACAACCCGCTGGCCCGGGAACAGCAGGGCTTAGCCCGAGCACAAACATCACAAGACTGCACAAAAATACGTACATCTCGAGACAAGGAAGGCCACCAGAAGGACCTAGACACCAGATCCCTGGTGCCAAAAATTCCAGGATGACCTGCCAACGCGGAAGAGTGAACCTCCGAAATAACTCTACTGGTCCAGTCATCAGGGACAAACAGTCTACCAGGCGGACAGCGATCAGGCCTATCCACCTGAAACTCCTGCAAAGAGCGCCGCAGGTCTGGGGAGACAGCTGACAATATCACCCCATCCTTCAGAATGCCAGTAGGTTCGGAATCACCAGGCGAGTCAGGCTCAAAACTCCTAGAGAGGGCATCCGCCCTCACATTCTTAGACCCAGGCAGATATGAAACCACAAAGTTAAATCGAGAGAAAAACAACGACCAGCGCGCCTGTCTAGGATTCAGACGCCTGGCTGACTCAAGATAAATTAGATTTTTGTGGTCAGTCAAGACCACCACCTGGTGTCTAGCACCCTCAAGCCAATGACGCCACTCCTCAAATGCCCACTTCATGGCCAAGAGCTCCCGATTTCCAACATCATAATTTTGCTCAGCGGGCGAAAACTTTCGAGAGAAAAACGCACATGGTCTCATCACTGAGCAGTCAGGACCTTTCTGCGACAAAACTGCACCTGCTCCGATCTCGGAAGCATCTACTTCAACCTGGAACGGGAGCGAAACATCAGGCTGGCGCAACACAGGAGCAGAAGAAAAGCGGCGCTTAAGCTCCCGAAAGGCCTCCACAGCCGCAGAGGACCAATTAGCAACATCAGCACCCTTCTTGGTCAAATCAGTCAAAGGTTTAGCAATGGCAGAAAAACCCGCTATGAATCGGCGATAGAAATTAGCAAATCCCAAGAATTTCTGAAGACTCTTTAGAGAAGTAGGTTGTATCCAATCACAAATAGCCTGAACCTTAACAGGGTCCATCTCCATAGATGAAGGGGAAAAAATATATCCCAAAAAGGAAATTCTCTGAACCCCAAAAATACACTTTGAGCCCTTCACAAATAGAGAATTAGCTCGTAAAACCTGAAAAACTCTCCTGACCTGTTGAACATGAGATTCCCAGTCCTCCGAAAAAATCAAAATATCATCCAAATACACAATCATAAATTTATCCAGATATTCACGGAAAATATCGTGCATAAAGGACTGAAAAACGGAAGGGGCATTCGCGAGACCGAAAGGCATTACCAAATACTCAAAATGGCCTTCAGGCGTATTAAATGCGGTCTTCCACTCATCCCCCTGCTTAATCCGCACCAAATTATACGCACCACGTAGATCGATCTTAGTGAACCACTTCGCCCCCTTTATGCGAGCAAAAAGATCAGTCAGTAAAGGTAACGGGTACTGGTATTTAACTGTAATCTTATTCAGAAGTCGATAGTCGATACAAGGTCTCAATGAACCATCCTTTTTACCCACAAAGAAAAACCCTGCCCCCAGTGGAGACAAAGAGGGGCGAATATGACCCTTTTCCAAAGATTCTCTGATATACTCCCGCATAGCAGTATGTTCAGGTACAGACAAATTAAACAAACGACCCTTAGGAAATTTACTACCGGGAATCAACTCAATAGCGCAGTCACACTCTCTGTGAGGGGGGAGAGAATCAGTTTTAGGCTCCTGAAAGACATCATAAAAATCTGACAGAAATGCTGGGATCTCAGAGGGAGTAGATGAAGAAATGGGAACCAAAGGTGCATCCCCATGAATCCCCCGACATCCCCAGCTCAGCACAGACATTGATCTCCAGTCCAAGACTGGATTATGAATTTGTAACCATGGTAATCCAAGTACTAATACGTCATGTAGATTATATAACACAAGGAAACGAATAATCTCCTGATGGTCTGGGGAAAGATGCATAGTCACTTGTGTCCAATATTGTGGTTTATTGCTAGCCAAAGGTGTAGAATCAATACCCTTTAAGGGAATAGAAACCTCCAGAGGCTCTAAATCAAACCCACAACGCTTGGCAAAGGACCAATCCATGAGACTCAGAGCGGCGCCAGAATCCACATAAGCATCCACAGTAACAGATGATAAAGTACAAATCAATGTCACGGACAAAAGAAATTTAGACTGCAAGGTACCCATAGAAAAAGATTTATCAACCTTTTTATCAACCTTCTTTATGCGTTTAGAGCATGCTGATATAACATGAGCTGGATCTCCACAATAGAAGCACAACCCATTTTTGCGCCTGTAATTCTGTCGTTCGCCTCTAGACAATACACTATCGCATTGCATATGCTCTGGTGCCTTTTCAGAGGTCACCGCCAAATGATGCACAGGTTTTTGCTCAGAAGATACCGCCATATGGTGCACAGGTTTTTGCTCAGAAGATACCGCCATATGGTGCACAGATTTTTGCTCAGAAGATACCGCCATATGGTGCACAGATTTGTGCTCCCGTAAACGCCGATCAATCTGGATAGCCAATTTCATGGCATCATTCAGACCTGTAGGCACAGGGAACCCCACCATGACATCCTTCACGGCATCAGAGAGACCTTCTCTGAAATTAGCTGCTAGAGCGCACTCATTCCATTTAGTAAGCACCGACCATTTACGAAATTTTTGGCAGTATATCTCAGCTTCATCTTGCCCTTGGGAAAGAGCCATCAAGGCCTTCTCAGCCAAAATCTCTAAATTAGGTTCTTCATAAAGCAACCCCAAAGCCAGAAAAAACGCATCCACATTTAATAACGCAGGATCCCCTGGCGACAATGCAAATGCCCAACTTTGTGGGTCACCCCGCAATAGAGAAATAACAATTTTAACCTGTTGTGCAGGATCACCAGCAGAGTGAGATTTCAGAGACAAAAACAATTTACAATTCTCTCTGAAATTCAAAAAACGGGATCTGTCTCCGGTAAAAAATTCAGGCATAGGGATCTTAGGTTCAGACATTGGAGCACGTATAACAAAATCTTGTAAGTTCTGGACCTTTGTAGCCAGGTTATTCAGACCTGCAACCAAACTCTGTGGATCCATGATTCAAACAGGTGTAACCAAAGCCATTCAGAGATTAAGAGGAGAGGAAAAAAAAAAGGCTGAAGACTGCAGTTTAAGCAAGGAGTACAAATAAGCACTAAGGTGCACTTTCCAAACACAGAAGGAAAAAAAACCTTTTCATATCCTTTCCTGCTTTAGTGCATAGTTTTAACACGGCCAAACTGTTATGATTTTCCCAATGGCAGGGAAATCAAAATAACAACGGACTAGCTCTCGGGTGATGGGAACTAAAGTGACCGTGACCTGAACCTGACACAACACTGGAAGTAGCCGGGGAGTGTTTCCTACGATGCCCTAGACACCACGCGCCAGCCGGAGATCTAACTACCCCTATCAGAGTAATATACAGGCCTGCCTTACCTCCAGAGATGAACCCCAAAAGGAGATAGCAGCCCCCCACAGATACTGACGGTGAGTCAAGAGGAAAAGACATACGTAGGATGAACAGCAGATTTAGCACAGTGAGGTCCGCTTACTAGATAGCAGAAGTACAGGAAAGAGTCACTTCACGGTCAACTTCAAAACACTACTCAAAAACACCATCCTGAAATTACTTTAAAACTCCAGTGACAACTCATGCCACTGGAGTGGCAATTTCAGTCCACGAGAGCTTCCAGCTACAGAGAGTCACATTGCAAATAGCTGGACAAAACTAGCATTAACTAGAAACAAAATTCAACTTAGCTGAACAGGATCTTGAGGCAGGAGAATGCAACAGAATGCTACTGATACATTGTTGGCCGGCATCGGACCAGCAGCCAAGCAGCCTTAAATAGGAAACTCCCCTAATGGGTGTCAACAGGTGATCAAGGATAGAAGAAGGCAAATAAGTGGCACTACCATAAAACACCACCGGGGGAGCCCACAAACAGAATTCACAACAGATGAGCCTTTCCAGAGGATCGCGGAGGACATTGTGGGCCCGCTGGCCGTCCCCAGCAGCTCAGGGAAATGCTTACTAATCAAGGAACCCAATTCATGTCTTGCCTAATGGAGGCTCTCTGTAAGAAAATGCAGGTGAAGCACCTGGTATCGAGTGCGTATCACCCACAGACCAATGGCTTGTGTGAACGCTTCAATGGTACCCTCAAACAGATGCTACGCATGCTGGTTGAGACACAAGGGCGCGACTGGGAGCGGTACCTCCCCCACCTGCTATTCGCTTACAGAGAGGTTCCGCAGGCCTCTACGGGGTTCTCCCCCTTCGAGCTCCTGTACGGCAGGCGAGTCCGGGGACCCCTTGGGCTGGTAAGAGAATCCTGGGAAGAGGAGCCGAACCCTTCTGAAGTGTCGATAGTGGAGTATGTCATGTGCTTCCGTGACAAGATGCAGACCTTGACGCAGTTGGTGCATGACAACATGACGCAGGCTCAGGCTGATCAGAAGCACTGGTACGACCAGAACGCCCGGGAGCGGACCTATCACGTGGGTCAAAAGGTGTGGGTGCTGGTTCCCGTACCAACGGATAAGCAGGCAGCCTGGGAGGGCCCGTATGTCGTCCACCAACAGCTCAACCCGGTAACCTACGTGGTCACGCTTGACCACGCACGGGGTAGGCGAAAGGCCTTTCACGTCAACATGATGAAGGCTCATCATGAACGTGAACCTTTTATCCTACGGGTCTGCAGCATACCTGAAGACGGGGAGGAAGACACCCTCCTGGACATGCTGGCCCAAGCCAAGGCCGGTGGGTCCATCGAGGACGTGGAGGTAAGTGCCTCGCTAGATGAACCACAGCGGTTGCAGTTGCAAACTACACTAGAACCCTTCCAGGTCGTGTTCTCGAACCGGCCTGGAAGGACGGAGTTAGCAGTCCACGAGGTGGACACCGGGAATCACGTCCCACTACGGCGAACACCCTATCGAATCTCTGACCAGGTGCAGCAGATTATGCGCCAGGAGATCGATGAGATGTTACAGCTGGGGGTGATTCGACGGTCAAAGAGCACGTGGGCCTCACCTGTAGTTCTCGTGTCAAAGAAGGACTGGACCACCCGGTTCTGCGTGGACTACAGGGGGCTCAACGCCATTACAGCCACTGACGCGCACCCAATGCCGCGCATCGAGGAGCTGCTTGAGAAGTTAGCTGGCGCAAAATACCTGACAATAATGGATCTGAGTCGAGGATACTGGCAGATTCCCCTGAGCCCCGAGGCGCAGGAGAAGTCCGCCTTTTTCACACCCTTTGGACTGTACGAGTCCACGGTCATGCCCTTCGGCATGAAGAATGCCCCTGCCACTTTCCAGCGGATGGTCAACCTCCTGCTCCAGGGACTGGAGAAGTACGCCGTGGCGTACTTGGATGACATCGCCATCTTCAGTCCCTCCTGGGAGGAACACCTGCAGCATCTCGAGGAGGTGCTCAGGCGAATTCACCGAGCAGGACTGACTATCAAGCCGGGAAAGTGCCAGATGGGCATGAGGGAGGTCCACTACCTGGGGCACTGGGTAGGCGGAGGCACCCTAAAGCCAGAGCCTGAGAAAGTGGGCGGGATCGTGAACTGGCCCACTCCCAGGACCAAGAAACAGGTGATGTCCTTCCTGGGCACTGCAGGGTACTATAGGCGCTTCGTACAGCACTATAGTAGCCTGGCAAAACCTTTGATGGACCTCACCAGGAAGAAGCTACCCCACATCGTCAACTGGACAGATGGCTGTGAGGGGGCCTTCCAGGCGTTGAAAACAGCACTGTGCAACGCCCCTGTGTTGAAAGCAGTCGACAGCAGTCGACCGTTCTTGGTACAGACTGATACCAGCGAGTTTGGCCTCGGTGCTGTGCTCAGCCAGGTTGACTCGGAGGACCAAGAGCACCCCGTGTGGTACCTGAGCCGGAAATTTTGCAGAGGGAAGTGGCCTACTCCACCATCGAGAAGGAATGCCTGGCCATAGTCTGGGCCCTGCAGCGCTTGCAGCCCTACTTGTACGGTTGCACCTTCACTGTGGTAACCGACCACGACCCTCTGCGCTGGCTAAACGCCATGTGTGGAACCAACGGCAGGTTGCTACGCTGGAGCCTTGCTCTTCAGCAATTTGACTTCACCATTGAACACAAAGCGGGCAGGGAGCATGGGAATGCAGATGGACTGTCCCGCCAGGGTGAACCTACTGAGGTGCGCATGGAGGCATACCGTGGGGTTCTACCTCCCTAGCGCACGCCAAAAGGGGAGGTGTCACGATATGGTATGAAATATCATATAAGTTTAGTTCTCTTGCTAGCATGCTGTGGGCTAAGCCCCCATTCTTGGAGTGATTCTGCAACAGCTTGTAGCTGCAAATACCTGACTTTCAGCTCACAAGCCCTCATCCCCCTCGCCAAGGTATTTACGATCGGCATTTCCTGTGGTGGAAAGTGACCAGCTTTAACTGGATTAGAAAGTTCCAGAATCATGAAAGTCCTTTGTTCTGTTTTTGTAAGATATTAGGCAAACCATTTAAGATAGGAACATGAAAATATATATTCTTACTTCCCCTCGGTGGAGCTATCCATCACTCTAAACACGGGCTTCTAACTCCCTCAGGTGAAGAAGTAGGGATTTCTCGGTAAATATGCATGACAGATAGGACATATTTGATCTCATTAGAATGCCCACGTTAATCCGAGATGAATGCTGGGTGTGGTATGATTCTGACATGTTCTGTAGCGAAGATACAAGCATTAGATCCACTTGAGTTAGATGTACTAAAACTGAAGAGGTGGGAGGGCGTTCTTAACTCAGCCCTTTCTGTGATGTCACAGGCTGCAGGTTATAAGTTGCTGGCAGACTTCCAGGAGTGAGAGTTGAGTTTTTATCTGAAGAGCCCTGACTGCAAGTGCTAATGCATTGGGATATATGGAAACTCCACTAGCCTGGTTGCCTGCAATGTTCTGAGAACATGTGAGTGTTATCTTTTCTCCTTTAAACCCTTTATGTTATAATTACCTTGTACATATTTGCAATTGTCTCTTTTGTAACATCTTTGTAAAATATACCTTTTATAAACACTGCCTGAAAATCATTTATGGGGTATAATATTTAATATACCAGGTTCGTTCTCCTGTTCTAAAACGTACCCTAAGTCTCTTGAAGGGAATTACACTACTGTTTTGGGTTAGCTTCGGACCCGTTTAATCGAAGCTGGTGGCAGCTTACTGTGTGCACTGTGCTTGTTGGAGGCGTTGTAGCGACGGCGACATTGATAATTATTGTTCCTGCCTGAGCGGGAGTAGTTTATCGCGTCGCTGCAGCGTGCCCAATAGCCAGTACATAGCAGGCAGCCTTTCTGGCGACTAATTACCCTAGGTGCAGTACCTAATCTGACCTGAGAGAAAGGGGGCGCCAGAGAGCTGCAAGTGTTAAGTGGAACTGTAAGCGGGATACATAAGTCCCTGCAGCTTGTGATATATTGAAGAGCAGTGGGATACCTAGAATAAGCCCCTGCTGTAAACTAAGAGGTCAATAGCCTTGTGCGTGTCTGTTTATCACATTGTGGAGTGGAGGGATAACTAAAATAAGCCCCCCCTGCACATGTGATAGCCGTCTGTTGGCCTAAAGTCACCCCGATCCGTGACGTAGGGGTGACAGTCACGGTGTGGATCCCTGACATATTGGTGAAAGCGGTCAGGGGTTCGTGAAAGGGTATCATTTCCAAAATGGGGTGAGGGGGGATTCTGCTTTTCAAGCACTTAGGGTCTCTTTATATAGGGTCTGCAAACTATTCTAGGAAACTCTGCTCTCCAGGAGGCAAATAGCACTCTCTCCCTTCCGAGTCTCACCCTGTGACTAAGCAGAACTGTACATCCACATGTGGGATATTTCTACATTCAACAGAAATTGTGGGACAAATTTTGGTGCCATTTTTACCCATTTCCCAGTGTGAAATTGTAAAACTTGGGGCTAACACAATCTTGGTGGTAAAAATCTAAATTATTTTTTCTTCACTGCCCAGTGGTATAAAATTTTGCAACACACCTGTTTTGTCAGTATGATCACTGCACCCCTACATGAATTCATTGAGAGTTTTAGTTTGTAAAATGGGGTCACTTATGGGGTTCTACTGTTATGGCACCTCAGGGGCTTTGCCAATGTGACATGGCACCCATAAACAAGTGCAGCAAAATCTGCACTGTAATATGGCACTACTTCCCTTCTGAGCTTTGCACTGTGCCTCAAAAGTAGTTTTCTACTACATATGGGATATCGTTGAACTCAGGAGAAATTCCACAACAAGTTTTGGGGTCCATTTTCTTCTGTTACTTTTGTGAAAATACACAAAATTTGGAGCTTAAAATAATTTTTTTGTTGGAAAAATGTGATTTTTTTTTATTTTCACGGCTCAACATAAACTTCATAGAAGCTCATGGGGGTTCAAGGTGCTCAAAGCACATTTAGATAAGTTCCCTAAGGGGTCTAGTTGCCAAAATTGTGTCAAATGTGGGGGGTTTCCATTGTTTAGGCACATCAGGGGCTCTCCAAACACGACAAGGTGTCTGCTAATCATTCCAGCAAATTTTGCATTCAAAAAGTCAAATTGGGCTCCTTCTCTTCCAAGCCCTGTCGTGCACCCAAACAGTTCATATTGGATATCAGCATACTCAGAAGAAATTGCACAACAAATTGTATGGTGCAATTTCTCCCTTTAGCCTTATGAAAATGCAAAATTTGGAGCTTTCTGGGAAAAATGTGACTTTTTTTTATTTTCATGGCTCAACGTTATAAACTTCTGTGAAGCACCTGGGGGTTTAAGGCGCTTACTGAACATCTATATAAGTTCCCTAAGGAGTCTAGTTCCCAAAATGGTGTCTCTTGTTGGGGGTTTCCGCTGTGTAGGCACATCGTGGCCTAAACAGTCAAATGACGCTCCTTCCCTTCCAAGCCCTGCCTTGCGCCCAAACAGTTGTTTTCCTCCACATTTTGGGTATTTGCTTACTCGGGAGAGATTGCACAACAAATTATATGGTGCAATTTCTCCTGTTACACTTATGAAAATGCAAAATTTGGAGCTAAAAATATTTTTTGTGGGAAAAATTTGATTTTTTAATTTTCACGGCTCAACATTTTAAACTTCTGTGACTCAACTGGGGTTTCAAGGTGCTCACCACACATCTAGATAACTTTCCTGAGCGGTCTAGTTTCCAAAATTGTGTCACTTGTGGGGAGTTTCTACCGTTTAGGCACATCAGGGGCTCTCCAAACATGACATGGCGTCCGCTAATTATGCCATAAAATTTTACATTAAAAAGGTGAAACGGCACTCCTTCCCTTCCGAGCTCTACCGTGTGCCCAAACATTGGTTTTCCCCGCATATGGGGTATCGGCATGCTCAGGAGAAATTTCACAACAAAGTTTATGGTCCATTTTCTCCTTTAACCCTTCCAAAAATAACAAAAAAAAGGTTTAGATGAAATTTTTGTGAAAGAGAGTTAAATGTTTATTTTTTACTTCCACATTCCATTAATTCCATTCATGTTTATTTTTTACTTCTACAGTCCATTAATTCCTGTGAAGTACCTGAAGGGTTAATAAACTTCTTGAATGCAGTTTTGAGCACCTTGAAAGTTCAATTTTTAGAATGCTGTCACTTTTGGGTATTTTCTGTAGTATATGCCCCTCGAAGTCACTTCAAATGTTAGGTGGTCCCTAAAAAAAATGGTTCTGCAAATTTTGTTGTAAAAATGAGAAATCGCTGGTCAACTTTTGACCCTTATAACTTCCTAGCAAAAAAAAAAAATGTTTTAAAAATTGTGGTGATATTTATATCAGCAGACATCTGGGAAATGTTGTTTATTAACTACTTTGTGTGACATTATTATTATTACTATTTATTTATATAGCACCATTGATTCCATGGTGCTGTACAAGAGAAGGGGTTACATACAAATTACAGCTATCACTTACAGTAAGCAAACTAACAATTACAGACTGATACAGAGGGGCGAGGACCCTGCCCTTGCGAGCTTACTTTCTACAGGATGGTGGGGAAGGAGACAATAGGTTGAGGGTTGCGGCAGCTCCAGTATTGGTGAGGCGGTAGCTCTGGTAGTGATGAGGAGGCAGTGGGGTCATTGTAGGCTATAAGACTCTCTGATTTAAGGGCATACAAATTTAAAAGTTTGAAAAATGCTACATTTTTAAAATTTGTGCAAAATTTTCAACTTTTCAGAAATAAATGTAAGTCATATCAATGAAATTTTACCACTATCATGAAGTACAATAAGTCATGAAAAAAAAACAGTCTCAGAATCAGTGGGGTCCACTGAAGCATTCCAGAGTTATTACCACGTAAAATGACAATGGTCACAATTTAAAAAATTGGCCTGTTCTGGAAGTGAAGTTGAAAACAGGCTTCGGGGTGAAGGGGTTAATAACTAGACAGGCATAACTGACAGCCATGGGCTGCAGCTGTCAGCATTAGCAAGGCTGGTTATCAAGAATAGAGGGGTCCCAAAGCTGTTTTTTTAATTATTTAAACCCATACTTTTTTTTAACTGTTTGTTCAAGCCCGCTGGACCTAATTATCCAGAGGTCTGCCCATCTCTAGTTCTCAGCCCTTTAGGAGTTTATGAAATTCCCAACTAATGCTATAGCATAACTCCTGATGATCGAAGAAGTTCGAAATTGCTTCCATATTTTTTATCAGGATTTTACCGTTACCTAGAGATTAAACATGACATCGCTGTTGTCAGTTATCAAGCCACTATGTATTTGGGGCGTATAGGCAGGTGTTACGGGTATGAAAAAACATGCATCTTCTTCCCTGATTCATCCTGAAGATTGTAATGACTCTGGACAGGATGGTGCTGCCGCCTCCATCCTGGTCAGGTCAGAGTTAATTTTACAGTAGTCCACCTCTCTTTGGCTCTGGGGTGGCTATTTAATTATATAATTATAGAAACTTGATTCCAGCTCACCCAATTGCTCTATGCTCATCCACCTGGAGCTCAGACATCAGCCTCGCCCTGGCCTCACACCAAGGAAAATAGAAAAAATTGGAGTCCGGTTCAACAGGATTGGATTTTCCTTTTCTTTTTTCAAAAGAAAATATAGTGCATACAAAAGAAAAATGTACATGGTCGACATGACCCAGTCAACGTGTTTTGACTGCACTAGGCAGACTTACTCATGACTCATAGTGCGGTTATTTAATGTTGGCAGTTCCTGGATTGTGTGTCGGTGATACTTTCATATACTCGGCTTGTGGTTGCTGACCCAGGTTCATAAATGTTGTGCCTCTGTGCTAGTGTGCCTTGCTGTGTATGACTCGGTTTTGTTATCTGACTTCCATCTTTGCATTTTGCTTTGTACTGCTCTGTCTCTCCTGGTTATCAGATCCCTTGGCTTGTCCCTGTTTACTCTTTGTCTCAGCGACCACACAGCGACGCTGCAGCGATCGGCATCGTTGTCGATATCGCTGCAGCGTCGCTTAATGTGAAGGTACCTTTATCCCTAAGGTACTTCACTCCCTCCTGGCTTTGACCCTCTGCTCTATTTGACTATGTTTTCTGTCTGTGGCCTGCACACTGTCCATTCAGTGTCATTCCCTATACTCACATGCTGTGGCTCCGCCCCCTGGTCACGTGACTGCTGTGCCAGGTCCTGTGCTCACTGCATTAGAGTAAGGTCCTTGAGTTCGGTGTGACTTGTTTTTGCACTCACTATGTTTATTCGTGCCCCCCTGATAGTGCCCCCAGGCAGCGCCAGTGACACCTTAGGTGTCTCGACAAACATGAAAATGTATGTCCCATCACTATTGGATCTATACGGTCTCCAATACTTCTAATGTTCTTATGGAGACATACATCTGGGCCAATGTATAGCATTTCCCTCGCAGGAAACAGCGGTGTAACTTGAATACGAGATGCATTTCCTGTAGACAAAGCCCCTTGCATTTTGCTATCTATGTGTAAACACAAGTAACTACCTTTGTTCCATCTCTCTGAATAGACCTTTTCCTGTCTTAATTATTTGTCCAATCTATCTCTCTTTGCCCAGGCACAACATACATCTCCTTTTTCACTGCAGCAGCCCTTTGTTCCACACAGGACTGCTTGCATTTTAAGTAGGATTTTTCAGTTCAGTTCAGTTCTATACGTAAATTCCTACTTCCTTATGTCCATTGAACAGTTTATTTTAAGAGACTCAGGCTGTCAGCTATATGCTTCCTTACTGGAAATCTGTGTGACAGGGAAGGAGGGAGGTAAGCTAGTGACCCCTTCTCTAGGGGCTTAGTGATCTCAATATTTTCTATGACCGTAACTACACTTCACCAAGTGATCATACTAATGTGGGCAAAACTAAATTGACAAATATGGAGAAATGGTTGCCCACCAGTGGTTTCTACAAATGTGGACAGAAATCATGTGGGCTATGTTCAAGCATGTGTAATACTAAGAAATGTGTATCTTCTGCTGGTGGCAGACAGTATATAATCAATTCCTTTATTTATTACATGAAGTACCTATGTAGTCTATGTCATTACATGTGAGAAATGTAATTTATATGAGTTGCACCATCAGATCGATACGATGAAGCATCTCGGAACAGATACGATGCACAAAATAAAACTACTTGTAGTTTATAAGGTGCTTCTCATCACTTCCATAACCGCCACAAGGGAGATGTTAGAGGTCTTACTCTTAAGGGTTAATGCTATTGATAGGGTTCTTCCTCCCAAACATGGAGGAGACAGATAACATATTCTACATTAAAAAGAAGCATTCTGGATATTAAAACTAGATAGTAGAAACCCAAAAGATATGAATATCAAAACAAATCTCTTGTACATATATTGAGCTATAGGTTTTGAAAAAAAATCTATTTATTTACTAGATTTATGGCACGATTCTAACGTATTGGGTATTCTAGAATATGTAGGTAGTATATAGCACAGGCTACGTACTATATTGCACAGTGACGTAGTATATAACACAACCGACATAGTACTGTATATAACAGAGCTACGTAGTATGTAACACAGTGTACGTAGTATACAGCAGAGCTACGTAGTATATAACACAGCCACGTAGTATATAACATAGCCACGTAGTGTATTGCACAGCTACATAGTGTATTGCACAGGCACGTAGTATATTGGTCAGACACGTAGTGTATAGCAGAGCCACGTAGTATATATATAAACCTATAAAACACACTAGGTTGCAAAAAAGATGCTAAAAAATATGACGATATCCAAAAGTTTACAACCAAACAGTAGAGGTACTAAAGACAGTTTTTTTTTATTGAAGTATCAAAATATTACAACTTTATAATAAATGCACATAGACAAAAGAAGTGATAGGAGAGAAAAACGGCACTAACACCAGCACAAGATGTAAAACTAAGTGCTGGAAAAAGACACTAGGAATCCAGGCATCCTAGCTACATCATAACGTCGGAATATGCCCATGAAAAAACTTTTTAAGAGATTACATAAATGGACAATCCTCCAAAGGGGCAGTGCGGCATGAAAAGATATATGTGATAAATAGTAAGCCCATGAAGGTTGTCCATCAAAGATAGTATGAAGATTAATGGAACAATATTTAGTCAATACAGGGCATAAAGATGTATATGTCACTGACACATCCAGGACCTAGAGGAATACATGCATGCTATTGGTGGTATAAAAGCATTACCTTGGGACATGGTGGTGGCAGGACGCCGACGTGATGGGAGCAGGAGAGGGCCTCGACGCGCGTTTCGCCGTCGCGGGCTTCGTCAGGAGGCGTGGCCTAATTAGGAGAGGGTTGGGGTATAAATGGGGGACAGGGGGGACTCACCGGCCAATCGGGGCACGCCCATCATGATGCGGAAGTCCTCGGTCGGCGAGCACAGCCGCGCGCCACGGAGTATGGGCGGGAGGACTGACGTCATCTCCGCCCATCTCCGCGGCAACGCCGCAAACACCCGACACGGCCGAGGACCCCACAGCGCATGCGTGGGGCGCGCTCAGGCCAAGATGAAAAGCAATCAGAAAGCTGCACCGCAGATGGAGTGAGTGGGGGACATGCTATATAGAGGGAATGCTAAGCGTCTAATTGAATAAGGAGGTGGTTCCTGTGATGGCAAGAAAACGCCAGTGGGAGGAAGCAAGCGCAAATAGAGACAGAAAATAAATTGTTATATAGACAGGAAAGAGTATATATCATGCCCCAGGAAGAATAGTAATAGTAAATCATGAAAGTGTGGAATCTTTTAATGAAGGGGCATATACTAATAACCAGGAATGCTAAGATGGCTTAAGTTTCCTGGGATTATCACACACAATGGTAGCCGTCAATGAAATCCCAGAGGAACACCCCGGCCCAGTGTACTCGCGTTAAATAAGGGGTACAACACAAGAATAAAACCAAATACCTAATTGATATCATATAAAAGCAACCTGATAATATACATAGAAAAGTATATTAAAGCATTCCATACATAAAACAATTTATTAAATCTTGCTAGCCCGCAGTCCCGGGAGTCCACATAGGTCCAAAAGATAAGCATTAACCCCGAGCTAAAGGAAGTATGAGTAGATAGCTCCATGATAGATGGAATCTTAATATCCCAGCGGATGAGGCGTTCTTCTGATGGCTGGAGTCCACCCCAAATTCCCACCAAGGATGAGACGATCAGGAAAGTGAATGGAAAAACATCTAATCAAAAACAAAAAATAAGTGAGAACAAAATAACACCATAAAGAGACAACATATAAGCCCTAACAAGGGCCATGGATATAAATCAAATATGTGAAGTTAACCCCAACACACAAGATTAAAAACAGCCTGGATTTATAAGAAAGACTTGAAACTGATAGCCTCATTTAGGCCCGTCGGTGAGAGTGTATCCAAGTTAACCATCCACCGTGTCTCTTTTTGGAGGAGTCTTTGTTTGACGTTACCACCACGAATTCCCATGTAGACGTGGTCAATGCCACGAAAACTAAGACCCTTGGGATTACTATGGTGGACGTCAAGAAAGTGTCTCGGAATAGACTTTAATAGAGAAGGCTCGGAGCAAGTGGCTGAGTTTTTTATGTCCCTGACATGCTCCTGTACTCGAATTTTAAAAGCCCTAGTTGTCATGCCAATATATATACGATTGCACGGACATTGAGCATAGTAAACTATGGCTTCCGTGTTACACGTAATATGATGCACTATCTTGTAAGTTTTATCTCTGGCGGAGTTGGTAAATTCCTTGGTTCTGGAGACATATTTGCAGGCAGAACAATTGCCGCATGGGAAACATCCCCAAAGAGGGCCCTTCAGATTTGCGCCAAAGGGATTGCTTCTCGGAGGGACATAATGGCTATTGCAGAGTGTATCACCCAAAGTGCGGTATCTACGCCATGTGATAAGTGGTTACTGGGTGAGTTGACCAGACAGGTCCTTGTCTGTCAGGAGCACCGGCCAGTGCCTCCTGAAAATTTCACTGATCTCAGACCAGTTTGAATTAAATTGTGTAATGAATCGTGGTGCTGAGTCAGTGTTAGTCAGAGGCTTCCTGGTCGGTCCTGCCAAGAGAGAGGACCTGTCTGAATGTAATGCCCGCGAGTAGCCTCTCTGGATATCGGCATGTTTATAGCCCCTATCCCTAAACCGGCGTGTCAGTTCTCCTGCCTGCTTAAAGAAAGTGTCATCATCAGAACAGATCCTGCGGACCCGCAGAAACTGTCCTGTCGGTATGGAGCTCTTAAGTTTAGGCGGATGAGAAGAGGAAAAGTGTAAGAGTGCGTTGGTGGCCGTGCTCTTGCGGAAGACATCCGTGGCTATAGTACCGTCAGGCAACTTGGAGATAGCCAAATCCAAAAAATCAATGGAAATTTGGCTATATTTCCAAGTTAACCTAATGTTAAGTGTGTTATCGTTAAGGCAATTCAAAAAGGTGTCCAACTGCGACGTGGAGCCCTGCCAGATGAAGAAAATGTCGTCAATATAGCGCAGCCACGAGATGACGGAGCTGTGGCCGGGTGTGTCAAGGACCGCATCCCTCTCCCACAGCCCCAGGAACAAATTCGCATACGAAGGCGCACAAGACGCCCCCATAGCGGTGCCCTGGAGCTGTAGGAAGGGGCGGTCCTTGAACACAAAAAAATTGTGGGTCAATATGAACTCCAATAGTTCCAAAATAAAATTAATGAGTTCCGGTCCAAGGTTGGTCATGTCTAAGAAAAATTTAGCAGCCCGCATCCCGTGGCTAGGGCCTATCGACGTATACAGGGACTCCACGTCGCAGGTGACCAGCCACATATCCTCCTCAAGAGCAAGGCCATCAAGCCTTCTCAAAACATCCGTAGTGTCCTTCACAAATGAAGGAAGGGTCTCCACACATTTTTGTAAATAAAAATCAATAAACTGGCATGAAGGTTCACAAAGACCCCCATGCCCGAGACTATGGGTCTACCCGGTGGGCATGAGGGATCTTTGTGAACTTTGGGCAACAAGTAAAAAGTCGGAACGACAGGGAACTCAGGAAAAAGAGCATCTCTCATCTTACAAGTAATTGCTGAACATTCTACACCCTCATCCAGGAGAGATTTTAGTCTCCGTTGGAAACCTGGTAAGGGTATAGTGTCGAGCCTTCTGTAATGTTCAGGTCTATAAAGCTGTCGGAATGCTTCAGCCTCGTAAAGTAAAACAGGCCAGATCACGACGTTGCCGCCCTTGTCTGCCCGCTTAATGACCACATCTTTCATATTGCTCAGCTCCCTAATGGCCTTCCTCAGTGGGGGAGTAAGGTTGTCGTGAACAGACCTAATGTTTAATTTATCAATCTCCTTTCCCACCAGTTTAACAAATATTTCCACTGAGGGGCAGGCAGACAAGGGCGGAAAGGTATGTGATCGCCGATGCAGGTGTGTAGGAGCTGAAGGGGACTCAGAACCAACATTCTCCGCCTCCAAGGATTCCAGGTCACTCAAGACCTGAAGATCAACTGGAGACAAAGAGGGATCAGATTTGGAGGCAAAATATTTTTTGAAAATTAATTTTCTCGCAAAGAGTTGTAAGTCTTTGATCAAGGTGAATCTATCAGGACCCTCCACCGGTGAAAAAGAGAGGCCCCTCTAATTGTGGTGTGCTCAAAGGGTGTTGTGATAGATTGATTACCTTTAGAACCTCCTGTCCTTCTTGTCCCTCATGTTGTAGGAGTGTTTTTTCTTTTTGATGGTTGGGGTAGGCGGATACGGAGGGCGAGACCCCGCTCCTGATCCGCCAGCTTTGTCTAAAAAAAGGTCTCCACATGCTCCCTCAGAGGTGTTAGATAAACTAGAAAAAGAGTGTGATCTGGAGTGTTTTTTGGGGTATTTCTGATGCCACCGATAAACACGATTCTGTTGATAATCTTCTAGATCACGTAAATATTTTTTCGTTTTATTGTTCTGTATTTCCAGTTCCCATTTAGAGAGCTCCTCTTCTAGGGACAGGTCAAATTTTTTACACTCCTCCCCAGAAATGGTGCTTTGGATCTGTTCTCGTATACTCTCGATCTCTTTCTCGAGGCTTTCAAGGGATCTCTTATCTACCCCCACCAGTAGTTCCAATAAGGTCCTCGAACACTTAGTGAGGGTTTCCTCCCACTTGGCCGTGAAGGAGGAATCCTCCACGCCCAATGTGGGAAAGATTTGAACCCGTAAGCCCCTGGGGACAATGTCTTTTTGTAGATAGTGTTCCAAGGCAGCTTTGTTCCACCAGACTTTTGTTCTCTTTTTTAAGAGATCCCTGATTTTCAGTTTCAAGTCTTTGATATCGTGTGTGTCTTTATCGTTTAACCGTTTCTCACCAAACACCGTCCCGAGTTGTGTAACCCAGGTTTTGTCCCGCTTCTTATAATCCATATAACCTGTAGGGGGATCTGTAGATACAGACAAATTAACAAAAGACACCTAAACCAAGAGTGCCCTCTCGGCCGACAGAGGGCGTACCTCTAAGCCGAATCATATAAACCTATAAAACACACTAGGTTGCAAAAAAGATGCTAAAAAATATGACGATATCCAAAAGTTTACAACCAAACAGTAGAGGTACTAAAGACAGGTTTTTTTATTGAAGTATCAAAATATACAACTTTATAATAAATGCACATAGACAAAAGAAGTGATAGGAGAGAAAAACGGCACTAACACCAGCACAAGATGTAAAACTAAGTGCTGGAAAAAGACACTAGGAATCCAGGCATCCTAGCTACATCATAACGTCGGAATATGCCCATGAAAAAACTTTTTAAGAGATTACATAAATGGACAATCCTCCAAAGGGGCAGTGCGGCATGAAAAGATATATGTGATAAATAGTAAGTCCATGAAGGTTGTCCATCAAAGATAGTATGAAGATTAATGGAACAATATTTAGTCAATACAGGGCATAAAGATGTATATGTCACTGACACATCCAGGACCTAGAGGAATGCATGCATGCTATTGGTGGTATAAAAGCATTACCTTGGGACATGGTGGTGGCAGGACGCCGACGTGATGGGAGCAGGAGAGGGCCTCGACGCACGTTTCACCGTCGCGGGCTTCGTCAGGAGGCGTGGCCTAATTAGGAGAGGGTTGGGGTATAAATGGGGGACAGGGGGGACTCACCGGCCAATCGGCGCATGCCCATCATGATGCGGAAGTCCTCGGCCGGCGAGCACAGCCGCGCGCCACGGAGTATGGGCGGGAGGACTGACGTCATCTCCGCCCATCTCCGCGGCAACGCCGCAAACACCCGACACGGCCGAGGACCCCACAGCGCATGCGTGGGGCGCGCTCAGGCCAAGATGAAAAGCAAGCAGAAAGCTGCACCGCAGATGGAGTGAGTGGGGGACATGCTATATAGAGGGAATGCTAAGCGTCTAATTGAATAAGGAGGTGGTTCCCGTGATGGCAAGAAAACGCCAGTAGTATCCTAATCATACCATTAGGGAGGAAGCAAGCGCAAATAGAGACAGAAAATAAATTGTTATATAGACAGGAAAGAGTATATATCATGCCCCAGGAAGAATAGTAATAGTAAATCATGAAAGTGTGGAATCTCTAAATGAATGGGCATATACTAATAACCAGGAATGCTAAGATGGCTTAAGTTTCCTGGGATTATCACACACAATGGTAGCCGTCAATGAAATCCCAGAGGAACACCCCGGCCCAGTGTACTCGCGTTAAATAAGGGGTACAACACAAGAATAAAACCAAATACCTAATTGATATCATATAAAAGCAACCTGATAATATACATAGAAAAGTATATTAAAGCATTCCATACATAAAACAATTTATTAAATCTTGCTAGCCCGCAGTCCCGGGAGTCCACATAGGTCCAAAAGATAAGCATTAACCCCAAGCTAAAGGAAGTATGAGTAGATAGCTCCATGATAGATGGAATCTTAATATCCCAGCGGATGAGGCGTTCTTCTGATGGCTGGAGTCCACCCCAAATTCCCACCAAGGATGAGACGATCAGGAAAGTGAATGGAAAAACATCTGATCAAAAACAAAAAATAAGTGAGAACAAAATAACACCATAAAGAGACAACATATAAGCCCTAACAAGGGCCATGGATATAAATCAAATATGTGAAGTTAACCCCAACACACAAGATTAAAAACAGCCTGGATTTATAAGAAAGACTTGAAACTGATAGCCTCATTTAGGCCCGTCGGTGAGAGTGTATCCAAGTTAACCATCCACCGTGTCTCTTTTTGGAGGAGTCTTTGTTTGACGTTACCACGTAGTATATAACATAGCCACGTAGTATATTGTAGAACCACGTAGTATATTGCACAGGCACGTAGTATATTGCACAGCCACGTAGTATATAACACAGTCTCGTAGTGTATTGCACAGCTACGTAATGTATTGCAGAGCTATGTAGTATATTGGTTAGCGATGTAGTATATAGCAGAGCCACATAGTATATAACATAGCCACGTAGTATATTGCACAGCCACGTAGTATATAACAGAGCCACGAAGTATATTGCACAGTCGACGTAGGATATAACAGAACCGACACAGCCACATAGTATATTGCACAGCTACGTAGTATATAACACAGAACATGTAGTATATTGCGCAGCCACGTAGTATATTGGACAGTCACGTTGTATATTGCACAGTCACGTTGTATATTGCCCAGCTACATAGTATATAGCACAGAGATGTAGTATATAACAGAGCCCACGCAGTATGCAACACAGCCCACGTAGTATATAGCAATGTGGGCGCTATATGTATATATACAAATAGACTTAAAATTAAAAATAAACATATACTCACTTTCCGAAGGCCCCTTGAAGTCCTGGCACCTGTGTGCGGTGCACGTGGCAGCTTCCGGTCCCAGGGTTGGTATGAGCGCAGGACCTGTGATGACGTCGCGGTCACATGACCGTGACATCATGGCAGGTCCTTCTCGCATAGCATCCTTGTCACCGGAACCTGCCGCTTGCACTATTATTTGTAAAATTAGATCTTTTTACTATTGATGCTGCATAAGTTGGTCACACAGGGTTAATAGCTGCGTTAATGGAGTGCGTTAAACCGTTAACGCTGCTATTAACCCTGTGTGAGGGCTGACTGGAAGGGATTATGAGCGGGCACTGACTGCGGCGAGGAAGGAGCGTCCATTTTGCCGCCGGACTGTGCCCGTCGCTGATTGGTTGTGGCTGTTTTGCTGCGACCAATCAGCGACTTGGGATTTCCTTTACAGACAGACAGACAGAAGGACAGACGGAAGTGAGCCTTAGACAATTATATAGTAGATTTATCAATTATATATTATTGATTTGTTCACATCACTTCCTTTACTTGCACTAATGACATGACAGTTCGAAACGCGTAAGATTGGGCATACTCAGGGGAATAGCTTTTTACAGCTTTTTGAATGTTAAATTATCTAAATACCGTATATACTCGAGTATAAACTTAAAGATTTTCAGCCCATTTTTTTAGGCTGAAAGTGCCCCTCTCGGCTTATACGCGAGTCATTGTCCCTGGGAGGTCAGCGGGGGAGGGGGAGCGGCGACTGTGACATACTCACCTGCTCCTGGCCCGGTCCCTGCTTCCCTGGTCTCCGGGCGCTGACAGCTTCTTCCAGCGTTGAGCGGTCACATGGTACCGCTCATTACAGTAATGAATATGGACCCGACTCCACTCCCATAGGGGTGGAGCCGCATATTCATTACTGTAATGAGCGGTAATGGTGAACGCTCAACCCTGGAAAAAGCTTGAGCATCAGTGTGCTCAGGATACTCATTACTCGGCGAGTATTTTTTGAATACTCAAGTGGAAGCTCAAGTCCCCGCCCCACATGTCTGGTGCTTTTTAGACAGTCAATGAACATGTGGGGATTGGCAGGGATTACACAACAGCGATATTTCTTTCAATTGAACAAGAACTAGGGCTGGATTAGCCCAGACTTTTCCTGCAAATTTTTTTAAGCAGGGAAATATTATACATTGTTTATACTGCCGCAGTTATGCATAATAGAATAGCATCGCTATATTGCTCCTTGCACTGTAAAAAGTGCATCAGAGTTTGGTAAATTTTTCTGCGATAGTAATACTGCAAAGTTTTCTCAACAGGGATATATCATATGCAGTGTTGGACAAGAGCACCTTGGGGCCACCAGAGAAAATCATTATTGGGGCCCAGTACGTACAGTAGCTACATAGAAATAAATACAAGACCACCAATTGTGCGGTAAAATGCGCTAAAATAAAGACATCAATGGGGGGCACAAAGCTCCCTTACCTGGATCCTAATAGCGTGCAGATAGTCTATCAGAGTCCCGTCCCTCTGCCCTGACACCCACGTTTCACCCTGCTTCTTCAGGGGGGCGACTTTATTTTCACTATGTTTTAGTGGCTCTAACTATAGTGTAATGGCAATTAACAACTTGAGTTGTTCTGGATGTTAATTCAGTAAGTGCTTTTTTCTACTCATATTGACTGCCTTGCAATGGTTTGACAGGCACATGTGTTTTATTAATTATGCTGTTTCAGCTAGTGACTATGCACAATGTTGTGTTTGCCCCTCAGCCTTTGTGCATATATGGATCTTTATGAGGTAGAAATAAATGTATTTATTAGATTTTTCTCAGTATTTATTGAGCTATTATAAACACACATTTAAATCTATTTTGGAGATATTAACTCTTTATCTACTATATTTTGATTCACCATATATACTCGAGTATAAGCCGAGATTTTCAGCCCAAATTTTTGGGCTGAAAGTGCCCCTCTCGGCTTATACTCGAGTCATGATCGGTGGTGGGGTCGGCGGGTGAGCACTGTCATATACTTACCTGCTTCCGGGGCTCCTGTTGCTCCCCCTGCCCATCCCACGGTCTTCGGTGCCGCAGCCTCTTCCTCTGTCAGCGGTCACGTTGGACCGCTCATTAGAGAAATGAATAGGCGGCTCCACCTCCCATAGGGGCGGAGCCGCCTATTCATTTCTCTAATGAAGCGGTGCCGGTGACCGCTGATAGAGGAAGAGGCTGCGGCACCGAAGACCAGCTGTCTGGGGGAAGGAGCGGGACGCCGGGAGCAGGTAAGTATTACATATTTACCTGTCCTCGTTCCACACGCCGGGCGTCGCGCCATCTTCCCGGCGTCTCTCCGCACTGACTGTGCAAGTCAGAGGGCGCGATGACGCATATAGTGTGCGCGCCGCCCTCTGCCTGATCAGTCAGTGCGGAGAGACGCCGGGACGGGACGCTGGGGAGCTGCAAGCAAGAGAGGTGAGTATGTGTTTGTTTGTTTTTTATTGCAGCAGCAGCAGCAATGGCACAGATTTATGTGGAGCATCTATGGGGCAATGGTGCAGAGCACTATATGGCACAGCTATGGGGCAACGGTGCAGAGCACTATATGGCACAGCTATGGGGCAACGGTGCAGAGCACTATATGGCACAGCTATGGGGCAACGGTGCAGAGCACTATATGGCACAGCTATGGGGCAACGGTGCAGAGCACTATATGGCACAGCTATGGGGCAATGGTGCAGAGCACTATATGGCACAGCTATGGGGCAACGGTGCAGAGCACTATATATATGGCACAGCTATGGGGCAACGGTGCAGAGCACTATATATATGGCACAGCTATGGGGCAACGGTGCAGAGCACTATATATATGGCACAGCTATGGGGCAACGGTGCAGAGCACTATATGGCACAGCTATGGGGCAATGGTGCAGAGCACTATATGGCACAGCTATGGGGCAACGGTGCAGAGCACTATGGCACAGCTATGGGGCAACGGTGCAGAGCACTATATGGCACAGCTATGGGGCAATGGTGCAGAGCACTATATGGCACAGCTATGGGGCAACGGTGCAGAGCACTATATGGCACAGCTATGGGGCAATGGTGCAGAGCACTATACGGCACAGCTATGGGGCAACGGTGCAGAGCACTATATGGCACAGCTATGGGGCAACGGTGCAGAGCACTATATGGCACAGCTATGGGGCAACGGTGCAGAGCACTATATGGCACAGCTATGGGGCAACGGTGTAGAGCACTATATGGCACAGCTATGGGGCAACGGTGCAGAGCACTATATGGCACAGCTATGGGGCAACGGTGCAGAGCATTATATATATGGCACAGCTATGGGGCAACGGTGCAGAGCATTATATATATGGCACAGCTATGGGGCAACGGTGCAGAGCATTATATATATGGCACAGCTATGGGGCAACGGTGCAGAGCATTATATATATGGCACAGCTATCTATGGGGCAACGGTGCAGAGCATTGTATATGGCACAGCTTTCTATGGAGCATCTATGGGGCCATAATGAACGGTGCAGAGCATTATATATGGCACAGCTTTATGTGGAGCATCTGTGGGGCCATAATGAATGGTATGGAGCATCTATTTTTAATTTTGAAATTCACCGGTAGCTGCTGCATTTTCCACCCTAGGCTTATACTCGAGTCAATAAGTTTTCCCAGTTTTTTGTGGCAAAATTAGGGGGGTCGGCTTATACTCGGGTCGGCTTATACTCGAGTATATACGGTAGATATATTTTTGAAGCACTTAGCACTTTAATAGTTCAAATAGCTGGGTACTCCTTTTCATAATTGTTTTTTTGCCATACAATAGTGAGCTGTGTATGAATGTAATTGTTACCATTAATGGGGACATGATCCAACGTTTGCAATGCAGCAGTTGATTATTTTTTGACTCCCTTATCCCTCTTTGTTCTGTTTTTGCATTTTCTCTTGATTTTTTATTGTTCAAATTTTAAAGATGTTTAATAAAACTAATTTTAAACTATATGGTTCTGTGAGCACCCCTTTTTTCTTGGGTTATACCTACACCTGGGAAATTATGGTTAATTTCTTTTGAAGTTAGAGAGGGTGCACCTATGCTTATATGGTTAATTAATTAGGACTTAGAAATTGGATAAGTAATTTAAAATGAGCAAGACACGTGGTAAGGGACAAGGAAGTGGACGTGATGCTGATGGTAAATACAGAGGCCGTGGGTGTTGGCAGACATGCAACAGATAGACTTAATTGTCTGTAGGAGTAGTTTACACCTTTCTAACAGTAGATGGCGATGTTGTTACTGTTATATGCTTAGTTGAATGTAATGCATATACATGTTGTACTTTGATTTCACATTCTCTCTGGTAAAAGGTCTTTCAGACTTCCTGTTATGCTGTACCTCATGTTATGTGAAGATAAAAGTTGATTTAACCCATATAATCTACTCTCACAAGTTTATTCTGCAACCAAACTATGCAACCGGTTATGGACCCAGCATAGAAGACAAAAAGGACTTGGTGAATGCAAAAGAATACTTCAAAGCAATTCTCTCCAAACAAGTAAGACAAATACGTTAAAGATGAGCAGTATTTCAGACCTGAGACTCACAGTAGCTAAGCTGAACAATGAGAACTATCAGTTATTGAAGTTCAAAGTGAAGATGCAATTGTCTAAAGATGATATATGGGAGGTAATCACTACAGACAGACCCAATGATAATAATCAGACATGGGATAAGAAAAACAGACAAGCAAGAGCTACTATCAGCTTATTAGTGGAGGATGATCAGTTAATCCACATAAGGAATGAGAATACAGCAAAGGGAATGTGGGAAGCATTGAGAAAGCTACATGACAGATCCAGCTTAAATCACAAACTATTCCTGCTAAGAAAGCTTTACAAGATGAGATTAAGTGCAAGGAAATACATGCAGGAGCATATAAAGTCCATGATGGAGGTGGTAACACAGCTGAGGTCAGTCGGTGAAGACATTAACGAAAGCCATATAGCCCAATATTATTGTGCAGTTTACCAGATTCATACACTGCTCTAATAAATACACTAGAGACAAGACATGAAGCAGACATTACACTAGAGTTTGTAAAGACCAGACTTATAGATGAATATCATAGAAGGAAAGAACAAACGATTCCACTGAAAAGGATAGTGAAAATGCTCTTAAAGTGACAGACAAGAAGCCCCATAATACATAGACAAGAGAATGTTTTGGATGTAAGAAAAAGGGACATTTAAAGAAAGACCGTACTATATGGAAAGCAGAACAACAGAAATTACACCAAAAGGAGAATAAAGAGAAAGTAAAAAGCACAATTTCTAACAAACATGCAGATCACTGGAATGGTACATTTAAAGTAACTGATAAAGAGTCATCGTCAGGCTGGTTTATTGACTCACGAGCAGCAAATCGCATGACTAGTGATAAAAGCTTCTTAAAGGCCCCGTCTCACATAGCGAGATCGCTAGCAAGATCACTGCTGAGTCACAAGTTTTGTGACGCAACAGCGACCTCAGTAGCGATCTCGCTATGTGTTACACGTACCAGCGATCAGGCCCCTGCTGCGAGATCGCTGGTCGTGTCGGAATGGCCTGGACCTTTTTTTGGTCGTTGAGGTCCCGCTGACAGCGCTGAATCGGTGTGTGTGACACCGATCCAGCGATGTCTTCACTGGTAACCAGGGTAAACATCGGGTTTCTAAGCGCAGGGCCGCGCTTAGTAACCCGATGTTTACCCTGGTTACCAGCGTAAATGTAAAAAATAACAAACACTACATACTTGCCTTCTGATGTCCGTCAGGTCCCTTGCCGTCTTCTTCCTGCTCTGAGTGCCGCCGTACAGTGAGAGCACAGCACAGCAGTGACGTCACCGCTGCGCTCTGCTCTCACTGTACGGCGGCTCAGAGCAGGAAGCAGACGGCAAGGGACCTGACGGACATCAGAAGGCAAGTATGTAGTGTTTGTTATTTTTTACATTTATGCTGGTAACCAGGGTAAACATCGGGTTACTAAGCGCGGCCCTGCGCTAGTAACCCGATGTTTACCCTGGTTACCCGGGTGC
Organism: Ranitomeya variabilis; assembly: GCF_051348905.1. Lineage (NCBI taxonomy): Eukaryota > Metazoa > Chordata > Amphibia > Anura > Dendrobatidae > Ranitomeya > Ranitomeya variabilis. The sequence goes on from NC_135232.1 coordinate 568,217,229, forward strand.
TGCAGGGGGACTTCGGCATCGTTGAAGACAGTTTCAACGATGCCGAAGTCGTTCCCCTGATCGTTGGTCGCTGGAGAGAGCTGTCTGTGTGACAGCTCCCCAGCGACCACACAACGACTTACCAACGATCACGGCCAGGTCATATCGCTGGTCGTGATCGTTGGTAAATCGCTATGTGAGACGGGGCCTTTACTGAACTTGACAATAAGAAGGAAGTTATTTATCTTGCAGATGGGAGCAAAATAACCACAGAAGGTATTAGACAAGGAATGCTAATCTGTCCTGATAGATTTGGACATAATTCAAAATTACTAATAAAGGATGTGTTATATGTTCCAGGACTAGAAGGAGGATTGTTATCCGTAAAGCGTCTGACAGCCAGAAAAATTACTGTAAAATTCAAAGATGATAATTGTACAATCCTAGCTGGAATTAGGGTAATAATTAATGTCAAAGCAGGTGAATGATTATATCATCTAGATACATTAAAGGAACAGATGAAGTTATGCGCACATGATCACAAGAATTGTATTATCATAGACGTCTAGGACACAGACATCCTGATAGTATAATGGCGTTACAAAAGAAGAATTTGACAAAAGACCTATTGATATCTGATTGCTCAATTACCATAAAATGTGAATGTTTTATAATCACAATGTGGTAACCAAAATGAAAAAAAGTCTCAAACAAATTTTACTAGCTAAATAAAAATGATCTCTTTATTGAATGACAATTAAAACAGACAAAAGAAAGGTGCTAGACCTAACCAAGAGGGACAATATAGCCATAGGGTATCCTAAAAACCAAAGCCCATGATAAGCAGATGGCCCTAAAAGAAAAAATGAATTAATGAAATGGGAATAAAGTGCAAGTGAAAAGTGAACCAATACAAAAAACAATCAAGCACTAAAGAAAAACAGAGCTGTATGGAGTGGAAGAGTGGTCAGATGGCACTAGGGTTCTGCTCAAAATTAAAAACCGCCATATGATGCTTGTTATACATAATAGCAGGACCCTAAGTCTCCAAGTGTTAACCCTGATTCATTAAGCCACTATTTGCACGTTAGTCTATTGCACTGTCACCCCTCAAATGGTTAAATATGGGCATAGCATACCTACTAGCGGGCACGTGGAAATCCCCGGGCGTCCCTCTGCCCCGACGCGCGTTTCACAGTGCTTCTTCGGGAGGAGGTTTTAATTTTGGGCAGAGCCCTAGTGCCATCTTTTAGAGCTATCTGCCTATCATGGGCCTTGGTTTTTAGGATACCCTATGGCTATATTGCCCCTTAGGTCTAGCACCTTTCTTTTGTTTGTTTTAATTGTCATTGAATAAAGAGATCATTTTTATTCAGCTAGAACCATTTGTTTGGGACAATTTTTTCATTTTGGCTACCACATTGTGATTATATTGTTACTAGTGGTACATTGACCCACATAGGTTTTGGGTAATGTTTTTTGGGGCAATATTTTGTGATTAAAAATGTGAATGTTGCATAAAATCTAAAGCTACAAGAGTATGTATACCTAAAGAGAGTGAGACAAAAAGCACAAGACCATTTGACTTGGTACACACTGATGTATGTGGACCATGAAAGTGACCACATCAGGAGGTAATAGATATATGGTGACCTTCATAGATGACTACTCAAGATACACAGTCACGTACTTGATAAAGAGCAAAACTGAAGTTTTTGAAAAATTAGAAGACTATGTGACAATGTCAATTAACAAGTTTCAGAGGAAACCAATCATCATCAGATGTGATAATGGAGGTGAATTTATAGGACACCAAATAGAAAACTACTTAAGAAAGAATGGAATAGAGCATCAAAAGACTGTTCCATACACCTCTGAACAGTACAGGGTAGCAGAAAGGAAAAATAGAACTCTGACTGAAATGATAAGATGTATGCTAACAGACTCCAAACTACCAGAGAAATACTGGGGTGAAGCAGCAATGACAGCTACTTATCTGCAAAACAGACTTTTTTCAAGAAAACTGAAAAAAAAAAACATATGAACTGAGGCAATGTAAGAAACCATGTGTGAATCACTTAAGAGTTTTTGGTTGCAAAGTTTTTGTGTTTAGTCCAGAAGAAAAACACTCTAAACTTCAAAACAGAGCCATTGAAGGAATATTTGTCAGATATAGTGACAATTACAAAGGATACAGAATCCTAGATCCCAAGACAGACAGAATCACAGTGAGTAACAGTGTAACATTCATTGAAGATCCAAACTTCAGTCCTCAAGGCTCACAACAGGTCATGTTTTCAGGATTTCTATAGTGCTGCACAAGTGGGAGAACTCCTGATACTTCCATCACCTGTGCAATACTAAGGACATCCTGAAAACATGACCTTCTGGGGTCCGGGAGGACTGGAGTTTGGGAAACACTGATCTAAATGATGACATAATGACATCACTTTAAACGAAAAATGAGAGAAACGACAGTGATATACAGTACAGACCAATAGTTTGGACACACCTCATTTAAAGATTTTTCTGTATTTTCATGACTATGAAAACTGTACATTCGCACTGAAGGCATCAAAACTATGAATTAACACATGTGGAATTATATACTTAACAAAAAAGTGTGAAACAACTGAAATTATGTCTTATAGTCTAGGTTCTTCAAAGTAGCCACCTTTTGCTTTGATGACTGCTTTGCACACTCTTGATCTGTACTGTGACTGCAGGAACATCTGATGAGAAAGAAGTGGAAATCGATGAAAATCAAAAAACTTAAAGTCAAGAGATACAGCTCCATACAGACACAGAACCCAGACGCTTAATAAGAGAAAACAAGGGAAGACCACCTTAACGTCTTTTATACAACTTTCAGAAGAAGAGGTCAACAAATGGATAAAGGCTGCAGAAACAGAAATAAAATCCATGCATGATTCAAAGACATGGACACTGACAGAACTACCAAAGGAAAAAAGGCTATAGGATGTAAATGGGTTTTTAAAGTAATATACCAAGCAGATGGCACAGCTGATCGATACCGAGTAAGACTCCTAGCTAAAGTCTATTCTCAGAAATATGGAGAAGACTATGATGAGACATTTGCTCTATTTGGCAAACACACCACAATCAGAACTTTGCAGTTGCAGCAACAAAACAAATGCAGTTGAAATATCTGGATGTAAAGACAGCATTTCTGAATGAAGACTTAACAGAAGAAATTTACATGGAACAACCCCCAGGATTCAAGGATAAAAGGAAACCAAACATGGTTTGTAAGCTGTAGAAATGTACACTATATATGGTTTAAAACAAGCCACTAAAGCATGGAATGATAAAATCACAGAAGTACTCATAAATAGTGTTGAGCATTCCGATACCGCAAGTATCGGGTATCGGCCGATATTTGCTGTATCGGAATTCCGATACCGAGATCCGATACTTTTGTGGTATCGGGTATCGGTATCGAAACAACATTAATGTGTAAAATAAAGAATTAAAATAAAAAATATTGCTATACTCACCTCTCCGACGCAGCCTGCACCTTACCGAGGGAACCGGCAGCGTTGTTTGCTTAAAATTCGCGCTTTAACTTCCTTACTTGAAGTCCCGGCTTGTGATTGGTCGCGCGCCGCCCATGTGACCGCGACGCGACCAATCACAATGCCGGAACGTAATTTTAAAATCCTGAAGGACCTAAAATTACGTCACGGCTTGCTGTGATTGGTCCGCGTCGCGGTCACATGGGCGGCGCGCGACCAATCACAAGCCGGGACTTCAAGTAAGGAAGTTAAAGCGCGAATTTTAAGCAAACAACGCTGCCGGTTCCCTCGCTGAAGTCCAGGCTGCGTCGGGGAGGTGAGTATAGGAATATTTTTTATTTTAATTCTTTATTTTACACATTAATATGGTTCCCAGGGCCTGAAGGAGAGTTTCCTCTCCTTCAGACCCTGGGAACCATCAGGAATACCGTCCGATACATGAGTCCCATTGACTTGTATTGGTATCGGGTATCGGTATCGGATTAGATCCGATACTTTGCCGGTATCGGCCGATACTTTCCGATACCGATACTTTCAAGTATCGGACGGTATCGCTCAACACTACTCATAAATGAACATTTTCAAAGAAGCAAAGCGGATCCTTGTCAATATACAAAGATACTGACAGACATATGGATTTATATGCTGATATACAGTACTAGCTATTGAACCCGTTCTACGCCTGGGTGGCGAGCATTTATATTGGTATATGGTCTCCATTCTGTCATGTGCTGCTCCCATCTTGCTCTTCCATCCTGTCATGTGCTGCTCCATCCTGCATCCCCATCCTGTCATGTGCTGCTCCTATCCTGTCATGTGCTCCCATCCTGCGCCCAATCCTGTTATGTGCTCCCATCCTGCGCCCCATCCTGTCATGTGCTCCCATCCTGCGCCCCATCCTGTCATGTGCTCCCATCCTGCGCCCCATCCTGTCATGTGCTCCCATCCTGCGCCCCATCTTGTCATGTGCTCCCATCCTGCGCCCCATCCTGTCATGTGCTCGCTTCCTGTGCCCCATCCTGTCATGTGCTCCCATCCTGCACCCCCATCCTGTCATGTGCTGCTCCCATCGTGCGCAATCATTGTGTCATGTGCTGCTCCCATCCCGTGCCCCCATTCTTTCATGTGCTGCTCCCATCCCGTGCCCCCATTGTATCATGTGCTGCTCCCATCCTGCGCCCCCATTCTGCCTGCTCCTGTTTCCATTCTGCCATATGTTGCTCCCATCTTTCTCTCTCCGGCTCTATTGCCCGAGTGCGGCGGTGCTGAGTGCGGGCAGCGGTGCTGAGTGCGGGAGGCGGTGCTGAGTGCGGGCGGCTGTGCGTGGCTGTGCTGAGTGCGAGCGGCTGTGCGTGGCTGTGCTGAGTGCGGGCGGCTGTGCGTGGCAGTACTGAGTGCGGGCGGCTGTGCGTGGCGGTGCTGAGTGCGGGCGGCTGTGCGTGGCGGTGCTGAGTGCGGGCAGCTGTGCGTGGCGGTGGTGAGTGCGGGTGGCTGTGCGTGGCTGTGGTGAGTGCGGGCGGCTGTGCGTGACTGTGGTGCGTGCGGGCGGCTGTAGTGAGTGCGGGCGGCTGTGCGTGGCTGTGGTGAGTGCAGGCGGCTGTGCGTGGCTGTAGTGAGTGCGGGCGGCTGTGCGTGGCTGTGGTGAGTGCGAGCGGCTGTGCGTGGCTGTGGTGAGTGCGGGCGGCTGTGCGTGGCTGTGGTGAGTGCGGGCGGCTGTGCGTGGCTGTAGTGAGTGCGGGCGGCTGTGTGTGGCGGTGCTGAGTGCGGGCGACTGCATGGCAGTGCTGAGTGCGGGCGGCTGTGCGTGGCTGTGGTGAGTGCGGGCGGCTGTGCGTGGCTGTGATGAGTGCGGGCGGCTGTGCGTGGCTGTGCTGGGGGCCTGAGCAGGCGGGGACACCGGCGCGCTGTGGGTAGCTCAGGCCCCCGGCACTTGCTATATTTACCTGTCCCCCGTTCCATCGATGCGCATTAAGCGCGTCATCGTGCCCTCTGAACTGAACATCACAGGCGTCCGCGCTTTCCGGCGCCATTTTCTTGAAGACACGCAGTGTGTCTTCAAGAAAATGGCGCCGGAAAGCGCGGACTGCGCAGGCACCGATTCCGGGAGTCGGGGGACTTTCATGGCCCGGATTCGGAATCGCATCGGTGGAACGGGACAGGTAAGTATTGCATACTCACCCTCCTGGCACGTCCCTGCTTCTCCGTTGGAGATCGCGGTGTGCGTTCAGTGCTTACGCATACCGCGATCTCCTGGGAGCATCACTCTGTGGGGTCCAGACTGCGCCGGCGCTTGCGCTTGCGCAGTCTATAAAGGCTTCGGACAGAGTGACGCTCCCAGTGTTATATTATAGATGTGGACGACATTTTAGTTTGTTTTGAAAAAGTAAGGAATGAAGTGGAGATAGTGAAAACTTTGGATCAACACTTCGAGATCAAAGATCTGGGAAATGTGAAACGGTACCTAAGAATACAGAAAGAAAGAGAAGAAGACAGGAGTTTCCTTGTTAAACAAAATCACATGATTCAAGACATAATTTAAACATTTTGATTGAAAGATGCAAAACCAGTAAAGTCTCCAATGGAAACCAACTATCTGAAGGAAATAAATAGTGAACAGAATAATGAACAATACAGAAAGGCAATGGGAAAATTATTATATCTTGCGACTGTTACAAGGCCTGACTGCATAAGAATAGGAGAACCCGGAACGTAATATAAAAGAAGTACTTTATTGATACAAGAATTTAAAACTGACATAAATCAACAATACTAGGAGGTGCATGGTGGTTGCCATGAATCACATATATAAGGGGAAGCCCACCCCTCTGAAGTCCCCATAATATATAGTAACACTGGGAGGGGAATAGAAAGAAACCCCTGCCATGCAGTAAAACTTGGTAAAGCGCCCAGCTAAATAGCCAAATAACAAGCCCAAAGGTCAATGTGCAAATAAAGACTCAACCTGAGTCAGCTTACCAAAGTATCTGGGGGGAGACAGAGAGGCGGGGTCCCACCAGAATAACGACCCCGACACGTGTTTCGCGGCTGAGAAACGCCGCTTTTTCAAGGAAGTGCAGGTAGAAGACGAAAAGGACCTGATCTTAACCTGCCTGACCTCTATCACATGGTAAAAATTAGCCAATAGCGGTGGCGCCAGCGGCGCATGCGCACGGCGACGGTAAGGTCCTCCATGGGGGCAGGGCGTCAGGCCCAGTGCGCACGCGCCGGGATTACATCCCGGAGTGCCCGCACAGAGCGCTGAGACGCCCACCCACATGAAGGAGCCGCCCACCAGCCGGGCGATGCGCACGGCCACAGGATGGAAACAGGTATAGGAAGTGACAGCCAGTGAACAGAACAATAAATAACCAAAAGTATGCCCTAATAAAGCCCCAAATAAAAGGGGCACAATTATGCACATAAGATAGAAAGCCGCGCGGCATCACATTGTGGAATACGTGGGGGAACAGAAAGCAGATAATAACGGTGAAATGGTAACGACTTATATAGTACATGGTAACAAGATATATCAATCGAACGTGATTATACATGTATCCCCTTAAAAAATGTTTCTGCACCCCACAACAAGGATTATATGTATCCAATCGATAGTCCACAGATGGCGAAATGATTGATTATTGTTCCCATAGATATTCATGTCCCGAAGCAATGAGAATGCCGAACAATGGATCCGGACAGCCACAACAAGAGAGAGGCAACGGTCAGCAGAGGGCCCATAGGTGAGAGACATTACTAATACTAAAAAACAAAAACAACGAAAGTTAAAAACATGAATATAGCAAAACTAAAAACAAGAAAAATGGATCTGGCTAGGGTTGAGCGAAACGGGTCGATCATTTTCAAAAGTCGCCGACTTTTGGCTAAGTCGGCGTCTCATGAAACCCGATCCGACCCCTGTGCTTGTCGGCCATGCGGTACGCGACTTTCGCGCCAAAGTCGCGTTTCAATGACGCGAAAAGCGCCATTTCTCAGCCAATGAAGGTGAACGCAGAGTGTGGGCAGCGTGATGACATAGATCCTGGTCCCCACCATCTTAGAGAAGGGCATTGCAGTGATTGGCTTGCTGTCTGCGGCGTCACAGGGGCTATAAAGGGGCGTTCCCGCCGACCGCCATCTTACTGCTGCTGATCTGAGCTTAGGGACAGGTTGCTGCCGCTTCATCAGAAGCAGGGAGAGCGTTAGGCAGGGTCCACTAACCACCAAACCGCTTGTGCTGCAGCGATTTCCACTGTCCAACACCACCTTCGGTGTGCAGGAACAGTGGAAGCTATTTTTTTTTTTTTTTCCCCTCAGCGCTGTAGCTCATTGGGCTGCCCTAGAAGGCTCCGTGATAGCTGTATTGCTGTGTGTACGCCACTGTGGAAACCAACTGCTTTTTTCAAAGCACATATCCTCTTGTTCCTTCCTTTCTGCACAGCTATCTTTTTTGTTTGTCCACACTTTTTATTTAATTTGTGCATCAGTCCACTCCTATTGCTGCCTGCCATACCTGGCTTACATTACTGCAGGGAGATAGTAATTGTAGGACAGTTTTTTTTTTTTTTTTGTTTTTTTTTTGTGGGAGATTAAGATTGGCATTTCTGCTACAGTGCCATCCCTGTGTGTGCCATCTCTCACTGAGTGGGCCATAGAAAGCCTATTTATTTTTTCCGTGATTTGTGTTCTAAAATCTACCTCAACACAGAAACACTACATCAATCAGTGGGAGAAAAATATTGGCCTCAGTCAGGGCTTGTGTGCCACTGCTGTGTGTGCGCTATCTCTCATTCAGTGGGCTATAGCAAGCCTATATTTTTTTTTTTTATTTTTTTTTAATATTATTTGGTTTCAAAAGTCTCCCTGAAAAAAAAAAAAAACCTAAAAAAACAGTGGGAGAGTAATATTGCCCTTTCAGCTTGTGTGCCAGTCTTGACTCCTGGGTGTGCCACCTCTCTCCCTCTCATTCAGTGGGCCATAGAAAGCCTATTTATTTTTTTTTTTAAATATTATTGGGTTTCTAAAGTCTCCCTGAAAAAAACAAAAAATACATAAAAAAACAGTGGGAGAGTAATATTGCCCTTTCAGCTTGTGTGCCAGTCTTGACTCCTGGGTGTGCCACCTCTCTCCCTTTCATTCAGTGGGCCATAGAAAGCCTATTTTTTTTTTTTTTTTAATATTATTTGGTTTCTAATTCTCCCTGAAAAAAAAAAAAAAACCTAAAAAAACAGTGGGAGAGTAATATTGCCCTTTCAGCTTGTGTGCCAGTCTTGACTCCTGGGTGTGCCACCTCTCTCCCTCTCATTCAGTGGGCCATAGAAAGCCTATTTATTTATTTTTTTAAATATTATTGGGTTTCTAAAGTCTCCCTGAAAAAACAAAAAATACATAAAAAAACAGTGGGAGAGTAATATTGCCCTTTCAGCTTGTGTGCCAGTCTTGACTCCTGGGTGTGCCACCTCTCTCCCTCTCATTCAGTGGGCCATAGAAAGCCTATTTATTTTTTTTTTTAAATATTATTGGGTTTCTAAAGTCTCCCTGAAAAAACAAAAAATACATAAAAAAACAGTGGGAGAGTAATATTGCCCTTTCAGCTTGTGTGCCAGTCTTGACTCCTGGGTGTGCCACCTCTCTCCCTTTCATTCAGTGGGCCATAGAAAGCCTATTTTTTTTTTTTTTAATATTATTTGGTTTCTAATTCTCCCTGAAAAAAAAAAAAAAACCTAAAAAAACAGTGGGAGAGTAATATTGCCCTTTCAGCTTGTGTGCCAGTCTTGACTCCTGGGTGTGCCACCTCTCTCCCTCTCATTCAGTGGGCCATAGAAAGCCTATTTATTTTTTTTTTTAAATATTATTGGGTTTCTAAAGTCTCCCTGAAAAAACAAAAAATACATAAAAAAACAGTGGGAGAGTAATATTGCCCTTTCAGCTTGTGTGCCAGTCTTGACTCCTGGGTGTGCCACCTCTCTCCCTTTCATTCAGTGGGCCATAGAAAGCCTATTTTTTTTTTTTTTTTAATATTATTTGGTTTCTAATTCTCCCTGAAAAAAAAAAAAAAACCTAAAAAAACAGTGGGAGAGTAATATTGCCCTTTCAGCTTGTGTGCCAGTCTTGACTCCTGGGTGTGCCACCTCTCTCCCTCTCATTCAGTGGGCCATAGAAAGCCTATTTATTTTTTTTTTTAAATATTATTGGGTTTCTAAAGTCTCCCTGAAAAAACAAAAAATACATAAAAAAACAGTGGGAGAGTAATATTGCCCTTTCAGCTTGTGTGCCAGTCTTGACTCCTGGGTGTGCCACCTCTCTCCCTTTCATTCAGTGGGCCATAGAAAGCCTATTTTTTTTTTTTTTTTAATATTATTTGGTTTCTAATTCTCCCTGAAAAAAAAAAAAAAACCTAAAAAAACAGTGGGAGAGTAATATTGCCCTTTCAGCTTGTGTGCCAGTCTTGACTCCTGGGTGTGTCACCTCTCTCCCTCTCATTCAGTGGGCCATAGAAAGCCTATTTATTTTTTTTTTTAAATATTATTGGGTTTCTAAAGTCTCCCTGAAAAAACAAAAAATACATAAAAAAACAGTGGGAGAGTAATATTGCCCTTTCAGCTTGTGTGCCAGTCTTGACTCCTGGGTGTGCCACCTCTCTCCCTTTCATTCAGTGGGCCATAGAAAGCCTATTTTTTTTTTTTTTTTAATATTATTTGGTTTCTAATTCTCCCTGAAAAAAAAAAAAAAACCTAAAAAAACAGTGGGAGAGTAATATTGCCCTTTCAGCTTGTGTGCCAGTCTTGACTCCTGGGTGTGCCACCTCTCTCCCTCTCATTCAGTGGGCCATAGAAAGCCTATTTATTTTTTTTTAAAATATTATTGGGTTTCTAAAGTCTCCCTGAAAAAACAAAAAATACATAAAAAAACAGTGGGAGAGTAATATTGCCCTTTCAGCTTGTGTGCCAGTCTTGACTCCTGGGTGTGCCACCTCTCTCCCTTTCATTCAGTGGGCCATAGAAAGCCTATTTTTTTTTTTTTTTTAATATTATTTGGTTTCTAATTCTCCCTGAAAAAAAAAAAAAAACCTAAAAAAACAGTGGGAGAGTAATATTGCCCTTTCAGCTTGTGTGCCAGTCTTGACTCCTGGGTGTGTCACCTCTCTCCCTCTCATTCAGTGGGCCATAGAAAGCCTATTTATTTTTTTTTTTAAATATTATTGGGTTTCTAAAGTCTCCCTGAAAAAACAAAAAATACATAAAAAAACAGTGGGAGAGTAATATTGCCCTTTCAGCTTGTGTGCCAGTCTTGACTCCTGGGTGTGCCACCTCTCTCCCTCTCATTCAGTGGGCCATAGAAAGCCTTTTTTTTTTTTGGTTTTTTTAATATTATTTGGTTTCTAAAGTCTCCCTGAAAAAAACAAAAAAAACATAAAAAACAGTGGGAGAGTAATATTGCCCTTTCAGCTTGTGCGCCAGTCTTGACTCCTGGTTGTGCCACCTCTCTCTCTCTAATTGTGGGCCATAGAAAGCCTTTTTTTTTTTTTTTTTTTTTAATATTATTTGGTTTCTAAAGTCTCCCTGAGAAAAAAAAATAAATAAATTAGGTGGGAGATTAATATTGACATTAGTGCTTGAGTGACAGTCCTGCGTGTGTGTCATCTCTGTGATTTTGTGCCACAGAAAACAGAGTGTGTAACATTGTGCCTGATTTTCCTTGTGGTCTCACCAACCTGTTAAGGGATATTGAAATCATACTGAAGTTATAGCTCACCGTGTAAGTTGTTTGATAGCAACAAATAAAGTTACTTTGGTTAAGATTTTAAAACAATGAGGAAGTCTGGTGCAAGAGGTCGTCGTGGGCGTTCATTGTCAGCTGGTAATGATGGTAGTGGTAGTGGAGCATCAGGTGGTCGTGGGGATAAAAATATTCCACCTAAGTCTGGAGCTGTGGAGCCAGTTTCGTCGTCAGGCTACACAAGGCCTCGAACGCTCTCTTTTCTGGGAGTAGGAAAACCGCTTTTAAAGGCGGAGCAGCAACAGCAAGTTTTGGCTTACATTGCAGACTCAGCCTCTAGCTCTTTTGCCTCCTCTTCCGAAACTGGTAAATGTAAAAGCAGCGCGTCGCTTGTGGATGTTCACGGTCAGGGACAAGTCGCTTCCTTGTCCTCCTCAGCAAAAACTACAACAAGAGAGAAGGATGCAGCAGGCGACACAACGGGTCACTCCATGGAGCTCTTTACACATACCGTCCCTGGCTTAGAAAGTGAAACATTTAACAGGCCATGCCCATTACAAGTATATTCTGACATGGAGTGCACTGATGCACAGCCACAGCCAGAGTACTATGCTGCTCCTTTGACTCAGACCACCACATTGCCCTCTCAGGGTACAGATCCACAATCAGACCCTGATGAGACTATGTTGCCCCGCCACGAACGCTATACCACCGACCGACACAGTGACACAGACGAAGTTGCACACGAGCTCGAAGAGGAGGTAATAGATGACCCAGTTATTGACCCCGATTGGCAGCCATTGGGGGAACAGGGTGCAGGCGGCAGTAGTTCAGAAGCGGAGGTGGAGGAGGGGCCGCAGCAGGCATCAACATCGCAACAGGTTCCATCTGCCGGGCCCGTATCTGGACCAAAACGCGTGTCAAAGCCAAAACCTGTTGGAGCACAGCGTTGCCATCCGGTTAAAGCTCAGTCTGCAATCCCTGAAAAGGGATCAGAGTCTAGGAAGAGTGCAGTCTGGCATTTTTTTAAACAACATCCAACTGATCAGCGCAAAGTCATCTGTCAAAAATGTTCAACTAGCTTAAGCAGAGGTCAGAATCTGAAAAGTCTAAATACTAGTTGCATGCATAGACACTTAACCACCATGCATTCTCAAGCCTGGACTAACTACCAAACGTCCCTCAAGGTTGTAGCACCCTCGGCCAATGAAGCTAGTCAGCAACGCAACATCCCTTCCGTCACTGTAAGGCCACCATTTTCCGCACCACCGGCAGTATCTGTGCAGGTTTCTTTGCCAGCCAAAAGCAGTCAGGGTCAGGGAATCACCAGTTTTGTAGGAGGAAATATTGCATGTAGGGCACCGGCGGAAACAATACCGTCTCCAACCGTCTCTCAGTCTGCCATGTCCACCGGCACACCCGAAAGTTCCACGATCTACAGCTCTCCAGTCCAGCTCACCCTACATGAGACTCTGGTTAGAAAAAGGAAGTACTTATCCTCGCATCCGCGTACACAGGGTTTTAACGCCCACATAGCTAGACTAATCTCGTTAGAGATGATGCCCTACCGGTTAGTTGAAAGCGAAGCTTTCAAAGCCCTGATGGAGTACGCTGAACCACGATACGAGCTACCCAGTCGACACTTTTTTTCCAGAAAAGCCATCCCAGCCCTGCACCAGCATGTTAAACAGCGCATCGTCCATGCACTCAGGCAATCTGTGAGTACAAAGGTGCACCTGACTACAGATGCATGGACCAGTAGGCATGGCCAGGGACGTTATGTGTCCATCACGGCACACTGGGTGAATGTGGTGGATGCAGGGTCCACAGGCGACATCAATTTAGGGACAGTTGTGCCTAGCCCACGGTCTAGGAAACAGTTGGCTGTAGGCGTTCGCACCCCCTCCTCCTCCTCCTCGTCCTCCTGCAGAAGCTACAGCTCTTCCACAGAACGCAGTCGGCCAACCACTCCATCGGCAGATGACACTGTTGCACACCAGTTGTCCCATTATGGGCCAGCTACTGCCAAGCGTCAGCAGGCTGTATTGGCTATGAAGTGTTTGGGCGACAACAGACACACCGCGGAAGTTCTGTCCGAGTTCTTGCAACAAGAAACGCAGTCGTGGCTGGGCACAGTAGATCTTGAGGCAGGCAAGGTAGTGAGTGATAACGGAAGGAATTTCATGGCTGCCATCTCCCTTTCCCAACTGAAACACATTCCTTGCCTGGCTCACACCTTAAACCTGGTGGTGCAGTGCTTATTGAAAACTTATCCTGGGTTCTCCGACCTGCTCCTCAAAGTGCGTGCACTTTGCTCACATATCCGACGTTCGCCTGTACACGCCAGCCGTATGCAGACCTATCAGCGGTCTTTGAACCTTCCCCAGCATCGCCTAATCATAGACGTTGCAACAAGGTGGAACTCAACACTGCACATGCTTCAGAGACTGTGCGAACAGAGGCGTGCTGTTATTTATTTGTGGGAGGATACACGGGCAGGCAGTAGGATGGCAGACATGGAGTTGTCAGGTGTGCAGTGGTCGAAGATACAAGACATGTGTCAAGTCCTTCAGTGTTTTGAGGAATGCACACGGCTGGTTAGTGCAGACAACGCCGTAATAAGCATGAGCATCCCCCTAATGCGTCTGCTGATGCAAAGTTTGACGCACATAAAGGAGCAGGCGTCTGCACCAGAGGAAGAGGGAAGCCTTGATGACAGTCAGCCATTGTCTGGTCAGGGCAGTGTACAGGACGAGGTAGCGGGCGAAGAGGAGGTGGAGGACGAGGAGGATGATGGGGATGAGTATATTTTTAATGCGGAAACTTTCACGGGGGCACAGGAAATTGGTTGCGTGTCACGGCCGGGTTCTGGTTTTTTGAGGGACACAAGTGACGTAGATTTGCCTGCAACTGCCCCTCAACCAATCACAACCGGAGATTTGACAACTGGAACTTTGGCCCACATGGCGGATTATGCCTTACGTATCCTAAAAAGGGACACACGCATTACGAAAATGATGAACGATGACGATTACTGGTTGGCCTGCCTCCTTGATCCACGCTATAAAGGCAAATTGCAAAATATTATGCCACATGAGAACTTGGAACTAATATTAGCAACCAAACAATCAACTCTTGTTGACCGTTTGCTTCAGGCATTCCCAGCACACAGCGCACGTGATCGTTCTCACACGAGCTCCAGGGGGCAGCAGACTAGGAGTGTTAGGGGTGCACACATCAGAAGTGGCGTTGGACAGAGGGGTTTTCTGACCAGGTTGTGGAGTGATTTTGCTATGACCGCAGACAGGACAGGTACTGCTGCATCAATTGAAAGTGACAGGAGACAACATTTGTCCAGTATGGTTACTAACTATTTTTCATCCCTTATCGATGTTCTCCCTCAACCGTCATTCCCATTTGATTACTGGGCCTCCAAATTAGACACCTGGCCAGAATTGGCAGAATATGCATTGCAGGAGCTTGCTTGCCCGGCAGCAAGTGTCCTATCAGAAAGAGTATTCAGTGCTGCAGGGTCAATATTAACCGAAAAAAGGACTCGTCTGGCTACCCAAAATGTTGACGATCTAACATTCATTAAAATGAACCACAACTGGATTTCAAAATCTTTTGCCCCACCTTGCCCGGCCGACACCTAGCTTTCCTATGAAAAGCTCTTGCCTGTGAATTACTTTTCTAATGTCTAATTTGCTGCTGCAGATTGTACAGCATACGACATGTTTACACCTCCCTAAATGGCCAAACTCCCCACACGGGGCCGTGGTATCGCGACTTGGCGCAAGCACCCGTGAGACTGCTGTTTGTCTGAAGAGGTGGGTGTGCTCGCTTTTGGTTGACGGCATTGCTACTGGGTCCCTCATAGTACAATGTAGTGTCTCTGGCGGTGGTGGTGCGCACCCAACGTCAGACACACCGTTGTAACATGAGTGGCCCTGGGGCGGTCCCGCCGGCCTCAAGAGAGTTCCCCCCTACCCCAGCTCAAACTGGGCTCTACTACGTGCAAAATTATGTCGCACAGCTCCACCAATCTTTAGTCTATTCGCTGACATCATTCAATGTCTGGCACTGACAATACAAATTTGTAGACATCTATGATGCAACTTAAAGTAGTCTGTGTCTGTGTCCTATATTGGCACCATTAAATAGTTACTGCCAAATTACTATGTCAGAAACACAGCAGATGAGCCCACCCCTGTACCTAAGTATGCCATCTTTTTTTTTGTTTTGGTTGTTTTGCGAGACATTAACATCTATTTATATTTTGGGAGTACTGGGACAGACACTCCTTGCACTACTCCTCCACTCAGCACCAAGCTGCCTGCCCGTGTATCCATGTAACCGCTGTAAAACTGCCATGAGCCTATTGTTTGTTATTTTAGGCCTTTGATAGCCTGTCTGCGGTCCCTACTCCTCCACTGACCACCAAGCTGCCTGCCCGTGTATCCATGTAACCGCTGTAAAACTGCCATGAGCCTATTGTTTGTTATTTTAGGCCTTTGAAGCCTTTCTGCGCTCCCTCCTTCCACTAGTCCTCCACTGACCAGACCACTGCTGCCCGTGTACCCCTGGAACCAATTTTAAAGTGCCTACAGCCAGCCCATTTTATTGTGTTAGGCCTTCGAAGCCTGTCTGCGGTCCCTCCTTCCACTAGGCCTCCACTGACCAGACCACTGCTGCCCGTGTACCCCTGGAACCAATTTTAAAGTGCCTACAGCCAGCCCATTTTATTGTGTTAGGCCTTCGAAGCCTGTCTGCGGTCCATACTTTAAATACTCCTCCACTCACCACCAAGCTGCCTGCCCGTGTATCCATGTAACCGCTGTAAAACTGCCATGAGCCTATTGTTTGTTATGTTAGGCCTTTGATAGCCTGTCTGCGGTCCCTACTTTAAATACTCCTCCACTCACCACCACCAAGCTGCCTGCCCGTGTATCCATGTAACCGCTGTGAAACTGCCATGAGCCTATTGTTTTTTTATGTTAGGCCTTTGATAGCCTGTCTGCGGTCCCTACTTTAAATACTCCTCCACTCACCACCACCAAGCTGCCTGCCCGTGTATCCATGTAACCGCTGTAAAACTGCCATGAGCCTATTGTTTGTTATGTTAGGCCTTTGAAGCCTTTCTGCGCTCCCTCCTTCCACTAGTCCTCCACTGACCAGACCACTGCTGCCCGTGTACCCCTGGAACCAATTTTAAAGTGCCTACAGCCAGCCCATTTTATTGTGTTAGGCCTTCGAAGCCTGTCTGCGGTCCATACTTCCACTAGGCCTCCACTGACCAGACCACTGCTGCCCGTGTACCCCTGGAACCAATTTTAAAGTGCCTACAGCCAGCCCATTTTATTGTGTTAGGCCTTCGAAGCCTGTCTGCGGTCCATACTTCCACTAGGCCTCCACTGACCAGACCACTGCTGCCCGTGTACCCCTGGAACCAATTTTAAAGTGCCTACAGCCAGCCCATTTTATTGTGTTAGGCCTTCGAAGCCTGTCTGCGGTCCCTCCTTCCACTAGGCCTCCACTGACCAGACCACTGCTGCCCGTGTACCCCTGGAACCAATTTTAAAGTGCCTACAGCCAGCCCATTTTATTGTGTTAGGCCTTCGAAGCCTGTCTGCGGTCCATACTTTAAATACTCCTCCACTCACCACCAAGCTGCCTGCCCGTGTATCCATGTAACCGCTGTAAAACTGCCATGAGCCTATTGTTTGTTATGTTAGGCCTTTGATAGCCTGTCTGCGGTCCCTACTTTAAATACTCCTCCACTCACCACCACCAAGCTGCCTGCCCGTGTATCCATGTAACCGCTGTAAAACTGCCATGAGCCTATTGTTTGTTATGTTAGGCCTTTGAAGCCTTTCTGCGCTCCCTCCTTCCACTAGTCCTCCACTGACCAGACCACTGCTGCCCGTGTACCCCTGGAACCAATTTTAAAGTGCCTACAGCCAGCCCATTTTATTGTGTTAGGCCTTCGAAGCCTGTCTGCGGTCCATACTTCCACTAGGCCTCCACTGACCAGACCACTGCTGCCCGTGTACCCCTGGAACCAATTTTAAAGTGCCTACAGCCAGCCCATTTTATTGTGTTAGGCCTTCGAAGCCTGTCTGCGGTCCCTCCTTCCACTAGGCCTCCACTGACCAGACCACTGCTGCCCGTGTACCCCTGGAACCAATTTTAAAGTGCCTACAGCCAGCCCATTTTATTGTGTTAGGCCTTCGAAGCCTGTCTGCGGTCCATACTTTAAATACTCCTCCACTCACCACCAAGCTGCCTGCCCGTGTATCCATGTAACCGCTGTAAAACTGCCATGAGCCTATTGTTTGTTATGTTAGGCCTTTGATAGCCTGTCTGCGGTCCCTACTTTAAATACTCCTCCACTCACCACCACCAAGCTGCCTGCCCGTGTATCCATGTAACCGCTGTGAAACTGCCATGAGCCTATTGTTTTTTTATGTTAGGCCTTTGATAGCCTGTCTGCGGTCCCTACTTTAAATACTCCTCCACTCACCACCACCAAGCTGCCTGCCCGTGTATCCATGTAACCGCTGTAAAACTGCCATGAGCCTATTGTTTGTTATGTTAGGCCTTTGAAGCCTTTCTGCGCTCCCTCCTTCCACTAGTCCTCCACTGACCAGACCACTGCTGCCCGTGTACCCCTGGAACCAATTTTAAAGTGCCTACAGCCAGCCCATTTTATTGTGTTAGGCCTTCGAAGCCTGTCTGCGGTCCATACTTCCACTAGTCCTCCACTGACCAGACCACTGCTGCCCGTGTACCCCTGGAACCAATTTTAAAGTGCCTACAGCCAGCCCATTTTATTGTGTTAGGCCTTCGAAGCCTGTCTGCGGTCCCTCCTTCCACTAGGCCTCCACTGACCAGACCACTGCTGCCCGTGTACCCCTGGAACCAATTTTAAAGTGCCTACAGCCAGCCCATTTTATTGTGTTAGGCCTTCGAAGCCTGTCTGCGGTCCATACTTTAAATACTCCTCCACTCACCACCAAGCTGCCTGCCCGTGTATCCATGTAACCGATGTAAAACTGCCATGACTGCCTACTGTTTGTTATTTTAGGCCTTTGATAGCCTGTCTGCGGCCCCTACTTGCAATACTCCTCCACTGAGCACAATGCTGCCTGGAGTGCCTGCCTGTGTATCCATGTAACCGATGTAAAACTGCCATGACTGCCTACTGTTTGTTATTTTAGGCCTTTGATAGCCTGTCTGCAGCCCCTACTTGCAATACTCCTCCACTGACCACACCAATGCTGCCCGTGTACCCCTGGAACCTATTTAAAAGTTCATAGAGCCTAGTTATATATTTTATTTACTATTAATAAGGCCATGATGGACTACGCTGTACCACGCTACAAGCTAACCAGTCGACACTTCTTTTGCGAGAAAAGCCATCCCAACCCTCCACCAGCATGTAGAAGACCGCATTGTCCATGCACTCTGGCAATCTGTGAGTACAAAGGTGCACCTGACAACAGACGCATGGACCTGTAGGCATGGCCACGGAAGATTACGTGTCCATTACGGCGCAATGGGTTAATGTGGTGGATGCATGGTCCACAGGGGACAGCCTACTAAGTCTGTCTGCAGTCCCTAATTCAAATTGTCCTCCACTGTCTAAATCGGAACTTCCACCTTCTGGCTTTCGGCCTATAGTATCAGAAATTAAACTGCATTTGGCCTTCAACTTTGGTTAGGGCCTACTAACGGCTTCTGCCCCTCCCTGGTGTTGCCCTCAACTAAATAAAGCTGAGCTTCAACCTTCTGCTCCAAATTACCATTTTGAAAAATGCAATAGGCTTTTCAGGCCTACTAAAGGAGTCTGTCTGTGTGCCCCTGCCTGGTGTTGTCCTCAACTAAATAAAGCTGAGCTTCAACCTTCCGGCTCTCATTATGTGGTTTTAAAAAAAAAAATGGTGGTTAGGGCCTACTAACGGCTTCTGCCCCTCCCTGGTGTTGTCCTCAACTAAATAAAGCTGAGCTTCAACCTTCCGGCTCTCATTAAGTGGTTTTAAAAAAAAAAAAAATGGTGGTTAGGGCCTACTAACGGCTTCTGCCCCTCCCTGGTGTTGTCCTCAACTAAATAAAGCTGAGCTTCAACCTTCCGGCTCTCATTATGTGGTTTTAAAAAAAAAAATGGTGGTTAGGGCCTACTAACGGCTTCTGCCCCTCCCTGGTGTTGTCCTCAACTAAATAAAGCTGAGCTTCAACCTTCCGGCTCTCATTAAGTGGTTTTAAAAAAAAAATGGTGGTTAGGGCCTACTAACGGCTTCTGCCCCTCCCTGGTGTTGTCCTCAACTAA
Organism: Ranitomeya variabilis; assembly: GCF_051348905.1. NCBI lineage: Eukaryota > Metazoa > Chordata > Amphibia > Anura > Dendrobatidae > Ranitomeya > Ranitomeya variabilis. The sequence continues at coordinate 568,236,789 of NC_135232.1, forward strand.
ATAAAGCTGAGCTTCAACCTTCCGGCTCTCATTATGTGGTTTTAAAAAAAAAATGGTGGTTAGGGCCTACTAACGGCTTCTGCCCCTCCCTGGTGTTGTCCTCAACTAAATAAAGCTGAGCTTCAACCTTCCGGCTCTCATTAAGTGGTTTTAAAAAAAAAAAAAATGGTGGTTAGGGCCTACTAACGGCTTCTGCCCCTCCCTGGTGTTGCCCTCAACTAAATAAAGCTGAGCTTCAACCTTCTGCTCCAAATTACCATTTTAAAAAATGCAATAGGCTTTTCCGGCCTACTAAAGGTGTCTGCCCCTCCCTGGTGTTGTCCTCAACTGAACAAAGCTGAGCTTCCACATTCTGGCTTTCGCCCTATACTATCAGATATTAAACTGCATTTGGCCTACTAGTGTGGTTAGGCCCTTGAAACAGTGTCTGCTGCTCTTGGGTTTGCTACTCCACTGAACAAAGCAATGCCGCCTGTTTAGTCCTGTTACCAATTTTGAACTGCATGTAGCCTACTTTATTCTTTGGCCCTATATCTGTTTCCTCCTCATCCTGCCCATTGCCCAGCCACTGCTAAATGAGTCTGCTGGTACATTGACCTAGACCACTACATTCCCCTTGTACTCTACACAGCCAGAATCTGTCCCTGCTGAAAGTAAGGTTCCCCTTCCCGCATGTTATACCACCTTACACAGGGACAAAGAGGAAGGTGCAGATGAAAGTGCAGGTTCCTTCATCAGGTGGGGGGGCATACTCGTTGGCGACGTCACTGGCACAGGGCCCCTCAGAGTACGCAAAAGTGTCGCTGCTGGTGGGAGGCGCCCCCGCCATGCAAACACACCGCCGTACTTTGAGGGGCCCTGTGCCAGTGGCAATGCGAACGAGTGGGCCCCCCCTGCTTGCTCAGGATCACAGCACTTGCAACTTTTAAATACTTACCTTTCCCTGCAACACCGCCGTGACGTAGTCCGCATTTCCTGGGCCCACGAAAAACTTGAGCCAGCCCTACTCCCCCCACAACTTTCCCCCAATTCCCTATGCCCAACTATTATTATACAGTTAATTAAGATTGGCAAGCTTCAGAAACAAGAATGGATGTTTTTGGCATTAAAATGGGCACTGTAGGTGTTTTCCTGGCCTCCACTCACTGCCGACTATGCTTCCCCATTGACTTGCATTGGGTTTCGTGTTTCGGTCGATCCCCGACTTTTAGCGATAATCGGCCGACTGCACTCGACTCGACTCTGGACAAAATCGGGTTTCCCAAAACCCTACTCGATCTTAAAAAAATGAAAGTCGCTCAACCCTAGATCTGGCGGGATAATGTTGTAACTCATGCAGATCACAAATACAGCTAATCATTAGCTAAAGATACGGAGCGAAGCTTAAGGACTCATTGAGCCCCTTGGGGGTTACACAATCCAACAATACAATCCATTTTGTTTCAATCTGCGCAAGTCGTTTTTTATTATCGCCACCCCTCACACCGAGGTGGAGTGCATCAATTCCCCGAACAGAAAGCAATTTTGAGTTGCAGTTATGATGCAGCCAAAAATGTCGGGGAAGTGTTTTTAATTCTGTCTCAGTGGGCGCCGTCCTGGCCGCGTCAATGTCCCGCACATGTTCACGTGTGCGGACCCTAAGCTCACGCGTGGTGAGGCCCACGTAGATTTTCGGACACGGGCAGGTAGCATAGTAAATGACATTGGATGTCCCACAGGAGATCCGATGTCTTATTTGGAAAGTCCTAGAGCCATCACTAGATTTAAATTCGGAACAGCGCAGGACATTGGCGCAGGCAAGACAGTGCCCACACGAAATACACCCCGGGCGAGGGCCGGCGGTACCAAATGGATTATTTAGATTGGGGACATAATGGCTCCTGACTAGCATATCACCTAGATTCATACCCCTTCTTGGTGTCATAAGGGGTAGATCACCCAGGACAACACGCAGGGAAGGTTCGGTCCTAAGGACAGGCCAGTGCTTTGCAAGGATTGAACGCATTCTCTCCCACTCATGATTGAAGGTGGAGATGAATCTAATATGGCCATCTCCACCTTCAGCACGACGTCGAGTGGTGGAGTGCAATAGATCACCCCTCTGGGTTCTGCGAGCACGATCATAGCCGGCCTTGATGGATCTGCGGCTATAGCCACGATCCCTAAATCTTTGTTTTAAATCATTCGCCTGTGCTTCGAATCTCGCTTCAGTGGAGCAAATCCGCCGCATCCTGAGGAACTGTCCGACCGGGACGGCCCTCACCGTTGGTGGATAATGAGCAGAAGTGGCATGCAATAAAGAGTTAACCGCGGTGGACTTCCGAAAGACGTCCGTCTGGATGCGCCGGTCCGAATCAACCTCCAGACGGACGTCCAGAAAGTCCACCGCAGCCGCACTAAAGGTGTATGTGAGCCGTATATTTTGCATGTTACTATTCAAGATCTTCATGAAATCCTCGAGTTGGCGGACAGACCCCCCCCCCACAAAAATAGAATGTCGTCAATATAGCGATACCAGCACAGCACATGGGCAGCGGCAGGTGGTCCCCCGTCACCAAAAATCTCCCTCTCCCAGGCGCCAAGGAAGAGGTTGGCATACGAGGGCGCACAAGCCGCGCCCATGGCCGTGCCGCGCTTCTGTAAATAAAATTTGTTCTTGAAGACAAAGAAGTTGTGGGTGAGGATATACTCCACCAACTCGAGGATTAGCTCGCATAAAGGGCCGCCCAGGTCGGAGGTCCCCAGGAAGCGGCGAACAGCATCCAACCCATAGGAGTGATCTATGCACGTGTATAAACCCTCGACGTCGGCTGTAACCAGGATAGTGTCGTGATCCACAAGGATGCCATCAACCCTCGACAGGACGTCCGTGGTGTCTTTAATGTATGACGGTAAAGTTTCGACAAATGGTTTAAGATAAAAGTCGATAAATTGGCAAACTGGATCACAAATTCCATCAATACCTGACACAATCGGACGTCCCGGGGGGTCGAGGGCATCCTTGTGGATTTTTGGAAGCAGATAGAATGTGGGGACCCTGGGTGATTTGACAGTGAGTCCGTCAAGTACCTGCTTGGTGATAATATTGGCCTCAAAGGCCCCCACCAATATACAGTATTCTGTAGTTCCCGTGAGAAGGAGGCCATGGGATTGGAGGAAAGCTTGAGATATGTGTTAGAATCTTTAAGCTGTCGGAACACTTCCCGCTCATATTTCACACACGGCCAAACCACCACGTTCCCCCCCTTATCCGCTGGCTTAATTACCACATCTTTCATTTCTCTAAGTTGTTTTATGGCGTAGCGCTGTTGTGATATCAAATTATCATGCGTACGCCGTGAAGATAACTTTTTGAAATCCTCACCAACCAATTTGGTGAAGATCTCAATCGCCGGTGACAGGGCCAAGGAGGGGAACCTGGCGGACTTTGGACGGGTGGACGGTGGAAACTTACTTAAACTAGATGTCTGTTGTTCTTCAAGCAGATCCTCCAAATCCCGAAGGGTCTCCCTCTCACTTTCACTCATATCTCCATCAGTATATCTGCTAGTATGGAGCTTCTTAAAGATCAATTTACGTGAAAATAAATGATCTTTCAATGCTGCAAAGTAATTAAAAGAGTTAGTGGGAGAGAATGTCAATCCTCTGCTCAGAACCTCTGTCTGACTTGCTGAAAGGACATGTGTAGAAAGATTTATCACCCGCAACAGCCCCTGCGTATTTACCTGGGCGGACCTCCCTCCAGTAGTCTTAGTTTTAGCCAGTTGTCTTGTGGCCATTCTTTTGTTATCAGTAGGTCCTGTGGGAACTGGGCCACTAGGTTGGGACATAGTAGTCAGGTCCTCATCATGAGTGGATCTGTTAGAGCGCATAGAGGTAGATCTAGATCTAGATTGGTAATTATTCCTAGATCTATCCCGGGACCGTCCATAAGAGTGTTGCCATCTATAAACTCGACCTAGTTGTTTATCTTGGGCATCCCGATGAAATTTCTTAGCCTTGGTTGACTGAATATCATTGGCCCATCTCTGAAGTTCAATATCCACCTCATCGTTTAATTTTTTGAGAGAATCCCCTTTCATGTCCTTATGCAAGATGGCTTGTAGGCCCTCGATCTCAGTCTCCATGCTTTCTAATGATTTCTGGTTCATTTGTTTCAAAAGAACCATAAAGCCTTTGGAGCAATTGTTGGTTAGATCTTCCCATTTCCCCTTAAAGGGAACCTGTCACCACGTTTTTGGAAGATGGGATAAAAATAGCGTTAAATAGGGGCAGAGGTGGGCGTTACATTAGTGTGTGTGTTATGCGTTTATTACCCACCTAAGTTGCCGAAATAACTTTGCAAAGTCTCCGTTTTCGCCTGTCAATCAGGCTGGTCAGGTCGCATGGGCGTGGTGTCTTCACCCAGATTTGGCGTAGTTTTCCGTTGGTGGCGTAGTGGTGTGCGCATGCCCAAAGTCCGGAATCCTCTTCCAGGGGATTTAAAATAGCGCGGTGTTCGTTATTGCATTGGTGATCGGTGGGCGCGGCCATCTTCCTTTGGCCGCGCGTGCGCAGAAGCGGCGCTCTGCTGGCCGCGGCTTCAGGAAAATGGCCGCCGCGATGCCGCGCGTGCGCAGATGGATATCGCGGCGGCCATTTTCCTGAAGCCGCGGCCAGCAGAGCGCCGCTTCTGCGCACGCGCGGCCAAAGGAAGATGGCCGCGCCCACCGATCACCAATGCAATAACGAACACCGCGCTATTTTAAATCCCCTGGAAGAGGATTCGGGACCTTGGGCATGCGCACACCACTACGCCACCAACGGAAAACTACGCCAAATCTGGGTGAAGACAACGCCCATCTGACCAGACTAGCCTGATTGACGGAGACTTTGCAAAGTTATTTCGGCAACTTAGGTGGGTAATAAACGCATAACAAACACACTAATGTAACGCCCACCTCTGCCCCTATTTAACGCTATTTTTATCCCATCTTCCAAAAACGTGGTGACAGGTTCCCTTTAAATTCCTCATCCTCTATGGGGAATGAGGGAAACACCTGTATGCGGAGTCCCCTCGGGATGAGGTCTTTTTGGATGTATTTATCTAGGAACTCGTGATTCCACCAAATGCGCGTTCTCTTGCGCAATAGGTCCTTAAAGCGTGTAATCGTCTCCTGTAATTCTCTGCTTGGCCCATCATTACCCCCTTCTATGTTATCATGGAACACCTCGTTGAGTTGTGCACGCCAAGTGCGATCGCGTGCACGGAAGTCCATGAATGTAGAGGGAAAAACTGTGAAACACACAGAAATAGTTAATAATATAACAAATCCCAAAGTCATATTAATAGTCTGGAACAAACACATGTGTGTTGTATATCATCAGACTTATCACTTTGCTCCAAAAATTTATGAATAAGAATAGGAGAACCCGGAGCGTAATATAAAAGAAGTACTTTATTGATACAAGAATTTAAAACCGACATAAATCAACAATACTAGGAGGTGCATGGTGGTTGCCATGAATCACATATATAAGGGGAAGCCCACCCCTCTGAAGTCCCCATAATATATAGTAACACTGGGAGGGGAATAGAAAGAAACCCCTGCCATGCAGTAAAACTTGGTAAAGCGCCCAGCTAAATAGCCAAATAACAAGCCCAAAGGTCAATGTGCAAATAAAGACTCAACCTGAGTCAGCTTACCAAAGTATCCGGGGGGAGACAGAGAGGCGGGGTCCCACCAGAATAACGACCCCGACACGTGTTTCGCGGCTGAGAAACGCCGCTTTTTCAAGGAAGTGCAGCAGCAGTGGGAATTTTGAGCAGGAAGGTGTCAAAGCCAAACAAAATGGATTGGAATGCAGTGAAGAGAGTAATCCGTTATTTGAAAGGGACTAGCAGCGTTAAACTGAAACTACCTGCAGGTGAGAAATGCATTTTAACTGGATACGATGATGCAGACTGGGCTGGAGATCCAATTGACATGAAATCTACCAGTGGCTATCTTTTCTTGCTCTCTGGTGGACCAATTAGTTGGACTAGTAAGAAACAATCTACAGTAACACTGTCGTCGACAGAAGCAGAATATGTTGCCGCAGCACATGTCAGTCAAGAAGTTCTGTGGTTAAGACAACTGCTAACAGACTTAGGACAACAATAAATGGGACCAACAAAGATGTATGAGGACAATCAAGGATGTCTAGTTCTTGCTCAGATGGAAAGAGATAATCCAAGAATTTAACACATTGATGTGAAGTTTCACTTCTTGAGAGATCACCATGAATAAGGAATCCTAAATTTAGAGTACTGCTCAACTGAAGATATGACAGCAGATATTTTCACAAATGCATTGAATGCTGAAAGACATCAGAGACTGATTAAGAAATTAGGCTTAACTGAATAAGTCCTTACTGTTGAGAAAGGGTGTTGGCAGATATGCAACAGATACAGGCTTATTTGTGTGCAGGAGGAGTTTACACTTTTCTGACAGTAGATGGCATTGTTGTTACTGTTATATGCTTAGTTGAATGCATATACTTGTTGTACTTTGATTTCACTTTCTCTCTGGTAAAAGGTCTTTCAGACTTCCTGTTATGCTGTATTAAGAAGCTGATGCAAGTACCCCATGTTCTGTGAATATAAAACTTGAATTACCCCATATAATCTACTCTGACAAGTTTCTTCTGCAACCAAACTATGCAACAGTGGGCAAGGTGAAACTGTGCCTCCTATGGGTGCACAGTAAACACACACATCATGTCGACATAATTTCTCTCTCTTGAAGCCAGACCATTGTGAAAAGGTCATTGGATGGATAGCAGATAATGCTTCAAGTCACTTTGCCAGTTCCAACCTGTTTTCCACATGGTCCAATTTTAGTAGCTGTGATTCTGGACCACATAATCCTCACCCTGCTCCTCCTTCCTTCCACCATGCCCAGTGCCTGGAGATAAGTGATCCCACTGAGCTGTTCATATTTCCATTTATAGATTCTGACCTCTCACCCTGCCTGTTTCAAGTGGGCTTTGAGGAGATTGCATGTAGCAATGCCCAAATATTTGAACAGCCACATTCACAAGAAGGTGACGGTGGGAAAATGCAATTACTGTAGCAAGAGCTGGATGATAATGAGACACAATTGCCAACAAATGATGTTGTTACGTCAGGAAGTCAGGAGTAGTTATGAGCAAATTTGTTCGGAAAATGATCGCCAAACATAAATGCTGTACAAATATGGTATATTCGGAATCATGATCGGAAACCAGAGCAAAATTTTATTAAATCTGTAAAAATCGGTAGCATTCTGTAAAAGTGGGGGAAAATATTGCGTTGCCACAAAAATATTTTCAGCACCTTAGAAACGATAATGGTGGTGTATCATGAGAGCTTGGCACGTGTTTGATGAGGGGTGGGGGTTTGCTGTTCTTGTAAGCACAGCATAGCAGTCGTTTTTCTCCTAGCTTTATGTGTGCACATTGCGGCTAGCCAATTAGGACGCAAGAAACACCTACACCTACACCTACAATGTCCTGACACTATGGCTTATGTCATTGGCCTGCTGAAATCACATGTTCCTCTCCATATACATAGCTGACATCTTGTTTTAGCACCATTTTGACACTGTAACAGCGCAGAGAGGCTGCTCCTGACACTGTCACTGTTGACAGCAAGATTTTAGCTAGTTAGTTAGGCAGTTGTATATCAATCAGATAGTGTAGCTAGATAGTGTCCAGTGTGGCTGTAAAATTTACCTTACAGAATTTTTTGGGGGCCATTACTGAGGTCCACAGACAAAGCCGGCAGGGCACATGTCCTACAAGTGTGTTGTGTGCTGCTTCTATTGGGCTCCATGCACAAGTATAACATTCTAAATAATATTTTTTCTAGCTATAGCTAAATGTGAAAAAGCCTGCTGTATCCAACATTGTCATTTAGTGCTGTGGTAATATGAAAATGTCTGCAGACCTAAGGCACATTAAAAAAAAGTATAACTTTTTCTGTTGCTGAATGTGATACAGCCCACCATATCCCACATTGTCATGTTGTGGCGATAATACAGGGCCGCCATCAGGCTGCCCTTACTGCTGTTTGGGGCTTGGTGAGCAGCAATACACAGAGAGCAGGTCTGGGGCCCCGCTTATGCGATTCTGCTCACTGGGCCTGATCGTGCATTAAAGTGGTGCGTGCTGCGGCACACTTGTCGGCGCTGGGGCCTGGGAGCTTTCTCAGAGATGTGCACAGCTGTCTAACCTTCATGGCTGCACAGCTCCCGCTCCCTCCCTCAGTCTTCTGTGCACTTCCTGTCAGGTGACGGCGGTGCATATGCGACGATGTCATCACATACGTGCCGACATGTACCAGATGCTGGAAGCAGAGCTGCGCTGCTGAGGGACATCTGTGAGATAAGTATCCAAACCATTTTTGTTTTCTTTATAAAATGAATTACATGGGTGAGGGGAGGAGGTGGAACTGAGAAGGATGAATTGGGGAGGTTAAAGGGGACTGCACATGATCAAGTGGGGGTTAAAGGGGACTGCACATGATGAAGTGTGGGGGTTAAAGGGGACTGCACATGATGGAGTAGGGGGTGGGGACTACACACGAAGTGGGAGGTGGGGGTGGGGACTGCACATGATGCAGTGGGAGGCTAAAGGGGACTGCATATGATGAAGTTGGGAGGTTAAAGGGGATTGCACATGATGAAGTGGAGTGTTAAAGGGGACTGCACATGATGAAGTGGGGTGTTAAAGGACACTGCACATGATGAAGTGGGGGTTAAAAGGGGCTGTGTATGATGAAGTGGAGGGTTAAAAGAGACTGCACATGATCAAGTGGGGGTTAAAAGGGACTGCACATGATGAAGTGTGGGGGTTAAAGGGGACTGCACATGATGGAGTGGGGTTTAAAGAGGACTGCACATGCTGAAATGGGGGGATTAAAGGGGACAGCACATGATGAAGTGGGGGGTGGGGACTACATACGATGAAGTGGGGGGTGGGGTTGGGATTGCACATGATGCAGTGGGAGGCTAAAGGGGACTGCATATTACGAAGTTGGGAGGTTAAAAGGGACTGCACATGATGAAGTGGGGGGTTAAAGGGGACTGCACATGATGAAGTGTGGGGATAAAGGACACTGCACATGATGAAGTGGGGGTTAAAAGGGGCTGTATAAGATGAAGTGGAGGGTTAAAGGGGACTGCACATAATGAAGTGGGGGTTAAAGGGGACTAGACATGGTGAAATGGGGGTTAAAGGAGACTGCACATGATGAAGTGGGGGTTAAAGGGGACTGCAAATGATGAAGTGGGGGGTTAAAGGGGACTGCACATGATGAAGTGGGGGGTTAAAAGGAACTGCACATGATGAAGTGGGGGTTAAAGGGGACTGCACATGATGAAGTGGGGGAGAGGGGGACTGCACATGATGAAGTGGGGGAGGGGATGGGGGACTGCAAATGATTAATTGAAAGTGAGGGATGGGGACAGCAATTGAATTGAAGGTGGAGAGAGAAAATGATCTCATGGAGAGAAAATAATGAATTTTGATGGTGGGGGAGTAAATAATATATTGAATGTGGGGGGAGAGCTGTTGATAATGAGTAGAGAGCATGTAAATATAATGAATCGAGGGAGCGGGAGGTACATATTGGGGGCATTGAGTATGCAGTGACTTGTAATGAATTGGGGGAAAGAGTACAGGTGTTAATTAATTTATATATTTATTAAGTGGGAAAGTGGCTATGTATAGTTAGTTGGGGCACAGTGGCAGATTATAATGTATATTTGGAATGGTGAGTTGCATAATAACCAATTATATGATAATGGTGAGTGCATATCTGTATTCAGAGGTGTAGTGTAGAAGAAAGGGAAAAAGTGGGGAATGTGCTCTGGAAGCTGTGCTCTAAGTAACTAACTATGTGTTATTTTATGCAGAGACGAGTCCTGGCTGGAAGAAGTGATGACAGTCTGCACTGCATGAAAAGAAAAGCAAAGATGAAGGACATCAGCTAGAATCATCACTGGTGAGTCAGTGTGTTACCTGTACACTGACACTATACATTGTATACTATATACAAAGGTCCTGTGTATAATGTCACTAGTGATCACTGTATTATATGTACACTGACACTGTATACTATATACAGAGCTCCTATATTTAATATCTCTGGTGATCACTGTATTACCTGTACACTGACACTATATACAGAGGTCCTGTGTATAATGTCACTAGTGATCCCTGTATGACCTGTACAGTGACACTATAATAATAATAATAATTTTATTTATATAGCGCCAACATATTCCGCAGCGCTTTACAAATTATAGAGGGGACTTGTACAGACAATAGACATTACAGCATAACAGAAATCACAGTTCAAAATAGATACCAGGAGGAATGAGGGCCCTGCTCGCAAGCTTACAAACTTTTAGGAAAAGGGGAGACATGAGAGGTGGATGGTAACAGTTGCTTTAGTTATTTGGACCAGCCATAGTGTAAGAATCAGGTGTTCATATAAAGCTGCATGAACCAGTTAACTGCCTAAGTATGTAGCAGTACAGACACAGAGGCTATTAACTGCATAAAGTGTATGAGAACATGATACGAGGAACCTGATAATGTTTTTTTTTTTTTTTTTTTTATGATAGGCCACACAGGGATTGTTAGGTTAATGCATTGAGGCGGTAGGCTAATCTGAACAAATGAGTTTTTAGGGCACGCTTAAAACTGTGGGGATTAATCGTATTAACCTAGGTAGTGCATTCCAAAGAATCGGCGCAGCACGTGTAAAGTCTTGGAGACGGGAGTGGGAGGTTCTGATTATTGAGGAAGCTAACCAGAGGTCATTAGCGGAGCGGAGGGCACGGGTAGGGTGGTAGACTGAGACCAGAGAGGAGATGTAGGGTGGTGCTGAGCCATGGAGTGCTTTGTGGATGAGGGTAGTAGTTTTGTACTGGATTCTGGAGTGGATGGGTAGCCAATGTAATGACTGGCACAGGGTAGAAGCATCGGTGTAACTGGAGCACCCCCACTGTCGCAGGGCCGAGGGGCACCCGGTACCGGGCCTCTCTGTCTCGGTTCTGGGATTGTCACGGTGGCTAGACCCGGTCCGTGACCCTGCTAAGGGGCATCCAGTAAAAGTTGAGAGTGATAATGTGTGGTGCAGGGTGCGATGAATAACGAGGACACAGGGTTGCAGTCTCTTTACCTCTTTACCGAAGGCTCCAGGATCCTCAATCCAGAGTACAGTTAACAGGGCTGTCTGAGACCGGCCGGTCCGATGGCACCTCCAGAGTTCCCTTTGCAGGTGGAAATCTGTGCCTTCCTTCTAGCGCTTGTGTGTTGTAGTCCTTCCCTGCTGAGCACCACGGGATAGTCCTCACAACTGTTGTGTCTGTTTCTGATGTTCCCTTACAACTGATTCTGATGTTCTTCTCCGTCCCCCAGATGATATGGCTAGGACGCACCCGTATGACGGGTAGGCCTGGAGTTCTTCCGGGACCCTAGAGTCACTCCTCTCCCACTGTTGCCCCCCTATGTCTGCTTAGGTGATTTAGGTGAGACAGCCCGCCTATAACTGACTGTCCTGCCGTTGGTTTGAAGTAAGGCTTGGAGCCAGTACTTCCTCGGCGTTTCCGGCCACCGGCTACACGCCTCAGTAGGATGTTGCCTCGATCTTACAGCACGACTCCTACTGGTGTTTTCGCCTTGTTGCGTTGATCTCGTTTCTCACTCTTCACAATAAACCTCGCTTCTTGTCCTTTCTTGGGGTACCGCCGCGATGAAGTGCAGGCGCGGTCCCGTAACGTTCTTTCTGTTCGCTAGGCCTCTGTCAGGATCCCACCCAACAGGGACCCCCCTGAAACTTCCCCTGCAACACCCTCTGCCACAGGATGTTGCCTGGTTCCAACCCAGTCAGCTTTCTGTCTAACTTTCTAACCCCCAGTTTTACCAGATTGTGAGGAGTGGCCTAATGCATAGTGCCCTTTGCTCCCCCTGGAGGCCAGACTATGAAGTGTATTGGTGTCTGTGATACCTGGTCAGGTGAACCCCTTCAGTGCCATCAGACGTACCATCACTCCCCTTAGTGGCGGAGCGATGTCACTGCAACGACCAGGTCTCTGGGGCGCTGCATAACGGTTGGTGAGGAATATGATCCTGGCTGCAGCATTCAGGACAGATTGGAGCGGGGAGAGTTTGGTAAGAGAGAGGCCGATTAGTAGAGAGTTACAATAGTCCAGACGGGAATGAATAAGTGAAACAGTAAAGGTACCTTCACACTGAACGATATCACTAGCGATCCGTGACGTTGCAGCGTCCTGGCTAGCGATATCATTGAGTTTGACAGGCAGCAGTGATCAGGATCCTGCTGTGATATCGCTGGTCGGAGCAGAAAGGCCAGAACTTTATTTCGTCGCTGGATCTCCCGTAGACATCGCTGGATTGGTGTGTGTGTGACGCTGATTCAGCGATGTCTTCACTGGTAACCAGGGTAAACATTGGGTTACTAAGCGCAGGGCCGCGCTTAGTAACCCGATGTTTACCCTGGTTACCAGCGTAAATGTAAAAAAAAACAAACACTACATACTTACATTCCGGTGTCTGTCCCCCGGCGCTGTGCTTCTCTGCACTGTGTAAGCGCCGGCCGGCCGGAAAGCAGAGCACAGCGGTGACGTCACGGCTGTGCTTTCCGGCTGGCGCTTACACAGTGCAGAGAAGCACAGCGCTGGGGGACAGACACCGGAATGTAAGTATGTAGTGTTTGTTTTTTTTTACGTTTACGCTGGTAACCAGGGTAAACATCGGGTTACTAAGCGCGGCCCTGCGCTTAGTAACCCAATGTTTACCCTGGTTACCAGGGGACTTCGGCATCATTGGTCGCTGGAGAGCTGTCTGTGTGACAGCTCTCCAGCGACCACACAGCGACGTTGCAGCGATCGGGATCGTTGTCTAGATCGCTGCAGCGTCGCTAAATGTGACGGTACCTTAAGAGTTTTTGCAGAGTCGAAAGTAAGAAAAGGGCGAATTCTAGAAATGTTTTTGAGATGAAGATAGGAAGAGCGAGCCAGTGATCGGATGTGGGGGGTGAATGAAAGCTCGGAATCAAGGATGACCCCAAGGCAGCGGGCATGTTGCTTTGGAGTAATGGTGGAACCGCACACGGAGATGGCAATGTGTAATGTGAATATAAAAATGGCTATTTTGAGTCCATTTTGAAATATAGAGAACGCATTTAGACCATTACAGAGCAGCATTTCTTGTCATACATTAACAGACAGACAATGCTCATTGTGACACAATCTTGAGAACTGTTTATTTATTGTCTGAAGACCTTTCAGTTCACAAACAGTTTTAGGTTTCTGTTTACTATTGTAAAACATTAAGGTTTATTTAACCTCTGTCTGTGGTAGTTTTATCTAAAGGTACCTTCACACTGAACAACTTAACAACGATAACGACAACGATCCATGATGTTGCAGCGTCCTGGATAGCGATCTCGTTGTGTTTGACACGCAGCAGCGATCAGGATCCTGCTGTGACATCGTTGGTCGGAGCTAGAAGGCCAGCACCTTATTTCGTCGCTGGATCACCCGCTGACATCGCTGGATCGGTGTGTGTGAGGCGGATTCAGCGATGTCTTCACTGGTAACCAGGGTAAACATCGGGTTACTAAGCGCAGGGCCGCACTTAGTAACCCGATGTTTACCCTGGTTACCATTGTTAAGTAAAAAAAAAAAACACTACATACTTACATTCCTGTCGCGTCCCTTAGCATCAGCTTCTCTGCGTCCCCCAGTGTCAGCGCCGGCCGGCCGTAAAGCAGAGCACAGCCATGACGTCACCGTCATGACAGGAATGTAAGTATGTAGTGTTTTTTTTTTTACTTTTACAATGGTAACCAGGGTAAACATCGGGTTACTAAGCGCGGCCCTGCGCTTAGTAACCCGATGTTTACCCTGGTTACCCGGGGACTTCAGGATCGTTGGTCGCTGGAGAGCTGTCTGTGTGACAGCTCTCCAGCGACCAAACAGCGATGCTGCAGCGATCGGCATCGTTGTCTAGATCGCTGCAGCGTCGCTTAATGTGACGGTACCTTAACCCTTGTGGGCTTTTATGTATCTATGGGTTTATGGCCCATTGTCTGATGTACGACTGATATCTTGGTCTCATCCTATCTTGAAAGCTGGCCACTTGAAGGGCAGGGTGAAACCAAATGAAGCATAGCGCAAATCACTATATAAGGCCAGAGAAACATGACTAAGACAGAAGCATAAACTGGAATACCTGTACTTACATGTGTACAGTGTTGAAGATACCTGCATAATTGGGGACGCCCGTGCAGTGTTGTGAATTTTCCAGGGGTTCTCTGTCTTGGTGTTGCTTCTCTGATTTTCCAGACTGATGATGTTTAAAAGCCCCTTGGTGACGGATGATGTGAGTATATGTACTTAATCCTTATATGTACTTAATCGTTATATGAATTTAATCCTTATATGTACTTTGTATCTTAAAATATACAAAGGTCTATGCGATCATACTATTCAATCATACCATTCCTTTAATTTTGTACTTTGAAATAAAATTACGTTATATCGCAAGTAGTAGCCTTTTTTAAAGCCGTATCCGAACCTTAGAGTTAAAAACTTGGCAATACACAATGTCAGGCAAAGGTAGGTTAGTGGAGGGAGAGAACACGAGGAGTTCAGTTTTTGACAGGTTCAGTCTCAGATAGAGGGAGGACATGATGTTAGAGACAGCGGTAAGACAATCACTGGTGTTTTCTAAAACAAACAGAGCTCCTGTGTATAATGTCAACGGTGATCACTGTTTTACCTGTACACTGACATTGTATATAGAGTTCCTGCGTATAGTCACTGATGATCTCTGTATTACCTTACACTGACACTGTATACTTTGTACAGAGCTCCTGTGTATAATGTCACTGGTGATCCCTGTATTACCTGTACAATGACACTGTATACAGAGCTCCTGTGTATAGTCACTGATGATCTCTGTATTACCTTACACTGACACTATATACAGAGCTCCTGTGTATAATGTCACCAGTGATCACTGCATTACCTGTACACCGACACTATATTCAGAGCTTCTGTATATAATGTCACTGATGATGACTGTATTACCTGTACGCTATATACTATATACAGAGTTCCTGTGTATAATGTCACTGGTGATCAATATATTACCTGTACATTGACACTATATACAGAGCTACTGTGTATAATGTCACTGCGGATCCCTGTGCAGCGCCCCAGAGTCCTGGTCGTTGCAGTACTGGAGCTCCGCCGCTAAGGGGGGCTATGGTACGTCTGATGGCACTGAAGGAGTTCATCTGACCAGGTATCACAGACACCAATACATTTCACAGTCTGGCCTCCAGGGGGAGCTAAGGGTGCTATGTATTAGGCCACTCCTCACAGTCTGGTAAAACTGGGGGTTAGATAGGAAGTTAAAAAAGAAAGCTGACTGGGTTGGAACCAGGCAACACCTTGTGGCAGAGGGTGTTGTAGGGGAAGATTCAGAGGGGTCCCTGTCAGGGGTGGGATCCTGACAGAGGCCTAGCAATCAGAGAGAACGTTACGGGACCGCGCCTGCACGATATAGCGGCGGTACCCTAAGAAAGGACAAGAAGCGAGGTTTATTGTGCTGAGTGAGAAACGAGATCAACGCAACAAGGAGAATACCAGTAGGAGTCGTGCTGTAAGACGAGGCAATATCCTACTGAGGCGCATAATCGGTGGCCGGAACGCCGAGGAAGTATAGAGCTCCAAGCCAAACTTCAAACCTACGGCAGGACAGTCAGTTAGAGGCGGGCTGTCTCACCCAATTGACCTAGGAAGACACAGGGGGGTAACAACAGGAGTGGGGCGACGCTAGAGTCCCGGAAGAGCTCCGAGCCTCCCCGTCATACGGGTGCGTCCTAACCATAAGATCTGGGGGACGTGGAAGAACATCAGAATCGAGTTGTGAGGGAACACGAGAAACAGACACAACAGTTGTGGGGTACTATCCCGTAAGCACAGCAGGGGAGGACCACAACACACAAGCGCTAGAAGGAAGGCACAGATTTCCACCTGCAAAGGGAACTCTGGAGGTGCCATCGGACTGGCCGGACTTGCGCAGCCCGGTTAACCGTATTCCGGATTGAGGACCCTGAAGCCTTCAGTAAAGAGGTAAAGAGACTGCAACCTGGTGTCCTCGTTATTTACTGCGACCGGCACTTCACCGCACCATAACTTCATCACCAAACATCCACTTTCATCGGGTGCCCCTCAGCAGGGTCACGGACCGGGTCTAGTCACCGTGACAATCCCAGAGCAGAGACTCAGAGGCCCGGTACCGGGTACCCCTCGGCCCTGCGGCAGTGGGGGCGCTGCACCTGTATTACCTGTAAACTATATACTACAGTGTGTCCGAAAAGTCATGGTGCACGTTTGACCAGTCACATGATCTATTTATAGTTTACATTTTAGCACCCTTTCTCTGGCCCAGTCATATCAGACCTGTTCATGAGGAGAGACAACAAGAATCAATCAAAAAACACATACTCATTTAAGCTGTTGCTGAGCCCCCACTCAGATTAACCCCTGATAAACTGAACTCTGATTAATACACTGCCAGGTCTGTGACATCATGCAACCACAAGCTTATGCCAGCTGTTTGGTTTTCCATGCCAGTCGAGATGTGGACGGTACAGTGGAAAGTTCAGTGTGTTCTGTGGCTCCCTAAATTCGAATCCATGACCAAAGTGCTACGTGAATGTCGGTGCGTTTATATTGAAGCGCCACCACATAGTAATAGGGATAAGCAGTTGAAGGAAATCGGCAGTTTTGTGGAGAAACTCCGTGATAGGCCCATTTTTTTTCGCGGAGCGGTCTGTGATGGCATGTTGGAATTGAATGCAGTGCCACAATTTCCAGAAGGAGTCATCTTTCAGCAGGACAGCGCTCCTCCATACTACGCCACCATTGTTCATAAGCTTCTGGATAGAACATTCCCCTGGTGTTGGATAGGCAGGGGTTCTGTCAAGCCATGGCCACCACGATCCCCGGATCTGATGCCTTTAGACTTTTACTTTTGGGGTTATGTGAAGCAACACATGTACATTGAATGTATCAACAACATTAATCACTTAAAACAGAGAATCACAGACGTTATTCACTCTGTTACACCAGACGTCCTTACCCGTGTGTGGCAAGAACTTCACTATCGTTTAGATATGTGTAGGGCAACAAATGGAGCCCACATCGAACTGCACTGAATAGTTATGAAACTGGGAGAGTTTTTCTTTTATTTGGAGCAGATTTCACATTTCTATCGTTTTTTGTTGCATTCCAGTGACTGGTCAAAAGTGCACCATGACTTTACGGGCACACTCTATATACAAAGCTCCTGTGTATAGTGTTACAGGTGATCCCTGTATTTCCTGTGAGCTATATACAGAGCTTATATGCATAATGTCACCAGTAGTGTTGAGCGATACCTTCCGATATCCAAATGTATCGGTATCGGATTGGATCAGCCGATATTCGAAAAATATCGGATATCGCCGACACCGATACCCGATACCAATGCAAGTCAATGGGACCAAAATATCGAATTAAAATAATCCCTTTTTTTCCTTGTAGGTTCATTCTACATGAAGGAAAACAACTAAGAATAATGTAGGATATATTGGGGGAGGTGGATGAGACATTAAAGGCATAGAGGTTTAGCCCAATCAAATGGAATAGCAGGAATTATTTTTTTTTTAAAAGACGTTCGGAGTTACAAAGATATTGACTATGTTAAGATTTTTTATATTTTGTCAGATATTGATGTTTCACTAATTCCATGCTCTTCACCTTCTTTTTTACTTCTCCGACACTTTCTTCTTCATCATCCTCAGCATCCAGCATCTTTTACATCAACTTCTTCTTCACCTTATTCATCTTCTTCTTCATCTTCTACCTATTATTCTTTTTTGTTACATTCTTCATATTCTTTTTATTAAACTATTAATCTTCTTCATATTCTACTTCTTCATCATATTCTTATTTGTGACAGGCATTCCTGTAGTTGTTATCTATAAAAGTTTGAAGATTACACCTTCCATTCTGCCTGTCACAAAAGAGTTACAACAGGATTTGTCGGCGTTCAGTTTGGTCTGCAGCAGCAGGATTTTTCCAGGGGCACCATGAGAAGGAACGGACTCACCCACATACACTGCTTAGTCTTCTTCTGCTTATAATTTAGATAATATCTTTTGCTCTGATGTTTAGTCTTATGCTTAATGTTCTTCTGCTCTTTGTTCTGCAGCTTCTTGTTCTTCTGCTTCTCGGTCTTCAGGGTCGTCGTCTCCGGGGTCGTCGTATTCGGGGTGGTCTTCAGGGTCGTCGTCTCCAGGGTCGTTGTCTCAGGGGTCGTCGTCTCTGGGGTCATCGTCATCTTAGGGGTGGTCTTCAGGGTCATCATCTTTAGGGTCTTGAACTTGGAAATGTAGCAGAAGGTACAAGAAGGCTGAGGAAATGCCGAGGACCAGCTGACGGTACTGGAACACGGTTACAAAGCAGGAGGTACCCGTGTCAGAAAGCACTACCAAGGACCACCTGACGTTGGTGGAACTCAGATACCCAGAAGGAGGCACCTAAGCCAAAGGCTCTGCCCGGAATCAGCTGATGGTACTGGAACCAGGAAGGGGAGCAGAAGGTACAAGAGCAAAAGACACTGCCGAGAACCAGCTGACGGTACTGGAACCCGGATGGGTAGCCAAAGGTACAAGAGCCAATGGAACTACCGAGGACCAGCTGACGTTACTGGAACCTGGTTACTAAGCATGAGGTACCCGTGCCAGAAAGCACTACCAAGGACCACCTGACGTTGGTGGAACTCAGATACCCAGAAGGAGGCACCTAAGCCAAAGGCTCTGCCTGGAATCAGCTGATGGTACTGGAACCAGGAAGGGGAGCAGAAGGTACAAGAGCAAAAGACACTGCCGAGAACCAGCTGACGGTACTGGAACCCGGATGGGTAGCCAAAGGTACAAGAGCCAATGGAACTACCGAGGACCAGCTGACGTTACTGGAACCTGGTTACTAAGCATGAGGTACCCGTGCCAGAAAGCACTACCAAGGACCACCTGACGTTGGTGGAACTCAGATACCCAGAAGGAGGCACCTAAGCCAAAGGCTCTGCCTGGAATCAGCTGATGGTACTGGAACCAGGAAGGGGAGCAGAAGGTACAAGAGCAAAAGACACTGCCGAGAACCAGCTGACGGTACTGGAACCCAGATGGGTAGTAGAAGGTACAAGAGCCAATGGAACAACCGAGGACCAGCTGACGTTACTGGAACCCGGTTACTAAGCAGGAAGTACCCGTGCCAGAAAGCACTACCAAGGACC
Organism: Ranitomeya variabilis; assembly: GCF_051348905.1. NCBI lineage: Eukaryota > Metazoa > Chordata > Amphibia > Anura > Dendrobatidae > Ranitomeya > Ranitomeya variabilis. Next base: position 568,256,175 of record NC_135232.1, read on the forward strand.
ACCTGACATTAGTGGAACTCGGATACCCAGAAGGAGGCACCTAAGCCAAAGGCTCTGCCTGGAATCAGCTGATGGTACTGGAACCAGGAAGGGGAGCAGAAGGTACAAGAGCAAAAGACACTGCCGAGAACCAGCTGACGGTACTGGAACCCGGATGGGTAGCCAAAGGTACAAGAGCCAATGGAACAACCGAGGACCAGCTGACGTTACTGGAACCCAGTTACTAAGCAGGAGGTACCCGTGCCAGAAAGCACTACCAAGGACCACCTGACATTGGTGGAACTCAGATACCCAGAAGGAGGCACCTAAGCCAAAGGCTCTGCCCGGAATCAGCTGATGGTACTGGAACCAGGAAGGGGAGCAGAAGGTACAAGAGCAAAAGACACTGCCGAGAACCAGCTGACGGTACTGGAACCTGGATGGGTAGCAGAAGGTACAAGAGCCAATGGAACAACCGAGGACCAGCTGACGTTACTGGAACCTGGTTACTAAGCAGGAAGTACCCGTGCCAGAAGGCACTACCAAGGACCACCTGACATTGGTGGAACTCGGATACCCAGAAGGAGGCACCTAAGCCAAAGGCTCTGCCCGGAACCAGCTGACGGTACTGGAACCAGGGGGACCTATTCAAGATTGTCTTCCTAAGAACCAGCTAATGGTGCTGGAACTCAGATAGGCAGCAGAAGGTCCACAGGAAAAACAAAAGTTGCTAGGCCGCGAGCTGGCCGTGGTTACCAAAAATTCACAGTCCTGAAGGGGGAGCTTGTCCTATTGGCATTACGGAACCAGCCTTGATTGCCAGTTCCCGCAGCCCACATAGGAAGCACCTAAACTGCAAGCACCATAGAGTCGGCTAACCCAACCTCAACCCGACAGGACAACGTATTGGAGGCCAAGTGACCTTGACACTACCCGTAAACAGCTGGCGTGCTGTAACCGGGCTGGGTAGGAGAGAGTACCCATGCCAAAGACATTTCTGAGCAGCAACTAGCGGTGTTAGAGCCCAGGGACAGCAGGAGGAGCAGAGTGTAGGCCGAAGCCTGCACTCGAGGCAGTTTAATATCTGTTGTTGTGTCAGCGTGGCGGTCGCAGGACACATTGCCGGATACACAGCTGGGGATCTGCTGAAGTTACTGAAACCCAATAACATGGCAGCAAGTGTTGACTGTGCAAACAGCACTTCCGGGCAGCAACTGGCGGTGTTGGAGCCCAGGGTCAGCAGGAGGAGCAGAGTGTAGGCCGAAGCCTGCACTCGAGGCAGTTTAATATCTGTTGTTGTGTCAGCGTGGCGGTCGCAGGACACATTGCCGGATACACAGCTGGGGGTCAGCTGACGTTACTGAAACCCAATAACACAGCAGCAAGTGTTGACTGTGCAAATAGCACTTCCGGGCAGCAACTGGCGGTGTTGGAGACCAGGGACAGCAGGAGGAGAAGAGTGTAGGCCGAAGTCTGCACTCGAGGCAGTTTAATATCTGTTGTTGTGTCAGCGTGGCGGTCGCAGGACACATTGCCGCATACACAGCTGGGGATCAGCTGAAGTTACTGAAACCCAATAACACGGCAGCAAGTGTTGACTGTGCAAACAGCACTCCCGGGCAGCAACTGGCGGTGTTGGAGCCCAGGGTCAGCAGGAGGAGCAGAGTGTAGGCCGAAGCCTGCACTTGAGGCAGTTTAATATCTGTTGTTGTGTCAGCGTGGCGGTCGCAGGACACATTGCCGGATACACAGCTGGGGATCATGTGACGTTACTGAAACCCAATAACACGGCAGCAAGTGTTGACTGTGCAAACGGCACTTCCGGGCAGCAACTGGCGATGTTGGAGCTCAGGGAATGCAGGAGAAGCCGAGTGTAGGCTGAGGCCAAATTGGAGAAAGTTGAAAGGGAACCTTTAATTTCCCCCAGGTATTTGTAACTGAAAGAGCCACCTTGTGCAGCACTAATGCTGCACAAGGAAAAGGTGGCTCTTTTAATTATGCTCCTTGCAAACGCAGAACTAAACACTTATAAAATGTGTCCCCTGATACCGTGAAACCGTCCCGGAGGTGGGACTTTCCTTCATAATGAGACGCAACACAGCCGTCATTCCTACCCCCTTGGCGCCATGCGCCGCCTCCTCAGCGTTGTTTGAATCTGTCCCGTAGCCTGCGCTGTTATGTTAAACCCTGGCCATGAGAAGTTAGCGATGCCCGTCTTCTGACATCATTTGGTGTCAGGCTGACTGCGCCTGTGCGGCCGCGCTGCCCGAGATCCCGCCTCGCAGTGTCTTCTCATTTAATCACACTGCGGGGCTGGGATTCATGGGCATGCGCAGTGCATATCTTCGCCTCACTCATCTCCTTCTGCCTTCTTCAGACTGTGCGGCGTCACGGCCGTGGCATGTGATTAGGGATCAGCTGATGCCGCACAGTCTGAAGAAGGCGGAAGGAGATGAGTGAGAGGCGAAGGTATGCACTGCGCAAGGCTATAAATCCCAGGCCCGCAGTGTGAATAAATCAGAAGACACTGCGAGGCCGGATCTCTGGCAGCGTGGCCGCACAGGCACAGTCATCCTGACACCAAATGATGTCAGAAGATGGACAGCGCTAACTGCGCATGCCCAAGGTTGAACATAACAGGGCAGGCTCCGGGACAGATTCAAACAACACTGAGGAGGCGGCGCACGGCGCCAAGGGGGTAGGAATGACGGCTGTGTTGCATCTCATTATGAAGGAAAGTCCCACCTCAGGCACGGTTTCACGGTATGAGGGGACACATTTTATAAGTGTTAAGTTCAGCGTGTGCAAGGAGCATAACTAAAAGAGCCACCTTTTCCTGAACACAAGGTGGCTCTTTCAGTAACAAACGCCTGGGGGGGGGGGAGACAGGTTCCCTTAAATTTCTGTTGTAGTGTCAGCGTGGAGGTAGCAGGAATCATTGCCGGATACACAGCAGGGGATCAGCTGACGTTACTGAAACCCTTTAACACTGGGTCATGTGTTGACTGTGCAGATGACACTTCTGAGCAGCTGTAAGAGGGTGGTGCTGTTATGGACAGTAAGAAACACGCTGTCACTTTAAGAGGCTGCATCCCCTTGTCTGGTGTGAGATGGAATGGTCTGCTCCCCCCCTGCTCTAATCGTTGTGATGAACCAGTCAGTGCAGTGTGGAGGGGTGGAGCTGAGGCAGCGTGTGTGAGAAGAAGCTGATATAGAAGACGGTGTGCTGTTTTGCTGCAAGAAGGGTTACACAGCTTGAGACGGACTGCATTTTTGAAATAGACTTTTCCAGTTACAGCAAAGGTGGCTGTCCTGTGCTAGTTTGTGAAGCCACGAAGATACTGAGAAGGGGACTTACAGTTTCCATGAGCACCCCTAGGATCCGGAAGCAAGGAGAAGACCACGCTTCGCAGAGCTGACAGGAATCCGTGCGCACCACCGTGTTGGACTTCTGGGGGCCCCCTGGGACTGGACCTGTGTCCCCAACATCACCGTGAGTCTGTTCCTGTATGGTGCACCAGTTAGGGCCTAGTGCAGGCTTCAGTAATCAGAACACGGTAGCCGTGTGGCCTGCGTAGTAAAGGCCAGGGAGGTTATACATAGAGTAGCATCGACATTTGTTTATCGTTTAAAGTTGCTTGTGAGACAAATTCTGAGTTTGTAATTGTTGAAGCACCGTGCTATTTTACGGACAAGATAACTCATGTGCATTATCTTTTCCTATTGTAAACCCCTGTTTGCATCTTCCTTGTTCCTTCCATTCCCTGTCTCCCAATAAATCTACCCTTTGCTGTTTGCACCTCATCTTCTGTACAGTAGTCTTCCTGCACAGTGGTGGTCCCCCGGCCATCGCTTCAAGTGGTGCTGCGAGCAGGGTACTGTCACCAAGATGGAGGCAGCAGACAGCAATGGCGGGAATGCTAACATTAATGGGGATGCTGTGGGCATTGGTGGAACCCCTGCAAGGACACTCTCTATGAGCACCATATTTAGTGTGCTCCCAAAGTTTGACGGCAAGAATATGCCACTGTCCGACTGGGTGTCCCGGCTGCAAAACACCCTGAAGATTTATAACATCAGCCCAGACCTTGAAGCGGACATTGCTTTAACTGCCCTAGAGGGGGAAGCCCGCAGAAACGTCTGCCTACAACCAGAAATCACCCGCAGTACCCTGAAGGAGCTAGTGAAGTTCCTGGAAGAGATCTTCGGCGAGACTGCTAGCGCGGGACATCTTTGAGGCTACCCTGATCTATCTGGATAACATCATTGTGTTTTCAGCCTCATTCGAAGACCACCTTGCCCGGCTTGGACAGGTACTCGGAAGACTGCGGGCTCATAACCTGAAGGTGAAGCAAAAAAAAATGCCACCTCTTCAAGAGAGAGATCGAGTACCTAGGCCACATAGTGTCACACTCACAAGATGAAGTTCTACCCTCGCCAGAAAAAGTGGCTGCTATCCAGAAGTGGCCAGTCCCTCAAACAGTGAGAGAACTCCAGGCCTTCCTGGGACTCACTGGGTACTACCGCCGGTTTGTTAAAGACTTCGCGAAGGTGGCAGGTCCTCTCAATGAGTTGCTGAAGGGGACCGCGGGAGTGCCAAAGACCCAGCGCATCCCCTGGGCACAGGGACAACACGAGGCCTTCCAGGCTATAAAGAATGCCCTTATTTCGGCCCCGATTTTGGCCTACGCAGACTTCGATCAACCGTTCCTGTTGTACACCGATGGCAGCCTTCATGGACTCGATGCAGTACTTTCTCAGATACAGGGTGGACATGAGAGAGTCATCGGGTATGCTAGCAGGTCCCTGCGAGACAGCGAAAGAAACCCTCACAATTACAGCTCCTTCCGGTTAGAGCTCCTGGCCCTGGTGTGGGTCATGACAGAAAAGTTTGCAGGCTTCCTGACAGGTACCAAAATTCAAGTTTGAACAGACAATAATCCCCTGGCCCACCTTGAGAATGCTAAATTGGGGGCCTTAGAACAACGGTGGATGGCTCGCCTAGCCAAGTTCGACTTTACCATCCGTTATCGCTCTGCTACCGAAAACGCAAATACGGATGGGCTGTCAAGAGTGCCTGTGGAGACTCCAGTGGGGGATCTTGATGAGCAACTCGAAGAGGAGGAAACCCCAGACTTTAATAAGTTTAAGCCCCCAATGGTTGTGGCCCAGTCAAGAAGGGAGGCCTGCGCATTACCCTGGTCCCTGGGGAGAACCAATGAGGAATGGGGACACGTTCAGGATGAAGACGAAGGGCTGAGACAGATGAAATGGTGGGTAACGCAAAAGCGGAAGCCTGGCAAACAAGAGAGAGATAATCTGGACTCTGAAATGAGGAGTGTGTTGCACCAGTGGGATAGACTGGAAGTGCGAGAGTCAGTACTATATCGTAAGAGGCAACAGCCAAAAGATATGGAAGTAAGGTGGCAAGTGGTCATCCCGGGAAGAATGGCTCAAGAAATAGCTAAAGAAGCCCACGAATTCGGAGCCCACTTCGGCCCCACAAAGACCTACCAATGGTTGCAGCGGTATGTGTATTGCCCCCGGTTGGAGCTTGTGGTGGAAGAGGTTTGCCGGCAATGTCGAGTATGTGACCTCATTAAGAGTACTGAACAGAGGGCATCCATCCAGACCATACAAACTAAGGAACCGCTGGAAGTCTTGATGATCGACGGGGACACTCGGCCCGGGGGCTGCAATACTGTTTGGTGATGACCGATCATTTCTCTGTTTGCAGAAGTCACTCCAACTAGAGACCAGACTGCAGAATCGGCGGCGCGAGCCATCTGTCAAGACTTCATCCGGGTGTATGGGTGCCCAAAGCGCATCCACTCTGACCAAGGTGCATGTTTCCAAGGCAAGGTGATGGAAGAATTGTATCGCATGTATGGCATCGAGCGGTCCTGGACCACCCCTTACCACCCTCAAGGCAATGGAGCTTGTGAACGCTTCAACAGAACCTTGCTTCAGATGCTGAGAACGTTGGAGGAGGATAAGAAGGCGTGTTGGCCAGACTATCTGCCAGAATTGGTCTGGACCTACAACAATCGGGTCCACTCCACCACGGGTTATACCCCCTATCTACTGTTGTTTGGAAGAGCTGGACGAGAGATCATTGAGCTGAATTTGGAACAGCCAGAGGAGCTGATGGAGCGAACTGTCACCTCATGGGTGAAAGAGCATCGGCAAAGATTGCAAACGATATGGCGGTTGGCGGGTCAGCAACTGCAAGAAAAAGAACATACGGCCCGCAAACCGACTCAAGAGTTACCGCTCCAACCTGGAGACCGAGTATTGGTCAGAGAGAAACGCCCTAAGGGAAAACTAAGTGAGAGATGGGAAGTACAGCCGTACAAGGTTATCGAGCAAGTGTATGCTAACGGCCCTGTCTACAAGGTACAGATTGAGAATGGGGCATCCGCCCCTAGAGTACTTCACAGAAATATGCTGAGGCCTTGCCGGTCTGAGGTCTGTTCTACGCCATTGTCGCCTGAAGGCACCACTCCACTTCCTGAATCTGTCATGCCTGATGGCCAAATCGATGATGAGTGGTGTACCGTCCCCGACACAGTAGGGGGTTCTCAGCCGCCCAGAGACGGTAATCCCATGGATGTACCAGCACCGCCATGCGAGGACGAGACCAGACAAGAGCTCACAATGTCTCCTGCAACAAGTGTTCCTCTGGAAGATAGTCAAGCCTTGCCTGACAGCCAAGAGCTTCAGAGATCCCAGAGGTCTAATGCAGGGGTTCCACCAGTCTGATATGTAGAACAGTGTGCTCTGTCAGTTTTTACACCTTTGTTACCTCCTCCATTACACTTTTACCCTGATGCTGTGATGGCCGAGGACGACCATCATTAAGAAGGGAGGCATGTAAGAGGGTGGTGCTGTTATGGACAGTAAGAAACACGCTGTCACTTTAAGAGGCTGCATCCCCTTGTCTGGTGTGAGATGGAATGGTCTGCTCCCCCCCTGCTCTAATCGTTGTGATGAACCAGTCAGTGCAGTGTGGAGGGGTGGAGCTGAAGCAGCATGTGTGAGAAGAAGCTGATATAGAAGACTGTGTGCTGTTTTGCTGCAACAATGGTTACGCAGCTTGAGACGGACTGCGTTTTTGAAATAGACTTTTCCAGTTACAGCAAAGGTGGCTGTCCTGTGCTAGTTTGTGAAGCCACGAAGATACTGAGAAGGGGACTTACAGTTTCCATGAGCACCCCTAGGATCCGGAAGCAAGGAGAAGACCACGCTTCGCAGAGCTGACAGGAATCCGTGCGCACCACCGTGTTGGACTTCTGGGGGCCCCCTGGGACTGGACCTGTGTCCCCAACATCACCGCGAGTCTGTTTCTGTATGGTGCACCAGTTAGGGCCTAGTGCAGGCTTCAGTAGTCAGAACACGGTAGCCGTGTGGCCTGCGTAGTAAAGGCCTGGGAGGTTATACATAGAGTAGCATTGATATTTGTTTATCATTTAAAGTTGCTTGTGAGACAAATTCTGAGTTTGTAATTGTTGAAGCACCGTGCTATTTTACGGACAAGATAACTCATGTGCATTATCTTTTGCTATTGTAAACCCCTGTTTGCATCTTCCTTGTTCCTTCCATTCCCTGTCTCCCAATAAATCTACCTTTCGTTGTTTGCACCTCATCTTGTGTACAGTAGTCTTCCTGCACAGTGGTGGTTCCCAGCCATCACTTCACAGCAACTGGCGGTGTTGGAGCCCAGAGATTGCAGTTCAGGTGGTAGAAACATGAACACAACAGGAGACCTGGATACTGTTGCCAGCCAATTATTTAATCTGGAAGAGGAGTGGCAAATTCCTGCGAGATCCAGTCCTTGTTCATTTTCAGAAAAGTAAGCCGGTCAACGTTATCGGAGGATAGTTGCATGCGACGGTCTGTTAGTACACCACCTGCAGCACTAAAGACGCGTTCCGATAATACTCTAGCAGCAAGGCAAGCCAGCACCTCCAATGCATACTGGCTAAGCTCTGGCCATGTATCCAGCTTAGAGACCCAAAACTTGAAGGGGGAAGAGCTGTCTGGGAGTACACTGAGAGGGCAAGACATGTAGTTGGATCGCCCCCAGGCACAGGGCAGTGGGGTACTCGGTACCGGGTCCCTCTGTCTCGGTTCTGGGGATGTCACAGTGGCTCGACCCGGTCCGTGGCCCTGCTAAGGGGCGCCCAATTAAAGGATGTAGTTTGTCAAGTGTTCGTGACGCCACCTGTGGTATTCAGTCAGGATGACCGACGCTGCTAGGGGTCCACTGGGGTGATGGAATGGCAGCTAGATGGTATACCTTCCCACAGGTAAAGTATGTCCCCAGGGCTTACCAGTAAGGTAGATGATGATGGTGTAGGTCGCAGTAAATAATGAGGACACAGGATTGCAGTCTCTTTACCTTTTACTGTAGACTTCAGCATCCACAATCCAGAGCACTGCTAACGGGGCTGGCTGAATCTGGCCGGTCCGAAGGCACATCCAGAGTTCCCTTTGCAGGTGGAAATCAGTAGCCTTCCTACTTGCGCCTGTGTGTTGTAGTACCTCCCTGCTGAGCACCACGGGATAGTCCTCACAACTGTCGTGTATGTTTCTGATATTCTCTCTCTACGTCCCCCAGATGATATGGATAGGACGACCCGTATGACGGGGTAGGCCTGGAGCTATTTTATAGGGACCCTAGAGACGCCCCTCTCCCACAATTTGCCTCCGTTGTCTTCATTAGGTTAAAGGTTGGGCAGCCAACTTGGAATTAACTGTCCTGCCCTAGTTTGAAGTAATGCGTAGAGCCTATTACTCCCTCGGTGTTCCGGCCACCGGCTACGCGCATCAGAAAGATGTTGCCGATCTTAAGGCAGAACTCCTCCCGGTATTATCTCCTTGTGCTGTGATCTCGTTTCTCACTTCTCCACAATATACTCCGCTTCTTGTCCTTTCTTAAGATGCTGCCGCAATGAGGTGCAGGCGCAGCTCCGTAACGTTCTTTCTCTCGCTAAGCCTCTGCCAGGATCCCACCCCTGACAGGGACCTCTGTCTGCAGCTCAGATGTTCCTCCTTCTCTCCCTGTCTGCCTGACAGGTCTTTCCTGGGTCTCACCCAGTAGCGTTCTCCCTAACTTCCTATCCAACCCCCAGTTTTACCCGAGTGTGAGGAGTGGCCTAATAGATAGGACCTTTTGCTCCCCCTGGTGGCCGGAGTGTGAAGTATAGTGTGTGACTGTGATACCTGGTCAGGTGAACTCCTTTAGTGCCATCAGACGTACCATCACTCCCCCTGGTGGAAGAGCGTCAATACTGCAATGACCAGGACTCTGGGGCGCTGCACAGTCTGCCACCATCTGACGGAAATGTTGCCTCCTGCTGACTGGAGCCATCTGTGATGGTGTAGACATTTGTGGCAGGCACACAAAACTGTGCCACAGTTGGGCCATACTGGTCTTGCCTTGTGCTGAGGCACTGCTTCTGCTCCCTCTTTGTGCAGAGCTTCCTCCACTGCCTCGACGCACTGAACTGCTTTGTAAAGCACTAGCAGCACTGCTCTCAGTTGGACTGGAGAAGATGATGGAATTCACCAGTGTGTCTTGGTACTCCCGCATTTTACGCTCCTGGTTCAACGGTGTTATGAGGCTTTGTAAGTTGTCTCGGTAGCGAGGATCTAGGAGGGTGTACACCCAATAATCAGCTGTGTTGAGAATGTGGGCGATGCGGCGGTCGTTTCTCAGGCACTGCAGCATGAAATCAACCATGTGCTGCAGACTGCCAACTGGCCAAGAAACGCTGTCCCCTGCTTGAGGCGTGATCTCTGCCTGCCTGCTCTGCATCACCCCACCCTCGCTCTACACACTGACTACTGGAGAATTGTGTAACTCCCTCCTCTGGACCGATGTCTTCCTCCTCCATTGACTTCTCCTCATCCTCCTCACAAAGTGTCCCCTGCCTAGGCCTTTGTGAGGAACCACGTTGCGCTGACTGTCCAGAAGCAGATGGAATTGGTGACTCCTCATTCTCCACCTCCTCCACAACATCATCCCTTAGCGCTTGCAGTGTTCTTTCAAGCAGGCAGATAAGGGGGACAGTCATGCTGACTAGTGCATCATCTGCACTCACCATCCACGTGAAATCATCGAAGGCACGCAAAACCTGGCAGACGTCCTTCATAGTGGCCCACTCAGTGGTTGTGAAGTCTGAACGGCGCACAGTGTGACTTCTTTGCGCCTGATGCAGCTGGTACTCCATTACTGCTTGCTGCTGCTCACACAACCGCTCCAACATATGTAACGCGGAATTCCACCTGCTGGGTAGGTCACATATGATGCGATGTTCCGGAAGGCGGAATCGGCGCTGCAGAGCTGCAATGCGTGATCTTGCCTTGCTGGAACGCCGCAAGTGAGCACACTCTAGGCGGACCTTGTGCAGCAGTGCATCAAGATCCGGATAGTCCCTCAAAAAACTCTGCACAACCAAGTTGAGCACATGTGCCAGACATGGGATGTGAGTGAGGTTGCCTAGGGCCAGAGCTGCCACCAGATTTCGGCCATTGTCACACACTACCATGCCTGGCTGGAGATTCGCTGGCACAAACCACATGTCGCTCTCCTGCTTGATGGCATTCCAGAGCTCCAGTGCTGTGTGGCTTCGATTACCCAAAGAAATTAATTTCAATACAGCCTGTTGACGTTTGGCCACGGCTATGCTTATATCAGTTGTAACAGGTAAACGTTCACGGGTCCATATGGAGGTGGACTGTGACGGCTCCTGCAGCGATGATTCTGAGGAACTTGAGTATGAGGAGGAGTCAATGTGTGCAGACTGGATTCCTGCAATCCTTGGAGTTGGCAGAACACGTCCTGCGACACTCGCACTATCTGTACCCGGCTCCACAACATTAACCCAATGGGCAGTGAGGGAAAGGTAGCGCCCCTGTCCATGGTGACTGGTCCACGCATCGGTGGTGAGGTGGACATTGCTACTGATGGCGTTCAGTAGCGCGTGTTTAATGTTTCCCTCCACATGCTTTTGCAGGGCAGGGACGGCTTGCCTTCTGAAATAAAAGCGGCTGGGCACATTGTATTGTGGGACTGCCAATGCCATCAAGTTACGGAAGGTGTCAGTCTCCACCAGCCTGAATGACAGCATTTCAAGGGACAGTAGCTTTGCAATGCCAGCATTCAGAGACTGTGCTCGGGGGTGGTTTGCCAAGAATGGCCACCTTTTCTCCCATGCCTGTGCTACCGATGGCTGTAGACTGGGCTGGGAGTGTGAGGATGACTGGGAACGTGGTGCTATGGGTGGAATTACACTGGGTCTCTGGACAACAGTGCCAGAGGTTCTTCATGGCGATCCTGTGAGGAAGCCGAACCAGCTGTGTGTGAGCTGGAGGAAGAGGCAACAACATGAGCTGAAGAGGTGGTAGGTGCTGCTGTAGGTTGGCCTAGGTCTTCAGTGTGTTTTTGTAACTCCACCGCGTGCTTGGTCCACACATGTTTCCACATATTTGTGGTATTGAGGTTGCTGACACTTTTCCCTCTTTTGACTTTCTGATGACACACCTTGCATTTGACTAAGCAAATGTCATCTGCAACTGTATCAAAAAAGGACCAGGCACTGCAAGTCTTGGGAGCGCCCGTTTTGGCTTTTGGAAGAGGCATGCTCCTAATGGGTGCCGAAGTGGAGGCTACAGGCACCGCAGTCTTCCCCCTCCCTCTCCCTCTTTGTGCCATTCGGGGAATCTCTTCCTCAGAGCTGCTCCCACCACCTTCCTGTACCTCACGCCATGATGGGTCAAGGACCTCATCATCTACACTACCCTCTTCCACCAACTGCTTCTCCGGGGTAGTCTCGGCAGCACAGTATGCACCTGAAAGTGGCACCTGAGTCTCATCATCAGATGCGTACTGAGGTGTGCTGACCGGAGGCACTGGCCCACCCGTCTCTTTAGCATTTCTCCAATGCTGCTTGGCTGGCCCCCTCTTTCCAAGCCAAGAGATTCAGAGAACAGAAGTAGAGATGGCTCCTGTCCTGGGCTCTCTGACTGCCTGGGCAATTTGGCCAGTGGTGAAGAGACAGATGGGTACTCTTCAGTGCTCTGTGCCTGAGAGGATGTGGCACTAATTGAAGTCAATGCGTTAGCTGACATCCATCCGACAATGGCTTCAATTTGTAAGTCCCGCAAAAGCGGGGTACGGTGAGCTCCAACAAAGCTGCACATGAAGGACTGTTCCCTGCTAAAACTGGGGGATGATGAGTTACCAGTGCCCGCAGCAGGCACAGAATCCCCACGTCCTCTCCCTGCTCCACGCCCATGCCCACGTGCCTTACTCACTGCCTTCTTCATCTTGGTAGACTGATAAAGATAGGCAGAAAAGTACTAAGGGCTTAGTGTGCTTATTCCTGAACAGCTGCTAACAGGTATAAGAAACACTAATTTTATCAAGTGTGGACTAGACTTTAATATGAGCTAATGTGGCATACACAACTCTAAAGTGGAGTGTTTGTTGACCTTTATAAACTTTTTATTTTGAGCTGCACTCACACACAGACCATGCAGACAGCCGTAAACGGTGCTGCAAGGCCAAAAAAAGCTCCTCTATGTAATCCTATATAGTGTTTTTCCACAATCTAGCAGGATATGGATGGAAAGCCACTAATAGGATAAATTTGAAAAAAATGTGGAGCAGGCTGCACTAATTGAAAAACGGACAACGGAACGGTATGAGGCAGTGACGCATCCTGAGCTGACTACAACCGGCTGTGGCGGCAGAACAGACTACAGAGCGAGCTGCACTCACACACAGACCGTGCAGACAGCCGTAAACGGCGCTGCAAGGCCCGAAAAAACTTTTGTATGTAATCCTATATAGTTTTTTTCCACAACCTAGCAGGATAAGGATGGAAAGCCACTAATAGGATAAATTTGAAAAAATGTGCAGCAGGCTGCACTAATTAATTGAGAAAAGGACAATGGAACGGTATGAAGCTGTGACGCTCCCTGAGCTGACTACAACCGGCTGTGGCGGCAGAACAGACTACAGAGCGAGCTGCACTCACACACAGACCGTGCAGACAGCCGTAAACGGCGCTGCAAGGCCTGAAAAAAACTCCTCTCTGTAATCCTATATAGTGTTTTTCCACAATCTAGCAGGATACGGATGGAAAGCCACTAATAGGATAAATTTGAAAAAATGTGCAGCAGGCTGCACAAATTAATTGAGAAACGGACAATGGAACGGTATGAGTCTGTGACGCACCCTGAGCTGACTACAACCGGCTGTGGCGGCAGAACAGACTACAGAGCGAGCTGCACTCACACATAGACCGTGCAGACAGCCGTAAACGGCGCTGCAAGGCCAAAAAAAGCTCCTCTATGTAATCCTATATAGTGTTTTTCCACAATCTAGCTGGATACGGATGGAAAGCCTCTAATAGGATAAATTTGAAAAAATGTGCAGCAGGCTGCACTAGTTTCACATTTGCGTTTAAATCTGCAGCGTTTAAAACGCATCCGCAAGTGGTGGAAAAAACGCATATAAACAAGTACAAACGCGGCGTTTTTTTGACGCATGAATTGACGCATGATGTTAAAAAACGCCGCGTTTGTACGCATTTACATGCTTTTTTTCCTGCATTTCGTTTGCGTTTATGGTGCGCATGATGAGAAATTTCACAAGAGAAAAATCAAGCCAGTAATTCAGCGCGGTGTACAGTAAAATCACATTGACAGGTTAGAATAGAGTAGATATATACACATAGAATAGGTATATGTACATATATATATGTCAGTGAGACACCTATATATGTATATTTATATTTAATGCAGCGCTAGATAGCATAAAAGCCGCTAATTCAATTACCGGCTTCTGCTATCTCCTTCACAAACCCGACAGGATATGAGACATGGTTTACATACAGTAAACCATCTCATATCCCTTCTGTTATTACATATTCATCTTCAGTAATGTAAGAAGTGTCTGTGTGTCAAATTTGGGGGCTCTAGCTATTAATTTAAAGGGTTAAATGGCGGAAAAAATTGGCGTGGGCTCCCGCGCAATTTTCTCCGCCAGACTGGTAAAGCCAGTGACTGGGGGCAGATATTAATAGCCTAGAGAGGGTCCATGGTTATTGCCCCCCCGGCTACAAACATGTGCCCACAGCCACCCCAGAAAAGGCACATCTTGAAGATGCGCCTATTCTGGCACTCGGCCTCTCTCTTCCCATTCCCGTGTAGCGGTGGGATATGGGTAATGAAGGGTAAATGTCACCTTGCTATTGTAAGGTGACAGTAAGCCAGGTTAATAATGGAGAGGCGTCAATTATGACACCTATCCATTATTAATCCAATAGTACAAAATGGTTAAGAAAACACACACACATTATTACAAAGTCCTTTAATGAAATAAAGACACTGGTTGTTGTAATATTTTATTATACTGGTAATCCACCTGAAGACCCTCATTCTGTAACAAAGGAAAAATAAAAAAACAACAATATCTCATACCTTCCCTCACTCAGGTCAAGTCCCATGAAGTAAATCCATCTGAAGGGGTTAAATCATTTTACAGCCAGGAGCTGTGCTAATGCACTCGCTCCTGCCTGTAAAACCCCGGGTACTGAATGGAAAGCAGGGTGACCTGTAGTTACCTTGAGTCGCGGTGAGGCACCCTCTGCTGGATGTCCTCATATGAACTGGTAAAAGTTCCCACGCTCGAGTTCATATGAGGACATCCAGCAGAGGGCGCATCACCCCAACTCAAGGTAACTACAGGTCATTCCCCTCCAATCCATTCATTCCCTGGGTTTTTACAGGCAGGGGCCGCTGCATTAACAGGCTTCTGCTTGTAAAACTAGTTAACCCTTTCAGATGGATTTACAACGTGGGACAGAACGACGGAAGGTAAGGAATATTGTTGTTTGTTTTTTTAAACTTTGTTTCAGGTGACAAAGGGTCTTCAGGTGGATTAAGAGTCTAATAAAATATTACAACAACATGTGTCTTTATTTCATTAAAATACTTTGAAATAATGTGTGTGTGTGTTTTATTAACCATTTCGTACGATTGGATTAATAATGGATAGGTGTCATAATTGACGCCTCTCCATTATTAACCTGGCTTAATGTCACCTTACAATAGTGCAGCGCCCCAGAGTCCTGGTCGTTGCAGTACTGATGCTCCGCCACTAAGGGGAGTGATGGTACGTCTGATGGCACTGAAGGAGTTCACCTGACCAGGTATCACAGACACCAATGCACTTCACAGTCTGGCCTCCAGGGGGAGCTAAGGGTGCTATGTATTAGGCCACTCCTCACAATCTGGTAAAACTGGGGGTTGGATAGGAAGTTAGAGAGAAGCTGACTGAGAATCGAACAGGCAACATCCTGTGGCAGAGGGTGTTGCGGGGAGAGACTCAGGGGGGTCCTTGTCAGGAGTGGGAACCTGGCAGAGGCCTAGCGAACAGAGAGAACGTTACGGGACCGCGCCTGCACCTGATCGCGGCGGTACCCCAAGAAAGGACAAGAAGCGAGGTTTATTGTGCTGAGTGAGAAACAAGATCAACGCAACAAGGAGAAACACCAGTAGGAGTCGTGCTGTAAGTCGAGGCAACATCCTACTGAGGCGCGCAGCCGGTGGCCGGAACGCCGAGGAAGTATAGAGCTCCAGGCCTTACTTCAAACCTACGGCAGGACAGTCAGTTATAGGCGGGCTGTCTCACTCAAATCACCTAAGAAGACATAGGGGGCAACATTTGGAGAGGGGCGACTCTAGGGTCCCGGAAGATCTCCGAGCCTACCCGTCATACGGGTGCGTCCTAGCCATATCATCTGGGGGACGAAGCAGAACATCATAATCGAGTTGTGAGGGAACTTCAGAAACAGACACAACAGTTGTGGGGACTATCCCGTAAGCACAGCAGGGGAGGACCACAACACACAAGCGCTAGAAGGTAGGCACAGATTTCCACCTGTAAAGGGAACTCTGGAGGTGCCATCGGACTGGCCGGACTCTCACCACCCGGTTAACCGTATTTCGGACTGAGGATCCTGAGCCTTCAGTAAAGAGGTAAATAGACTGCAACCTTGTGTCCTCGCTTATTCACAGCGACCTGCACCACACCACAACATCATCACTCTCCACCTTCATTGGACGCCCCTCAGCAGGGTCACGGGCCGGGTCTAGCCACCGTGACAACCCCAGAACTGAGACAGAGAGGCCCGGTACCGGGTACCCCTCGGCCCTGCGGCAGTGGGGGCGCTCCAACTTGGCGTCACGAACAGGATCCTACTTAAGCCCGAAGATCGGGTCATGTGTGCCTTGGAACTGTGATTGAATTGTGCTTGGACTGTGACTTATTGCCAGTGTACTGCCACTAGCCGCCAAGGGTTCCCCGCCAAAACCCGCCGCCATTGCAGCGTCACAGGGAGCGCAGGGGGAGAAGAAGGGCGTGCCATGGGAGGAGACTACCAAAGCGGCGCCAAAAGCAGCGACCGCCCCCTCCGATTTCGGCTGCGCGATGACGACCTGCCCAGCAGCGGAGGAGAACGGCCCCCTGATTTGCAACGGCGGGAACGAGGTGAAGAGGGAGCTCGACCTTGGAGAAATGGCGGAGCCAGGTGCATGCGTTGCCGCCGAATGCCGGACAGCGATGATGATCAGCAAGTGCCCGAGCGACGGCGAAGTGATCTCGGCTTGCCTTCACCCACCAGAGGCGGACCCGCATCCACTGCAGCTGAAGGATCTGAACTCCTTGGAGCCGCTGGCGGAGGAGCCGAGTCTACCTATCCCGACCACGGAGCCATGGAGAGCGGAGCCACATCGAGAGGCCACCTTGGAGAAGCCGCGGTCCGGGCTGCGGCCGATTCCAGTGTCCTTGTCAGTGGAACGGACCGACATCGGTGGAATCACATCAGGCGCAGGTATGGAAGACGCACCTGCTCCCCTGACCGATCCTGCTCCCCTGACTGATCCCGCTCCCGCGACCGCTCCTCACCCCAACAATAACTGTTTCCTCTCGGCGGGGCTGGTGGTGCTCACCCCCGACACGATGAGGAAGCTGGTACCTCCATTACCGACCACGATGGAGGAACCCATAGATGTGAGCCCAGATGGGGTGATCCTCCAGTGGGACACCCCCTGGACCGGGCCAGAAGGAGCTCGGGAGGAAGGCCTCACCCTTGCTGTGCTCACTTGGGAACAATATAAACAATGCCTGATCCTACATTGGAAAAACCGAAAAGACACAGAACAAACTAATGCGCCAAAAGTACAACGCCCGAAGCCTGCGCGCGGCAGGAAAGACGTGGTAAAGCGGGGGACTGTGCTGGCCTTTCACCCAAAGCGGGGTTGGGGCTCCATACAGGAACCGGGACTACCGACTGACGTTTTTGTTACCAGTTACAACGTGAAGACTCCCTGCCGCAACCAATATGGTGACCCACTATTGCAGAGGGGGGATCAGGTGACCTACACCCGCCACCGGAGTGCGCAAGGATGGTGCGCTCGGAACGTCCAACGATGGGGACCTGAGGGGGTGTCACCTGTTGCCCCGATCATGACCGATCCGGACTTGACAGATCTTGTCACTATCGCCACTGTACGCCTTGTTGCGGCTACCGAGCTTGCAGCCAGGGTTAGTCTTCGAATCCAGACACCGGGTGACCTGACTGCACCCGAGAGATCAACCATTGACACTGACACTACATCAGCCGTAGACCAGGGGCCGAAGCCTGAACGGTCAAGAGGTGCCCACTATCGGCTGATGTCTTGCAACTTACCATGAGGCTATAGATGCCTTATAGAATGTAAATAAGTTAACTGTTTGTCTTTATGTGCTTTTGCTGATAATACCCGTTTAGGGTTAACTCTTAAAGGGATCCCTTCGTTTACCCGGGATCCCTATTATTGCCTTTTTTTTGGTTTTGTTTCTCGTTCATCATTGTTGAAAAGAACTGCTGGATCATGAACACTGCATGATTACAAACTCACTGTAAATAGTTTGCACCTTCTTAAAGGTGCTCTCTACTGGTTTTACAAAAGAAAGGACTCTTTGCGAAGAAACTGTTCCTGGAAGCAGTACCGGAGTCCTTGCTGCACACGGACTTGCAGCTTGAGAAAGTTGCACTACCTCATAGAGACTTGGTCCCCTCTTAAAGGGAATGTTCACCCATAGCACTTAAAGTATAATGATGCCTTAAGAGAAATAGTGATAATGCTTACATGTAAAGTTATGTGTAGTTAGACAGTTGATAGTAAGAAATGTTTAATGATGTGTCAGAGAATGAGGACAGGAAGTGAACCCGTATGGGGTTAGTCGGTGAGTCCTCCTAGGAGCCATACCGAGATGGCTCAGTGATCTTGAACTGAGAGAAGGTTGATAAGTTCTATACTGTGTATAGTAGCAGAAAGGCAGAAGGCCCGGGCGGAAAGGGGCGGTCCTGCAACAGAACGAGAGGCAGTAGGCCTGGGGCAGATAGACAGGCGGTCCTGCAGATGTAAAGATGGAAAATGAAGAAAGGTTGATTAGCCTTATAATGTTTTATAAGAAGGTCTTTAGTGGATTTCATGTGTACATCCTTAAAGGCAATGTTAAATTATTGTTCGGAAATTGCACTTAGTAGGATACCCGGTTGGGTAAGAGAAGTTAGTTATAGTACGTTATTTAAAAGTATTTAACCATGTTTGCAACGTTCAAGTGTCCTCACCTCCCATAAAGGGAAGCTCTATTAAAAGTTTACTTGTTTATTGCATTTCAAAAATTGTATGTCTTTTTGCTGACATGTATTGTTGTTTCTTCCCAGTCCAGGAGTACTGGATTTAACCGGGGGGGAGTGCAGCGCCCCAGAGTCCTGGTCGTTGCAGTACTGATGCTCCGCCACTAAGGGGAGTGATGGTACGTCTGATGGCACTGAAGGAGTTCACCTGACCAGGTATCACAGACACCAATGCACTTCACAGTCTGGCCTCCAGGGGGAGCTAAGGGTGCTATGTATTAGGCCACTCCTCACAATCTGGTAAAACTGGGGGTTGGATAGGAAGTTAGAGAGAAGCTGACTGGGAATCGAACAGGCAACATCCTGTGGCAGAGGGTGTTGCGGGGAGAGACTCAGGGGGGTCCTTGTCAGGAGTGGGATCCTGGCAGAGGCCTAGCGAACAGAGAGAACGTTATGGGACCACACCTGCAACTGATCGCGGCGGTACCCCAAGAAAGGACAAGAAGCGAGGTTTATTGTGCTGAGTGAGAAACGAGATCAACGCAACAAGGAGAAACACCAGTAGGAGTCGTGCTGTAAGTCGAGGCAACATCCTACTGAGGCGCGCAGCCGGTGGCCGGAACGCCGAGGAAGTATAGAGCTCCAGGCCTTACTTCAAACCTACGGCAGGACAGTCAGTTATAGGCGGGCTGTCTCACTCAAATCACCTAAGAAGACATAGGGGGCAACATTTGGAGAGGGGCGACTCTAGGGTCCTGGAAGACCCCCGAGCCTACCCGTCATACGGGTGCGTCCTAGCCATATCATCTGGGGGATGAAGCAGAACATTATAATCGAGTTGTGAGGGAACTTCAGAAACAGACACAACAGTTGTGGGGACTATCCCGTAAGCACAGCAGGGGAGGACCACAACACACAAGCGCTAGAAGGTAGGCACAGATTTCCACCTGTAAAGGGAACTCTGGAGGTGCCATCGGACCGGCCGGACTCTCACCACCCGGTTAACCGTATTTCAGACTGAGGATCCTGAGCCTTCAGTAAAGAGGTAAATAGACTGCAACCTTGTGTCCTCGCTTATTCACAGCGACCTGCACCACACCACAACATCATCACTCTCCACCTTCATTGGACGCCCCTCAGCAGGGTCACGGGCCGGGTCTAGCCACCGTGACAACCCCAGAACTGAGACAGAGAGGCCTGGTACCGGGTACCCCTCGGCCCTGCGGCAGTGGGGGCGCTCCAACTGCAAGGTGACATTAACCCTTCATTACCCCATATCCCATCGCTACACGGGAATGGGAAGAGAGAGGCCAAGTGCCAGAATAGGCGCATCTTCAAGATGTGCCTTTTCTGGGGTGGCTGGGGGCAGATGTTTGTAGCCAGGGGGGCCAATAACCATGGACCCTCTCTAGGCTATTAATATCTGCCCCCAGTCACTGGCTTTACCACTCTGGCGGAGAAAATTGCAGAACACCTGTGTATAATGTCACTGGTGATCACTGTATTACCTGTACACTAACAGTAAATACAGAGTTCCTGTGTTTTTTTATTGTAGCATTCAGTCACTATGTTTTGGTAATATGTGATCTAGTCATGATGTGGTGGTATTTGTTCCTTGTATGTGGTATTATTTGGTCACTATGTGGTTTTAATATGTGGTCTGGTCATGGTGTGACGGTATTTGTCCTTTGTATGTGGTATTAATAGTCATTTTAAAAAAAATGTATTTGACTCATTCCCTTAAAGAAAAATCCATAAAATTATATTTATATTTAATAGGTTAGATTAGAGTAGGGCCTTGCCAAAAGAGTCTACTGTGTCGTGGTGGCAGCTTAAAAAGTCTTTTGCCCAGAGCAAAACCTGATGGTTATAAATGTGATTTGGTGTTTAATGGGAACTGTTGCCAGTAGGGTTGAGCGACTTTCATTTTTTTAAGATCGAGTAGGGTTTTGGGAAACCCGATTTTGTCCAGAGTCGAGTCGAGTGCAGTCGGCCGATTATCGCTAAAAGTCGGGGATCGACCGAAACACGAAACCCAATGCAAGTCAATGGGGAAGCATAGTCGGCAGTGAGTGGAGGCCAGGAAAACACCTACAGTGCCCATTTTAATGCCAAAAACATCCATTCTTGTTTCTGAAGCTTGCCAATCTTAATTAACTGTATAATAATAGTTGGGCATAAGGAATTGGGGGAAAGTTGTGGGGGGAGTAGGGCTGGCTCAAGTTTTTCGTGGGCCCAGGAAATGCGGACTACGTCACGGCGGTGTTGCAGGGAAAGGTAAGTATTTAAAAGTTGCAAGTGCTGTGATCCTGAGCAAGCAGGGGGGGCCCACTCGTTCGCATTGCCACTGGCACAGGGCCCCTCAAAGTACGGCGGTGTGTTTGCATGGCGGGGGCGCCTCCCACCAGCAGCGACACTTTTGCGTACTCTGAGGGGCCCTGTGCCAGTGACGTCGCCAACGAGTATGCCCCCCCACCTGATGAAGGAACCTGCACTTTCATCTGCACCTTCCTCTTTGTCCCTGTGTAAGGTGGTATAACATGCGGGAAGGGGAACCTTACTTTCAGCAGGGTCAGATTCTGGCTGTGTAGAGTACAAGGGGAATGTAGTGGTCTAGGTCAATGTACCAGCAGACTCATTTAGCAGTGGCTGGGCAATGGGCAGGATGAGGAGGAAACAGATATAGGGCCAAAGAATAAAGTAGGCTACATGCAGTTCAAAATTGGTAACAGGACTAAACAGGCGGCATTGCTTTGTTCAGTGGAGTAGCAAACCCAAGAGCAGCAGACACTGTTTCAAGGGCCTAACCACACTAGTAGGCCAAATGCAGTTTAATATCTGATAGTATAGGGCGAAAGCCAGAATGTGGAAGCTCAGCTTTGTTCAGTTGAGGACAACACCAGGGAGGGGCAGACACCTTTAGTAGGCCGGAAAAGCCTATTGCATTTTTTAAAATGGTAATTTGGAGCAGAAGGTTGAAGCTCAGCTTTATTTAGTTGAGGGCAACACCAGGGAGGGGCAGAAGCCGTTAGTAGGCCCTAACCACCATTTTTTTTTTTTTTAAAACCACTTAATGAGAGCCGGAAGGTTGAAGCTCAGCTTTATTTAGTTGAGGACAACACCAGGGAGGGGCAGAAGCCGTTAGTAGGCCCTAACCACCATTTTTTTTTTAAAACCACATAATGAGAGCCGGAAGGTTGAAGCTCAGCTTTATTTAGTTGAGGACAACACCAGGGAGGGGCAGAAGCCGTTAGTAGGCCCTAACCACCATTTTTTTTTTAAAACCACTTAATGAGAGCCGGAAGGTTGAAGCTCAGCTTTATTTAGTTGAGGACAACACCAGGGAGGGGCAGAAGCCGTTAGTAGGCCCTAACCACCATTTTTTTTTTTTTTAAAACCACATAATGAGAGCCGGAAGGTTGAAGCTCAGCTTTATTTAGTTGAGGACAACACCAGGGAGGGGCAGAAGCCGTTAGTAGGCCCTAACCACCATTTTTTTTTTTTTTAAAACCACATAATGAGAGCCGGAAGGTTGAAGCTCAGCTTTATTTAGTTGAGGACAACACCAGGGAGGGGCAGAAGCCGTTAGTAGGCCCTAACCACCATTTTTTTTTTAAAACCACTTAATGAGAGCCGGAAGGTTGAAGCTCAGCTTTATTTAGTTGAGGACAACACCAGGGAGGGGCAGAAGCCGTTAGTAGGCCCTAACCACCATTTTTTTTTTTTAAACCACATAATGAGAGCCGGAAGGTTGAAGCTCAGCTTTATTTAGTTGAGGACAACACCAGGGAGGGGCAGAAGCCGTTAGTAGGCCCTAACCACCAATTTTTTTTTTTTTAAAACCACTTAATGAGAGCCGGAAGGTTGAAGCTCAGCTTTATTTAGTTGAGGACAACACCAGGGAGGGGCAGAAGCCGTTAGTAGGCCCTAACCACCATTTTTTTTTAAAAACCACTTAATGAGAGCCGGAAGGTTGAAGCTCAGCTTTATTTAGTTGAGGACAACACCAGGGAGGGGCAGAAGCCGTTAGTAGGCCCTAACCAAAGTTGAAGGCCAAATGCAGTTTAATTTCTGATACTATAGGCCGAAAGCCAGAAGGTGGAAGTTCCGATTTAGACAGTGGAGGACAATTTGAATTAGGGACTGCAGACAGACTTAGTAGGCTGTCCCCTGTGGACCATGCATCCACCACATTAACCCATTGCGCCGTAATGGACACGTAATCTTCCGTGGCCATGCCTACAGGTCCATGCGTCTGTTGTCAGGTGCACCTTTGTACTCACAGATTGCCAGAGTGCATGGACAATGCGGTCTTCTACATGCTGGTGGAGGGTTGGGATGGCTTTTCTCGCAAAAGAAGTGTCGACTGGTTAGCTTGTAGCGTGGTACAGCGTAGTCCATCATGGCCTTATTAATAGTAAATAAAATATATAACTAGGCTCTATGAACTTTTAAATAGGTTCCAGGGGTACACGGGCAGCATTGGTGTGGTCAGTGGAGGAGTATTGCAAGTAGGGGCTGCAGACAGGCTATCAAAGGCCTAAAATAACAAACAGTAGGCAGTCATGGCAGTTTTACATCGGTTACATGGATACACAGGCAGGCACTCCAGGCAGCATTGTGCTCAGTGGAGGAGTATTGCAAGTAGGGGCCGCAGACAGGCTATCAAAGGCCTAAAATAACAAACAGTAGGCAGTCATGGCAGTTTTACATCGGTTACATGGATACACAGGCAGGCACTCCAGGCAGCATTGTGGTCAGTGGAGGAGTATTGCAAGTAGGGGCCGCAGACAGGCTATCAAAGGCCTAAAATAACAAACAGTAGGCAGTCATGGCAGTTTTACATCGGTTACATGGATACACAGGCAGCTAGGTGGTGAGTGGAGGAGTATTTAAAGTAAGGACCGCAGACAGGCTATCAAAGGCCTAACATAACAAACAATAGGCTCATGGCAGTTTTACAGCGGTTACATGGATACACGGGCAGGCAGCTTGGTGGTGAGTGGAGGAGTATTTAAAGTATGGACCGCAGACAGGCTTCGAAGGCCTAACACAATAAAATGGGCTGGCTGTAGGCACTTTAAAATTGGTTCCAGGGGTACACGGGCAGCAGTGGTCTGGTCAGTGGAGGACTAGTGGAAGTATGGACCGCAGACAGGCTTCGAAGGCCTAACACAATAAAATGGGCTGGCTGTAGGCACTTTAAAATTGGTTCCAGGGGTACACGGGCAGCAGTGGTCTGGTCAGTGGAGGCCTAGTGGAAGTATGGACCGCAGACAGGCTTCGAAGGCCTAACACAATAAAATGGGCTGGCTGTAGGCACTTTAAAATTGGTTCCAGGGGTACACGGGCAGCAGTGGTCTGGTCAGTGGAGGCCTAGTGGAAGTATGGACCGCAGACAGGCTTCGAAGGCCTAACACAATAAAATGGGCTGGCTGTAGGCACTTTAAAATTGGTTCCAGGGGTACACGGGCAGCAGTGGTCTGGTCAGTGGAGGCCTAGTGGAAGGAGGGACCGCAGACAGGCTTCGAAGGCCTAACACAATAAAATGGGCTGGCTGTAGGCACTTTAAAATTGGTTCCAGGGGTACACGGGCAGCAGTGGTCTGGTCAGTGGAGGACTAGTGGAAGTATGGACCGCAGACAGGCTTCGAAGGCCTAACACAATAAAATGGGCTGGCTGTAGGCACTTTAAAATTGGTTCCAGGGGTACACGGGCAGCAGTGGTCTGGTCAGTGGAGGCCTAGTGGAAGTATGGACCGCAGACAGGCTTCGAAGGCCTAACACAATAAAATGGGCTGGCTGTAGGCACTTTAAAATTGGTTCCAGGGGTACACGGGCAGCAGTGGTCTGGTCAGTGGAGGCCTAGTGGAAGTATGGACCGCAGACAGGCTTCGAAGGCCTAACACAATAAAATGGGCTGGCTGTAGGCACTTTAAAATTGGTTCCAGGGGTACACGGGCAGCAGTGGTCTGGTCAGTGGAGGCCTAGTGGAAGGAGGGACCGCAGACAGGCTTCGAAGGCCTAACACAATAAAATGGGCTGGCTGTAGGCACTTTAAAATTGGTTCCAGGGGTACACGGGCAGCAGTGGTCTGGTCAGTGGAGGACTAGTGGAAGTATGGACCGCAGACAGGCTTCGAAGGCCTAACACAATAAAATGGGCTGGCTGTAGGCACTTTAAAATTGGTTCCAGGGGTACACGGGCAGCAGTGGTCTGGTCAGTGGAGGCCTAGTGGAAGTATGGACCGCAGACAGGCTTCGAAGGCCTAACACAATAAAATGGGCTGGCTGTAGGCACTTTAAAATTGGTTCCAGGGGTACACGGGCAGCAGTGGTCTGGTCAGTGGAGGCCTAGTGGAAGTATGGACCGCAGACAGGCTTCGAAGGCCTAACACAATAAAATGGGCTGGCTGTAGGCACTTTAAAATTGGTTCCAGGGGTACACGGGCAGCAGTGGTCTGGTCAGTGGAGGCCTAGTGGAAGGAGGGACCGCAGACAGGCTTCGAAGGCCTAACACAATAAAATGGGCTGGCTGTAGGCACTTTAAAATTGGTTCCAGGGGTACACGGGCAGCAGTGGTCTGGTCAGTGGAGGCCTAGTGGAAGGAGGGACCGCAGACAGGCTTCGAAGGCCTAACACAATAAAATGGGCTGGCTGTAGGCACTTTAAAATTGGTTCCAGGGGTACACGGGCAGCAGTGGTCTGGTCAGTGGAGGCCTAGTGGAAGGAGGGACCGCAGACAGGCTTCGAAGGCCTAACACAATAAAATGGGCTGGCTGTAGGCACTTTAAAATTGGTTCCAGGGGTACACGGGCAGCAGTGGTCTGGTCAGTGGAGGCCTAGTGGAAGGAGGGACCGCAGACAGGCTTCGAAGGCCTAACACAATAAAATGGGCTGGCTGTAGGCACTTTAAAATTGGTTCCAGGGGTACACGGGCAGCAGTGGTCTGGTCAGTGGAGGACTAGTGGAAGTATGGACCGCAGACAGGCTTCGAAGGCCTAACACAATAAAATGGGCTGGCTGTAGGCACTTTAAAATTGGTTCCAGGGGTACACGGGCAGCAGTGGTCTGGTCAGTGGAGGCCTAGTGGAAGTATGGACCGCAGACAGGCTTCGAAGGCCTAACACAATAAAATGGGCTGGCTGTAGGCACTTTAAAATTGGTTCCAGGGGTACACGGGCAGCAGTGGTCTGGTCAGTGGAGGCCTAGTGGAAGTATGGACCGCAGACAGGCTTCGAAGGCCTAACACAATAAAATGGGCTGGCTGTAGGCACTTTAAAATTGGTTCCAGGGGTACACGGGCAGCAGTGGTCTGGTCAGTGGAGGCCTAGTGGAAGGAGGGACCGCAGACAGGCTTCGAAGGCCTAACACAATAAAATGGGCTGGCTGTAGGCACTTTAAAATTGGTTCCAGGGGTACACGGGCAGCAGTGGTCTGGTCAGTGGAGGCCTAGTGGAAGGAGGGACCGCAGACAGGCTTCGAAGGCCTAACACAATAAAATGGGCTGGCTGTAGGCACTTTAAAATTGGTTCCAGGGGTACACGGGCAGCAGTGGTCTGGTCAGTGGAGGACTAGTGGAAGTATGGACCGCAGACAGGCTTCGAAGGCCTAACACAATAAAATGGGCTGGCTGTAGGCACTTTAAAATTGGTTCCAGGGGTACACGGGCAGCAGTGGTCTGGTCAGTGGAGGCCTAGTGGAAGTATGGACCGCAGACAGGCTTCGAAGGCCTAACACAATAAAATGGGCTGGCTGTAGGCACTTTAAAATTGGTTCCAGGGGTACACGGGCAGCAGTGGTCTGGTCAGTGGAGGCCTAGTGGAAGGAGGGACCGCAGACAGGCTTCGAAGGCCTAACACAATAAAATGGGCTGGCTGTAGGCACTTTAAAATTGGTTCCAGGGGTACACGGGCAGCAGTGGTCTGGTCAGTGGAGGCCTAGTGGAAGGAGGGACCGCAGACAGGCTTCGAAGGCCTAACACAATAAAATGGGCTGGCTGTAGGCACTTTAAAATTGGTTCCAGGGGTACACGGGCAGCAGTGGTCTGGTCAGTGGAGGCCTAGTGGAAGTATGGACCGCAGACAGGCTTCGAAGGCCTAACACAATAAAATGGGCTGGCTGTAGGCACTTTAAAATTGGTTCCAGGGGTACACGGGCAGCAGTGGTCTGGTCAGTGGAGGCCTAGTGGAAGGAGGGACCGCAGACAGGCTTCGAAGGCCTAACACAATAAAATGGGCTGGCTGTAGGCACTTTAAAATTGGTTCCAGGGGTACACGGGCAGCAGTGGTCTGGTCAGTGGAGGCCTAGTGGAAGGAGGGACCGCAGACAGGCTTCGAAGGCCTAACACAATAAAATGGGCTGGCTGTAGGCACTTTAAAATTGGTTCCAGGGGTACACGGGCAGCAGTGGTCTGGTCAGTGGAGGCCTAGTGGAAGGAGGGACCGCAGACAGGCTTCGAAGGCCTAACACAATAAAATGGGCTGGCTGTAGGCACTTTAAAATTGGTTCCAGGGGTACACGGGCAGCAGTGGTCTGGTCAGTGGAGGCCTAGTGGAAGGAGGGACCGCAGACAGGCTTCGAAGGCCTAACACAATAAAATGGGCTGGCTGTAGGCACTTTAAAATTGGTTCCAGGGGTACACGGGCAGCAGTGGTCTGGTCAGTGGAGGACTAGTGGAAGGAGGGAGCGCAGAAAGGCTTCAAAGGCCTAAAATAACAAACAATAGGCTCATGGCAGTTTTACAGCGGTTACATGGATACACGGGCAGGCAGCTTGGTGGTCAGTGGAGGAGTAGGGACCGCAGACAGGCTATCAAAGGCCTAAAATAACAAACAATAGGCTCATGGCAGTTTTACAGCGGTTACATGGATACACGGGCAGGCAGCTTGGTGCTGAGTGGAGGAGTAGTGCAAGGAGTGTCTGTCCCAGTACTCCCAAAATATAAATAGATGTTAATGTCTCGCAAAACAACCAAAACAAAAAAAAAGATGGCATACTTAGGTACAGGGGTGGGCTCATCTGCTGTGTTTCTGACATAGTAATTTGGCAGTAACTATTTAATGGTGCCAATATAGGACACAGACACAGACTACTTTAAGTTGCATCATAGATGTCTACAAATTTGTATTGTCAGTGCCAGACATTGAATGATGTCAGCGAATAGACTAAAGATTGGTGGAGCTGTGCGACATAATTTTGCACGTAGTACAGCCCAGTTTGAGCTGGGGTAGGGGGGAACTCTCTTGAGGCCGGCGGGACCGCCCCAGGGCCACTCATGTTACAACGGTGTGTCTGACGTTGGGTGCGCACCACCACCGCCAGAGACACTACATTGTACTATGAGGGACCCAGTAGCAATGCCGTCAACCAAAAGCGAGCACACCCACCTCTTCAGACAAACAGCAGTCTCACGGGTGCTTGCGCCAAGTCGCGATACCACGGCCCCGTGTGGGGAGTTTGGCCATTTAGGGAGGTGTAAACATGTCGTATGCTGTACAATCTGCAGCAGCAAATTAGACATTAGAAAAGTAATTCACAGGCAAGAGCTTTTCATAGGAAAGCTAGGTGTCGGCCGGGCAAGGTGGGGCAAAAGATTTTGAAATCCAGTTGTGGTTCATTTTAATGAATGTTAGATCGTCAACATTTTGGGTAGCCAGACGAGTCCTTTTTTCGGTTAATATTGACCCTGCAGCACTGAATACTCTTTCTGATAGGACACTTGCTGCCGGGCAAGCAAGCTCCTGCAATGCATATTCTGCCAATTCTGGCCAGGTGTCTAATTTGGAGGCCCAGTAATCAAATGGGAATGACGGTTGAGGGAGAACATCGATAAGGGATGAAAAATAGTTAGTAACCATACTGGACAAATGTTGTCTCCTGTCACTTTCAATTGATGCAGCAGTACCTGTCCTGTCTGCGGTCATAGCAAAATCACTCCACAACCTGGTCAGAAAACCCCTCTGTCCAACGCCACTTCTGATGTGTGCACCCCTAACACTCCTAGTCTGCTGCCCCCTGGAGCTCGTGTGAGAACGATCACGTGCGCTGTGTGCTGGGAATGCCTGAAGCAAACGGTCAACAAGAGTTGATTGTTTGGTTGCTAATATTAGTTCCAAGTTCTCATGTGGCATAACATTTTGCAATTTGCCTTTATAGCGTGGATCAAGGAGGCAGGCCAACCAGTAATCGTCATCGTTCATCATTTTCGTAATGCGTGTGTCCCTTTGTAGGATACGTAAGGCATAATCCGCCATGTGGGCCAAAGTTCCACTTGTCAAATCTCCGGTTGTGATTGGTTGAGGGGCAGTTGCAGGCAAATCTACGTCACTTGTGTCCCTCAAAAAACCAGAACCCGGCCGTGACACGCAACCAATTTCCTGTGCCCCCGTGAAAGTTTCCGCATTAAAAATATACTCATCCCCATCATCCTCCTCGTCCTCCACCTCCTCTTCGCCCGCTACCTCGTCCTGTACACTGCCCTGACCAGACAATGGCTGACTGTCATCAAGGCTTCCCTCTTCCTCTGGTGCAGACGCCTGCTCCTTTATGTGCGTCAAACTTTGCATCAGCAGACGCATTAGGGGGATGCTCATGCTTATTACGGCGTTGTCTGCACTAACCAGCCGTGTGCATTCCTCAAAACACTGAAGGACTTGACACATGTCTTGTATCTTCGACCACTGCACACCTGACAACTCCATGTCTGCCATCCTACTGCCTGCCCGTGTATCCTCCCACAAATAAATAACAGCACGCCTCTGTTCGCACAGTCTCTGAAGCATGTGCAGTGTTGAGTTCCACCTTGTTGCAACGTCTATGATTAGGCGATGCTGGGGAAGGTTCAAAGACCGCTGATAGGTCTGCATACGGCTGGCGTGTACAGGCGAACGTCGGATATGTGAGCAAAGTGCACGCACTTTGAGGAGCAGGTCGGAGAACCCAGGATAAGTTTTCAATAAGCACTGCACCACCAGGTTTAAGGTGTGAGCCAGGCAAGGAATGTGTTTCAGTTGGGAAAGGGAGATGGCAGCCATGAAATTCCTTCCGTTATCACTCACTACCTTGCCTGCCTCAAGATCTACTGTGCCCAGCCACGACTGCGTTTCTTGTTGCAAGAACTCGGACAGAACTTCCGCGGTGTGTCTGTTGTCGCCCAAACACTTCATAGCCAATACAGCCTGCTGACGCTTGGCAGTAGCTGGCCCATAATGGGACAACTGGTGTGCAACAGTGTCATCTGCCGATGGAGTGGTTGGCCGACTGCGTTCTGTGGAAGAGCTGTAGCTTCTGCAGGAGGACGAGGAGGAGGAGGAGGGGGTGCGAACGCCTACAGCCAACTGTTTCCTAGACCGTGGGCTAGGCACAACTGTCCCTAAATTGATGTCGCCTGTGGACCCTGCATCCACCACATTCACCCAGTGTGCCGTGATGGACACATAACGTCCCTGGCCATGCCTACTGGTCCATGCATCTGTAGTCAGGTGCACCTTTGTACTCACAGATTGCCTGAGTGCATGGACGATGCGCTGTTTAACATGCTGGTGCAGGGCTGGGATGGCTTTTCTGGAAAAAAAGTGTCGACTGGGTAGCTCGTATCGTGGTTCAGCGTACTCCATCAGGGCTTTGAAAGCTTCGCTTTCAACTAACCGGTAGGGCATCATCTCTAACGAGATTAGTCTAGCTATGTGGGCGTTAAAACCCTGTGTACGCGGATGCGAGGATAAGTACTTCCTTTTTCTAACCAGAGTCTCATGTAGGGTGAGCTGGACTGGAGAGCTGTAGATCGTGGAACTTTCGGGTGTGCCGGTGGACATGGCAGACTGAGAGACGGTTGGAGACGGTATTGTTTCCGCCGGTGCCCTACATGCAATATTTCCTCCTACAAAACTGGTGATTCCCTGACCCTGACTGCTTTTGGCTGGCAAAGAAACCTGCACAGATACTGCCGGTGGTGCGGAAAATGGTGGCCTTACAGTGACGGAAGGGATGTTGCGTTGCTGACTAGCTTCATTGGCCGAGGGTGCTACAACCTTGAGGGACGTTTGGTAGTTAGTCCAGGCTTGAGAATGCATGGTGGTTAAGTGTCTATGCATGCAACTAGTATTTAGACTTTTCAGATTCTGACCTCTGCTTAAGCTAGTTGAACATTTTTGACAGATGACTTTGCGCTGATCAGTTGGATGTTGTTTAAAAAAATGCCAGACTGCACTCTTCCTAGACTCTGATCCCTTTTCAGGGATTGCAGACTGAGCTTTAACCGGATGGCAACGCTGTGCTCCAACAGGTTTTGGCTTTGACACGCGTTTTGGTCCAGATACGGGCCCGGCAGATGGAACCTGTTGCGATGTTGATGCCTGCTGCGGCCCCTCCTCCACCTCCGCTTCTGAACTACTGCCGCCTGCACCCTGTTCCCCCAATGGCTGCCAATCGGGGTCAATAACTGGGTCATCTATTACCTCCTCTTCGAGCTCGTGTGCAACTTCGTCTGTGTCACTGTGTCGGTCGGTGGTATAGCGTTCGTGGCGGGGCAACATAGTCTCATCAGGGTCTGATTGTGGATCTGTACCCTGAGAGGGCAATGTGGTGGTCTGAGTCAAAGGAGCAGCATAGTACTCTGGCTGTGGCTGTGCATCAGTGCACTCCATGTCAGAATATACTTGTAATGGGCATGGCCTGTTAAATGTTTCACTTTCTAAGCCAGGGACGGTATGTGTAAAGAGCTCCATGGAGTGACCCGTTGTGTC
This sequence comes from Ranitomeya variabilis, assembly GCF_051348905.1. NCBI lineage: Eukaryota > Metazoa > Chordata > Amphibia > Anura > Dendrobatidae > Ranitomeya > Ranitomeya variabilis. Next base: position 568,287,599 of record NC_135232.1, read on the forward strand.
GCCTGCTGCATCCTTCTCTCTTGTTGTAGTTTTTGCTGAGGAGGACAAGGAAGCGACTTGTCCCTGACCGTGAACATCCACAAGCGACGCGCTGCTTTTACATTTACCAGTTTCGGAAGAGGAGGCAAAAGAGCTAGAGGCTGAGTCTGCAATGTAAGCCAAAACTTGCTGTTGCTGCTCCGCCTTTAAAAGCGGTTTTCCTACTCCCAGAAAAGAGAGCGTTCGAGGCCTTGTGTAGCCTGACGACGAAACTGGCTCCACAGCTCCAGACTTAGGTGGAATATTTTTATCCCCACGACCACCTGATGCTCCACTACCACTACCATCATTACCAGCTGACAATGAACGCCCACGACGACCTCTTGCACCAGACTTCCTCATTGTTTTAAAATCTTAACCAAAGTAACTTTATTTGTTGCTATCAAACAACTTACACGGTGAGCTATAACTTCAGTATGATTTCAATATCCCTTAACAGGTTGGTGAGACCACAAGGAAAATCAGGCACAATGTTACACACTCTGTTTTCTGTGGCACAAAATCACAGAGATGACACACACGCAGGACTGTCACTCAAGCACTAATGTCAATATTAATCTCCCACCTAATTTATTTATTTTTTTTTCTCAGGGAGACTTTAGAAACCAAATAATATTAAAAAAAAAAAAAAAAAGGCTTTCTATGGCCCACAATTAGAGAGAGAGAGGTGGCACAACCAGGAGTCAAGACTGGCGCACAAGCTGAAAGGGCAATATTACTCTCCCACTGTTTTTTATGTTTTTTTTGTTTTTTTCAGGGAGACTTTAGAAACCAAATAATATTAAAAAAACCAAAAAAAAAAAAGGCTTTCTATGGCCCACTGAATGAAAGGGAGAGAGGTGGCACACCCAGGAGTCAAGACTGGCACACAAGCTGAAAGGGCAATATTACTCTCCCACTGTTTTTTTAGGTTTTTTTTTTTTTTTCAGGGAGAATTAGAAACCAAATAATATTAAAAAAAAAAAAAATAGGCTTTCTATGGCCCACTGAATGAAAGGGAGAGAGGTGGCACACCCAGGAGTCAAGACTGGCACACAAGCTGAAAGGGCAATATTACTCTCCCACTGTTTTTTTATGTATTTTTTGTTTTTTCAGGGAGACTTTAGAAACCCAATAATATTTTAAAAAAAAAATAAATAGGCTTTCTATGGCCCACTGAATGAGAGGGAGAGAGGTGGCACACCCAGGAGTCAAGACTGGCACACAAGCTGAAAGGGCAATATTACTCTCCCACTGTTTTTTTAGGTTTTTTTTTTTTTTTCAGGGAGAATTAGAAACCAAATAATATTAAAAAAAAAAAAAAAAAAAAAAAAAATAGGCTTGCTATAGCCCACTGAATGAGAGATAGCACACACAGCAGTGGCACACAAGCCCTTACTGAGGCCAATATTTTTCTCCCACTGATTGATGTAGTGTTTTTGTGTTGAGGTAGAATTTAGAACACAAATCACGGAAAAAATAAATAGGCTTTCTATGGCCCACTGAATGAAAGGGAGAGAGGTGGCACACCCAGGAGTCAAGACTGGCACACAAGCTGAAAGGGCAATATTACTCTCCCACTGTTTTTTTATGTATTTTTTGTTTTTTCAGGGAGACTTTAGAAACCCAATAATATTTAAAAAAAAAAATAAATAGGCTTTCTATGGCCCACTGAATGAGAGGGAGAGAGGTGGCACACCCAGGAGTCAAGACTGGCACACAAGCTGAAAGGGCAATATTACTCTCCCACTGTTTTTTTAGGTTTTTTTTTTTTTTTCAGGGAGAATTAGAAACCAAATAATATTAAAAAAAAAAAAATAGGCTTTCTATGGCCCACTGAATGAAAGGGAGAGAGGTGGCACACCCAGGAGTCAAGACTGGCACACAAGCTGAAAGGGCAATATTACTCTCCCACTGTTTTTTTATGTATTTTTTGTTTTTTTCAGGGAGACTTTAGAAACCCAATAATATTTAAAAAAAAAAATAAATAGGCTTTCTATGGCCCACTGAATGAGAGGGAGAGAGGTGGCACACCCAGGAGTCAAGACTGGCACACAAGCTGAAAGGGCAATATTACTCTCCCACTGTTTTTTTATGTATTTTTTGTTTTTTCAGGGAGACTTTAGAAACCCAATAATATTTAAAAAAAAAAATAAATAGGCTTTCTATGGCCCACTGAATGAGAGGGAGAGAGGTGGCACACCCAGGAGTCAAGACTGGCACACAAGCTGAAAGGGCAATATTACTCTCCCACTGTTTTTTTAGGTTTTTTTTTTTTTTTCAGGGAGAATTAGAAACCAAATAATATTAAAAAAAAAAAAATAGGCTTTCTATGGCCCACTGAATGAAAGGGAGAGAGGTGGCACACCCAGGAGTCAAGACTGGCACACAAGCTGAAAGGGCAATATTACTCTCCCACTGTTTTTTTATGTATTTTTTGTTTTTTTCAGGGAGACTTTAGAAACCCAATAATATTTAAAAAAAAAAATAAATAGGCTTTCTATGGCCCACTGAATGAGAGGGAGAGAGGTGGCACACCCAGGAGTCAAGACTGGCACACAAGCTGAAAGGGCAATATTACTCTCCCACTGTTTTTTTAGGTTTTTTTTTTTTTTCAGGGAGACTTTTGAAACCAAATAATATTAAAAAAAAAAAAAAAAAAAAATATAGGCTTGCTATAGCCCACTGAATGATAGCGCACACACAGCAGTGGCACACAAGCCCTGACTGAGGCCAATATTTTTCTCCCACTGATTGATGTAGTGTTTCTGTGTTGAGGTAGATTTTAGAACACAAATCACGGAAAAAATAAATAGGCTTTCTATGGCCCACTCAGTGAGAGATGGCACACACAGGGATGGCACTGTAGCAGAAATGCCAATCTTAATCTCCCACAAAAAAAAAACAAAAAAAAAAAAAAACTGTCCTACAATTACTATCTCCCTGCAGTAATGTAAGCCAGGTATGGCAGGCAGCAATAGGAGTGGACTGATGCACAAATTAAATAAAAAGTGTGGACAAACAAAAAAGATAGCTGTGCAGAAAGGAAGGAACAAGAGGATATGTGCTTTGAAAAAAGCAGTTGGTTTCCACAGTGGCGTACACACAGCAATACAGCTATCACGGAGCCTTCTAGGGCAGCCCAATGAGCTACAGCGCTGAGGGGAAAAAAAAAAAAAAATAGCTTCCACTGTTCCTGCACACCGAAGGTGGTGTTGGACAGTGGAAATCGCTGCAGCACAAGCGGTTTGGTGGTTAGTGGACCCTGCCTAACGCTCTCCCTGCTTCTGACGAAGCGGCAGCAACCTGTCCCTAAGCTCAGATCAGCAGCAGTAAGATGGCGGTCGGCGGGAACGCCCCTTTATAGCCCCTGTGACGCCGCAGACAGCAAGCCAATCACTGCAATGCCCTTCTCTAAGATGGTGGGGACCAGGATCTATGTCATCACGCTGCCCACACTCTGCGTTCACCTTCATTGGCTGAGAAATGGCGCTTTTCGCGTCATTGAAACGCGACTTTGGCGCGAAAGTCGCGTACCGCATGGCCGACAAGCACAGGGGTCGGATCGGGTTTCATGAGACGCCGACTTAGCCAAAAGTCGGCGACTTTTGAAAATGATCGACCCGTTTCGCTCAACCCTAGTTGCCAGTATGGGGCCCCAAAATTCTTAGTGGCAGCCCTGACTGTGTCACAATAGATAAAAACATGTCCTTCAACATGCAGAGAGATAAAGACCTTCCCCACTTCCTGTAGATAAATACAGACCTGTCTCCACCCCCTGTAATCCATTTTGGCCTTTCTGTTGCTACAGAGTGCAATTGACAAGAGGAGTGGAGTACAAGTTAGTAATAAAGCTGACACTTAGTGGCCCAGACTTTGGTACAATTTTGTTAGACATTGTATTGACCATTAGATAAACTTTATTGATATGATAGTGACCATTAGGAGGCCTCGCAGTTTTTTGATAATGAATTTGTAAAACTCAGCTATCTTGGAATGAGACTATCTACATTTATTAATTATTCACAGGTGCCATAATGTCATAAGTAGACCTTGATGCTGTAGTCCATCTTGAGAATTGAAGAGGACATTGAGTTGATGGTTGACCAGACTCTTTTCTTATGGACACGTAGTCATGAATCACCTGTTCCTGATGGTTCTCCTTTATCGGTTCGCCTTTATAAAGAGAACTGGTAATAAAAGCAAAGACTCTATCGACTGTAGAATACAACAGGGAAGTAATATCCTATCCAAGATACAAAGAACAAACTATGGGAACCCAAAAGTGCTAAATCTAATGGTATGAGCAAAAATGATGCATATGTTCATTAAATTTAAAGTGTTTTACTCTCAGACATTCTCCTTATTTTTTTTCAAGAGTGTTAGAGGAGAATATATTTGAGCAAAAGATTTGTGCCATTCAATTCAGCCCTCCATGGAAGAACAAAGGCAGTCTTCACTGCTACCACCCACATCTTTGTGGCATCAAACATGTCATGACATTTTATGAAACCTTGTGACTATACAGGTCCTTCTCAAAAAATTAGCATATAGTGTTAAATTTCATTATTTACCATAATGTAATGATTACAATTAAACTTTCATATATTATAGATTCATTATCCACCAACTGAAATTTGTCAGGTCTTTTATTGTTTTAATACTGATGATTTTGGCATACAACTCCTGATAACCCAAAAAACCTGTCTCAATAAATTAGCATATTTCACCCGTCCAATCAAATAAAAGTGTTTTTTAATAACAAACAAAAAAACCATCAAATAATAATGTTCAGTTATGCACTCAATACTTGGTCGGGAATCCTTTGGCAGAAATAACTGCTTCAATGCGGCGTGGCATGGAGGCAATCAGCCTGTGACACTGCTGAGATGTTATGGAGGCCCAGGATGCTTCAATAGCGGCCTTAACCCCTTCACCCCAAAGCCTGTTTTCACCTAAGTGACACGGCCAATTTTTACAATTCTGACCACTGTCACTTTATGAGGTCATAACTCTGAAACGCTTCAACGGATCCTGGTGATTCTGAGATTGTTTTCTCGTGACATATTGTACTTTATGATAGTGGTAAAACTTCTTCGATATGACTTGCATTTATTTGTGAAAAAAACAGAAATTTGTCGAAAATTATGAAAATTTAGCAATTTTCAAATTTTTCGTTTTTATGCCCTTAAATTAGAGAGTTATATCACATAATATAGTTAATAAACAACATTTCCCACATGTCTGCTTCACATCAGCACAATTTTGGAAACATAATTTTTTTTTGTTAGGGAGTTATAAGGGTTAAAAGTTGACCAGCGATTTCTCATTTTTGCAACAAAATTTGCAAAACCATTTTTTTTACGGACCACCTCAAACTTGAAGTGACTTTGAGGGGTCTATATGACAGAAAATGTCCAAAAGTGACACCATTCTAAAAACTGCACCCCTCAAGGTACTCTAAACCACATTCAAAAAGTTTATTAACCCTTCAGGTGCTTCACAGGAATTTTTGGAATGTTTAAAAAAAATTGAACATTTAACTTTTTTTTCACAAAATTTTTACTTCAGATCCAATTTGTTTTATTTTACCAAGGGTAACAGGAGAAATTGGACCAAAAAAGTCGTTGTACAATTTGTCCTGAGTACGCCGATACCCCACATGTTGGGGTAAACCATTGATTGGGCACATGGCAGAGCTCGGAAGGGAAGGAGCGCCATTTGACTTTTCAATGCAAGATTTGCTGGAATTGAGATCGGAGCCCATGTCGCGATTGGAGAGCCCCTGACGTGCCTAAACAGTGGAAACCCCCACAAGTGACACCATTTTGGAAAGTAGACCCTCTAAGGAACTAATCTAGATGTGTGGTGAGCACTTTGAACCTCCAAGTGCTTCACAGAAGTTTATAATGTAGAGCCGTAAAAAAAATTAATATTAATTTTCACAAAAAATGATCTTTTTGCCCCAAATTTTTTATTTTCCCAAGGGTAGCAGGATAAATTGGACCCCAAAAGTTGTTGTGCAATTTGTCCTGAGTACGCTGATACCCCATATGTGGGGGTAAACCACTGTTTGGGCGCATGGCAGAGCTCGGAAGGGAAGGAGCGCCATTTGACTTTTCAATGCAAAATTGGCTGGAATTGAGATCGGAACCCATGTCGTGTTTGGAGAGCCCCTGACGTGCCTAAACAGTGGAAACCCCCACAAGTGATACCATTTTGGAAAGAAGACCCCCTAAGGAACTTATCTAGATGTGTGGTGAGCACTTTGAACCTCCAAGTGCTTCACAGAAGTTTATAATGTAGAGCCGTAAAAAAAAATTAATATTAATTTTCACAAAAAATGATCTTTTTGCCCCAAATTTTTTATTTTCCCAAGGGTAGCAGGATAAATTGGATGCCAAAAGTTGTTGTGCAATTTGTCCTGAGTACGCTGATACTTCATATATGGGGATAAACCACTGTTTGGGCGCATGGCAGAGCTCGGAAGGGAAGGAGCGCCATTTGACTTTTCAATGCAAAATTGGCTGGAATTGAGATCGGAACCCATGTCGTGTTTGGAGAGCCCCTGACGTGCCTAAACAGTGGAAACCCCCACAAGTGACACCATTTTGGAAAGAAGACCCCCTAAGGAACTTATCTAGATGTGTGGTGAGCACTTTGAACCTCCAAGTGCTTCACAGAAGTTTATAATGTAGAGCCGTAAAAAAAAATTAATATTAATTTTCACAAAAAATGATCTTTTTGCCCCAAATTTTTTATTTTCCCAAGGGTAGCAGGATAAATTGGATGCCAAAAGTTGTTGTGCAATTTGTCCTGAGTACGCTGATACTTCATATATGGGGATAAACCACTGTTTGGGCGCATGGCAGAGCTCGGAAGGGAAGGAGCGCCATTTGACTTTTCAATGCAAAATTGGCTGGAATTGAGATCGGAACCCATGTCGTGTTTGGAGAGCCCCTGACGTGCCTAAACAGTGGAAACCCCCACAAGTGACACCATTTTGGAAAGAAGACCCCCTAAGGAACTTATTTAGATGTGTGGTGAGCACTTTTAACCCCCAGTTGTTTCACTAAAGTTTAGAATGTAGCGCTGTGAAAATCAAAAAATCATTTTTTCTTTCCACAAAATGATGTTTTAGCCCGCAATTTTTTTTCCCCCAAGGGTAACAGGAGAAATTGGACCACAAAAGTTATTGTCCAATTTGTCCTGAGTACGCTGATACCCCATACATTGGGGGGAACCACTGTTTGGGCGCACGGCAGAGCTCGGAAGGGAAGGAGCGCCGTTTGAAATGCAGACTTAGATGGATTGGTCTGCAGGTGTCATGTTGCATTTGCAGAGCCCCTGATGTACCTAAACAGTAGAAACCCCCCACAAGTGACCCCATATTGGAAACTAGACCCCCCACGGAACTTATCTAGATGTGTTGTGAGAACTTTGAACCAACAAGTGTTTCACTACAGTTTATCACGCAGAGCCATGAAAATAAAAAAAAATTTTTTTCCACGAAAATTATATTTTAGCCCCCACATTTTTATTTTCCCAAGGGTAACAGGAGAAATTGGACAACAAAAGTTGTTGTCCAATTTGTCCTGAGTACGCTGATACTTCATATATGGGGATAAACCACTGTTTGGGCGCATGGCAGAGCTCGGAAGGGAAGGAGCGCCATTTGACTTTTCAATGCAAAATTGGCTGGAATTGAGATCGGAACCCATGTCGTGTTTGGAGAGCCCCTGACGTGCCTAAACAGTGGAAACCCCCACAAGTGACACCATTTTGGAAAGAAGACCCCCTAAGGAACTTATCTAGATGTGTGGTGAGCACTTTGAACCTCCAAGTGCTTCACAGAAGTTTATAATGTAGAGCCGTAAAAAAAAATTAATATTAATTTTCACAAAAAATGATCTTTTTGCCCCAAATTTTTTATTTTCCCAAGGGTAGCAGGATAAATTGGATGCCAAAAGTTGTTGTGCAATTTGTCCTGAGTACGCTGATACTTCATATATGGGGATAAACCACTGTTTGGGCGCATGGCAGAGCTCGGAAGGGAAGGAGCGCCATTTGACTTTTCAATGCAAAATTGGCTGGAATTGAGATCGGAACCCATGTCGTGTTTGGAGAGCCCCTGACGTGCCTAAACAGTGGAAACCCCCACAAGTGACACCATTTTGGAAAGAAGACCCCCTAAGGAACTTATCTAGATGTGTGGTGAGCACTTTGAACCTCCAAGTGCTTCACAGAAGTTTATAATGTAGAGCCGTAAAAAAAAATTAATATTAATTTTCACAAAAAATGATCTTTTTGCCCCAAATTTTTTATTTTCCCAAGGGTAGCAGGATAAATTGGATGCCAAAAGTTGTTGTGCAATTTGTCCTGAGTACGCTGATACTTCATATATGGGGATAAACCACTGTTTGGGCGCATGGCAGAGCTCGGAAGGGAAGGAGCGCCATTTGACTTTTCAATGCAAAATTGGCTGGAATTGAGATCGGAACCCATGTCGTGTTTGGAGAGCCCCTGACGTGCCTAAACAGTGGAAACCCCCACAAGTGACACCATTTTGGAAAGAAGACCCCCTAAGGAACTTATTTAGATGTGTGGTGAGCACTTTTAACCCCCAGTTGTTTCACTAAAGTTTAGAATGTAGCGCTGTGAAAATCAAAAAATCATTTTTTCTTTCCACAAAATGATGTTTTAGCCCGCAATTTTTTTTCCCCCAAGGGTAACAGGAGAAATTGGACCACAAAAGTTATTGTCCAATTTGTCCTGAGTACGCTGATACCCCATACATTGGGGGGAACCACTGTTTGGGCGCACGGCAGAGCTCGGAAGGGAAGGAGCGCCGTTTGAAATGCAGACTTAGATGGATTGGTCTGCAGGTGTCATGTTGCATTTGCAGAGCCCCTGATGTACCTAAACAGTAGAAACCCCCCACAAGTGACCCCATATTGGAAACTAGACCCCCCACGGAACTTATCTAGATGTGTTGTGAGAACTTTGAACCAACAAGTGTTTCACTACAGTTTATCACGCAGAGCCATGAAAATAAAAAAAATTTTTTTTCCACGAAAATTATATTTTAGCCCCCACATTTTTATTTTCCCAAGGGTAACAGGAGAAATTGGACAACAAAAGTTGTTGTCCAATTTGTCCTGAGTACGCTGATACTTCATATATGGGGATAAACCACTGTTTGGGCGCACGGCAGAGCTCGGAAGGGAAGGAGCGCCGTTTGAAATGCAGACTTAGATGGATTGGTCTGCAGGTGTCATGTTGCATTTGCAGAGCCCCTGATGTACCTAAACAGTAGAAACCCCCCACAAGTGACCCCATATTGGAAACTAGACCCCCCACGGAACTTATCTAGATGTGTTGTGAGAACTTTGAACCCCCAAGTGCTTCACTACAGTTTATAACGCAGAGCCGCGAAAATAAAAAATTTATTTTTTTCCACGAAAATTATATTTTAGCCCCCATGTTTTTATTTTTCCAAGGATAAGGCTGGTTTCACACTTGCGTTTTTTTTAAAAACGCATGTGTGAAAAAACGCATGTAATCGCGGTAAAACGCATGCGTTTTTTTAGACGCATGCGTTTTTATAGAAAAACACAAGAAAACAAGAAAAAACCAAAAAACCCTAACCCTACCCCTAACCCTACCCCTACCCCTAACCTGAAATACGTGGCACTGAAATACGTGGCACTGAAATACGTTTATATACGTATATACGTATATACGTATATAAGTGCCACGATATTTCAGTGGCCACGTATATAAGTGCCACGTATATAAGTGCCACGTATATAAGTGCCACGTATATAAGTGCCACGTATATAAGTGCCACGTATATAAGTGCCACGTATATAAGTGCCACGTATTTCAGTGCCACGTATTTCATGTACATGCCACGATATTTAAGTGCCACGTATATAAGTGCCACGTATATAAGTGCCACGTATATAAGTGCCACGTATATAAGTGCCACGTATATAAGTGCCACGTATATAAGTGCCACGTATTTAAGTGCCACGTATTTAAGTGCCACGTATTTAAGTGCCACGTATTTCACGTAAATGCCACGATATTTCAGTGCCACGTATTTCACTGAAATACCGTGGCACTTAAATACGTGGCACTGAAATATCGTGGCACTGAAATATCGTGGCACTGAAATATCGTGGCACTGAAATACGTGGCACTGAAATACGTGGCACTGAAATACGTGGCACTGAAATACGTGGCACTGAAATACGTGGCACTATGACTGTCAGAAAATGTTCATTAAACGGTTAGGGATGAGTTTAGGGGTAGGGTTAGGGTTTGGATCCCTTTATCACCTTGATGGTGGTGGGTGACTTTTCAGTGTGTTCTGTTTTTTTTCTATAAAAACGCATGCGTTTTTAACGCAAACAAACGCGTTGAGATCGGACGCCATGTCGCGTTTGGAGAGCCCCTGATGTGCCTAAACAGTGAAAACTCCCCAATTCTAACTGAAACCCTAACCCCAACCCTAACCCTAGTCCTAACCCTAGCGCTACTTTCACACTAGCGTTTTTTTGCATACGTCGCAATGCGTCGTTTTGGCGAAAAAACGCATCCTGCAAAGTCATCTGCAGGATGCGTTTTTTCCCCATAGACTAACATTAGCGACGTATTGACACACGTCGCAAGCGTCGTGCGACGGTTGCGTCGTGTTGTGGCGGACAGCCGGCAGCAACAAACGTTACATGTAACTTTTTTTGTGCCGACGGTCCACCATTTCCGACCGCGCATGCGCGGCTGGAACTCCGCCCCCACCTCCCCGCACCTCACAATGGGGCAGCGGATGCGTGGAAAAACAGCATCCGCTGCCCCCGTTGTGCGGCGCTTGCACAGTATGCGTCGGTATGTCGGGCCGACGCAGCGCGACGGCCCCGTACCGACGCTAGTGTGAAAGTAGCCTAACGGGAAAATGGAAATAAATATATTTTTTAAAATTTCATTATTTTTCCCTAACTAAGGGGGTGATGAAGGGGGATTTGATTTACTTATATAGCGTTTTTTGGGCGGATTTTTATGATTGGCAGCCGTCACACACTAAAAGACGCTTTTTATTGCAAACAATAGTTTTTGCATCACCACATTTTGAGAGCTATAATTTTTCCATATTTTGGTCCACAGAGTCATGTGAGATCTTGTTTTTTGCGGGACGAGTTGACGTTTTTGCTGGTACCATTTTCGGGTACATGACATTTTTTGATCGCTTTTTATTCCGATTTTTGGGAGGCGGAATGAACAAAAACCAGCAATTCCTGAAATTCTTTTAGGGGGGGCGTTTATACCGTTCTGCGCTTGGTAAAAAGGATAAAGCAGTTTTATTCTTCGGGTCAGTACGATTACAGCGATACCTCATTTATATAATTTTTTTATGTTTTGGCGCTTTTACACAATAAAAACTATTTTATATAAAAAAATAATTGTTTTTGCATCGCTTTATTCTGAGAGCTATAACTTTTTTATTTTTCTGCTGATGATGCTGTATGGCGGCTTTTTTTTTGCGGGACAAGATGACGTTTTCAGCGGTACCATGGTTATTTATATCCGTCTTTTTGATCGCGTGTTATTCCACTTTTTGTTTGGCGGTATGAGAATAAAGCGTTGTTTTTTGCCTCGTTTTTTTTTTTTTTTTTTTACGGTGTTCACTGAAGGGGTTAACTAGTGATATAGTTTTATAGGTGGGGTTGTTACGGACGCGGCGATACTAAATATGTGTACTTTTATTGTGTGGTGTTTTTTTTATTTAGATAAAGAAATGTATTTATGGGAATATATTTATTTTTTTTTTCTTTATTTAGGAATTTTTTTTTTTTTTTTTTTTTACACATTTGGAAAAATTTTTTTTTTACTTTTTTACTTTGTCCCAGGAGGGGACATCACAGATCGGTGATCAGACCGTGTGCATAGCACTCGGTCTGATCACCGATGTGACAGGCACGTTCCACAGGCTTGCCGGCGCCTGCTATGAGGATTCTCAGCAGACGCCGGCAAGCAGGGTCATCTTATGACCCGGAAGGAGTCCCACGGCCATCTTGGATCCGGGGACTCCTTCCAGGTCACCGGAGCAGTGCGATCTCATCGCGCTGCTCCGGTGGGAGAGCGCAGGGAGCCCCCGTCCCTGCGCGATCCCCCTCTATGCCGCTGTCACTATTGACAGCGGCATCAGAGGGGTTAAATGGCCGCGATCGGCGACAGCGCCGATCGTGGGCATTGCTGCGGGGTGTCAGCTGTCATATACAGCTGACACCCGCACCCGATCACCGCGGCGCTCAGCGTGAGACCGCGGTGATCGGGGCGCCGTACTAGTACTGCGGCTGGCACTAATGCAGTGCCGGCAGCGCCGTACTAGTACGGCGCATGTCACGAAGGGGTTAAGCTCATCCAGAGTGTTGGGTCTTGCGTCTCTCAACTTTCTCTTCACAATATCCCACAGATTCTCTATGGGGTTCAGGTCAGGAGAGTTGGCAGGCCAATTGAGCACAGTAATAGCATGGTCAGTAAACCATTTACCAGTGGTTTTGGCACTGTGAGCAGGTGCCAGGTCGTGCTGAAAAATGAAATCTTCATCTCCATAAAGCATTTCAGCCGATGGAAGCATGAAGTGCTCCAAAATCTCCTGATAGCTAGCTGCATTGACCCTGCCCTTGATGAAACACAGTGGACCAACACCAGCAGCTGACATGGCACCCCACACCATCACTGACTGTGGGTACTTGACACTGGACTTCAGGCATTTTGGCATTTCCTTCTCCCCAGTCTTCCTCCAGACTCTGGCACCTTGATTTCCGAATGACATGCAAAATTTGCTTTCATCAGAAAAAAGTACTTGGGACCACTTAGCAACAGTCCAGTGCTGCTTCTCTGTAGCCCAGGTCAGGCGCTTCTGCCGCTGTTTATGGTTCAAAAGTGGCTTTACCTGGGGAATGCGGCACCTGTAGCCCATTTCCTGCACACGCCTGTGCACGGTGGCTCTGGATGTTTCCACACCAGACTCAGTCCACTGCTTCCTCAGGTTCCCCAAGGTCTGGAATCGGTCCTTCTCCACAATCTTCCTCAGGGTCCGGTCACCTCTTCTCATTGTACAGCGTTTTCTGCCACATTGTTTCCTTCCAACAGACTTACCATTGAGGTGCCTTGATACAGCACTCTGGGAACAGCCTATTTGTTGAGAAATTTCTTTCTGGGTCTTACCCTCTTGCTTGAGGGTGTCAATGATGGCCTTTTTGACATCTGTCAGGTCGCTAGTCTTACCCATGATGGGGGTTTTGAGTAATGAACCAGGCAGGGAGTTTTTAAAAGCCTCAGGTATCTTTTGCATGTGTTTAGAGTTAATTAATTGATTCAGAAGATTAGGGTAATAGGTCATTTAGAGAACCTTTTCTTGATATGCTAATTTATTGAGACAGGTTTTTTGGGTTATCAGGAGTTGTATGCCAAAATCATCAGTATTAAAACAATAAAAGACCTGACAAATTTCAGTTGGTGGATAATGAATCTATAATATATGAAAGTTTAATTGTAATCATTACATTATGGTAAATAATGAAATTTAACACTATATGCTAATTTTTTGAGAAGGACCTGTATAACATAATGATGTTGATGGCCTAGTAACACCATACACATCCAGGATGCCATGCGGAAAATTAAAGTTGGCTAGTCTGAGTATCACAGATTTTTGGACTGGACTCTGGACCATAGAAGGATGAATCTTTTTTGCTCAACTCTAGATAGATATAGCAACCAATGAATATACAGCTCTGGCAAAATGAAGAGACCACTGCACAGTTTTCTAAAAATCAGCTTCACTACATGTCTGACAGCCATTCCATTTCAGTGTCAGTTGAATTCAAGCAAGAGTACAGCTCATTCTACTTAATGTGCTTCTGATTAGGTGATCACCTGAACAAAATCGTATTTAATGAGGGAAAGTATAAAAAAACACCGCTGTGGTCTTTACAATCCTCTTGCAATAGGTGTAACAAACAATGCTGGCATCACTGCATGGCCTCCCATCCCCCACCTGCATTACACTCAAACTCACTTCTCTGGGCCTTGTTGTGACTTCTCTCTGCTGCCAGCTCCATGCTGTGGGCCTCATGTCTGCTGTTTGCTCTGTGCATGCTCTGTCTGTATGCATAGGGGGGCGGCCCGCAACTCCTGTTTTTTATAGAGACTGTGTGCACCTTGCTAAGGTGTCCCTGGCCAATTGCCTTGAGGCTTCCTGTATTTAAGACATTCCCACCCATTGGTGGGGGCCTGTGCAACTTACTCCCTCAGTCAGTTCTTAGCTGCTGAGGTGCCAGGCCCTGTTTCGCTTACTTCCATGTCTGCCACCCAGAGGAATGTTGTACCCTGGTCTGTTTTCTGTGTAGCCACCCAGCGGGGCTTCGTACCCTGGCCTATGTCTGCCAACCAAGAGGGGCGTCGTACCCAGGCTTGTGTCCATGTCTCTGTGCCTTGTCTCGTTCCTGACTCTGTCTTAGTCTAGCCCCGTTCCTGTGACTGTTTATATCCCTGCCTTGGTTTCCTTTCTCTGCTGTGCGTACTCTGTGTCTTGCTTTGCTCTGCTTTCGGCTCTGCTCTCTGCAACCTTGCTTAGCTCCTTGCTCTGCGTTCTGTGACCTTGCTCTGCACTGTGTTTTTGCTCTCGGCTCTGCACTCTGTGTCTTGCTCTGCACTCTGATTTTGCTCTGCACTCTGTGGCTTTGCTCTCAGCGCTGCTCTCTGTAGCTTTGCTCTGCGCTTTGCTCTGTACTCTGACTTTGCTCTGCACTCTGTGGCCCTGCTCTGCGGCTCCGCTCAGCTCTAGCTCTGCGGCTCCGCTTCTTGTGGTTCTACTTTGCTCCGCTCCTTGCGGTTCTACCTGGCTCCGCTCCTTGCGGTTCTACTCCGGCTCTTGGCTCCGCCTCCTGCATTTCTGCACTCGGCTCCGCCTCCAGCTCTTGGCTCCGCGTCCTGCTCTTGGCTCCGCCTCCTGCGTTTCTGTTCTTGGCTCTAGCTCCTGTGCTTTCGCTCTGCATCCGCTCTTGCGGTCTTTATCTACCTATTCTTAAGTCCTCGTGTCTGAACAGGTTCTTACCTGTTCTACATACCTGCCTGCAGACTGGTCCCTACTGCTACTTCCAGTGTACCTGCCTGCCTACCAGAGAGCCAGCCGTGACCGTCTGCCTGCCAGTGTCTCTGTTGTACCCATCTGCCTACCTGTGTCCCAGCCGTGCCACCTGTTGCCAGAGTGCCAGCCGTGCCCGCTTGCCTGTTTATGTTCCGTTCCCCGGTGGGATCAGCAGCCACAGCCAGACACCACAATGGAGTGGTACTTGGTAGCTTCCTATTGCACAAGTCTGACCTCACCATCAGAGGCTCCAGCGAACACCTAGGAAGCTACTTAGTTACGCCCCTTCCAGGGAAGTTTGGTCTGTGGTCCAGTGGGGCCACACCCCCGCATGCCCGCGCCAACCAGTCTGGGCGTGAGCATGACAATCGGACAGGCTGGATGGCAAAACAAGTGCTAGGAATTGCCCAAAAGTAGTTTGAATGAAAAAATAACTTTTAACCATGCCAAAGGAGTTGAAAAGAAGTCTTGAGAGAGAAAAAGAAGGGCTCAATTCTGGCTTTATTAGCAGAGTGATACAGTGAGCGTCATGTTGACTCTATCCTTAAAATTTCGAATACGGCAGTCCATTACAACAAGGTCAAGCAGCAGAAATTGGGGACAACAAAGCTACAGACCAGCAGAGGGTGAAAGCGACTCTCCACTGACTGGAATGACCATCATCTTATTCGAATGTCACTCAGCAACCACAGGATGACATCAAGTGACCTACAAAAGGAATGGCCAATGGCAGCTGGGGTGAATTGCACGGCAAGAAAAGTTCGTAACAAGCTCCTAGAGGCAGGGCTCAAGTCATGTAAAGCTAGAAAAAAGCCTTTCATCAATGAGAAGCAAAGGAGAGCCAGGCTGAAGTTTGCCAAAGACCATAGGGAATGGACCATAGAGGACTGGAGTAAGGTAATCTCTGATGAGTTTAATTTGTAGCTTTGCCCAACACCTGGTCATCTAATGGTTAGACGGAGACCTGGAAAGGCGTATAAGCCACAGTGTCTTGCACCCACTGTGAAATTTGGTGGAGGATCGGTGATGATCTGGGGATGCTTCAGCAAGGCTGGAATTGGGCAGGTTAATCTTCGCGAAGGACATATGAATCAAGCCACATACAAGGTTATCCTTGAAAAACACTTGCTTCCTTCTGCTCAGGCAATATTCCCCAACTCTGAGGACTAGTTTTTCCAGCAGGACAATGCCCCATGCCACACAGCTAGGTCAATCAATGTGTGGATGAAGGAGCACCACATCAAGACCCTGTCATGGCCAGCCCAATCTCCAGAGCTGAACCCCATTGAAAACCTCTGGAATTTAATAAAGAGGAAGATGGATAGTCACAAGCCATCAAACAACGAAAAACTGCTTACATTTTTGTACCATGAGTGGCATAAGGTCACCCAAAATCAGTGTGAAAGACTGGTTGAAAGCATGCCAAGACGCATGAAAGCTGTGATTAAAAATCATGGTTATTCCACCAAATATTAATTTCTAAACTCTTCCTGAGTTAAAACATTAGTATTGTTGTTTCTAAATGAATAAGAACTTGTTTTCTTTGCATTATTTGAGGTCTGAAAGCACTGTTTCTTTTTTATTATTTTAACGATTTCTTATTTGCTGCAAATAAACACAAAATTTTTAGCTTGGAAATTTGGAGACATGTTGCCAGTAGTGTTGAGCATTCCGATACCGCAAGTATCGGGTATCGGCCGATACTTGCGGGTATCGGAATTCCGATACCGAGATCCGATACTTTTGTGGTATCGGGTATCGGTATCGAAACAATATTAATGTAATAATGTGTAAAAGAGAGAATTAAAATAAAAAATATTGCTATACTCACCTCTCCGACGCAGCCTGCACCTTACTGAGGGAACCGGCAGCGTTCTTTGCTTAAAATTCGCGCGTTTACTTCCTTACGTGAAGTCCCGGCTTGTGATTGGTCGCGTGCCGCCCATGTGGCCGCGACGCGACCAATCACAGCAAGCCGTGACGTAATTCAGGTCCTTCAGGATTTTAAAATTACGTTCTGGCTTGTGATTGGTCGCGTCGCGGTCACATGGGCGACGCGACCAATCATAAGCCAGAACGTAATTTTAAAATCCTGAAGGACCTGAAATTACGTCACGGCTTGCTGTGATTGGTCGCGTCGCGGCCACATGGGCGGCACGCGACCAATCACAAGCCGGGACTTCACGTAAGGAAGTAAACGCGCGAATTTTAAGCAAAGAACGCTCCCGGTTCCCTCGGTAAGGTGCAGGCTGCGTCGGAGAGGTGAGTATAGCAATATTTTTTATTTTAATTCTTTCTTTTACACATTAATATGGATCCCAGGGCCTGAAGGAGAGTTTCCTCTCCTTCAGACCCTGGGAACCATCAGGGATACCGTCCGATACTTGAGTCCCATTGACTTGTATTGGTATCGGGTATCGGATTGGATCCGATACTTTGCCGGTATCGGCCGATACTTTCCGATACCGATACTTTCAAGTATTGGATGGTATCGCTCAACACTAGTTGCCAGTAGTTTATAGAATAAAACAGCAATGTACATTTTACTCAAAAATATACCTATAACTAGAAAAATCAGAGAAACTGAAAATTTTGCAATGGTCTCTTAATTTTTGCCAGAGCTGTAAGATCTGTTATGAAAATTCAATATTGTAAGTAAATTATTCTTCTAAACAGTCTTGAGGGCTATTTTACTTACTCACCTGTAGCTTCTGCATGAAGTATGATGCCATCATGACTTTGGATATTACAGATCGAATAAACCTTCCGTCCTTCAATTTTGTCCACATGACTGTCAACAAATAAGGTACACCCCAGTTTTATGGGCCTGCCAAGTAAAATGTTACCAGAAGAAGCTGAGTTTCCTCCATTAGAATTCTTATCTATAAAGACTAGTACACTGGGACTGAAGACTAGTGGTTCTGTAGTGTAGACCAAGAGTGATACATGGGGACATACTTGCTAAAATCCATAGTTCTAGACATTTAAAGGGAACCTGTCAGCAGGATTATGCACAGTAGCCTGCAGTGTCAGGTCGGCACCGATATACTAATTACAATGATTCCTGCTGATGTTGTGGTTGTTGTTTAATCTTTTGTTTTCAGTTTTGAGTTAATGATATGCCCGTCATGCTTCGGGTCGACCTGTGGGGGGTCTTTATGTGGTGCTCTGATTAGGTATTCGTCAGTATGGTTTCTGACAGGTCATTGATCCCTCACTGACCCGCACCCTAGTTTACATAATAAATATTATATGTCTTGGAAAAAAAGAAACCCTTCTGCAGGTAGATGTCAGCGGTGGTGCCTGCACTGAAATCTGATCGCATGTGTAATGAATTATATACACATATTTGTTTAAGGTAATCCTGAAGTTTCTAAAAAAAAATCCATTTGAAAATGGAGCCATCTGCACCTGTGCAGTAGAAGCTATCAGTGATCCGGTGGCGCCATCCTGCTAGAGAACAAAAAAAACTTTCCACCTCCAACATGGTGCTGCCGGCGCCTGTGCAGTAGTAGCTATTGGTGATCACCGATAGCTGTTATTGCGCAGGTGCCGGCGGTGCCATCTTGTTTCAGAAAGAAAAGAAATTCTCCTCCAAGATGGTGCCGCTGGCACCTGTACAATAGCAGCTATTGGATCACTGGTGCCATTTTCAAATGGATTTTTTTTTTAGGAACTTCAGGATTACATCAAACAAATTTGTTTATATAATTAATTACACATGCAATCAGGCTGCAGTGCAGGCACCGCTGTCAGCGCCTTCAGAAGGCTTTTCTTTTCCCCAACATATACAGTTGTGCTCAAAAGTTTACATACCCTGGGAGAATTTTTGCTTTCTTGCCCTTTTTTCAGAGAATATGATAACGTGCTGAATTCATCTTTCCTTCAACTTTGACCAAGTTTCCTGCGCCTTTGTAGCTCACAAATCGCCAAAACATCAGTGATCCACCTCCATGCTTTACAGTAGGAATGGCGTTCCTTTCATCATAGACCTTGTTGACCTCTCTCCAAATGAAACGTTTATGGTAGTGATAAAAAAGTTAAATTTTGGTCTCATCACTCCAAAATACCTTGTTCCAGAAATTTTTAGACTTGTCTCTGTGCTGTTTTGCATATTGAAGGCAAGATACTTTGTGTCATTTGCGCAGTAGTGGCTTTGTTCTGGTGAATCGACCATGCAGCCCATTTTTCTTCAAGTGCCTCCTAATTGTGCATCTTGAAACAGCAACACTGCTAGTTTTCAGAGAGTCCTGTATTCCAACTGATGTTATTTGTGGGTTTTTCTTTGCATCCCGAACAATTTTCCTGGCAGTTGTGAAGGACATTTTTGTTGGTCTACCTGACCTTCGTTTTGTTTTTACAGAGCCCCTGATTTTCCATTTGTTAATCAGAGTTTGAACGCTGCCTACTGGCATTATCAATTCCTTGGATATCTTTTTGTATCCCTTTCCTGCTTTATGCAGTTCATCTACCTTTTCTCGCAGATCCATTGACAATTCTTTTGCTTACTCATGACTCACAATCCAGAAACGTCAGTGGCTGGATGAAAGATGCAAGAGTCTGTCTGGATCCCAGAAACTCACTAAATAAATGGCATCACCCAACCACTAACCATGGGTGGAGAAAAAGTTTTTGTGTTATCATTCATATTCTCTGAAAAAAGGCCAAGAATGCAAAAATTCTGCCGGGTATGTAAACTTTGGAGCACAACTGTATATAATATTCATTATGTAAATTAGGGGGCAGGTCAGTGAGGGATCAGTGACCTGTCAGAAGCCATACTGACAAATACCTAATCAGAGAACCAAATGAAGACCCCCCCCCACAGGCCACCCCAGAGCACGAGCATATCATTCACTGAAAACTGAAAATGAAGAATAAACAACAACCACAAAACGGATTTCATCACCAGGTATCATTGTAAGCAGTATAACGGCGCTGAACTGACACTGTCTGTAGTTACTGTGCACAATCCTGCTGACAGATTTCCTTTAAAGAGATTGTCTATTGGAAACAAAATATCACCTATACATTGGATAAGAGATAACTTATTGATCAGTAGGGGTTAGTAAAACAAGGCATGTTTATCCAATATATAGCTTGACCGCCACTTGATTCATTCCACTTGGGGCTCCTGAGCGCTGCACTTGTTTTTCCAGGCAGCTTCATAAGGAATGAATGGAGCAATGCAAGTCACAGTGGTCTAGCCCTCACCAATCGATAGGTGATAACTTCTTTTCACTGGATTACTCATTTAGGAACCACCCCTGAGTAGCGCACTCAAAACAACCATACTGGGACAGTTGCAACTACGAGGTCCTCAAGTGGGCCACTAAAAATAGGCCCCTCCCAAATCACAAAAATATGCCATTATGTCCTTATTGGTGTGGGTCCATCTGCAAACACCTCCACAACCTTACATTCCTTAAAATGGAGGGTGGGCGTAATGATAATGTAGGTGTACCTCCCCATAATATTTCCCACGCAATTTGGCATGATGCGTGGAGACACACTCCTGCACGTTGGCCAGCTCAGTTGCCAAGGCAACCATACTTGTATGGTGAACTGAGTATAAAGGGTTAAGAACAAGATACTTTATTAATAAATCCGTCAAATGACAAACAGTACAAAGATTGTTAAAAGAAAAGACAGGATGTATGGATGATCCCTGATACCATCAACCCCCTGTTAGTATAGAAAGTTTCTAGGAAACAAAACGCCAGCTCTCCATATGGTATACACATGTAACGACCAAGTGGTCTACATAGACATAATAAATACACTGGAGCAGCGCTTACCAAGAAGGTATATGGCAGAGTAACAAAACTGGATGGATGGTGGTACCGAGTTGGATCTTAAGGACACCCCCGCACGTTTTGCCTCTTCAGTATGCAGCTTTTTCAAGGGGATACTGCCATATCTCAGCAAGGACCTTTTATAGCCCACATAAAGTCACATAGGGCCAGTCACATGTTGTGAACCGGCCAATGGTATTGGCATCAGCGGCGCATGCGTGTCCTTAAGATCCAACTCGGTACCACCATCCATCCAGTTTTGTTACCCTGCCATATACCTTCTTGGTAAGCGCTGCTCCAGTGTATTTATTATGTCTATGTAGACCACTTGGTCGTTACATGTGTATACCATATGGAGAGCTGGCGTTTTGTTTCCTAGAAACTTTCTATACTAACAGGGGGTTGATGGTATCAGGGATCATCCATACATCCTGTCTTTTCTTTTAACAATCTTTGTACTGTTTGTCATTTGACGGATTTATTAATAAAGTATCTTGTTCTTAACCCTTTATACTCAGTTTTCCTCCGGTTTTCATGTATTTATGGAGTGGGTTAATATGTGGCTCCTTCTGGAGAGGCATTGTCTAGTGTCATTCACGTAGGACATAGTCATTATGTGGGTTTCTGGCATTCTGATGATCATACTTGTATGGTGCATGGGTCATATAGGAATTAGTAGAACACTTGCACGATACTTTATAAAAGAAAACTGGGTCCGCGCTACAGTGCTGCAAAAACAACTAGAAATATGCACTAAACAATTCCCTTAGATAATGCACAGTAAATAAAACAACAGAGGAATGATTGCTGTAATGTCCAGTAATGCACAGGACACCAAGTATGTACAAACACCACGACCGGCATCAGAGATGGGTCTGGAGAGCCAGTGAGAAAATGACGCACTAACCGTTATAATCCAGTACCCGGTAAATGATGGTTTATGTGGGTCCAGTAGAAGGTGGTGTCCGTCGGGCTGGTGTGCGGGCAGATGGACGCACGAGCAGAGTGCTGTGTGGAAGAGCTACGCAGAGCCAGGGACAACTCCGGCCGGTAGCGTCCCTGGATACGAGCGGGAACCAACCAAGGGAGGAGCTCGCTGGCACAAGGCTCAGCGTGTGACGTCACTGAGCTTAGAGAAAGTACGGGGTGCCACAGGAATCAAACCGACGCGTTTCGAAGGAGCGGCGTCCTTCTTCATCAGGGTTACTGATCCCTGACAGTGCCCCGCTATTTAACCCCCCAAGGTGTCACTCAAACTGCCCGGCCCGCCCTAAAAGCCCGCTACTAAGATGGTGTCCAATGGGAGTGCTGGTAATATAAGATATAGTAAGGAATATGAGAGGCATGATCCGCAAAACCATATAATAAAGAAAATAATATAAACCTCATAGAAGTTATAGCTTGTGTAGGAACAGCCTATATGTGTTACACATGTAGTGCAGGTATGGGACAATACTGCTGCAATAAATTAAGTGAAATTTGGTAAAAATGGATAAAAACAAATCTTTAATAAATACTAAGTTAAAATTAATTATACTAAATAAACACTGGTTAAAACCAATAAAATGAGACAAATAAAAAGGGAGAAACAGAGGATGCGAAATAAAACCAATCAATGATCAGGGAGATAATGCATTCCCCTATCTCCCTGATCCTTGATTGGTTTTATTTCGCATCCTCTGTTTCTCCCTTTTTATTTGTCTCATTTTATTGGTTTTAACCAGTGTTTATTTAGTATAATTAATTTTAACTTAGTATTTATTAAAGATTTGTTTTTATCCATTTTTACCAAATTTCACTTAATTTATTGCAGCAGTATTGTCCCATACCTGCACTACATGTGTAACACATATAGGCTGTTCCTACACAAGCTATAACTTCTATGAGGTTTATATTATTTTCTTTATTATATGGTTTTGCGGATCATGCCTCTCATATTCCTTACTATATCTTATATTACCAGCACTCCCATTGGACACCATCTTAGTAGCGGGCTTTTAGGGCGGGCCGGGCAGTTTGAGTGACACCTTGGGGGGTTAAATAGCGGGGCACTCTCAGGGATCAGTAACCCTGATGAAGAAGGACGCCGCTCCTTCGAAACGCGTTGGTTTGATTCCTGTGGCACCCCGTACTTTCTCTAAGCTCAGTGACGTCACACGCTGAGCCTTGTGCCAGCGAGCTCCTCCCTTGGTTGGTTCCCGCTCATATCCAGGGACGCTAGTGCAGCGCCCCAGAGTTCTGGTCGTTGCAGTACTGTGGCTTCGCCGCTAAGGGGAGCCATGGTACGTTCGATGGCACCGAAGGAGTTCCTCCAATCAGGTATCACAGACACCAATATGTTTCACAGCTGGGCCTCCGGGGGGAGCTAAGGGTGCTATTCATTAGGCCACTCCCCACCATAGTGGGTAAACTGGGGGTCAGGCAGAAAGTTAGAGAGAACGCTGACGGGATTGAACGGAGCAACACCCTGTGGCAGGGGGTGTTGTGAAGGGAGAGACTGTAGGGTCTCTGCCAGGGGTGGGATCCTGGCAGAGGCTTGGCATTGAAAGAACGTAACGGGTCCGCGCAGGCTCCTGGAAGCGGCGGGACTCAAGGAAAGGACTAGAAGCGAGACAGATTGTGCTGAGTGAGAAACGAGATCAAGCAGAAGGAGAATACCAGCAGGGGTTTTGTTGAAAGAGGCAGCACCCTGCTGAGGCGCAATACCGGTGGCCGGAACGCCGAGGGAGTGGATTAGAATACAGCTTCAAGCCATACTCCAAACAGCGGCAGGACAGTCGGTCTCAGGCGGGCTGTCTACCACATATCACCTATGAAGTCTTGGGGGGCAATTGCGGGAGAGGGGCGACTCTAGGGTCCCGGAAGAACTCCAGGCCTACCTGACAAACGGGTGCCATTCCAACCTGAATACAGGGAAGGGGTGGATTACAGAGGAACATCAAATCGAGTTGTGAGGGAACTTAAGAAACAGACACAACCGTTGTGGGGTTACTTTCCGTAAGCACAGCAGGGAAGGACTACAACACATAGCGCTAGAAGGAAGGCACAGATTTCCACCTGAGAGGAGAACTCTGGAGGTGCCATTGGACCGGCCGGACTTGCGTAGCCTGGTGAACCGTGTTCTGGACTGAGGACTCAGAGATCTCCAGTAAAGAGGTAAAGAGACTGCAACCTGGTGTCCTCGTTATTTACCGCGACTTACACCCCACAACTACACCGCTCCATCGCTACTATTACTACCACCTATTACACCGGACGTCCCCCACTGACGGACAGGGCCACGGACCGGGTCTAGCCACCGTGACAACCCCGAGACTGAGAACTAGAGGCCCGGCTCTGGGTACCCCTCGGCCCTGCGGCGGTGTGGGGGCGCGCCGCAGACTTGGCGTCACGAACAGGATCTACTTAAGCCTGAAGAATCAGGTCATGTGTGCCTAGAGACTGTGATTTACTGTGCTTGGACTGTACTTTATTGTAAGACTGTGCTGCGCCATTAGCCGCCAAAAGTTCCCGCCAAAAGGCGCCGCCATTGCTACACCCAAGGGGAAGGAGGGCGTGTTATGGGCGGAGACTCCCAGTGTGGCGCGAGAAATGGCTACCGCCCCCTGCACTTCTGGCTGCAGAGGAATGACCTGCCCCAAAGCAGAAGAGAAACACCCCTTGATATGCAACGGCGGGAAGCGGGTGACGGAGAAGCCCGACCTCGGAGAAATGACGGAGCTAGGTGCATGCACTGCCACCAACTATCAGGCAGCAATGATGAACGGCGAGTGCCTGAGTGAGGAAGAAGCGGTTCAGGCCTGCCTTTCTTCACCGGAGGTGGACCGGAGGCCTGCGGATCCGACAGCGGAGTTACGTCCACCAATCCCGACCTCGGAGTTAGAGGAGGAGGAACCACAGCCAGCGGAGCCGAATCCGAGCATCCCATTGGAGGAGCCCCGGTCCGGGCTGCAGCAGACTCTAGCGTCCTCGTTAACGGACCGGAGCGACACCGATGGAACCATATTGGGCGCAGGTATGGCCGGCGTCCCTGCTCCCCTCCGCGAGCCCGCTTCCATGACCCACCTCTATCGCAGTAGGGAGCGACTTATCTCGGCAGGGCTAATGGTGCTATCCCCCGATGACCTGGGAAGGATGGTGCCACCGCTGTCGACTGGAGTGGGGGAGCCTGTGGATGTGAGCTTAGATGGAGTAGTTCTTCGGTGGGACACCCCCTGGTTTAGAGCAGATGGATCCCGGGAGAACGGGTCCACTCTTGCGGTGCTTACATGGGAACAATATAGACAGTGCTTGATTCTACAGTGGAAAGGCCGGAAAGAGGCCGAGTCGATGGGCCCATCGAAAGTACAACAACCCCCTCCGGCATGGGATGACAGAGACGTGACAAGGCGGGGCACTGTGTTGGCCTACCATGCAAGAAGAGGGTGGGGCCTCATACACGAGCCAGGATTGGATACTGACGTTTTTGTTGCGCATTGTAACGTGAGGGCTCCCTGCTGTGGCCGAAGTGGAGAACCATTGCAAAAGGGGGATTCGGTGACCTACAGCCGCCACCAGAACCCGCTCGGGTGGTATGCACGGAATGTTCGGCGGTGTATGTCTGGAGCCGCGACCCTTACCGCCTCGGACCTGGTCCCAGGAGCACCCGATCTTGTCACCATCGCAACGGTGCGCCTGGTTGCGGCCACCGAGTTGGCCAGTCGAGTTCATCTTCACGTTCGAACCGCGGACGCTGGCACCACGGTGGCTGGGGGGCAGGAGCCCGAGCCGCCTGAAAAAGAGTAAACCTCGGAAACCTGAAAATGTAAATAGTTACTGTTTGTCTTTTATTCCTTTAAGTTGCTGCTAAACCCGCCCAGGGTTAATGGATCCCTCTGTTGACCCGGGATCCTCTTTGTTTGTTTTCCTTTTCTGAAGTTGTTGCACAAAAGTTATACAAACTGCAGAAATCATGGACTGTGCATGATTCGAACTTCCCTTGTAAATAGTTTGCACCTTCTTAAAGGTGCTCCCTACTGGTTTTAGCCAAAGACACTTTGCGAAGATATTTGCCCTATTTGTTTGAGCCAAAGACACTTTGTGAAGATACCTTTCCTACCGGTTCTAGTTAAAGACACTTTGCGAAGATACCATACCGGAACCTTTGCGTGGGCTGGTAGGCTGAGAAGACGAGCTACCTCAGAAAGACTTGGTCCCCTCTTAAAGGGGATGTGAGAAACTGAACTTGAGAGAGATACTGTTGCAGAACAGTAATGCCATAATGATGCCTTGAAAAGAAATGTAACTGTTTTACATGCTAAGTTATATGTGTTGAATTTGTTGAAATGTCTAAATAATGTTTTGCAGAAAGAAAAGATGCAGAGAGCCCGTAGGGGTAGAGATAGAGGTCTGCATAGTTGAAAGTAAGCAAAGTAATAATGAAGGTGAGGATAGAAGGTAAACCCCGCGTCCCCATTGAAAGTTACTTTGTTACTAAGGACAGAGAGTGAACCCGTAGGGGTTAGAGAGTGAGTCCTTAAAGGAGCCGAGTAGAGCTGGCTCAGAGTTCTTTAAACGAAAGGAATGTTATGTCTATACCATGTATAGTAGAGAAAGGCAGTAGGCCCTGGATGAACAGGGCGGTCCTGTAAAAGAAAGGAGAGGCAGTAGGTCTGGTGCCATAAGGACAGGCGGTCCTGCAGGTTCAAAGTAGGAGAATGTGAAGTTACCTTACCTTGTAATGTGATTATAGGAAGGCCTTTGGTAAACTAAGAGTGTATGTTTCTTAAAGGCAATGTTAATTTATTGTTCCAGAATTTGCACTAAGTAGAATACCCGGTTGGGTAACAGGAGTTATGCATAGCCTGTAATTTATAATGTTGACCATGTTTGTAACGTTAAAAGTGTCCTCACCTCCCATAAAGGGAAGCCTGTTCAAGTATACTTATTGTTTTGCACTCAACAAAATTGTATGTCTGTTTACTAATCTGTATTGTTGTTTTTCTTCCCAGTCCCGGAGTACTGTGTTTAACCAGGGGGGAGTGCAGCACCCCAGAGTTCTGGTCGTTGCAGTACTGTGGCTTCGCCGCTAAGGGGAGCCATGGTACGTTCGATGGCACCGAAGGAGTTCCTCCAATCAGGTATCACAGACACCAATATGTTTCACAGCTGGGCCTCCGGGGGGAGCTAAGGGTGCTATTCATTAGGCCACTCCCCACCATAGTGGGTAAACTGGGGGTCAGGCAGAAAGTTAGAGAGAACGCTGACGGGATTGAACGGAGCAACACCCTGTGGCAGGGGGTGTTGTGAAGGGAGAGACTGTAGGGTCTCTGCCAGGGGTGGGATCCTGGCAGAGGCTTGGCATTGAAAGAACGTAACGGGTCCGCGCAGGCTCCTGGAAGCGGCGGGACTCAAGGAAAGGACTAGAAGCGAGACAGATTGTGCTGAGTGAGAAACGAGATCAAGCAGAAGGAGAATACCAGCAGGGGTTTTGTTGAAAGAGGCAGCACCCTGCTGAGGCGCAATACCGGTGGCCGGAACGCCGAGGGAGTGGATTAGAATACAGCTTCAAGCCATACTCCAAACAGCGGCAGGACAGTCGGTCTCAGGCGGGCTGTCTACCACATATCACCTATGAAGTCTTGGGGGGCAATTGCGGGAGAGGGGCGACTCTAGGGTCCCGGAAGAACTCCAGGCCTACCTGACAAACGGGTGCCATTCCAACCTGAATACAGGGAAGGGGTGGATTACAGAGGAACATCAAATCGAGTTGTGAGGGAACTTAAGAAACAGACACAACCGTTGTGGGGTTACTTTCCGTAAGCACAGCAGGGAAGGACTACAACACATAGCGCTAGAAGGAAGGCACAGATTTCCACCTGAGAGGAGAACTCTGGAGGTGCCATTGGACCGGCCGGACTTGCGTAGCCTGGTGAACCGTGTTCTGGACTGAGGACTCAGAGATCTCCAGTAAAGAGGTAAAGAGACTGCAACCTGGTGTCCTCGTTATTTACCGCGACTTACACCCCACAACTGCACCGCTCCATCGCTACTATTACTACCACCTATTACACCGGACGTCCCCCACTGACGGACAGGGCCACGGACCGGGTCTAGCCACCGTGACAACCCCGAGACTGAGAACTAGAGGCCCGGCTCCGGGTACCCCTCGGCCCTGCGGCGGTGTGGGGGCGCGCCGCACTACCGGCCGGAGTTGTCCCTGGCTCTGCGTAGCTCTTCCACACAGCACTCTGCTCGTGCGTCCATCTGCCCGCACACCAGCCTGACGGACACCACCTTCTACTGGACCCACATAAACCATCATTTACCGGGTACTGGATTATAACGGTTAGTGCGGCATTTTCTCACTGGCTCTCCAGACCCATCTCTGATGCCGGTCGTGGTGTTTGTACATACTTGGTGTCCTGTGCATTACTGGACATTACAGCAATCATTCCTCTGTTGTTTTATTTACTGTGCATTATCTAAGGGAATTGTTTAGTGCATATTTCTAGTTGTTTTTGCAGCACTGTAGCGCGGACCCAGTTTTCTTTTATATTGTATCTTCTCTCTGACAGTTTAAGCCTCTGTTCTGTCTTGGTTCCTGCGGCTCAGTGACTCTGGGAGGCAGCGCTGGTGTATTCTTTTGCATTATCTACTTGCACGATACTTGTTCTGCTGGACTGGTTACCTTTGGCAACTGTATCAGCCAACATGCAGAAGCTTCACTCTGTGCTCGTTATCAGATTGTGTGGGATAGATTCAGAGAGGGATTGAGTAATCCATCTTCTCTGGGATTACTGCTTAGTAGAGAACTGCTAGTGGATCCACGATCCACATTACATTTCCATCCTTAGTGGGTGAATGGAAATGCCTATGTGCTTAAGGCCCTTAATTATTTTCCTAATAATCAGAAAGATTTATATACAAACATAGATTTATAGGGGATCTTTTTTAGGTGTCGATTTCCTGCTGCTGTACAGGGGGAATCTTGAACCATGTCCGCTGCGGTCTCCCATTCTCCTCCAGCCGCAGTGGAACCTGTTCAGCAGAGACGTCGGTCCCAGTGCCTGGCTCGGACAGATACTGCACGTTTGGTTACTGCTGCCCTTCCAGGTTCAGCCAATATAACCAGTACTGTTCGGTGGCGAGCAGGCGCTCCTGGGACTAAGGGTACCGTCTCACAGTGGCACTTTGATCGCTACGACGGCACGATCCGTGACGTTCCAGCGATATCCATACGATATCGCTGTGTCTGACACGCAGCAGCGATCAGGGACCCCGCTGAGAATCGTACGTCGTAGCAGATCGTTTGGAACTTTCTTTCGTCGCTGGATCTCCCGCTGTCATCGTTGGATCGGTGTGTGTGACACCGATCCAACTATGCGTTCGCTTGTAACCAGGGTAAACATCGGGTTACTAAGCGCAGGGCCGCGCTTAGTAACCCGATGTTTACCCTGGTTACCATCGTAAATGTAAAAAAAAAAAAAAAAAAACAGTACATACTCACATTCCGGTGTTCGTCAGGTCCCTTGCCGTCTGCTTCCCGTCTTACGTCACCGCTGTGCTCTGCTTTCACTTTACGGCTGGCAGTCAGTCAGTGCGGGAAGCAGACGGCAAGGGACCTGACGGACACCGGAATGTGAGTATGTACTGTTTGGTTTTTTTTACATTTACGATTGTAACCAGGGTAAACATCGGGTTACTAAGCGCAGCCCTGCGCTTAGTAACCTGATGTTTACCCTGGTTACCCGGGGACCTCAGCATCGTTGGTCGCTGGAGAGCTGTCTGTGTGACAGCTCCCCAGCGACCATACAATGACTTACTAACGATCACGGCCAGGTCGTATCGCTGGTCGTGATCGTTGGTAAATCGTTTTGTGTAACGGTACCCTAAGTCCTGCTTTTCTCTCATTGGAGGTCGGGGGTCACACACTCAGGTCCTGTAGCAGCTCCTATTGGTCCACTAGGAAGGTCCTGGAGAGCTACAACTATAAAAGGTTCATATGGCCGCACGGCAATGCACTAGTATCATTTGTGTTTGGCTGTTGCCAATCTATACTCTACCACTCAGTATATATGTGGTGTGAGTCTGTTAGCCTTGGGGCTGTACACTCAGGCAGGCAGCTAGCGTCAGTGGGGGCAATTAGCCTTGGCTTAGCATCTGGTTCCTTCATGTGTGCGTTTAGCACAGAAGAGTTCCAGAGCAAGCACAACCCTAGTTAGGGTATTATTCTCTGTGTACAGTGTGACTCTGTGAGGCAACAGAGCTCGCTTTCATTTCACACAGGGTGAAGTTTAACCCATGTGTGAGCTCAGTGTCCATCCGCCATTACTTTGCAGCAGGTATCTCTGCACGGTGGACCCCGGGCTGTGAACGCACCTCGTATTAATCTCTCTATTACTTGGTGCGTTCCGCTAGCCCTAACAATCTTTCTCTTGATTGTATAATTTAAACTGAGTACCTCCTCCAATTGCAGCTGCTCGATTGATTCTGGAACAGTTTTTCTTTTTCTTCTGAGCTCCTGCATTCCAAAGTTATGCTCATCGGAAATAAAGATGGAAATTTTCTTTTAACTAACTGAGCGTATACCATAGAACTTCTATGTGGGCATGTTTTGATTGGATAGCATTAGAGGAGAAAAACCAAATGCCCACAGAGAAGTTCTGTGGTGTACACCTAGTACGTTGAAAGGAAAATTGTCACCTTTATTACCATGATACATCACTTTGGAACGGAGGGGCACAAAAGAAAAAGAAAGACTGTTCCAGAGTCAGCAGAGCAGTGGCAATTTGAGCAATTACTCAGAAAATAAATTAAAAATACCCAGTGAAAGATCCTATTTAATGTTAGCATAACAAATAAATAAGAATATGTATGTTTTGGCATGCAAAGTATTATTTCCCCATTGTAGGTCTTATGGAGGATATAGTCCAAAAAGCCAGCTTTAGAAAAGATCGGTGTCCACTCAATCAAGTCAGTCTCAGTTTTGTTCTGTCCATCAGGTGCAATTAAACCAGTGTGCTCTCTCTTAAAGATCTATGAACAAGTTGAAAGGAGCTGACAGCAAAACTAAAGGAGTCTGTCATGAGGTTTTCTGAAGCTGTGTAATTCAGTCACATAGCTGTTATAACCTACTGTACATCATGAGTGGCTTAAGGAAAGCTACTCTGACATCACATTTCATTTCCCCCAATTACCGTAAATTCATTTGGGCTGAACATATCTGAAGCTATGTGGTTCAGACGCGAAGCTGTTATAACGTGCTGTACATCATAGTAGGTTAAGAAAAGCTACTCAGACATCACAACTGGTTTCTGCCAAGTAAGCTCATTAGGGGTGGACATATTTGAAGCTATGTGGTTCAGTAAAATAGCTGTTATAACCTGCTGTACGTCATAGAAGATAAATGAAAATTACACAGACATTAAAGGGAACCTGTCACCAGTTTTGTGACATAGCAGCTAAAAATATCACCTTATTCAGCTTCTGCTATGTATTCCCTAAATCCTTATAGTACCCCCTGACTCCCCTTGTATACTCCCGAAAATCTTTTTTAATTTCTCCTGCTCTGTATGGTAATCTTCTCAGTCCAGTCCGATGGGCGTGGTTTCGGGTCTCTGCATCCCTCCTCCTGGCTTCTGCTCGCCGTCCTCCTTACATGGATAACGATCCACATCGCCATGCGACATATCTCCTGCTCAGAAACATCGTGTTTTGTGCCTGCGCAGTATGCTTTGCCCAACTGCAGGCAAAGCTGAAAAACAGAAGTGCGCATGCACTGGCAAATGTAGTTCCGGTACATGAGCCGGAAGTACAGTACGTGTGCCGGCGAATGACACTTGTTTTTCGGCTTTGCTCGTAGTTGGGCAAAGCATAGTGCGCAGGTGTGAAACGCAATATTTCTCAGCAGACGCGAGATGTTGCACGACGATGTGAGTGATGCAAGAGGCATCATCGACGAAGTAGGACGCGAGCAACAGCCGATGGTAGGGATTAAGAGGCCCAAAACCACACTTATCAGACCGGACTGTAAAGATTACCATACAGCACGGGAGAAATTAAAAAGTTTTTTCCGGAGTATACAAGGGGAATCAGGAGGTTATATAAGGATTTACTGAATGCAGTGCAGATACTGAAGAAAGTGATATTTTTAGTTGCTATGTCACAAAACTGGTGACACGTTCCCTTTAAATTAGCAGATGGAAATCATATACAGTACTTTTATTGTACAGGAACCTTCGTTGATGTTCACCCTGTGTCAGAAGCATAAACCCTTACTATCACCTACTTGTAATAGGTAATGTTGAGATTCGCTGTCATGATGCTACCACAAGTGTACACAGCTCCTGCTCCAGCTGTACTGTCAATAATTGTGGCAATGCAACCTCCGTGGGCATACCTGGAAAAGAATGTCAAATCATGCTAAGACTAGAATAACTCTTATACATGGGCAAACATTGAGATTATTAACCCTATAGCAATACAAAAAATAAGGCAGATGAGCCACTACTACACAGGGGTGCTTAGAACCTCCTTTTATCTGATGGCATCCCCAACTCTTCTTTTGATTAGTCAGTCTGGCACAATGGGCAGGCCAGCTAATCAAAAGAAGAGCCACAAATGCCATCAAATAAGAGGTGGTCTTCACTGTTACCATCCAGCATAGTGGTCAATAGACTGGGTCCTGTGAATCAAATCGCACCAGCTCTGCTGAGTACTACAACAAATGTTTTGTTTTTTTTAATTTTGTCTTGAAACATTGATCTAAAATGTGTAAATATTCAATATCTAACCCAGGAGGACCTTCAAGGTAGGGACCAGGCTGGAAAAGACAGACCATTCTGCTTTCATCCTTGTTGTAAAACATGCAATACTCAAATCCGAGACCATCGCTGTCTAAGTTCCTGAGGAACATCCGTTTGCCTATCCCTGTTTCAAGAGGGTCACCTGCATGTGAAGAAGAATATTATGAATGACTTATGAAAAGCAAAGACTCGCCCCTGAAGAGTCTAACTCTTTCTATTAAAATTGCTCCATAGCTTAGACCCATTTTCATAGATTCTCACCATCTAAGTGATGTGCGATGGTGTTGTGTGAAGGGATTCGTTTCCAGTTGCCACTTTTGCTGAGTTCCAGGAATTTATTATATAGATCCTTTAAGTTCGGGCCCCATGTAGCATTGGGTAGTCCAAAATCCCGTAGCTCCTCAGTAGGGCTATGGCGTCTGACCTGAAAGAAAGCATCCAATGTGATATCATTGGTTACCATAAAGCTTTTTTTCATGTATTTGTGCAAAACTCACCGAGAAGTCACAGCAAGATGTTTTGGTTCCCTGTAGTTGAATGGGTAGACTACACAGAACCTTGGTTTTTTCGATCAATCTGGCCCATCTTTTAAGCATAGTTATCACTCCTGTTGGTAAAAAGAAAATAATTTGGATGAAAAGTCTACATCTTCACAACAAATCTGAACAGATCTGAATTATGCTCTGCAGTGCAGGTAAAGTGGAGATGAGGCTACTACAACTCAAGAATGAACTAGAGAGAGTCAACATTGGTCTACATCAAAGAAAAAAGTAATTGGAATAGCGATTGAAAAAAACAATTGATTAGGTTCTTTGAATAATCAGATAAGCTAAGCACATATTGGGATTCCAGTGTTATAACTGGTGAATTGATAGGAGAATCGCTAGTGTTACTAAAAATTATTCAGATACTACTTGTAGTATTTAGGGAGTAAACTTCTCAGTCTGTCTAGTGAACATTGACTTGAAAAAGTTGATGTCAACATCTCTGAGATTGAAAAAAATTGAAAAAATATGAACTTTTATTAATAATTTTGTAAGTTTAAACTGCCGTGATACTGTAAATTTGATTAGAGAAAAGTATATTTTCTAGTTAGTGCATAGTGCTCGTAGGCTGCAGGTAAAGCCAAGATAATTTCTGAGACGTCTTTACTAGCTGGAGGAATGTCTTTATTCTGCTATGTAGCAATATAATCAGAACCTATTGGAAATATTCAAAGAGACCATGGTGCTGATTAGGGATGAGCGAACGTGCTTGTTGATACTCGGTACTCACGCGAATCCCCCGCCCCGGATGTTTTGCACCTGTTACACAGCCAATAAAAATGAAGGGATTGCCCGTGTGTCACTGTAATGCCATAGCCATCTTGGGTGTGGCATTACTGTGATTGGCTGGCCATGTGACATCATCAGAGGTTATAAAAGAACAGGTGCACGCTGATGCCATTGCACAGCTCTGTGACAGTTCGTATTACTTGTATAGGCCAGTGTGTGCACAGTATAATGAATCAGAGAACTGTAGTGTTGATACTGGTGCTGAAGCTGAGCCATCATAGTAACAGCCTTTCTAAGGCTTATCATTTGCTTTGCTGTTACAATGCTTTGCATGTTGCTGCACATACAATCTCCATTTAACCTAGGTAAGGAGAGAGTCGCAGGAGCAGGGAGAGTGACAGAATCCAGTCATTAGACAAGGATTAGGGCTGTGCAGTCTCTTGCAAAATAAATAGCTGCATTTTTGGGGGGAGGAGGGGGTAAAATAATGAATATATTTTGATCCATTGAGTATTACAGTCTTTTTGTCACTTTTTTGTTATATAACACTCAAAAAATCATTAAAAATGTAATTTTGTACCAATAAAATATTCTGTGTTCTGCGGTAAATTGTTTTTACATATAACACTCCAAAAGCATTTCTATATTTGGCAGGGTTAAATTTCTCACCCATACTGTATTACGTAGTTTGGGGTGCATTTCTATAATCTATAAAAATGAAAAAAGCATTAAACAATTTTGCAGGCTTAAATTTCTCAGCAATACAGTTTTCCATGGTCGGTGGTACATTTCTGTAAAATCAAATACTCCAAAAAAGTGCTAAAAAAAAGAAGCTGGATGACGTTTCTCACCCATACACTATTCTGTGGTATGAGGTACATTTCTGTGATCTATAAAGTTGAAAAAAAGTGTTAAATTTTTTTGCAGGTTTAAATTTCTCAGCCATACAGTATTACATGTTCTGTGGTACATATCTAAGACTTCAAAAAATGGTTAAAAAATGAGTTGGATTACATTTCTCACCCATACCCTATTCTGTGGTCTGGGGTACATTTCTGTGTTATATAACACTACAAAAAAGTGTTAATTTTTTTGCTGTATTCAATTAGTCATCCATACAGTATAAGCTTAGTGGGCAACAAAGATGTCAGAGCCACGCAAGACTCTCAAGGGAGCGACAGGAAGAATATTGGAGCCAGAGGAAGCTGGCAGGATCCTGTGATCCGGATCTGGATGATTTCCTGAAACTACCAAGGCCCAAACCATGCCGTATCCTTTAACACTGGGGTTCTTGCGGACTGCAGACAATAGTTCCAGGATCCAGGAACTGGTGACTGGAATGTGGTTTCTAGGCTGGTCGGAAAAGACAAAGAGGCAAGCCAGGACCAGGTCTGGAGAAATGTTGTTAGGCCTACTATCTGTAAGGTACTGAAAGTTTGTATCCCAGGAAGTGGTTGTTACAAATGACAGTCAGCGGAGAAGGGGGTCCATTGAAGAGGTTGGGACCCATCATCACATCTTGTTCAACCATTGGGCATTGGAGACGGAACACACTGGGGCCGTGTGGTCTGAAGCACCACAGCTCCTGGAAAGAGACACACAGAAAGCCGACCATTGTTCAGTGAGAGAGAAGGAGAGAGAAGCAAAAGGAGAAGGACATCAGGGGAGACCAGCCACCAGTAGCCGGACCACCGAGGATTGTAAGGAACTGCATGACTTACATCAGAGACCGGCAGGACAGCTGAACTGCAAGTTACCTGTCCGCCTTAATACCCAGGAGGCACGGTGACACATATAGAGCCTGGGGCATGCTAGAGTCCCTATAAACCGGCTCAAGTCACCAGTCATACGGGTTATGTTTTATCCTATACGGGGGACAGAGAGAGAACATCTGTGAGGACCTTATCTGAAGCCATAGGCAGTAAGGGACTACAACACCACCGAGCTAAAGGAAGGCTTTTAACTGCACCTGGTAAAGAAGACTCTGGATTCGCTTCCAAGCCGGCCAGACCCTGCCTGCCCTGTGATCTGGTGCTCTGGACTGTGGCTGCTGAAGTCTTCAGTAAATAAGGTAAAGAGACTGCAACCCTGTGTCCTCGTTCTTCGCTGCACTTCTCACCATCTTCCATCTACACACCGGGAGCCCTGGGGATATGCACCATTGTCTAGATGTGAATTTTTTAATCAGCTTTCTCTGGGAAATTTGAAAACATGCTCTGTGGGTGAAATGTATTATCAGCTTCTGTGGGAGAAATGTGGAAACATGCTACAGGTGCTTCTAAAAAAATTAGAATATCATCAAAAAGTTAATTTATTTCAGTTCTTCAATACAAAAAGTGAAACTCATATACTATATAGAGTCATTACAAACAAGGTGATCTTTTTCAAGTGTTTATTTCTGTTAATGTTGATGAATATGGCTTACAGCCAATGAAAGCCCAAAAGTCATTATCCCAGTAAATTTGAATATTTTATAATACCAGCTTCAAAAATTATTTTAAACTCCGAAATGTTGGCCTACTGTAATGTATGTTCAGTAAATGCTCTCAATACTTGGTCGGGGCTCCTGTTGCATCAATTAATGAATGCTGCGTGGCATGAAAGCGATCAGTCTGTGGCACTGCTGAGGTGTTATGGAAGCCCAGGTTGCTTTGATAGCAGACTTCAGCTAGTCTGCATTGTTGGGTCTGGTGTCTCTCATTTTCCCCTTGACAATACCCCATAGATTCTCTATGGGGTTAAGGTCAGGTGAGTTTGCTGGCCAATCAAGCACAGTGATACTGTTGTTTTTAAACCAAGTGTTGATACTTTTGGCAGTGTGGACAAGTGCCAAGTCCTGCTGGAGAATGAAATTTCCATCTCCAAACAGCTTTTTGGCAGAGGGAAGCATGAAGTGCTCTAAAATTTCCTGGTAGACGGCTGCTCTGACTTTGGTCAACTCTTGACAAATCACAGTGGACCTACACCAGCAGATGACATGGCTCCCAAACGATCACTGATTGTGGAAACTTCACACTAGACCTCAAGCAGCTTGGATTGTGTGCCTTTCCACTCTTCCTCCAGACTCTGGGACCTTGATTTGCAAATGAAATGCAAAATTTACTTTCATCTGAAAACAACACCTTGGACCATTGAGCAACAGTCCAGTTCTTTTTGTCCTTGGCCCAGGTAAGACGCTTCTGGCATTCTCTATTGGTCATGAGTGGCTTGACACAAGGAATGCAACACTTATAGCCCATGTCCTTGATACCTCTGTGTGTGGTGGCTCTTGAAGCAGTGACTTCAGCATTAGTCCACTCCTAGTGAATCTCCCCCATACGTTTGAATGGCCTTTTCTTAACAATCCTTTCAAAGCTGCGGTTATCTTAGTTGCCTGTGCACCTTTTTCGATCACACTTTTTTCTTTCCCTCAACATTCCATTAATATGCTTGGATACAGCACTCTGTGAACAGCCAGCTTCTTTAGCAATGACCTTTTGTGGTACATCCTCCTTGTGGACTGTGTCAATGACTGCTTTCTGGACATCTGTCAAGTCAGTAGTCTTCCCCATAATTGTGGAGCTACTGAAACAGAGTATGGGACCTTTTTAAATGCTTAGGAAGCCTTTGCAGGTGTTTTTTGTTAATTATTTTAATTTACTGAGATGACTTTTGGGTTTTCATTGGCTTGAAGCCATAATCGTCAACATTAACAGAAATAAACACGTGAAATAGATTACTCTGTTTGTAATGACTCTATATAATATATAAGTTTCACTTTTTGTATTGAAGAACTGAAATAAATTAACTTTTTGGTGATTTTCTAATTTTGTGAGAGACACCTGTCTGTGTGCGAAATTTGTAAGCTGATAATGTAGGGGTACTGTGGCCCATGTTCAGTCGGTGAAATTTTTAACTGGACTGGAAGTAGCAAGCCTCAGTCTCTGTGAGGGCACTGTTAAAATTCATTTACATCCTATTTTACCATTTTTGCTATGGTGAACAAAAACCTTTAATTCGTATTAATGTCCAGATTTGTTTGCAGGGCATTAGTCCTATTACCCCCATTTAGTTTACTTCTGCAACCCCCATGGCCCTCATTATCACCTTTTTAAAGCCAACATTAAAGCACCGAATTTCGTGTCTCCATTATTTGTTCCAACGAACATCCACGGGATCGTGCACCTCTACTTGTGATATACACTGTCAAATTTGATTCATGTGAAACTTTACTGGCTTGAAATAAAAAATAAAAATGGCCTGGTACAGATGTACAGTAGATATTTGGTTGTTCAAAAATTAAATATTGTCACATACTGTATATTGTTGAACTTGGTTTGTATGAAATTTTGTCTCTTTCAAATAAAAATAAAATTTGGCCTGATACAGGTGTAGAAATTTGGTCCCTCGTTACTATCTCCCTATACGCCACTTTTTTTTGTGTCTTGGCGTCCCCACTCACACACGTATCATGCTTGGTACATGTGCTCAACTTGATAGTTCTGCGGTTTCTGAAAACCTAACCAGATTTGACAGATTCTGATCAAAATACACTGCATCAACACCCATTTCTGCAAGTCGCCTACAACCGCCTCCCGGCACTACTGCGGTAGCTCATGCAAGCGCCAGCTCACTGACTGGTGTGCAACGTGAACAAGCACTGGAACTCCACACTGCACATTCTGGTAAGGTTTTATGAGCAGCAGAGGCCAATTGTGAAATACCAGTTCCAACACGTCCGTCGGTATTTGGGTCAGCCTCCGCACATAACAACTGAAGAGTGGGCATGGATGTCTGACATTTGTGCTGTTCTCCAAGATTTAGAGGACTTGACAAAGATGGTGAGTGTTGAAGACGCCATAATCCATAGCTCCCAACCGTCCCTCATACTACGGGACTGTCACGATTTTGAGGCTCTGCCCCGCAGCCCCGCATGAGACTCTACTTCTCCCACACAGCCAGAAGAAAAAGAAGCCAACACGCCCCCTTGTATTAGGCCATGCCCCTTCCCCTTTTGTATGTTCTTCCAGTGCGGTGGTTCAGAGAGGGAGAGAGGACATTCTGAGGTACGTGTGTGTGTGCACGTCAGTGTGTGTGTGTAAGTACTGTACACATACATGCAGCTGGCCATGCTGTGCTTACAGTACAAGGCATTATAACCAGGAGTAGTGGCAGCAGTTAGAGCAATCCAGTGCAGTCTGTTAGTCATAGGCACAGTATATACAGTATATATATATATATATATATATATATGTATCCTTTATATACTACAGCATTTATGGAGTGGAGCCAGTAGATAGTGGTGTTGTCTGAGTGCATGCAGGGTTCGCAGAACTGGGCTACATTGCAATGTGCAGGACCTGTGAAGCTGCAGTGTGGACAGCGATAGGTGCAGAAGTCTTTGTCTGCATTGTAAGCAGAGCCGCTGGGACACATCTACAGCCCCGACAGTACACTTGCATCATCATGTGGGGCCATTATACTGTACGCAGCATCATGTGGGGCCATTATACTGTACGCAGCATCATGTGGGGCCGTTATACTGTATGCCGCATCATGTGTGGCCATTATTCTGTACGCAGCATCATGTGGGGCCATTATACTGTACGTAGCATCATTTGGGGCCATTACACTGTACGCAGCATCATGTGGGGCCATTATACCCTATTGAGCACTATATGTGGCCATTATACTGTACACAGCATCATGTGCAGCCATTATACTGTATGCAGCATCATGTAGGGCCATTATACAGTATGGAGCATAATATGTGGCCATTATACTGTATGCAGCATCATGTGGGGCCATTATACATTATGGAGCACTGTGTGGCCATTATACAGTATTGAGCATCATGTGGGGCCATTATACAGTATGGAGCACTGTGTGGCCATTATACAGTATGGAGCATCATGTGTGGCCATTATACTGTATGCAGCATCATGTGGGGCCATTATACAGTATGGAGCACTGTATGGCCATTATACAGTACTGAGCATCATGTGGGGCCATTATACAGTATGGAGCATTGTGTGGCCATTATACAGTATGGAGCATCATGTGTGGCCATTATACTGTATGCAGCATCATGTGGGGCCATTATACAGTATGGAGCACTGTGTGGCCATTATACAGTATGGAGCATCATGTGTGGCCATTATACTGTGCGCAGCATCATGTGGGGCCTTTATACATTATGGAGCACTGTGTGTGGCCATTATACTGTACGCAGCATCATGTGGGGCCATTATACAGTATGGAGCACTGTGTGGCCATTATGCAGTATTGAGCATCATGTGGGGCCATTATACAGTATGGAGCACTGTGTAGCCATTATGCAGTATGGAGCATCATGTGTGGCCATTATACTGTACACAGCATCATGTGCAGCCATTATACTGTTTGCAGCATCATGTGGGGCCATTATACAGTATGGAGCATAATATGTGGCCATTATACTGTATGCAGCATCATGTGGGGCCATTGTACAGTATGGAGCACTGTGTGGCCATTATACAGTATTGAGCATCATGTGGGGCCATTATACAGTATGGAGCACTGTGTGGCCGTTATACAGTATGGAGCATCATGTGTGGCCATTATACAGTATTGAGCATCATATGGGGCCATTATACAGTATGAAGCATTGTGTGGCCATTATACAGTATGGAGCATCATGTGTGGCCATTATACTGTACGCAGCATCATGTGGGGCCATTATACAGTTGGGAGAAGCCCTCATGACAGGGTATTTTTAAACAAGGAGGGAAAAGTTTTAAAAGATTGTCAAGCAATACTGGGACAACCAAACCAGCGTACTCCCTAATTTGTCTGCTAACTTCAGCAATTGGGTTTCAAAGCTGGACACCTGGCATGAGTTGTCCCTTCTTGCCTTGGAGGTGTTGTGCTGCCCTGCCGCTAATGTTTTGTCTGAGCTGATTTTTAGTGTCACAGGGGGACCATAACAGACAGATGCTTTCGCCTGTCATTAGAAAGAGCTGACATGCTCACTCTGATAATAATGAACAAAGCCTGGCTTAGACCTAACTTTTACATATTACTAGATGATAGCAGCACATAAAGTGTTTTCAATTTTCAATATTTGAAAGAGGCCCACCAGTTGTTGCCTTCTAGGGTCTATGGATGACCCTAGTTAAATTTTTACTGGCTTTGCAGTTTGTGCAAAGCCTTTATGAATACCACAACTATACTTTGTTCACAATATTTGAATGAGGCAATACAGTTGGTGCCTACAAGGATGTA
Organism: Ranitomeya variabilis; assembly: GCF_051348905.1. Taxonomy (NCBI): domain Eukaryota; kingdom Metazoa; phylum Chordata; class Amphibia; order Anura; family Dendrobatidae; genus Ranitomeya; species Ranitomeya variabilis. The sequence continues at coordinate 568,328,871 of NC_135232.1, forward strand.
TGATGACCCTGCTTGCAATTTTTGACAGGGTTTGCACTTAGTGCATGGCCTTTATGACTCTAGAAGTACCAATACAATTTGAACAGAATGTGTATGAGGCCCTTTATGTATTATACAGCTCATTTCCTATTTTGTAATTAAAAAAAATAAATTTTGTTTTACTTAAATTATATTTTTTTAAAATTCTTTTAAAATTTTGCATTATATACAAGTTATTATACAGGAAAAATGTTTCTCAACTTTTTTTCAGTAAAATTAAATTTTGTGCTGATTTCAAATGTTTTATTGTCTCTCCTTAAAGTGGAGTAAAGTGTGACACCATTGTTCTCAGGAGCAATCTGGAAGTCAGAGATGCTTCCAGGGGTCTTCCTCATGCCATTCTCCTTCCATTCATCACTATTCCCATCCATTTGATCATTTTCACTGCCCCCCCCCACACCTCTTTGTAGGGTCTGCAGGAAAAATCTTCAGTTTTCCCATTGACTACCAATATACTCGTTACACGAAATGAGCATGCACGTATTAAGAATTGCTTGGTTTGAGCAACAAGCACCCAAGGATTTTAATGCTCGCTACTCTCTAGTGCTGATTGACTATTTGAATTGTTTTTCAATTCTTTATTTTTTTGTCTTGGGTTCCTCATTGCTGTTTTATGTGCCAAATTTTTCAAAATATTGGCAGATTAATTTTGTGGAAAATTATAGCCGTTCCTTTTACCTTTGTGCACATTTCCAGAGCAGGCCAGTCTTCGATCGACCAAAAATAAAATTAAAAGGATTCTGTACTCTACAGAGTACAATTGTGCAAAAAATGTTCAACATTTTGAAAAATCGTAAATGATGATTTGATCTAAGCCATTTGGATATGCAAAACTAGTCATAATGCCAAACTAAAAAAAAAGCAAACAAAAACAAATAGACGAAATAAGGTAAAGTTAACTTAAAAAGCCAAAAATTAAATAATGAATAAGGTGCAAACAGAAAAGTTGCTATTTGAACCATTGTTACTCCAGAAAAAGGTGCAAAAACCATGATGAATCGGGATTCTTGTCTATAAGGAGACATTGAGAAGATTGATCAATCCAATTAAAAAGTTGCAAAAATGTAATGTGTATAAACTTAAGAAAAGAAAGAGAAAAAGTGGCCGGTTTCCTAGGAAGGACCATACACTTTGGATTGATTCCAATTAATGGATGCAGCCAGCTTCAGTACCCCTAGCTCTTCGGTTGATGCAGAGACAAAGCTGTCTATACTGGCAGCATGGGAGGGGACTAGTGGCATAACTATGCCACTGTCCTTAACTCTAAATCATTCAGGAACCCTCTGCCCCCCCAACAAGCAGGAAGACAAGAGGCAGAGGAGCAGCGGGCTCCTGAAGTTAGAAGATGAGTACTCGCCTTTAAAAAATGACATGTCCAACAAGGTCAACCAAGAGAAGTAAAAGAATATGAAAGAAGGAAAGGTGGATGGTTGTACCTTAAAACTTTGCTAACCTCACATTCTGCCCTGAAAGGAAAACATTTCCTACCTAACCCAAACCATTGACCACAGTGGTGGTCTTCATTGACAGTATTCTCAACAGCTCATGAAGTAAAATGACTTTATGGGATCTCTGATGGTTTGAGGATGCTCAACTGCTGTACATGGGCTGAAACGTCTGATTGTTTGGCTCTCGCTGGATTAAATAAGCAATAGTGTTGAGCATTCCGATACCGCAAGTATCGGGTATCGGCCGATATTTGTGGTATCAGAATTCCGATACCGAGTTCCGATATTTTTGCAATATCGGGAATCGGGATCGGGATGCATATTCATGTGTAAAATAAAGAATAAAAATAAAAAATAGGGATATACTCACCCTCGGACGCGCCCTGGTTGTAACCGCTGCAACCGGCAGCCTCCGTTCCTAAGAATGAGCGAGTGAAGGACCTGCGATGACGTCGCAGTCTTGTGATTGGTCGCGTAACCGCTCACGTGACCGCTCACGTGACTGCGACGTCATCGAAGGTCCTTCACTCGCTCATTCTTAGGAACGGAGGCTGCCGGTTGCAGTGGTTACAACCAGGGCGCGTCCGAGGGTGAGTATATCCCTATTTTTTATTTTTATTCTTTATTTTACACATGAATATGGATCCCAGGGCCTGAAGGAGAGTTTCCTCTCCTTCAGACCCTGGGAACCATCCAGGATCACTTCCGATATTTGTGTCCCATTGACTTTTATTGGTATCGGGTATCGGTATCGGCGATATCCGATATTTTTCGGATATCGGCCGATACAATCCGATACCGATACTTTCAAATATCGGAAGGTATCGCTCAACACTAATAAGCAATTATCTTACATGTGAGTGCTGGGATTTCTTTCCATTTTGCTGTTTCTTTCCACGTGCACCACAATCACACAGAGTGCCGACCAGCTTCCTATTATTCAAAACACTGACAAACTGAAACAGCTTTTGCTGAAGAATATCCCTGTATTTTGTGCCATCCATCTGCCACTCGATTCAGACCATTTTTTCCTTTTAATTGCTGCTGAAAAACATCCTCACAGCATGATGCTTCCACCACCATGTGGGGATGATGTTCTTGGGGTGATGAGCTGTGTTGGTTTGGCGCCAGCCATAGAGTTTACCTTTGTGGCCAAAAAGTTTAATTTTGGTCTCTTCTGACCACATCACCTTCTTTCATACATGTTGGGAGTCTCCCACTTGTCTTTTGTCAAACTTGTCCTTACAATTTGTGTGTGTGAGAAAAGGCTTCTTTCTAGCCACTCTTCTTTAAAGGCCAGCTCAGTAGAGTGTATGGCTTATTGTGGCCGTATAAACAGATACTCCAGTCTCTGCTTGCGAACTCTGAAGCTCCTTTGGTCTCTGTTATGCCTTTCTGATTAATGCCTTCCTTGCCCGGGTGAGAGATTTTGGGGGCACTCTCTCTTGGCAGGTTTGTTGTGGTACCATCTTCTTTCCATATGATAATGGATTTCATGGTGCTCCGGGAGATCATCAGAGATTGGGATATTTTTGATAACCCAACCCTGATTTGTTATTCTCAACAACTTTGTACCTGACTTGTTTGGTGATCTCCTTGGACTTCATGGTGGTGTTTGGAGAGCTCCTTGGTCTTCATGGTGTTTGGAGATCTCCTTAGTCTTCATGGTGTTGTTTGGAGATGTCCTTGGTCTTCATGGTGGTGTTTGGAGATCTTCTTGGTCTTCATGGTGTTGTTTGGTGATCTCCTTGGTCTTCGTGGTGTTTGGTCAGTGGTGCCTCTTGCTTAATGGTACTGCAGCCTCTGACCTTTCAGAAAAGGTAAGATTTATATACTGACAGACATGTGACACAGACTGCACACTGTAATCTGGATTTAGAATTGAAATTGGCATTTGCCTTTCTGTGGCTTGTGAAGAAGAAAGAAGAGCAAGACAAGACGGAAAAGGCGTCGTCATCGCTACTGGCAACATCCCATTGTGGAAGTCCAAGAGAGCCGTGGACCCTACCACTCGTTGTACACTGAGCTGTGTGAAAACCTGGAGAAGGTTTTCAAATACACGAGGATATCGGAACAGAGCTTCGATGAATTGCTGCAACGCATCCGAGAATCCATCACCAGGCAGGACACACAACTACGTCGAGCAATTCCTGCAGAGGGACGTCTGTTGTTGACCTTGATGTACGTAATTTTGAAAAATAAACACATATCATTTGTATTATTGTTATAACAGCCATGTACTGATTTTTTTTCCATTTTCTGTTCAGCAGATTCCTGGCTCCCGGATAGACCTTATGACCTCTACATTTTCAATTATGGATTGGAGTGTCCACCCTATCTGGGATTGTTGGAGATACCTGCCGTGCTTTTTGTGATGTTCTGTGTGCAGAATTCCTCCCCCAACCCACAACTGAACTCTGGCTGAAAATTCAATGAAATGTGCAATTTTCCAAACTGTGTGGGGGCTGTGGATGGCAAACACATTCAGATTCTGATACCTGCTGGAAGCGGATACCAGTATTTTAATTACAAAAAATACTTTTCGATTGTTCTCATGGCGATTGCACATGCTGAGTGTTGATTTTTCGCCGTTGACATTGGCTCATTTGGACAAGGAAATGACTTTCAAAAACTCTGACATGGGCCAACGTTTGTATGGTAATAACTTAAATTTTCCACCACCACAACATCTATTCCGAACACTGAAGGACCGCCAATGCCGTTTGTTGTGGTTGGGGATGAGGCGTTTCAAATGTGTGCCAACCTCATAAAAACGTACTTGAGTCAGGACATGCATGAATCACACCAAAAGGATTTTCAACTACTGACTGACTCTGGAGCGTGGTGGATGCTGCTTGCTGCAGGGGTGCTGCACTCTGGAGCATGGTGGGTGCTGCTTGCTGCTGGGTGCTGCACTCTGGAGTGTGGTGGATGCTGCTTGCTGCAGGGGTGCTGCACTCTGGTGCTTGGTGGATGCTGCTTGCCGCATGGGTGCTGCACTCTGGAGCTTGGTGGATGCTGATTGCTGCATGACTGCTGCTCTCTGGAGCATGGTGTAACTGTGAACTGGGGTGATGCTGTGCTCGTTGATGCTGGTAAAATCCAGCCATCGGATGATAGCTTCGGAACTGCTGCTGTAATGCCTGGCTGTAAGCAGCCTGGCAGGCCTGCATGATGTTCAGCTGGAGTTCAGGTGTAAGGTTTACTGACACACCCCGCTCTATTGCTGACAAAAAAAGTCTCGCCGGTCTCTGAGGGTCGGTTTCCAGGCAGTCAAGGCGTCTGTGGACATCCTGGAAAAGTGTGTTCACCTGAGTGAACCCACTCTTCAGTCTATCACCAATCACCTTCATCCCATCCTGGAAGACCGAGCTTAAGTGAATAAACTCGGGCATGACTGACCTCTCCCAGGCCCTCTGCCGCTGGTGAGCAGACCCAACAAAAGCAGTGGCAGAAAGCTGGAAGAGGGGAAAACCTGATGGACCAGCTGCTTGTTCCCCAGCCTGTGAAGCCTGCCTGGTTGGTACATCGCTTGTGGATGATTGGGACAGTTCGTTGGCTGGTCGATGATGGGCCGCTCCAACAGAAGAAGATCCAGGTTGTATAGTTCTGCTCCAGGTTATGTGTTGAAAATAAAAGAAAAACATTACTAAAAAATGTTTTATAGTTTGTATAGGACAACAGAAAAGATACTCACGTTCGCTTATCATCCGCAGGCCTCAGAAAAGAAAGCATATGGTTGTATTTATATTTCAAAGACTTTGGAGCAGCATCACTTTTAACCCGAATCTCCTGTCTAATATCCTTATTGAAATGATCCTTCATCGAACGCCATTATTATAATATTAAAATATACCTTTTATTAATAATTAATTATAAAATACCAAATATCAGACAAACAACGACACACTGCACATATATAAAATGTCAGACTTATAGAAGTCAATAGCTGTTAAGCCCCAAATACAGCACAATATTTCCTTATTGCACTGCTTATCAACAAATCTGTGCAAATCAGGTAGTGCCAGTGATTGCATCTTATGCTACTATATATATAACCTACAGTACAGACCAAAAGTTTGGACACACCTTCTCATTTAAAGATTTTTCTATATTTTCATGACTATGAACATTCAGTGTACATTCACACTGAAGGCATCAAAACTATGAATTAACACATGTGGAATGATATACTTAACAAAAAAGTGTGAAACAACTGAAATTATGTCTTATATTCTAGGTTCTTCAAAGAAGCCACCTTTTGCTTTGATGACTGCTTTGCACACTCTTGGCATTCTCTTGATGAGCTTCAAGAGGTAGTCACCGGGAATGGTTTTCACTTCACAGGTGTGCCCTGTCAGGTTTAATACGTGGGATTTCTTGCCTTTTAAATAGGGTTGGGACCATCAGTTGTGTTGTGCAGAAGTCTGGTGGATACACAGCTGATAGTCCTACTGAATAGACTGTTAGAAATTGTATTATGGCAAGAAAAAAGCAGCTAAGTAAAGAAAAATGAGTGGCCATCATTACTTTAAGAAATGAAGGTCAGTCAGTCTGAAAAATTGGGCAAACTTTGAAAGTGTCCTCAAATGCAGTGGCACAAACCATCAAGCGCTACAAAAAAACTGGCTCACATGAGGACCGCCCCAAGAAAGGAAGACCAAGAGTCACCTCTAATTCTGAGGATAAGTTTATCTGAGTCACCAGCCTCAGAAATCGCAGGTTAACAGCAGCTCAGATTAGAGACCAGGTCAATGCCACACAGAGTTCTAGCAGCAGACACATCTCTACAACAACTGTTAAGAGGAGACTTTGTGCAGCAGGCCTTCATGGTAAAATAGCTGCTAGGAAACCACTGCTAAGGACAGGCAACAAGCAGAAGAGACTTGTTTGGGCTAAAGAACACAAGGAATGGGCATTAGACCAGTGGAAATCTGTGCTTTGGTCTGATAAGTCCAAATTTGAGATCTTTGGTTCCAACCACCGTGTCTTTGTGCGACGCAGAAAAGGTGAACGGATGGACTCTACATGCCTGGTTCTCACCATGAAGCATGGAGGAGGAGGTGTGATGGTGTGGGGGTGCTTTGCTGGTGACACTGTTGGGGATTTATTCAAAACTGAAGGCATTCTGAACCAGCATGGCTACCACAGCATCTTGCAGTGGCATGCTATTCCATCCGGTTTGCGTTTAGTTAGACCATCATTAATTTTTCAACAGGACAATGACCACAAACACAACTCCAGGCTGTGTAAGGGCTATTTGACCAAGAAGGAGAGTGATGTGGTGCTACGCCAGATGACCTGCCCTCCGCAGTCACCAGACCTGAACCCAATCGAGATGGTTTGGGGTGAGCTGGACCGCAGAGTGAAGGCAAAAGGGCCAACAAATGCTAAGCATCTCTTGGAACTCCTTCAAGATTGTTGGAAGACCACTTCCGGTGACTACCTCTTGAAGCTCATCAAGAGAATGCCAAGAGTGTGCAAAGCAGTCATCAAAGCAAAAGGTGGCTACTTTGAAGAACCTAGAATATAAGACATAATTTCAGTTGTTTCACACTTTCTTGTTAAGTACGGTATCTAATTCCACAAGTGTTAATTCATAGTTTTGGCGCCTTCAGTGTGAATGTACAATTTTCATAGTCATGAAAATACAGAAAAATCATTAAATGAGAAGGTGTGTCCAAACTTTTGGCCTGTACTGTAGGTATAAGTATATATTGTGATATATGCTATGAATAGTATGTATAGTATATATTGTGACAATGTCACTGGCAAAGTATATATATATATATATGTGTATATCTATATATATATATATATATATATATATATATATATATACTGCAATTCTACACTATTGCAGTATATAGAGAAACTATGGTTCTGCAGGCTGCATTTCATAGGTGTACAGTCTTGGCCTCCATGGGGGCCTATAGCAAACGTCAATTGGCACCTTGTGAACTTGTCATGGAGGGGGAAAAGAGTGCTAGTACCCTCACACACTGTCATTGACTCCCCCGGATGTTGATCTTAAAGGCATATACAGTACAGGCTGTGTAGCACAGACGTCATTTGCCAGTAACTATACAGACTCACCTCGTTAGACAGTTAAATACTTCCTTGCGACCATATGATGTATTATTACATTATAGGGTCACAAACAGATTAATAAACCCATTTTATGGCAGTCTGTATCCGGCTGTGGCAAGTAATTAGGCATTTTTTAGGCCCACAACTGCCATGCCTACCAAATGCACCTTGTGATCATATACAGTGGCTTGCAAAGGTATTCACCCCCTTGGTTTTTTCCTTATTGGCCGGATTGGCTGCTGCGGATTGTAAACCTATGAAAAACCAAGTCCGCTGTGCCCATGGTGCGGAAAATACCGGTCGGTATTTTCCGCAGCATGTCAATTCTTTGTGGGGATTCTGCAGCGTTTTACACCTGTTCCTGTGAAATCTGCACAAAAAAACACTGGAAATCCATGGTATATCCGCGGATCACTGTATATCAGTGCGTTTTACCTGCGGCTTTTTAAAAAACGGTGCCGAAAAATCCGCACAAAAATCCTCAACGTGGTCACATAGCCTTAGGGTTGGAATTAGAGTTAGGGTTGGAATTAGGGTTAGGGTTGGAATTAGGGTTAAGATTAGGGTTAGGGGTGTGTTGGGGTTAGGGTTACGCTTGTGGTTAGTGTTATGGTTGGGATTAGGGTTAGGGGTGTGTTGGGGTTAGGGTTGTGGTTAGGGGTGTGTTGGGGTTAGGGTTGTGATTAGGGTCATGGTTAGAGTTGGGATTAGGGTTAGGGATGTGGTGGGGATTATTGTTGGATTTAGAATTGAGGGGTTTCCACTGTACAGGCACATCAGGGAGTCTGCAAACATGACATGGCGCCACTATTCCAGCCCATCTTGAGTTCAAAAAGTCAAATTGTGCTCCCTCCCTTCCGAACCCCGACGTGTGCCCAAACAGTGGTTTACCCCCACATATGGGATACCAGTATATCAGGACAAACTGGACAACAACTTTAGGGGTCCAATTTCTCTTGTCATTCTTGTGAAAATAAAAAATTATGGGCTAAAAAAATAATTTTTTAGGGAAAGAAAAATTATTTTTTATTTTCACGGTTCTGCGTTATAAACTTCTGTGAAGCACTTGGGGGTTCAAAGTGTTCACATCCAGATAAGTTCCTTGGGGGGTCTAGTTTCCAAAATGTGGTCACTTGTGGTGGGTTTCTACTGTTTAGGCTCATCAGGGGCTCTGCAAACACAACGTGACGCCCGCAGACCATTCCATCAAAGTCTGCATTTCAAAACGTCACTACTTCCCTTCCGAGCCCCGACATGTGCCCAAATAGTGGTTTACCCCCACATATGGGGTATCAGCGTACTCAGGACAAACTGGACAACAACTTTTTTGGTCGAATTTCTCCTGTTACCCTTGTGAAAATAAAAATTTGCAGGCTAAAAATCATTTTTGAGGAAAGAAAAATGATTTTTTATTTTCACGGCTCTGCGTTATAAACTTCTGTGAAGCACTTGGGGGTTCAAAGTGTTCACCACACATCCAAATAAGTTCTTTGGGGGGGTCTGTTGTGAATTTGCTTTTTGCTCCCTCTAGTGGTTACTAGTTTTTTGACTCTGGTTTTTCTGTCATTCCTTTTATCCGCACCTGGGTCGTTAGTTAGGGGTGTTGCTATATAAGCTCCCTGGACCTTCAGTTCAATGCCTGGCAACGTAGTTATCAGAGCTAGTCTGCTGTGCTCTTGTCTACTGATCCTGGTTCCAGTTATATCAGCTAAGTCTGCCTTTTGCTTTTTGCTATTTGTTTTGGTTTTGTATTTTTGTCCAGCTTGTTCCAAATCTATATCCTGACCTTTGCTGGAAGCTCTAGGGGGCTGTTCTTCTCCCCCCGGACCGTTAGACGGTTCGGGGGTTCTTGAATTTCCAGTGTGGATTTTGATAGGGTTTTTGTTGACCATATAAGTTACCTTTCTTTATTCTGCTATCAGTAAGCGGGCCTCTCTGTGCTAAACCTGGTTCATTTCTGTGTTTGTCATTTCCTCTTACCTCACCGTCATTATTTGTGGGGGGCTTCTATCCAGCTTTGGGGTCCCCTTCTCTGGAGGCAAGAAAGGTCTTTGTTTTCCTCTACTAGGGGTAGCTAGATTCTCCGGCTGGCGCGTGTCATCTAGAATCAACGTAGGAATGATCCCCGGCTACTTCTAGTGTTGGCGTTAGGAGTAGATATATGGTCAACCCAGTTACCACTGCCCTATGAGCTGGATTTTTGTATTCTGCAGACTTCCACGTTCCTCTGAGACCCTCGCCATTGGGGTCATAACAGTTTGCCAGGCCAGTATTAAATGTTTAATGCATTGCAGAAGAGGGATTATAAGAAAGAAGATTCTGAGTTTTTTTTTTCTCCTTCCCCTTTACCTCAGAGTGGCTATGCTTGCTGCAGACATGAATGTCCAGACCTTGATTACAAGTGTGGACCAGCTGGCTACTCGTGTGCAGGGCATACAAGACTATGTTATCAGAAATCCTAGGTCAGAACCTAAAATACCGATTCCTGAACTGTTTTCCGGAGACAGGTTTAAGTTTAGGAATTTCGTGAATAATTGTAAATTGTTTTTGTCCCTGAGACCCTGTTCATCAGGAGATTCTGCTCAGCAAGTAAAAATTGTTATTTCGTTCTTACGGGGCGACCCTCAGGATTGGGCTTTTTCGCTGGCGCCAGGAGATCCGGCATTGGCTGATCTTGATGCGTTTTTTCTGGCGCTCGGTTTACTTTATGAGGAACCCAATCTTGAGATTCAGGCAGAAAAGGCCTTGCTGTCTATGTCTCAGGGGCAGGACGAGGCTGAAGTGTATTGCCAAAAATTTCGGAAATGGTCCGTGCTGACACATTGGAACGAGTGTGCACTGGCCGCTAATTTTAGAAATGGCCTTTCTGAAGCCATTAAGAATGTTATGGTGGGTTTTCCCATTCCCACAGGTCTGAATGATACTATGGCACTGGCTATTCAAATTGACCGGCGGTTGCGGGAGCGCAAAACCGCAAATTCCCTCATGGTGTTGTCTGAACAGACACCTAATTCGGTGCAATGTGATAGAAAAACCGCAAATTCCCTCATGGTGTTGTCTGAACAGACACCTGATTTAATGCAATGTGATAGAATCCTGACTAGAAATGAGCGGAAAATTCATAGACGCCGGAATGGCTTGTGCTACTACTGTGGTGATTCTACACATGTTATCTCAGCATGCTCTAAACGTATAGCTAAGGTTGTTAGTCCTGTCACCGTTGGTAATTTGCAACCTAAATTTATTCTGTCTGTAACTTTGATTTGCTCACTGTCATCTTATCCTGTCATGGCGTTTGTAGATTCAGGTGCTGCCCTGAGTCTCATGGATCTCTCATTTGCTAAGCGCTGTGGATTTACTCTTGAACCATTAGAAAATCCTATTCCTCTTAGGGGTATTGATGCTACACCATTGGCAGCAAATAAACCGCAGTATTGGACTCAGGTTACCATGTGCATGACTCCTGAACACCGCGAGGTGATACGTTTCCTGGTTTTACATAAAATGCATGATTTGGTCGTTTTAGGGCTGCCATGGTTACAGACCCATAATCCAGTCCTGGACTGGAAGGCTATGTCAGTCTCAAGTTGGGGCTGTCGTGGTATTCATGAGGATTCCCTGCCTGTGTCTATTGCTTCTTCTACGCCTTCGGAAGTTCCGGAGTATTTGTCTGATTATCAGGATGTCTTCAGTGAGTCTGAGTCCAGTGCACTGCCTCCTCATAGGGACTGTGACTGTGCTATAGATTTGATCCCAGGCAGTAAATTTCCTAAGGGAAGACTGTTTAATCTGTCGGTACCTGAACATACCGCTATGCGTTCATATATCAAGGAGTCTCTGGAAAAAGGACATATTCGTCCGTCTTCTTCCCCTCTTGGTGCGGGATTCTTTTTTGTGGCAAAAAAGGACGGATCTTTGAGACCTTGTATTGATTATCGGCTTTTAAATAAGATCACTGTCAAATTTCAGTATCCTTTACCGCTGTTGTCTGACTTGTTTGCCCGGATTAAGGGTGCCAAGTGGTTCACCAAGATAGACCTTCGTGGTGCGTACAACCTTGTGCGCATTAAGCAAGGTGATGAATGGAAAACCGCATTCAATACGCCCGAAGGTCATTTTGAGTACTTGGTGATGCCTTTTGGGCTCTCCAATGCGCCTTCAGTTTTTCAGTCCTTTATGCATGACATTTTCCGGAAGTATCTGGATAAATTTTTGATTGTTTATCTGGATGATATTTTGGTTTTTTCTGATAATTGGGATTCGCATGTGGAGCAGGTCAGGTTGGTCTTTAAAATTTTGCGTGAAAATTCTTTGTTTGTCAAGGGCTCAAAGTGTCTCTTTGGTGTACAGAAGGTTCCCTTTTTGGGGTTCATTTTTTCCCCTTCTGCTGTGGAGATGGACCCAGTCAAGGTCCGAGCTATTCTTGATTGGACTCAGCCCTCGTCAGTTAAGAGTCTTCAGAAGTTCTTGGGCTTCGCTAACTTCTACCGTCGTTTTATCGCTAATTTTTCTAGCATTGTGAAACCTTTGACGGATATGACCAAGAAGGGCTCCGATGTAGCTAACTGGGCTCCTGCTGCCGTGGAGGCTTTCCAGGAGTTGAAACGCCGGTTTACTTCGGCGCCTGTTTTGTGCCAGCCTGACGTCTCACTTCCCTTTCAGGTTGAGGTGGATGCTTCGGAGATTGGGGCAGGGGCCGTTTTGTCGCAGAGAGGCCCTGGTTGCTCTGTTATGAAGCCTTGTGCCTTTTTCTCTAGGAAATTTTCGCCTGCCGAGCGAAATTATGATGTGGGCAATCGGGAGTTGTTGGCCATGAAATGGGCATTTGAGGAGTGGCGTCATTGGCTCGAGGGTGCTAAGCATCGTGTGGTGGTCTTGACTGATCACAAAAATCTGATGTATCTCGAGTCTGCTAAACGCCTTAATCCGAGACAGGCCCGCTGGTCATTGTTTTTCTCCCGCTTTGATTTTGTTGTCTCGTATTTACCAGGTTCAAAGAATGTGAAGGCCGATGCTCTTTCTAGGAGCTTTGTGCCTGATGCTCCTGGAGTCGCTGATCCTGTTGGTATTCTTAAAGATGGAGTTATCTTGTCAGCTATTTCTCCGGATCTGCGACGTGTGTTGCAGAGGTTTCAGGCTGATAGGCCTGAGTCTTGTCCACCTGACAGACTGTTTGTCCCGGATAAATGGACCAGCAGAGTCATTTCCGAGGTTCATTCCTCGGTGTTGGCAGGTCACCCGGGAATTTTTGGCACCAGAGATCTGGTGGCCAGGTCCTTTTGGTGGCCTTCCTTGTCAAGGGATGTGCGGTCATTTGTGCAGTCCTGTGGGACTTGTGCTCGAGCTAAGCCTTGCTGTTCTCGTGCCAGCGGTTTGCTCTTGCCCTTGCCTGTCCCGAAGAGACCTTGGACACATATCTCCATGGATTTCATTTCTGATCTTCCGCTATCTCAGGGCATGTCCGTTATCTGGGTGATATGTGATCGCTTCTCCAAGATGGTCCATTTGGTTCCTTTGCCTAAGCTGCCTTCCTCTTCCGATCTGGTTCCTGTGTTTTTCCAGAACGTGGTTCGTTTGCACGGCATCCCTGAGAATATTGTGTCAGACAGAGGATCCCAGTTCGTTTCCAGGTTCTGGCGATCCTTTTGTAGTAGGATGGGCATTGATTTGTCGTTTTCGTCTGCTTTCCATCCTCAGACTAATGGACAGACGGAGCGAACCAATCAGACTTTGGAGGCTTATTTGAGGTGTTTTGTCTCTGCTGATCAGGACGATTGGGTGACATTCTTGCCGTTGGCTGAGTTTGCCCTTAATAATCGGGCTAGTTCCGCCACCTTGGTTTCGCCTTTTTTCTGCAACTCTGGTTTCCATCCTCGCTTTTCTTCGGGTCATGTGGAGCCTTCTGACTGTCCTGGGGTGGATTCTGTGGTGGATAGGTTGCAGCAGATCTGGAATCATGTGGTGGACAACTTGAAGTTGTCACAGGAGAAGGCTCAGCGCTTTGCCAACCGCCGCCGCGGTGTGGGTCCCCGACTACGCGTTGGGGATTTGGTGTGGCTTTCTTCCCGCTTTGTTCCTATGAAGGTCTCCTCTCCCAAATTTAAACCTCGTTTTATTGGGCCTTACAAGATATTGGAAATCCTTAATCCTGTATCTTTTCGTCTGGATCTTCCTGTGTCGTTTGCTATTCACAATGTATTTCATAGGTCCTTGTTGCGGCGGTACATTGTGCCTGTAGTTCCTTCTGCTGAGCCTCCTGCTCCGGTGTTGGTTGAGGGCGAGTTGGAGTACGTGGTGGAGAAGATCTTGGATTCTCGCCTCTCCAGGCGGAGGCTTCAGTACCTGGTCAAGTGGAAGGGCTATGGTCAGGAGGATAATTCCTGGGTGGTCGCCTCTGATATTCATGCGGCCGATTTAGTTCGTGCCTTTCATGCCGCTCATCCTGATCGCCCTGGTGGTCGTGGTGAGGGTTCGGTGACCCCTCACTAAGGGGGGGGTACTGTTGTGAATTTGCTTTTTGCTCCCTCTAGTGGTTACTAGTTTTTTGACTCTGGTTTTTCTGTCATTCCTTTTATCCGCACCTGGGTCGTTAGTTAGGGGTGTTGCTATATAAGCTCCCTGGACCTTCAGTTCAATGCCTGGCAACGTAGTTATCAGAGCTAGTCTGCTGTGCTCTTGTCTACTGATCCTGGTTCCAGTTATATCAGCTAAGTCTGCCTTTTGCTTTTTGCTATTTGTTTTGGTTTTGTATTTTTGTCCAGCTTGTTCCAAATCTATATCCTGACCTTTGCTGGAAGCTCTAGGGGGCTGTTCTTCTCCCCCCGGACCGTTAGACGGTTCGGGGGTTCTTGAATTTCCAGTGTGGATTTTGATAGGGTTTTTGTTGACCATATAAGTTACCTTTCTTTATTCTGCTATCAGTAAGCGGGCCTCTCTGTGCTAAACCTGGTTCATTTCTGTGTTTGTCATTTCCTCTTACCTCACCGTCATTATTTGTGGGGGGCTTCTATCCAGCTTTGGGGTCCCCTTCTCTGGAGGCAAGAAAGGTCTTTGTTTTCCTCTACTAGGGGTAGCTAGATTCTCCGGCTGGCGCGTGTCATCTAGAATCAACGTAGGAATGATCCCCGGCTACTTCTAGTGTTGGCGTTAGGAGTAGATATATGGTCAACCCAGTTACCACTGCCCTATGAGCTGGATTTTTGTATTCTGCAGACTTCCACGTTCCTCTGAGACCCTCGCCATTGGGGTCATAACAGGGGTCTAATTTCCAAAATGGGGTCACTTCTGGGAGGTTTCTACTGTTTAGGCACATCAGGGGCTCTGCAAACGCAACGTGACGCCCGCAGACCATTCCATCAAGGTCTGCATTTCAAAACGTCACTACTTCCCTTCCGAGTCCCGACGTGTGCCCAAATAGTGGTTTACCCCCACATATGGGGTATCTGCGTACTTAGGACAAACTGGAAAACAACTTTTGGGGTCGAATTTCTCTGTTTCGCTGGTGAAAATAAAAAATTGCGGGCTAAAAAAATCATTTTTGAGGAAAGAAAAATGATTTTTTATAAACTTCTGCGAAGCATTTGAGGGTTCAAAGTGCTCACCACACATCTATGTAAGTTCCTTGGTGGTTTTTTTTTCCAAAATGGGGTCACTTGTGGGGGAGCTCCAATGTTTAGGCACACAGGGGCTCTCCAAACACGACATGGTGTCCGATAACGATTGGAGCTAATTTTCCATTCAAAAAGTCAAATGGCGCTCCTTCTCTTCCGAGCCCTGCCGTGCGCTCAAACAGTGGCTTACCCCATATATGGGGTATCAGCGTACTCAGGACAAATTGGACAACAACTTTCGGGGTCCAGTTTCTCCTTTTATCCTTGGTAAAATAAAAAACATTCTTGCTAAAATATCATTTTTGGGACTAAGAAGTTAAGTGTTAATTTTTTCCTTCCATGTTGCTTCTGCTGCTGTGAAACACCTGAAGGGTTAATAAACTTCTTGAATGTGGTTTTGGGCACCTTGAGGGGTGCAGTTTTTAGAATGGTGTCACTTTTGGGTATTTTCAGCCATATAGACCCTTCAAACTGACTTCAAATGTGAGGTGGTCCCTAAAAAAATGGTTTTGTAAATTTTGCTGTAAAAATGAAAAATCGCTGGTCAAATTTTAACCCTTATAACTTCCTAGCAAAAAAATTTAGTTTCCAAAATTGTGCTTATGTAAAGTAGACATGTGGCAAATGTTATTTATTAACTATTTTGTGTCACATAACTCTCTGGTTTAACAGAATAAAAATTCAAAATTTTAAAATTGCGAAATTTTCACCAAATTTCTGTTTTTTTCACAAATAAATGCAAAAATTATGAAGCCCAATATGTCACGAAAAAACAATCTCAGAATCGCTATGATCCGTTGAAGCATTCCTGAGTTATTACCTCATAAAGGGACACTGGTCAGAATTGCAAAAAATGGCCAGGTCATTAAGGTAAAAATAGGCTGGGTAATGAAGGGGTTAAATGAGGTGGTGTGTCCAAACTTTTGGTCTGTACTGTATATAGAATATATTGTGACAAAGTAACTGGCAAAGTACTGGATGGGAGTTGGCTTCAGTGATAACAACCTAGGAATATGCTCCAGCACACTTAAAGTGCTTAAAAGTGTTAATCGGCCATATTCAGTGCAGGCTGACTGCAGCAGTAACAGTTGGCACAACAGAAGACAAGAAAGCTGCTGATGCAACAGCTCCAGCAACAGCAGCAGCAGAGTCGACAACAGTAGCAGCAGATTGAGTTACTCACAGAGGTGATTCATGGCACTACAGCAGCTCTAACCCCAATGTCAGCTAATGATTTCTCTGTCCAAAAGGCAGTGAGGCGGGCCTTGCACAAAGTGACCCAGGGTAACAACATAGAGGCCTTTTTTGAAAGAGTCGCCGAAAGGGAGAAACTCCCGCTAGAGCAGTGGGCTGAAATCTTGGCGCCATACTTAATGGGGAACCACAAAATGCCTTTGATTTGTCCTTACAGGACGCTATAGAATATGTAAAATGAAAACAGAAATTTTGCTGCGCATGGGGGTGACAATGACTGTAAGGACGCAAAGGGTCCACCACTGGACATATCACCGTGACATACCCCCTCACTCCCAAATGTTTGATCTGCTGCACCTTGTTCAAAAGTGGTTACAGCCAGAGTCCTCTACCCTAGTGCACATGGTATAGCGAGTTGTAATAGACCGGTTTGTGCACTCCCCTCCGAGCCCAATGCAGACTTGTGTTGTCCAGGGAAATCCCTGGAATGCCGATAACTTGGTTGGACTGGTTGAAAGGTATCAGGGGGCCGACAGTTACTTGGCAAGGTAAGCCACTCTATAATGGGGGTGGAGGTTAAAAAGGGAGAGGGGACTTATTGTACTGGGTTACTAAGGTGAGGGAGGAGATAGTGGAGCAATTGTTGGTTTCTGGTCCGTATAGACAAAGGGTGTTGGACATGGCACATTCACATGTCTTGGGTGGCTATCCAGGGGTGGGGCAAACTTAAGAATGGGTCATGTGGAGGTTCTATTAGTCCAGATGTCACCGGGAAATATTGCAAGTCCTATCCCACCTACCAGTTAACCACTACCACCTCTTACTTCCAAAATCCTCTCATGCCGCTACCCATCAAGGCAAGGCAAGAGAGGGCCCCCATTGAAACTTCATGTTAGCTGGGCAAGCCAGAAGGGAACATAGAGGATGTAACAGTGGCAGAGACACTTTCACTGGCCCAGAACCAAGATTACCAAGAACTGCTTCAGCAGAACCTGGACCTATTTTCAGAGTTGCCGGATGTTGAACATGAAATCTCGATGGGACCACGTGTGCGGATAAACAAAAAAATATATAGACTCCCCAAAGCTCTTTACGAGGTGATTTTGAAGGAGATGAGGAAAATGGTGAGCTTGGGCGTCGTCAAGGAGTCAAAAAGTGGCAGGTCCAGCCCCACTGTCCTTGTGCGGAAGCCTGGTGGAAAGGGGCGTTTCTGCAACAACTACCTTGTCTATGATCTCATAGAGAAGGTAGGTTCAGCCAGATACATCACCACTCGGAACCTAACAAGAGGTTACTGGCACATACTTCTCTCTCAAAGTGCAAAGGAGAAGACGGCCTTTTCTTCACCTGGAACTTGCTTCCAGTATATCAGAATTCCATTCGGGCTGCAAGGAGCCCCAGCTACCTTCCGAGGGCCATGAACTGGATCATACGCCCTCACAAAAAGTACATCGGTTTATCTTGACGATATTGTGATATTCATCTAGGATAGGGGAAGTCATCTGCAGTAGGTCCAGATCATGCTAGATGTGCTGAGGAAGGCAGGGTTTTCCGTAAACTAAAAGAAGTGTGCCATGGTTAAAAAGAAGGAAAAATATTTGGTATACTTCGTTGGAATAGGCAAAATAAAGCCGCAAGAGAATTAGGGAGAGGCAATCCAAAATTGGCAGCAACCGGTCTTTAAGAAACAGGTCATTTCTAAGCATGGTAGGATACTATTGATGGTTTATCCTGAATTTACCCATGAAAGTCGCACCCCTGATCGACCTCCTTAAAGGCATGAAGACTTTGATGGCCAAATGGTCTATTGAAGCAGAGGGCTACAGGACTTCAACTTTCATGAGCAACACAGCCCTAGGAGCTGCAAGGTAAAGCAGATGCCCTGTCTAGACTTTCCTGTTTGGTGACTGAAAGTGCCAAAACCCCCAGTTTTGGTCAGTGGAGTGGGGATATGTGACAAAGTCACTGGCAAAGTACTGGAGAGAAAGTATGTTTCACTGAGGGTGTTAGCTACAGTGATAGTAACCTTGGAATATGCTCCAGCACACTAAGTGCTAAAAGTGGTTAATCAACGATGTTTAATGCTAGGTTGATTGAACAGCTGTAGAGTGGGAGGAGTCTAGAGGTGCAAGCTCTGGAGCTGTGTTTTCATGTTAAGGAAAGCTGAACCTTTTGTTGCTTGTTCCTGAAGCGGGAGGAACAAGGTCTGTAGCAACAAGGACTGTGCCATACCTTATATTTTTGTTTTCCTGTTCTGCCAAGTAGACCAGGTCTGTTTTTGCTAACCAAGTAAGCAGATCTACCACATTATACAAACACACTTGGTCAAAAAGAAAAAGAAAATGGAAACATCAGAGTTGCAATTTTTCTGGCAGCCTCATTTCTCACAGAAAATGCAATAAAAAAGATCAAGACATGACATGTACTCCAAAATAGTGTCAATAAAACTGGTAGCTCAGTGCGCAAAAAGCAAGCCTTCATCCAGCTCCATCAATGGAAAAATAAAAAGTTACGGGTCTTATAAAAGAGGTCAGAAGCCAACATTATTGTTTTACACAGTTCAGAATTTTTTTGACCACTAAAATATATATAAATACACTGTACAAGTTTGGTAATTATATTTATCTGAAAACTCTTGTTGCCCAATCATTTGTTCCACACAATGGACGTAGATAAAGCAAAACCCCAGAAAAACAGTGGCGGAATGTATTTTTTCCACCATTTCACCATGCTGGAAACTACAACTCATACCACAAGAAAATGTTACATGTTGATGTACAAAATAAAAAAAAGTTATGGCTCCTGAAACAAGGCAAGAAGAAAAAGAATGAAGCTTTAAAATGGGAAATTGCCCAGCAATGAAAGGGTAAAAAAATGAATGTGTTAATAAAATGCCCTATTTCTGTGCTAAAGTGGTAAAAAAATATATGTCTGGTGCTGCCTTAATTGTACCAACTAAACCACACAATGAATGTCGCAAAAATCAAAAAATGTAAAAAAAATTTAAATAATGGAGTTATTCTTTTTTCCCTGCTTCTGCAAAAAGAGTTCATGGAAGTGAATCACTACCCCAAAATGGGGCCATTGAAAATGGATGCCCATCTACAGAGACACAGACGCAGATGCAGAAACCAAAAACTCTATCAGCCCCAAAAGTGTTAAAATGGGGTCCAAATCAAACTCATCAGAGACGTAGATAATCAAGAGTGGGTCCGTGCACCATGGAAAGCATAATATGGCTCATACATAAGCAGAGCGTTTCTTAGATGCACTATATGGCAGGCAGCAGAATGGTGTGAACACATGCATGTATATAGGAAAGAAAATGAAAATACCATGAAGAAATAAGATAAAATATCTCAGACACTCACCTGCTGCTGGGGATTGGCTTTTGCAGAAACAGAAGAGGTCTTTTGGGCTCATCCAGCTTATCTTGCAGCATGATAAAGCCCTTTGCATGCTCACAATGACTGACAGGCATGATGATGGTCAGCTGAAGCTTTACAAAGATTAGGATCATGGAAATGTCACTGTCATATCCTCTTTGTGAAGGATTGGAGACAAGCGCCTGAGGACTAAGAGACAAGTCTGCTGATGGCCACATGGGTGTCTATGGTCTAAGTGGCTAAGGCTACGTTCACATTTGCGTTGTGCGCCGCAGCGTCGGCGCCGCAGCGCACAACGCAAACAAAAACGCAGCAAAACGCATGCACAACGCTGCGTTTTGCGCCGCATGCGTCGTTTTTTTCATTGAATTTGGACGCAGCAAAAATGCAACTTGCTGCGTCCTCTGCGCCCCGACGCGGGCGCCGCAGCGACGCATGCGGCGCAAAACGCAAGTGCGCCGCATGTCCATGCGCCCCCATGTTAAATATAGGGGCGCATGACGCATGCGGCGCCGCTGCGGCGCCCGACGCTGCGGCGCTGGCCGCAAATGTGAACGTAGCCTAAGAGCAGTAAAACGAGAATCCTGCACCAGTCATATACTGTTCAGAATAAACTCTTGTACAGTGGGTATGAAAGTATTCATACCCCTTTAAATTTTTCACTCTGTTTCATTGCAGCCATTTGGTAAATTCAAAAAAGTTCATTTTTTTCTCATTAATGTACACTCTGCACCCCATCTTGACTGAACAAAAACAGAAATGTTTTAATTTCTGCAAATTTATTCAAAAAGTAAAACTGAAATATCACATGCTCATAAGTATTCAGACCCTTTGCTCAGTATTGAGTAGAAGCACCTTTTGAGCTAGTACAGCCATGAGTCTTCTTGGGAATGATGCAACAAGTTTTTCACACCTGAATTTGGTGATCCTCTGCCATTGTTCCTTGCAGATCCTTTCCAGTTCCATCGGGTTGGATGGTGAACATTGGTGGACAGCCATTTTCAGGTCTCTCCAGAGATGCTCAATTGGGTTTAGGTCAGGGCTCTGGCTGGGCAAGTCAAAAATGGTCACAGAATTGTCCTGAAGCCACTCATTTGTTATTTTAGCTGTGTGCTTAGGGTCATTTTCTTGTTGGAAGGTGAACCTTCGGCCAAGTCTGAGGTCCAGAGCACTCTGGAAGAGGTTTTCATCCAGGATATCTCTGTACTTGGCCGTGTTCATGATTCCTTGAATGATAACCATGCGTCCTGTCCCTGCAGCTGAAAAACATCCCCATAGCATGATGCTGCCACCACCATGGCATACCGCTTAGAATTATCACCAAAAAGGTCTCTTTTCTTCTCATCAGACCAGAGAATCTTATTTCTCATAGTCTGGGAGTCCTTCATGTGTTTTTTAGCAAACTCTATGTGGGCTTTCATATGTCTTGCACTGAGGAGAGGCTTCCGTCAGGCCACTCTGCCATAAAGACCGAATGGTGGAGGGCTGCAGTGATAGTTGACTTTGTGGAACTTTCTCCCATCTCCATACTGCATCTCTGGAGCTCAGCCAAAGTGATCATGGGGTTCTTCTTTACCTCTCTCACCAAGGCTCTTCTCCCTTGATTGCTCAGTTTGACTGGAAGGCCAGGTCTAGGAAGACTTCTGGTAGTTCAAAACTTCTTCCATTTAAGAATTATGGAGGCCACTGTGCTCTTAGGAACCTTGAGTACTGCAGAAATTGTGTTGTAACCTTTGCCAGATCTGTGCCTTGCCACAATTCTGTCTCTGAGCTCGTTGGCCAGTTCCTTTGACCTCATGATTCTCATTTGGTCTGACATGCACTGTGATCTGTGAGGTTTTATATAGACAGGTGTGTGCCTTTCCAAATCACGTCCTATCAGTTTATTTAAACACAGCTGGACTCCAATGAAGGAGTAGAACCATCTCAAGGAGGATCACAAGGAAATGGACAGCATGTGTTAGGGGTCGAGTTCCTGCATCTGCACAGGGGGAATCTCGGGCCATCTCCACTTCGGTCTCCCATTCTTCTCCTGCCGCAGTGGAGCCTGCTCAGCAGAGACGTCGGTCCCAGCGTCTCACTCAGTCTGACTCTGTGCAAAGGGTTACTGCTGCTTTTCCAGCTTCTGCCATTGAAGCCAGTGCTGGGCAGCGGCGAGCAGACGCTTTTGGGATTAAGTCCTGCTTTTCTCCTTCTGAGCATGCCCAGGGTAAGATCTCTCATTGGAGATCGAGGGTCACATGCTTGGATACTGCAGCAAAGCCCATTGGTTCTCCAGGAAGGTTCTGAAGGTGCTCAGGCTCTGTGGCAGCCTCTCATTGGTCCCTCTAGGAAGGTCTTGTACTTGCTGCAGCTATATAAGGTTTGCATGGCCGCACGGCCATGCGCTAGTATCAATGCATGGTATGAGTTTTGCGCCAATGTGGTCACGCTTGTGTGGATTCAGGGCCCCGGCTGAAATAAGCCACCTAGAATACCGGCTCCTCCGGTGAGGAGATTGTATGTTTGCCTCCTTGTCTGCTTGACCACAAGCTGCTATCTGCTCAGCAGTTACTGTGTATTCCTGTGGAGTTTAACAGGACACAGTCCTTTCTTTATAGTGACTCTGTAAAGCAACAGAGATCGCTTCTACCGCCATATAGTGCCATCATTTGCCAGCAGCAGGTTCTTTTCCTGCACGGTGGACCCCGGGCTGCGAACGCACCAAATAACATCTCTATATTTACTCGGTGCATCCCGCCAGCCCTAACAGTATACTAGCGCCAGGGTCTGGCTGGTAAATGGCAGACGATTAGCATCTACATCTATATACATCCAGCAGCTGGAGGGTAGGTTGGCGGCTCTTGAGCGCACAACCTCAGCTGTGGATGTTACCGCAGTCGCTGCTCAGGCTGCCAGTGTAGCTGCAGCCAGTTTGTCCTCTGCCACCCCTGCTCCGACTTTATCCCGTCTCCCGCTTCCAGACAAGTTTGCTGGTGACAGTAAGCTATGTCGGGGATTCGTGAGTCAGTGCTCCATACATCTTGAGCTCCTGGCTGCACGTTTTCCTATGGAAGGGCGAAAGTGGGATTTATTTTATCCCTTTTGTCAGGCAGGGTGTTGGAGTGGGCAACGCCGCTAAGGGAGCGTAATGATCATGTGGTGCAGAGTGCTCCTCTCTTCCTGGACGCTCTGAAACAGGTCTTTTTGGGACCTCGTGTCACCCACTATACCGCACTCCAATTGTTGGCAATAGCACAGGGTTCGTCCATGGTCAGCCAGTTTGCCGTTCAATTCCGGACTCTGGTCTCTGAGCTGGAGTGGCCGGATAAAGTCCTTATTCCGGTGTTCTGGAGAGGACTGGCAGACCATGTGAAGGACGCCTTGGCCACCAGGGAGATTCCCTCCACACTGGAGGAGCTCATTACTATATCTACCCGCATCGACCTCCATTTTAATGAGCAGAGGTTAGAGCTGACCCAGTGTAGGCAGAGGTTTCGGCTGGCTCCCTGTTGTGATTCGGTTCGTGGGCTCCCCCGTGGTCTCTTGTGGTACTGGTGTCCTGCAAGCTTTGTCTTCTCAGTTCACCTGTTCCTATCAGGATGTGGGAGTATCCTATTTAACCTTGCTCCTCAGTCATTCTAATGCTGGCCATCAATGTATCCAGAGTGATTCTGTTGCATGTTCCTGCTCCCAGTTTTCTGCTCAGCTAAGTTGGACACTTTAGTCCTTAAGTCTATTTTTGTATGTTTTGTCCAGTTTGCACTTATGTGAATCTCTGCAGCTGGAAGCTCTTGTTGGGCTGAAATTACCACTCCAGTGGCATGAGTTGTCACATGAGTTAAGGTAATTTCAGGATGGTGTTTTGAAGGGTTTTGCAGCTGACCGCGAAGTCCTCTGTTGTATCTTTCTGCTATTTAGTTAGCGGGCCTCTCTGTGCTAAATCTGCTTTCATACTACGTGTGTCTTTTCATCTGCTCTCACCGTTATTATATGTGGGGGGCTGCTATCTCCTGTGGGGACATTCTCTGGAGGCAAGCCAGGACTGTGTTTTCTTCTACCAGGGGTAGTTAGTTCTCCGGCTGGCGCGCGGCATCTAGAGACAACGCAGGAATGCCCCCTGGCTACTTCTAGTGTGGTGTGTAGGTTTAGCATCGCGGTCAGCTCTAGTTTCCATCACCCGAGAGCTTGTCCGTTTATTCTATGCTTCTGATGTTTCCTTGCCATTGGAAACCATAACAGTATGGCCAGCCCAAATGTTTAATCTATAGGCTGAAGCAGGAGAGAAAAGGAACTGTGTGAAACCTTTTTTTTTTTTTTTTTCCTTCCTCTGAAGTTGCACTCCAGCTCTAATTGCAGTCTCCTGTTTTCCTCTCCTCTTAACCCCTGAATGGCTCAGACTTTATCTGTTGAAATATGGATCCCCAGAGTCTGGCTACCAATTTGAATAATCTTGCCTCTAAAGTTCAGAATATACAAGATTTTTTGTTACATGCTCCTCGGTCTGAACCTAAAATTCCTATACCGGAGTTTTTTTCTGGAGATCGATCTTGTTTTCTAAATTTTAAATACAATTGTAAATTGTTTCTTTCGCTGAGATCTCATTCTGCTGGAGATCCTGCCCAGCAAGTAAAAATTGTTATTTCTTTACTGCGGGGTGACCCCCAAAATTGGGCATTTTCATTGGCACCAGGGGATCCTGCGTTGCTCAATGTGGATGCGTTTTTTCTGGCTTTGGGGTTGCTTTATGAGGAACCAAATTTGGAGATTCAGGCTGAGAAAGCCCTAATAGCCCTCTCTCAGGGGCAAGATGAAGCCGAAATATATTGCCAAAAATTTCGAAAATGGTCTGTGCTTACTCAGTGGAATGAGTGCGCTCTGGCGGCAATTTTCAGAGAAGGTCTCTCTGATGCTGTAAAAGACGTCATGGTGGGGTTTCCTGCGCCTACTGGTCTGAATGAGTCCATGACAATGGCAATTCAGATTGATCGGCGTTTACGGGAACGCAAACCTGTGCACCAGTTGGCGGTGTCTTCTGAAGGGGCACCACAGAGTATGCAATGTGATAGCTTTCTGTCCAGAAGTGAACGACAGATTTATAGGCGCAAAAATCATTTGTGCTTCTATTGTGGAAATTCTACTCATGTTATATCAGCATGCTCTAAACGAACAAAGAAAGTTGATAAATCCTCTGCTATTGGCACTTTGCAGTCCAAGTTTATTTTGTCTGTAACTCTAATTTGTTCGTTATCTTCTATTGTTGCGGATGCGTATGTGGATTCTGGCGCCGCTTTGAGTCTTATGGATTGGTCCTTTGCCAGGCGCTGTGGGTTTGATCTAGAGCCTCTGGAAGTTCCTATACCTTTAAAGGGTATTGATTCTACACCATTGGCTAGTAATAAACCACAATACTGGACACAAGTGACTATGCGTATGACTCCAGACCATCAAGAGGTGATTCGCTTCCTTGTACTGTATAATCTACATGATGTGTTGGTGCTGGGATTGCCATGGTTGCAAACTCATAACCCAGTCCTTGACTGGAAAACAATGTCTGTACTAAGCTGGGGATGTCAGGGAAATCATGGGGACACATCTTTGGTCTCCATTGCTTCATCTATTCCCTCTGAAATTCCTGAGTTTTTGTCTGATTATCGTGAGGTTTTTGAGGAATCTACTCTTAATTCTCTTCCTCCTCACAGAGATTGCGATTGCGCCATAGATTTGATCCCTGGCAGTAAATTTCCTAAGGGTCGTCTATTCAATCTGTCTGTACCTGAACATGCTGCCATGCGAGAGTATATTAGGGAGTCCTTGGAAAAGGGACATATTCGTCCTTCTTCGTCTCCTCTTGGAGCGGGGTTCTTTTTCGTAGCTAAAAGCGATGGTTCTTTGAGACCTTGTATTGATTATAGACTCTTGAATAAGATCACAGTCAAGTATCAGTATCCTTTGCCATTGCTGACAGATTTATTTGCTCGCATTGAGGGGGCGAAGTGGTTCTCTAAGATTGATCTTCGCGGTGCGTATAATTTGGTGCGAATTAAGCAGGGGGATGAGTGGAAAACCGCATTTAATACGCCCGAGGGCCATTTTGAGTATTTGGTGATGCCTTTTGGTCTGTCAAATGCCCCTTCGGTCTTTCAGTCTTTTATGCACAATATTTTCCGTGAATATCTGGATAAATTTATGATTGTGTATTTGGACGATATCTTGATTTTTTCGGATGACTGGGAATCTCATGTTCAACAAGTTAGGAGGGTTTTTCAGGTTTTGCGGACCAATTCTCTGTTTGTTAAAGGTTCAAAGTGTGTTTTTGGGGTTCAGAAGATTTCTTTTTTGGGGTACATTTTTTCCCCCTCTTCTATTGAGATGGATCCTGTGAAGGTTCGGGCTATTTGTGACTGGACGCAACCGACTTCTCTTAAGGGCCTTCAGAAATTTTTGGGCTTTGCTAACTTTTATCGTCGATTCATAACTGGTTTTTCTAGCGTTGTCAGGCCTTTGACTGATTTGACTAAAAAGGGTGCTGATGTTGCAGATTGGTCTCCTGCTGCTGTGGAGGCCTTTCGGGAGCTTAAGCGCCGTTTTTCTTCTGCTCCGGTGTTGTGCCAGCCTGATGTTTCTCTTCCTTTTCAGGTGGAAGTTGATGCTTCCGAGATCGGAGCGGGGGCGGTTTTGTCGCAGAAAAGTTCAGATTGTTCAGTGATGAGTCCTTGTGCGTTCTTTTCTCGAAAATTTTCGCCCGCCGAGCGAAATTATGACGTCGGTAATCGGGAGCTTTTGGCGATGAAGTGGGCATTCGAGGAGTGGCGTCATTGGCTTGAGGGTGCTAAACATCAGGTGGTGGTCTTGACTGATCACAAAAATTTGATTTATCTTGAGTCGGCCAGACGTCTGAATCCTAGACAGGCGCGCTGGTCGTTGTTTTTCTCCCGGTTTAATTTTGTGGTTTCGTATCTGCCAGGTACTAAGAATGTGAAGGCGGATGCCCTTTCTAGGAGTTTTGAACCTGATTCCCCTGGTGATTCTAAACCTACGGGTATACTTAAGGATGGGGTGATATTGTCTGCTGTCTTCCCAGACCTGCGACGTGCTTTACAAGAGTTTCAGGCGGATCGGCCTGATCGTTGTCCGCCTGGTAGATTGTTTGTGCCGGATGAGTGGACCAATAGAGTCATCTCGGAGGTTCATTCTTCTGCGTTGGCAGGTCATCCGGGAATTTTTGGTACCAGAGATTTGGTGGCTAGGTCCTTCTGGTGGCCTTCCCTGTCTCGGGACGTGCATACTTTTGTGCAGTCTTGCGATGTTTGTGCTCGGGCCAAGCCTTGTTGTTCTCGGGCTAGTGGGTTGTTGTTGCCCTTGCCTGTTCCTAAGAGGCCTTGGACACACATCTCTATGGATTTTATTTCTGATCTCCCTGTTTCTCAGAAGATGTCCGTCATTTGGGTGGTGTGTGACCGCTTTTCTAAGATGGTTCATTTGGTGCCCTTGCCCAAGCTGCCTTCCTCATCTGAGTTGGTGCCCCTGTTTTTTCAGAATGTGGTTCGGCTGCATGGTATTCCGGAGAATATAGTTTCCGACAGGGGATCCCAGTTTGTGTCCAGATTTTGGCGGGCGTTTTGTGCCAGGATGGGCATTGATTTGTCTTTTTCGTCTGCATTTCATCCCCAGACAAATGGCCAGACGGAACGTACTAATCAGACCTTGGAGACTTATTTGAGGTGTTTCGTGTCTGCTGATCAGGATGACTGGGTCTCCTTTTTGCCGTTGGCTGAGTTTGCCCTTAATAATCGGGCCAGTTCTGCCACTTTGGTCTCCCCTTTCTTTTGCAATTCAGGGTTCCATCCTCGTTTTTCATCTGGTCAGGTGGAGTCTTCGGATTGTCCTGGAGTGGATACCATGGTGGATAGGTTGCATCGTATTTGGGGGCAGGTGGTGGACAATTTGGAGTTGTCCCAGGAGAAGACTCAGCGTTTTGCTAATCGCCATCGTCGTGTTGGTCCTCCTCTTCGTGTTGGGGACTTGGTGTGGTTGTCCTCCCGTTTTGTCCCTATGAGGGTCTCTTCTCCTAAGTTTAAGCCTCGGTTCATCGGTCCTTATAGGGTTTTGGAAATTCTTAACCCTGTGTCTTTTCGTTTGGACCTCCCAGCATCCTTTGCTATCCATAATGTCTTCCATCGGTCATTATTGCGGAGGTATGAGGTACCACTTGTGCCTTCTGTTGAGCCTCCTGCTCCTGTGCTGGTTGAGGGTGAATTGGAGTACGTGGTGGAGAAAATCTTGGACTCCCGTGTTTCCAGACGGAGACTTCAATATCTGGTGAAATGGAAGGGCTACGGTCAAGAGGATAATTCTTGGGTTACAGCTTCTGATGTTCATGCTTCTGATTTGGTCCGTGCCTTTCATAGGGCTCATCCAGATCGCCCTGGTGGTTCTTGTGAGGGTTCGGTGCCCCCTCCTTAAGGGGGGGGTACTGTTGTGATTCGGTTCGTGGGCTCCCCCGGTGGTCTCTTGTGGTACTGGTGTCCTGCAAGCTTTGTCTTCTCAGTTCACCTGTTCCTATCAGGATGTGGGAGTATCCTATTTAACCTTGCTCCTCAGTCATTCTAATGCTGGCCATCAATGTATCCAGAGTGATTCTGTTGCATGTTCCTGCTCCCAGTTTTCTGCTCAGCTAAGTTGGACACTTTAGTCCTTAAGTCTATTTTTGTATGTTTTGTCCAGTTTGCACTTATGTGAATCTCTGCAGCTGGAAGCTCTTGTTGGGCTGAAATTACCACTCCAGTGGCATGAGTTGTCACATGAGTTAAGGTAATTTCAGGATGGTGTTTTGAAGGGTTTTGCAGCTGACCGCGAAGTCCTCTGTTGTATCTTTCTGCTATTTAGTTAGCGGGCCTCTCTGTGCTAAATCTGCTTTCATACTACGTGTGTCTTTTCATCTGCTCTCACCGTTATTATATGTGGGGGGCTGCTATCTCCTGTGGCGACATTCTCTGGAGGCAAGCCAGGACTGTGTTTTCTTCTACCAGGGGTAGTTAGTTCTCCGGCTGGCGCGCGGCATCTAGAGACAACGCAGGAATGCCCCCTGGCTACTTCTAGTGTGGTGTGTAGGTTTAGCATCGCGGTCAGCTCTAGTTTCCATCACCCGAGAGCTTGTCCGTTTATTCTATGCTTCTGATGTTTCCTTGCCATTGGAAACCATAACAGCTCCCACCTTCGCCAGAACTCTAGAATCTTCCATTCAGGCATCCGACTCCCATGAGGCCATGGAGGTTTCTCGAGCGGGAACTAAGTCTCGGACTGCTCGAGTACCCGTGGTTTGTAGAAATTGCCAACAACAAGGACATTATGCAAATAAATGTCCATGGCGGTCGGGTAAACGATCGCGTCTAGTATCCATTGGAGGAGGTTCACTGGACACAGCGGCGTTTTCCTCCAAGCTGTCCTTCAAAGGGACAATCATGTTAGGCTCATCCTCTCTAACAGTCGAGCTTTGTGTGGACTCTGGAGCAGAGGGGAATTTCATGTCCTCTTCTTTTGCTCTGCGCCATGCAATACCTCTGGTGATGCTTGCCAAACCGGTGACTGTTAGAGTAGTGAATGGGTCGACACTTCCCTCACAAATCACACACCAGACTGTCCCTTTCACGTTATCTATGTCCCCTTCCCACCAGGAGATTATTTCCCTTCTTGTTCTTCCCGAGGGAATGGACGAGATTCTGCTGGGAATACCCTGGCTACATTTCCACTGACCACATATTGAGTGGACCTCTGGGAGGATATTGGGTTGGAGTGATTCATGTAAGGGCAGATGTGTGAGGGAGTGTGTTCAGGTTTCCTCTACTAAGATACCCGCAGATCTCTCTTTCCTTCCCAAGTGCTATTGGTCCCATGCAGACGTCTTCTCCAAAAAGACTGCGGAGACCCTTCCGCCTCACCGTCCCTATGACTGTCCTATTGATCTCTTGCCTGGAGCAGAACCTCCTCGGGGACGGGTCTATCCCCTCTCTCTCCCGGAAACGGAGGCTATGTCCCAATACATCCAGGAGAATTTGGCAAGAGGGTTCATTAGGAAGTCAGTGTCACCTGCAGGGGCGGGGTTCTTCTTCGTGCAGAAGAAGAACGGAGAATTACGTCCTTGCATAGATTACAGGGGTCTTAATGCCATCACCGTTAAGAATAAATACGCGTTGCCCCTGATTTCTGAGCTCTTTGATAGGCTATGGGGAGCAAGGGTATTTACTAAATTAGATCTGCGGGGTGCTTATAACCTGATTCGCATCCGTGAGGGGGACGAATGGAACATGGCGTTTAATACCAGGGATGGGCACTATGAATATCTGGTGATGCCCTTTGGGCTCTGTAATGCCCCAGCCGTTTTCCAAGACTTTGTCAACAATATCTTCCGGGATATGCTCTCCACCTCGGTCATAGTCTATCTAGATGATATTCTCATCTTCTCTCCAGATATTGACTCCCACCGGAGAGATGTTGGCAGAGTCTTCGACCTCTTACGGGCAAACTCCCTCTATGCAAAGTTGGAGACGTGTATGTTTGAGCAGGAGTCTTTACCTTTCCTGGGCTATATCATCTCCGCCCAGGGATTGGCTATGGATCCTGCCAAACTACAGGCTGTGATGGACTGGCAAGAACCCCATTCTCTTAAAGCGGTGCAGCGCTTTATGGGGCTCATAAATTACTATCGTCAGTTCATTCCCCACTTCTCAACTTTGGTAGCTCCCTTGGTAGCCCTCACCAAGAAGGGAGCAAATCCCAAATTGTGGTATGAAGAGGTCTCCAAGGCTCTTTCTTGTATTAAGTCTCATTTTGCTAGCGCTCCCATCCTACATCATCCCGATGTTGATAAGCCGTTTATAATGGAGGTGGATGCCTCATCCGTTGGTGCAGGAGCAGTCCTCTTCCAAAAGGATGCTCAAGGTCGGAAGCATCCTTGCTTCTTCTTTTCCAAGACCTTCACACCAGCGGAGAGGAATTATTCCATCGGGGACAGGGAGTTGCTAGCAATGAAGTTAGCCTTCTCGGAGTGGAGACATCTTTTGGAGGGGGCTCGCTTTCCCTTCCAAGTCTTCACGGACCACAAAAATTTGGTTTATTTACAAACAGCCCAGCGGCTAAATTCTCATCAGGCCAGATGGTCCTTGTTCTTCTCCCGGTTCCACTTCACCCTCCATTATCTCGCTGGGGAGAAGAACATTCGTGCTGATGCCCTCTCTCGCTCCGTTGTGTCATCTGAGGAGGAGGAAGGGGAGCCTCGGCTTATTGTCCCTTCTGAGAGCTTGAGAACCGTAGCTCTGGTTTCGCTAGAGTCTGTGCCTGCGGGCAAGACTTTTGTACCCATTAATTTGCGACCGGAGGTTCTCTCTTGGGCTCATTTGTCCAGGGTGGGTGGACACTTTGGGACAAAGAGGACATCTGAGCTGCTGGCGAGGATGTACTGGTGGCCACATATGGTCCGTGACATCGGAGATTATATTCGGGCGTGTGTCTCCTGCGCCAAAAATAAGTCTCCTCGACAACGGCCAGCTGGTTTACTCTATCCCTTGCCAGTGGCAGACAGGCCCCGGGAGATGGTCGGGATGGACTTTGTGGTGGGTTTGCCCAAGTCTCCTGGCTGTACCATCATTTGGGTTATCACCGATCATTTTTCTAAAATGGTGCATTTGGTGCCGCTTCCACGGCTACCTTCTGCACGGGCCTTAGCAGCGTTGTTCATAAAACACATCTTCCGCCTACACGGTATGCCGGACAAAATTGTCAGTGACCGGGGTCCCCAGTTTGCGTCTCGGTTCTGAAGAGAGCTTTGTCGTCTTCTCAGCATTGAGTTGAATCTCTCTTCCGCGTATCATCCCTAGACGAATGGGTTGGTAGAGAGGGCCAACCAGACCTTGGTCACATATCTGCGACATTTTGTCTCAGCCAGGCAGGATGACTGGGCTTCCCTGCTACCGTGGGTGGAGTTTGCGCTGAACAACGCCATAGCCGACTCCACTGGACAAACCCCATTCCTCCTTAACTATGGTCAGCATCCGCGGGTACCTGTGCCTATGCCGTGTCTTCCGCTGACTCCAGGGTGGCAGACTGGGCTGTGGAGGCACGGGATATTTGGGACCACACTCAGGATGCCATTCGGGCCTCCAAGGAGAGAATGAGGTCCTCCGCCGATGCAGATCGGTGCCCCGCTCCGACCTTTGCTCCTGGCGACTTGGTGTGGCTCTCTGCCCGTAACATCAGGCTGCGAGTTGAGTCCTCTAAGTTTGCACCTCGCTACTTGTGCCCTTTCAAGGTCCTCGAACAGGTTAACCCTGTGGTCTACCGTTTAGCCCTTCCACCACGCCTGGGTATCACCGACACCTTTCATGTGTCCCTCTTGAAACCCGTATACATGTCTCGGTTTTTCGAGTCATCTGCCGGGACATCGGGTTCGGCTACGGACGATTACCAGGTGAACGCTATTTTGGGGTGCAAGGTAGTATGTGGCAAAAAATTTTATTTGGTGGACTGGAAGGGTTATGTTCCTGAGGACAGGTCCTGGGAGCCTGCTGAGCACATTCAGGCTCCACAGCTCATCGCTGCCTTCGAGTGTAGCGAGGTCCAAGGGGGGGGGGGGGGCCTAGGAGGGGGGTAATGTTAGGGGTCAAGTTCCTGCCTCTGCACAGGGGGAATCTCGGGCCATCTCCACTGCAGTCTCCCATTCTTCTCCTGCCGCAGTGGAGCCTGCTCAGCGGAGACGTCGGTCTCAGCGTCTCGCTCAGTCTGACTCTGTGCAAAGGGTTACTGCTGCTTTTCCAGCTTCTGCCATTGAAGCCAGTGCTGGGCAGCGGCAAGCAGACGCTTTTGGGACTTAGGCTAGTTTCACATTTGCGTCTAAATCCGCAGCATTTAAAAAGCATCCGAAAGTGGCGGAAAAAACGCATGTAAAAACGCGGCATTTTTTTGACGCATGCGTTGACGCATGCGGTTAAAAAATGCCATGTTTGTACGTGTTTACATGCGTTTTTTCCTGCGTTTGCGTTTTTGGTGCACATGATGAGAAATTTCACAAGAGAAAAATCTAGATAACCAGACAATGCCAATGGGACTACAGAGGGCGTGTATTATGGAATCTCTATATATAGACCCTAGGGCTACTGAAATTTTAACAGTTTGCTACTGTATCCTGTGTCATGATGGATCTTTGCATGGAGAGCTTTTATTTCAACCTGGATTTCAGCTTCAAACTGTTTCTTGCCTGTACTTTTGCTTGGGTGCAAGACAGAAATCGCCAAAGATGGAGAAGGAGACAACATAGGCGTTTTTGGAGGCACCCCATTATCGAACTATGTGAGAGCCGTGGAGCCTACCACACACTCTATGCCGAGCTTAATGCCAACCCGGAGAAATTCCAGGAATACAGAAGGATGTCGCAAGACTCGTTCCGGGATTTGCTTTCTCGTGTCCAAGGAGCCATACGGCGACAGGACACCCAGCTCCGTAGAGCGATTCCACCCGAGGAACGTCTGCTGGTTACATTAAGGTACGTTCAAAATCTAAACCAATGACAGTCCAAATGTAGTGTTTTCAGACATGTATTTTTGGGGTATTTTCCTTTCTTTCTTTAGCGTAACCACACCATAAAAAGAATAGATTGTAATGTTTTTTGTGTTTGTTTTTCTTCCAGATTTCTGGCCACCAGAGAGAGTTTAGCATCCCTCCACTTCCAATACCGGCTTGGAATATCCACCCTGTCCGAAATAGTTGTGGACACCTGCCGGGCTTTGTGGAATGTACTCCGGGATGAGTTTATACCCCTACCCACCTTGGACATGTGGCTAGAAATTGCGGAGAAATTCTGGAGTGTGTGTGATTTCCCCAACTGTTTAGGAGCGGTGGATGGAAAGCACATTCGCATTATCAAACCAGCCAGAACAGGATCGGAGTACTTCAATTACAAAAAATATTTTTCTGTTGTGCTCATGGCAATTGTCGATGCGAACTGTCTCTTCATCGCCGTGGACATTGGAGCTTTTGGACGTGGCAACGATTCCCAGACTTTCAAGAACTCGGATATGGGCCACCGTGTGTATGGCAACAATTTCAATTTTCCCCCACCACAACCTCTCCCCAACACTCAAGGACCACCAATGCCATTTGTTATGGTTGGGGATGAGGCCTTTCAGATGTGTGAAAACCTACTGAAGCCCTATTCCAGTCGGGACTTGAACCACACTAGAAGGATCTTTAACTACAGACTGACCAGGGCCCGAAGAACTGTAGAGTGTACCTTTGGCATTCTGGTCGCTAAATGGCGCATTCTTGCATCAGCCATAAATCTAAAAGTGGAAACAGTCGACGAGGTGGTCAAAGCCTGTGTGGTTCTGCACAATTATATAATGGTTAACCCCTTCACCCCCAAGGGTGGTTTGCACGTTAATGACCGGGCCAATTTTTACAATTCTGACCACTGTCCCTTTATGAGGTTATAACTCTGGAACGCTTCAACGGATCTTGGCGATTCTGACACTGTTTTCTCGTGACATATTGTACTTCAAGATAGTCATAAAATTTCTTCGATATAACTTGCGTTTATTTGTGAAAAAAACGAATATTTGGCGAAAATTTTGAAAATTTTGCAATTTTCCAACTTTGAATTTTTATGCCCTTAAATCACAGACATATGTCACACAAAATACTTAATAAGTAACATTTCCCACATGTCTAATTTACATCAGCACAATTTTGGAAGCAAAATTTTTTTTTGTGACGGAGTTATAAGGGTTAAAAGTTGACCAGCAATTTCTCATTTTTACAACACCATTTTTTTTTAGGGACCACATCTCATTTGAAGTCATTTTGAGGGGTCTATATGATAGAAAATACCCAAGTGTGACACCATTCTAAAAACTGCACCCCTCAAGGTACTCAAAACCACTTTCAAGAAGTTTATTAACCCTTCAGGTGTTTCACAGGAATTTTTGGAATGTTTAAATAAAAATAAACATTTAACTTTTTTTCACACAAAATTTATTTCAGCTCCAATTTGTTTTATTTTACCAAGGGTAACAGGAGAAAATAGACCCCAAAAGTTGTTATACAATTTGTCCTGAGTACGCTG
This sequence comes from Ranitomeya variabilis, assembly GCF_051348905.1. NCBI lineage: Eukaryota > Metazoa > Chordata > Amphibia > Anura > Dendrobatidae > Ranitomeya > Ranitomeya variabilis. The sequence goes on from NC_135232.1 coordinate 568,363,732, forward strand.
ATACCCCACATATGGGGGTAAACCACTGTTTGGGGCGCATGGCAGAGCTCGGAAGGAACGAGCGCCATTTGACTTTTCAATGCAAAATTGACTGGAATTGAGATGGGACGCCATGTTGCATTTGGAGAGCCCCTGATGTGCCTAAACATTGAAACCCCCCACAAGTGACACCATTTTGGAAAGTAGACCCCCTAAGGATCTTATCTAGATGTGTGGTGAGCACTTTGACCCAACAAGTGCTTCACAGAAGTTTATAATGCAGAGCCGTAAAAATAAAAAAATCATATTTTTTCACAAAAATGATCTTTTCGCCCCCAATTTTTTATTTTCCCAAGGGTAAGAGAAGAAATTGGACCCCAAAAATTGTTGTGCAATTTGTCCTGAGTACGCTGATACCCCATATGTGGGTGTAAACCATTGTTTGGGCGCAGGGCAGAGCTCGGAAGGGAAGGAGCGCCATTTGACTTTTCAATGCAAAATTGACTGGAATTGAGATGGGACGCCATGTTGCGTTTGGAGAGCCCCTGATGTGCCTAAACATTGAAACCCCCCACAAGTGACACCATTTTGGAAAGTAGACCCCTTAAGGAACTTATCTAGATGTGTGTTGAGCACTTTGACCCAACAAGTGCTTCACAGAAGTTTATAATGCAGAGCCGTAAAAATAAAAAATCATATTTTTTCACAAAAATGATCTTTTCGCCCCCATTTTTTTATTTCCCCAAGGGTAAGAGAAGAAATTAGACCACAAAAGTTGTTGTGCAATTTGTCCTGAGTACGACGATACCCCATATGTGGGGGTAAACCACTGTTTGGGCGCATAGCAGAGCTCGGAAGGGAAGGAGCGCTATTTTACTTTTCAATGCAAAATTGACTGGAATTAAGATGGGATGCCATGTTGCGTTTGAAGAGCCCCTGATGTGCCTAAACATTAAAAACCCCCACAAGTGACACCATTTTGGAAAGTAGACCCCCTAAGGAACTTATCTAGATGTGTTTTGAGAGCTTTGAACCCCCAAGTGTTTCACTACAGTTTATAACGCAGAGCCGTGAAAATAAAAATTCTTTTTTTTTTTCACAAAAATGATTTTTAGCCCCCAGTTTTGTATTTTCACAAGGGTATCAGGATAAATTGGACCCCAAACTTTGTTGTCCAATTTGTCCTGAGTATGCTGATACCCCATATGTGGGGGGGAACCACTGTTTTGGCGCATGACAGAGCTCGGAAGGAAAGGAGCGCCATTTGGAATGCAGACTTAAATGGATTGGTCTGCAGGCGTCACATTGCATTTGCAGAGCCCCTGATGTACCCAAACAGTACAAACCCCCCACAAGTGACCCCATATTGGAAACTAGACCCCCCAAGGAACTTATCTAGATGTGTTGTGAGAACTTTGAACCCCCAAGTGTTTCACTACAGTTTATAACGCAGAGCCGTGAAAATAAAAATTCTTTTTTTTTTCACAAAAATGATTTTTTTAGCCCCCAGTTTTGTATTTTCACAAGGGTATCAGGATAAATTGGACCCCAAAAGTTGTTGCCCAATTTGTCCTGAGTACGCTGATACCCCATATGTGGGGGGGAACCACTGTTTGGGCGCATGACAGAGCTCGGAAGGGAAGGAGCGCCATTTGGAATGCAGACTTAAATGGATTGGTCTGCAGGCGTCACGTTGCATTTGCAGAGCCCCTGATGTACCCAAACAGTACAAACCCCCCACAAGTGACCCCATATCGGAAACTAGACCCCCCAAGGAACTTATCTAGATGTGTTGTGAGAACGTTGAACCCCCAAGTGTTTCACTACAGTTTACAACGCAGAGCCGTGAAAATAAAAAAATCTTTTTTTTCCCACAAAACTTATTTTTTGGCCCCCAGTTTTGTATTTTCCCGAGGGTAGCAGGAAAAATTGGACCCCAAAAGATGATGTCCAATTTGTCCTGAGTACGCTGATACCCCATATGTTGGGGTAAACCCCTGTTTGGGCACACGGGAGAGCTCTGAAGGGAAGGAGCACGGTTTTCCTTTTTCAACGCAGAATTGGCTGGAATTCAGATCGGATGCCATGTCCCGTTTGGAGAGCCCCTGATGTGCCTAAACAGTGGAAACCCCCCAATTATAACTGAAACCCTAATCCAAACACACCCCTTACCCTAATCCCAACAGTAACCCTAACCACTCCTCTAACCCAGACACACCCAACCCTATTCCCAACCGTAAATGTAATCCAAACCCTAACCCTATCTTTAGCCCCAACCCTAACTGTAGCCCCAACCCTAGCCCCAACCCTAGCACTAACCCTAGCCCTAACCCTAGCAATAACCCTAGCCCTATCACTAGCCCTAACACTAGCCCTAACCCTAGCCCCAACCCTAGCCCTAACCCTAGCCCTAACCCTAGCCCCAACCCTAGCCCTTACCCTAACCCTAGCCCTAACCCTAGCCCCAACCCTAGCCCTATCCCTAACCCTAGCCCTAACCCTAACCCTAGCCCTAACCCTAGCCCCAACCCTAGCCCTATCCCTAACCCTAGCCCCAACCCTAGCCCTAACCCTAGCCCAAACTCTAGTCCTAACTCTAGCCCTAACCCTAACCCTAACCCTAATGGGAAAATGGAAATAAATACATTTTTTAATTTTTTTATTTTTCCCTAACTAAGGGGGTGATGAAGGGGGGTTTGATTTAGTTTTATAGCGGGTTTTTTAGCGCATTTTTATGATTGGCAGCCATCACACACTGAAAGACGCTTTTCATTGCAAAAAATATTTTTTGCGTTACCACATTTTGAGAGCTGTAATTTTTCCATATTTGAGTCCACAGAGTCATGTGAGATCTTCTTTTTTGCTGGACGAGTTGACGTTTTTATGGGTAACATTTTCGGACATGTGACATTTTTTGATCGCTTTTTATTCCGATTTTTGTTAGGCAGAGTGATCAAAAACCAGCTATTCATGAATTTCTTTTGGGGGAGGCGTTTATACCGTTCCGCGTTTGGTAAAATTGATAAAGCAGTTTTATTCGTCGGGTCAGTACGATTACAGCGATATCTCATTTATATCATTTTTTTTATGTTTTGGCGCTTTTATACGATAAAAACTATTTTATAGAAAAAATAATTATTTTGGTATCGCTTTATTCTCAGGACTATAACTTTTTTATTTTTTTGCTGATGATGCTGTATGGCAGCTTGTTTTTTGCGGGACAAGATGACGTTTTCAGCGGTACCATGATTATTTATATCAGTCTTTTTGATCGCGTGTTATTCCACTTTTTGTCCGGTGGTATGATAATAAAGCGTTGTTTTTTGCGTCGTTTTTTTTTTTTTTTTTTTCTTACGGTGTTTACTGAAGGGGTTAACTAGTGGGGCAGTTTTATAGGTTGGGTCGTTACGGACGCGGCGATACTAAATATGTGTACTTTTATTGTTTGTTTTATTTTATTTAGCTAAAGAAATGTATTTATGGGAATAATATATATTTTTTTTTCTTTATTTAGGATATTTTTTTATTTTTTTTTTTACACACATGTGGGGAATTTTTTTTAAACTTTTTTACTTTGTCCCAGGGGGAGACATCACAGATCATTGATCTGGCAGTGTGCACAGCACTCTGCCAGATCTGCGATCTGCTGTGCAGGGCTGCAGGCTTACCAAGTGTCTGCTCTGAGCAGACACTCGGTAAGCCACCTCCCTCCCTGCAGGACCCGGATGCCGCGGCCATCTTGGATCCGGGACCTGCGGCGAGGAGGGAGGTAGGAGACCCTCGGAGCAACACGATCACATCGCGTTGCTCCAGGGGTCTCAGGGAAGCCCACAGGGAGCCCCCTCCCTGCGCGATGCTTCCCTATACCGCCGGTACACCGCGATCATTTTTGATCGCGGTGTGCCGGGGGTTAATGTGCCGGGGGCGGTCCGTGACCGCTCCTGGCACATAGTGCCGGATGTCAGCTGCGATATGCAGCTGACACCTGGCCGCGATCGGCCGCGCTCCCCCCGTGAGCGCGGCCGATCGCGTATGACGTACTATCCCGTCGGTGGTCATACGGGCCCACCCCACCTCGACGGGATAGTACGTCAGATGTCAGAAAGGGGTTAAGGAGCAACCCAACATTGAACTGGATGAACCAGTTACACACCCACTGCCCGATTTCCAGCATCACCCGCTGCGGTCAACTGCAGCCGTTGGTCACATGCGGGACCAATTTGCTGCCTTTTTTGATTCAGATATTGGACGTGTGTCATGGCAGGACAATGTTGTGTAAATGTCCTGTTGTAATTACATCTGTACCAGTAATTTTCTACAATGATAATAATGTTTCTCATTAATAAACTTTAGTTTTGGTTGTGTTGACCGTGTCTCCTACAAACCAAGGCTGTCCTAAAACTGGCAGTATTTGATCTGTATTTAACCCCTTCATGACCCAGCCTATTTTGGCCTTAATGACCTTGCCGTTTTTTGCAATTCTGACCAGTGTCCCTTTATGAGGTAATAACTCAGGAACGCTTCAACGGATCCTAGCGATTCTGAGTTTGTTTTTTCGTGACATATTGGGCTTCATGTTACTGGTAAATTTAGGTCGATAATTTCTGAGTTTATTTGTGAAAAAAACGGAAATTTGACGAAAATTTTGAAAATTTCGCAATTTTCACATTTTGAATTTTTATTCTGTTAAACCAGAGAGTTATGTGACACAAAATAATTAATAAATCACGTTTCCCACATGTCTCCTTTACATCAGCACAATTTTGGAAACAATTTTTTTTTTTGCTAGGAAGTTATAAGGGTTAAAATTTGACCAGTGATTTCTCATTTTTACAACAAAATTTACAAAACCATTTTTTTTAGGGACCACCTCACATTTGAAGTCATTTTGAGGGTTCTATATGGCTGAAAATACCCAAAAGTGACACCATTCTAAAAACTGCACCCCTCAAGGTGCTCAAAACCACATTCAAGAAGTTTATTAACCCTTCAGGTGTTTCACAGCAGCAGAAGCAACATGGAAGTAAAAAATGAACATTTAACTTTTTAGTCACAAAAATGATCTTTTAGCAACAATTTTTTTTATTTTCCCAAGGGTAAAAGGAGAAACTGGACCACGGACGTTGTTGTCCAATTTGTCCTGAGTACTCTGATACCTCATATGTGGGGGTAAACCACTGTTTGGGCGCACGGCAGGGCTCGGAAGGGAAGGAGCGCCATTTGACTTTTTGAATGAAAAATTGGCTCCAATCTTTAGCGGACACCATGTCGCGTTTGGAGAGCCCCCGTGTGCCTAAACATTGGAGCTCCCCCACAAGTGACCCCATTTTGTAAACTAGACCCCCCAAGGAACTTATCTAGAAGCATAGTGAGCACTTTAAACCCCCAGGTGCTTCACAAATTGATCCGTAAAAATGAAAAAGTACTTTTTTTTCACAAAAAAATTATTTTAGCCTCAATTTTTTCATTTTCACATGGGCAACAGGATAAAATGGATCCTAAATTTTGTTGGGCAATTTCTCCTGAGTACACCAATACCTCATATGTGGGGGTAAACCACTGTTTGGGCACATGGTAAGGCTCGGAAGGGAAGGAGCGCCACATTGGAGCTCCTCCACAAGTGACCCCATTTTGGAAACTAGACCCCCCAAGGAACTCATCTAGAGGCATAGTGAGCACTTTAAACCCCCAGGTGCTTCACAAATTGATCCGCAAAAATGAAAAAGTACTTTTTTTTCACACAAAATTTCTTTTAGCCTCAATTCTTTCATTTTCACATGGGCAACAGGATAAAATGGATCCTAAAATTTGTTGGGCAATTTCTCCTGAGTATGCCGATACCTCATATGTGGGGGTAAACCACTGTTTGGGTGCACGGCAAGGCTCGGAAGGGGAGGCGTGCCATTTGACTTTTTGAATGGAAAATTAGCTCCAATCGTTAGCGGACACCATGTCGCGTTTGGAGAGCCCCTGTGTGCCTAAACATTGGAGCTCCCCTACAAGTGACCCCATTTTGGAAACTAGACCTCCCAAGGAACTAATCTAGATGTGTGGTGAGCACTTTGAACCCCCAAATGCTTCACAGAAGTTTATAACGCAGAGCCATGAAAATAAAAAATAATTTTTCTTTTCTCAAAAATGATTTTTTAGCCCACAATTTTTTATTTTCCCAAGAGTAGCAGGAGAAATTGGACCCCAAAAGTTGTTGTCCAGTTTCTCCTGAGTACGCTGATACCCCATATGTGGGGGTAAACCACTGTTTTGGCACACATCGGGGTTCGGAAGGGAAGTAGTGACGTTTTGAAATGCAGACTTTGATGGAATGCTCTGCGGGCATCAGGTTGCGTTTGCAGAGCCCCTGATGTGCCTAAACAGTAGGAACTCCCCACAAGTGACTCCATTTTGGAAACTAGACCCCCAAGGGAACTTATCCAGATGTGTAGTGAGCACTTTGAACCCCCAAGTGCTTCACAGAAGTTTATAACGCAGAGCCGTGAAAATAAAAAATGTGTTTCCTTTCCTCAAAAATATTTTTTAAGCCCAGAAGTTTTTATTTTTGCAAGAGTAACAGGAGAAATTGGACCCCAAAAGTTGTTGTCCAGTTTCTCCTGAGTACGCTGATACCCCATATGTGGGGGTAAACCACTGTTTTGGCACACGTCGGGGTTCGGAAGGGAAGTAGTGACGTTTTGAAATGCAGACTTTGATGGAATGCTCTGCGGGCATCAGGTTGCGTTTGCAGAGCCCCTGATGTGCCTAAACAGTAGGAACTCCCCACAAGTGACTCCATTTTGGAAACTAGACCCCCAACGGAACTTATCTAGATGTGTGGTGAGCACTTTGAACCCCCAAGTGCTTCACAGAAGTTTATAACGCAGAGCCGTGAAAATAATAAATGTGTTTCCTTTCCTCAAAAATATTTTTTTAGCCCAGAATTTTTTATTTTGCAAGAGTAACAGGAGAAATTGGACCCCAAAAGTTGTTGTCCAGTTTCTCCTGAGTACGCTGATACCCCATATGTGGGGGTAAACCACTGTTTGGGCACATGCCGGGGCTCGGAAGGGAAGTAGTGACGTTTTGGAATGCAGACTTTGATGGAATGGTCTGCGGGCATCATGTTACGTTTGCAGAGCCCCTGATATGCCTAAACAGTAGAAACCCCCCACAAGTGACCCCATTTTCTAAACTAGACCCCCCAAGGAACTTATCTAGATGTGTGGTGAGCACGTTCAACCCCCAAGTGCTTCACAGAAGTTTACAACGCAGAGCCGTGAAAATAAAAAATCATTTTTCTTTCCTCAAAAAAGATGTTTTAGCAAGCAATTTTTTATTTTCACAAGGGTAACAGGAGAATTTGGACCCCAATATTTGTTGCCCAGTTTGTTGTGAGTACGCTGATACCCCATATGTGGGGGTAAACCACTGTTTGGGCACACGTCAGGGCTCGGAAGGGAAGTAGTGACATTTGAAATGCAGACTTTGATGGAATGGTCTGCGGGCGTCACATTGCATTTGCAGAGCCCCTGATGTGCCTAAACAGTAGAAACACCCCACAAGTGACCCCATTTTGGAAACTAGACCCCCGAAGGAACTTATCTAGATGTGTGGTGAGCACTTTCAACCCCCAAGTGCTTCACAGAAGTTTATAACGCAGAGCCGTGAAAATAAAAAATAATTGTTCTTTCCTCAAAAATTATGTTTTAGCAAGTAATTTTTTATTTTTGCAAGGGTAACAGGAGAAATTGGACCCCAACATTTGTTGCCCAGTTTGTCCTGAGTACGCTGGTACCCCAAATGTGGGGGTAAACCACTGTTTGGGTGCAAGTCGGGGCTTGGAAGGGAGGGAGCACCATTTGACTTTTTGAACGCAAGATTGGCTGGAATCAATGGTGGCGCCATGTTGCGTTTGGAGACCCCTGATGTGCCTAAACAGTGGAAACCCCTCAATTCTAACTTCAACACTAACCCCAACACACCCCTAATCCTAATCCCAACTGTAGCCATAACCCTAATCACAACCCTAACCCCAACACACCCCTAACCACAACCCTAACCGCAACACACCCGTAACCCTAATTCCAACCCTAACCCTAATCCTAACCCTAATCCCAACCGTAACCCTAATCCCAACCCTAACCACAACTGTAACCCCGCCAAACCCGGCCCTAACCCTATCTGTAACCCTAACCACAAGCCTAATCTTAACCCTATTTCAAACCCTAGCCCTAATTCCAACCCTAACTCTAATTCCAACCCTAACCCTAAGGCTATGTGCCCACGTTGCGGATTCGTGTGAGATTTTTCCGCACGATTTTTGAAAAATCTGCAGGTAAAAGGCACTGCATTTTACCTGCGGATTTACAGCAGATTTCCAGTGTTTTTTTGTGCGGATTTCACCTGCGGATTCCTATTGAGGAACAGGTGTAAAACGCTGCGGATCCGCGGCCAATCCGCTGCGGATCCGCGGCCCATCCGCTGCGGATCCGCGGCCCATCCGCTGCGGATCCGCGGCCCATCCGCTGCGGATCCGCGGCCAATCCGCTGCGGATCCGCGGCCAATCCGCTGCGGATCCGCGGCCAATCCGCTGCGGATCCGCGGCCAATCCGCTGCGGATCCGCGGCCAATCCGCTGCGGATCCGCTGCCAATCCGCTGCTGATCCGCGGCCAATCCGCTGCTGATCCGCAGCCAAATCCGCACTGTGTGCACATGCCATAACCCTACCCCTAACCCTAACCCTACCCCTAACCCTACCCCTAACCCTAACCCTACCCCTAGTTCTAACCCTAGTTCTAACCCTAACCCTAGTGGAAAAAGAAAAAAATATATTTTCTTTATTTTATTATTGTCCCTACCCATGGGGGTGATAAAGGGGGGGGTTTATTTATTATTTTTTTATTTTGATCGCTGCGATAGAACCTACCACAGCGATCAAAATGTACTTGTAATGAATCTGCCGGCTGGCAGATTCGGCGGGCGCACTGCGCATGCGCCCGCCATTTTCCAAGATGGCGGTGCCCGTGGAGAAGACGGCCGGACACCGGGAGGGACATCGAAGCTAGGTAAGTATGGGGGGGTGGGATCGGAACACGGGGGGGGGGATCGGAGGACCGGGGGAGCGGACAAGAGGACCGGGGGAGCGGACAGGAGGGAGGAGGGGAGCGGACAGGAGATCGGGGCAGAAAGGACGACTGGGGGGGCGATCGGTGGCAGTGTGGGGGGGGCAGATCGGGGTCTCCAGCCATGGCAGATGCTATTGCAGCATCGGCCATGGCTGGATTGTAATATTTCACCATTTTCATAGGTGAAATATTACAAATCGCTCTGATTGGCTGTTTCACTTTCAACAGCCAATCAGAGCGATCATAGCCAGGGGGGGGGTGAAGCCACCCCCCCTGGGCTGAAGTACCACTCCCCCTGTCTCTGCAGATCGGGTGAAAATGGAGTTAACCCTTTCACCCGATCTGCAGGATCTTTCCATGACGCCACATAGGCGTCACAGGTCGGATTGGCACCGACTTTCATGACGCCTACGTGGCGTCAAAGGTCGGGAAGGGGCTAATATCAGGTTTTGTAATCCAAAACCAGGAGTGGGTGATCAAAGCATAGGTGCTAGTTATTATGCTAATATCATAATTTACCTCTAATTGTTCCACTCCTTGTTTTGGCTTACAAATACTGATATAAAACACTGGCCACATACTTCTAGTGTTATGGCAGCCATGTTGCTTTATTGGTAAGTTTGTTGACGTCATTGCATCCTGATTCTGTTCTGCTGCATCCATTGGACACAAACTGAAGAGACAACGACTGTCACACTATCTATACTCATCAAGTCAGGTGTCAGAAATAATGAATTCATGATGCACATATTACAGCCTCATGAATTCACTATTTCTGACACCTGTGCAGGTGAGCATAGATATGCAGTGTGTGACCACCATTGTCCCCTCAATTTGTGTGTAATAGATTATGTATAAAGAAGAGAAAATGGTGGTTATACAAGGCAGTTCTCTACTCAACAGGTCAGGTGTCATAACTAATGAGTTTTTTGACACCTGACCTGTTCAGTAGAGGTCTGCACTGTATTGCCACCATTTTCTCTTCAGACTGCCACACTAGGCACAGACAAAAAGAGATTATGGAGATACATGTAATTTTTTTTGGGGCCACCTCATATCTGTATACTAAAGACACACAAAGCTGCAGTCTTTTTATTTTTAACTAGTGGAGATATGATGTGACCCAAAAAGTGTGTGGCGAAGTTTCTTGGCGCACGGTGTGTGTTGCCGGCGGCGGAAGACACAATAAACCAAACATAATTGTGGCAAAACAAACTCTTTTTATTTTGTTAACAACTCAAAAAATTATTTTTCACTGCGCCGGCTTGGGGTAGAGTGATGTAAACGGGGGGGTGAAGAACTGAGGCCTGGCTAACCGTGGACGATGCAGAGGTGGCAGGAGAAGGGGCAATGAAACTAGAACGGTCTGGAAGTTCGAGGATGGGGCTTGACACATGAGAGGCTTGAGATGCACTGGAAGGGTGAGACAAACCTGACATTACAGACACATTGGGAGGTGAAGGGGGAGGAATGCTAAGAGTCCTCTGTTTTTTTTTCTGTTGTTTTTTTTTGGTTTGCCTGGTTGTGGGAGGTCTTGGTGGGCTCATATGGCGTGGCGTGGTGGCGGGTGACCTGTCAGGGTCTGGCTGCACTGTGTCAGAGTCCATAGTGCTCGTAGATCGTGCAGCCATGCCAGAGTCCATAGTGCTCGTAGAGCATGCAGCCATGCCAGAGTCCATAGTGCTCGTAGAGCGTGCAGCCATGCCAGAGTCCATAGCGCTCATAGAGCGTGCAGCCATGCCAGAGTCCATAGCACTCGTAGAGCATGCAGCCATGCCAGAGTCCATAGCACTCGTAGAGCGTGCAGCCATGCCAGAGTCCATAGCGCTTGTAGAGCGGAAGGCCATGCCAGGGTCCTGCTGCATCGTGGAGGTGGCGGTACGGAAGGCCATGCCAGGGTCCTGCTGCATCGTGGAGGTGGCGGTACGGAAAGCCATGCCAGGGTCCTGCTGCATCGTGGAGGTGGCGGTACGGAAGGCCATGCCAGGGTCCTGCTGCATCGTGGAGGTGGCGGTACGGAAGGCCATGCCAGGGTCCTGCTGCATCGTGGAGGTGGCGGTACGGAAGGCCATGCCAGGGTCCTGCTGCATCGTGGAGGTGGCGGTACGGAAGGCCATGCCAGGGTCCTGCTGCATCGTGGAGGTGGCGGTACGGAAGGCCATGCCAGGGTCCTGCTGCATCGTGGTGTCAGTGGAGGAGGTCCAAGCAGGAGCAGCGGATGTCATGGTGGTGGGATGTCCAACTGCACTCGGCATGGTGGTGGTGCTGTAGTGGTGTCCGGCTGTGGAAGGAATTGAGGTGGCCGTGCAGTGGGATGCAGCAGAGGTCGGCATTGAGGACAATTGTGACAGTGAAGGCACAGGTGGATAGGCCCCCACTGTCTGCTGGAAATACCGACTCTGCTGCATAGCCTGCACATAAGCAGCATTGCAGGCCTGCATGACACTCAGCTGGAGATCAGGAGTAAGGTGTTCCGACATGCCCTCTCAATTTGGTTAAAAAAATGATGTGCTGGCCTCTGGAGGTCGGCTTTCACTTGATCAAGGCTTTTGCTGACATCCTGGATACGTGCATTCAAGAGGTTATGTGAAACATCCATTTGGTCACCCAAAGCCTTGATTGCTTCGTGTAAAACCGAGCTCAAGTGCAAAAACTCGGGCATGAGTGACCTGTCCGAAGCCCTCTGCTGCTGCCGGGAGGAGCCCAAAAAAAAGGGGGCAGTGGAAGAGGACTGTGAAAGGGGAAGACCTGATGGACCAGCTCCCTGGTCTCCAGTTAGTGTGGAAGGACCACTTGCTGCTGCGCTGCTTGATGGCTGGGACAGGTCCGTGGCTGTCGGATGAAGAATCGCTCCAGAATCTGGGCCAACAGTAGTGCTGTATGTGCTGTGAAAAAAGGAAAAAGAAAATTACTATCAAAAATTTAACAGACGCAAAATCCTGTGGAATGTAAAAATACAGATTATGGCAATACAATACAACCTAATGCACATGATAAATACTTACGTTCTCTGGGCAAGGACCAGTCTTAAAAATGACAGAACGCGATGGTATTTGTAGTGTCTGATCCTTGCTCCTGAACCACTGGGAACACGGCTCTCTTGATGCAGGTCCTTGTTGAAGCGGTCCTTCATCGAACGCCAACGTGTTTTGACTTTGGATACTGTTTAAAAAACAGGTTGGTCAGAAAAAGTACTTTTGGCCGTGCTCACACAACTGTGTGTGATGAGAGAAACTCCAGAAAGTTTCTTTCATCACACACAGTCGACTGAGCACAGCCAACGTCTCTGCTGCTTCACACTGCAGTGCAATACTTACCAAATGCAGCTCGGACCCGTGTCGGGGCGTTGTCCCAGCCATCCCACATCGCTTGGGCCACCTCATTCCATAACCACCGGATCGTCACGTTGTTTGAGTGCAGTGGATCCCGGGTGTCCCACAACGGGACTCTCTCCTGGACCAGGGGGATGAGGAGGTCATTCTCGATCAGATCATCCTCCCGTTGTGAAACCTAAAAATGAAAGAAAGTCATTACAGTTTGCTCAATTAACAGAAGGAAAAGAAAGAAAAAAGATGCTGAGAAATGGCATGAATAGTAAAGTCAACATACAAAAGGATTCCACAAGAAAAAAGTAAAGAAATAAGAATAGAAAGAAAGGTAGATTCAAGAATATTACACTGAGGAAAGTCAGCCTTGTATACGTACCCGCTGCCGTCTTGCCACCGGACCTTGACTCCGCTGCTCCTGCCCTGTCTCTGCCGCAGTAGAAGAGCTCTAAAAGAAAAAATTAAAATTGTCACATGTGTCGATGTGACAGTGAATACTTACCAATCTGACGAGGCAAGTACTCACCTCACTGACATGCTCCACTTCCGACTGTCCTGGCCGAAACTCCTCACCAGAAGAAGAATCCGAAGAAGACATTCTGATGCATGTAGAAAGAAAGAAATGCAAGAAATTAGGACATGTAGAGACAGAAAATAGAAAATAAAGGCATTGGCTAGGATATACTCACATTGTTCTGGGGCTTGTTTGCTCCAAGGTGCTGTGGTCCGTCTGCTCTGCTTGGCTGTCCGCTGTGGGCCGTCTGCTCTGCTTGGCTGTCCACTGTGGTCCGTCTGCTCTGCTTGTCTGTCTGCTGAGAACTGACCTGCAACTCTCCACACCCTCCCTTTTATCACCTTGATGGTGGGGGGTGGCTTATCAGTGTCTAGACATGTTTTTCTCAATTGAAACGCTTGCATTCAAAAACGCAACCAAACGCATGTGCTAAAAAACGCATGTGTTTACATATTTTTTGGTCGCAATCCTTGCGCAATCGACCGCATGCGTTTCCTGGCTGCAAATAGACGCCTCTAGAAATTACTACATGTTGCATTTCCGCGCCAAGCTGCAAACGACGAGACGACGCATGCGTCGTCAAACGCGGCAAAACGCGAACCAAAAAAAACACATGCGTTTTTAATGTTAAATATAGGAAAACACGACGCATGCGTTTATATGCGGTACAAATGCTGCGGCAACAAATGCAAATGTGAAACCAGCCTAAGTCCTGCTTTTCTCCTTCTGAGCATGCCCAGGGTAAGATCTCTCATTGGAGATCGAGCGTCACATGCTTGGATACTGCAGCAAAGCCCATTGGTTCTCCAGGAAGGTCCTGAAGGTGCTCAGGCTCTGTGGCAGCCTCTCATTGGTCCTTCTAGGAAGGTCTTGTACTTGCAGCAGCTATATAAGGTTCGCATGGCCGCACGGAGGAGAGGAGATTGTATGTTTGCCTCCTAGTCTGCGTGACCACAAGCTGCTATCTGCTCAGCAGTTACTGTGTATTCCTGTGGAGTTTGACAGGACACAGTCCTTTCTTTATAGCGACTCTGTGAAGCAACAGAGATCGCTTCTACCACCATATAGTGCCGCCGTTTTGCCAGCAGCAGGTTCTTTTCCTGCACGGTGGACCCCGGGCTGCGAACGCACCAAATAACATCTCTATATTTACTCGGTGCATTCCGCCAGCCCTAACATGTGTCTTAAATATGAGTGTCTGAGCAAAGGGTCTGAATACTTATGACTAGTGTTGAGCGATACTTTCCGATATTGGAAAGTATCGGTATCGGAAAGTATCGGCCGATACCGTCAAAATATCGGATCCAATCCGATACCGATACCCGATCCCAATGCAAGTCAATGGGACGAAAATATCGGAATTAAAATAAACCCTTTATACACTTGTAGGTTCATTCTACATGAAGGAAAACAACTAAGAATAATGTAGGATGTATTGGGGGACGTGGCGGAGACATTAAAGGCACAGAGGTTTAGCCCAATGTAATAGAATAGCAGGATTTTTTTTTTTTTGGATGACGTTCGGCGTTAGAAAGAATTTGACTATGTTAATTTTTTTATTTTTTTTATGCCACATATTGATGTTTCACTACTTCAACGCCCTTCACCTTCTTTTTTTCTTCTCCCACGCTTTCTTCTTCATTATCCTCATCATCAGCTTCTTTGACATCAACTTCTTCACCTTATTCATCTTCTTCTTCATCTTCTACCTATTATTTTTTGGGTTACATTGTTCATATTCTTTTTATTTTACTATTATCTTCATCATATTCTACTTCTTCATCATATTCTTATTTGTGACAGGCATTCCTGTAGTTGTTATCTATAAAAGTTTGAAGATTACACCTTCCGTTCTGCCTGTCACAAAACAGTTACATTTGTCCGCGTTCAGTTTGGCCTGCAGCATCAGGCTTTATCCAGGGGCACCACGAGGAGGAACGGACTCACCCCCATACACTGCTTAGTCTTCTTCTGCTTATAATTTAGATAATATTTTTTGCTCTGATATTTAGTGTTATGCTTAATGTTCTTCTGCTCTTTGTTCTGCAGCCTCTTGTTCTTCTGCTTCTCGGTCTTCCAGGTCGTCGTCGTCTCCAGGGTCGTCGTCTCCAGGGTCGTCGTCTCCCGGGTCGTCGTCATCGGGGTGGTCTTCAGGGTCGTCGTCTCCGGGGTCGTCGTCATCACGGTGGTCTTCAGGGTCATCGTCTCCAGGGTCGTCGTCATCACGGTGGTTGTCGTCTCTGGTGTCGTCGTCATCTTAGGGGTGTTCTTCCGGGTCATCGTGTTTAGTCTCTTGAACTTGGAAATGTAGCAGAAGGTACAAGAAGGCTGAGAAAATGCCGAGAACCAGCTGATGGAACTGGAACTCGGATGGCTACCCAAAGGTCCAAGAGCCAATGGAACTACCGAGGACCAGCTGACGTTACTGGAACCCGGTTACTAAGCAGGAGGTACCCGTGCCTGAAAGCACTACCAAGGACCACCTGACGTTGGTGGAACTCGGATACCCAGAGGGAGGCACCTAAGCCAAAGGCTCTGCCCGGAACCAGCTGACGGTACTGGAACCAGGATGGGGAGCAGAAGGTACAAGAGCAAAAGACAGTGCCGAGAACCAGCTGACGGTGCTGGAACCCGGATGGGTAGCCGAAGGTCCAAGAGCCAATGGAACTACCGAGGACCAGCTGACGTTACTGGAACCCGGTTACTAAGCAGGAGGTACCCGTGCCTGAAAGCACTACCAAGGACCACCTGACGTTGGTGGAACTCGGATACCCAGAGGGAGGCACCTAAGCCAAAGGCTCTGCCCGGAACCAGCTGACGGTACTGGAACCAGGATGGGGAGCAGAAGGTACAAGAGCAAGTGTCTGCGTGGCTTTTGCAGGACACGATGCCGGCTGCACAGCAGGGGAACAGCTGGCGGTGCTGAACCCCACTGACACATTGGCGAGGTGTTTTTCTCTGTGCAGCTAGCAGTACCGGGCCCCAACTGGCGGTGTTGGAGCCCGGGGTCAGCAGGAGGAGGAGAGGGAGCAGAGTGTAGGCCGAAGCCTGCACTGGCGGCAGCTTTGGGTCTGTTGTGCCTGCGTGGCTGTTGCAGGACACGTTGCCGGCTGCACAGCAGGGGAACAGCTGGCGGTGCTGAACCCCACTGACACATTGGCGAGGTGTTTTTCTCTGTGCAGCTAGCAGTACCGGGCCCCAACTGGCGGTGTTGGAGCCCGGGCTCTGCAGGGGGAGCAGAGTGTAGGCCGAAGCCTAATCGAACCAATTTCAAAGGTAACCTTTAACCCCCCCTCAGGGGTTACAAAGTAGAAGAGCCACAGCTTATGCAGCAGTAGTGGTGCACAAGTCAAAGGTTGCTCTTTTAATTTGGCTCCTTGCACACGCTGAATGGAACACGTATAACATTTAGCCCTTTATACAGTCAAACTGTGTTGGAGGCGCGAGTTCCCTTTGTAATGAGACGCAGCACAGATGTCAAGAATCCCACCTTGGTGCTGGGTGCAGCCTCCTGAGCGTTGTTATTTGCTGTACAGGAGTCTGCGCTGTCGTGTTATCCCCTGGCCTAGCGCTGTTAGCGCTGCCCATCTTCTGACCTCATTTAATGTTGGCTGGTGCGGTTCGCGATGCCCATGAATCACAGCCCCGCAGTGTATTGACATAGTTAAAACACTGCGGGGCTGGGATTCATGGCCTGGCGCAGTACATATGTTCGCCTCTCGCTTGGGTTCTTACACCTGCTTCAGACTATGTGGCGTCAGCTGATCCCTTATCGCATGCCACGGCCATGAAGCCGCACAGTCTGAAGAAGGCGGAAGGAGATGAGGGACAGGCGAACTGATGCACTGCTCATGCCCATCAAACACACCCTCGCAGTCCCAAGAAATAAGACACCGAGGGGCGTTGTGTGGGTCAGGGCGGCCGCAGAGGCGCAGGCAGCCAAACAATGATGCCAGAAGACGGGCAGCGCTACCAAGGGGGTTGCAGCGTGTCATTACAAAGGAAAGTCACACCACCGGGACGGTTAAATGGTCACACAGAGGACACATTTTAGACGTGTTTTCCGTTCCACATGTGCGAGGAGAATACGTTTATGAGCCACCTTGCACACATGCAGCATTACCGCTGTACAAGGTGGCCTTAAAAACGTACAAACGCCTGGGGGAGGGGGGACAGGTTCCCTTCAATTTCAGTTCTGGTGTCTGCGTGGCTTTTGCAGGACACGATGCCGGCTGCACAGCAGGGGAACAGCTGGCGGTGCTGAACCCCACTGACACATTGGCGAGGTGTTTTTCTCTGTGCAGCTAGCAGTACCGGGCCCCAACTGGCGGTGTTGGAGCCCGGGGTCAGCAGGAGGAGGAGAGGGAGCAGAGTGTAGGCCGAAGCCTGCACTGGCGGCAGCTTTGGGTCTGTTGTGCCTGCGTGGCTGTTGCAGGACACGTTGCCGGCTGCACAGCAGGGGAACAGCTGGCGGTGCTGAACCCCACTGACACATTGGCGAGGTGTTTTTCTCTGTGCAGCTAGCACATCTGGGCCCCAACTGGCGGTGTTAGAGCCCAGGGTCAGCAGGAGGAGCAGGGGGAGCGGAGTGTAGGCCGAAGCCTGCACTGGAGCAAGTTGAAAGGAAACCTTTAACCCCCCCCCCAGGCGTTTGTAGCTGGAAGAGCCATCGTGTACAGCACTAATGCTGGAAAAGGTAAACTTAGCTCTTTTAATTATGGTCCTTGCAGATGCTGAACCTAACACTTATGAAATGTGTCCCCTCACAGCGTTCAACCGTCCGGTAGGTGGAACTTTCCTTTGTCATGTGACGCAGCACAGCCGTCATTTTTACCCCCTTGTCGCCGTGCGCCGCCTCCTCAGCGTTGTTTGAATCTGTCCCGGAGCCTGCGCTGTTAGGTTACCCCTTGACCATGCACACATTTTGCGCTGCCCGTCTTCTGACATCATTTGCTGTCAGGCTGGCTGCGCCTGTGCGGGTGCGCTGTCTGAGATTCAGCCTCGCGGTGTCGTCTAATGTAATCCCACCGCGGGCCTGGGATCCGTGTCCATGCGCAGTGCATATCCTCGCCTCTCACTCCCCTCCCTACGGCTTCTTAAGACTGTGCGGTGTCACGGCCGTGGCATGCTATTAGGGATCAGCTGACACCGAACAGTCTTTAGAAGCCGTAGGGAGGGGAGTGAGAGGCGAGGATATGCACTGCGCATGGACACGGATCCCAGGCCCGCGGTGGGATTACATTAGACGACACCGCGAGGCTGAATCTCGGACAGCGCACCCGCACAGGCGCAGCCAGCCTGACAGCAAATGATGTCAGAAGATGGGCAGCGCAAAATGTGTGCATGGCCAAGGGGTAACCTAACAGCGCAGGCTCCGGGACAGATTCAAACAACGCTGAGGAGGCGGCGCACGGCGACAAGGGGGTAAAAATGACGGCTGTGCTGCGTCACATGACAAAGGAAAGTTCCACCTACCGGACGGTTGAACGCTGTGAGGGGACACATTTCATAAGTGTTAGGTTCAGCATCTGCAAGGAGCACCACGAAAAGAGGCACTTTTTCCCTTTGCATCATTACTGCTGCACAAGGTGGCTCCTTCAGTAACAAACGCCTGGGGGGGGGGGGGACAGGTTCCCTTAAATTTAACTTGTTGTGCCTGCGTGGCGGTCGCAGTACACGTTGCCGTATACACAGCAGGGGAACAGCTGGCGGTGCTGAACCCCACTAACACATTGGCGAGGTGTTTGGCTCTGTGCGTACAGCACTTCTGGACGGCAACTGGCGGTGTTGAAGCCCAGGGGCAGGTGGAGGAGGAGGAGGTTGGAGGAGGTAGGAGGGATTGCCACACACACAGCAGGGGAACAGCTGACGTTACTGAACCCCAATAACAGAGGAGGGACTGTTGACTGTGCGTACAGCACTTCTGGACGGCAACTGGCGGTGTTGGAGCCCAGGGGCAGGTGGAGGAGGAGGAGGTTGGAGGAGGTAGGAGGGATTGCCACACACACAGCAGGGGAACAGCTGACGTTACTGAACCCCAATAACAGAGGAGGGACTGTTGACTGTGCGTACAGCACTTCTGGACGGCAACTGGCGGTGTTGGAGCCCAGGGACAGGTGGAGGAGGAGGAGGTTGGAGGAGGTAGGAGGGATTGCCACACACACAGCAGGGGAACAGCTGACGTTACTGAACCCCAATAACAGAGGAGGGACTGTTGACTGTGCGTACAGCACTTCTGGACGGCAACTGGCGGTGTTGAAGCCCAGGGGCAGGTGGAGGAGGAGGAGGTTGGAGGAGGTAGGAGGGATTGCCACACACACAGCAGGGGAACAGCTGATGTTACTGAACCCCAATAACAGAGGAGGGACTGTTGACTGTGCGTACAGCACTTCTGGACGGCAACTGGCGGTGTTGAAGCCCAGGGGCAGGTGGAGGAGGAGGAGGTTGGAGGAGGTAGGAGGGATTGCCACACACACAGCAGGGGAACAGCTGACGTTACTGAACCCCAATAACAGAGGAGGGACTGTTGACTGTGCGTACAGCACTTCTGGACGGCAACTGGCGGTGTTGAAGCCCAGGGGCAGGTGGAGGAGGAGGAGGTTGGAGGAGGTAGGAGGGATTGCCACACACACAGCAGGGGAACAGCTGACGTTACTGAACCCCAATAACAGAGGAGGGACTGTTGACTGTGTGTACAGCACTTCTGGACGGCAACTGGCGGTGTTGGAGCCCAGGGACAGGTGGAGGAGGAGGAGGTTGGAGGAGGTAGGAGGGATTGCCACACACACAGCAGGGGAACAGCTGACGTTACTGAACCCCAATAACAGAGGAGGGACTGTTGACTGTGCGTACAGCACTTCTGGACGGCAACTGGTGGTGTTGGAGCCCAGGGACAGGTGGAGGAGGAGGAGGTTGGAGGAGGTAGGAGGGATTGCCACACACACAGCAGGGGAACAGCTGACGTTACTGAACCCCAATAACAGAGGAGGGACTGTTGACTGTGCGTACAGCACTTCTGGACGGCAACTGGCGGTGTTGAAGCCCAGGGGCAGGTGGAGGAGGAGGAGGTTGGAGGAGGTAGGAGGGATTGCCACACACACAGCAGGGGAACAGCTGACGTTACTGAACCCCAATAACAGAGGAGGGACTGTTGACTGTGCGTACAGCACTTCTGGACGGCAACTGGCGGTGTTGAAGCCCAGGGGCAGGTGGAGGAGGAGGAGGTTGGAGGAGGTAGGAGGGATTGCCACACACACAGCAGGGGAACAGCTGACGTTACTGAACCCCAATAACAGAGGAGGGACTGTTGACTGTGCGTACAGCACTTCTGGACGGCAACTGGCGGTGTTGGAGCCCAGGGACAGGTGGAAAAGCAGAGGAACACAATGTAGGCCGAAGCCTGAGAAAGTCGAAAGGGAACCTTTAACCCCCCCCAAGGCGTTTGTAGCTGAAAGAGACAGCTTGTGCAGCACAAAAGATGCAAAAGGAAAAGGTGGCTCTTTTCATCATGCTCCTTGCAAACACTGAACTAAACACTTATAAAATGTGTCCCCTGCAACCGTAAAACCGTCCCGGAGGTGGGACTTTCCTTCGTAATGTGACGCAGCACAGCCGTCATTCCTACCCCCCCGGCGCCGCGCACCGGCTCCTCAGCGTTGTTTTATTCCGTCCCGGAGCCTGCGCTGTTATGTTATCCCGTGGCCAGACACACTTAGCGCTGCCCGTCTTCTGGCATCATTTGGTGTCAGGATGGCTGCGCCTGTGCGGCCGCGCTGGCAGAGAGCCCGCCTCGCAGTGTCTTCTGATTTAATCCCACTGGGGGCCTGGGATCCATGGACATGCGCAGTGCATATCCTCGCCTCTCACTCCCCTCCCTACGGCTTCTTAAGACTGTGCGGTGTCACGGCCGTGGCATGCTATTAGGGACCAGCTGACACCGAACAGTCTGAAGAAGCCATAGGGAAATGAGTGAGAGGTGGAGGTTCAGATATGCACTGCGCATGTCCATGGATCCCAGGCCCCCAGTGGGATTAAATCAGAAGACACTGTGAGGCGGGCTCTCTGCCAGCACGGCCGCACAGGCGCAGCCATCCTGACACCAAATGATGCCAGAAGACGGGCAGCGCTAAGTGTGCCTGGCCACGGGATAACATAACAGCGCAGGCTCCGGGACGGAATAAAACAACGCTGAGGAGCCGGTGCGCGGCGCCGGGGGGGTAGGAATGACGGCTGTGCTGCGTCACATTACGAAGGAAAGTCCCACCTCCGGGACGGTTTTACGGTATCAGTGGACACATTTTATAAGTGTTAAGTTCTGCGTGTGCAAGGAGCTAAACAAAAATAGCTACCTTTTCCTTGTGCAGCATTACTGCTGCACAAGGTGGCTCTTTCAGTAACAAACGCCTTGGGGGGGGGGACAGATTCCCTTACATTTCCGTTGTTGTGTCAGCGTGGCGGTCGCATGACACATTGCCGGCTACACAGCTGGGGATCAGCTGACGTTACTGAAACCCAATAACACTGGGTTGTATGTTTTGACTGTGCAGACGGCACTTCTGAGCCTCAACTGGCGGTGTTGGAGCACAGGAATTTAAGTTCAGGTGGTAGAAAGATGAACACAACAGGAGACCTGGATAACGTATACAGTGACCTAATTATTTAATCAGGAGGAGGAGTGGCAAATTCCTGCGAGATCCAGGCCTTGTTCATTTTCAGGAAAGTAAGCCGGTCAACGTTATCGGAGGATAGTCGCATGCGACGGTCAGTTAGTACACCACCTGCAGCACTAAAGACACGTTCCGATAATACACTGGCCGCAGGGCAAGACAGCACCTCCAATGCATACTGGCTTAGCTCTGGCCATGTATCCAGCTTTGAGACCCAAAACTTGAAAGGGGAAGAGCCGTCTGGGAGTACAGCAAGAGGGCAAGACATGTAGTCTGTCACCATCTGACGGAACCGTTGCCTCCTGCTGACTGGAGCCGTCTGTGATGGTGTAGACTTTTGTGGGGGGCACAGAAAACTGTGCCACAGTTGGGCCATACTGGTCTTGCCTTGGGCAGAGGCACTGCTTCTGCTCCCTCTTTGTGCAGAGCCTCCTCCACTGCCTGGACGCACTGAGCTGCTTTGGAATGCACTAGCAGCACTTCTCTCAGTTGGAATGGAGAAGATGATGGAATTGACCAGTGTGTCTTGGTACTCCCGCATTTTTCGCTCCCGGTTCAACGGTGTGATGAGGCTTTCTACGTTGTCCCGGTAGCGAGGATCGAGGAGGGTGAACACCCAATAATCAGACATGTTGAGAATGTGGGCGATGCGGCGGTCGTTTCTCAGGCACTGCAGCATGTAATCCACCATGTGCTGCAGACTGCCAACTGCCCAAGAAACGCTGTCCCCTGCTGGAGGCGTGATCTCTGCCTGCTCGTCATCACCCCACCCTCGCTGTACACACTGAGTACTGGACAATTCGGTAACTCCCTCCTCTGGACGGACGTCTTCCTCCTCCATTGACTCCTCCTCATCCTCCTCACAAACTGTCCCCTGCCTACGCGTTTGTGAGGAACCACGTGGCGCTGACTGTCCAGAAGATGATGGAAATGGTGAATCCTCATCCTCCACCTCTTCCACAACATCATCCCTTAGCGCTTGCAGTGATTTTTCAAGCAGGCAGATTAGGGGGACAGTCATGCTGACTAGTGCATCATCTGCACTCGCCATCCGCGTGGAATAATCAAAGGGACGCAAAACCTGGCAGACGTCATTCATAGTGGCCCACTCTGTGGTTGTGAAGTCTGTACGGCGCTGACTGCGACTTTTTTGCGCCTGAAGCAGCTGGTACTCCATTACAGCTTGCTGCTGCTCACACAACCGCTCCAACATATGTAACGTGGAATTCCACCTGGTAGGTAGGTCACATATGATGCGATGTTCCGGCAGGCGGTGTCGGCGCTGCAGAGCCGCAATGCGCGCTTTTGCCGTGCTGGAACGCTGCAAGTGAGCACACTCTAGGCGGACCTTGTGCAGCAGTGCATCAAGATCCGGATAGTCCCTCAAAAAGCTCTGCACGACCAAATTGAGCACATGTGCCAGACATGGGATGTGAGTGAGGTTGCCGAGGCCCAGAGCTGCCACCAGATTTCGGCCATTATCACACACTACCATGCCTGGCTGGAGATTCGCTGGCACAAACCACACATCGCTCTCCTGCTTGATGGCATTCCAGAGCTCCTGCGCTGTGTGGCTACGATTCCCCAAAAAAATTAATTTCAAGACGGCCTGTTGACGTTTGTCCACGGCTGTGCTCATGTCGGTCGTAACAGGTACACGTTCATCACGGGTCCATGTGGAGGTGGACTGTGACGGCTCCTGCAGCGATGATTCTGAGGAACTGGTGTAAGAGGAGGAGTCAATGCGTACAGAATGGATTCCTGCAATCCTTGGAGTGGGCAGGACACGTCCTGCGCCACTCGCACGGTCTGTACCTGGCTCAACGACATTAACCCAATGGGCAGTGAGGGAAAGGTATCGCCCCTGTCCATGTTGACTGGTCCACGCATCGGTGGTGAGGTGGACCTTGCTACTGACGGCGTTCAGAAGTGCGTGTTTTATGTGTCCCTCCACATGCTTGTGCAGGGCAGGGACGGCTTGCCTGCTGAAGTAAAAGCGGCTGGGCACATTGTACTGTGGGACTGCCAATGACATCAAGTCACGGAAGCTGTCAGTCTCCACCAGCCTGAATGACAGCATTTCCAGTGACAGCAGTTTGGCAATGCCTGCAGTCAGAGCCTGTGCTCGTGGGTGGTTTGACGAGAAAGGCCGCCTTTTCTCCCATGCCTGTACTACCGATGGCTGTAGACTGGGCTGGGAGTGTGTGGATGACTGGGAAAGTGGTGCTGCGGGTGGAATTACAGCGGGTCTCTGGACAACAGGGCCAGAGGTTCTTCCACGGCGATCCTGGGAGGAAGCCGAACCAGCTGCGTGTGAGCTAGAGGAAGAGGCAACACGAGCTGAAGAGGTGGTAGCTGCCGCTGTTGGTTGGCCTACCTCTTCAGTGTGTTTTTCTAACTCCGCCGGGTGCCTGTTGCGCACATGTTTCCACATGTTGGAGGTATTGAGGTTGCTGACATTTCGACCTCTTTTGACTTTTTGATGACACACGTTGCATCTGACATAGCAAATGTCATCTGCAACTGTGTCAAAAAAGGACCAGGCACTGCAAGTCTTGGGAGCGCCCTTTTTGGCTTTTGGAAGAGACATGCTCCTAACGGGTGCCAAAGCGGAGGCTGCAGGATCCGCAGTCTTCCCTCTCCCTCTCCCTCTTTGGGCGGTACGGGGAATCTCTTCCTCAGAGCTGCTCCCACCACCTTCCTGTCCCTCACGCCAAGATGGGTCGAGGACCTCATCATCTACACTACCCTCTGCCCCCAACTGCTCCTCCTGGGTAGTCTCAGCAGCAGAGCACGCACCAGTAAGTGGCACCTGAGTGTCATCATCAGCTGATGCGGCCTGCGATGTGGTGACCGGAGCCACTGGCCCACCCGCCTCTTCAGAGGAAGACAGAAAAAGCTGTTGGGCATCACTGCACCCTGCCTCTTCTTCCATTTCTCCAATGCTGCTTGGCTGGCCCCCTGTTTCCAAGCCAAGAGATTCAGAGAACAGAAGTAGAGACGGCTCCTGTCCTGGGCTCTCTGTCTGCCTGGGCAATTTGGCAGGTGGTGAAGAGACAGATGGCTGCTCTCCAGTGCTCTGTGTCTGAGAGGATGTGGCACTAATGGAAGTTGATGCATTAGCTGCCATCCATCCGACAACAGCTTCAATTTGGTCTTGACGCAGCAGCGGTGTACGGCGCTCTGACACAAAGCTGCGCATGAACGACTGTTGCCTGGTGAAAGTAGGTGCTGATGAGTCACCGGTGCCCGCAGCAGGCACAGAATCCCCACGTCCCCTCCCTGCTCCGCGCCCACGCCCACGCCCACGTGCCTTACTCACTGCCTTCTTCATCTTGGTTGACTGATAAAGATAAGCAGAAAAGTACTAACGGATTTGTGTGCTTATTCCTGAGCAACTCCTCCTAACAGGTATAAGAAACACTAATTTTCTAAAGTGTGGACTAGACTTTAATATGAGCTAATGTGGCCTACAGAAATGTAAAGTGGTGTAACTGGTGTGTTTGGTGAACTTTATTATTTATTTCTTTTTTGGGGGCTGAACTGACAACAGATAGAGCTGCAGTCACACAGAGACCGTGCAGACAGACGTAAACGGCGCTGCAAGGCCCAAAAACCCTCCTCTACTTTATCCTATGTAGTGTTTTTCCACAAATTAGCTGGAGACGGGTGGAAAGACACTAATAGGATTTTTTTAAATTAATTAGCAGCAGACTACACTACTTGAAAAAAAATTAAAATTGATTTGGCGGTATGACGCAGTGAACAACCCTGAGCTGGAGACAACCAGGCTACGGCTGCTCACAGACTACAGGGCGAGCTGCAGTCACACGGAGACCGTGCAGACAGCCGTAAACGGCGCTGCAAGGCCCAAAAACCCTCCTCTACTTTATCCTATGTAGTGTTTTTCCACAAATTAGCTGGAGACGGGTGGAAAGACACTAATAGGATTTTTTTAAATTAATTAGCAGCAGACTACACTACTTGAAAAAAAATTAAAATTGATTTGGCGGTATGACGCAGTGAACAACCCTGAGCTGGAGACAACCAGGCTACGGCTGCTCACAGACTACAGGGCGAGCTGCAGTCACACGGAGACCGTGCAGACAGCCGTAAACGGCGCTGCAAGGCCCAAAAACCCTCCTCTACTTTATCCTATGTAGTGTTTTTCCACAAATTAGCTGGAGAAGGGTGGAAAGACACTAATAGGATTTTTTTGAATAAATTAGCAGCAGACTACACTACTTGAAAAAAAAAAAAAAAAAAAAAAGAACAGTATGAGGCAATGAACCACCCTCCCTGAACTGAATACAACCAGCTATGGATGGCCTATGTGGCTGCACTCAGACTAGAGAGTGGGCTGCACTCACACACACACACACACACAGACCTTGCAGATCGCTGTGAAAACAGCGCTACAAGGCAAAAGCAAGGTGAATAGTAGGTGAACACAGCGGTTGCTAAATTAGCCTTTGGAAAGCACAAAGAAGCAAATCGCTATCTCTAAACTGTCCCTCAGTCAGCAAACAGCGTCCTGTCACTAACTGAATTCACAGCAGAGTGATCGCAAAATGGCGCCAGCGACTTTTAAACTGCATCATGACATCATTTCAGCAGCCAATCACAGCCTTGCCAGTAGTTTCATGCCCTCCATGCTAAACAGGATGTGCCCACACTTGGAATCATTCTCATTGGCTGAATTTCGGAATTTTGAATCTGGGAACTTCCGATTCCGGTATCCGATACGCGGCAAGTATCGGAATCCCGGTATCGGAATTCCGATACCGCAAGTATCGGCCGATACCCGATACTTGCGGTATCGGAATGCTCAACACTACTTATGACCATGTAATATTTCAGTTTTTGTTTTTTATTAAATTTGCAAAAATTACTATATTTCTGTTTTTTCAGTCAAGATGGGGTGCAGAGTTAATGTGAAAAAAATGAACTTTTTTGAATTTACCAAATGGCTGCAATGAAACAAAGAGTGAAAAATTTAAACGGGTCTTAATACTTTCTGTACCCACTGTATGTGTGTAAATGAGAAACTAAATTTATTTCTGTCCATTGTAGAAATTGTATCCTGCATTTTCTCAGTTTTCTGTCACTAATTTTCAGTTACCTTTGAGTTAGTGGGTAGAGGCTGGTTGCTCTAATGTTTCTCATGTTCTGTCTGTATGTAACACACAGCAATGAGGGATTCCTGCTCTCCTGTCTGTATGTAACATACAGACATGAGGGATTCCTGCTCTCCTATCTCCATGTAACACACAGCCATGATGGATTCCCACGCTCCTGTTTCTATGTAACACACAGAAATGAGGGATTCCTGCTCTCCTCTCTGTATGTAAGACACAGACATGACTGATTCCTGCTCTCCTGTCTGTATGTAACACACAGACAAGAGGGATTGCTACTCTCCTGTCTCCATGTATCACACAGACATGAGGGATTCCCGCTCTCCTGTCTCTATGTAACACACAAACATGAGGGACTTCTGCTCTCCTATCTCCATGTAGCACACTGCCATGAGGGATTCCCGCTCTCCTGTCTGTATGTAACACACAGCCATGAGGGATTCCTGCTCTCCTGTCTCCATGTAAAACACAAACATGAGGGATTCTCGCTCTCCTGTGTCTATGTAGCACACAGACATGAGGGATTCCCACTCTCCTATCTAAATGTAACACACAGACATGATGGATTCCCGCTCTCCTTTTTGTATGTAACACACATCCATGAGGGATTCCTGCTCTCCTATCTCTATGTAACACACAGACATGAGGGATTCCTGCTCTCCTGTCTCTATGTAACACACAGACATGAGGAATTCCTGCTCTCCTGTCTGTATGTAACACACAGACATGAGGGATTCCTGCTCTCATGTCTGTATGTAACACACAGACATGAGGGATTTCTGCTCTCCTATCTCCATGTAGCACACAGCCATAAGGATTTCCGCTCTGCTGTCTGTATGTAACACACAGCCATGAGGGATTCCTGCACTCCTATCTATATATATAATTGTCTAAGGGTTTTTCCGTCTGTCTGTCTGTCTGTCTTTCTTTCTGTCTGTCTGTCTTTCTGTCTGTCTGTCTTTCTGTCTGTCTGTCTTTCTGTCTGTCTGTCTGTCCTGGAAATCCCGCATCTCTGATTGGTCGAGGCCGCCAGGCCTCGACCAATCAGCGACAGGCACAGCATGGCGACGATAATGTCATAAAGGTTGCCTCGACCAATCAGCGACGGGCACAGCATGGCGACGATAATGTCATAAAGGTTGCCTCGACCAATCAGCGACGGGCACAGTATCGACGTAGATGTCATAATGGATGCCATGGCGATGATGATGTCATAAAGGTTGCCTCGACCAATCAGCGAC
Organism: Ranitomeya variabilis; assembly: GCF_051348905.1. Classification (NCBI taxonomy): domain Eukaryota; kingdom Metazoa; phylum Chordata; class Amphibia; order Anura; family Dendrobatidae; genus Ranitomeya; species Ranitomeya variabilis. Next base: position 568,391,717 of record NC_135232.1, read on the forward strand.
GGGCACAGTCTGCCGCGAATTCTGGAATCATCATTGTCCATATACTACGGGGACATGCATATTCTAGAATACCCGATGCGTTAGAATCGGGCCACAGTCTAGTCTATATATAATTGTCTAAGGGTTTTTCTGCCTGTCCTGGAAATCCCGCATCTCTGATTGGTCGAGGCCGCCTGGGCCTCGACCAATCAGCAACGGGTACAGTATCAACGTAGATGTCATAATGGTTGCCATGGCGACGATGATGTCATAAAGATTGCCTTGACCAATCAACGACGGGCACAGTCTGCCGCGAATTCTGGAATCATCATTGTCCATATACTATGGGGACATGCATATTCTAGAATACCCGATGCGTTAGAATTGGGCCACAATCTAGTCTGTATATAACTGTAATGATTATAAGGGATAACTCAGGAGACTCTTTGAATGGAACAAGACAACTACAGGACACAGTTTTATAAGTGGTAAAGTCTATATTATCACATGGTGATTCAAACAGGTGCAGAGAGAAACTCAAGTCCACAACACTTGGTGTAAATATTAAACGCAGCTTAACAGTCTATAGGAAACTTCAGAGGAAAATGCAATCACGCAGAAAGTCTATGAAGCACAATTATTTTTGAGGATACTTGACACGAATAAGTCCTTGGTAGTCCAAACACAGATAGATATGCTTATAAGGCAGTTCAGATAATATCTAGCACAACCAGGGAGGCCTGGGTAAAAGTCTCAGGTTTAAGCAGAGCAGCAACAGCTTACATGTCCAGCAAATGCAGATGGAAACAAACACAAGCAGCCAGATGGAGGATTACTGGAAACCGATGTATGCAGCAGAAACTCAGAGCTGAGTAGCAGGATCTCCACACAGGTTCACAGGAGCAGGTGCAGGTGCAAAGCCAGTGAGTCGTCAAGAGCTGGATGCAAGGCAGAATACTCTAGCACAGACTAAAGGCTGGGGTGGAGTTATATAGCAGGAAGATACAGTGCGCATGAGACCAAATACGCCATCTTGGAAAAGGGCAGTAATGCAGAAAAGGTAATCAAAATGTTCAGAGTCCTGACAATAACACACAGATATGAGGGTCAAAAATGTAACACACAGCCATGAGAGATTACTGTTCTCCTGTGTCAATGTAAAACACAGACATGATGGTTTCCTGCTCTCCTGTGTCTATGTGCCACACAGACATGAGGGATTCCTGCTCTCCTGTGTCTATGTGTAAGGAGGTGGCGAGGACCCTCAATTTTCTTCCCTCTCCTGAACACTGTTCATCTATGCCACATGCGGCGCACTGATGTTTATTCAATCTTGTACTACTGTGTGTATTATAATGTACATGTATTGTTATGTGTCTTCCATAAGCTTAGGGATAGAAAGGAGTGTTGGCCAGGTATGGCCACATGGGGGTTAAGCAGATGAGAGGAGTTAGGGTGTGACAGTGCAGAGCCACCATAGGGGAAGCAATTCCTGGGTAGCATCAGAATCCCGGGCAGTCTTGTCCAGGGCAAGGCCTGTACATCAGTGTGCACAAGGAGTTCCCCGGACGTGGGGGATACAGTGGCTCCAAACCTGGAGAACAGTGGAAATGGGCATTAGCTCAACGGGACCGTCCTCAGAAAGACTTTGGGGTCTGAGACCAGGACAGAAGCTGATGAAGTCTAACGGACAGATAGGACCCGAATGGTCTGTAGAGACGGCAGGGAAAGCATAGGAAATGTTGACCTACATGAACTGAACACCTGAATATGATGGAAATCTTGCCATTTATTAAACTTTAACCGTTGGAACAAACACTGTGACTTTGTGGTGTCTCCTGGGACTGGATTTCCAGCAGACACAGTGAGTACTCTTCTCTTCATGTGCAAGGTGCTGGGGTGCTCACTGATTGTTCCTTAATGAACTCGCCCATGATTACCACCCCGTGTCACCTTGTTACATATGTACCACACAGATATGAGGGATTCCCAGTCTCCTATCACCATGTAACACACAGACATGAGGGATTCCTGCTCTCCTGTCTGTATGTAACACACAGACATGAGGGATTCCTGCTCTCCTATCTGGATATAACAGTATAATGATCAGATCTATAATATTCATATATTTATTTCATTGATATAGATTGGTTGAGGTTGAGAAAAAATTCTCCCTCAAAATAGCACCATTGGAGGAAAACCTCCACTAAACTCAAAAAAAACACCAGAACACAGGCATGCTTACCTGTTCAAGGCCTCCAACAATTGCACTACCCAGGGTGCACCAGGCCCAAGTAAAGATAGCAAACAACACAGGTGCAAATAATACCGATGCAGCCAACCTACAATCAGGAATTGGCAGCTTGGAGCACCCATGCAAAAAAATAGTCTGTATGTGGCATGTTCACACAGGACTGCAAAGTATATGGTGAAAAGCCTATTAATGACGCCATAAATATAGCGGGCTAACCATGATGCATCCTGTGTGAACAGAGGCCACAGTGTTTTTGGTGCACTGTACATTTTTCCAGGGTGCGCCTGGGCCCTAGATGGCTCCGTACACTGTGGCCTCTGTTCACACAGGATGCATCATGGTTAGCCCGCTATATTTATGGCGTCATTAATAGGCTTTTCACCATATACTTTGCAGTCCTGTGTGAACATGCCACATACAGACTATTTTTTTGCATGGGTGCTCCAAGCAGCCAATTCCTGATTGTAGGTTGGCTGCATCGGTATTATTTGCACCTGTGTTGTTTGCTATCTTTACTTGGGCCTGGTGCACCCTGGGTAGTGCAATTGTTGGAGGCCTTGAACAGGTAAGCATGCCTGTGTTCTGGTGTTTTTTTTGAGTTTAGTGGAGGTTTTCCTCCAATGGTGTTTTTTTAGATTAGGACTGCCAAGATACAAGGACCCTTGACGTGGGTTGGCAGCTTCAATATTGTGGCCATAATATCAACCAATACCTTGCATACATTGTTATGTTTTTGGTGCACTGTACATTTTTCCAGGGTGCGCCTGGGCCCTAGATGGCTCCGTACACTGTGGCCTCTGTTCACACAGGATGCATCATGGTTAGCCCGCTATATTTATGGCGTCATTAATAGGCTTTTCACCATATACTTTGCAGTCCTGTGTGAACATGCCACATACAGACTATTTTTTTGCATGGGTGCTCCAAGCAGCCAATTCCTGATTGTAGGTTGGCTGCATCGGTATTATTTGCACCTGTGTTGTTTGCTATCTTTACTTGGGCCTGGTGCACCCTGGGTAGTGCAATTGTTGGAGGCCTTGAACAGGTAAGCATGCCTGTGTTCTGGTGTTTTTTTTCCCTCAAAATAGCACCTGCTGAGCCTGCACAGTACCATAATTTGGCGTTCTGATAGATGCTACTGTGCAGGCGCTGCTGGAACCATCTTGGTCAAATTTTATTTCCTGTAGCAAAATGGCGCTCGCAGTGGCGCCTGTGCAGTAGCATCTATCGTGTTCAGAAATATACTACTACGCATAAGCAGCCGGCACCATTTTGAGGAAGAAATTTTTTTTTCTGAACAAATTGATATCACTAAATAAAATGAATTATATGGATATTATAGATCCGATCATGCTACAGCGCCGGCCCCTGCAGGATGAATGTAATTTTTTTCCCCAAAAAATAAATTTTGCAGTATGTAAAACAGGGGTCAGGTCACTGAGGGATCAGTGACTAGAAATGAGCAAACCTTTAAAGGTTCGGCTCGATTCGCCGAACGATTAGACGTTTACCAAACATGTTCGATGAATGGTTTGACAAACGTATCCGAAGCCCAATTGATTGAATGGGAGGCCAAACCAAACGTATACACAACAAAGGGGTGAAAAAAAACAGCTAAAACTAAGGGCAGACACCATGAAAAGTGGCATCAATTGACCCACAGTAGAAATATGCAAATGGCACAGCAGCAGTCACCCAAGGGCCATGCATGAGATAAAAGAGCCTGGCCCAGCATTTACAGCTTGGAAATTAAGTTTCAATGAGGACCTGGTGGTTAAGGAAGCGGCGTAAACCTTCTTAGCTTGTTGACCTGATACCTTATGCAACACCTCCAATTTATTTTTTTTTAATTCCAGCCATACTCAAATGAAGCAAACATCAGTTTCAAACAGTACTATTTCTAGAAAAATGTAAGGAAAGTAACACAGGTAGCTGACTGAAAGTGAGTGCAGGCTTGCCTGTTTGGGAGCCCTAATTGCACAGGCAACCCACCAGCTAGAGATCTAACTTTGAGTCTCTGCATTTCAAAAAGATAATTATTACAAAGCACTAAAATTACATCAATTTGCACAGAGTAAAAACAGTATAAACAGTATAAAAAGGCCTCTGACACACCTTCTACTACAGGCAAAACACCCGATGGAGACCAAACTTGGCATCTTCACATTTCAAAAAATTGTTTGCAACATCAGCAGCAGTAGCAACAGCAGGCACAGGAGACACCACAAAGATGGCACAGACTGCAATAATGCGACACCAATACATGAAACTAAAAATAACACCATAGCCTATTCTGCCCAATATGCGACTGGGGAACAAAAGTCATTGGAGATCCATGATAGTTCATTTTGATGAAAGTTAGGCGGTCTACACTTTCAGGGGACAGCTGGATGCGCTTATCCATCAGGACACCATGAGCAGTGCTGAAGAAACGTTCTGAGAAACCTCCTTGGCGTGACAGGCAAGCTCAGACCACTTCCATTTTTTGAAGACCAAAATGCAAAAGGGTCCAAACCCCTCCTGATGGCATTCATATTGAACTCCAGATACTCCTGCACCATCCTCTCCAGTCATTCACAATGTGTCAGATTTGTGCTCTGTTCTACTGGTGCATGGGCTGGCCTAAAAAACTGTGTTAAAAGACTCACAGAAATTGCTTATGCTACTTACACTGCTGCTGCGCCTAATGATGCCTTGAGGTTCCCGGGGTTGGGCGTCTAGAATTGGGATTCACACTGTATACCTCACTGCTGTCTTGGGAAAAACCACTCTTAACCCCTTCACCCCCAAGGGTGGTTTGCACGTTAATGACCGGGCCAATTTTTACAATTCTGACCACTGTCCCTTTATGAGGTTATAACTCTGGAACGCTTCAACGGATCTTGGCGATTCTGACATTGTTTTCTCGTGACATATCGTACTTCATGATAGTGGTAAAATTTCTTCGATGTAAGTTGCGTTTATTTGTGAAAAAAACGAATATTTGGCGAAAATTTTGAAAATTTCGCAATTTTCCAACTTTTAATTTTTATGCCCTTAAATCACAGACATATGTCACGCAAAATACTTAATAAGTAACATTTACCACATGTCTACTTTACATCAGCACAATTTTGGAACCAAAATTTTTTTTTGTGACGGAGTTATAAGGGTTAAAAGTTGACCAGCAATTTCTCATTTTTACAACACCATTTTTTTTTAGGGACCACATCTCATTTGAAGTCATTTTGAGGGGTCTATATGATAGAAAATACCCAAGTGTGACACCATTCTAAAAACTGCACCCCTCAAGGTACTCAAAACCACTTTCAAGAAGTTTATTAACCCTTCAGGTGTTTCACAGGAATTTTTGGAATGTTTAAATAAAAATGAACATTTAACTTTTTTTCACACAAAATGTATTTCAGATCCAATTTGTTTTATTTTACCAAGGGTAACAGGAGAAAATAGACCCCAAAATTTGTTGTACAATTTGTCCTGAGTATGCTGATACCCCATATGTGGGGGTAATCCACTGTTTGGGCGCATGGCAGAGCTCGGAAGGAAAGGAGCGCCATTTGACTTTTCAATGCAAAATTGACTGGAATTGAGATGGGACGCCATGTTGCATTTGGAGAGCCCCTGATGTGCCTAAACATTGAAACCCCCCACAAGTGACACCATTTTGGAAAGTAGACCCCCTAAGGAACTTATCTAGATGTGTGGTGAGCACTTTGACCCAACAAGTGCTTCACAGAAGTTTATAATGCAGAGCGGTAAAAATAAAAAATCATATTTTTTCACAAAAATGATATTTTCGCCCCCAATTTTTTATTTTTCCAAGGGTAAGAGAAGAAATTGGACCCCAAAAATTGTTGTGCAATTTGTCCTGAGTACGCTGATACCCCATATGTGGGTGTAAACCATTGTTTGGGCGCAGGGCAGAGCTCGGAAGGGAAGGAGCGCCATTTGACTTTTCAATGCAAAATTGACAGGAATTGAGATGGGACGCCATGTTGCATTTGGAGAGCCCCTGATGTGCCTAAACATTGAAACCCCCCACAAGTGACACCATTTTGGAAAGTAGACCCCCGAAGGAACTTATCTAGATGTGTGGTGAGCACTTTGACCCAACAAGTGCTTCACAGAAGTTTATAATGCAGAGCGGTAAAAATAAAAAATCATATTTTTTCACAAAAATGATATTTTCGCCCCCAATTTTTTATTTTCCCAAGGGTAAGAGAAGAAATTGGACCCCAAAAATTGTTGTGCAATTTGTCCTGAGTACGCTGATACCCCATATGTGGGTGTAAACCATTGTTTGGGCGCAGAGCAGAGCTCGGAAGGGAAGGAGCGCCATTTGACTTTTCAATGCAAAATTGACTGGAATTGAGATGGGATGTCATGTTGCGTTTGGAGAGCTCCTGATGTGCCTAAACATTGAAACCCCCCACAAGTGACACCATTTTGGAAAGTAGACCCCCTAAGGAACTTATCGAGATGTGTGGTGAGCACTTTGACCCAACAAGTGCTTCACAGAAGTTTATAATGCAGAGCCGTAAAAATAAAAAATCATATTTTTTCACAAAAATGATCTTTTCGCCCCCATTTTTTTATTTCCCCAAGGGTAAGAGAAGAAATTAGAGCACAAAAGTTGTTGTGCAATTTGTCCTGAGTACGACGATACCCCATATGTGGGGGTAAACCACTGTTTGGGCGCATAGCAGAGCTCGGAAGGGAAGGAGCGCTATTTTACTTTTCAATGCAAAATTGACTGGAATTAAGATGGGATGCCATGTTGCGTTTGCAGAGCCCCTGATGTGCCTAAACATTAAAAACCCCCACAAGTGACACCATTTTGGAAAGTAGACCCCCTAAGGAACTTATCTAGATGTGTTTTGAGAGCTTTGAACCCCCAAGTGTTTCACTACAGTTTATAACGCAGAGCCGTGAAAATAAATTCTTTTTTTTTTTCACAAAAATGATTTTTTAGCCCCCAGTTTTGTATTTTCACAAGGGTAACAGGATAAATTGGACCCCAAAATTTGTTGTCCAATTTGTCCTGAGTATGCTGATACCCGATATGTGGGGGGGAACCACTGTTTGGGCGCATGACAGAGCTCGGAAGGGAAGGAGCGCCATTTGGAATGCAGACTTAAATGGATTGGTCTGCAGGCGTCACGTTGCATTTGCAGAGCCCCTGATGTACCCAAACAGTACAAACCCCCCACAAGTGACCCCATATTGGAAACTAGACCCCCCAAGGAACTTATCTAGATGTGTTGTGAGAACTTTGAACCCCCAAGTGTTTCACTACAGTTTATAACGCAGAGCCGTGAAAATAAATTCTTTTTTTTTTTTCACAAAAATGATTTTTTAGCCCCCAGTTTTGTATTTTCACAAGGGTAACAGGATAAATTGGACCCCAAAATTTGTTGTCCAATTTGTCCTGAGTATGCTGATACCCGATATGTGGGGGGGAACCACTGTTTGGGCGCATGACAGAGCTCGGAAGGGAAGGAGCGCCATTTGGAATGCAGACTTAAATGGATTGGTCTGCAGGCGTCACGTTGCATTTGCAGAGCCCCTGATGTACGCAAACAGTACAAACCCCCCACAAGTGACCCCATATCGGAAATTAGACCCCCCAAGGAACTTATCTAGATGTGTTGTGAGAACTTTGAACCCCCAAGTGTTTCACTACAGTTTATAACGCAGAGCCGTGAAAATAAATTCTTTTTTTTTTTCACAAAAATGATTTTTTAGCCCCCAGTTTTGTATTTTCACAAGGGTAACAGGATAAATTGGACCCCAAAATTTGTTGTCCAATTTGTCCTGAGTATGCTGATACCCGATATGTGGGGGGGAACCACTGTTTGGGCGCATGACAGAGCTCGGAAGGGAAGGAGCGCCATTTGGAATGCAGACTTAAATGGATTGGTCTGCAGGCGTCACGTTGCATTTGCAGAGCCCCTGATGTACCCAAACAGTACAAACCCCCCACAAGTGACCCCATATTGGAAACTAGACCCCCCAAGGAACTTATCTAGATGTGTTGTGAGAACTTTGAACCCCCAAGTGTTTCACTACAGTTTATAACGCAGAGCCGTGAAAATAAATTCTTTTTTTTTTTTCACAAAAATGATTTTTTAGCCCCCAGTTTTGTATTTTCACAAGGGTAACAGGATAAATTGGACCCCAAAATTTGTTGTCCAATTTGTCCTGAGTATGCTGATACCCGATATGTGGGGGGGAACCACTGTTTGGGCGCATGACAGAGCTCGGAAGGGAAGGAGCGCCATTTGGAATGCAGACTTAAATGGATTGGTCTGCAGGCGTCACGTTGCATTTGCAGAGCCCCTGATGTACCCAAACAGTACAAACCCCCCACAAGTGACCCCATATTGGAAACTAGACCCCCCAAGGAACTTATCTAGATGTGTTGTGAGAACTTTGAACCCCCAAGTGTTTCACTACAGTTTATAACGCAGAGCCGTGAAAATAAATTATTTTTTTTTTTCACAAAAATGATTTTTTAGCCCCCAGTTTTGTATTTTCACAAGGGTAACAGGATAAATTGGACCCCAAAATTTGTTGTCCAATTTGTCCTGAGTATGCTGATACCCGATATGTGGGGGGGAACCACTGTTTGGGCGCATGACAGAGCTCGGAAGGGAAGGAGCGCCATTTGGAATGCAGACTTAAATGGATTGGTCTGCAGGCGTCACGTTGCATTTGCAGAGCCCCTGATGTACCCAAACAGTACAAACCCCCCACAAGTGACCCCATATTGGAAACTAGACCCCCCAAGGAACTTATCTAGATGTGTTGTGAGAACTTTGAACCCCCAAGTGTTTCACTACAGTTTATAACGCAGAGCCGTGAAAATAAATTCTTTTTTTTTTTCACAAAAATGATTTTTTAGCCCCCAGTTTTGTATTTTCACAAGGGTAACAGGATAAATTGGACCCCAAAATTTGTTGTCCAATTTGTCCTGAGTATGCTGATACCCGATATGTGGGGGGGAACCACTGTTTGGGCGCATGACAGAGCTCGGAAGGGAAGGAGCGCCATTTGGAATGCAGACTTAAATGGATTGGTCTGCAGGCGTCACGTTGCATTTGCAGAGCCCCTGATGTACGCAAACAGTACAAACCCCCCACAAGTGACCCCATATCGGAAATTAGACCCCCCAAGGAACTTATCTAGATGTGTTGTGAGAACTTTGAACCCCCAAGTGTTTCACTACAGTTTACAACGCAGAGCCGTGAAAATAAAAAATCCTTTTTTTCCCACAAAACTTATTTTTTGGCCCCCAGTTTTGTATTTTCCCAAGGGTAGCAGGAGAAATTGGACCGCAAAAGATGATGTCCAATTTGTCCTGAGTACGCTGATACCCCATATGTTGGGGTAAACCCCTGTTTGGGCACACGGGAGAGCTCGGAAGGGAAGGAGCACTGTTTTCCTTTTTCAACGCAGAATTGGCTGGAATTCAGATCGGATGCCATATCCCGTTTGGAAAGCCCCTGATGTGCCCGAACAGTGGAAACCCCCCAATTATAACTGAAACCCTAATCCAAACACATCCCTAACCCTAATCCCAACGGTAACCCTAACCACTCCTCTAACCCAGACACACCCAACCCTATTCCCAACCGTAAATGTAATCCAAACCCTAACCCTATCTTTAGCCCCAACCCTAACTGTAGCTCCAACCCTAGCCCCAACCCTAACCCTAACCCTAGCCCTAACCCGAGCAATAACCCTAGCCCTAACTCTAGTCCTAACTCTAGCCCTAACCCTAACCCTAATGGGAAAATGGAAATAAATACATTTTTTAATTTTTTTATTTTTCCCTAACTAAGGGGGTGATGAAGGGGGGTTTGATTTACTTTTATAGCGGGTTTTTTAGCGGATGTTTATGATTGGCAGCCGTCACACACTGAAAGACGCTTTTCATTGCAAAAAATATTTTTTGCGTTACCACATTTTGAGAGCTGTAATTTTTCCATATTTGAGTCCACAGAGTCATGTGAGATCTTGTTTTTTGCGGGATGCGTTGACGTTTTTATTGGTAACATTTTCGGACACGTGACATTTTTTGATCGCTTTTTATTCCGATTTTTGTGAGGCAGAGTGATCAAAAGCAGCTATTCATGAATTTCTTTTTGGGGAGGCGTTTATACCGTTCCGCGTTTGGTAAAATTGATAAAGCAGTTTTATTCGTCGGGTCAGTACGATTACAGCGATATCTCATTTATATCATTTTTTTAATGTTTTGGCGCTTTTATACGATAAAAACTATTTTATAGAAAAAATAATTATTTTGGTATCGCTTTATTCTCAGGACTATAACTTTTTTATTTTTTTGCTGATGATGCTGTATGGCGGCTCGTTTTTTGCGGGACAAGATGACGTTTTCAGCGGTACCATGGTTATTTATATCAGTCTTTTTGATCGCGTGTTATTCCACTTTTTGTTCGGCAGTATGATAATAAAGCGTTGTTTTTTGCCTCGTTTTTTTTTTTTTTTCTTACGGTGTTTACTGAAGGGGTTAACTAGTGGGCCAGTTTTATAGGTCGGGTCGTTACGGACGCGGCGATACTAAATATGTGTACTTTTATTGTTTTTTTTATTTTATTTAGATAAAGAAATGTATTTATGGGAATAATATATTTTTTTTTTTTTCATTATTTTGGAATATTTTTTTTTTTTTTTACACATTTGGAAATTTTTTTTTTTACTTTTTTACTTTGCCCCAGGGGGGGACAATACAGATCGGTGATCTGTCAGTTTGCATAGCACTCTGACAGATCACCGATCTGAGAGAAGTGCAGGCTGCTTCACAGTGCCTGCTCTGAGCAGGCTTCTGTGAAGCCACCTCCCTCCCTGCAGGACCCGGATCCGCGGCCATCTTGGATCCGGGTCTGGAGCAGGCAGGGAGGGAGGTAAGACCCTCGCAGCAATGCGATCACATCGCGTTGCTGCGGGGGGCTCAGGGAAGCCCGCAGGGAGCCCCCTCCCTGCGCGATGCTTCCCTGCACCGCCGGCACATCGCGATCATGTTTGATCGCGGTGTGCCGGGGGTTAATGTGCCGGGGGCGGTCCGTGACCGCTCCTGGCACATAGTGCCGGATGTCAGCTGCGATATGCAGCTGACACCCGGCCGCGATCGGCCGCGCTCCCCCCGTGAGCGCGGCCGATCGCGTATGACGTACTATTCCGTCCTTGGGAAGTAGGGCCCACCCCACATGGACGGAATAGTACGTCTAATGACAGAAAGGGGTTAAGATTGTTTACAAGTGTGTTTCGACACTCTAGCATGCACACATCCCTTTCCAGGGGGGAAGCATCTGGCCAAATTTACTCTTACATAGTGGGTCTAACAGAGTAGCAACCCAGTAGTCAGCACTATATCTAACCCTAAGAATACGGGCACCGTGTTGAAGATAGTGCAGCAAGCAGGCGCTCATTTGTCAGACGCTTCCATGAAGTCTAAGTCCATGCTGTGTTGGTGGCGGGGTAACACTCAAAGTTGCTTCCTTCGTCCCTTCCCACCAACCACGGACAACATAGAGCCTTCATCACCTCATCCTCCTCAATTTGTTTCTTGGCTCCTGCATCTTCACTAACAGTTTGTCTGGTACCATGAGTCCCCCTGATGGCTGTAAGTCACCCTCCCATTGCACCCGCCTGTACGATGATAGTCCAGAAATTTGAGATATCATTATCCCTTCCGCCTCCTCCTCTGCTTCCAACTCTTCCTCTGGGATCATCACCTCCTCATGCAGACTATCCAAAGTGTGCTCCAGCATGTAGATGACCGGAACAGTGATGCTGATGACGGCATAGTCAGCACTAACCATCTTAGTAGCCATTTCAAAACTGTGCAAAAGGGTGCAGAGGTCCTTAACCTGTGCCCACTCCGCAAGGGTGATTTGCACCACTTCCAGACTGCGTTGGCCCAGGCTATGTAAAAGGATATGCTGCATTAGGGCTCATCCCTGTTGACACAGCCGCTGCAACATGTGCATAGTGGAATTCCACCATGTCGAAACTTTGCGAATCAAACGGTTAACCAGCAGGCTGAAAGTTTCAAGTCAATGACCTGTGGGGTGCGATCGTCGGTAGGGGGCACAGAGCAATTGAGCTTTCTGCAAGCCGGGATAGTAGTGGAGAAATTGCTGTACCACCAGGCTGAGGATGTGAGCCACGCAAGGTACGTGTGTGAGGTTGCCACCACGGCTTTCCCTGGCTCCAGGTTTAGTGAAGTCAGCCGTTGCTTTAAGTCGGCCTGGATAGCTGTCCACAACTCTTGAGCTGTGTAACTGCGTTCTCCAAGGCCCATTAATTTAAACACTGCCTGATTGCAGTGAGCCACTGCTGCGCAGTAAGGAGGTGGGGGAGTTTGTATCTGCACTGTTGGAAAGCGTGTCTGATTAAGGGAGCAGTTGAGGGCACAGATGAAGACCTTAGCGGTGGTGGAGGAGGCAGAAGCAGTGGAGAAACTGTTAGATACAGAGGTTTGTCCCATAAGCCTTGAGGATTCCAAGACTAGTGGAGCAGTCCCATGACTGCCTGCCCCCATAGTCACCTAGTGCCCATTTAGCGAGATGTAACGCCCCTGCCCATATTTGCTCTTCCAGGTGTCATTGTTTAAATGCACCCTGGCATACATAATACATAATAAAGGGAATAACAGTGGCATGCTGGTGTAGTGCAGGCACAGCTTTCTTAGAGAAGTAATGGCGACTGGACAACTGGTACTGGGGGACTGCGATGGCCACCATTTTTCTGAAACCATTTGTGTCCACCAGGTGAAAAGACAGCATTTCCATGGCCAACAGATTGGACATGGTGGAGTTTAAGCTCCTAGCTTTGCCATATGTAGGTGCAAACATTCTTTTACGTGACCACAACTGCGGGACTGAGGGCTGGCTGCTGTGCTGAGAGAGGATGGAGTACGGAGAACAGGACAAACTGCTGAGTGAGGTAGAGGTAGAGATCTTATAGTGGATTGAGAAAGATGTGTTGTGCTGGGTGACACAAAAGCAGCAGTCATGTCTACTTCCTAACAGCTGACTGTCTCTCACTCACCCTGACAGTTGTGGGTAAACAACTGTAGTTTCTGTGGCCGGAAACCTGTGTGAGAAGACTTGGAATGGTAATGGAGGGCAAAGGAAGGAGGAGTAAGAAGCAGCAGATGGGGTTGATGGGATTGCTGGTGGTTGGCGAGGCCCACTAGTCCACATTTTAGTGCAGTGAGATTCCCACACTAAGGCATGTTGATTGTGCAAGTGCCGGTTCATGCATGTAGTTGTCAGAATTTTGCTATTTTGACTATATTGAGTTTTTTCTTGCAAATTTATCATAACGGTTGTTGCGTCATCCTTTGCAGTCTCAAAAAACGACCAGGCTAGGCAACCCTTGCCACCCCTGTGAACTGTACACTTGTGACCGATGCTGGTCACAGCCAGAGTTGGGGCTGAGGATTCAGTGCTTGTCGTGGTTGCATCACTTCGTGCCTGTGTGGGAAGCTGTAATGTAATGTTTTCTGTTCCTCCTCCTCGACCTCCTGCGCTGAGCTACTCAGCTGTGTAACTCTGGATTCACACCAAGTAGGATCTACAACCCCATCATCATCCTCTCTGTTCTCACACTCCTCACCCTGAAAGTCGGCCTCCTACTCTTCCTGCCCTGACACCACAGTACAGTCCGTGTGCACCTCTGGTATCTGATTCTCATCAGGATCACATCCATCCTTGGTGGTTAACGTCTGGTGACAAGACTCTGGATTCTGCTCAGACCCTACTTCATCCAGCCCTGTATCCAAGATGAAAAAATTTGGGGCATTGGTACAGATGCTTTCTTCCTCTGGATTCTGTGATTCTTATGCCCATGGAATAAAATGGGGAACAGCACTTCAGAATGGCCCATCTGAGGATCCCCATGGTCAGTTGGGCGTTTGGAAATTTTTGACACTGGGGAATCAAGGGTGATTGGGGTGCCACCTCTGGAGATTGTACTGTGTGTGATGTTAAGGTGGAGGAAGAGGAGAAGAGACCACTTGATGCAACGCATGCCATTCACTGGAGAACATGCTCTTTCTGAGCCTCATCTACAAGGTGTACCGCTGTGCGTCTGCCAAAGAAAGGGAGTCGAGTAGCCTGGCCAGTAACAGATGTTGTTAGCGGTCTTTGGACAGGACAGGACAGTGATTGTTCAGTTGAGCTTTCATTCACATTAACACCTAACCCACGTACGCATTGAACAAGTCCATATCCCCTTACACCACGACATCGCTTGTTCCCACTCATGTTGTAAGTAGCCTTCCCCTCTTGAACCTGCTGTTTCACAACCTTAGGCCCACAGCTGTCAGTCACCTGTCACTAAATGAACAATCACTATTTATTTTCTTACATAGTGTGCCTGAACAACACTGTTATGCCTAACGATGTTTGAGTTGAAATCAGGGTTTCTGATTTGAAATGCAGTTTTAGCACAAATGATTTGGAGTAGCTAATTGGGCCTTATGGTTTCACCACAATATTAGGAAAAGCGATATTTAGTTGGAAATCTGGCCTTCTGATTTGTCTCAGAAACACAGTTTTAGTACAAATGATTCGTAGTAGATAATTGGGTTTCGTGGCTGCACCCCACTGAAAAATGAAAACAAAGATTAAACAACAACAACCACAAGACAGAATTCATCACCAGGCATCATTGTAATCAGTATAACGGTGCCGACCTGGCACTGTCTGTAGGTTACTGTGCACAATCCTGCTGACAGGTTCCCTTTAGAGAAGCACTCCTCTGCCTCCCATCCCAGTGTTTATGCTATTAATATATTGTCATCATATTATACAGCACTGTGTACTTACAATTGCTCCTTTTGCCTTTCTACGCAGATAATTCTTCTCTTTTCCATCCAGTCTATGACATCATGTGATTAAGAACTGATGAGCTGAATCCTTCTAAGTCAGGCCCATATACATTTGTATCTCATGAACTTACAACTCCCAGTATGTCCTTAACAATAGTAAGAAGATGCTGGGAGTTGTTGTTATCAGTTTTTATGAGACTGCGAACCATACAGGAACTACAGTACTGATGAGACGTAGTCAGTATCAACAGAAAAGGGATCTTATTGGTGAATGGGTCTTTATTTTCTCCTCCATCTTGTATAGACGCCATGATGACTTCTCAAATCCACAGCTCTTCTCTCCAGATTCCCTCTTCTCCGGTTTTCTGCAGCACATACCGACATGGTGACCTTTAAAAATAACAGTGTTATCAAAATGCTCTGTGCATAAAAATAATCTGTCCATATTATGATCTAAGTAAGCCTCTTATATATATTTATATATACTGTATATATATATATATATACACTCACTGGCCACTTTATTAGGTACACCTGTCCAACTTCTTGTTAACACTTAATTTCTAATCAGCCAATCACATGGCGGCAACTCAGTGCATTTAGGCATGTAGACATGGTCAAGACAATCTCCTGCAGTTCAAACCGAGCATCAGTATGGGGAAGAAAGGTGATTTGAGTGCCTTTGAACGTGGCATGGTTGTTGGTGCCAGAAGGGCTGGTCTGAGTATTTCAGAAACTGCTGATCTACTGGGATTTTCACGCACAACCATCTCTAGGGTTTACAGAGAATGGTCCGAAAAAGAAAAAAAATCCAGTGAGCGGCAGTTCTGTGGGCGGAAATGCCTTGTTGATGCCAGAGGTCAGAGGAGAATGGGCAGACTGGTTCGAGCTGATAGAAAGGCAACAGTGACTCAAATCGCCACCCGTTACAACCAAGGTAGGCCTAAGAGCATCTCTGAACGCATAGTGCGTCGAACTTTGAGGCAGATGGGCTACAGCAGCAGAAGACCACACCGGGTACCACTCCTTTCAGCTAAGAACAGGAAACTGAGGCTACAATTTGTACAAGCTCATCGAAATTGGACAGTAGAAGATTGGAAAAACGTTGCTTGGTCTGATGAGTCTCGATTTCTGCTGCGACATTCGGATGGTAGGGTCAGAATTTGGCGTAAACAACATGAAAGCATGGATCCATCCATGGAGCATCTTTGGGATGTGCAGCCGACAAATCTGCGGCAACTGTGTGATGCCATCATGTCAATATGGACCAAAATCTCTGAGGAATGCTTCCAGCACCTTGTTGAATCTATGCCACGAAGAATTGAGGCAGTTCGGAAGGCAAAAGGGGGTCCAACCCGTTACTAGCATGGTGTACCTAATAAAGTGGCCGGTGAGTGTATATATATATATATATACAGTTGAAACCAGAAGTTTATACAAACTATATAAAGAGACACATCTGCATGTTTTTCTCAGTATGTGACATGAAATCATAATAAACTTTTCCCATCTTAGGCCAATTAGGATTACAATAATTATTAAAATTTGGCAAATGCCAGAATAATGAGAGAGAGAGAGAGAGAGAGAGAGAGAGAGAATGTTTTAAGGCCTTTTTATTACTTACTGGCCTCCACATAGTGCTCCATACAATATAATAGCCCCCACATAGTGCTACATACAGTATAATAGCCCCCACATAGTGCTTAACGCAGTATAATAGCCTCCACATAGTGCTCAATACAGTATAATAGCCTGCACACACGGTGCTCCATACAGTATAATAGCCCCCACATAGTGCTCCATACAGTATAATAGCCCCCACGTAGTGCTCAATACAGTATAATGGTCTCACATAGTACTCTATACATTTCAGTAAAGGTTGAAGCAAAATTGTAGAGCCATATAGCAGTCAAAGTAGTACCTACAGTGGCATGGTAAAGATTGTGCACCCCTGGTCAAAATTACTGTTATTGTGAACAGTTAAGCAAATTGAATATGAAATGGTCTTTAACCCCTTAACCCCCGGGTCATTTTACATTTTTGCGCTTTCGTTTTTTGTTTCCCTTCTTCCCAGAGCCATAACTTTTTTATATTGCTCAGTCAAAATGGCCATGTGAGATGTTGTTTTTTGCGGGTCAAATTGTACTTTTGAACTGCACCATTGGTTTTACCATATCGTGTACTGGAAAATGGGAAAAAAAATTCCAAGTGTGGTGAAATTGCAAAAAAAGTGCAATTCCACAATGTTTTTTTTACCATGTTAACTAAATGCTAAAACTGACCTGCCATTATGATTCTCCAGGTCATTAGGAGTTCATAGACAGCAAACATGTCTAGGTTCTTTTTTATTTAAGTGGTGAAAAAAAAATCCAAACTTCGGTAAAAAAAATGATGGCATCATTTTCCGAGACCTGTAGCATTTCCATTTTTCATGACTTGTGAGGGCTTTTTTTTTTTTGCGCCGAGCTGACGTTTTTAATTATTCCATTTTGGTGTAGATACAATCTTTTGCTGTTATTGCATTTTATTGCAATGTAGCGGCTACCAAAAAAACCTAATTTTGCCATTTTAACTTTTTTCTTGTTATGCGATCAAGTTAATTATTTTTTTATATTGATAGATCGGGTGATTCTGAACGAGGCGATACCAAATATGTGTGTTTTTTATTTCTTTTTTATTGTTTTATTTTGAATGGCGCAAAAGGGGGGGTGATTTGAACTTTTATATTTTTTAGAATTTTTTAGCAATTTTAAAGGGAACCTGTCACCCCTCTGGTGTTTTTTTACTAAAAGAGCAGCCTTGTGCCCCCCCCGACAGAATACAGGTATGGCAGGCAAATTAAAAAAACAAATATTGCAGCGTTGGAAGGGGCCCCAACTAAAAGAGCCACCTTGACAGAATGCAGAATTAGTGCTGCACAAGGTGGCTCTTTTAGTTAAAAACGACAGGGGGGTGGTGACAGGTTGCCTTTAAAAACATTTTTTCTTTCTTTTTTCATGCTTCAATAGTCTCCTTGGGAGATTAGAAGCTGCAGCTGTGTGATCCCCTCTGCTACACACAATCGATGTCGATGATCAGATCGCCTGTGTGTAGCAGAAATGCTCACTTGCTATGAGTGCCGACCATCCGGCTATGACAACCATAGAGGACTGCTGGAGACCTCTGGTGGTCATACCAACCCATGGATGACCCCCTATCACGTGACGGCTTCACTGATGTGCAGGTTTCCCGGCGCGCTTACTGGAAGCACAAGTTAAATGCCGCTGTCAGAGATTGACAGCGGCATTTAACAGGTTAACAGCCAAGGGTGGATCGAGATAAAGGTTGCCCACCATATCAAAGTGTATTGAGGCTCTACAATTTAAAAATAGAAGTAGTATGGTAGTGCCATGTGGTGGCACCATGTTGTGGCCATAGTAGTGCCCAAATCATGGAGCTTTCAGTAGTGTCTTCTAGCAGAGGCCATATTGCACCATTGCTAATACTGAGTCTTCTCCTCCATGTACCCACACCCTGCACTTGGTGCTTTTTTCCCTACATCTGTTCTGAGTTTGTGACCTCCTCCCAACATTGCACAGACCACATGCTTACAGCGTAATATACCGTAAATACCTGATCAGCCCCCATCGCACATATTTCTCCAGACTTCGCCTGAAGCAAGAAGGAAGAGGGACCATCAGAGGTAAGAGCCTGGTCCACCGCCTGCAGTAAGTGACTGTCTGCAGATGAGACTATGTGACAGGACTGGCTAATGCCTAGAATCTCATAATGATACCCAAACATTAGAGGGCTTTATTTTCTGCTTCCTCTTCTCATTCCAAGAGACGCTATTTATACTTACCATGGCCACACGAGTTCATGCTTTTTGGCAGGCATTTTTTAACAGAATTATTAGCATGGAGCACACAACTCTTTGCATTTTTGCTTTGGAATGTTACAACAACAACCAAATAAAAAAAACAAAAAAAACCCACTTTTTCTTTTTTTAAAACTTCTACATAATAAACGTTTTTGTGGGTAAAACTTTTTTTTTTATTTTTTCATTATTGTTATTTTCCGGGCTTGAATTAGTGATTACTTATTTAAAGGGAATCTGTTAACAGGTTTTTGCTACCTAATCAGAGAGCAGAACAATGTTGTGGCAGACAGCCTGATTCTAGCTATGTGTCACATACTGGACTGCTTTTTGTGGTTTTGAAAAAATGAGTGTTTTATCAGCAAGAGATTATCACTAGAAGACTAGTAAGCCTGCTGCCAGGTAGTCCAGTGATGTCCCCACCACTTATTGGCAGCTTTCTACCTATGCACAGTGTAAATAGAAAGCTGCCAATCAGTGATGTGGGAGGGGTTATACAGAGCTCAGCATTCAAAAAACTAGTAGATCTGCAGCAGGGGAAACAGATTTAAATCAACACCACAGCAAGCAACACAGTAAGTGACACATCATGCTGCAGTCAGATTTAGTAGAAAAAAAAGGTACCAGATTACCTTTAACTATGACACATTCTAACACGTTTATAGATGCAAAACTTTTATTTATTTGTTTTTAATATTTTGTGTCCAGCATGAAAATCTATGCCAGACAAAATAATTACAAAAATGAAAGTTTAGTAACCCTTCAACTTTTTGACCAATGACTGAATGAGGTAGACCATACTTTCCAACATTTAGAGCACCAAAGTCTTAGTTACCCTCCCATGAATACTTGGAAACTCCCAAAAATGGCACTTTTGAGCTTTTTAATTTTGTAGACTCAGATTGTGGGGTAGGCAAACTCATGACGGTTGGTGAACATGAAAGTATAAGGGGTGAAAATGGAAAGTGAGAAATGAAACACCACTAGGGATAAAAGCAGTTGGCATGCTGGGAGCTGTAGTGCTGCTGTTGGTTTTGTATAGAGAACCTTATATTTGTCTCTTAGGGACAAGATGATAATACAGGGGATAATGCTGCTGCAGATGATACAGAGCTCAGCTACTACACAAGATGTGACCTTCTGCAGTAAGTACAGACTATTGCATCCTTATTCAGAAATAATCAGAATGAATGTGTATAATAATTATATATAATATATAACTTTAGGTACATTAAAATAAGTGTTTTCTTATCCATATCTCCAAGGACCCTAGTGCCTACACTTAAAACCAGAGCTGTTTTCAGATCAAAATTGCTAGTTTTTGCTCTTATTTTGCTCCCACTGCTCCCTTAATTATTAAATCCATCAAACGGTTTCAGAGAGATGGACCTTTTTATTTTTTGCAAATGTTTAATGTATTTTTTAAAATTGAGCAAGGCTTACAGGATCCTCTGGGGCGTGTCTTTAGATGACTCTGCGATCCACGCCCCCTTGTAAAACGAGAAAAATTAGCACTAAATAATAAATCCTATATCTCTAGAACCATACAATGGATTTAAAAAAGGCAAACACCAAATTACTCAGGAATGTAGTGGAAATAACATAAGAACAAAAACTGGACACTTGTGACCGAGTTCCAAGTGCCCCCTACCAGTAAACTATTTGGTATAAGCTTCGGTATTCTAAAAAACAGAGTATTATTTCCCCTCCTCGGCTTTCTGCTCTTATCCCTATCTTTAATGTTTGCTTGTAGTGCTAATATGTTGAGGGAGCAGCTGCTAGTCACAAAGCTCAGCAGCTTTACCAACGCAGTCCGCAAGAGCTGTTGAGCTTACTGATTAGCTACAGTGCTACCAATGCTGCTAACAATCAACAGAGACAGAGGCGGCGGTGGAGAGCAGGTCCTTGACTTAAGAAGGGTAAGTAACAACTACGAATAAGTTTTCTGTAAGGGGACAACCCCTTTAATCAGTAAAGGTACCGTCACATTAAGCGACGCTGCAGCGATAGCGACAACGATGCCGATCGCTGCAGCGTCGCTGTTTGGTCGCTGGAGAGCTGTCACACAGACCGCTCTCCAGCGGCCAACGATGCCGAGGTCCCCGGGTAACCAGGGTAAACATCGGGTTGCTAAGCGCAGGGCCGCGCTTAGTAACCCGATGTTTACCCTGGTTACCAGCGTAAAATGTAAAAAAAACAAACAGTACATACTTACATGCGTCCCCCGGCATCCGCTTCCTGCAGTGACTGAGAGCCGGCAGTAGCAGGGCACAGCGGTGACGTCACCGCTGTGCTGTACTTTCACTTTCACTTTACGGCGCTCAGTCAGTGTGGGAAGCGGACGCCGGGGGACGCATGTAAGTATGTACTGTTTGTTTTTTTTACATTTTACGCTGGTAACCAGGGTAAACATCGGGTTACTAAGCGCGGCCCTGCGCTTAGTAACCCGATGTTTACCCTGGTTACCAGTGTAAAATATCGCTGGTATCGTTGCTTTTGCTGTCAAACACAACGATACACGGCGATCGGACGACCAAATAAAGTTCTGAACTTTATTCAGCGACTAGCGATATCACAGCAGGATCCTGATCGCTGCTGCGTGTCAAACTAAACGATATCGCTATCCAGGATGCTGCAACGTCACGGATCGCTAGCGATATCGTTTAGTGTGACGGTACCTTTAGTTTTCATCCGTTGGATCCTCAGACTCTATATTCTTTCATTACATTTTTACAAGATCTGTATCCTAATTTAATTTTTGATCCTTTAGAATTTGGTATTTCCCCTATTAACTCAATTTCCATGAAGTCTGCTTGTTACAGTAGGGATTACCTGAATTCTTTTCCTTGTATGTTATCTAGAAGACACATCAGTATCATCAAAGAAAGAGAAGATCCTGAATCTTCTGTCCTGCTGGGAAGATGTTAAAGTAAACAAATATAAGACCAATAGTTACAATGAGAACCGTGAGCATGTGGTCACATACAGGAGCTGTAAGGAAATCCGAGACTCCACCAATGATGTCAAAGGTGAAAATTCATATACCGTACAATCCAAAAACAAAGTCAATAAGTTACAGGATGGTTTGAGCAAAGATGGCAGTGGCCTAAACAGAATAGAGAGGTCCTCATGGCAAAGACCAAAATGTGCCCCCCAAAAAGTATAAAGGCCTCACTCTTGTTTTCCATTCCACCAAAAATTCTATGATCCTTGGGTCAATGCCCACCACTTTCCATTCGTACCACTTGGTAGCAAAGAAAATAACGTCAACTTGTTCAGGGTCCCTTCTCTCCAAAAGTCCAATTAGAGCTTCATGGTCTTTCTATATGTTTTCTGATAATATTTTTATCCCATAGCCAATGGCATTTATTCTTTAACCACAAAAAACGGATTGATCTACCAGACGTTCTGTGATATGACAACTAATGGTGGAGGTTGGACTTTAGTGGCAAGCATTCATGAGAATAATATACATGGCAAATGTACCTCGGGAGATCGCTGGACAAGTCAACAAGGAAATAATGCAAATAATCCAAAGGGTGATGGCAACTGGGATAATTATGCTACATTTGGGACACCGGAAGGAGCCACAAGTGATGATTATAAGGTATGATGGCTGAAATATGTTTACAGGAGAAGCTATGATGTTATTATAACAGAACACCACCAGTCTGGTCAAACAGAACATGATTCTAGTTGCAAAAACTTTAGGAATGTGAAAGTTGCATGATGGTGCAGAGTTGTAAATATTATTCCACCCAATTAGAGCCTTTGGGGTATAGGTTTGGGCAACGGCAGCTATCTAGAAACATCACAAAACGAGGGTTAATCAAGATTCATGGATTAAGGTACATCAAGGTGTAAGGTTCAGGAATCAAGGTTCATTATGGTCTAAGGTATATGGATCAGGGTCATCATGATTAGTGGTGAGCGAGAATGCTCGCCACAACTCATTACTTGCCCGAGCATCTCACTGCTTGAGATGCTCAGAGCTCGCCGAGTATTTCCGGGGTTGCTCGGTGGGAGTTCGGGTCCCTGCCCTGCATGTTTGGTGCGCTTTAGAGAGCCAGTGAACATGCAGGGATTGTCTGCCACACACTGAAATGCTGCAGCCATGTTGGTTGTGGCATTACAGTGATAGGCTTGCTACACAGCGTCATCAGGTCTATATCAGACCTGGTGCCGCAATGCTCATCATAGTCTGCTCCGGAATCAGGCAGAATCAGGGAGAGTTGCTGTTGAGCTAGAGAGAGATTTGCTTGGTTCTTACATAGTGTGGGTATACCATATAATATACACAAATCCATCTCAACTAACAGTCCTTCTGAGGACTAATAAAGCTGCATAGATATCAGTGCTAGACAGACAGGCAGCGTATGGGGCAGCCTGCAGTGCATATAGCAAGAGGGTCCATTCCAGTTCTTTCTGCCGCTGCTGCTATTACAGATATTTGTAGACACAGCTCCTGGTATCAGGGGCCAGGAATAATTTATTACAGGTCACCTATTGAAAACTGTGGTTTGTCCGTCACACGGATCACTCAAAATTCTGCCATTTCTGCCCTCCCTTTAAATTTTGTTGCAGTGTGTTAGTGAAGTTATTGACACCAGTCTGCTGGTAAAAATAGTTACCTACAGGACAACAATTTCAAACTGTGGTTTGTTCATCACACGGATCACATATAAGTTCACTCCAAGTTAAGCGATTTGTAGTGAACGTTGAAAATATTGTCCTGTATTTAGAATGGGCAAGGTGCATGGCAAGGGACGGGGAACTGGACTTGATGGTGATGGTGCATGCAGACACCGAGGCTGTGGCTGTGGGTAAGCTGAAATTGTGCCACAACAAACACCTGCATCTTCTAGCCCGATCTTCCTGTCCCAATTACTAGGGGACTGCAGCACACCACTATTGAACCCAGAGCAGTGTCAAAAGGTTGTTGGTTGGATAGCGGATAATGCTTCCAGTAACTTTGCCACCACCACCACCATGTCTTCCATGCGGTCAAGTCTCAGTAGCCGTGAGTATGTACCGCATATTCCTCACCCTGATCCTCCTTCCTCTCACCATGCCAAGATTCCAGAGACAACTGATCCCACACTTGAACACTCCGAAGAGCTGTTCACTTTTCCGTTTATAGATTTAGGCTTCTCACCTGGTCCACTTGAAGCGGGGCAAGTAGAGATCACATGTAGCAATGCCCAAATATTTGAGCACCAACGGTCACACGAAGGCGACGGTGGGAAAGTGTCACAAGAGGTGGACGATGATGAGACACAATTGCCAGAAAGTCAGGAGGAGAACCAGGGTGCAGAAGTGGAAGACGAGGTGGTGGATGATAAAGTAACTAACCCACCCTGGCAGGAGGACATGCAGAGCGAGGACAGCAGCACACAGGTGGAGGGAGGTGTAGCACACCAACAGGTAGGAAGAAGCAGTGTGATGGCCGCAGACAGAAGGCGGGAAACTGTTCCGCGTAACACCAACACGACAGAAATTGCCAACACAACTGTTAAGGCTTCCCGAGTCTGGTTGTTTTTTAAAGAATCTGCCAATAATCCCAAAAAGGTCATTTGCACCACCTCCCTGGCCAGCATCAGCAGGGGTAGCAAAACTACCAGCCTGACCACCACCAGCATGATCAGGCACATGGCAGCAAAGAACCCGAATTTGTGCGCCAAACTCCAGGGTCCAGGAACAGTGTCTGCTGGTGACACCACTGCTTCTTCCGCTGTTGTGCGTGCAAGCCAATCCCTTGTCCATGGTGCATGCGAAGATGCTTCCTACCCTGCACCTGTCATTGCACACACTCAACTAGCACCATCAGCAAGCACGTCCACGTCCTTGTCTCAGCGCAGCGTTCAGTTTTTTATACCCCAGTCCTTGGAACATAGCCAACGCCCTACAGGCCACACTACTAAATTCACAAATTTTGTGACTGCTTGCTCTCAAAATGTTGCCTTTTAGGCTCGTGGAGGTGGAAGCTTTTGGCAAACTGATGGTGGTGGCCGTCCCTCGGTAATCGGTCCCCAGCCGCCACTATTTATTTCGGTGTTCCGTTCCCGCATTACACAAGCATGTGTCCCACATTAGCCGTGCCCTCAACAATGTAGTTACTGGAAAAGTCCACCTAACCACGGACACATGGACAAGTTCTTGTGGGCAGGAATGGTACATCTCACTGATGTCACACTGTATTACCATAGTGGAATCCGGGACCCAGTCGGACATTGGGATGGAACACGTCCTACTGACGCAGAGGTCAATCGGGGTTGCCCCCACAGTCTACAGCTCCTGCACGTCTTCCTCATGCCTCCTTCTCTTCAGCCTCCATCTCCCAAAATGACCACATCAGTTACAAGCTGGAAGCACTGCAGCACTGCCTCAGCCCAGCAGCAACAGACTGTACTGAAGCTAATATGCTTAGGTGACAAAACGCACAATACTGATGAGTTGTTGGACAGCTCTAAAAGAGCAGGCAGATCTGTGGCTGACACCACTGAACCTACAGCCAGGCATGATCGTGTGAGACAATGGCTGGAACCTGGTGGCAGCTCTGAGGCGAGGCGAGCTCACACACGTACCATGCCTGGCCCAGCATGCAATAACCTCCAGCAACAACAATGATCTCCAACCCAGCACAGCGACTCCAAGGAGCTAAGAGGTAAAATTTTCACTGGCAAGGAAGTAAATGTGTGGCTAAATTTTATAGGGAGAGTAAATGACCAGGTCAGAAACAGCTCTAAGATGAAGCTGCAAGTGTTTAGCCAGCATAGAAAGAGTCATTAACTTCTTTAGTACCAAAGGAAACAAAAATCCATTTAAGGCTACGTTCACATTTGCGTTGTGCGCCGCAGCGTCGTCGCCGCAACGCACAACGCAAACAAAAACGCAGCAAAACGCATACACAACGCTGCGTTTTGCGCCGCATGCGTTCAACGCATGCGGCGCAAAACGCAGCGTTTTTTGTAAACGCAGTTGCGTTTTCAACAAAAAACGCAGCGTTTTGCGCCGCATGCGTTTTTTTGAGCAGTGAGTCATTCTTCATCCCACCCCCAAAAAAAAGTGTCTACACAATAGATAAGGACCACCAATGGCTAGAAGAGGGTTGGTGTTTATGTAATTGTGTATATATACCATGGCAGACATGAATTCCTCCCATTTTGCTGGTATTCATGATGGAGCGTCCCATGGACAGTATCGTCATGGATATGGAGATGGAATTTGCCTTGGCTCATGCCTATGCTGTCGCCTGTGCTCATCAAAGAGAAAGAGAAAAACGGAGATGGATTCATCGCCGATTTTGGATACACCCTATCTTGGAAGTCCGGGAGAGCCGTGGAGCATACCATAGCTTGTTTGGCGAACTGAATGAGAACCTGGAGAAATATTTCGAGTACACCAGGATGTCTCAGGAGAGCTTCCGGTATCTTCTTCGTCGGGTGGAAGGAGCCATTAGCAGGCAGGACACTCAGCTCCGGAGAGCTATTTCCGCAGAGGAACGGCTGCTGGTGACTCTACGGTACGTAGCTGTTTGAATGACTGAGATATGTTCGGCTACGTTCACATCTTCCCTTTTTTTTTTTTTTTTTTCTTAATTTTTTTTGGGGGTGGTATGGTCAATGTACTTTTAGGCTGTGTTTCTACGGTCAGTAAACGCTGCTTGTTTGACGCTGCAGCGTCAAACAAGCAGCGTCCAGATGTTCCAGCATAGTGGAGGGGATTTTATGAAATCCCGTCTCCACTATGCGTGGAAACCCGCACGCGGAGGCCCTGCGACTCCGGACATGCTGCGCGTCTTTTCAGAACACAGCATGTCCGTACACCTTGCGGGGACGCAGCGTCCCCGCAAGGTATATCACAGGGCCCTACGGCGAGGGGTGCGATGATCCCGGATGTGTACTGTACACATCCGGCACCATCGCGTCCCAGGAAGGGGGCGGGGCTTATCGCCGACCGGCTTCGCCACTGCAACGATAGCGCCGCGTCTCCGGACAGTGGAGACATACCCTTATAAATTGCAATGTACTAATGTAATTTCTTTATCTTCTTGGCAGTTTCCTGGCTACCGGAGAGACCTTGCGATCCCTTCAATTTCAGTTCCGGATTGGAGTCTCCACTCTCTCGGGAATTATTGCTGAGACCTGCCGCGCTTTGTGGGATAACCTCCGTGAAGAATTTTTACCCGTCCCTACAAGCGATATCTGGTTGGCCAACGCCGAGAAATTTGAGGAAGTGTGTTCGTTTCCAAACTGTATTGGCGCGGTGGATGGCAAGCACATTCGTATTACCAAGCCAGGGAAAAGTGGATCCCTTTTCTATAACTACAAAAAATATTTTTCCACTGTGCTGATGGCAATTGCCGGTGCGGACTGCCGTTTTCTGGCAGTCGACATTGGTGCTTTTGGCCGGTCAAATGACTCGCGCACATTCAAAGAGTCTGATATGGGCCAAAAATTATATGGCAACAATTTCAATTTCCCCCAGCCACGACCTCTTCCCCACACCGAAGGCCCTGCGATGCCATTTGTTGTGGTTGGGGATGAGGCATTCCAAATGTCTGCCAACCTATTGAAACCCTACTCAAGTCGGGGCTTGGACCACACGAAAAGGGTGTTCAATTACAGACTGTCCAGGGCCAGAAGGACTGTGGAGTGCGCCTTTGGCATCCTTGTCTCTAAATGGCGGATATTAGGATCCGCCATTAATCTGAAAACTGAGACAGTGGATGAGGTGGTGAAGGCGTGTGTGGTTCTCCACAATTTTATTCTGGCCAAAGAGAGACTGAACGTTGATCTGGATGAAACCATAGCCAACCCATTGCCCAATTTCCATGATCATCCTCTGAGGACAAGTGTGGAAATTGCGCAGATGAGGGACCGTTTTGCGGCCTATTTTGTGTCAGATGTTGGCCGTCTGTCATGGCAAGATTCAATGGTGTAATAAACTGTTGGACTGTATTCTGGTGTGACTATGCTAAAAATAGTTCACCAATGTAAATGTGCCTTATCTAAAAAACTTGGAAACCTTTGTTTTTAAAATGTTGTGTTTTAATAAAAAAATTTTCTTACGTTTTCTACCCTGCTTCCAAGACAAAATTTATACCATACCATATTTATTT
Organism: Ranitomeya variabilis; assembly: GCF_051348905.1. NCBI lineage: Eukaryota > Metazoa > Chordata > Amphibia > Anura > Dendrobatidae > Ranitomeya > Ranitomeya variabilis. The sequence goes on from NC_135232.1 coordinate 568,419,789, forward strand.
GTTTGTCAGATCGCCGTGTATCGTTGTGTTTGACAGCAAAATCAACGATACCAGCGATGTTTTACACTGGTAACCAGGGTAAACAACGGGTTACCAAGCGCATGGTCGCGCTTAGTAACCCGATGTTTACCGTGGTTACCAGTGTTAATTGTAAACTAAAAAATAAAAATAAATATACTCATCTTCGCGTCCCCTGGCGTCCACTTCCTGCACTGAGTGAGCGCCGGCCGTAAAGTGAATGCACAGCACAGCGTTGCTGTGAGGGACGTCACTCAGTCAGTGCAGGGAAGCTGACGCCGGGGGATGCGATTGTGAATATTTTTTTTTTTTTCATTTTACACTGGTAACCAGGGTAAACATCGGAAGTGCGCCCTGCGCTTAGCAACCCGATGTTTAACATGGTTACCCGGGGACCTCGGCATCGTTGGTCGCTGGAGAGCGGTCACACAGACCGCTCTCCAGCTCCCAAATAGCGATGCTGCAGTGAATTGCATCGTTGTCTGTTTTGCTGCAGCATTGTTAAGTGTGAAGGTACCTTTACAGTATGTGTCCACGTTCAGGATTGCATCCTGAATTGCTCAGGTTTTTTCATCAATATTTGTAAGCCAAAACCAGGAGTGGAACAATTAGGAAAAGTAGAATAGAAACATATGCTCCACTGCTGTATTTATTACCCACGCCTGGTTTTGGCTACAAATATTGAATTAAAATCCGGACCAAATCCGGATGCAATCCTGAGCGTGGACACATACCCTTTTTCTTTGAAAACAACTCATACACTTTAGTGTTTGGAAACACCTCATACAGCAATGAAAGACACCCAAAGAAACGGTCAAATTAAAAAATCCAAAAATACTGTCTGACATTGCATATATGAGGTGTTTGAAGCACAAATAAACGACGCACGGAGTGAATTACCGAGCAGTGTACTTGAAAAGAAGACCAAATATTGTATACAAAAAAATAAATTTTTATTGAGGGGAAACAGAAAAAAAGGGAAAAGAAAATTAGGGGGTATCAACAGCCGAGGGGGGATCAACATCCGCTACCACCGGTGACCGGTAGCTTCTAGTTCTGGACCTGGGAGTGGGAGTGGTAGAGGAGGAGGAGGAGGAGGAGCCGCCATACTCGAGGAGGCTTGATGGCAGGTCCAAACCCCCCGCAGGGTACACTAGGGAGACCGCCTCGTCAGTAGAGGAGGGAGGAGGCAACACAAGCCGCCTGCGTTTTTGGCTTGGTTGGCCCTGGCTGCTCCTGCTGTGGCTAGAGCCACGACGAGATGGTGTCTGTCCTGGAGCAGCCAGAACCTGTGCCTCTGTGTGTGTGTCTGTGTGCCTCCTCTTATGTGTTTTTTTTTTTCTTTTCCTGCCTTCTGCGGCATCTCCCCCAGAAGCACTCCTACGGGAGGATGAGGGCCTGGCAGGAGCAGGAGTGGGCCGCACACTGGTATGGTGCCTGTGGTGGCGTCGCCCGGCACTTGGACCAGGGTGGGGTGGCTGGAGTGACTCTGCAGCAGTAGTCGGAGTCACGCTAGCCAGCGACGGCACTACGGGCAGTGTCGCTGACTGCGCGACCCGAGACTGCTGCAGAGCCCTCACGTAAGAATTGTTGCAGTCCTGCATCACCGAAATCTGGAGTTCCGGCGTAAGGTTTTCCACCATGCCCTTAGCAATTGTGCTTAAAAAATGTTTTGCCGGATTTGAGAGCTCGGCTTCAATGGCTTCAAGGCGACGTTCGATACTGGACATTTTATCGGTCATCGCCTTGAAACCATTCTGGAACACCGTGCTCAAGTGCAAAAATTCGGGCATGGCTGGCCTGTCCGAGGCCCGCTGGCGCTGTCGGGAATTCCCGAACGAAGGTGCGCCAGAGGCCTCGGGCAGGGGAAAACCTGATGTACCGGCAGCCGGTTCTCCAGATGATGGTGGTGCAAGCCTGCTGCCGCTGTGGGAGGGCTGTGACGGGTCAGATGGCGATCCATGAAGTTCCGCTTCACAGGGGGGAGCTCGCTGGAGGGTGCTGCTGTGTGTCCTGTGAAAAGAAAAGGAAAAAATTAGTCTTCAATTAATAAACTATCACATACGCCAACTCCTGTAAAAAAATTTACATTACATGACACAACAAAACATTACAATCCCCTGTCTCTCAGTCTGTGTGGCCTATAATAAATTGCTGATTGTTATCGCCAGCTGAGCATTAGGGCTCACGATAACAATCATGGACATACCGACGGCAGATAATGACTGTTAATTCAAGTTGGCAAAGGCAATGCATACCCCTGTCATCTTAAAAAAACAAATCTAGATAATGCCTATGTCAAAAAAAATAGTAGAAAATTTAAAGTCAAGAATAAAATTTAAAAACCAAAAAACTTAAAAAAAAAGACTTTGTTGATCTGATCGCAGGAATGGCCATGACGTTAGGATCATGTGATCGAGACGTCATCATTATTCCTGCAATCAGAACTACCCTGACTCAGAACGTAACCTGTCATGGACTACAATGACTCACGCCTAACCCAAAAAATTACTAATGGGCTATATACCATTCCACTAGGGTTAAAGGATGGCCAAAATGCTACGATGACTACATGGATGGCCAATACACTATGTGCCTGGGAAATATACTATGTGGATACGTGGCTAGAACGTGTACTATGTGGCTGCGATATAGTGGCCTGGCAATATACTATGTGGATGCACAATGTACGTGGCTCGGCAATGTACTATGTGGCTGTGCAATATGCTATGTGTCTGGGCAATGTACAATGTGGCTGTGCAATATGGTATGTTGACAAAATACTTACTGTCGGCGGCCAAGGACCGGTCTTAAGAACTGTAGTGCCCTGTTATATTTATAGGGCACCGACTTGGACGCAGCAGCACCACTCCGAGCTTGCTCCTCCTCAGCACGAATCCCCTTATTGAAACGGTCCTTTATGGATCGCCATCTGGTCCTCAACTTTTTCACTGTTAATGTAAAGACAAAAAAATTGTTACATATTTAGCATTGTAAAAGGATAAAACAACCGTGTGCGATGCAAAGTGTAGGCGTTGATCGCATCACACACGGTTGTGTTTATCCTAGCAAGATGGGTCATAGCAGCGTATCTGCAATACTCACTAAAGGTGCCTTTGTCCTTCGCTGAGGCACTGTCAAAGCCATCCCACAGCGAGTTTGCCACCTCTGCCCACAAACGCCTAGACACCACCTGGTCCATGTGCCGAGGGTCACGGCTGTCCCACAACGGGCCCCGCTCCTGGATGCTTGAAATAAGGAGGTCCACATCTACACTCTCTCCTTGGGCCCGTTGTGAAACCTAGAAAAATTAGAAAACAAATAGGTTAAAAATATGCAAATATTAACAACCACCAGCACCTGGCATGATAGGTACCTCTGCCCTATCCTTTGCCATTTGATGTATGTATATTGATGTTTTCTACACCTGTGTTTTGGAATGTTTGTGTGCAGGGAGTTCAACTTTATTTTACCTTCCCCCAATACTTGCTGCCCTGAAAATCTATAATGTATAAAGGCCCCGTCTCACATAGTGATTTAACAACCATCACGACCAGCGATACTGCCTGGCCGTGATCGTTGGTAAGTCGTTGTGTGGTTGCTGGGGAGCTGTCACACAGACAGCTCTCTCCAGCGACCAACGATCAGGGGAACGACTTCGGCATCGTTGAAACTGTCTTCAATGATGCCGAAGTCCCCCTGCAGCACCCGGGTAACCATGGTAAACATCGGGTTACTAAGCGCGGCCCTGCGCTTAGTAACCCGATGTTTATCATGGTTACCAGGGAAGACATCGCTGGATCGGTGTCACACACACCACTTCAGCGATGTCAGCGGGACCTCAACGACCAAAAAACGGCCCAGGCCATTCCAACACGACCAGCGATCTCACAGCAGGGGCCTGATCGCTGGTACGGGTCACACATAGCGAGATCGCTACTGAGGTCGCTGTTGCGTCACAAAACTAGTGACTCAGCAGCGATCTCGCTAGCGATCTTGGTATGTGTGACGGGGGCCTAAGCTTAGTAAACATCCCTAGTGAAAGCAGGATGCTCCTCAAATGTAATGTTCCTCACAGCAGGATGCTACTGAAAAAAAAAAGATAAAAAAAAAAAATACTCACTCGCCGGCCTGACGCCACATCTTGGCCCCGATCTCTCTGCTCCCGCTGACTGCCTTCCCCCTCACTTGAAGAAGCCTGGAAAAATTGTATACAAAAATTATTGTCAATGCTACAAATGGCAGCTAATAGTAAGCAACTGGACATAATTACTCACCGCACTCCCCCGCGCCGATTGGCTATGTTCTGAAGAACTTGGCATTCTTGCAAGTTTGTGCTGCAATGAAAAAATGAGCAAAAAATCACATCCAATGCCACATACAATAAAATAGGCCCAAAACATTAAAAAACCACAATTGACTGTTGACTGATAGGACAATGCAAACTCAAAAAGCGACACCACAATGCCATACATTGCAAGAGAATAAAATCGAAGAAACAATACAAGAATAGACCCAAACAAAATTAAGCAAAAATAGACACCTATGTAAAATTTTCAAAAGCTACAAAATTATCAAAAAAATAAATACAGAAAAAAAAAGGCACAATGAAATAGCAAACTAATGAACGCCATAATTTACAATTACAACAAGACATGATCCAAAACAACACCATCTGGTGACATCCACAGAAATACATCAGAAAAAGGCGATAAATACCATTCTAGATAATAAGCAATAAACATTACGGGTCAACCGCTGTTACAATATACAGCAACCCAAAAGATAAAACATAGTCAAATAGAAAAGAAAACACAATAAATTTTTAAAAAAAGGCCCCCAACAAAAAAAAATTATTAATATAAAGGCCATACTACACACTTGTCAATGGAAACATTCAAGAAAGGAGATACATACGGAAGCCATAGGGAAAACGACGTAAAACCATCAGAGTTTAAACCCCCCCAAAAAAAGGTAAAATACAATTGAAAATAGAATGGCATATAGCAGCCCAGAACAATACAATACAAATGAAACATCATAAATGTAGCCCCCCCCACCAGCAAGAAAAGACACTCAAGGAAAGAAAAAAAAATGCCCACAGCATAATAAAACACAGCAAGACATGAGCCAATAAAAAACGCCATACGGTTACCCCCAACAATAGAAACCAGAAAAAGACATGCACCAGAAATGTCAAAAAAAAATCTGCCAAATTTAAAGACATTGACCAACTGCATGACACCAGAACAACCCAAAACCAAGCAAGGCCGAAGACAACAAACGCCAGCATATAACGCCAGAAGTACATCAAAACCAGATTAAAAAAAACAATTTTTCAATACAACCCACAGTGCCATAACCGTACAATAGCACAGAACAAACATTGCACAAATTAAATCAAAATCAATAAATAAAACACAGAATAAAAAATATGCAAAGAGAAATATATACTTACATGTTTGGAAAGCAGATTCCCTTCAGTCAGTCTTCTCTGTAGCTAGCCTTGTGAAAGACAATGCCAAACCCCCTTTTTTTTTTATATATATAGTGTTTTTTTAGTGTCTAGACAAAGTCTAGACAATGTTTTGCATTTTTTATTGGAAAACGCATGCGTCGTACAACGCACCACGACGCAAGTACTTGCGTCGTCTGCGTTGTCAATGCAAGTCAATGGGAAAAAAGCCGCATTGACGACGCAAACACGACGCAAACACGACGCATGCGTTTTTTACGAAGTCTGCGCCGCCCAAAAAATGCAACATGTTGCGTTTGCCGCGCCCTGACAGGTGCGCCCTAACGCCGCATGCGGCGTACAACGCACCAAAACGCATGACAACGCATGTACATGCGGCGCCATGCGGCCCCAATGTTAAATATAGGGCCGCACGCCGCATGCGTTTTGGTGCGGCGACGACGCTGCGGCGCACACCGCAAATGTGAACGTAGCCTTATATGAATCACAAACACGCAGGCTAAATGGAAGATCTGTGATTCACACTACGTAGAGATCTTCTAATTCTAGATCTCCCAATCATGACAGTGTTAGAGGGAAACCAGAGTAACCTTAGGAAACCCATTGAAACATGGAGAGAACATTCAACATATCTACATTCACCTTGATGAACCTTGATATGTACTGAAATCTTGTAATTGATAGCAGTATTTGTCATTTTTTTTCCATTGAACCCCCCAGAACCCTGGATATTTTGATATCTTAACAAAAGATGTGAGTGTTTGGCACGTGCCCAATGATACTCCACTGGAATTATGGAAGAACTCCTCATTACAAAGATATCGGACAGACACTGGTTTCATGGAGCATGAAGGTGGAAACCTCTTCCATTTATACAAGGTAATGTTTTCCCAATAACGCTCTCCTTCATGGTTGCCATTCTTCATCTCATACCCAGTCCTTTTCTAGTTTTATTCACATCAGCATATATTTCCTTCCGAAGGCAGAAGGTAAAGGGATCAGTTGGTCCCAATTTCTTTGTTCACCATGCTGTTGTAAAGCAATGCATTTGTATTTCATTCACTAGAAATATCCAGTTACTTTCAAGGCAGGAACATGTTTAGCACATAATGGACCAGCTGTGCCTATAGTGTATGACTATGGATATGCGGAAAGGACTGCCAAGTTTTACTCACCCAATGGAAGAGGTAAGATTTCCCAATGTCTTACCGTCCTTCATTATAAATTTGTAAAAACACACTCATAGTTCTCCAAAACGATGTATTTTTCACAACTAAGAAATGATAAATGTTACCTTTGCTTAAAAAATCATTCATCTCGGCAGGACATCGTCCCATGTACTGCCCAGAGCTATGCCTAGCCATGCACGCAGAGCACTCGATTAAGAGTCGTTCTGTGCACACCTAAACAGGCTATTGAAGGAACACTGAACAGCAAACACACAGCTGATCAGCGGTCATTTGACCAATTGGCCCATCAAAAATTAGCCATTATTTCCACCAAATGTTACCATCTCCAAGTCTCCAATTCATCAAAGATTTTACTCCAAGAAACTGACATAATACGTTTGAAAAGTTGCAAAATTTTAGTGCAACCTGAATCTGCTTTAAATCTTGCGAGTTTGGGCATTTTCACATTATTTTTGCCCAGCCCTGATAAAGTAGGCCAGCTCGGTGGGAATGTAAGGGCATGACGGGGCAACCTGTGCTCATTGAATTCATGATGAGCCTTGTGCCACAAAACTTAATCCGTCTGTCACTGGAGTAATATTTTTGGTGAGGCAAACTCAAATTTGGGTGCACCTCGTAATGAATCAGGTGCCTCACATTTTGTCTTTCCCCTCATTAAGACCGTCGTGAAAAACTGGCAGGAGGTCAGGGCAAGAAGAAGTCAAGAATGAAGGTCAGGATTAACTGCGTTGGAAGTAAAAGGCAATTCAGAAGAATTCTGTTGCATAGTTATAAGCCAAAAGACCTCATTGATCAGGCATAGAGCGATGAAGGAGGGTCTCTTATTTATCCAGGGTCAGCTTACAAATTAGTTGGGGACTATAGACCACAGTAAGAAGAGAATACGGCACCAAGGGAACAGAAGACCAGGGTGGTGGAGAAAGTGAAGAACAGGAGACCAGTGTTAGCAGCCAGTGGCGGTGGTAATGGAATGGATCTGATTATGGTAATTTTATGTCATATTCACAGCTCAGTTCATTGCCGGCTTCATTCAGTTCCGTGCCATAAACAATGAGGGGGCCGCCTTGGCACTTTGCCCAGGAATGAAAGTGATCGGTTGTGATGCAGAACAGGTATGTGTAATGATTTTTGTAGCTTTTCGGACCAAAGTGATTACATAATAAGGGCTAGTAGTCCATACGGATTAGTTGAAGTGATTAATTCTGCAATATGTAGGCCTACTGTAAATGTATGTTGGATGGATGCCCCTAAAATGTGGCTTATTTTAGATGGAAGAAATAGTATTATTTTCAATTCATGTTTTTTTTGTTAAATGCAAGTATTAAATAAAACTATTTTTGACAATGTATTTTATTTTTTAAAGGTATTTTAATCATTTTTTTGGGGGGAAAGAGCACCAGTTGAGAAGACAGAGGGAGGCTGAGCAGATAATGTGAATGACAGAAAGAAGATATTTTAGTATCTGGTTTTGCTCCATTCTGTGTCAGTTGCAGAAGGTTTTGTCAGTTGAAGAGGGTTTGTGTCAGTTGCAGAGGGTTTGTGATCAAGAGCCATGTTACTGAATAGTTATTATCCTTCTATATTATTTCAAAACAATCTTTTTCGGTGATTACTTTGTATCTCCGTTCATACTGCACCCACACACACAAATGAAACACCATTTGAAAGGTAAACTTGCTCCCTTCACCAAGAAAATAGCCAAACAAACCACACATCCACGATGTTATCACAAAATACACTTTAAACATTAATTATCATAAACCTGCAGTAAGGAAAAATGACCTGCAGGTGGCACCACACTACCCCATGCATACCACCACAAAGCTGAAACAAATCCTAACATTTGCCTTGGGGGCTTTCCAGCTTGCTGAACTCCATGCCTAGCCGATTTCAGGCAGGTACATAAAATATTTGATACATATGTGGAAGTAGAATAAAAGTAAAACTTTACCTGTTTAAGACTTCAGCTTTAAATCTGAAGATACAAATGAATGCAGCCTAAAAGGGACTAGACAGGTTCTGAACCATCAGATTTTCCGTATTATTAGACAGTCATTGAAAAGGTCTATCTTCCTTCTAAGGTTGCAGCTTATTGGTGACCTGGAGTCCCCTCTGGTTCCAAGTGAAAAACTGCATCGTTGACATAACTCAGACTGTACATTGTTTCCCGATGGGAGAGATTGGTGGAAACAACCTTGCAAAAATTGAAAAAAAAAAAAAATCCAACCGTAGGGGAAAAAAGGTAAAATAATTTTTTAAGGGATATTCCCAATTATTATACAATGGTGTAAATACGCTCAGTTATGGGGTCAATTCTCCTTCATCATTTTTACTGTCAAAGTGGCACTTCTGTGCAGGGAGCTGCTCAATTCACATACTGTACATAGGGCTGTGTTGCACTTCCCTACACTACAGATAGATAGCAGTGCTGCTGTGGAGGGGAAAAAATGCTGCTGCCCCTGCTCTTTTGCAAGGTCCTGACCAGGGCCGGCTCCAGGTTTTTGAGGGCACTGGGCGAAAGAGTCTCAGTGGGCCCCCCCTTTATCACATACCACGATTCATGATGCACAGATACAGCAGAGAAATATAGGTATAGTATAATGCCAGATCACTTCTTACATGAGTGATAGCTATTGTAAATTCTACAATACCATACAGCAGAGTGGCTTTATATAAGTCAACCCCTTATATGCCAATTTTTGTGACCTACTCTCTTTTCCTTAGTTACCAGTAGGCATTTAATGTTAGCTAAACTTGCTGCAAATAAAAAAACTACATACATTGAATATGACAATTTTTTAATGGAAAACTTTTTAAAGTAAACATTAAAAAGTATTAACGTAAAACATTTGTAAAAGTGCAAAATGGGTAGCATATAGCAAAGCCACATAGTATATAGCACAGCCCACGTAGTATATAACACTGCCCACGTAGGAAATAACACAGCTATGCAATATATATAACACAGCCACGTATCATGTAACATAGCCCATGGAGTATATAACACAGTCATGTAGTATGTAGCACAGCCACATAGCATATAACACAGCCCACGTAGTATATAACACAGCCCACGTAGCATATAGCAAAGTTACGTAGTATATAGCACAGCCACATAGCATATAACACAGCCCACGTAGTATATAGCACAGCCACATAACATATAACAGCCCACGTAGTATATAGCACAGCCACATAGCATATAGCACAACCAGGTAGTATACAACACAGCCCACATAGTATATAGCACAGCCCACATAGTATAACACATATCCACGTAGTATATAGCACAGCCACGTAGTATATAGCACAGCCCATGTAGCATATAGACAGCCACGTAGTATATAATGGTCATATAATGGATCCATGGGCTCAAATATTCGTGAAAACATACATTATATTTATATATATATATATATATATATATATATATATATATATATATATATATATATATATATATATATATGCAGCGCCCCAGGGTCCTGGTCGTTGCAGTAATGCCATTCTCCCACCAGGGGGAGTGATGTTAAGTCTGAAGGCAATAAGGGAGATCACTTTACCAGGTATCACAAACCACACAACACTCTTCACACTCCAGTCCACCAGGGGGAGCTATGCTCCTATTTATTAGGGCATTCTTCACAATTAGGTAAAACTGGTGGTCTGGATAGGAAGTGAGGCAGGCTTCACCCAGTTAGCTGCTATCTGAGCTCCGCTCAGGTAGTTGGTCCCTGACAGAGGTGGGATCCTGTCAGAGGCCTAGACAGAAGGCCCGACGTGCGGCAGCATCCTAAGAAAGAGACAAGAACAGCAAATTGTATTGTAGAGAGTGAAAAACAAAGTCATAGCAAAAGGAGAGGAAACCAGAAGGAGTTCTGCCCTGCAAAAGGCTGCCTCCTTTCTGAGGCGCTGGATCTGGTAGCCGGAACACTGAGGGAGTCATCGTCTTCAAGCCTTGCTCCAGAGACTGGCAGGACAGCTAATTCCATATTATCTGCCCGACCCATACACAGGAGGCACGGTGGCAACTTGTGGGGGACGGGGCATGCTAGAGTCCCTGTAAAAAGCCTCAGGCCACCAGTCATATGGGGTTGTCCTATCCTTACCATCAGGGGGACAGAGAGAGAGACATAACATCGAGAACATCTACAACAGTTGTGAGGACCTGATAAGAGGCTCAGCAGTAAGGTACTACAAGATCCCAGGCGCTAGAGGAAGGCTACTGATTTCCACCTGGATAAGGGGACTATGGATTTGCCTTCAGACCGGCCGGACTCTGCCTGCCCTGTGATCTGGTGCTCTGGACTGTGGACGCTGAAGCCATTAGTAAAGGTAAAGAGACTGCAACCTTGTGTCCTCGTTCTTCACTGCGTCTCACACCATCCACCATCTACTCTGGGAAGCCCTGGGGATACACTTCACCTGTGGGAAGGTATACCATCTAGCTGCCATAACATCACCCCAGCGGACCCCTCACAGCAGCGTCGGTCACCCTGACCGAATACCACAGGTGGCGTCACGAACATTATCCCTTTAAAGACCTTTCCTCCTTATCTCAACGGACCTCCCGAGGGCCACGGACCGGGTCAGCCACCGTGACATCCCCCTTGAGAACTGAAGGACCCGGTACTGAGTACCCCACTGCCCTAAGGCGGCGCTCTATATATATATATCAGTGAGACACATACCTCTCTGTGTTCATGATCTCATTAAATACATTTACATTTGACCAGCTTAATTTTCCTGAAATTGCTTGTGCCACCGACAACCAATGTGCGAAAATTTTGCATGGGCCAACTAGTCAGATACAAACTGGAAACATATTGGACTATGTGCTGCACTGGGTTACAGAAAGAAAATTGTCCACAGCGTTGGAGACCATCTATCAGTAATGGAGAGGAAGAAGAGATTGCCCTGATAAAGAGGAGCATCTCTGAAGAACAATAGCTTTTCTGATGCAGTTTTTCCACCGTCACGATGGCATCCATGAAACACCCCAGTTTCAGAGAAAAGTATCCCCCTGTTACGACTTATGTCATTGGCAGAGCTGATCTGCGTCTGCTTAGTCTCAGCAGCTCTCTTACACCAGGTTGCAAGAGCTAAAGCATTAAAGCATCAAAACTGGGGACCTGCACCATCCAAATTAAATGAGAGTTGGCGGATACCGATAACATGAAGCATAGTCTTGATTACTATAGCCAAGTCATTAATAAGGCTCCAAGCTTATGTCTAAACTATCAACGTTGGTTAAAAGCTAACATTTTGGGTATTCCATTAATTAGACTCCCATTTCCAGGGATTTGTGTAGCGCCCCCACTGCCGCAGGGCCGAAGGATACCCGGTACCGGGCCTCTGAGTCTCTGTTCTGGGGTTGTCACGGTGGCTAGGCCCAGTCCGTGACCCTGCTGAGGGGCGCCCAATGAAGGATGTGGAGGGAGGTGATGTTGTGGTGCAGTGCAGGTCACAGTAAATAACGAGGACACCAGGTTGCAGTCTCTTTACCTCTTTACTGAAGGCTTCAGGATCCTCAATCCAGAGTACGGTTAACCGGGCTGCGCAAGTCCGGCCGGTCCGATGGCACCTCCAGAGTTCCCTTTGCAGGTGGAAATCTGTGCCTACCTTCTAGCGCTTGTGTGTTGTGGTCCTCCCCTGCTGTGCTTACGGGATAGTCCCCACAACTGTTGTGTCTGTTTCTGAAGTTCCCTCACAACTCGATTATGATGTTCTTCTTCGTCCCCCAGATGATATGGCTAGGACGCACCCGTATGACGGGTAGGTTCGGAGCTCTTTCTGGACCCTAGTGTCGCCCCTCTCCTGTTGTTGCCCCCTATGTCTTCTTAGGTGATTTGGGTGAGACAGCCGGCCGCCTATAACTGACTGTCCTGCCGTAGGTTTGAAGTTAGGCCTGGAGCTCTATACTTCCTCGGCGTTCTGGCCACCGGCTGCGCGCCTCAGTAGGATGTTGCCTCGTCTTACTGCACGACTCCTACTGGTTTTTCTCCTTGTTGCGTTTATCTCGTTTCTCACTCAGCACAATAAACCTCGCTTCTTGTCCTTTCTTGGGGTACCGCCGCGATCAGGTGCAGGCGCGGTCCCATAACGTTCTCTCTGTTCGCTAGGCCTCTGTCAGGATCCCACCCCTGACAGGGACCCCCCTGAATCTTCCCCTACAACACCCTCTGCCACAGGATGTTGCCTGGTTCCAACCCAGTCAGCTTTCTGTCTAACTTCCTATCCAACCCCCAGTTTTACCAGACTGTGAGGAGTGGACTAATACATAGCGCCCTTAGCTCTCCCTGGAGGCCAGACTGTGAAGTGTCTGTGATACCTGGTCATGTGAACTCCTTCAGTGCCATCAGACGTACCATAGCCCCCCTTAGCGGCGGAGCATCAGTACTGCAATGACCAGGACTCTGGGGCGCTGCACTCCCCCCCCGGTTAAATCCAGTACTCCTGGACTCGGAAGAAAACAACAATACATGTCAGCAAAAAGACATACAATTTTGAAATACAATAACAGTAAGCAAATTTAAACAGAGCTTCCCTTTATGGGAGGTGAGGACACTTGAACGGTGCAAACATGGTTAAATACTTTAAATAGCATACTATAAATAACTCTTTCTTACCCAACCGGGTATTCTACTAAGTGCAATTTAACGTTGCCTTTAAGGACGTACACACTGAATCCACTAAAGACCTTCTTATAAAACACGTACGGGTTCACTTCCTGTCCTCATTCTCTAACACATTATTAAACATTCTTTACAATTAACTAGCTAACTACATATAACTGCTACATGTCAGCATTATTACTTCTTTTTTTAAAGCATCATTATACTCTAAGTGCTATTAATGAACGTCCCCTTTAAGAAGGGACCAAGTCTCTATGAGGTAGTGCAACTTCTCAAGCTGCAAGTCCATATGCAGTAAGGACTCCGGTGCTGTTTCCAGGAACAGTTTCTTCGCAAAGAGTTCTTTCTTTTGTAAAACCAGTAGAGGGCACCTTTTAAGAGGGTGCGAACTATTTACAATGAGTTTGTGAATCATTCACCGTCCATGATTCGGTAGTCTTTGCAACATGGGTGAATAAGGAGCAAAAAGGAAAATAAAAGCAAAAATAAAAAGCAATAGGGATCCCGGGTAAACAAAGGGATCCCTTTAAGAATAACCCAGGTCGGGTATTAGCAGCAAAAACAAGCAAGAAGACAAACAGTTAAATGAACTATATACATATCCATGGCATCGAGGTTTACTCTTGCTCTGGCGGCCGTAGCTCCGCATAGACCTCGCCCGGCAAGGTGATCTGCAAGCTCGGGGCCTTTAAGAAGTGCTCCATACCCGGGGCCTGATCCCAGGGTGTAAGGCGCTGGAGTTTATAGGTCCCAGGGAGAGGGGGTGCCGCAACGGGGCCTATCAGCAGGTCCTCTGCTGGCGAGGCAGGGTCGTTCTTCATAACTGCTTCAGATGCGGTCCCACCGGTGCTGATCTGCTCCGTCTCCTCTGGAATCTGGAAAGCTGGTTGCAGGGCCTTGCGCTGCGGCGTAGTCAGCTCCGTTTTCAGCATCTTGCTTTCTGGCAGGGCCTTGCCTTCTGGCTTCGGAGCGCTGAAACTTCTTTCTTGCTCCGGACCAGACGAGGCTGCCGATATACGTCTGGTGAGGCTCCCGATGAAGGTCTTCTTCCACTCGGCCTCAGTGCTCAGCTGCGTCCGCCGGAGTTGGTCGCCGAGCTCATCCGCTCCGGCCTGCAGGAAGTCAATATCAGCGGTGGAGGCCTGGTTGCAGTGCCCCTCCGGGTAGCTGGGGGAGTCCTCTGCTCCTACCCCACGCTCCGGCTTCGGGCGGCTCGCCATGGCATCCTCCATGTCGCTGACTTCTTCTTCCTGGTCCTTTTCCCGCTCTCTCCTTCGTGGGCGGTTTCGCTTTCGTTGTCTCCGCCCTCCATTGAGGATGAGGAGGCGGATCTCGGCTGCTGACGGACATGTCCTCAAGGGGCAGAAATACTTAGACTGGGGGGCCATTGTCTTTCGCGCTCTTCAGCTTGTTTACGCCCACTTCCATGCCCTTCTTCTTCTCCTGCGCTCCTCTTAGCGCTGTAATGGCGGTGGTTTTGGCGGGAACTTCTGGCGGCAAGTGGCAATACACAGTCTTTGCAATAAGTCACAGTCCAAGCACAATAAATTACAGTTCCAAGGCACACATGACCCGATTCTTCAGGCTTAAGTAGATCCTGTTCGTGACGCCAAAATTGTAGCGCCCCCACTGCCGCAGGGCCGAGGGATACCCGGTACCGGGCCTCTGAGTCTCTGTTCTGGGGTTGTCACGGTGGCTAGGCCCAGTCCGTGACCCTGCTGAGGGGCGCCCAATGAAGGATGTGGAGGGAGGTGATGTTGTGGTGCAGTGCAGGTCACAGTAAATAACGAGGACACCAGGTTGCAGTCTCTTTACCTCTTTACTGAAGGCTTCAGGATCCTCAATCCAGAGTACGGTTAACCGGGCTGCGCAAGTCCGGCCGGTCCGATGGCACCTCCAGAGTTCCCTTTGCAGGTGGAAATCTGTGCCTACCTTCTAGCGCTTGTGTGTTGTGGTCCTCCCCTGCTGTGCTTACGGGATAGTCCCCACAACTGTTGTGTCTATTTCTGAAGTTCCCTCACAACTCGATTATAATGTTCTTCTTCGTCCCCCAGATGATATGGCTAGGACGCACCCGTATGACGGGTAGGCTCGGAGCTCTTCCTGGACCCTAGTGTTGCCCCTCTCCTGTTGTTGCCCCCTATGTCTTCTTAGGTGATTTGGGTGAGATAGCCCGCCTATAACTGACTGTCCTGCCATAGGTTTGAAGTTAGGCCTGGAGCTCTATACTTCCTCGGCGTTCCGGCCACCGGCTGCGCGCCTCAGTAGGATGTTGCCTCGTCTTACAGCATGACTCCTACTGGTGTTTCTCCTTGTTGCGTTGATCTCGTTTCTCACTCAGCACAATAAACCTCACTTCTTGTCCTTTCTTGGGGTACCGCCGCGATCAGGTGCAGGCGCGGTCCCGTAACGTTCTCTCTGTTCGCTAGGCCTCTGTCAGGATCCCACCCCTGACAGGGACCCCCCTGAATCTTCCCCTACAACACCCTCTGCCACAGGATGTTGCCTGGTTCCAACCCAGTCAGCTTTCTGTCTAACTTCCTATCCAACCCCCAGTTTTACCAGACTGTGAGGAGTGGCCTAATACATTGCGCCCTTAGCTCCCCCTGGAGGCCAGGCTGTGAAGTGTATTGGTGTCTGTGATACCTGGTCAGGTGAACTCCTTCAGTGCCATCAGACGTACCATAGCCCCCCTTAGCGGCGGAGCATCAGTACTGCAACGACCAGGACTCTGGGGCGCTGCACTTGCAACCTAATGTAACATACTGGATATAGCTCTTGCATCAGATTTGGAAGCACGCAGCATCCTAGCTCTTGCATCAGATTTGGAGGCACGCAGCATCCTTTTTGTTCTCTCTGCTCAGCAGGAGCAATCTGTGCCAACGCTCCAGTGAGATATGGAGCTATATGCAATCAGAGAAAACTTCTAGCTTCATACATTTCGAGCTCTTAAAAAGAGCATATGCAGGAACTGCAGGACCATGTTATACAGCTTCACATTCTTCCTGATCATTTGAGTCTATGCACCACTAAGGATAGAAGCACCAAATGTAGAAATCAAAATATGGATTTTGACCAGCCAGATCTACAAACTTTCCTATGCCGGGAATGTTTTTGCAATAGGTGGAAAATCATAGGTTGGAGACTTTTGATCTAGTGCTGTAGAAAACCAGAAGGTAAGAAATGATCGAGACCAGAGAAAGTCCAGAAGACGTGGTAAGAGTCCAATAGAGCTGGTGAAAATCTATTCATACAACCCAGTCCATCGATCATGACTGTAAGACTGTAATCTGTGACCTTAGGATGGGAGCCATGAGAACAGGATCTTACATGAAAAAATTAACGGGTCTTCTTTTGATTAGTCGCCCTGGCGCAACGTCACACGTGCATCACCCAGAAAGGATGATGTTACACAAGACTGGCAAATAAAAAGAAGTAATGGATTCCGCCAATGAGAGGTGGTTCTCACAGCTCCCATCCATTGGCCACAGATTATTATTAGGAACAAATGACCACATTGGGTGACTCAATGGGCAATTTGGCACCAACAGTAGTGGTCAGGTTTCCATATGCATTTATGATAGTTGAGCAATAGTGTATAAACATCTATAAGATCTCTTCACTAAAGTTCTCTGGATTTATTGTGACCTTCTCTATACTTCAAGCATTGCATCGGAGGAGGAGGCTATGTAGGAGAGGGGCTCACCAGACAGTGTGGAGACTTCACTTCTTATGACTGGGATGGATATGGTACGCATACTGGATGGAGTTCCAGCAAAGAAATCACAGATGCAGCCGTCCTGATCTTCTATCGCTAGTGTACTTACTTACATCTATCGGTTATTAACATAGTACTATTTCTATTAATTACTGCTATAGTTTGTAGAGACTTCAGACTGGCCTGAATCTACTGTGAGAATAAACCTGTATTCATAGTGGTGTCAGAGGTTGTATTCGCATCTGGAGCCCAGATTTTTATCAATATACCATGACATCACTATGTGAACTGTAGCCTATGACATGATTGTAATATGATGCTGAGTTTATTACTATACCGCCATACCTGTGTACACTAACCCCATACTATGACTTCACTGTGTTCAATGCTCATGTATTACGACATCACTGTGTACAATAACTCCATACTATGACTTTACCATGTTTAATGCCAATGTATTGTGACATCACTGTGTACACTAACCCCATACTATGATGTCACCGTGTTCAATGCTTATGTATAAGTACATCACTGTGTACAATAACCCTATACTATGACGTGACTGTGTTCAGTGTTCATGTATTATGACATCACTGTGTGCAATACCTCTATACTATGACATCACCGTGTCCAATGCTCATGTATTACGACATCACTGTGTGCAATAACCCTATACTATGACGTCATCGTGTTCAATGCTCATGTATAGCGACATCACTATGTACAATGACCCTATACTATGACGGCACCATGTTCAATGCTCATGTATTATGATATCAAGGTGTACAATAACCCCATACCATGATGTCACCGTGCTCAATGCTCATGTATTACAACATCACTGTGTACAATAACCCCATACAATGACATCACCACGTTCAATGCTCATGTATTACAACATCACTGTGTACAATAACCCTATACTATGACGGTACCGTGTTCAATGCTCATGTATAGCCACATCACTGTGTGCAATAACACTGTACTGTGACTTCACCATGTTTAATGTCAATGCACTGTGACATTAGTGTGTGTATTGATCCAACACTGTGATATCACTGTGTGAAATAACGCCTTTTCATGATTTCAAAGTGTTGATTGCCCATGTATTTTGACATTGTGGTCTTCTTTCACACTTAATTATGACATCAATACATTTTTTTTCAGTGACATTACCTTGCACATTACTTCTCTACTTTGGCATGACCATGTGCATTATTCTCATACTATAGCATCACTGTGTGCAATAATCCTTATCTATCAGAAAAAGATAGGTATGGGCAGGACAGTTCTCCATTTTTATGCAAATATTTTGGGGAATCCTGGGAAAGACCATGTTGCTGTATCCCACTGTATAAGCGGTGTGACTGTATGGATTGAAGTAACCATTTTATAAAGAGTCTTCTGAGCATACTCAGGAGATGCTGTTCCCACTGATCCTTATCTAGGATTTCAAAATGTTTATTGCTCACATGTTGTGACATCACTATGATTGTTATTTCACCTACACGTATGTGACATCACTGTGCATAATTCTAGTTGACAAGCTGCGAATGAAAAATTGGAAGATTAATAAACCCCACATTTTTCCATTTCTCATCATTCTTGGGATGATTCACTTGCATAAGAAAAAAGAAGAAGGCACTCACCGATCTAAAACTTTCTTGCTTTATTGAAACTTCGTTAAAAATTCATGGCCGGGAGAGTGAGAACAGGAGCCCCTGTGAGCAGGTGTGAACAACGACGGCCGTTTCGCGCTATACCAGTGCTTCTATGGGTCAGTATGTAAGAGGCCATGATGGCAGGAGAAATATACCCTGGCCACAGCATAATCTTCCTCCTCAAATCTCCTCCCACCATACAACGAGATACAAAATTTAAAACCAAATAAATCAAACATAATTAAAAACAAGACATTCGTTACACCATATGTCTAAGGATTACAATTATCATTAGAGCAGGAAAATAAATGCCCATATTCATAACACACAACATGCAGAGTTACATATCGGAAAAAAAGAAGAATCCCACCATCTATCGGCCAATGATAATCAAAACTGCGGGTTTTTATAAAGGAGAAAATGTTTCTACACCAGATCACAGAAAAAACGACATATCCAGTTTGTCATTAAACCCCACTGGGCCCATTGCGCTAGTGCGCATGATCCATTTTGCTTCATGTCTAAAGAGGAGATTGTTCCAATCCCCGCCCCGTGCAGGTAAGCTAACTCTTTCGAGTCCCGCAAATGCCAGGACATTGGGATTTCCTCCATGCACGTCTTTAACATGAGTAATCAATCTAGGAACCCCTTTGCCTGAAGTGATCGATTTATAATGTTCCCGGAACCGTACATACAACGGTCGTATTGTTTTTCCAATATAGTAATACCTACATGGACAGAAAATCACATATACTACGTGGTCCGTCTTACAGGTTATAAATTCAGAAACCAAATGTTCAATACTTCCCATATGTAATACTCGACTCGTGACATGATACTTGCAGAAGGGGCAATGTCCACATTTATAATTACCCATTGGGACCCCCATATTCATCTCTCAATGCGATTCTTCACTAACTTATCTCTCAATTTAGCGCTACGTCTATTCGATATTAGAGGACCCCTGGCTACAATACCAGCTATATCCTTGTCTCGTTCCAAAATGTGCCAGTTTTTACTTATAGACGAACAAATCTGTTGGTCCATTGTGCTGTATTGGAAACAGAAAGTAAACCTCCTTTCCTTAGCTTTCTCTTTTTTCCTCCTCCTAATCTGTGTCCCTCTATCAAAACCCACTGTGTCATTCGTCATGTTGTCTTTCACTTTCTCAAATGCTGTGCGTAATAATGTTTCTGGGTACCCTCTTTGTCTAAACCTGTCATGCAATTCCGCCGACTGTCTCAAAAAACCTTCATCTGTATTGTTAACACTTCTAATCCTTAAAAACTGGCTATAAGGTAGTGGTTGCTTAATACGTCTTCGGTGAAAGCTGTCATAATGCATCATCGCATTGGTTGCAGTGGGTTTACAATATAATGAGGTACAGATTGAACCCTCTTATTTCCACCAGCACGTCTAGGAATTCCCCCCGTATATGCCTGGAAATGCCATATTCATCGTGTTACATCTATTGCCGTGAACTCCTGAAAGATGTCAGCAGATCCGTCCCACACAATGAATATGTCATCGACATATCTCAAATAGAGCTTAATATGTCTCAAAAAATTATTTTCTGTGGAATATATATACCTCTCCTCCAAAAGTCCTAAAAATAAATTGGTGAAAGTAAAAGCTGCTGGGGTCCCCCTCACTGTACTGACCTCTTGCTAGTACCACACATCCATGAACGTGAATGTATTATGGGTAAGTATAAAGCTTAATCCCTCACATACAAAGTCTACAAAATTATGGCTTCTCCCTGTGGTACTTAATATATGCTTAATGGCTTCAACACCCAATTCCTGGGGGATCTTAGTATACAAACTTTCGACATCAATCGATACTAGAGAGAAATTTGATTGCCATGTGAATTGCTGTGCGTTTCTCAAAAAAGCATTCGTATCCGTGAGATAAGAAGGTATATCCTTCAATAACGGGCGTAATAACCAATCAGTGTACTGGGATAGGGGCTCCATGAGCGACCCTATCCCAGACACGATGGGACGCCCTGGGGGGAAATTTATAGATTTATGCACCTTCAGAATGTGGTACGGCAGCAACTTCTCAGCCTTTTTTTGCGATATGATACCCAAGCTAACATACTTTCTTAGGTAGGACCTTAATTCTTTTTTATACTTCTGTTCAGGATCTTTCTGCAGCAGTTTATGTGTTCTGACATCCGATAATTGTCTCAATGCTTCCGATAGATACAGGGATCTAGGGAGTAACACCACCTTACCCCTTTGTAGGCCGGTCTGACTATAGTATCTGTCCACCCTTCAATCTCCGACAATGCCTTCCTTTCCGACTTTGTAAGATTAGTTGAAGCTTTCTGGTAAATCAAAGCTTCTATATCCCTAATCACCTGTGTCTCAAACAGGTCGATGAGGTTCCCTGGTGATACTGGAGGCATATAGTTCTAGGCTACCCCCCCATAAAGGGAGTTGGTGCCTCGACCTCACTGTTATCGGTCACATCTTGCATTTCTGTCAGATCAAGTAATAATCTGGCGTCTTTTGCCATATCAGACAACGCATCAGTACCAGCCATGAAGCCCAACGGCCCAATTGTGCAGGGACTTTCACCCTCTAACATGCTGCCAGTCACAGGTTTAGTTGAAAAGGTTTTATGCAAATGAATTTTTCTGACTGATTTAAATAAATCGATCTTGAAATCAGTAAGATCAAACTCTTCTGGAATACTGTACCCCACACTCTTGGAAAGTAACGACAAATGTTCTGGAGTCAAACGATGGTCAGTCAAATTTATTACAAAGTGTTCAAGAGGCGCAGTCAATATCTCCGTGTCCAAGAGATGTGTTTCCTCTTGCGTTGACCGCCGATCGCGTTTCTTCCTTCTTCCCCTCCGTATCCTCCTCCTACAGGGAACGCATCATTAGGTGATTCGATACTGTCCGCCAATGTTTGCTCCACATAACTTACTGATGCGGCTGCTCCGTCACTCAAGCTTGAATCCGATTCCGTGGTTAAATAATCTCTCTTCTGATTACGATCAATGTTTTTATTATAATATCTCCTTCTGTTCCGTCTACCAACATTTCGTCCTGATGTTATGTCACCATCCAATATCTTTTGTTTGTTCCAAGAAAAAATCTGACCTGTTTCAAAGTCCATTTTGTCACGTATAAATTTGTCTCGTTTCCTCTGTTTTATGTCCACTTGGATTGGAATTAATTTACTGTCCATCTTTTTATTTAATGTAGTCCACTGACTTTCCATCAATCGACTTTTCAATTCTCCTTGTGTTTTTGTTAAATCGGCATTCACCATTTCATAATTACGCAAATTAGTTTTCAAGACCAACTGTAACAATTCTTGTGAGCATTTAAGCATTATGTTCTCCCACTCCGTGCGAAAGGAGGTATCTTCACCAAATTGTGATATCTCTTTCCATACCCTTAATCCACGAGGTACTCTGCCACTTTCACTGTAAGATTTCAATGAATTATTTGTCCAAAACAGTTTTATTTCCCTTTCCGCCAAATTCGTTAGCTTGTACTCTAGGGATTTGGTGCTTAAGGAATGTATCCCATCACCCTGCTCACACTCCTTAAAATAATTCTCAAAATTCTCCCGACCAGCTGATAAGCTTGGCCTAATTGGTATATCTTCAGACTCCATCTGCTCCATACTCTTCGGAGTTAATTGCTCAAAATTGAACACCTGCGTGCTTAGTCAACATCGTGCTCTATCACCAACAAGCTGTTTATATGTGCAAAAAAGAAAGAAAAAAATAGACGGCACTGCTGCACATTTGTGACCATAAGCCGATACAGTCCACGGGTGATACAACCAACCTGCACGGTTGTGTGCTATACCAAAAGATCATGGGTGCTCTTCTTAGAAACAACAAGTAAATCAACTTGCATAAGAAAAAAGAAGAAGGCACTCACCGATCTAAAACGTTCTTGCTTTATTCAAACTTCGTTAAAAATTCATGGCCGGGAGAGTGAGAACAGGAGCCCCTATGAGCAGGTGTGAACAACGACGGCCGTTTCGCGCTATACCAGCGCTTCTACGGGCCAGTATGTAAGAGGCCATGATGGCAGGAGAAATATACCCCGGCCACAGCATACTCCTCCTCCTCAAATCTCCTCCCACAATACAACGAGATACAAAATTTAAAACCAAAGAAATCAAACTTAATTAAAAACAAGACATTCGTTACATCATATGTCTAAGGAATACCATTATCATTAGAGCAGGAAAATAAACGCCCATATTCATAACACACAACATGCAGCGTTACATATCGGAAAAAAAGAAGAATCCCACCATCTATCAGCCGATGATAATCAAAACTGCGGGTTTTTATAAAGGAGAAAAGGTTTCTACGCCAGATCACAGAAAAACCGACATATCCAGTTTCTCATTAACCCCTTAAGCCCAAAGGGTGGTTTGCACGTTAATGACCGGGCAAATTTTTACAATTCTGACCACTGTCCTTTTATGAGGTTATAACTCTGGAACGCTTCAACAGATCTTGGCGATTCTGACACTGTTTTCTCATGACATATTGTATATCATGATAGTATAAAATTTCTTCGATATAACTTGCGATTATTTGTTAAAAAAACAAAACGGAAATTTGGCGAAAATTTTGAAAATTTGCAATTTTCAAAATTTGAATTTTTATGCCCTTAAATCACAGAGATATGTCACACAAAATAATTAATAAATAACATTTCCCACATGTCTACTTTACATTGGCACAATTTTGGAATCCAAATTTTTTTTTGTTAGGGAGTTATAAGGGTTAAAAGTTGACCAGCAATTTCTCATTTTTACAACACCAATATTTTTTAGGGACCACATCACATTTGAAGTCATTTTGAGGAGTCTATATGATAGAAAATAACCAAGTGTGACACCATTCTAAAAACTGCACCCCTCAAGGTACTCAAAACCACATTCAAGAAGTTTATTAACCCTTCAGTTGTTTTACAGGAATTTTTGGAATGTTTAAAAAAAATGAACATTTAACTTTTTTTCACAAAAAATTTCTTTCAGCTCCAATTTGTTTTATTTTACCAAGGGTAACAGGAGAAAATGGACCCCAAAAGTTGTTGTACAATTTGTCCTGAATACGCTGATACCCCATGTGTGGGGGTAAACCACTGTTTGGGTGCATGGCAGAGCTCGGAAGGGAAGGAGCGCCGTTTGACTTTTCAATGCAAAATTGACTAGAATTGAGATGGGACGCCATGTTGCGTTTGGAGAGCCCCTGATGTGCCTAAACATTGAAACCCCCCACAAGTGACACCATTTTGGAAAGTAGACCCCCTAAGGAACTTATCTAGATGTGTGGTGAGCACTTTAACCCACCAAGTGCTTGACAGAAGTTTATAATTGCAGAGCCGTAAAAATAGAAAATCGTATTTTTTCACAAATATGATTTTGTCGCCCCCAATTTTTTATTTTCCCAAGGGTAAGAGAAGAAATTGGACTCCAAAAGTTCTGCCATTTGTTTTGAGTACACTGATACCCCATATGTGGGAGTAAACCACTGATTGTGCACATGGCAGAGCTCGGAAGGGAAGGAGCGCCATTTGACTTTTCAATGCAAAATTGACTGGAATTGAGATGGGACACCATGTCACGTTTGGAGAGCCCCTGATGTGCCTAAACATTGAAACCCCCCACAAGTGACACCAATTTGGAAAGTAGACCCCCTAAGGAACTTATCTAGATGTGTTTTGACAGCTTTGATCCCCCAAGTGTTTCACTACAGTTTATAACGCAGAGCCGTGAAAATAAAAATTCTTTTTTTTTTCACAAAAATTATTTTTTAGCCCCCAGTTTTGTATTTTCCCAAGGGTAACAGGAGAAATTCAACTGCAAAAGTTGTTACTCAATTTGTTCTGAGTACATTGATACCCCATATGTAGGGGGGAACCACCGTTTGGGTGCATGGCAGAGCTCGGAAGGGAAGGAGCACCATTTGGAATGCAGACTTAGATGGATTGGTCTGCAGGCATCACGTTGCATTTGCAGAGCCCCTGATGCACCTAAACAGTAGAAACCCCCTAGAAGTGACACCATTTTGGAAACTAGACCCCCTAAGGAACTTATCTAGATGTGTTGTGAGAACTTTGAACTCCCAAGTGTTTCACTACAGTTTATAACGCAGAGCCGTAAAAATAAAAAATCATTTTTTTTCCATAAAAATTATTTTTTAGCCCTGTTTTGTATTTTTCCAAGGGTAACAGGAGAAATTGGACCCCAAAAATTGTTGTCCAATTTGTCCTGAGTACGCTGATACCCCATATATGGGGGGAACCACCGTCTGGGTGCATGGCAGAGCTCGGAAGGGAAAGAGCGCCATTTGGAATGCAGACATAGATGGATTGGTCTGCAGGCGTCATGTTGCATTTCCAGAGCCCCTGATGCACCTAAACAGTAGAAATCCCCCACAAGTGACCCCATATTGGAAACTAGACCCCCAAGGAACTTATCTAGATGTGTTGTGAGAACTTTGAACCCCCAAGTGTTTCACTACAGTTTATAACGCAGAGTCGTGAAAATAAAAATTAATTTTTTTCCCACAAAAATGTTTTTTTTAGCCCCCCAAATTTTTATTTTCCCAAGGGTAAGAAGAGAAATTGGACCCCAATAGTTGTTGTCCAATTTGTCCTGAGTATGCTGATACCCCATATGTTGGGGTAAACCCCTGTTTCAGCACCCGGGAGAGCTCGGAAGGGAAGGAGCACTGTTTTACTTTTTCAACACAGTATTGGCTGGAATTGAAATCGGACGCCATGTGGCCTTTGGAGAGCCCTGATGTGCCTAAACAGTGGAAACCCCCAACTCTAACTGAAACCCTATCCCAAACACACCCCTAACCATAACCCTAACCACACCCCTAACCCTAATCCCAACCGTAAATGTAATCCAAACCCTAACCCTAACTGTAGCCCCAACCGTAACTTTAGCCCCAACCCTAACCCTAACTTTAGCCCCAACCCTAACTCAAACTTTAGCCCCAACCCTAACCCTAACTTTAGCCCCAACCCTAACTGTAGCCCTAACCCTAACTTTAGCCCCAACCCTAATTTTAGCCCCAGCCCTAACCCTAACTTTAGCCCCAGCCCTAACTATAGCCCTAACCCTAACTGTAGCCCTAACCCTAGCCCCAACCCTAACCCTAGCCCCAACCCTAACCCTAGCCCCACCCCTAACCCCAACCCTAGCCCCAACCCCAACCCTAGCCCTTACCCTAGCCGTAACCCTAACCCTAGCCCTAACCCTAACCCTAGCCCTAACCCTAACCCTAGCCCTAACCCTAGCCCTAACCCTAGCCCTTACCCTAGCCCTAATGGGAAAATGGAAATAAATACATTTTTTTAATTTTTTTATTTTTCCCTAACTAAGAGGGTGATGAAGGGGGGTTTGATTTACTTTTATAGCGGGATTTTTAGCGGATATTTATGATTGACAGCTGTCACACACTAAAAGACGCTTTTTAATGCAAAAAATATTTTTTGCGTTACCACATCTTGAGAGCTATAATTTTTCCATATTTTGGTCGACATGTCATGTGAGGTGTTGTCTTTTGTGGGACGAGTTGATGTTTTTATTGGTACTATTTTTGGGCAGGCAGAATGACCAAAAACCAGCTATTAATGAATTTCTTTTGGGGGGGGGTTTATACCGTTCCACGTTTGGTAAAATGGATAAAGCAGTTTTATTCTTCGGGTCAGTACGATTACAGCGATACCTCATTTACATAATTTTTTTTATGTTTTGGCGCTTTTATACGATAAAAACTATTTTATAGAAAAAATAATTATTTTTGCATCGCTTTATTCTGAGGACTATAACTTTTTATTTTTTTGCTGATGATGGTGTGTGGTGGCTCGTTTTTTGCGGGACACGATGACGTTTTCAGCGTTACCATGGTTATTTATATCCGTCTTTTTGATCGCGTGTTATTCCACTTTTTGTTCGGCGGTATGATAATAAAGCGTTGTTTTTTGCTTCGTTTTTTTTTTTTTTTACAGTGTTTACTGAAGGGGTTAACTAGTGGGCCAGTTTTATAGGTCGGGTCGTTACGGACGCGGCAATCCTAAATATGTGTACTTTTACTGTTTTTTTATTTAGATAAAGAAATGTATTTATGGGAACAATATATATATATTTTTCTTTATTTAGGAATTTTTTTTTTTTTTTTTTTTTTTTTTACACATTTAAAATTTTTTTTTTTACTATTTTACTTTGTCCCAGGGGGGATATCACTGTATAGTGACAGATCGCTGATCTGACACTTTGCAGAGCACTGTGTCAGATCAGCGATCTGACGTGCCCTGCTCCTGGCTTACCAGCGCCATGCACCCCTATATTTAACATGGGGGTGCATGGACATGCGTTGCCTTTGCGTTTTATGACGCATGCGTCGCTGTGGTGCATGCGTCAGGGTGCAGAGGACGCAGCAAGTTGCAGTTTTTTTCTGCGCCCAAAACCATGCAAAAGTGGACGCATGCGTCACAAAACGCTGCGTTGTGCATGCGTTCACATTTGCGTTGTGCGTTGCGTCGCCGACGCTGCGGCGCACAACGCAAATGTGAACGTAGCCAAAATAAACCTCCTTTCCTTTTCTTTCTCTTTTTTCCTCCTCCTAATCTGTGTCCCTCCATCAAAACCCTCTGTGCAATTCGTCATGTTGTCTTTCACTTTCTCAAACGCTGTGCGTAATAATGTTTCTGGGTACTCTCTTTGTCTAAACCTGTTGTGCAATTCCGCCGACTGTCTCAAAAAACCTTCATCTGTATTGTTAACCCTTCTAACCCTTAAAAACTGGCTATAAAGTAGTGATTGCTTAATATGTCTTTGGTGAAAGCTGTCATAATGCATCATCGCATTGGTTACAGTGGGTTTACGATATAGTGAGGTACAGATTGAACCCTCTTTTATTTCCACCAGCACGTCTAGGAATTCCAAACGCTGCCCACCGTATACGGCTGTAAATGCCATATTCATCGTGTTACATCTATTGAGATATGCCACAAACTCCTGAAAGATGTCAGCAGATCCGTCCCACACAATGAATATGTCATCATCAACATATCTCAAATAGAGCTTAATATGTCTCAAAAAATTATTTGCTGTGGAATATATATACCTCTTCTCAAAAAGTCCTAAAAATAAATTGGCGAAAGTACAAGCTGCCGGGGTCCCCATCGCTGTACCGACCTCTTGCTGGTACCACACATCTATGAACGTGAATGTATTATGGGTAAGTATAATTCTTGGGATATTGCCTTATAACATGTAGATTATAATTTATGATAAACCCAACAGTTTGGAACAGCCAACATTCAGACCAAGGAAGCAAATCCAGTCAATTTTCTTGATGGGAGTTGGAGAAAATTGGTAAATATTACTCCATGGACTGATTGATTCTCTCTGTTTGCCCATTACCTTTGTGGTGATAAGCTGAGGAAAAGTCCAAAAAGATCTTCAAGTTCTTGCAGAGCATTCTCCACAACTTGGAAAAACATTGCACATGGTTGGAGACTACATAAGCTTGAAGATCATGAAATCGGAACAATTCCTTAAAAAACACTTGAGCCACCTGCAGAGAAGGTGGAAGTCCTGATAATGGAACAGCATGAGATATATTGGAGATAATAGTGAATTCTTGTGCTTCTGGAAGATTGGTAACAAAGTCCATGGACATCTCAGCCCAGGATTCTTTTGGTATATTAAAAGGCCGGAGAGGGCTCGAGGGGTAATTCAACTGCACACAATAAGGGCGAGATGCTACAATATTTTTTATCTTATTTCTTAATTTGGGCCTCCAGTAGAAACGAGAAACAGGATAAGCCATTTTTTTTAACTCCTGGATAACCCCGTGGAGGAGAGATTAATGGGCCCAAGATGAGAAATTCCAATTGAATGCTTTAGAGATCAGAGAACAACATTAAGGTGGAACATTGAAGAGGCGATAGAAATTATTTATTTAGGTTTAATTACATTTTACCTCTTCAGAGGCATCAAATGTGTCTAAGGATCTGAATAGAGCATAAGCTCTGCTTTTTTCTCAGCAGGGCAATAAGTGTGAGAAGAGAGACCATCGAGGATTCAGCCTATTAGCTGACTGAAGATACTGTAGATTTTTGTGGCCAGTATAGATGGTCATCAGGAACTTAGCCTCCTCAAGTAGATGTTGTCATTCCTCAAGGCGAGGACTGAGAGGTGAGGGTGTAGCTGCCATTTCTATCCCATATGTGGCCGTTGCCTTGTTTCACTGGTTTGGCGCACTGATGGAGCTTTTCTTTGTACTAGGCCAAAATTCCTCCTGAACTGAGGCCCTACTTTAAGATTTTATTTTACAGGGCAATTATGGAGATTCCCCTGCATCTAACATGCACAAATAATTAAATTTCAGCCAAAAGTCAGGGACAATTAATTTTACAAGCAAAGATTGAGGAGTGCAGGCCCTTGAATGTTTCAGCTGCTGGAAGTTATTGTTTCTATATACTGTGTATGTCTATACCTTGAAAAAAATGAGTGTGGCTGTGCAGGACTCACTGGATTTCTGACTGGTTTATAGATAAGACAAGTTTTGAATCATATTTTGTTTTCTACACAACATCCCTATCTCCTCCATGTCTCTGTTCTGCATGTGCCTGTGTGAGGCCAATGGTCTCCTCCATGGCTTGTGCATCTAGTGGCTTGATTTAGGGTTAAGGGTTTTGCTTCCAGTTTCTTGTGATTTTTATCGTCAGGGGTCTTTCCGTTGAGTTTTTGTTTGTGTTGGATCTAGGCTTGGTGTTTCTGTAGCACAATGTCCTTCAGCTTCCCAGAAAGAAGGCTGACAACTTTTTTGTTGAGGTGCTTGCTGTCATACAGGTGATGGTGATTTATGGAGGAATGTTGCCCTAGGGTGATGGGCACAGACTTGATTCTAGCGGCCAGCTCCATGTTGATGCTCTGGATGGTTTGTGTGGTTATAACCTTATAACCATCCTTGGGAGCAGAGATGACAAAATTATCTATCTCACATCTCTCTACAGTATCAATCACATTTGTCTATGTCAGAGATAGTAGATAGATAAATATTAAAGCTATAAAGACAGATCTATCTACAGTTGTGCTCAAAAGTTTACATACCCTGGCAGAAGTTTTGCTTTCTAGGCCTTTTTTCAGAGAATATGATTGATAAGACCAAAACTTTTTCTCCACTCACGGTTAGTGGTTGGGTGAAGCCATTTATTGTCAAACTACTGTGTTTTCTCTTTTTAAATTGTAATGACAACCCAAAACATACAAATGACCCTGATCAAAAGTTAACATACCCTGGTGATTTTGGCCTGATAACATGCACAGAAGTTGACACCAATAGGTTTGAAAGGCTACTAAAGGTAACATCCTCACCTGTGACCTGTTTGCTTGTAATCAGTGTGTGTGCATAAAAGCTGAATGAGTTTCTGGGATCCAGACAGACTCTTGCATCTTTCATCCAGCCACTGACGTTTCTGGATTGTGAGTCATGAGGAAAGCAAAAGAATTGTCAATGGATCTACGGGAAAAAATAGTTGAACTGTATAAAACAGGAAAGGGATACAAAAAGATATCCAAAGAATTGATTATGCCAGTCGGCAGCATTCAAACCGTGATTAACAAATGGAAAATCAGGGGCTCTGTAAAAACAAAACCATGGCCAAGTAGACCAACAAAAATGTTGTCTACAACTGCCAGGAAAATTGTTTGGGAAGCAAAGAAAAACCCACAAATAACATCAGCTGAAATACAGGATTATCTGAAAACTAGTGGTGTGGCTGTTTCAAGATGCACAATAAGGAGGCATTTGAAGAAAAATATGCTGCATGGTCGAGTCACCAGAAGAAAGCCATTACTGTGCAAATGCCACAAAGTATCTTGCCTACAATATGCAAAACAGCACAGAGACAAGCCTGAAAACTTCTGGAACAAGGTAATTTGGAGTGATGAGACCAAAACTGAACTTGTTGGCCACAACCATAAGCGTTACATTTGGAGAGAGGTCAACAAGGCCTATGATGAAAGGAACACCATTCCTACTGTAAAGCACGGAGGTGGATCGCTGATATTTTGGGGATGTGTGAGCTATAAAGGCACAGGAAGCTTGGTCAAAGTTGAAGGAAAGATGAATGCAGCAAGTTATCAGCAAATACTGGAGGCAAATTTGCACTTATCAGCCCGGGAGCTGCGCATGGGACATACTTGGATGTTCCAACATGACAACGATCCAAAACACAAGACCAAATCAACCTGTCATTGCTTACAGCAGAACAGAGTGAAGGTTCTGGAGTGGCCATCTCAGTCACCTGACCTCAATATCATTAAGCCACTCTGGGGAGATTTCAAGCACGCAGTTTATGCTAGACAGCCCAGGAATTTACAGTAACTGGAGGCTATTTGCCTAGAAGAGTGGACAGCTTTACCATCTGAGAAAATAAAGAACCTCATCCACAACTACCACAAAAGGCTTCCAGCTCTCATTGATGTTAGAGGGGGCAATACATAGTATTAAGAAATGGGTATGTGAACTTTTGATCAGGGTCATTTGGATGTTTTGGTTTGTCATTATGATTTAACCCCGAAGCCTGTTTTCAACTTCCTGACAAGGCCATTTTTTTCAATTCTGACCAATGTCAATTTATGAGGTTATAACTCTGAAACGCTTCAAAGGATCCTGGTGATTCTGAGACTGTTTTCTTGTGACATATTGTACTTTATGATAGTGGTAAAATTTCTTTGATATGACTTGCGTTTATTTGTGAAAAAAAAACAGAAATTTGGCAAAAATGTAGAACATTTTTAAAATTTTAGTTTTTATGCCCTTAAATTAGAGGGTCATATCATACAAAATAGTTAATAAATAACATTACCCACATGTCTGCTTTAAATTAGCACAATTTTGGAATCATAATTTTTTTTTGTTAGGAAGCTATAAGGGTTTAAAGTTGACCAGCGATTTCTCATTTTTACAACAAAATTTGCAAAACCTTTTTTTTTTAGGGACCATCTCACACTTGAAGTGACTTTGAGGGGCCTATATGACAGAAAATACCCAAAAGTGACACCATTCTAAAACCTGCGCCCCACAAGGTACTCAAAACCACATTCAAGAACTTTATTAACCCTTCAGGTGCTTCACAGGAATTTTTGGAATGTTTAAAAAAATTGAACATTTAACTATTTTTTCACAAAAATTTTACTTCAGCACCAATTTGTTTTATTTTACTAAGGGTAACAGGAGAAATTGGACCCAAAAGTCATTGTACAATTTGTCCTGAGTACGCTGATACCCATATGTGGGGGTAAACCAATGTTTGGGTACATGGCAGAGCTCGGAAGGGAAGGAGCGCCATTTGACTTTTCAATGCAAAATTTGCTGGAATTGAGATCGGCCACCATGTCACATTTGGAGAGCCTCTGATGTGCCTAAACAGTGGAAACCCCCTACATGTGATATCACTTTGGAAAGTAGACCCCTAAGGAACTAATCTCAATGTGTGTGGAGCACTTTGAACCCCCAAGTGCTTCACATAAGTTTATAATGTACAGCCTTAAAAAAATCATATTTTTTTCACAAAAAATGATCGTTTCGCCCCCAATATTTTATTTTCCCAAGAGTAACAGGAGAAACTGGACCCCAAAAGTTGCTGTGCAATTTGTCCTGAGTACGCTGATACCCCATATGTGGGGGTAAACCACTGGGTGCATGGCAGAGCTCGGAAGAGAGGGAGCACCGTTTCACTTTTCAATGCAAAATTGTCTGGAATTGACATCGGACACCATGTCGCCTTTGGAGAGCCTCTGATGTGCCTAAACAGTGGAAACCCCCCACAAGTGACACCATTTTGGAAAGTAGATCCCATATGGAACGTACCTAGATGTGTGTTGAGCACTTTGAACACCCAATTGTTTCACTAAAGTTTATAATGTAGAGCCGTGAAAATTAAAAAATATTTTTTTTCCACAAAATGATCTTTTGGCCCGCAAATTTTTATTTTCCCAAGGGTAGCAGGAGAAATTGGACCCCAAAAGTTGTTGTCCAATTTGTCCTGAGTATGCTGATACCCCATATGTTGGGTTAACCACCGTTGGCAGAGCTCGTAAGGGAAGGAGAGCCGTTTTGTAATGCAGACTTTGATGGAATGGTCTGCGGGCGTCACGTTGGGTTTGCAGAGCCCCTGATGTATCTAAACAGTAGAATCCCCCCACAAGTGAGCCCATATTGGAAACTAAACCCCAAGGAACTTATCTAGATGTGTTGTGAGAACTTTAAACCTCCAAGTGTTTCACTAAAGTTTATAACGCAGAGCAGTGAAAAAAAATAAAAATTCTTTCCACAAAACTGATTTTTTAGCCCCCAAATTTTTATCTTCACAAGGGTAACAGGAGAAATTGGATCACAAAAGTTGTCCAATTTGTCCTGAGTACGCTGATACCCCATATGTGGGGGGGAACCACTGTTTGGGCACATGGCAGAGCTCGGAATTGAAGGAGCGCTATTTTGGAATGCAGACTTTGATGGTATGGGCTGCGGGCGACACATTGCGTTTGCAGAGCCCCTGATGTACCTAAACAGTAGAAACCCCCCACAAGTGACCCCACATTGGAAACTAGACCCCCAAGGAAATTATCTAGAAATGTTCTGAGAACTTTAAATCACCATGTGTTTCACTAAACTTTATAACGCAGAGCAGTGAAAATGAAAAAAAAAATTTCCACAAAATGATTTTTTAGCCCCCAAATTTTTATTTTCACAAGGGTAACAGGAGAAAGTGGACTGCAAAATTTGTTGTCCAATTTGTCCTGAGTATGCTGATATCCCATATGTGGGGGTAAACCACTGTTTGGGCGCACGGCAGAGCTCGGAAGGGAAGGAGCACCGCTTTAATGTTTCAGTGCAGAATTGGCTGGAATTGAGATCGGACACCATGTGGTGTTTGGAGAACCCTGATGTGCCTAAACAGTGGAAACCCCCCAATTCTAACTCCACCCCTAACCCCAAAACGCCCCTAACCCTAATCCCAACCCTAATCCCAATCCTAACCATAACCCTAACCACACCCCTAACCTTGACACACCCCTAACCCTAATCCCAACCTTAATCCCAACCCTAACCCAACCGTAAACATAATCCAAACCCTAGCTCCAATTTTAGCCCCAACCCTAACCCTAACTTTGGCCCCAACCCTAACTTTAGCCCGAACCCTAACCCTTACTTTAGCCCCAACCCTAGCCCTAATATTAGCCCCAACAATAACCCTAACTTTAGCCCCAACCCTAACTTTAGCCCTAACCCTAACCCTAATGGGAAAATGGAAATAAATACATTTTTTTAATTTTATTATTTTTCCCTAACTAAGGGGGTGATAAAGGGGGGTTTGATTTACTATTTACAGTGGGTTTTTATGTTTGGCAGCTGTCACACGCTAAACCCAGTAAGTATCAGCACGGGTTTACTAGGGACCGTTCATGTCAGACTAATTTGATCAGCTTCTATGAAGAGGTAAGTTCCGGACTGGACCAAGGGAACCCAGTAGATGTAGTGTATATGGACTTTTCAAAAGCTTTTGATACGGTGCCACACAAAAGGTTGATACATAAAATGAGAATAATGGGGATAGGGGAAAATATGTGTAAGTGGTTTGAGAGCTGGCTCAGGGATAGGAAACAAAGGGTGGTTATTAATGGAGCACACTCGGACTGGGTTGCGGTTAGCAGTGGAGTACCACAGGGGACAGTATTGGGCCCTCTTCTTTTTAACATATTTATTAATGACCTTGTAGGGGGCATTCAGAGTAGAATTTCAATATTTGCAGATGACACTAAACTCTGCAGGGTAATCAATACAGGGGAGGACAATTTTATATTACAGGATGATTTATGTAAACTAGAAGCTTGGGCTGATAAATGGCAAATGAGCATTAATGGGGATAAATGTAAGGTCATGCACTTGGGTAGAAGTAATAAGATGTATAACTATGTGCTTAATTCTTAAACTCTGTGCAAAACCGTCAATGAAAAAGACCTGGGTGTATGGGTGGATGACAAACTCATATTCAGTGGCCAGTGTCAGGCAGCTGCTGCAAAGGCAAATAAAATAATGGGATGTATTAAAAGAGGCACAGATGCTCATGAGGAGAACATAATTTTACCTCTATACAAGTCACTAGTTCGACCACACTTAGAATACTGTGCACAGTTCTGGTCTCCGGTGTATAAGAAAGACATAGCTGAACTAGAGCGGGTGCAGAGAAGAGCGACCAAGGTTATTAGAGGACTGGGGGGTCTGCAATACCAAGACAGGTTATTACACTTGGGGCTATTTAGTTTGGAAAAACGAAGACTAAGGGGTGATCTTATTTTAATGTATAAATATATGAGGGGACAGTACAAAGACCTTTCTGATGATCTTTTTAATCATAGGCGTGAGACAGGGACAAGGGGGCATCCTCTACGTCTGGAGGAAAGAAGGTTTAAGCATAATAACAGACGCGGATTCTTTACTGTAAGAGCAGTGAGACTATGGAACTCTCTGCCGTATGATGTTGTAATGAGTGATTAAATTTAAGAGGGGACTGGATGCCTTTCTTGAAAAGTATAATGTTACAGGGTATATACACTAGATTCCTTGATAGGGCGTTGATCAAAGGAACTAGTCTGACTGCCGTATGTGGAGTCGGGAAGGATTTTTTTTCCCCAATGTGGAGATTACTCTTTGCCACATGGTTTTTTTTTGCCTTCCTCTGGATCAACATGTTAGGGCATGTTAGGTTAGGCTATGGGTTGAACTAGATGGACTTAAAGTCTTCCTTCAACCTTAATAACTATGTAACTATGTAAAAGACGCTTTTTATTGCAAAAAATAGTTTTTGCATCACCACATTTTGAGAGCTATTATTTATCCATATTTTGGCCCACAGAGTCATGTGAGGTTGTTTATTGCAGGACGAGTTGACGTTTTTATTGGTACCATTTTTGATTGCTTTTTATTCTGATTTTTGGGAGGCAGAATGAACAAAAAACAGCAATTCCTGAATTTCTTTTGGAGGGGGGGGGGGCGTTTTGTACCGTTCCACATGTGGTAAAATTGATAAAGCAGTTTTATTCTTCGGGTCAGTACGATTGCAGCAATTCCTCATTTATATCTTTTTTTATGTTTTGGCATTTTACACAATAAAAACAATTTTACATAAAAAAATAATTGTTTTTGCATCGCTTTATTCTGAGAGCTACAACTTTTTTATTTTTCTGCTGATAATGCTGTATGGTGGCTTTTTTTTTGCGGGACAAGATGACGTTTTCAGTGGTACCATGTTTATTTATATCCGTCTTTTTGATCGCGTTTTATTGCACTTTTTGTTCGGCAGTATGATGATAAAGCATTGTTTTTTGCCTTGTTTTTGGTTTTTTTTTTACGGTGTTCACTGAAGGGGTTGTTATGGACGTGTCGATACCAAATATGTGTACTTTTATTGTTTTTTTTATTTACATAAATAAATGGATTTATTGGAAAATATTTATTTATTTAGTTTTTTTCTTTATTTGGGGATTTTTTTTACACTCTATTTTTTTTTTACTTTATAACATTGTCCTAGGTTGGGACATCACTATATAAATCAGATCGCTGATCTGACACTTTGCATAGCACTGTGTCAGATCAGCGATCTGACAGGCAGTGCAGGAGGCTTGCCGGCGCCAGCTCTCAGCAGGCGCCGGCAAGCCACCTCAGTGAAGGACCCGGAAGGAGCCCTACAGTCAATTTGGATCTGGGATCTCCATGGAGAGCGCAGGGAGCCCCCACCCTGCGTGATTGTTCTCTGCGCCGATCGTGGGCATTGCTGCGGGGAGTTAGCTGTCACATACATCTGACACCCGAACGCGATTGTGCCGCCATGATAGTACTGCGTTAGTACGGCGCATGTCAGGAAGGGGTTAGAAAGAGAAAACACAGTAGTTTGACAATAAATGGCTTCACCCAGCCACTAACCAAGAGTGGGGAAAAGGTTTTGGTGTTATCATTCATAATCTCTGAAAAAAGGCCAAGAAAGCAAAAATTCTGCCGGGGTATGTAAACTTTTGAGCACAACTGTATCTCATATCTAATCTATCTATCTCTCATATGTATTAATCTGCAAACAAGTCCAAAATGTTATCCCTAGGGATGAGAGAGTATATTCGTTAGGATTCGATACTCTGCAAGTAATTCGATACTCGCAGTACTCGAATCCTAGTGAGTATTTCACTACTCGCCTCGCAATATTCGTATCTCCTGCCCAGCATTAGCCAATCATAGTAAAACCACAGCCTTCTTGGTTGTGGGTGGCATTACTGTGATTGGCTAGATGCGCAGCGTCATAGATGAGTCATCATAGTAGGTTATGACTCATAGGCTCTATACAAGCCCTGCTGGCACCATTTTCTGTACATTGCATCCGGAACACAGCTAGTGCTCGCTAGGATTGAGCGAAACGGATCGGACAAATTAAAAAATCGCCGACTTTCGGCAAACTCAGGTTTCATGAAACCCGACCCAATCTTAGTGTGGGATCGGCCATGAGGTCGGCGATCTTCGCGCCAAAGTCGCGTTTCGCATGACGCGTTCAGCGCCATCTCTCAGCCAATGAAGGAGGACGCAGAGTGTGGGCAGCGTGATGACATAGATCTCGGTCCCCACCATCTTAGAGAAGGGCATGACCGTGATTGGCTTGCTTTCTGAGGCATCACAGGGGCTATAAAGGGGTGTGCACGCCAACCGCCATCTTACTTCTGCCGATCTTAGCATAGGGAGAGGTTGCTGCAGCTTCATCAGAAGAAGGGACATAGTTAGGGAGGGAAGATTAACCCCCAAATCGCTTGTGCTGTAGCGATTTCCACTGTCCAACACCACCTTTGTTTTGCAGGGACAGTGGAGGCTATATCTTTGTGCATCAGCTCTGTAGCTTATTAGGCTGCCTTATAAGGCTCCCTGATAGCTGCATTGCTGTTTGCACCGCTGCTGTGCAAACCAACTGCTTTTT
Source organism: Ranitomeya variabilis (assembly GCF_051348905.1). Lineage (NCBI taxonomy): Eukaryota > Metazoa > Chordata > Amphibia > Anura > Dendrobatidae > Ranitomeya > Ranitomeya variabilis. Next base: position 568,457,526 of record NC_135232.1, read on the forward strand.
TAAAAGCTAAAATCCTGTTGCTCCTTTCTGCACAGTTATCTTGTTTATTTGTCCACACTTTTGTGTGCAGCAGTCCTTTTTATTGCTGCCATACCTGTCCTGAGATCATTGTAGGGAGATTGAAATTGTACTACAGTCCTTGTATTTTTTCATATATCAGCCAGCCACTTGCTGCCACTCACATTGAGTTGTTTTATACACTGGGCCTGAGTTTGGGTTCAGTCTCCCCCCCAAAAAAAAGTGATATTGAAATTCTCACAAAGTGGATATACCTCAGTCTTCTTAGTTTGTCGTATATCAGCCAGCCACTTGCTGCCACTCACATTGCATTGTTTTATACGCTGGGCCTGAGTTTGGGTTCAGACTTCCCCCAAAGAAAGTGAGATTGAAATTCTCACAAAGTGGATATACCTCAGTCCTCTTGGGCTACTTTCACACTTGCGTCGGTACGGGGCCGTCGCGCTGCGTCGGCCCAACGTACCGACGCATACTGTGCAAAAAATGCCCGACGTGGGCAGCAGAAGCAGTCTTAGGACGCTTCCGCTGCCCCATTGCAAGGTCCGGGGAGGAGGGGGCGGAGTTTCGGCCGCGCATGCACGGTTGAAAATCGCGGTCTCAACGCACAAAAAAAAGTTACATGTAACTTTTTTTGTGGCGGCAGTGCGCCAAAACACGGTGCAACCGTTGCACGATGGTTGCGACGTGTGGCACTGCTTCGCAATGCGTCGCTAATAAAAGTCTATGGAGAAAAATCGCATCCTGCGGGCAACTTTGCAGGATGCGTTTTTTATCCACAACGACGCATTGCAACGTGCAGTGCACGACGCTAGTGTGAAAGCAGCCTCAGTTTGTCGTATATCAGCCAGCCACTTGCTGCCACTCACATTGCGTTGTTTTATACACTGGGCCTGACTTTGGGTTCAGTCTCCCCCCCAAAAAAAGTGAGATTCAAATTCTCCCAAAGTGCATATACCTCAGTCCTCTTAGTTTGTCGTATATCAGCCAGCCATTTGCTGCCACTCACATTGCTTTGTTTTATACACTGGACCTGAGTTTGGGTTCAGTCTCCCCCCCCAAAAAAAGTGAGATTGAAATTCTCACAAAGTGGATATACCTCAGTCCTCTTAGTTTGTCATATATCAGCCAGCCACTTGCTGCCACTCACATTGTGTTGTTTTATACACTGTGCCTGAGTTTGGGTTCAGTCTCCCCCCAAAAAAAACTGAGATTGAGATTCTCACAAAGTGGATATACCTCAGTCCTTTTAGTTTGTCGTATATCAGCCTGCCACTTGCTGCCACTCACTTTGCGTTGTTTTATACACTGGGCCTGAGTTTGGGTTCAGTCTCCCCCCCAAAAAATGAGAATGGAAGCCCCCCCCCTACTTTACGTAGGGAATATAGGGGGGGTCACATGGCCACACAGCATCTAAATATGATTGGCTAACACAGGTTACTAGCCAGAATAGTAATTTGGGTTATTTATATTAAGTTTTTGGATTGGTAAATCCAGCTCCTATCATCTTTTTTGGCGGTCATTTAACGGCTGACAATTGGCTGTCAGTGCATTGCTGTACGGTCGCTGGGTTATTTATGGCCAGGTTCTGGCAAGTTTCGGTCATTCTGAGGCGACATTCAAGAAAAGAAGACCTCACGCCATCATATGGATAATCTATTACAGCAAGTGCTTGCCAGGGCAGCTGAGGATGATGGTGCTGCCTGGCTGATGTCCTGCCTCGCTTCAAAGCCTGTGGCTGCAGCGCCGGAGGGCGTTCGTGAGCAATCGGATCCCAGCTCATTACCTCAGCCCATACCTTTACCTCCATTGTCTCCCCTGATCCACCGCGGTAGCGCAAGGAAAAGGAAACCCAGAGCAGCGTATTCCCCATCGCAGTCTTCTCCAGCACCCAGGCATCCTCCGATGGAGAACATCAGGAAGTCCCGCCTCACCACGGCAAGAAGATCCCGAAGTCCATCTCGCGTTCCTCAGAGACGTCGCGACGAGTCACCGCCTTCGTCATCAGGCGCCGCCAGCAAAACCGGAAGCAGTCGCGGCCGGAGGACCCAGGCGGCGAGAGCGCCAATTTCAAATGCCGGTTCCCCTCTATCAGCGGCTGCGGACTTCTCCTTCCCAGCCGCTTCCATGATGTCTTCAGCGCGTACCCAGGACCCGGATTGCGTGCCTGCCTTATCCACACAGCTGCGCTCGCCTAACTTGGAGGGCTTGAGCGCAGGCTGTGCAACGGAGACGCCATCGGATGTCAGGAGCACTGGAAGGGGTGAGATTGCGGACCCTCAGTTATCTTTAATTAATTGTGATATTAAACGCATGGTTCAGAATGCTCTTTCTGAAGCCCTGGGCGGCTCTTTAATTGCTAGTCCACATTCTACCCCTCATATAGATTTAACTGCTTCTGTCCCTAAGAATGTTTTTAAAGAGGCGTTAACATGCGAGCTTTCTCCATTAGGATTCCACTTGAGCTCCTCCACCAAGGAGCTTATTTGGAATAATCAGTACGTGGACTTATTCTCTTTACTTCCTCGTAGGGAACAGCCGAGTAGGTTTGATAAAAAAGATGAGAAGCCTGATTCAGAAGATGCTAAACGTACTTTTAAGTCTTTCAACAATTGGCTTCAGGCTTTCGCTATTTACTCGGCTGTCCTTGGAGAGAAGTCACCTCACTTATGTAGTCAATTGTTCCAACATATAGATATCATTTTGGCAGCATATCGCAATTTCGGCGGAGTTGCTTGGCTTCACTATGACGAGGCCTTCCGCCAGAAGCTCGCTGTTCACCCTGAAGTCCACTGGGGTAGTAAGGATGTGGGCTTATGGCTAAATTTGATGCTCCCTCAGAGGCACTTTTCATCCAGATCCTCGTCTGCTCCCGTGTCTAGGAAGGGTTTCTGTTTTGCTTTCAACGAATCTAGTTGTAAATGGAGTTCCAATTGTCGCTTTCGCCACGAGTGTTCCTTCTGTGGGAACACACACCCCGCGTTTAAATGCTTCAAGAAGCAATCAGCTGCTTCCGTGTCTAAGGAATCTAACGGAAAAAGCAGTGACGCCGGTGAAAGTGGAAAACATGGTTTTGTGGCTAAATCAATACCCAGACCGAGCGAGCAGTGACCTGCTTTTTAGAGGTTTTTCATTTGGTTTTTTTGTTCCCCCTTTTCAAGGTTCGGGGTGTAACGCTGTTGATAATCTACGTTCAGTGGATTTATATCCTGATGTCGTGTTAGAAAAGATCAGGAATGAATTGGATCTCGGTAGGATAGCAGGTCCTTTTTCTTCTCCACCATTTGTAAATTTTAGAATTTCTCCACTAGGTGTCGTCCCGAAAAGAGATCCTGGTTCTTTTCGGCTGATTCACCATCTTTCTTTTCCTGCCGGTTCCTCTTTAAATGATGAAGTTGACAGTTCAAGCTGTTCTGTGTCATACTCTTCTTTTGACAAAGCAATTGACATTTTACGGCAGTTTGGACGGGATGCATTATTGTCTAAAGCTGATATTAAATCTGCTTTCCGTCTTCTTCCTGTTCATCCTGTCGGTTTTTCCTCCTTGGGCTTTCATTTCCAGGATTGTTTTTTCTTTGATAAATGTCTCCCGATGGGTTTTTCTTTATCTTGTTTTTATTTTGAGAGTTTTTCTTCATTTTTACATTGGGTTTTGGAGTCAAATTTACCTGGGGCAGGCATTTTACACTATTTGGACGACTTTCTTTTTGTTGGCCCCCCTTCTTCACCCGAATGTATCAATACGTTGAATTTTTTTGTTAATCTATGTAGTCATTTTGGTGTGCCTCTTGCTCAATAAAAGACTGTTTTGCCCACTACAACAATTGAATTTTTGGGTGTCATTTTGGACTCCTCGACTATGGAGTGTAGACTTCCTGCTGATAAAATTTCCAAATTGCATTCTGCTTTACGTAAATTTATTTCCAAGCCAAAAGCTACACTTAAAGAGTTGCAATCTTTATTGGGCCTGTTAAATTTTGCGAGTAGAATTATTCCAATTGGTAGAGCATTTTCCCGCCGCCTTTATGACGCCACAAGAGGTATTTCTGGTCCTAATTCTCATGTGAGAATCGTCTCGTTTTTAAAAGAGGACGCCAGGGTCTGGCTGTCTTTTCTCTCTGAATTTAACGGTATATCGTGTTGGCAGACGCCCTTCATTTCTGCAGATTCCTTACCTTTAGTGTTTTCGGTTCATGCCTCTGCTGGCTGCAGTATGTTATTTTCCTCTCATTGGTTAGCTCAAGAATGGCCACTTACTTGGGTCTCTGCGGGTGTTACCAGCAATATGATGGTCTTGGAACTTTTTTCTATTTTTTTAGGCATCTCCATTTGGGGTCCTCTTTTACAAAATTCCAGAATTGTCCTTCTGTCTCTCGACCCTGGCGTGATTTTCTCGATTAATACCTTATCATCCAGAAACAAATGGGCAGCGAGCATCTTGAGACATCTGGTTCTGGCTTGCCTTAGGCAGAACATTTGGCTTAAAGCAAGCTCAGGTAGAAGTAGATTTCATGCCGCAACTGATGCCCTATGTGCTCATCATTGGTCGAATTTTCGTTCACAGGTTCCAGAAGCGGATACAGAAGAAACCCCTTGCCCGACTTTAATCTGGGAAGTGATTTCGGTTTGATCCCGCATTATATTAAAGAGTCATTGTCTGGTAGATCATGGGCCAGCTATTCGGCCGCATGGCTAGCTTGGCTGAATTTTTGCAGATTGCACTCTTTTAACCCTAGAGCAGCAGATGCCATTAATAGTTTAAAATTTTCTGAGTCATTAGTTTCTCAAGGTCTAGCCTATTCTGCAGTGTCTAAAAATTTAGCGGGGGTGTCATTTTTTCTTAAGCTTCTCGGTGAATCACCACTAACCTCATTTTTCCCAGTTAAACAATTCTTAAAAGGCCTTAGGAAATGCACTTTTCAACCTGATACCAGACGGCCTATTTCTTTGCCTCTGCTTAAAGATTTGTGTTCGGCTTTGGGCCAGGTTTGTTTAAATTCTGATGAAGTGTTATTGTTCCACACAGCTTTTTGTTTGGCATTTTTTGGGGCACTTAGAGTAGGCGAATTAGTTTCTGCCAATAAGTCTCATCCGTCTGGTCTTAGGTTGTCCGATTTGAAGTTATTTGATGGTTTTTTCACACTGTTTATTTGGAGATCTAAGACTGACCAGCTATCTAGAGGAACAACTATTAAAATCGTATCTTTTCCGGATCCATTCATCTGCCCTGTTGTGCGTATTGGGCTTTCGTTACGCACTAGAGCACTTACGGAGGGACCGTTGTTTATTCATAAAGACGGTTCACCTGCTACAGTTTTCCAATTTAACTTTATTTTGAAAAAATGCCTAAAAGCCATCGGCAAGGATCATCTCAAAATTTCTTCTCACTCATTTCGGATTGGTGCTGCAACTGAAGCCTCTAGGGCTGGCCTCTGTGATTCTCAAATTAAACGAATTGGGAGATGGGAATCGGGGAGGTTTAAGCTTTATGTACGTCACAATTTATATGACTACTAATTTTTGATTTATTTTCAGGTCCGGTAATAGTTTGGATAATCGGTCATTCTTTTATTTTCTGGGCACAAAGACGAGCTTCCCAAAGATGTTACACGGAGAATTTGTCCTTCGACCCGGCATTGGTCCAAATTTTTTGGCATGGTGTCCGTGGACTGAGTTGGTATAATTTAAAATTTGAATTTCAACACTGTATTGATTTATTTCCTTTTCCGGATCTAGTAATCTTCCATTTAGGTGGCAATGATCTTGGAAAATACAGAACCCTGGATTTGCTCGCTCTAATGCGAACTGATTTGGCTAAGCTTAAACAATCCTTTCCTTTTCCGGGCTTTGTTTTTTCCGAGATCATACCTAGGTTATTATGGCAATCTCCGGAATCCAGGTTTATGGATAAGATTCGTAAACGGGTGAACAAAGGCATGGAAAAATTTTTTCCCTTAATTAATGGCTTTTCTTACAGGCACATTGATCTCGAGGGTTTTTTACCTGGTCTTTTTAGACAAGACTCAGTTCATTTGTCTAACATTGGTTTTGATATTTTTAATATTGATATGCAAAACATAGTGGAAAAATGGCTGTGTGGTGTGGGGGGGGCCTCTCCTCTGTGAGTCAAGGCTTTTGGGAAAATCGCCCAGTTTTTTCTGGGTGGATGGTTTTGTGGTTTATGGAAGATTGGTCAATTTAATGGATTATTTATTTGGTTTGTTTGTTATGAATTTTATAGTTACCCAAAATAAACATCACGGCCTTATTTTTTCACTATGAAAACCTTGTCGTGTCTTTATTTATTTATTGAATGAATGATGCTTGTGTTGCCATGGAAGCCCCCCCCCCTACTTTACGTAGGGAATATAGGGGGGGTCACATGGCCACACAGCATCTAAATATGATTGGCTAACACAGGTTACTAGCCAGAATAGTAATTTGGGTTATTTATATTAAGTTTTTGGATTGGTAAATCCAGCTCCTATCATCTTTTTTGGCGGTCATTTAACGGCTGACAATTGGCTGTCAGTGCGTTGCTGTACGGTCGCTGGGTTATTTATGGCCAGGTTCTGGCAAGTTTCGGTCATTCTGAGGCGACATTCAAGAAAAGAAGACCCCACCCTCCCTCCCTTGAAAATGTACTTTGTCGTGATGTTTATGTTGTGGGAAAATCGCCCAGTTTTTTCTGGGTGGATGGTTTTGTGGTTTATGGAAGATTGGTCAATTTAATGGATTATTTATTTGGTTTGTTTGTTATGAATTTTATAGTTACCCAAAATAAACATCACGGCCTTATTTTTCCACTATGAAAACCTTGTCGTGTCTTTATTTATTTATTGAATGAATGATGCTTGTGTTGCCATGAAATTCTCACAAAGTGGATATACCTCAGTCCTCTTAGTTTGTCGCATATCAGCCAGCCACTTGCTGCCACTCACATTGCGTTGTTTTATACACTGGGCCTGAGTTTGGGTTCAGTCTCCCCCCAAAAAAAAGTGAGATTCAAATTCTCACAAAGTGGATATACCTCAGTCCTCGTAGTTTGTCGTAAATCAGCCAGTCACTTGCTGCCACTCACATTGCATTGTTTTATACACTGGGTCTGAGTTTGGGTTCAGTCTCCCCTCAAAAAAAATTGAGATTGAAATTCTCACAAAGTGGATATACCCCAGTCCTCTTAGTTTGTCGTATATCTTCCAGCCACTTGCTGCCACTCACATTGCGTTGTTTTATACACTGTGCCTGAGTTTGGGTTCAGTCTCCCCCCAAAAAAAGTGAGATTGAAATCCTCACAAAGTGGATATACCTCAGTCCTCTTAGTTTGTCGTATATCAGCCAGCCACTTGCTGCCACTCACATTGCATTGTTTTATACACTGGGCCTGAGTTTGGGTTCAGTCTGCCCCCCCAAAAAAATTGAGATTGAAATTCTCACAAAGTGGATATACCTCAGTCCTCTTAGTTTGTCATATATCAGCCAGCCACTTGCTGCCACTCACATTGCATTGTTTTATACACTGGGCCTGAGTTTGGGTTCAGTCTCCCCCCAAAAAAAGTGAGATTGAAATTCTCACAAAGTGGATATACTGCAGTCCTCTCAGTTTGTCGTATATCAGCCAGCCACTTGCTGCCACTCACATTGCGTTGTTTTATACACTGTGCCTGAGTTTGGGTTCAGTCTCCCCCCCCAAAAAAGTGAGATTGAAATTCTCACAAAGTGGATATACCTCAGTCCTCTCAGTTTGTCGTATATCAGCCAGCCACTTGCTGCCACTCACATTGCATTGTTTTATACACTGGGCCTGAGTTTGGGTTCAGTCTCCCCCCCAAAAAAGTGAGATTGAAATTCTCACAAAGTGGATATACCTCAGTCCTCTTAGTTTGTCGTATATCAGCCAGCCACTTGCTGTCACTTACATTGTGTTGTGTTATACACTGGGCCTGAGTTGCGGTGCTGTCTCCCCAAAATAAAAAGGGAGATTTAAATTCTTAACAAGTTTATATACACCTTCTACCTTGTTTTACTGTACCATATAACAGTTGTTATTTTGGTTACATTTTCCCAAAAATGAGGAAGTCTGGTGGAAGAGGCCGTGGGCGGTCGTTGCCAGCTGGTACTGATGGTGGTGGTGGTGGTGGAGCATCTGGTGGTAGTGGGAAAAGCAAAATAGCACCTAAGGCTGGAGGTGTTGAGCCAGCGTCATCGTCTGGCTACACAAGGCCTCGAAGGCTCCCTTATCTGGGAGTAGGAAAATAGCTTTTAAAGCCGGAGCAGCAGGAAAAAGTTTTGGCTTTCCTTGCTGACTCAGCCTCTAGCTCTTTCGCCTCCTCTTCAGAAAGTTCAAAATATAAAAGCAGCGAGTCGTCAGTGGATGCTCCTGGTCAGGAACAAGACATTTTCTTGTGTCCTTCACCCAAACCAAAGGTGAAGGATGCGTCAGGCGACACCACAGGTTACTCCATGGAGCGCTTTACACATACCGTGCCTGGGTTAGAAAGGGAAATTGTTAACTGCCCATTGAATCGGACATGGAGTGCACTGATGCACAGCCACAGCTAGATTATTATGCTGTTCCATTGACTCAGATCACTACATTGCCCTCGCAGTGTACTGAGCCAGAATCTAACCCTGATGAGACTATGGTGCCCCGTCCCGAACACTATAGCACCTTACAGGGTGACACAGAGGAAGGTGCACATGACATTGAAGAGGAGGTGATAGATGACCCAGTTGTTGACCCAGATTGGCAGTCATTGGGGGAAGAGGGTGCCGCTGCCAGTAGCTCAGAAGCGGAGGAGGATGATCCGCAGCAGCCATCTACATCGCAACAGCTGTCATCTGGCAGGCCCGTCTCAGGCCAAAAACGTGTGTCAAAAACAAAAACAGTTTTAGGACAACGTGGCCATCCGGTGAAAGTAGCACAGCGTGCAATGCCTGAAAAGGTATTCGATAGTAGGAAGAGTGCAGTGTGGCAATTTTTTAACCAAGATCCGAATGATCAGTCAAAAGTTATCTGTAAGTAATGCTCAAAGACCTTTAGCAGAGGGAAGAATCTTCAAAATTTAAATACAACGTGCATGCGTAGACATTTAACCAGCATGCACTTGCAAGCCTGGACTAACTACCAAGTTTCACATACCGTTGGTGCACCAGCTCAGACGGAAGGTAATCAGCAATGCTACATTGCTTCCCTCACTGTAAGCCCACCGGTTAGGACACCACCAGCAGCAAATGTGGAGGTATCACCGCAAGGCCAAAGCAGTCAGGGAATCACAAGGTTATTGCTAGGAAACACTGTATGTAGGCCAACATCAAGAATACCATCACCAACCCTCTCTCAATCTGCCATATCCACCACCACCACCACCGCTAGGTCCACCATATGCAGCTCTCCAGTCCAGCTCACCCTACAAGAGACTCTCGCTAGGAAAAGAAAGTACTCATCCTATCATCACACAGGGTTTGAACGCCCACATAGCTAGACTAATCTCGTTAGAGATGATGCCATAGCGGTTGGTTGAAAACGAAGCTTTCAAAGACCTGATGGCCTATGCAATACCACGCTATGACCTACCCAGTTGACACTTCTTTGCGAGAAAAGCCATCCCAGCCCTCCACCAGCATGTCAAAGACCGCATTGTCCATGCACTGAGGCAATCAGTCAGTGGAAAGGTGCACCTCACAACAGATGCATGGACCAGTAGGCATGGCCAGGGACGTTACGTGTCCATCACGGCGCACTGGGTTAATTTAGTATATGCAGGTCCACAGGGGACAGCCATAGAGGGACAGTTCTCCATATCCCATGGTCTAGGAAACAGTTGGCTGTAGGCATTCGCCACCCCTCCTCCTTCTCCTCCTCCAGAAGCGAAAGCTCATCCAGAGAGCGCAGTCGCACAACCACTCCATCCGCAGCTGCCAGTGTTGCACACGAGGTGTCCCATTATTGAACAGCTAATGGTAATATGGCTGCCATAGCCCTTTCAAAACTGAAACACATACCTTGCCTGGCTCACACCTTGAACCTGGTGGTGCAGTGCTTACTGAAAAATTATCTGGGGTTACAAGCCCTGCTCCTGAAGGTGCAAAGACTTTGTTCGCACATCCGCTGGTCGCCCGTACACTCCAGCCGTATGCTGACCCATCAGCGATCACTGAATCTTCCCCAGCACCGCCTAATAATCGACATTGCAACAAGGTGGAACTCCACTCTGCACATGCTTCAGAGGCTGTGCGAACAGAGGCGTGCTGTAATTTATTTGTGGGAGGATACACATACATGAGCAGGCACTTGGATGGCAGACATGGAGTTGTCTGGTGTACAGTGATCGAAGCTACAAGACCTCTGTCAAGTCCTTCAGTGTTTTGAGGAATGCAAACGGCGGGTAAGTGCAGACGACGCCATCATAAGCATGAGCATCCCACTAATGCATCTGCTGATGCAAAGTTTGACGCACATTAAGGAGCAGGCATTTGCAGCCGAGGAGGAGGGAAGCCTTGATGACAGTCAGCCATTGTCTGCTCAGGGAACTCTCCTGGACGAGGTGGCGGACGAAGAGGAGGAGGAGGAGGATGATGGGGATGAACATTTATGGGAGGAGGATGCTTCTCAGGGGGCACTAGAAACTGGTGGCGTTGCAAGGTCAGGTACAGGGTTTTTGTGTGACACAAGTGATGTTGATTTGCAAGAAAGTGCTCTTCAACCCAGCACAAGCAGTGAATTGACACCTGGAACATTGGGCCACATGGCTGAGTATGCCTTGCGTATCCTAAAAAGGGACCCCCGCATTATCAAAATGATGACCGATGACGGTTACTGGTTGGCCTGCCTCCTGGATCCACGATATATAGGAAAATTACAAAATATCATGCCACATGAGAACCTTGAGCAAATATTGGCTACCAAAAAAGCAACTTTTGTAGACAGTTTGGTTCAGGCATTCCCAGCACACAGGGGTGGTGATGGTTCTCACACGAGCCGTAGTGGGCAACATGGCAGAGGTGTTAGAGGTGCACAAATCCAAAGTGGTGTTGGACAGAGGGGTTTTATGACCAGGTTGTGGAGTGATTTCGCAATGACCGCTGACACGACAGGTACTGCTGCATCGATTCAAAGTGACAGGAGACAGCATTTTTCCAGTATGGTTACGAACTACTTTTCCGCCCTTATCGATGTTCTCCCTCACAGGTCATTCCCCTTTGATTACTGGGCATCTAAAATAGACACCTGGCCTGAATTGGCAGAATATGCATTACAGGAGCTCGCTTGCCCTGCTGCTAGTGTGCTATCAGAAAGAGTATTCAGTACTGCTGGTTCAATACTGACCGAAAAAAGGACACGTCTGGCTACCCGAAATGTTGATGATCTACCCTTCATTAAAATGAACCAATCATGGATTTCAAATGATTTGGCCCCACCTTCCCCTGCTGACACATAGCTTGCCTGAAAAATGTCTTGCTTTTGGCCTCCTCTTACTGACTTCTCCAATTCCTCCATTTGCAGCTGCTGAATGTCCACCATAGGCCATTTTTATACCTCCTTAAATGGGCTGACTCCCCCCAAAGGGCCGTGATCACCACCTGGCGCAAGCACCCGTGTGAGTGCCGTTTGCCTGGACAGGTGAGTGGGCCCACTCTTGGGTGACGGCACTGGCACAGGGTCCCTCATAGTACAATGAAGTGTCTCTGATGGTGGTGGTGCACAACCAACGTCAGACACACCGTCGTAATATGAGGGGCATGGTGCCAGTACCGCCCCCCACGAGAGAGTGTTCCCCCCCAGCTCGAACAGTGCTCTACCACTTGCAATAATTACCTCTCCCTGCTCCACCACTGTGTAGTCTGTGCTGTTAAATCCTTCAATGGCACTGCCAATACAAATTTGTTGAAATGATAGATGATAGTAAAAATATACAGGTGCCCTGGCCTCCATTTAGACCAGTTAATACTTTGTGCCTACTACTATCACTGTCTGCTACTCAGCAGAGGAGCCCACCCCTTTACCTAGCTATGCCACCTGGTTATTTATAAAAAAAATTTTGGCAGACATTTAGCCTACTTTATTATTAGGGCCTACTCACTGTGTCAGCCACTCCTTACAATTGTCCTCCGCTTAACAAAGCAATGCCGCCTGGTTAGTCCTGTTACCAATTTTGAACTGCTTTTAGCCTACTTACTTATTTGGGCCTAGTCACTTTGTCAGCCTCTCATTACAGTTGTCCTCCACTAAACAAAGCAATGCCGCCAGTTTAGTCCTGTTACCAATTTTGAACTGCATTTAGCCTACTTACTTATTTGGGCCTACTCACTGTGTCAGCCTCTCATTACAGTTGTCCTCTGCTGAACAAAGCAATGCCGCCTGGTTAGTCCTGTTACCAATTTTGAACTGCTTTTAGCCTACTTACTTATTTGGGCCTACTCACTGTGTCAGCCTCTCATTACAGTTGTCCTCCGCTGAACAAAGCAATGCCGCCAGTTTAGTCCTCTTACCAGTTTTGAACTGCTTTTAGCCTACTTACTTATTTGGGCCTACTCACTGTGTCAGCCACTCCTTACAATTGTCCTCCACTGAACAAAGCAATGCCGCCAGTTTAGTCCTGTTACCAATTTTGAACTGTATTTAGCCAACTTACTTATTTGGGCCTACTCACTGTGTCAGCCACCCATTACAGTTGTCCTCCGCTGAACAAAGCAATGCCGCCTAGTTAGTCCTGTTACCAATTTTGAACTGCTTTTAGCCTACTTACTTATTTGGGCCTACTCACTGTGCCAGCCTCTCATTACAGTTGTCCTCCGCTGAACAAAGCAATGCCACCAGTTTAGTTCTGTTACCAATTTTGAACTGCTTTTAGCCTACTTACTTATTTGGGCCTACTCACTGTGTCAGCCACTCCTTACAATTGTCCTCCGCTTAACAAAGCAATGCCGCCTGGTTAGTCCCGTTACCAATTTTGAACTGCATTTAGCCTACTTACTTATTTGGGCCTACTCATTGTGTCAGCCACTCCTTACAATTGTCCTCCGCTGAACAAAGCAACGCCGCCAGTTTAGTCCTGTTACCAATTTTGAACTGCATTTAGCCCACTTTATTATTTGGGCCTATATCTGTGTTTCCTCCTCATCCTGCCCATTGCCCAGCCACTGCTAGATGAGTCTGCTGGTACATTGACCCAGACCACTACATTCCCCTTGCACTCTACACAGCCAGAATCTGACCCTGCTGAAATTCAGGTTCCCCTTCCCGCATACTATACCACCTTACACAGGGACCAAGAGGAAGGTGCAGATGAAAGTGCAGGTTCCTTCATCAGGTGGGGGGGCATAGTCGTTGGCCACGTCACTGGCACAGGGTCCCTCATAGTACACAAAAGTGTCTCTGCCAGTGGGAGGCGCCACCTGCCATCAAACACACCGCCATACTATGAGGGGCCCAGTGCCAGTGCCAATGCCAACGAGTGGGCCCCCACTGCTTGCTCAGGATCACAGCACTTGCAAAGTTGAAATACTTACCTCTCCCTGCTCCACTGCCGTGACATATTCCGCGTTTCCTGGGCCCACGAAAATCTTGAGCCAGCCCTACCCCACCACAACTTTAGCCAAATGACCCCCAGTTTTCAATGCCTAACTATTATTATAAAGTAAATTAAGATTGACAAGCTTCAGTAATAAGAATTGATGTTTTTGGCATTAAAATGGGCACTGTAGGTGTTTTCCTGTCCTCCACTCTCTGCCGACTTTGATTCCCCATTGACTTGCATTGGGTTTCGCGTTTCAGTCGGCCCCCGACTTTTCGCAATAATCGGCCGATTTCACCGAAACCCGACTCGATCCTAAAAAAGTAAAAGTCGCTCAACTCTAGTGCTCGCGTAGGGAGAGTGTGAGCAGATGCTAGGGAGAGTTGTGCTTTTGGAAATCCAGAAATAATCTTAAAAAAAGCACAAAAGCTCTTGTTAGAGCTATTCTAGTAGTAGGTGACTATAGTAGTACAGGGAGACAGGCAGGAGAGTTACAGTACATACATAGTACCTCAATATCTCAGCTCTTGCTGAAAGTACTGTATAAGGTCAGTGGGTAGTGACAGTTTTCTCAGTTATTTTTGGGGCCACATTTACCCCTGCAGGCCAGTTTTTTTGCTCTTGCGGTGCTGTTTGCACACCGAATAGCATGCACGTTACTGCACAACCGAGACACAGCCAGCACCATTGTCTTCTGCTGTGACTGGCGAGCAAGATATTTGGCGTTAAACTCAGGTCACATTTTTTGCTTTTGCCTTTACGATGCTGTTTGCACACCGAATAGCACGTACGTTACTGCACAACTAACACACAGCCAGCACCGTTGTCTTCTGTTGTGACTGGCAGGCAAAATATTCGGCGTTAATCTCAGGCCAATTTTTGTTTACATTGCAGACAGTCCTCCTGTTTGTAAAACACAAAGCAGTACTAGGCTGTAGCGCTACCTTCCACAAAGCATGAACTGCTCCTTGTTTCCCAATATCTGCATCTGAACATCTGCAACTATGTCACAAAAAAACCAAATTCCCAAAAGCCCGTAGTGAAGTGACAGGGACGTGGACTTGGGCGTGGGGTTGTCAGTGGTGCCCAACAAGGCACTGAGTCTGGGAGACCGAAGAAGGTTGATGTATCTATGTCCCTGGTGAAAATTCCCGGTATGGAACGTACGCATGTCTGGAAGCCAGAAGAGCAAGAGCAGATACCATCTTGGATGGCAGATAAGGCCTCGATGAAATTTTCTAGTAGCACCCAATCCTCCACGACCACACAGTCTACTGTTGATACACAGAACGCTGGGTCATCCAATCCTCAACCTGTTCCTACTTCCTCCCCCCCGAGCAGTCACAGGATACATTTGACCCCATGCTTGGCGACTCCGATGATCTGTTTGGTACATATGATCCTTTGGTTGCCTCTGGCCTCTCAATGCGCAACATTGAAGAGGAACGTGAGGAGGTATCATCTGTTCATGGCCAAATATTTGAAAACCCATGGACAGAAGAAAGCCACTTTCAGCCATGTGATATACCGGCTCAAGAGGTGGAGGCTGATGATGATGAGACACAGTTGCCATCTGGCAGGCCGACAATGTCAACACGGAAGGAGGATGACATGAACGACGAGGTGGTCGATGATGAGTCCACTGATCCGACCTGGACTGTTGGTACCTATAGCCAACACAGCAGCACAGAGGAAGAAGGTGGATACGTAGCACCAACAAAGGCACCAAGGGCTACTGGTTTGAGCAGAGTTCAAAGTGTATCAACGGTTGCCAAGAGCAATCCCTCTGTGCCCCAAGTCAAGGCAAGGGGGATGTTCATCCTCTGTCTGGAATTTTTTTTGGAGAGTCCTTCTGAACCAAACATTGTCATCTGTAGCATCTGCCATATGAAGCTGAGCAGAGGCCAGGACAAAGGCAACCAGAGCACCACCAGTATGCGTAAACACATGGCAGCTAAGCACCCTAGTCGGTGGGCAGAACAACAAGAGTACCAAATCAGTGTCTGCGAGTCAAACCACTGCCATGTCACCTGTGATTCGTCCTTCCCAATCTGCTGGCCAGGAAGCAGGTGCTCATACCTCCTGCTCACAAGCTGCGGTTGCAGAGACACAGGACACAACAATTCCATCCACTTGTTTGTCCCAGCTAAGCGTCCAGTTGTTCGTGCCCAAGATCTATGAAAGGAAAGCGTAAATACCAACCCACAAGCACAAATACTAAACGCACACGTTGCCAAGTTGCTAGCCGTGGAGATGTTGGCGTTTAGGACTGTGGGGACACAGTCTTTCTGTGATCTCTTGGCTGTGGCTGCCCCACGATACTCTGTTCCCAGCCGGCACTATTTTTCCTGGTGTGCCATCCCTGCTTTACACCAGCACGTGTTAAACAATCTAAAGCGCGCTCTCACCAACGTCGTAACCGGGAAAGTCCACTTAACAAAAGACACGTGGACAAATAGTTATGGACAGGGAGCATAGATTTCTGTCACGACACACTGGCTGAACCTGGTGGAGGGTGGGACAAAGTCGCAAACTGGAACATCACTTATCTTACCCACGACACGTATAGCAGGCCCAACCTCAGTCATCATTTCTGCATCATCAAGGAAGGAATAAAACAACAAACCGATCAGTGGCTCTCCCCACTGCAACTCGAACCTGGTCTGGTTGTCTGTGATAATGGGCGTAACCTGGTGATGGCATTAAAGCTCAGGAAGCTTGTACACATGCCATGCATGGCTCATGTGCTGAACCTAGTGGTTCACAAATTTATCAAATCTTTCCATACCTACTTGAAAAGGTGCGCTGTATTTGTTCCCCATTTCCGCCATTCCTCTACCGCTGTTGCCGATCTTGCAGCGCTTCAAAAGCAATTTAATTTGCCAAATCACTGACTCATTTTCATCCTGCCCACATGGAGGAACTCAACATATCTTATGTTGGCAAGGATTAGTGAGCAGCAGAGGGAACTTTCTGAATACCAGTTTAAACACTGTCGAATGGGTGTGGATCGCTGACATTTGTGAGGTGCTTGATAACTTGAGTACATCTTGAGCGGTGATCAGGCTATCATCAGCTTTATCATCCCGATGCTATGTTCGTTGAAAGAATCGCTGCATAATCTAAACATTGAATCTTTAAGTGCCCATCAGCAGGGTATGGAGCAAGATTTCCCACTGGGTGGTCCTACCTAACCCAGCCAATATCATGATGAGGCAAGATTGGGTAATGAAGATGAGGAGGAACATGAGGAGGGAGAGGACTTATTTTTATGTGGTACCGACGGGACCCATGATGCTACAGAGGGGACTCCCAACCCCAGCTTCAGGTCTGTCCAGCATGGGTGGGCTGGAGAGGAAGAGGTGGAGGAGGAGAGTCAGTGTGAGGAGAGGATGGGTATTGTTCCTCCTTCTGGGGCCACAGTACATTTGCCTCATTGCAGCTTGGCACACATGGCACAGTTCATGTCTAATTGTCTGTCCCAAGACCCTTGCATGATCCACATTTTCAACAGCAACCTATACTGGTTGGCCACCTTTCTCGACCCACGGTACAAGGACAAATATCCTTCGCTACTGTTGCAGTCACCAAGGGGTTTCACAATTGAATCCACCAAGAGGGCCATTGTCGATCATTTGATGACAACATCAGACTCAGACACCACTGGTAGCAGAGGTACCAGCTCTTTGCAAGAGCATGCATTAATGGGGAGTGACACGTCCAGCAGGTCCAAAAGAGGTGGGGGGAAAATGTCCACAAACTGGGCAATCATCAATTAACCAGCTCATCAGCAAGGGCTATCTGGACCGGTAACAATGTCAAGGAGGCAGAAGTTGAACAACATGATCAACAAGTATCTAAGTGACCATACCTGCTTCCTTCCTGATGCTTCAGTTCCATTTAATTACTGGGTATCCAAGCTGCACAGTTGGCCAGACCTCTCCTTATATGCCTTGTAGGTGCTGGCCTGCCCTGCTGCTAGTGTGGTGTCAGAGCGTGTTTTCAGTGCCGCTGGGGCGATCATCACAGATACACACGGCTGACTACAGAGAATGCAGACAGTCTGACTCTGATAAAATTTAACAAGGACTGTATTTCGCCACAGTTTTTAAGACCTCCAGATGACATCATCCCAACCTTAAGTCACCCAAAATGTTCTTTCATGCTACTGGTGATCACGTCCATCCCTTCCCATACAAACCCCTTTCCTCTTTCTAATTACATGTGTATCCTACTCCTGCTTCTGCCACATGTACCTCATGGTCAACAAGCTAGAAACAATGTTCCATTCATTAATATTTCCCATCGGAGGTAATTGTGATGAGACCTCCTTCCTGCATCAACCATGATATCATGCCCCTTGGGCTAATTTTTGGAAACACTATGTCTATGCCTGCACTTTGGGCACTGGAACTACCATGCTAGTAGTCTAGTTTCATAATTGTCTGGCTCTTGAGGCCTCCTTCCTGCATCAACCATGATACAGCCCCTTGGGCTAATTTTTGGAAACACTATGTCTATGCCTGCACATTGCGCACTGGAATGACCGTGCTAGAAATCTAGTTTCATAATTGTCTGGCTCTTGAGTGGCTTCCTGCGTCAACCATGATACAGCCCCTAGGGCTAATTTTTTGAAGACACTATGCCTGCACATTGTGCAGTGGTAGTGGAACAACAAGGACAGTAGTCCAAACTTTAGAATTGTAAACCCCTTGTGATGATGATAGGTGGTTTCTTCCTGCTTTAACCAACACAGTTTTTTAGCCGGCTTTTAAACAATCATGCACCCATTTCAGCCTTTTCCTCAGGCCCCCAGATCGCTTTGTAGGATCCAGCATAAAATTACTTGCATTTCCCATTGACTTGCATTGGACTCGCTACTCGTTACGAATACCCAAGTATTAAGACCTACTCGTTACGAGTATAGCGAGTCCAAATATTTCACTACTCGCTCATCCCTATTTATCCTCCATTTGACAGCCGCAATGTTTGTGTCAGTCCATATCAGTCCATTGCCATGGACAATTGCACCCCCATATAATCCATCGGTGCTGTAATGGCTTGCTCAAGTCTCTGGTCTGTGTTTTGCTTCTCAGAGACAGGTCTGCACATAGCTCCTGCTCTGTTGCTTGCAAAACCCAATACTGACACACCCAAACCTTAACTGAAAGTTTAAATGAGAATCGTGGACATGAGCCGCTCCCAAGACCCTGAGTGGAAAAAGTGATACATTCCACTACCATCCTACAGATTTCTCCAAAAATAAAAGCCCACATCAGGTTTTCTTAAAACAGACTTGGTCAAATAGGTTGACTAAATCCACACGGTATTTTATTTTGCATTTTAACCACAGTTTTGGCTGTAACTACAATGCTCTCCGGCAGGTTTAGTATGTTTCTATGCACATACTGGGGACACATAATGACACTCGTATATGATTTCCCTCACTGACTCACAACTATCTATCTATATCTAATTTCTATCTATTTTCAAAAAGATGAAGGCAACATTCTGCTGTCCAATTTTCATTGGTTTATTGACCCATGATGATGTGAGCAGGTACCAGGATGCAGTAACGGTCGGAGGCAGAGCAAGGGTTAACAGAGGGATTTAATGAAACAGCATTGCTCCATGCAGGGAGAGGGTAAATGAAGGAGATAAGGATGATAAAACTGTGTCTGGTGGGCGTAGGTATAACAGGGGCAACAAAGGGTTGAACAAAAAGTACAAAGGTATCAAACTTATCAGTCCAGTGGTGTTGAGGATCAGTCTCTGAGAAGATAGCAGTCTGAGATGGATCCTGGGTTCCAGTGTCGTCAGGGGTCCTGGAATGTCCTTTTGTGGGTCCTAGTTCTGCGATGGGTCATGCTGGAGAGAGGACAGTACTTTCTATTTAAGCGCCGGCACAACGCTAATACAGGCAGAAGAGTATACGTTCCATGGCCGCACTCGGTTCACTGCTTGGATGTCGAATATCGAACTGTGTCCCCTGTGGTCTGGTCATGGGGAGAGATCCCACACGCTGTTTCAATATGTGGCCTGTATTTTTTAAACTACAAAGTACTGTAGAGACCAAGGGTAGACAACCAAAAGTGGAATGTATGCCTGAAAAGCAATTATTCGGACACCACAGATAGACCAATAGACCAGGCTTCTGACTGAGATAACAGACTGTTTCAATATGTGGCCTGTATTTTATTTTATATTTTTTTAACCACAAAATACTGTATAGCTCAAGGCAAGCAGACAAAAAAATGCAATGCATGCCTGCAAAGCGAGGATTTGGACATCACAGATACACCGGGCGTCAGACGGAGATAACAGACTGTTTCAATATGTGGACTGTATTTTTTTTACATTTTTTTAACCACAAAATACTGTATAGCCCAAGGCTAGCAGACAAAAAAATGCAATGCATGCCTGCAAAGCGAGGATTTGGACACCACAGATACACTGGGCGTCTGACGGAAATTACAGACTGTTTCAATATGTGGCCTGTATTTTTTAGATTTTTTTTAACCACAAAATACTGTATAGAACAAGGGTTGCAGACGTACAAAAAAGTGGAATGCATGCCTGAAAAGCAAGAATTTGGAGACAACAGATAGACCAGGCGTCACACGAAGATAACAGACTGATCAAAATGTGGTCTTGATTTTTTTGGCCCACCAAAATTGTTTCAATAAGTAGGCTGTGACACTAAAAAAAAATTGGAGTACTAAATTTGTAAAATATTTTGCGCCATGATATGTGATGCGTGTGGCATACAAATCACAGTGATACATATAAGAACTGTAGCTAAATATTTTTGGGCCAGCTACAGATTTTTTGGGCAGCAAAATGGTGTCCAAAAATGTTGTAAGACACTCAAAAAAATAATATAGTACCAAAAAAAAAGGCCAGAATTTTTCCGCACTCACATCTGATGCCTGGGACAAAACAAAAATTTTTAAATTGCTAGATTTTCATGCTCTTGTATTGAAATGACCTGGCTGTAGTCTGCAATGTGACCAAGCAAGTAAATGAAGAAAAAAGGGGCTATGGATTGGTTTCTACTAAAATTAGCAGGTATAAGGTGCAAAAAAAACCAACAAACCTAGCCACGGATACCTGCAGCTACATATATATAAAATACGCAGCAGACAGTAATGGAGCTTTTTGAGGTATGCAGTGAGATCTACATACCCACATACAGAGCCTGTATGCCTTGCACTGATGTGGATAGTATTAATATTTACTAGCTGTACTACCCGGCTTCACCCGGGTTAATAACTGCTGTTAGCAAAATAGAATGTGTTAACAAAAATTTATTCTGCACACAAAAACCACAAAACAAATAGAAATGTAATTATTAAAAGGCAAAAACTAAGCTAATAGAAGCAATTTACCACATATATTTCAACACCAGAGATATTCCACACAGATGTAACTAAATTGGCCAAGTAATGTGAAGTAATCTTCTACTACTTATTCGAGAGCCTTTTGATAAAGGACATTCTTAGTTTTTCCTTCAGGTGCAAAGACAAACAGATTTTTGGCTGTTCCAACTCTTGAACAGGCCACATAAAGTTGACCATGAGAAAAGCATGGAGATTGTAAATCGATTCCAACTACTTTCAAGGACTGTCCCTGAGCCTTGTTGATGGACATAGCAAATGCCAGTCGAACAGGAAACTGGAGGCGTTTAAAATCAAAAGTCAAATAAGATGGAATGAGAGGAATTGTTGGAATGAAAACATCTTCTCCTGTGGCACATCCTGTCAAAATGGTTGCCTCAATTACATGTGGAAACAGGTTCTTAATCAAGAATCTTGTTCCATTACACAGCTTTGGTGGATCCAAATTTATCAATAGCCGAATAGGTGCTCCAGGTTTTAGAAAGAGGTTGTGAGGAGGAAGTCCTTGTGGCTCCAAGGAATTGAGGAACTCAGTTGGATAAAATAATGCTTGAGCAGGGTCTATTACTGTATCTACTGACTTGTAGGTTGTGCACACACCTGGAAGGAGATTTAGAATTTGAAGATTGATCTTGTTGACACTGTCATTTTTGGGAGCTAGAATAACCCTTTCACACAGCCAGCCAGAATTTTTGAAGTGGAGTTGAATGTTTGGAAAAACCTTTGCTTTCAACTCCTCAATGGAAGTCACAATGCAACAAAAGTGGCTTGGGAAGGTGATCTGTCCAGTGGTTGAGTTTACTGGTGCCTTGCCATCTCCAATAGTCAACAACTGGCTCGAAAACAGTCCAGCAGAAACATCGCCTGTCATGTAGACCCTCATGTTTGTGTTCAGCGACATTTTCTTTACTTTTCTCCAAAGGTACGATGCTTTGAGACAGGCATTGAGTTCGTCTGCAGGAGTTGATCTTGGAATAACAGGTAGTGTTTGGCGGAAGTCACCTGCCAAAACAACAACTACTCCTCCCATGATATATTTGTTGCTACGCAGGTCTTGCAGCAGTCTGTCCACTGCTTCCAGAGCCCTTTTGTGTGACATGGTGCATTCATCCCAAATGATGGCACTGCAATTTTGAAGCAATTTGGCCAGTCCTGATCCCTTGGCAATATTACACACAGGGCTGTCACTATGAGACAGGTTAAGTGCTAGTTTGAATGTCGAATGTGCTGTCCTGCCACCGTTTAAAAGCGTAGCTGCAATTCCAGAAGATGTGTTGTGAATTCCGTTCTTGGGCTCCCTCCGGTGGTTGTAAATGGCACTTTTGTGAATTCTGCCCTTGGGCTCCCTCCGGTGGTTTTAAGTGGAACTGCTGCTCCTTGGATTTAGCTTAGCAGCTGCTTCCACTGATCGCCTCTCCTGCTCTGCTATTTAGCCTGGCTCTGATCTTCAGCCACTGCCAGCTGTCAATGTTTCTTGGTTGGATTCAGATCTCTCCTTGGATTTCCTTGATAGTCGGTCCAGTTCAGCAAAGATAAGTCCTTGCATGTTCATTTGTTGTCCTCTTGCTGTGGACTTAATCATTCAGCTCATTTTATGTTTGCTCTAGTCCAGCTTGTCAGTATTCGATATTCAGTTAAGCTGGAAGCTCTGGGGAAGCAGATTTGCCCTCCACACCGTTAGTCAGGTGTGGAGATTTTTTGTAAACTCTGTGATGGATTTTTTAGCTTTTAATACTGACCGCACAGTATCCTTTCCTATTCTGTCTATCTAGTTAGAAGATAACACAACCTAAATGGCATAATATCAATGCCAAACATGTCATTAAAAAATATGACAAAGCAACAAAGAAAAAAGGAAACCACTCAATATAATATAGTATGACTCTGGAGAAAAAAGAGCAACCCGGTTTTTTATAAAAGTATACAAAGAATTTTATTAATAAATTTGTAACACCATAGCAAACAATTATTAATATATAATAAGTAGCAGGGGAAGACCCCAAGAGAGGAAACACAGGACTCCCAAACAGTCATGCCCGGTTACTAGACGCTAAGCACATCAAAATTTCACAGCATGGCATAAAGTGCACAGTGCTAAGTCAGAGCCGCACGCAGGCAGCATGTCAATGTATAACCTCATACGTCGCCGCGCAATGCTGTAGTAATAGATGACCCCTTAGGGTGAAATGCTTACCGGGCAGTCCAAGTTAGGAAGTCCTGGGTCAGGTGTGCGAACCCCGACGCGCGTTTCGCAGGTGACAAGCCCCGCTTTCTCAAGGGAATATCAAGTTTAGCCCAGGCAGGACCTTATATTAACCTTTGAACCGGCATGTGACATCAGCCGGCCAATCACAGGTGGGATTATTGGCGCATGCGCACCGCGATTACAACACCCCCGGCCAGAGAAGCAGGGCGTCATCGTCATCACATGGAAGAGGGGAGGAGGAGCAATCCCCCGTCCCATGGACGAGGATGAAGACGCGCCGCTGCACAGCCGAGGGTCAGCACCGCGGCACGCACGCGCACACCCACTGTGTCACCAATGGTAAATTTCATGAAATAAACAAACATAAGATAAGTGACATTTACAAAAATAAGAGCTGGGATTTTCTTTTGCCCCAACTAATTCGTTTAATTTTTTTACAGCCATGAAGGACCTCAACTTATTCTCTCGGAAACTACTTCTCAGAAAGCTACATCACAAGAAAGAATCATGTGAGCTGATGTCTGAGATAGAGAGAGAGACCCTTCATGACTTGGAGGACCTCCTGGAGGAGCAGGAGGGCCCCAGTACAAGTAGGTTCCCACCCTCTGCTGCGGCCAGATCGACTAAGTTTCCCCCCTTGTCACTTAGTCCTGCCATCGACATCTTTACCAGATTGGTAATGTGATAGAAATATATATATCATGTAGATCTCACTTGCATGTATACTCCTCTATAATCAAATATATACTTATATGCTCACAGCTAATATATACATTATAATCAATGGTTTAAAATGGCTGACAAACTGATATAACCCAGACAGATCATATGGGGTTTTCCATCCCAAAAAAGCAGAAGAGTGTCAGATGTTTGGTGACTGCTGATCAGATGTCTCCACTTTGTCCTAGACACAGAACTCAAGTTTAGTTGCTTAATCAGCAGTCATATGAGCATTAATCACAATATTCCATATATGTTTAGATAACCAATGACAGAAGAGCTAGACAATATGGTAATTAACTAACCACCCCTGACAACCCCTAACCACTCCTTTCTATGTGAAAATATAAAACTATGTATGTACAATAAAGTTTCAGTATTGATGGAATGTTGTTCTGTCACAGTTGTGTACAGTCCATTCTTGATGAGCGCTCAAAATACTCAGTCTAATTGGGAGCGGCCACAGCACACACAGGGATATATTTATCCAACCCTAATATTTCCATAACAGAATGGCGCCCAACGTGGGGCACGGATGAAACGCACGGGATCCTTCTAACCGGAGATACGGAAGTTGTAGCCGTGGCCTTGGCACAGGGGCAGGAGACTGCGCAGCTCCATAAGTAAGGTAAGAAAATGTTATCATCTTACCTGAAAGTCCCCTGTGCCCAGTCCTTGTCTATACCTCTTGCCGGTCAGGTGTGGTCTGGTCACAAATTCCCAGGTAGTGTAAAAAATCCGTAGCCACGAATCCACCCTGGGAGGTGTCTGCTGTGTGCCGTGTATATGTTTTGTGTAAAATCCGAGAGAGGAAGGAAAAAGTGACTTTTGTTTATGGTGGCTGGGTAACAGACAGCAGGAGGTCAAATCGCTGAGTAAGCTATCACAGATTCCCGTGCAAGAGGAAAGGAACAGGTAGTTCCGGAGCAGGTGGCTCCAGGATCCAGGCTCGGATGGTGATAGCTTTCAGGGGCTGCCACAGATTCCCGTAGCCGGCGGCCAGTCAGGACGACCGGATCGGAGGGTGGTAGATTCCCGGCATATGCGTGCCAGTGCGATTGACAGTTGTCTGTTCCCAGAACGGCCTGCACGTGTCACAGAATTAAAAAGGGCATCTCTCGGATTGTCTATCTGTTTCTGTTTGTGTCATGTACTATTGCCGCTTTAAGAGCATGAAATAGTAAGAGAAAGTTTTGGGTTTTTTTTTCCTTCTCTCATGAACTTCCTCTTTTTTCAGCTACGAGCAGAGATGCATTGTAAATCACACTGTCACATCGGGGTTTTTTTTCCTGACTGTTTTCAGCTGCAATGCCGGCTATGTGTAGCTATTTGTGAAGTGAAACAAATTGTATCTATCATTTTTGATGTGACATAAGCGTTTTCAGATACGTGATTTTAGTGACATTTGATATTATTGCAATAGCATACGGAATAAAAAGAGGAAGTGTGTCTCTGACTGCATTTGAGCGCAGAGATTCTAAAAAAAAAAAAAAAAAAAGGAGAAGAGAAAAGCCGTTTTCATCTTTAATTTTTAATTTTTTTTACTCTCTTAAAGGGTCTTTTTTTCTTTTTGCGGCATTTTAAAGTTTTTTAATTAAGTTTTCCTCAATCTTCAATCTCTTTACCTTTTTACTTTTTTTGGGAAAAAGTTTTTTTCCTCTTGTATCAAAGTTTTGAGTTTTTGGTTGTGAACTAAGTTTTTGACGGTTTTTCTTATCGTTTTGGGTTTTTCTTAGAGTTTTATATACTCATTTTTAGAAGTTTTTTTTTAGTACTGTTTTCTTTTTTTTCATTTTTGTGTGTTTTTCATTTTTTTTGCTTTTGCCATGGGGAATAAAATGGCCGAGCAACAGGAAAGTCTTTTTACTTCCTAATGAGAAAACAGCCCCTAGTTAGTGGCAGAACACGAGGGTGTTAAGTATGTGAAGATTTTTGGAAGGTATAAAGTACGTGAAATTCATTAGAATGGCAGACTTCAAGCTGCGGAGTGGCATGACGTAGAAAGGAAAATAAGGGAAGTTAGCTGATGTTAGATTGCTGAATACTAATACATGGAATGAAGTGGCAGCAGAGCTTACATCGTTTAGGTGGTACAGAAAGTTATGTGAGCAAACCAGGAAGTGATTTTTGTGGGTATGAGACGGGAGAATCTGCGCAGTAGGTAGTTATTTTTGCACAGTATGTGGTGCGCCCCGTCTCTCCCTACAGGGAGAAGGCATAATTGCTCCTCTCTATTATTCTTGTTGTTCTCCTCTATCCTTTTTTTTTCTCTGTCAGTCTTTTCTCTCCGCATTCTCTCTCTCTCTCTCCTTTCCTCTCCTCTTCCCCCACATTTTTTCTCTTCTCTCTCTTCCCCTCCTTCTCTCTTCTCCTCCCTCTCTCTCTCTTCCACACCCTCCATCTTCTCCTCCCTTTTCTCCTCACCCTCTCTCTCCCCTCCTTCTCTCTCCTCTCTTCTCCTCCCTCTCTCTCTCTCCACATTCTCTCTCCCCTCCTACTATTCCTTTGTCTCACTCCTCAACCCCTCCCTCTTCTTCTTCCTCTTTTTTCCTCCTTGTTGCCGGCTGGGCCAATGCCCAATTCAAATAATATGGTGCTTACAGCACAAGGTTTCCCTCTATGCCCCTGGCACAAACCAGACATTGCCATTTGTGATATCGGGGAAAGAAGGTGAAAGCCCCCCCCCCTACAGTGGGCAGCCCCAGACACGTCAGGCAGCAGACAGCTCAGCCCTGGGTGCAGAGGGGGGACGAATGATATCAGAACAAGCTCACTGACAGATCCTCCGTTACCTCATTTCACAGTCAACAATATTGTAACCCTTAAGGTTTTACATGAACTTTGATATCACCATGCATTGATAATGTACAGCTTCAGCACCGGTCAGAGCTGCCTACATTCACACCAGCATGAAACTATAAGCCTAATCCATCATAGCTTCAGCAAGGGGGGAGACATCCTCACATAAGAAAGGCAACTTCTAAGTCCAATATCAGTCAGTGTACGACCCCAGTACAAGCTATCACAACTATTCCTCTGATGAAGATGAAGAGGGAACATCATACATGCTGTCCAGTACTAGGAAAAGAAACCCACAGGCACCAAGAATGCAAGGGCAGATAGAGGCACCACCATTACACTATGTGCACTGCACTTCAAGTCAGGTGACAATCTTCCAGACCCAGGGATGCATCCCATGCCATTTTACCGAAGAATGTAGCAGAAGCAGCAAACATATGCAGCCAGCTGGAATGATCTCTGGGCCATGAATGGAAATAGAAGCAGGTGATGCACTCTGGCCAATCATGAAGGAACAATTCAAATTTCCAGCAGAATTAGATGTACACGCTT
The DNA here is from genome assembly GCF_051348905.1 of Ranitomeya variabilis. Lineage (NCBI taxonomy): Eukaryota > Metazoa > Chordata > Amphibia > Anura > Dendrobatidae > Ranitomeya > Ranitomeya variabilis. The sequence continues at coordinate 568,484,732 of NC_135232.1, forward strand.
GGGAGTCAGGGCCACAGCTAATTGAACAACTCAGAGAGTGGGCCAAAGGCAGATTGGCAGGACAAGCCATGACATGAGCCAAGATAAGACAGAGTCTGTAAAGAAGTTTCATTGCAGAGTAATGCAAGTATTCCAAGACTTGGGCTTCACCATTCATGACCAGATACACAGGCCTTTGGGCATGGACTGAGACAGCCAATCAGGAAACCACTGATAGTGGCTAGGCCTAGGAACAGGTCAATAGCAGTGGACTGACCCAGAAAAAATGTTTTATGTGCGCCTAGGAGACTGTTTATTGCCGATTGTCACCAAAACTGCCGCCATTATAGCACCACAAAGAGCGCAAAGAAGGAAAAGGGTGCCATGCTGCTGAGAACGCCAGAAGGGAAGCCAGAGGTGAAGATGCTGCAAAGTGCCAATCAACACACCGGAAGAACTGCTGCAGACTCCATAGAGGAGACACCGACCTCAATAAGGTTAGCAAAGGGGAGAAGCTATGTCAGACCAGGGGTAAGAAGTGACGGCAGATGCAGCCGCAGCCCCTGTAATGCCCCAAGACCTTGGGTTGGATGCAGCCGCCGGTCTCATGGCACCCCCGGGCCTCGCCACGAATGCACCTGCAGGCCCTGTCTTACCACCGCAGCTTCAATCAGCAGGCCGGACCCCGCTGCTGCTGCAGTACCCATCATGTTGTCCACAGTAGCCAAAGGGATTGAGTCCCAACCAGGGGTGCAGAAGACAGCCCCTCTCATGGTGACCACTGACCTGGAAGCGCAGCCACCCTACAAAGACAGAAAAAGTGTCAAGTGTTACATCTGTGGCAAGTTTGGCCATTACCAGAACCAGTGCAAAGCACCCACGCCCCTGAAGAAACTGGACCCATGCAACCCAAGAGTTGGTCCAGAGAAACAGGTCAAGGAAGAAGTGCAGAAAGCAGTGAAGTACCCCGTCCATAGGACAGAGGCAAGCAAGCCAGGCCCGCAAGACACTATGCTCCTGACATGTAAAACTTCATCTGCAGGACCAATACCTCAAATTACCCTTAAAGTGGATGGCGTTGTCAGATCCAAAGTGGTGCAGCCAGAAGTGTGATGACACCTGTGGAACTCGCTGATCCCACCTGCCTATCAGAATCCTCTGTGTCTCGCATGGGCATTGATGGTCAAGTCAGACATTCTCAGCTTACAAAGCCACTGAGCGTGTGCACTCAGCCAGGACACTCTATCCTGTCCCAGTTTGTGGTGTAAAGGACCTGCCACTCAACCTGCTGGGAGCGAACCTACTGCAGAAGCTGAAGGCAACCACAGTGTTCCAGGAAGATGGGACAGTGACGCTTTCTTCATCCCTGACCCAAGAAGAGTCATGCTGGCGGCCCTACAAGAACATTAAGCAACCAATGAGGCCTACTCAAGGAGGTACTGGACATAGTACCAGAAAGTCTATGGTCTAAGGGACCCCAGCACGTGAGAAAACCTCAAGTTGCCCCAGTACGGGTGTCACTCAAGCCATGTACCCCGTACCCTCGTAAGGCCCAGGCCAGGCCTAGAGTCAAGCTGCCTCTGACCAACTGAAGGTCTACCTGGAAATAGGAATCATAGTTCCTCGCACATCGCCTTGCAATACCCCGCTTTTCCCCGTCAAGAAAAAGACTGTAAAAGGAGAGCCAGCCAAGTTCAGAATGGTATATGACCTGAGAGCTGTGAATGACGCCACGGTGTTTGAAACTGCAATTATGCCGAATCCGCACACTCTGCTCTCAAATGTGCCTGCCACAGCAAAAGTGTTCACAGTGAACAACCTGGCTAACAATTCTCCAGTGTTCCAGTTCATCCGGAAGACCAGTTCCTGTTTGCCTTAATGCACCAGGGGGGACAACACACATGGACAGTGATGCCACAGTGGGCCCAGAACAGCCCTTCACGGTTCACCAAAGCAATGTCCACAGTCCTCACCAACTGGGTCGCAGAACATGCAGAAGTGACCCTGCTACAATACATGGACAATCTACTCCTTTGTGCAATTGAATTTGACACGTGTAAAGCCCATTCCTTGTATCTCCTACTCTACCTGGCGGAGCAGCACTGCAAGATCTCAAAGAACAAAGTCCAGTGGTGTCAGGAAGCGAGTTACGTTCCAGAGACACTGTATTGCTCACCAGGTGAAATACCTGACAGATGACCGGAAGACCACAGTAGAGAAGATGGTTCCTCCAACAACTCAAAAGGTGCTACAGGCCTTCCTTGGTCTAGTTTCGTATTGCAGAGCCTGGGTCCCTGATGCTTCCGTCCTAATGCAGCCTCTGTGTAAATAAAACAGCGTGACCCCGTTCCTCCAGACAGATGTGGCCTTCAGTTCGTTCAAGAAGTTAAAAGGCTCTGTAGTCTCAGCGCCAGCACTAGGCCTATCTGACTACTAGAAGCCATTCCGTCTCTACTTGATGAGAAGAGAAGGCCTTGCTACTGGAGTCCTGACACAGCTTCAGGGGGGAAAGCAGAGACTTTCGGACTACTTTTCAGCTTGCCTGGATCCAGTTTCAAGGGGAGCCTCTTCCTCCCGCATGAGAGCAGCAGTTGCAGCACACGCCCTCCTAGACAGGACTACTGACATCAGTGGAAAAAACCATTGGAAATCCTGGTTCTGCATGACATCTCAGCAATCCTCAACCAAACCCAGCCAAAACATCTCTCCACCGCCAGTGCTCTCTACTCCTGCCCGACAATGTCACCATCTCCAGATGCACAGTCCTCAACCCGTCCACTCTACTCCCACTCCCAAGGGGGGATACAGATACGGATCCTCAGATAAAAAGTCTGATCAAAATCTGCATGATACATTCTGCAGGGATCTGAATTTGCTCCGGACGGATGACCATGATTGCTTCAGCATCATGCAACAGGAAACAGCAGGACTACCCAAGGTGGCAGAAGAGCCACTGACCAACCCAGAGTTGATCCTCTCTGTGGATGACTCCAGATTTGCAGATGATGAAGGAAGATTCCACACGGGAGGTGCAGCGACCAGCAATCAAGAGATCCTGTGGTCCAGAAGTCTGCCGCCCAGTCTGTCAGCCCAGGAAGCAGAACTGATAGCGCTGATGAAGGCCTACCAGATGGCAGAAGACAAGACTGAGAAAATGTATACCGATTCAAGGTACTTGCATGGCATAGCACACGACTTCGGACCCATCTGGGCTGCAAGGGACTTCCTCACAGCAAGCAGAACAACCGTGAAGCATCATGGAGCCATTAAGGACCTGCTGAACACACTTCAACTTCCAAAAGTGGTGACAATACTAAAAGTCATAGCACATGGAAAACTGAACACAGTAGAGGCACGAGGCAACAATATGGCGGATATGGCAACCAAAGAAGCAGTCAAAGGAAGACAATATGGAAAAGTGGAAGAGGTCGTAGAGCCGGACGGCTACTACAGGACGGCTGAAGACAGGAAACCTGACAAGATGACATCCTGGAATCTGCTCAAAAAAAAAGCTGCAAGAGCAAGCCCCAAAGGACAAGAAGGAATGCTGGATGCAGAAGAGAGCAACACATGAAGAAGGAAGGGTATACTAAATGGACTACAAACCCTGTTTACCCCGAAGCATGTACCCTATGGTGGTCCAGTGGGCACATGAGCCCACACACAGATTAAAGGCACAGATGAATGATCCGATTGGTGCTTACTGGTTCGCCCCAGAAATCTCCACCCTAACAGCCAAGTGCATAAACAGCTGTCTGACCTGTGGCAAATGCAACCCTGGAAGAATGAAGAAAGTTCCCACACATCAACTTGCCAGACCACTGTACCCCCTTCCAGAGGATCCAGATAGACCACATCCAGATGCCGCCAAGTGGAGGATTCGAATATGCCCTTGTGGTCGTGGACGTGTTCTCAGGATGGCCAGAAGCTTTCCCAGTAAGGAACCAGTCAGCAAAGACTACTGCAAAGAAGCTACTCTCAGAGATGAGATATGCAGCTATGGGGTCCCAGAAGTGATAGAGAGTGACCAGGGACCCGCATTCACAGCAAATCTCACACGAGAAATCTAGTCAGCAGTAGGGTCAGACTTAGGCCTACACGCTCCCAATCACACTACTTAATGTAAGGCATACTTCCAGAGGCCCAGCAAAGCTGTTACCATATGAAATTTTGTTTGTGTCTAGTCCCAGGTTAGGGGTATCCTTTCCCTCAGCAGCTGACTATGTAATATGATACTTTGTCTGCTTATGTAATTGAAATCACCAAGAAACTTGCTAACATCCATTCTCGAGTTTTTTTCTTCATTGCCAGATCCAGGTTCAGTGTCCGGTATGCACTCCTAGAAGCCAGGAGACTGGGTGTTGGTGAAAAAGTTTGTAAGGAGAACACCACTCGATCCCAGATTTGATGGTCCTGCTCAAGTGCTGCTGATGACACCAAACTCTGTGAAACTGGAGGGAAGACCCACTTGGATACACTCATCGCATGGCAAGAAAGCTCCCCTACCAGAAGATGACACCCAAGCCAGAATGATGTCGTGGATGCCCTGCCTGACCGAACAGATGACCTACCTGATAAAGACTACACATCGCTCACTACACATGCTATTGACTAAGAGACTGATTGCAACGAACCCCCGTTAGGGACAGATCTCCTGACCGCCCATTTGCGAAAAGTCTGTACGGAGTGGGGCACAGGCGTTAGGCTTGTGTCAGTTCGCCGACAGCACAAAAGAGTTGCAGCGCTTTGGGACAGGAGGCTAGGATTAGGGCAAGTGATATCTAAGGGGGGCTTGTGATAGAAATATATATATCATGTAGATCTCACTTGCATGTATACTCCTCTATAATCAAATATATACTTATATGCTCACAGCTAATATATACATTATAATCAATGGTTTAAAATGGCTGACAAACTGATATAACCCAGACAGATCATATGGGGTTTTCCATCCCAAAAAAGCAGAAGAGTGTCAGATGTTTGGTGACTGCTGATCAGATGTCTCCACTTTGTCCTAGACACAGAACTCAAGTTTAGTTGCTTAATCAGCAGTCATATGAGCATTAATCACAATATTCCATATATGTTTAGATAACCAATGACAGAAGAGCTAGACAATATGGTAATTAACTAACCACCCCTGACAACCCCTAACCAGTCCTTTCTATGTGAAAATATAAAACTATGTATGTACAATAAAGTTTCAGTATTGATGGAATGTTGTTCTGTCACAGTTGTGTACAGTCCATTCTTGATGAGCGCTCAAAATACTCAGTCTAATTGGGAGCGGCCACAGCACACACAGGGATATATTTATCCAACCCTAATATTTCCATAACAGTAACAGAGGAATTCAAACAGCTGTCCACCAGACGGCGCTTTGATAACCTTACTAAAAATGAAAGGACGGCCATTTCTGATCTTCAAAAACTATCCAACATTGTTTTCAAGGCTGCTGACAAGGGGGGTAACATAGTCATCTGGCCTCAGGATAAATATGAACGCGAAGCATTTCGCCAACTCAGGGACCGAGACACCTACTGTAGATTGTCCTTTAACCCTGTATCCTCATTCTCATTGGATCTCCAAAAAATCCTAATTAGGGCTCTGGATGATGGCCTTATTTCCAAACAAATCCTTGAGGGATTGACGGTTAGGTTTCCTAAAATTTCTACCTTTTACTTATTGCCTAAGATCCACAAGAATGCCCTCGACCCCCCTGGGCGTCCTATAGTGTCAGGAATTGGCAGCCTATGCGATCCAATATGCCAATTCATAGATTTTTATTTAAAACCGTTGGTGGAAACACTTCCATCGTATGTTCGTGATACGACAGACGCCCTGGCAAGGGTCGATGGCATTCTTGTGGATCATGACACGCTTCTAGTGACAGCAGACGTAGAAAGCCTATATACGTGTATTAACCATCATCATGGTATTGAGGCTGTCCGCCTCTTCCTCGGGGCATCTGACCGGGCCGGCCCTTTTTGTGAGTTCATCCTCGAGCTGTTGCACTTTGTCCTTACCCACAATTTTTTCGTCTTTAAAGATTGTTTTTACCTTCAGACACGCGGCACAGCCATGGGCGCGGCCTGTGCGCCCTCGTACGCAAATCTCTTCTTGGGTTCCTGGGAGAGATCTCTGTTTGGCGACGAGGGCCCAAGGGCCGCCTCCCATGTGCTGTGCTGGCATCGTTATATAGACGATGTATTCTTTTTGTGGGACGGGACGGTGCAGCAGCTCGGGGAATTTATGGGGACACTTAACCAAAATGCTTTAAACATCCGTCTAACTTATACCTATGACACCAAGAGAGTCAATTTCTTGGATGTCACTTTTGAGGTGGACAATAGTGGCCACATCCAGACGGATGTTTATCGCAAACCAACATCGGTTAATGCACTTATCCATGCATCCTCAGCCCATAATCCATCCACGATCAGGGCCGTCCCGGGCGGTCAGTTCCTGAGGATGAGGCGGATCTGCTCGTCTGATGCAAAATTTGAGAACCAGAGTGCGGACCTTAAAAAAACGTTTTTCCGCACGTGGCTACTCGAATAGATGCATCAAGCGTGGATACCAACGGGCTAGAGCCACCTCACGCAATGACCTACTACAGCCCTCAAGGACGAGAAATGTGACCCGTGACAATGGCCCTATTAGGTATATTTCAACATACAATCATGAATGGGAGGAGATGCGTAACCTTTTTAAAAAGCACTGGTTTATTCTGGGGGCTGAACCCTCCTTACATGCCTCGGTAGGGGTAGGCCCTCTCATGACTGCCAGGAGATCTAATAATTTAAAAGACCTTCTGGCGAAAAGCCATTATGTTCCATCTCGAGTTAACCCGTTTGGGTCGAGGGGGCCTACTGTTGGATCTATACCTTGCGGTCACTGCCTGGCCTGCGCGAATGTCCTGCGATGCACCACATTTAAATCATCCGACGGTAAAAGGGAGTTTAGTATAAGGCACCGTATCTCGTGCGGGAGTACTAATATTATTTATTATGCCACTTGTGGCTGCTCCAAAATTTACGTCGGTTTGACTTCAAGAGAACTTAGAAAACGTGTGCGTGAGCATGTGCGGGACATTGACGCGGCCAGGACAGTGACTGATCTTTCTCTCCTCAAAACCATCCCGCGCCATTTTAAGCAATTTCATGGCTGTGACCCCACATCATTTATGGTGCGGGGCATTGATGTAGTCCATTTGGGGATTAGAGGGGGGAATTATAAAAGAACACTCGCACAGGTAGAGGCCAAGTGGATTGTGGTTTTAGATACCATGACCCCAAGAGGATTAAATGAGTCACTTTCTTTTTCCTCATTTCTCTAAATGTATATCGCAGACATTGATATTTGCTATTATATTTTCTTTGAAAAAAGAAAAAATATGCCTTCCAATTTCCTGTCCTTCCCCTGGGGTTTGGGTGTGTGTTTTTGTTTTTAATTCGTTGTTTTTAACTTCTCCTTTTATTCTTCATTACCTTTCCTGCTATCCCAGGCATGATATCCTTATTGGATTCTGTCCATCCACCATTGTTCTGCCAGCAATTTCAATACCACGGTCCTCAAAACGTCTGATTACAAGCTACAAAGATGGGACACCATGCAGCGTTATATATCGATTTGGACTGTATATCCCTTATATTATTGCTATTTTTATGTCCAATGTGTATATCTTTTTCTATGAGCTCTTATTTTTGTAAATGTCACTTATCTTATGTTTGTTTATTTCATGAAATTTACCATTGGTGACACAGTGGGTGTGCGCGTGCGTGCCGCGGTGCTGACCCTCGGCTGTGCAGCGGCGCGTCTTCATCCTCGTCCATGGGACGGGGGATTGCTCCTCCTCCCCTCTTCCATGTGATGACGATGACGCCCTGCTTCTCTGGCCGGGGGTGTTGTAATCGCGGTGCGCATGCGCCAATAATTCCACCTGTGATTGGCCGGCTGATGTCACATGCTGGTTCAAAGGTTAATATAAGGTCCTGCCTGGGCTAAACTTGATATTCCCTTGAGAAAGCGGGGCTTGTCACCCGCGAAACGCGCGTCGGGGTTCGCACACCTGACCCAGGACTTCCTAACTTGGACTGCCCGGTAAGCATTTCACCCTAAGGGGTCATCTATTACTACAGCATTGCGCGGCGACGTATGAGGTTATACATTGACATGCTGCCTGGATGCGGCTCTGACTTAGCACTGTGCACTTTATGCCATGCTGTGAAATTTTGATGTGCTTAGCGTCTAGTAACCGGGCATGACTGTTTGGGAGTCCTGTGTTTCCTCTCTTGGGGTCTTCCCCTGCTACTTATTATATATTAATAATTGTTTGCTATGGTGTTACAAATTTATTAATAAAATTCTTTGTATACTTTTATAAAAAACCGGGTTGCTCTTTTTTCTCCAGAGTCATACTATCTAGTTAGAAGTGGCCTCCTTTGCTAAATCCTGGTTTCATTCTATGTATGTCATTTCCCTCTCCACTCACAGTCCATATTTGTGGGGGGCTGTCTGTACTTTGGGAATTTTCTCTGAGGCAAGATAGCTTTCCTGTTTCCATCTTTAGGGGTAGTTAGTTCTCCGGCTGTGACGAGATGTCTAGGGAGTGACAGGAACATTCCACGGCTACTTCTAGTGTTGTGTTAGGTTCAGGAACTGCGGTCAGTAAAGATACCATCTCCTCAGAGCTCGTCCCATGTTGCTCCTTAACCACCAGGTCATAACAGTACAGCTGGCCAACAATGTATTGAATGCATCTCAAAAGAGGAAAAAAAAGTTCTGAACCATTTTTTTTTCTCTGCAGCCTGTTTTGTCTTTTTTTTCCCCTTAATCTCTGGGTGGTTCAGGATTTTGGCGCTGACATGGATGTTCAGGGTTTGTTCTCTCGTGTGGATCAACTTGCTGCAAAGGTACAGAGTATCCAAGATTATGTTGTTCAGACTCCAGTTTTGGAGCCTAGAATTCCTACTCCTGATTTGTTTTTTGGGGATAGAGCTAAGTTCTTGAACTTTAAAAATAACTGCAGATTGTGTTTTGCTTTGAGACCCCGTTCCTCTGGTGACCCCATTCAGCAGGTGAAAATTGTCATCTCTCTGCTTCGTGGAGACCCTCAGGATTGGGCATTCTCTCTTGAGTCAGGGGATCCGGCATTACTTAATGTAGACGCATTTTTTCAAGCGCTCGGATTACTGTATGATGAACCTAATTCTGTGGATCAGGCAGAAAAAAACTTGTTGGCCCTGTGTCAGGGTCAGGAAGCGGCAGAATTATACTGCCAGAAATTTAGAAAGTGGTCTGTGCTCACTAAATGGAATGAAGATGCTCTGGCTGCAATTTTCAGAAAGGGTCTTTCTGAAGCCCTTAAAGATGTTATGGTGGGGTCCCCCACGCCTGTTGGTTTTAACGAATCTATGTCTCTAGCCATTCAGATTGATCGGCGCCTGCGCGAGCGCAAGGTTGTGCACCATATGGCAGTGTCCTCTGAGCAGAGTCCTGAGCCTATGCAATGTGATAGGATTTGGACTAGAGCAGAACGGCAGGAATTCAGACGTCAGAATAGGCTGTGTTTTTACTGTGGTGATTCTGCTCATGCTATTTCTGATTGCCCTAAGCATACTAAGAGGGTCGCTAGGTCTGTTACCATTAGTACTGTGCAGCCTAAATTTCTCTTGTCTGTTACCCTGATTTGCTCATTATCATCCTTTTCTGTCATGGCATTTGTGGATTCAGGCGCTGCCCTGAACTTAATGGACTTAGAGTTTGCCAGACGCTGTGGTTTTTCCTTACAGCCTTTGCAGAGCCCTATTCCCTTTGCAATGAGATAGTGTTTGGATCTGCACCACGTCACCCGTCACACTCACCTTGCTGAGGACTCTGCCTTAAGAACTCTGCCGATTTACTGTATATATTTCAAGGACTCGTTTCATTCTAGGACACTGTGGGTTATCAGTATATTGTTTTGGGTGTTATTGCTGTTGTGCAAATACACTATTTGCACTAAAGATACCCGTCTCTGTCTGTTCATTGCCCCATGTTATCAGAATCCTTGAGTTCCTACAATAGTATTACAGGATACTCCAGCCCAAAAAAAAGGATTTTGCTGGGGCAATGACAGAGACACCGGTAGACAAGATGTTTGCTATGATTAACTCCTTGCAGCAGGAGGTGGCGGCTATACAAAATAAGATTAGAGACATGGACTCCCGGGCTAACCACAATGCGCAGGTGTTTGTTCAGGCTCTCCAAGATTTACGTACCTTGGTAGAAGCTCAGGTTACATCACCTGCTCTGCATACACCACCTGCTCGGCATACACCACCCACCACCACTATGCCTAAATTGCCTCCTTTCCGATTTAATGGTGACCGAAGTCAATTCCGCGTGTTTGTTAATCAATGCATATTATTTTTTGATGTACATGACTCCTACTATCAGTCAGATAGATCTAAGGTACTATGTATTATTATGTTGTTGACATCACGGGCACTGGCTTGGGCAAATCCTATGGTTGAAAGTCGCGATGTCCGTCTAAATGATTTGGATGATTTTCTGGCAGCTATGGCGCAAATGTTTGATGATCCCAACCGCCGTGCCTCCGCTGAAAAATCCTTGCTTTCCTTACGCCAGGGGAAACATTCAGTCATAGAGTATATTACTGAATTTAAGAGGTTAGTAGTGGATACCAGCTGGGATAACAATGCTTTATTGCCAATTTTTAGGAAAGGGTTGTCCAGTACAATCAAGGATGAGCTAGCTCGCTCAGAGTGTCCACAGGAGTTTGAGTTATTTTTACAACACTGTGTGCGTATTGATATCCGCCTAACTGATCGCAGACAAGAGAAATGGACGGCTTCAAATCGCATCACTAATTTTACTCTTCCGTCTAGGGAAACTACCAGCAAGAACCCGCGGGAAGCTGAGGAGGTGCCAATGCAAGTGGACTCACTACAAAACCGTGAGAGTAACAAACGCCGTGAATATCGGTTTCGTGAGCGCTTATGTTTTTACTGCAGTCAATTGGATCATTTCCTCATTAATTGTCTTAAGTGTCCCAGGCGACCTAACAAAGTGTTGGCGGCAGTAGGGGACTATGACAATATGGACACTGAGTCAGAAGTTTCGGAGACCAGTTTACATATAGATGTTGTGGTTCCCCTAACAGTGATGCCGACCTCCCCTAAAGATCAAGGGGAGAAATACTCACATTGTTCTCTTCCTATTCAGATTCGGTGGGAGGGACAGTGGATACCAAGTTCTGCTATGATAGACTCTGGAGCAGGTGGAAATTTCATGGATTCTTCTTTTGCCAGGGAACATGGCATTAACTCTCCCTGACGAAGCTGCTTGCTGGCAGCGATACGCGTGGGATCTTCCCACACCCCGTCTCCAGCCATGCTTTGCCCTACCACTAGGGTTGAGCGACTTTTACTTTTTGGGGGTCGAGTCGGGTTTTGCGAAACCCGACTATCTCAAAAGTCGAGTCGAGTGCAATCGGCCGATTATCGCGAAAAGTCTGGGATCAACCGAAACACGAAACCCAATGCAAGTCAATGGGGAAGCATAGTCGGCAGTGAGTGGGGGCCAGGAAAACACCTACAGTGCCCATTTTAATGGCAAAAACATCCATTCTTGTTTCTGAAGCTTGTCAATCTTAATTCACTTTATAATAATAGTTGGGCATTGAAAATTGGGGGTCATTTGGCTATGACCCCCAAAGATTGAGACAGAGCAATGAGTCTCTCTGTCTCAATCTTTGCTGCCTTGATTTGCTTTTTACAGAATTTATTTAATTTTTTGTATTTATTTAATGCCTCCTCACTACCTACTACCTTTAATTCTCTAAATGCTTTCTTTTTGTCACTTATTGCACCCCTTACAGCTTTATTTAGCCATCTTGGTTTCCGCCTATTTCTAGTATGTTTATTCCCATACGGTATATACTGTGCACAGGTCCTATCCAGGACGCTAATAAACGTCTCCCATTTTCTTTGTGTACTTTTATGCCTCAGGATATCGTCCCAGTTAATTGCACCAAGATCCTCTATCATCCATTGGAAATTAGCCCTCCTGAAGTTTAGTGTCCTTGTCACCCTTCTACTACACATCTTATTAAAGGAGACATAAAAACTTATTATTTTGTGATCACTATTCCCCAAGTGACCCCCAACCCTTATATTTGATATGCGGTCTGGCCTGTTGGTTAATATTAGGTCTAGCAGTGTCCCCCTTCTTGTTGGGTCCTGAACCAGTTGTGAAAGGTAATTGTCTCTCATAGTTGTCAAAAACCGATTACCTTTACTGGAACTGCAGGTTTCTGTTCCCCAATCTATTTCAGGGTAGTTGAAGTCCCCCATAATAATGACTTCTCCTTGAGTCGCAGCTTCATCTATTTGCTTTACGAGGATATTCTCCATTGCTTCCATTATTTTTGGAGATTTATAACAAACCCCTATCAGTAATTTATTATTTTTCCCCCTCCCCTTATCTCCACCCACAGGGACTCTACATTTTCATTAGATTCAACTATATTATCACGCAGGATGGGTTTTAAGGTCGATTTTACATACAGACACACCCCACCCCCTTGCTTATCTGTACGGTCATTTCTGAAAAGGCTATAGCCCTGCAAGTTAACAGCCCAGTCATGGCTCTCATCCAGCCATGTTTCAGATATCCCCACCATATCATAATTATGTTCCAACAACATTAGTTCTAATTCATCCATTTTGTTGGCGAGGCGTCTGGCATTAGTATACATGCACTTGATGTTCCTCTCTGTACCTCTATTCTTGCTTAAATTACTAACTGTTCTAACCCCACCCCCCATGCCACCGCCACCCCCAACTTCCTTATTAGTGCCCAGGTCTCTATCTGCACTATCTTCCCCTCCTATAAAATGAATACCCTCCCCCCCAATCCCTAGTTTAAACACTCCTCCAACCTTCTAGCCATTTTCTCCCCCAGCACAGCTGCACCTTCCCCATTGAGGTGCAGCCCGTCCCTAGCATAGAGCCTGTAGCCAACTGAGAAGTCGGCACAGTTCTGCAGGAACCCAAACCCCTCCTTCCTACACCAATTCTTGAGCCACTTATTAACCTCCCTAATCTCCCGTTGCCTCTCTGGTGTGGCACGTGGTACAGGCAGTATTTCGGAAAATACCACGTTGGAGGTCCTTGCTTTCAGCTTGCAGCCTAATTCCCTGAAATCATCTTTAAGGACCTTCCACCTACCTCTAACTTTGTCATTTGTGCCAATGTGCACAATGACTGCTGGGTCCTCACCAGCCCCTCCCAGTAATCTGTCAACCCGATCAGCGATGTGTCGGACTCGAGCGCCAGGTAGGCAGCACACCGTGCGACGATCCCTGTCTTTGTGACAGATTGCCCTCTCTGTTCCCCTAATAATTGAGTCCCCCACTACCAGCACCTGTCTGGCCTGCCCTGCTCTCCTATTTCCCCCCTTACTGGAGCAGTCACTCCTCCGGCTATCAGAGGATATGCCTGGCTGCAGCAGTGCTACCCCTGTACTGGCACCCCCCTCATCTGCCAACTTAGCAAACTTATTGGGGTGAGCCAGTTCAGGACTAGCCTCCCTGGCACTCTTCCCTCTACCCCGCTTTCTGAATGTCACCCAGCTACCTACTTCACTGTCCTGCAGCTCCATCCTACCATCCCCCTCCTCATCTATCCCATTGAGCGTCTGCTCTGTAAGCAGAAGCCTCCTCTCCATATTGTCTATGGATCTGAGTGTTGCCAGCTGCACATTTAGATCCAGAATCTGGGATTCCAAATGCACAACGTGCTCACATCTCGCACAGCAGTATGCACCCTCGACCGGCTGATCAAGGACTGCATACATGTGGCAAGATGTGCACTGGATGGCATTAACAATAGTGGAGCACATTTCCTAATGGGGATTGCACCACACAGAAACGTTAAATAAAAATTCCTCCCTTGGAAACTCCCTGATTCCAAAGTCACTGAATCACAAGTCACACTTACCGCCGTCCACACTTACACTCAGGTCACACTCAGCTCGCTCACACTCGCTATGCTGAAGATTTATAGATTTTTTTTTCTCTCTATTTCCCTTCAACAACAAGCCACCTTGCTGTTCAAATGCACTTCCAAAAAGGACTTGAGCCCCAAACAGCTGCCCCTTATAAACCCTTGATTATGACCGCCCACCCTAAGTTAACCCCTTGTGAATATAGCTACTCCCAATTCAGCAACTCACACAAATTCACACAGGTATTTGTTAAAGGCTTTCCAAATACCTCCTCACTGAATCACAAGTCACACTTACCGCCGTACACACTTACGCTCAGGTCACACTCAGCTTGCTCACACTCGCTATGCTGAAGATTTATAGATTTTTTTCTCTCTATTTCCCTTCAACAACAAGCCACCTTGCTGTTCAAATGCACTTCCATGCTGGTGGAGGGCTGGGATGGCTTTTCTGGAAAAGAAGTGTCGACTGGGTAGCTCGTAGCGTGGTACAGCGTAGTCCATCAGGGCTTTGAAAGCTTCGGTTTCAACTAACCGGTAGGGCATCATCTCTAACGAGATTAGTCTAGCAATGTGGGCGTTCAAACCCTGTGTACGCGGATGCGAGGATGAGTACTTCCTTTTCCTAAGGAGAGTCTCATGTAGGGTGAGCTGGACTGGAGAGCTGCATAGGGTGGAACTAGCGGGGGTGCCGGTGGACATGGCAGACTGAGAGAGGGTTGGTGATGGTATTCTTGCTGTTGCCCTACATACAGTGTTTCCTACCACGAACCTGGTGATTCCCTGACTGTTTTGGCCTTGCGACGAAACCGCCACATTTACTGCAGGTGGTGTGGTAAACGGTGGGCTTACAGTGAGGGAAGGGATGTAGCGTTGCTGACTAGCTTCATTGTGAAAGGGTGCTACAACGTTAAGGGACGTTTGGTAGTTAGTCCAGGCTTGCAAGTGCACGGTGGTTAAATGTCTATGCATGCAACTTGTATTTAGATTTTTAACATTCTGACCTCTGCTGAAGGTCCTTGAGCATTTCTTAAGGTATCATCTCACAGTGGCACTTTGGTCGCTACGACGGCATGATCCGTGACGCTCCAGCGTCGCTCCATTAGCGCTCCAGTGTCGTAGACTGCGGTCACACTTCGCAATGCACGGCGCTGGAGTGATAATTTCATGACGTATTTGCGATGTAGAAGCCGTTGGTTACTGTGCGCACATCGTATACAATATCGTGCACACCTTTGTTACACGATGCGATCATGCCGCCACAGCGGGACACTTGACGACGAAAGAAAGTTTCAAACGATCTACTACGACGTACGATTCTCAGCGGGGTCCCTGATCGCAGTAGCGTGTCAGACACAGCGAGATCGTAAGTATATTGCTGGAACGTCACGGATCATGCTGTCGTAGCGACCAAAGTGCCACTGTGAGACGGTAGCCTTTCAGATGACTTTGCACTGATCATTTGGATCTTGGTTAAAAAAATGCCAGACTGCACTCTTCCTATTATCGGATACCTTTTCAGGCATTGCACACTGAGCTACTTGAACCGGATGGCCACGCTGTCCTACAACTGGTTTTGTTTTTGCCACACGTTTTTGACCAGATACGGGCCTGCCAGATGGAACCTGTTGCGATGTTGATGCCTGCTGCGGCTCCTCCTCCTCTGCTTCAGAGCTACTGCTGCCTGCACCCTGTTCCCCCAATGGCTGCCAATCGGGGTCAACAACTGTGTCATCTATGACCTCCTCTTCTATGTCCTGGGCACCTTCCTCTGGGTCACCGTGTAAGCCGGTGCTATAGCGTTCGTGACGGGCTTAATAGTCTCATCAGGGTCAGATTCTGGATCAGTACACTGTGAGGGCAATGTTCTGATCTGAGTCAAAGGAACAGCACAATAATTTGGCTGTGGCTGTGCATCTGTGCACTCCATTTCCGATTCATCTTGTAATGGGCATGGCCTGTTAACAATTTCCCTTTCTAACCCAGGAACGGTATGTGTAAAGAGCTCCATGGAGTAACCTGTTGTGTCGCCTGACGCATCCTTCTCTGTTGTTCTGGGTGAAGAACACAAGGAAGCGACTTGTCCCTGACCGGGAACATCCACTGACGACGCGCTGCTTTTACATTTTGCACTTTCCGAGGAGGAGGCGAAAGAGCTAGAGGCAGAGGCAGCAAGCAAAGACAAAATTTGCTCCTGCTGCTCCGGCTTTAAAAGCGGTTTTCCTACTCCCAGAAAAGGGAGCGTTCGAGGCCTTGTGTAGCCAGACGATGACGCGGGCTCAACAACTCGAGACTTAGGGTCTATATTCCTGTTCCCACGACCACCTGATGCTCCACGACCACCACCACTACCATCATTACCAGCTGGCATTGACCGCCCATGGCCACGACCTCTTCCACCAGACTTCCTCATTCTTGGAAAAATGAAACCAAACTAACAACCGTTATGTGGTCCTGTACAACCAGGTAGAAGGTGCACGTAAACTTGTTGTGAATTTAAATCTCCCTTTTTTATGTGTGGGAGAGTGCAGGAAAAAATCAGGCCCACTGTATTACACTACACAGTTTGATTGGCAGAAAGATGCTGGCAGATATGCCACGAACAGGACTGACGCACGCAGATGCACACACTGGCAATAGAAATCTCCCTCTTTATGTGTGGGAGAATGCAGGGAAAAATCAGGCCCACTGGATTACACTACACAGTTTGATTGGCAGAAAGAGGCTGGCAGATATGCCACTAACAGGAGTGACGCAGATGCACACACTGGCAATAGAAATCTCCCTCTTTATGTGTGGGAGACTGCAGGGAAAAATCAGGCACACTGTATTACACTACACAGTTTGATTGGCAGAAAGAGGCTGGCAGATATGCCACTAACAGGAGTGACGCAGATGCACACACTGGCAATAGAAATCTCCCTCTTTATGTGTGGGAGAATACAGGGAAAAATCAGGCCCACTGGATTACACTACAAAGTTTGATTGGCAGAAAGAGGCTGGCAGATATGCCACTAACAGGAGTGATGCAGATGCACACACTGGCAATAGAAATCTCCCTCTTTATGTGTGGGAGAATGCAGGGAAAAATCAGTCCCACTGGATTACACTACCCAGTTTGAATCTCAGAAAGAGGCTGGCAGATATGCCACTAACAGGAGTGACACAGATGCACACACTGGCAATAGAAATCTCCCTCTTTATGTGTGGGAGAATGCAGGGAAAAATCAGGCACACTGTATTACACTACACAGTTTGATTGGCAGAAAGAGGCTGGCAGATATGCCACTAACAGGAGTGACGCAGATTCACACACTGGCAATAGAAATCTCCTTCTTTATGTGTGGGAGAATGCAGGGAAAAATCAGGCCCACTGGATTACACTACCCAGTTTGAATCTCAGAAAGAGGCTGGCAGATATGCCACTAACAGGAGTGACGCAGATTCACACACTGGCAATAGAAATCTCCCACTTTAAGTGTGGGAGAATGCAGGAAAAAAATCAGGCCCACTGGATTACACTACACAGTTTGATTGGCAGAAAGAGGCTGGCAGATATGCCATGAACAGGACTGACGCATGCAGATGCACACACTGGCAATAGAAATCTCCCACTTTATGTGTGGGAGAATGCAGGGAAAAATCAGGCCCACTATATCACAGTATAGTTTCTGTGGCACAAAATGACTGCCAGATACCACAGACAGCACTGGCACAGATGCACAGATTTGGCAATATTATTCTCCCTTTATTTTAATTTTTTTTATTTATATGGAAGACAAGTGATTTAATCAGGCCCACTATATCACAGTATATTTTCTGTGGCACAAAATGAATGATAGATGCCACAGACAGCACTGGCATAGATGCACAGATTTGGCAAGATTATTCTCCCTTTGTTTTAATTTTTTTTTGTGATATGGGAGACAAGTGATTTAATCAGGCCCACTATATCACAGTATAGTTTCTGTGGCACAAAATGAATGACAGATACCACGGACAGCACTGGCACAGATGCACAGATTTGGCAAGATTATTCTCCCTTTATTTATTTTTTTTATGGGAGACAAGTGATTTAATCAGGCCCACTATATCACAGTATAGTTTCTGTGGCACAAAATGAATGACAGATACCACAGACAACACTGGCACAGATGCACAGATTTGGCAATATTATTCTCCCTTAATTTTAATTTTTTTTATTTATATGGGAGACAAGTGATTTAATCAGGCCCACTATATCACAGTATATTTTCTGTGGCACAAAATGAATGAAAGATACCACAGACAGCACTGGCACAGATGCACAGATTTGGAAATATTATTCTCCCTTTATTTTATTTTTTTTTGTGATATGGGAGACAAGTGATTTAATCAGGCCCACTATATCACAGTATAGTTTCTGTGGCACAAAATGAATGACAGATACCACAGACAGCACTGGCACAGATGCACAGATTTGGCAAGATTATTCTCCCTTTATTTATTTTTTTTTTTGTGATATGGGAGACAAGTGATTTAATCAGGACCACTATATCACAGTATAGTTTCTGTGGCACAAAATGAATGACAGATACCACAGACAGCACTGGCACAGATGCACAGATTTGGAAATATTATTCTCCCTTTATTTTAATTTTTTTTCTTTATATGGGGACACGTGATTTAATCAGGCCCACTATATCACAGTATATTTTCTGTGGCACAAAATGAATGACAGATACCACAGACAGCACTGGCACAGATGCACAGATTTGGCAAGATTATTCTCCCTTTATTTTTTTTTTTAATGGGAGACAAGTGATTTAAACAGGACCACTATATCACAGTATAGTTTCTGTGGCACAAAATGAATGACAGATACCACAGAGAGCACTGGCACAGATGCACAGATTTGGAAATATTATTCTCCCTTAATTTTAATTTTTTTTATTTATATGGGAGACAAGTGATTTAATCAGGCCCACTATATCACAGTATATTTTCTGTGGCACAAAATGAATGAAAGATACCACAGACAGCACTGGCACAGATGCACAGATTTGGAAATATTATTCTCCCTTTATTTTATTTTTTTTGTGATATGGGAGACAAGTGATTTAATCAGGCCCACTATATCACTGTATAGTTTCTGTGGCACAAAATTAATGACAGATACCACAGACAGCACTGGCACAGATGCACAGATTTGGCAAGATTATTCTCCCTTTATTTATTTTTTTTTTTGTGATATGGGAGACAAGTGATTTAATCAGGACCACTATATCACAGTATAGTTTCTGTGGCACAAAATGAATGACAGATACCACAGACAGCACTGGCACAGATGCACAGATTTGGAAATATTATTCTCCCTTTATTTTAATTTTTTTTCTTTATATGGGGACACGTGATTTAATCAGGCCCACTATATCACAGTATATTTTCTGTGGCACAAAATGAATGACAGATACCACAGACAGCACTGGCACAGATGCACAGATTTGGCAAGATTATTCTCCCTTTATTTTTTTTTTATGGGAGACAAGTGATTTAATCAGGCCCACTATATCACAGTATAGTTTCTGTGGCACAAAATGAATGACAGATGCCACAGACAGCACTGGCACAGATGCACAGATTTGGCAATATTATTCTCCCTTAATTTTAATTTTTTTTATTTATATGGGAGACAAGTGATTTAATCAGGCCCACTATATCACAGTATAGTTTCTGTGGCACAAAATGAATGACAGATACCACAGACAGCACTGGCACAGATGCACAGATTTGGCAATATTATTCTCCCTTTATTTTAATTTTTTTTATTTATATGGGGACAAGTGATTTAATCAGGCCCACTATATCACAGTATATTTTCTGTGGCACAAAATGAATGACAGATACCACAGACAGCACTGGCACAGATGCACAGATTTAGCAAGATTATTCTCCCTTTATTTTTTTTATGGGAGACAAGTGATTTAATCAGGCCCACTATATCACAGTATATTTTCTGTGGCACAAAATGAATGACAGATACCACAGACAGCACTGGCACAGATGCACAGATTTGGCAAGATTATTCTCCCTTTATTTTATTTATTTTTTTGTGACATGGGAGACAAGTGATTTAATCAGGCCCACTATATCACAGTATAGTTTCTGTGGCACAAAATGAATGACAGATACCACAGACAGCACTGGCACAGATGCACAGATTTGGCAATATTATTCTCCCTTTATTTTAATTTTTTTTATTTATATGGGGACAACTGATTTAATCAGGCCCACTATATCACAGTATATTTTCTGTAGCACAAAATGAATGACAGATACCACAGACAGCACTGGCACAGATGCACAGATTTAGCAAGATTATTCTCCCTTTGTTTAAATTTTTTTTTGTGATATGGGAGACAAGTGATTTAATCAGGCCCACTATATCACAGTATAGTTTCTGTGGCACAAAATGAATGACAGATACCACAGACAGCACTGGCACAGATGCACAGATTTGGCAAGATTATTCTCCCTTTATTTTTTTTTATGGGAGACAAGTGATTTAATCAGGCCCACTATATCACAGTATAGTTTCTGTGGCACAAAATGAATGACAGATACCACAGACAGCACTGGCACAGATGCACAGATTTGGAAATATTATTCTCCCTTTATTTTTATTTTTTTTTATGATATGGGAGACAAGTGATTTAATCAGGCCCACTATATCACAGTATAGTTTCTGTGGCACAAAATGAATGACAGATACCACAGACAGCACTGGCACAGATGCACAGATTTGGAAATATTATTCTCCGTTTATTTTATTTTTTTTGTGATATGGCAGACAAGTGATTTAATCAGGCCCACTATATCACAGTATATTTTCTGTGGCACAAAATGAATGACAGATACC
The DNA here is from genome assembly GCF_051348905.1 of Ranitomeya variabilis. Taxonomy (NCBI): domain Eukaryota; kingdom Metazoa; phylum Chordata; class Amphibia; order Anura; family Dendrobatidae; genus Ranitomeya; species Ranitomeya variabilis. The sequence goes on from NC_135232.1 coordinate 568,505,624, forward strand.
ACAGACAGCACTGGCACAAATGCACAGATTTAGCAAGATTATTCTCCCTTTATTTCAATTTTTTTTTTTGTGATATAGGAGACAAGTGATTTAATCAGGCCCACTATATCACAGTATAGTTTCTGTGGCACAAAATGAATGACAGATACCACAGACAGCACTGGCACAGATGCACAGATTTGGCAAGATTATTCTCCCTTTATTTTTTTTTATGGGAGACAAGTGATTTAATCAGGCCCACTATATCACAGTATAGTTTCTGTGGCACAAAATGAATGACAGATACCACAGACAGCACTGGCACAGATGCACAGATTTGGCAATATTATTCTCCCTTAATTTTAATTTTTTTTATTTATATGGGAGAAAAGTGATTTAATCAGGCCCACTATATCACAGTATAGTTTCTGTGGCACAAAATGAATGACAGATACCACAGACAGCACTGGCACAGATGCACAGATTTGGCAAGATTATTCTCCCTTTATTTTATTTATTTTTTTGTGACATGGGAGACAAGTGATTTAATCAGGCCCACTATATCACAGTATAGTTTATGTGGCACAAAATGAATGACAGATACCACAGACAGCACTGGCACAGATGCACAGATTTGGCAATATTATTCTTTCTGTATTTTAATTTTTTTTATTTATATGGGGACAAGTGATTTAATCAGGCCCACTATATCACAGTATATTTTCTGTGGCACAAAATGAATGACAGATACCACAGACAGCACTGGCACAGATGCACAGATTTGGCAAGATTACTCTCCCTTTATTTTTTTTTTATGGGAGACAAGTGATTTAATCAGGCCCACTATATCACAGTATAGTTTCTGTGGCACAAAATGAATGACAGATACCACAGACAGCACTGGCACAGATGCACAGATTTGGCAATATTATTCTCCCTTAATTTTAATTTTTTTTATTTATATGGGAGAAAAGTGATTTAATCAGGCCCACTATATCACAGTATATTTTCTGTGGCACAAAATGAATGACAGATACCACAGACAGCACTGGCACAGATGCACAGATTTGGAAATATTATTCTCCCTTTATTTTTATTTTTTTTGTGATATGGGAGACAAGTGATTTAATCAGGCCCACTATATCACAGTATAGTTTCTGTGGCACAAAATGAATGACAGATACCACAGACAGCACTGGCACAGATGCACAGATTTGGAAATATTATTCTCCCTTAATTTTAATTTTTTTTATTTATATGGGGACACGTGATTTAATCAGGCCCACTATATCACAGTATAGTTTCTGTGGCACAAAATGAATGACAGATACCACAGACAGCACTGGCACAGATGCACAGATTTGGAAATATTATTCTCTGTTTATTTTATTTTTTTTGTGATATGGCAGACAAGTGATTTAATCAGGCCCACTATATCACAGTATAGTTTCTGTGGCACAAAATGAATGACAGATACCACAGACAGCACTGGCACAGATGCACAGATTTGGCAATATTATTCTCCCTTAATTTTAATTTTTTTTATTTATATGGGGACAAGTGATTTAATCAGGCCCACTATATCACAGTATAGTTTCTGTGGCACAAAATGAATGACAGATACCACAGACAGCACTGGCACAGATGCACAGATTTGGCAAGATTATTCTCCCTTTATTTTTTTTATGGGAGACAAGTGATTTAATCAGGCCCACTATATCACAGTATAGTTTCTGTGGCACAAAATGAATGACAGATACCACAGACAGCACTGGCACAGATGCACAGATTTGGCAATATTATTCTCCCTTAATTTTAATTTTTTTTATTTATATGGGAGAAAAGTGATTTAATCAGGCCCACTATATCACAGTATATTTTCTGTGGCACAAAATGAATGACAGATACCACAGACAGCACTGGCACAGATGCACAGATTTGGCAATATTATTCTCCGTTTATTTTAATTTTTTTTTGTGATATGGCAGACAAGTGATTTAATCAGGCCCACTATATCACAGTATAGTTTCTGTGGCACAAAAGCAATGACAGATACCACAGACAGCACAGGCACAGATGCACAGATTTGGCAAGATTATTCTCCCTTTACTTTTTATTTATATGGAAGACAAGTGATTTAATCAGGCCCACTATATCACAGTATATTTTCTGTGGCACAAAATGAATGTCAGATACCACAGACAGCACTGGCACAGATGCACAGATTTGGAAATATTATTCTCCCTTTATTTTATTTTTTTTGTGATATGGGAGACAAGTGATTTGATCAGGCCCACTATATCACAGTATATTTTCTGTGGCACAAAATGAATGTCAGATACCACAGACAGCACTGGCACAGATGCAGAGATTTGGAAATATTATTCTCCCTTTATTTTATTTTTTTTGTGATATGGGAGACAAGTGATTTAATCAGGCCCACTATATCACAGTATAGTTTCTGTGGCACAAAATGAATGACAGATACCACAGGCAGCACTGGCACAGATGCACAGATTTGGCAATATTATTCTCCCATAATTTTATTTTTTTTTATTTATATGGGAGACAAGTGATTTAATCAGGCCCATTATATCACAGTATAATTTCTGTGGTACAAAATGAATGACAGATACCACAGACAGCACTGGCACAGATGCACAGATTTGGCAAGATTATTATCCCTTTATTTATTTATTTTTACGGGAGACAAGTGATTTAATCAGGCTGACTATATCACAGTATAGTTTCTGTGGCAGAAAATGAATGACAGATAGCACAGACAGGACTGGCACAGATTCACAGATTTGGCAATATTATTCTCCCTTTATTTTAATTTTTTTTTTTATATGGGAGACAAGTGATTTAATCAGGCCCACTAGATCACAGTATATTTTCTGTGGCACAAAATGAATGACAGATACCACAGACAGCACTGGCTCAGATGCACAGATTTAGCAAGATTATTCTCCCTTTATTTCAATTTTTTTTTGTGATATGGGAGACAAGTGATTTAATCAGGCCCACTGTATCACAGTATAGTTTCTGTGGCACAAAATGAATGACAGATACCACAGACAGCACTGGCACAGGTGCACAGATTTGGCAAGATTATTCTCCCTTTATTTTTATTTTTTTTTATTTATACGGGAGACAAGTGATTTAATCAGGCCCACTATATCACAGTATAGTTTCTGTGGCACAAAATGAATGACAGATACCACAGACAGCACTGGCACAGATGCACAGATTTGGCAAGATTATTCTCCCTTTATTTTTTTTTTATGGGAGACAAGTGATTTAATCAGGCCCACTATATCACAGTATAGTTTCTGTGGCACAAAATGAATGACAGATACCACAGACAGCACTGGCACAGATGCACAGATTTAGCTAGATTATTCTCCCTTTATTTTAATTTTTTTTTGTGATATGGGAGACAAGTGATTTAATCAGGCCCACTATATCACAGTATAGTTTCTGTGGCACAAAATGAATGACAGATACCACAGACAGCACTTGCACAGATGCACAGATTTGGCAAGATTATTCTCCCTTTATTATTTTTTTTTTATTTATACGGGAGACAAGTGATTTGATCAGGCCCACTATATCACAGTATATTTTCTGTGGCACAAAATGAATGACAGATACCACAGACAGCACTGTCACAGATGCACAGATTTAGCAAGATTATTCTCCCTTTATTTCAATTTTTTTTGTGATATGGGAGACAAGTGATTTAATCAGGCCCACTATATCACAGTATAGTTTCTGTGGCACAAAATGAATGACAGATACCACAGACAGCACTGGCACAGATGCACAGATTTGGGAAGATTATTCTCCCTTTATTTTTTTTTTATGGGAGACAAGTGATTTAATCAGGCCCACTATATCACAGTATATTTTATGTGGCACAAAATGAATGACAGATACCACAGACAGCACTGGCACAGATGCACAGATTTGGCAATATTATTCTCCCATAATTTTATTATTTTTTTATTTATATGGGAGACAAGTGATTTATCCAGGCCCACTATATCACAGTATAGTTTCTGTGGCACAAAATGAATGACAGATACCACAGACAGCACTGGCACAGATGCACAGATTTGGCAAGATTATTATCCCTTTATTTATTTATTTTTTATGGGAGACAAGTGATTTAATCAGGCCGACTATATCACAGTATAGTTTCTGTGGCACAAAATGAATGACAGATACCACAGACAGGACTGGCACAGATTCACAGATTTGGCAATATTATTCTCCCTTTATTTTAATTTTTTTTTGTGATATGGGAGACAAGTGATTTAATCAGTCCCACTATATCACAGTATAGTTTCTGTGGCACAAAATGAATGACAGATACCACAGACAGCACTGGCACAGATGCACACATTTGGCAGTATTATTCTCCCTTTATTTTAATTTTTTTTTATTTATATGGGAGACAAGTGATTTAATCAGGCCCACTATATCACAGTATATTTTCTGTGGCACAAAATGAATGACAGATACCACAGACAGCACTGTCACAGATGCACAGATTTAGCAAGATTATTCTCCCTTTATTTCAAATTTTTTTTTTGTGATATGGGAGACAAGTGATTTAATCAGGCCCACTATATCACAGTATAGTTTCTGTGGCACAAAATGAATGACAGATACCACAGACAGCACTGGCACAGATGCACAGATTTGGCAAGATTATTCTCCCTTTATTTTTATTTTTTGATTTATACGGGAGACAAGTGATTTGATCAGGCCCACTATATCACAGTATATTTTCTCTAGCACAAAATGAATGACATAGCACAGAAAGCACTGGCACAGATGCACAGATTGGCAATATAAATCTCCCTTCTTAGGTGTGGGACAGTGCAGAAAAATACAGGCCCACTGTTTTACACTACACAGTTTCAGGGGCTGAAAGTGGCTGGAAGATATTAAAAAAAAAAAAAAAGGGACTGTACTACAATTACTATCTCCCTACAATAGTCTTTGAAAAGTATGGCAGGCAGCAATAAAAAGGACTGCTGCACACAAAAAATGAGGACAAACAAACAAGATAGCTGTGCAGAAAGGAAGGAGCAACACGATTTTTGCTTTTAACCCCTTCATGACCCAGCCTATTTTGGCCTTAATGACCTGGCCGTTTTTTGCAATTCTGACCAGTGTCCCTTTATGAGGTAATAACTCAGGAACGCTTCAACGGATCCTAGCGATTCTGAGATAGTTTTTTCGTGACATATTGGGCTTCCTGATAGTGGTAAAGTTAGGTCGATAATTTCTGAGTTTATTTGTGAAAAAAACGGAAAATTGGCGAAAATTTGGAAAATTTCACAATTTTCACATTTTCAATTTTTATTCTGTTAAACCAGAGAGTTATGTGACACAAAATAGTTAATAAATAACATTTCCCACATGTCTACTTTACATCAGCACAATTTTGGAAACAAATTTTTTTTTTGCTAGGAAGTTATAAGGGTTAAAATTTGACCAGTGATTTCTCATTTTTACAACAAAATTTACAAAACCATTTTTTTTAGGGACCACCTCACATTTGAAGTCATTTTGAGGGTTCTATATGGCTGAAAATACCCAAAAGTGACACCAATCTAAAAACTGCACCCCTCAAGGTGCTCAAAACCACATTCAAGAAGTTTATTAACCCTTCAGGTGTTTCACAGCAGCAGAAGCAACATGGAAGTAAAAAATTAACATTTAACTTTTTAGTCACAAAAATGATATTTAGCAACAATTTTTTTATTTTCCCAAGGGTAAAAGGAGAAACTGGACCATGAACGTTGTTGTAAAATTTGTCCTGAGTACGCTGATACCTCATATGTGGGGGTAAACCACTGTTTGGGCGCACGGCAGGGCTCGGAAGGGAAGGATCGCCATTTGACTTTTTGAATGAAAAATTGGCTCCAATCTTTAGCAGACACCATGTCGCGTTTGGAGAGCCCCCGTGTGCCTAAACATTGGAGCTCCCCCACAAGTGACCCCATTTTGGAAACTAGACCCCCCAAGGAACTTATCTAGAAGCATAGTGAGCACTTTAAACCCCCAGGTGCTTCACAAATTGATCCGTAAAAATAAAAAAGTATTTTTTTTTCACCCAAAAATTCTTTTAGCCCCAATTTTTTCATTTTTACATGGGCAACAGGATAAAATGGATCCTAAAATTTGTTGGACAATTTCTCCTGAGTACACCGATACCTCACATGTGGGGGTAAACCACTGTTTGGGCACACGGTAAGGCTCGGAAGGGAAGGAGTGCCATTTGACTTTTTGAATGAAAAATTATCTCCATCGCTAGCGGACACCATGTCACGTTTGGAGAGCCCCTGTGTGCCTAAACATTGGAGCTCCCCCACAAGTGACCCCATTTTGGAAACTAGACCCCCCAAGGAACTTATCTAGAAGCATAGTGAGCACTTTAAACCCTCAGGTGCTTCACAAATTGATCCGTAAATATGAAAAAGTACTTTTTTTTCACACAAAATTTCTTTTAGCCTCAATTTTTTCATATTCACATGGGCAACAGGATAAAATGGATCCTAAAATTTGTTGGGCAATTTCTCCTGAGTACGCCGATACCTCATATGTGGGGTAAACCACTGTTTGGGTGCACGGCAAGGCTCCGAAGGGGAGGCGCGCCATTTGACTTTTTGAATGGAAAATTAGCTCCAATCGTTAGCGGACACCATGTCGCGTTTGGAGAGCCCCTGTGTGCCTAAACATTGGAGCTCCCATACAAGTGACCCCATTTTGGAAACTAGACCCCCCAAGGAACTTATCTAGATGCATAGTGAGCACTTAAAACCCACAGGTGCTTCACAGAAGTTTATAACGCCGAACCGTGAAAATAAAAAATAATTTTTCTTTCCTCAAAAATGATTTTTAGCCCGGAATTTTTTATTTTCCCAAGGATAATAGGAGAAATTGGACCCCAAATGTTGTTGTCCAGTTTGTCCTGTGTACGATGATATCCCATATGTGGGGGTAAACCACTGTTTGGGCGCACGGCAGGGCTCGGAAGGAAAGGCACGCGATTTGGCTTTTTGAATGGAAAATTAGCTCCAATCGTTAGCGGACACCATGTCGCGTTTGGAGAGCCCCTGTGTGCCTAAACATTGGAGCTCCCCCACAAGTGACCCCATTTTGGAAACTAGAACTCCCAAGGAACTAATCTAGGTGTGTGGTGAGCACTTTGAACCCCCAAGTGCTTTACAGAAGTTTATAACGCAGAGCCATGAAAATAAAAAATAATTTTTCTTTTCTCAAAAATGATTTTTAGCCCACAATTTTTGTCTTTTTCCAAGGGTAACAGGAGATATTGGACCCCAAAATTTGTTGTCCAGTTTCTCCTGAGTACACTGATACCCCACATGTGGGGGTAAATGTTGTGAATTTGCTTTTTGCTCCCTCTAGTGGTTACTAGTTTTTTGACTCTGGTTTTTCTGTCATTCCTTTTATCCGCACCTGGGTCGTTACTTAGGGGTGTTGCTATATAAGCTCCCTGGACCTTCAGTTCTATGCGTGGCAACGTAGTTATCAGAGCTAGTCTGCTGTGCTCTTGTCTACTGATCCTGGTTCCAGTTATATCAGCTAAGTCTGCCTTTTGCTTTTTGCTATTTGTTTTGGTTTTGTATTTTTGTCCAGCTTGTTCCAAATCTATATCCTGACCTTTGCTGGAAGCTCTAGGGGGGCTGGTGTTCTCCCCCCGGACCGTTAGACGGTTCGGGGGTTCTTGAATTTCCAGTGTGGATTTTAATAGGGTTTTTGTTGACCATATAAGTTACCTTTCTTTATTCTGCTATCAGTAAGCGGGCCTCTCTGTGCTAAACCTGGTTCATTTCTGTGTTTGTCATTTCCTCTTACCTCACCGTCATTATTTGTGGGGGGCTTCTATCCAGCTTTGGGGTCCCCTTCTCTGGAGGCAAGAAAGGTCTTTGTTTTCCTCTACTAGGGGTAGCTAGATTCTCCGGCTGGCGCGTGTCATCTAGAATCAACGTAGGAATGATCCCCGGCTACTTCTAGTGTTGGCGTTAGGAGTAGATATATGGTCAACCCAGTTACCACTGCCCTATGAGCTGGATTTTTGTATTCTGCAGATTTCCACGTTCCTCTGAGACCCTCGCCATTGGGGTCATAACAGGTAAACCACTGTTTTGCCACACGTCAGGGTTCGGAAGGGAAGTAGTGACGTTTTGAAATGCAGACTTTGATGGAATGCTCTGCGGGCGTCAGGTTGCGTTTGCAGAGCCCCTGATGTACCTAAACAGTAGGAACTCCCCACAAGTGACCCCATTTTGGAAACTAGACCCCCCAAGGAACTTATTTGGATGTGTGGTGAGCACTTTCAACCCCCAAGTGCTTCACAGAAGTTTACAACGCAGAGCCGTGAAAATAAAAAATCATTTTTCTTTCCTCAAAAAAGATGTTTTAGCAAGCAATTTTTTATTTTCACAATGGTAACAGGAGAAATTGGACCCCAATTTTTGTTGCCCAGTTTGTTGTGAGTACGCTGGTACCCCATATGTGGGAGTAAACCACTGTTTGGGTGCACATCAGGGCTCGGAAGGGAAGTAGTGACATTTGAAATGCAGACTTTGATGGAATGGTCTGCGGGCGTCACGTTGCATTTGCAGAGCCCCTGATGTGCCTAAACAGTAGAAACACCCCAGAAGTGACCCCATTTTGGAAACTAGATCCCCCAAGGAACTTATCTAGATGTGTGGTGAGCACTTTCAACCCCCAAGTGCTTCACAGAAGTTTATAACGCAGAGCCATGAAAATAAAAAATAATTGTTCTTTCCTCAAAAATTACGTTTTAGCAAGTAATTTTTTCTTTTTGCAAGGGTAACAGGAGAAATTGGACCCCAATAGTTGTTGCCCAGTTTGTCCTGAGTACGCTGGTACCCCATATGTGGGGGTATACCACTGTTTGGGCGCACGTCGGGGTTTGGAAGGGAAGGAGCACCATTTGACTTGTTGAACGCAAAATTGGCTGGAATCAATGGTGGCGCCATGTTGCGTTTGGAGACCCCTGATGTGCCTAAACAGTGGAAACCCCTCAATTCTAACTTCAACACTAACCCCAACGCACCCCTAACTAGGGTTGAGCGACTTTCATTTTTGTAAGATCGAGTCGGGTTTTGTGAAACCCGACTTTGTCCAGAGTCGAGTCGAGTGCAGTCGGCCGATTATCGCTAAAAGTCGGGGATCGACCGAAACACGAAACCCAATGCAAGTCAATGGGGAAGCATAGTCGGCAGTGAGTGGAGGCCAGGAAAACACCTACAGTGCCCATTTTAATGCCAAACACATCCATTCTTGTTTTCTGAAGCTTGTCAATCTTAATTAACTTTATAATAATAGTTGGGCATAGGAAATTGGGGGTCATTTGGCAAAAGTTGTGGGGAATATGGCTGGTTCAAGGCTTTAGTGGGCCCAGGAAACGTGGACTATGTCACGGCGGTGGAGCAGGGAGAGGTAAGTATTTCAACGTTGCAAGTGCTGTGATCCTGAGCAAGCAGGGGGGGCCCACTCGTTCGCATTGGCACTGGCACAGGGCCCCTCAAAGTACGGCGGTGTGTTTGCATGGCGGGGGCGCCTCCCACCAGCAGCGACACTTTTGTGTACTCTGAGGGGCCCTGTGCCAGTGACGTCGCCAACGAGTATGCCCCCCCCCCACCTGATGAAGGAACCTGCACTTTCATCTGCACCTTCCTCTTTGTCCCTGTGTAAGGTGGTATAACATGCGGGAAGGGGAACCTTACTTTCAGCAGGGTCAGATTCTGGCTGTGTACAGTGCAAGGGGAATGTAGTGGTCTAGGTCAATGTACCAGCAGACTCATCTAGCAGTGGCTGGGCAATGGGCAGGATGAGGAGGAAACAGATATAGGGCCAAAGAATAAAGTAGGCTAAATGCAGTTCAAAATTGGTAACAGGACTAAACAGGCGGCATTGCTTTGTTCAGTGGAACAGTAGCAAACCCAAGAGCAGCAGACACTGTTTTAAGGGCCCAACCACACTAGTAGGCCAAATGCAGTTTAATATCTGCTACTGTAGGCCAAAAGCCAGAAGGTTGAAGCTCAGCTTTATTCAGTTGAGGACAAACAACATGGAGGGGCAGACACCGTTAGTAGGCCCTAACCACCAATTTTTAAAAACACAGCACTTAATGAGAGCCAGAAGGTTGAACCTCAGCTTTATTCAGTTGAGGTCAACACCACGGAGGGGCAGACACCGTTAGTAGGCCGTAACCAAAGTTGAAGGCCAAATGCAGTTTAATATCTGATACTATAGGCCAAAAGCCAGAAGGTTGAAGCTCAGCTTTATTCAGTTGAGGACAAACAACATGGAGGGGCAGACACCGTTAGTAGGCCCTAACCACCAATTTTTAAAAACACAGCACTTAATGAGAGCCAGAAGGTTGAACCTCAGCTTTATTCAGTTGAGGTCAACACCAGGGAGGGGCAGACACCGTTAGTAGGCCGTAACCAAAGTTGAAGGCCAAATGCAGTTTAATATCTGATACTATAGGCTGAAAGCCAGAAGGTTGAAGCTCAGCTGTATTCAGTTGAGGGCAACACCAGGGAGGGGCAGACACCGTTAGTAGGCCATAACCAAAGTTGAAGGCCAAATGCAGTTTAATATCTGATACTATAGGCCGAAAGCCAGAAGGTTGAAGCTCAGCTGTATTCAGTTGAGGGCAACACCAGGGAGGGGCAGACACCGTTAGTAGGCCCTAAACACCATTTTATTTTTTTTAAATAGCTTAATCAGAGCCAGAAGGTAGAAGCTCAGCTTTATTCAGTTGAGGACAACACCAGGCAGGGGCAGACACCGTTAGTAGGCCCTAAACACAATTTAAAAAAAAAAAAATAGCTTAATCAGAGCCAGAAGGTAGAAGCACAGCTTTATTCAGTTGAGGACAACTTGAATTAGGGACTGCAGACAGACATACCAGGCTGTCCCCTGTGTGGACCATGCATCCAATACATTAACCCATTGCGCCACAAAGGACACGTAACCTTCCGTGGCCATGCCTACAGGTCCATGTGTCTGTTGTCAGGTGTACCTTTGGAGTCACAGATTGACAGAGTGCATGGACAATGCGGTCTTTAACATGCTGGTGGAGGGGTGGGATGGCTTTTCTCGCAAAAGAATTGTCAACTGGGTAGCTCATAGCGTGGTACAGCATAGTCCAGCATGGCTTTATTAATATTAAATAAAATAAAAAAATAGGCTCTATGCACTGTAAAATAGGTTCAAGGGGTAAACGGGCAGCATTGGTGTGGTCAGTGGAGGAGTATTGCACGTAGGGACCGCAGACAGGCTAACAAAGGCCTAAAATAACAAATAATAAGCTCATGGCAGTTTAACATCCGTTACATGGATACACAGGCAGCTCAGTGGTCAGCGGAGGAGGAGTATTGCAAGTAGGGACCGCAGACAGGCTAACAAAGGCCTAAAATAACAAATAATAGGCTCATGGCAGTTTTAGATCCGTTACATGGATACACAGGCAGCTCAGTGGTCAGCGGAGGAGGAGTATTGCAAGTAGGGACCGCAGACAGGCTAACAAAGGCCTAAAATAACAAATAATAGGCTCATGGCAGTTTTACATCCGTTACATGGATACACAGGCAGCTCAGTGGTCAGCGGAGGAGGAGTATTGCAAGTAGGGACCGCAGACAGGCTAACAAAGGCCTAAAATAACAAATAATAGGCTCATGGCAGTTTTACATCCGTTACATGGATACACAGGCAGCATTTTGGTCAGTGGAGAAGGATTGCAAGGAGTGTCTGACACAGTTAGTGCTCACAAAAAATAAATAGATGTTAATGTCTCGCAAAACAACCCAAAAAAAAAAAAATGTGGCATACCTAGGTACAGGGGTGGGCTCATCTGCTGAGTTTCTGACAAAGTAATTTGGCAGTAAATTAGTATTTACTGGTGTCAATATAGGACACTGACCCAGACTACTTTAACTAGCATCATACATGTCAACAAATTGGCATTGTTTGACAGTGCCAGCCAGCATTGAATGATGTCAGCGCATAGACTAAACATTGGTGGAGCTGCGCGAGATAATTTTGCACGTGGTAGAGCGCATTTTGAGCTGGGGGGGGACTCTCTTGTGGCTGGCGGTACCGCCCCAGGGCCCCTCATGTTACAACGGTGTGTCTGACATTGGGTGCGCACCACCACCGCCAGAGACACTATATTGTACTATGAGGGACCCAGTGGCAGTGCCGTCGACCAAAAGCGAGCACACCCACCTCTTCTGACAAACAGCACTGTAACTAACGGGTGCTTGCGCCAAGTGGCGAGACCACGGCCCCGTGGGGGGAGTTTTCCCATTGGGGGAGGTGTAAACATGTCGTATGCTGGTCAAACAGCTGCTGCAAATTAAGAGATTGGAACACTCAGTAAAACCAGTCCACAAGAAAGACCTTTTTATAGGAAAGCTAGGTGTCAGCCGGGAAAGGTGGGGCAAAATAATTTGAAATCCAGGAGTGGTTCATTTTAATGAAGGTGAGATCATCCACATTTTGGGTCTTTCTGATAGCACACTAGCTGCTGGGCAAGCAAGCTCCTGCAACGCATATTCTGCCAATTCAGGCCAGGTGTCTAATTTTGATGCCCAGTAATCAAATGGGAATGACGGTTGAGGGAGAACATCGATAAGGGATGAAAAATAGTTAGTAACCATACTGGACAAATGTTGTCTCCTATCACTTTGAATAGATGCTGCAGTACCTGTCCTGTCTGCGGTCATTGCAAAATCACTCCACAACCTGGTCAGAAAACCCCTCTGTCCAACGCCACTTCTGATCTGTGCACCTCTAACACCTCTGCCATGTAGCCCCCTGCAGCTTGTGTGAGAACCGTCACCGGCGCTGTGTGCTGGGAATGCCTGAATCAAACGGTCTACCAGAGTAGCTTGTTTGGTTGCTAAGATTTGTTCGAGGTTCTCATGTGGCATAATATTTTGCAATTTGCCTTTATAGCGAGGGTCAAGGATGCAGGCCAACCAGTAATCATCATCGCTCATCATTTTACTAATGCGTGTGTCCCTTTGGAGGATACGTAAGGCATAATCCGCCATGTGGGCCAAAGTTCCAGTTGTCAAATCTGCGTTTGTGCTGGTTGGAGGGGCAGTTACAGTCAAATCTACGTCACTTGTCTCCCTTAAAAAAACAGAACCCGGCCTTGCAACTCCACTAATTTCTGTTGGCCCAGGAGAAGCTTCCTCATTGAAAAAGTACTCATCCCCATCATCCTCCTCGTCCTCCTCCTCCTCTTCGCCCGCTACCGCGTCCTCTACACGGCCCTGACCAGACAATGGCTGACTGTCATCAAGGCTTTCCTCTTCCTCGGCTGCAGACGCCTGCTCCTTTATGTGCGTCAAACTTTGCATCAGCAGACGCATTAGGGGGATGCTCATGCTTATTATGGCGTTGTCTGCACTAACCAGCCGTGTGCATTCCTCAAAACACTGAAGGACTTGACACAGGTCTTGTAGCTTCGACCACTGCACACCTGACAACTCCATGTCTGCCATCCAACTGCCTGCCCGTGTATGTGTATCCTCCCACAAAAACATAACAGCACGCCTCTGTTCGCACAGTCTCTGAAGCATGTGCAGCGTGGAGTTCCACCTTGTTGCAACGTCGATGATTAGGCGATGCTGGGGAAGGTTCAAAGACCGCTGATAGTTCTGCATACGGCTGGAGTGTACCGGCGAACGGCGGATATGCGAGCAAAGTCTGCGCACTTTGAGGAGCAGGTCGGGTAACCCCGGGTAACTTTTCAGGAAGCACTGCACCACCAGGTTTAAGGTGTGAGCCAGGCAAGGAATGTGTTTCAGTTGGGAAAGGGCTATGGCAGCCATGAAATTCCTTCCGTTATCACTCACAACCTTGCCTGCCTCAAGATGTACAGTGCCCAGCCATGACTGAGTTTCATTCTGCAAGAACTCGGACAGCACTTCCGCGGTGTGTCTGTTGTCGCCCAAACACTTCATTGCCAATACAGCCTGCTGACGCTTGCCACTAGCTGTCCCATAATGGCACGCCTGGTGTGCAACAGTGGCAGCCGCGGATGGAGTGGATGTGCGACTGCGGTCTGTGGAAGAGCTCTCGCTTCTGCATGAGGAGGAGGAAGAGGAGGAGGGGGGCGAACACCTACAGCCAACTCTTTCCTTGACTGTGGGCTAGGCAAAACTGTCCCAATATTGCTGTCCCCTGTGGACCCTGCATCCACCACATTCACCCAGTGTGCCGTGATGGACACGTAACGTCCCTGACCATGCCTACTGGTCCATGCATCTGTTGTCAGGTGCACCTTTGTAGTCACAGACTGCCTGAGTGCATGGACGATGCGCTCTTTAACATGGTGGTGGAGGGCTGGGATGGTTTTTCTCGAAAAGAAGTGTCGATTGGGTAGCTTGTGGCGTGGTACAGCGTAGTCCATCAGCGCTTTGAAAGCTTCGCTTTCAACTAACCGGTAGGGCATCATCTCTAATGAGATTAGTCTTGCAATGTGGGCGTTCAAACCCTGTGTACGCGGATGCGAGGATGAGTACTTCCTTTTCCTAACAAGAGTCTCATGTAGGGTGAGCTGGACTGGAGAGCTGGAGATCGTGGAACTTGCGGTGGTGCCGGTGGACATGGGTGAGTGAGAGAGGGTTGGAGATGGTATTCTTGCCGGTGCCCTACATGCAGTGTTTCCTACTGCAAACCTGGTGATTCCCTGACTGCTTTGGCCTGGCGACGAAAGCTGCACAGATACTGCAGGTGGTGCGGGAAATGGGGGGTGGACAGTGAGAGAAGGGATGTAGCGTTGCTGACTAGCTTCATTGGCCGAGGGTGCTGCAACCTTTAGGGACGTTTGGTAGTTAGTCCAGGCTTGCAAATGCATGGTGGATAAGTGTCTATGCATGCAACTTGTATTTAGACTTTTAAGATTCTGACCTCTGCTTAAGGTAGTTGAACATTTTTGACAGATGACTTTGCGCTGATCATTTGGATGTTGTTTAAAAAAATGCCAGACTGCACTCTTTCTACTATCGGATACCTTTTCAGGCATTGCAGACTGAGCTTCTTTAACCGGATGGCCACGCTGTCCTCCAACTGGTTTTGGTTTTGCCACACGTTTGTGGCCAGATACGGACCCGGTAGATGGAACCTGTTGTGATGTTGATGCCTGCTGCGGCTCCTCCTCCTCCGCTTCAGAACTACTGCCGCCTGCACCCTGTTCCCCCAATGGCTGCCAATCGGGGTCAACAACTGGGTCATCTATGACCTCCTCTTCTATGTCGTGTGCAACTTTGTCTGTGTCACCGTGTAAGCCGGTGGTATAGCGTTTGTGACGGGGCACCATAGTCTCCGCTGGGTTTGATTCTGGCTCAGTACACTGCGAGGGCAATGTTCTGGTCTTAGTCAAAGGAACAGCATAGTAATCTGGCTGTGGCTGTGCATCTGTGCACTCCATGTCCGATTCAACTTCTAATGGGCATGGCCTGTTAACTGTTTCACTGTCTAACCCAGGAACGGTATGAGTAAAGAGCTCCATGGAGTAACCTGTTGTGTCGACTGACGCATCCTTCACTGTTGTTCTGGGTGAAGGACACAAGGAAGCGACTTGTTCCTGACCGGGAGCATCCACTGACAATGCACTGCTCTTACATTTGGCACTTTCCGAGGAGGAGGCGAAAGAGCTAGAGGAAGAATCTGCTATGAAAGCCAATACTTGTTCCTCCTGCTCCGGCTTCAAAAGTGGTTTTCCTACTCCCAGAAAAGAGAGCGTTCGAGGCCTTGTGTAGCCCGACAACGAACCTGGCTCAACAACTCGAGACTTAGGTGCTGTACTGCTTTTACCACGACCACCATCATTACCAGCTGACAATGACCGCCCACGGCCACGACCTCTTCCACTAGACTTCCTCATTGTTTGCAAAACGTAACCAAAGTAACGCTATTTGTTACTGTAAAACAACTTATAAGGTGAACTCAAACTTCTGTAGGAATTATATATACCTTTATAGGTGCCTGACACTGAAAGGAAAATCATGCCCAATGTTACACACTAGGTTTTCTGTGCCCCAATAATTTAAGACAGATGGCACCCACAGGACTGGCACGGAGGCAGACTTGCCAATATTTATCTCCCACCAACTTTTTTTTTTGAAAAGGGAGAATTTAGCCAAAAAAAAAAAAAAAGGCCAAGTATCACACAGTGCTTTTCGGTGGCACACAATGAGAGACAGATGGCACACACAGGACTGGCACGGAGGCAAACTTGCCAATATTTATCTCCCACTAACTATTTTTTTTTGAAAAGGGAGAATTTACCCCCCCCCCAAAAAAAGGCCCAGTATTACACAGTGCTTTTCGGTGGCACACAATGAGAGACAGATGGCACACACAGGACTGGCACGGAGGCAAACTTGCCAATATTTATCTCCCACTGACTATTTTTTTTTTGAAAAGGGAGAATTTCCCCCCCCCCAAAAAAAAGGCCCAGTATTACACAGTGCTTTTCGGTGGCACACAATGAGAGACAGATGGCACACACAGGACTGGCACGGAGGCAAACTTGACAATATTTATCTCCCACTAACTATTTTTTTTTTAAAAGGGAGAATTTACCCCCCCCAAAAAAAGGCCCAGTATTACACAGTGCTTTTCGGTGGCACACAATGAGAGACAGATGGCACACACAGGACTGGCACGGAGGCAAACTTGCCAATATCTATCTCCCACTAACTATTTTTTTTGAAAAGGGAGAATTTACCAAAAAAAAAAAAAAAAAGGCCAAGTATCACACAGTGGTTTTTTCGGTGCCACACAATGAGAGAGATGCCACCCACAGCAATGGCACGGAGGCAGACTTGCCTATATTTATCTCCCACTAATTTTTATTTTTTTTGAAAAGGGAGAATTTAGCCAAAAAAAAAAAAGGCCAAGTATCACACAGTGGTTTTTTCGGTGGCACACAATGAGAGAGAGATGCCACCCACAGCAATGGCACGGAGGCAGACTTGCCTATATTTATCTCCCACTAATTTTTATTTTTTTTGAAAAGGGAGAATTTAGCCCAAAAAAAAAAAAGGCCAAGTATCACACAGTGTTTTTTTCGGTGGCACACAATGAGAGAGAGATGCCACCCACAGCAATGGCACGGAGGCAGACTTGCCTATATTTATCTCCCACTAATTAGTATTATTTTTGAAAAGGGAGAATTTAGCCAAAAACAAAAAAAAGGCCAAGTATCACACAGTGGTTTTCGGTGGCACACAATGAGAGAGAGATGCCACCCACAGCAATGGCACGGAGGCAGACTTGTCTATATTTATCTCCCACTAATTTTTATTTTTTTTTAAAAGGGAGAATTTAGCCAAAAAAAAAAAAAAAAGGCCAAGTATCACACAGTGGTTTTTTCGGTGGCACACAATGAGAGAGATGCCACCCACAGCAATGGCACGGAGGCAGACTTGCCTATATTTATCTCCCACTAATTTTTATTTTTTTTGAAAAGGGAGAATTTAGCCAAAAAAAAAAAGGCCAAGTATCACACAGTGGTTTTTTCGGTGCCACACAGTGAGAGAGATGCCACCCACAGCAATGGCACAGAGGCAGACTTGCCTATATTTATCTCACACTAATTTTTTTTTTTTTTTTTTTTAAAGGGAGAATTTAGCCCCCCCCAAAAAAAAGGCCAAGTATCACACAGTGGTTTTTTCGGTGCCACACAATGAGAGAGATGCCACCCACAGCAATGGCACGGAGGCAGACTTGCCTATATTTATCTCCCACTAATTTTTTTTTTTTTTGAAAAGGGAGAATTTACCAAAAAAAAAAAAAAAAAAAGGGCAAGTATCACACAGTGGTTTATTTCGGTGCCACACAATGAGAGAGATGCCACCCACAGCAATGGCACGGAGGCAGACTTGCCAATATTTATCTCCCTGCAGTTATCTCAGAAAAGTATGGCAGGCAGCTATAAAAAGGACTGCTGCACACAAAAGTGTGGACAAACACACAAGATAGCTGTGCAGAAAGGAAGGAAATACAGGATTTGTGCTTTGAAAAAAGCAGTTGGTTTGCACAGCAGCGTACACACAGGCACAGCAACGCAGCTATCAGGGTCAGGGAGCCTTCTAGTGCAGCCCAATGAGCTACAGCGCTGAGGAAAAAAAAATGTAGCTTCCTCTGTCCTGCAATCAAAAGGTGGTGTTGGACAGTGGAAATCGCTACAGCACAAGCGGTTTGTGGCTTTATGTACCCTGCCTATCACTATCCCTGCTTCCGAAGAAGCTGCAGCAACCTCTCCCTACGCTCACATCAGCAGCAGTAAGATGGCGGTCGGTGGGAACGCCCCTTTATAGCCCCTGTGACGCGGCAGAAAGCAAGCCAATCACTGCAACGCCCTTCTCTAAGATGGTGGGGACTGAGATCTATGTCATCACGCTGCCCACACTCTGCGTCCACCTTCATTGGCTGAGAAATGGCGCTTTCAGCGTCATTGAAACGCAACTTTGGCGCGAAAGTCGTGTACCGCATGGCCGATGCAACGCTGGGATCGGCTCGGTTTCATGAGACGCCGACTTTGCCAAAAGTCGGCGACTTATGAAAATGAACGATCCGTTTCGCTCAACCCTACACCTAACCCTAATCCCAACTGTAGCCATAACCCTAATCACAACCCTAACCCCAACACACCCCTAACCACAACCCTAACCCCAACACACCCGTAACCCTAATCCCAACCCTAACCCTAATCCTAACCCTAATCCCAACCCTAACCACAACTGTAACCCCAACACACCCCTAACCCTATCCGTAACCCTAACCACAAGCCTAGTCTTAACCCTATTTCCAACCCTAGCCCTAATTCCAACCCTAACTCTAATTCCAACCCTAACCCTAAGGCTATGTGCCCACGTTGCGGATTCGTGTGAGATTTTTCCGCACGATTTTTGAAAAATCTGCAGGTAAAAGGCACTGCATTTTACCTGCAGATTTACAGTGGATTTCCAGTGTTTTTTTGTGCGGATTTCACCTGCGGATTCCTATTGAGGAACAGGTGTAAAACGCTGCGGAATCTGCACAAAGAATTGACATGCTGCGGAAAATACAACGCAGCGTTTCCGCACAGAATTTTCCGCACCATGGGCACAGCGGATTTGGTTTTCCATAGGTGTACATGGTACTGTAAACCTGATGGAAAACTGCTACGAATTCGCAGCGGCCAATGCGCTGCGGATCCGCGGCCAATCCGCTGCGGATCAGCGGCCAATCCGCTGCGGATCCGCGGCCAGTCCGCTGCGGATCCGCAGCCAAATCCGCACTGTGTGCACATGCCCTAACCCTAACCCTACCCCTAACCCTACCCCTAACCCTAACCCTACCCCTAGTTCTAACCCTAGTTCTAACCCTAACCCTAGTGGAAAAAGAAAAAAAAATATTTTCTGTATTTTATTATTGTCCCTACCTATGGGGGTGATAAAGGGGGGGGGGGCATTTACTATTTTTTATTTTGATCACTGTGATAGGTTATATCACAGTGATCAAACTATACTTGGAACGAATCTGCCGGCCGGCAGATTCGGCTGGCGCACTGCGCATGCGCCCGCCATTTTGGAAGATGGCGGCGCCCATGGAGATGATGGACGGACACCGGGAGGCCCGGTAAGTATGAGGGGGGGATCTGAGCATGGGGGGTGGATTGGAGGTCGGGGGGTGGGATCGGAGCACGGGGGAGCGGGCAGGAGGACGGGGGAGCAGACAGGATGACGGAGGGGAGCGGAGCACCGGACGGAGGACCGGGGAGGAGATCGGTGGTGGTGGTGGGGGGTACATAAGTGTTTCCAGCCATGGCTGATGATATTGCAGCATCGGCCATGGCTGGATTGTAATATTTCACCATTTTTTAGGTGAAATATTACAAATCACTCTGATTGGCAGTTTCACTTTCAACAGCCAATCAGAGCGATCGTAGCCACGGGGGGGGGGGTGAAGCCACCCCCCTGGGCTGAAGTACCACTCCCCCTGTCCCTGCAGATCGGGTGAAATTGGAGTTAACCCTTTCACCCGATCTGCAGGGACGTGATCATTCCATGACGCCACATAGGCGTCATGGGTCGGATTGGCACTGACTTTCATGATGCCTACGTCGCGTCATAGGTCGGGAAGGGGTTAAAAAAGCAGTTGGTTTGCACAGCGGTGTCCAAACACCAATGCAGCTATCAGGAAGCCTTCTAGGGCAGCCCAGTAAGCTACAGAGCTGATGAAGAGAAATCTAGCCTCCACTGTCCCTGCAAAGAAAAGGTGGTGTTGGACAGTGGAAATCGCTACAGCACAAGCGGTTTGGGGGTTAATTTACCCTGCCTAACGCTATCCCTGCTTCTGACGAAGCAGCAGCATCCTCTCCTTATGCTCAGATCAGCAGCAGTAAGATGGCGGTCGGCGGGAACGCCCCTTTATAGCCCCTGTGACGCCACAGAAAGCAAGCCCATCACTGCCATGCCCTTCTCTAAGATGGTGGGGAGCAGGACCTATGTCATCACGCTGCCCACACTCTGCGTGCACCTTCATTGGCTGAGAAATGGCGCTTTAAGCGTCATATGAAACGCGACTTTGCCGCGAAGATCGTGTACCGCATGGCCGATCCCACGCTGGGATCGGGTCAGGTTTCATGAAACCCGACTTTGCCAAAAGTCAGCGACTTATGAAAATGGCCGATCCGTTTCGCTCAACCCTACCTACCACTTCTTGGACTTGCACTCCAGCGGTAATTGTCTTTATGCACTGAACAGATCCTGCTTTCCCAAAGGTCTGATCTGTTACACCATGCTTTAGGCTGGTTCTTATGCATTATCATTAGTGTTGAGCATTCCGATACCGCAAGTATCGGGTATCGGCCGATATTTGCGGTATCGGAATTCCGATACCGAGATCCGATACTTGCCGCATATCGGATACTGGAATCGGAAGTTCTCAATTCAAACAGCATGAATTCAGCCAATGAGGAATGATTATGTTGAGGGAGGATCACTTGGCAACTGAAAATGACCAGACGGAGACGTGTGTCTCTGTTTGGGGGATCGAGCTGATCTCTGGCCCCCGTTTAATTGTGTATGAGTTTTGATAGTCATAGAAATTATACTTCAACCAATCAGCATAAGAACACGCTCACAGTTCTTAACCTATAAGAATACAGGAAAAACTTAACCCATGAGGATACAGGAAAAATGGAAACTACAGATATGGTCATGTCTTTTTGTTATAGTATGTGTTTTTCTAACAGATGCCTCAGTCTTGTATAGTGATACACCCCCGAATATGTTATCTGGCTTGAGTCAGAAGACTCAAGGTCTTTATACCAATTATAAACCATAGCCTAGTTGCATACCAGGCTTGTGAACAACAAGATAAAATTACTTCATGGCAGCTGTAACCTTTTACCTAATTAAATAACAGAATTTATCTTTAAGCAACAAGAAAATGGAGTCAAAAACACAAAATGGAGAATCTAGCACAAAATGGAGAACCTTTCATAATTTGTTCCTTCACATTCCCCCCTAGATAAATTTTGTTAATGTCCAGCATCAGAGGTACTATCCCAAGCTCTAAGCTCGAGGGGTACTGGTCTTCACATGACTGGTGCCATGTTACCAGCCATGGCTGTTGCGGCGTACCCGTCCCCCCTGTATACTAGAATTTACGAATAACAATTATTGATAACAGTAGTGGGGATCTTTTGAAGATAGCCATATACACTCACCGGCCACTTTATTAGGTACACCATGCTAGTAACGGGTTGGACCCCCTTTTGCCTTCAGAACTGCCTCAATTCTTCGTGGCATAGATTCAACAAGGTGCTGGAAGCATTCCTCAGAGATTTTGGTCCATATTGACATGATGGCATCACACAGTTGCCGCAGATTTGTCGGCTGCACATCCCAAAGATGCTCCATACAAGGCAGGATGGATCCATGCTTTCATGTTGTTTACGCCAAATTCTGACCCTACCATCCGAATGTCGCAGCAGAAATCGAGACTCATCAGACCAAGCAACGTTTTTCCAATCTTCTACTGTCCAATTTCGATGAGCTTGTACAAATTGTAGCCTCAGTTTCCTGTTCTTAGCTGAAAGGAGTGGTACCCGGTGTGGTCTTCTGCTGCTGTAGCCCATCTGCCTCAAAGTTCGACGCACTGTGCGTTCAGAGATGCTCTTAGGCCTACCTTGGTTGTAACGGGTGGCGATTTGAGTCACTGTTGCCTTTCTATCAGCTCGAACCAGTCTGCCCATTCTCCTCTGACCTCTGGCATCAACAAGGCATTTCCGCCCACAGAACTGCCGCTCACTGGATTTTTTTTCTTTTTCGGACCATTCTCTGTAAACCCTAGAGATGGTTGTGCGTGAAAATCCCAGTAGATCAGCAGTTTCTGAAATACTCAGACCAGCCCTTCTGGCACCAACAACCATGCCACGTTCAAAGGCACTCAAATCACCTTTCTTCCCCATACTGATGCTCGGTTTGAACTGCAGGAGATTGTCTTGACCATGTCTACATGCCTAAATGCACTGAGTTGCCGCCATGTGATTGGCTGATTAGAAATTAAGTGTTAACAAGAAGTTGGACAGGTGTACCTAATAAAGTGGCCGGTGAGTGTACTTGGCTTCAACATCTTCACCAGATAACTTTGTAAAATTGGTGTAGAGAAGAGCAGGGGTGGCAACGCTTTTGGTTTCATCATTAGTTGTCTTAGTGCAGAATTTCCTAATACATACAGAAATACACCAAAAAACAAGTTTTAGTATTACATACATAACAAGGATAAAGGCAACAATATATAACAAACTTTGAAAGATTCCAGCTATCCAGCCCCCAGGTCCCTCAAACCAATTGGCTGGATTAAGAAAGGAGAAGGTGTCTGCCCACCAACTGTCCCTATTACGATCATTGTCTTTATCATATTGAGCTCTGAGTCTTTGAATATCCTCTAACTTTAACTTCATAGTGCTATTGGGATCTATATAATGGCAGCATGCGGGTCCAATAACCAGACACATACCACCCTGTGCTGCTGATAAGTAATCCAGTATACCCCAAATTTGATCATCTAGATAATCTGTGGCCCTAACCAATGTATCCAACATTTGTGTAATCATAGGGTAAATGGAAATAGAACTGACAATTTTATCGGCTATACCCATCTGTACTACTAATCTTTCATGATATTGTACAAACTTATTATTCAAGGATATTGGGGAATTTAGGCTGTCCCATGTGGTTACCAATAATAATATAGAAAATGCGAAAACCAAAACATTATGTCCCCTTATTTGCTTCTAGTCTGTTTGACCAGCTTCCAGTGCGATACGTGGATCCACGTCGGCCTTCCTTCCAGCTTTACTGCAGTGGGGGTGACCAGGATCACCGTGTGGGGTCCTTCAAATCTTGTCTGGAGACAATCTCTGCGCACAAACTTTTTCACATACACCAGGTCTCCTGGCACAAAGGGATGGCGTCCAGGAACCTTGTCTGGGTCTGGAAGAGAACTGAAGACAGTTAAATGCACTTTGGCAAGGTGTCCATGTAAGGCCTGCACATAGCTAGTCAAGTCCTGGTACTTGAGCTGCAACTGTTGTGGAAAGAAACATTCAAAATTGGGGCTCCTGTCAAACAGAATCTCATACGGTGACAGTCCTGTCTTCCTGTTTGAGGTATATCTTACTGAAAACAAAGCTAGAGGAAGGCATTCTGTCCATGGTTTACCAGTCTCTGCCATTGCCTTCTGGATTTTAAGCTTAAGAGTTCCATTTAGTCTCTCCACTCTTCCACTACTCTGTGGACGGTATGGACTATGCAATGCTTGACTTACCCCCAGTGCTGCCATTACCTCTGACATGATCTCTCCAGTAAAATGGAAACCCTGATCGCTTTCAATGACTTCAGGAACTCCATACCTGCATATGATCTCAGCCATCAGTTTCTTCACCGTTGTCTTAGCCGTAGCTTTGGCAACTGGGTAGGCTTCTGGCCAACCTGAAAATAAATCAATGCAGACCAACACATACTCATACGTCCCTACCCTGGGCAACTGAATTTAATCAATCTGCAGTCTCTGGAATTAGTAAAGGGTCCGGGGAGTGTGTTTGGATGGGGTTTTCACTGTCCTACTCTGATTATGTGTGGCACATATCATGCAGCTCTGTACCTGCCTTTCTGCGCAGGTGGAAAACTCGGGGGCAATCCATTGTTTCTGTAGGGTGTCACACATGGCCATCTTCGAGTGGTGCACATTCCCGTGCAGAACCTGTGCCATCATTGGGTACAGTACCTGTGGTAGGCAGACCTTTTCACCCCTCCCCCATAGTCCAGTGACGGTATCAGAGCAAGGCCCTATCTTTTGCCACCTATTTTTCTCCTCCTTACTTGCCTGTTCTTGTAACCGGGCTAAGATGTCTTTCAACACAAGTGGAGATGGTGGGGTGTCTAGCTGATGTACTTGAGAGGCTACAGGAGTGCTTGCTGCTTTCTTGGCAGCCTGGTCTGCCAGTGCGTTACCCTTTGTCCGTCCATCAGTGCCTTTGGTATGTGCCTTTACCTTTATAATGCCTGCTTGGGTGGGAAGCTGTATTGCATTCATAAGTTGCTGGACTGCCTCCGCATGTTTAATGGGGTGGACATTTGCTGCCAGGAAAGCCCTGGCTCTCCAGATAGGCCCATAATCGTGTGCAATGCCAAAAGCATACCTGGAATCAGTGTAGATATTTACAGTCTTACCTTCTGCTAGTTTGCATGCTTCTATGAGCGCCTTGAGCTCTGCTTCATGTGCAGACATATGAGCTGGCATTGACTCTGCCTTGATTACCTCATGTTCTGAGACCACAGCATATCCGGTACAGAAGCGTTCTTGGTCATGTTGGTGACGGGATCCATCTACAAAAAGCTCAAAATCAGCATTAGAATAGGCACACTAGAGACCAGCCGTTTCCTGAGACATCAATTCTAGACAATCATGTGGTTTGGAAACCTAATCTTGTTCCTCTGGATCCATTCTAGAAAGAAAAAGAGTCTCCTTTTCCATGTCACCTACTCCTCCCCCCTTTGGATCCATGGGAACTGGGAGAAGAGTAGCGGGGTTTAGGACAGTGCACCTTTTCAAAGTCACATTAGTAGGCATGAGAATAGCACACTGAAGTCGCAGCTGTCCAGCCATGGACATGTGGCTAGGTTGTACTTGGTTAAGGATACTATATACATCGTGTGGGGTGTGGACCATCAGTGGGTGATCCAAAACAATCTCTGAAGATTTGTGTAGCAACAGCTGGACAGACAACACGGCCCAAACACAGGAGGAACTTCCTCTTGCCACCGTATCTAGGCGGCCGCTGTAATAAGCAACAGATCTCTGTTTGTCTCCATGAAGCTGAGTCAGCACACCTGTAGCATGTCCTGCATAGGTGAGCTCTGTCTGCAAAGCAGTCTGCAATACTGTACGGCAGTGCTTGGGTGTCTTGTAATCATATACGGGGCCTGCAATGTGTAACACTATATCACAGGGCAAATTCCCTCTTTGGGTGGACATAGCGTCTCCTGGATGCAAAGGGGCCATAAGCGGCAAGGTACTCTTGGGCTATGACTGGGCCCCCCTTTTTAGCTATCTGTTGGGCCAAACCACCTCTATGTGACAGGGTAGAATTAGCTGGGTTCACTATGGCTCCTACCTGGTGGGTAATTTGATTGAGTCCATGAGGGTTTTAACAGCTTCAGCATTCTTCACTGGAGTCCCGGCGGTGGTAATAAACCCTCGATTGGCCCATTGGGCTCTGAAATCATGAGTAATACCAAATGCATACTGTGAGTCTGTGTAAATATTAGCCCGCCTGTCTTTGGCCAGAACACATGCAGTAGACAGAGCCTGAAGTTCTGCTTCTTGTGCTGACAGTGAGGGAGGGAGTGCAGCTCCGTGCACTACAGTATCTTCCGTAGTAACAGCGTATCCGGTGTGGAATCTGCCAAAATCATCAGCACATCTTGAACCGTCTTTCAGGGCATTGTAGAAAGGTTGCATTATACGGGATGCGTCCGGTATCCACTGACAACAATAAGTACATAGTCCAAGAAAACGCTGGAGTTCAGTCTCATCTTTTGGTAAAGGAAGGGAGCTGACGGCTATTTTTCTTTCTTTTGTGAGGTGTCTGACACCCTGAAGGAGACAGTGACCCAAAAATATCACTTGACCAAGGCAGAACCGAAGTTTCGAGGCCGAAACCCGACAGTTCAGATCTGCCAGATACTTGAGAAAACTAACAGTGGCAACAATGGCTTCCTGCTCTGTCTGTGCACACAACAAAAGATTATCCACATACTGAAGCAGCGTGACATAGGGGTGTTCTAACTGCCAGGGTAAAAGACACTCTCCCATATTTTTTGCAAACTGATTGGGACTTCTTTTTGGGCCCCCTGTGGCATAACTGTCCACGTCAATTGTCATCCCTGATAAATGAATGCAAACAGAACTGGCAATCTGGGTGTAATGGAATGCTGAAAAAGACATTGGCAAGATCGATAACTATAAACCAAGCAGCATCCTGAGATATCTGGGACAAAAGAGTATGTGGATTAGGCACCACCGGAGTTTCTGGAACAGTAACTGCATTAAATGCCCGTAGATCTTGTACCAGCCGGTACACAGGGGGTTGGCCGGGTGGGGTCTTTTTCTTAATGGGAAACAAGGGCGTGTTCCATGGGGAAACACAGGGTATCAGGGCACCATTATCGAGTAACGTTTGTATTTGCCCCTTGAGACACTGCTCCTGATCATATTTGAAAGGGTATTGATGGACTTTAGAAAAAGGGGCACCAGGTTTTAGAAACACTTTTACTGGTTCTACATCATAACTGTGGGAAGGGCGTGTAGGATACAGATCTCATTATATTCATCTGCATAGGGGTTATATAACGTAAGTATCAGCTGACCATCATCTTGGAATTGTATTCTGGAGCGGAACTGTGATAATAAATCTGCCCCCAGTAAATTTACCGGACATGAGGGAGAGATTACGAACTGAGCAGTAACTCCAGGGAAAGGTCCCACAGGGATAGGTTTTATAAGAGTATATTTATTGGGCCTGTCATCTACTCTAATTAAAACAAGCTCTTGATCTGAGAATTGCATGGCGGGGCTGGGGAGAGAGTGAGATTCCCATACAGGGTTAAAGGCGTATTGGAGTGTGAGACTGGACTTGTGTACCATGGGAGGAGGGCAGAAACTAGAATCTGTTACATGAACCGCTGATAATGAGCGTCCTTGCAGCTGTGAAAGGGGGGGCTGTATTTGGAGAGGGGAATTGCTGTCAGCGTTTAGGAAGGGAAAGGTGGGGGCTACGACCCTGGATCTCCTCGCTCCACAATTGTAACAGACCTCTCTACACTGAGAATTAGTAACTCCGCATACATCACAGATCCACGCAGCCGGATCATAGGGTGGAGGCGCACTAAGTTTTGGCAACCCAGTATATATTGGTGCTTTGGGATTGAGGGGCACAACCAGATTTCACTTTCAATTTACAATATTTTCTTTGTACTTCAAAACAATATTGTCGCCTTAAACAAAACACAAATCTACCAGCGTGTACTACACTGAGAAAATAGAGACTCAAGAGCGTAGCCACATGCTGCTGCCCCCTCCCTTTTCAGAAACAGAGATAAGAAAAATCACAGCATTCCTCAGCGCAGAGAAAGGAGTCTACGAAACCTTCATCACACAATTCACATACCAGAACACCTTAGAAAAACCTATGATTGAGAATATTTTCCCCATTTTTGGGCTAACAATATCAGATTCATCACACAACTCAAAGTCTTCTTCTCCTTCCACAGAAACGGATTCTCCTTTAGAGTTAAATATCCTTCTTAGTTGTGCATAATACCGACGGCCTTACGGTTTTATTCCACTGGGTCTCTATCTGTCCCCCGCTGGGACAACCCAAAAACGCGGTACTCAGTGAAAGGAGGAGGGCGTCTTAGACTTAACCCTCCGGATACCCCTGGAAATACACATATATATCTATGTATTCCTGAGTTACGTATCCTTCCCAATCTTCGATCACCTCACCGCGCCTGATTCTAACAGTGATCAGGAATTCAGGATATTTTGACTATAAAGAGAATTACATCACTGGTCAATCCGGGGTGTCCGTCCCTTATGAGGTACGGTTCAAGCACTGGGCTTCCAACGGAACTAGACCTCTATATGATTCCACCCAGAAATCATCCCACCTCCGGGGACAAACCTCAGATCCTCTTTGCAGCAACAAACACAGGAAAACCACACCAAACGGTCAGTCTGGACAGTATAACTGCCAACTTACCGTGGTTGTTGTGGGGGATGATCAGTCCCAATTTTCCAGTGCCTGTGTCCGGTCCGAGGATCCTTTGTCTTGTTGTCCTCCGGGGGGCAGAGGCGTTCCTGCTTGGAGCCCCACGTTCAAGGGCGCCAACTGTTGAGGGAGGATCTAAAGTGATCCTTCACGGTTAACCCAGTGATTTCCAAATTAATATACAAGGTGTTGCTGGCAACTGAACATGACCAGACGGAGACGTGTGTCTCTGTTTGGGGGATCGAGCTGATCTCTGGCCCCCGTTTAATTGTGTATGAGTTTTGATAGTCATAGAAATTATACTTCAACCAATCAGCATAAGAACACGCTCACAGTTCTTAACCTATAAGAATACAGGAAAAACTTAACCCATGAGGATACAGGAAAAATGGAAACTACAGATATGGTCATGTCTTTTTGTTATAGTATGTGTTTTTCTAACAGATGCCTCAGTCTTGTATAGTGATACACCCCCGAATCTGTTATCTGGCTTGAGTCAGAAGACTCAAGGTCTTTATACCAATTATAAACCATAGCCTAGTTGCATACCAGGCTTGTGAACAACAAGATAAAATTACTTCATGGCAGCTGTAACCTTTTACCTAATTAAATAACAGAATTTATCTTTAAGCAACAAGAAAATGGAGTCAAAAACACAAAATGGAGAATCTAGCACAAAATGGAGAACCTTTCATAATTTGTTCCTTCACAATTACAAGTGTGGGCACATCCTGTTCAGCATGGTGGGCATGAAACTACTGGCAAGGCTGTGATTAGCTGCTGAAATGATGTCATGTGTTGTGAATTCTGCTCTTGGGCTCCCTCTGGTGGTTATAAGTGGTAGCGCTGCTGTCTGTCTTTCACAGCAGTCATCAGGTGTGTCCACTTCGGACTGGGCTATTTAGTCTGGCTTCACCCTTTAGTCAGTGCTAGTTGTCCATTGTTCCTAGAGGATTCACATCCTTTCCTGGTCTCTCCTGCTTGCTGTGCATTTCATCAAAGATAAGTTCTGGTTTTGCTTTTTGCTGTCCACATGCTGTGGGCTTAATAGTTCAGTTCATTTTCATGTTTGTTTTGTCCAGCTTGGTCTGTGCAAGGATTTGTTCAGCCATGCTGGTATCTCTGGAGATGCAGATATACCCTCCATATCTTTAGTTAGATGTGGAGCTTTTGTATTTTTCTGTGGTGGATATTTTCTAGTATTTTAATACTGACCGCATAGTACTCTGTTCTTTCCTTTCTATCTAGCTAGTACGGCCTCCTTTGCTAAATCCTGATTTCAGTCTGCATATGTTATTTGCCTCTCCTCTCACAGTCAATATTTGTGGGGGGCTGTCTATCCTTTGGGGGTTTTCTCTGAGGCAAGATAGTTTTCCCTTTTCTTATCTCTACGGGTATTTAGATCTCCGGCTGTGACGAGGTGTCTAGGGAGTGTTAGGTACATCCCACGGCTGCTTCTAGTTGCGGTGTTAAGTTCAGGGTCTGCGGTCAGTACAGGTACCACCTTCTCCAGAGTGTCCCCCATGCTGCTCCTAGGCCACCATATCATAACAGTCATGCTGCAGTTTAAAAGTCGCTGGCGCCATTTTGCGCTCACTCTGCTTTGAATTCAGTTAGGCATAGGACGCTGTGTTCTGACTGAGGGCCAGTTGAGATAGCGATTTGCTTCTTTGTGCTTTTCCCAGGCTAATTTAGCAACCGCTGTGTGTTCACCTTGCTTTTGCCTTGCAGCGCTGTTTTCACAGCGATTTGCAAGGTCTCTGTGTGTGTGTGTGTGTGTGTGAGTGCAGCCCACTCTCTAGTCTGTGTGCAGCCATAGCTGGTTGTATTCAGGTCAGGGTGGTTCATTGCCTCATACTGTTCTATCCATTCCATTGTCCTTTTTTGCAAGTAGTGCAGGCTGCTGCACATTTTTTTCAAATAATTCCTATTAGTGACTCTCCACCCGTATCCAGCTAAATTGTGGAAAAACACTACATAGGATAACGTAGAGGAGTTTTTTTGGGCCTTGCAGCGCCGTTTATTGCTGTCTGCACGGTCTCCGTGTGAGTGCAGCTCGCCCTGTAGTCTGTGTGCAGCCACAGCCGGTTGTATCCAGCTCAGGGTGGTTCACTGACTCATACAGTTCTATCCATTCCATTGTCCTTTTTTGCTAATAGTGCAGCCCGCTGCACATTTTTTCAAATAATTCCTATTAGTGGCTTTCCACCCGTATCCAGCTAAATTGTGGAAAAACACTACATAGGATAACGTAGAGGAGGTTTTTGGGGCCTTGCAGCGCCGTTTACGGCTGTCTGCACGGTCTCCGTGTGAGTGCAGCTCTCCCTGTTGTCAGTTCAGCCCCCAAAAAATAAATAAATAATAAAGTTCACCAAACACACCACTTTACAGTTGTGTAGGCCACATTAGCTCATATTAAAGTCTAGTCCACACTTTAGAAAATTAGTGTTTCTTATACCAGTTAGGAGCTGTTCAGGAATAAGCACACTAAGCCGTTAGTACTTTTCAGCTTATCTTTATCAGTCAACCAAGATGAAGAAGGCAGGGAGTAAGGCACGCGGGCATGGGCGCGGAGCAGGGAGAGGACATGGGGATTCTGTGCCTGCTGCGGGCACCGGTGACTCATCTTCACCCAGTTTCAGCAGGGAACAGTCCTTCATGCGCAGCTTTGTCGGAGAGCGCCGTACACCGCTGCTGCGTGAAGACCAAATTGAAGCCGTTGTCGGATGGATGGCAGCTAACGCATCGACTTCAATTAGTGTCACATCCTCTCAGACACAGAGCACTGGAGAGCACCCATCTGTCTCATCACCACCTGCCAAATTGCCCAGGCAGACAGAGAGCCCAGGACAGATGCCGTCTCTACTTCTGTTCTCTGAATCTCTTGGCTTGGAAACAGGGGGCCAGCCAAGCAGCATTGGAGAAATGGAAGAAGAGGCAGTGTGCAGTGATGCCCAACAGCTTTTTGAGTCTGAAGAGGCGGGTGGGCCAGTGCCTCCGGTCACCACACCGCAGAACGCATCCGCTGATTACACTCAGGTGCCACTTTCTGGTGCGTGCTCTGCTGCTGAGACTACCCAGGAGGAGCAGTTGGTGGCAGAGGGTAGTGTAGATGATGAGGTCCTTGACCCATCATGGCGTGAGGGACAGGAAGGTGGTGGGAGCAGCTCTGAGGAAGAGATTCCCCGAATGGGCCAAAGAGGGAGAGGGAGGGGGAAGACTGCGGATCCTGTAGCCTCCACTTTGGCACCCGTTAGGAGGATGTCTCTTCCAAAAGCCAAAAAGGGCGCTCCCAAGACTTGCAGTGCCTGGTCCTTTTTTGACACAGTTGCAGATGACATTTGCTATGTAAAATGCAAGGTGTGTCATCACAAAGTCAAAAGAGGGAGAAATGTCAGCAACCTCAATACCTCCAACATGTGGAAACATGTGCGGACCAGGCACGCGGCGGAGTTACAAAAACACACTGAAGAGCTAGGCCAACCAACAGCGGCAGCTACCACTTCTTCAGCTCGTGTTGCCTCTTC
This sequence comes from Ranitomeya variabilis, assembly GCF_051348905.1. Taxonomy (NCBI): domain Eukaryota; kingdom Metazoa; phylum Chordata; class Amphibia; order Anura; family Dendrobatidae; genus Ranitomeya; species Ranitomeya variabilis. The sequence continues at coordinate 568,537,559 of NC_135232.1, forward strand.
CTCCAGCTCACACACAGCTGGTTCGGCTTCCTCCCAGGATCGCCATGGAAGAACCTGTGGCACTGTTGTCCAGAGACCCACTGTAATTCCACCCGCAGCACGACGTTCCCAGTCATCCTCACACTCCCAGCCCAGTCTATAGCCATCGGTAGTACAGGTATGGGAGAAAAGGCGGCCTTTCTCGGCAAACCACCCACGAGCACAGGCTCTGACTGCAGGCATTGCCAAACTTCTGTCACTGGAAATGCTGTCATTCAGGCTGGTGGAGACTGACAGCTTCCGTGACTTGATGTCATTGGCAGTCCCACAGTACAATGTGCCCAGCCACTTTTATTTCAGCAGGCAAGCCGTCCCTGCCCTGTACAAGCATGTCAGTAGCAAGGTCCACCTCACCACCGATGCGTGGACCAGTCAACATGGACAGGGGCGATACCTTTCCCTCACTGCCCATTGGGTTAATGTTGTTGAGCCGGTTACAGATCGTGCGAGTGGCGCAGGACGTGTCCTGCCCACTCCAAGGATTGCAGGAATCCAGTCTGTACGCATTGACTCCTCCTCTTACACAAGTTCCTCAGAATCATCGCTGCAGGAGCCGTCACAGTCCACCTCCACATGGACCCGTGAACGTTTACCTGTTACGACCGACATGAGCACAGCCGTGGCCAAACGTCAACAGGCCGTCTTGAAATTAATTTCTTTGGGGAATCGAAGCCACACAGCACAGGAGCTCTGGAATGCCATCAAGCAGGAGAGCGATGTGTGGTTTGTGGCAGCGAATCTCCAGCCAGGAATGGTAGTGTGTGATAATGGACGAAATCTTGTGGCAGCTCTGGGCCTCGGCAACCTCACTCACATCCCATGTCTGGCACATGTGCTCAACTTGGTCGTGCAGAGTTTTTTGAGGGACTATCCGGATCTTGATGCACTGCTGCACAAGGTCCGCCTAGAGTGTGCTCTCTTGCGGCGTTCCAGCACGGCAAAATCGCCCATTGCGGCTCTGCAGCGCCGATTCCGCCTTCCGGAACATCGCATCATATGTGACCTACCTACCAGGTGGAATTCCACGTTACATATGTTGGAGCAGTTGTGTGAGCAGCAGCAAGCAGTAATGGAGTACCAGCTGCATCAGGCGCAAAGAAGTCGCACTCCGCGCCGTTCAGACTTCACAACCACAGAGTGGGCCACTATGAAGGACGTCTGCCAGGTTTTGCGTTCCTTCGATTATTCCACACGGATGACGAGTGCAGATGATGCACTAGTCAGCATGACTGTCCCCCTTATCTGCCTGCTTGAAAAATCACTGCAAGCGCTAAGGGATGATGTTGTGGAAGAGGTGGAGGATGAGGATTCACCATTTCCATCATCTTCTGGACAGTCAGCGCCACGTGGTTCCTCACAAACGCGTAGACAGGGGATACTTTGTGAGGAGGATGAGGAGGAGTCAATGGAGGAGGAAGACATCCGTCCAGAGGAGGGAGTTACACAATTGTCCAGTAGTCAGTGTGTACAGCGAAGGTGGGGTGATGACGAGCGGGCAGAGATCATGCCTCAAGCAGGGGACAGCGTTTCTTGGCCAGTTGGCAGACTGCAGCACATGGTTGATTACATGCTGCAGTGCCTGAGAAACGACCGCCGCATCGCCCACATTCTCAACATGTCTGATTATTGGGTGTTCACCCTCCTCGATCCTCGCTACCGGGACAACGTACAAAGCCTCATCACACCGTTGAACCGGGAGCGTAAAATGCGGGAGTACCAAGACACACTGGTGAATTCCATCATCTTCTCCAGTCCAACTGAGAGAAGTGCTGCTAGTGCTTTACAAAGCAGCTCAGTGCGTCCAGGCAGTGGAGGAGGCTCTGCACAAAGAGGGAGCAGAAGCAGTGCCTCTGCCCAAGGCAAGACCAGTATGGCCCAACTGTGGCACAGTTTTGTGTGCCCGCCACAAATGTCTACACTAGGGTTGAGCGAAACGGATCGGTCATTTTCATAAGTCGCCGACTTTTGGCAAAGTCGGGTTTCATGAAATCCGACCCGATCCCTGTGTGGGGTCGGCCATGCGGTACGCGACTTTCGCGCCAAAGTCGCGTTTCAATGACGCTAAAAGCGCCATTTCTCAGCCAATGAAGGTGGACGCAGAGTGTGGGCAGCGTGATGACATAGATCTCAGTCCCCACCATCTTAGAGAAGGGCATTGCAGTGATTGGCTTGCTTTCTGCGGCGTCACAGGGGCTATAAAGGGGCGTTCCCGCCGACCGCCATCTTACTGCTGCTGATCTGAGCGTAGGGAGAGGTGCCGCTTCGTCAGAAGCAGGGATAGTGTTAGGCAGGGTACATTCACCCCCAAACCGCTTGTGCTGTAGCGATTTCCACTGTCCAACACCACCTTTTGTTTGCAGGGACAGTGGAAGCTACATTTTTTTTCCCTCAGCGCTGTAGCTCATTGGGCTGCCCTAGAAGGCTCCCTGATAGCTGTGTTGCTGTGTGTGTACACCGCTGTGCAAACCAACTGCTTTTTTCAAAGCACAAATCCTGTTGCTCCTTCCTTTCTGCACAGCTATCTTGTTTGTTTGTCCACACTTTTGTTTTTTTTTGTGCAGCTGTCCACTCCTTGTTATTGCTGCCTGCCATACCTTGCTGAGATTACTGCAGGGAGATAGTAATTGTAGGACAGTCCCTTTTTTTTTTTTTTTTTTTAAATCTCCCTGAAAAAAACAAAAAAATAGTGGGAGATTAAGATTGCCATTTCTGCTTGAGTGCCGGTCCTGTGTGTGCCATCTGTCTCAAATTATTGGGGCACATAAAACCTAGTGTGTCATACTGGAAATTTTTTTATTTTTTTTTTTTAATTCTCCCTGAAAAAAAAAAATAGTGGGAGATTAAGATTGCTATTTCTGCTTGAGTGCCGGACCTGTGTGTGCCATCTGTCTCAAATTATTGGGGCAGATAAAACCTAGTGTGTCATACTGGAAATTTTTTTTTTTTTTTTTTTAATTCTCCCTGAAAAAAAAAAAATAGTGGGAGATTAAGATTGCTATTTCTGCTTGAGTGCCGGACCTATGTGTGCCATCTGTCTCAAATTATTGGGGCACATAAAACCTAGTGTGTCATACTGGGAAATTTATTTTTTTTTTTTTAATTCTCCCTGACAAAAAAAAATAGTGGGAGATTAAGATTGCCATTTCTGCTTGAGTGCCGGTCCTGTGTGTGCCATCTGTCTCAAATTATTGGGGCACATAAAACCTAGTGTGTCATACTGGAAATTTTTTTTTTTTTTTTTTTAATTCTCCCTGAAAAAAAAAAATAGTGGGAGATTAAGATTGCTATTTCTGCTTGAGTGCCGGACCTGTGTGTGCCATCTGTCTCAAATTATTGGGGCACATAAAACCTAGTGTGTCATACTGGAAATTTTTTTTTTTTTTTTTTTTTTAATTCTCCCTGAAAAAAAAAAAATAGTGGGAGATTAAGATTGCTATTTCTGCTTGAGTGCCGGACCTATGTGTGCCATCTGTCTCAAATTATTGGGGCACATAAAACCTAGTGTGTCATACTGGGAATTTTTTTTTTTTTTTTTTTAATTCTCCCTGAAAAAAAAAATAGTGGGAGATTAAGATTGCCATTTCTGCTTGAGCGCCGGTTCTGTGTGTGCCATCTGTCTCAAATTATTGGGGCACAAAAAACCTAGTGTGTAACATTGGGCCTGATTTTCCTTTCAGTGTCAGGCACCTATAAAGGTATATATAAATCCTACAGAAGTTTGAGTTCACCTTATAAGTTGTTTTACAGTAACAGATACCGTTACTTTGGTTACGTTTTGCAAACAATGAGGAAGTCTGGTGTAAGAAGTTGTGGCCGTGGGCGGTCACTGTCAGCTGGTAATGATGGTAGTGGTGGTGAAGCATCAGGGGGTCGTGGTAAAAGCAATACAGCACCTAAGTCTCGAGTTGTTGAGCCAGGTTCGTCGTCTGGCTACACAAGGCCTCGAACGCTCCCTTTTCTGGGAGTAGGAAAACCGCTTTTAAAGCCGGAGCAGCAAGAACAAGTTTTGGCTTTCCTTGCTGACTCAGCCTCTAGCTCTTTTGCCTCCTCTTCTGAAAGTGCTAAATGTAAAAGCAGCGCGTCGTTAGTGGATGTTCACGGTCAGGAACAAATCGCTTCCTTGTCTTCTTCACCCAGAACAAGAGAGAAGGATGCGTCAGGCGACACAACGGGTTACTCCATGGAGCTCTTTACACATACCGTTCCTGGGTTAGACAGTGAAACAGTTAACAGGCCATGCCCATTAGAAGTTGAATTGGACATGGAGTGCACTGATGCACAGCCACAGCCAGATTACTATGCTGTTCCTTTGACTCAGACCAGAACATTGCCCTTGCAGTGTACTGAGCCAGAATCAAACCCAGCTGAGACTATGGTGCCCCGTCACGAACGCTGTACCACCGGCTTACATGGTGACACCGACGGAGTTGCACACGAGATAGAAGAAGAGGGAAGTTGCACACGAGATAGAAGAGGAGGTCATAGATGACCCAGTTGTTGACCCCGATTGGCAGCCATTGGGGGAACAGGGTGCAGGCGGCAGTAGTTCTGAAGCGGAGGAGGAGGAGGAGCCGCAGCAGGCATCAATATCACAACAGGTTCCATCTGCCGGGCCCGTATCTGGCCAAAAACACTTGGCAAATCCAAAACCAGTTGGAGGACAGCGTGGCCATCCGGTTAAAGAAGCTCAGTCTGCAAGGCCTGAAAAGGTATCCGATAGTAGAAAGAGTGCAGTCTGGCATTTTTTTAAACAACATCCAAATGATCAGCGCAAAGTCATCTGTCAAAAATGTTCAACTACCTTAAGCAGAGGTCAGAATCTTAAAAGTCTAAATACAAGTTGCATGCATAGACATTTAACCACCATGCATTTGCAAGCCTGGACTAACTACCAAACGTCCCTAAAGGTTGCAGCACCCTCGGCCAATGAAGCTAGTCAGCAACGCTACATCCCTTCCCTCACTGTAAGCCCACCATTTCCTGCACCACCTGCAGTATCTGTGCAGCTTTCGTCGCCAGGCCAAAGCAGTCAGGGAATCACCAGGTTCGTAGTAGGAAACACTGCATGTAGGGCACCGGCAAGAATACCATCTCCAACCCTCTCTCAGTCTGCCATGTCCACCGGCACCACCGCTAGTTCCACGATCTCCAGCTCTCCAGTCCAGCTCACCCTACTTGAGACTCTTGTTAGGAAAAGGAAGTACTCATCCTCGCATCCGCGTACACAGGGTTTGAACGCCCACATTGCTAGACTAATCTCATTAGAGATGATGCCCTACCGGTTAGTTGAAAGCGAAGCTTTCAAAGCGCTGATGGACTACGCTGTACCACGCTACGAGCTACCCAATCGACACTTCTTTTCGAGAAAAGCCATCCCAGCCCTCCACCACCATGTTAAAGAGCGCATCGTCCATGCACTCAGGCAATCTGTGACTACAAAGGTGCACCTGACAACAGATGCATGGACCAGTAGGCATGGTCAGGGACATTACGTGTCCATCACGGCACACTGGGTGAATGTGGTGGATGCAGGGTCCACAGGGGACAGCAATATTGGGACAGTTCTGCCTAGCCCACGGTCTAGGAAACAGTTGGCTGTAGGCGTTCGCCCCCCCTCCTCCTCCTCCTCGTCCTCCTGCAGAAGCGAGAGCTCATCCACAGACCGCAGTCGCACAACCACTCCATCCGCAGCTGCCACTGTTGCACACCAGGTGTCCAATTATGGGACAGCTAGTGGCAAGCGTCAGCAGGCTGTATTGGCAATGAAGTGTTTGGGCGACAACAGAGACACCGCGGAAGTTCTGTCCGAGTTCTTGCAGAAAGAAACTCAGTCATGGCTGGGCACTGTACATCTTGGGGCAGGCAAGGTAGTGAGTGATAACGGAAGGAATTTCATGGCTGTCATAGCCCTTTCCCAACTGAAACACATTCCTTGCCTGGCTCACACCTTAAACCTGGTGGTGCAGTGCTTTCTGAAAAGTTATCCGGGGTTACCCGACCTGCTCCTCAAAGTGCGCAGACTTTGCTCGCATATCCGCCGTTCGCCCGTACACTCCAGCCGTATGCAGAACTATCAGCGGTCTTTGAACCTTCTCCAGCATCGCCTATTCATCGACGTTGCAACAAGGTGGAACTCCACACTGCACATGCTTCAGAGACTGAGCGAACAGAGGCGTGCTGTTATGTATTTGTGGGAGGATACACATACACGGGCAGGCAGTTGGATGGCAGACATGGAGTTGTCAGGTGTGCAGTGGTCGAAGCTACAAGACCTGTGTCAAGTCCTTCAGTGTTTTGAGGAATGCACACGGCTGGTTAGTGCAGACAACCCCATAATAAGCATGAGCATCCCCCTAATGCATCTGCTGATGCAAAGTTTGACGCACATAAAGGAGCAGGCGTCTGCAGCCGAGGAAGAGGAAAGCCTTGATGACAGTCAGCCATTGTCTGGTCAGGGACGTGTAGAGGACGCTGTAGCGGGCGAAGAGGAGGAGGAGGATGAGGAGGATGAATATTTTTTTAATGAGGAAGCTTCTCCTGGGCCAACAGAAATTAGTGGCGTTGCAAGGCCGGGTTCTGGTTTTTTGAGGGAGACAAGTGACATAGATTTGCCTGTAACCGCCCCTCAACCCAGCACAACCGCAGATTTGACTACTGGAACTTTGGCCCACATGGCGGATTATGCCTTACGTATCCTCAAAAGGGACCCACGCATTATTAAAATGATGTCCGATGATGATTACTGGTTGGCCTGCATCCTTGACCCTCGCTATAAAGGCAAATTGCAAAATATTATGCCACATGAGAACCTCGAACAAATATTAGCAACCAAACGAGCAACTCTTGTAGACCGTTTGATTCAGGCATTCCCAGCACACAGCGCCGGTGACGGTTCTCACAAGAGCTGCAGGGGGCTACAGGGCAGAGGTGTTAGAGGTGCACAAATCAGAAGTGGCGTTGGACAGAGGGGTTTTCTGACCAGGTTGTGGAGTGATTTCGCAATGACCGCAGACAGGACAGGTACTGCAGCATCTATTCAAAGTGACAGGAGACAACATTTGTCCAGTATGGTTACTATTTTTCATCCCTTATCGATGTTCTCCCTCAACCGTCATTCCCATTTGATTACTGGGCATCCAAATTAGACACCTGGCCTGAATTGGCAGAATATGCATTGCAGGAGCTTGCTTGCCCAGCAGCTAGTGTGCTATCAGAAAGAGTATTCAGTGCTGCTGGTTCAATATTAACCGAAAAAAGGACTCGTCTGGCTACCCAAAATGTTGATGATCTAACCTTCATTAAAATGAACCACTCCTGGATTTCAAATTATTTTGCCCCACCTTTCCCGGCTGACACCTAGCTTTCCTATAAAAAGGTCTTGCTTGTGGACTGGTCTTACTGAGTGTTCCAATCTCTTAATTTGCAGCAGCTGTTTGTCCAGCATACGATATGTTTACACCTGCCGTTTGTCTGAAGAGGTGGGTGTGCCCGCTTTTGGTCGATGGCACTGCCACTGGGTCCCTCATAGTACAATAAAGTGTCTCTGGCGGTGGTGGCGCGCACCCAACGTCAGACACACCGTTGTAACATGAGGGGCCCTGGGCCTGTACTGCCGGCCACAAGAGAGTTCACCCCCCCAGCTCAAACTGTGCTCTACCTCGTGCAAAATTATCTCTCACAGCTCCAACAATGTTTAGTCTATGCGCTGACATCCTTCAATGCCTGGCACTGACAATACCAATTTGTTGACATGTATGATGCTAGTTAAAATAGTCAGGGTCAGTGTCCTATATTGACACCAGTAAATACGTAGTGCCAAATTACTATGTCTGAAACTCAGCAGAGGAGCCCACCCCTGTACCTAAGTATGCCACACTTTTGTTTTTTTGTTTTGTTGTTTTGTGAGACATTAACATCTATTTATTTTTTGGGAGTACTAACTGTGTCAGACACTCCTTGCAATCCTCCTCCGCTGACCACACCAATGCTGCCTGTGTACCCCTGCGAGATAACTCTAAGTGCCTTGAGCCTATTTTTATTTATTTTAGGCCTAGTAAGCCTGTCTGCGGTCCCTCCTTGCAATCCTCCTCTGCTGACCACACCAATGCTGCCTGTGTACCCCTGGAACCTATTTTAAAGTGCATATAGCCACTTTTTTTAATTGTAGGCGTACTAAATCTGTCTGCGGTCCCTCCTTCCAATAGTCCTCCACTGACCACACCAATGCTGCCCGTGTACCCCTGCGAAATAACTCTAAGTGCCTTGAGCCTATTTTTATTTATTTTAGGCCTAGAAAGTCTGTCTGCGGTCCCTCCTTGCAATCCTCCTCCGCTGACCACACCAATGCTGCCTGTGTACCCCTGTGAGATAACTCTAAGTGCCTTGAGCCTATTTTTATTTATTTTAGGCCTAGTAAGTCTGTCTGCGGTCCCTCCTTGCAATCCTCCTCCGCTGACCACACCAATGCTGCCTGTGTACACCTGCGAGATAACTCTAAGTGCCTTGAGCCTATTTTTATTTATTTTAGGCCTAATAAGCCTGTCTGCGGTCCCTCCTTGCAATCCTCCTCTGCTGACCACACCAATGCTGCCGGTGTACCCCTGGAACCTATTTTAAAGTGCATATAGCCACTTTTTTTAATTGTAGGCATACTAAATCTGTCTGCGGTCCCTCCTTGCAATCCTCCTCCGCTGACCACACCAATGCTGCCTGTGTACCCCTGCGAGATAACTCTAAGTGCCTTGAGCCTATTTGTATTTATTTTAGGCCTAGTAAGCCTGTCTGCAGTCCCTCCTTGCAATCCTCCTCTGCTGACCACACCAATGCTGCCGGTGTACCCCTGGAACCTATTTTAAAGTGCATATAGCCACTTTTTTTAATTGTAGGCATACTAAATCTGTCTGCGGTCCCTCCTTGCAATCCTCCTCCGCTGACCACACCAATGCTGCCTGTGTACCCCTGCGAGATAACTCTAAGTGCCTTGAGCCTATTTGTATTTATTTTAGGCCTAGTAAGCCTGTCTGCGGTCCCTCCTTGCAATCCTCCTCTGCTGACCACACCAATGCTGCCTGTGTACCCCTGGAACCTATTTTAAAGTGCATATAGCCACTTTTTTTAATTGTAGGCGTACTAAATCTGTCTGCGGTCCCTCCTTCCAATGGTCCTCCACTGACCACACCAATGCTGCCCGTGTACCCCTGCGAGATAACTCTAAGTGCCTTGAGCCTATTTTTATTTATTTTAGGCCTAGTAAGCCTGTCTGCGGTCCCTCCTTGCAATCCTCCTCCGCTGATCACACCAATGCTGCCTGTGTACCCCTGGAACCTATTTTAAAGTGCATATAGCCACTTTTTTTAATTGTAGGCGTACTAAATCTGTCTGCGGTCCCTCCTTCCAATAGTCCTTCACTGACCACACCAATGCTGCCTGTGTACCCCTGGAACCTATTTTAAAGTTCATAGAGCCTATTTATTTATTTTATTTAATATTAATAAAGCCATGATGTACTACGCTGTACCACGCTACGAGCTACCCAGTCGACACTTCTTTTGCGAGATAAGCCATCCCAGCCCTCCACCAGCATGTAAAAGACCGCATTGTCCATGCACTCTGGCAATCTGTGAGTACAAAGGTGCACCTGACAACAGACGCATGGACCTGTAGGCATAGACACGGAAGGTTACGTGTCCATTACGGCGCAATGGGTTAATGTGGTGGATGCATGGTCCACAGGGGACAGCCTACTAAGTCTGTCTGCAGTCCCTAATTCAAATTGTCCTCCGCTGACCACACAAATGCTGCCTGTGTACCCCTGTAACCTTTTTTAAACTGCATTGAGCCAACTTTTTTGTTTAAGGCCTACTACCTGTGTCTGTCTGCGCCACTCAATAAAGCTGTCCTCCTCTGAAAAAAGCTGAGCTTCAATTGTCAGGTTTTCAGCCTATATGAATTTGAAAACTGCAGTGGGGCTACTAGTTTGGTTGGGCCTACTAACGGTGTCTGACGCTCCCTGGTGTTGTCCTCCACTGTATAAAGCTGAGCTTCAACCTTCAGGCTCTCATTAAGTAGTTGTTTTTAAAAATTGGTGGTTGGGGCCTACTAACGGTGTGTGCCGCTCCCTGGTGTTGTCCTCCACTGTATAAAGCTGAGCTTCAACCTTCAGGCTCTCATTAAGTAGTTGTTTTTAAAAATTGGTGGTTGGGGCCTACTAACGGTGTATGCCGCTCCCTGGTGTTGTCCTCCACTGTATAAAGCTGAGCTTCAACCTTCAGGCTCTCATTAAGTAGTTGTTTTTAAAAATTGGTGGTTGGGGCCTACTAACGGTGTCTGACGCTCCCTGGTGTTGTCCTCCACTGTATAAAGCTGAGCTTCAACCTTCAGGCTCTCATTAAGTATTTGTTTGTAAAAATTGGTGGTTGGGGCCTACTAACGGTGTCTGACGCTCCCTGGTGTTGTCCTCCACTGTATAAAGCTGAGCGTCAACCTTCAGGCTCTCATTAAGTAGTTGTTTTTAAAAATTGGTGGTTGGGGCCTACTAACGGTGTCTGACGCTCCGGGGTGTTCTCCTCCTCCTGGGTGTTCTCCTCCTCCTGGGTGTTCTCCTCCAGGTTTCCTTGTCTGAGCTTCAACCTTCAGGCTCTCATTAAGTAGTTGTTTTTAAAAATTAGTGGTTGGGGCCTACTAACGGTGTGTGCCGCTCCCTGGTGTTGTCCTCCACTGTATAAAGCTGAGCTTCAACCTTCAGGCTCTCATTAAGTAGTTGTTTTTAAAAATTGGTGGTTGGGGACTACTAACGCTGTGTGACGCTCCCTGGTGTTGTCCTCCACTGTAAAAAGCTGAGCTTCAACCTTCAGGCTCTCATTAAGTATTTGTTAGTAAAAATTGGTGGTTGGGGCCTACTAACGGTGTCTGACGCTCCCTGGTGTTGTCCTCCACTGTATAAAGCTGAGCTTCAACCTTCAGGCTCTCATTAAGTAGTTGTTTTTAAAAATTGGTGGCTGGGGCCTACTAACGGTGTCTGACGCTCCCTGGTGTTGTCCTCCTCCTGGGTGTTGTCCTCCTCCTGGGTGTTCTCCTCCTCCTGGGTGTTCTCCTCCAGGTTTCCTTGTCTGAGCTTCAACCTTCAGGCTCTCATTAAGTAGTTGTTTTTAAAAATTGGTGGTTGGGGCCTACTAACGGTGTGTGCCGCTTCCTGGTGTTGTCCTCCACTGTATAAAACTGAGCTTCAACCTTCAGGCTCTCATTAAGTAGTTGTTTTTAAAAATTGGTGGTTGGGGCCTACTAACGGTGTGTGCCGCTCCCTGGTGTTGTCCTCCACTGTATAAAACTGAGCTTCAACCTTCAGGCTCTCATTAAGTAGTTGTTTTTAAAAATTGGTGGTTGGGGCCTACTAACGATGTCTGACGCTCCCTGGTGTTGTCCTCCACTGTATAAAGCTGAGCTTCAACCTTCAGGCTCTCATTAAGTAGTTGTTTTTAAAAATTGGTGGTTGGGGCCTACTAACGGTGTGTGCCGCTCCATGGTGTTGTCCTCCCCTGTATACAGCTGAGCTTCATTCTTAAGGCTCTCGTTAAGTAGTTGTTTTTAAAATGTGTGGTTGGGCCCTTAAAACGGTGTCTGACGCTACTGGGTTTTCTCCTGTTTTGTTGTCCCGACCTTCAATGTTCAGGCTTTCGGCTTACATTTTAAATAATTAAACTGCAGTTGGCCTACTAGTTTGGTTGGGCCTAGTAACGGTGTGTGCCGCATCTTGGTGTTTTCCTGTGTTATTTTCCTGACCTTTAATCTTCAGGCTTTTGGCCTTCATTTGTAATATTAAACTGCATAGGGCCTACTAGTGTGGTTCGGCCCTACTAACGGTGTCTGCCGCTCCTGGGTTTTCTACTCCACTGAACTAAGCAATGCCACCTGGTTAGTCCTGTTACCAAATTTGAACTGCATTTTACCCACTTTATTATTTGGGCCTATATCAGTGTTTCCTCCTCATCCTGCCCATTGCCCAGCCAGTGCTAGATGAGTCTTGTGGTACTTTGACCCAGACCACTACATTCCCCTTGCACGCTACACAGCCACAATCTGACCCTGCTGAAAGTCAGGTTCCCCTTCCCGCCGTACACACCGCCGTACTTTGAGGGGCCCTGTGCCAGTGCCAATGCGAACGAGTGGGCCTCCCTGCTTGCTCAGGATCACAGCACTTGCAAAGTTGAAATACTTACCTCTCACTGCTCCACCGCCGTGACATAGTCCACGTTTCCTGGGCCCACTAAAACCTTGAACCAGCCCTACCCCCCACAACTTTTGCCAAATGACCCCCAATTTCCAATGCCCAACTATTATTATAAAGTTAATTAAGATTGACAAGCTTCAGAAACAATAATGGATGTTTTTGGCATTAAAATGGGCACTGTAGGTGTTTTCCTGGCCTCCACTCACTGCCGACTATGCTTCCCCATTGACTTGCATTGGGTTTCATGTTTCGGTCGACCCCCGACTTTTCGCGATAATCGGCTGACTTCACTCGACTCGACTTTGGACAAAGTCGGGTTTCGCAAAACCCGACTCGATCTTAAAAAAATGAAAGTCGCTCAACCCTAGTCTACACCATCACAGACGGCTCCAGTCAGCAGGAGGCAACGGTTCTGTCAGATGGTGACAGACTGTCTACAGTATCCAGGTCTCCTGTTGTGTTCATCTTTCTACCACCTGAACTGTAATTCCTGGGCTCCAACACCGCCAGTTGAGGCTCAGAAGTGCCGTCTGCACAGTCAACACATACGACCCAGTGTTATTGGGTGTCAGTAACGTCAGCTGATCCCCAGCTGTGTAGCCGGAAATGTGTCCTGCGACCGCCACGCTGACACAACAACTGAAATGTAAGGGAACCTGTCCCCCCCCAGGCGTTTGTTACTGAAATAGCCACCTTGTGCAGCAGTAGTGCTGCACAAGGAAAAGGTAACTATTTTTGTTTAGCTCCTTGCACATGCAGAACTTAACACTTTTAAAGTGTGTCCACTGATACCGTAAAACCACCAAGGTGGGACTTTCCTTTGTAATGTGACGCAGCCCAGCCGTCATTCCTACCCCCTTGGCGCCGTGCGCTGCCTCCTCAGCGTTGTTTGATTCTGTCCCGGAGCCTGCGCTGTTATGTTATCCCTTGGCCAGGCACACTTTGCGGTGCCCGTCTTCTGACATCATTTGGTGTCAGGCTGGCTGCGCCTGTGCAGCCGCGCTAGACGAGATCCCGCCTCGCAATGTCTTCTGATTTAATCACACTGCGGGCCTGGGATCCATGGGCATGCACAAGGAGGTAGGAATGACGACTGGGCTGCGTCACATTACAAAGGAAAGTCCCACCTCCGGGACGGTTTAACGGTGTGAGGGGACACATTTCATAAGTGTCTATTTCAGCCTTTGAAAGGAGCATAATTAAAAGAGCCACCTTTTCCTTTTGCATTATTAGTGCTGTACAAGATGGCTCTTTCAGCAACAAACGCCTGGGGTGGGGGTTAAAGGTTCCCTTTAAACTTGCTCCAGTGCAGGCTTCGGCCTACACTCTGCTCCTCCTGCTGACCCCGGGCTCTAACACCGCTAGTTGGCGCCCGGAAGTGCTGGCTGCACAGAGCCAAACACCAGCCAATGTGTCAGTGGGGTTCAGTAATGCCAGCTGTTCCACTGCTGTGTAGCCGGCATCATGTCCTGCAAACGCCACGCAGACACAAGAACTGAAATTGAAGGGAACCTGTCCCCCCCCAGGCGTTTGTATGTATAACAGCCACCTTGTGCAGCAGTAATGCTGCATTTGTACAAGGTGGCTCACTAAGTTATACTCCTTGCACACGTCGAACTCAACACGTATAAAATGTGTCCCCCGAGACCATTAAAACGTCCCTGAGGTGTGACTTTCCTTTGTAATGACACGCTGCAACCCCCTTGGTAGCGCTGCCCGTCTTTTGACATCATTGGTTGGCTGGCTGTGCCTCTGCGGCCGCCCTGCCCAACACAATGCCCCTGGGTGTCTTATTTATTTTGACTGCGAGGGTGTGATTGATGGGCATGAGCAGTGCATATCTTCGCCTGTCACTCATCTCCTTCCGCCTTCTTCAGACTGTACGGCTTCATGGCCGTGGCATGCAATAAGGGATCAGCTGACACCGCACAGTCTGTAGCAGGTGTAAGGACACGAGTGAGAGGTGAACATATTGACTGCACAAGGCCATGAATCCCAGCCCCGCAGTGTGAATTAAGGAAAAGACACTGCAGGGCTGGGATTCATGGTCAACGCGAACCGAACCGGCCGACATGAAATGATGTCAGAAGACGGGCAGCGCTAACAGCGCATGGCCAAGGGATAACACAACAGCGCAGACTCCTGTACAGCTAATAACAACGCTCAGGAGGCTGCGCCCAACACCAAGGTGGGATTTTTGACAGCTGTGCTGCGTCTCATTAAGAAGGAAACTCCCGCCTCCAAGACAGTTTGACTGTATAAGGGGCTAAATGTTATACGTGTTTCTTTCAGCGTGTGCAAGGAGCAAAATTAAAAGAGCAACCTTTGACTTGTGCAGCATTACTGCTGCCCAAGGTGTGGCTCTTCTAGTTTGTTACACCTGAGGGGGGTTAAAGGTTACCATTAAAATTGGTTCAATTAGGCTTCGGCCTACACTCTGCTCCCTCTCCTCCTGCTGTCCCTGGGCTGTAACACCGTCAGTTGATGCCCGGAAGTGCTGGCTGCACAGAGAAAAACACCAGCCAATGTGTCAGTGGGGTTCAGCAACGCCAGCTGTGCCCCTGCTGTGTAGCCGGCAACGTGTCCTGCAAACGCCACGCAGACACAGCAGACCTAAAACTGCCTCCAGTGCAGGCTTCGGCCTACACTCTGCTCCCTCTGCTCCTCCTGCTGACCCTGGGCTCTAACACCTCCAGTTGGTGCCCGGAAGTGCTGGCTGCACAGAGCAAAACACCCGCCACTCTATCAGTGGGGTTCAGCACCGCCAGCTGTTCCCCTGCTGTGTAGCTGGCAACGTGTCCTGCAAAAGCCACGCAGACACAAAGCTGCCGCCAGTGCAGGCTTTGGCCTACACTCTGCTCCCTCTCCTCCTGCTGTCCCTGGGCTCTAACACCGTCAGTTGGCGCCGGAAGTGCTGGCTGCACAGAGAAAAACACCAGCCAATGTGTCAGTGGGGTTCAGTAATGCCAGCTGTTCCCCTGCTGTGTAGCCGGCATTGTGTCCTGCAAACGCCACGCAGACACAAGAACTGAAATTGAAGGGAACCTGTCCCCCCCCCCAGGTGTTTGTATGTATAACAACCACCTTGTACAGCAGTAATGCTGCATTTGTACATGGTGGCTCATTCAGTTATTGTCCTTGCACACGTCGAACTCAACACGTATAAAATGTGTCCTCTGAGACCATTAAACCGTCCCTGAGGTCTGACTTTCAGGGGAATGGGTGTACTCACCACCAGTGCACTATAGCTTTCAGACATTCCATCCAGTCACAGGACCTAGGCCACGCTGACATGGCTGTCTTGTAATCGGGTTCCAGTTTGGGGACCTGCAGCGGACTTTCGTCATGAGGTCAGGCTTCAAATCCTTGACCTTTGCCAGGGCCTCAGCTGGGGCCTTCAGAAATCTCAGTCCACATGGCCGCACCTCTTGCTCCAGCTGCATCATCTATCTTTTCCACTCAGCCCATCCAGGCCTACTGTGGCACGCAATGCCGTAGACCAGACCATCGCTTTCAATGGGTAAGTCGTAGCAATCCATCTTCTCTTGCCGCTAATGCTAGCCTCCACACTCATTAACAATGGCTCTGTCCCGCTCTACCGTGGGTGGGGCTCCTCTGTTACTCTACCCTCTCCTGGATGAAGCTACTTCTGGCTTATTTGCTCATTTTCTGCCAGTCCTCGCTTGTTCTCCATTGACTTTGCTGCAACGTGCTGGGTTTCTTTTTCTTATGCCATGCCCATTGAGGGCAAGCACCGCTCACTACAGGCCAACCTCTCTGGACAAGCCATTTCCTAGACTGGATGGATTTTCATGCTCTTTCAGTTCTTTTGCCTCCATAATGGATGGGATCATCCTGCCATTTTGTGTCACTCACCGCCATTTTGCAGTCTGTGCCTGGCGCCATTTTTATTTTCACAGGATCCTTCCACACATCTGTCAAGTTTTCTTGATGCATGATTAAATTCTGCAGACTATGCCAAATGTAAAGTTGCAAAGAGGGGTAGTCATGATCGAGCTGCTGTCCAGTTACACTCTGGCACTTTACATGAAAACAGTATCTTAGTCGTAGTGGGCTGTCGGGTGTGGGGTGCATTACACTCTCTTGTAGTCCACAGGCCTCAGTTGTCTCCAGGCATCCATCCTTAGGATCCGATGCACACAACTCAGGGGTCGCCAAGTTCATTGCAATAAGCAAATGTTTACTGGTCAATTCAAGTTCATCAGAGTGTAACATGTGGGATAGGGAACAACATTTCATGTTTCAGTGTATGCTTGCTGGGAGGGCCTAATAAAACTGTCCCAGACCTTTGATAGTGTTCTCCTGCCTCTATTAGACTTGGTGTGTATCTTCCTCATTTCTACTCCTTGATGCTAGTGTTGTCAAATGGGAATTTTTTTTACTAATAGTTCGACTAGGGCCTTCTGGTATTACACCATTTTACTAGCCCCCTCCACTGCAGGAAAGATAGATGGAAAGTTTTCCTTATAGCGTGAGTTGAAAACAGTGAATAACCAGTAACCAGTGTTGGCAAAAAATCCGTATAACGTGAGAGTCATGGAAAATAACATAAGAAGTGGGACATAAAATCAACCATGTGTGCCTGATTCCCAACAGGCAAGACTTCACTGTCACCACCAGGATTACTCTCCATCTCCTCTTCCCGCTCCTCTTCAGTCTATCCACGCTGAACAGACGGTATGAATCTGCTGTAGATAGTACACTCTGTAGCGCAGGCAACCATCTCCTGTTCCTGATTCTCATTATCACACAATCCATGCTGAGAAGATGAGATAAGGCTAGGCAGGATAGTATCATCCTGTGTACCTTCTTCCTCCATCTCTACCTGGCCCACATGCAAAGCTTCCTTTTTAATTCTGAGCAGCGAGCGTTTGAGTAGACACAGAAGGTGGATTGTTGTTGCTGATTATGACATCATCGCCGCTCACCATGTGTTTGACATTCATGACCACTCATCAGTTGCTATGTGTGCAGGCTGGCCAGAATATCGACGAGAAGGTTGTAGTAGGTTACGGCCATTATCACACACAACCATGCCTGGTTGTAGGTTCAACAGCGAGAAACACAGGTCTGTTTGGTATGTTATACCTTTCCACTTAGGCAGTGTGCTGTTTGTCACCTAAGCAAATTAGTTTCAGCACAGCCTGTTGATGCTTCACCGAGGCAGTGCTTCCAGCTGGTGATGGGTGTGGATGATGTGCTCCAAGATGACAATTCAGAGATGGAGGATGAAGATGAGGGGTTGCAGGAACCAATTTAGCAGGTAAAGGAAATCCTGAAGGAACTAGGTCCCCCAATCCTCGGCATCGGTAGCACGTGCGTTATTCCAGGGTGTGACTCCTTCCTGGCCTCCACTAGGTTCACTCAGTGTGCCGTCAGGGAAATGTAGCGTCCTTGTCCACAAACACTCTTCCATGTGTCTATTGTTAAGTGGACCTTCCCAGTAATTGCATGGTCAGGGCACGGGTGATGTTACGGGACACGTGATGGTGTAAGGTGGGGACGGCACACCAGGAACATAGTGGTGGCTAGGGACCAAGTACCGAGGAATGTCCACATCCATTAAATTGTGGAAAGCCTCATTTCCAAGGCCAATAGTCTGTATGTTGTGTTCCAAGGCCTCGAATAAGGATAGCTGAATGCTGCGCTGGAACAAGGAATTGGATGTGCTTGTTGATAGTGCTTACGAATATATAACAACAGGTGCAGGGCGGGAGACATCTACGCCTGCATCATGGACAGAGGATTAGCAAGCATGTAGCACAGGGGAAGAGGCAGTGCTGTTACCAACGGACAATGATTGTGGACCCAGAGGTTTGGCTCACCTAGCCAAGTGCTTTGATGACATGGACATGTGCCTGAGCATGCTGGTGGTGGTCAGGGTGGTAGTGGTCAGTCCCCTACTTATATTTATATGGAATAGGTTGCAAATGACCATTCTTTTATCATCTGCACTTTCTTTAAAAAAGCACAAGACTGATGAAAGCCTAACCCTTGGCCTGGGAACTTGTCACATGTGGGTGCTCTGGGGAAGTTTCCCGCCTTCTCCTTCTGGCCATCTCACTGCCTCTTCTTGCCTATTGCTGTGCTACAGATCCCTCCCCCTCTGCGCTGCTGGCCTTGCTCTACATAGCAACTTCCCAGGTTGGATCAGTGACTTCATTGTCCACCACCTCGTCTTCCAATTCCGCACTATGGCCCTCCTGACTTGTTGACTTAACAATAATACTTATCAACTGTTGCTGCTCAAGTGTTTGGGCATCACTACACACAAGGGCATCATGTCTCTCTTAAATGTGCAGGGCGAGATGCCAGAATCAATAAATAAAAATGTAAAGTGCTCTTCGGAGTGTCTGAGTGTTGGATCACTTGTCTCCTGGGACTCACCATGGTAGGAGTAAGGAGGATCAGGATGAGGATTATGAAGTCCAGACTCATGGCTAGAGTGACTGATCCAAGTGGAAAACAGGGTGGTGCTGGGAAACATACTGGAAGTATTATCTGCTATCCAAACGACCACTTGTTCATTCTGTTCTGGCTTCAATAGTTGTGTACTGCACCCCCCTGCAAACTGGAACAGGAAGGATGAGAATGTCTTGTGGATGAAAGTGTTTGTTGTGCTCCCTCAGGAGGCACAGTTTCACTTTTCCCACAGTCTCGGCCTCTGCATGAACCATCAGCAGCACGTCCACTTCTCCGTCCCTTACCGCACGCCTTGAGCATTTTCAATTAGGTAGGTAGGATTAGCCGTGAGGACTTTTGTTTTAACAGTGCAGGAATGGTATACAAGTACTGCAATAGTAATATTAAACTCTGCCTATATGCTGCTAATCTTAAACTTTCCCTCCACTGAGTGCAAATAACAGCAGGTTTACTAAAGAAAGGAAAATTTGTAGCCCTGAAGGGGACTATTCTTTAAATAGTGCAGCAGCGATATACAAGTACTGCAATATAAGTACTAAACCCTGCCTATATACCTGCTGTAAAGTACGCTACGGGGACCCCTGACATTGGGCTGCGAGCTTATCCATTTTGGCCAAAATAGTAACCAATAACTCATGTAATGTATTTATTATATGCATTAATTTTGTAATCTTTTCATTGCACGTTTTATCATTTTTTGCTGGCTTGGTGTTTCTGTGTGGTGCATATATAGTGCTAGACAGCCCGCCTGCTCATACTATGGCCGTGATCAATAGGCTGTTATCCAAACACTGTGCATCACACCTATCTGTGTGAATAGTGTCTTATGCATGCCTTATCTTTGTGCATTTTTGCTACTAGGCAGCCATCCCCTCTATTAGGTAAGTGGGTTGTTGTTCTCATCAGTAGCTTGTACCTGTGCTGTGTTAGCATTTATTATCAGGGGCCTGCTGCACCCTGCGAGTGCATTTGTCATTTGACAAGGTTTTGGTGAGGCTACTTTTTATGACGTTTTTAAGTTTCTCTATGTTAGAAAATCTGGAACTTTCTACTGAAGGTAAATAACAGCAGGTTTATTAAAGAAAAGAAAATTTGTAGCCCTGACGAGGACTATTCTTTAAGGGTATGTGCACACGTTCAGGTTTCTTCGCGATAAAAACTCATTAAAAACGCATACATTATGCATCCTATCATTTAGAATGCATTCTGCATGTTTTGTGCACATGGTGCGTTTTTTTCCGCGAAAAAAACGCATCGCGGTAAAAAAAGCAGCATGTTCATTAATTTTTTTCGCGTTTTTCCTGCTATTCTATGCATTGGGAAAAAAACGCAAAAAAACACATAAAAATCGCGGTAAAAACGCGGAAAAAACGCATGCGGATTTCTGGAAGGAAAATTTCTGCCAGAAAACCTGACGTGTGCACATAGCCTTAATAGTGCAGCAGCCATATACAAGTACTGCAATAGCAATACTAAACCCTGCCTATATACCTGCTGTTATACTACGCTCTCCCTCCTATAACAACTCTCCCTGAACAGCTTCCGAAGGACGGTGTGCCGAGTCTTAGATAAGACCCCAGGAGGTCTATCGAGCATTCTAGCCTCTCATCCTTTCCCCTCACTAGTTTCACCTTCTCCTCATGTTCTGTACTACAGGGGCTGATGCTGGTCATGTGTGGTGCTGCAAGGCACCCTGGGACTCGTAGTTTCCTTCCTCCTCTATTGCTGTGCAATTTGAGAGTAAACTAAACTACAAGACCCAGACGCTGCATTCTTCTCCATGTCCTGACTCGGGGGCCGGGGCTCCGCCAGTGAGTGGTTGGGATTTGGTGGGCTTGCTCAGGCTCGGGGTGGTCTGTGGATGTGTCTGAGCTGCACACAGTGATACCACAGGTAGGGGATATGCTGGCAGCGCTCCAGATGTGGGGGTCAGGGGGCACATACATTACAGCCATATGGTGGGAACAATAGGGTGGAGGTAGGCGAAAATATCTATCATCTATTATGTGTCATCTATTATCCATCTATTTTCTATTATCTGTTATCTATGACCTATCTATTAACTGTTATCTATTATCTATCATCCATCTATTACCGATTATTATCTGTTATCTATTATCTGTCTATTTATCTATCATCTATCTATCCATCTATTATCTACTTATTATCTATGTATCTGCCGTCTGCCTCTGTTATGGGGATATGGGAGCACTTCTGCAGTCTGTCTCTGTTATGGGGATATGGGAGCACTTCTGCCGTCTGCCTCTGTTATGGGGATATGGGAGCACTTCTGCCGTCTGCCTCTGTTATGGGGATATGGGATCACTTCTGCCGTCTGTCTCTGTTATGGGGATATGGGAGCACTTCTGCCGGCTGTCTCTGTTATGGGGATATGGGAGCACTTCTGCCGTCTGTCTCTGTTATGGGGATATGGGAGCACTTCTGCCGTCTGTCTCTGTTATGGGGATATGGGAGCACTTCTGCCGTCTGCCTCTGTTATGGGGATATGGGAGCACTTCTGCCGTCTGCCTCTGTTATGGGGATATGGGAGCACTTCTGCCGTCTGCCTCTGTTATGGGGATATGGGAGCACTTCTGCCGTCTGCCTCTGTTATGGGGATATGGGAGCACTTCTGCCGTCTGTCTCTGTTATGGGGATATGGGAGCACTTCTGCCGTCTGTCTCTGTTATGGGGATATGGGATCACTTCTGCCGTCTGTCTCTGTTATGGGGATATGGGAGCACTTCTGCCGTCTGCCTCTGTTATGGGGATATGGGAGCACTTCTGCCGTCTGCCTCTGTTATGGGGATATGGGATCACTTCTGCCGTCTGTCTCTGTTATGGGGATATGGGAGCACTTCTGCCGGCTGTCTCTGTTATGGGGATATGGGAGCACTTCTGCCGTCTGTCTCTGTTATGGGGATATGGGATCACTTCTGCCGTCTGTCTCTGTTATGGGGATATGGGAGCACTTCTGCCGTCTGTCTCTGTTATGGGGATATGGGAGCACTTCTGCCGTCTGCCTCTGTTATGGGGATATGGGAGCACTTCTGCCGTCTGCCTCTGTTATGGGGATATGGGAGCACTTCTGCCGTCTGTCTCTGTTATGGGGATATGGGAGCACTTCTGCCGTCTGTCTCTGTTATGGGGATATGGGATCACTTCTGCCGTCTGTCTCTGTTATGGGGATATGGGAGCACTTCTGCCGTCTGTCTCTGTTATGGGGATATGGGAGCACTTCTGCCGGCTGTCTCTCTTATGGGGATATGGGAGCACTTCTGTCGTCTGTCTCTGTTATGGGGATATGGGAGCACTTCTGCCGTCTGTCTCTGTTATGGGGATATGGGAGCACTTCTGCCGTCTGTCTCTGTTATGGGGATATGGGAGCACTTCTGCCGGCTGTCTCTGTTATGGGGATATGGGAGCACTTCTGTCGTCTGTCTCTGTTATGGGGATATGGGAGCACTTCTGCCGTCTGTCTCTGTTATGGGGATATGGGAGCACTTCTGCCGTCTGTCTCTGCTATGGGGATATGGGAGCACTTCTGCCGTCTGTCTCTGTTATGGGGATATGGGATCACTTCTGCCGTCTGCCTCTGTTATGGGGATATGGGAGCACTTCTGCCGTCTGTCTCTGTTATGGGGGATATGGGAGCACTTCTGCCGTCTGTCTCTGTTATGGGGATATGGGAGCACTTCTGCCGTCTGCCTCTGTTATGGGGATATGGGAGCACTTCTGCCGTCTGCCTCTGTTATGGGGATATGGGAGCACTTCTGCCGTCTGTCTCCGTTATGGGGATATGGGAGCACTTCTGCCGTCTGTCTCCGTTATGGGGATATGGGAGCACTTCTGCCGTCTGTCTCCGTTATGGGGATATGGGAGCACTTCTGCCGTCTGTCTCTGTTATGGGGATATGGGAGCACTTCTGCCGTCTGTCTCTGTTATGGGGATATGGGAGCACTTCTGCCGTCTGTCTCTGTTATGGGGATATGGGAGCACTTCTGCCGTCTGTTTCTGTTATGGGGATATGGGAGCACTTCTGCCGTCTGTCTCTGTTATGGGGATATGGGAGCACTTCTGCCGTCTGTCTCTGTTATGGGGATATGGGAGCACTTCTGCCGTCTGTCTCTTTATGGGGATATGGGAGCACTTCTGCCGTCTGTCTCTGTTATGGGGATATGGGAGCACTTCTGCCGTCTGTCTCTGTTATGGGGATATGGGATCACTTCTGCCGTCTGTCTATGTTATGGGGATATGGGAGCACTTCTGCCATCTGTCTCCGTTATGGGGATATGGGAGCACTTCTGCCGTCTGTCTCCGTTATGGGGATATGGGAGCACTTCTGCCGGCTGTCTCTGTTATGGGGATATGGGAGCACTTCTGCCGTCTGTCTCTGTTATGGGGATATGGGAGCACTTCTGCCGTCTGTCTCTGTTATGGGGATATGGGAGCACTTCTGCCGTCTGCCTCTGTTATGGGGATATGGGAGCACTTCTGCCGTCTGTCTCTGTTATGGGGATATGGGAGCACTTCTGCCGTCTGTCTCTGTTATGGGGATATGGGAGCACTTCTGCCGTCTGCCTCTGTTATGGGGATATGGGAGCACTTCTGCCGTCTGTCTCTGTTATGGGGATATGGGAGCACTTCTGCCGTCTGCCTCTGTTATGGGGATATGGGAGCACTTCTGCCGTCTGTCTCTGTTATGGGGATATGGGAGCACTTTTGCCGTCTACCTCTGTTATGGGGATATGGGAGCACTTCTGCCGTCTGTCTCTGTTATGGGGATATGGGAGCACTTCTGCCGTCTGCCTCTGTTATGGGGATATGGGAGCACTTCTGCCGTCTGTCTCTGTTATGGGGATATGGGAGCACTTCTGCCGTCTGCCTCTGTTATGGGGATATGGGAGCACTTCTGCCGTCTGTCTCTGTTATGGGGATATGGGAGCACTTCTGCCGTCTGCCTCTGTTATGGGGATATGGGAGCACTTCTGCCGTCTGTCTCTGTTATGGGGATATGGGAGCACTTCTGCCGTCTGTCTCTGTTATGGGGATATGGGAGCACTTCTGCCGTCTGTCTCTGTTATGGGGATATGGGAGAACTTCTGCCGTCTGCCTCTGTTATGGGGATATGGGAGCATTTCTGCCCTCTGTCTCTGTTATGGGGATATGGGAGCACTTCTGCCGTCTGTCTCTGTTATGGGGATATGGGAGCACTTCTGCCGTCTGTCTCTGTTATGGGGATATGGGAGCACTTCTGCCGTCTGCCTCTGTTATGGGGATATGGGATCACTTCTGCCGTCTGTCTCTGTTATGGGGATATGGGAGCACTTCTGCCGTCTGTCTCTGTTATGGGGATATGGGAGCACTTCTGCCGTCTGTCTCTGTTATGGGGATATGGGAGCACTTCTGCCGTCTGCCTCTGTTATGGGGATATGGGAGCACTTCTGCAGTCTGTCTCTGTTATGGGGATATGGGAGCACTTCTGCCGTCTGCCTCTGTTATGGGGATATGGGAGCACTTCTGCCGTCTGTCTCTGTTATGGGGATATGGGAGCACTTCTGCCGTCTGTCTCTGTTATGGGGATATGGGAGCACTTCTGCCCTCTGCCTCTGTTATGGGGATATGGGAGCACTTCTGCCGTCTGTCTCTGTTATGGGGATATGGGATCACTTCTGCCGTCTGCCTCTGTTATGGGGATATGGGAGCACTTTTGCCGTCTGTCTCTGTTATGGGGATATGGGAGCACTTCTGCCGTCTGTCTCTGTTATGGGGATATGGGAGCACTTCTGCCGTCTGTCTCTGTTATGGGGATATGGGAGCACTTCTGCCGTCTGTCTCTGTTATGGGGATATGGGAGCACTTCTGCCGTCTGCCTCTGTTATGGGGATATGGGATCACTTCTGCCGTCTGTCTCTGTTATGGGGATATGGGAACACTTCTGCCGTCTGTCTCTGTTATGGGGATATGGGAACACTTCTGCCGTCTGTTTCTGTTATGGGGATATGGGAGCACTTCTGCCGTCTGTCTCTGTTATGGGGATATGGGAGCACTTCTGCTGTCTGCCTCTGTTATGGGGATATGTGTTATGGTTTCCAATGGCAAGGAAACATCAGAAGCATAGAATAAACGGACAAGCTCTCGGGTGATGGAAACTAGAGCCGACCGCGATGCTAAACCTACACACCACACTAGAAGTAGCCAGGGGGCATTCCTGCGTTGTCTCTAGATGCCTTGCGCCAGCCGGAGAACTAACTACCCCTGGTAGAAGAAAATACAGTCCTGGCTTGCCTCCAGAGAATGTCCCCACAGGAGATAGCAGCCCCCCACATATAATAACGGTGAGAGCAGATGAAAAGACACACGTAGTATGAAAGCAGATTTAGCACAGAGAGGCCCGCTAACTAAATAGCAGAAAGATACAACAGAGGACTTCGCGGTCAGCTGCAAAACCCTTCAAAACACCATCCTGAAATTACCTTAACTCATGTGACAACTCATGCCACTGGAGTGGTAATTTCAGCCCAACAAGAGCTTCCAGCTGCAGAGATTCACATAAGTGCAAACTGGACAAAACATACAAAAATAGACTTAAGGACTAAAGTGTCCAACTTAGCTGAGCAGAAAACTGGGAGCAGGAACATGCAACAGAATCACTCTGGATACATTGATGGCCAGCATTAGAATGACTGAGGAGCAAGGTTAAATAGGATACTCCCACATCCTGATAGGAACAGGTGAACTGAGAAGGCAAAGCTTGCAGGACACCAGTACCACAAGAGACCACCGGGGGAGCCCACGAACCGAATCACAACAGTACCCCCCCCTTAAGGAGGGGGCACCGAACCCTCACAAGAACCACCAGGGCGATCTGGATGAGCCCTATGAAAGGCACGGACCAAATCAGAAGCATGAACATCAGAAGCTGTAACCCAAGAATTATCCTCTTGACCGTAGCCCTTCCATTTCACCAGATATTGAAGTCTCCGTCTGGAAACACGGGAGTCCAAGATTTTCTCCACCACGTACTCCAATTCACCCTCAACCAGCACAGGAGCAGGAGGCTCAACAGAAGGCACAAGTGGTACCTCATACCTCCGCAATAATGACCGATGGAAGACATTATGGATAGCAAAGGATGCTGGGAGGTCCAAACGAAAAGACACAGGGTTAAGAATTTCCAAAATCTTATAAGGACCGATGAACCGAGGCTTAAACTTAGGAGAAGAGACCCTCATAGGGACAAAACGGGAGGACAACCACACCAAGTCCCCAACACGAAGACGAGGACCAACACGACGATGGCGATTAGCAAAACGTTGAGTCCTCTCCTGGGACAACTCCAAATTGTCCACCACCTGCCCCCAAATACGATGCAACCTATCCACCATGGTATCCACTCCAGGACAATCCGAAGACTCCACCTGACCAGATGAAAAACGAGGATGGAACCCTGAATTGCAAAAGAAAGGGGAGACCAAAGTGGCAGAACTGGCCCGATTATTAAGGGCAAACTCAGCCAACGGCAAAAAGGAGACCCAGTCATCCTGATCAGCAGACACGAAACACCTCCAATAAGTCTCCAAGGTCTGATTAGTACGTTCCGTCTGGCCATTTGTCTGGGGATGAAATGCAGACGAAAAAGACAAATCAATGCCCATCCTGGCACAAAACGCCCGCCAAAATCTGGACACAAACTGGGATCCCCTGTCGGAAACGATATTCTCCGGAATACCATGCAGCCGAACCACATTCTGAAAAAACAGGGGCACCAACTCAGATGAGGAAGGCAGCTTGGGCAAGGGCACCAAATGAACCATCTTAGAAAAGCGGTCACACACCACCCAAATGACGGACATCTTCTGAGAAACAGGGAGATCAGAAATAAAATCCATAGAGATGTGTGTCCAAGGCCTCTTAGGAACAGGCAAGGGCAACAACAACCCACTAGCCCGAGAACAACAAGGCTTGGCCCGAGCACAAACATCGCAAGACTGCACAAAAGTACGCACGTCCCGAGACAGGGAAGGCCACCAGAAGGACCTAGCCACCAAATCTCTGGTACCAAAAATTCCCGGATGACCTGCCAACGCAGAAGAATGAACCTCCGAGATGACTCTATTGGTCCACTCATCCGGCACAAACAATCTACCAGGCGGACAACGATCAGGCCGATCCGCCTGAAACTCTTGTAAAGCACGTCGCAGGTCTGGGAAGACAGCAGACAATATCACCCCATCCTTAAGTATACCCGTAGGTTTAGAATCACCAGGGGAATCAGGTTCAAAACTCCTAGAAAGGGCATCCGCCTTCACATTCTTAGTACCTGGCAGATACGAAACCACAAAATTAAACCGGGAGAAAAACAACGACCAGCGCGCCTGTCTAGGATTCAGACGTCTGGCCGACTCAAGATAAATCAAATTTTTGTGATCAGTCAAGACCACCACCTGATGTTTAGCACCCTCAAGCCAATGACGCCACTCCTCGAATGCCCACTTCATCGCCAAAAGCTCCCGATTACCGACGTCATAATTTCGCTCGGCGAGCGAAAATTTTCGAGAAAAGAACGCACAAGGTCTCATCACTGAACAATCTGAACTTTTCTGCGACAAAACCGCCCCCGCTCCGATCTCGGAAGCATCAACTTCCACCTGAAAAGGAAGAGAAACATCAGGCTGGCACAACACCGGAGCAGAAGAAAAACGGCGCTTAAGCTCCCGAAAGGCCTCCACAGCAGCAGGAGACCAATCTGCAACATCAGCACCCTTTTTAGTCAAATCAGTCAAAGGCCTGACAACGCTAGAAAAACCAGTTATGAATCGACGATAAAAGTTAGCAAAGCCCAAAAATTTCTGAAGGCCCTTAAGAGAAGTCGGTTGCGTCCAGTCACAAATAGCCCGAACCTTCACAGGATCCATCTCAATAGAAGAGGGGGAAAAAATGTACCCCAAAAAAGAAATCTTCTGAACCCCAAAAACACACTTTGAACCTTTAACAAACAGAGAATTGGTCCGCAAAACCTGAAAAACCCTCCTAACTTGTTGAACATGAGATTCCCAGTCATCCGAAAAAATCAAGATATCGTCCAAATACACAATCATAAATTTATCCAGATATTCACGGAAAATATTGTGCATAAAAGACTGAAAGACCGAAGGGGCATTTGACAGACCAAAAGGCATCACCAAATACTCAAAATGGCCCTCGGGCGTATTAAATGCGGTTTTCCACTCATCCCCCTGCTTAATTCGCACCAAATTATACGCACCGCGAAGATCAATCTTAGAGAACCACTTCGCCCCCTCAATGCGAGCAAATAAATCTGTCAGCAATGGCAAAGGATACTGATACTTGACTGTGATCTTATTCAAGAGTCTATAATCAATACAAGGTCTCAAAGAACCATCGCTTTTAGCTACGAAAAAGAACCCCGCTCCAAGAGGAGACGAAGAAGGACGAATATGTCCCTTTTCCAAGGACTCCCTAATATACTCTCGCATGGCAGCATGTTCAGGTACAGACAGATTGAATAGACAACCCTTAGGAAATTTACTGCCAGGGATCAAATCTATGGCGCAATCGCAATCTCTGTGAGGAGGAAGAGAATTAAGAGTAGATTCCTCAAAAACCTCACGATAATCAGACAAAAACTCAGGAATTTCAGAGGGAATAGATGAAGCAATGGAGACCAAAGATGTGTCCCCATGATTTCCCTGACATCCCCAGCTTAGTACAGACATTGTTTTCCAGTCAAGGACTGGGTTATGAGTTTGCAACCATGGCAATCCCAGCACCAACACATCATGTAGATTATACAGTACAAGGAAGCGAATCACCTCTTGATGGTCTGGAGTCATACGCATAGTCACTTGTGTCCAGTATTGTGGTTTATTACTAGCCAATGGTGTAGAATCAATACCCTTTAAAGGTATAGGAACTTCCAGAGGCTCTAGATCAAACCCACAGCGCCTGGCAAAGGACCAATCCATAAGACTCAAAGCGGCGCCAGAATCCACATACGCATCCGCAACAATAGAAGATAATGAACAAATTAGAGTTACAGACAAAATAAACTTGGACTGCAAAGTGCCAATAGCAGAGGATTTATCAACTTTCTTTGTTCGTTTAGAGCATGCTGATATAACATGAGTAGAATTTCCACAATAGAAGCACAAATGATTTTTGCGCCTATAAATCTGTCGT
This sequence comes from Ranitomeya variabilis, assembly GCF_051348905.1. Lineage (NCBI taxonomy): Eukaryota > Metazoa > Chordata > Amphibia > Anura > Dendrobatidae > Ranitomeya > Ranitomeya variabilis. The sequence goes on from NC_135232.1 coordinate 568,566,471, forward strand.
TCGCTTCTGGACAGAAAGCTATCACATTGCATACTCTGTTGTGCCTCTTCAGAAGACACCGCCAACTGGTGCACAGGTTTGCGTTCCCGTAAACGCCGATCAATCTGAATTGCCATTGTCATGGACTCATTCAGACCAGTAGGCGCAGGAAACCCCACCATGACGTCTTTTACAGCATCAGAGAGACCTCTGAAAATTGCCGCCAGAGCGCACTCATTCCACTGAGTAAGCACAGACCATTTTCGAAATTTTTGGCAATATATTTCGGCTTCATCTTGCCCCTGAGAGAGGGCTATTAGGGCTTTCTCAGCCTGAATCTCCAAATTTGGTTCCTCATAAAGCAACCCCAAAGCCAGAAAAAACGCATCCACATTGAGCAACGCAGGATCCCCTGGTGCCAATGAAAATGCCCAATTTTGGGGGTCACCCCGCAGTAAAGAAATAACAATTTTTACTTGCTGGGCAGGATCTCCAGCAGAATGAGATCTCAGCGAAAGAAACAATTTACAATTGTATTTAAAATTTAGAAAACAAGATCGATCTCCAGAAAAAAACTCCGGTATAGGAATTTTAGGTTCAGACCGAGGAGCATGTAACAAAAAATCTTGTATATTCTGAACTTTAGAGGCAAGATTATACAAATTGGTAGCCAGACTCTGGGGATCCATATTTCAACAGATAAAGTCTGAGCCATTCAGGGGTTAAGAGGAGAGGAAAACAGGAGACTGCAATTAGAGCTGGAGTGCAACTTCAGAGGAGAAAAAAAAAAAAAAAAAAAAAAGGTTTCACACAGTTCCTTTTCTCTCCTGCTTCAGCCTATAGATTAAACATTTGGGCTGGCCATACTGTTATGGTTTCCAATGGCAAGGAAACATCAGAAGCATAGAATAAACGGACAAGCTCTCGGGTGATGGAAACTAGAGCCGACCGCGATGCTAAACCTACACACCACACTAGAAGTAGCCAGGGGGCATTCCTGCGTTGTCTCTAGATGCCGCGCGCCAGCCGGAGAACTAACTACCCCTGGTAGAAGAAAACACAGTCCTGGCTTGCCTCCAGAGAATGTCCCCACAGGAGATAGCAGCCCCCCACATATAATAACGGTGAGAGCAGATGAAAAGACACACGTAGTATGAAAGCAGATTTAGCACAGAGAGGCCCGCTAACTAAATAGCAGAAAGATACAACAGAGGACTTCGCGGTCAGCTGCAAAACCCTTCAAAACACCATCCTGAAATTACCTTAACTCATGTGACAACTCATGCCACTGGAGTGGTAATTTCAGCCCAACAAGAGCTTCCAGCTGCAGAGATTCACATAAGTGCAAACTGGACAAAACATACAAAAATAGACTTAAGGACTAAAGTGTCCAACTTAGCTGAGCAGAAAACTGGGAGCAGGAACATGCAACAGAATCACTCTGGATACATTGATGGCCAGCATTAGAATGACTGAGGAGCAAGGTTAAATAGGATACTCCCACATCCTGATAGGAACAGGTGAACTGAGAAGGCAAAGCTTGCAGGACACCAGTACCACAAGAGACCACCGGGGGAGCCCACGAACCGAATCACAACAGATATGGGAGCACTTTTGCCGTCTGCCTCTGTTATGGGGATATGGGAGCACTTCTGCCGTCTGTCTCTGTTATGGGGATATGGGAGCACTTCTGCCGTCTGCCTCTGTTATGGGGATATGGGAGCACTTTTGCCGTCTGCCTCTGTTATGGGGATATGGGATCACTTCTGCCGTCTGTCTCTATTATGGGGATATGGGAACACTTCTGCCGTCTGTTTCTGTTATGGGGATATGGGAGCACTTCTGCCGTCTGTCTCTGTTATGGGGATATGGGAGCACTTCTGCCGTCTGCCTCTGTTATGGGGATATGGGAGCACTTTTGCCGTCTGCCTCTGTTATGGGGATATGGGAGCACTTCTGCCGTCTGTCTCTGTTATGGGGATATGGGAGCACTTCTGCCGTCTGTCTCTGTTATGGGGATATGGGAGCACTTCTGCCGTCTGCCTCTGTTATGGGGATATGGGAGCACTTCTGCCGTCTGTCTCTGTTATGGGGATATGGGAGCACTTCTGCCGTCTGCCTCTGTTATGGGGATATGGGAGCACTTCTGCCGTCTGCCTCTGTTATGGGGATATGGGAGCACTTCTGCCGTCTGCCTCTGTTATGGGGATATGGGAGCACTTCTGCAGTCTGTCTCTGTTATGGGGATATGGGAGCACTTCTGCCGTCTGCCTCTGTTATGGGGATATGGGAGCACTTCTGTCGTCTGTCTCTGTTATGGGGATATGGGAGCACTTCTGCCGTCTGTCTCCGTTATGGGGATATGGGAGCACTTCTGCCGTCTGTCTCTGTTATGGGGATATGGGAGCACTTCTGCCGTCTGCCTCTGTTATGGGGATATGGGAGCACTTCTGCCGTCTGTCTCTGTTATGGGGATATGGGAGCACTTCTGCCGTCTGCCTCTGTTATGGGGATATGGGAGCACTTCTGCCGTCTGCCTCTGTTATGGGGATATGGGAGCACTTCTGCCGTCTGCCTCTGTTATGGGGATATGGGAGCACTTCTGCAGTCTGTCTCTGTTATGGGGATATGGGAGCACTTCTGCCGTCTGCCTCTGTTATGGGGATATGGGAGCACTTCTGTCGTCTGTCTCTGTTATGGGGATATGGGAGCACTTCTGCCGTCTGTCTCTGTTATGGGGATATGGGAGCACTTCTGCCGTCTGTCTCTGTTATGGGGATATGGGAGCACTCTGCCGTCTGTCTCCGTTATGGGGATATGGGAGCACTTCTGCCGTCTGCCTCCGTTATGGGGATATGGGAGCACTTCTGCCGTCTGTCTCCGTTATGGGGATATGGGAGCACTTCTGCCGTCTGTCTCTGTTATGGGGATATGGGATCACTTCTGCCGTCTGTCTCTGTTATGGGGATATGGGATCACTTCTGCCGTCTGTCTCTGTTATGGGGATATGGGAGCACTTCTGCCGTCTGTCTCTGTTATGGGGATATGGGAGCACTTCTACCGTCTGTCTCTGTTATGGGGATATGGGAGCACTTCTGCCGTCTGTCTCTGTTATGGGGATATGGGAGCACTTCTGCCGTCTGCCTCCGTTATGGGGATATGGGAGCACTTCTGCCGTCTGTCTCCGTTATGGGGATATGGGAGCACTTCTGCCATCTGTCTCTGTTATGGGGATATGGGATCACTTCTGCCGTCTGTCTCTGTTATGGGGATATGGGATCACTTCTGCCGTCTGTCTCTGTTATGGGGATATGGGAGCACTTCTGCCGTCTGTCTCTGTTATGGGGATATGGGAGCACTTCTGCCGTCTGCCTCTGTTATGGGGATATGGGAGCACTTCTGCCGTCTGCCTCTGTTATGGGGATATGGGAGCACTTCTGCCATCTGTCTCTGTTATGGGGATATGGGAGCACTTCTGACGTCTGCCTCTGTTATGGGGATATGGGAGCACTTCTGCCGTCTGTCTCTGTTATGGGGATATGGGAGCACTTCTGCCGTCTGCCTCTGTTATGGGGATATGGGAGCACTTCTGCCGTCTGCCTCTGTTATGGGGATATGGGAGCACTTCTGCCGTCTGTCTCTGTTATGGGGATATGGGAGCACTTCTGCCGTCTGCCTCTGTTATGGGGATATGGGAGCACTTCTGCCGTCTGTCTCTGTTATGGGGATATGGGAGCACTTCTGCCATCTGCCTCTGTTATGGGGATATGGGAGCACTTCTGCCGTCTGTCTCTGTTATGGGGATATGGGAGCACTTCTGCCGTCTGTCTCTGTTATGGGGATATGGGAGCACTTCTGCCGTCTGCCTCTGTTATGGGGATATGGGAGCACTTCTGCCGTCTGCCTCTGTTATGGGGATATGGGAGCACTTCTGCCGTCTGTCTCTGTTATGGGGATATGGGAGCACTTCTGCCGTCTGCCTCTGTTATGGGGATATGGGAGCACTTCTGCCGTCTGTCTCTGTTATGGGGATATGGGATCACTTTTGCCGTCTGTCTCTGTTATGGGGGATATGGGAGCACTTCTGCCATCTGTCTCTGTTATGGGGATATTGGAGCACTTCTGCCTTCTGTCTCTGTTATGGGGATATGGGAGCACTTTTGCCGTCTGTCTCTGTTATGGGGATATGGGATCACTTTTGCCGTCTGTCTCTGTTATGGGGGATATGGGAGCACTTCTGCCGTCTGTCTCTGTTATGGGGATATGGGAGCACTTCTGCCGTCTGTCTCTGTGATGGGGATATGGGAGCACTTCTGCCGTCTGTCTCTGTTATGGGGATATGGGAGCACTTCTGCCGTCTGTCTCTGTTATGGGGATATGGGATCACTTTTGCCGTCTGCCTCTGTTATGGGGATATGGGAGCACTTCTGCCGTCTGTCTCTGTTATGGGGATATGGGATCACTTTTGCCATCTGTCTCTGTTATGGGGATATGGGATCACTTTTGCCATCTGTCTCTGTTATGGGGGATATGGGAGCACCTGCCGTCTGCCTCTGTTATGGGGATATGGGAGCACTTCTGCCGTCTGTCTCTGTTATGGGGATATGGGATCACTTTTGCCGTCTGTCTCTGTTATGGGGATATGGGATCACTTTTGCCGTCTGTCTCTGTTATGGGGGATATGGGAGCACTTCTGCCGTCTGCCTCTGTTATGGGGATATGGGAGCACTTCTGCCGTCTGCCTCTGTTATGGGGATATGGGATCACTTCTGCCGTCTGTCTCTGTTATGGGGATATGGGATCACTTCTGCTGTCTGTCTCTGTTATCGGGATATGGGAGCACTTCTGCCGTCTGTCTCTGTTATGGGGATATGGGAGCACTTTTGCCGTCTGTCTCTGTTATGGGGATATGGGATCACTTTTGCCGTCTGTCTCTGTTATGGGGGATATGGGAGCACTTCTGCCGTCTGTCTATGTTATGGGGATATGGGAGCACTTCTGCCGTCTGCCTCTGTTATGGGGATATGGGAGCACTTCTGCCGTCTGTCTCTGTTATGGGGATATGGGATCACTTTTGCCGTCTGTCTCTGTTATGGGGATATGGGATCACTTTTGCCGTCTGTCTCTGTTATGGGGGATATGGGAGCACTTCTGCCGTCTGCCTCTGTTATGGGGATATGGGAGCACTTCTGTCGTCTGTCTCTGTTATGGGGATATGGGATCACTTTTGCCGTCTGTCTCTGTTATGGGGATATGGGATCACTTTTGCCGTCTGTCTCTGTTATGGGGGATATGGGAGCACTTCTGCCGTCTGCCTCTGTTATGGGGATATGGGAGCACTTCTGTCGTCTGTCTCTGTTATGGGGATATGGGAGCACTTCTGCCGTCTGTCTCTGTTATGGGGATATGGGAGCACTTCTGCCGTCTGTCTCTGTTATGGGGGATATGGGAGCACTTCTGCCGTCTGCCTCTGTTATGGGGATATGGGAGCACTTCTGTCGTCTGTCTCTGTTATGGGGATATGGGAGCACTTCTGCCGTCTGTCTCTGTTATGGGGATATGGGATCACTTCTGCTGTCTGCCTCTGTTATGGGGATATGGGAGCACTTCTGCCGTCTGCCTCCGTTATGGGGATATGGGAGCACTTCTGCCGTCTGTCTCCGTTATGGGGATATGGGAGCACTTCTGCCGTCTGTCTCTGTTATGGGGATATGGGATCACTTCTGCCGTCTGTCTCTGTTATGGGGATATGGGATCACTTCTGCCGTCTGTCTCTGTTATGGGGATATGGGAGCACTTCTGCCGTCTGTCTCTGTTATGGGGATATGGGAGCACTTCTGCCGTCTGCCTCTGTTATGGGGATATGGGAGCACTTCTGCCGTCTGCCTCTGTTATGGGGATATGGGAGCACTTCTGCCATCTGTCTCTGTTATGGGGATATGGGAGCACTTCTGACGTCTGCCTCTGTTATGGGGATATGGGAGCACTTCTGCCGTCTGTCTCTGTTATGGGGATATGGGAGCACTTCTGCCGTCTGCCTCTGTTATGGGGATATGGGAGCACTTCTGCCGTCTGCCTCTGTTATGGGGATATGGGAGCACTTCTGCCGTCTGTCTCTGTTATGGGGATATGGGAGCACTTCTGCCGTCTGCCTCTGTTATGGGGATATGGGAGCACTTCTGCCGTCTGTCTCTGTTATGGGGATATGGGAGCACTTCTGCCATCTGCCTCTGTTATGGGGATATGGGAGCACTTCTGCCGTCTGTCTCTGTTATGGGGATATGGGAGCACTTCTGCCGTCTGTCTCTGTTATGGGGATATGGGAGCACTTCTGCCGTCTGCCTCTGTTATGGGGATATGGGAGCACTTCTGCCGTCTGCCTCTGTTATGGGGATATGGGAGCACTTCTGCCGTCTGTCTCTGTTATGGGGATATGGGAGCACTTCTGCCGTCTGCCTCTGTTATGGGGATATGGGAGCACTTCTGCCGTCTGTCTCTGTTATGGGGATATGGGATCACTTTTGCCGTCTGTCTCTGTTATGGGGGATATGGGAGCACTTCTGCCATCTGTCTCTGTTATGGGGATATTGGAGCACTTCTGCCTTCTGTCTCTGTTATGGGGATATGGGAGCACTTTTGCCGTCTGTCTCTGTTATGGGGATATGGGAGCACTTCTGCCGTCTGTCTCTGTTATGGGGATATGGGAGCACTTCTACCGTCTGTCTCTGTTATGGGGATATGGGAGCACTTCTGCCGTCTGTCTCTGTTATGGGGATATGGGAGCACTTCTGCCGTCTGCCTCCGTTATGGGGATATGGGAGCACTTCTGCCGTCTGTCTCCGTTATGGGGATATGGGAGCACTTCTGCCGTCTGTCTCTGTTATGGGGATATGGGATCACTTCTGCCGTCTGTCTCTGTTATGGGGATATGGGATCACTTCTGCCGTCTGTCTCTGTTATGGGGATATGGGAGCACTTCTGCCGTCTGTCTCTGTTATGGGGATATGGGAGCACTTCTGCCGTCTGCCTCTGTTATGGGGATATGGGAGCACTTCTGCCGTCTGCCTCTGTTATGGGGATATGGGAGCACTTCTGCCATCTGTCTCTGTTATGGGGATATGGGAGCACTTCTGACGTCTGCCTCTGTTATGGGGATATGGGAGCACTTCTGCCGTCTGTCTCTGTTATGGGGATATGGGAGCACTTCTGCCGTCTGCCTCTGTTATGGGGATATGGGAGCACTTCTGCCGTCTGCCTCTGTTATGGGGATATGGGAGCACTTCTGCCGTCTGTCTCTGTTATGGGGATATGGGAGCACTTCTGCCGTCTGCCTCTGTTATGGGGATATGGGAGCACTTCTGCCGTCTGTCTCTGTTATGGGGATATGGGAGCACTTCTGCCATCTGCCTCTGTTATGGGGATATGGGAGCACTTCTGCCGTCTGTCTCTGTTATGGGGATATGGGAGCACTTCTGCCGTCTGTCTCTGTTATGGGGATATGGGAGCACTTCTGCCGTCTGCCTCTGTTATGGGGATATGGGAGCACTTCTGCCGTCTGCCTCTGTTATGGGGATATGGGAGCACTTCTGCCGTCTGTCTCTGTTATGGGGATATGGGAGCACTTCTGCCGTCTGCCTCTGTTATGGGGATATGGGAGCACTTCTGCCGTCTGTCTCTGTTATGGGGATATGGGATCACTTTTGCCGTCTGTCTCTGTTATGGGGGATATGGGAGCACTTCTGCCATCTGTCTCTGTTATGGGGATATTGGAGCACTTCTGCCTTCTGTCTCTGTTATGGGGATATGGGAGCACTTTTGCCGTCTGTCTCTGTTATGGGGATATGGGATCACTTTTGCCGTCTGTCTCTGTTATGGGGGATATGGGAGCACTTCTGCCGTCTGTCTCTGTTATGGGGATATGGGAGCACTTCTGCCGTCTGTCTCTGTGATGGGGATATGGGAGCACTTCTGCCGTCTGTCTCTGTTATGGGGATATGGGAGCACTTCTGCCGTCTGTCTCTGTTATGGGGATATGGGATCACTTTTGCCGTCTGCCTCTGTTATGGGGATATGGGAGCACTTCTGCCGTCTGTCTCTGTTATGGGGATATGGGATCACTTTTGCCATCTGTCTCTGTTATGGGGATATGGGATCACTTTTGCCATCTGTCTCTGTTATGGGGGATATGGGAGCACCTGCCGTCTGCCTCTGTTATGGGGATATGGGAGCACTTCTGCCGTCTGTCTCTGTTATGGGGATATGGGATCACTTTTGCCGTCTGTCTCTGTTATGGGGATATGGGATCACTTTTGCCGTCTGTCTCTGTTATGGGGGATATGGGAGCACTTCTGCCGTCTGCCTCTGTTATGGGGATATGGGAGCACTTCTGCCGTCTGCCTCTGTTATGGGGATATGGGATCACTTCTGCCGTCTGTCTCTGTTATGGGGATATGGGATCACTTCTGCTGTCTGTCTCTGTTATCGGGATATGGGAGCACTTCTGCCGTCTGTCTCTGTTATGGGGATATGGGAGCACTTTTGCCGTCTGTCTCTGTTATGGGGATATGGGATCACTTTTGCCGTCTGTCTCTGTTATGGGGGATATGGGAGCACTTCTGCCGTCTGTCTATGTTATGGGGATATGGGAGCACTTCTGCCGTCTGCCTCTGTTATGGGGATATGGGAGCACTTCTGCCGTCTGTCTCTGTTATGGGGATATGGGATCACTTTTGCCGTCTGTCTCTGTTATGGGGATATGGGATCACTTTTGCCGTCTGTCTCTGTTATGGGGGATATGGGAGCACTTCTGCCGTCTGCCTCTGTTATGGGGATATGGGAGCACTTCTGTCGTCTGTCTCTGTTATGGGGATATGGGATCACTTTTGCCGTCTGTCTCTGTTATGGGGATATGGGATCACTTTTGCCGTCTGTCTCTGTTATGGGGGATATGGGAGCACTTCTGCCGTCTGCCTCTGTTATGGGGATATGGGAGCACTTCTGTCGTCTGTCTCTGTTATGGGGATATGGGAGCACTTCTGCCGTCTGTCTCTGTTATGGGGATATGGGAGCACTTCTGCCGTCTGTCTCTGTTATGGGGGATATGGGAGCACTTCTGCCGTCTGCCTCTGTTATGGGGATATGGGAGCACTTCTGTCGTCTGTCTCTGTTATGGGGATATGGGAGCACTTCTGCCGTCTGTCTCTGTTATGGGGATATGGGATCACTTCTGCTGTCTGCCTCTGTTATGGGGATATGGGAGCACTTCTGCCGTCTGCCTCCGTTATGGGGATATGGGAGCACTTCTGCCGTCTGTCTCCGTTATGGGGATATGGGAGCACTTCTGCCGTCTGTCTCTGTTATGGGGATATGGGATCACTTCTGCCGTCTGTCTCTGTTATGGGGATATGGGATCACTTCTGCCGTCTGTCTCTGTTATGGGGATATGGGAGCACTTCTGCCGTCTGTCTCTGTTATGGGGATATGGGAGCACTTCTGCCGTCTGCCTCTGTTATGGGGATATGGGAGCACTTCTGCCGTCTGCCTCTGTTATGGGGATATGGGAGCACTTCTGCCATCTGTCTCTGTTATGGGGATATGGGAGCACTTCTGACGTCTGCCTCTGTTATGGGGATATGGGAGCACTTCTGCCGTCTGTCTCTGTTATGGGGATATGGGAGCACTTCTGCCGTCTGCCTCTGTTATGGGGATATGGGAGCACTTCTGCCGTCTGCCTCTGTTATGGGGATATGGGAGCACTTCTGCCGTCTGTCTCTGTTATGGGGATATGGGAGCACTTCTGCCGTCTGCCTCTGTTATGGGGATATGGGAGCACTTCTGCCGTCTGTCTCTGTTATGGGGATATGGGAGCACTTCTGCCATCTGCCTCTGTTATGGGGATATGGGAGCACTTCTGCCGTCTGTCTCTGTTATGGGGATATGGGAGCACTTCTGCCGTCTGTCTCTGTTATGGGGATATGGGAGCACTTCTGCCGTCTGCCTCTGTTATGGGGATATGGGAGCACTTCTGCCGTCTGCCTCTGTTATGGGGATATGGGAGCACTTCTGCCGTCTGTCTCTGTTATGGGGATATGGGAGCACTTCTGCCGTCTGCCTCTGTTATGGGGATATGGGAGCACTTCTGCCGTCTGTCTCTGTTATGGGGATATGGGATCACTTTTGCCGTCTGTCTCTGTTATGGGGGATATGGGAGCACTTCTGCCATCTGTCTCTGTTATGGGGATATTGGAGCACTTCTGCCTTCTGTCTCTGTTATGGGGATATGGGAGCACTTTTGCCGTCTGTCTCTGTTATGGGGATATGGGATCACTTTTGCCGTCTGTCTCTGTTATGGGGGATATGGGAGCACTTCTGCCGTCTGTCTCTGTTATGGGGATATGGGAGCACTTCTGCCGTCTGTCTCTGTGATGGGGATATGGGAGCACTTCTGCCGTCTGTCTCTGTTATGGGGATATGGGATCACTTTTGCCATCTGTCTCTGTTATGGGGATATGGGATCACTTTTGCCATCTGTCTCTGTTATGGGGGATATGGGAGCACCTGCCGTCTGCCTCTGTTATGGGGATATGGGAGCACGTCTGCCTCTGTTATGGGGATATGGGAGCACTTCTGCCGTCTGCCTCTGTTATGGGGATATGGGAGCACTTCTGCCATCTGTCTCTGTTATGGGGATATGGGAGCACTTCTGACGTCTGCCTCTGTTATGGGGATATGGGAGCACTTCTGCCGTCTGTCTCTGTTATGGGGATATGGGAGCACTTCTGCCGTCTGCCTCTGTTATGGGGATATGGGAGCACTTCTGCCGTCTGCCTCTGTTATGGGGATATGGGAGCACTTCTGCCGTCTGTCTCTGTTATGGGGATATGGGAGCACTTCTGCCGTCTGCCTCTGTTATGGGGATATGGGAGCACTTCTGCCGTCTGTCTCTGTTATGGGGATATGGGAGCACTTCTGCCATCTGCCTCTGTTATGGGGATATGGGAGCACTTCTGCCGTCTGTCTCTGTTATGGGGATATGGGAGCACTTCTGCCGTCTGTCTCTGTTATGGGGATATGGGAGCACTTCTGCCGTCTGCCTCTGTTATGGGGATATGGGAGCACTTCTGCCGTCTGCCTCTGTTATGGGGATATGGGAGCACTTCTGCCGTCTGTCTCTGTTATGGGGATATGGGAGCACTTCTGCCGTCTGCCTCTGTTATGGGGATATGGGAGCACTTCTGCCGTCTGTCTCTGTTATGGGGATATGGGATCACTTTTGCCGTCTGTCTCTGTTATGGGGGATATGGGAGCACTTCTGCCATCTGTCTCTGTTATGGGGATATTGGAGCACTTCTGCCTTCTGTCTCTGTTATGGGGATATGGGAGCACTTTTGCCGTCTGTCTCTGTTATGGGGATATGGGATCACTTTTGCCGTCTGTCTCTGTTATGGGGGATATGGGAGCACTTCTGCCGTCTGTCTCTGTTATGGGGATATGGGAGCACTTCTGCCGTCTGTCTCTGTGATGGGGATATGGGAGCACTTCTGCCGTCTGTCTCTGTTATGGGGATATGGGAGCACTTCTGCCGTCTGTCTCTGTTATGGGGATATGGGATCACTTTTGCCGTCTGCCTCTGTTATGGGGATATGGGAGCACTTCTGCCGTCTGTCTCTGTTATGGGGATATGGGAGCACTTTTGCCGTCTGTCTCTGTTATGGGGATATGGGATCACTTTTGCCGTCTGTCTCTGTTATGGGGGATATGGGAGCACTTCTGCCGTCTGTCTCTGTTATGGGGATATGGGAGCACTTCTGCCGTCTGTCTCTGTTATGGGGATATGGGAGCACTTCTGCCGTCTGTCTCTGTTATGGGGATATGGGATCACTTTTGCCGTCTGCCTCTGTTATGGGGATATGGGAGCACTTCTGCCGTCTGTCTCTGTTATGGGGATATGGGATCACTTTTGCCATCTGTCTCTGTTATGGGGATATGGGATCACTTTTGCCATCTGTCTCTGTTATGGGGGATATGGGAGCACCTGCCGTCTGCCTCTGTTATGGGGATATGGGAGCACTTCTGCCGTCTGTCTCTGTTATGGGGATATGGGATCACTTTTGCCGTCTGTCTCTGTTATGGGGATATGGGATCACTTTTGCCGTCTGTCTCTGTTATGGGGGATATGGGAGCACTTCTGCCGTCTGCCTCTGTTATGGGGATATGGGAGCACTTCTGCCGTCTGCCTCTGTTATGGGGATATGGGATCACTTCTGCCGTCTGTCTCTGTTATGGGGATATGGGATCACTTCTGCTGTCTGTCTCTGTTATCGGGATATGGGAGCACTTCTGCCGTCTGTCTCTGTTATGGGGATATGGGAGCACTTTTGCCGTCTGTCTCTGTTATGGGGATATGGGATCACTTTTGCCGTCTGTCTCTGTTATGGGGGATATGGGAGCACTTCTGCCGTCTGTCTATGTTATGGGGATATGGGAGCACTTCTGCCGTCTGCCTCTGTTATGGGGATATGGGAGCACTTCTGCCGTCTGTCTCTGTTATGGGGATATGGGATCACTTTTGCCGTCTGTCTCTGTTATGGGGATATGGGATCACTTTTGCCGTCTGTCTCTGTTATGGGGGATATGGGAGCACTTCTGCCGTCTGTCTCTGTTATGGGGATATGGGAGCACTTCTGCCGTCTGCCTCTGTTATGGGGATATGGGAGCACTTCTGCCGTCTGCCTCTGTTATGGGGATATGGGAGCACTTCTGCCGTCTGTCTCTGTTATGGGGATATGGGAGCACTTCTGCCGTCTGCCTCTGTTATGGGGATATGGGAGCACTTCTGCCGTCTGTCTCTGTTATGGGGATATGGGATCACTTTTGCCGTCTGTCTCTGTTATGGGGGATATGGGAGCACTTCTGCCATCTGTCTCTGTTATGGGGATATGGGATCACTTTTGCCATCTGTCTCTGTTATGGGGGATATGGGAGCACCTGCCGTCTGCCTCTGTTATGGGGATATGGGAGCACTTCTGCCGTCTGTCTCTGTTATGGGGATATGGGATCACTTTTGCCGTCTGTCTCTGTTATGGGGATATGGGATCACTTTTGCCGTCTGTCTCTGTTATGGGGGATATGGGAGCACTTCTGCCGTCTGCCTCTGTTATGGGGATATGGGAGCACTTCTGCCGTCTGCCTCTGTTATGGGGATATGGGATCACTTCTGCCGTCTGTCTCTGTTATGGGGATATGGGATCACTTCTGCTGTCTGTCTCTGTTATCGGGATATGGGAGCACTTCTGCCGTCTGTCTCTGTTATGGGGATATGGGAGCACTTTTGCCGTCTGTCTCTGTTATGGGGATATGGGATCACTTTTGCCGTCTGTCTCTGTTATGGGGGATATGGGAGCACTTCTGCCGTCTGTCTATGTTATGGGGATATGGGAGCACTTCTGCCGTCTGCCTCTGTTATGGGGATATGGGAGCACTTCTGCCGTCTGTCTCTGTTATGGGGATATGGGATCACTTTTGCCGTCTGTCTCTGTTATGGGGATATGGGATCACTTTTGCCGTCTGTCTCTGTTATGGGGGATATGGGAGCACTTCTGACGTCTGCCTCTGTTATGGGGATATGGGAGCACTTCTGCCGTCTGTCTCTGTTATGGGGATATGGGATCACTTTTGCCGTCTGTCTCTGTTATGGGGATATGGGATCACTTTTGCCGTCTGTCTCTGTTATGGGGGATATGGGAGCACTTCTGCCGTCTGCCTCTGTTATGGGGATATGGGAGCACTTCTGTCGTCTGTCTCTGTTATGGGGATATGGGAGCACTTCTGCCGTCTGTCTCTGTTATGGGGATATGGGAGCACTTCTGCCGTCTGTCTCTGTTATGGGGATATGGGAGCACTTCTGCCGTCTGTCTCTGTTATGGGGATATGGGAGCACTTCTGTCGTCTGTCTCTGTTATGGGGATATGGGAGCACTTCTGCCGTCTGTCTCTGTTATGGGGATATGGGAGCACTTCTGCCGGCTGTCTCTGTTATGGGGATATGGGATCACTTCTGCCGTCTGTCTCTGTTATGGGGATATGGGAGCACTTCTGCCGTCTGCCTCTGTTATGGGGATATGGGAGCACTTCTGCCGTCTGTCTCTGTTATGGGGATATGGGAGCACTTCTGCCATCTGTCTCTGTTATGGGGATATGGGAGCACTTCTGACGTCTGTCTCTGTTATGGGGATATGGGAGCACTTCTGCCGTCTGTCTCTGTTATGGGGATATGGGAGCACTTCTGTCGTCTGTCTCTGTTATGGGGATATGGGAGCACTTCTGCCGTCTGTCTCTGTTATGGGGATATGGGAGCACTTCTGTCGTCTGTCTCTGTTATGGGGATATGGGATCACTTCTGCTGTCTGTCTCTGTTATGGGGATATGGGAGCACTTCTGCCGTCTGTCTCTGTTATGGGGATATGGGAGCACTTCTGCCGTCTGCCTCTGTTATGGGGATATCCTACAAATGCCAAATATTTTACTAGCCAAAGGCGAAAAATAGCAGAATACGAGAAACGTAACAATATACGTGCAACAGTGCAGAAATGAGAAATAAGGTGCAAAGTACATGGAAGCACACGGGGTGACAATGATGATATTTTGCGAGAGAGTCAGTCCCTATAAAAGTATTTAATTAATAGAAATATCATTGCACCATGGAACGGGCTAAATGTAAGAGTAAGAACAGCGACTCGGTCTTTGATCAGGAAAAGCCATGCTCATGTTGGCAATGTAAATCCTAAATGATGAAGCGACGGCGCCTTCTGTTGGACGACGAATAAATCACATTTAGGGTATGTGCACACGTCAGGATTTTGTCAGGATTTTGTCAGGATTTTTCATCAGGTTTTGTAGCCAAAACCAGGAGTGGGTGATAAATGCAGAAGTGGTGCATATGTTTCTATTATACTTTTCCTCTAATTGATCCACTCCTGGTTTTGGCTACAAATCCTGATGAAAAATCCTGACAAAATCCTGACAAAATCCTGACCAAATACTGACGTGTGCACATACCCTCAACCCAAAGAAATAAAAAAATAAGTGAAAAAGTTATTATTTGCTTATCATTATGAGCAAAAATAACAAATAATTAAAAAATGTAAAGTGATAAAGTGCAGAACAAAGTGATTATGTGCGTGACAAAAACATTACTATTTTTCTCTTATTTTCCTTTTGTCATCTGTATTTTCAGCTCTGGCAAAAATTGAGAGACCACTGCAAAATTTTCAGTTGTCTGATGTTTCTCTTATAGGTATATTATTATAGGTATATATATATTATAGGTATATATATATTATAGGTATATTTTTGAGTAAAATGTAAATTGTTCTTTTATTGTATAAACTACTAACAACATGTCTCTGAAGTTCCAATCAATACATTTTGTATTTATTTTCTGAAAATGAGTAATGGTCAAAATACCCCAAAAAATGCATTGCTTGCAGACCTCAAATAATGCAAAAAAATAAGCAAAAACACACACATAGTCAGCTCACCTGGAAATCTGCCACCTCTCATCTCTTCCTGCACAGAGGTAGGAGCACACAGTCCACAGGTTTACCATTATCTATATTTTAAATATGAAGAAATAAAGAATTTTTACTTGCTTATTTTTTGGAGAAAATACGATAACTCCAGGAGAAAATTCAAGTTCATAATCATTTAGAAACAACAATACTAATGTTTTAACTCAGGAAGAGTTCGGAAATCTAAATTTTGTGGAATAACCATGATATTTATTCACATCTTTCATGCGTCTTGGCATGCTTTCCACCAGTCTTTCACACTGCTTTTGGGTGACCTTATGCCACTCCTGGTACAAAAATGTAAGCAGTTCTTCCTTGTTTGATGGCTTTTGACTATCCATCTCTCTTGATTCCATTCCAGAGGTTTTCAGTGGGGTTCAGCTCTGGAGATTGGGCTGGCCATGACAGGGTTTTGATGAGACGGTCCTTCATCCACACCTTGATTGACCTAGCTGTGTGGCATGGCGCATTGTCCTGCTGGAGAAAACAGTCCTCAGAGTTGAGGAACATTGCCTGAGTTGATGGAATCAACTGTTTTTCCAGGAAAACCTTGTATGCGGCTTGATTCATACGTCCTTTGCAAAGATTAACCTGCCCAATTCAAGCCTTGCTGAAGCATGTTCCGACACGGTGGAATTCCACTATGCACAAGTTGCAGTGACTGTGGCAGCAGCGACGAGCCCTTGTGCAGTATAGCCTGCATAGCCTGGGCAAACGCAGTTCGGATGTGGAGCAAATCACGCTTGTAAAGTGGGCACAGATGTAGGACCTCTGCACCCTTCTGTACAATTTTGAAATGGTTACTACGACAGTTAGTGTTGATAATGCCATCATCAACATCACTATTTCAGTCATCTACATGCTGAAGCACGCTTTGAATAGTCTGTGTGAGGAGGTATCGGTCCCAGAGGAAGAGGTGGAAGCAGAGGAGGAAGCGGAAGGGATAGCTATATCTCAAATTTTCAGGCTGTCATCGCACAGGCCATGGGAGGGTGGCTTACAGCGATCGAGGGGAGCTCATGGAACCAGTCAAACTGTTAGTGAAAGTGCAGGAGCCAAGGTGATGTACGCACAACAGTCAGGAGATGAAGAGGATAATGGAGCGGCCCCCAGTTGCAGGGCCGTGAGGTACCCGGTACCGGACCTCTATGTCTCAGTCCTGGGAGTGTCACGGTGGCTAGACCCAGTTCGTGACCCTGCTAAAGGGCGTCCAATGAAAGTTGCTGATGATGTGTGGTGCAGGTCGCGATAAATAATGAGGACACGGGGTTGCAGTCTCTTTACCTCTTTACTGAAGGCTTCAAAATCCTCAATCCAGAGTACGGTTAACCGGGCTGGCTGAGACCGGCCGGTCCGATGGCACCTCCAGAGTTCC
Source organism: Ranitomeya variabilis (assembly GCF_051348905.1). Lineage (NCBI taxonomy): Eukaryota > Metazoa > Chordata > Amphibia > Anura > Dendrobatidae > Ranitomeya > Ranitomeya variabilis. Next base: position 568,583,393 of record NC_135232.1, read on the forward strand.
CTTTGCAGGTGAAAATCAGTGCCTTCCTTCTAGCGCCTGTGTGTTGTAGTACTTCCCTGCTGAGCACCACGGGATAGTCCTCACAACTGTTGTGTCTGGTTCTGATGTTATTTCCCACAACTTATGTCTTTTCTGATGTTGTTCTCTGTTCCCCAGATGATTGGGCTAGGACGCACCCGTATGACGGGTAGGCCTGGAGTTCTTCCGGGACCCTAGCGACGCCCCTCTCCCACTGTTGCCCCCTATTTCTGCTTAGGTGATTTAGGTGAGACAGCCCACCTGTAACTGACTGTCCTGCCGCTGTTTGAAGTAATGCTTGGAGCTCAATACTTCCTCGGCGTTCCGGCCACCGGCTACACGCCTCAGTAGGATGTTGCCTCGATCTTACAGCACGACTCCTACTGGTGTTATCTCCTTTTTGCTTCGATCTCGTTTCTCACTCTCCACAATAAACCTCGCTTCTCGTCCTTTCTTGGGGTACCGCCGCAATGAAGTGCAGGCACGGTCCCATAACATAACGTTCTTCCTGTTCAGGATCCCACCCCTGACAGGGGCCCCCCTGAGTCTCTCCCCGCAACACCCTCTGCCACAGGATGTTGCCTGGTCAATCCCCAGTCAAGTTCTGATCTAACTTTCTATCCAACCCCCAGTTTTACCAGATTGTGAGGAGTGGCCTAATGCATAGTGCCCTTTGCTCCCCCTGGAGGCCAGACTATGAGGTGTATTGGTGTCTGTGATACCTGGTCAGATGAACTCCTTCAGTGCCATCAGACGTACCATCACTCCCCTTAGCGGCGGAGCGCCAGTACTGCAACGACCAGGACTCTGGGGCGCTGCACTAAGCATTTACTCTCTGTTGTCCGTGGTTGGTGGGAGGGACGGAGGAAGCAACCTTGAGTGTTACCCCGCCACCAACACACTATGGACTTGGACCTAATGGAAGCGCTCGACACATGAGCGCCTTCTTGCTGCACTATCTTCAACATGATGCCCGTACACTTAGGGCTAGAAATAGTGCTGACTACTGGGTTGCCCCTCTGTTAGATACATGATACAAGAGTAAATTTAGCCAGATGTTTCCCCACTGGAAAGGTATACGCGTATGCTGGAGTGTCGAAACATGTTTGTAGACAATCTTAAGAGTGGTTTCCCCAAGACATCAGTGAGGCACACAGTGTGCATCCTAGTTCTAGACGTCCAACCCCGGGAACGTCAAGGAATCATCGCAAAAAACATTAGCAGCAGCAGTCTAAGTGGCATAAGCAAATCCTGTGAGTCGTTTCACACATTTTTTAGACCAGCTTGTGTACCAGCAGAACAGAGTACACGTCTGACACATTGTGAAGGACTGGAGAGGATGGTGCAGGAGTATCTGGAGATCACTATAAATGCCATCGGGAGGGTTGGACCATTTTGCATTTTGGTCTTGAAAAATAGAAGAGTGTCCTGAGCTTGCTTGTCACGCCTTGGAGGTTTTGTCATGCTCTGCAGCCAGCATTCTCTCAGAACGTGTTTTCAGCACCGCTGGTGTTGTCCTAATGGATAAGTGCATCCAGCTGTCCCCTGAAAAGTGTACAGCACGACATCAACATGAACAAGTCATGGATCTCCAATAAATTTTGCACCCCAGTCACAGACCGGGCAGACTAGGCAATGGTGTAGTTTTTAGTGTCATACATTAATCTCTTGTTATTGCAGTCTGTGCCATCTTTGTGGTGTCTTCTGTGCCTGCTGTGGCTACTGCAACTGATGTTACAAACAATTTTTTAAAATGTGGAGACTCGAAGTTGTCTCCATCTGGTGGGTTGCCTGTAGTGGAAGGTGGGTCAGAGGCCTATTATACTATTTCTACTCTGTGGAAATTGATGCCGCTTTAGTGCTGTGTGACTATAATTTTTGGAAATGTGGAGACTCCAAGTTGGGTCTCCATCTGGTGGGCTACCTGATGTAGAAGATGTGTCAGAGACCTATATTATAATATTTCTACTCTGTAGAAATTGCTGCCACTTACTGGTTTATGACAATCATTTTTTTTTAAATGTGGAGACTCCAAGTTGGGTCACCATCTGGTGGGTTGCCTGTGTAAGTAGGGCTCCCAGACAGGCAGGCCTGCACTCACTTTCAGTACATGTGTTACTTTCCATATTTTTTTCTACCAATAGTACTGTATGAAACTGATGTTTGTGCCATCTGAGTATGACTGGAAAAAAAAATGGAGATGATGCATGAGGTATCAGGGTTCCCAGCCAAGTAGGCATACATCACTTCCTTAACCCCTAGGTCCTCAATGAAACTTCAGTTCCTAGATTTAAATGCTGAGCCAGAGCCTGATACCTCATGCATGGCCCTTTGCTGACTGCTTCTGTGCCATTTGGAAATTTCTACTGTGGGTCAATTGATGCCAGTTGTCCTGGTGTCTGCCTCTAATGTTAGCTGTTTGGGAAGTTTTTTGCCACCACTTAAGGTGTTGTGTATATGTTTGGTTTGGCCTCCCATTGAATCTAATGGGGTTCGGGTATGTTCGTCCAACTGTTCGGTGATCATGTTTGGCGATGATGTTCGGTGAACGTGTAAACGTTCGTTGAATCAAACCAAACCTTGAAAGGTTCGCTTATCTCTAGTGAGCACCATCCCCTTGGTAAAGACCATCAGTATTAGCAGTCAATAAAAAGGTCTGTACATCTGGAACCATATTGTGGAGTAAAACAAAAAGCAATCAGCAGAACATAAAACGCAAACATCTTCATCACCTCCTGCCAAATAAAGGGCATCTGTATTAAAATATCTACATAAAGGAGGCAGAAACAGTTGTTTCTAAAGGGTTAGTCTGCAAAAGGAGGACATGTTTGCCTCTAAGTGGCTTATCTATTAAGAGAGGAAATAACTGCTGGTAAAGGGTTCATTCATTATTGGGAGACATAGCTGCTCTCTAATCTAAGACCACACAAAACTCACAGCTGACACGCTAAGGAGCTGTGTCAGGTTTTACCTCTAGCTGTGTATTCCAGCCTGCTATTTACCCTGTTGCTTCATAATACACTGGAACCCATCTTACTTTTCTTCATATATCACTACTTCCAGTAGGAAGGAGCATAGGCATATCTCTCTGTTTACACACAGTCCCCCACTAAGTGGTTTCTCAAAACTCACAAAGCTGTCAATATATTGAGACGGTGGAAATTGTTTGCGGTGGGAAGGGGCTTTTATTACTATTGTGCAATTTGGACAAACAAGCATAGATATTCTGATGGCAGGTCTCCTTTAATGATGTGACACAACATAACCCCAGTTACCATATTGTTTCCTCATGAGAATTTTCTTTGGAAGTCTGATTTTATATATGGGGGTTTTGTATGAAAAAAAACCTTTCAGATCTAACTTTGACATTATTTGTTTACAGAGACCTCAGATTCTAATGGAAGAATGTGAACTGGATGCGGCCACAACGTCTGATGTCAGACCGATGCCCCCCAGTGCCATGGAGGTAATGTGTGCTGTAAGATTATTTGTTAAAAATTCCCCTAAAATAGTTTTTTCCATCGTGCAATTTTAAATTCACCACTAGGGAGTGCTAAATGCATAGAGATTAATAATTGCTAATGCAAGCACTCAGTACTAGGTGTATAAATTTATGATTATGATAGGCTCGGTGCATTTTGGGTAAATCATAGGATGACATTACTCCAGGAATATTTCTACCAGTGACCTGAACATCTGTATTGTGTTTTTTGGGCAATAAAATATTCATCGTTTCTCAGAAAACCAGAAAGCCGGAGGAGGACACTGTATGTTTTTCGGTAGAAGAATTGGACTCCTTAGAAGACAGAGAAAGGGAGCGGTGTAAAAATGCTGAAACCAAGGTTCACCAACGTCCAAGCTTAGTGGGTGAGAGAAGATGCCGTGCACTGTTGTTTTATGTCAGATGGTTACAGCACCATTTACTTGTCTTTTAATGCATCATTTTTTTTACATTTTTAGACATTTCTTTTAATATATGTTTATATCCGTTTCATACTTCCATTACGGTACGGTACTTATTAAACTTTATGTAAACTTGACATAAAATAATATGAAAAGGTAGCAATTCGCAAATGGCTGCTGATAGTTGTTATATCATCTGTGCAGGATGAACTAACGACCACGGGATCAGACCTACGAATGTAGCTATATATATTATTAGGCCGTAATGTGGGAATCTGCCCCTTACCCTTATACAAAGATTTAACATTACTGTATAAAAAAGTAGTTAAGTATACATCTTAGGAATTACTATTAGACCAGAAGTGATCACGTTCCACCCTTAGGCCGGGGTCACACTATCAGTATTTGGTCAGTATTTTACATCACTATTTGTAAGCCAAAACCAGGAGTGGAACAATTAGAGGAAAAGTATAATAGAAACCTATGCATCACTTCTGCATTTATCACCCACTCCTGGTTTTGGCTTACAAATACTGATGTAAAATACTGACCAAATACTGCTAGTGTGACGGCAGCCTAAGAACAAAGAACTTTAGCAGCGTGGTGGTTTTATGGTGTGAAAGTGCCAAGCTGTGAAAAACAAAGTTCCACTTTTTCCCTAAGGACTTATCACTTCTAAAATGGGAAAGTGCAAAAATTGACAGTAGATGAAATTCTAAGAGATCTCGGAAATATGCAGCACTGTGCAAAAGTCATAGGCAGGTGTGGAAAAACTGCTGCAAAGTAAGAATAGTATAAAAAATAAAGGTGTTCATAGTTTATTTTGTATCAACTAGCAAAATGGTATGTGGATTAACAAAAGCGAAGCCTAAATCCCATCAACATGTGGTGTGACCTCCCTTTGCCTTCTTCAATTCTTCTAGGCACTTGCACACAGATTTTGAAGGAACTCCAGTTGTTGTAAACATCTTGGAGACCTGATCCCAGATCTTCTGTGTATGAGGCTTCTGTAGATCCTTCTGCCTCATCATAAAATCCCAGGCAAATTGGATGATGTGAGATCAAGGCTCTTTGGGGATGGATCATCACCTACAGGACTCCTCCTTCTTCTTTACACATGACATTGGCTGGATGTTTGGGGTCGTTGTCCGGCTACAAAATAAAATTGCAGCCAATCAGACACCTCCATGATAGAACTGAATAATGGATATGTATCAACCAGCATTCAGGACACCATTACCCCTGACTAAAGCCAAACTCCATAGGCTGAAAAGCAGCCACAAATGTGTAGGACCATCCACCGAGCTTCACTGTTCCTGCAGACTTTCGTTATTGTAACACTCCCCAGCCCTTCTGTCGCAGACTATCTTCTGTTAAAGCCAAACATTTCACATTTTGACTGCTCAGTCCAGAACACCTGCTGCCATTTTTCTGCACCCTATTTCCTATGGGGTTTTTTTGCATAGTTGAGCTGTCTAGCCTTGTTTCCATGTGGAAGTGGCTTTTGGCCATAGTTCTTCTTTGAAGACCTTCTCTGGACAGAATTTTGCGAACAGTAGATGGGTCCCACTGGTTGCTGCCCGTTCTGAGATGATGGCACTGCTGGTTATCTTCCGATTTTGATGTGAAGTATTAGTGATATGCTGAGAAATACAGGCAGATACTTACCAATTATAAAATACCATCAAGTAGGCATCTGATGTGCTCCAAATTTATTCTGTAGCCAGAAACCGAGCCCTTCTGATTTCGATAGCAAGAAAGAAGGACGTGACTTTCATCTACTGTACTAAGTTTCCTTGGCCGACACTGTGTCAATGGTCCTCAACGTTGCCCATTAATGCAGTATAACTACCTTGTGTCTTGTTGCTGTACTTGGTCTTTTCATGGTACGTATAAGACCGGTGACATCAAACGCTATAACCTCGCCTTTGTAGCAGAGTTAGGCTGTTCCTTGCCCAGCTTTAACCCCTTAATCCCATATGACATACTATACCATCGAGGTGACCTGGGACTTAATTCCCAGTGACGGGCGTAGTACGTCATAGTTGATCGGCCGCGCTCACAGGGGGAGCGCAGCCGATTGCCGCCGGGTGTCAGCTGATTATTACAGCTGACATCCAGCACTATGTTCCAGGAGCGGTCAGCTGTATGAACATGATCGCAGCGTACCGGCAGCATAGGGAAGCATCGCGCGGAGGGGGGCTCCCTGCGTGCTTCCCTGAGACCCTCAGAGCAACGCGATGTGATCGCGTTGCTCCAAGGGTCTCCTACCTCCTTCTCCCTGCAGGCCCGGATCCAAAATGGCCATGGGAGGTGGCTTTCAAGCGCCTGCTCAGAGCAGGTGCCGGGAAGCCTCCCTGCTGTGCCTGTGTGATCGCTGATCTGACACAGTGCACTGCAAAGTATCAGATCAGCAATCTGTCACTATAATGTGATGTCCCCCCCGGGGCAATGTTATAAAGTGAAAAAAATAATATTTAGATGTGTAAAAAAAAATATATATATTGTTCCAATAAATAAATTTCTTTGTCTAAATAAAAACAATAAAAGTGCACATATTTAGTATTGCACGTCCATAATGACCTGACCTATAAAATTGGCCCACTAGTTAACCCCTTCAGTGAACACCAAAAAAAAAAAAAACGAGGCAAACAATGACACTTTATTATCATACCTCAAAACAAAAAGTGGAAAAACATGCGATCAAAAAGACGGATATAAATAAACATGGTACCATTGAAAACGTCATCTTGTCCCGCAAAAAACGAGCCACCATACAGCATCATCAATGGAAAAATAAAAAAGTTATAGTCCTCAGAATAAAGCGATGCAAAAATAATTATTTTTTTATATAAAATATTTGTTATCGTATAAAAGCACCAAAACATAAAAAAAATATAAATTAGGTATCGCTGTAATCGTTCTGACCCGAAGAATAAAACTGCTTTATCAATTTTACCAAACGTGGAACGGTATAAGCACCCACCCCCCAGAAGAAATCAAAAAATGTCACGTGCCCGAAAATGGTACCAATAAAAACGTCAACTCGTCCCGCAAAAAACAAGACCTCACATGACTCTGTGGACAAAAATATGGAAAAATTATAGCTCTCAAAATGTGGAGACGCAAAAAATATTTTTTGTAATAAAAAGCGTCTTTTAGTGTGTGACAGCTGCCAATCATAATAATCCGCTAAAAAACCCGCTATAAAAGTAAATCAAACCCCCCATCATCACCCCCTTAGTTAGGGAAAAATAATAAATTTAAAAAAAATGTATTTATTTCCATTTTCCCATTAGGGTTGGGGCTAAATTTAGGGTTAGGGTTGGGGCTAAGGTTAGGGTTGGGGCTAAGGTTAGGGTTGGGGCTAAGGTTAGGATTAGGGTTGGGCTAAAGTTAGGGTTAGGGTTGGGGCTAAAGTTAGGGTTTGGATTACATTTACGGTTGGGAATAGGGTTGGGATTAGGGTTAGGGGTGTGGTTAGGGTTATGGTTGGGATTAGGGTTAGGGGTATTTGGGTTAGGGTGTCCGATCTCAATTCCAGCCAATTCTGCGTTGAAAAAGTAAAACAGTGCTCCTTCCCTTCCAAGCTCTCCCGTGCGCCCAAACAGGGGTTTACCCCAACATATGGGGTACCAGCATACTCAGGACAAATTGGACAACTTTTTCGGGTCCAATTTCTCTTGTCACTCTTGGGAAAATAAAAATTTGTGGGAAAAAAATGATTTTTTATTTTCACGGCTCTGCGCTATAAACTTTAGCGAAACACTTGGGAGTTAAAAGTTCTCACAAAACATCTAGATAAGTTCCTTGGGGGGTCTAGTTTCCAATATGGGGTCATTTGTTGGGGGTTTCTACTGTTTAGGTACATCAGGGGCTCTGCAAACGCAATGTGACGCCTGCAGACCAATCCATCTAAGTCTGCATTCCAAATGACGCTCCTTCCCTTCTCTGAGCTCTGCCATGCGCCCAAACGGTGGTTCCCTCCCACATATGGGGCATCAGCATACTCAGGACAAATTGGACAACAACTTTTGGGTTCCAATTTCTTCTGTTACCCTTGGGAAAATACAAAACTGGGGGCTAAAATATATTTTTTTGGGAAAAAAAAAGAATTTCACGGCTCTGCGTTATAAACTGTAGTGAAACACTTGGAGGTCCAAAGTTCTCACAACACATCTAGATAAGTTCCTTAGGGGGTCTTCTTTCCAAAATGGTGTCACTTGTGGGGGGTTTCAATGTTTAGGCACATCGGGGGCTCTCCAAACGCAACATGGTGTCCCATCTCAATTCCAGTCAATTTTGCATTGAAAAGTCAAACGGCGCTCCTTCCCTTCCGAGCTCTGCCCTGCGCCCAAACAATGGTTTACACCCACATATGGGGTATCAGCGTACTCAGGACAAATTGTACAACAACGTTTGGGGTCCAATTTCTCCTGTTACCCTTGGTAAAATAAAACAAATTGGAGCTAAAGTAAATTTTTTGTGAAAAAAAGTTAAACGTTCATTTTTTTTAAAATATTCCAAAAATTCCTGTGAAACACCTGAAGGGTTAATAAACTTCTTGATTGTGGTTTTGAGCACCTTGAGGGGTGCAGTTTTTAGAATGATGTCACACTTGGGTATTTTCTATCATATAGACCCCTCAAAATGACTTCAAATGAGATGTGGTCCCTTAAAAAAAATCGTGTTGCAAAAATGAGAAATTGCTGGTCAACTTTTAACCCTTATAACTCCCTAACAAAAAAAAAAGTTGGTTCCAAAATTGTGCTGATGTAAAGTAGACATGTGGGAAATGTTACTTATTAAGTATATTGTGTGACATATCTCTGTGATTTAAAGGGAAGGTGCCATCAAAAAAAATTTTTTACAGCGATTGAAAAAATGTAAAGAATTAATGTTTACATTTTCTTAAAAAATATTATCATTTGTTTTTAATTTAGTAAAATATGAAAAATAATTTTAAAAGGTTTGGCATTTCCACTTTTAAACACTAGGGGGAGCAGCTAATGAAATTTGACAAAAACCTAGTGTACAACTAGCTCACATTACTGCACTGCAGTAATTATGGGCGGAGTTTGCTGACATGGTGTGATGTCACTCCTCTCCTCCCCTTCTGGTGTTTGCTAGGGGATGAGAGGATTCAGGAACACAGTGTGCAGCCATTTTGTTGGTGACTGCAAAGTTATACTGACAAGTAGACGGTCACCGAAGATGGCAGGCAGCAAGGATTCTGGGAGATATATGGTGGAGGGAGCAGGGTGACAGCAGCACAGAGTATTTCAGGAGAGCAGTGTGCTGGTCTATGGGGGGCACCCTGTTCGGTGCGCGGAGCAGCCAGGGATTGTACATAGAGCGCTGTCTTTTATACACATGGATGGACCGTCTCCTCAGAAATCCAGGAAACATTTCTGCTGATTGATGGCCTGTTCTGATCCAGGCTTTGCATGCAAAGACCCCATTCCCCTCCTCAGATCCTGTCCTGGCGATGTGTGAAAGCGAGGTGACAGGCGCAGTCCGGGGTGATGCTGGGAAGGAAATGTAGCCATATAGTAACGATAAACATGAGACCCCGCTCTTCAGCTGCCTTACCAGCCCTCCCCTGAAGGCACCTAACTGGAGGTCATGCTGCCCCCTCTATTACCCCAGACCCACGTGCAGCTGCTCAACCGGAACCACCCTAGATTTGGTCCCCTTTCTGCAGATAATACTTCCATAGTGTTCTCACATAATACCGCCATATAGATCACTCATAATACCGCCGTATAGAGCACACATAATACTGTCCTATAGTTCTCACATAATACCATCGCAAATAACGACGCCAGAGTGTTCTCACATAATACCGCCATATAGAGCACACATAATACCGCCATATAGAGCACACATAATACTGCCATATAGAGCACACATAATACTGCCATATAGAGCACACATAATACAGAGCACACAATACCACAATATACTTCACACAATACCGTCATATAGATCTCACATAATACCACCAGTGTTCTCACATATTGCCATATAGATCACACATAATACCGCCATATATCAAACATAATACCGCCATATACATCACATAGTACCGCCATATACTTCTCACATAACGACGCCATATAGATCTCACATAATACTGCCATATAGAGCACACATAATACAGAGCACACAATACCACAATATACTTCACACAATACCGTCATATAGATCTCACATAATACCACCAGTGTTCTCACATATCGCCATATAGATCACACATAATACCGCCATATATATCAAACATAATACCGCCATATACATCACATAGTACCGCCATATACTTCCCACATAACTACGCCATATAGATCTCACATAATACTGCCATATAGAGCACACATAATACTGCCATATAGAGCACACATAATACAGAGCACACAATACCACAATATACTTCACACAATACCGTCATATAGATCTCACATAATACCACCAGTGTTCTCACATATTGCCATATAGATCACACATAATACCGCCATATATCAAACATAATACCGCCATATACATCACATAGTACCGCCATATACTTCTCACATAACGACGCCATATAGATCTCACATAATACTGCCATATAGAGCACACATAATACTGCCATATAGAGCACACATAATACCGCCATATAGATCTCACATAATACCACCAGTGTTCTCACATATCGCCATATAGATCACACATAATACCACCATATACATCACATAGTACCGCCATATACTTCTCACAGAACGCCGCCATATAGATCACACATAACGGGGGAGAGGACTGCATAGGAGAGGATTAGATACACAGCTCAGTCAGTATCATACAGGATAGGATTAGATACAAGGCTCAGCACAGTATCACATAGGATAGGATTAGATACATGGCTCAGCAGACGGCATCACACAGGAGAGGATTAGATACACAGCTCAGTCAGTATCACACAGGATAGGATTAGATACATGGCTCAGCACACAGTATCCCACAGTAGAGGGTTAGATACACGGCTCAGCACAGTATCACACAGGGTAGGATTAGATACAAGGCTCAGCACAGTATCACACAGGATAGGATTAGATGCATGGCTCAGCAGACAGTAGCACACAGGAGAGGATTAGATACACAGCTCAGCACAGTATCACACAGGAAAGGATTAGATACATGGCTCAGCAGTCAGTATCACACAGGATAGGATTAGATACATGGCTCAGCAGACTATCACACAGGAGAGGATTAGATACACGGCTCAGCAGACAGTATCACACAGGATAGGATTAGATGCATGGCTCAGCAGACAGTATCACACAGGAGAGGATTAGGTACACAGCTCAGCACAGTATCACACAGGAAAGGATTAGATACATGGCTCAGCAGTCAGTATCACACAGGATAGGATTAGATACATGGCTCAGCAGACTATCACACAGGAGAGGATTAGATACACGGCTCAGCAGACAGTATCACACAGGATAGGATTAGATGCATGGCTCAGCAGACAGTATCACACAGGAGAGGATTAGGTACACAGCTCAGCACAGTATCACACAGGAAAGTTTTCCCTCTCCCCCTCCCCACTGATACTTACGGCTCCCTGCTGAGTCCTTTCTTCTCCCTCCTGTGCCATCCTTGGTCTTCTCCTCCTCCTCCTATAGCTGCAGGGCTCCTGCGATTATCCTGGGAGCTGGAGCTCACAGCTGCAGTGTGAGCTCCAGGAAGATGGCGCTGATCTCCTGCCTCTGCTGTGCAGGACGGCTCAGGGGGCGTGGCCAGACACAGCAGAAAGCAGCTTATAATGCAAGCTATAGAGTCGGCTCCCGACCGCAGATCTCTATGCCCTGGGCTGCCGTAAATGCAGAGTGTAAGTGACGTGCAGCTTCACTTACACTCCTGCAAAGCAAAATGGCGGCGCCCAATGGCTTAAAAAAAAATTAATAATAAAAAAAATGTTAAAGTTAAAAAAAGGAAGTTTGTATGAAAAATAATTGTTTATATAAACAATTATTTTTAATACAAAAAATAAAATGCGGCACCTTTCCTTTAAGGGCATAAAAATTCAAAGTTGGAAAATTGCAAAATTTTAGCCAAATTTCCGTTTTTTTCACAAATAAACGCAGGTAATATCAAAGAAATTTTACCACTATCATGAAGTACAATATGTCACACTAGAAAACAGTGTCAGAATCACTGGGATCCGTTCAAGCGTTCCAGAGTTATAACCTCAAAAAGGGACAGTGGTCAGAATTGTAAAAATTGGCCCGGTCATTAACGTGCAAACCACCTTTGGGGGTAAAGGGGTTAAGCCTCCTACACAACTTTTTTCCTGTTTCAGTTAATAACTGAATTTCAACCTACATATGAAAGTGATGATCATTATTGCTTGTTTGGTATAATTGGTTACTCATACACCTGACTAATCCGTTAAAATCCCTGACTTTGCGCATGTGTACCTAGAAGAATTGATGCGGTTTTGAAGGCAAAGTATGGTCACACCAAATACTGATCTGATCTAGATCTCTCGTTTGCTAATTCACTTTGCACCTTGTTATCTGGTAGAAATGAGCTCACACTTTTTTTAAAAAGCAATCTGCAGCATTTTTTCCACACCTTCCTTAAATGTTTGCACAGTGTTATACATCACGAGTAAATTAGATGATTTTGCTCAGTATTATCAGGATACAGGCTATACTTTCATTTTAACCAATGTGAGCATATAATCTTGTGTGATTATCGTCTCTGGGAAATACTAGATATTAATACAGGGCCCACAGAAGACATGCTAAGGAGCTGTGTTCGATTTTACCTCTGTAGCTGTGTCTTCTAGCCTCCTCCTCACTCTGATGCTTCATAATACAGAGGAACCCTTCTTCTCTTTATATATCACTACATCCAGTAAGAATGAAGAGCACAATGTAGATCTTCTCTCTGTTTACACAGTGTTTCCCCACACACGGTTTTTTCACCCAGCTCAGAGGCAGGAAGTCTCATAGAGCTGTCAAGATAGTGAGACAGTGGAGAACCCAATTTCTGCCTCTATCTCTGAAAGGGCTAAATCTTTTATTTTTACTAAATTAGTGAGGAATTTTAATTTTCTTAATTATAAATATTTGAGAAAGGTTTTACATTTTGGTCTCCTTTTTTCTCATGAAATTTCCCAAAGGGTAATATGTCCTATTTAAGACTATGGCTACACATCATGGGGCCACATTGCTACTGCAGCACAATTTGAGTGAATTTGGTCTCACCGTGACCCTCAAATTGCCGCCGCACACAAACCACAAAAAACATTTTTAGGTATTGCAGCTCAGGCCCTTTCCATTGAATTGAGCTAAGATGAACTATCATGCGCATCTCATTGTGAAGATTTTAATAAAGTAAGAGCACCCCTTACCAATCACTGGTCTAAAAAAATGAAACCCCAAAAATGAGGTCCCATTGACACCAGACTAACGGTATTATGCTGTGGTTGATGTGCATACGTTTTTTAACATTTCCTTATAAGATTTTATATCCTATAATTTATTATAAAAGATTAACCATCATTTTTAATTATAAAAAAACATTAAAATAAACCTTATTACAGATAAATCTGTTTTTTTGCCACTGATCATACAGATCACTGAATCAATTCAAAGATAAAAAACATCTACAGAATTATAGCTCACTGAGAGATCAGGTTGCAGTTGCTGCACACAGGTCTAAAGAGCAGGGAAGAGGAGGTAGCAGCTGCACATAAAGAGCAAGGCAGAAGCACAAACATGCAGAAATACTGCTGTTGCATCTAGCAAGTATTTTATCTCACCTCAGTGCTGGATCTACATCTAAATTGCTCAGTTCTCCAGCTTACTGAGAGATCAGGTTACAGCTACTGCCTATAAAAGTCTATAGAGTAGGGAGGGGAGGAGGAGGGGGAAGCTGCACATAAAGAGCAAGGCAGAGGCAAAAACATGCAGAAACACTTCTGCATCTAGCAAATATGTTATCTCACCCCAGTGCTGGATCCACATCTAAAGGCCGGCCTCACACTGGCGAGTTTTACGGACGTATGAGCGCATAATCTACGTTCGTAAAATACGCATTACACACAGCCCAATGATTCCCTATGTCCCAGCTCCTATCAGCCGTATTTTACTTATCCGTATTATACGGTCTTGTACGGCCATAGAAAATCGCAGCATGCTGCGTTTCTCACCGTATTGCGCAAAAAAATCGCCAATGGAAGTCTATGGGGGCGAGAAAAATACGGATTCCACACGGACCAGCAGTGTGACTTGCGAGAAATACGCAGCGGTGTTAGTGAAAAGCCGGTAATTCAATTGCCGGCTTTTCATTTCTCCTTCCCAAACCCGACATGATATGAGACATGGTTTACATACAGTAAACCATCTCATATCCCCTTTTTTTTGCATATTCCACACTACTAATGTTAGTAGTGTGTATGTGCAAAATTTGGGCGCTGTAGCTGCTAAAATAAAGGGTTAAATCGCGGAAAAAATTGGCGTGGGCTCCCACGCAATTTTCTCCGCCAGAGTGGTAAAGCCAGTGACTGAGGGCAGATATTAATAGCCTAGAGAGGGTCCATGGTTATTGGCCCCCCTGGCTACAAACATCTGCCCCCAGCCACCCCAGAAAAGGCACATCTGGAAGATGCGCCAATTCTGGCACTTGGCCTCTCTCTTCCCACTCCCGTGTAGTGGTGGGATATGGGGTAATGAAGGGTTAATGTCACCTTGCTATTGTAAGGTGACATTAAGCCAGATTAATAATGGAGAGGCGTCAATTATGACACCTATCCATTATTAATCCAATTGTATGAAAGGGTTACAAAAACACACACGTTATTAAAAAGTATTTTAATGAAATAAACACACCGGTGGTTTTAATATTTTATTGCTCTCTCAATCCACCTGAAGACCCTCGCTTGGAAAAATAATAAACCAACAATATACATACCTCCTGATGATCTGTCACGTCCCACGAGGTAAATCCATCTGAAGGGGTTAAAATATTTTACAGGCAGGAGCTCTGCTAATGCAGCTGTGCTCGTGCTTGTAAACCCCGGGGAATGAAGGAAATGTAGGTCAATGACCTATAGTTACCTTCATTCGCGGTGAGGCGCCCTCTGCTGGATGTCCTCATGAACTGGAGCCTTGGAAAAGTTCCCACGCTCGAGTTCATATGAGGACATCCTGCAGAGGGCGCCTCACCGCGACTCAATATAAGTACAGATCACTCTGCTTTCCATTCAGCACCCGGGGTTTACAGGCACGAGCGAGTGCTTTAGCACTGCTCCTGGCTGTAAAATGATTTAACCCCTTCAGATGGATTTACTTCGTGGGACGTGACTGCTCATCTGAAGGTATTGTAGGGATTTTACTCACTCAGGTGCGACGGCTGACACTTAGGAGGCAGGTTCCAACAAAAGTTCAAAGGTTTATTGCGTCATAAACCAAGTAGAAACACAGGAAACAAATAGCCTTTAGCTTAGGCAAAGGAAAAAAAACAAGTGTCCATTCCTTCAGACTCAGACCTCGAGCCTTCGCACACACTGGAGACTAGCACCTCCACACATATCCACTGTTGTGATCCGCTTTTTGGCTCCCCTGGTGGTGGCTGGTGGTACTGGAGACTTGTGTGTGCTTTTCTGCCTCAGCTCACCTGCTTCCATCAGTTTTGGGAGTTCCCTATTTAGCCTTGCTCTCCAGTCACTTCCTTGCCGGTCATCATTGTAACCTGAGTCTTTCAGTTGCATGTTCCTGCTACTAGTCTGCTGATCAGCTAAGTGGACTCTTGTCCTTATTGTTTTGTTTTTCTTGTCCAGTTTACAGTTTTGTCATTTCCTGTTACTGGAAGCTCTTGTGGACTGAAATGTTATACGTACTCCTATTTCTGAACCTAAGATTCCTACACCAGAGGTATTTTCCGGAGATAGATCTCGGTTTCTGAATTTCAAATGTAATTGTAAATTATTCCTTTCTCTCAGACCTCACTCCTCTGGAGATCCTGTTCAGCAGGTTAAGATTGTGATTTCTTTGCTGCGAGGTGACCCTCAAAATTGGGCATTTTCATTGACACCAGGGGATCCTGCGTTGCTCAATGTGGATGCGTTTTTTCTGGCTTTAGGGTTGCTGTATGAGGAACCTAATTTGGAGATTCAAGCTGAAAAAGCTTTAATAGCCCTGTCTCAAGGGCAAGATGAAGCTGAGATATACTGCCAAAAATTTCGTAAATGGTCTGTGCTTACTCAGTGGAATGAGTGTGCCCTAGCGGCAAATTTCAGAGAGGGCCTTTCTGATGCCGTTAAGGATGTCATGGTGGGGTTTCCTACGCCCACAGGTCTGAATGAGTCCATGACAATGGCGATTCAGATTGATCGGCGTTTGCGGGAGCGCAAACCCGTGCACCATTTGGCGGTATCTTCTGAAGGGACGCCAGAGAAAATGCAATGTGACAGAATTCTGTCAAGAAGCGAGCGGCAGAATTATAGGCGCAAAAATGGCTTGTGCTTCTACTGTGGTGATTCCGCGCATGTTATATCAGCATGCTCTAAACGTACTAGGAAGGTTGACAAGTCTGTTTCTATTGGCACTTTACAGTCTAAATTTCTTCTGTCTGTAACTCTGATTTGTTCATTATCTGTTATTACCGTGGATGCCTATGTGGACTCTGGCGCCGCTCTGAGTCTCATGGATTGGTCCTTCGCCAGGCGCTGTGGGTTTGATTTGGAGCCTCTGGAAGTCCCTATACCTCTGAAGGGTATTGATTCTACACCTCTGGCTTGTAATAGACCACAGTTCTGGACGCAAGTGACTATGCGTATGACTCCAGACCATCAGGAGATGATTCGCTTCCTCGTGTTGTATAATTTACATGATGTTTTAGTGCTTGGATTACCATGGTTACAATCTCATAACCCAGTACTGGACTGGAAAACTATGTCTGTGTTAAGCTGGGGATGTCGGGGGGCTCATGGGGACATACCTTTGGTTCCTATCTCGTCATCTATTCCCTCTGAGATTCCTGCATTTTTGTCGGATTTTGGGGATATTTTTGAAGAGCCTAAAATTGGTTCTCTCCCTCCCCACAGAGAGTGTGATTGCGCCATAGATCTGATTCCAGGCAGTAAATTTCCAAAGGGTCGTTTGTTTAACCTATCTGTACCTGAGCATGCTGCCATGCGAGAATATGTTAAGGAGTCCCTGGAAAAGGGACATATTCGTCCTTCTTCATCACCTTTAGGAGCTGGGTTTTTCTTTGTCTCTAAAAAGGATGGCTCGCTGAGGCCTTGTATTGATTATCGACTCCTGAATAAAATTACTGTCAAATATCAGTATCCGTTGCCGCTGCTTACTGATTTGTTTGCTCGCATAAGGGGGGCTAAGTGGTTCTCCAAGATTGATCTCCGTGGGGCATATAATTTGGTGCGAATTAAGCAAGGGGATGAGTGGAAAACCGCATTTAATACGCCTGAGGGCCACTTTGAGTATTTAGTAATGCCTTTCGGCCTTTCTAATGCGCCTTCAGTTTTTCAGTCCTTTATGCATGATATTTTCCATGAATATCTGGATAAATTTATGATTGTGTATTTGGACGATATTTTGATTTTTTCTGAGGACTGGGAGTCTCATGTTCAGCAGGTCAGGAGGGTTTTTCAGGTCTTGCGGGAGAATTCTCTGTGTGTAAAGGGTTCTAAGTGTGTTTTTGGGGTTCAAAAGATTTCCTTTTTGGGGTACATTTTTTCCCCTTCTTCTGTTGAGATGGACCCTGTCAAGGTTCGGGCTATTTGTGACTGGACGCAGCCTACTTCTCTAAAGGGTCTTCAGAAGTTCTTGGGCTTTGCTAATTTTTATCGTCGATTTATAACAGGTTTTTCTGGTGTTGCTAAGCCTCTTACGGATTTGACTAAGAAGGGTGCTGATGTTGCCAATTGGTCCTCTGCCGCTGTGGAGGCCTTTCGGGAACTTAAGCGCCGCTTTTCGTCTGCCCCTGTGTTGCGCCAGCCCGATGTCTCTCTCCCCTTTCAGGTTGAGGTCGATGCTTCCGAGATCGGAGCGGGGGCGGTTTTGTCGCAGAAAAGTTCCGATTGCTCAGTGATGAGACCTTGTGCGTTCTTTTCTCGAAAATTTTCTGCCGCCGAAAGAAATTATGATGTCGGTAATCGGGAGCTTTTGGCCATGAAGTGGGCATTTGAGGAGTGGCGTCATTGGCTTGAGGGTGCTAGACATCAGGTGGTGGTTTTGACTGATCACAAGAATCTGATTTATCTTGAGTCTTCCAGGCGCCTGAATCCTAGACAGGCGCGCTGGTCGTTGTTTTTCTCTCGGTTTAATTTTGTGGTCTCATATCTACCAGGTTCTAAGAATGTGAAGGCGGATGCCCTTTCTAGGAGTTTTGAGCCTGATTCCCCTGGTGATTCGGAACCTACAGGTATCCTTAAGGATGGGGTGATATTATCCGCTATTTCCCCAGATCTGCGACGTGCTTTGCAAGAGTTTCAGGCGGATAGACCTGATCGCTGTCCACCTGGTAGACTGTTTGTTCCTGATGATTGGACCAGTAGAGTCATCTCGGAGGTTCATTCTTCTACGCTGGCGGGTCATCCTGGAATTTTTGGTACCAGGGATTTGGTGGCTAGATCCTTCTGGTGGCCATCTCTGTCTCGTGATGTGCGTGTTTTTGTGCAGTCTTGTGATGTGTGTGCTCGGGCCAAGCCTTGTTGTTCTAGGGCTAGCGGGTTGTTGTTGCCCTTGCCTATTCCGAAGAGGCCTTGGACGCACATCTCGATGGACTTTATTTCTGATCTTCCTGTCTCTCAGAGGATGTCTGTTATCTGGGTGGTGTGTGACCGTTTTTCTAAGATGGTTCATTTGGTGCCATTGCCGAAGTTGCCTTCCTCGTCTGAGTTGGTTCCTTTGTTTTTTCAAAATGTGGTTCGCTTGCATGGTATTCCTGAAAATATCGTTTCTGATAGGGGTACCCAGTTCGTTTCTAGATTTTGGCGGGCATTCTGTGCCAGGTTGGGCATTGATTTGTCTTTTTCATCTGCCTTCCATCCTCAGACTAATGGCCAGACGGAGCGAACTAATCTAACTTTGGAGACGTATTTGAGGTGTTTTGTGTCTGCGGATCAGGATGGTTGGGTTGCCTTTTTGCCGTTGGCGGAGTTTGCTCTTAATAATCGGGCCAGTTCTGCCACTTTGGTTTCCCCTTTCTTTTGCAATTCGGGGTTTCATCCCCGTTTTTCTTCTGGTCAGGTGGAGTCTTCGGATTGTCCTGGAGTAGATGCTGTTGTGGATCGGTTGTATCGGATTTGGGAACAAGTGGTGGACAATTTGAATTTGTCCCAGGAGAGGACTCAGCGGTTTGCTAACCGCCAGCTTCAGGTTGGTCCTCGCCTTCGTGTTGGGGACTTGGTGTGGTTGTCTTCCCGTTTTGTCCCAATGAGGGTTTCTTCTCCTAAATTTAAGCCTCGGTTCATCGGTCCCTATAGGATTTTGGAGATTATTAACCCTGTTTCCTTTCGTTTGGACCTTCCGGCATCTTTCGCTATCCATAATGTGTTCCATCGGTCGTTGTTGCGGAGATACGAGGTGCCGGTGGTTCCTTCTGCTGGGCCTCCTGCTCCTGTGCTGGTTGAGGGTGAGTTGGAGTACGTTATAGAGAAGATCTTGGACTCCCGTATTTCCAGGCAGAGACTCCAGTACCTGGTTAAATGGAAGGGCTATGGTCAGGAAGATAATTCTTGGGTAACTGCCTCTGATGTTCATGCCTCGGATTTGGTTCGTGCCTTTCATAGTGCTCATCCAGGTCGCCCTGGCGGTTCTTGTGAGGGTTCGGTGCCCCCTCCTTAAGGGGGGGGGGTACTGTTGTGATCCGCTTTTTGACTCCCCTGGTGGTGGCTGGTGGTACTGGAGACTTGTGTGTGCTTTTCTGCCTCAGCTCACCTGCTTCCATCAGTTTTGGGAGTTCCCTATTTAGCCTTGCTCTCCAGTCACTTCCTTGCCAGTCATCATTGTAACCTGAGTCTTTCAGTTGCATGTTCCTGCTACTAGTCTGGTGATCAGCTAAGTGGACTCTTGTCCTTATTGTTTTGTTTTTCTTGTCCAGTTTACAGTTTTGTCATTTCCTGTTACTGGAAGCTCTTGTGGACTGAAATTGCCACTCCTGTGTCATGAGTTGACACAGGAGTTTTAAAGTAATTTCAGGATGGGTTTTTGAAAGGGTTTTTCAGCTGACCGTGAAGTCCTCTTTTGTATCCTTCCTCTATCTAGTAAGTGGACCTTGCTTTGCTAAATCTACCTTCATACTGTGTATGTCTTTTCCTCTGAACTCACCGTCAATATACGTGGGGGCTACTATCATCTTTGGGGAATTTCTCTAGAGGTAAGCCAGGTCTGTTCCTTCCTCTTCCAGGCGTAGTTAGTTCTCCGGCTGGCGCATGGCATCTAGGCAGCCGTAGGAATGCTTCCTGGCTACTGTTAGTTGTGTGGTAGATTTAGGTCACGGTCAGCTTGAGTTTCCATCACCCGAGAGCTAGTCTTTTATTTTTGTGTTTCTGATGTTCCCATGCCATTGGGGAATCATGACAATCCACTGTGTTAAGCATTAGCCTGTCTTATATAAAGCTAACCACACCCAGTAACCCATCACATGATTAGCCATGTGGTCTGACATCACCACAGGTCCTGGAACACACATATATACATGGTAATATACAACAAAGAAATACTCCGGGCTACATTACAGCAACAAGGCACTTATGTGGCACATACCTCCCGTCGACTACACACCCTTTAGCCATGCTACATACCTCCCCCCTCTGCCTAAAGCCGTGGGGCTTGGCACTTTTCCCCACTAAACAAGGGATTCTTGATAGGGCATCCGCATTACCGTGCAGCTTTCCGGCCCTATGTTCCACATGGAAACTGAAGTCCTGCAGGGCTAAGAACCAACGGGTGACCCTTTCATTTCTACCCTTTGTTTCCCTCATCCATCTTAGTGGGGCATGGTCAGATATCAGTCTGAATTTATGACCCAGCACATAGTACCGTAACGTGTCCACCGCCCACTTTATGGCCAAACACTCTTTTTCCACGACTGAGTAGTTCTTCTCAGATGAGGACAGCTTTCTACTCAGATAGAGAACAGGATGCTCCTCCCCATGTAGCTCTTGGGAAAGGACTGCTCCTACCCCAACATCTGAGACATCTGTCTGAAGAATAAATTCTTTATTAAAGTCTGGGGCCATCAGAACGGGCTGCTTACATAGAGCCCCTTTCAACTCTTGGAAGGCTGACTCTGTCTCTTCAGACCATTTAACCATCACCGATTTTGTCCCCTTTAGCAGATCAGTCAGAGGCGCAGCCACTGTGGCGAAGTTCGGGATGAACCTCCTGTAATATCCCACGATTCCCAGAAAGGCTTTAACTTGCTTTTTGGAGAGTGGTTTCGGCCATGTTTGGATTGCCTCCACTTTCCTGATTTGGGGCTTTATTTCTCCACGACCCACTATATAGCCTAGGTATTTAGCTTCTTCCTTACCCAAGGCACACTTCTTCGGGTTTATTGTAAACCCCGCCTCTCTTAGAGCATTAAACACTGCTTGGACTTTCTCCAGATGACTCTCCCAGTCCGGGCTAAAGATGACGATATCATCTAGGTACGCAGCAGCGTAGGCCTTATGGGGTGCAAGGACTCTATCCATAGCCCTCTGGAAGGTCGCCGGAGCTTCCTGTAGGCCAAACGGCATCCGGACATACTGGAAGCATCCATCAGGTGTCGAAAAGGCCGTCTTCTCCTTGGCTTCCTGTGCCATGGGGATCTGCCAATACCCCTTTGTCAAATCCAAGGTGGATATATATCTGGCGTGCCCAAGCCTTTCGATGAGCTCATCAACGCGGGGCATGGGATAAGCGTCAAACTTGGAGACCTCATTCAACTTCCGATAGTCATTGCAGAACCTCCACTCTCCATCAGGTTTTGGGACCAGGACAATTGGGCTCGACCAACCGCTTTTGGATTCCTCAATGACTCCAAGCTTCAACATACGCTCCACTTCCTTGGAGATAACTTCTCGACGAGCCTCAGGAATACGATAGGGCTTCACGTTCACCCGCACATGTGGCTCTGTTAGGACCTCGTGCTCTATGACCTTCGTGTGTCCTGGTAACTCTGAAAACAGGTCCCTGTTTTTCTGGAGTAACTCCCGGCACTGCTGTTTCTGGGTCTTCGATAGCGTCTCTGCTATAGTAACCGCTCCAACCTCACCTTTTGGGATGCTTAACAACGATGGAGTTACTGTCGGCTCTCTATCTTGCCACGGCTTGATGAGGTTAACATGGTATACTTGGAATGGTTTCCGTCTTCCTGGTTGGTGAATTTTATAATTTACTTCACCAAGTTTCTCGACAACCTCATATGGCCCTTGCCATTTGGCCAAGAACTTGCTCTCCACCGTCGGAACTAATACAAGAACTCGGTCTCCCGGATTGAACTGCCTCACTCTTGCAGACCGGTTGTAGACTCTGGCCTGAGCTTCTTGTGCCTGGAGGAGGTGTTCTTTCACAATAGGCATCACCTTTGCAATCCTCTGCTGCATCAGGGCCACATGCTCAATGACGCTTCTGTGGGGCGTGACTTCGGCTTCCCAGGTTTCCTTGGCTATATCCAGGAGTCCTCGCGGATGTCGGCCATATAGAAGCTCAAACGGTGAGAACCCTGTGGAGGCCTGTGGGACTTCACGAATGGAAAACATCAGGTAGGGTAAGAGACAATCCCAGTCTCTACCATCTTTCTCTATAGCTTTTCTCAGCATGCTCTTCAGTGTCTTATTAAATCTCTCAACAAGGCCATCTGACTGGGGATGGTACACCGAGATCCTCAACTGGGAGATTTTCAGGGCTTTGCACAACTCCCTCATCACTTTGCTCATGAATAGTGTTGAGCATTCCGATACCGCAAGTATCGGGTATCGGACGATACTTGCCGTATCGGAATTCCGATACCGAGATCCGATACTTTTGTTGTATCGGGAATCGGTATCGGGACCATATTAATGTGCAAAATAAAGAATTAAAATAAAAAATATTGATATACTCACCTCTCCGACGCAGCCTGGACATCACCGCTGGTAACCGGCAGCCTGCTTTGTTTAAAATGAGCGCGTTCAGTACCTTCCATGACGTCACGGCTTCTGATTGGTCGCGTGCCGCTCATGTGACCGCCACGCGACCAATCACAAGCCGCGACGTCATCCCTCAGGTCCTAAATTCCCTTCTAGGAATTTACCACCAATTGTAGGGATTTTACTCACTCAGGTGCGATGGCTGACACTTAGGAGGCAGGTTCCAACAAAAGTTCAAAGGTTTATTGCGTCATAAACCAAGTAGAAACACAGGAAACAAATAGCCTTTAGCTTAGGCAAAGGAAAAAAAACAAGTGTCCATTCCTTCAGACTCAGACCTCGAGCCTTCGCACACACTGGAGACTAGCACCTCCACACATATCCACTGTGTTAAGCATTAGCCTGTCTTATATAAAGCTAACCACACCCAGTAACCCATCACATGATTAGCCATGTGGTCTGACATCGCCACAGGTCCTGGAACACACATATCTACATGGTAATATACAACAAAGAAATACTCCGGGCTACATTACAGCAACAAGGCACTTATGTGGCACATACCTCCCGTCGACTACACACCCTTTAGCCATGCTACAGTATGTATATTGTTGGTTTATTATTTTTCCAAGCGAGGGTTTTCAGGTGGATTGAGAGACCAATAAAATATTAAAACCACCGGTGTGTTTATTTCATTAAAATACTTTTTAATAACGTGTGTGTGTTTTTGTAACCCTTTCATACAATTGGATTAATAATAGATAGGTGTCATAATTGACGCCTCTCCATTATTAATCTGGCTTAATGTCACCTTACAATAGCAAGGTGACATTAACCCTTCATTACCTCATATCCCACCACTACACGGGAGTGGGAAGAGAGAGGCCAAGTGCCAGAATTGGTGCATCTTCCAGATGTGCCCTTTCTGGGGTGGCTGGGGGCAGATATTTTTAGCCAGGGGGGGGCCAATAACCATGGACCCTCTCTAGGCTATTAATATCTGCCCTCAGTCACTGGCTTTACCACTCTGGCGGAGAAAATTGCACGGGAGCCCACGCCAATTTTTTCCGCAATTTAACCCTTTATTTTAGCAGCTACATTTTGCACATACACACTACTAACATTAGTAGTGTGGAATATGCAAAAAAAAGGGGATATGAGATGGTTTACTGTATGTAAACCATGTCTCATATCATGTCGGGTTTGGGAAGGAGAAATGAAAAGCCGGCAACTGAATTACCGGCTTTTCACATATATCGCGCTGAAGTAAATATAAATACAGAATATATATATATGTGTCTCAATGATATATATATATATATATATATATATATATATATATATATATATATATACTGTATATATGTTTTCACGAACATTTGAGCACATAAATCCATTAGATGTCGGTTTTGCAAGCCTGCGAGAAAATATCGCAGTACGGATGCCATACGGATTACATACGGAGGATGCCATGCGCAAAATACGCTGACACACCCTGCCTACGGATGACATACGGATCACTATTTTGGGGACTTTTCTGCGTATTACGGCCGTAATAAACGGACCGTATTTATATACGCTGAGTGTGAGGCCAGCCAAACTGTTCATTTCTGTTATGTAATGATTTTCCATCTATGTAAGAAAGACTAGGGGGATAATAAGCTCTTGTTTTTGCTATGTACAGAAGATATTCCTCTTACAATCAGAAACCGACCTTAGAGAAAATTGCTTATAGAGGGGTGAAAAAAATAAAAAAACAAGTTTAAGCCCAAAACTGGGTAATCTTGAAGCACACTAAGGAACTTGCCACTGGGATTGGTTTTATCGCTGAGCCACCTAGGAATGCCCACTTTTGGGCTTTAAACCCCCTTTCAGCCCAGGAGTCATGGGATATCCAGGTACGGGCAATATTTTTATATTTGTGTCTTCACATGTTTCATCTTTTTTTTAGGTTACCTGTACGTGAAACCAGAGACCGTGCCCAAAATTAATCGCGGAGAAGAGTTGTGTGTGAGCAGCGACTTGTACACACATAGAAGAAAAAGGAATGCCCAAACCCTCTCAGGTATAGAAGTACACCCAAACACTTCATCTCCATTTTCAACATCTCTACTGCACGAATAGATCTACATTGGTTTGGATAGGATAATGTTTCAGTTCACAGACTTCAAACAGAGATATTAACAATAATGAAGTGCTCAGAGATAACATAAACTTGAAAGCCGCATAGTTTTTGATTTAACTATTTAAGTGTATTATCTTAAGTCCCTATTGTTAATATTTCAGTTGAGGCCAGATGGAGGAAGTAGGCGATCAGTGATTGTGAGTGTGTGATCACTCCAGTTCCTATAACCGCTGCATCTTCGGCATAGTGAGCAGTAAAGGCTATAAATTAGAGCACAGGAAACTTAGGAAATAGAATGGTCTTCATATACAGTGGGGAAAATAAGTATTTGATACACTGCCGAATTTGCAAGTTTTCCCACCATCAAAGAATGGAGAAGTCTGTAATTTTTATCGTAGGTACACTTCACCTGTTGAGAGACAGAATCTAAAAATAAAAACCAAAAAATCACTGTCACTCACAGTGTAGGAAAGACAAAGTGCAACACAAAGGGATAAGGGGAAGGGAACCCAACACTAGGGAAGGGCGAGTGAAGACCGCTAGGCACACCTAACGTCACCCTGTCTGCCCTAAACGTCCCTATATAGGTTCTGCACCTATCGCCAAGCAGAATACCTAAACCTTGCCTGACCCTAGCATTAAGCCCTGCTTAGGGAAGGACTGGGTGACGCTGGTCGATCCCCACTATAAATAAAGACAAATGGGATACACAAGCAAGGGGAACACTTAGCTTGAGTAGATTCAGAGAGAAGCACAGACTTCGTCCAAACACCAAAGAGGAAGATAGCCAACTGCTATGGCTCCAAGCCTCAACAGGGAAATGGAAATATCGCCGACAACTCCCAGCAGCAAGCTTGGAGTTATAAACACCCCGGTCCAGGTGTATGAACTAGAACTAGGGGAAGGCTGTCACTGGGTCCTAGAGTCAGAAGGACCAGGAAGAAGTCTGCTAAGCAAACTGCTGAGACCTTCTGCAGTCACATGCAGAGCAACGGTCTGCAGCCTCTGACACACCCATGACAATCACATTGTATGATTTTTGCATAATTAGCATTTTATTGCATGAAATAAGCATTTGATACAAAAGAAATGCAAGACTTAATATTTGGTGCAGAAACTTTCTTTGCAATTACAGAGGTCAGATGTTTCCTGTAGTTCTTGACGAAGTTTGCACACACTGCAGCAGGGATTTTGGCCCACTCCTCCATACAGATCTTAACATAGTAACATGGTTAGCAAGGCCAAAAAAGACATTTGTCCATCCAGTTCAGCCTATATTCCGTATATCCCCAGATCTACGTTTTTCTAAAGAACCTAATAACTGTAAGATACAATATTGTTACTCTCCAGGAAGACATCCAGGCCTCTCTTGAACCCCTCGACTGAGTTGCCATCACCAACTCCTCAGGCAAAAAATGTCAGATTCTTACTGCTCTAACAGTAAAAAATCCTCTTGTATGTTGGTGGAAAAACCTTCTCTCCTCCAGATGCAGAGAATGCCCTCTTGTGACCGTCACATTCCTTTGTATAAACAGATCCTCGGAGAGACATTTGTATTGTCCCGTTATATACAGTACTTATACATGGTTATTAGATCGCCCCTCAGTCTTCTTTTTTCTAGAATAAATAATCCTAGTTGTGCTAATCTCTCTGTGTATTGTAGTTCCCCTATCCCCTTTATTAATTTTGTTGCCCTCCTTTGTACTCGCTCTAGTTTCATTATAGCCTTCCTGAGCACCGGTGCCCAAAACTGTACACAGTACTCCATGTGCGGTCTAACCAGGGATTTGCACAGAGGCAGTATAATGCTCTCATAATGTGTATCCAGACCTCTTTTAATGCACCCCATGATCCTGTTTGCCTTGGCAGCCGCTGCCTGGCACTCGCTGCTCCAGGTATGTTTATTCTTAACTAAGTCCTTCTCCATGTCAGATTTACCCAGTGGTTTCCCATTCAGTGTGTAATGGTGATATTGATTCCTTCTTCCCATGTGTATAACCTTACATTTATCATTGTTAAACCTCATCTGCCACCTTTCAGCCCAAGTTTCCAACTTATCCAGATCCATCTGTAGCAGAATACTATCTTCTCTTGTATTGACTGCTTTGCACAGTTTTGTATCATCATAGGTCCCAACACCGACCCCTGCGGTACCCCACTGGTCACAGCAACCCAGTTAGAGAATATACCATTTATAACCACCCTCTGCTTTCTATCACTAAGCCAGTTACTTACCCATTTACACACATTTTCCCCCAGACCCAGCATTCTCATTTTGTGTACCAACCTCTTGTGTGGCACAGTATCAAACAAACGCTTTCGAAAAATCAAGATATACCACGTTCAATAACTCACCTTGGTCGAGTCTGTAGCTTACCTCTTCATAAAAACTGATTAGATTGGTTTGACAGGAACATTTCCTCATAAACCCATGCTGATATGGAGTTAAACAGTTATTCTCATTGAGATAATCCAGAATAACATCCCTCAGAAACCCTTCAAATATTTTACCAACAATAGAGGTTAGACTTACTGGCCTATAATTTCCAGGTTCACTATTAGAGCCCTTTGTGAATATTGGTACCACATTTGCTATGCACCAGTCCTGTGGAACAGACCCCATAACTGTAGAGTCCCTAAAGATAAGAAATAATGGTTTGTCTATTACATTACTTAGTTCTCTTAGTACTCGTGGGTGTATGCCATCTGGACCCGGAGATTTATCTATTTTAATCTTATTTAGCCGGTTTTGCACCACTTCTTGGGTTAGATTGGTGACCCTTAATATATAGGGCTTTCTTTGTCTCTTGGCATTTCACCTATCATTTTATTTTCCACCGTGAATACCGTGGAAAAGAGGGTGTTTAATATATTAGCTTTTTCCTCATCATCTACAACCATTCTTTACTCATAATTTTTTGTAAGGGGCCTACACTTTCACTTTTGATTCTTTTACTATTGATATAGTTGTAGAGCAGTTTAAGATTAGTTTTACTCTCCTTAGCAATGTGCTTCTCTGTTTCCTTTTTGGCAGCTTTAGTTAGTTTTTTTAGATACAGTATTTTTCTCCCTATAGTTTTTAGAGCTTAAACGGTGCCATCCTGCTTTGGTAGTTTAAATGCTTTCTTTTTACTCTTAATTGCCCCTCTTTCTTCTTTGTTTAGCCACATTGGGTTTTTCCTATTTCTTGTCCTTTTATGCCCACAAGATATAAAATACTTACAGTGCCTATTTAGGATGTTCTTAAACATTTCCCATTTATTATCTGTATTCTTTCAGGTTTTGAGGCTGTCGTTGGGGAACATTGAGTTTCAGCTTCCTCCAAAGATTTTCTATTGGATTAAGGTCTGGAAACTGGCTAGGCCACTCCAGAACCCTGAAATGCTTCTTTCGGAGCCACTCCTTAGTTGCCCTGGCTGCATGTTTTGGGTCATTGTCATCCTAGAAGACCCAGCCATGACTCATCTTCAATGCTGTTTTGAATGAAAGGAGGATGTTCTCAAAAATCTCACGATACATGACCTCATCCATCTTCTCTTCATTTTGTTGCAGTCATCATGTCCCCTTTGCAGAAAAGTACCCTCAAAGTATGATGTTTCCCCACCATGCTTCACTGTTGAGACGGTGTTCTTGGGATTGTACTCATCCTTCTTTTTCCTCCAAGTATGGCTAGTGGAGTTGATACCAAAAAGTTCCATTTTGGTCTCATCTGACCAGATAACCTTCTCCCTTGGCTTCTCTGAATCCTCTAGATAGTTATTGGCAAACTTCAAACGGGCCTGGACATGTACTGGTGTAAATTGGGGGACCTTGCGTGCTTTGCAAGATTTTAATCCATGACGGCGTAGTGTGTTACTAATGGTAATGTTTGAGACTGTGGTTCCAGCTCTCTTCAGGTCATTGACCAGGTCCTCCCATGTAGTTCTGGGCTGATTACTAACGTTTCTCACAATCATACTTACCCCACTAGGTGAGATCATTCATGGAGGCCCCAGACTGAGGAAGATTGACAGTTATCTTATGTTTTTTCAATTTAATTGTGCCAACAGTTGTTGCCTTCTTACCAACCTGCTTGCCTATTGTCCTGTAGCTGTCACGGGTGTGTCAGGGGTAACTGACAGTCATCCTGGATCTGGCTGCAGAAGGTCATTACGATTAGCTCAAGCACCTTCTATATTTTTGTATCTCTGCTGTGTAGCGATATCCCTCTCCTTTTAGGACCCAACGGTTATCTCAACCTTCTGCTTTTAATTAGGCACCTTGCTGAAGGTTTAATTAATTCAGCTTCGGCAGTATGTTGCTAGTTGGAATAACTAACAGTCGGTTAGTGCTTTCTCAGAAGACTCTTGGAGGATTAACTCTGCCGCTGTGTGCGGTTTGTCTCCTAAACAAATTAGCTTCAGCAGAGCCTGTTGTTGCTTCACTAAGGCAGTGCTGCAGAGTCTGCTTCCGGCTGATGTGCTCTGAGATACCACATCGGAGATAGAGGATGATTAGGAGCAGGAGGGGGTGCAGGAACTGCTGTAGTAGGTAGAGGAAACCCTAATAGAAGTAGGGCCAGCAATACTTGACATCGCAAGTACATGCACAGTTCCAGGGTGTGGCCCAGCCCCAGCCTCCACTAAGTTCACCCAGTGTGCCCTCAGGGAAAAGTAGCGTCCCTGGTCACAAGCGCTTGTCAGCCGTCAAATGGCCAATGCCAGTAAGTGCGTTGGTAAGGGCACGGGTAATGTTCCTGGATAGAGATGAGTGAATTTGCTCGGGTTCCCTCTTATTGGGCAAGCTATAGCGCTTGCCGAATAAGCTGCAGAGGAAACCAGGCTTCGTGGATTGTGCCAGCTGATCGGCGCTGCAGCTGCATGTGTTGCGGCTTTGTGACAGTCACGACACATGCATGGAGAGCCCAACAAACAGGCTCTTCATGCATGTGTCATGACTGTGACACAGCCACGACACATGCAGCTGCGGCGCCGATCAGCTGATCGGCCGGCGCTATCCAGGAAGCTGGATTCCTTCTGCAGCTTATTCGGCAACTGCTATAGCTTGCCGAATGAGAGGGAACCCAAGAAAATTCGCTCATCTCTATTCCTGGACACATGATAATACAAGGTGGGGACACCGCACCGGGAGAAAAAGTGATGGGTGGGGACCAAGTACTGAATAATAGCTGCCGCCATGAGTCGGCGGAAATCATCTGTGTCTAAGAGCCTAAATGGCAACATTTCCTTGGCAAGGAGCCTGGAAATGTGCCCGTTTAGCATTTGTGCTTATGGGTGGGTGTTACGGGTGTGTCAGGGGTGGCTGACACTCATCCTGGATCTGGCTATAGAAGGTCTTTTCGATTAGCTCAAGCACCTTCTTGATTTTTGTATCTCTGTTGTGGAGCGATATCCTTCTCCCTTTAGGACCCAGTGGTCCTTCTGCTGCTAATTAGACACCTTGCTGAAGGTTTAATTCATTCACCGTCTGCAGAATGTTGCTGGTATTATCGCTCACTTGTCTCTGTCTAGTTGAAAGTACTAACTTAGTACTTTCTCAGAAGACTCTTGGAGGATTGCTGGCATGACGTCTCGTAGGTCTTCTCAAGCCAAGAGTTCCCCTTGTTTGTCTACCCTCTCTGTCTTTAGCTGTAGAGGGGACTGACTAGTGCCAACCCCATCTTCCCAACCAGGGCCTATAACTAGGGTCAGGCAGGAATTAAGTTCTTGCTTCGCGGTAGGTGCAGAACCTAGATAGGGACGTTTAGGGCAGACAGGGTGATTTTAGATCTACCTAGGGGTCTCCACTCCCCACTTCCCTAGTGTTTGGCCTCCTCCCTCCCTCTCCCCATAGTTGTGCACTTACTTCTTCCTCACCCAGTGTGACAGTAGCCCATCCCACGCTTCTGCAGGTCTACAATTTTATCCCTAGTGTCCTTAGACAGCTCTATGGTCTTGGCCATGATGGAGAGATTGGAGTGTGATTGAGTGTTTGGACAGGGTCTTTTGTACAGGTGACAAGTGCAAACAGGTGCAGTTAATAATGAGTAATTGCAGGTAATGAGTACAGAGTAGGAGGACTTCTTGAAAAAAAAATATCAGGACTGTGAGAGACAGAATTCCTGCTGGTTGGTAGGTGATCAAATACTTATTTCATGCAATAAAATGCAAATTAATTATGTAAAAATCATAAAATGTGTTTTTCTGTTTTTTATTTTTAGATTCTGTCTCTCACAGGTGAAGTGTATCTACAATAATAATTACAGACCTCTCCAATCTTTGTAGGTGGGAAAACTTGCAAAATCGGCAGCGTATCAAATACTTATTTTTCCCACTGTAGGGAATGAACAATTAAAAAAAAAAAAAAGTTGTAAATTTACTAATATCATTTTGATTGTAGCAGGGAGGTGCGAAGGTAAAGACAATGGGTGCTATTTTCCGAGTAGGGTCCATTGCAGATTAACCCCTTACTGACATCAGACGTATTAGTACGCTGATGTCAGTATCCCACC
Organism: Ranitomeya variabilis; assembly: GCF_051348905.1. NCBI lineage: Eukaryota > Metazoa > Chordata > Amphibia > Anura > Dendrobatidae > Ranitomeya > Ranitomeya variabilis. The sequence goes on from NC_135232.1 coordinate 568,615,061, forward strand.
CTTTGATATGGGCTCCAGCGGTGAGCCCACATCTTTCCGGGGACATGTCAGCTGTCAACTATTAACTAGTTAATTGCCGGTGTCAAACTCTGATAGCTGCATTTAAATTGTGCTTCCGGCCATCAGGCTGGAAATACGCGCATCAGTGACCCATGTGATCGGGGGTCATCGGTTCATCGGCATGACAACCAGAGGTCTCCTTGAGACCTCTATGGTTGTCAGTGCCGGATTGCTGTGAGCGCCACCCAGTGGTCGGTGCTTATAGCAACTTGGCAATTCTACTACATAGAGGCGATCTGAACATTGCCTCTATGTAGCAGAGCCGACCGAGCTGTAGCAGCTTCTAGTCTCCTATGGAGACTATTGAAGCATGGCGAAAGTTAAAAAATAAGTGTTTAAAAATATAAAAAAAAATAAAAGTTCAAATCACTCCCCTTTCGCCCCATTCAAAATAAAACAATGAAAATCAAATCAAACATACACATATTTGTTATCACCGCGTTCAGAATCGCCCGATCTATCAATGAAAAAGCATTAGCCTGATCGCTAAATGGCGTAGCGATAAAAAAAGTCAAAACGCCAAAATTACTTTTTTTGGTCGCCGAGGCATTGCATTAAAATGCAATAACGAGCGATCAAAAGATCGTATCTGCACCAAAATGGTATCATTAAAAACGTTAGCTCAGCACGCAAAAAATAAGCATTCACTCAACCTGAGATCACGAAAAATGGAGACGCTACGGGTATCGGAATATTGCACAATTTTTTTTTTAAACAAAGTTTGCAATTTTTTTTACCACTTAGATAAAAAAGAACATAGGCATGTTTGGTGTCTATGAACTTGTAATGACCTGGAGAATCATATTGGCAGGTCAGTTTTATCATTTAGTGAACCTAGAAAAGGAGGGGAGCGAAAAATGAAAATGCAAAATCAAAAAAAGCTCTGGTCATGAAGGGGGTTAAGACATACCTTTTCAGTTAATCATTTTAGTGTATTGAGCCCCATTTGTTTAAATTGCAGCTGAAGCCATGAAGAAGTAGGAATCGATAATTGCATGGATTGTGTGATCACTCTGATTCCTATAATTTCTGCATTTTCAGCATAGTGAGCAGTAAATGTTATAAACTATAGCACTTGTAACGTAGGGAATAGGAAAAAAAGTTTACATAAATCGTGTTCACTTTTTTTTCTAAAATTTGTAAAATATGAACTATTTGTATATTTGTGCCAGGGGATCCCAAAGATAAAGACGATGGATGCCGTTCTCCAAGCCTGTCAATTACAGATTCAAGGAGATCTTCATCCAGAACCTGTAAAAAACAGGACAAATTAACAACTGGTTTAACTGAGGAGTCCATGCCTGGAGAAAGCCCAGCAAATATGGAAGATCTAGCATTCACTGAGGAGCAAGATGACAGCTCGGAGGCTGTGGAGGACCAGAGCAGTCTATTGTCCAAAGTGTACACATGTGGCGAATGTGGTGACTGCTTTGAGGAACAGGCAGAATTCCTTGTGCACAAAGACTCCCATATGGAGGAAAGAAACTCAGTCAAACATAATATGAGTTTGACTCCTACTAGACATAAGACAGGAAAAAATGGTGGCAGCCGCCTTAGACACATGAAACATGTCACATATGTATCAGACAAAATTATAACCAAACAGACTCGGACAGAACCAAAAGCTTACGTATGCAAAGAGTGTGGAAAGAACTTCACCCAAAATGCTAGCCTGATTGTCCACAGACGGACCCATACGGGAGAAAGGCCCCATACTTGCAAAACTTGCTTAAAAAGCTTCATAAGTGGGTCTTACTTGGTCATGCACCAAAGGGTCCACACAGGAGAGCGGCCGTATGGCTGTAATGATTGTGGTAAAAGGTTTATCAGCAGCTCAAACCTCATCATCCACCAGAGGGTCCACACCGGTGAGAAGCCGTATCTCTGCACAGAATGCGGCAAATGCTTTGGTCACAGTTCACATCTGGTTAGACATCAGAAGGTCCACACGGGAGAAAGACCCTTCACTTGTGCCGAATGTGGAAAGTCCTTCTCTCGAAGTTCACATCTGGTTCGGCATCAGACCATTCACATGAGAGGCCCGGCGAACTTGGCTGTGTGACCACCTGGAGACATGTAGGCCTCTTTAGAACTTATGCCAACCATTTTAACTTGACTGTATTATGTAGATATGTACAATATATGTATATTTATCATTGTATTGTAAGATAGCAGGAACGCGAGATGCAGTGACGAACAGGAAGCAGGACAAGAGTTAAAGGGATTATTACAAGGGTTACTCCACACAGGAAGAAAAAGGGTTAAGATGAAAGTAAAACTGGATGTTGTGTCAGGGTAGGAACAAACGGTTATGAAACTGGTAAACTTATCAGTCTGATGGTTTCCGGGATGTGGAAGCTTGAAATCCTACAGTGACGCATGAAGTCTCTGGCCTGTTCTTGAAAGAAGGTGATGAACTGTCTCAGGACGGAAACGGCATGTCCTGGTTCCCTAAGGCGAGGTAACGGGTTACCACGGCAACGTCCACGAAGTGAAGCAGTCTCTGACACCACCGGAAGATGTCTCCGAACAGTGCTGGTGGCGGGGATGAAGCTACCCGGTTCTCGGCAGTCCGCCAGGTCAGATTTAGGCTGCGCACTCACGGCAGTCGGCGGAACGATGCGGGTCAGATCTTCGGTCGTTGGGGTGAACGGACACACATATTTATGTCCCTCATGGTCAATGTGGTGCTGCATCGTGGGACTGCACTATCACATTGCCCAACAGAGAGTGAGTCGACCTTCTGCTGCATGCTCTTTCTTCCCGCCAAGTGTTCCGCTTTCCCGCGCACCACCCCTTTTATCCCTGACATGCACCCTACAGTTGAGTGCAAAGGTCTGTCCGAGTTGGAAAGCTTTCCCCCCAGCAACAATGGTGACAGCCTCGATAGTTCCGGAACCGGCACGAGAGAAGCATCACCGGCCCGGTCCATCTTCCTACACTATTGCAGTTCTAAATATTGTCTTAAGAGACATTCATGGTCTGAAACTTATTTTTTGCCTTCAGACATCATCACTAACTTTTGATAAGTTGATTTTGATCCCTTTGAGTAGCTATGAGAATATTTTTTTTTTTTTAGCTATATACTGCCCATTACAGAAAACCCATGTCAATATGCCCAGTTAAAAGGAAGTCCACACCACAAAACTACAAAACGCTGTACTTGCGTGACCCTGTAGCTACACGTAAGGTGCGCTGGCAATCTCTCACACTGATTACCACAACATTGGGGACCTGCTAAAAAAAATTGACTTTTATCGTTAACGAAATTCTCATTGGTCTGGAACTCTAAATATGATGATAAGCCATTGATGTTAGAACAGTGAAGGTCCAACTCTTGGCTCCCAAAATCCGCTTGAAGTAGTCGCGAATGCTGCAACTCTTTCTTTCTAGGCATAGTTCCATACTTATGATTGTGGCTGTACATGCTACTGCAGCTTAGTCACATTGTATGAATGAGTAATGTAATGAGTTGTCATTCCAAGCAAAGCCACTATGAAACATACAGAGTTACACACGTGGTCAAAATTGTTGGTACCCCTCGTTTAATGACAGAAAAACCCACAATGGTCACAGAAATAACTGACAAAAGTAATAATAAATAAAAGATCTATGAAAATGAACAAATGAAAGTCAGACATTGCTAGTCAACCATGCTTCTACAGAATTGAAAAAAAAATAAAACACATGACATAGGCCTGGACAGAAATGATGGTACCGCTGAAAATATGTGACAAAAGGGCCATGTTAAGTAAAGGTATGTCCACTAACTAGCATCACAGGTGTCTACAATCTTGGAATCAGTGAGTGGGCCTCTATATAGGGCTACAGATACTCACTGTGCTGTTTGTTTGCATGGTGTGTATCACACTCAACATGGACCAGAGGAAGTGAAGGAAAGAGTTGGCTCAGGAGATTAGGAAGAAAATTATAGACAAACATGTTAAAGGTAAAAGTTATAACACCATCCTCAAGCAGCTTGATGTTCTTGTGACTACAGTTGCACATATTACCATTGTTGAGAAAATATCTTAAAAAGCCAGACTGGAATTTGCCAAACTACATGTTGACAAGCCACAAAGCTTATGGGAGAATGTCATATGGACAAATGAGACAAAAATGTAACGTTTTGGCAAAGCACATGAGATCTATGTTCACAGATGGAAAAATGAAGCATATCTAGAAAAGAACAATGTCCCTACTGTGAAACATGGAGGAGGCTCTGTTATGTTCTGTGGCTGCTTTGCTGCATCTGGCACAGGGTGTCTAGAATCTTTGCAGGGTACAATAAAATCTCAAGATTATCGGGATTTTAGAGAGAAATGTGCTGCCCAGTGTCAGAAAGTCTCAGTCGCACGTCATGGGTCTTGCAACTGGATAATGACCCAAAACACACAGCTAAAAACACCCAACTTTTTCCACCTTTAACATCACCCATAATCTGTACAATTCCATTGAAAAATAAACTGAAATCTTGTAGAAAAATAAAAATAAAGAAAGATAAAAATATAAAATAATAAAAAGATAAAATAATGTTAATTATATCCACTATTAGAGCAGAAAGACAGGGTGGACAGCATCAGATCAGATACAGGAAGGCCAGCAGTCTTAGCAGCCTCTTCTTACCTCAGCCCCCTGGTATCTCTAGTATCATTTCAGATAGACAGTGTGGACAGCAGTGTGAGCAGCCTCTTGTTACTTGAGCACCACTGGCATCTCCAGTATCAGATCAGATAGACAGAGTGGACAGCAGTGTGAGCAGCCTCTTGTTACTTCAGCACTACTATTATCTCCAGTATTAGATCAGATATTAGATCAGATAAACAGGGGGTGGATAGCAGTGTGAGTAACCTCTTCTTACCTCAGCAGTCCTGGTGGTTTCTGTATTCGATCATATAGACAGGGTGGACAGCAGTGTGAACAGCCTTTTACCTCAGCACTCCTTTTATCTCCAGTATTAGATCATATAGACATGGCGGACAGCAGTGTGAGCAGCCTTTTACCTCAGCACTCCTGGTACCTTCAATATCAGATAGGGTGGACAGCAATGTGAGCAGCCTCTTACTTTAGCACTCCTGATGTTATCAGTATTAGATCATATAGACAGGGTGGACAACAGAGTGAGCAGCCTCTTACCTCAGCGCTCCTGGAATCTCCAATATTAAATCAGCTAGGGTAGACAGGTGTAAGCAGCCTCTTCTTACCTTAGCACTCCTGGTATCTCCAGTACAAGAACAGATAGACATGGTATTCAGTACTTTTAGCAGCCTTTTATCTCAGTACTCCTGGTATCTCCAGTATCAGATCAGATAGACAGGGTGGACAGCAATATATGCAGCCTTGCATTACCTCGGCACCCCTGGTATCTCACTATCAGATAGATAAAGTGGACAGCAGTGTGTGCAGCCTCTTGTTATCTAACCACTCCTTGTATCTCCAGTATTACATCAGATAGACAGGGTGGACAGCAATTTGAGAAGCCTCTTCTTAACTCAGCATCCATGTTATCCCCAGTATTAGAACAGATAAACAAGGTGGACAGCAGTGTGAGCAGCCTCTTCTAATCTCAGCACCTCTGGTATCTCCAGTATTAGATCAGAGAGACAGCATGGACAGTAGTGTGAGCAGCCTCTTCTTATCTCAGCACTCCTGGTATCTCCAGTATTAGATCAGATAGGGTGAACAGCAGTGTGAGCAGCCTCTTCTTACCTCAACATTTCTGGTAGCTTCAGTATCAGATAAGATAGACAGGGTGGACAGCAGTTTGAACAGCCTCGCCTGACTGCAGAACTCCTGGTATCTCCAGTATTAGATTGAATAGACAGGGTGGACAGTAGTGTGAGTAGCCTTTTCTTATCTT